>NC_058519.1:474389315-476974315 GCF_904849725.1 Hordeum vulgare subsp. vulgare | reverse complement strand
CACATTGATGGAGATCATGGTGTGGCGCCGGTGACAAGAAGATCGTGCCGGTGCTTTGGTGATGGAGATCAAGAAGCACGTGATGATGGCCATATCATGTCACTTATGAATTGCATGTGATGTTAATCCTTTTATGCACCTTATTTTGCTTAGAACGACGGTAGCATTATGAGGTGATCTCTCACTAAAATTTCAAGACGAAATTGTGTTCTCCCCGACTGTGCACCGTTGCTACAGTTCGTCGTTTCGAGACACCACGTGATGATCGGGTGTGATAGACTCAACGTTCACATACAACGGGTGCAAAACAGTTGCGCACGCGGAACACTCGGGTTAAGCTTGACGAGCCTAGCATGTGCAGACATGGCCTCGGAACACATGAGACCGAAAGGTCGATCATGAATCATATAGATGATATGATTAGCATAGGGATGCTTACCACTGAAACTATACTCAACTCACGTGATGATCGGACTTGAGCTAGTGTAAGTGGATCATGAACCACTCAAATGACTAGAGAGATGTACTTTTTGAGTGGGAGTTTAGCAAATAATTTGATTAAGTTAAACTCTAATTATCTTGAACATAGTCTAAGTCCACTTTGAATATATTTGTGTTGTAGATCATGGCTCACGCGACAGTCATCCTGAATTTTAATACGTTCCTAGAGAAAGCTAAGTTGAAAGATGATGGAAGCAACTTTGTAGACTGGGCTCGTAATCTTAAGCTAATCTTACAAGCTGGGAAGAAGGATTATGTCCTTAATGTTGCGCTAGGAGATGAACCACCCGCTACGGCTGATCAGGATGTTAAGAACGCTTGGTTAGCACGTAAGGAGGACTACTCAATAGTTCAATGTGCAGTCTTGTATGGCTTAGAACCGGGACTTCAACGTTGCTTTGAGCGTCATGGAGCATTTGAGATGTTCCAGGAGTTGGAGTTTATCTTTCAGAAGAACGCCCGGATCGAGAGGTATGAGACCTCCGATAAATTCTATGCTTGCAAGATGGAGGAAAACTCATCTGTCAGTGAACATGTGCTCAAAATGTCTGGGTATTCAAACCATCTAGCTGAGCTGGGGATTGACCTCCCGCAAGAAGCTATCACTGACAGAATCCTTCAATCACTGCCGCCAAGCTATAAAGGCTTTGTGTTGAACTACAACATGCAAGGGATGAACAAGTCTCCCGGCGAGTTGTTTGCGATGCTGAAAGTCGCAGAATCTGAACTCCGTAAAGAGCATCAAGTGTTGATGGTGAATAAGACCATTAGTTTCAAGAGAAACGGCAAAGGCAAGAAGGGCAATTCGAAGAAGAGCGGCAAGCCTGTTGCCAATCCGACGAAGAAACCCAAAGCTGGACCTAAGCCTGAAACGGAGTGTTCCTATTGCAAGGGTATGGGTCATTGGAAGCGCAATTGCCCCAAGTATCTGGCAGATAAGAAGGCGGGCAAAGAAAAATCAGGTATATTTGATATACATGTTATTGATGTGTACTTAACCGGCTCTCGTAGTAGTGCCTGGGTATTCGATACCGGTTTTGTTGCTCATATTTGCAACTCGAAACAGGAACTACGGAATAGGCGAAGGCTGGCGAAAGATGAAGTGACGATGCGCGTAGGAAATGGTTCCAAGGTTGATGCAATCGCCGTCGGCACAGTGTCACTTCAGCTACCGTCAGGATTAGTGATGAACTTAAATCATTGTTATTTAGTGCCTGCGTTGAGCATGAACATTATATCTGGATCTTATTTATTGCAAGACGGATACTCTTTTAAGTCAGAGAATAATGGTTGTTCTATTTCTATGAGTAACATCTTTTATGGTCATGCACCGAATGTGAGAGGATTGTTCATATTGAATCTTGATAGCGATACGCATATACATAACACTGACCAAAAGAGTTAGAGTTAACAATGATAGCGCCATATTTTTGTGGCACTGTCGCTTAGGTCATATTGGTGTAAAGAGCATGAAGAAACTCCATGCTCATGGACTTTTGGAGTCACTTGACTTTGATTCACTTGACACGTGCGAACCTGTTGGGGAACGTCGCATGGGAAACAAAAATTTTCCTACGCGCACGAATACCTATCATGGTGATGTCCATCTACGAGAGGAGATGAGTGATCTACATACCCTTGTAGATCGTACAGCAGAAGCGTTAGTTAACGCGGTTGATGTAGTGGAACGTCCTCACGTCCCTCGATCCGCCCCGCGAACAATCCCGCGATCAGTCCCACGATCTAGTATCGAACGGACGGCACCTCCGCGTTCAGCACACGTACAGCTCGACGATGATCTCGGCCTTCTTGATCCAGCAAGAGAGACGGAGAGGTAGAAGAGTTCTCCGGCAGCGTGACGGCACTCCGAAGGTTGGTGATGACCTTGTCTCAGCAGGGCTCCGCCCGAGCTCCGCAGAAACGGGATCTAGAGGAAAAACCGTGGAGGTATGTGGTCGGGCTGCCGTGGAAAAGTCGTCTCAAATCATCCCTAAAACCTCCGTATATATAGGTGGGAGGGAGGGGACCTTGCCTTGGGGCTCAAGGAGCCCCAAGGGGGTCGGCCGAGTCCAAGGGGGGAGGACTCCCCCCCCCCCAAACCGAGTTGGACTTGGTTTGGTGGGAGGGAGTCCCCCTTCCTTCCCACCTCCTCCTATTTTTTTCTTTTCTCTCTTGATTTTCTCTCCTTGGCGCATAGAGCCCTTTTGGGCTGTCCCACCAGCCCACTAAGGGCTGGTGTGCCACCCTCAAGGCCTATGGGCTTCCCCAGGGTGGGTTGCCCCCCCCCCCCGGTGAACTCCCGGAACCCATTCGTCATTCCCGGTACATTCCCGGTAACTCCGAAAACCTTCCGGTAATCAAATGAGGTCATCCTATATATCAATCTTCGTTTCCGGACCAATCCGGAAACCCTCGTGTCGTCCGTGATCTCATCCGGGACTCCGAACAACATTCGTTAACCAACCATATAACTCAAATACGCATAAAACAACGTCGAACCTTAAGTGTGCAGACCCTGCGGGTTCGAGAACTATGTAGACATGACCCGAGAGACTCCTCGGTCAATATCCAATAGCGGGACCTGGATGCCCATATTGGATCCTACATATTCTATGAATATCTTTATCGTTTGAACCTCAGTGCCAAGGATTCATATAATCCCGTATGTCATTCCCTTTGTCCTTCGGTATGTTACTTGCCCGAGATTCGATCGTCAGTATCCGTATACCTATTTCAATCTCGTTTACCGGTAGGTCTCTTTACTCGTTCCGTAATACAAGATCCCGCAACTTACACTAAGTTACATTGCTTGCAAGGCTTGTGTGTGATGTTGTATTACCGAGTGGGCCCCGAGATACCTCTCCGTCACACGGAGTGACAAATCCCAGTCTTGATCCATACTAACTCAACCAACACCTTCGGAGATACCTGTAGAGCATCTTTATAGTCACCCAGTTACGTTGCGACGTTTGATACACACAAAGCATTCCTCCGGTGTCAGTGAGTTATATGATCTCATGGTCATAGGAATAAATACTTGACACACAGAAAACAGTAGCAATAAAATGACACGATCAACATGCTACGTCTATTGGTTTGGGTCTAGTCCATCACGTGATTCTCCTAATGACGTGATCCAGTTATCAAGCAACAACACTTTGTTCATAATCAGAAGACACTGATTATCTTTGATCAACTGGCTAGCCAACTAGAGGCTTGCTAGGGACGGTGTTTTGTCTATGTATCCACACATGTAAATGAGTCTTCATTCAATACAATTATAGCATGGATAATAAACGATTATCTTGATACAGGAATTATAATAATAACTATATTTATTATTGCCTCTAGGGCATAATTCCAACAGAACCATGCCTCATGGGCAAGATGACTAAGACTCCGTTCTCAAGAACAATGGAGCGTGGAAGTGACTTGTTGGAAATCATACATACCGATGTGTGTGGTCCTATGAGTGTTGAGGCACGCGGCGGATATCGTTATTTTCTCACCTTCACTGACGATATAAGTAGATATGGTTATGTCTACTTGATGAAGCACAAGTCTGAAACATTTGAAAAGTTCAAGCAATTTCAGAGTGAAGTGGAAAATCATCATAACAAGAAGATCAAGTTCCTGCGGTCTGATCGTGGGGGTGAATATCTGAGTTTCGAGTTTGGTGCTCACTTAAGACAATGTGGAATTGTTTCACAGTTAACACCGCCTGGAACACCACAGCGTAATGGTGTGTCCGAACGTCGTAATCGTACTCTATTAGAGATGGTGCGATCTATGATGTCTCTTACTGATTTGCCGTTATCCTTTTGGGGCTATGCATTAGAAACAGCTGCATTCACTTTAAATAGGGCACCATCAAAATCCGTTGAGATGACACCATACGAACTGTGGTATGGAAAAACGCCAAAGTTGTCGTTACTTAAAGTTTGGGGATGTGATGCTTATGTCAAAAAGCTTCAGCCTGAAAAGCTGGAACCCAAAGCGGAAAGGTGCGTCTTCATAGGTTACCCAAAAGAGACGGTTGGGTACACCTTCTATCTCAAATCCGAGGGCAAAGTGTTTGTTGCCAAAAACGGAGCTTTTCTCGAGAAAGAGTTTCTCTCGAGAGAATTGAGTGGGAGGAAGATAGAACTTGAGGAGGTTGTCGAACCTCTCATCCCTCTGGATGGTGGCGCAGGGCAAGCGGAAACCTGTGTCATTGCGACGCCGGTTGAGGAGGAAGTTAATGATGATGATCATGAAACTCCAGTTCAAGTTTCTGTCAAACCACGCAGGTCGACGAGACCACGTGCTGCTCCAGAGTGGTACGGTAATCCCGTCTTATCAATCATGTTGTTAGAAAACAATGAACCTGCGAATTATGAAGAAGCAATGGTGGGCCCAGATTCCAACAAATGGCTGGAAGCCATGTAGTCCGAGATAGGATCCATGTATGAGAACAAAGTGTGGACTTTGGAGGTACTGCCTGAGGGCCGCAAGGCCATTCAGAACAAATGGATCTTTAAGAGGAAGACGGACGCTGACGGTAATGTGACCGTTTATAAAGCTCGACTTGTGGCAAAGGGTTTTTCACAAGTTCAAGGAGTTGACTACGATGAGATTTTCTCACCCGTAGCGATGCTTAAGTCCGTCAGAATCATGTTAGCAATAGCTGCATTTTTCGATTATGAAATCTGGCAGATGGATGTCAAAACGGCGTTCCTTAACGGTTTCCTTAAGGAAGAGTTGTATATGATACAACCCGAAGGTTTTATCGATCCTAAGAATGCTAACAAGATGTGCAAGCTCCAGCGATCCATTTATGGACTGGTGCAAGCATCTCGGAGTTGGAACAAAGGCTTTGATGAGGTGATCAAAGCATTTGGGTTTATACAAGTGGTTGGAGAATCTTGTATTTACAAGAAAGTGAGTGGGAGCTCTGTGGCGTTTCTAATATTATATGTGGATGACATATTACTGATTGGAAACAACGTAGAGTTTTTAGAGAGCATAAAGGATTACTTGAATAAAAGTTTCTCTATGAAGGACCTAGGAGAAGCTGCTTACATTCTAGGCATTAAGATCTATAGGGATAGATCAAAACACCTGATAGGACTTTCACGAAGCACATACCTTGATAATGTTTTGAAGAGGTTCAAAATGGAACAGTCCAAGAAAGGGTTCTTGCCAGTTCTACAAGGTACGAGATTGAGTAAGACTCAGTGCCCAGCAACTGATGAAGATAGAGAGCATATGCGCTCCATCCCCTATGCTTCAGCCATAGGTTCTATCATGTATGCGATGCTGTGCACTAGACCGGATGTTAGCCTAGCCATAAGTATGGCAGGTAGGTTCCAGAGTAATCCAGGAGTGGATCACTGGACAACGGTCATGAATATCCTGAAGTACCTGAAAAGGACTAAGGAGATGTTTCTCGTGTATGGAGGTGACGAATAGCTCGCCGTAAAAGGTTACGTCGATGCAAGCTTTGACACAGATCCGGACGACTCTAAGTCGCAAACCGGATACGTATTTATTCTTAATGGGGGTGCAGTAAGCTGGTGCAGTTCCAAGCAAAGCGTCGTAACATATTCTACATGTGAAGCGGAGAACATGGCTGCCTCGGAGGCGGCTAAGGAGGGTGTCTGGATGAAGCAGTTCATGATGGATCTTGGAGTGGTGCCAAGCGCACTGAATCCAATAACCTTGTTCTGTGACAACACTGGTGCCATTGCCTTAGCAAAGGAACCACGGTTTCACAAGAAGACCACACACATCAAACGACGCTTCAACCTCATCCGCGACTACGTTGAGGGAGAGGACGTGAATATATGCAAAGTGCACACGGATCTGAATGTAGCGGACCCGCTGACTAAGCCTCTTTCACGGCCAAAGCATGATCAACACCAGAACTGTATGGGTGTTAGATTTATTACAATGTAATTCACATGGTGATGTGAGGGCTAGATTATTGACTCTAGTGCAAGTGGGAGACTGTTGGAATTATGCCCTAGAGGAAATAATAAATATAGTTATTATTATAATTCCTGTATCAAGATAATCGTTTATTATCCATGCTATAATTGTATTGAATGAAGACTCATTTACATGTGTGGATACATAGACAAAACACCGTCCCTAGCAAGCCTCTAGTTGGCTAGCCAGTTGATCAAAGATAATCAGTGTCTTCTGATTATGAACAAAGTGTTGTTGCTTGATAACTGGATCACGTCATTAGGAGAATCACGTGATGGACTAGACCCAAACTAATAGACGTAGCATGTTGATCGCGTCATTTTATTGCTACTGTTTTCTGTGTGTAAAGTATTTATTCCTATGACCATGAGATCATATAACTCACTGACACCGGAGGAATGCTTTGTGTGTATCAAACGTCGCAACGTAACTGGGTGACTATAAAGATGCTCTACAGGTATCTCCGAAGGTGTTGGTTGAGTTAGTATGGATCAAGACTGGGATTTGTCACTCCGTGTGACGGAGAGGTATCTCGGGGCCCACTCGGTAATACAACATCACACACAAGCCTTGCAAGCAATGTAACTTAGTGTAAGTTGCGGGATCTTGTATTACGAAACGAGTAAAGAGACTTACCGGTAAACGAGATTGAAATAGGTATACGGATACTGACGATCGAATCTCGGGCAAGTAACATACCGAAGGACAAAGGGAATGACATACGGGATTATATGAATCCTTGGCACTGAGGTTCAAACGATAAAGATCTTCATAGAATATGTAGGATCCAATATGGGCATCCAGGTCCCGCTATTGGATATTGACCGAGGATTCTCTCGGGTCATGTCTACATAGTTCTCAAACCCGCAGGGTCTGCACACTTAAGGTTCGACGTTGTTTTATGCGTATTTGAGTTATATGGTTGGTTACCGAATGTTGTTGGGAGTCCCGGATGAGATCACGGACGTCACGAGGGTTTCCGGAATGGTCCGGAAACGAACATTGATATATAGGATGACCTCGTTTGATTACCGGAAGGTTTTCGGAGTTACCGGGAATGTACCGGGAATGACGAATGGGTTCCGGGAGTTCACCGGGGGGGCAACCCACCCCGGGGAAGCCCATAGGCCTTGAGGGTGGCACACCAGCCCTTAGTGGGCTGGTGGGACAGCCCACAAGGGCTCTATGCGCCAAGGAGAGAAAATCAAGAGAGAAAAGAAAAAAAAAGGAGGAGGTGGGAAGGAAGGGGGACTCCCTCCCACCAAACCAAGTCCAACTCGGTTTGGGGAGTGGGAGTCCTCCCCCCTTTGACTCGGCCGACCCCCTTGGAGCTCCTTGAGCCCCAAGGCAAGGTCCCCTCCCTCCCACCTATACATACAGAGGTTTTAGGGCTGATTTGAGACGACTTTTCCACGGCAGCCCGACCACATACCACCACGGTTTTTCCTCTAGATCGCGTTTCTGCGGAGCTCGGGCGGAGCCCTGCTGAGACAAGGTCATCACCAACCTCCGGAGCACCATCACGCTGCCGGAGAACTCTTCTACCTCTCTGTCTCTCTTGCTGGATCAAGAAGGCCGAGATCATCGTCGAGTTGTACGTGTGCTGAACGCGGAGGTGCCTTCCGTTCGGTACTAGATCGTGGGACTGATCGCGGGATTGTTCGCGGGGAGGATCGAGGGACGTGAGGACGTTCCACTACATCAACCGCGTTAACTAACGCTTCTGCTGTACGATCTACAAGGGTACGTAGATCACTCATCTCCTCTCGTAGATGGACATCACCATGATAGGTCTTCGTGCGCATAGGAAAATTTTTGTTTCCCATGCGACGTTCCCCAATAGGCACTTAGGAGGGCAAATAGAATAATGATGGGGAAGGAAGACAAAAAGGTGTGAAAGTCTCACATCAATAAGGACAACCATAGGCGAGAAAAAGCCAAATGATAGATATGATGTGAGGAGTAGGGATTGCCATGTAATGGATGCACATATGAGCTAAGGTAAGCTCTCCAATGGAACTAGAGGGGGTGCATCCAACTTGTTTGCTCATGAAGACCTAGAGCTCATTTGAGGAGGCTCATCATTGGAATATGCAACCAAGTTCTATAGTGTAAGGGTCCCCACATAGTTATGCATGAATGATAATCTCTATGTAGTACCAATATAGCAATGGAGTACGAGTGTGGATCTTTCAAAAGGAATAGTAGTGTTGCCTCCTTCTCTCTTTTTATTTCTTTTTTTTGTTGCCTCTTTGGCTCTTTATTTTTTTCTCTCATTTGTCCTCTTTGGGATCTTTTCCTCTCTTAAGGGTAACACTCTATGTTTTACATGAATACAAATAAAAATCATCACACTTTATAAGAAGTACTCAACACAAAGACAAGTGAAAACTATCATGATGTATGCAAATGTATGCCTCTACAAGTGTAGCACGATATGCAATGATATTAGCGCGTCATGTAGCAGTAATAAGGGCAAGGCCCAACTAGCATGCGGCTCCTCGATCAAGCAAAAACATGTATGACATGAAGATCAAGTCATGAGATGGTGGATGTTGCATGGCAATGTATCTCGGAAAGGCTATGGAAATACCTTAGTAGGTAGGTATGGTGGCTGTTTTGAGGAAAGATATAATGAGGCTTATGTATGACAGAGCGTATCATGTCATGGGTTTGGATGCACCGGCGGAGTTCGCACCAACTCTCAATATGAGAAAGGGCAGTGCACGTTACCGAAGAGGCTAGCAAAATATGGATTGTGGAAGTGCCAACAATCGAATACTCACAGTAGTCCGAAGAACTCATACACTTATTATCGGTAACTCTCTATCTAGTAAGGAAATTTACAAAGAGACAAGTACCCCGAGGAGGAGTGTTTGGGGGTTTGGCTATCCTTGCGCATCCTCGACTCATGGTAACGTGAGGGTACTCTATAAATTCCAACCCCTCCAGAGGTTAGCGATCAATTTAGTAGCTAGAGTTCTCAACTCATTTTTAGTTTTTGAAAAACACACGGATTTCCAAAAATACGACACCTATCACTAATAGGCTCAAGATCTTGGCACCAATAGTCCAAACATTACTCAAATCAATACCTCAAAACTATTGCAAGTTAATACTATACTTAAATAGCAACCTCAATTACCTACTCATGCAAGACACACAACTTAGTGCAACGATCCAACTCTCTAAAAACAATAAGCATGATAACTCAAGAGAGTTCGAGAAGCAACCTAAATAATAGATCTTAAAAAGATAAGCATGAAAACTAAGAGCTAAGCATGACAGTAGCTACGAAAAGATGAAGAACGCACAAAAAGGATAAGCATGAAAACCCATGTTGTGTTCTAGAGTGGAATGGAGTGTGTCTCTCTCCCAAACAAGGTAGGCTAGGTTCCAACTTGTTATGAACAGCAAGCAAAACTAAAACGAACTAAAAAGTAAAGAGCGGGACGCTCCAAGCATAGCACATAACATATGAAGTGATAAAAATATAGCATGGAGATGGACGAACTGATGATTGTTGATATAGAAGGGGATGCACGGGGGCATCCCCAAGCTTAGACGCTTGAGTCTCCTTAGAATATTTCTTGGGGTTCATGGGGGCATCCCCAAGCTTGAACGCTTGACACTCCTGTATCTTCTTTCATTATCTCCTATCGCATACTTGAAAACTTCCTTCATACGAAACTCATCATAAGCTCATCATACATGTTGGAAATAAAGATTTTCATGAAAAGCTACCGTTTTTCATGATTGCCAAAAGGTTTTTGCAAATAAAAAGTAAGCTTAGGATTTGCAAAACAATGAAAACGCAAAACATGGGAGAATCTGTGAAAAACAGAACATCGCTTAGTAAATAATTTATTCGGGGCACTTTTGCAACTCAAATAAAAAACTCAAAACATATGCCCGAAAGGCAATTATATAGAGCACATTGTCAAAAAATTCAGATCAAAAAGATGATCTCGTGATTTTTGGCAAATTTTTCTGTCAAGCAGACAGAATCTGTTTATGTACAGCATGTCACAAATTTTGAACTTTCTTATAATCGGAGGCTATAACTTGGCACAAATCCTAAAAATAAAGATACAATGATGTTTCTACAGTAGTAACAAGCATCAACACCACTAAAACAGAAATTAAAAACAAATTGGGTTGCCTCCCAACAAGCGCTTTCTTTTATGCCTTTGAGCTAGGCATAATGCAAGAAGATCAAGTGTTATCAACTCCAAAATAATAACTTGCCCGAGTAACGGACTCATAAGGTAACTTAATCTTCTTTCGAGGGAAGTGTTCCATTCCCTTTTTAAGAGGAAATTGGAATTTAATAATTCCCTCTTTCATGTCAATGATAGCACCAACGGTGCGGAGAAATGGACGTCCCAAAATAATTGGACATGAAGGATCACATTCAATGTCCATAATAAGAAAATCAACGGGCACATAATTATCATTGACAAAAATAAGAACATCATTAACTCTCCCTAAAGGTTTCTTTATGGAAGAATCAACAAGACGAACACGAAAAGAACATGGATCATAAGGTTTCCAATCAATCATATCATACATTCTTTTGGGCATAACGGAAGCACTAGCTCCAACATCACACAATGCAAAGCAAGAGATATTATTCAATTTAATTTTGACCATAGGATCCCAACCATATTCTAGTTTTCTAGTAATAGAAGTCTCTAGCTTGAGCTTCTCCTCCCTAGCTTTGATAAGAGCATTGGTAATATGCTCGGTGAAGGCAATATTAAGCATACTAGTGTGGCGGTATTTAGCAATTCTTTGCAAAAAAAAGGTGATAACTTCGAAGAGATAACAATTGTAAAAATCAATATTATTGCTATTAAGTAAAATTGTAGTGTCATCCTCTGTAGCGACCCGACTCAAAACGAGTCAAGCCTCTGTATTTCTGTGCCATCCCTGGATCAGTATGCTGGCACACACAGTACATCAATGTATATATCAAAGTGCAATCACATGTAAAATAGCGTAAAACTGATATATACCTTAAATATCTCAGCGGAAGCGGTCAAGGGAGTGGAGTCCCAATAAACACCAACGGCAAGTTGAGTGTAGACCGTAATCCTGAATCATACTCTTACTCGTCGAAGAGAAATATCTGCAACATAAGACATTGCAGCCGTGTAGGTCAGCATATTGAATATGCCAGAAAATCACATAAGAGAGGTGTAAAGTAATAATCAACTATCTCTACATGCAAATTTGGTCGATGGAGCTAAGTTTTGCATAAAGCCAGTTTTATCCTACAACAAGAGGGGTTGAAAGCAAAATGTTACTACAAGGTTTGTTGTTAACGAGATGGTTCCGCCAACCAGTTCTCGTACCCGAGTTGTTAATAATTACCCTCATCAAATATATATAATGGTGTTGAGAAATCCAGATAACTTCAGTTCCTTTGGCTCAAGTTGTCCATGACCGTGGACACGGCTAATCGATTAGGTTTGAGTACTCTGCAGAGTTTTGCACACGTTCCCCACAAGATTTGATCGCCTCCGTGTATGTCCTCGCACTTCAGGGTGTTTGAAGACCGGATGATCAAAACATGGTCTTTCAACGGGTCCCTCTGAATTCCTGTCGGTGCCCATCCATTCCTACCGTTCGTCTACATCTGCTAGCACCGCCTGTCCAGAGTCGCCGCGTTGTCCAACCAAGCCAGAGCCCATAATGACTTGTGGCTGTGCAGGTAAGCCTTGGGTCTTGAAAATATCCATCCGTCTCTTTGAGCCTGGGTGAAGCTTTCCGCAGGATGACATGGCCTCTCCAGCATCCCGGGCATCCACTGGGTTTTCCAGGGAGCCGATCAACCGTCCTTCACCCAGTGTTGCATTGCGTCCGAGGTCTTGAAAATCTTGTCTTAGTCCGGTCTTGATTATTATATCAACCTCGCATCACTCGTGGTATAGACTCAACCGATAACCCGTCTACTCAAGCATAGCAAATATAACTTTGTCGTCTCGGGGCCAAGTATCGGGGTTGATGTGTTCCTACCACATGATACTACAACTTACACTAAAGTTTCCAAGTACCTAGGCAGCATGCAAATTGGGCAAAGAAGGTGATCTACCATGCATCGAAAACATAGGTAATTGTATGATCAAAGTGACTTGCCTGGTGACGTTGACGAAGAAGAATTTCTCGAGAAAATAACTTGATAGACTACTCGTCACTCTCCGATGAAATCTATATAACAAACATAGCATCCACATAAGCACTCATACTAGCAATCATTCTAGCAATCAAACAAAAGAGAGAGCGAATGAGAAACCGAAAGAAACTTCAAATAGAACTAAAGAGTCTTCTACTACGACAAACACCAAACAGTTTTGTCTAACAGAAAATAATAACAAAGAACTAAGTTATAGGTTTATATAAGATATAATAAAGTCTTTTTCACAAAACTTTTGAAAGCATTCCCAAATGGGATTTGAAACAACGGTGAAAACAATTGCACGTTACTACGGAGCTAGAATGGAATTCATGAAAACAAATAAAATAAAATAAAAACTTGTTGCAAAACTACTGTTTATCTAACAGAAACAAAACATAATATTACTGAAATAATAAAGAAAGTATTTTAAAACAAAGATAGAAAAGGAACTAGCCGAAATCCTAAAAGAGGTGAAACAGAAATTGTTTCACATGAACAGTGAGCTAAAATACTCAAACAAATCTGAAATGTTTACCACTGATATATAAGATCACTAGTGATCAGTACCAAAAGGAATCAAATTAAAAGCTATTTTGAAACTCCTGGAATAGGCAAAACAAGGTTTAAACTAAATCTGCTCTAACTTATATTTGAAAATTTCAAACATAGACAAATTATATGTTTTTAAAAACTCCAGGAAATTTTTGAGCTACTGGAAAAAGAATCACTATCATTGGACTTCGGGATCAAAAGTTGTGGCTAAAACAAGATTGAAACTTTCTGTTTTTGTAATATAGACAGAAAAAAAAATTGAAGCTAACTATCTACATATAGGGGGTACACGTGGCATGCTGCTATAGGCTGCGGGGTACGTTTGTTGCAAAGTTTTGAGAAAACGGCCGAGGCTAACAAACTCGCTGGTTAAAAGATAAGTGGAACTAAAAACCGCTGGTTTTTCTAATCTAACCAAACAGTTATCCTAGGATCTAATCTAACCATCTAAATAGGATCTAAGGGCTACAAAACAAAAGAAAAAAAAACAGAGAAGAGGAGGGAGTTACCTTCGGCTGGGGCTGTTCTTCCTCGCTGGCTATGGCTGGCCGAGGTGAGGTGGGTTGCCGGCAGGGTGGGGGGGCCGGCGGGAGTGGGGAAGGGGGGGCGAGGGTGGGGGTGCTCCTGGGAGGGGAGGGGTGCGAGGTGGAGGGGTGGGCTGTAGGGGGCGAGGTGGGAGAAGCTGCTGCTCCTAGCAATGGGGAAGCAGGGCGATGGGGAGGGGTTATGGCGAGGGGAGGAGCAGGGGGGCGAGGTGGAGGGGTGGCGGCGGTGGAGGAGGGCCGAAGTGGTGGAGAGAGGTGGCCGAAGGGTGGAGGTGGAGGAGGTGCAGAGAGCTCCTGTTATGTTTGTCCGGTGAGTTTCCGGTGACGACTCCGGCGAGGTGGGGCACGAGTTAGAGGCGAGGAGAGGAGAACTTTTCGACGGGAATGGAACGAGGAGAGGTAGGGGCTTCTTATAGAGGTGACGGGAGGCGCCGGGAAGGAATGTGCTTCGCGAATCCCGGAGGTGGGGATTCTCCCTCTCCATGGAAGGAAAGCTTCCGGTCACGTGAAGAAGAGATGGAGGTAGGAGATGATCCTCTGTTGGGCCAAAAGAGGGAAAGGTTTTAATGGGCCAGGAGGTATTCCTAATAAAAGTGATTTCCTTCCTATTTTCAAAACTAGGAAACTAAAACGTAAAAAAAGAAAGCAAATCAATTCATAATAAAGAGTTTTTATATACTAAAATTATCACAAAAATAAAATATAGATGATGGGCATTTTTCCATGGCAAAAATAAAAACTTCAGAAAAAATGTTTTTCCAAAAATCCCTAAACGGTTTATTTTCTTTTGCAAATAATTTTCAAATGACCCTCTAAGTTTGAGGGTTCAAATAACTTTCAAAATGCCCGTGGGTTCGAGGTATGTTCCTCCGCTCTAGAATGTATTTTCCCGTCATTTTGTTGCACGAAGAAAACGAATGGAAATGCAAAAAGAATTCGATGCAAATATCTCCGTTCGAATTCTTTATAGTTGAAGAAGTCATGTCATCTTCTCTCTTTGCTTTTAAAAGCTTGAATTTGAATTCAGCGGAGATGGGGAAAGTCATTTTATTCCCTCTCATTCAAAAGTTTCAAAAAGTTTCAAATTTCCCACAAGTTTCAATCACTCAGCAAACAAACAAACAATCAATCTAATAATTATATTAACATTCCAAAATTTATAATTTTGGGATGTTACATCCTCTATGTTTCATTTGCTATTATAAGAGTTTGGACGTCTTCCCAAGTTTGGGGACGTTTAGGAGCAACTTCGAACCAAAGATCTTGTGGCTTCCCGACGCAACCATGCCAAGGGCATAATTCTCCATAATGACTAGTATAGTCACATGGTTTACTTGTAAAGAAACCTTAGTGGTAACTGGAGCAATAGAGGAGAAGGTATAATCATTGCTGTTGTGACTAGTGGAGTCACCCAACATGGTGTTCACAATGGAACCCATAGCAACGGCAACGAGCAAGAACGAAGCAACTATATTTATTGTGGTTTTTGGTATAAGACTCTAAAGCAACGACTAAAAAGCAAACTAACAAGACTAAAAAGCAAAGATAATAGATAGCGTGCAACTCCCCTATCTTAAAGACTGGAGTCCCGAGCAACGGCGCCAGAAATTTTGCTTGATGACGAGTTGATGGATATACTTCTCACCCCTCGTTGGTTACCCCAAGTGGAAGGTGGGGATGTAGTCAGCAGCAGATTTCCCTTACACGGAGACTGTAAGGTTTATCGAACCAGGAGGACTCCTAGGCTCAACAAGTAGGTGTCTTCCACCCTGGCGCAAGCAGAAGACGTGGACCTGCACACACAACAAATAACTTTGCTCCCAACGAATATAGAGACGTTTTAAATCTCTCCGGCCTTGTAGTTTGCAAAGGATCAAAACACAAGCGGGAAAGTAATAGTGATTGCAACGGAGAAGTAAATTAAATTGGCAAATGATGGAGGTGTAAACAATGATGGTGATATGGACCGGAGTCACATGATGTTCACTATTGATGTCTCTCTCCCAAAAGACGATAAACAACTATGCTTGGGTAAACAAATCACAGTTGGGTAATTGATAGAATTATGATTGCACCGCAATGCAAATTATGCTACTTGATAGTTAGAGGTTCAATAGTAATGGGCAGTACGCCACGACAAGTAGACCGTTTATTGATCAGCATCTACTGACTAATCATCCACCTTGAGATATCTATCCAGAACATCTCTCCGGTATTAAGTTATGAGCCCCACCCAAAGTGTAAACTCAAAGCAACGGACACCTGCATTAACGAACTATGTGTAACGTAAACAATCCATGCAAATGTGGTCACAAGCACCGTTGTTTTCTCTGTGGTGGCAACAAGGACATCCCCTAGTCTCATGTTTTTGTCACTCAAGCTAGACATCGAGGAGCATGAACCCACAATCATGCATAACGCTCCCTCTTGAAGTTACAATCTACTACTCGGCCAAAGCAATAAATAGCAATGGAGAACATGCATGAATCACTACGGAACATAATATAAAAGGATAATCAAATATATATATCTCATACCAATCTGAACATAATCTCATAATCCATCGGATCCCAACAAACCGAGCATAGAAATAGCAAGAGAATTACATAGATGCCTTGATCATGTAGGGAAGCTCACAAGGACTAACCATTGAAGCACAAGATTGGACAGAAGACATCACATAGCTACTGGTGATGGACTCATGGTCCAAGGAGGACTACTCACGGCACGTCTAGGCAGCGTCCATGGCGGTGGAGAAGCTCCCGGAGGTCAATCCTCCCTCCGGCAGGGTGCCGAGAAGAGGTCTCCTCACGCTCCCGATCTCGGAAGGGTTGCGGCGGCGGAACGATGGAGAAATTCGCGATTCCAGAAGTTGTTCAAGTGTTTCCTGTCTGGACTCTAAATATAGGCCAAAGGAGGGCACCGGAGGAGGTGGGAGAAACCTAGGCGGCCTCCTGGCGTGGCCTAGGGCCTGGCTGCGCCAGCAGGTCGCCTGGGGGGCCCGTGGCCCCCCTCTAGCCCATCTTCGGTGATCCAGAAGCTTCTGTTTCGCTGATTTTTTATATATTTTGTCTGGAATTTTTAGGGCTTCGGAAAATTGGGTAAAAGCCCGTGCAAAATAGACATGAGCTCAAAGAAAATGGCACTGGGTGCACTGACTTAGTAGGTTAGCCCAAATATGTGTAAAATGATATAAAAGTGTAGCAAAACATATAACAATGTCACCCAAAAGATCATGGAACAAGCAGAAATTATAGATACGTTTGGGGAGTATCAGCACGGCATACTTGAGTTGATCCCCTTTCGAGGAAGACAGGACAATGTCGGCTCCCAAGCCGGTTCGCATCTTGGAATCGTCGAAGTGCATGCGCCAATGCTGGAGTCCGGAGGCGGCGGCGTGAACTGGGTCTCTGCCAAGTCGATGAGAAAGTCGGCCACCACATGAGACTTGATGGCCATGCACAACTCGTACTCAATGTCGTGGTCGGCCATAGCGATGGCCCACTTGGCGATCTGGCCAGTTGTACCTTGGTTGCCCAAGATCTGAAAGTGGAGTCATGCTCACCACAGTGATGGTCTGCTCCTTGAAGTATTGCTAAAACTTTTTGGCGACGAAGTATATGTCGTAGCACATCTTCTGGTAGTGGGGGTAGTTCTGCTTGGAGGCGGAGAGGACCTCGCTCCGGTAGTAGACGGGGCACTGAACCGACAGCGCCTTGCCTTGCTCAGGCCGCTCCACCACCAGAACCACGCTGACCACTCGCGTAGTCACCGCGATGTATGCGAGCATGGGCTCTTTCTCAGTCGGCGCGGCCAAGACGGGCGTGCTGGAGAGGACGCGGTTGAGGTCGTGAAAGGCCTCATCTGTCTGGTGATGACCCACAAGTATAGGGGATCAATCGTAGTCCTTTCGATAAGTAAGAGTGTCGAACCCAACGAGGAGCAGAAGGCTCTGATAAACGGTTTTTAGCAAGGTAATAACTGCAAGCACTGAAAGTAGCGGTAACAAGTGATGGTGTAGTGAGGTGAAACGTAGCAAGCAAAAAGTAAAAAGTAACAAGTAATAGCAATGGTGCAGCAAGTGGCCCAATCCCTTTTGTAGCAAGGGACAAGCCTGAACAAAGTCTTATAGGAGGAAAAACGCTCCCGAGGACACACGGGAATTTCTCTCATGCTAGTTTCATCATGTTCAAATGATTCGCGTTCGTTACTTTGATAGTTTGATATGTGGGTGGACCGGCGCTTGGGTACTGCCCTTACTTGGACAAGCATCCCACTTATGATTAACCCCTCTCGCAAGCATCCGCAACTACGAAAGAAGAATTAAGACAACGTCTAACCATAGCATTAAACTAGTGGATCCAAATTAGCCCCTTACGAAGCAACGCATAGACTCGGGTTTAAGCTTCTGTCACTCCAACAACCCATCATCTACTTACTACTCCCCAATGCCTTCCTCTAGCCCCAAATATGGTGAAGTGTTATGTAGTCGACATTCACATAACACCACTAGAGGAAAAACAACATACAGCATATCAAAATACCGAACGAATATCAAACTCACATGACTATTATCAGCATGACTTATCCCATGTCCTGAGGAACAAAAGTAACTACTCACAAAGCATAATCATAATCATGATCAGAGGTGTAATGAATAGCATCAAGGATCTGAACATAAACTCTTCCACCAAGTAATCCAACTAGCATCAACTACAAAGAGTAACCAACACTACTAGTAACCTTACAAGTACCAATCGGAGTCGTGAGACGGAGATTGGTTACAAGAGATGAACTAGGGATTGGAGAGGAGATGGTGCTGATCAAGATGTTGATGAAGATGCCTCCCCTCCGACGTGAGGAGTGTTGATGATGACAATGGCACCGATTTCCCCCTCCACGAGGGAAGTTTCCCCGGCAGGATCGTCCTGCCGGAGCTCTAGATTGGATCTGCTCAAGTTCCGCCTCGTGGCGGCGGTGAAACCACGAAAAAGCTCCGGATTGATTTTTACTAGAACGAAACCCTTCATATAGCAAAAGAGGGGGGCTGGTGGGCCGTCAGGGAGCCCACAAGCTTCCCATCCGCCACCAGGGGGGTGGCGGTGGCAGGGCTTGTGGCGCCCTGGTAGGCCCCCTCCGGTACTCTTTCGCCCAGTATTTTTTATATAATCCCAAAAAATTCCACGTAACTTTTCAGGGCATTTAGAGATGTGCAGAATAGTAGACTAAGATTTGCTCCTTTTCCAGTCCAGAATTCCAGCTGCCTGAATTCTCCCTCTTCAAATAAACCTTGCAAAATAAGAGAGAAAAGGCATAAATATGGTACCACAAAGTAATATAACAGCCCATAAAGCAATAAATATCAACATGAAAGCATGATGCAAAATGGATGTATCAACTCCCCCAAGCTTAGACCTTGCTTGTCCTCAAGCGAAAACCAAGTTCCATAAACATGTCCACATGCTTAGGGACGAAGGTGTCGATAAAACATAATACGGACATGATGGCATCATGATCACGCATAGAACAGCAATACGTCATAAAGATTCTTATGGGAAAGTAACAATTCCTTCACAAAGCAAAGCATGAAGCAAAAACCTTACCGAGAAGTAACCAACAACTTTCCAAAGTCATTGAAGCAATTGCAATTTATCACAACATCAGAAAGAGTCAAATAAGAGCTTGTAAGGCAAACCCACATACTCAATCATCTCTTTTGTTTTCCACAATTGTTACAACTCACGTGGTACTCATGGTGTCAAAGTTTCAACTGGTCACAGAGGAAGATAGGGGCTTATAGTTTTGCCTCCCGACGATTTACCTCAAGGGTAAAGTCAACAATAATAAAGCATAAGTACTCAACTCCAAGTTGATATATGAATATAGATCTTTCCCAAGCATGTGACGGTAGCCAAGACAAAGGCAAAATAGGGAATTGGTGAAGATCCCCATGACTCTTACAAGGGCAAAAAGTAAAGGTACAAGATAGGCCCTTCGCAGAGGGAAGCAGAGGTTGTCATGCGCTTTTGAGGTTTGAATGTGTGTCCTCTTAGTGCGGAGGAACGTCACTTTATATTGCCTCCTGTGATAAAGAACTTTATTTTGCAGTCTGTCACTTTTATGTCTTCCTCATCACAGGTTCGTACAAACTTTATTTTCCACACACTAATAGACCATACATATTAGAGAGCAATTTTTATTGCTTGCACCGATGACAACTTACTTGAAGGATCTTATTCAATCCATAGGTAGATATGGTGAACTCTCATGGCAAAATTGGGTTGAAGGTTTAAGGATGCACAAGTAGTATCTCTACTTGGTGCGGGAGTTTTGGCTAATATGAGGTGGAAGCAATCGTCACATGCTAAGGGATCTCTAATCATATAACATTGTTTGGAACCAAGCAAACACAATTCATTATGTTGTCTTCCTTGTCCAACATCTACTCCTAAGCATGTAATAGTTTGGTGAGTGCTCACAATTGTAAAAAGTGTCTAAGATGATATATTCATATGTGAACCTCTCTTTCCTTATTACTTCTTATTAATTGCAACAATGACTGAGGTCTATGTTGATTTATTCTCAATAAGTTTCAATCATCATACGTGTCATATGTGAAGTTATCACTTTCCATAAGATTGTCTCATGATCTTTCATGCTATCGTTCTTTTCATACTTTTGATCATGGCACAAAGCAAAGACCTTGACTAAGATAGTCTTTATTATATAGCTCACGAGCTCGAATACTTCGGGGGAGAGACAAAGCAAAAGACTCAAACTAAACACTAAAGACTTATTTCTCTAAGAGAAGAAATAAAAACTGAAAAGGAAAGAACTAAAACAAAGGTAAAAGCAAAAGATATAAAGGTGATACGATACCAGGGTAACTCCCCCAAACTTGGCAGAAGCCAAGGGGATTGCCCATACCAATGCTTAGTTGTCTTCCTTTGGTGGTGAAGGTGGTGGAGTTGTTGAAGCAGTCTTGAGCTTGTCTAATTTCCACTTGAGCAAAAAGTTCTGCTCCCTTAGATCGTCATTTTCCTCCTCAAGTTTCAACACTCTATGGCAAAGTTCCTGCTTACTCTCCTGCAAGAAATGAGAAGGGATAAACAAGGTCTTAGGCTTCTTCATATGGTCAGGGAGGCTTGACTTCTTGAACTCCACATGAGTGTGTCCAGGTTGAGGTAGAGGAGCCTCCTCTTCATCGGAACTCGTTTCTTCCTTCCCTTTGGGCTCATAATCCTCTTCCTCATCAGTGGTCCAGCCATATAGTTCCAAGTCCCCATAGACCTTGCGGTTAGCAAGGTAGTGAGCCACATAGATCTCCCCCTCTGAATCCTGAGAAGACATCTTGACCTAGATCTGCGGCAGAAACAAGCTCGAAACGAAAACAAAGGAAAAATGTGCGATACGGAGATCAAAACCTTCGGGCGAATATATATTGATTTTTTCTGGACCAGAAGGAGTGCTCCGCAAGAAAATGGAGTCCGGGAGGCACACGAGGTGCCCACAAGCCCTCCCTCCGCCACCAGGGGGTAGGTGGTAGTTTCCAAGCTTGTGGCCGCCTCGTGCGCTCTCCGGACTGCTTTTTATTTTTCTAATTCTCCAAAAATTCCAAAACGGAGGAAATTTCCTATTGGGACAGCATCGGAGTCCAATTTCTTACCGAAACACATACCTCTTCGTTTTCAGGGTCTGAAACAGGCTGATAAACATCCCTTATGTACTCCTTTGGAGTTATGACATTGATGATATTGGTCTCAACATTTATGGGAGTACCAGAGATGTAATGCTTGATTCTTTGCCCATTTACCACTCTAGGAAAATTTCCTTCCGTGTTATTGATTTTGATGGCACCGGAATGATATACTTCCTCGATAACGTAAGGACCTTTCCATTTAGAGAGAAGCTTGCCTGCGAAGAATCTCAAACGAGAATTGTATAGCAGGACATAATCACCTACATTGAACTCTCGTTTCTGTATTCGTTTATCGTGCCATCTCTTAACCTTTTCCTTGAACAACTTGGCATTCTCATATGCCTGGGCCCTCCATTCATCTAATGAGCTGATACCAAACAACCGCTCCTCACCGGCAAGTTTGAAATCGAAGTTGAGCTCTTTGATTGCCCAATAAGCTTTGTGTTCCAGCTCAAGAGGTAAATGACAGGCCTTACCGTAAACTATTTTATACGGTGACATGCCCATGGGATTCTTATAAGCAGTCCTATAAGCCCATAGTGCATCGTCAAGTTTGTTAGACCAATTCTTTCGAGATCTATTGACGGTCTTTTGTAGGATCAATTTGATCTCCCTATTACTCAACTGCACTTGACCACTAGACTGAGGATGATAAGGAGATGCAACTCTATGGTTGACATCATACTTAGTGAGCATCTTGCGGAAAACACCATGAATGAAGTGTGAACCGCCATCAGTCATCAAATATCTAGGGACTCCAAATCTTGGGAAAATGACTTCTTTAAGCATCTTAATAGAGGTGTGGTGATCAGCATTTTTAGTGGGGATAGCTTCTACCCACTTAGTAACGTAATCCACAGCAACTAAGATGTGAGTGTACCCATTGGAACTCGGGAAGGGTCCCATATAATCGAAGCCCCACACATATAATGGTTCAATGACCAGTGAATAGTTCATAGGCATTTCCTGACGCTTACTAATGTTCCCTATTCTTTGGCATTCGTCACAAGACAAGACAAACTTACGGGCATCCTTGAAGAGAGTGGGCCAATAGAAACCTGATTGCAATACCTTGTGGGCAGTTCTATCTCCAGCGTGGTGTCCTCCGTAGGCTTCGAAATGACACTTCTGCAAGATCTGTCCCTATTCATGTTCAGGCACACAACGTCTAATAACACCATCTACTCCTTCCTTATAAAGGTGAGGATCATCCCAAAAGTAGTGTCTCAAATCAAAGAAGAATTTCTTCTTTTGCTGATAAGTGAAACTGGGTGGTATGTATTTGGCTACGATATAATTTGCATAATCGGCATACCACGGTGCACTATGTGAAGTGCGGATGACATTTAATTGCTCATCGGGAAAGCTGTCATCAATAGGTAGTGGGTCATCAAGGACATTCTCTAGCCTAGACAAGTTATCTGCTACAGGGTTATCAGCACCCTTTCGATCAACGACGTGCAAATCAAATTCCTGTAGCAGGAGAACCCATCTGATTAGCCTAGGCTTAGCGTCCTTCTTCTCCATAAGGTACTTAATAGGAGCATGATCAGAGTGAATAGTGACTTTGGAGTCAACTATATAAGATCTGAACTTTTCACATGCAAACACGACGGCTAAAAATTCCTTTTCCGTAGTGGCGTAGTTTCTTTGGGCACTGTCTAGAGTTTTACTAGCGTAGTGAATAACATTCAACTTCTTGTCAACTCTTTGTCCTAGAACAGAACCAACAACATAATCACTAGCATCGCACATGATTTCAAAGGGCAAGCTCCAGTCAAGTGGTTGAACAATAGGTGCGGTTATCAAAGCCTTCTTAAGTATTTCGAAAGCTTCCTCACAATCCTCATCAAAAACAAAAGGAACATCCTTCTGCAAGAGGTTGGTAAGAGGCCTAGAAATCTTAGAGAAGTCTTTAATGAACCTTCTATAGAAACCAGCATGACCTAGGAAGCTTCATATACCTCTGATATCTGTGGTGCAAGGCATTTTCTCAATTGCATCAACCTTAGCTTTATCAACTTCAATGCCTCTTTCAGAAATTTTGTGTCCTAAGACGATGCCTTCATTAACCATAAAGTGGCACTTCTCCCAATTCATAACGAGGTTGGTATCTTCGCATCTCTGTAAGACTCGATCAAGGTTGCTGAGGCAATCATCAAAGGAAGACCCGTAAACAGAGAAGTCATCCATGAAAACCTCGATAATCTTTTCACAAAAGTCTGAGAATATAGCGATCATACATCTTTGGAAGGTGGCAGGTGCATTGCATAAGCCAAAAGGCATACGTCTATAGGCAAAGGTACCGAAGGGGTAGGTGAAAGTGGTTTTCTCTTGATCAGATTGTGCAACACGTATTTGTGAGAAACCTGAATAACCATCTAGAAAGCAGAAGTGTGTGTGTTTGGATAGCCTTTCTAGCATTTAGTCAATAAACGGCAAAGGATAATGGTCTTTCCTGGTTGCCTTGTTCAGTTTCCGGAAGTCTATCACCATCCTATAGCCAGTTATAATCCTTTGTGGGATTAGTTCATCCTTATCATTAGGAACGACGGTGATACCTCCCTTCTTAGGTACGCAATGTACTGGACTTACCCAATCACTATGAGCAACGGGATAAATGATCTCCTTTCCAGAAGCTTTAATATTTCTTTTCTAACGACCTTCCAGAAGCTTTAATATTTCTTTTCTAACGACCTCTTTCATCTTAGGATTCAATCTCCTTTGATGATCAGCAACTGGTTTGAAGTCAGGATTAGTTTTAATCTTGTGCTGGCATAGAGTAGGACAAATACCCTTAAGATCATCAAGAGTATATCCAATAGCAGCACGGTGCTTCCTCAGAGTTTTACGTAACTTTTTCTCTTCGTGCTCTGAGAGGAGAGCACTAATAATAACAGGATATATCTCCTTCTCATCAAGATAGGCATACTTAAGAGTATCATGCAACTGTTTAAGCTCGAACACAGGATCACCCTTTTGTGGGGGAGGATCCCCAAGCAGTTCAACAGGTAGATTATTCTTGAGAATAGGATATTGTTCTGAGACAATTTTATCTATCTCATCTCTCTCCTCCATATGCATATCATTTTCATGCTCAAGCAGATATTGCTCTAAAGGATCCGTAGGAGGTACGGCAATAGAGGCAAGAGCAATGATTTCATCCCTTCCAGACGACTCTTTTTCATGGGGTTTTCTTCCAAACTTGGAGAAGTTAAATTCATGAGACACACCCTCGAAACTAACTGTGATAGTCTTCTTAATGCAATCAATGTGAGCATTGACACTGTTGAGAAAGGGTCTACCAAATATGATGGGACAAAAGCTATCTTGTGCAGAACCAAGGACGAGGAAATCAGTAGGATACTTCGTCTTACCACCAGGACTTCTACGTCTCTCACAATTCCCACAGGGCAGATAGTGTCTCTATTAGCTAGCGTAATAGTGACATCAATGGGTTCTAACTCAGCAGGTGCAATCTCGTCTTTGATTTCATCATATAGAGAATGGGGTATTGCACAAACAATAGCTCCCATATCAAATAAACCATGGTAACAGTGATCTCCTATCTTGACTGAAACAACGGGCAGGCCAACTACAGGTCCGTATTTGTCTTTCGCGTGAGGTTTAGCAATTCTAGCGGAGTCCTCACAGAATTTGATAACATGCCCGTTTATGTCTTCGGCTAAGAGATCTCTGATAATAGCAACACTAGGTTCACCTCTAATCTCCTCAGGGGGTGCAAGTGGTCTAATGTAACCCCTACGTATCACAGTTGGAGATTTAGAATAATCCTTTATCCTAGCAGGGTATGGTGGTTTCTCAGTGTAAGCACAAGGAACAACAGGATCACTAAAAGCAATGACTTTCTCCTCAACTAGATTGGTTTTGGCTATGTTGCTTTCTACAGGAGGATGATATTTAAACCACTTCTCTTTGGGAAGATCAACATGAGCAGCAAAAGATTCACATAGAGAAGCTACTATCTCAGAGTCAAGTCCATACTTAGCGCTAAAATCTCTAAAAGTGTTTGTCTCAACAAAACATTTAACGCAATCAAACTGGAAATTCATACATGACTCCTTACCTTCCTCCAGCTACCAATCTTCAGAGTTGCGTTTGATTCTTTCCAATAAATTCCACTTGTGATCAATATCCTTCTTCATAAAAGAACCAGTACAAGAAGTATCAAGCATGGTACGATCTTCATGAGAAAGCCGAGCATAAAAGTTTTGAGTGATGATTTCTCTCGAGAGCTCATGGTTGGGGCATGAACATAGCATTGATTTAAGCCTCCCCCAAGCTTGAGCTATGCTTTCCCTGTCACGAGGCCAAAAGTTATAAATAAAGTTCCGATCACGATGTACTAAATGCATAGGATAAAACTTTTGATGAAATTCCAATTTCAACCGATTGTAGTCCCATGATCTAGTATCATCACATAGCCTATACCATGTCAACGCCTTATCCTTCAAAGATAAAGGAAAGACTTTCTTCTTTACCTCATCCTTGGGCAAACCTGCAAGCCTAAATAAACCACAAACTTCATCTACATAGATTAGATGCAAGTCTGGATGTGAAGATCCATCTCTTGTAAAAGGATTAGCCAGCAGTTTCTCAAGCCTACCCGAAGGAATTTCATAAAAGATATTTTCAGTAGGTACCTAAGGTTGAGGAACAACTTCTCGTGCTTCTGTTCGTGGTGAAGATACCCCGAACAAACTCCTCAAAGGAACAGTTTCCATAGTGACAAGTGACAATAAATTTCAGCACAGTATAAAAATGTTTCCTTACCAATTTCCACTTACCAAAGGCGCTTCACTCCCCGGCAACAGCGCCAGAAAAGAGTCTTGATGACCCACAAGTATAGGGGATCAATTGTAGTCCTTTTGATAAGTAAGAGTGTCGAACCCAACGAGGAGCAGAAGGCTCTGATAAACGGTTTTCAGCAAGGTAATAACTGCAAGCACTGAAAGTAGCGGTAACAAGTGATGGTGTAGTGAGGTGAAACGTAGCAAGCGAAAAGTAACAAGTAACAAGTAATAGCAATGGTGCAGAAAGTGGCCCAATCCCTTTTGTAGCAAGGGACAAGCCTGAACAAAGTCTTATAGGAGGAAAAACGCTCCCGAGGACACACGGGAATTTCTCATATGCTAGTTTCATCATGTTCATATGATTCGCGTTCGTTACTTTGATAGTTTGATATGTGGGTGGACCGGCGCTTGGGTACTGCCCTTACTTGGACAAGCATCCCACTTAGGATTAACCCCTCTCGCAAGCATCCGCAACTACGAAAGAAGAATTAAGAAAACATCTAACCATAGCATTAAACTAGTGGATCCAAATCAGCCCCTTAAGAAGCAACGCATAGACTGGGGTTTAAGCTTCTGTCACTCCAGCAACCCATCATCTACTTACTACTCCCCAATGCCTTCCTCTAGGCCCAAATATAGTGAAGTGTTATGTAGTCGACGTTCACATAACACCACTAGAGGAAAAACAACATACAGCATATCAAAATACCGAACGAATATCAAACTCACATGACTATTATCAGCATGACTTATCCCATGTCCTCAGGAACAAAAGTAACTACTCACAAAGCATAATCATAATCATGACCAGAGGTGTAATGAATAGCATCAAGGATCTGAACATAAACTCTTCCACCAAGTAATCCAACTAGCATCAACTACAAAGAGTAATCAACACTACTAGTAACCTTACAAGTACTAATCGGAGTCGTGAGACGGAGATTGGTTACAAGAGATGAACTAGGGATTGGAGAGGAGATGGTGCTGATGAAGATGTTGATGAACATGCCTCCCCTCCGACGAGAGGAGTGTTGGTGATGACGATGGCGATGATTTCCCCCTCCAGGAGGGAAGTTTCCCCGGCAGGATCGTCCTGCCGGAGCTCTAGATTGGTACTGCTCAAGTTCCGCCTCGTGGCGGCGGAGAAACCACGAAAAAGCTCCCGATTGATTTTTTTTCTGGAACGAAACCCTTCATATAGCAAAAGAGGGGGGCTAGTGGGCTGTCTGGGAGCCCACAAGCTTGCCATCCGCCACTAGGGGGTGGCGGTGGCAGGGCTTGTGGCGCCCTGTAGCCCCCCTCCGGTATTTCTTTCGCCCAGTATTTTTTATATAATCCCAAAAAATTCCACGTAACTTTTCACGGCATTTGGAGATGTGCAGAATAGTGGACTAAGATTTGCTCCTTTTCCAGTCCAAAATTCCAGCTGCCTGAATTCTCCCTCTTCAAATAAACCTTGCAAAATAAGAGAGAAAAGGAATAAATATGGTACCACAAAGTAATATAACAGCCCATAAAGCAATAAATATCAACATGAAAGCATGATGCAAAATGGACGTATCATCTGGTCAGTCCACTCAAACTTGGTTGTCTCCTTCATAAGCTGGTAGAGTGGCAGCGCCTTCTCTCCCAACCGACTGACAAAACGGGTGAGCGAGGCCACGCAGTCGGCGAACTTCTGGATGTCGCGAAGCTTTGCCGGCTTGTGCATGCGCTCGATGGCCCTGATCTTCTCCGCGTTAGCTTCGATGTCGTGTGCGGACACGAAGTAACTGAGGAGTCATCCAGCCGGCACACCGAAAATGCACTTCTCCAGGTTGAGACGGATCCGGTATTCACGCAAGTTGGCGAACGTCTCCCGGAGGTCGTCGAGGAGGCTAAAGTGCTTCTTGGATTTGATGACGATGTCATCAACGTAGACATGCACGCTTTCGCTGATTTGCGGCAGGAGACACATCTGCATGCAGCGCTGGAAGGTGGGGCCTACATTCTGAAAGATCGTGGATGTCGCCTAGAGGGGGGTGAATAGGCGCTTTAAAATAATTACGGTTTAGGCTTGAACAAATGCGGGATGAAACTAATGTTTAATTTGTCAAGCACAAAATCTAAAACAACTAGGCTCACCTATGTGCACCAACAACTTATGCTAAGAAAGATAAAGAACTAAGTGATAGCAAGATATATAACAAAAAATAATATGGCTATCACAAAGTAAAGTGCATGAGTAAAGGGCTCGGGTAAGAGATAACCGAGGCACGCAGAGACGATGATGTATCCTGAAGTTCACACCCTTGCAGATGCTAATCTCCGTTTGGAGCAGTGTGGAGGCACAATGATCCCCAAGATGCCACTAAGGCTACCGTAATCTCCTCACGCCCTAGCATAATGCAAGATGCCGTGATTCTACTAAGGGACCCTTGAGGGCGGTCATCGAACCCGTACAAACAAGGTTGGGGTAATCTCCACAACTTAATTGGAGGCTCCCAACAACACCACGAAGCTTCACCACGGTGGAATATGGCTTCGAGGTATCCTCAAATGCTCGGGGCAGTCTCCACAACCTAATTGGAGACCCCGACGCTTGCCTGGACCTTTACACCACAATGAATGAGCTCTGAGCCACCACCAAGCTTCTAGGACGCCAAAGCACCCAAGAAGAACGAGCTCTAAGGTACCAAGAACCCAAGAATAATAAGCTTCTCAACTTTCTACTTCCACATATCACCGTGGAGAACTCAAACCGATGCAACTAATGCAATGGCAAGAACACACGAAGTTGTAACGTCCCTCACATTCAAATCCCTCCATAACAAATAAAGCTATGGAGGAATATGAGAGGAAGAACAAGGAGCTCACAAAGAACTCCAAGATAAAGATCCAAGGGGTTCCCCTCACATAGAGGAGAAAGTGATTGGTGGAGATGTGGATCTAGATCTCCTCTCTCTTTTCCCTTAAGAACTAGCAAGAATCATTGGAGGGATTGAGAGTTAGCAATCTCGAAGAAGATCAACAATGGGGGAACAACACGAGCTTAACTGATAGAAAACCATTGGGGAAGAAAACCCACTTTTACATGCCTCCCCAAATTGAAACGTTATGCACTCAGTCATTACACAAGCGGTAGTACCACTGAGGCGAGCGGTACTTTCGCTGGAACGGAAGTTTCAAGAAAAAACGTGCAAACGGCAAAGATCTTGGGGCGGTAGTGACGCCAGAGCGGTACTACCGCTCCCCCCAAGCGGTAATACCGCTCAAAATGGAAAAAGACCCCACAGATGCTAGAAGAAAAATATAAGCGGAAGAGAGGCCGACATTGGAGGGCGGAAGTACTGCGAGAGCGGTACTACCATTCTGCCCGAGTGGTACTTCCGCTTGAGAGTGAAAGCTTGCCCTGAAATGCCATAACTTTCACATACGAGCTCCGAATTGAGAAAACTCAATCTTAAGAACAGATAGTTAATAAAATGCCAACAATATAGAGATGTGAGACCTCTATGAATTAAGAACCGGCAAAAACTTCCAACATCGAAAACATCATAGAAGATGCACATGGACACCGTTTTCGATGAACTCAAGCTTGTCATGAAGATGGCCATAAGCTCTAAAACTCACAAAGAGAAACACCAAACAAGAACCAAGAAATATGATGCAAGGATGCAAATGGTTTGAGCTCTCAGCGAACGACACGATCAAGCTACTCACTTGAGAGCCCCCCTTGACAATACGACAATCTATCCTAGAATAGAAAACCCTATCAAGGGCAAACCTATACCTTGCACCTAGTCCACTTGATCTAGAATATGACGATCTTGACTTCCTCAAGATGGACCACCTTTCTTGATTGCGTTGGCTTGATGAAGACTAGTTCATTGCTCCCCCATACTCACTATGGGTGAGCCACTCTTCAGCACATCTTCACAAGTCCATTGCCACCACAATGGACGGCAAGCTTCAAGCATGATATCTTCGTGATGATCCACTTGAACTTGCTCACCGCAATCTTGATGACTATGACCACTTGACGTCATCCTCCATGGGTTGTATGAGATCTTCCTTTTGACGCAATACCATGGAAACACACCTAACCCCACACAGAACTCACACGAAGACATGGGTCAGTACACAAAAGCGTAATGGACAATGCTTACCATACCATGGGATCACTTGATCCCTCTCGGTACATCTTGTACGCTTTGTGTGTTGATAAACTCGATTTACTCTTTGTCTTAGTCTTGATCAACCTTGTGAATTTATGACCATTCTCTGGATAATACCTTGAATACCACCTTGGTCATCATATAAACTCCTTGAAACCAACAGATGGACTTCAAGAAGTGCCTATGGACAAATCCTTCAAATATAGATTAAGGCAACCATTAGTCCATAGGGATTGCCATCAATTACCAAAACCACATACGGAGAAATATGCTCTAACACATTCTTCCGGACAAACGACATGGTGATGTAGCAGTAGGCTCAAAATGGGGTGATGAAGGAGGTATTCAGGTGATCAGCCGGATCCAGCTTGATCTGGTGGTAGCCTGAGTAGGCGTCCACGAAGGACAACAAGTCACAACCAGCCGTGGAATCGATCACCTGATCCATCCGAGGCAGGGCGAACGGATCCTTTGGACAAGCCTTGTTCAGGCTCGTCTAGTCGATACACATGTGCGAGGTTTTATTCTTTTCAGCACCAGGACTGGGTTGGCCAGCCACTCCGGGTGGAAAACTTCCATGATGAAGCCGGCTGCGAGCAGCCGGGCAATTTCTTCTCCCATTGTGTGTTGCTTCTCTTCAGAGAAATGATGCAGGGGTTGCTTGACCGCCTTCACATTCGGTCGCACATGAAGCTTGTGCTCGGCGAAATTCCTCGAAACACCTGGCATGTCTTTGGGAGACCATGCAAAAATGTCATGATTCTCATGGAGGAAGTCGACGAACTCGCCTTCCTGTTTGCTGCTGACGGTGGTGTCGATGGTGACACACTGCTTCGGGTTGGCCGGGTAGAGTGGCACTTGCCTGGTCTCATTGGACGGCTGGAAAGTCGCCTCGCTGGCCGACTGGGACGGCAGAGTAGGCATGGCCGGCTACTCGGTGGCCTGGGCCATGAGCCGGTCGAGTTGACGCTTTTCCTCCGCAATCACCAGCACCTCGGCCAGCCGGTTGCCATCGCAGGCACACTCGATCGACTTCTTGTAGTCGCTGTATATGGTGATGATGCCCTTGGGACCCGACATTTTCATCTTGAGGTAAGCATAGTGCGGGATCGCCATGAACTTGGCGAGCGCCAGCCTGCCCAGGAGCACGTTATAGGGGCTGTGGAGATCCACCACCTCGAACCACACCGGCTCGCGGCGAAAGTGAGCCTTGTCGAAGAAGAGGACGTCGAGTCGGATCTATTGGGGAATGTTGCATGGGAAACAAAAAATTCCTACGCACACGAAGACCTATCATGGTGATGTCCATCTACGAGAGGAGATTTGGATCTACGTACCCTTATAGATCGCACAGCAGGAAGCGCTAAGAAACGCGGTTGATGTAGTGGAACGTCTTCACATCCCTCGAACCATACCACGAACCGTCCCTCGATCCGTCCCATGACCCGTTCCAATCTAGCACCGAACGGACGGCACCTCCGCGTTCAGCACACATACAGCTCCCACTTGCACTAGAGTCAATAATCTAGTCCTCACATCGCCATGCGATTTACATTGTAATAAATCGAACACCCATAGAGTTCTGGTGTTGATCATGTTTTGCCCGTGGAAAAGGTTTAGTCAGCGGGTCTGCTACATTCAGATCCATGTGCACTTTGCAAATATTCACGTCCTCTCCTTCGACGTAGTCGCGGATGACTAGATGAGGTTGAAGCATCGTTTGATGTGTCTGGTCTTCTTGTGAAACCTTGGTTCCTTTGCTAAGGCAATGGCACCAGTGTTGTCACATAACAGAGTTATTGGATTTAGTGCGCTCGGCACAACTCCAAGATCTGTCACGAACTGCTTCATCCAGACACCCTCCTTTGCTGCCTCCGAGGCAGCCATGTACTCTGCTTCACATGTAGAATCTGCTACGACGCTTTGCTTGGAACTCCACCAGCTTACTGCATCCCCATTAAGAATAAATATGTATCCGGTTTGCGACTTAAAGTCATCCGGATTGGTGTCAAAACTTGCGTCGATGTAACCTTTTACAACGAGCTCTTTGTCACCTGCATAAACGAGAACATTTCCTTAGTCCTTTTCAGGTACTTTAGAATATTCTTGACCGTCGTCGAGTGATCCACTCCTGGATTACTCTGAAACCTGACTGCCATACTTATGGCCAAGTTGACGTCTGGTCTAGTGCACAGCATTGCATACATGATAGAACCTACGGCTGAAGCATAGGGGACGGAACTCATTTGTTCTCTATCTTCCACAGTTAATGGGCATTGAGTCTTACTCAATGTTATACCTTGTAATACTGGCAAGAACCCTTTCTTGGACTGGTCCATTTTGAACTTCTTCAAAACTTTATCAAGGTATGTGCTTTGTGAAAGTCCTATCAGGCGTCTCGATCAATCCCTATAGATCTTAATGCCTAGAATGTAAGCAGCTTCTCCTAGGTCTTCCATAGAGAAACTTTTATTCAAGTAATCCTTTATGCTCTCCAAAAGCTCCACGTTGTTTCCAATCAGCAATATGTCATCCACATATAATATTAGAAACGCCACAGAGCTCCCACTCACTTTCTTGTAAATACAAGATTCTCCAACCACTTGTATAAACCCAAATGCTTTGATCACCTCATCAAAGCGCTTATTCCAACTCCGAGATGCTTGCACCACTCCATAAATGGATCGCTGGAGCTTGCACACTTTGTTAGGATTCTTTGGATCGACAAAACCTTCGGGTTGCATCATATACAACTCTTCCTTAAGAAAACCAGTAAGGAACGCCATTTTGACATCCATCTGCCAGATTTCATAATCGAAAAATGCAGCTATTGCTAACATGATTCGGACGGACTTAAGCATCGCTACCGGTGAGAACATCTCATCGTATTCAACTCCTTGAACTTGTGAAAAACCCTTTGCCACAAGTTGAGATTTATAAACAATCACATTACCGTCTGCGTTCGTCTTGTTCTTAAAGATCCATTTGTTTTGAATAGCCTTGCAGCCTTCAAGTAGTACTTCCAAAGTCCGCACTTTATTCTCGTACATGGATCCTATCTCGGACTTCATGAACTTCAGCCATTTGTTGGAATCCGGGCCCACCATTGCTTCTTCATAATTCGTAGGTTCATTGTTGTCTAACAACATAATTGATAAGACAGGATTACCATACCACTCAGGAGCAGTACGTGATCTTGTCGACCTGTGAGGTCCAATAGGAACTTGATCCGAAGTTTCATGATCATCATCGTCAACTTCCTCCACAACCGGCATCGCAACGACAGGGGTTTCCCCTTGCCCTGTGCCACCATCTAGAGGGATTAGAGATTCGAAAACCTCATCAAGTTCTATCTTCCTCCCACTCAATTCTTTCGAGAGAAACTCCTTCTCAAGAAAAGCTCCGTTTTAAGCAACAAAAACTTTGCCCTCGGATTTGAGATCGAAGGTATACCCAACTGTCTCGTTTGGGTAACCTATGAAGACGCACTTCTCCGCTTTGGGTTCTAGCTTTTGAGGCTGAAGCTTTTTGACATAAGCATCACATCCCCAAACTTTAAGAAATGACAACTTCGGTCTTTTGCCATACCACAGTTCGTATGGTGTCGTCTCAACGGATTTTAATGGCGCCCTATTTAAAGTGAATGCAGCTGTCTCTAATGCATAACCCCAAAACAATAACGGCAAATCGGTAAGAGACATCATAGATCGCACCATCTCTAGTAAAGTACGATTACGACGTTTTGACACACCATTACGCTGTGGTGTTCCAGGCGGTGTCAACTGTGAAACAATTCCACATTGTCTTAGGTGAGCATCAAACTCAAAACTCGGATATTCACCCCCACGATCAGACCGTAGGAACTTGATCTTCTTGTTACAATGATTTTCAACTTCACTCTGAAATTGCTTAAACTTTTCAAACGTTTCAGACTTGTGCTTCATAAAGTAGACATAACCATATCTACTCAAATCGTCAGTGAAGGTGAGAAAATAACGATATCCGCCATGCGCCTCCACACTCATCGGACCGCACACATCGGTATGTATGATTTCCAACAAGTCATTTGCATGCTCCATTGTTCTGGAGAACGGAGTCTTAGTCATCTTGCCCATGAGGCATGGTTCACACGTGTCAAGTGAATCAAATTCAAGTGACTCCAAAAGTCCATCGGAATGGTGTTTCTTCATGCGCTTTACACCAATATGACCTAAGCGGCAGTGCCACAAAAACATGGCGCTATCATTATTAACTCTAACTCTTTTGGCCTCAATGTTATGTATATGTGTATCATCGCTATCAAGATTCAACATGAACAATCCTCTCACATTGGGTGCATGACCATAAAAGATATTACTCATAGAAATAAAAAAACCATTATTCTCTGACTTCAACGTGTAACCGTCTCACAATAAACAAGATCCAGATATAATGTTCATGCTTAACGCAGGCACTAAATAACAATTATTTAAGTTCATAACTAATCCTGATGGTAACTGAAGTGAAACTGTGCCGATGGTGATTGCATCAACCTTGGAACCATTTCCCACGCGCATCGTCACTTCATCCTTCGCCAGCCTTCGCTTATTCCGCAGTTCCCGTTTCGAGTTGCAAATATGAGCAATAGAACCGGTATCGAATACCCACGCACTACTACGAGAGCTGGTTAAGTACACATCAATAACATGTATATCGAATATACCTGATTTTTCTTTGGCAGCCTTCTTATCAGCCAGATACCCAGGGGAGGACTCCCCCCTTTGGTTCAGCCGACCCCCTTGGGGGTCCTTGGACTCCAAGGCAAGGCTTCCCCTCTTCCCTCTATATATACGGAGGTTTTAGGGCTGATTTGAGACGACTTTTCCACGGCAGCCCGACCACATACCTCCACGGTTTTTCCTCTAGATCGCGTTTCTGCGGAGCTCGGGCGGAGCCCTGCTGAGACAAGGTCATCACCAACCTCCGGAGCGCCGTCACGCTGCCGGAGAACTCTTCTACCTCTCCGTCTCTCTTGCTGGATCAAGAAGGCCGAGATCATCGTCAAGTTGTACGTGTGCTGAACGCGGAGGTGCCGTCCGTTCGGTACTAGATCGTGGGACTGATCGCGGGATTGTTCGCGGGGCGGATCGAGGGACGTGAGGACGTTCCACTACATCAACCGCGTTCACTAACGCTTCTGCTGTACGATCTACAAGGGTACGTAGATCACTCATCCCCTCTCGTAGAGTGATATCACCATGATAGGTCTTCGTGCGCGTAGGAAAATTTTTGTTTCCCATGCGACGTTCCCCAACAGTGGCATCATGAGCTAGGTTCATGCGTAGATGTCTTCTCGAGTAGAACACAAAAGTATTTGTGGGCGGTGATGTGCGTTTTGCTGCCCTCCTTAGTCTTTTCTTGATTCCGCGGTATTGTTGGATTGAAGCGGCTTGGACAGACATTACTCGTACGCTTACGAGAGACTGGTTTCATCGCTACGAGTAACCCCGTTGCTCAAAGATGACTGGCAAGTGTCGGTTTCTCCAACTTTAGTTGAATCGGATTTGACCGAGGAGGTCCTTGGATGAGGTTAAATAGCAACTCATATATCTCCGTTGTGGTGTTTGCGTAAGTAAGATGCGATCCTACTAGATACCCATGGTCACCACGTAAAACATGCAACAACAAAATTAGAGGACGTCTAACTTGTTTTTGCAGGGTATGCTTGTGATGTGATATGGCCAACGATGTGATGTGATATATTGGATGTATGAGATGATCATGTTGTAATAGAAAATATCGACTTGCACGTCGATGGTACGGCAACCGGAAGGAGCCATAGGGTTGTCTTTATACTAACGTTTGTGCTTGCAGATGCGTTTACTATTTTGCTAGGATGTAGCTTTAGTAGTAATAGCATGAGTAGCACGACAACCCCGATGGCAACACGTTGATGGAGATCATGGTGTGGCGCCGGTGACAAGAAGATCGTGCCGGTGCTTTGGTGATGGAGATCAAGAAGCACGTGATGATGGCCATATCATGTCACTTATGAATTGCATGTGATGTTAACCCTTTTATGCACCTTATTTTGCTTAGAACGACGGTAGCATTATGAGTTGATCTCTCACTAAAATTTCAAGACGAAATTGTGTTCTCCCCGACTGTGCACCGTTGCTACAGTTCGTCGTTTCGAGACACCACGTGATGATCTGGTGTGATAGACTCAACGTTCACATACAACGGGTGCAAAACAGTTGCGCACGCGGAACACTCGGGTTAAGCTTGACGAGCCTAGCATGTGCACACATGGCCTCGGAACACATGAGACCGAAAGGTCGATCATGAATCATATAGATGATATGATTAGCATAGGGATGCTTACCACTGAAACTATACTCAACCCACGTGATGATCAGACTTGAGCTAGTGTAAGTGGATCATGAACCACTCAAATGACTAGAGAGATGTACTTTTTGAGTGGGAGTTTAGCAAATAATTTGATTAAGGTAAACTCTAATTATCTTGAACATAGTCTAAGTCCACTTTGAATATATTTGTGTTGTAGATCATGGCTCACGCGACAGTCACCCTGAATTTTAATACGTTCCTAGAGAAAGCTAAGTTGAAAGATGATGGAAGCAACTTTGTAGACTGGGCTCGTAATCTTAAGCTAATCTTACAAGCTGGGAAGAAGGATTATGTCCTTAATGTTGTGCTAGGAGATGAACCACCCGCTACGGCTGATCAGGATGTTAAGAACGCTTGGTTAGCACGTAAGGAGGACTACTCAATAGTTCAATGTGCAGTCTTGTATGGCTTAGAACCGGGACTTCAACGTCGCTTTGAGCGTCATGGAGCATTTGAGATGTTCCAGGAGTTGAAGTTTATCTTTCAGAAGAACGCCCGGATTGAGAGGTATGAGACATTCGATAAATTCTATGCTTGCAAGATGGAGGAGAACTCGTCTGTCAGTGAACATGTGCTCAAAATGTCTGGGTACTCAAACCGTCTAGCTGAGCTAGGTATTGAACTCCCGCAAGAGGCTATCACTGACAGAATCCTTCAATCACTGCCGCCAAGCTATAAAGGCTTTGTGTTGAACTACAACATGCAAGGGATGAACAAGTCACCTGGCGAGTTGTTTGCGATGCTGAAAGTCGCAGAGTCTGAACTCCGTAAAGAACATCAAGTGTTGATGGTGAATAAGACCACTAGTTTCAAGAGAAACGGCAAAGGCAAGAAGGGTAATTCGAAGAAGAGCGGCAAGCCTGTTGCCAATCCGACGAAGAAACCCAAAGCTGGACCTAAGCCTGAAACGGAGTGTTACTATTGCAAGGGTATGGGTCACTGGAAGCGCAATTGCCCCAAGTATCAGGCAGATAAGAAGGCGGCCAAAGAAAAATCAGGTATATTTGATATACATGTTATTGATGTGTACTTAACCGGCTCTCGTAGTAGTGCCTGGGTATTCGATACCGGTTCTGTTGCTCATATTTGCAACTCGAATCAGGAACTGCGGAATAGACGAAGGCTGGCGAAAGATGAAGTGACGATGCGCGTAGGAAATGGTTCCAAGGTTGATGCGATCGCCGTCGGCACAGTTTCACTTCAGTTACCATCAGGATTAGTGATGAACTTAAATCATTGTTATTTAGTGCCTGCGTTGAGCATGAACATTATATCTGGATCTTGTTTATTGCGAGACGGTTACTCTTTTAAGTCAAAGAATAATGGTTGTTCTATTTCTATGAGTAACATCTTTTATGGTCATGCACCTAATGTGAGAGGATTGTTCATATTTAATCTTGACAGCGATACGCATATACATAACATTGAGACCAAAAGAGTTAGAGTTAACAATGATAGCGCCATATTTTTGTGGCACTGCCGCTTAGGTCATATTGGTGTAAAGCGCATGAAGAAACTCCATGTTGATGGACTTTTGGAGTCACTTGACACGTGCGAACCATGCCTCATGGGCAAGATGACTAAGACTCCGTTCTCCGGAACAATGGAGTGTGCAAGTGACTTGTTGGAAATCATACATACCGATGTGTGTGGTCCGATGAGCGTGGAGGCACGCAGCAGATATCGTTATTTTCTCACCTTCACTGACGATTTGAGTAGATATGGTTATGTCTACTTGATGAAGCACAAGTCTGAAACATTTGAAAAGTTCAAGCAATTTCAGAATGAAGTGGAAAATCATCATAACAAGAAGATCAAGTTCCTACGTCTGATCGTGGGGGTGAATATATGAGTTTGGAGTTTGGTACTCACTTAAAACAATGTGGAATTGTTTCACAGTTAACACCGCCTGGAACACCACAGCGTAATGGTGTGTCCGAACGTCGTAATCGTACTCTATTAGAGATGGTGCCATCTATGATGTCTCTTGCTGATTTGCCGTTATCGTTTTGGGGTTATGCATTAGAAACAACTGCATTCACTTTAAATAGGGCACCATCAAAATCCATTGAGATGACACCATACGAACTGTGGTATGGCAAAAGGCCAAAGTTGTCGTTTCTTAAAGTTTGGGGATGTGATGCTTATGTCAAAAAGCTTCAGCCTGAAAAGCTGGAACCCAAAGCGGAAAAGTGTGTCTTCATAGGTTACCCAAAAGAGACAGTTGGGTACACCTTCTATCTCAAATCCGAGGGCAAAGTTTGTTGCTAAAAACGGAGCTTTTCTCGAGAAGGAGTTTCTCTCGAGAGAATTGAGTGGGAGGAAGATAGAACTTGATGAGGTTGTCGAACCTCTCATCCCTCTGAATGGTGGCGCAGGGCAAGGGGAAACCTCTGTCGTTGCGATGCCGGTTGAGGAGGAAGTTAATGATGATGATCATGAAACTCCGGTTCAAGTTTCTGTCGAACCACGCAGGTCGACGAGACCACGTGCTGCTCCAGAGTGGTACGGTAATCCCGTATTATCAATGATGTTGTTAGACAACAATGGACCTGCAAATTATGAAGAAGCAATGGTGGGCCCAGATTCCAACAAATGGCTAGAAGCCATGAAGTCCGAGATAGGATCCATGTATGAGAACAAAGTGTGGACTTTGGAGGTACTACCTGAGGGCCGCAAGGCTATTCAGAACAAATGGATCTTTAAGAGGAAGACGGACGCTGACGACAATGTGACCGTTTATAAAGCTCGACTTGTGGCAAAGGGTTTTTCACAAGTTCAAGGAGTTGACTACGATGAGACATTCTCACCCGTAGCGATGCTTAAGTCCGTCAGAATCATGTTAGAAATAGCTGCATTTTTTGATTATGAAATCTGGCAGATGGATGTCAAAACGGCGTTCCTTAACGGTTTCCTTAAGGAAGAATTGTATATGATACAACCCGATGGTTTTTTCGAACCTAAGAATGCTAACAAGGTGTGCAAGCTCCAGCGGTCTATTTATGGACTGGTGCAAGCATCTCGGAGTTGGAACAAACGCTTTGATGAGGTGATCAAAGCATTTGGGTTTATACAAGTGGTTGGAGAATCTTGTATTTACAAGAAAGTGAGTGGGAGCTCTGTGGCGTTTCTAATATTATATGTGGATGACATATTGCTGATTGGAAACAACGTGGAGTTTTTGGAGAGCATAAAGGATTACTTGAATAAAAGTTTCTCTATGAAGGACCTAGGAGAAGCTGCTTACATTCTAGGCATTAAGATCTATAGGGATAGATCAAAACGCCTGATAGGACTTTCACAAAGCACATACCTTGATAAAGTTTTGAAGAGGTTCGAAATGGAACAGTCCAAGAAAGGGTTCTTGCCAGTTTTACAAGGTACGAGATTGAGTAAGACTCAGTGCCCAGCAACTGATGAAGATAGAGAGCATATGCGCTCCGTCCCCTATGCTTCAGCCATATGTTCTATCATGTATGCAATGCTATGCACTAGACCGGATGTTAGCCTGGCCATAAGTATGGCAGGTAGGTTCCAGAGTAATCCAGGCGTGGATCACTGGACGGCGGTCAAGAATATCCTGAAGTACCTGAAAAGGACTAAGGAGATGTTTCTCGTGTATGGAGGTGACGAAGAGCTCGCCGTAAAAGGTTATCTCGATGCAAGCTTTGACATAGATCCGGACAACTCAAAGTCGCAAACCAGATACGTATTTATTATTAATGGGGGTGCGGTAAGCTGGTGCAGTTCCAAGCAAAGCGTCGTAGCAGATTCTACATGTGAAGCGGAGTACATGGCTGCCTCGGAGGCGGCTAAGGAGGGTGTCTGGATGAAGCAGTTCATGACGGATCTTGGAGTGGTGCCAAGCGCACTGAATCCAATAACCTTGTTCTGTGACAACACGGGTGCCATTGCCTTAGCAAAGGAACCACGGTTTCACAAGAAGACCAGACACATCAAACGACGCTTCAACCTCATCCGCGACTACGTCGAGGGAGAGGACGTAAATATATGCAAAGTGCACACGGATCTGAATGTAGCAGACCCGCTGACTAAACCTCTTCCACGGCCAAAGCATGATCAACACCAGAATTGTATGGGTGTTAGATTTATTACAATGTAATTCACATGATGATGTGAGGGCTAGATTATTGACTCTAGTGCAAGTGGGAGACTGTTGGAATTATGCCCTAGAGGCAATAATACATATAGTTATTATTATAATTCCTGTATCAAGATAATCGTTTATTATCCATGCTATAATTGTATTGAATGAAGACTCATTTACATGTGTGGATACATAGACAAAACACCGTCCCTAGCAAGCCTCTAGTTGGCTAGCCAGTTGATCAAAGATAGTCAGTGTCTTCTGATTATGAACAAAGTGTTGTTGCTTGATAACTCGATCACATCATTAGGAGAATCACGTGATGGACTAGACCCAAACTAATAGACGTAGCATGTTGATCGTGTTATTTTGTTGCTACTGTTTTCTGCGTGTCAAGTATTTATTCCTATGACCATGAGATCATATAACTCACTGACACCAGAGGAATGCTTTGTGTGTATCAAACGTCGCAACGTAACTGGGTGACTATAAAGATGCTCTACAGGTATATCCGAAGGTGTTAGTTGAGTTAGTATGGATCAAGACTCGGATTTGTCACTCCGTGTGACGGAGAGGTATCTCGGGGCCCACTCGGTAATACAACATCACACACAAGCCTTGCAAGCAATGTAACTTAGTGTAAGTTGCGGGATCTTGTATTACGGAACGAGTAAAGAGACTTGCCGGTAAACGAGATTGAAATAGGTATGCGGATATTGACGATCGAATCTCGGGCAAGTAACATACCGAAGGACAAAGGGAATGACATACGGGATTATATGAATCCTTGGCACTGAGGTTCAAACGATAAGATCTTCGTAGAATATGTAAGATCCAATATGGGCATCCAGGTCCCGCTATTGGATATTGACCGAGGAGTCTCTCGGGTCATGTCTACATAGTTCTCGAACCCGCAGGGTCTGCACACTTAAGGTTCGACGTTGTTTTATGCGTATTTGAGTTCTATGGTTGGATACCGAATGTTGTTCGGAGTCCCGGATGAGATCACGGACGTCACGAGGGTTTCCGGAATGGTCCGGAAACGAAGATTGATATATAGGATGACCTCATTTGATTACCGGAAGGTTTTCGGAGTTACCGGGAATGTACCGGGAATGACGAATGGGTTCCGGGAGTTCACCGGGGGGGCAACCCACCCGGGGAAGCCCATAGGCCTTGAGGGTGGCACACCAGCCCTTAGTGGGCTGGTGGGACAGCCCAAGAGGGCCCTATGCGCCTAGAGAAGAAAATCAAAGAGAAAAGAAAAAAAAGAGGAGGTGGGAAGGGAAGGAAGGACTCCCACCCACCAAACCAAGTCCAACTCGGGTTGGGGGGGAACCTTCCCCCTTGGACTCGTCCGACCCCCTTGGGGCTCCTTGAGCCCCAAGGCAAGGTCCCCTCCCTCCCACCTATATATACGGAGGTTTTAGGGCTGATTTGAGACGACTTTTCCACGGCAGCCCGACCACATACCTCCACGGTTTTTCCTCTAGATCGCGTTTCTGCGGAGCTCGGGTGGAGCCCTGCTGAGACAAGGTCATCACCAACCTCCGGAGCGCCGTCACGCTGCCGGAGAACTCTTCTACCTCTCCGTCTCTCTTGCTGGATCAAGAAGGCCGAGATCATCGTCAAGCTGTACGTGTGCTGAACGCGGAGGTGCCGTCCGTTCGGTACTAGATCGTGGGACTGATCGCGGGATTGTTCGCGGGGCGGATCGAGGGACGTGAGGACGTTCCACTACATCAACCGCGTTCACTAACGCTTCTGCTGTACGATCTACAAGGGTACGTAGATCACTCATCCCCTCTCGTAGATAGACATCACCATGATAGGTCTTCGTGCGCGTAGGAAAATTTTTGTTTCCCATGCGACATTCCCCAACAGGCGCATAGGGCCTTCTTGGGCTGTCCCACCAGCCTACTAAGGGCTGGTGCGCCACCCCCAAGGCCTATGGGCTTCCCCAGGGTGGGTTGCCCCCCCCCCCCCCCGTGAACACCCGGAACCCATTTGTCATTCCCGGTACATTCCCGGTAACTCCGAAAACCTTCCGGTAATCAAATGAGGTCATCCTATATATCAATCTTCGTTTTCGGACCATTTCGGAAACCCTCGTGATGTACGTGGTCTCATCTGGGACTCTGAACAACATTCGGTAACCAACCATATAACTCAAATACGCATAAAACAACGTCGAACCTTAAGCGTGCAGACCCTGCGGGTTCGAGAACTATGTAGACATGACCCGAGAGACTCCTCGGTCAATATCCAATAGCAGGACCTGGATGCCCATATTGGATCCTACATATTCTACGAAGATCTTATCGTTTGAACCTCAGTGCCAAGGATTCATATAATCCCGTATTCCCTTTGTCCTTCGGTATGTTACTTGCCCGAGATTCGATCCTCAGTATCCGCATACCTATTTCAATCTCGTTTACCGGCAAGTCTCTTTACTCGTTCCGTAATACAAGATCCCGCATCTTACACTAAGTTACATTGCTTGCAAGGCTTGTGTGTGATGTTGTATTACCGAGTGGGCCCCAAGATACCTCTCCGTCACACGGAGTGACAAATCCCAGTCTCGATCCATACTAACTCAACGAACACCTTCGGAGATACCTGTAGAGCATCTTTATAGTCACCCAGTTACGTTGCGACGTTTGATACACACAAAGCATTCCTTCGGTGTCAGTGAGTTATATGATCTCATGGTCATAGGAACAAATACTTGACACGCAGAAAACAGTAGCAACAAAATGACACGATCAACATGCTACGTCTATTAGTTTGGGTCTAGTCCATCACATGACTCTCCTAATGATGTGATCCCGTTATCAAGTAACAACACTTGCCTATGGCCAGGAAACCTTGGCCATCTTTGATCAACGAGCTAGTCAACTAGAGGCTTACTAGGGACAGTGTTTTGTCTATGTATCCACACAAGTATTGTGTTTCCAATCAATACAATTATAGCATGGATAATAAACGATTATCGTGAACAAATAAATATAATAATAACTAATTTATTATTGCCTCTAGGGCATATTTCCAACAGTCTCCCACTTGCACTAGAGTCAATAATCTAGTTCACATCACCATGTGATTCGAACGAATCCAACACCCATATAGTTATGGGGTTTGATCACGTCTTGCTCGTGAGAGAGGTTTTAGTCAACGGTTCTGAAACTTTCAGATCCGTGTGTTCTTTACAAATCTTTATGTCATCTTATAGATGCTGCTACTATGTGCTATTCGGAAATACTCCAAATATCTACTCTACAATACGAATCCGTTTCACAACTCATAGTTATTCGGATTAGTGTCAAAGCTTGCATCGACGTAACCCTTTACGACGAACTCTTTAACCACCTCCATAATCGAGAAAAATTCCTTAGTCCATCAGTTACTAAGGATAAATTTTGACCGCTGCTAGTGATTCAATCATGGATCACTCTCTGTACCTCTCAACAGACTTTGAGTCAAGGCACACATCAGGTGCGGTACCCAGCATGGCATACTTCAGATTCTACGGCCAAGGCATAGAAGACGACCTTCGTCTATTCTCTTTATTCTGCCGGGGTCGGGTTTTGAGTCTTACTCAAATGCACACCTCACAACGCAACCAAGAACTCCTTCTTTGCTGATCTATTTTGAACTCCTTCAAAAACTTGTCAAGGCATGCATCTTGTTGAAACTTCCATTAAGCGCTTTCGATCTATCTCCATAGATCTTTGATGCTCAATGTTCAAGTAGCTCAATCCAGGTATTCCTTTGAAAACTCCTTTCAAACAACCTTGTATGGTTGACAGAAATTCTACTTTACTTCTGATCAACAATATGTCAACCACATATACTTATCAGAAATTCTATAGTGCTCCCACTCACTTCTTTGGAAATACAAGTTTCTCATAAACCTTGTACAAACCCAAAATCCTTGATCATCTCATCAAAGTGTATATTCCAACTACGAGATGCTTGCACCAGTCCATTTAAGGATCGATGGAGCTTGCATACTTGCTAGTATCTTTAGGATCGACAAAACCTCATGGTTGTATCTCATACAATGTTTGCTCAAGGAAACCGTCGAGGAAACAATGTTTTGACATCCTACATGCAATATTTCATAAATAATGCAGCAACTACTAACATAATTCTAACAGACTTTTAGCATCGCTACGAGTGAGAAAGTCTCATCATAGTCAACTGTTTGATCTTGTCGGAAACATCTTTGCGACAAGTCGAGCTTTTCTTAATAGTGACTTATCACTATCATCGTCTGTCTTCCTTTTAAAGATCCATCTTTACTCAATAGTCCTAAGACCATCAAGTAGTTCTTCCAAAGTCTACACTTTGTTTTCATACATGGATCCTCTCTCGGATTTCATGGCTTCCAGCCATTTGTCGGAATATGGGCCCACCATTGCTTTCTCCATAACTCGTAGGTTCACTGTTGCTCAACAACATGACCTGCAAGACAGGTTTACCGTACCACTCTGTAGTAGTACGCGACCTTGTCAACCTACGAGGCTTGTAGTAACTTGATCCGATGCTCGATGATCACCATCATCAGCTTTCACTTCAACTGGTGTAGGCGCCACAGGAACAACTTCATGCGCCCTGCTACACACTGGTTGAAGTGATGGTTCAATAACCTCATCAAGTTCTACCACCCTCCCACTCAATTCTTTCGAGAGAAACCTTTCCTCGAGAAAGGATCCGTTTCTAGAAACAAACACTTTGCTTTCGGATCTGAGATAGGAGATGTACCCAACTGTTTTGGATATCCTATGAAGATGCATTTATCCGCTTTGGGTTCGAGCTTATCAGACTGAAACTTTTTCACATAAGTATCGAAACCCCAAACTTTCAAGAAACGACAGTTTAGATTTCTCTAAACCTCACTCTATACTGTGTCATCTCAGCGGAAATACGTGGTGCCCTATTTAAAGTGAATGCAGTTGTCTCTAATGCTTAACCCATAAAATGATAGTGGTAATTCGACAAGAGACATCATAGCATGCACCATACCAAATAGTGTGTGGCTATGACGTTCAGACACATCATCACACTATGATGTTCTAGGTGGCATGAACCGCGAAACAATTTCCACAGTGTCTTAACAGCGTACCAAAACCCGTAACTCAAATATTCATTTCTATGATCATATCGTAGACAGTTTATCCTCTTGTTACGACGAACTTCACTCCGAAACAGAATTGAAATTTTCAATATTTCAGACTTGTGATTCATTAAGCAAATACTCTAGTATCTACTCAAATCGTCATTGAAGTAAGAACATAATGATATCCACTGCGTGCCTCAGCACCCATTGGACTGCATACATCAAAATGTATCACTTCCAACAAGTTACTATCTTATTTCATCTCAATGAAAACAAGGCCTTGCTCATGTGGTATGATTTGCATGTCACTAGTGATTCAAAATCAAGTGAGTATAAAGATCCATCAGCATGGAGCCTCTTCATGCAATTTATACCAACATGACTCAAGCGGCAGTGCCACAAGTAAGTGGTACTATCATCATTACCTCGTATCCTTTGGCACCAATATCATGAACATGTGTAACACTACGATCGAGATTCAATAAACCATTGAAGGTGATTATTCAAGAAAATAGAGTAACCATTATTTCTTTGAATGAATAATCGTATTGCAATAAACACGATCCAATCATGTTCATGCTTAACGCAAGCACCAAATAAAAATTATTTAGGTTTAACACCAATCCCGATGGTAGAGGGAGCGTGCGACGTTTGATCATATCAACCTTGGAAACACTTCCAACACGTATCGTCACCTCGCCTTTAGCTAGTCTCCGTTTATGCCGTAGCTTTCATTTCGTGTTACCAATCACTTAGCAACCGAACCGGTATCCAATACCCTCATGCTACTAGGAGTACTAGAAAGTACACATCAACATCATGTATATCAAATATACTTCTTTCGACTTTTGCCAGCCTTCTCATCTACCAAGTATCTAGAGTTGCTCCGCCTCAGTGACTGTTCCCCTCATTAAAGAAGCGCTTAGTCTCGGGTTTGGGTTTAATCTTGGGTCTCTTCATTAGTGCAGCAACTGTTTTGCCGTTTCACGAAGTATCCCTTCTAGCCCTTGCCTTTCTTGAAACTTAGTGGTTTTACAAACCATCAACTATTGATGCTCCTTCTTGATTTCTACTTTCGCAGTGTCAAACATCGTGAATCGCTCAAGGATCATTGTATCTATCCTAGATATGTTATAGTTCATCACGAAGCTCTCACGGCTTGGTGGCAGTGACTTTGGAGAACCATCACTATCTCATCTGGAAGATTAACTCCCACTTGATTCAAGTGATTGTCGTACTCAGACAATCTGAGCACACGCTCAACGATTGAGCTTTTCTCCTTTACTTTGTGGACAAAGAATCTTGTCGGAGGTCTCATACCTCTTAACAAGGGCATGAGCATGAAATCACAATTTCATCTCTTTAGAACATCTCTTATGTTCCGTGACGTTTCAAAACGTCTTCGGCGCCTTGCTTCTAAGCCATTAAGTATTTTGTACTGAACTATCGTGTAGTCATTAGAAACGTGTATGTCGGATGTTCACAACATCTACAGACGACGCTCGAGGTGCAGCACACCGAGTGGTGCATTAAGGACATAAGCCTTCTGCGCAGCAACGAGGATAATCCTCGGTTTTACAGACTCAGTCTGCAAAGTTTGCTACTATCAACTTTCAACTAAATTTTCTCTAGGAACATATAAAAACAGTAGAGCTATGGCGCAAGCTACATCGTAATTTGCAAAGACCATTAGACTATGTTCATGACAATTAGTTCAATTAATCATATAACTTAAGAACTCCCACTCAAAAAGTACATCTCTCTAGTCATTTGAGTGGTACATGATCCAAATCCACTATCTCCAGTCCGATCATCACGTGAGTCGAGAATAGTTTCAGTGGTAAGCATCTCTATGCTAATCATATCAATTATACGATTCATGCTCGACCTTTCGGTCTCAGGTGTTCCGAGGCCATGTCTGCACATGCTAGGCTCGTCAAGCTTAACCCGAGTGTTCCGCGTGTGCAACTGTTTTGCACCCGTTGTATGTGAACATTGAGTCTATCAAACCCGATCATCACGTGGTGTCTCGAAACGAAGAATTGTCGCAACAGTGCACAGTCGGGGAGAACACAATTTCGTCTTGAAATTTTAGTGAGAGATCACCTCATAATGCTACCGTCGTTCTAAGCAAGATAAGGTGCAAAAAGGATTAACATCACATGCAATTCATAAGTGACATGATATGGCCATCATCATGCGCTTCTTGATCTCCATCACCAAAGCACCGGCACGATCTTCTTGTCACCGACGTCACACCATGATCTCCATCAACGTGTCGCCATAGGGGTTGTCATGCTACTCATGCTATTACTACTAAAGCTACGTCCTTGAAATATAGTAAACGCATCTACAAGCACAAACGTTAGTTTAAAGACAACCCTATGGATCCTGCCGGTTGTCGTACCATCGACGTGCAAGTCGATATTAACTACTACAACATGATCATCTCATACATCCAATATATCACATCACATCGTTGGCCATATCACATCACAAGCATACCCTGCAAAAACAAGTTAGACGTCCTCTAATTTTGTTGTTGCATGTTTTACGTGGTGACCATGGGTATCTAGTAGGATCGCATCTTACTTACGTAAACACCACAACGGAGATATATGAATTGCTATTTAACCTCATCCAAGGACCTCCTTGGTCAATTCCGATTCAACTAAAGTTGGAGAAACTGACACCCGCCAGTCATCTTTGAGCAACGGAGTTACTCGTAGCGATGAAACCAGTCTCTCGTAAGTGTACGAGTAATGTCGGTCCGAGCCGTTTCGATCCAACAATACCGCGGAATCAAGAAAAGACTAAGGAGGGAAGCAAAACGCACATCACCGCCCACAAAAACTTTTGTGTTCTACTCGAGAAGACATCTACGCATGAACCTAGCTCATGATGCCACTGTTGGGGAACGTCGCATGGGAAACAAAAAATTTCCTACGTGCACGAAGACCTATCATGGTGATGTCCATCTACGAGAGGGGATGTTCGATCTACGTACCCTTGTAGACCGCACAGCAGAAGCGTTAGTGAATGCGGTTGATGTAGTGGAACGTCCTCACGTCCCTCGATCCGCCACGCGAACCGTCCCGCGATCAGTCCCACGATCTAGTCCCGAACGGACGGCACCTCCGCGTTCAGCACACGTACAGCTCGACGATGATCTCGGACTTCTTGATCCAGCAAGAGAGACGGAGAGGTAGATGAGTTCTCCGGCAGCGTGACGGCGCTCCGGAGGTTGGTGGTGATCTTATCTCAGCAGGGCTCCGCCCGAGCTCCGCAGAAACGCGATCTAGAGGTAAAACCGTGGAGATATGTGGTCGGGCTGCCGTGGCAAAGTTGTCTCAAATCAGCCCTAAAACCTCCGCATATATAGGGGGAGGAGGGGGAGCCTTGCCTTGGGGTCCAAGGACTCCCAAGGGGGTCGGCCGAGCCAAGGGGGGCAACCCTCCCCTTCCAAACCGAGTCCAACTAGGTTTGGAAGGAGGAGTCCTTCCCCCTTTTCCCACCTCCTCCTTTTTTTCTTTTCTCTTGATTTTCTTCCTATGGCGCATAGGGCCTTCTTGGGCTGTCCCACCAGCCCACTAAGGGCTGGTGTGCCACCCCCAAGGCCTATGGGCTTCCCATGGTGGGTTGCCCCCCCCCCCCCGGTGAACACCCAGAACCCATTCGTCATTCCCGGTACATTCCCGGTAACTCCGAAAACCTTCCGGTAATCAAATGAGGTCATCCTATATATCAGTCTTCGTTTCCGGACCATTCAGGAAACCCTCGTGACGTCCGTGATCTCATGCGGGACTCCGAACAACATTCGATAACCAACCATATAACTCAAATACGCATAAAACAACGTCGAACCTTAAGTGTGCAGACCCTGCGGGTTCGAGAACTATGTAGACATGACCCGAGAGACTCCTCGGTCAATATCCAATAGCGGGACCTGGATGCCCATATTGGATCCTACATATTCTACGAAGATCTTATCGTTTGAACCTCAGTGCCAAGGATTCATATAATCCCGTATGTCATTCCCTTTGTCCTTCGGTATGTCACTTGCCGGAGATTCGATCATCAGTATCCGCATACCTATTTCAATCTCGTTTACCGGCAAGTCTCTTTACTCGTTCCGTAATAAAAGATCCCGCAACTTACACTAAGTCACATTGCTTGCAAGGCTTGTGTGTGATGTTGTATTACCGAGTGGGCCCCGAGATACCTCTCTGTCACACGGAGTGACAAATCCCAGTCTCGATCCATACTAACTCAACGAACACCTCCGGAGATACCTGTAGAGCATCTTTATAGTCACCCGGTTACGTTGCGACGTTTGATACACACAAAGCATTCCTCCGGTGTCAGTGAGTTATATGATCTCATGGTCATAGGAACAAATACTTGACACGCAAAAAACAGTAGCAACAAAATGACATGATCAACGTGCTACGTCTATTAGTTTGGGTCTAGTCCCTCACATGATTCTCCTAATGATGTGATCCCGTTATCAAGTAACAACACTTGCCTATAGCCAGGAAACCTTGGCCATCTTTGATCAACGAGCTACTCAACTAGAGGCTTACTGGGGACAGTGTTTTGTCTATGTATCCACACAAGTATTGTGTTTCCAATCAATACAATTATAGCATGGATAATAAACGAATATCATGAACAAAGAAATATAATAATAAATAATTTATTATTGCCTCTAGGGCATATTTCCAACAAAGAAATTACCCCCTGGTCACGCCTAGGGGGCTTGTGGGCTCCTTGTTGGCCCTCTGGCTCCCCTCTTTTGCTATAAGGAGGGTTTCTTTCTAGAAAAAATCAAGAGGAGGCTTTCGGGAGGATTCGCCGCCGCCACGAGGCGGAACTTGAGCAGAACCAATCTAGAGCTCCGGCAGGGTCGTCCTACCGGGGAAACTTCCCTCCCGAAGGGGGAAATCATCGCCATCGTCATCACCAACACTCCTCCCGTCGGAGGGGACTCATTACCATCAACATCTTCATCAGCACCATCTCATCTCCAAACCCTAGTTCATCTCTTGTAACCAATCTCCGTCTCGCGACTCCGATTGGTACTTGTAAGGTTGCTAGTAGTGTTAATTACTCTTTGTAGTTGATGCTAGTTGGATTACTCGGTGGAAGATTATATGTTCAGATCCTTGATGCTATTCAATATCTCGCTGGTCATGAACATAATTGTGCTTTGTGAGTAGTTACTTTTGTTCCTGAGGACATGGGATAAGTCATGCTATAAGTAGTCATGTGAATTTGGTATTCGTTCGATATTTTGATGTGTTGTATGTTGTTTTTCCTCTAGTGGTGTTCTGTGAACGTCGACTACATAACACTCCTCCATTATTTGGGCCTAGAGGAATGCATTGGGAATTAATAAGTAGATGATGGGTTTCTAGAGTGACAGAAGCTTAAACCCTAGTTTATGTGTTGCTTCATAAGGGGCTGATTTGGATCCACTAGTTTAATGCTATGGTTAGACTTTGTCTTAATTCTTGTTTCGTAGTTGTGGATGCTTGCAGGAGGGGTTAATCATAAGCGGGAGGTTTGTTCAAGTAAGGGCAGCACCCAAGCACCGGTCCACCCACATATCAAACTATCAAAGTAGCGAACGCGAATCATATGAACATGATGAAAACTAGCTTGACAGAAACTCCCGTGTGTCCTCGGGAGCGCTTTACCTCCTATAAGAGTTTGTCCAGGCTTGTCCCTTGCTACAAAAGGGATTGGTCCACTTTGCTGCACCTTTTTTACTATGCTACTTGTTACTTGCTACTCGCTACAAATCATCTTATCACACAACTATCTGTTACCGATAATTTCAGTGCTTGCAGAGAATACCTTGCTGAAAACCACTTGTCAGATCCTTCTGCTCCTCGTTGGGTTCGACACTCTTACTTATCGAAAGGACTACGATAGATCCCCTACACTTGTGGGTCATCAAGACTCTTTTCTGGCGACGTTGCCGGGGAGTGAAGCGCCTTTGGTAAGTGGAATTTGGTAAGGAAACATTTATATTGTGTGCTGAAATTTATTGTCACTTGTCATTATGGAAACTAATCCTTTGAGGAGCTTGTTCCAGGTATCTTCACCTCGAACGGAACCACAAGGAGTTGCTCCTCAACCTGCTGCACCTACTGAAAATACTTGTTATGAAATTCCTTCGGGTATGCTAGAGAAGTTGTTGGCTAATCCTTTTACACGAGATGGAACATCGCATCCCGACTTGCATCTAATCTATGTAGATGAAGTTTGTGGTTTATTTAAGATTTCAGGTTTTCCTGAGGATGAGGTCAAGAAGAAGGTCTTTCCCTTATCTTTGGGGGACAAAGCATTGACATGGTATAGGCTATGCGATGATACTGGATCATGGAACTACAACCGATTGAAATTGGAATTTCATCAAAAGTTTTATCCTATGCATTTGGTACATCGTGATCGGAATTACATTTATAATTTTTGTCCTCGTGATAGATAAATCATCGCTCAAGCTTGGGGGAGGCTTAAATCAATGTTATATTCATGCCCCAACCATGAGCTCTCGAGAGAAATTATCATTCAGAACTTCTATGCTCGGCTTTCTCATGATAACCGCACCATGCTTGACACTTCTTGTACCGGTTCTTTTATCAAGAGAGATATTGACTTCAAATGGAATTTATTGGAAAGAATTAAATGCAACTCTGAAGATTGGGAGTTTGATGAAGGTAAGGAGTCAGGTATGAATCTCAAGTTTGATTGCGTTAAATACTTTTTGTGATTTTAGCGCTAAATATGGACTTGACTCTGAGATAGTAGCTTCATTGTGTGAATCATTTGCTGCTCATATTGATCTCCCTAAAGAGAAGTGGTTTAAATATCATCCTCCCGTAGAATTCAGTGTAGTTAAACCAAATCCAGTTGAAGAGAAAGTCATCGCTTATAATGATCATGTTGTTCCTAATGCTTACATTGAGAAACCACCTTTCCTTGTTAGAATAAAGGATCATTCTAAAGCTTCAACTGTGATACCTAGGGGCTACATAAGAACACCTACACTCCCTGAGAAAATTAGAGTTGAACCTAGCATTGCTATTATCAAAGATCTCCTGTCCGACAATGTTGATGGCCATGATATTTACTTCTGTGAAGATGCTGCTAGAATTGCTAAACCTCATGCTAGAGACAAACATAGGCATGTTGTTGGCACGCCTCTTGTTTCTGTTAAGATAGGAGATCATTGTTATCATGGTATATGTGACGTGGGTGCTAGTGTTAGTGCAATACCTCAATCTCTATATGATGAAATTAAAGACGAGATTGCACCTATCGAGATGGAACCTATTGATGTCACTATTCAGCTTGCCAATAGATATACTATCTGCCCTCTGGAAATTGTTAGGGATGTTGAAGTCTTGCGTGGTAAAATGAAATATCCTGCTGATTTTCTCGTTCGTGCTACCACACAAGATAGCTTTTGTTGCATCATATTTGGCAGACCTTTCCTCAATACTGTCAATGCTCATATTGACTGTGAAAAGCAAATTGTCACTATTGGCTTTGAAGGTGTGTCACATGAGTTCAAATTATCCAAGTTTGGTAGACAACCTCGTGAAAAAGAGTTGTCTAGTAAGGATGAAATTATTGCTCTAGCTTTTATTGTTGTGCCTCCTACTGATCCTTTAGAGCAATACTTGCTTGAGCATGAAAATGGTATACATATGGATGAAAGGAATGAGATAGATAGAGTTATCTTTGAACAACATCCTATCCTTAAGAATAATTTGCCTGTTGAACTGCTTGGAAATCCACCCCCACCAAAGGGTGATCCTGTGTTCGAGCTTAAACAGTTGCCAGATACTCTTAAGTACGCTTATCTTGATGAAAAAGAGATATATCCTGTTATCATTAGTGCTAGCCTCTCAGAGCATGAAGAAAAGAAGTTATTAAAAACTCTGAGGAGGCACGATGCTGCTATTGGATATACTCTTGATGATCTTAAGGGCATTAGTCCCACTCTATGCCAGCACAAAATTCAAACCGATCCTGATTCCAAACCAGTTGCTGATCATCAAAGGAGATTAAATCCTAAGATGAAAGAGGTAGTAAGAAAAGAAATACTAAAGCTCCTGGAAGCAGGTATTATCTATCCTGTTGCTCATAGTGATTGGGTAAGTCCGGTGCATTGCGTCCCTAAGAAGGGAGGTATTACCGTTGTCCCTAATGACAAAGATGAATTGATCCCACAGAGGATTATTACTGGCTATAGGATGGTGATTGATTTCAGGAAATTGAATAAAGCCACTAGGAAAGATCATTACCCTTTGCCTTTTATCGACCAAATGCTAGAAAGACTGTCTAAACACACACACTTCTGCTTTCTAGATGGTTATTCTGGTTTCTCTCAAATACCAGTTGCACAATCTGATCAGGAGAAAACCACTTTCACCTGCCCTTTCGGTACATTTGCTTACAGACGTATGCCTTTTGGCTTATGTAATGCACCTTCTACCATTCAAAGATGTATGATGGCTATATTCTATGACTTTTGTGAAAAGATTGTTGAGGTTTTCATGGATGACTTCTCCGTTTACGGGTCTTCTTTTGATGATTGCCTCAGCAACCTTGATCGAGTTTTTGCAGAGATGTAAAGATACCAATCTTGTCTTGAATTGGGAGAAGTGCCACTTTATGGTTAATGAAGGCATCGTCTTAGGACATAAAATTTATGAAAGAGGTATTGAAGTCGATAAGGCTAAAGTTGATGCGATCGAGTGAATGCCATTCCCTACATATATCAAAGGTATAAGAAGTTTCCTTGGTCATGCTAGTTTCTATAGAAGGTTCATTAAGGACTTTTCTAAGATTTCTAGGCCTCTTACCAATCTCCTGCCAAAGGATATCCCTTTTTTTACAATGATTGTGAGGAAGCCTTTGAAATACTTAAAAAGGCCTTGATAAATGCGCCTATTGTTCAACCACCTAATTGGAACTTACCTTTTGAAATCATATGTGATGCTAGTGATTATGTTGTTGGCGTTGTTCTAGGACAAAGAGTTGATAAGAAGTTGAATGTTATTCACTATGCTAGTAAAACTCTAGACAGTGCCCAAAGAAACTATGCTACTACAGAAAAGGAATTTTTAGCAATCGTGTTTGCATGTGAAAAGTTCAGGCCTTACATTGTTGATTCCAAGGTGACTATTCACACTCATCATGCAGCTATTAAGTATCTTATGGAAAATAAAGATGCTAAACCTAGACTTATCAGATGGGTTCTCTTGCTACAAGAATTTGATTTGCATGTTGTTGATAGGAAGGGTGCTGAGAACCCCGTGGCAGATAACTTGTCTAGGTTGGAGAATGTTCTTGATGACCCACAACCTATTGATGATAGCTTTCCTGATGAGCAATTGAATGCCATCAATGCTTCACATAGTACACCGTGGTATGCTGATTATGCAAATTATATCGTTGCCAAATATATACCACCTAGTTTCACATACCAGCAAAAGAAGAGATTCTTCTTTGATTTGAGACATTACTTTTGGGATGATCCTCACCTTTATAAAGAAGGAGTAGATGGTTTTATTAGACGTTGTGTACCTGAACATGAACAGGGACAGATCCTACAGAAGTGTCACTCCGAGGCTTACGGAGGACATCATGCAGGAGATAGAACTGCACACAAGGTATTGCAATCAGGTTTCTATTGGCCCACTCTCTTCAAGGATACCCATAAGTTTGTCTTGTCTTATGACGAATGTCAAAGAATAGGTAATATTAGTAAACGTCAGGAAATGCCTATGAATTATTCACTTGTCATTGAACCATTTGATGTTTGGGGTTTTGATTATATGGGACCTTTTCCAAAATCCAACGGGTATACTCACATCCTAGTTGTTGTCAATTACGTTACTAAGTGGGTAGAAGCTATCCCAACTAGTAGTGTTGATCACAACACTTCTATCAGGATGCTTAAAGAAGTTATTTTCCCTAGATTTGGAGTCCCTAGATATCTAATGACTAATGGTGGTTCACATTTCATTCATGGTGCTTTTCGTAAAATGCTTGCTAAGTATGATGTCAACCATAGAATTGTATCTCCCTATCATCCTCAGTCGAGTGGTCAAGTAGAGCTAAGTAATAGAGAGATTAAACTAATTCTGCAAAAGACATTCAATAGGTCTAGAAAGAATTGGTCTAAGAAGCTTGATGATGCACTATGGGCTTATAGAACTGCTTATAAGAATCCCATGGGCATGTCTCCGTACAAAATGGTTTACGGTAAAGCATGTCATTTACCTCTTGAGCTAGAGCATAGGGCTTATTGGGTAATCAAAGAGCTCAACTTTGATTTCAAACTTGCTGGTGAGAAGAGGTTATTTGATATTAGCTCACTTGATGAATGGAGAGCTCAGGCATATGAAAATGCCAAGTTGTTCAAAGAAAAGGTTAAGAGGTGGCATGATAAAAGGATACAAAAACGTGAGTTCAATGTAGGTGATTATGTCTTGCTATATAATTCTCGTTTAAGATTTTTTGCACGCAAGCTTCTCTCTAAATGGGAAAGTCCTTACATTGTTGAGGAAGTATATCGTTCTGGTTCCATCAAGATCAACAACACGGAAGGTAATTTTTTATGAGAGTGGTAAATGGGCAAAGAATCAAGCATTATATCTCAGGTACTCCCATAAATGTTGAAAGCAATATTATCAATACCATAACTCCGGAGGAGTACATAAGGGATATTTATCAACCTGTTTCAGACTCTGAAAACGAAGAGGTGTGTGATTCGGTAAGTAAACCGACTCCGAAAATTTTCCATTAGGAATTTTTCTCCGTTTTGGATTTTTTAGAAAAATAGAAAATTTTAAAGTAGTCCGGAAAGCGCACGAGGAGGCGACAAGCCTGCCAGGCGCGGGCCACCCCCCTAGTCGCGCCTGGGGGGCTTGTGACCACCTCCTGTGCCTCCCGGACTCTGTTTTCTTGCGTGGTACTCCTTCTGGTCGGGAAAAAAATCATTATATATTCTCCCGAAAGGTCTGACCCTCATATCGCGCAAATTTCCTCTATTTTCGTTTCGAGCCTGTTTCTGCCGCAGATTTAGAGCAAGATGCCGTCTCAGGAATCTGTAGGGGAGAACGATCTCCCTCACGTCTATGAATACGTAAATGCTGATCTCAAAGAATGGAAGTCATGGAGGCCAAGGAAAGGCTACCTGAAGAAACTAAGGGCAAAAATAAGGAGAAGAATCCGGCGTTGGACGAAGGGCAATCTGTGCTCAACAAGGAAGAAGCTGAGGAAGGGGATTTTCTTCAACCCTACCTCCACCTTTTACCTCCATCCTTGATCGAGCTATTGAGGTTATGTGAAATAACTCGTATTCGTAATACTTATCTTACCCGTGAAGTTATTTTGCTGGAGAAACATATCACAGAACTCCAAGGTATAAATCAAAGATTGATGGCCCTCTTGGAATCAAAAGACAAGACAACTCCACCACCATCACCTCCGAAGGAAGACAACTAAGCACGGTGTTGGGGCATAGTTTATGCCTAAGTAATTTTGGTGATTGATGACAGTACTGTAAAGGACTAACCGTGTGTGTTAAGGTTTCAGATAACACACGTCAACGGCACAAGACGACTCGCCTCCTCATTCATGGAACGGAAGCACGGCGCTCTCTACGATTCTCTTTATTTGAGTCATAGGAAAGCCGTACTATTAAGAGGGGAACCGTAGTGGAAAGGTTTGGGTGGAATCTATCTTTGCACGCGCACACTTCACATATTTCCCCTTACCTTCATCTTTGGAGCGGCCCCCGCCACTGTGTTTCTTTCCTCCTTGCAAAATGGTCATCAGCGGTAGTACCGCTAGCCCTAGCGGTAGTACCGCTAGAATGCTAGCGGTAGTACCGCTGCAGCCAGCGGTAGTACCGCTGGCTGGCGGTAGTACCGCCCCTGGTCAGCGGTAGTACCGCTCCAGGAGCTTAGTACCGCTTGCCTAGCGGTTGTTCGTGGACGGACCTTTTTGCGAAGACTTTCTTGGCGGTGGTAGTGTTTTTGCACTACTAGGGGCCCAGCGGTAGTACCGCCCCTGGTCAGCGGTAGTACCGCTAGAGTGCCAGCGGTAGTACCGCTGGAGCTCGGGCAGAGAGTGGGAAAACGGTTGGATTCCCCCCCACTATATAAAGGGTTCTTCTAGCTGTGGAACCTTATCTCTTACCTCCCCAAGCTCCATTGTTGCTCCCTAAGCTCAAAAGTTCCCGATATCTCTCCCTAGCCAATCAAACTTGTTGATTCTTTAGGGATTGGTTGAGAAGGCCTAGATCCACACTTCCACCAAGAGAAAAGTTGATTCCCCCACCAATCCCTTGCGGATCTTGTTACTCTTGGGTGTTTGAGCATCCTAGACAGTTGAGGTCACCTCGAAGCCATATTCCATTGTGGTGAAGCTTCGTGGTCTTGTTGGGAGCCTCCAAGCTTTGTGTGGAATTTGCCCCAACCTTGTTTGTAAAGGTTCGGTCGCCGCCTTCAAGGGCACCTATAGTGGAATCACGGTACCTTGCATCGTGCGAGGGCGTGAGGAGAATACGGTGGCCTTAGTGGCTTATTGGGGAGCATTGTGCCTCCACACCGCTCCAACGGAGACGTACTTCCTGTCAAAGGGAAGGAACTTCGGTAACACATCCTCGTCTCCATCGGTTCCACTTGTGGTTATCTCTATCCTTTACTTTGTGTATGCTTATGTTGCGGACTATATCTTACTTGTCTTAGTAGCTCTCATTGTTAGCTTCATTAGGGTTCACCCCATTGTCGTAATATTTGTGAACCCATATGTTGTTACCTTAACTTGCTAAGATTAATTAAAAAGTGGTCGTTGTCTAGTCACCCCCCCCCCTCTAGTCAACCATATCGATCCTTTCAATTGGTATCAGAGCCACGTCTCTTTATTAAGGGTTTAACCACCCGAAGAGTATGGAAGGCGAAGAGGGAATTAACCATGGGCAACCCGAGGCCATGGACTTGACTTCGGTCACAAGGGACAGCTTGAATACGGCTATGACCGCCCTCAAGACGTCCTTGACGAACGAGGTCAAGACCATGCTTAAAGAGTTAATTGAGGGATTTAAAAGTTCACCTGAACCGGCTATAGTGGTTAAACCCACCGTTTCCGATTCGGAGGCCAACTCCTTTAAGGAAGCGGCTAAAGGTATGCAACCTCCCTCATCTCACGAGAAGGATGGGACTGGAATATATGCCTCAGTTCCACCCCCCATGGTCTATGGAGGATCCGTTCCCGCACCACGTCTTAATCCTGTTGGTCCTCCTCCTAAGCTTGTGAAAGGTGACTTTGCTAACTGGGTATTTTCTATTAAGTCTCATTTGAATCACAGCTCAACAAACTTGTGGAGAATCATCGAGCAAGGATATTATCCCCATGATCCAAGCAACCTCACTCCAAGAGAAGATGCAGACAATCAATACAATCACTCTGCTTTGTTTATCCTCCAGTCTGCAGTGCCACCTGAAGATCTTCCTCACTTGCGTCCCTTCACTTTGGCCAAGGATTGCTGGGAGCATATGATGGTGTTGTACAAGGGAAGCTCAAGCATTCCACGATCCAACTATGAAGTGATACTTGATAAGGCCGATGAGTTTGTGATGAAAGAAGACGAGGACCCTCGTGATCTCTATCGGAGGGTGACTGCTATTGCTGTGGCACTCAAGGATCATGGGAGCAAGGATGTGGATGATACATGGGTCAAGCGCAAGTTCCTTAAAGCCATCATGCCTTTCAACAAAGCCATGTCATCTGTCATTCGTCAGCGGCCAGACTTCCACTCCTTGTCTTCCAGTGAGGTGTTGGATGAATTCATTGCAATGTCAATCATGAATGAAACAGCCGACAATGCACTTGCTCGTGTTCGATCAAAGACAACTTCACCCAACCTTGCGTTGAAAGCAAAAAAGCAATGCTTGAAGAAGAAGAAGAAGAAGATAAGGAAGAGGAGGGCTGCCCTGAAGAAACAAAGTATGCCTATCATGAGCACATGGCTCTTGCATCAAGGCAATTCTGGGGCAACAAGAGAAACTCAAGACCCTCGTTCACCAAGAAGAACTCGAGTGGATTCAAACCCAACCAACGAGTAAGGACATGTTATAATTGTGGTAACGTGAGTCACTTCGTGGCCGAATGTCCCTATGAGAAAAGGGAAGACAACGGAGGCAAGCTCATTCGCAAAGACAAAACCAAATCATTTCCAATCAAGAACAACTTTGTGAAGAAACCTCACCCAAAAGGGATGGTGGCCCTTGAAGAGTACCCTTCCGATGATGATGATGATGATACAGTGGCAACGGCAACTGTTGCTATTGCCACTACACCTCCCCAGAAGGTGTCTCTCTTCGACGCCCCCAACGAGAACCACATCACCAAGTGCCTCATGGCAAAAGGTATCAATCAGGTAACTCCCATCATTAAGACCAACATTACTTCCGCCCCTTCATTGTTAAATTGTGTTGAAGATAGTGATGTTGGGGAACTTAATGAGCATGATCTTGACAAGTTTTTGTGCACTATTAAGGGAGAACCCAAGAAGCACTTTGTTGCTCTCTTGGAACAACTGGGTGAGGCCACTGACCTCATTGAGTCTCATGAGGAGACCATCTCCGAGATTCAGGGACACAGTCGTGACTATGCCGATGAAATTGCCGAATTATCTAATGCTCTAGAAAAGGAGCGCACTCTTCGTTTGGCTCTTGAGGAGTCATATAACGATGACTGCGCTAAAATGCAAAAGAAACTAGATCATGATGTTTTTCTTACTCGTATGCTTAAGTCTGAAAAGTATGCTCTTGAGGTTGGTCATGACAGACTCAAAGAGGAGTTTGACACACTTGACAAGGCCCACAAGGTCTTGAAAGGTGTTCATTTCTCTCTAAAAGAGTCTCATGATCAACTCCAAGCAAAGCTTACCAAGGAGATCTTTACTTGCCCTCCCTTTGTGTTAATTGATAATGCTTGTGCAATTAACCCCTGTTGTGAGCATGTACATCTTGTGGAGGAAAATGCCAAGTTAAAGGAGAAACTTGAGAAGGGCCTTGTGGCATGCATACAAGGTGAGAAGAGTCTAAACGACCTCTTGAGCACTCAAACGGGTGTTGTAGGAAAGGAGGGACTTGGACTTACCTCCAAGTCAAAAGGTAAAAGGAGGAATAGGAACAAACGATCTCCCACCCTCATGGACATCTTTGTCAAAGAGGGTGAGGGGACTCAGAAGGCGAACAGGAACAAGGTGGACTATGGAAACCTCAAGAAGGGCAAAACCATTCCTACTAACACAGCTGGCAAACTCAATTCTTCTTATGTCTTATGTTGTGCTAGTGATGGGCATGTTTATGCCAGATTTGTTGGTTCCTACAATGAGGATATTGAATGGGCTATCTGGGTTCCTAAGACCCTTGTCTCTAACATGAAAGGACCCATTAAAAATGGGTACCTAAAACCAAGCCTTGATCTATTGCAGGAGTTTGCTTCCGGTGGGGTGTCATGGTTGCTCGATAGTGGAGCAACAAATCATATGACCGGAAGCAAGGACTTAGTGGTGGATGTGCATACTTCTCCATCTATGCCCACCCATGTCCAATTCGCCGATGCATCCTCTTCAAAGGTATTGGGATTTGGTAAGGTGGTCGTCTCTCAAGACTTATCTATTGAGAAGGTCATGCTTGTTGAGTCAGTTGCTTACAATTTACTTTCGGTTCGTCAACTCGCAATTATGGGTTTTTCCACTTTCTTTAATCTTGATACTGTGGTCCTCCTGAGGAGAAAGACTCTTAAAGTAGCCTATGTTGGATATGTCGAAAATGGTCTTTATGTGGTGAACTTCTCAAAGCGACCCACTAAGACTGCGACATGTTTAATGGCTAAAGTTGATGTGGGATGTCTTTGGCATCGCCGTTTAGCTCATGTCAATATGAGATCTTTGCAAAGCCTTCTGACAGGGGACCATATTCGTGGACTAACAAATGTGAGTTTTGCTAAAGATCGTGTTTGCAGTGCCTGCATTGAAGGAAAGATTCATGAAACTGCTCATCGTCCAACGACTCTTATCTACACTAAGAGGCCATTGGAACTTCTCCATATGGATCTGTTTGGTCCTCCATCATTTGATAGTCTTGGAGGCAGAAAGTATTGCTTAGTGATTGTTGACGACTACTCAAGATATACATGGGTATATTTCTTTAAAAAGAAGAGTGAGACTCAACAAACGGTCATCAACTTTGCTAATGAAGCGCAACGTCAACATGAAGCAAATATCTTAATGATTAGAAGTGACAACGGCACCGAGTTCAAGAACTGCACCTTGGATGAGTTTCTAGGTGATGAGGGAATAAAACACCAATACTCTACACCATATACCCCTCAACAAAACGGCATGGCAGAAAGGAAGAACCGGACCTTGATAGACGCTGCAAGGACAATGATGGCAGAATTCAAATCTCCATATAACTTCTGGGCAGAGGCCATCAACACAGCATGTCATGCATCCAATCGGCTCTATATCCGCAAAGGCTTGAACAAGACTCCATATGAGATTCTAACTGGAAACAAACCCAATCTCAAGTACTTCCGGGTATTCGGTTGTAAGTGTTTCATTCTCAAGAAAGGTGCACGGTTAGCTAAATTTGATTCTAGAGCACATGAGGGTATCTTTGTTGGTTATGCTACAAACTCTCATGCTTACCGTGTCCTCAACAAGTTCACTGGACTAATTGAGGAGACGTGTAACATAGAGTTTGATGAAAATAATGGCTCCCAAGTGGAGCAAAGTGGTCTGTGTGATGTAGGTGATGAAATTCCTCCCCAAGCCATAAGAAGAATGGGGATTGGTCAAATACTCCCCATTGAGGAACCCCTTGTGGCTGAAGGAGAAGGACAATGCTCTACTCGAGTGGAGGCATCACCACCACAAGCCCCACACGCTTCCGATGAACAAAGAGAAGACTCTCAACAAAATAAACAAGCTCAAGGTCAAGATAAATTGCCCAACAATGATGATGTGTCTCAGGATATTCAAGCACTACCCCAAGACTCCGAACCTGCTCATGATCAAGATCAAGTGCAACCCCGAGATCCAGACCAAGTAGAAGCACAAGATCAAGATCAAGAGCAACCACAAATACAAGAACAAACTAGTGAACCTGCTCAAGTCGAAGGACAAGATGATCAGGAGACTGTCTCACAATTCCCTTCTGGAGCACCAACAGCCGGCTCAAGACGCAAGGGCAAGCAAAGTAAACAAGTCGATGCTCCCCCGTTATCTAATGAAGATCTCTTGGAGCGTCGAGCAGCCAAGATTGCAAACAAGCTGAGAGTCAAGTCACATCTTATGAAGAATGTTCTTGGCGGTTTAAAAAGGGGAGTATCCACCCGTCAACAGATTTGGAATTATTGTGAGCATCACGCGTTTGTTTCGTATTGTGAACCTCAACAGGTACAGGAAGCGCTCGATGATGAGGATTGTCTTATGGCCATGCACGAAGAACTTAACAACTTCGAGCGCAACCAAGTCTGGGATTTAGTGCCTAGGCCAACGGAGGAACATAATGTCATCGGGACCAAATGGATATTCAAGAACAAGCAAGATGCCAATGGGATTGTGATTTGAAACAAGGCAAGATTGGTGGCTCAAGGCTACTCCCAAGTCCAGGGTATCGACTATGGTGAAACCTTTGCCCCTGTTGCTCGTCTAGAATCTATTTGCATGTTACTTGCATTTGCTTCTCATCATAACTTCAAATTACAACAAATGGATGTGAAAAGTGCCTTTCTTAATGGTCCTTTAAATGAGTTGGTCTATGTCAAACAACCCCCGGGATTCGAACATCCCAAGCTCCCCAATCATGTGTACAAACTTAATAAGGCACTCTATGGCCTTAAACAAGCCCCACGCGCGTGGTATGAGTATCTTACTGAGTTGTTACAAGATCGTGGGTTTGAAATTGGGAAGATCGATCCCACTCTTTTTACTAAGAGGGTTAAAGGGGATTTGTTCATATGCCAACTATATGTTGATGATATTATCTTTGGCTCTCCTAACATTTCCTTCAATGAAGAATTTGCTGCACTAATGACTGAGAAATTTGAGATGTCCATGATGGGAGAGTTGAAGTTCTTCCTCGGGTTCGAGATTAAACAAGGTCTAGAAGGGACATTCATCAAACAAGCCAAGTACACTCAAGACATGCTCAAACGGTTCGAGCTCGAAGATGTCAAACCGGTCAAGTTCCCCATGCCAACAAGATGCAAGCTTGACAGTGATCCCAATGGTAAAGCAGTGGATCAAAAGGTATATCGCTCCATGATTGGATCCCTCCTTTACCTTTGTGCATCTAGACCGGATATTATGTTGAGTGTAGGGATATGTGCACAGTTTCAATCCGCACCAAAAGAAAGTCACTACATGGCTGTTAAGCGAATCTTTCGATATTTGGCTCATACCCCAAACTTTGGCCTTTGGTATCCCAAAGGAGCAAACTTCAATCTAGTTGGCTATTCTGACTCAGATTGGGCAGGAGATTGTGTGGAGAGGAAGTCAACGTCTGGAGGATGCCAATTCCATGGTCGCTCATTGGTAAGTTGGTCGTCAAAGAAGCAGAATTGCGTCTCCTTATCATCCACCGAAGCTGAGTATGTGGCAGCTGCAAGTTGTTATGCACAATTGCTATGGATGAGGCAAACTTTAAAGGATTATGGTATCACTTGTGACAAAGTGCCTCTTCTATGTGACAATCAAAGTGCTATCAAGATTTCCCTCAACCAAGTGCAACATAGCAAAACCAAACATATTGATATTCGCCATCACTTCATTCGTGAACATATCAAGCTAGGTGATATTGAGGTTCACTTCATCCACACTGAAGAGCAACTTGCAGATATTTTCACTAAGCCTCTAGATGAAGCAAGATTCCGGGAGTTAAGGCATCAGCTAAATATCATTGACTCAAGTAATGTGGATTGAAACTAGGCATGTTGCACCTCACTTTGCATTCCATCTTGGTCTAGATGTAGGCATGGACATAGGGGGAGTGTTGTTCTCTCAATGAACTTTCCCTCCCCCCATTATGCATAAATCAATCTAGTCTTTCACTTTAGCCATTGTCAAATGGCACTTGTGCTTCAAAGACGAGCATTGGTCATGAACCCAAGGATAATTCTTCGCGGTGTCATACCATTGTCTCAAACATAGGTGGCCTCGGCCACCACCCCTCCCACCTTTCTTTCGTATAGAAGAAAGGATATACAATGACAAGTCAGTACATATTTCTAGGATGCTATATTTTTTACTTACATGTCATTTGCCCAAGTTCTTCTCTTATCCTAGGCCGCGTTGTGTCATTTGCAGCGGTACTATCGCCAGGGGTAGCGGTACTACCGCCAGGACCCCAGCGGTACTACCGCCAGGGGTAGCGGTACTACCGCTAGGCCCCAGCGGTACTACCGCTAGGGATAGCGGTACTACCGACAGGATTCCCATCTACCATGACCTGCTAGGAAATTTTTAGGGCTGTCTCAAGGGGGAGCGGTACTACCGCCAGGGGGAGCAATACTACCGCCAGGACCCCAGCGGTACTACCGCTGCATCCAGCGGTACTACCGCCAGGTAGCAGTACTACCGCCAGGTCCACAGCGGTACTACCGATGGCCCGTACCCCTTGGGCTATATAAAGGAGGGGGAGCCCGTTTTTCCCAGGCTCTTTCTTCTTCCTCGCGGCTCCTCCCTCCCCTAGCCCGAAACCCCCCTGTTTTGATCTCTATTCGTGGAGCTCCTTCTCTCCGTTGGATTGGAGGGGTTGCTCCACTTCTCCTTCCTCCTCCAAGGGCCATGAATCCCGGTAAAGTTCCTCCCCTTCTTCTATTGGTTGATGTTCTTGTTCTAGGGTTAGGAGCATTGGTGGTTTGGATTTCTGTCTGTGATCTTGTGTCCTGTTCTTGGATGGCATGAAGGAGATATTTGAGGGGAGGGTAGGTCCTATGAATCTTTGCTGTTTAGTTTTGCCATGCCCTAGGATTCACATGTTTTAGATCAAGTACTTGAACTATTTGGATTAGATCTAACCTTTCTCTCTCTTGCCTAGGCATGCACTTATTTCGGTGGTACTAGTGATTCTCATGTGTGTAGGGCTGTGGTGGAGTTCTTAGTGTTCATCCACAGCCCATGCCCCTCGTACAAATTCGTGTAGCCATATCCGTGAGTCTATTTTATCTGTCAGATATGAAAATCAAACCCCAACGGTACTACTGCCAGGGGTAGCGGTACTACCGCTAGGATCCCCAGCGGTACTACCGCCAGGGATAGCGGTACTACCGCTAAGACCCCCAGCGGTACTACCGCCAGGGGTAGCTGTACTACCGCTAGGACCCCAGCGGTACTACCGCCAGGAGGATTCACTGTGCATTCTTTTCATGTGCGTGGCAATGAGTGTTTATTGTTCTGCCCTTTCCAGTTCTTTGCCTTGACTCTTTTTGTCGCTTCTTTTCGCTGTGTGTTTTGTGTCACAGGTAGTTCTCGCCGTTCGAACCCCCCACGGGACACGCAGTCAAAGCATTTTCGCAACCCAGAGGCTCCAGAGGGTTCCTCTACTTCAGGTCTGCAACCCAAAAAGCAGGCTTTCAAGAAGACCGCGCAAAGGGACAAGGGGATCAATGTCTGCACAATGCCCCCCAAGGACTTTCTGCGGTTCTGCACTCAGAACCATTATCTCCAAGAGCGGGTTGTGATCAAGAATGTTGAACATGTTTGGACCAGGGATCACTGCAGGATCTACTGTGACATTGTCATGCAGTTCAAGAAGAACTTTGTCCCCGTTCAGTGGATTGACCTCGCTCATCTTCAGCGGAACCTGGACTATTTTGGTGACGACCTTTCTCTGATTGACAAACTGGGCATCAAGGACATCATCACCTTCAAGACGGATTTTGACCCCAATGTTGTTGCCCAGTTCTATGTCACAGTCCACTTCTCTCCTGATGACGAGCGCTCTATGGTATGGATGACTGGGACTCAGAAGATGACTGGTACCTGGCGTGAATTCATGGCATTCCTCAAGGTTGGGTTCCAGGCAGCTGACACTCCACTTGGGTCGCGTCCTCATGCTGCAGCTCCCATTGATAGGGCCCCCGCCAAGGACAGATTGAAGCAACTATATGTGAAGAAGGGTGTGCTCCCCAAGCATCTGGACATCATGCATCGGATCCTCCGCAACACCCTCTTTCCTCGCATTGGTAACTTCGACGAGGTTCATGGCTCTCTGGCTGAGATGCTGCTGCTCTGTGAGGAGGCTATGACTAAGGAGTCTGCCCCTCTTGATATTTATGATGTGATGTTCACGGAGCTCTGGAACTGCATCATGATGCGCAAGGTTCCCATCTACGGGCCCTATCTGTTTGCTTATATCAGTCAGGAGTGGCAAGATACCTATCCGGAGGAGGAGCTATACATTCAGGCTGACTACATTATACACGACCCTGTCAAGCTTCGCGTCAAGGATAAATGGGCCAACCCATCCACTTCCTCTCAGCACATGGATACTGACACAGAGACAGCTGCTGATAGAGGAACAACATCTCAGTCCCGCTCTTCTGCCATGCCATCTTGGGCCATCAAACTGCAGGATAAGATGAAGACTCTATTCTGTATGCAGGCTAAGGGTCAGTACCAGACGCACCTGGCTCAGAAGGAGAGCTGCCAGAGGCACAAGCGTGTTCTAAGGACTCTTGATGTTGACATCTCCAACGGATCAGAGGACGACATCACTCCAGAGGCTACTTGGATGCAGGCTCAAGGGTACCAGTGGTCTGGCGATGAGGCGGAAGAGGAGGAGCAGGACGATCCGGAGGATACTGACGAGTCTGGCGATCCTAAGGATGAGGAGTAACTACCTGTGGCGTTAGGTGTCCCCTTTTTGGTGTCTTGTGCCAAAGGGGGAGAGAGTCTAGGAGCTGGATTTGCTTTCAGAGTCGAACTTTGCTTTGCTTTGTGATTTGCTTTGCTTTCTTTCGTGGTTTGCTTCGAACTTGGTTTGCTTCTAGTTTGGTATCGTTTGTGAGACATGAACTTATGTGAGATTTATTTCCATCATATGTTGTGAGTCATATGCCCCGTACTGTCATATATCTCTATCTTTTTGTCCTCATATTTCTTACTGTGCAAATCCGGTATTGTCATCAATCCACCAAAAAGGGCGAGATTGTTGGGGCATAGTTTATGCCTAAGTAATTTTGGTGATTGATGACAGTACCGTAAAGGACTAACCGTGTGTGTTAAGGTTTCAGATAACACACGTCAACGGCACAAGACGACTCGCCTCCTCATTCATGGAACGGAAGCACGGCGCTCTCTACGATTCTCTTTATTTGAGTCATAGGAAAGTCGTACTATTAAGAGGGGAACCGCAGTGGAAAGGTTTGGGTGGAATCTATCTTTGCACGCGCACACTTCACATATTTCCCCTTACCTTCATCTTTGGAGCGGCCCCCGCCACTGTGTTTCTTTCCTCCTTGCAAAATGGTCCCCAGCGGTAGTACCGCTGGCCCTAGCGGTAGTACCGCTGGAATGCTAGCGGTAGTACCGCTGTAGCCAGCGGTAGTACCGCTGGCTGGCGGTAGTACCGCCCCTGGTCAGCGGTAGTACCGCTCTAGGAGCTTAGTACCGCCTGCCTAGCGGTTGTTCGTGGACGTACCTTTTTGCGAAGACTTTCTTGGCGGTGGTAGTGTTTTTGCACTACCAGGGGCCCAGCGGTAGTACGGCTGGGGCCAGCGGTAGTACCGCCCCTGGTCAGCGGTAGTACCGCTAGAGTGCCAGCGGTAGTACCGCTGGAGCTCGGGAAGAGAGTGGGAAAACGGTTGGATTCCCCCCCCCCCACTATATAAAGGGTTCTTCTAGCTGTGGAACCTTATCTCTTACCTCCCCAAGCTCCATTGTTGCTCCCTAAGCTCAAAAGTGCCCGATATCTCTCCCTAGCCAATCAAACTTGTTGATTCTTTAGGGATTGGTTGAGAAGGCCTAGATCCACACTTCCACCAAGAGAAAAGTTGATTCCCCCACCAATCCCTTGCGGATCTTGTTACTCTTGGGTGTTTGAGCATCCTAGACGGTTGAGGTCACCTCGAAGCCATATTCCATTGTGGTGAAGCTTCGTGGTCTTGTTGGGAGCCTCCAAGCTTTGTGTGGAGTTTGCCCCAACCTTGTTTGTAAAGGTTCGGTCGCCGCCTTCAAGGGCACCTATAGTGGAATCACGGTACCTTGCATCGTGCGAGGGCGTGAGGAGAATACGGTGGCCTTAGTGGCTTTTTGGGGAGCATTGTGCCTCCACACCGCTCCAACGGAGACGTACTTCCTGTCAAAGGGAAGGAACTTCGGTAACACATCCTCGTCTCCATCGGTTCCACTTGTGGTTATCTCTATCCTTTACTTTGTGTGTGCTTATGTTGCGGACTATATCTTACTTGTCTTAGTAGCTCTCGTTGTTAACTTCATTAGGGTTCACCTCATTGTCGTAATATTTGTGAACCCATATGTTGTTTACCTTAACTTGCTAAGATTAATTAAAAAGTGGTCGTTGTCTATTCACCCCCCCCCTCTAGTCAACCATATCGATCCTTTCACACGGGTATGGGCAATCCCCTTGGCTTGTGCCAAGCTTGGGGGAGTTGCCCCGGTATCGTATCACCATCACATCTTTTGCCTTTACCTTTTCTTAGTTCGGTCCTTTTTTGTTTTACCTTTCTCTAGTAGAATAAAGTTCTTAGTATTCTAGGTTTGAGTTTTGCTTTGTGTCACCCCCGATGTATTCGAGTTCGTGAGTCTTATAATAAAGAGTGTTTTAGTTAAGGGCCTTGCCTCATGCCATGATCTAAAGAAAAGAATGATAAAAGAACAAAAGTATGAAAGATCATGTAATGATCTTATGGGAAGTGATGACTTCACATATAAAAAGAATGTTGATTGAAACTTGTTGTGGGTAGACAAACGTAGACCTTGGTCATTGCTGCAATTAATAGGAAGTAATAAAGAAAGAGAGGTTCACATATAAATATATCATCTTTGACACCGTCTATGGTTGTGAACACTCATTGAACTATTACATGCTTAGAAGTAGATGTTGGACAAGGAAGACAATATAATGAATTATGTTTGCTTGTTTCCGAATAATGTTTTATGACTAGAGATCCCTTAGCATGTGACGATTTCTTCCACCTCATATCAGCCAAAACTCCCGCACTAAGTAGAGATACTACTTGTGCATCCATAAACCTTCAAACCAGTTTTGCCATGAGAGTCCACCATACCTACCTATGGGTTGAATAAGATCCCTCAAGTAAGTTGTCATTCGTGCAAGCGATAAAAATTGCTCCCTAAATATGTATGATCTATTAGTGTGTGGAAAATAAGCTTTGTACGAACCTGTGATGAGGAAGACATAAAAGAGACACACTGCATAATAAAGTTCTTTATCACAGGAGGCAATATAAAGTGACGTTCCTTCACACTAAGAGTCACACATACAAACTTCAAAAGTGCATGACAACCTCAGCTTCCCTCTGCGAAGAGCCTATCTTTAACCTTTACTTTTTTCCCTTGAAAGAGTCATGGTGATCTACACCAATCCCTTATTTCGCCTTTATCTTGGCTAACGTCATATGCTAGGGAAAGATCTATATTCATATGCCAACTTGGAAGTAAGTATTCATGAATTATTATTGTTGACATTACCCTTGAGGTAAATAGTTGGGAGGCGAAATTATAAGCCCCTATCTTTCTCTGTGTCCGACTGAAACTTTGATCTCATGAGTACCACGTGAGTTGTAGCAATTGTAGGAGACGAAAGGATGATTGAGTATGTGGATTTGCTTTACAAGCTCTTATTTGACTCTTTCCGATGTTATGATAAATTGCAATTGCTTCAATGACTAAAGGGTATTGGTTGTTAATTCTCAATAAGGTTCTTGATCCATACTTTACTTTGTGAAGGAATTATCCCTTTAGCATAAGAGATTATATTATGATTTGTTGTTCTGATTATGATCATGATGCCTGCATGTCCATATCTTGTTTTGTCGACACCTCTCTCTCTAAACATGTGGGCATATTTATTGATCTCGGTTTCCGCTTGAGGACAAGCGAAGTCTAAGCTTGGGGGAGTTGATACGTCCATTTTGCATCATGCTTTTATGTTGATATTTATCGCTTTATGGGCTGTTATTACACTTCACGGTACAATACTTATGCCTTTTCTCTCTTATTTTGCAAGGTTTAACTGAAGAGGGAGAATGTCGGCAGCTGGAATTCTGGCCTGAAAAAGGAGCAAGTTTGAGATACCTATTATGTGCAACTCCAAAAGCCGTGAAAATCAACGAGGAATTATTTTGGAATTTATAAAAAATACTGGGCCGAATAAGTACAAGAGGGGAGCCACCAGGAGGCCACAAGCCTGCTAGGCGCGGCCTACCCCCTGGCCGCGCCTAGGGGGCTTGTGGGCTCCCTGTTGGCCCTCTGGCTCCCCTCTTTTGCTATAAGGAGGGTTTTGTTCTAGAAAAAATCAAGAGAGGCTTTCGGGAGGATTCGCCGCCGCCATGAGGCGGAACTTCAGCAGAACCAATCTAGAGCTCCAGCAGGGTCGTCCTGCCGGGGAAACTTCCCTCTCGGAGGGGGACATCGTCGCCATGGTCATCACCAACACTCCTCTCATCGGAGGGGACTCATCACCATCAACATCTTCATCAGCACCATCTCATCTCCAAACCGTAGTTCATCTCTTGTAACCAATCTCCGTCTCGCGACTCCGATTGGTACTTGTAAGGCTGCTAGTAGTGTTAATTACTCTTTGTAGTTGATGCTAGTTGGATTACTCGGTGGAAGATTATATGTTCAGATCCTTGATGCTATTCAATACCTATCTGGTCATGAACATAATTATGCTTTGTGAGTAGTTACTTTTGTTCCTGAGGACATGGGATAAGTCATTCTATAAGTAGTCATGTGAATTTGGTATTCGTTCAATATTTTGATGCGTTGTATGTTGTTTTTCCTCTAGTGGTGTAATGTGAATGTCGACTACATAACACTTCACCATTATTTGTGCCTAGAGGAAGGCATTGGGAAGTAATAAGTAGATGATGGGTTGCTAGAGTGACAGAAGCTTAAACCCTAGTTTATGCGTTGCTTCGTAAGGGGCTGATTTGGATCCACTAGTTTAATGTTATGGTTAGACTTTGTCTTAATTCTTCTTTCGTAGTTGCGGATGCTTGCGAGAGGGGTTAATCATAAGTGGGAGGTTTGTCCAAGTAAGGGCAGCACCCAAGCACCGGTCCACCCACATATCAAACTATCAAAGTAGCGAACGTGAATCATATGAACATGATGAAAACTAGATTGACAGAAATTCCCGTGTGTCCTCGGGAGCGCTTTACCTCCTATAAGAGTTTGTCCAGGCTTGTCCCTTGCTACAAAAGGGATTGGGCCACTTTGCTGCACCTTTGTTACTATTGCTACTTGTTACTTGCTACTCGCTACAAATCATCTTATCACACAACTATGTGTTACCGATAATTTCAGTGCTTGCAGAGAATACCTTGCTGAAAACCACTTGTCGGATCCTTCTGCTCCTCGTTGGGTTCGACACTCTTACTTATCGAAAGGACTACGATAGATCCCCTACACTTGTGGGTCATCAATCATCATGTGGTGTCTCGAAACGATGAACTGTAGCAACGGTGCACATTCGGGGAGAACACAATTTCGTCTTGAAATTTTAGTGGGAGATCACCTAATAATGCTACCGTCGTTCTAAGCAAAATAAGATGCATAAAAGGATTAACATCACATGCAATTTATAAGTGACATGATATGGCCATCATCTTGTGCTTCTTGATCTCCATCACCAAAGCACCGACACGGTCTTCTTGTCAGCGGCACCACACCATGATCTCCATCAACGTGTCGCCATCGAGGTTGTCATGCTACTTATGCTATTACTACTAAAGCTACGTCCTAGCAATATAGTAAACGCATCTGCAAACACAAACGTTACTGTAAAGACAACCCTATGGCTCCTGCCGGTTGTCGTAGCATCGACGTGCAAGTCGATATTAACTATTACAACATGATCATCTCATACATCCAATATATCACATCACGTCATTGGCCATATCATATCACAAGCATACCCTGCAAAAACAAGTTAGACGTCCTCTAATTTGTTGTTGCATGTTTTACGTGGCTGCTATGGGTATCTAGTATGATCGCATCTTACTTACGCAAAAACCACAACGGAGATGTGCAAATTGCTATTTAACCTCTCCAAGGACCGCCTCGGTCAAAACCAATTCAACTAAAGTTGAAGAAACAGACACTCGACAGTCATATTTATGCAACGAGGTTGCATGTCAATCGATGAAACTAGTCTCTCGTAAGCGTACGAGTTATGTCGGTCCGGGCCGCTTCAATCCAGCAATACCGCCGAATCGAGAAAAGACTAAGGAGGGCAGAAAATCGAGCATCACCGTCCACAAAACCTTTTGTGTTCTACTCGAGATAACATCTGCGCATGAACCTAGCTCATGATGCCACTGTTAGGGAACGTTGCATGGGAAACAAAAAAAATCCTACGCACACGAAGACCTATCATGGTGATGTCCATCTATGAGAGGAGATTTGGATCTATGTACCTTTGTAGATCACACAGTAGGAAGCGTTAAGAAACGCGGTTGATGTAGTGGAACGTCTTCACGTCCCTCGAACCGTCCCACGAACCGTCCCTCAATCCGTCCCATGATCCGTTCCGATCTAGCGCCGAACGGATGGCACCTCAGCGTTCAGCACACGTACAGCTCGACGATGATCTCGGCCTTCTTGATCCAGCAAGCAAGACAGAGAAGTAGATGAGTTTTCCGGCAGCGTGAAGACGCTACGGTGGTGGTGATGATCTACTCGTGCACGGCTCCGCCCGAGCTCCGCAGAAATCCGATCTAGAGGTAGAACTATGTGGTCTAGGGTTGAGTTGCATGTGGCAAAAGTTGTCTCAAATCAGCCCTAAAACACCACTGTATAGGAGGGAGGGGGAGGGGCTTGCCTTGAGGGACAAGCCCTCAAGGGGTGCGTCGGTGCTAGGGAGGAGGAGGACTCCTCCTCCAATTCGGTTTGGGGAAGGAGAAGTCCTCCTCTTCCTTCCCACCTCCCTCTTTCCTTTTTCCTTTTTCTTTTCTTTTGGAATTTCTTTATGTGGCACCATGGCCCCTGGGGCTGACTCCACCAGCCCACTAGGGACTAGTTGCGCCACCCTAGTGCCTTGGGATCACTCCCGGGTGGGTGGGCCCCTCCCGGTGAACTCCCGGAACCCATTCATCACTCCCGGTACACTGCCGGAATTGCCTGAAACTTTCCGGTGACCAAATGAAACCATCCTATATATCAATCTTCGTTTCCGGACTATTCCAGAAACCCTCGTGACGTATGTTCTCTCATTCGGGACTCCGAACAACATTCGGTAACCACACATATAATTCTTCTCCTACGGCAACACACAACAGCGCCAGAAATTGGCACGTTGACGGAGACTTGGCTTGCGCTAGTTTTTCCCTTGAAGAGGAAAGGGTGATGCAGCACAGGAGCAGTAAGTATTTCCCTCAGTTTGAGAACCAAGCTATCAATCCAGTAGGAGAATCTCGTCAAGTCTAGAGTACCTGCGCAATCACAAAAGAGCTTGCACCCAACGCTATAAAGGGGTTGTCAATCCCTTCAAGATTGATTGCAAAGTGAGATCTAAAGGCGGAAAGTGCAACGAAGTAAAAGAGTAAGACTGAAAATAGGGTGTGAAGTAGACCCGGGGCCATAGTGTTCACTAGAGGCTTCTCTCAAAAATAGCAAATATTACGGTGGGTGAACAAATTACTGTCGAGCAATTGATAGAACCGCGCAAAGTCATGACGATATCTAAGGCAATGACCATACATATAGGCATCACGTCCGAGAAAAGTAGACCGATACTTTCTGCATGTACTACTATTACTCCACACATAGACCGCTATCCAGCATGCATCTAGTGTATTGAGTTCATGGCGAACAGAGTAACGCCTTAAGCAAGATGACATGATGTAGAGGGATAAACTCAAACCAATGATGAAAACCCCATCTTTTTACCCTTGATGGCAACAACACCATGCGTGCCTCGCTACCCGTTCTGTCACTGGGTGAGGTCACCGCACGGTATGAACCCAAAACCAAGTACTTCTCCCATTGCAAGAATCATAGATCAAGTTGGCCAAACAAAACCCACAACTCGAAGAGAATTAGAAGGATATGAAATCATGCATATAAGAGATCAGAAGAAACTCAAATAAGATTCATAGATAATCTGATCATAAATCCACAATTCATCGGATCTCGACAAACACACCGTAAAAGAAGATTACATCGGATAGATCTCCATGAAGATCATGGAGAACTTTGTATTGAAGATCCAAGAGAGAGTAGAAGCCATCTAGCTACTAGCTATGGACCTGAAGGTCTATGGTGAATTACTCACGCATCATCGGAGAGGTCATGGTGTTGATGAAGAAGCCCTCCGTATTCAAATCCCCCCTCCGGCACGGCACCAGAACGGGCCCCAGATGGGATCTTGCGGAGATAGAAGCTTGCAGCGGTGGAAAAGTATTTTCGTGGCTCTCTTGATTTTTTCTGGGATTTTAGGGAATATATAGGTGAAGGAGCTAGGGCTGAGGAGGCCTAGGGAGTCCACAAGCCTGGGAGGCTCCCCCCTGGCCGCGCCATGAGGGCTTGTTGGGTCCCTGGTGACCCTCTGCCTTGGTTCTCAAGTCTCCCGATCGTCTTCTGTTTCGGAAAAAATCTTTTCGGAAGTTTTATTCTATTTGGACTCCGTTTAAAATCCTCCTCTGAAAAGGGTCAAAAACACGGAAAAAACAGGAACTGGCACTTGGCGCTGAGTTAATAGGTTAGTCCCAAAAAAATATAAAAGGCATACAAAACATCCAAAGTTTGACAAGATAATAGCATGAAACCATCAAAAAGTATAGATACGTTGGAGACGTATCATTGCCCCGCGCGATGCCGACAGCGGTGGTGTAGTCGATCAGCCAATCTTCCGGCTTGGTGGTCCCGCTGTACTTCAGGGTGTCTCGAGGAAGAGTTAAGCTGGTGGGAAACGGCTCCTCGCGGGTCCGGGGACCGAAGCATGCCGGGAGAATCGTACCCTCCTCCTCGGGGAGGGCAGGTTGATCCGAAGGTGGGCGTCGTTTTCGCTTTGAGGGACACGCGGCCCGATCCGGCGAGTGAGCCCAGTCCGAATGGAGGGAGCCAACAAGTGCGCCCATTCCCGCCTCGTAGGTGGGGTGTTGGCGCAGGCGGACTAGCCGTCACCCTCGAAGAAGTCATCGCGCCAGCTGGAGTCCGTCGGTTGCTCGTTGTTGCGCCGGCAGCGTCCGCCGCAGATCTCGTCAGAGCGTCGACCGGAGTCGCGGGGGATGAAGAGTGTTGGACCGGCTGACGGCCGAACGCCGTCCGCAGGTCCTCGACATCTGGCGGAGGCGACTCGACACAGGGTTAGTCCCATTCAAAGCGGGCTTGCTGCGCGTTAGCAGCGACGATAGGGTCTTGGATATGCTTTTCGTGTTGCGTACATTCCTCGCCCTCCATGGTGGCCAACTCCTCGTAGTCCACCTGGGCGGCCCTCATGTTGGCCGCAGGATTGTTGTTGGTGGGGAGCTTGCCGCTGAGGATGTCGGAAACTACACGTCTGCGGCTACGAACTGCACCGTACTAGTTGGGCTCGTCGCTATGCGGGGTGAGGCCATAGGCGGAGTTGTACTCGTGTTGTGCAGCCTCCATTCGGCATTTGGCAGACGTGAGGGTGTTGGCCTACATGAACAGCTGCTAGCGGGCTGCCTCCAGCTCGGCCCTCATTGTGGCTGGGTTAGCAATTGGCGCTATAGGGGTGCTCAACCACTGCAATGTGGAGTGGAGAGGATCGAAGGGGCCAGGGCGAGCCGTGGCAGCGGTCGTGCGCACCTCGGATCTAGCGCGAGCAGAGCTCGTGGTAGAACTGGTGACCATCACCTCCGCGTGGGCACGAAAGTCATGGGCGTCGCTCGAGGCGGTCATTCCCGTGAACGAAGGAGCGTCGAAGCAGTCCAGCACTTCGCTGGGGTACTCGTCGAATGCAGGAGTGTCATCGAGCCGTAACTTGCTGAAGAGCTCGCACAGAGCGTTGACTTTGGGCGAGGCGTGGCCAGGGCATGCCTCGTCAGAAGGAGCGGCGATGTAGCGTGCGTTGCAGGCGGAGCCGGGGCTTAGTGCCGCGGAAGCCTCCATGAGGGAGCTCCATAGGCGTGCTGATTAGACCGGAGGAGGTGCGTTCGATGGAGTTGGTGAAGGGTCCCGCCTGGAGCGTGACTCCGGCGGGCGTCAACTATCATCGTTTTCTCCACACAGATGCCATGGGGAGGCTAATCGTACGTGGTTGGGACCGAAAGGACGTTGTCGAGCTTCGGAAATGGGATTGGGTACGAGCAGTGCGCGACACGTGAAGTACCCAGGTTCAGGGCCCTCTCTGGGAGGTAACACCCCTAGTCCTACTTAAGTTGGTTGATGATGTCGGGTAACATAGCATAAATTCAAAATTTTCCTACGCATATTCAGATCTTCCTATGAAGACACCAGCAACGAGAGAGGGGTGAGTGCATCTTCATACCTTTGAAGATCGCTAAGCGGAAGCGTTGCTAGAACGCGGTTGATGGAGTCGTACTTGCGGCGATTCAGATCGCGGTGTGATTCCGATCTAGTGCCGAACTACGACACCTCCGCGTTCAACACACGTGCAGCCCGGTGACGTCTCCCGCACCTTGATCCAGCAAGGAGGAGGGAGAGGTTGGGGAAGATCTCCGGCAGCACGATGGCGTGGTGTCGATGGAGAGACGAGGTCTCCCGGCAGGCTGTACTTCGTCTTCCCCTCTGGACCTCGGAAATGGAAAAAAGTTACCGGTGCGTAATTGAAGATTCGGTGAAAACTAGTCGACCTTTCATCACAAATTGAAGCAGAGGCTGTTAGTTGAAAATCCATTTGCAGATCCTGTTGTTGAGGTAGAACCAGCTTCACCAATAGCATAGACTCTATCAGTCGAAGAGATCAGCAGGTACGAGGATAACAGAGACAGAGATAAAGGCTTCGTCAGCAGAGACGAGAGCGGGGCCCTTTTGAAAATCAGAAATAAAAGGGGCGATCAACGAATTGACCAGGTGTAAGCAGAGGGAACTGGAGCAGAGCAATATGTAGCATACTTTTCCGTTCGAGACCCGTATCTAGACCCTTGTGATCGATAGCCGGACCCATGCTGACGGCACCGAAATCCTGCCCCTCCCCAAGCACCGTGGGAGGAGGAGGAAAGAGGGGAGCAGGGTTGCGCCGAGGGCAGAAGAAACCGTGTGCAAAACAGCCCCAAACCCCTCTCTATTTATAGGAGGAGGGGAGGGGGTGCCACACCTAGGGTTTCCCCCTAGGTGCTGTGGCAGCCCCCCCAGATGGGAGGTGTGGCAGCTAGTGCAGGGGGGTGGCGCACCCCTTAGGTGGGCCTTAGGCCCACCAGCACCAGGGTTTCCCCCCTTTTCTCTCCCTCCTGCGCCTTGGGCCTCTTGTAGGAGGCGCACCAGCCCACTTTGGGATGGTTTCCCTCCCCCTTTTGGCCCATGCTACCTCTTGGGCCTAGTGGCCCCTCCCGGTGGACCCCAGGACCATTTCTGGTGGTCCCGGTGGTCCCGGTACGCTACCAGTGACGCCCGAAACATTTCCGGTGTCCAAAACCATCCATCCTATATATCAATCTTTACCTCCGGACCATTCTGGAGCTCCTCGTGACGTACGGGATCTCATACGGGACTCCGAACAACTTTCGGTAACCTCGTATAACATTTCCCTATAATCCCAGCGTCATCGAACCTTAAGTGTGTAGACCCTGCGGGTTCGGGAAGCATGCAGACATGATCGAGACGTTCTCCGACCAATAACCATCAGCGGGATCTGGATATCCATGGTGGCTCCCACATGTTCCATGATGATCTCATCGGATGAACCACGATGTCAAGGATTCAATCAATCCCATATACAATTCTTTTTGTTTGTCGGTATAGAACTTGCCCGAGATTCGATCGTTGGTATACCTATACCTTGTTCAATCTCGTTACCGGTAAGTCTCTTTACTCGTTCCGTAGCCCGTCATCGTGTGACTAACTCCTTAGTCACATTGAGCTCATGATGATGTTCTACCGAGTGGGCCCAGAGATACCTCTCCATCACACGGAGTGACAAATCCCAATCTCGATTCGTACCAACCCAACAGACACTTCCAGAGGTACCCGTAGTGCACCTTTATAGTCACCCAGTTACGTTGTGACGTTTGATACACCGAAAGCACTCCTACGGTATCCGGGAGTTGCACAATCTCACGGTCGAAGGAAAAGACACTTGACATTAGAAAAGCTTTAGCATACGAACAAAACGATCTAGTGCTATGCTTAGGATTGGGTCTTGTCCATCACATCATTCTTCCAATGATGTGATCCCGTTACCAATGACATCCAATGCCCATGACCAGGAAACCATGATCATCTATTGATTAACGAGCTAGCCAACTAGAGGCTTGCTAGGGACACATTGTGATCTATTTATTCACACATGTATTATTGTTTCCTGTTAATACAATTATAGCATGAACAATAGGCGATTATCATGAACAAGGAAATATGACAATAACCACTTTATTATTGCCTCTAGGGCATATTTCCAACAGATGATCCGACTGAGGATACCATATGCTCCTTGAGCTGTATGTTGGAGGAGGAAAAAGGAGCTGGGAGCTCTCTTTTCCCCTCCTGTGTGAGTGTGTGTGTTCGGTCGACCCCTTGCATGGGGCTGGGCCAGGGGGTTTTATATACCAACCCCTCGCTTACAATAGGAATAGAAGGTACTAGGTGGGACCCGGTTGGCAGCCTCTGGAGTCGGCCAAGGGGTCCACCGGCTGGAGAAGTCTTGTCGTAAGTGGGGGCCCGCCGGCTGTTGGGTCACGCCTGGAGAAGGGCTTCGCCGGCCGAGCCTCGCCATTGGTGCGTGCTTGCTACGTTGTGGTGTGCGCCACATTAGGCGCATCGCCTTGCACAACCGGCTTCGGTCATCGTACGGCTGGTTGCATTGTTGTCGGCGCCGAGACAGGTAATGGAGTGGACGGAGGCGTGCTCGTCATTGTGTCGTCTCGGCTGGTCGTAGTCGGCGACGATAAGTGATACATCCCCTTTACTGTAGTCTCGCGCGGTCGGGTCGGAGGTACCCGAGGCGTTGTAGTTGTACCCTTGGTGATGATGCCCCTGACGTAGCTTGTAGCGGTGACGCGACCGGAGCTGACCCGTTGGCTGGCGGGGGCAATCGAGTCGAAGGGAGAGCGGCATCGCCCAGACCGGCTCGACCGTGCAGCCGGCCAGGCGTAGCCAGCCCCCGTAGGGAACCGACCACCATGTACATGTTTTTTCAAAGGGGAGGTTCGAGGAGTCCTTGCTTTTGGCCTACCCCAGGGTTATCCCCCCGTTAGTATTAATCCAGACTAGAAAACCTTCATACAAATAATTCTTAAATTCACACAGCAACAGGTATCAACTACACGCACAGATTGAACAAAATAAGATTTGTCTTCATTATAATATGACACGAACCCAACATCATATGTAATAACATCACATATTTTTCTGTTTGTATGCACGACCCAACAAATATTTGCCGCTAGATCAATCAGACCATCACCAACACAAATTAATGCTAATCTCGGTGGCTAAGGGTTAGGGTAGAAGAGGACGGTTTTGGGCGAGCTGGCTAGTACGGTTAGGGTCAATGTGGAGTTGTGGGTAGGAGACGCCATTCTTGGCGTGCCCGCCAATGAGAACGGGGCGGTCGGAGGGCGTGCGGGGGGTGGCGGCCATGGCGAATACTTGCCTCCTGGGAAAGGAGAGGGGAGGGGAGGGGGATGACTTACCACGTGAGAGAAGTCCAGCCGAAGGAGTTAACCGACGTCGAGTTGTCGGGCGGCGGGGTGTTGAGCAGGAGCCGACGGCAGAACGCCGGGCTGGCAGCGGCGATGCGTCCCAATTCCATGAGTACCCCTTTGAGGGGTCTGAACCGTGTGGGTTGAGATGGTTTCCGTGGATCAGGGGTCGCTGGCCCGGGTAAACCCTGTCTATTAAATGGGCTCACGGGGATTTGAGAAATTTTTGGCCCACGCGGGATAATCTCCTCAAAATCCTCTCAATCTCTTTGTGCCAAAAATATATATACAGGAAGGTTGTAGTAGGCCGCTTCATATACAGGGTCCCGTCTGACGCGAGAGGCGTGAGTGAGGAAGGATCGGGAGCTCTAGCCCGCCCATGTGCTTCGAGCAAATTGTTTACACCAGAGAGACGTGGAGACAGAGAACCCTCCTTCATTTGTAACCTTCAAATGGCGGCAAGTGGCAGCCCCTGTTCGTTTGTGATCTATCTTAAACAAAGGTACCTTTGCGCCTTTGTTCGTCCCTGTGAATGAACAAAGGTACCAAGCAGTTTGTTGCTTTTCAGGTGAAAAGGAGGCCGAGGGTGCGTAGAAACTAGAAACTCTACCGTTTCGCAGCTACCGTGCTGCTTGCGCCTGCTTTTAACTTGAAGATCACCATCGATCGGGACAAAGAGTGCACGATCATGGATCTATATCTACCTTTGCCTTGAGATTTGTATCCGCTACTAACGGCATAGCGCGACCCCACTCGCTTTTGCCGCCTTTAGCTCACCTGTGGAGTACAGTAGTTAACGCTGGATGTCATCGTGAGCCGTGACAACAGCAAGCGTTGACCTTTGAATCGGCCGATGTGAACACCAACGTTCCCAAGCAAATGACCGTGTTCGATTCTCCACTACTATGACGTGGTGTTTTTTTTTTACCAGGGACTAGACTAAAAAGTCCCTTTTAGTCCCTAGGTAAAGAAACATGAGGGACTTTTTCTTAAGGCCTTGTTTGGTTAAGGGGGATGTCCCTAGGTAAAGAAACATGAGGGACTTTTTCTTAAGGCCTTGTTTGGTTAAGGGGGATTGGAGAGGTTTTGAGAGGAAAATCCCCGGGGGCCTCAGAAGCCCCACAGATCCTCGGGCGCCCATTTGGTAGGAGGGGTTTGCTCAGCCCAATCCCCTCCGTTCCCCTTCAATCCTTTCTATCCATGTGTTTCAAAACCCTCCTCGGGGGACTAGTGGAAGCAAAACCCCGGGGATTCGAGAGGATTGGGTGAAACAAAGGAATTCACCCAATCCCCTGAAATCCCTCCCTCTCAAAACCTCCCCAACCCCCCTTAACCAAACGAGGCCTAAGGGACTAGCAAAAGACTCTATTAAAGGGATTTTTTTTTCTTTAGTTCCTAGGACTAAAAAAAGTCTAGTCCCTTGAAAAGAAACATCACCTGATTCAAACAAAACAGCGCAAAGATAAACAATTCGATTATGAGTTTATGACTGCCAACAATCACTTGTCAGCCTCGAGCTTCTACTCAACGAATTGCGCACGTTAGTGGTAGGGTTGTTGCAGCATGTCCAGCCATTTGGCCTCCCAATTGCGTGAAATGGCGTCGTCGCACTCATGAAAAAATCGGCGTCAGGGCTCGGGTTTCCAACCCCCCCCCCCCCCTCCAAAAAAGTCGCCCCAGCAGCCGATTTCGGCCCACTATCGACACAAATTGATCTATTTTAACGTAAATTGACCAACTTTTGGTGTAAAATGGGATCAATTTTGATTCATATTAGGCGTGCTTGGCATAAATTGAACATTTTTATTTTTTATCACATAGTTTATTATAAAAATCAATACAAATCTAAAATAGTTCAACAAATCAATACAAATTAAAATAGTTCAACAAATAAAAGCCCATAATTCATCACACATCGAGTTAGGCGTTGCCCTTGAGCCTCCATAGATGCTCCACCAAATCGTCTTGCGGTTGTTGATGCATCTGTGGGTCTCGAATCTCATGTTGCATGTTGAGGAAGGCAGTCCAGGTTGCCAGTAGCTGGTGATCAACTTGGACAAGAGGATCCTGCGTGTAATATGGTTCAGTCAAACGTTGGCTCTTCCTGCTCGCTCTCAATGATCATATTATGTAAGATGACACAACAAGTCATGACTTTCCACATTTGATCTTTCAACTAGGTCTAAGCGGGGTATCGGACAACAACAACTCGAGATTGGAGCACACCAAATGCCCGCTCGATATCCTTCCTGCAAGCTTCTTGACGCTTGGCCAAGTAGGAATTCTTGCCTCCTGGCACAGGGTTTGAGATAGTCTTCACAAATATTGACCATCTCGGATATACGTCATCTGCTAGGTAGTATCCCTTGTTGTACTGGTGCTCATTAATCTTGTAGTTAACTGGAGGAGCATGACCTTCAACAAGCTTAGCAAAGACATTCGAGCACTGATGTATGTTGATGTCATTATGAGTTCCTGACATACCAAAGAAAGAGTGCCAAATTCAGAAGTCATGTGTGGCCACTGCCTCAAGTACCACACCGCAACCTCCTTTGGCGTCTTTATACATCCCCTGCCAAGCAAATGGACATTTTTTTCATTTTCAATGCACGCAGTCGATACTTCCAAGCATCTCAGTCGGTGAAGTAGTCGATGTAGAGCAAGCAATAGCTTTTTAGTCGATGCCTCTGTTTTGCCTTCAGCCGGCCCGGTGCCGCGACTATGCCTTGCTCGCGAACAGGCCGGCGAGAGCGGCGAGGCCCATGAGGTGCTCTTCGTCCTAGGCGTCAGCTTCGGCTTCCTCCTCCAGCAGCGCCGCCGACGCCTCCTCGTCGTCCGAGTCCATCGTCGAGACAAATCGTCGAACACCTGGCGGGCATGGCAGACGCGCAGTCGCGTGCGTGGCCGGAGCGCGAGAAAAACTTACCCAAAAGCACGGGGGGAGCAGGGGCGAAGCCGTGGCAGAACCTCCCTTTCTTGCCCGGGAGATGGCTTTGCTAGCGACGGTAAATAGGTGGACGGCGCCGGGATCGGCACGACAATGAAAGGTGCAAGAGCGTGCGGGGGTGAATCAGGAGGTGAAAACCGTTTTTCGGGTGACAGTGGCGGCCCACACGTTGTTTTCCTTTTCACCAGAGCCTCCAAGGCCCCAAAGTACTGGGTTCGGGCTGGGATCGTCGAGCTTAAAAATGGATTCAAACAACAAAAATCGAAATCCTGAAGACGCAACTGAGATGATTTTTCATCGCCAGCGAAAAAAAACACGTCCTTGGGCTGTTAGGGGTGCGGCTGAAGATGCTCTTAGCTCGGTCCGTGTATGTCCCTGAAGCCAGAAATGCCAGCCTAGCGTGGCGATGCTTAGCGTTGGTAATTTTGTCGGTGCATTTGGTTACTTATTGCTAGGGTTTCGATTTCCCACGCAACGAAAGAGCAATCAGAGGCAAACAAACAGGTGCGGAAGGAGAGGGACCCCTCTCATCCCAAAACAGAAGACAAGGACAGTGACCCCTGCCGCTCATTGCAGCACTCCACTAGTCACTCCTACTCCATCCCAGCAAGGAGGGAAGCAAAACCGGTACAGAAATTGAATGGACTTGAATAGAACGCGATGCTCCATTGCTCCCGATGCAAATCAATGCTGCTGTCATGAACGAAACAACCACCTAGGGAAGGCGTGCCATCTCTGACTGCCATGAGCTCTTTGCTCGCGCCAGCACGCACCTGGATCCTGGGACCCTGCGGGCATCACGAACTCGCAAGTTGGCGTCGCGCGGAGTACCATACGGACGGAGCCACGGAGGTTTCACAAAAAGGCAGCTGCCTGCAACTCTTTCATGCCTAAAATCAACCCACAAAAAATGGCATCCCGTCGTACGTAGTATCAGACTTCAGATGAAGAACCCGCCGCGGTCGGCGTGGGCTGGCGACTGGGGATCCGGCGAGTTGCCCTCCGGCGGCACGGTGCGGCTGCAGTGGGACCTGGACGTGCTGGACGACGATGGCAGGCACCGCGGCTCGCCGCTGAACTGGATCACGTCTCCGCCGCCGTCTCGCGGCCGCTGCTCGTGATGCTGCTGCCACTCTTTCGCCTTCCTCCCGCTCTGCCCGCCGTAGTAGTACCCCTGCTCGACCTCCACGGCGCGTGCGAACCCGCCGGACAGCGGGTCCAGCCGCTCGTAGAGGATCCGGAGGAGCTGCTTCATCGACGGACGCGCCCCGCCGTCCTTGTGAGTGCACCACTGGATCACGTCCGCCATCACCTGCAGCTCGTCCAGGTCGAACGTGTCCGCCACCGCTGGGTCCACCAGCTCGTGGAGGCGGTAGTCGGTGCCGATGAGCTCGCGGGACCACTCCACGAGGCTCCGGTCGTCCTGGACCACGGGCCTCCCGGTGACGAGCTCCAGCAGCAGCACGCCGTAGCTGTAGACGTCGCTCTTGGCCGTCAGCTCCTGGGTCACCACGTACTCCGGGTCTACGTACCCTGCACGGAGATATACGCACGGTACTGACGAAAATGTTGATCGAACCAAATTAGTAGTGTTCACAGGCAGCTAGGCTAAAACAAAGTAGGAGTACAAAGTAACCTGTGACTGCAATTCAGATTTCAGCAGCATAACAGAACAAAACCTCTAGAACAGCACAAGACCCTTACCAGGAGTTGCCTGGATCTTGACAGTCCCTGGGGTGGAACCGACCATGGTATTGCCACCATTTGAGCAGTGTGCAATGCCACACCCAGCAAGCTATTGAAAATCAATCCATTAGTCTCTGCTGAAGAGTATGGATCAATCCCCGCGTAAGAAAGTTCTTCGCCAGGTACCTTTGCGAGATAATTCTTGTCCAGGAGGACATTGCTAGGCTTTATGTCTCCATGGTACAATGGAGGATCACAATAGAAATGAAGGTACTCCTGAAACAAAGGTAACTCACAGTTGGTAGTTGATAGTCAACAGTAACACAACAACATTTGAAATATACTTTGTGTCAATATATAGGAGGAAATGGATGCAGAATCGATATACACTTGGTGCACATACAAACTACAGTTTTAAGTGATCACCAACTATTCCAATTGCTGACTTAGATAACGAATTACTTGATCCAATTCAGAATCCATAACACAGACTTCCGTAAGCTTACCAAAGCATTTGCAACATCAATGGCGATTTGGATCCTATTTTTCCACGGCAGCAGAAGTTTACCTGACGCTGCAAAGAGAAGAATGCTTTTCTGCACATAATTCAACAAATGATGTAGCATAAGACAGGGAATGAGAATGAAACATGAGTCGTGAGATATTACAATGAAGGTGGTCCTTGAGGCTTCCATTTTCCATGAATTCATAAACCTGGAACCTGGACGGTGGAAAGTTGTAAACAACATAAATTGGTTAATACCTGAACCTTCTCAAACTTTGTTACAAAATACCACCAAGTCCGACAAGATGGCGATGATGCGGCAGCGTACTTTACCTCTCGAATTTTGTTAAGCAATATCCTTTAAGTCCAACAAGATGTCGATGATGCAACCGCCCAAGAAATTCCATTTCTTTGCAGAATGCCAGCAGATCTTGTTTTGGTGAGCTCTCTATGCGCTTAATGGCAACCACAGAACCATTGCTCAGTTGTCCTTTTAATATTGTTGCATTATCATTCCCTCCCAACATGGTGCTAAAATTTCTTGTTGCCTTTCTCATCTCTTGGTAACTAAATCTGCCAAAAATGGTGGAAGTACCTGCAAGAGAATATTGGTAAGCAGATGAGCTGAAATGGGTCCTGCAACTAATTCTAATAGTAAGTAATTCAAAAGCAGTCTCAAACATCACTCCCTCAAGTTTAAATTAAAGTAACATATAACTTCGTAAACAAATTGTCGAGACAAAGTTTACAAGTAAAAGAAAGGCAGCACCATGACCCCAGCTCATTAAATGTTTACCTTCTTGGCCCTTCTTGACACAGGAACTCAACACTTTCAAAGGGTTAATTCCCTCAATCTTTTCTAGTTCTTTGCTCTTTCTTCGGATAAGTAAAATCAGTACTACCAGTAGTGTAACTGATAATCCTGTAACCAAGGCCCCGATAGCAGGGAATAGTACACGCTTGTAACTACGATGATGGTTGGATGGCACTTCAGCAACATGCTTCCCAGGAATTTGCGATGCAAATGGACTGGGAGAAATATTTGGTGCAGGATATCCAGCTGGGGATGATGTCGAGATGTTCCCTGCATCCGAGATTCATAAATTATTACGACACTGAACAACAGCATCCCATATATTTTAAGTATAAAGGATTTTATTATATATTACTACAAAAAAATCCTTTCCCCTTGACATGCCACTACAAATGGACATTATGTTCTATGGCACTACTTTTCATTACATTGCACTTAAGTACCATCATTGCCAACGACACTTTTAACTGAAGGCAACAAAATCTAGCAAGAATTATGTATATTTTCCCAGTAGAAGGTTAATCAACTTACTCAAAATAAACTATTATGCCAACCAAGATAGTAAAATGAAACGGTTTAATATGAAAAAAAGCCCACTTAACCTCCATTTACCAAAGATGTATATCCATATAAAACTTGTACAACAAATTTCACAACAAAAATGTGCTGATTAATATAATATACCTATAATTTGTGTACTGTGGAATATGTGCAAATGCGTCACACTCAAAAAAGGTGCAGCACAGCTGAAGCTTTGAAAAGAAAACTTGTGAAGATCATGTTGATTCGTGAAATGCACTCTTCAAGAAAAGAAAAAGGTGTTCTTCCTCTATAAGGTGCCAAATAAGTTCTACAAATCATAGTTGTAAATCCAGTGGGGTTTATGCAGTGCACTGGCATTAACACGTCAGAACAAAAAATATGCAGTATTATTCTCCCTCTATAAGTTACAAAATACAAAAGTAATGCATGGCCAACATTTTGTTAAGTGCACTGACGGGAGAAAATTGGAACCTTGAAGAGCACTCAGCCCCTGAACACTAAAAAAGCAGCCCGCTGTATCAAGAGTAGATATGTTCCCTTGACTCACAAAAGCAACAAAGGCAGCATCACGACAGGTATTCAATGTGACATTATCTTGTTCTCCCACAAGATGGCGGAGGTATGACAAACCAGAATTTAAGCATTTCTTGCAGCTAACGTCATCTGGAAGTGAGGTTGCACAATTTCTAGTCACGTCACTGAAATTCGGGGACTTTAACATTTGGAGGATAGTAGTCATCCCAACACACTGATAGGACGCCTGAATCTTGATCCCAAGGCCACAAAATGAAGCTGCGGTCGGAAGTATCCCATTGGACACGAAGGTGTCTGAGATATTGCTAATACATGCATCGGCAAGTTCAGATGGAACACCAAGAGTGCCTGTTCTGTTCGCATACATTGCAGATGAGACCGCGAGGACGGCATTGATATAGCGGCAACACTTTGAGTGTCCATTCTGATCCGAGCATACAGAAGCTATCAGCGCAAAGTTCGGCCAACTGAAATCCAACGGACAATCTGCACGATCAAACAACAAACATGAGTACCGACGCAAATATGTAGATACATGATTGGCTGGCCTATAATCATAAACTTTTGAAAGAGGAGACTCGTCATTCTGTATCTTTGCTAAATTTCGCAAAACAGATGTCACACTCACACAGAAAGAGCAAAATGTGTAATTGATGTAGTACAGCAAGCCAACACTTATGCTCACTGTGCTCGTATCTAGCAGAAGTGAAGTTAACACCATTGGGAACAGGCCACATGACCAGCAGTCCAGCACTAGCTGGGTACGTGCCTAATGGATTGCCTGTCATAAATTTCATATCCATATTTCTCTCATTAGATCAGAACCGCTACGAAAACGAATATAGAGTATTTGATGGTACACTCTAGGGTCTAGGCTAGCACATATAAGCGAAAAAACAACCCATGTGCACGTGAGGAACATCAGGCAAATCAAAAATATCTCGTGACATTATCAGCGGTTCAGTAACGCCAAATGGCAGGACGGAAATCCTCACGGACAGCCAAGTCCAACGGCTATTGAAATCCAAGAGCCATGAAAGTCCATCGGCCCAGTCGTACGTGTACAGCGATCCCATTAGGTAAGCGAATTGAATGGCCTGAGGAAGGACTCCAACGCGATGGGGAGTGAGCAGAGGCGGTCCCTCCCTGCTCCCCTTGCCAACTACACTGCGTCTACAGAAGAACTGAAGAAGGCAGGCGAAAAATGCGCCCCGTACCAGTCGTGCTTAGGGATTGTTCCCGGGCTAAGTGACTCCATCTCGCACCTAAAAATGCCTTCTGTTCGCGTTCGCCTCTCCTAAAAATGCCCTACTCCTGCAGGTACTGTACTAATGATATTCTGGGCTGAATCATTAGAGAAAACTGAAAGGCGTTAGGGACTACTCATCGGATGGGCGTCGGAAGGGGAGAAATCGAAAACAATGATTGAGCGAAGCGTGCCCGCAGCCGTCGCCGTCGCCGTCACCATCGCCGACCGATCCCCTCGAACCCGCCCCAGATACCAAATGCAGCTAATGCTGCTCCGCCACTGGAGCGGAGTGGGCTTCGACCAGTTGCTAGAGACGGGAACAGGTGAAGATATTACATGGGGCGGCGAGAAGGGTTTACCTGCCGCGATCGCCGCGGGCGGAAGCGGGGCCAGGAGCGCGACGGCGGCGGCCAGCGCCGCGCAGAGGAGCGGCCCTGGACGCCGCATCCGGGGGCCGGCGGCGCGGCACAGGCCTCGTATCGGCCGCGGCGAGGGATGAACAGGAGCGGAAAGGTGTGGGGTTTGTCCGGGGAGGGGAGGGGAGGGCGAGGAAGGAAGGAATGGGATGCCAGGCTGACGCTGCCCCGACGCCAACCCAATATGCTCTGAGCTTGTGTTGCTGCGAGCCTGCGACTGCGGCCGCCGCTTTTCTTCTTTGCTTTGCGGGTCGCAGCGCGGCGCCTTTTTTCTACTACCCGCGCCTGGGAGAGTGGGCGGGGGGCTTCGGGATGGGCTCCCTCCCGGTCACGGGCAACTGCGAATGCGAGCGACGCGGAGGATTTGGGGAGTCCGCTGCGCCTCCGCGGACCACGGGTGGGGTGCACATGGCGCGGTACTCTGACCCTCACCGGCCCAGGCGACCAAGCAAACCCCGACGCCGTATCCAAGGACCTGTACTGTGCGGGTGTGCATCGTTCGTGTCCTTTTGTGGCCGATGACCTGGTGAGCCCCAGATGCTTGCGGTCGATCACCCTCCAACTTGAGGTGAGGTGAGGGCCCTCGACGGTGGCCATTGAAACCATCCATGCACAAATCGATGGCGTGAACCAAAAAATCTCAGAATGATAAGTGTTACACGACTCACACAAAGCAAGTTGATCGAGACACCCCATCATCACGCATCTTAGGGCATCTTCAATCGTAACTTGTAAATTTGTTTTCGTATCCGTTCACAAACATGGATGTAAAAGTCCACCAAACAACCGTAGTCACATAAATTTCTAACATCATTCAAACTAACCAGTCGAATTCGTGCAAATAGGTCGATTATCAAAGTTTAGATAGAAAATAGCACAAACTATTCTACATAGAATGCAAAATCAGTTTAGTACATCAATGTCACAGATTCGACTAGATTAATCGGGCGTTCAATACGTTTTTCATCAACCGATCATCCCCTCCCACACATAACACCCCCCCCCCACCTCAGCAAATATGTAAATATCCGTCCCTCTGTCCTGTGATACACCACAGCAGCATGTGCATGCTACATAATGTATGAACCAACATTGAATGAATGAATCGTTTAACAAGTTAACAAGTTAAGCAAGAGGAAGCAAAACTCGCGAGCTCATCCTGTGCCGCATGCAACGGCCAATTTGCCTCCAACTCATGAATCACGTTAAAAGACTTGCAACGCTGTTGTGGACAGCGTACCAGCGATGCGACATGACCTCACACTGCGTGCTTGAAATATGTACATATCGTAGGGCGTAATGTGCTTTTCAGAAGTGAAACAATTCATGCACCTGCTGTTATAAGGTCTCCCTTGTGCTCGTGCCTTTGAATTCCATGGATACGTCCAACCACACATCACACAACAACTCATCCTTCAAGCTCGAGTAGCTCACCATCCTTCGCACTCTAAAAACAACATGGTGTTCGAAAATAAGCTCAATGGCATTTCATCAAACACGTGTGGGGCGTGGTATCCGCAATAGAGGGCGGCAGAGTATACCTAGGTACAAACGACTCCAGGATGGGCAGCGGTCACAGAGGCGAGGAGGCGCCTCTGTGCTGGTGCAATTGCGGACGTCCGGCAATGCCTCTGTGGCAGCTGGAGACGTACAACAGCGGCATCGGAGGTGAAGGCTGCGGATGCAAAGCAAGGAGGAGAAGCGACGGAGTTGAAGGAAAATGGGACGGGGAGGGGTGATTGGGTGGATCGGGGGTGTCGAAATCCACTATCGCATGTCCAGACTCCCATAAAGCCTCACTCGTTGCCTTCAATTTGCGGGAAGAAGTACGTCTGAATCGTCGTGCACACCTATACAGGGTCGCGTTAGATGGCTTCCATGGTTCGGCTGTATGCAGGCGGTTTGTGAGTCGCCTTTGGAGATACCCTTACCACATTATCGCATGCATGCATACACTAAAGTTGTCATAGTGTTTACACTAAAGTTCCCATGATATGTTTTCAATATTTAAAGCTACCCATGAAAATCTCTTCTTTTTTAGCCATGTCGAATAAACATGTGTTGCCAGGCCAAGTTTTGGAATTTTATTTGTGAACCATTGCAAATTTACTTCATGGATCATGGAAATTCTTTACCAATTCACCATGGAAAATTATATTAATTGACCATGATAGTTTATGGTTCATGTAAATTTTGAGTCATTGATCATGCATTTTAAATATGTAGTTAATGATGGGTTTATTTTTAATTATGGACCATCTACAAAATTATATCCTTGGCAGGTTTTAGTAATTCACCATGGCAAGTTCTAATTTCTTAATTCTATCTTTTTTAATAAGTCAAAATTTATTTTAAACATAGAAGTAAAGGTAGTTGAAACATATCATGACAACTTCAGTATAAACAAAATAAAAATTATGTGCAATAGTCATGACAACTTTGAACAAGCAAAAAAATAGCTGAAACATATCGATATGAGATTTAGTTTTGAATATCCCGTTATGACGGATTTGTTGTGAAAACTTTTTCAATCGGATTTTTTGTGTAAGATATAAAACATTTTATAACTAAAAGCCTAAAATATTTCCGCTAACAAAATCAGTTCGTCATTTGCGCATGCATGCCGTGATGTGGCGCGATATGTGGTGATGGGGGTGTTCAGTTCGGGGGTCCTCATGCCACACAAATGGAACATATCGACATCCTTTTTAGCACTTTTGCTTCGATACAACCCATAATTACAAGGACGCCAGAGATTAGCCCATATCCCTTCATAAAAAAGAACAGATAGCCTTATATTTTAAAAAGTCATCACCCGGCTGTCAAGGATATACTCCACGGTTTGACCCGGCCAGGAGGTATGACTTGGCACATCAGCTAACGGCTCGTGGGACACCCCGCTCGCCGGATCGACCTGGACGACAAGGCCCAAGGCCGAGTGTGCAAGCCGGCGTAAGGCGGTTCATGGACAGGCCTGGAAGGCGACTCATAAAGAAGGTCCAAGAAAAGGAGGAATTCCTTCTAGAGGAGCTAGTCCAAGTCGTGGTAGGACTCTATGTAAGCATATCACTTCAACCTATATAAGGAGGGGCAGAACATCCTAAAAGGGAAGTCAAATTAGGTATAGACAATCCATATGCACTGTTATCTCACAGTGGTGGTGTTCTCATTGTTGTCACTGGATCATTAACCATGGTTGATGACTTCTGCCAACAATTTACACAGTCGTTCTTCCTGGCACCACAAGATGGTGGTGGCTATTTTGTTCTCAATGATATTTTTAGGTTGATAACACAAAGGAATCTTGAAAACGGAAAAACTCAGAATGATGAGCCTGTTCCTCAAACAGTAGCAGTTCCTACAACTGTGGTGGTGGAGCGTCCGACTACTGACCCTATTGCCGATGTGGATGGTCAGAATCCCACTTTTAATGGCACAAATGTTCAAAGTAAACCCGTCATTATCTGGCTTATACTGGGTTCGCCTAAACAAGGACATTATCTGGCTCTCTATCTGCAAGTACGAGATGAAGCTATAGCAATGCTAACTGATATGGGCTACGACGCCCGAGCATCAAAAAGCGCACGAACAAGGACATAAAGACAGAAGCAGAGATCAGGGAACAAAGGAGATACGGTATAAAATCCCACGAACAAGGCAGTCGATATGCAGAAGTTGAAAAGCTTGACTATTATGGGAACAATTGCTCAATATTTATAAGAGACACAACGAAATGAATTCGAAAATACATGTGTCGTCCAAATAAATAAGGTGATATCCGTACAATTTGTTTTATGGACACGTATTAATTACTTCGAGAACAATTACTTTGTCTGCAACAATTTTTTACGCAACACAAGTACTCACCACAAAGGTGATATAATATTGTGGATATGGATCTCGCGTCAATATTATCATGCGTCAGCATCCGTCCACGTTACATCTTCCAACGGACGCATGCAAGCCGCCGTCCCATGGTACAATTTACATCAACTCGATGCGGCCAATTCACCGTCCACATCGATTTACAAATGACACGACCGACTCACCGTTCGCGCTGGTTTATAATGCCACGGCAAATTCGTTGTCCGCGCCAGTGCCGCGGCCGACTTCCACATGTGTATCAACATGTCGGAGCCGCGCGTGCTCGCTCGAGACATCCTACGAACGCATGCAAGCCGTCCCCACGGCCCGTCTCCTCCAACAACATTGGAATAAAGGAAAATGTGGCATTCAGAATCATGTCTTACACAACATGGTCAAAACATGCGCCAGTTTCTACTCGCGCTGGGTTGCTCAATGAATAGACGCATTGATCTGTTATCCCCGCGATACGTTCTACTTCAACATATCAAAAGAAACAAAAGAGCTTGACATGAAGGAAAAATCACTAGAGAGGCTACAATTTGAGGTGGCCAATTTTGAGTCAGTAATTCAAAAGCCAACGACAAAGAATAAAAATAGCCCTCGAGGAGTGAGGAGAGCCGAATTACATGGGAATAACAAAGCATGGGTCACGAGGCATATGAGCTCAATTTGACCATGATATTTGTCAAACATATACGATGAGCATCACAAAGATCATCAACTCGCCACATCATCTCAGGTTTCAAATACCAGTATTTAGCTGTCAATTTTACAACCGGCTTATGCTACAGCCAAGTATGAAGACTCTCAAGCCGTCTCCATGAGTCGACTTAAGACTCGGATGCTACAGACACATGACTCAGCAGATTTGATCGTTTTCAACAAATTCAAAAACTTTGGGTCATTGTAAGGAAGGCAACCTGGAACCTAGGGGCTGTTGCCGTATTGGTGAAAAGTTAAATGTTGCCAAAGAGAACTTGGTGCCACGATGCACAATTCAAACATGGATGCCCTGCCTTATGGGCGAAAAAGTAAAGAATTGCCAAAAATGACCAGCTGCCATGATGCGCTATTCATATACACGTATACTCCTTTATCAGATCATCATATTATTATCATGATCAATGGAATCAAGCTGGCTTATCTGGGGACTACTGGTCCCTAGATTGTTTGGCAGTAATAGCATTGTCTTCTGCAATCCTATGCTAGGCTTTTCCATTGATCATAGGTCACTTGCGGGCTTCCCACTCATCGAGTTTAGCTTTCTCACCCTCTTGATCCGGCAAAGATGCCACAAATGGTTAAACCTGCTTGTATGTTTGATGCGACTTTGATCAGGTGAATCCATGTTTTCTTGACTATTCAATCCATTGTGGACCCTGAATCAGCAAGGTTAAAACATTGGTTTGTCATGTGAGGGCCGACATACTGAAAGCGAGGATAACCATGGGTTAACACACCCGCTTCATTGAAGAAAGACTTGACCTCGAAAGCTAGTCCCTTTTTACCGTGTCTTGCTGAGCCGACCTATTAGTTATGCTTTATTTCTACACGATATTACCTCCTAACTTTTTAGGTACAAGTACTATTTTTATCGGTTCAGCATGAATGATCGGGTCATGAAAGTTGCAGTCATATTATGACCAGTTCAATCATACATCATCCTACATTGCATCATGCATCAGACATACATATCATGCCGATCTTCAAACTGGATTATAACATAAACTTTTACATGAGAAAATAAGTCTTTGAGAGCCAAAAGTGGCTCGATTTTCATCATGGTTTATCATAACCAGTGTTAAAAGATTGGGGTTTTCAAATCAGCTCACGGGAAATAAATGTTCTCAAAAAACCAGTTTCTCACATATTGCTGAGCTGGTACATTACATACTGCTGAGCTGGCCCATCACTTATAATGTCGGGTCATCTAATTGACAGGCTCTTGGATTTCCTCCACATGTGCTCTGTAGTTGAAAGGATCGACATGGTTGACTAGAGGGGGGGTGAATAGGCAACTAACACATTTTAATCGTTTCTTTTAACAAATTAAGTTTAGCAACAAATAGGTTGTCTAGATATGCAACTAAGAGAGCAACCTATATGATGCTAACAACAACAATAGTAAGCGAGAAGTAAATACAAGTAAAGGTAAGAAATAACCACAAGTGGAACCGATGAAGACGAAGATGTGTTCCCGAAGTTCCTTCCCTTTGAGGGGAAGTACATCTCCATTGGATCGGTGTGGAGGCACAATGCTCCCCAAGATGTCACTAAGGCCACCGTATTTTCCTCACGCCCTCACACGATGTGAGATGTCGTGATTCCACTAAGTGGCGCCCTTGAAGGTGGTGTACGAACCTTTACAAACAAGGTTGGGGAAATCTCCACAACTTAATTGGAGGCTCCCAACGAGACCATGAAGCTTCACCACAATGGAATATGGCTTTGTGGTGACCTCAACCGTATAGGGTGCTCAAACACCCAAGAGTAACAAGATCCGCGAGGGATTAGTGGGGGGAATCAAATTTCTCTTGGTGGAAGTGTAGATCAATGCCCTCTCAACCAAACCCTAGAGTATCAACAAGTGTTGTTGGCTAGGGAGAGAGATCGGGCGAAGAAGAACCCATTTATATAGGTGGGGAAAGAATGTGCATGTTACCCACCAGTTCTTCCTGTGCCAGAGCGGTACTACCGCTCCTGGGAGTGGTACTACCGATGATAAGAGGTAGTACCATTCGAGAGTGAGCGGCACTACTGCTCACACAGAGGGCAACCGATTCGAGTGGGGGTAGTACTGCCGGAGCGGTACTACCACTACTAGGGCGATACTACCACTCATAAGAGGTAGTACCGCCTCCTACCATCGCTCGGGGATCAGCAACGGACCCATCCCAGAAAGACCAAGGACTCCTGGTGTAGTAGTAACAAGCGGTACTACCGCCGAGCACTACCGCAAAGTCCGACACAAAAAAGTGTCGAGATCCACGGACAACGGTACTGGCCAATAGTACACGTGAGCAACAACCGCCCTGGAGCGGTACTACCGCCGACCTGGGCAGTACTACCGATGATAAGAGGTGGTACTGCTCCTAGGACCGGTACTACCGTGTGAGTCCTTCTGGGCAGAGAAGGGAAAGGACAGAGGCGAAAACGAGGGTGCGAGAGAAAGTGTACGTGATGATTCCACCCTGTCTTTTCTGATGCAGACCCCTCTTAATAGTACGACTTTTCATACGACTCAAGTCCATCGACAACAAAACGTAAGAGAGAAAGTCGTCTTCATATCAATATACCGAGGGGCATAAATCGTGTTTGTGCAAACAAAGAAAGTACCTCAAATGCTTAGTGCACACGATTAGTCCGCAAAAGTATCGTCATCAATCATCAAAACCACTGGGTTAGGAATATGCCCTTACAATCTCCCCCTTTTTGGTGGATTGATGACAACACGAGATTTGCATAGAAGATGAAAATCAGATAGAATGCAACCCCACTTTATACAAAATATAGATAGGCTCCCCTAGGTGTGTGCACTATTTTAGGTATGCTTTTGGAATGCAAAGTGCACACACTATGATAAAAACTCCCCCTATATTTTGTAGACGCACACTACTTGCACATAGAGAATAACTGGAAGTAATGAAACTGCAAGAAGTGATGTGAGCATTAACATTAGGGCACAATATAAGCAACTCACAAAATTTAAGACATATGATAATACTACGGTAGCATATGTATCACACCATATGACATAGTCTCACAAGAGTCTCACTTACTTAAAACGCAAAGCAACATAAGTCTCACAACACACGACGTTGTCTCCAAGCAAAGCAAATGATAAAAGAGTTCACGAGTGGAAAGATGGGCCACGAAAGAACACTCATGAGTCTTGCAAATCCAAACACTCCCCCCTTTGGCAGCAAGACGCAAAAAAGGATAGAGAAAACATTGAGGATCCAGGAAGGGTGATAATGTGGACACATCAATATTTTCCAAACTTAGAGTTGTGCTAAACGGTGCCAGGAGGAGCAGGAGAGCGAGGGAACTCAGCATCGGAATCCCATGGGTAGTAGCGAGCAATCCAGGTGTCCTCATTGGCGAGTCTATCCTCAGAACCGCTCTTAGTCGATAAACCGACCTGCCTTCCAAGAGCCTTGTGACGAGTGATAGCCGCCTTTTCAGCTGCGTGAGCCCTGTACTAACCCTTGGCGTGCAGATAGAATAGCTTCTTCATCTTCTCCTTGAGCTTCTTATCCCAGGAGGGTTCTCTAGTGAGGGGCACAACACGGGAAGCAATGTCATCGTCATCCACAAAATCCTCATGAGCCTCTTCATGAGCAGAATCCTCATCCATGCCTTCTAGCACATCTTGCTCAGGGGAAGAGTGAGTATCCCACTTGTCCTTCTACCGAAGGTGCACAACCTTGTGGGATACCAGTTCCCTAACCTCAAACAACTTGCGAGGAAAGCTTTCTGCCCAAGTCTTATCAATTAGATACATTAGAAAGGGGTCATAGATGGGGCACTTACGCTCACACACCGCAGAACGGAGCTCAAACCACATAACATGAGAAATATCCACTGGATTCACATTAACCTTTAGTTTATGAAACTCACAATAAAGAAGCATGTCCACTAGGTAAGAGTGGGCCTGATCCAGATTGCTAACACGAGGGAACAAGGTGTGGTGGAAGATGCGGTGCATGATATCTAAGAATGGTTCGAGCACCCAAGTGGAGTTTCCTATAGTAGAGGAGATCTTGAGTGTTGTACTTGTACACGACTTGCTTGTGGGTAGCAGCAATCTCATGGTGGGGACGGAAACCCAGAGGGTCTCGAGCCCCTCATCCTCAATGTCAAGCATATGCATAAAAGGCTTCTAGGGAGCACAAAGTAACCTGCCATTAGTCATCCATGATAAAGTCCTGTCCTCATCACTTCCTAGGTGTACCGTGGCAAAGAAAACAACAATAATCTCGACATCAAATTCTTTTTTGAACTGAATGATGTGGAGAATGCCCAGATTCTCACATAAAGAAAGAGCATCCCTGAAGTACCTTTCATTGCGTTGCAAGTATTCAACGTTAATAGATTTGACATGAGGACCAAACATGTTCTCCCTTGGCTTCACAATGTCATTATAGATAGACACTTGTTTCCGGTTCCACAAGGGACGGTTGCACATAGAAGGCTCCTCGGGATCCACATAGGGATCGATCTTGTGGGACAACCAGAAGTCCTTAGCCTTCAGAGTGGCCATGGATTGGACACTTAGATTTGGAAGCACACTGATTGGCCCTCTCCGTGGGAATAGGCTCCTGTGGTTGACTTGAGCTATCAACCTCGACTGGGGTTCATCCTTTGCTCCGGATGAGCAGAGCTGCCACCTCCTTAGATCCAAAACACAACTAGAGGAAAGAACGAGAGTACATGATGAGCACGAGATAGCAAGAAACCAAGAGATGGGAGAAAGAGATGATGCACAAGTAGGAATGTCGTGCAAAGGCTAGCCCAGAGTGGTAGTACCGCCGCCAGGAGCGGTACTACCTCTTATGAGTGGTAGTACCGTCAGGAAGAGCAATAGGAGCACTCACGGCATGTGTTGTGGGGTGAATACCACCACTGGTCAGATCCAGTACTACCGGGGATGCCATGAGCACAAAATTCCTAAAAGAACATCATGTCTAAATTCTAGCCATCTTCCACGCCTGTCACATGCCACAAATCGGAACTAAAAAGAGAGAGATACATCTCATATTGTCCAAGAACTAGATCTAAAAAAGAGACTCAATGAGCAGAAGAACGGGGACAATACCGGTATCCATGGCAAGAGGAGGGGGAGAATGATTCCACCGGTTGAAATCGCGAACGAGTGACCAAAACCGGAGATCGACGGCGGCCACCGAAGCCTTTGGGTCTCCTGGAGAGAGACATCCATGAGGAGGAGTGGGGATGAATGGGTAGGGGGGGTAGAAACTGCCCCTACCCGGCCCCATAAACCCCTCGTGAAGTAGTCTAAGCGGCAGTTGAAAGCATAATTGCTCCCTAGGGTGGTTTTGATAATTGATCACAACATATGCATCATTGGACTAATGTGTTTCTAGTTTCATTAAAATATTTATTAGATAATCGAAAACAGAGGATCTTGAGTACTATTCGAAATTCAGAAGAATTGCGTAGAGGGACTATTGAGCAACTCGAAAAAGCTCGGATTCGATTACAGAAAGTCGAACTAGAAGCGGATGAGTATCGAATGAATGGATACTCTGAGATAGAACGAGAAAAAGCAAATTTGATTAATGCATTTCAGAAAAGTTCAAAAGATGTTATGGCTTAAGGTTTTTATGGAGATGCCCCTTGATGTAAGAAAGGAATAATATCGGCTCAAGCTTCAAAGTAGAAGACTCTTCATTTTATATTTGTGAGAAATCACTTTTTGAGTCCATAGGAAAGCCAATACTATTAAAAGAGGGTGAGGTAGTAAAATGAACCGATTGCTCAAATGCTCAAAGTTAGCCACCAAAACACTCAGTCATTTTCCCCACACATGCACTCTGTCAAGTTCCACATTCACGAATTCGGTGTCACCAACATTTCCATATCGGACCCACCGAGTTTGAACCTCAGACAGAACCCTAGTCATTCTGACCAAATAGGTGCAACCAAAATTGCATCGGTGCTACCGAGTTTGGGTGACCAACATTCTGTTGCCAAGATACACAAAATCGGAATTTACGAGTTTGAGTATTGGTGCCACCGAGTTTGGCCATCTGACCGTTAGTCACCTTTTCGGTGCCACCGAGTTGTATATATCGGTCTCACCGAGATTCAAAAGTTTGCACCTTTAGTGCTAGTCGGTATCACCGAGTTTACAACTTTGGTGTCATCGAGTTTGCTCTTTTGTGTGTAACGGTTGGATTTTGGCTGCAACCTATATATACCCCTTCACCCACCTCTCATTCGTGGGAGAAGCACTTAGAACACACACTTCATTTATAGATCCATTTTCTGAGAGAGAACGACCTATTCATGTGTTGAGACCAAGATATTCCAATCCAATCATTTGAAACTTGATCTCTAGCCTCCCCAAACTGCTTTCCACCAAATCAACCTCTCCTACCCATGCATATTCTGTGAGAGAGTGATTTGTGTTGAGGAGACTATCTTTAGAAGCACAAGAGCAAGGAGTTCATTGCTCTACCCCATCTATTACCTTTTGGAGGGTGGTGCCTCCTAGATTGGTTAGGTGTCGCTTGGGAGCCTCCTACTTCGTGTTGTGGAGTTGAACCAATATGTTTATAAGGGCAAGGAGATCGCCTACTTCGTGAAGATCTACCATGAGTAAGGCTAGTCCTCTGTGGACGGAAGCCATGGTCGGATAGACAAGGCCGCTTCTTTGTGGACCCTCCTTGGGTGGAGCCCTCCGTGGACTCTCGTAGTCGTTACCCTCCGTGGGTTGAAGTCTTCGCTAACATGGACATACGATAGCGCCACCTATGAGAAACATGCCAAAAATCGCAGTGTCAACCTCATGCGTTTGATCTCCCTACCTTACTCCTCTATTTCCACTTGCATGTTTACTTTCCGCTGCTATACTATTAGAACTGCATGTGTAGGGTGTACTTGACTTGTTATAACCGTCGTTGCTGCCTCTCAAGTAAAATTGGGAAAAGGAAAAACAAATTATCTTGTGAAGTAGTCTAATCACCCCCCTCTAGACATACTTTCCATCCTACAAGTGGTATTAGAGAGCTTTGGTCTCCATTTCATTGGTTTAGCAACCTAGGAGAGTATGGCATCTAGTGAGGGAAATTATCATCGTAGAGGTCCTTACTTCGATGGCACTAACTTTGCTAGTTGGAAGCAGAAAATGGAAATGCATATACTTGGCTTTAATCCTCATGTTTGGGCTGTTATTCGTGTTGGTGTGCAAGGTAACTTCTTTGGAGAAGTGAACTAGATCGTGATGTGACATCTGATGAACTGAAGATGTTGCAGCTTAATGCTCAAGCCTGCGATATCATCTTCAACTACCTTTGCCCCGAAGAATTCAACAAAATCAGTCCTCTTGAGAATGCAAAAGAAATTTTGGGAAACTTTGGTTGATATGCACGAAGGTATTGATTCTGTTAGAGAATCTAAGTTGGATGTGCTTCAAAGTAGCTTGACAAGTTCAAGATGAAGGATGGTGAAGGAGTCGCTGAAATGTACTCCAGGCTAGCTCTCATCACCAATGAGATAGCCGGCTTAGGAAGCAAAGACATGACCGACAAATTCATCATCAAGAAGATACTTAGAGCTCTGGATGGCAAGTATGACACAGTGTGCACATTGATCCAAATGATGTCAAATTAGAAAGATCTCAAGCCAACTGAAGTCATTGGTAGGATTGTTGCTCGTGAGATGTCAATCATGGACAAAGATGAGCTGCAGAACAAGTCAAACGGTGCTTATAAAGCTACATGTGATGCTCCCACTACTTTAAAAGACAATCTTGTCACTGATGAAGAGATAAGCCTCATGCTCAGAAAATTCAACAAGTTCTACAAGAGTAGAGGCAAAGATAGAAGCTCAAGTTCAAGACATGATGATAAGCGTTCGTCCAGTCGTGATCGAAATTATTTCAATTGTGGGAAGCCTGGACACTACTCAAATGAGTGCTCGTCTCCCTACAAAAGAAGCGAAGAGCCACCTCGAAGACGAAGCTCAAGAGATGAGTCACCTCGTAGAGAGAGAAGAGTAGAGAAGATCACTATGAACGAAGACACTCATGGAGAGGCAAGGAATCGGAGAAGAAGGACAAATACACCAAGAGCCGTTCAATAAGAAGACATCAAGCTCATGTTGGTGAATGGGTCTCTGGCTCTGAGTCTGATCACCACTCCGAGAGAATCTACCACTGATGGGGAACATCGCATGGGAAACAAAAAATTTCCTACGCGCACGAAGACCTATCATGGTGATGTCCATCTACAAGAGGGGATTCCTGATCTACGTACCCTTGTAGATCGCACAGCAGAAGCGTTAATAAACGCGGTTGATGTAGTGGAATATCCTCACGTCCCTCGATCTGCCCCGCGAACCGTCCCGCGATCCATCCCACGATCCGCTTCGATCTAGTGCCGAACGGACGGCACCTTCGCGTTCAGCACACGTACAACTCGACGATGATCTCGGCCTTCTTGATCCAGCAAGAGATACAGAGAGGTAGATGAGTTCTCCGGCAGCGTGACGGTACTCCGGAGGTTGGTGGTGATCTTATCTCAGCAGGGCTCCGCCCGAGCTCCACACAAACGCGATCTAGAGGAAAAACCGTGGAGGTATGTGGTCCGGCTACCGTGGCAAAGTTGTGTCAAATCAGCCCTAATACCTTAGTATATATAGGAGGGAGGGGAGGGGCCTTACCTTGAGGCTCAAGGAGCCCCAAGGGGGTCGGCTGAAGGGGGGGAGGAGGAATCCTCCTCCAATCCTAGTCCAACTAGGATTGGAAGGTGGAGTCCTTCCCTTCCTTCCCACTTCCCCCTTTTTTCTTTCTGTTTGATTTTTCTTATCTCCTATGGAGGGGCCTTCTTGGGCTTGCCCACCAGCCCACTAAGGGCTGGTGCGGCACCCCGAAGGCCTATGGGCTTCCCCGGGGTGGGCTGGCCCCCCCGGTGAACATCCGGAACCAATTCGTCACTCCCGGTACATTCCCGATAATGCCGAAAACTTTCCGGTATCAAATGAGGTCATCCTATATATCAATCTTTGTCTCCAGACCATTCCGGAAACCCTCGTGACGTCTGTGATCTCATTCGGGACTACGAACAACATTCAGTAACCAACCATATCACTCAATACACATAAAACAACGTCGAACCTTAAGTGTGCAGACCCTGCGGGTTCGAGAACTATGTAGACATGACCCAAGGGACTCCTCGGTAAATATCCAATAGTGGGACCTGGATGCCCATATTGTATCCTACATATTCTACGAAGATCTTATCATTTGAACCTCAGTGCCAAGGATTGATATAATCCCGTATGTCATTCCCTTTGTCCTTCGGTATGTTACTTGCCTGAGATTCGATCGTCAGTATCCGCATACCTATTTCAATCTCGTTTACCAGCAAGTCTCTTTACTCGTTCCGTAATACAAGATCCCGTGACTTACACTAAGTCACATTGCTTGCAAGGCTTGTGTGTGATGTTGTATTACCGAGTGGGCCCCGAGATACCTCTCCGTCACACGGAGTGACAAATCCCAGTCTTGATCCATACTAACTCAATGGACACCTTCGGAGATACCTGTAGAGCATCTTTATAGTCACCCAGTTACGTTGTGACGTTTGATACACACAAAGCATTCCGGTGCCATTCAGTTATATGATCTCATAGTCATAGGAATAAATACTTGACACGCAGAAAACAGTAGCAACAAAATGACACGATCAACATGCTACGTCTATTAGATTGGGTCTAGTCCATCACATGATTCACCCAAGGATGTGATCCAGTTATCAAGCAACAACACCTTGTACATAGTCAGAAGACCCTGACTATCCTTGATCAACTGGCTAGCCAACTAGAGGCTTGCTAGGGACAGTGTTTTGTCTATGTATCCACACATGTATCTAAGTCTTCATTCAATACAATTATAACATGGATAATAAACGATTATCTTGATACAGGAATTATAATAATAACTTATTTATCATTGCCTCTAGGGCATAATTCCAACAGTCTCCCACTTGCACTAGAGTCAATAATCTAGTCCTCACATCGCCATGCGAATTACATTGTAATAAATCTAACACCCATACAGTTCTGGTGTTGATCATGCTTTGCCCATGGAAGAGGTTTAGTCAGCGGGTCTGCCACATTCAGATCCGTGTGCACTTTGCATATATTCACGTCCTCCTCCTCGACGTAGTCGCGGATGAGGTTGAAGCGTCGTTTGATGTGTCTGGTCTTCTTGTGAAACCGTGGTTCCTTTGCTAAGGCAATGGCACCCGTGTTATCACAAAACAGGGTTATTGGATTCAGTGCACTCGGCACCACTCCAAGATCCGTCATGAACCGCTTCATCCAGACACCCTCCTTAGCTACCTCCGAGGCAGCCATGTACTCCGCTTCACATGTAGAATCAGCTACGATGCTTTGCTTGGAACTGCACCAGCTTACCGCACCCCCATTAAGAATAAATACGTATCCGGTCTGCGACTTAGAGTCGTCCGGATCTGTGTCAAAGCTTGCATCGACGTAACCTTTTATGGCGAGCTCTTTGTCACCTCCATATATGAGAAACATCTCCTTAGTCCTTTTCAGGTACTTCAGGATATTCTTGACCGCCGTCCAATGATCCACTCCTGGATTACTCTGGAACCTGCCTGTCATACTTATGGCCAGGGTAATGTCCGGTCTAGTGCACATCATTGCATACATGATGGAACCTATGGCTGAAGCATAGGGGACGGTGCTCATATGCTATCTATCTTTATCAGTTGCTGGGCACTGAGTCTTACTCAATCTCGTACCTTGTAAAACTGGCAAGAACCCCTTCTTGGACTGTTCCATTTTGAACCTCTTCAAAACTTTATCAAGGTATGTGCTTTGTGAAAGTCCTTCAGGCATTTTGATCTATCCCTATAGATCTTTATGCCTAGAATGTAAGCAACTTCTCCTAGGTCCTTCATAGAGAAACTTTTATTCAAGTAATCCTTTATGCTCTCCAAAAACTCCACGCCGTTTCCAATCAGTAATATGTCATCCACATATAGTATTAGGAACGCCACAGAGCTCCCACTCACTTTCTTGTAAATACAAGATTCTCCAACCACTTGTATAAACCCAAATGCTTTGATCACCTCATCAAAGCATTTATTCCAACTCCGAGATGCTTGCACCAGTCCATAAATGGATCGCTGGAGCTTGCACACTTTGTTAGCATTTTTAGGATCGACAAAACCTTCGGCTTGCATCATATACAACTATTCCTTAAGGAAACCGTTAAGGAACGCCGTTTTGACATCCATCTGCCAGATTTTATAATCGAAAAATGCAGCTATTGCTAACATGATTCTGACGGACTTAAGCATCGCTACGGGTGAGAACGTCTCATCGTAGTCAACTCCTTGAACTTGTGAAAAACCCTTTGCCACAAGTTGAGCTTTATAAATGGTCACATTACCGTCAGTGTCCGTCTTCTTCTTAAAGATCCATTTGTTCTGAATAGCCTTGCGACCTTCAGGTAGTACTTCCAAAGTCCACACTTTGTTTTCATACATAGATCCTATCTCGGACTTCATGGACTCCAGCCAATTGTTGGAATCCGGGCTCACCATTGCTTCTTCATAATTTGCAGGCTCATTGTTGTCTAACAACATAATTGATAAGACGGGATTGCCGTACCACTGTGGAGCAATACGCGATCTCGTCGAACTGCGAGGTCTCATAGAAACTTGATCCGGAGTTTCATGATCATCATCATTAACTTCCTCCTCAACCGGCATCGCAATGACATGGGTTTCCCCTTGCCCCGCGCCACCATCTAGAGGGATTAGAGGTTCGACAACCCCATCAAGTTCTATCTTCCTCCCACTCAATTCTCTCGAGAGAAACTCCTTCTCGAGAAAAGCTCCGTTCTTAGTAACAAACACTTTGCCCTCGGATTTGAGATAGAAGGTATACCCAACTGTCTCTTTTGCGTAACCTATGAAGACGCACTTTTCCGCTTTGGGTTCCAGCTTTTCAGGCTGAAGCTTTTTGACATAAGCATCACATCCACAAACTTTAAGAAACGACAACTTTGGTCTTTTGCCATTCCACAGTTCGTATGGTGTCGTCTCAACGGATTTTGATGGTGCCCTATTTAAAGTGAATGCAACTGTGTCTAATGCATAACCCCAAAACGATAACGGCAAATCGGTAAGAGACATCATAGATCGCACCATCTCTAATAAAGTACGATTACGACGTTCGGACACACCATTACGCTGTGGTGTTCCAGGCGGTGTCAACTGTGAAACAATTCCACATTGTCTTAAGTGAGCACCAAACTCGAAACTCAGATATTCACCCCCACGATCAGACCGTAGGAACTTGATCTTCTTGTTACGATGATTTTCGACTTCACTCTGAAATTGCTTGAACTTTTCAAATGTTTCAGACTTGTGCTTCATCAATTAGACATAACCATATCTACTCAAATCGTCAGCGAAGGTGATAAAATAACAATATCCGCCGCGCGCCTCCACACTCATCGGATCACACACATTGGTATGTATGATTTCCAACAAGTTACTTGCACGCTCCATTGTTCCGGAGAACGGAGTTTTAGTCATCTTGCCCATGAGGCATGGTTTGCACGTGTCAAGTGAATCAAAGTCAAGTGACTCCAAAAGTCCATCGGTTTGGAGTTTCTTCATGCGCTTTACACCAATATGACCTAAGCGACAGTGCCATAAAAATATGGCGCTATCATTGTTCACTCTAACTCTTTTGGTCTCAATGTTATGTATATGTGTATTATCACTATCAAGATTCAATATGAACAATCCTCTCACATTGGGTGCATGACCATAAAAGATATTACTCATAGACATAGAACAACCATTATTCTGGGACTTAAACGAGTAACCGTCTCGCAATAAACAAGATCTAGATATAATTTTCATGCTTAACGCAGGCACTAAATAACAATTATTTAAGTTCATAACTAATCCTGATGGTAACTGAAGTGAAACTGTGCCCACGGTGATTGCATCAACCTCGGAACCATTTCCCACGCGCATCGTCACTTCATCCTTCGCCAGCCTTCGCTTATTCCGCAGTTCTTGTTTCGATTTGCAAATATGAGCAACAGAACCGGTATCGAATACCCAGGCACTACTACAAGAGCTCGTTAAGTACACATCAATAACATGTATATCAAATATACCTGATTTTTCTTTGGCCGCCTTCTTATCAGCCAGATGCTTGGGGCGGTTGCACTTCAAGTGAACCATACCCTTGCAATAATTGCACTCCGTTTCAGGCTTAGGTCCATCTTTGGGTTTCTTCGTCGGATTGTCAACAGGCTTTCCGCTCTTCTTCGAATTACCCTTCTTTCCTTTGCCGTTTCTCTTGAAACTAGTGGTCTTATTCACCATCAACACTTGATGCTCTTTACGGAGTTCTGACTCTGCGACTTTCAGCATCGCGAATAACTCGTCGGGTGACTTGTTCACCCCTTGCATGTTATAGTTCAACACAAAGCCCTTATAGCTTGGCGGCAGTGATTGAAGACTTCTGTCAGTGATAGCCTCTTGCGGGAGTTCAATCCCCAGCTCAGCTAGACGGTTTGAGTACCCATACATTTTGAGCACATGTTCACTGACATACGAATTCTCCTCCATCTTGCAAGCATAGAATTTATCAGAGGTCTCATACCTCTCGATCCGGGCGTTCTTCTGAAAGATAAACTTCAACTCCTGGAACATCTCATATGCTCCATGACGCTCAAAGTGACGTTGAAGTCCCGGCTCTAAGCCATACAAGACTGCACATTGAACTACTGAGTAGTCCTCCTTACGTGTTAACCAAGCGTTCTTAACATCTTGGTCAGCCGTAGCGGGTGGTTCATCTCCTAGCGCAGCATTAAGGACATAATCCTTCTTCCCAGCTTGCAGGAGCAACTTAAGATTACGAGCCCAGTCTACAAAGTTGCTTCCATCATCTTTCAACTTAGCTTTCTCTAGGAACATATTAAAATTCAAGGTGACTGTCGCGTGAGCCATTGATCTACAACACAAATATATTCAAAGTGGACTTAGACTATGCTCAAGATAATTAGAGTTTAACTAATCAAATTACTTGCTAAACTCCCACTCAAAAAGTACATCTCTCTAGTCATTTGAGTGGTTCATGATCCAATTCCACTAGCTCAAGTCCGACCATCACGTGAGTTGAGGATAGTTTCAGTGGTAAGCATCCCTATGCTAATCATATCAACTATATGATTCATGATCGACCTTTCGGTCTCATGTGTTCCGAGTCCATGTCTGCACATGCTAGGATCGTCAAGCTTAACCCAAGTGTTCTACGTGTGCAACTGTTTTGCACCCCTTGTATGTGAATGTTGAGTCAATCACACCCGATCATCACGTGGTGTCTCGAAACGACGAACTGTAGCAATGGTGCACAGTTGGGGAGAACACAATTTCGTCTTGAAATTTATGTGAGAGATCACCTCATAATGCCACCGTCGTTCTAAGCAAAATAAGGTGCATAAAAGGATTAACATCACATGCAATTCATAAGTGACATGATATGGCTATCATCACGTGCTTCTTGATCTCCATCACTAAAGCACCGGCACGATCTTCTGTCGCCGGCGCCACACCATGATCTCCATCAACCTGTCGCCATCGGGGTTGTCGTGCTACTCATGCTATTACTACTAAAGCTACATCCTAGCAATATAGTAAACGCATCTGCAAACACAAAAATTAGTTTAAAGACAACCCTATGGCTCTTGCCGGTTGCCGTACCATCGACGTGCAAGTCGATATTAACTATTACAACATGATCATCTCATACATCCAATATATCACATCACATTGTCGGCCATATCACATCACAAGCATACCCTGCAAAAACAAGTTAGCCGCCCTCTAATTGTTGTTGCATGTTTTACGTGGTGACCATGGGTATCTAGTAGGATCGCATCTTACTTACGCAAACACCACAACGGAGATGTATGAATTGCTATTTAACCTCATCCAAGGACCTCCTCGGTCAAATCCGATTCAACTAAAGTTGGAGAAACCGACACTCGCCAGTCATCTTTGAGCAACGGGGTTGCTCGTAGCGATGAAACCAGTCTCCCGTAAGCGTACGAGTAATGTCGGTCTGAGCCGCTTCGATCCAACAATACCGCGGAATCAAGAAAAGACCAAGGAGGGCAGCAAATCGCACATCACCGCCTACAAAAACTTTTGTGTTCTACTCGAGATGACATCTACGCATGAACCTAGCTCATGATGCCACTGATGGGGAACGTCGCATGGGAAACAAAAAATTTCCTACGCGCACGAAGACCTATCATGGTGATGTCCATCTACGAGAGGGGATTCCTGGTCTACATACCCTTGTAGATCGCATAGCAGAAGCGTTAATAAACATGGTTGATGTAGTGGAACGTCCTCACGTCCCTCGATCCGCTCCGCGAACCGTCCCGCGATCTGTCCCACGATCCGCTCTGATCTAGTGCCGAACGGACGGCACCTCCGCGTTCAGCACACGTACAGCTCGGCGATGATCTCGGCCTTCTTGATCCAGCAAGAGAGACGGAGAGGTAGAGGAGTTCTACGGCAGCGTGATGGCGCTCCGGAGGTTGGTGGTGATCTTATCTCAGCAGGGCTCTGCCCGAGCTCCGCAGAAACGCGATCTAGAGGAAAACCGTGGAGGTATGTGGTCGGGCTGCCGTGGCAAAGTTGTGTCAAATCAGCCCTAATACCTCAGTATATATAGGAGGGAGGGGAGGGGCCTTGCCTTGAGGCTCAAGGAGCCCCAAGGGGGTCGGCTGATGTAACATCCCAAAATTATAAATTTTGGAATGTTAATATAATTATTAGATTTATTGTTTGTTTGCTTGTTGAGTGACTGAAACTTGTGTGAAATTTGAAACTTTTTGAAACTTTTGAATGAGAGGGAATAAAATGACTTTCCCCTTCTCCCGTGAATTGAAATTCAATCTTTTAAAAGCAAAGAGAGAAGATGACATGACTTCTTCAACTATAAAGAATTTGAACGGAGATATTTGCATTGAATTCTTTTGCATTTCCATTCGTTTTCCTCGTGCAACAAAATGCCGGGAAATACATTCTAAAGAGCGGAGGAACATGACCCTCAAATACCCGGGCATTTTGAATGTTATTTGCACCCTAAAACTTAGAGGGTCATTCGAAAATTATTTGCAAAAGAAAATAAACCTTTTGGGCAATTTTGTGAAAATAATTTTTTCTGAAGTTTTTATTTTTGCCGTGGAAAAATGCCCATCATCTATATTTTATTTTTCTGATAATTTTAGTATATAAAAACTCTTTATTCCGAATTGATTTGATTTCCTTTTTAACGTTTTAGTTTCCTAGTTTTGAAAATAGGAATAGAATCGTTTTTATTAGGAAACTCTAGGTGGCCCATTAAGCACTTTCCAAACTTGGCCCAACCAGATCATCTTCTTCCTCCTCTCTCTCACGTCACACAGATTTTTTCCTTCCATGGAGAGGAGAATCCCCACCTCCGGGATTCGCGACGCACATACCTTCCCGGCGCCTCCCGTCGCCTCTATAAGAAGCCCCACGTCCTCCTCGTTCCATTCCCGTTGAAACCGCCGCCTCTCCTCGCCCCTAGCTCATGCACCCCTCGCCGGAATCGTCACCGGAAAACTCACTAGAGAGCTGCCAGGAACTCCACCTCGCCACCCCTGCACCCCTCCACCCTTCAGCCACCTCCCCCACCACTTCGGCCTCACCACTCCACCCCCTCCACCGCCCCCTACTGCCCCTTCTCCACCTCCCCATCGCCATTGCCAGGAGTAGCAGAAAAACCAGCAGTTTTCACCTCGCCCCGCCCCCTACAGCCACCCTCCACTTCGGCCTCCCTCCCCTCCCAGGAGCACCCTCACCTTCGCCCCCCCTCCACCACCACCCCCGTCGGCCCCTCCCCACCCCACCGGAGCCCCCCTCCACCTCGGCCAGCAGCCATCCACGGGAGCTCTCCCAGCCGAAGGTAACTCCCTCCTCTTCTCTGTTTTTTTTCTTTTGTTTGGTAGCCCTTAGATCCTATTTAGATGATTAGATTAGATCCTTAGAATAACCTTTCGGTTTAGTTTAGAAAACCAGCGGTTTTATTTCACTTATGTATTAGCCAGCAGGTTTTGCTTAGCCTCGGCCGTTTTCTCCTAAGTTTCCAACAAACGTCCCCCGCAGCCTATAGCATCATGCCACGTGTACCCCCTATTTGTAGATAGTTAGCTTCAGTTTTTTCTGCCTGGATGCAAAAAATAAAAAGTTTCAATTTTGTTTTGCCACAACTTTTGATCCCGAAGTCCAATGACTTTGATTATTTTTCCAGTAGCTCACAAATTTCCTGTAGTTTGTAAAAACATATAATTTGTCTATGTTTGAAATTTTCAAATATAAGTTAGATCAGATTTAGTTTAAACCTTGTTTTGCCTATTCCAGGAGGTTAAGAATAGCTTTTAATTTGATTCCTTTTGGTACTGATCACTAGTGACCTTATTTATCACTGGTAAAAATTTAAGATTTGTTTGAGTATTTTAGATCATTATTTCATGTGAAACAATTTCTGTTTCACCGCTTTTAGGATTTCGGCTAATTCTTTTTCTATCTTTGTTTTAAAATATTTTCTTTATTATTTCAGAAACATTATTATGTTTTGTTTCTGTTAGATAAACATTAGTTTTGCAACAAGTTTTTATTTTATTTTTATTTGTTTTCATGAAATCAATTCTAGTCCCGTAGTAACATGCAATTGTTTTCATCACTCTTTCAAATCCCGTTTGGGAATACTTTCAAAAAGTTTTGTGAAAAATACTTTATTTTATCTTAGTTAAACTTATAACTTAGTTCCTTGTTATTATTTTCTGTTAGACAAAACTATTTAGTGGTTGACGTAGTAGAAGACTCCCTAGTCTTATTTGAAGTTTCTTTCGGATTTTTATTCACTCTCTCTCTTTTGTTTTGATTGCTAGAATGATTGCTAGTATGAGTGCTTATGTGAATGCTATGTTTGCTATATAGATTTCATCGGAGAGTGACGAGTACTCTATCAAGTTATTTTCTCGAGAAATTCTTCTTCGTCATCATCACCAGGCAAGTCATTTGATCATGTATCACCTATGTTTTATGCATCATAGTTCTACCATCCTATGCCCAATTGCATGCTGCTTAGGTACGTGGAAATTTTAGTATAGATTGTAGTATCATGTGGTAGGCACACAACAACCCCGATACTTGGCCCCGGGACGACAAAGTTCATATTGCTATGCTTGAGTGGACGGGATTTCGGTTGAGTGCATAACACGAGTGATGCGAGGTTGATTAAATAATCAAGACCGGTTAAGACAAGATTTTCAAGACCTCGGATGCAATGCAACTCTGGGTGAAGGACGGTTGATCGGCTCCTTGGAGAACCCAGTGGATGCCCGGGATGCTGGAGAGGCCATGTCATCCTGCGGAAAGCTTCACCCAGGCTCAAAGAGACGGATGGATATTTTCAAGACCCAAGGCTTACCTGCACATCCACAAGTCATTATGGGCTCTGGCTTGGTTGGACAACGCGGCAAATGTGGACAGGCGGTGCTAGCAGATGTAGCGAACGGTAGGAATGGATGGGCACCGACACGGATTCAGAGGGACCCGTTGAAAGACCATGTTTTGATCATCCTGTCTTCAAACACCCTCAAGTGCGAGGACATACACGGAGGCGATCAAATCTTGTGGGGATTGTGTGCAAAACTCTGCAGAGTACTCAAACCTAATCGATTAGCCGTGTCCACGGTCATGGACAACTTGAGCCAAAGGAACTGAAGTTATCTGAATTTCTCAACACCATTAAATATATTTGATGAGGGTAACTATTGACAACTCGGGTACGAGAACTGGTTGGCGGAACCATCTCGTTAACAACCAACAATGTAGTAACATTTTGCTTTTAGCCCACTCTTGTTGTAGGAGAAAAACTTGCTTTACGCTAAAAATTATAGCCCCACCTGCCATATATGCATATAGTATAGATGATTACTTTTCACCCCTCTCTTATGTGACTTGCCGGCATATTCAATATGCTGACCTACACGGCTGCAACGTCTTATGTTGCAGATACTTTTCTTCGACGAGAAGAGTACGATTCAGGGTTACGGTCTACACTCAACTTGCCGTTGGTGTTTATTGGGACTCCACTCCCTTGACCGCTTCCGCGGAGATAATTAAGGTATATATATCAGTTTTACGCTATTTACATGTGATTGCCCTTTGATATATACATTGATGTACTGTGTGTGCCAGCATACTGATCCAGGGATGGCACAGAAACACAGAGGCTTGACTCGTCTTGAGTCGGGTCGCTACAGCTGAAGGGGGGAGGAGGAATCCTCCTCCAATCCTAGTCCAACTAGGATTGGAAGGTGGAGTCCTTCCCTTCCTTCCCACTTCCCTTTTTTTCTCTTTGATTTTTCTTATCTCCTACGCAAGGGCCTTCTTGGGCTTGCACACCAGCCCACTAAGGGCTGGTGCGGCACCCCTAAGGCCTATGGGCTTCCCCGGGGTGGGCTGGCCCCCCCGGTGAACATCCGGAACCCATTCATCACTCCCGGTACATTCCCGGTAATGCCAAAGACTTTCCGATAATCAAATGAGGTCATCCTATATACCAAACTTCATCTCCAGACCATTCCGGAAAGCCTCGTGACGTCCGTGATCTCATCCGAGACTCCGAACAACATTCGGTAACCAACCATATAAGGCAAATACACATAAAACAACGCCGAACCTTAAGTGTGCAGACCCTGCGGGTTCGAGAACTATGTAGACATGACCCGAGGGACTCCTCGGTCAATATCCAATAGCGGGACCTAGATGCCCATATTGGATCCTACATATTCTACGAAGATCTTGTCGTTTGAACCTCAGTGCCAAGGATTCATATAATCCCGTATGTCATTCCCTTTGTCCTTCGGTATGTTACTTGCCCGAGTTTCGATCGTCAGTATCCGCATACCTATTTCAATCTCGTTTACCGGAAAGTCTCCTTACTCGTTCCGTAATACAAGATCCCGTGACTTACACTAAGTCACATTACTTGCAAGTCTTGTGTGTGAGGTTCTATTACCGAGTGGGCCCCGAGATACCTCTCCGTCACACGGAGTGACAAATCCCAGTCTTGATCCATACTAACTCAACGGACACCTTCGAAGATACCTGTAGAGCATCTTTATAGTCACCCAGTTATGTTGTGACGTTTGATACACATAAAGCATTCCTCCGGTGCCAGTGAGTTATATGATATCATAGTCATAGGAATAAATACTTGACACACAGAAAAACTAGCAACAAAATGACACGATCAACATGCTACATCTATTAGTTTGGGTCTAGTCCATCACATGATTCACCCAATGATGTGATCTAGTTATCAAGCAACAACACCTTGTACATAGTCAGAAGACCCCGACTATCCTTGATCAACTGGCTAGCCAACTAGAGGCTTGCTAGGGACAGTGTTTTGTCTATGTATCGACACATGTATCTAACTCTTCATTCAATACAATTATAGCATGGATAATAAACGATTATATTGATATAGGAATTATAATAATAACTTATTTATCATTGCCTCTAGGTCATAATTCCAACAACCACTCCAACTCCGACTATAGTCAAGATGAAGGTGTTACCAGGATTGCGCTTGTTTCCACAAACTCCTATGACTTATTGGATTCACCAAATGAGGGAGTCAGAAACTGCTTCATGGCTAAAGCCCCCAATGTACCACATCCTGAGTATCTTGATTTAAATAGTGATGAGGGTGAATTTTTAGGAGAAGATGACTTGCTTCTAGATAAAACTAGTGAATGCACTAAAAATGAACTTGCTATTTATCATGCTAGTCAAGAGAAATCGAATGATGATGATAAGAAAGAAATTGAACGACTAACTCAAGAATTAAAAACTCTTAAGTTAGCTCATGAGACTACTCTAGAAGATCATAGAGAGATTGCCAGAACCCATGAGAAGCTACGCTTTGAGAAGCTCAACTTGGAGCAAGAGCACGAGTTCGTAAAAGCAATCAATGATGATCTTCGAAAGAAGAGTTCTTCTTATCTAACGAAATGATTACTCTTGTCTAACTTTGTTCCACAAGTTAAACCTAGGAACACTAGTAACAAAGGCAAGAAGGTTTCTTCATATAGTAACAACAATGCTTGAGCTAAATCCAATAGTGTTGTTGCTAGTAAATCTATTGATTCCACCAACGATTCTCTTAGCCAAGTTACACTTGAGCAAGAAAATGATCTATTGAAAGGGGTTATAGAGAGAGATGTCTTCAAGAGTCTTGCCGGAAGTAAGAAATTTGAGGAAATTTTGCGCAAGCAAGGAGGACATCAGAAGAAACAAGGTGTTGGCTACTTCAACGTGATGGAGATGTTTGGGAATAAGGTCCATATCCCACTCCCAAGTTTGTTCCGCAAGAGGAGAAGTCCACTCCTTCTGAAGGAACGAGCTCACAAGATGGCCTTCTACCACAAGACCACAAAGGCAAGGGAAAGCTTCAAGATGACATTGACCTATTTGAAGAAGAACCCCAAGCGAAGGTCAAGTGGATTCCCAAGGATACTACTAGCTCTACCTCAACAAGTGCTACCACAACTCCAAGGATTCCCATCAATTTGGTGTGGATTCCCAAGATGAAGAACTAGAAGTTCTTGAGGGGTGACTCTGCCAATAAAATTCACTCTTATTCATTTTGGCAAGAACTATATGCAATCAACCTCAACCATATGCATTAGTTGAAGGAGTCACACATTCCCTCAAAGGTAAGAAAGGAACAAGGTAATTAATGCATCTTTGGGCATTATCTCATGTGTGCTTCACTCCATGTCCATAGATATTCTTGCATATGTTTCTCGTGCTTTGGGACTAACCCATGTAGGTGAAAGGAGTATGAAAACAACAAGAATTGCTCCCAACTCAAGATGATCATCATCAACATTGAGCATCCACCATTACTTCACCTACTTGAAGTCTTCTATGACAAAACCCAAGGTTAGTTGATCCCTCTTTGTGGGGATATCATATCAAGGGGGAGCTTTACTCTAACACTTGAGCATAAGCATCTCCTAAGGATATGAACACATTAATGCTTATGTAAAAGTGGTAACCCCACTTGTGCTTAACAATGAGTATGACCTATGATCAAGTATTCTTACTTGGCCCCTATGTCAATATACTCATATATAGATGACTTCGTCATTGCCCAAGTGCTTGATAGGTGCTAGGATGTTTGTGCATGTTCACCATGTTGTATTCATCATTCCTATTGTGTGAGCATGTCGGTCTGCATGTGTTTGATCATTCCAGGACATCCAATTGTTGTTATTTGGCTTTCGATTTATCTTTTGCACATTGGATGGACAAGAATGTTTAGGACCCTTCTATGGGTATTTATGCTATCTCATCTCAAGTTCGATTCATGCTTCATCACAAAACTTGAACAAGCACTTGCCGATGCCTATGTGTGAAGGTGCACTCGTAGATCCGTATCGTCAAAGGCCACCTTCCAAAACCTCTTTGAAAAAACTCGGTGTGACCAACTCCACCAACTCGGCGCCACTGATTTTTCAAAGTTGATCAGGTTTTCCCATCTCGGTACCACCAAAATCGCCAACTCAGTTACACCAAGTTTCCCTGTCTACTGACAGTTGAGGAACTCGGTGACACCGATTTTGCCATCGCGGTGACACCGACAACGCACATGTATATATATCCACAGACCAAATCTTTGACTTCACTTCGTCAAAACCGTTTCGTTCGCCAAATCATCACTGGCCCCAAGACCCCAGGTCATTGCCTTTGTCTCCCCGAGCGTCGCCGCCTCTGGGACTCGACGTTGTTGACGCAATCAACTCTGCCGTCGCCGCCGTAGCCGGACCGCCACGAACTTAGGGTACGGATCCGATTTCCTTTTGTGTGCCCCTATCTGATTCTTATGCATTGGGAAAGTTATTCTTCGAGCCACCGTGTGCAAACCCTTCCTTCCACCAGATGAATCTCGTAGTGTAGAAGAAGTAGAAATTTTGGATCTGATCTACCACAATAAGCAACTCGGTGAGACCGAGTTTGCAAAATCGGTTCCACCGATTCTTCTTTTAGGGTTGCTGAGAAGCAACTCGGTGAGACCGATCAGCCATTTTCGGTTCCACTAAAACTGACTGCCAAGTCTTTGTTAAGCGAGTCAGCTCTCTCGGTGACTCCAGAAGTGCAAACTCTGTGGCACCGACTTACATCCTACAAAAGATCATACCCGAAGTTTCAGACTTCAAATTTTCAAAAACATCTGAATTTTGTGATGCTCATCCATTCTGTCTTTCCTATATCCACTTCACAGGTTTTGTTGTTTGCTGCTGAGCGTGTCTGTTAGTATGTCAGGTTCAGATGATAGTCAGAATGACTTCAGAGAGAAGAGTGTTGAGACGGACTCAGGCACTAGTCCAGAGAAGTCTGCCTCACACCCAAGTTCTCCCAGTTCCCATGGCTTGCCCAAGGAAGCCACGAGGCAAAGAAGGAAGATAGATTCTGATGAAGAGGACTCATATTCATGTCAGGGGAAACTTTAGCTCCTCCTAAGGCTCCTCCAAGGAAAGTTGTCACGAAGATATCTGCTAGTGCTGCTGATTTGAGAGCATTTGAATATGCCAAGAAGGGCAAAGCACTTTCCAAGGATGCACCTGCAAATAAGGCTGGTGTGAAAAGGCCCAAGAAGAGAACTATCCATCTTGTTGGCAGAATGACTTCAATGTTTGAAGATCCAGAAGATGCTCAGGAAGAAGCTCCCGAGGAGATCCCAGTTCCTCCCAAGAAGAAGAAGTTGATGGATGATGCAATGAAGTCTGCTCCTAAGCCTGCTGCTAAAGCAAAGAAGGCTCCAGCTTCTAGGAAGACCACCAAAGATATACCTGCAACTGCTAAGAGCAAAGGCCCTGCATCCAGTGCCCATGCTACAGAGGAAGAAGAAGATGAGAATGCTCCAATTTCCATGAGGCTCAGAACAACCCTTCCACTCCACAATGCTGCTCATCCTATAATAGAAGATATGAAGAAGAGGAAGGATGCCGGACTAAGGAAGTGGAGAGATAATGATCCATATGTTGTCAGAAGAAGAACTGATGTTGATCCAAGTTTCACACCAAGGAACAACAAGATTTTTATGAGACTATCTTGTATGACAAGAGTCCTACTATCAGTGATATGAGGTATGTCGACTGGGCATACATCAAGGAAAATGAGAATTCCTTTCCACATGTTTAAGAGAACTTCAGGCTAGTTGACATAGAAGAATTTGTTCGGAAAGAGATGACCCCATGGAATGACGAGCTGATCATGCAATTCTATGCAACTGTTCACTTCTATGATGACTATTTAGTCTGGATGACTGATAGTCACAAGTATGAAGCCACAATTGATAAATGCGCTGCTATCATTGGTGTCCCCAAGCAGGAAGAAGCAGATGTAGATGTGTATGAAGAAGCTAAGCACAATCAGAACTCCATGGCCAATATGTACAAGACCATTCCACATCAGTACTTGTCCAGTCACAAGTTTGGTTCGGTATATTTTCTTCAAGGTGGCATTCCTACGACAAACACTATACTGCAATACACCCTCATGCCTAAGTGAGGTGATGAGAATATGATTAGAGGATATTCTATCAACTTGCTGCACCTGCTTGATACCCATACCATATTTCAAGTGATGGATTTGATAGTTGAGACTATCCGAAGGACTGCTATGGATCACAAGAGATCCTGTGGATATGCACCTTACATCCAAATGCTCATCAATGCCAAGCTAGGCAAGCATGCATATCTACTTGATCGTCCCCATCTACCTCTTCAGCCTAAATTTGAAGATAATGAGGTTGTGATGGATGACAATGATCCCAACTTAGCTGCAACAACAATGGCAGTAGAGGCTGAAGCTGCTAGAAATAGGTCACCTCGAGTTCCACAACTTAGAACTCAAGCTAAGCAAATGTCATTTCTAGTGAGCACTATTCAAGGCATGGAGAATAACATCCAAGAGATCATGCAAAATCAGAAGAGTCTTGAGAGAGTCGTGGAGACAAAATTCCACAACATGGATGTGAAGGTAACTGAGTTGACCACCATTGTCATACAACTTTATGGAGATTCCACGCTCAGGGGATGAAGATGATGATGATGACGATGATGAGTCTCCTCCTCCCACTACTACTCAGTTCAGCACCAGGCCTCACTCAATTGTTGTTCCTGCTTAGGATACAAGACAAACATCTTCAGCACAAGCTTCAACACTAGCTCCAGCTCAAGCTCCTACAGTATCAACTCCTCCATCTCCACGACATTCAGCAGTAGCCTTCACAGACACTGTTCTATCAACTTCATCATCAGCTGCCCAAAGAGACGAGTAGTTCTATACTTTTGAACTTTTTGGTAACTTGTTGCCAAAGGGGGAGAAATGTATAGATCATAAACTTTGTGTGGGAGAGAGCATTTGACTTTATTTGCTCTCGTTTGGTTTAAAAACTTTGGTTTTTGGATGAATTTATCCTATGTGTGTGATTGGTCATACACTTTAATCATGTGTGATGCTACAATATCATATCTTAGCTATCCTTGTGATGATCACTCACTTAACTTGTTGGTGTCATGTGCATTGCTATTATTTTTGCGCACCACCAGTATGTATGTGGCATTGAAGTGTAACTCATTATCCTAATCGATTGTGAATTTGCATTCGAACGCAAATTTTAAATAATGCACAAATTTAGGGGCGCTCTTGCTTTTCACATACTTCTCAAAGCGTCGATGCTAATCATTGATTATATCTTTTGTCAAATCTTTGATCTATATGTTTTCATCAATTACCAAAAAGGGGGAGATTGAAAGCACAATTGCTCCCTAGTGTGGTTTTGATAATTGATCACAACATATGCATCAGTGGACTAATGTGTTTTCCAAGTATATTTCATAAAAGTTCAAAAGATGCTATGGCTTAAGGTTTATGTGGAGAAAACCCTTGATGCAATAAAGGAATAATGTTGGCTCAAGCTTCAAGCTAGAAGACTCTTCATTTTATATTTGTGAGAAATCACTTTTGATTCCATAGGAAAGCCAATACTATTAAAAGGGGGTGAGGTAGTAAAATGAACTAATTGCTCAAATGGTCAAAGCTAGCCACCAAAACACTCAGTCATTTTCCCACATTTCCACTCTGTCAAGATCCACATTCACAAATTCGGTGTCACCAACATTTCCACATTGGACCCACCGAGTTTGAACCTGAGACAGAACCCTAGCCATTCCCACCAAATCGGTGCAATGGAAACTGCATCGGTGCTAGCGAGTTTGGGTGACCAACATTCTGTTGCCAAGATACACAAAATCGGAATTTCCGAGTTTGAGTATCGGTGCCATCAAGTTTGGCCATCTGACCGTTAGTCACCTTTTCGGTGCCACCGAGTTGTATATATCGGTCTCACTGAGATTCAAAAGTTCACACCTTTAGTTCTAGTCGGTACCACCGAGTTTACAACTTGAGTGTCACCGAGTTTGCTCTTTTGTCTGTAATGGTTGGATTTTGGATGCTGCCTGTATATACCCCTTCACCCACCTCTCATTCGTGGGAGAAGCACTCAGAACACACACTTCATTTCCAGATCCATTTTCTGAGAGAGAACCACCTACACTTTTGTTGAGACCAAAGGTCTTGGTGTGTGTTACGATATAGCTAGGTCCGATGAGTGTGGAGGCGCGCGGCGGATATCGTTATTTTCTCACCTTCGCTGACGATTTGAGTAGATCTGGTTATGTCTAATTGATGAAGCACAAGTCTGAAACATTTGAAAAGTTCAAGCAATTTCATAGTGAAGTTGAAAATCATCGTAACAAGAAGATCAAGTTCCTACGCTCTGATCGTGGGGTTGAATATCTGAGTTTCGAGTTTGGTGCTCACTTGAGACAATGTGGATTTGTTTCACAATTGACACCGTCTGGAACACCACAACGTAATGGTGTGTCCGAACGTCGTAATCGTACTTTATTAGAGATGGTGCGATCTATGATGTCTCTTATGGATTTGCCGTTATCGTTTTGGGGTTATGCATTAGAGACAACTGCATTCACTTCAAATAGGGCACCATCAAAATCTGTTGAGACGACACCATATGAACTGTGGTATGATAAAAGACCAAAATTGTCATTTCTTAAAGTTTGGGGATGTGATGCTTATGTCAAAAAGCTTCAGCCTGAAAAGCTGGAACCCAAAGCGGAAAAGTGCGTTTTCATAGGTTACCCAAAAGAGACAGTTGGGTATACCTTCTATCTCAAATCCGAGGGCAAAGTGTTTGTTGCTAAAAACGGAGCTTTTCTTGAGAAGGAGTTTCTCTCAAAAGAATTGAGTGGGAGGAAGATAGAACTTGATGAGGTTGTCGAACCTCTAATCCCTCTAGATGGTGGTGCAGGGCAAGGGGAAACCCCTGTTATTGCGACGCCGGTTGAGGATGAAGTTAACGATGATGATCATGAAACTTCAGATCATGTTCCTATCAGACCTGGCAGGTCGACAAGATCACGTACTACTCCTAAGTGGTACAGTAATCCTGTCTTATCAATTATGTTGTTGGACAACAATGAACCTGCGAATTATGAAGAAGCAATGGTGGGCCCGGATTCCAACAAATGGCTCGAGTCCATGAAGTTCGAGATAGGATCCATGTACGAGAACAAAGTGTGGACTTTGGAAGTACTACCTGAAGGCTGCAAGGCTATTCAGAACAAATGGATCTTTAAGAAGAAGACGGACGCAAATGGTAATGTGACCGTTTATAAAGCTCAACTTGTGGCAAAGGTTTTTTTCACAAATTCAAGGAGTTGACTACAATGAGACATTCTCATCGGTAGCGATGCTTAAGTCCGTCTAAATCATGTTAGCAATAGCTGCCTTTTAAGATTATGAAATCTGGCAGATGGATGTAAAAACGGCTTTCCTTAACGATTTTCTTAAGGAAGAGTTGTATATGATGCAACCCGAAGGTTTTGTCGATCCAAAGAATGCTATATCCATTTATGGACTGGTGCAAGCATCTCGGAGTTGGAATACGCGCTTTGATGAGGTGATCAAAGCATTTGGGTTTATACAAGTGGTTGGAGAATCTTGTATTTACAAGAAAGTGAGTGGGAGCTCTGTGGCATTTCTAATATTATATGTGGATGACATATTGCTGATTGGAAACAACGTGGAGCTTTTGGAGAGCATAAAGAATTACTTGAATAAAAGTTTCTCTATGAAGGACCTAGGAGAAGCTGCTTACATTCTAGGCATTAAGATCTATAGAGATAGATCGAGATGCCTGATAGGACTTTCACAAAGCACATACCTTTATAAAGTTTTGAAAAAGTTTGAAATGGATTAGTCCAAGAAAGGGTTCTTGCCAGTATTACAAGGTATAAAATTGAGTAAGACACAGTGGCCAGCAACTGCGTAAGATAGAGAACAAATGAGTTCCGTCCCCTACGCTTCAGCCGTAGGTTCTATCATGTATGCAATGCTATGCACTAGACCAGACGTCAGCTTGGCCATAAGTATGGCAAGCAGGTTTCAGAGTAATCCAGGAGTTGATCACTAGACGACGGTCAAGAATATTCTGAAGTACATGAAAAGGACTAAGGAAATTTTTCTCGTTTATGGAGGTGACAAAGAGCTCGTCGTAAAAGGTTACGTCGACGCAAGTTTTGACACCGATCCGGATGACTCTAAGTTGCAAACCGGATACGTATTTATTCTTAATGGGGGTGCAGTAAGCTGGTGTAGTTCCAAGAAGAGCGTCGTAGCAGATTCTGCATGTGAAGCGGAGTACATGGCTGCCTCGGAGGCAACAAAGGAAGGTGTCTGGATGAAGCACTTCATGACAGATCTTGGAGTTGTGCCGAGCGCACTAGATCCATGAACTCTGTTATGTGACAACACTCGTGCCATTGCCTTAGCAAAGGAACCAAGGTTTCACAAGAAGATCAGACACATCAAACGACGCTTCAACCTCATTCGCGACTACGTCGAAGGAGAGGACGTGAATATTTGCAAAGTGCACACAGATCTGAATGTAGCAGACCCGCTGACTAAACCTCTTCCATGGGCAAAACATGATCAACATCAGAAGTGTATGGGTGTTCGATTTATTACAATGTAAATCGCATGGTGATGTGAGTACTAGATTATTGACTCTAGTTCAAGTGGGAGACTGTTGGAAATATGCCCTAGAGGCAATGATAAATAGTTATTATTATATTTCATGTTTAAAGATAATCGTTTATTATCCATGCTATAATTGTATTGAATGAAAACATAGATACATGTGTGGATACATAGACAAAACAATGTCCCTAGCAAGCCTCTAGTTGGCTAGCCAGTTGATCAATGATAGTCAAGGTTTTCTAGCTATGTGCAAGTGTTGTCACTTGATAACTGGATCACATCATTAGGAGAATCATGTGATGAACTAGACCCAAACTATGAACGTAGCATATTGATCGTGTCATTTTATTGCTATTGTTTTCTGCGTGTCAAGTATTTGTTCCTATGACCATGAGATCATATAACTCACTGGCACCGGAGGAATACCTTGTGTGCATCAAACGTCACAACGTAACTGGGTGATAATAAAGGTGCTCTATAGGTATCTCCAAAGGTGTCCATTGAGTTTGTATGGATCAAGACTGGGATTTGTCACTCCGTGTGACAGAGAGGTATCTCGGGCCCCACTCGGTAATACAACATCACACACAAGCCTTGCAAGCAATGTGACTAATTGTAAGTCACGGGATCTTGTAATACGAAACAAGTAAAGAGACTTGCCGGTAACGAGATTGAAATAGGTATGCGGATACCGACGATCGAATCTCGGGCAAGTAACATACCGAAGGACAAAGGGAATGACATACGGGATTATATGAATCCTTGACACTGAGGTTCAACCGATAAGATCTTCGGAGAATATGTAGGATCCAATATGGGCATCCAGGTACCGCTATTGGATATTGACCGAGGAGTGTCTCGGGGCATGTATACATAGTTCTCGAACCCATAGGGTCTGCACACTTAAGGTTCAGCGATGTTTTAGTATAGTTGAGTTATGAGTGTGGTTACCGAATGTTTTTCAGAGTACCAGATGAGATCACTGACATAACGAGGTTTCCAGAATGGTCCGGAAATGAAGATTGATATATAGGATGGTTTCATTTTCTTACCGGAAAGTTTTGGGCAATTCTGGCAGTGTACCGGGAGTGACGAATGGGTTCCGGGAGTTCACCGGGAGGGGCCCACCCACCCGGGAGTGAGCCCAAGGGCATAGGGTGTCGCAGGAAGTCCCTAGTGGGCTGGTGGAGTCAGCCCAAGGGGCCCATGGCGCCACTTATATAAATACCAAAAACAAAAGAAAAAGAAAAGGGAAAAGGGGAGGTGGCAAGGAAGGAGCGGACTCCTTCCCCCAAACCGAATTGGGGTGGTAGTCCACCTCCCCCTTGGCCAGCGCACCGCTTGAGGGCTTGGCCCTCAAGGAAAGCCTCCTCCCCCTCACTCCTATATATAGTGGTCTTTTAGGGCTGATTTGAGACAACTTTTGCCACGTGCAACTCAACCCTAAACCACATAGTTCCACCTCTAGATCGGATTTCTGCGGAGCTCGGGCGGAGCCCTGCAAGAGTAGATCATCACCACCATCGGAGCGCCATCACGCCGCTGGAGAACTCATCTACTTCTCCGTCTTGCTTGCTGGATGATACGTCTCCAACGTATCTATAATTATTGATGGTTTCATGCTATTATCTTGTCAAACTTTGGATGTTTTGCATGCCTTTTATATATTTTTTGGGACTAACTTATTAACTCAGTGCCAAGTGCCAGTTCCTGTTTTTTCCATGTTTTTAACCCCTTTCAGAGGAGGATTTTGAACGTAGTCCAAATGGAATGGAATGGCCAAAAATATTTTTTCGGAAACAAAAAAAGATTGGGAAGCCGGAGAATCAGGGCAGGGGCCCTGCAGGGACCCCACAAGCCCTCATGGCACCGGCAGGGGGGTGCCCGCGCCTCCCTGGCTTGTGGGCTCCTTAGGCCACCTCTGCCCTAAGTTTTGCGCCAATTTATTCCCTAAATTCCAGAAAAAATAAGGAGATCATCGAAACTACTTTTCCGCCGCCGCAAGCTTCTCTCTCCGCAAGATCCGATCTGGGGCACGTTCTGGTGCCCTGCTGGAGGGGGGATTCGGACACGGAGGGCTTCTTCATCAACACCATGACCGCTCTGATGATGCGTGAGTAGTTCACCATAGACCTACGGGTCCATAGCTAGTATCTAGATGGCTTCTTCTCTCTCTTGGATCTTCAATACAAAGTTCTCCATGATCTTCATGGAGATATATCCGATGTAATATTCTTTTGCAGTGTGTTTGTCGAGATTCGATGAATTGTGGATTTATGATCAGATTATCTATGAATCTTATTTGACTTTCTTCTAATCTCTCTTATGCATGATTTGATATCCTTGTAATTCTCTTCGAGTTGTGGGTTTTGTTTGGCCAACTAGATCTATGATTCTTGCAATGGGAGAAGTGCTTGATTTTGGGTTCATACCATGCGGTGACCTCACCCAGTGACAGAAGGGGTAGCGAGGAACGCATCATGTTGTTGCCATCAAGGGTAAAAAGATGGGGTTTTCATCATTGGTTCGAGATTATCACTCTACATCATGTCATCTTCCTTAAAGCGTTACTCTGTTCGTCATGAACTCAATACACTAGATGCATGGTGGATAGCGGTCGATGTGTGGAGTAATAGTAGTAGATGTAGAAAGTATTGGTCTACTTGTCTCGGACGTGATGCCTATATGTATGATCATTTCCTTAGATATCGTCATGACTTTGCGCGGTTCTATCAATTGGTCGACAATAATTTGTTCACCCACCGTAATATTTGCTATTTTGAGAGAAGCCTCTAGTGAACACTATGCCCCCTGGGTCTACTCCACACAATATTTTCAGCCTTACACTTTTTCTTTGTTGCACTTTCCGCCTTCAGATCTCACTTTGCAATCAATCTTGAAGGGATTGACAACCCCTTTCAAGCGTTGGGTGCAAGCTCTGTTGTGTTTGTGCAGGTACTCTGGACTTGACGAGATTCTCCTACTGGATTGATACCTTTGTTCTCAAACTGAGGGAAATACTTACTGCTCGTGTGCTGCATCACCCTTTCCTCTTCAAGGGAAAAACCAATGCAACCTCAAGAGAAGACAGAAGGATCTCTGGCACCATTGCCAGGGAAGGACTTTTGTTGCCGTAGCAGAAGGATTTCAGGCACCGTTGCCGGGGAGGATCAAGTCAAGAACTCTTCCAAGTAAGTGTCGTAAACTCATCTCTTGCATTTACTTTGTTTGCGAGTTGCCTCTCGTTTTCCTCTCCCCCACTTCACAATTTGCCTTTTCCTTTTGCCTTTTTGTTCGCCCTTTCTCTCGCTTGCTTTCTGTTCGCTTGTGTGGCATGTGCATTCAATATGCTTGCATCTTCGCTTGCTGAAAATCTAGTGATATGGATCCTCATCCACTTGCTAATCTCTTTAAGAGATCCAATTATGTTGATCCAATTGCTAGTGAGTTGAGTGCACTTGACTATCTTTATGGAGTTATGCTTGAGATGCGTGAATCTGAAAATTGTGTGGAAGAAATTTATGAAGTGATTCACGAGGGCTCCTTGGATGAAAAGCATGATTGCAATGGTTTCACTATAAATTCTATTAGTGACAATCATGCTAAGAATATGCAAAACCCTAAGCTTGGGGGTGCTAGTTTTGCTATGTCCACTACTTGTTGCAATGATCATGAGTGGGGCGATGATTTTTCTTATGATCTTGAAAATTTGTTTAAGCCTCATGATGAATATGATATTTGCAATATTATTGAAAGTGGGTTTGGAGAAGTCATGACTTTAATTGATGATAATCCCACTATTTTTGAAGAGCGTCAACTTTGCATGCATGTGGATCATGAAAAGAATATCCTATGTGATAATTACATTGTTGAATTCGAATATGATCCCACATGTAATTATTATGAGAGAGGAAAATATGGTGGTAGAAACTTTCATATCACTAAATCACCTCCCGTTATGTTGAGATTGCTATTGTCTCTTTCTTGTTCCTTGCATATGGTAACTATTGGTTGTCTTGACAATCTGTTTTCCTATAAAATGCCTATGCATAGGAAGTATGCTATACTTAGATGTGATTTTCACATGCCTTATGATGCTCTCGTTGTGCTTCAATTCTTGTCTTTTGTGTGAGCATCATTGAATTATCAATGCCTAGCTAAGGGCGTTAAACAATATCGCTTGTTGGGAGGCAACCCAATGAATTTATCTTTTTTTATTTCTGTTTTGTTGCATCCATGCCATCATAATTTTGTTATGATAGTGTATTTTGTGTTTCTTTTTCTGTTTGAGCCAAGCAAAACCTTTATGATTAGTCTTGGTAATGGTTTTTTGATCCTGCTCGAAAAAGACATAAACTTTGCACTCATGAGATGATTTTTCATTTTTATTGAGAAATAGCTTTTGAGTTGATTCTTTTTGCTGATGGTTGATATGCCTTTTCCCAGGCAGTCGTAATTTTTCAGAATTGTTTAGGTACCACAAGTATACAAAGTATACATATTGCTACACACTGGTCTGTTTTTGACAGATTCTGTTTTTGTTGAGTTGGTTGCTTGTTTTGATGAAACTATGGATAGTATCGGGGGGTACTACCATGGAAAAGGGAGAATACAGTAGCCCAACACCAATATAGATAGAATTCAAGTTTTCTACAGTACCAAAAGAGGTGGTAGTTTGTTTTCTTGTGCTAATGTTATCACGAGTTTCTGTTTAAGTTTTGTGTTGTGAAGTTTTCAAGTTTTGGGTGATGTTCTCATGGACAAAGAGATAAGGAGTGTAAAGAGCTCAAGCTTGGGGATGCCCAAGGCATCCCAAGCCAAATTCAAGGACACCAAAAAGCCTAAGCTTGGGGATGCCCCGGTAAGGCATCCCCTCTTTCGTCTTCAATCCATTGGTAACATTACTTGGAGCTATATTTTTGTTCACCACATGATATGGTTTTTTCTTGGAGCGTCTTGTATCGTAGGAGTATTTTCTTTTTGTTGAGTCACAGTCATCCTTGCTGCACACCTTTTTGAGAGAGAGAGACATGCACTCATCATGATTTTGCTAGAATGCTCATAGTGCTTCACTTATATCTTTTGACCTAGAGATTTTTTCTCTATGTGCTTCACTTATATCTTTTAGAGCACGGCGGTGTGTGATTTGGTAGTTAGCTTATGCTATGAAAGTAGTCCCAAAGGTTATAGGTACTCCAAGAGGATACAAAAACCTCCATCTTCATGTGCATTGAGTAGAAAGAGAAGTTTTGATTCCTCTCAATTAGTTTTGAGACGTGGATTTGGTAATATTAAGAGTTATGTTAGTAGGGTGTTGTGAATCTAGAAATACTTGTGTTGAAGTTAGTGATTCCCGTAGCATGCACGTATGGTGAACCGCTATGTTAGGAAGTTGGAGCATAATTGATCTATTGATTGTCATCCTTTGTGTTGAGGTCGGGATCGCGTGATGGTTAACACCTACCAACCCTTCCCCTAGGAGTATGCGTTTAGCACTTTGTTTCGATTACTAATAAAAACTTTCGCAACAAGTATGTGAGTTCTTCATGACTAATGTGAGCCCATGGTATTGATGCATTTTCACCTTCCACCATTGCTAGCCTCTCTAGTGCCGCGCAATTCTCGCCGGTACACAAACCCACCAAATGCCTCCCTCAAAACAACCACCATATCTACCTACTATGGCATTTTCGTAGCCATTCAGAGATATATTGCCATGCAATTCCCACTGTTCCGTCTCATGACTTGAGCCGTCACTCTCATATTGCCATTGCATGATCGTAAGATAGCTAGTGAGATGTTTCAACGTCATACGCCAAGCTAGATCGTTGCACATCCCGGTACACTGTCGGAGGCATTTCCTATAGAATCATTTCTAAGCTTTGAGCTGTGAATAATAAAAGTGTGACGATCATCATTATTAGAGCATTCTACCATGTGAGGGAAAAAAATAGAGGCCAAAGTGCCCAATAAAAATAAAAAGAGAAAAGAGAAAAAAGAGGCCCAAGAGCCCAAATAAAAAAAAGAGGAGAGAAAAAGAGAGAAGGGACAATGCAACTATCTTTGTCCACACTTGTGCTTCATAATAGCACCATTTTCTTCATGATTGAGAGCTTCTTGCTCTGTCACTACCATATGCTAGTGGGAATCTTTATCATATAACTTGGCTTGTATATTCCAATGATGGGCTTCCTCAAAATTGCCCTAGGTCCTCGTGAGCAAGCAAGTTGGATGCACACCCACTAGTTCTCCTTTTGAGCTTTCACATACTTATAGCTCTAGTGCATCCCTTGTATGGCAATCCCTATTCATTCACATTGATATCTATTAATGGGCATCTCCATAGCCCTTTGATACGCCGAGTTAATGTGACCATCTCCTTTTTTGTCTCACAACCACCATCACACTCTATTCCACCTATAGTGCTATATCCATGGCTCACGCTCATGTATTGCGTGATAGTTATAAATTGTTTGAGAAAGTAAGAGTGCGAAAACAATTACTTGGCCAATACCGGGGTTGTGCATGATTTACATTAGTTGTGTGAGGATGATGGAGCATAGCCAGACTATATGATTTTGTAGGGATAACTTTCTTTGGCCTTGTTATTTTGAAAGTTCATTATTACCTTGCTAGTTTGCTTGAAGTATTATTGTTTTCATGTCAATAGCAAACTATTGTTTTGAATCTTATGGATCTGAACATTCATGTCACGTGAAAGAAGTTGCAAAGGACAACTATGCTAGGTAGCATCCCACATAAAAAATTCCGTCTTTATCATTTCCCTACTCGAGGATGAGCAGGAGTTAAGCTTGGGGATGCTTGATACGTCTCCAACGTATCTATAATTTTTTTATGGTTTCATGCTATTATCTTGTCAAACTCTGGATGTTTTGCATGCCTTTTATATATTTTTTGGGACTAACTTATTAACTCAGTGTCAAGTGCCAGTTCCTGTTTTTTCCATGTTTTTGACCCCATTCAGAGGAGGATTTTGAACGGAGTCCAAATAGAATAAACTACCAAAAATATTTTTTCCGAAACAGAAAAAGATCAGGAAGCCGGAGAATCAGGGCACGGGGCCTGCAGGGACCCCACAAGCCCTCATGGCGCGGCCAATGGGCTCGCGCCTCCCTGGCTTGTGGGCTCCCTGGGCCACCTCTGCCCTAGGTTTTGCACCTATATATTCCCTAAAATCCTTGAAAAAATAAGGAGATCGTCGAAAGTACTTTTCCGCCACCGCAAGCTTCTGTCTCCGCAAGATCCCATCTTGGGCACGTTCTCGTGCCCTGCCGGAGGGGGGATTCGGACACGGAGGGCTTCTTCATCAACACCATGACCTCTCCTATGATGCGTGAGTAGTTCACCATAGACCTATGGGTTCATAGCTAGCATCTAGATGTCTTCTTCTCTCTCTTGGATCTTCAATACAAAGTTCTCCATGATCTTCATGGAGATCTATCCGATGTAATCTTCTTTTGCGGTGTGTTTGTCGAGATCCGATGAATTGTGGATTTATGATCATATTATCTATGAATCTTATTTGAGTTTCTTCCGATCTCTCTTATGCATGATTTGATATCCTTGTAATTCTCTTTGAGTTGTGGGTTTTGTTTGGCCAACTAGATCTATGATTCTTGCAACGGAAGAAGTGCTTGGTTTTGGGTTCATACCATGCGGTGACCTCATCCAGTGACAGAAGGGGTAGCGAGGCACGCATCGTGTTGTTGCCATCAATGGTAAAAAGATGGGGTTTTCATCATTTGTTTGATATTATCCCTCTACATCATGTCATCTTGCTTAAAGCGTTACTCTGTTCGTCATGAACTCAATACACTAGATGCATGCTGGATAGCGGTCGATGTGTGGAGTAATACTAGTAGATGCAGAAAGTATCGGTCTACTTGTCTCGGACGTGATGCCTATATGTATGATCATTGCCTTAGATATCGTCATGACTTTGCGCAGTTCTATCAATTGCTCGACAGTAATTTGTTCACCCACCGTAATATTTTCTATTTTGAGAGAAGCCTCTAGTGAACACTATGGTCCTGGGTCTACTCCAGACCATATTTTCAGCCTTACACTTTTTCTTCGTTGCACTTTCCGCCTTCAGATCTCACTTTGCAATCAATCTTGAAGGGATTGACAACCCCTTTAAAGCGTTGGGTGCAAGCTCTTTTGTGTTTGCGCAGGTACTGTGGACTTGACGAGATTCTCCTACTGGATTGATACCTTGGTTCTCAAACTGAGGGAAATACTTACTGCTCCTGTGCTACATCACCCTTTCCTCTTCAAGGGAAAAACCAACGCAAGCTCAAGAGACGACAGAAGGATCTCTGGCACCATTGCCAGGGAAGGACTTTTGTTGCCGTAGTAGTGGATCAAGAAGGCCGAGATCATTGTCGAGCTGTATGTGTGCTGTACGCGGAGGTGCCGTCCGTTCGGCACTAGATCGGAACGGATCGTGGGACGGATCACGGGACGGTTCGTGGGACGGTTCGTGGGGCGGATCGAGGGATGTGAAGACGTTCCACTACATCAACCACATTTCTTAACGCTTCGTGCAGTGCGATCTACAAGGGTACGTAGATCCAAGTCTCCTCTCGTAGATGGACATCACCATGATAGGTCTGCGTGTGCTTAGGAAATATTTTGTTTCCCATGCAACGTTCCCCAACAGTGGCATCACGAGCTAGGTTCATGCGTAGATGTTATCTCGAGTAGAACACAAAGGGTTTTGTGGACGATGATGTTCGATTTGCTGCCCTCCTTAGTCTTTTCTCGATTCAGCGGTATTTTTGGATTCAAGCGGCCCGGACCGACATTATTCATATGCTTACGAAAGACTGGTTTCATCGATTGACATGCAACCTCATTGCATAAAGATGACTCGCGGGTGTCGGTTTCTTCAACTTTAGTTGAATTGGTTTTGACCGAGGTGGTCCTTGGAGAGGTTAAATAGCAATTTGAACATCTCGGTATGTTACTTGCCCGAGATTCGATTGTCGGTATCTCCATACCTAGTTCAATCTCGTTACTGGAAAGTCTCTTTACTCGTTCCGTAATACAAGATCCCGTGAATAACTCCTTAGTCACATTGCTTGCAAGGCTTGTTGTGATGTTGTATTACCGAGTGGGCCCCGAGATTCCTCTCCGTCATACGGAGTGAGAAATCCCAGTCTTGTTCCATGCCAACCCAACAGACACCTGCGGAGATACCTGTAGAGCACCTTTATAGTCACCCAGTAACGTTGCGACATTTGATACACACAAGGTATTCCTCCGGTGTCCGGGAGTTGCATGATCTCATGGTCATAGGAACATATACATTGACATGCAGAAAACAGTAGAAATAAATTGACACGATCACATGGTACGTTTATAGTTTGGGTCTTATCCATCACATCATTCTCCTAATGATGTGATCTCGTTATCAAGTGACAACACTTGTCTATGGCCAGGAAACCTTGACCATCTTTGATCAACGAGCTAATCAACTAGAGGCTCAGTAGGGACATTGTGTTGTCGATGTATCCACACATGTATTTGAGTTTCCAATCAATACAATTCTAACACGGATAATAAAAGATTATCATGAACAAGGAAATATAATAATAGCCAATTTATTATTGCCTCTAGGGCATATTTCCAACAATTTGAACATCACAACTACCTTTTCATACATACATTTGGTCCACATACACTGGTGTTTTATGCTCTCGCCCTTGATTTCTCGCATATATTTTCCAATATTCTTAAATAATTGGAAGACTAGTCTTTTTTGAAATTTAAATAGTAGACGAGTAGAACGAGAAAACTGCGTGCTAATGGAGGCAGTAGAAATGGTTCCTACGTGCTAACATGTGCCATGCCCGTGGTTGTCACATCAACACAATCTTAAAAATAGCTACCCGCCTTGATCAATTTCATAATTGGTGGTTCCATGGATTTTTCTCTTTAAATTGCGCACAAGTATTATGTACGGGCCGTATGCGATGTTTTTCCTCCCGCGCCACTTCAAACCCTTCATATATATTTGAATTGCCCTAGATTTTCACTCCCTCCAAATAAAATTTACTAGTGGTTGCGACATTTCCTCAAACACGACCTAGACTCCTCCCATCCCCCACCCCCACACAACTCCTCCCTCCCACTCGAACCCTAGCTAGCTCACCAATCACTACCCCCCGCTTCCACGGTCAACTTCTCCCGCTCTCTCTCTGAAGATTACCAACCCATGCCCGTACCGCCGCCGCCCTGAATTTCTTAGATGGTGCATGCTAAACACCCCCTTCCTCACAGATTCCCATCCCCCGCTGCTGATCGTCGCAGCCTAATCCCAACTATGCTTCCATGGGAGCTCGAGGACTGACTGGCCAAAAGGAGGTATATCGCGGCCTGGCCGTTAGATGGTGGCGAGGTGGCCATCGGGGAAGCTAACTACGATGACGAGGTGACTCCCAAGACCGTTGAGGAAGCTGATTACGATGATGAGCTGGCCACCGAGGCCGTTAGAGAAGCTGACTATGATGATGAGGTGGCCTACGAGGCCACCGGGGAATCTGAGGACGTCGAGGCTGCAAGACAGTGAGCTCATGTATGGATGTATATCGACACAGTCGGCTACAACATCGAGCTCGTCGAGTGCAACGGCTTGACACGGGCTATGTCACAGGTTAAGTGGACCACCCCCAACCCCTTAGGTTCAAACCCCATTGAACTCATGCAAGGCCGAGCTGTTGATCTCCTCTGCTTTGCTATCAAAAATTTGCCTCCCTTCTTTGCCCTGGATCCCCTTTTGTCATTTCGATGGACACATTCCATGGTGGTGGCTCGACATTGTCAGCTGCCAAGTCACACCTCACCGACAATACTGACAAGGGCACCCAAACCGTCTCTTCCTAGGGAAAACATCCCATCTGTGACAGGAAGGGCACACTGCAGTCATGCTCTTCCAATGCAAAGGAGTCCATCCGCAACATCAAGGGCATCCTACATCCATGCTCTTCCAAGGGTAAGGAGCCCATCTACGACAACAGCGAGCACACCGAGAATTTGTGCTCTTATAATGGGAAGGAGCCCATCTGTGATAGGTGAGGAAACCGATGTCATGTTTAATTATTTCACTCATGCTAAATGTATGGACTATGTAGTTGAATTTCATTAATACCCGTTTCAACAACAATATGTGGTTCCTTTTAAACCTAGTGTTGTTATCATGTCCACTATTTATTTCAGTTCTTTCACATGTGATGTTCAGTTATACAATTTGATGTTTAAGAACTAGCTACGTTCTATGCAATTTTAACAGTACATTATTAACGCCTATTTTTGGTTGCTATTAAGCTATATTGCAGTGATCATATGTCTTGTTTAACCGTTTTTTCTCCTTGGTTGTTTGTAGTGGGCATATGTCTGAGATTCAATTGCTACATAGTATGCCTTTTTTTTATTTCAGCTATTCACATTGTATTTTGAAACGAGAGTTATTCACATTGTGAAGTTCTATATGTGCAAGTATGTACTTTCCCGTTCAATTTAATCGTACGAGTTTCAGCAGCCATATGTGGTTCTTGTTAAGCCTAGTGTAATTAACACACCCACTATTTATTTATGTTTTTTCACAATGTGATGTTCAGTTATACAATTTGATGTTTAAGCACTAGCTACGTTCTATGCAATTTCAACAGTACCATCATGAATAACTATATTAGGTTGTTGTTAAGCATGTTGTAGCGAGCATATGCCTTTCGTATGTAACAATAACTAATGTGCTTAAACTTGCACAATACTAGTTTGAATGACTTCATTTTGTTGTTGTTAAATGTTAAGCCTATTGCAGTTAACACACCTCTCCACTTCTTATTTGCTTAGCTAGCGTGCTTAACACTGCACGCTGAAGCTATCATTTTGTGATCATGTTGTTTACCATGCATATATTCGGTTGATGTTTAGCCTGTCGTACTTAACATGCCTTTCAATTTGCTTACCCGGGAAAATATTGGGAATGGTCGTTGTCTTGGATCAAGGTAAGTTTCATCACATGGCTTATATATACTCCCTCCACCCCATAGTATAAGATGTTAATACATCAAATATGTGAGTATTTTGGATGTAATAAGATCTTATATACTGGGACATGTAATACTCTACTACATCATTGTGCAATTTCAGTTTACCTTCTAACACAAACTTGTTGCTTGTAGGTACATGTGTCATCGGTAAAGATCCATGCATCGACCCTTTTTGCGTATGGTGAAATGGGATATTTATGAACCAGCATCAAGTAAGGAAACTAATAAAGATTGTTAATAAAATGGAACGAAATATGTCAATTAAACTATTTCTTTACACATTATCCTAGACAACTGTGAACTACAGGATGGTAACTAAGAACTCTCTACCCTTCTTTTACTGTCCATAATGAATTGTTAGCTTACAAATTTACAATGTATGAATCTTTTTTGTTTGTAGTTGTTACCAAATAAGTTTACTCAAGATTACCTCTCAAGCTACATGAATGGTGGACGTGCGAATGTTAAAGTATATTTACCAAGCCACGATGACTATCTAGATGTCTTCATCAATACAAAGAAGGATGGGCGGTTCACCGTCACAAGGGGCTGGCCCAGAGTGGTGCGTGCATTCTGCATGAAGGAGGACACAATATGGGCATTCCGCTTCACCTTGTATAGCTCCTAGAATGTATTTTGCCTCTTTCTTTACCATATTTAATACAAGTATGCAACCGAGGTTCATCATTCTCTTATTTGGTCCCCGTGTAATTATTATTTCTTGACTTAATTCTTGAACATATGTACCCGTGAATGGAATATTGCATTGGTTGTTGAACCTCTATATGTAAGATGGATATGAGAAATGATATAGACTACTTTAAAATTCAAATTCCACAGAATTTTAAATTACGATGATTAAAAATATGCTCTGCCGATCATTACACCACACACGGTTTATGAAGCAGAATGTTTGTGATATACCTCACGATTCGACACGTTTGAGAGAGAGAAATTGTGTGCAGCAAATGTTTCACACAATTGATGTATGGAAACCATGTGTGATGCTAGACAATATCAGAAACAGTAAAACTAACTTTAACGTTTGTGATAGTATCCTTACCATACATGCTTTATAATGTTTCACAATTTATTATGTCGTATGCATACTTGATACGTCTTCAATGTACCTATATTTTTTTTGTTCCATGATGTTATATTATCATTCTTAGATGTTTTATGATCATTTCATAGCAACTTTATATCATTTTTTGGGACTAACCTATTGACATAGTGCTTATTGCCAGTTGCTGTTTTTTTGCTATTTTTTCCTTCGCAGAAAAACAATATCACATGAAGTCCAAATACCAAAAAACTTTATGGAGATTTTTTTCAACCAGAACGAAACTTGGGAGCCAAGGATGTGCACCAGAGGAGGCCTAGGCAGCCCACTAGACACGAGGGTGCACCGAGGTCCCCTGGCGTGGCCTGGTGCCTAGTGGGGGCCTCGGGAACCTCCTCCACCACCTCTGAGCTCTATAAATACCCCAATATTTAGAAAACCCTCGAGGAGTCTATGAAAAAACGTTTCATCCACTGTAAGTTCTAGAAGCCATGAAATCCAATGTAGAACTTGTTCCGGAGAGGAACACGATCACGAAGGGGTTCATCACCCTCATTGGTGCTCCTCCGATCATGCGTGAGTAGTTCATATCAGACCTACGGGTCCGTAGGCAGTACCCTCATGGCTTTCTCTCTTGTTTTGTTTCTCAATACAATGGTCTCTTGGAGATCCATATGATGTAACTCATTCTTTTGCGGTGTGTTTGTTGGGATCCGATGAATTGTGAGTTTATGATCAGATCTATGGAATCATATTCATGCTTGATTATTGTAGCCTCGTATTTATTATCCTATATATGGTTTTTGGCTGGCCAACTTGATCTTTTATCTTGCAATGGGAAGAGGTGCTTTGTGATGGGCTCGATCTTGCGGTGCTCCATCTCAGTGATAGAAAGAGACATGACATGCATGTATCGTTGCCATTAAGGATAAAATGACGGGGTCTATTCCTACATGAATAGATCTTGTCTATAGTATGTCATCCTTCTTGAGGCATTACTACATTTCTCCATGAACTCAATATACTAGATGCATGCTCGATAGCGGTCGATGTGTGGAGTAATAGAAGTAGATGAAGGCAGAAGTCGGTCTACTTGTCTTGGATGTGATGCCTATATACATGATCATTGTTGGAATTATGCCCTAGAGGCAATAATAAATATAGTTATTATTATAATTCCTGTATCAAGATAATCGTTTATTATCCATGCTATAATTGTATTGAATGAAGACTTATATACATGTGTGGATACATAGACAAAACACTGTCCCTAGCAAGCCTCTAGTTGGCTAGCCAGTTGATCAAAGATAGTCAGGGTCTTCTGACTATGTACAAGGTGTTGTTGCTTGATAACTGGATCACGTCATTAGGAGAATCACGTGATGGACTAGACCCAAACTAATAGACATAGCATGTTGATCATGTCATTTTGTTGCTACCGTTTTGTGCGTGTCAAGTATTTGTTCCTATGACCATGAGATCATATAACTCATTGACACCGGAGGAATGCTTTGTGTGTATCAAACGTCGCAATGTAACTGGGTGACTATAAAGATGCTCTATAGGTATCTCCGAAGGTGTTTGTTGAGTTAGTATGGATCGAGACTGGGATTTGTCACTCCGTGTGATGGAGAGGTATCTTGGGGCCCACTCAGTAATACAACATCACACACAAGCCTTGCAAGCAATGCAACTTAGTGTAAGTTGCGGGATCTTGTATTGCGGAACGAGTAAAGAGACTTGCCGGTAAACGAGATGGAAATAGGTATGCGGATACTGACGATCCAATCTCGGGCAAGTAACATACCGAAGGACAAAGGGAATGACATATGGGATTATATGAATCCCTGGCACTGAGGTTCAAACGATAAGATCTTCGTAGAATATGTGGGATCCAATATGGGCATCCAGGTCCCGCTATTGGATATTGACCGAGGAGTCACTCGGGTCATGTCTACATAGTTCTCGAACCCGTAGGGTCTGCACACTTAAGGTTCGACGTTGTTTTATGAGTATTTGAGTTATATGGTTGGTTACCGAATGTTGTTTGGAGTCTCGGATGAGAACACGGACGTCACGAGGGTTTCCGGAATGGTCCGGAAACTAAGATTGATATATAGGATGACCTCATTTGATTACAGGAAGGTTTTCAGAGTTACCGGGAATGTACGAGGAATGACGAATGGGTTCCGGGTGTTCACCGGGGGGGGGGGGGGGGGCAGCCCACCCCGGGGAAGCCCATAGGCCTTGAGGGTGGCTCACCAGCCCTTGGTGGGCTGGTGGGACAGCCCAAGAAGGCCCTATGCTCCATAGATAGAAAATCAAAGAGAAATGAAAAAAAAGGAGGTGGGAAAGGAGAGAAGGACTCCACCTTCCAATCCTAGTTGGACTAGGATTGGAGGAGGACTCCTCCTCCCTTGGTGGCGCAGCCCTTGGGGCTCCTTGAGCCTCAAGGCAAGCCTCCCCTCCCCTCCTCCTATATATATGGAGCTATTAGGGCTGATTTGAGACAACTTTTGCCACGGCAGCCCGACCACATACCTCCACGGTTTTACCTCTAGATCGCGTTTCTGCGGAGCTCGGGCGGAGCCCTGCTGAGATTAGATCACCACCAACCTCCGGAGCACCGTCACGCTGTCGGAGAACTCATCTACCTCTCCGTCTCTCTTGCTGGATCAAGAAGGCCGAGATCATCGTCGAGCTGTACGTGTGCTGAACGCGTAGGTGCCGTCCGTTCGGCACTAGATCGTGGAACGGATCGCGGGACGGTTCTTGGGCCGGTTCGCGGGGCGGATCGAGGGACGTGAGGACGTTCCACTACATCAACCGCGTTCACTAACGCTTCTGCTGTGCGATCTACAGGGGTACGTAGATCGGAAATCCCTTCTCGTAGATGGACATCACCATGATAGGTCTTCGTGCGTGTAGGAATTTTGTTGTTTCCCATGCGACATTCCCCAACAGTGGCATCATGAGCTAGGTTCATGCGTAGATGTAATCTCAAGTAGAACACATAAGTTTTCATGGGCGGTGATGTGCGTCTTGCTGCCCTCCTTAGTCTTTTCTTGATTCCGTGGTATTGTTGGATTGAAGCGGCTTGGACCGACATTACTCGTACGCTTACGAGAGACTAGTTTCATCGCTACGAGTAACTCCGTTGCTCAAAGATGACTGGCAAGTGTCGGTTTCTCCAACTTTAGTTGAATCGGATTTGACCGAGGAGGTCCTTGGATAAGGTTAAATAGCAATTCATATATCTCCGTTGTGGTGTTTGCGTAAGTAAGATGTGATCCTACTAGATACCCATGGTCACCACGTAAAACATGCAACAACAAATTAGAGGACGTCTAACTTGTTTTTGCAGGGTATGCTTGTGATGCGATATGGCCAACGATGTGATGTAATATATTGGATGTATGAGATGATCATGTTGTAATAGATGATATCGACTTGCACGTCGATGGTACGGCAACCGGCAGGAGCCATAGGGTTGTCTTTAAACTAACGCTTGTGTTTGCAGATGCGTTTACTATTTTGCTAGGATGTAGCTTTAGTAGTAATAGCATGAGTAGCACGACAACCCCGATGGCGACACGTTGATGGAGATCATGGTTTGGCGCCGGTGACAAGAAGATCGTGCCGGTGCTTTGGTGATGGAGATCAAGGAGCACGTGATGATGGCCATATCATGTCACTTATGAATTGCATGTGATGTTAATCCTTTTATGCACCTTATTTTGCTTAGAACGACGGTAGCATTATGAGGTGATCTATCACTAAAATTTCAAGACGAAATTGTGTTCTCCCCGACTGTGCACCATTGCTACAGTTTGTCGTTTCGAGACACCACGTGATGATCGGGTGTGATAGACTCAACGTTCACATACAACGGGTGCAAAACAGTTGCACACGCGGAACACTCGGGTTAAGCTTGACGAGCCTAGCATGTGCAGACATGGCCTCGGAACACATGAGACCGAAAGGTCGATCATGAATCATATAGTTGATATGACTAGCATAGGGATGCTTACCACTGAAACTATACTCAACTCACGTGATGATCGGACTTGAGCTAGTGTAAGTGGGTCATGAACCACTCAAATGACTAGAGAGATGTATTTTTTGAGTGGGAGTTTAGCAAGTAATTTGATTAAGTTAAACTCTAATTAGCTTGAACATAGTCTAAGTCCACTTTGAATATATTTCTGTTGTAGATCATGGCTCACGCGACAGTCACCCTGAATTTTAATACGTTCCTAGTGAAAGCTAAATTGAAAGATGATGGAAGCAACTTTGTAGACTGGGCTCATAATCTTAAGTTGATCCTACAAGCTGGGAAGAAGGATTATGTCCTTAATGCTGCGCTAGGAGATGAACCACCCGCTACGGCTGACCAAGATGTTAAGAACGCTTGGTTAACACGTAAGGAAGACTACTCAGTAGTTCAATGTGCAGTCTTGTATGGCTTAGAGCCGGGACTTCAACGTCGCTTTGAGCGTCATGGAGCATATGAGATGTTCCAGGAGTTGAAGTTTATCTTTCAGAAGAACGCCCGGATCAAGAGGTATGAGACCTCTGATAAATTCTATGCTTGCAAGATGGAGGAGAATTCGTCTGTCAGTGAACATGTGCTCAAAATGTCTGGGTACTCAAACCGCCTAGCTGAGCTGGGGATTGAACTACCGCAAGAGGCTATCACTGACAGAATTCTTCAATCACTGCCGCCAAGCTATAAGGGCTTTATGTTGAACTACAATATGCAAGGGATGAACAAGTCACCCGGCGAGTTGTTTGCGATGCTGAAAGTCGCAGAGTCTGAACTCCGTAAAGAGCATCAAGTGTTGATGGTGAATAAGACCACTAGTTTCAAGAGAAACGGCAAAGGGAAGAAGGGTAATTCAAAGAAGAGCGGCAAGCCTGTTGCCAATCCGACGAAGAAACCCAAAGCTGGACCTAAGCCTGAAACAGAGTACTACTATTGCAAGGGTATGGGTCACTGGAAGCGCAACTGCCCCAAGTATCCGGCTGATAAGAAGGCGGCCAAAGAAAAATCAGGTATATTTGATATACATGTTATTGATGTGTACTTAACCGGCTCTCATAGTAGTGCCTGGGTATTCGATACCAGTTCTGTTGCTCATATTTGCAACTCGGAACAGGAACTGCGGAATAGGCGAAGGCTGGCGAAAGACGAAGTGACGATGCGCGTAGGAAATGGTTCCAAGGTTGATGCAATCGCCGTCGGCACAGTTTCACTTCAGTTACCATCAGTATTAGTTATGATCTTGAATAATTGTTATTTAGTGCCTGCTTTGAGCATGAACATTATATCTGGATCTTGTTTATTGCGAGACGACTACTCTTTTAAGTCAGAGAATAATGGTTGTTCTATTTCTATGAGTAACATCTTTTATGGTCATGCACCCAATGTGAGAGGATTGTTCATATTGAATCTTGATAGTGATAATACACATATACATAACATTGAGATCAAAAGAGTTAGAGTTAACAATGATAGCGCCATATTTTTGTGGCACTGCCGCTTAGGTCATATTGGTGTAAAGCGCATGAAGAAACTCCATACCGATGGACTTTTGGAGTCACTTGACTTTGATTCACTTGACACGTGCGAACCATGCCTCATGGGCAAGATGACTAAAACTCCGTTCTCCGGAACAATGGAGCGTGCCAGTGACTTGTTGGAAATCATACATACCGATGTGTGCGGTCCGATGAGCGTGGAGGCACGCGACGGATATCATTATTTTCTCACCTTCACTGACGATTTGAGTAGATATGGTTATGTCTACTTAATGAAGCACAAGTCTGAAACATTTGAAAAGTTCAAGCAATTTCAGAGTGAAGTTGAAAATCATCGTAACAAGAAGATCAAGTTCCTACGGTTTTATCGTGGGGGTGAATATCTGAGTTTCGAGTTTGGTGCTCACTTAAGATAATGTGGAATTGTTTCACAGTTGACACCGCCTGGAACACCACAGCGTAATGGTGTGTCCGAACGTCGTAACCGTACTTTATTAGAGATGGTGCGATCGATGATGTCTCTTACTGATTTGCCGTTATCGTTTTGGGGTTATGCATTAGACACAGCTGCATTCACTTTAAATAGAGCACCATCAAAATCCGTTGAGACGACGCCATACGAACTGTGGTATGGCAAAAGGCCAAAGTTGTCGTTTCTTAAAGTTTGGGGATGTGATGCTTATGTCAAAAAGCTTCAGCCTGAAAAGCTGGAACCCAAAGCGGAAAAGTGCATCTTCATAGGTTACCCAAAAGAGACACTTGGGTACACCTTCTATCTCAAATCCGAGGGCAAAGTGTTTGTTGCTAAAAATGGAGCTTTTCTCGAGAAGGAGTTTCTCTCGAGAGAATTGAGTGGGAGGAAGATAGAACTTGATGAGGTTGTCGAACCTCTCATCCCTCTGGATGGTGGCGCAGGGCAAGGGGAAACCCCTGTCGTTGCGATGCCGGTTGAGGAGGTAGTTAATGATGATGATCATGAAACTCCTGTTCAAGTTCCTATCGAACCACGCAGGTCGACGAGACCACGTGCTGCTCCAGAGTGGTACGGTAATCCCGTTTTGTCAATCATGTTGTTAGACAACAATGAACCTGCAAATTATGAAGAAGCAATGGTGGGCCCAGATTCCAACAAATGGCTGGAGGCCATGAAGTCCGAGATAGGATCCATGTATGAAAACAAAGTGTGGACTTTGGAAGTACTACCTGAGGGCCGCAAGGCTATTCAGAACAAATGGATCTTTAAGAAGAAGACGGACGCTGACGGCAATGTGACCGTTTATAAAGCTCGACTTGTGGCAAAGGGTTTTTCACAAGTTCAAGGAGTTGACTACGATGAGACGTTCTCACCCGTAGCGATGCTTAAGTCCGTCAGAATCATGTTAGCAATAGCTGCATTTTTCGATTATGAAATCTGGCAGATGGATGTCAAAACGGCGTTCCTTAACGGTTTCCTTAAGGAAGAGTTGTATATGATGCAACCCGAAGGTTTTGTCGATACTAAAAATGCTAACAAGGTATGCAAGCTCCAGCGATCCATTTATGGACTGGTGCAAGCATCTCGGAGTTGGAATAAACGCTTTGATGAGGTGATCAAAGCATTTGGGTTTATACAAGTGGTTGGAGAATTTTGTATTTAGAAGAAAGTGAGTGGGAGCTCTGTGGCGTTTCTAATATTATATGTGGATGACATATTACTGATTGGAAACAACATAGAGTTTTTGGAGAGCATAAAGGATTACTTGAATAAAAGTTTCTCTATGAAGGACCTAGGAGAAGCTGCTTACATTCTAGGCATTAAGATCTACAGGGATAGATCGAAACGCCTGATAGGACTTTCACAAAGCACATACCTTGATAAAGTTTTGAAGAGGTTCAAAATGGAACAGTCCAAGAAAGGGTTCTTCCAGTTTTACAAGGTACGAGATTGAGTAAGACTCAGTGCCCAGCAACTGATGAAGACAGAGAGCATATGAGCACGGTCCCCTATGCTTCAACCATAGGATCCGTCATGTATGCAATGCTGTGCACTAGACTGGACGTTAGCCTGGCCATAAGTATGGCAGGCAGGTTCCAGAGTAATCCAGGAGTGGATCACTGGACGGTGGTCAAGAATATCCTGAAGTACCTGAAAAGGACTAAGGAGATGTTTCTCGTGTATGGAGGTGACGAAGAGCTCGCCGTAAAGGGTTACGTCGATGCAAGCTTTGACACAGATCCGGAAGACTCTAAGTCGCAGACCGGATACATATTTATTCTTAATGGGGGAACGGTAAGCTGGTGGAGTTCCAAGCAAAGCGTCGTAGCTGATTCTACATGTGAAGCGGAGTACATGGCTGCCTCAGAGGCGGCTAAGGAGGGTGTCTGGATGAAGCAGTTCATGACGGATCTTGGAGTGGTGCCAAGCGCACTGAATCCAATAACCTTGTTCTGTGACAACACGGGTGCCATTGCCTTAGCAAAGGAACCACGGTTTCACAAGAAGACCAGACACATCAAACGACGCTTCAATCGTATCCGCGACTACGTCGAAGGGGAGGATGTAAATATATGCAAAGTGCACACGGATCTGAATGTAGCAGACCCGCTGACTAAACCTCTTCCACGGGCAAAGCATGATCAACACCAGAACTGTATGGGTGTTAGATTTATTACAATATAATTCGCATGGTGATGTGAGGGCTAGATTAATGACTCTAGTGCAAGTGGGAGACTATTGGAATTATGCCCTAGAGGCAATAATAAATATAGTTATTATTATAATTCCTGTATCAAGATAATCGTTTATTATCCATGCTATAATTGTATTGAATGAAGACTTATATACATGTGTGGATACATAGACAAAACACTATCCCTAGAAAGCCTCTAGTTGGCTAGCCAGTTGATCAAAGATAGTCAGGGTCTTCTGACTATGTACAAGGTGTTGTTGCTTGATAACTGGATCATGTCATTAGGAGAATCACGTGATGGAGTAGACCCAAACTAATAGACATAGCATGTTGATCGTGTCATTTTGTTGCTACCGTTTTGTGCGTGTCAAGTATTTGTTCCTATGACCATGAGATCATATAACTCACTGACACCGGAGGAATGCTTTGTGTGTATCAAACGTGGCAATGTAACTGGGTGACTATAAAGATGCTCTACACGTATCTCCGAAGGTGTTCGTTGAGTTAGTATGGATCGAGACTGGGATTTGTCACTCCGTGTGACGGAGAGGTATCTTGGGGCCCACTCGGTAATACAACATCACACACAAGCCTTGCAAGCAATGCAACTTAGTGTAAGTTGCGGGATCTTGTATTACGGAACGAGTAAAGAGACTTGCCGGTAAACGAGATTGAAATAGGTATGCGGATACTGACGATCGAATCTCGGGCAAGTAACATACCGAAGGACAAAGGGAATGACATACGGGATTATATGAATCCCTGGCACTGAGGTTCAAACGATAAGTTCTTCGTAGAATATGTGGGATCCAATATGGGCATCCAGGTCCCGCTATTTGATATTGACCGAGGAGTCACTCGGGTCATGTCTACATAGTTCTCGAACCCGCAGGGTCTGCACACTTAAGGTTCGACGTTGTTTTATGCGTATTTGAGTTATATGGTTGGTTACCGAATGTTGTTCGGAGTCCCGGATGAGATCACGGACGTCACGAGGGTTTCCGGAATGGTCCAGAAGTGAAGATTGATATATAGGACGACCTCATTTGATTACCGGAAGGTTTTCAGAGTTACCAGGAATGTACCGGGAATGACAAATGGGTTCCGGGTGTTCACCGGGGGGGGGGGGCAGCCCACCCCGGGGAAGCCCATAGGCCTTGAGGGTGGCGCACCAACCCTTGGTGGGCTGGTGGGACACCTCCCCTCCTCCTATATATATGGAGCTATTAAGGCTGATTTGAGGAAACTTTTGCCACGGCAGCCCGACCACATACCTCCACGGTTTTACATCTAGATCGCGTTTCTGCGGAGCTCGGGCGGAGCCCTGCTGAGATTAGATCACCGCCAACCTCTGGAGCGCCGTCACGCTGTCGGAGAACTCATCGACCTCTCCGTCTCTCTTGCTGGATCAAGAAGGCCGAGATCATCGTCGAGCTATACGTGTGCTGAACGCGGAGGTGCCGTCCGTTCGGCACTAGATCGTGGGACGGATCTCGGGACGGTTCGTGGGACGGTTCGCGGGGTGGATCGAGGGACGTGAGGACGTTCCACTACATCAACCGCGTTCACTAACGCTTCTGTTGTGCGATCTACAAGGGTACGTAGATCGGAAATCCCTTCTCGTAGATGGACATCACCATGATAGGTCTTCGTGCGCGTAGGAAAATTTTTGTTTCCCATGCGACGTTCCCCAACAATCATTGTCTTGAATATGGTCATAATTATTTGCACTTCTATAAATTTGCCTATAGTAATTTGTCTACCCATAATTTGCTATTTTCTCGAGAGAAACCACTAGAGAAACCTACAGCCCCCGGGTCTACTTCACATCATCTATTTGCAATATCTACTTTGCTATTCGCGTTTCTATTTTATTTGCTCTTTTATGTTCAGGTCTATAGTATCAAAAAACCCAAAAATACCTTGGTGCATTTTATTTGCTATCACTCTTATTCTCATCTGTCAATCTATCCTTACTTTACCCAGGAGGGATTGATAACCCCTCCACCCGGTGGGTTGCGAGGATTTGCTATTTGTGTGCAGGTGCCACTTACATATTGTTGTGGATCTTCCTACTGGATTGATACCTTTGTTTCATAACTCAAGGAAATACTTGCCTTCACTGTGCAACATAACCCTTTAAGCTTAGAGGGAATCCAAGGCAAATCAGCGGGGAGTCATGTTGGAAATATGCCCTAGAGGCAATAATAAAATAGTTATTATTATATTTCCTCTTTCAAGATAATCGTTTATTATCCATGCTATAATTGTATTGAATGGAAAGATAAATGCATGTGTGGATATATAGACAAAACAATGTCCCTAGTGAGCCTCTAGTTGACTAGCCTGTTGGTCAAGGATGGTTAAGGTTTCCTAGCCATAGACAAGTGTTGTCACTTGATGACGGGATCACATCATTAGGAGAATGATGTGATGGACAGGACCCAAACTATAAACGTAGCATATGACCGTGTCATTTTGTTGCTATTGTTTTCTGCATGTCAAGTATAAATTCCTATGACCATGAGATCATGTAACTCACTGACATTGGAGGAATGCCTTGTGTGTATCAAACATCGCAACGTTATTGGGTGACTATAAAGGTACTCTACATGCATCTCCGACGGTGTCCGTTGAGTTAGCATGGACCAAGACTAGGATTTGTCACCCCGTGTGACGGAGAGGTATCTCACGGCCCACTCGGTAATACAACATCACAAACAAGCCTTTCAAGCAATGTGACTAAAGAGTTAACCACGGGATCTTGTATTACGGAACGAGTAAAGAGACTTGGTGGTAACGAGATTGAAATTGGTATGGCGATACCGACGATCGGGCAAGTAACATACCGAAGGACAAAGGAAATAATATACGAGATTGTGTGAATCCCGGACATAGAGGTTCAACCGATAAGATTTTCGTAGAATATGTAGGATCCAATATGGATGTCTAGGTCATGCTATTGGATATTGGCCGGAGAGTGTCTCGGTCATGTCCAAATAGTTCTCGAACCCATAGGGTCTGCACACTTAAGGTTCGGTGACGTTTTTTGGTATAGTTGAATTGTTGATGTTGGTAACCAAATGCTGTTCGGAGTCCCGGATGATATCCCGGACATCACGAGTGTCTGTGGAATGGTCCGGAAACGAAGATTGATATATAGGATTGTTGCATTTGGCTTCCAGAAAGATTTCGGGCATTACCGGTAAAGTACGGGGAGTGACGAATGGGTTCAAGGGTTTTACAAGGAGGGGCCACCCACCCGGGAGAGAACCAAATAAGACCATGGGTGGCGCACCAGATCTTAGTAGGCTATTTAGGTCAAAGAAATAATAAAGAAGGAAAAAAATAGAAGGAGGAGGACAAGATAGGAAGGACTCCTCCACCAAATCGAATTGGAGGAGGAGGAGTCCCTCCTTGCCTCGGCCGAAGCTCCTCCTTGGAGTAGGAGGCAAGCCAACCACCCCTTGGTTCCTCCTATATATAGTGGAGAGTTTTAGGGTTTTTTCAAACTCAAGCCTTTGTGCAAAGCTCTCTCCCTCCACTACTTCGTGACATCTCGTAGCTAGGTTGGTACGGCACGGCGAAGCCCTGCTGGAGTAGCTCCACCATCATCACCCCCACGCCTCATGCTGCTGGAGAATTCAGCTACCTCTTCGTCTCTCTTGCTGGATCAAGAAGGGGGAGATCATTATCGAGTTGTAGGTGTGCTGAACGCGGAGGTGTCGTCCGTTCGGTGCTAGATCGGGACGGATCGTGGGACGGCGGCGATTTGGATCGCGAAGACGCTCCACTACATCAAGCGTGTTTCTTAACGCTTCCTGCTTAGCGATCTACAAGCGTATGTGGATCCGTTCTCCCTCTCGTAGATGATCATCACCATGATAGGTATTCGTGTGCGTAGGAATTATTTTGTTTCCCATGCAACATTCCCCGGCAGTGGCATCATGCACTAGGTTTATGCGTAGATGATATCTCGAGTAGAACACAAAATATTTTGTGGGCGTTGATGTTCAATTTTATGCCCTCCTTAGTCTTTTCTTGATTTAGTGGTATTGTTGGATTGAAGCGGCCCAGACCAACTTTACTCGTACGCTTACGTGAGACCGGTTTCATCGACTGACATGCAACTTTTTGCATAAAGATGGCTGGCGGGTGTCTGTTTCTTCAACTTTAGTTGAATCGGATTTGACCGAGGCGGTCCTTGGAGAAGGTTAAATAGCAATTTGCATATCACTATTTTGGCTTTGCGTAAGTAAGATGTGATCATACTAGATACCCATAGCAGCCACGTAAAACATCCAACAACAAATTAGAGGACGTCTAACTTGTTTTTGCAGGGTATGCATGTGATGTGATATGGCCAAAGACATGATATGATATATTGGATGTATGATATGATCATGTTGTAATGGTTAAATATCGACTTGCACGACGATGCTACGACAACCGGCAGGAGCCATAGGGTTGTCTTTAAAACTAATGTTTGTGCTTGCAGATGCTTTTACTATATCGCTAGGTTGTAGCTTTAGTAGTAATAGCATAGATAGCGCGGCAACCTCGATGGTGGCACGATGATGGAATCATGATGTGGCGCCGGTGACGATGGAGATCATGCCGGTGCTTTGGTGATGGAGATCAAGAATCACAAGTTCATGGCCATATGCTACAACGACAGAAATCTTCTGCCGTCTCTTGAGCTTGCGTTGGTTTTTCCCTTGAAGAGGAAAGGGCGATGCAGCACAGGAGCAGTAAGTATTTCCCTCATTTTGAGAACTAAGGTATCAATCCAGTAGGAGAATCTCGTCAAGTCCAGAGTACCTACACAAACACAAAAGAGCTTGCACCCAACGCTATAAAGGGGTTGTCAATCCCTTCAAGATTGATTGCAAAGTGAGACCTGAAGGCGGAAAGTGCAACGAAGAAAAATGTAAGGCTGAAAATATGGTGTGAAGTAGACCCGGGGGCCATAGTGTTCACTAGAGACTTCTCTCAAAATAGCAAATATTATGGTGGGTGAACAAATTACTGTCGAGCAATTGATAGAACCGCACAAAGTCATGACTATATCTAAGGCAATGATCATACATATAGGCATCACGTTCGAGACAAGTAGACCGATAATTTCTGCATCTACTACTATTACTCCACACATCGACCGCTATCCAGCATTAATCTAGTGTATTGATTTCATGACGAATAGAGTAACGCCTTAAGAAAGATGACATGATTTAGAGGGATAAACTCAAACCAATGATGAAAACCCCATCTTTTTACCCTTGATGGCAACAACAGGATGCGTGCCTCGCTACCCCTTCTGTCACTGGAGGTCACCGCACGGTATGAACCCAAAACCAAGCACTTCTCCCATTGCAAGAATCATAGATCAAGCTAGCCAAACAAAACCCACAACTCGAAGAGAATTACAAGGATATGAAATTATGCATAAGAGAGGTTAGAAGAAACTCAAATAAGATTCATTGATAATCTGATCATAAATCCACAATCCATCGAATCTCGACAAACACACCGCAAAAGAATATTACATCGGATAGATCTCCATGAAGGTCATGGAGAACTTTGTATTGAAGATCCAAGAGAGAGAGAAGAAGCCATCTAGCTACTAGCTATGGACCCGTGGGTCTATGGTGAACTACACACGCATCATCGGAGAGGTCATGGTGTTGATGAAGAAGCCCTCTGTATCCGAATCCCCCCTCCGGCAGGGCACCAGAAGCTTGCGGTGGTGGAAAAGTACTTTCGATGATCTCCTGATTTTTTCTGGAATTATTTGGAATATATAGGCGAAAGACCTAGGGCAGAGGTGGCCCAAGGAGCCCACAAGCCTGGGAGGCGCGGGCCCCCTGGCCGCGGCTAGGGGGCTTGTGGGGTCCCTGGTGGCCCCCTGCCTTGGTTCTCAAGTTTCCCGATCTTCTTCTGTTTCGGAAAAAAATCTTTTTGAAAGTTTCATTCCGTTTGGACTCCGTTTAAAATCCTCCTCTGAAAGGGGTCAAAAAGACGGAAAAAACAGGAACTCGCAGTTGGCACTGAGATAATAAGTTAGTCCCAAAAAGATATAAAAGGCATACAAAACATCCAAAGTTTGACAGGATAATAGCATGAAACCATAAAAAATTATAGATACGTTGGACACGTATCAAGCATCCCCAAGCTTAACTCCTGCTCGTCCTCGAGTAGGGAAGTGATAAAGACTGAATTTTTGATGTGGAATGCTACCTAGCATAGTTGTCCTTTGTAACTTCTTTCATGTGACATGAATGTTCAGATCCGTAAGATTCAAAACAATAGTTTGCTATTGACATGAAAACAATACTTCAAGCAAACTAGCAAGGTAATCATGAACTTTCGAAATAACAAGGCCAAAGAAAGTTATCCCTACAACATCATATAGTGTGGCTATGCTCCATCATCCCCAGACAACTAATTTAAATCATGCACAACCCCGGTATTGGCCAAGTAATTGTTTTTGCACTCTTACTTTCTCAAACCTTTTATAACTATCACGCAATACATGAGCGTGAGCCATGGATATAGCACTATAAGTGGAATAGAGTGTGGTGGTGGTTGTGAGACAAAAAGGGAGGAGATATTCACATTGACTCGACGTATCAATGGGCTATGGAGATGCCCATTAATATATATCAATGTGAATGATTAGGGATTGCCATACAAAGGATGACTAGAGCTATAAGTATGTGAAAGCTCAAAAGGAGAACTAGTGGTTGTGCAATTTTGAGGAAGCCCATCATTGGAATATACAAGACAAGTTATATAATGAAGATTCCCACTAGCATATGGTGGTGATGAAACGAGAGGCTTTCAATCATGAAGAACATGGTGCTATAATGAAGCACAAGTGTGGAAAAAGATAGTAGCATTGTCCCTTCTCTCTTTTTCTCTCTCTTTTTTATTTGGGCTCTTGGGCCTCTTTTTTTTCTCTTTTTTTATTTGGGATCTTTGGCCTCTTTTTTTTCTCACATGGGACAATGCTCTAATAATGATGATCATCACACTTTTATTTACTTACAGCTCAAAGCTCAGAACGATGATAACTCTATAGGAAATGCCTCCGACAGTCTACCGGGATGTGCAATGATCTAGCTTGGCGTATGACGTTGAAATATCTCGCTAGCTATCTTACGATCATGCAATGGCAATATGAGAGTGACGACACAAGTCATGAGACGGAACGGTGGGAGTTGCATGGCAATATATCTCGAAATGGCTATGAAAATGCCATAGTAGGTAGGTATGGTGGCTGTTTTGAGGAAGGCATATGGTGGGTTTGTGCACCGGCGAGAATTGCGCGGCACTAGAGAGGCTAGCAATGGTGGAAGGTGAAAGTGCATCTATACCATGGACTCACATTAGTCATGAAGAACTCACATACTTGTTGCGAAACTTTTTATTAGTAATCGAAACAAAGTGCTAAACACATACTCCTAGGGGAAGGGTTGGTAGGTGTTAACCATCGCGCGATCCCGACCGCAACACAAAGGATGACAATCAATAGATCAATTATGCTTTGACTTCCTAACATAGCGGTTCACCATACGTGCATGCTACGGGAATCACTTACTTCAACACAAGTATTTCTAGATTCACAACACCCTACTAACATAACTCTTAATATTACCAAATCCACGTCTCAAAACTAATTGAGAGGAATCAAACTTATCTTTCTACTCAATGCACATGAATATGTAGGTTTTTGTATCCTCTTTGGGTACCTATCACCTTTGGGGACTACTTTCATAGCACAAGCCAACTACCAAGTCACGCACCGCCGTGCTCTAAAAGACCTAAGTGAAGCACATAGAGCAAAATTATCTAGCTCAAAAGATATAAGTGAAGCACTATGAGCATTCTAGCAAAATCATGATGAGTGCATGTCTCTCTCAAAGGGTGTGCAGCAAGGATGATTGTGACACAACAAAAAGAAAAGACTCCTACGATACAAGATGCTCCAAGCAAAACACATATCATGTGGTGAATAAAAATATAGCTCCAAGTAATGTTACTGATGGATTGAATACGCAAGATGGGATGCCCTCCCAGGGCATCCCCAAGCTTAGTATTTTTGGTGTCCTTGAATTTGGCTTGGGATGCCTTGGGGATCCCCAAGATTTAGCTCTTTCCACTCCTTATCTCTTTGTCCATGAGAACATCACCCAAAACTTGAAAATTTCACAACACAAAACGTAAACAGAAACTCGTGATAACATTTGCACAAGGAAACAAACTACCACCTCTTTAGGTACTGTAGCAATCTTGATTTTTATTTATATTGGTGTTAGATTACTGTATTCTCACTTTTCCATGGCTAGTACCTCCCGATACTATCCATAGTTTCATCAAAACAAGCAACCAACTCAACAAAAAACAGAATATGTAAAACACAGACCAGTCTGTAGCAATCTGTATACTTCGTATACTTCTGGTACCTCAAAAATTCTGAACAATTACGACTGCCTGGGAAAATGGCATATAAACCAGTAGCAAAAATAATAAACTCAAAATCTCTTTCTGAATAAAAATGAAAAATAATCTCGTGAGCGAAACGTTTCTGTCTTTTTCCAGCAGGATCAAACAACCATCACCAAGACTAGTCATAAAGGTTTTGCTTGGCTCAAACACAAAAAGAAACACAAAATACACAATCACAACAGAATTATGATAGTGTGGACGCAACAAAACAGAAAGAAAAAGATAAATTCATTGGGTTGCCTCCCAACAAGCGCTATTGTTTAACGCCCTTAGCTAGGCATAAGGTGATGGAATCACGTATCGTTGGCTTTGGTGCTCAAACCATAAGTAGCCCTCATCATGGATTCATAAGGCAATCTTATTTTCTTTTTAGGAAAGTGCTCCATGCCCTTCTTTTAAGGAAATTGAAATCTGATATTCCCTTCCTTCATATCGATGATAGCACCAATAGTCCTTAAGAAAGGTCTACCAAGAATAATATGGCATGTAGGATTGCAATCAATGTCAAGCACAATGAAATCCACGTGTACATAGTTCCTATTTGCAATAATAAGAACATAATTGATCCTTCCCATGGGTTTCTTGATAGTAGAATCCGCAAGATGCAAATTAAGAGAACACTCCTCAATCTCATTAAAACCCAGAACATCACATAAAGACTTTGGAATCGCAGAAACACTAGCACCCAAATCACACAAAGCATTGCATTCATAGTTTTTGATTTTGATTTTCATAGTAGGTTCCCACTCATCATGAAACTTTCTAGGGATAGAGACTTCCAATTCAAGTTTCTCTTCAAGAGATTTTATCATAGCTTCGACGATATGATCGGTAAAGGCCTTGTTTTGGCTATAAGCGTGTGGAGAGTTTAGCATGGATTGCATCAAGGAAATGCATTCAATCAAGGAGCAACTATCAATATTGAATTCCTTGAAATCCAAAGTAGTAATTTCATTACTACCCAAAGTTTTAATATCTTCTACTCCACTTTCAATGCTTTTAGCATCAAGATAGATGGACTCCGAATCATTGGGGCGTTTTTCAACCAAGGTGGATTCATATCCAGCCCCATCATCATTAGGTTTGACACAAGAAAACAAAGATTCAATGGGAGTCACACCAAGCACTTTAAGATCTTCGTGATTCTCATCACAAGTTTCAGGTTTCGTAGCCATTTTATTGACTAAGGTAGCCTGCTTATCAGAAATCTGGCCTACCAACTTTTCAAGACGAGCAAACTAAGAATTTAGCGCAAGGAATTCTTTGGCCATATCATCAACTTCTTTATTCATAAAGGCCAAAAAAGAGTTTTGCTCCTTTAGTTCCCTATGGAAGTAACTGTTATAATCAAACTGTGTAGACATGAAGCCTTTAACACTAGTTTCAATCTCTTCCAACCTCGCATAGTGAGCATCAAAATCCCTTGGTTGGTCCATACAAGTCTTAGGAGGCAGACAAGCGATCAGAAAGCAAGCGAGAGAAAAAGGCAAACGAAAAAGGCAAATATTTTTTTGTAATTTTTTGTTTTTCATAAGTGGGGGAGAGGAAAACGAGAGGAAAAAAAAGGTAAATGCAAGAGATGAGTTTGCGACACTTACTTGGATGAGTTCTTGACTTGATCCTCCCCGGCAAGAGCGCCAGAAATTATTTTGCTACGGCGACAGAAATCTTCTGTCGTCTCTTGAGCTTGCGTTGGTTTTTCCCTTGAAGAGGAAAGGGTGATGTAGCACAGGAGCAGTAAGTATTTCCCTCAGTTTGAGAACCAAGGTATCAATCCAGTAGGAGAATCTCGTCAAGTCCAGAGTACATGCACAAACACAAAAGAGATTGCACCCAACGCTATAAAGGGGTTGTCAATCCCTTCAAGATTGCTTGCAAAGTGAGATTTGAAGGCGGAAAGTGCAATGAAGAAAAAGTGTAAGGCTGAAAATATGGTGTGAAGTAGACCCGGGGGCCATAGTGTTCACTAGAGGCTTCTCTCAAAATGGCAAATATTACGGTGGGTGAACAAATTACTGTCGAGTAATTAATAGAACCGCACAAAGTCATCACGATATCTAAGGCAATGATCATACATATAGGCATCACGCCCGAGACAAGTAGACCGATACTTTATGCATCTACTACTATTACTCCACACATCGACCGCTATCCAGCATGCATCTAGTGTATTGATTTCATGACGAATAGAGTAACGCCTTAAGCAAGATGACATGATGTAGAGGGATAAACTCAAACCAATGATGAAAACCCCATCTTTTTACCCTTGATGGCAACAACAGGATGCGTGCCTCGCTATCCCTTCTGTCACTGGGTGAGGTCACCGCACGGTATGAAACCAAAACCGAGCACTTCTCCCATTGCAAGAATCATAGATCAAGCTGGCCAAACAATACCCACAACTCGAAGAGAATTACAAGGATATGAAATCATGCATAAGAGAGGTTAGAAGAAACTCAAATAAGATTCATAGATAATCTGATCATAAATCCACAATCCATCGGATCTCAACAAACACACCGCAAAAGAATATTACATCGGATAGATCTCCATGAAGATCATGGAGAACTTTGTATTGAAGATCCAAGAGAGAGAGAAGAAGCCATCTAGCTACTAGCTATGGCCCGTAGGTCTATGGTGAACTACACACGCATCATCGGAGAGGTCATGGTGTTGATGAAGAAGCCCTCTGTATCCGAATCCCCTCCGGCAGGGCACCAGAACGTGCCCCAGATGGGATCTTGCGGAGACAGAAGCTTGCGGCGGCGGAAAAGTACTTTCGATGATCTCCTGATTTTTTCTGGAATTATTGGGAATATATAGGCGAAAGACCTAGGGCAGAGGTGGCGCAGGGAGCCCACAAGCCTGGGAGGCGCGGGCCCCCTGGCCGCGGCTAGGGGTCTTGTGGGGTCCCTCGTGGCCCCCTGCCTTGGTTCTCAAGTTTCCCGATCTTCTTCTGTTTCAGAAAAAAAATCTTTTTGGAAGTTTCGTTCCGTTTGGACTCCGTTTAAAATCCACCTCTGAAAGCGGTCAAAAACACGGAAAACCAGGATCTGGCACTTGGCACTGAGTTAATAAGTTAGTCCCAAAAAGATATAAAAGGCATACAAAACATCCAAAGTTTGAGAGGATAATAGCATGAAACCATAAAAAATTATAGATACGTTGGAGACGTATCACCATATCATGTCACTTATGATTTGCATGTGATGTTAATCCTTTTATGCACCTTATTTTGCTTAGAATGACGGTACCATTATAAAGTGATTTCTCACTAAAATTTCAAGATAAAATTGTGTTCTCCCCGACTGTGCACCGTTGCGACAATTCGTCGTTTCAAGATACCACGTGATGATCAGGTGTGATAGACTCAACGTTCACATACAATGGGTGAAAAACAATTGCACACGTGGAACACTCGGGTTAAACTTGACAAGTCTTGCATGTACAGGCATGACCTCGGAACACAAGAGACTGAAAGATCGAGCATGAATCATATAGTTGATATGATCAACATGGAGATGTTCACCACTGAAACTATACTCAACTCACGTGATGATCGGACTTGAGTTAGTGAATTTGGGTCATGCGACACTCGAATGACTAGAGGGATATCTATTTGACTGGGAGTTTATTAGTAATATTATTAGCTAAACTCAATTGTCTTGAACATAATCTAAGTAATCTTTGCAAAATTTTATGTTGTAGATCTACGGCTCGCGCAGTAGAAACCCTGAATTTTAATACCTTCCTATAGAAAGCTAAGCTGAAAGATGATGGAAGCAACTTCGTTGACCGGGTCAAAATTTGAGGCTTATCCTCCAAGTTGGCCAAAAGCAATATGTGCTTGATTCTCCGCTAGGTAATGCACCACCTACTACGGCGATCCAAGATGTTTTGAACGCTTGGCAAGCGCGTAAGGATGAGTACTCACTAATTCAATGTGCAGTTTTGTATGGCTTAGAACCGGGACTTCAAATACATTTTGAACATCATGGAGCATATGAGATGTTCCAGGAGTTGAAGTTTATCTTTGAGAAGAATGTCCGGATCGAGAGGTATGAGACCTCCGATAAGTTCTATGCTTGCAAAATGGAGGAGAATTCGTGTGTCAGTGAACACGTGCTCAGAATGTCTGGATACTCTAACTGTCTAGCTGAGCTGGTGATTGAACTCCCGCAAGAAGCTATCACTAATAGAATTCTTCAGTCACTTCCACCTAGCTATAAGAGCTTCGTGTTGAACTATAACATGCAAGGGATGAATAAGTCACCCGACGAGTTATTTGCGATTTTGAAAGTCGCTGAGTGAGAAATCTAGAAAGAACATCAAGTCTTGATAGTTAATAAGACCACTAGTTTCAAGAAAAACGGCAAAGGCAAGAAGGGTAACTCCAAGAAGAGTGTCAAAGCTGTTGCCGCTCCGACGAAAAAACCCAAGGCTGGACCTAACCCGGAAACTGAGTGCTATTATTGCGAGGGGACTGGTCACTGGAAACGCAACTGCCCCAAGTATGTGGCCGATAAGAAGGCGGCCAACGCCAAACAAGGTATATATGATATACACGTTATTGATGTGTACATCACCAGCTCTCGTAGTACTGCCTGGGTATTTGATACCGGTTCTGTTGCTCACATTTGCAACTCAAAACAGGAACTGCGGAATAAACGAAGGCTGGCGAAGGATGAAGTGACGATGCACATGGGAAATGGTTCCAAGGTTGATGAGATATCCGTTGGCACGGTCTCACTTCAGTTACCATCGGGATTAGTGATGAACTTAAATAATTGTTATTTAGTGCATGCGTTGAGCAGGAACATTATATCACGATCTTGTTTATTGTGAGATGGTTACTCATTTAAGTCAAAGAATGATGGTTGTTCTATTTATATGAGTAATATCTTTTATGGTCATGCAGCTAATGTGAGGGGTGTGTTCATATTGAATCTCGATTCCGATGACACTCATATCCATAACATTGAGAACAAAAGATGTTGAGTTAACAATGATAGCGCCACTTTCTTGTGGCACTCCCGCTTGGGTCATATTGGTGTTAAGCGCATAAAGAAACTCCATGCTGATGGACTTTTGGAGTCACCATGTCTCATGGGCAAGATGACTAAGACTCCGTTCTCTGGAACAATGGAGCGTGCAAATGACTTGTTGGAGATCATACATACTGTTGTATGCGGACCAATGAGCATAGAGGCATGTGGCGGATATCGTTATTTTCTTACATTCACTTACGATTTGAGTAGGTATGTCTATATCTACTTGATGAAGCACAAGTCTGAAACATTTGAAAAGTTCAAACAATTTCAGAGTGAAGTTGAAAATCATCGTAGCAAGAAGATCAAGTTCCTGTGATCTGATCGAGGAGGTGAATATTTGAGTTAGGAGTTTGGTGCTCACTTGAGACAATGTGGAATTGTTTCACAGTTGACACCGCTTGGAACACCACATCATAATGGTGTGTCCGAACGTCGTAATCGTACTTTATTAGATATGGTGTGTTCTATGATGTCTCTTACGGATCTGCCATTATTATTTTGGGGCTATGCATTGGAGACAGCTGCATTCACTTTAAATAGGGCACCATCAAAATCCGTTGAGACGACACCATATGAGCTATCGTATGGCAAGAAGCCAAAGTTGCCGTTTCTTAAAGTTTGGGGATGTGATGCTTATGTCAAAAACCTCCAGCCTGAAAAGCTGGATCCCAAAGCAAAAAAGCGCGTCTTCATAGATTACCCAAAAGAGACAGTTGGGTATACCTTCTATCTCAGATCTGAGGGCAAAGTGTTTGTCGCTAAGAACGAAGCTTTTCTTGAGAAAGAGTTTCTCTCGAAAGAATTGAGTGAGAGGAAGATAGAACTTGATGAGGTTGTGGAATCTCTGCTTCAACAAGATGGTGGCGTAGGACAGAAAAAAAATTCTGTTGAGGCAACACTAGTTGAAGAGGAAGATAATGATGATGATAATGCAGCTTCAGATCAAGTTACTGTCAGACCTCGCAGGTCGACAAGAGCACGTACTGCTCCAGAGTGGTATGGGAATCCTGTCTTGTCAATCATGTTGTTGGACAACAACGAGCCTGTGAATTATGGAGAAGCAATGATGGGCCCAGATTCCAACAGATGGTTAGAAGCCATGAAACCCGAGATAGGATCTATGTATGAAAACAAAGTATGGACTTTGGAAGTATTACCTGCATGTCGCAAGGCTATTCAGAACAAATGGATCTTTAAGAAGAAGACAGACGCAGACGGGAATGTGACCGTTTATAAAGCTTAACTTGTGGCCAAGGCTATTTGATTATGAAATCTGGCAGATGGATGTCAAAACTGCGTTCCTTAACGGGTTTCTTCAGGAAGAGTTGTATATGATGCAACCCGAAGGTTTTGTCGATCCAAAGAATGCTGACAAAGTGTGCAAGCTCTAGCAATCCATTTATGGACCGGTGCAAGCATCTCGGAGTTGGAAACAACGCTTTGATGAGGTGATCAAGGCATTTGGGTTTATACAAGTTTTTGGAGAAGCTTGTATTTACAAAAAAGTGAGTGAGAGCTCTATAGCGTTTTAATATTATATGTGGATGACATATTGCTGATTGGAAACAATGTAGAGTTTCTGGAAAGCGTAAAGGATTACTTGAACAAAAGTTTTTCAATGAAGGACCTAGGAGAAGCTGCTTACATATTGGGCATAAAAATCTATAGAGACAGGTCAAGGCACCTAATAGCTCTTTCACAAAGCACATACCGCGATAAAGTTTTGAAGAAGTTCAAAATGGAACAATCGAAGAAAGGGTTCTTGCATGTGTTACAAGGTATAAAGTTGAGTAAGACTCAATGTCAAGTAATTGCAGAAGATAGAGAACATATGAGTGTCGTCCCCTATGCTTCGGCCATAGGGTCTATCATGTATGCAATGTTGTGCACAAGACCGGATGTCAGTCTGGCCATAAGTATGGCAAGCAGGTTTCAAAGTGATCCAGGAGTGGAACACGGGGCGGCGGTCAAGAATATTCTGAAGTACCTGAAAAGGACTAAGGAAATGTTTCTCGTTTATGGAGGTGACGAAGAGCTCGTCATAAAGGGTTACGTCGATGCAAGCTTTTACACTGATCCAGATGACACTAAGTCTCAAACCGGATACGTATTTATTCTTAACGAGGGTACGGTAAGCTGGTGCAGTTCCAAGCAAAGTGTCGTGCGTGATTCTACATGCGAAGCGGAGTACATAGCTGCCTCACACGCGGCTAAGTAGTGTATCTGGATGAAGCAATTCATGTCAGATCTTGGAGTTGTGCCAAGTGCACTCGACCCAATCAATTTGTTCTGTGACAACACTAGTGCCATTGCTCTAGCCAAGGAACCAAGGTTTAACATGAGGACCAGACACATAAACTGACGCTTCAATGCCATCCGTGATTACATCAAGGAGGAAGACATAAATATTTGCAAAGTACACACGAATCTGAATGTTGCAGATCCTCTGACTAAACCTCTTTCACGTGCAAACCATGATCAACACCAGAATTGTATGGGTGTTAGATTCATTACATTGTAAATCACATAGAGATGTGAAGCTAGATTATTTACTCTAGTGCAAGTGGGAGACTGTTGGAAATATGCCCTAGAGGCAATAATAAAATAGTTATTATTATATTTCCTGTTTCAAGATAACCGTTTATTATCCATGCTATAATTTTATTGAACGGAAATATAAATGCATGTGTGGATATAATGACAAAACAGTGTCCCTAGTGAGCCTCTAGTTGACTAGCTATTGGTCAAGGATGGCTAAGGTTTCCTAGCCATAGACAAGTGTTGTCACTTGATGACGGGATCACGTCATTAGGAGAATGATGTGATGGACAAGACCCAAACTATAAACGTATCATATGATCGTGTCAGTCTATTGCTACTGTTTTTCTGCATATCAATGTATCTGTTCCTATGACCATGAGATGATGTAACTCACTGACACCGGAGGAATGCCTTATGTGTATCAAACGTCGCAACGTTACTAGGTGACTATAAAGGTGCTCTACGCGCATCTCCAAAGGTGTCTGTTGGGTTGGTGTTAGGGCATATTTATGCCTAAGTGATTTTGGTGATTGATGACAATACCTTAGTGGACTAATCGTGTGCATTGAGCATTTCAGATAATACATGACAAAGGCACAAGACGATTCGGCACCCCTCCGTGGAATAGAAGCATGGTGTCATCTACGATTTTCTTTGGTGGTTTTGAGTCGTAGGAACGCCGTACTATTAAGAGGGGATCCGTGTCCGAAAGGTTTGGGTGGAATCAATCTCGGACGCACACGTTTTATCTCCATCTCTTTTCCCTTGCAACTATGGAGCTTGTTCCCTCTCTGTTCTTTCTCTCTATCTTGTAAAAAGGCCTCTGGCGGTAGTACCGCTGGAGGTGAGCGGTAGTACTGCTCGGTCCTAGCGGTAGTATCGCATAAGCTGGCGGTAGTACCGCTGGGCTGGCGGTAGTACCTCCCCTGGCCAGTGGTAGTACCGCTCCAAGATTGTAGTACTGCCATCCTTGCGGCTGTACTGCGTCAGATTTTGTGAAGGCTTTCTTGGCGGTGGTAGGCCCGGTAGTAGCTCTTGCGCTACCATGGGCCCAGTGGTAGTACTGCTCTGGTCCTAGTGGTAGTATCGCTGGAGGGGCAACGGTAGTACCGCTGCTGCCAGCGGTAGTACCGCCCTGCTCGTGCTGAGAGTGAGGGTAACGGTTGGATCTGTTGCCTCACTATATAAAGGGTTCTTCCACTTCAAGAACACTACCTTTGACCCTCCAACACTCCATTGTTGCTCCCTAAGCTCATAAGTGCCCGATGTCCCTCCCTAGCCAATCAAACATGTTGATTTTCTAGGGATTGGTGGAGAAGGCCTAGATCTACACTTCCACCAAGAGAAATTTGATTTCCCCCACTAATCCCTTGCGGATCTTGTTACTCTTGGGTGTTTGAGCACCCTAGACGGTTGAGGTCACCTCGGAGCCACATTCCATTGTGGTGAAGCTCCGTGGTCTTGTTCGGAGCCTCCAAGCTTTGTGTGGAGTTAGCCCAACCTTGGTTGTAAAGGTTCGGTCGCCGCCTTCAAGAGCACCTATAGTGGAATCACGACACCTTGCATTGTGTGAGGGCGTGAGGAGAATACCATGGCCCTAGTGGCTTATTGTGGAGCATTGTGCCTCCACACCGCTCCAACGGAGACGTACTTCCTGTCAAAGGGAAGGAACTTCGGTAACACATCCTCGTCTTCATCGGTTCCACTTGTGGTTATCTCTAACCTTTACATTGTGTATGTTATTGTTGTAGATTATTTCTTACTTGTCTTAGCGATTATAGTTGGTAGCATCATATAGGTTGATCACCTTGTTGTCATTTTAGAAAACCTTTATGTTGCTAACCCTAACTTGTTAAGAATTGTTACAAAGTGGTAGTTGCCTATTCACCCCCCTCTAGTCAACCATATCGATCCTTTCAATTGGTATCAGAGCCACGTCTCTTTATTATGGGTTCACCGCCCGAAGAGTATGGATGAGTATGAGGGAGGAACCCATGGGCAACCCGAGGCCATGGCCTTGACTTCGATCACCAGGGACTACTTGAATGCGACTATGGACAACATCAGGACATCCTTGACGAACGAAGTCAACACCATGCTTAAAGAGTTAATTGAGGGAATTAAAAGTTCTCTCGAACCGGCGTTGGTGGCTAAACCCGTCAACACGGATTCAGAGGCCAATTCCTCCAAGGAAGCGGCTAAAGGTATGCAACCTTCTTCCCCTCACGATATTAATGGGACTGGAACCTATACCTCAGTTCCACCTCCCATGGTCTATGGAGGGGCGGTTCCTACTCCGCGTATTAATCTTGTAGGTCCTCCTCCTAAGCTTGTTAAGGGTGATTTTGCTAACTGGGTATTTTCCATTAAGTCTCATTTGAATCGCAGCTCAACAAATTTATGGAGAATCATTGAGAAAGGCTACTATCCACATGACCCAAGCAACCTCACTCCAAGAGAAGAAGCGGACAATCAATATAATCACTCCGCATTGTTTATTCTCCAGTCCGCAGTGCCTCCTGAAGATCTTCCTCACTTGTGCCCCTTCACTCTGGCTAAGGACTGTTGGGAGCACATTATGGTGCTATACAAGGAAAGCTCAAGCATTCAATGGTCCAACTATGAAATGGTGCTTGATGAGGCCGATGAGTTTGTGATGAAGGAAGATGAGGACCCTCATGATCTCTATCGAAGGGTGACTGCTATTGCTGTTGCTCTCAAGGATCATGGAAGCAAGGATGTGGATGACACATGGATCAAGCGCAAGTTTCTCAAGGCCACCATGCCATTTAGCAAAGCCATGTCATCCGTCATTCGCCAACGACCAGATTTCCATTCCTTGTCCTCCAGTGAGGTGTTGGGTGAATTCATTGCAATGTCAATCATGAACAAGACCGTTGATAATGCACTTGCTCGCATTTGGTCAAAGACAGCTTCACCCAACCTTGCTTTAAAAGCAAAGGCTGCTTCTGAAGAAGAAGAAGAGGATGAGGAAGAGGAGAGCTGCCCTGAAGACACTAAGTATGCTTATCACGAGCACATGTCTCTTGCGTCAAGGCAATTCTGGGGCAAAAAGATAAACTCAAGGCCCAACTTCTCCAAGAATAACTCAAGTGGGTTCAAGTCCAAGCAACGTGTGAGGACAAGCTATAACTGCGGCAATGTGAGTCACTTCATGGCAGAATGTCCCTATGAGAAGAGGGAAGACAACGGGGGCAAGCTCATTTGCAAAGACAAAGCCAAGTCTTTCCCAAACAAGAACAACTTTGTCAAGAAACCCCATCCAAAGGGTATGGTGGCACTTGAAGAGTACCCCTCCGATGATGATGACGATGATGATATGGTGGCAACTGCGACTGTAGCCATTGCCACCCCTTCTTCCAAGATGTCTCTCTTCAACGCCCCCAATGATATCCACACCGCCAAGTGCCTTATGGCCAAAGGTATCGATCAGGTAACACCCAACATTAAGACCACCATCACTACTGCTCCTTCATTGTTAAATTGTGTTGATAATAGTGATGTTGTGGAACTTAATGAGCATGATTTTGATAAATTTCTGTGTAAAATCAAAGGAGAATCCAAGAAGCACTTTGTTGCTCTTTTGGAACAACTGGGTGAGGCTAATGACCTCATCGAGTCTCATGAGGAGACCATCTCCGATCTGCAAGGACATAGTCGTGACTATGCCGATGAGATTGCTGAATTATCTATTGCACTAGAAAAAGAGCGTAGTCTTCGTTTGGCTCTTGAGGAGTCACACAACGATGATTGCGCTAAATTGCAAAAGGAACTAGATCATGCTATTGTTCTTACTCGTGTGCTTAAGTCTGAAAAGGTTGCACTTGGGGTTGGCCATGACAGACTCAAAGCGGAGTTTGATACACTTGACAAGGCTCACAAGGTCTTGAAAGGTGTTCATTTCTCCCTGAAAGAGTCTCATGATCAACTCCAAGAAAAGCTTACCAAGGAGATGTCTACTTGTCCTCCTTTCGTTATAATTGATAATGCTTGTACAACTAACCCTTGTTGTGAGCATGTACATCTTGTCGAGGAAAATGCCAAGTTGAAGGATCAACTTGAGAAGGGCCTTGTGTCATGCATCCAAGGCGAGAAGAACCTAAACGACCTTTTGAGCAATCACAAGGGTGTTGTAGGAAAGGAGGGACTTGGACTTACATCCAAGTCGAAACGGAAAAGGAAGAACAGGAAAAAACGATCCCCTACTCTCATGGACATCTTTGTCAAAGAGGGTGAAGGGACTCAGAAGGAGAACAGGAACAAGGTGGGGGAATGGTAGCATCAAGAAGGGCAAAACCATTCCTACCAACACAACCGACAAACTCAATCCATCCTATGTTTTATGTCGTGCTGGTGATGGGCATGTCTATGCCAGATTTGTTGGTTCTTACTATGAGTCCATTGAATGGGCTATTTGGGTTCCTAAGACCCTTGTCTCTAACAGTAAAGGATGCATTCAAAAATGGGTACCTAAAACCAAGCCTTGATCTATTGCAGGAGTTTGCTTCCCGTGGGTTGTCATGGCTGCTCGATAGTGGAGCAACAAATCATATGACCGGAAGCAAGGACTTAGTGGTGTATGTGCATCCTTCCCCATCTATGCCCACCCATGTCCAATTCGTTGATGCATCAACGTCCAAGGTATTGAGATTTGGTAAGGTGGTCATCTCTCAAGAGTTATCTATTGAGAAGGTCATGCTTGTTAAGTCCCTTGCTTACAATTTACTTTTGGTTCGTCAACTTGCAATTATGGGCTTTGCCACATTCTTTAATCTTGATACCGTGGTCCTTTTATGGAGCAAGCCTCTTAAAGTAGCCTATGTTGGATATGTCGAAAATGGTCTCTATGTGGTGAACCTTTCACACCGACCCACTAAGACTGCGACTTGTCTAAGGGGTAAAGTTGATGTGGGCTGGCTTTGGCATCGCCAACTAGCTCATGTCAATATCAGATCTTTGCAAAGTGTCCTCAAAGGGGACCATGTTCGTGGACTAACATATGTGAGTTTTGCCAGAGATCGTGCTTGCAGTGCCTGCATTGAAGGGAATTTTCATGAAACTGCTCATCGTCCAACGACTGTCATTTACACTAAGAGGCCGTTAGAGCTCCTTCATATGGATCTCTTAGGCCCCCCATCATTTGATAGTCTTGGGGGCAGAAAGTACTGCTTGGTGATTGTTGATGATTACTCAAGATACACCTGGGTATATTTCTTCAAGAGGAAGAGTGAGCCTCAACAAACCGTCATCAACTTTGCTAATGAAGCTCAACGACAACATGAAGCAAAGATTTTGATGATTAGAAGTGACAACGGCACCGAGTTCAAGAACTACACCTTGGATGAGTTCCTTAGTGATGAGGAAATCAAACATCAATACTCAGCACCATACACCCCTCAACAAAATCGTGTGGCAGAAAGGAAGAACCGGACGTTGATGGACGCGGCAAGAACAATGATGGCGGAATTCAAATTTTCGTATAACTTTTGGGCCGAAGCCATCAATACAACATGTCATGCATCCAATCGGCTCTATATCCGCAAAAGCTTGAATAAGACCCCATATGAGATTCTCACCGGAAACAAACCCAATCTCAAGTACTTCCGGGTATTCGGGTGTAAGTGTTTCATTCTCAAGAAAGGTGCGCGTTTAGCTAAATTTGATTCTAGAGCTCAAGAGGGCATCTTTGTTGGTTATGCTACAAACTCTCATGCTTACCGTGTCCTCAACAAGTCCACCGGGCTCATTGAGGAAACGTGTAACGTGGAGTTTGATGAAAATAATGGCTCCCAAGTGGAGCAAAGAGGTCTTTGTGATGTAGGTGATGAAATTCCTCCCCAAGCCATAAGAAGAATGGGGAGTGGTCAAATACTCCCCATTAAGGAACCCCTTGTGGCCAAAGGAGAAGGACAACACTCTACTCAAGTGGATCCATCACTCTCGCAAGCCCCACACGCTTCCGATGAACAAAGAGAAAACCCTCAACTACCTGAACAGGTAAAAGGACAAGATCAATCGCTCAAAGATGGCGATGTACCACATGATGTCCGAGTGCTTACACAAGGTTCTGAATCTTCTCAAGATCAAGATCAAGTGCAGCTACAAGATCTAGATCAAATGCAGGCACAAGATCAAGATCAAGAGCAACCATAAGATCAAGAACAAACCAGTGAGCCTGTCAAGTCGAAAATCAAGTTGATCATGATGTTGTTTCTCAATTTCCTTCTGCAACACCTAAGAGGAGCATCGGTGCCAAGGGAGGATCAAAACGGAAGGCCAAGCAAAGTAATCAAGTTGATGCTCCCCAGTTATCAAGTGCAGAACTCTTGGAGCGTCGCGCAGCCAAGATTGCAAACAAGCTGAGAGTCAAGTCACATCTTATGAAGAACGTGCTTGGTAGTTTAAAAAGGGTTGTATCCACTCGTCAACAAATTTCGAATTATTGTGAGCATCACGCGTTTGTTTCGTATTGTGAACCTCAACAGGTATAGGAAGCGCTCGATGATGAGGATTAGCTTATGGCCATGCATGAAGAACTCAACAACTTGGAGCGTAATCAAGTCTGGAAATTAGTGCCAAGACCAAAGGAGGAACATAATGTCATCGGGGCCAAATGGATCTTCAAAAACAAGCAAGATGCCAATGGGATTGTGGTTCGAAACAAGGCAAGATTGGTGACTCAAGGCTACTCCCAAGTCGATGGTATCGACTATGGTGAAACCTTTGCCCCTGTTGCTCGTCTAGAAACCATGGCTCACGCTCATGTATTGCGTGAGAGTTGAATTTTTTTGAGAAAGTAAAGGTGTGAAAACAATTACTTGGCCAATATCAAGGTTGTGCATGATTTAAATTCGTTGTGCAAGGATGATAGAGCATAGCCAGACTATATGATTTTGTAGGGATAACTTTATTTTGGCCTTGTTATTTTGAAAGTTCATGATTACCTTGCTAGTTTGCTTGAAGTATTATTGTCTCCACGTCAATAGCAAACTATTGTTTTGAATCTAATGGATCTGAACATTCACGTCACATAAGAGGAGTTACAAAGTACATCTATGCTAGGTAGCATGAAAGCATCAAAAATTCATTCTTTATCACTTCCCTACTCGAGGACGAGCAGGAGTTAAGCTTGGGGATGCTTGATAAGTCTCAAACGTATCTATAATTTTTGATGGTTTCATGCTGTTATCTTGTCAACTTTGGATGTTTTATATACCTTTTATATCTTTTTTGGGACTAACTTATTAATTCAGTGCCAAGTGCGAGTTCCTGTTTTTTCTGTGTTTTTGACTCTTTTCAGATCTGATTTTGGAACGGAGTCCAAACGGAATAAAATCCCAAAAATAAATTTTTCCAGAACAGAAAAAGATCGGGGGACTTGAAGGCCAAGGCAGGAGGCCCACAGGGAGCCCAGAAGCCCTGACACCACGGCCAGGGGGGCCCGCGGTGACCAGGCTTGTGGCCTCCTTGGCGCTCCCCTGCCCTAGCTCTTTGGCCTATATATTCCCTAAAATACCAGAAAAAATCAAGGGATCCACGAAAACACTTTTCTGCCGCCGCAAGCTTCCGTTTCCGCGAGATCTCATCTAGAGACCCTTCCCGGTGCCCTACGGAGGGGACTTTGGAGCTGGAGGGCTTCTACATCAACATCATCGCCTCTCCAATGACTCGTGAGTAGTTCACTTCAGACCTACATGCCCATAGTTAGTAGCTAGATGGCTTCTTCTCTCTCTTGGATCTTCAATACAAAGTTCTCCATGATCTTCATGGAGATCTATCCGATGTAATCCTCTTTGGCGGTGTGTTTGTCGAGATCCGATGAATTGTGTATTTGTGATCAGGTTATCTTTGAATTATATTTGAGTCTTTGCTGATTTCTTATATGCATGATTTGATATCCTTGTAAGTCTCTCCAAGTCTTGGGTTTTGTTTGGCCAACTAGATCTATGATTCTTGCAATGGGAGAAGTGCTTGGTTTTTGGTTCATACCGTGCAGTGACCTTTCTCAGTGACAAAAGGGGCATCAAGGCACGCATCATGTTGTTGCCATCAAGGGTAACAAGATGGGCTTTCATCATAGATTTGGATTGTCCATCTACATCATGTCATCTTTCTTAAGGCGTTACTCTGTTCTTATGAACTTAATACACTAGATGCATGCTGGATAGCGGTCGACGTGTGGAGTAATAGTAATATATGCAGAAAGTATCGGTCTACTTGTTTTGGACGTGATGCATATAGATATGATCATTGCCATAGATAACGTCATGACTTTGTGCGGTTCTATCAATTGCTCGACAGTAATTTGTTCACCCACTGTCTACTTGCTTTCATGAGAGAAGCCACTAGTGAACACTACGGCCCCCGGGTCTATTCACAACTGTCGTCTCCACTTTTACTTTTACTTTGCCTTGTTTACTTTTTGCTTTCAGTTCTCACTTTGCAAAAAATCTATAAGGGATTGACAACCCCTTCATAGCGTTGGGTGCAAGCTCTTTGTGTTTGTGCAGGTACTTGTGACTTGACGTGATCCTCCTACTGGATTGATACCTTGGTTCTCAAACTGAGGGAAATACTTACCGCCGCTGTGCTACATCACCCTTTCCTCTTCAAGGGAACACCAACGCAAGGCTCCAAAGCCGCGGGGGAATCCTTTGCATATTTGCCAAGCAAGTCCCTATAGGCGTAGCCCGTAGCAGAAGGATTCGTAGCGCCGTTGCCAGGGAAGGTCTTTTGTTGCCATGGCATCCCCCAGCGCATGTCACTTCAGAATTTTTGCAATGTTTGCAAATTACCTTATGTTGGGGATATTCATGAACCTCGTCCACGGGACTTGGAGGCTTTCATAGATACTATTGCTGTAGAAGAGGAGAGAGGAGTGTCTTGCGCTAGAGCTTCTAGCATACATTTTCCCGTGCTTCGGTACTTCTCATTATTCGTGGGAAAATGTTTGATTGGCCTTGGGAAAGCTAGGGCCCTTAGCTCCCCAGATCTTGCGCTTTTGCGCGAAGCCCTTTATAATGATAAAACTTATAGCTTGGGCGCTATAGTAGCTCAACGGTTGAACACGAACCGTTCTAAAGGCGTTGTTTATGGAGGTATCTATGCTACCCGTCTTGCCACACATTTTGAGATACCTATTAGACTGGACGAGGAAGAAGAGAGCTCTTCCTGAGAGATATCTAGATTATGATAGCATGGTTCGCCATGACTTTCTTGATAGAGATATAAATATAAGGATGATTTATAACCTGGTATTTAGTCAGGGTACTCGTGAGACTATTACGTTGTCTGCTCCTTCTTTGTCCAATCTTCATACACGCAGGTACATTATTATGCCCTCGGACATCTACGCACATTGGGGCATAGCCCAACCACAGGTGCCCGTGCCCGAGCTACCAGACGCCAGTTTATCAGTGGGAGCCAGAGAAGCTCACATAGCAGTGGCACCCTCAGTACACTCCGGAGTACCCCGGAGACGGTTACTTCCCACCATGGGAGTAGACCAACTTAGGCCAAAAGCCTAAGCTTGGGGGAGTACGTGTTTCTCACCGACTTTATATTCTTGCTTACGCTTTCACTCTGTTAGTCTGTGTTCACACTTTGCCACTGTATCATCCATGCTAGTTTATTTCCTTTCCTCGTCTTCTTTTTGTGTGTTTGCCTAGTTTGAGAAAACCCAAAAATATTTCTTGTTCTTCTTTTGCTTGTTGGGAGCTTTCCCGTGTAAATAGTTTTCTTTTTCTTTGGGTCAAGGTAGAAGACCATGGTTACAATGTTTAGTGGCTCTCGCATGAATATCTGTTTATCTATCAAAGAGCCATATTACTTTGTCTTCTCCTTTGTGTTTGCTTGCAGATTACAGCGTAGTCCAATGCACGAGCGCTCTTATTATTGTTGACATCACTCGGTCGTGCAAGTGAAAGGCAATAATGACGATATATGATGAAGTGACTGAGCCTGGAAAAGCTGGTATGAACTCGATCTATTTTGTTTTTGTAAATATGACTAGCTCATCATTCTTGATTTAGCTTTGTTATGAGAGAAACATGTTTGTGATGACAACTTAGAGATCATAGTTTCTGATGCCATGCTTAATTAGCTAGGAGCTTATAATGGTTTTTCTTGGATGCCAACATGAATCTTGACATAATTATGATGTAGTAAGATAGGATGATATCCTCCTTTAAATGATTCAAGTGGCTTGACTTGGCACATGTTCACGCATGTAGTTGAAACAAAATCAACATAGCCTCTATGATATTCATGTTCATGGTGATTTATGTCCTACCCATGCTTGCACTCGATGTTGGTTAATCTTAATGCATTTTGATGACTGTTGTCGCTCTCTAGTTGTTCGCTTCCCAGTCTTTTGCTAGCCTTCACTTGTACTAAGCGGGAATACTGCTTGTGCATCCACTTCCATAAACCCAAAGTTGTTCCATATGAGTCCACCATACCTACCTATATGCGGAATCTACCTGCCATTCCAAGTAAATTTCCATGTGCCACTCTCTAAATCTTCAAGAAATAATCTGTTTTGCATGCCCGAACCGCTCATGTGGTGACAGGGGGCTATCAGTATCTTCCATGCTAGGCGTTTTATCCTCGATATGTGTTTATTCACTATCATTCACGAGAAAAGATAATTGCAAACAAAACTCCCCCTGGATTGATGTTGGTATGGACGGCACCCGAGTATTCGGCTAGTCGTGGACTGTGATTGATCTGTGGTGGGGGAGTCAAAACTTTACTTTTCTGTTTGGGAACCGCCTATAGCATGTGTAGCGTGGAAGATGGTGAAAACTCTTGGTCATTGCATTGAGAATGAAAGCATGCCACCCAAAATTACTATCTCTGTTTTAAAAGCTTGAGCTCTGGCACCTGTGTAAATCAATGCTTCCCTCTGTGAAGGGCCTGTCTATTTATGTTCCTGTTGAGTCATCCTCTTCTTAAAAAGCACCAATTAGAGAGCACCTCTGTCATTTTTATGCTTTGCTTTGGACTGATGTTGAGTATGACTGTGACCGGATCTTCTTTGCCATGAATTATAATGTTTAGTCAGCCCTTGGTCTTTAAAGGTGCTCTGCGTTTATGTTTTGCAGTCTCAGAAAGAGCTAGCGAGATACAACCTGTTTGTACTGCTTCATGATTGGTTTGATGGAAGTGTTGACATTTGGAACTCATTATTATTGCTCGCTAGTTGATTATGCCATTGATATGAGTTTACCATGAGACCTAGATGTCATTTGCTTATGTGGCTAGCTTATGATCTTGCTGAAATTCTCGATATGAGTTAGACATAGTTGCAACAACAAGATCAAACAGAGTTCGTAAAAGTTTTTCTTTTATCTCTTTCAGTTTGTCAACCGAATTGCTTGAGTACAAGCAAGGTTTTAAGCTTGGGGGAGTTGATACGTCTCCGTCGTATCTACTTTTCCAAACTCTTTTGCCCTTTTTTTGAATGGAACTAACCCGGACTAACGTTGTTTTCAACAGAATTGCCATGGTGTTGTTTTTGCGTAGGAATAAAAGTTCTCGAAATGACCTGGAAATTTACGGGGATTTTTTGTGGAATATATAAAAATACTGGCGCAAGAATCAACCGAGGAAGTTGAGCATGGAGCCCACAAGCCCACCAGGCGCGGGCCCCCCTGGTCGCGCCTGGCAGGCTTGTGGGGCCCACGAAGCTCCACCGCCTCCAAATCCAGCTCTATTTAGTCCCTTTCGTCCAGGAAAAAATCAAGGAGAAGATTTCATCGCTTTTTACGATACGGAGGCGCCGCCACCTCCTGTTCTTCCTCTGGAGGGCAGATCTGGAGTCCGTTCTGGGCTCCAGAGAGGGGAGATCGTCGCCATCGTCATCACCAACCTTCCTTCATCGCCAATTCCATGATGCTCTTCACCGTTCATGAGTAATATCATCGTAGGCTTGCTGGACGGTGATGGGTTGGATGAGATCTATCATGTAATCGAGTTAGTTTTGACGGGGATTGATCCCCAGTATCCACTATGTCCTGAGATTGATGTTGCTACTACTTTTCCATGCTTAATGCTTGTCACTAGGGCCCGAGTGCCATGATTTCAGATCTGAACCTACTATGTTGTCGCCAATATATGTGTTTTCTTGATCCTATATTGCAAGTTGTAGTCACCTACTATGTGTTATGACCCGGCAACCCCGGAGTGACAATAGCCGGAACCACTCCCGTAGATGACCATAGTATGAGGAGTTCATGTATTCACCAAGTGTTAATGTGTTGGTCCAGTTCTTTATTAAAAGGAGAACCTTAATATCCCGTAGTTTCCATTAGGACCACGCTGCCACGGGAGGGATGGACAATAGATGGCATGCAAGTTCTTTTCCCTAAGCAAGTATGACTACATACGGAATACATGCCTACATTACATTGACGAACTGGAGCTAGTTACATATCTCTCCGTGTTATAACTGTTGCATGATGAATAACATCTGGCATAATCATCCATCACCGATCCAATGCCGACAAGTCTTTTACTACTGGTCCTTCCTACGTTACTCTGTCGCTACTGTTGTCACTGCTGCTACTGTTACTCTGTTGCTATTGTTGTCAGTGCTGCTACTATTACGCTGTTGCTACTGTTGCCACTGCTGCTACTGTTACCGTTGCTACCGTTGCTATCACAGTACTTTGCTACTGATACTTTTCTGCAGATACTAAGTCTTTCAGGTGTGGTTGAATTGACAACTCAACTGCAAATACTTGAGAATATTCTTTGGCTTCCCCTTGTGTCGAATCAATAAATTTGGGTTGAATACTCTACCCTCGAAAACTGTTGCGGTCCCCTATACTTGTGGGTTATCAGGGTGGTGGAGGATCAGCACTCTCACGACCCGAATTCTGGCGAGTTGGTGGAGCCATCCTGGAGACGGACAACAACGTTAGACTAGATTACAATTGAAAGACTAAGTTGAATCAACAGACATAAAAATCTAAACAAGAATACTTAGCAATTGCACTTGAACTATAATTAGTAAGAATGCTTCCTCAAAGTAACTGCCGACAACACCTAATTCAAAGCCACTCGTAAACCAAGTATGAGCTAGGATTGCTCGAAACAAATGTATGATAGAGATTCCATCCAATATTTTCGTGGATATGATCGCACGGGCTCGATCCTATAGTAGCCATCACGTACAAGGCAGTGCACACGACATACGAAGCGTCCCCGACTCGTAGCAAGCTACAAGGACACTTTAAGACACAACAAGAACCATTGTAAGATGACAGTGAACAAATGAATCCACTGAATGTCGAATTCCAACCTCACATCATGCATCTGTTTGAAGATTGTCCTATAAGTAATTACCTGAGTTCCCACCTAAGAACTCCCGAAATTTCTGGTCATGCAATCTGGTCCACGGATACAAGGAATAATATATCACTCAACTCCTATACTAACCCGGCCAGTGTATCACATCCGTCAACACATAACCAGAATCCCGGAACTCCATCTATCTCAAACCCTCGTAATCACACAATACTAAGTATGACAGTACTCCCGAACTCTCTGCACCAGTACTAGGGATGCCGGGGTTATCTCGCCACTACTAGTATTGAACAATTTCGAACATCCTCTGTCCTGAGATACTGAGAAATCTGAATGATAACGATGTGCTCAAGAATTCCTTCGAGCTCAACTCCCCAGAATAAAATCAACACGAGAGGAGGCACCAAGACAGAACTCTATCACATCGGTATCATCTAGATTCCAATAATATCCGTGTGATCCTAAAAACAAAATTTTGAGCGAGAAGAGGAGTAGAATTAAAATTTCCTAAGTCGTGAACCTCGGCAATCTGGTCCACGGATACAAGGAGTAATATATCACGCAACTCCTATACTAACCCGGCCCGTGTATCACATCCGTCAACACATAACCAGAATCCTGAAACTCCATCTATCTCAGACCCTCGTAATCACACAATACTAAGTATGGCAGTACTCCCAAACTCTCTGCACCAGTACTAGGGATGACGGGGTTATCTCGCCACTACTAGTATTGAAACAATTTCGAACATCCTTCGTCGTGAGATACTAAGAAATCTGAGTGATAACGATGTGATCAAGAATTCCCTCGAGCTCCACTCCCCGGAATAAAATCAACACGGCAGGAGGCACCAAGACAGAACTCCGTCACATCAGTATCATATAGATTCCAATAATATCCGCGTGATCCTAAAAACATAATTTTGAGCGAGAAGAGGAGTAGAATTAAAATTTCCTAAGTCGTGAAATTCACCAGAGCATAGAAGAGGAGAAAAAAGAAACCTACTCTCCGATATAACTAAGACTCAAAATAGTTTTGCTAGACTCGACTCGGCCAAGTTCGATCACACAAAGGCTCCTATGGTCATAAGGCTCTGATTACCAACTTGTAACGCCCCGGACACACCCGCCGGTGATCGTTACTCCTGGTGGGAACTAGACTGGCCCCACATATCAATACTAGTATTATCTGTGCACTTTGTCCTGACTCATGCGCACCCGGGATCAACTTCCCGGTCAGTCGCCCATCCTAGAACTACTCCAACCCGAGCACGCTTAATATGGGAGTTCTGTTCGAATGGGCTCCCGGAAAAGAAGGAATTCCTTATTGATATGAGTAGTCTATCATCCCTAATAAGCCAGGCTATCACATACACCACCACTCAAAGGAACCGACGTCCTCGTCGGGCCACAGGAGCGTTCCCTCTTGGCACAAACGTCCATGCATCCAGTCCAGTACATGTGTCATGTCGTGTGCCACGACGGGTCACAAACGTCATGAATAACATGACCGCACACATGTCCGCAAACATCTATGTAACCGCGAGGGTCGTCTCTGATACCAACTTCTAACGACCAAGATGCAGCACTTTCCTTATTTGGGGGCAAGGCCTCAAAAGGGGAAAGGGTCACATCTAAGTATATCACAAGTAGGATAACAATGCCATTACATAAATAAAGAGATGAGTATAGGATTCGGCTTCCACTCGCCACATGCTAAATTACAATCCACACAAGCATTCATTATTCATACATAAAACAGGGTCCGACTACGGACAAGATAAATGGCAAAATCATGCTATCCCATCTTGCTAGTCCCACGATCACGACCATGCGCCTCTAGTCCTCGGGATACGTCACATACACCATGCCACTATCTTCGTCGAACTCCCACCTCAGCTGGGTATCCTCTGCAAGACCTGCATCTGGGGTACCTCGACCTGTGGGGGTGACAAGTGGTTTTCATCAAGGTATTCTCTGCAAACACTGAAATTATCGGTAACAGATAGTTGTGTGATAAGATAATTCGTTACGAGTAGCAAGTAACAATAGTAACAAAGGTGCAGCAAGATGGCCCAATCCCTTTTGTATCAAGGTACAAGCCTGGACAAACTCTTATGTGAGGTAAAGCGCTCCCGAGGACACGTGGGGATTTCTATCAAGCTAGTTTTCATCATGTTCATATGATTCGCGTTCGCTACTTTGATAGTTTGATATGTGGGTGGACCGGTGCTTGGGTGCTGCCCTTACTTGGACAAACATCCCACTTACGATTAACCCCTCTCACAAGCATCCGCAACTACAAAAGAATAATTAAGACTAAGTCTAACCATAGCATTAAACTAGTGCATCCAAATCATCCCCTTACGAAGCAACGCATAAACTAGGGTTTAAGCTTTTGTCACTCTAGCAACCCATCATCTACTTATTACTTCCCAATGCCTTCCTCTAGGCCCAATTAATGGTGAAGTGTTATGTAGTCGACGTTCACATAACACCACTAGAGGAAAAACAACATACAACGCATCAAAATATCTAGCGAATACCAAATTCACATGACTACTTATAGCAAGACTTATACCATGTCCTCAGGAACAAAAGTGACTACTCACAAAGCATAATTATGTTCATGACCAGAGAGGTATTGAATAGAATTAAGGATCTGAACATATAATCTTCCATCGAGTAATCGAACTAGGATCAATTACAAAGAGTAATCAACACTACTAGCAACCTTACAAGTACCAATGGGAGTCGTGAGACGGAGATTGGTTACAAGAGATGAACTAGGGTTTGGAGATGAGATGGTGCAGATGAATATTTTGATGGAGATGAGTCCCCTCCGGTGAGAGGAGTGTTGGTGATGACAATGGCCACGATTTCCCCCTCCACAAGGGAAATTTCCTCGACAGGACGGCCGTGCCGGAGCTCTAGATTGGTTCTATTCAAGTTCCGCCTCGTGGCGGCGGTGATTCCTCCCGAAAGCCTCCTACTCATTTTTTATGGGACGAAACCCTCCTTATAGCAAAAGATGAGCGCCGGAGGGGCAACGGGGGGGCCACAAGCCACCCAGGCCCGACCAGGGGGGTAGGCCGGGCCTGGCAGGCTTGTGGCATCCTAGTGGCTCCCCTCCGGTACTTCTTCCGCCCAGTATTTTTATAAAATCCAAAATAATTCCTCTTTGATTTTCACGGCTTTTGGAGTTGCGCATAATAGGTGTTTCAAACTTGCTCCTTTTTCAGACCAGAATTCCAGCTGTCGGCATTCTCCCTCTTCAGGTAAACCTTATAAAATAAGAGAGGAAATGCATAAGTATTGTACCATAAAGTGTAATAACAGCCCATAGATCGATAAATATCAACATAAAAGCATGATGCAAAATGGACGTATCAACACCCCCAAGCTTACACCTCGCTTGTCCTCAAGCGGAAGCCGACATCAATAAATATGCCCACATGTTTAGAGATAGAGGTGTCGATAAAAAAAATACAGACATGCAGGCATCATGATCATAATTAGACCAGCAATATCGTCATATAACCTCTTATGCTAAAGTGACAATTCCTTCAAAAGTAAAGTATGGATCAAGAACCTTATTGAGAATTAACAACCAATAGCCTTTAATCATTGAAACAATTGCAATTCATCATAACATCAGAAAGAATCAAATAAGAGCTTGTAAAGCAAATCCACATACTCAATCATCCTTTCGTCTTCTACAATTGCTAAAACTCACGTGGTACTCATGAGATCAAAGTTTCAGTTGGACACAGAGAAAGATAGGGGCTTATAGTTTCGCCTCCCAACTACTTACCTCAAGGGTAATGTCAACAATACTAATTCATGAGTACTTACTTCCAAGTTGACATATGAATATAGATCTTTCTCTAGCACATGACGTTAGTCAAGATAAAGGCGAAATAAGGAATTGGTGTCGATCACCATGACTCTTTTAAGGATAAAAAGTAAAGGTACAAGCTAGACCCTTCGCAGAAGGAAGCAGAGGTTGTCATGCGCTTTTGAGGTTTGGATGTGTGATCTCTTAGTGTGGAGGAACATCACTTTATATTGCCTCTTGTGATAAAGAACATTACTATGCAGTCTGTCGCTTTTATGTCTTCCTCATCACAGGTTCGTACAAAGCTTATTTTCCACGCACTAATAGATCATGCATATTTAGGGAGCAATTTTTATTGCTTGCACCGATGACAACTTACTTGAGGGATCTTATTCAATCCATAGATAGGTATGGTGGACTCTCATGGCAAAACTGGGTTGAAGGTTTACAGATGCACAAGTAGTATCTCTACTTAGTGCGGAAGTTTTGGCTAATACGAGGTGGAAGCAAGCGTAACATGCTAAGGGATCTCTAGTCATATAACATTGTTCGGAACCAAGAAAACATAATTCATTATGTTGTCTTCCTTGTCCAACATCTACTTCTAAGCATGTAATGATTTAATGAGTCTTCACAATCATAGATGGTGTCCAAGATGATATATTTATATGTGAACCTCTCTTTCTTTATTACTTCCTATTAATTGCAACAATGACCAAGGTCTACGTTTGTCCACCCGCAACAAGTTTCAATCAACATTCTTCTTATATGTGAACTCATCACTTCCCATAAGATCATTACATGATCTTTCATGCTATTGTTCTTTTATTATTCTTTTCTTTAGATCATGGCATGAGGCAAGGCCCTTAACTAAAACACTCTTTATTATATGACTCACGAACTCGATTACATTGGGGGTGACACAAAGCAAAACTCAAGCCTAGATCATACTAAGATCTTTCTTCTACTAGAAAAAAATAAAATCAAAAAGGATCGAACTAAGAAAAAGGTAAAGGCAAAAGATATGATGGTGATACGATACCGGGGAAACTCCCCCAAGCTTGGCACAAGCCAAGGGGAGTGCCCATACCCGTGCTTAATTGTCTTCCTTCGAAGGTGATGGTGTTGGAGTTGTTGCAGAGTTCTTGAACTTGTTTAATTTCCTCTTGAGCACAAAATTCAGCTCCTTCAGATCGTTAATTTCCTCTTCAAGCCTCAACACCCTTTGGCATAATTCTTGCTTACTCTCCTGCAAAAGACGAGAAGAGATAAACAAAATCTTAGGCTTCTTCCTTGAGTCAGGAAGGCTTGACTTCTTGAACTCCACATGTGTGTTTCCAGATTGGGGTAGAGAAGCCTCCTCTTCATCGGAGCTTGTTCCTTCCTTCCCCTCGGGATCATAATCTTCTTCCTCATCAGTGGTCCAACCATAATGATCCATGTCCCCATAGACCTTGGGGTTAGCAAGGTAATCGGCCACATAGCTTTCCCCCTCTGAATCTTGAGAAGACATCCTTGCCCTAAATCTACGGCAGAAACAGGCTCGAAACAAAAACAGAGGATATTTGCGTGATACAAGGGTCAGACCTTTCGGGAGAATATATAATGAATTTTTCCAGAACAAAAGGAGTACTCCGCAAGAAACGGAGTCCGGGAGGCACACGAGGTGCCCACAAGCCACCCAGGCCCGACCAGGGGGTAGGCCGGGTCTGGCAGGCTTGTCGCCTCCTCGTGCGCTTTCCGTACTACTTTAAATTTTTCTAATTTTCTGAAAATTCCAAAACGGAGAAAAAATGCTACTCGAAAAGTTTTGGACTTGGTTTACTTACCGAATCACATACCTCTTCATTTTCGGAGTCTGAAACAGGCTGATAAATATCCCTTATGTACTCCTCCGGAGTTATGATATTAATAATATTGCTTTCAACATTTATGGGAGTACCTGAGATATAATGCTTGATTGTTTGCCCATTTACAACTCTCGGAAAATTACCTTCCGTGTTGTTGATTTTTATGCCACCGGAACGATATACTTCCTCAACAATGTAAGGACCTTCCCATTTAGAGAGAAGCTTGCCTGCAAAAAAATCTTAAACGAGAATTGTATAGCAAGACATAATCACCTACATTGAACTCACGTTTCTGTATCCTTTTATCATGCCACCTCTTAAATTTTTCTTTGAACAACTTGGCATTTTCATATGCCTGAGCTCTCCATTCATCAAGTGAGCTAATGTCAAATAACCTCTTCTCACCAGCAAGTTTGAAATCAAAGATGAGCTCTTTGATTGCCCAATAAGCCTTATGCTCTAGCTCAAGAGGTAAATGACATGCTTTACCGTAAACCATTTTGTACGGAGACATGCCCATGGGATTCTTATAAGTAGTTCTATAAGCCCACAGTGCATCATCAAGCTTCTTAGACCAATTCTTTCTAGACCTATTAACAGTCTTTTGCAGAATTAGTTTAATCTCTCTATTGGTTAGCTCTACTTGACCACTGGACTGAGGATGATAGGGAGATGCAATTCTATGGTTGACATCATACTTAGCAAGCGTTTTACGGAAAGCACCATGAATAAAATGTGAACCACCATCAGTCATTAGATATCTAGGGACTCCAAATCTAGGGAAAATAACTTCTTTAAGCATCCTAATAGATATGTTATGATCAGCACTACTAGTTGGGATAGCTTCTACCCACTTAGTAATGTAATCAACAACAACTAGGATATGAGTATATCCGTTGGACTTTGGAAAGGTCCCATATAATCAAAACCCCAAACATCAAATGGTTCAATGACACGTGAATAATTCATAGGCATTTCTTGACGTTTACTGATATTACCTATTCTTTGACATTCATCACAAGACAAGACAAACTTACGGGCATCCTTGAAGAGGGTAGGCCAATAGAAACCGGATTGCAATACCTTGTGTGCAGTTCTATCTCCCGCATGGTGTCCTCCGTAAGCCTCGGAGTGACACTTCTGTAGGATCTATCCCTTTTCATGCTCAAGTACACAACGTCTAATAACACCATCTACAACTTCTTTATAAAGGTGAGGATCATCCCAAAAGTAATGTCTCAAATCAAAGAAGAATTTCTTCTTTTGCTGGTATGTGAAACTAGGTGGTATATATTTGGCAACAATGTAATTTGCATAATCATCATACCATGGTGTACTACGTGAAACATTGATGGCATCCAATTGCTCATGAGGAAAGCTATCATCAATAGGTTGTGGGTCATCAAGAACATTCTCCAACCCAGACAAGTTATCTGCTACGGGGTTCTGAGCACCCTTCCTATCAACAACATGCAAATCAAATTCTTGTAGCAAGAGAACCCATCTGATAAGTCTAGGTTTAGCATCTTTCTTTTCCATGAGATACTTAATAGCAGCATGATTAGTGTGAATAGTAACCTTGGAATCAACAATGTAAGATCTGAACTTTTCACACGCAAACACGACCGCTAAAAATTCCTTTTCAGTAGTAGCATAGTTTCTTTGGGCACTGTCTAGAGTTTTACTAGCATAATGAATAACATTCAATTTATTATCAACTCTTTGTCCTAGAACAGCACCAACAACATAATCACTAGCATCACACATAATTTCAAAAGGTAGGTTCCAATCAGGTGGTTGAACAATAGGTGCAGTTATCAAGGCCTTCTTAAGTATATCAAATTCTTCCTCACAATCATCATAAAAAACAAATGGAATATCCTTTTGCAAGAGATTGGTGAGAGGCCTAGAAATCTTAGAGAAGTCTTTAATGAACCTTCTATAGAAACCAGCATGACCAAGGAAACTTCTTATACCTTTGATGTGTGTAGGGCATGGCATTTTCTCGATCGCATCAATCTTAGCCTTATCGACTTCAATACATCTTTTAGAAATTTTATGTCCTAAGATGATGCCTTCATTAACCATAAAGTGGCACTTCTCCCAATTCAAGACAAGGTTGGTATCTTTACATCTCTGCAAATCTCGATCTAGGTTGCTGAGGCAATCATCAAAAGAAGACCCGTAAACGGAGAAGTCATCCATGAAAACCTCAACAATCTTTTCACAAAAGTCAGAGAATATAGCCATCATACATCTTTGAAAGGTGGCACGTGCATTACATAAGCCAAAAGGCATACGTCTATAAGCAAAGGTACCGAAAGGGCAGGTAAAATTGGTTTTCTCCTGATCGGATTGCGCAACGGGTATTTGGGAGAAACCAGAATAACCATCTAGAAAGCAGAAGTGTGTGTGTTTAGACAATCTTTCTAGCATTTGGTCAATAAAAGGCAAAGGGTAATGATCTTTCCTGGTGGCTTTATTCAATTTCCTAAAATCAATTACCATCCTATAGCCAGTAATAATCCTCTATGGGATCAATTCATCTTTGTCATTAGGGACAACGGTAATACCTCCCTTCTTAGGGACGCAATGCATCGGACTTACCCAATCACTATGAGCAACAGGATAGATAATACCTGCTTCCAGGAGCTTTAGTGTTTCTTTGCTTACTACCTCTTTCATCTTAGGATCTAATCTCCGTTGATGATCAGCAACTGGTTTGGATCAGGACCGGTTTTAATTTTATGCTGGCATAGAGTGGGACTAATGCCCTTAAGATCATCAAGAGTATATCCAATAGCAGCACGATGCTTCCTCAGAGTTTTCAATAATTTCTTTTCTTCATGCTCTGGAAGGCTAGCACTAATAATAATAGGATATATCTCTTTTTCATCAAGATAAGCATACTTAAGAGTATCAGGTAAATGGTTAAGCTCAAAGACAGGATCACCCTTTGGTGGTGGTGGATCTCCAAGTAGTTCAACACGCAAATTATTCTTAAGGATAGGATGTTGTTCAAAGATGACTCTATCTATCTCATTCATTTCATCCATATGCATATCATTTTCATCCTCAAGCAAGTATTGCTCTAAAGGATCAATAGGAGGCAGAGCAATAGAAGCTAGGGCAATAATTTCATCCTTACTAGACAATTCTTTTTCATGAGGTTGTCTACCAAACTTGGAGAAATTGAATTCGTGTGACACACCTTCAAAGCCAATAGTGACAGTTTGCTTCTCACAGTCAATATGAGCATTGACAGTATTGAGGAAAGGTCTGCCAAATATGATGGGACAAAAGCTAGCTTGTGTGGTGCCAAGAACGAGAAAATCAGCAGGATACTTAGTTTTACCACACAAGACTTCAGCATCTCTAACAATTCCCAAAGGGCAGATAGTATCTCTATTGGCAAGCTGAATAGTGACATCAATAGGTTCCATCTCGACAGGTGCAATCTCGTCTTTGATTTCATCATATAAAGATTGAGGTATTGCACTAACACTAGCACCCACGTCACATAAACCATGATAACAATGATCTCCTATCTTAACAGAAACAACAGGCATGCCAACAACATGCCTATGTTTGTCTCTAGTATGAGGTTTAGCAATTCTAGAAGCATCTTCACAGAAGTGAATATCATGCCCATCAACATTGTCGCACAGGAGATCTTTCATAATAGCAACGCTAAGTTCAACTCTAATTTTCTCAGGGGGTGTAGGTGTCCTATGTAGCCCCTACGTATAAGAGTTGAAGCTTTAGAATGATCCTTTATTCTAACAGGGAAATGTGGTTTCTCAATGTAAGCACTAGGAACAATAGGATCATTATAAGCAATGGCTTTCTCTTCAACTGGATTGGGTTTAACTACATTGACTTCTATGGGAGGATGATATTTAAACCACTTCTCTTTAGGGAGATTAACATGAGCAGCAAATGATTCACATAATGAAGCTACTATCTCACAGTCAAGTCCATGTTTAGCGCTAAAATCACAAAAAGTATTTGTTTCAACGAAGGATTTAACGCAATCGAACTTAAGATTCATACCGGACTCCTTACCTTCATCGAGCTCCCAATCTTAAGAGTTGCGTTTAATTCTCTCCAATAAATTCCATTTGGAGTCAATATTTTTCTTCATAAAAGAACCGGTACAAGAAGTGTCAAGCATGGTGCGATTATCATGAGAAAGCCGAGCATAGAAGTTTTGAATAATAATTTCTCTCGAGAACTCATGGTTGGGACATGAATATAACATTGACTTAAGCCTGCCCCAAGCTTGAGCGGTACTTTCTCTTTCACGAGGCCAAAAATTTATAAATATAATTCCGATCACGATGTACTAGATGCATAGGATAAAACTTTTGATGAAATTCCAATTTCAATCGGTTGTAGTTCCATGATCCAGTATCATCACATAGCCTATACCATGTCAATGCTTTATCCCTCAAAGATAAGGGAAAGACCTTCTTCTTGACCTCATCCTCGGGCAAACCTGCAAGCTTAAATGAACAACAAACTTCATCTACATAGATTAGATGCAAGTCGGGATGTGATGTTCCATCTCCTGTAAAAGGATTAGCCAACAGTTTCTCTAGCATACCCAAAGGAATTTCATAACAAATATTTTCAGTGGGTGCAGTGGGTTGAGGAGAAACTCCTTGTCCTTCCGTTCGAGGTGAGGATACCCTGAACAAGCTCCTCAAAGGATTAGTTTCCATAGTAACAAGTGAACATAAATTTTAGCACATTGTATAAATGTTTCCTTACCAAATTCCACTTACCAACGGCACTTCACTCCCCGGCAACGGCGCCAGAAAGGAGTCTTGATGACCCACAGGTGTAGGGGATCTATCATAGTTCTTTATATAAGTAAGAGTGTCGAACCCAACGAGGAGCAGAAGGAACTGACAAGTCGTTTTCAACAAGGTATTCTCTGCAAGCAGTGAAATTGTCGGTAACACATAGTTGTAAGATAAAATAATTTGTAACGAGTAGCAAGTAACAATAGTAACAAAGGTGCAGCAAGATGGCCCAATCCCTTTTGTAGCAAGGGACAAGCCTCGACAAACTCTTATGTGAGGTAAAGCGCTCTCGAGGACACATGGGGAATTCTGTCAAGCTAGTTTTCATCATGTTCATATGATTCGCGTTCGCTACTTTGATAGTTTGATATGTGGGTGGACCGGTGCTTGGGTGCTGCCCTTACTTGGAAAAACATACCACTTATGATTAACCCCTCTCGCAAGAATCTGCAACTAAGAAAGAAGAATTAAGACTAAGTCTAACCATAACATTAAACTAGTGGATCCAAATCAGCCCCTTACGAAGCAACGCATAAACTAGGGTTTAAGCTTCTGTCACTCTAGCAACCCATCATCTACTTATTACTTCCCAATGACTTCCTCTAGGCCCAATTAATGGTGAAGTGTTATGTAGTCGACGTTCACATAACACCACTACTGGAAAAACAACATACAACACATCAAAATATCGAACGAATACCAAATTCACATGACTACTTATAGCAAGACTTATCCCATGTCCTCAGGAACAAAAGTGACTACTCACAAAGTATAATTATGTTCATGACCAGAGAGGTATTGAATAGCATTAAGGATATGAACATATAATCTTACACCGAGTAATCCAACTAGCATCAACTACAAAGAGTAATTAGCACTACTAGCAACCTTACTAGTACCAATCGGAGTCGCGAGACGCAGATTGGTTACAAGGGATGAACTAGGGTTTGGAGATGAGATGGTGCTGATGAAGATATTGATGGAGATGAGTCCCCTCCGGTGAGAGGAGTGTTGGTGATGACGATGGCGACGATTTCCCCCTCCGGGAGGGAAATTTCCCCGGCAGGACGGCCCTGTCGGAGCTCTAGATTGGTTCTGATCAAGTTCCGCCTCGTGGCGGCGGTGATTCCTCCCGAAAGCCTCCTCCTCATTTTTTCTAGGACGAAACCCTCCTTATAGAAAAATATGAGCGCCGGAGGGGCAACAGGGGGCCCACAAGCCACCCAGGCCCGACTAGGGGGGTAGGCCTGGCCTGGCAGGCTTGTGGCCTCCTGGTGGCTCCCCTCCGGTACTTCTTCCGCCCAGTACTTTTTATAAATCCAAAATAATTCCTCGTTGATTTTCATGGCTTTTGGAGTTGCGCAGAATAGGTGTCTCAAACTTGCTCCTTTTTCAGACTAGAATTCCAGCTACCGGCATTCTCTCTCTTCAGGTAAACCTTATAAAATAAGAGAGAAAAGGCATAAGTATTGTACCGTAAAGTGTAATAATAGCCCATAAAGCGATAAATATCAACATGAAAGCATGATGCAAAATGTACGTATGAGGGGGTTGTAGTAAACTATGAGCCACGAGGACTCAGCAATCTCATGACCTTGGTATCGAGTCTAACTAAGTTAAATAGGTGAGGTAGGGTTAAGTGTTTGAGTTTGCAGCATCCAAAGCATATTTGGTGGCTAACTTACGAAGAACAGAAATAACATACGGTGGTCTACGTAAGACGGTCGAAGACTAGAATGATCACTAAGTGATCATGAACACCTACTTACGTCATTCATAACCCCACCGTTTTCTCGATCACAGAAGGAGCTCTGAAAGAAACAGTCACGGTTACGCACTCAGTTGGTAAGTTTTATATGAATTACTTTAAGTTGTCTAGAACTGGATGTTAACAAAATATCCATGTTTGCCACATAATCGCGGGCACAGCTTTCTGAAAGATTAAACCCTGCAGGGGTTCTCCAACTAGTCCATCACTAATTACCACGGGCCGCACAGTAATCCTCTACCACGAAACTCGTGATCCCGTCGGATTCCTTAGTGGAAAACCTCAACTCCGAGAAGACTGAAAGTCTCACCGGAATCCCAATTCCCAAGATATATCACTAAGGTAAGACAAGTCCAGCAAGACCTCCCGACGTGTCAACGATCCTGATAGGAACCGTGTATCTCGTTCTCACGACACGACGGATGATCAGTACGTACAGTGGCGAGATAGAAATCCCCCGAGTTGCCCCGGGTGGCCCCTGCAAGTTGCTCTAGTTTGGACCAACACTCATGAGGAGCACTGGCCCGGGTGGTTAATTATTTTCCTCGGGGTAGCTATTCCCTATGCGTTTTGTTATTAAGTTGTTAGCAAATTAACATCAAAGATGGGTTTTGCCACACAAGTCTTAACACTATACGATTTATCGAGGGAGGGTCCCCATAACAACCCCGAACGTGTTAGGAGCGCTCAGTTATGAAATAAAACACCGGTAGCCGAAACTAAGGCGGCAACAACGGAACAAATCACCCGGCAAAAGGCTAGGCCTTCCGTTATTTACCAAGTATATAGGTGCATTAATTAAATAGCAATTAAGTAAGATGATATCAAATTGCCCATGTTATCACATGGACCAACTGGCACCTGCAACTAGCAACGCCAAAAAATTAGTGGTTGAGCAAGCCTATCTTAGGCAAACAATATTTGCTAGGAGGGGAGGTGTTTGAGGTTTCATGGCAATGTTTGATGGCCTATATATCATGTGGTAGGCACCGGAGATGTAACAAATGAAGCGTATCACTAAGAATAACAAAGCTAGAAACAGTGTCAGGGTCACGATCATCTTGCATGTGATTTCTTCAAAATGGAACTGATCCTGATCTTCCTGCACGAACTCACCGGACTCTTCAAACTCGTTTCCGGTCCCAGTAGCTACCCAAAAGAAACAAGCAGGAAATAAATACCAGGAAGAAGATGATGCCACAGACATAATGATGCATGCATGCACTAATTCTAACCATGCACAAGAACCACCCTACACACATAAAACTATTGCCACCTCACTACAAGGGGACTTTCCATAGAAATGCTCAAAACCATATTCCTGCAACACCATTGGATTCCTTGGGATTTTCTACCCCAAATCCATATATTATACTGCCATGTTTCCATTCATGAAAACTCCACAAACAACAAAAGAAGAATGACATAGAATCAATCTATGGCTATATTAAGAACATGGCTGTTCTTGGGCCTGCCCAATTTGACAAGTCCATTTCTGGACATTTCTAGAAATGGAAATATTCTTGTTTACCACCAGAATAAATACAAGCAATAAAAATAAAACAGGGAAAAATAATATAAGGAGGGGGCCCACCTAGCAGTGGCCAGGGCCCCCAACTAGATGACATGTGAGCCCCTTGGCCCACTGTCAGCCACACTCACACAACACACCACACTGCACACAAGACACACCACACACACACACACCGAAAATAAAAGGGGCCAGGGGGATTCAGACCCACGATCCCCCTGGTGGAGGTGCTGCGCTCGCAGCATTGGGCTAAGAGGGGAGGTGTGACCCAGAAGGGAAGCCTCGTTAGATGAACATCGCAGATCCAATTCCCTTTCAACAGATAGATGCAGGCGACGACGCGACTGCTCGTGCATGCTTGCCTGCTAGAATGCCTACGCGGGGTAGCCACGTCCTGCGTCGAGCCACTGCTAAGCTGCACACATTGTTGCTGCTACGCTACCTGCTCCTACGCTAACTGTTGCGCTGCCATGCTGGTACTACAGCGCCGTACCGACTGTTGCTGCTCCACTGCTGCACCGCTACGCTTCGCTACCATGCTGCTGCCGCTACTCGCTGCTACGACGACTGCTATGCTAGACTGCACCACGTGATGCTGCTGCTCACCACCACCTGCTGTTGCGCTGCCATGCGATATAGCCACGTCGACGAACTACCGGTGCAAGCGGGGCTACATAGGGAAAGGGAAGCGGAGGAGAGGGTCGGGGCTTCTCACCCAAGGAGCAGAGAAGGGGATCGAGGCGCACGGAGATGAAGAAGAGCTCGGGATAGTGCAGGGCTTCGACTCCGGGTACTCGCCGGAGACGAGGTTGGGGCCGTCGCTGTGGTGGCCCTTCGTCCACTCTAGCGACGGGAATGGAACGGCGGGGACTCCCTTGAGCCCCAGGACATCTTCCTCGAGGCGGAGGATGCCACCACCAACGAGGAAGCCACGGCGACGGGCGGTGCTGCCCCTGACTCCCTCTCTAAAACTCTGAACTCTCTGAATCTCACCTACAGAACTGGGGAAGAAGCAGAGGCGAGGATGGTGGCGGCGCGACGGGAGAACGGAGATGACTAGGGCTGGAGAGGGGCTGGGGCTCCTAAATATCCCCATCCACGCGCTCCTGGCCGTCTGATGAGGGCTGGAGAGCATCTGTGGTGGAGGAGGAGGTCGTACAAGCGGTGACGACTGCGGGAGGAAGAAGGGACGCGGGAATGGGCTGTCTGGGCCAAAAGGGCTACTAGGCCTCCTCTCTCTCTCTTTCTGAGAGAGAAAAAAATAACACAGGGGAACTAAACTAATTAAAACCCACAAGAGGTTTTGACTTAAAAGCCAGGGAGGAAAGAAAAGAGTTTTTCCTAAAGTAAAAATAATTTTGGAAATATAAAATGAACCTCCTATTTATAAAAATAGGTGGGACATTCTAGAGCAAAGTAAAAGAACTTGTTTTATTTGAATGTGGCTCTGTTTTAAAATAAAACAAAAGTAAAAAAGAAATTCAAATAAGTGTGTATTGCCACCCACAATTATTTAAAAGGGTTTTCAAAGATCTTGAACTTTTTTAATAGGCCAAAACAGAAACTTCAAATCTCCCTAAGTCATTTGAAAAGAGAGAGGGTTTTGGACATGGTGCAACTAAGGGTTTTGAAGGGCTCTTGTTGCACCGACACCACACATCACAAGATCAATCACAAGAACACATGCAATCACATACCCACCAAGGAGACACAACCACACCAAGATCAAACAAGGAAGAGAAAAGAAATAAATGCTATGCATGATGCATGATGCACATGAAATGACAACATCACCAAGTCTCTCATCCATCACATTGCATCACAAGGTTGCCAAACATGGAAAGGAGTTACAAAGGGGAAGGAAAAGCATTGGGGCTGTCACAACTCTCCCACACCACAAGAGGATCTCGACCCGAGATCTATGACTGGAAGAACTCCGGGTACTCGGAACGGAGGTGGTCCTCGCGCTCCCAAGTGGCTTCTTTGTCTGAATGATGTGACCATTGCACTTTGAGGAACTTGATTGACTTATTGCTGGTCTTGCTCTCAGTCTCTTCAAGTATTGCTATCGGATGCTCATGGTAGGATAGGTCGGGCTAGAGATCGATATCCTGGAGATCAACTGTGCGCTCAGGAGTCTTGAAGCATCTCCGGAGCTGAGAGATGTGAAACACATCATGCACATTGGAAAAGTTGGAAGGAAGCTCTAACTGATATGCAAGACTGCCTCTCTTGCCAACAATTCTGAAAGGACAACAAAGCGAGGAGCGAGCTTTCCTTTGATGCCAAAGCGTTGAGTGCCCTTCATGGGATACACTTTCAGATACACAAAATCATCGAGCCAAAAAGTCATGTCATGATGCTTCTATCGTAGTAGCTCTTCTGACGGGACTGAGCTGCTTTGAGATTACCCCGAATGACATTGCACATTTCTTTTGCTTCAGCAATCATGTCATTCCCAGGAATCTGATGCTCACTAGTCTAGGACCAATTGAGCGGGGTACGACACTTCCTGACATATAGAATCTCGAATGGGGCATTTCCAGAGCTTGCTTGAAAGCTGTTGTTGTATGAGAACTCGGCAAATGGTATGCAATCTTCCTTCTTCATGCCAAAAGAAATCACACAGGCTCTGAGCATATCTTCAAGGATCTGATTGACTCTCTCAACTTGCCCACTTGTCTGAGGATGGAAAGTTGTACTAAAACGGATCTTAGTACCCATCGCAGTCTGAAAGGAATCCCGGAACTTGGAAGTAAAGACGCTTCCACGATTTGAAGAAATGAGCATAGGAACACCGTGCAACGAGACTATCCTTGACGTATACAACTCTGTCAGCTGAGCTGCTGAGATAGACTCTTTGACCGGTAGGAAATGGGCAACTGTGGTCAACTTGTCGATGATGACGAAGATGGCATCATTGCCTTTCTTGGACTTCGGAAACCCAGTGACAACATCCATTTCCACATGATCAAATTTCCACTCGGGTATAGGCAAGGGATGCAGGAGACCTGTTGGACGTTGATGCTCGGCCTTCACTCTGCGACACACATCACACTCGTTCACAAAGTGAGAAATCTCACATTTCATCCTTATTAGGGATGATAGATTACTCGTATAAATAAGGAATTCCTTCTTTTCTGGGAGCCCATTCGAAAGGAACTCCCAGGTTAAGCGTGCTCATCTTGGAGTAGTTCTTGGATGGGTGATCGACCGGGAAGTTGATCCCGGGTGCGCATGAGTGAGGACAAAGTTTGCAGAAAAGACTAGTATTGATATGTGGGGCCAGTCTAGATCCCACGAGGAGTAACGACCACCGGCGGGTGTGTACGTGCGTTACAAGTTGGTATCAGAGGCGACCCTCACGGTTACACGGATGTGCAGTCATGTTGTTCATGATGTTTGTGACCTGTCGTGGCACACGACATGGTACATGTACTGGACTGGATGCACAAACGTTTGTGCCAAGAGGGAACGCTCATGTGGCCCGACGAGGACGTCGGTTCCTCTGAGTGGTGGTGTATGTGATAGCGTGGCTTATTAGGGATGATTGACTACTCATATAAATAAGGAATTCCTTCTTTTATGGGAGCCCATTCGAATAGAAGTCCCAGGTTAAGCGTGCTAATCTTGGAGTAGTTCTAGGATGGGTGACTGACCGGGAAGTTGATCCCGGGTGCGCACAAAGTTGTCAGAATCACGACTCAAGTCTTAGAATCTTACGACTTTACGATCCAAACTAGCCCCTCCGATTCTACGATTTTCCGCATAGAATCTAAGTTTCTACGATCCTGATAGTTATGATTCTACGATTCACGATCCTACCAATGGAGTTCCGATCCAATTCAGAATCGCGACTCTGACAACCTTGCGCATGAGTGAGGACAAAGTGCGCAGAAAAGACTAGTATTGATATGTGGGGCCAGTCTAGATCCTGCCAGGAGTAACGACCGTCGGCGGGTGTGTCCGGGGTGTTACAAGTTGGTATCAGAGCCAACCCTCATGGTTACACGAATGTTTGCGGATAGGTGCGCAGTCATGTTGTTCATGACGTTTGTGACCCGTCGTGGCACACGGCATGGTACATGTACTGGACTGGACGCATAGACGTTTGTGCCAAGATGGAACGCTCCTCTGGCCCGACGAGGACGTCGGTTCCTCTCAGTTGTGGTGTATGTGATAGCATGGCTTATCAGGGATGATTGACTACTCATATAAATAAGGAATTCCTTCTTTTCCGGGAGCCCATTTGAATAGAACTTCCAGGTTAAGCATGCTCAGCTTGGAGTAGTTCTAGGATGGGTGACCGACCAGGAAGTTGATCCCGAGTGCGCATGAGTGAGGACAAAGTGCGCAGAAAAGACTAGTATTGATATATGGGGGCCAGTCCAGATCCCGCCAGGAGTAACGACCGCCGGCGGGTGTGTCTGGGGCGTTACAGAGTAGGAGTATCGGACTCCAGATGGGCTCTTCCAAAGACTTGGCATACAATCCAAGGCGACGTAGTAATTGGCATATTCCTTCTCTATTGCATCCGACCTTGTGTAACCCCGGTATCTGTGGTGTCTATGTAAGCCAGGGGGCTCTAGTTCGTAGGACACATTAAGCTCATTACGATTAGGGTTTAGACCACAACATACGATCTCACAATACATCAACTATGTACTCTCTATTATTCCATCAATAACAACAAGAGCAGGACGTCATATTTTACCACTTGATCGTTCGACGGAGGGAGAGAGGTGGCGCCGAGAGCGGAGCTAGCAATCAACACCGGCAAGGTCGTTTACCCAGGTTCGGGCCGCTTGGCGCGTAAAACCCTACTACTGCTTAGTTTGTATTGGGTGCTTACTATAGGGTGATTTGCTACAGTAACTTAGCTGGTGATTAGGGAGTCTCAAATCCCAAAAAGTCTAACCCCTAGAGAATGAGCCTTGGGCCTCCTTTTATAGGCAAGGGCTCACCAATAGTGTGCTCATGGGTCGCATAGTGAACAGGGTTCACCGCTTATCATCTACGGTGGTGTCAGGGGCAGTAAATACCTTGTATGACCCCTGACCTGCAGCGATGTGGTCGCAACACGTAACCAGGTGGATCGACACTTGGGTCTTGCGCTGGCGCATGAGGGATGCGCTGGAGCGGTTGGACTATGGTAGAAACAGGGGAGGACACCTAGCGAGCGAAAAGGGCTTGCTGGCTTGGCGTCCCTGTCGGAGGACTTATGTTATCTTCCCGGTAAGGAGGTGTTGTCGGGGTCTTGAATGTCTTCCCGGCAAGGAGGGATTGCCGGGGCCTTGCCAGACTTTGCGAATCTTCCCGGCAAGGAGGGCTTGCTGGAGCCTTGTGAGACATGGCGAGTCTTCCCGGCAAGGAGGGCTTGCCGGGGTCTTGTGAATCTTCCCGACAAGGAGGGCTTGTCGGGGCCTTGTATCTGGAGCTCTTGTACTCTACACCCTCGGAGAGGGGGCATGGCTTCGGTGGGTCTTGGTTTGTCTTCCTGCCAGTCTTCCTCGTGCGCTGCTGCTAGGGGCATTGCCGGTGCCCATGCACAAGTCTGGGGCACAAGGGACCCCATTCTCTAGTGCACCGACACCTGGGTAAAAACACCATCTTCTTCGTCTATTGTTTCCCATCGACCCTAGATCCACACTTTGGAACCCGTACTCAATATCAGCTAGTTTTGACACCGAGATTGGTGCTTTCATTGAGAGATCCATTGTAGGGCCACCAAAAAGATCAATGGCTCGTCTCATCATTAATGACGACATCCGCACCACGGACATCTTCGTCCCTGGGCAGATTTTCGTGTTTGGCAGCATGATGTTGCAGATCCCATCGGTCGCTTAAACTGGATCGGAAGTATCGCCCGCAATCATGAGATCAGGTTTGGGAACTTAGAGTTTGTCATCGATCCCCGAGGAGACCTTATTTTGACAATATCCCTCACTTTCGATTCACCAGCATCAGAGGGGGTAGATCTCGTCCTCGAGACGGCTCCTGATCAGGCTCTGGTCTCGAATCCTGAACCAGGCACACTGTGCGAATCACCAGCGGGTGAACACAGCTCGGGCACAACTCTGAATACTTCGAAGGGGGAAACACCTACGGTTGATCCCATAGACTTCGAACTTACGGACGTCGTGAATATTAAGAAATTGGACGAGCCTCTTACGGGGGGCTCGCCCTCGCGACCACCGGAACTCAGAACCATCCACGTCCCGGTATCCGGTAACCCGGATTCTCCGGCGATCGGGTCATGTCCCAAACTCAACTCAGACCTCGAGCAGTCGTGTCTGGCCAGCCGTACAGGCTGTGAACCCGACACTCTGAACTCCTCGGTGGTATCAGATACAATTAGTGGTACCGTAGGCATGTGTTTTGTCGAAACACCTAATTTTACCCCACCCACCTCCCAGTCTAGGAATCATCTGAACATCACAGAAATGCCTAGCATACAGGAACTCCACCGCATCTGGCACGCGTCAGGAGAATTAGTACAAAACTTCTGGGCTAGGTTCGTGCTAAACATAAACCGGATATCGGATTGCAATGGCCAGGATATTATAAATATATTCCAGGATAATTGGCACGAAGAGGGAATCTTAAACGTCCTCGCACATCGCCGTATACAAAGCCTCGCTGAGCTTTCTACATTGATACATAAATACTACGCCATGGAAAGTACCTCGCAGTCTCAACAACTACACGTGGAACCAATCCACACTGAGCAACCCACAGAAGCTCAAAGGAAGCATACTCCAACAACTACTAATTGAATACGGGATTTCAAAAAAGAACAAGCCCCTTGATGAATCCCAAACCATACTGAACAAGCTATTAGATATCCCATGTCCCATTCACTCCGCATTGCCTCACACTGTCTCAACCCACAAGCTTCAAACCTGTTGGGTCGTCAGGCAGGTCTCTAAAAGCAGAGAGTCTATTCTCGGGGACCAACCACCACAAAGGCGTCCACTCAAACTTCCCCATAACGGTGTCGACGTACTCACAATTTACGAGACTTTCTCCTCAAATAAATAAAGAAAAAGTGCTCTCCGAGAAACCGACCAAGTGTTCATGGTGGTAGAGGGCACATCCGTGGACAAGCACACCTATTACATTTATGGAGGAGAATCAACTTCGAATACGTTCCAACCAAACACCCGCCGCATTAGTCCTCAATCCCATTATAGATGGTTTCAAACTAACCAAAATGCTAATGGACGGCGGCACTGGCTTAAAACTCATTTATAAAGACATCTTGGATAAAATGCAGTTCGATAGATCCCGCATTGAACGCAGCACCACAACCTTTCGAGGAATCATCCCCTAAAGAGAAGCCCGATGCACAGGTCGGGTCTCCCTCGTTGTAGTATTCAGCACCCACGAGAACTACACGTCATAAGAGCTCACCTTCCATATCGTACCCTTCAAAATTGGCTATCACGCCCTTCTCGGATGGGAGGCCTTCACCAGATTCTAGGTCGTACCCCATTGTGGGTATATGAAACTCGAAATGCCCAGACCCAATGGTGTCATTAGCCTCATAAGCGATCCGGTTAGGGCCCTGCGGGCTGAAAAATAAAACCGCAGCGCTCGCCCTCGAGGAACTTTCAGAGGCCCTTGCAGCTCAAGAACTCACCAAACTAAGATGGTGGTCAACAGGGACGATGTGACTCTTAGAAAGGGACCCAAATCCACATCCTTCAAGCTTGTCGACGAAATAATCAAGCTCCAAGTGCACCCAAGGACCCCGCTAAAATAGCGCCCATCGGATCACAACTCGCCCCACGGTCGATGAAGCACTGCGCACATTCTTGCGAGAAAATTGGGATATATTTGCTTGGCACCCTTCCGACATGCCATGAATCCCATGAAGACTAGCTGAGCACAACTTGAACATAATAGATGGCTTCAAACCAGTCAAGAAAATGCTACGTCACTTCTCCAAACCCAAGCGTCAAGCCATGGGCATAGAACTAGTAAAGTTTCTCAAAGCCAAATTCATTCGGGACATCAAACATCCCGGGTGGTTGGCAAATCTGGCCATGGTCTCAAAAAAGGACAAATGCTTGTGATTATGCGTCAATTTCAAAGATCTCGACAAAGCCTACCCTAAGGATCCATTTCCTTTTCCTCGCATAGACCAAATCATTGATGCCACCATGGGACACAACTCACTATGTTTCCTCGATGCTTACTCCGGATACCATTAAATAAAGATGAAGAAATCTGATCAAGCAGCAACCACTTTCATCACTCACTACGGGCCATTCTGCTTTAACACAATGCCCTTTGGGCTAAAAAATGTAGGCACCATGTATCAACGCATGATTCAAACATGCCTAGAGAAACAAATTGGGAAAACAGTCGAGGCATATGTGGATGATGTGATCATCAATACCAAACATGTTAGCCAGCTAGTGGATGACCTCCAACAAACCTTCAACAATCTCTGACAATATGACATACGACTCAACCCAGAGAAGTGTGTCTTCCATGTCCTTGCAGGTAAACTGCTCGGTTTCATCGTCTCCCATGCAGGAATAGAGGCCAACCCGGGAAAAATTTGACCTCTGTCCCAATTGGCGATCCCGATGGAGATGAAACATGTTCAAAAATTGGCACATTACGTGGCAGCATTAAGCCATTTTATCTCCTGTCTCGGCAAAAAGGCACTACCGCTCTATCGCCTGCTCAAGCGAACCAAAAAATTTGAGTGTACCAAAGAGGCAACAACAGCCTTGGAAGAAATTAAAACATTGCTGGCCAGCAAGCCAATACTAGCAGCACTTATAACAGGGGAACCAATGCTATTATATATATCGGCCACAAATCAGGTTGTCAGTGTAGTACTCGTGGTTGAATGAGAGGCAACACACCACAAATTACAGGTAAAAACCAGTTTATTATGTGTCTGAAGTCCTCACCACATGCAAAACTCGCTACCCTCACTACCAAAAGATAGCCTATACAGTCTTCATGGCATCTCACAAGCTCCGACACTACTTTCGAGAGTGTTCAGTAACGGTAGCATCTGAGGTGCCCTTGAATGACATAATCAACAACAAGGATGCCACCTTATGCATAGCTAAATGGGCCATAGAACTATTACCCTTTTAAATCATGTACAAGCCAAGCCGAGCTATTAAATCTCAGGTGTTGGATGACTCTCTAGCCGAATGGACAGAAGCAGAAATTCCTAAAGAGTACATTACATGTTCCCATTGGACGATGTACTTTTTACGGCTCCAAGACGCTTGCTGGCCTGGGGGCTGGTGTCATACTTACATCCCCTATCGGCTATAATATTCGGTACGTGTTGCAAATCATGTATACTGATTCTAATAACATGGGCAAATGTGAAGCTCTGCTACATGGCTTAAGGGTGGCAACTTCGATGGGCGTACAAAGGCTTGAGGTGCGAGGGGACTTGAACCTTGCTATCTCTCAAATCAATGGCGAATTTCATGCCAAAAATCCGAAAATGGCGGCTTATAGGAACGTTGTCCTCAAAATATCAGCTCGATTCGAAGGCCTGGAGTTCCACCATTTCTCCAGAGACAATAATCACGCTCCTGATATCCTCATCCGCATGGGCGCCAAGCATGACCTGACTCTAAAAATACCTTACTAAAACTACTGTTTAAGCCTTCCGTGGTATGGAAGGACGAGCATGAGGATATTAAAGCCACAAGAATAGAGAAAATTACTCCTCCTACAGTTTAGCCAGATGAACAAATCATCGATGGATCGGCATTAGAGGAGACACTCTCGGCTCATGAAATTACGGTCGTAATCGCGCCATGGACCGAACATTTTCTCGCTTATCTCCTTCACCAGGAACTCCCCGATGACAAAATAGAAGCAAGACAAATAGCTCGATGATCCAATTCCTGCAAAGTTCACGAAGGGGAACTCTACAGAAAGAGCACTACCTGCATCCTCCATCTATGCATATCCAAACAAGAAGGTAAACAACTCTTGGCTGAAATACACACACGTATGGGCGGCCATCACGGGGCACCTAGAGCTTTAGTAAGCAACGCATTCCGAGCTGGATTATTTTGGCCAACGGCTCAAGCGTACGCTCATTCGCTTGTCCAGCATTGCATCGGATGTCAACTCTTCGCAAATCAGAGCCACATGCTTGCAACAGCTCTTCGGACAATACCGAACACTTGGTCGTTCGCGGTTTGGGGGCTGGACATGGTTGGATGTCTGAAATGGGGATCCACGAAAAAGAAATAGTTACTGGTTATGGTCGATAAATTCGCCAAATGGATCAAAGCTAAACCAGTAGCTTCTGCCATGTCTGGACCGGTCATCGAGTTTATATCAGATGTGGTTCACTGTTATGGGGCCCCGCACAGTATAATCATGGATAATGGGTCGAATTTTACAGCCCATGAGGTTAAGGACTGGTGCGCGAACTTGGGCATTAAGCTTGACTACACCTGTGTCTATCAACCAAAAACAAATGGATGACTCGAACGAGCTAACGGTCTCATCATGAGCGGTATCAAACCATGTCTAGTCCAATCTCTCAAAGAATCCGATTGCCATTGGTTACAAGAGATCGACTCCGTATTGTGGGGTTTGCGCACAACTCCAAACAGGTCCACGGGTTACACATCGTTTCTATGATGTCCGGGGTGGTAGCAGTCCTCCCGTGCGACATTATCCATGATGCACCTAGAGTGTGCATGTACAAAGAAAAAAAAGCCAAGTTAGATCGGTATGATGACTTGGACGCACTGGAAGAAGAGCGCGACATAGCTCTGGCACGGTCCACCTTTTATTAACAACAGGCTCGGTGCTATCAGAGCAGGGAAGTTTGGGAAAAGACTTACAACGTGGGCGAGCTTTTACTGCGCCTCCCTGAGAAGAAAAAGAATAAACTTGCACTCAAATGGGAAGCTCCATTTATCATCGACGACGTACTTACCGGAGGGGCATATCGTCTGCGCAACATGTCGGACAATCGTCTTGAATCAAACCCATGGAACGCGGCTCGTCTTCGGCGTTTCTACAGCTAAGCTGATGAAGTTATGCTTATTCATTTCCTCGTTATCTATTTTCAATTCTTGTTTTGTCCTTTTTCCTCTGTTAAGGGGATTACGTATCCAGTTCAGGTTTGGATTAACCAAACTATGTCCATGAAATATGTAATTTCTGTAGACACCTCGGGGCTTTGTAAAGCCAATAATAATACATTCATGCATCATTTTTATAATGTGTATATTCTACCTATACTTCAAGCCTCAATATGCACTAAATTTGGCTAAATATTTTGCCATGTTGGATTGCCTAGATCCTCTATTTATCCTTTACGTTCCCGATTGTTCGGCTAGAGGATAAAGGGAGCACCTCTGCGATCGTTATGACCGGGTAATCCGGATATGTACCTCAGACGGGTGAAATCGAAAGCTAGGGTTCTTAATGACAAATTGGTCTCGCAAAGGAACATAATAATAATTAGGTGGTTAGCACCAAGGGTCAAAATTACACAACGAATGCTCACAAAAACCCCGAGAAAGGAACCCATAAAGATGCTATTTCCTTGAGAAAATGTTCCTTACTAAGTAAAAAAGTAATATAACATAACTCCACGATAATTATCTATCTAATAGCACCACATGGCCGGATTGCCTGGTTCTCCAAATTGTTTACCTATTTCACAGGTTACATAGTACATGACACTTCATGATGTTTATGCAGGAAGACAAAAGCAGATGGTCGGTTAAGATAGGATTAACACATCATATGGAGAACATAGTAATATAAATACTTAGTTACATAAAATCATGCATCAAGTTGTTGATCTAAGTTACCTATTATTGCATCCATGCAACAATCTTGTCGCGACAAGCATGCAATGGGAATTACTTGGTCATAAACCAGGTGAAGAGGCACCTCCTGACCATCGGGCCCTGCCATCCCGACTCGTGCTAGTTCTTCAGGATTAAGTTTCATAAACCTCGTCTTCACCATTACCCATGCCTCCCGAGAACCTTCCTGGCAAGCCGATCTCTTCCACAATTCAAATCGGCGCCGAGCTCCTTTGAAGCGCTCAGCTAGCATTTTTGGAGGCTTCTCAGCCGACCATAATGCCTTCAGCATGTTGGGCATTGCTTTTCGCCCACGCTCATAACTTATGGACAATTCCTTTAGAAGATCACCATTAAACGAACTAGCTTCTTCCTCAGCATGCCCACTGAGGAGTGCCATACCAAGGAGTGTAAGATTTTATTAATACCGGAACTTATATTCGTATATTTAGAAAGTTCGGCACATTACTTACCAAAAATTCCACCCTTCAGTCTCTTGTTTTCTTCGGTAACTTGTCCCAACTCAGTCTTTAAACTCTCAATTTCGCTTATATGTTTTTGTTTTTCCAACTTAAGCTTTTTATTCTCATTTACAATTCGGAATAACGAGTTGCAGCTGGCCTCATTCTGAGATACCGTGTATCCCTATGATTCCTTGGTCGTTTCCAGATCTTTTTTGCAGTTGACCTATAGATTCAGCTGCTACAAAATATACTTCCATTTAAAAAGGACAAAAGGACAACTTGGCATATGGGTTCAAACAATAACTCTTACCATGTGTTGTCTTGTAAAATTCTTCACTTCTTTTAATTCGGCTTTAACAGCCTCGAGTTGTGTTCGATATGTCCCAATATCGTGGGACAACTCCTTATTCTTGTCCCTCGCAGCCTAAATAGCATGTCGATAGTTAGGCTTAGACCCTCAGATCGGTCATGCTGCCCAATCGATCATCGGGGGCTAGTGGCTAGAAATTTGTACACAATGGAAAAAATTTGAATACATACCTTAAGACTTGTTGACATGTGGTTGGCTACTCCTTCAAGTCCTGCTCGGGCTACTCCAAGGTGCGCATCAACAGAACTCAAGGCGTTAAACTCATATTCAAAAAATTCAGGATGGCGCAAGGATTCTTTCAGTCGATGATGGTTCATTGCGCTATCAACTTCGGAGTTGGTAACCGAAACCTCATCATGATCCTCGATGGACTGACCTGCAGGAGGAACCTCCATGTTGTCCACCGCCGCCGAGGGGGTGGCTGTGTTTGGATCCTGTCGAATACAACAATGGGTGTAAATAGTATTTGTTTATTGGAAAAGCAACACTTATATTGGTACCTCTTGGGGAGCAGTTGGAGCAGTCCTTATAGATGATCCACGCTTAGAGGACCGGCCATTGTTCAGCGCGGGTTAGACATACCCTACAATGATAGGTGTTCGACGCGTGGAGCGACGACCCATTGTCGTAGGAGGGACCATTGTAGCATTCGAACGACCTTTTCTCGAAGTGGCTTTCTTCTTTTTCTCCTTGGTCGACAAAGGAGGTAACTTTGGATAGTCAGCTATGAGGGTGACCTCGGTGTCCTTCACAACCATGTGATAAAAGAAACCATTTCAAAAAATAATCGACGTATTCGGATCATCATGGAATCTGGGGTTGTCATCCTTGGCTTAGTTCTCTGGCTGAGAAGTAGGGCAGCTGATTTTCTCTACCACGCGCCTCCACTCCTGTTTACACAAATTTCAGGGATTTGGTCAAACAAGAGACACTATGAAAATACAAATTTGGGAAGTTAAATTATACTAACCCATTCGATGGGATTGTGACTCGAATAGCCTTCCTTGGTGTTCTCACTGATAAAGTCTTCCTTTTCTCCTTTATAAAGGTCGACCAATATGGCAGCTAATGCCGCCGGATCAGCCGGACCTCCCGCTTGTATCTAGTAGCGTCACTCAGACCATTGAATTGCCAAAGTGGATGGGACCTTTGTTGGAATCGACCATTACATGAGTCATGGTAAGTCGGAAGTGTGTCAATAACTTTACCTTGGCAACCAACTATCTTAGCTCCGGACCATCTTCTTTGTAAGGGCTTCTTGGACGCTAGTTGAAGCACTTCCTAAGAGTGGTAGACGAGAATTCGGGCAGACCCCTCCGGACGGGGTCAAACAGAGGCACATCTTCGATGTAGAACCACTCTGAGGTCCACTCTTAAGAACCTACCTTCGAGGTCCCTACGGGATACCCAATCCCAGCTATGCGCCATACTTTGGCTCCTCCTCCTTCATAAATAGTCCCGCCCTCAGTTTGGGGACGAGGCAGAAAGACTTCTTCCATAATTCAAAATGGGCTTCGCAACCCAGGAACATCTCGCAAAGAGCGACGAACCCCGCTATGTGGAGGATGGATCTGGGGGTAAGGTGATGAAGTTGGACCCCGTAAGACTCCAACAGGCCCCGTAGAAAGGGATGAATGGGGAAGCCCATGCCTCATAAGAGGAAGGGAACGAAGCATACGCTCTCCAACGTGTTGGGAATAGGGAATCTCTTTGTGAAGGCCTCACCGTTAGTAGAGGTCCCGAGGTGAGTGGGTGCCAGATCTGAGTCAGGAAAATACCCTTGCACCTCAAGCTCGCGCAGACGGAGGCACGAGACTGGACAACTGACCCAATCTCATGGGGAGAGCCATGAGGGCGCGAGGATGAGCCTGGGACAGTCCCAACTCGCCATGTCTTTGTTTCTCTGGTGTCCTTCTCGACGCATTGGAGGGGGTGAGGAGAGTTTATGGGGGCACGCATAGGTTATATGGTGTGTAACTTCTTTTCTTTAGGAGGGAACCACTTATTTTCATTAGTGCGCGGGAATCGAGGAGGTTGTTAACTCTATGAAAGGAAAATATTCATTTTTTGTTGGCCCTGCAACGTCAGTCGTAAATGAAGGAACAATGGGGAAAAGGATCAGCTGAATACAAGATGGAACTCACCTCGCAAGCCGAAGACATAAGAAACAAGGAGATGGTGAGCCTAACTACAACGTTGGAGGCTAGTTCAGGGGCTACTGAGGGAGTCCAGGACTAGGGGTCCTTGGTTCGTCTACTGATAACTCACAAGTATAGGGGATCGCAACATTTTTCGAGGGTAGAGTATTCAACCCAAATTTATTGATTCGACACAAGGGGAGCCAAAGAATATTATCGAGTATTACCAGTTGAGTTGTTGAAAGTGCAGTCATGCCCTTAATCGTGTTTTGGTGTTGCTAACAACACACATATAGATAACTAATCACTAATCCCCTTTAAGCTGTTGTTAATGATCATGTGTTGATAAGGACAAGCTCATGTGCTAACAAGGACAAGATCAAGATAAGCATTCCTGAGTACTACATGCTTGAATGTTGTGGATGCTCACATGGTGGACAGATGAAGACGAATACACAAGCTAGGCTTTCCACATTGTGTATGGGAGAGCTTCTTGAAGACTTCATCATGTCTTGCTTTCAACTTGAGTCAAGAAGGAACAACAACACCAAGCTCAAGTGAAAGTCTAACTCAAAGGTATCAGATCCTTTGACGTTAGTGGTGCGGAGTGATGATCAGTGAATAAAAGTATACACGCAAGTATAGATCATCAGTACCCCTTATTTTTATGATTCTTGAGTCTTTAGGGATCCCACACTATTAAGAGGGGATCACTGGGTATTGCGATAAATTTGCTCAAAACTACATCTCTACTTCTCTGCTCAAGCCACATCTCCTCTACTCTTGTTTGATTCCAAAACAAAACCAAAGCCTCGAACATCCGGCTCCCTCCGGACATCCGAGGGCCGGACGCCCGACCACTTCGGAAAACCGGAGCCTTATACCAGAGTCAAAATCTTGGACATCCGGCTTCCTCAGGACGCCCGACCACTTCGGAAAACCGGAGCCCTATACCAGAGTCAACTTCTCAGACATCCGGCTTCTTTCGGACGTCCGAGGGCCGGACGTCCGACCCCTTTCGGATTTCCGGAGCATTGCACCAGAGTCAAAAACCTCGGACTTCCGGCTTCCTCCGGTCGTTCGAGGGCCGGACGTCCGACCTCTTTCGGAAATCTGGTGCTCTTGAACAGAGTCGTACTCTCGGACATCCGATCCCTGTTCGACTATACAGTGGCCAACTGATATGAACACTTCCTCGGTCGTCCGACACCTGTCGGACGTCCGGCCTGTGTGGCCATCCGGACGTCCGGAAACCGTCGGACGTCCGACCACTGAGTGACTTAAGTGACCCCAACGGTTACTTTTGTATCCCCACTATATATACCCCCCTCCCACTTCATGTGAGGGGGCCCAACACAGGCATATCTTCGTAAGAACACATTTCTACCTCACACACATTTGCTCACCCCAAATCTTAGATCCCAAGAGCATTTGTGAGCCCCTTTGAGAGTTGTTCCAATCAAAAGATAGATTGTCTCCCTCTCCTCCTCTCAACCCAAGCTATTTGAGATTTGAGCATTCCCCGTGATCTTGTTACTCTTGGAGGTTGGAGACTCCTAGGCGGTAGGAGTTCTTTGGAGAGGAATCAATCCGTGTGATTACCCCCGGAAAAGTTAGTGAGGGTTTGGAAGCCACCTCGAAGGCTTACCACTAGTGGTTGAGAAACGCCTTCGTGGTGTTATCTCAAAGGGAGAATAGGGTGAGCCTTCATGGTGTTGGTGTGCCTTCGTGGTAACATTCACCTCTCTAACGGTGACTAGCTTCCCTCCAAGGAAGTGAACATCGGGATACATTTTTGTGTCAGTGACCTTGGTTATCCCTAACCCTAACTCCTTACTTGTGGTTTACTTGTGTTACTTGAGCATACATACATTGCATATTGTTTGTGCTCATTATATTGTGTTGGCTATTTCTTTGTACAAGATTAACCGTTCAAGCATACCCTCTATATCCACACGTTCACACTTGCGGCTTTTGATATATCGTGTGCTATAGTGTGATCTAGTATCTTGTGTCGTTCACATACTCGTCGTGTGATATAGCTCAAGTAAGTTTGTGTAACTTACTTGTGCTTGTTAGTAATTGTGTTGTGTCCATCTTGGTAGATCGTGTTATTGGTGCACGTTGTGGTGCCTATTGCATTTAGGATTTGTGCTTGAAAAGTATCCTCTTAGTTTATTTCCGCATTAGGTTTAAGCCAAATCCGAAGAAGTTTTTAAATAGCCTATTCACCCCCCTCTAGGCATCATCGTGGTCCTTTCAGTTGTCAATTCAACCACACCTGAAAGACTTAATATCTGCAGCAAAGTAGTATGGAAGTAACGATAACGGTGACAAACGTAAGAGTAGCAGTTTTGTAGTGATTGTAACAATAGCAACGGAAAAGTAACTTCGCAAATATCAATATGTGGGAAGCTCGTAGGCAATGGATCAGTGATGGATACTTATGTTGGACGGCATTCATCATGCAACAGTCATGACATAGGGTGATACAGAACTAGCTCAAATTCATCAATGTAACGTAGGCTTGTATTCCATATATAGTCATACGTGCTTATGGAAAAGAACTTGCATGGCATCTTTTTCCTGCCCTCCCGTGGTAGCACGGTCCTAATGGAAACTACGGGATATTAAGGCCTCCTTTAAATAGAAAACCGGACCAAAGCATTAGCACTTAGTGAATACATGAACTCCTCAAACTACGGTAATCATCGGAAAGAATCCCAGTTATTGTCACGCTGGGGATGCGGACCATAACTCGTAATAGGTGTCTATAACTTGCAAGATAGGATCAAGAACACATATATATTCATGAAAACATAATAGGTTCAGATCAGAAATGATGGCACTCCGGCCCTAGTGACTAGAATTAAGCATAGCAAAGTCATAGCAACATCAATCTCAGAATATAATGGATACTAGGGATCAAACCCTAACAGAACTAACTCGATTACATGATAGATCTCATCCAACCCATCACCGTCCAGCAATCCTACGATGGAATTACTCACGAACGATGGAGAGCATCATGAAATTGGTGATGAAGGATGGTTGGTGATGACGACGGCGTCGATTTCCCCTCTCCGGAGCCCAAATCAGACTCCAGATCTGCCCTCCCCACGAAGAACAGGAAGTTGGGGCGGCTCCGTATCGTAAAACGCGATGAACTCTTATCTCTGATTTTTTTTCACCGCAGATAGGAATATATAGAAGTGGAAACAAGGTCGATGGAGCCTCAGGGACCCCACTAGCCAAGGGGCGCGGTCTAGGGGGCCGTGCCCTGCAGGCTTGTGGCTTGGGGTGGCCCCTCTACGGTAGATTCTTTTGCGAGTATTTTTTATTAAATCCAGAAATATTCTACGTAAATTTTCAGGTCAATCCAAAAACTTTTATTTCTGCATGAAAATAACACCAAGGTAATTCTGCTGAAAACAGCGTTAGTCCGAGTTAGTCCCATTCAAATAATGCAAATTAGAGTCCAAAACAAGGGCAAAAGAGTTTGAAAAAGTAGATACGTTGGAGACGTATAAACTCCCCCAAGCTTAAACCTTTGCTTGTCCTCAAGGAATTCAGTTGATAAACTAAAAGTGATAAAGAAAAACTTTTACAAACTCTGTTTGATCTTGTTGTTGTATATATGTCTAACTTATTTTCAGATTTTCAGCTCAGATTATAGACTAACCATATTCACAATGATATTTTAGGTGTCATATTTACTTATATCAATGGCATAATCAACTAGCAAGCAATAATAATCAGTCTCATATGACAACAATTTAATCAAAACAATCATAATACAATATGATAAACTGGTATCTCACTAGCCCTTTCTGAGACCGCAAAACATAAACGCAGAGCACCTCCAAAGAACGAGGACTGACTAGACATTATAATTCAGGGTAAAAGAGATCCAGTCATACTCATACTCAATATCAATTAATAGCAAAGCATACAAATGATGGATGTGCTCTCTAACTAGTGCCTTTTTATAAGAAGAGGATGACTCAACAGTAAATAAAATAGATAGGCCCTTCGCAGAGGGAAGCATTGATTTGCAGAGGTGCTAGAGCTCGAGCTTTTAAAATAGGGATGAATCAAAATTTTGGGTGGTATGCTTTCATTGTCAACATAACAACTAAGAGATCTCAATATCTTCCTTGCCAAATACATTATAGGCAGTTTCCAAGCATAATAGTAAAGTTTTTACTCCCCCTCCACCAATCGATCACGTTCCACGACGGGCCAAATCCACGGGTACCGTCCATACAAACAACAATCTTGGGGGAGTTTTGTTTCATTAAATTTTGATTTGACTTTTGAGCATGGAACTGGGCATCCCGATTACCACCCACTTTCTCGTGCATGATATTGAATCAACACATATATTGAGAATAACCCACCTGGCATGGAAAATACTGACAACCCCTAGTCACTACATGAGCGATTCGGGCACAAAAACAGAATATTTATTTGAAGGTTTAGAGAATGGCACATGCAAGTTTACTTGGGACGGCAGGAAAATACCGCATATAGGTAGGTATGGTGGACTCATGTGGAATAACGTTGAGTTTATGGAAATGGATGCACAAGCAGTATTCCACTTAGTACGAGTGGAGGCTAGCAAAAGACTGGGAAGTGACCATCTAGAGAGCAGCAACAGTCATAAACATGCTTTGATATTAACCAACATTGAGTGCAAGTATGAGTAGGTTATAAATCACCATGAATATAAACATCGTAAAGGCTATGTTGCTTTTGTTTCAACTGCATGCGTGAATATGTGCCAAGTCAAGCCACTCGAATCATTCGGAGGAGGATACCATTCCATCATACTACATCACAACCATTTTAATATGCATGTTGGCACTCAAGACAAACCATTATTCACTCCTAGCTAATTAAGCATGGCATAAGTAACTATAATCTCTAATTCTCATTGCAAACATGTTCAATCCATAACGAGCTGAATCCAGAATGATGAGCAAATCATATTTACAAAAACAAAATAGGTCGAGTTCATACCAACTTTTCTCCATCTCTGTCGCTTCATCATATATCATCATTATTGCCTTTCACTTGCACGTCCGAACGGTGTGAAAAATAATAATAATAATAATAGTGTACGTGCAATGGATTAAGCTGGAATCTGCAAGCAATAACTCAAAGGAGAAGACAAGGTAGTATGGACTCTCTGATAGATAAACTATAATGAATGTGAGAGCCACTCATCATGCCATCATGGACTTCTCCTTACGACCCAAAGAAGAAAGAAAAATTATTTACACGAAAAAGCCCGCAACAGGCAAAAGAAGAACGAAAAAATCTTTTTGGGTTTTCTTTTAACACTACAACAAAACAAACTAGAAGGTAAAGCTAGAATTAATTTTTTGGGTTTTCTCAAGGTTAATGAAACACACAAGAAGAAAAAAAAGGAAGAAATAAACTACAACGGATGATACAAGGAAAAAGTATGAACACCGACAACTGGAATGAGAGTGTGAACATGAATGTAATGTCGGTGAGAAATACGTACTCTCCCAAGTTTAGGCTTTTGGCCTAAGTTGGTCTAAGGCCATGGCTGGAAATAACCCTCTCCTCGATACTCCGGAGGATACCGAGGGATCCATCGGTTTGCGAGCTCCTGCGGCTCCCACTGAAAAACTGGAACCTGATACGGATCGAGAGCTGGTGCAAGCTCAGGTGCTCGGGGTTGCGAGAGGCCCCAATAATTGTAAATGTCCTCGGCCATAATAGTGTACCTGCTTGAATGGATATCGAACAAATAAGAAGCAGGCAAAGTAATAATCTCACAAGTATCCTGACTAAATACTAAGTTATAAAGCATCCTCTTATTATTGTCTTTCTTAATAAAACCATGTGCTACCATCGTATCATAATCTATATATCTTATAGGAAGTAGCATTTCCTATTCCTCCTCAAGCCTAATGGGTATATCAAAGTGTTTAGCTTGACGAGATGCATAGATACCTCTGAATATAGGGCCCTTCGAACGGTTTAAGTTCAACCATTGGGCCACTATAGCGTCCAGGCTAATAGTTCTATCAGCAAATAAAGCGTGGCACAGAATAGTGAGGTCGGGAGCACTGAGGCTTCCACTCTCGCCGCGACCAACTAAACAACTCCGTGCAAATAATGAATAGTAACATAGAATAGGAAAGTGTACGATGGCCGCTCTTGCCTTTGATACCCCTCTCTCTTCCCCTACAGTGATTGCGGAAATAAAATCCTCCATCTCTCTAGGACGTGGTTCACTCATGCTGCCCTCAAAAGGTATTTTGCAAAAATTGCAAAAATCATAAAGTGACATTTTCTTATGCACATCATATAAATGAAATTCTGCCGTGGGAGGATTCTTCCTAGGATAAAAGTGAAAATTTTGCATGAAAGTATTAGTAAGTAGGAGATACTGGTCACACTTATCGTTGAAGAAATTGGTGATGCGTGTATTTTCTGCTAGATAGTAGAAATCTTCATAAATTCCGGTTGCCCTTAAGAATGCCTCACTTGGTCATCACATGGTTGAACTTCCACTCTGCAAGGAATATTGTATCTAGGCTTCTCATTTTCATTTTCTTTAGAACCCCGGCTTAAAGAGCCTCTCAATAATCTCCTCATCTTTCCTTTCTGTAAAAAATAAATCTGAATTTTTTAGTGACTCCACATAAAAATGAACATATCTCAATCAAAGCTTATAGTAACTATTCCCACAAGTGCCTAGAAGCTATATCATGCATCCAAACTACCTCGAACCCCACAAATTTGACATTCAAGCTCAAGAACAAGGTCACCACATCAACAAGATCTTTCAATATATAAAGCACTAGAACAGAAACTAATAGGACCATTGGAGGAGTCACATACCGATGAAGAATCCCCTAAAACAGTTTTGCAAATGAAACTTTGAGCAAGGAGACCGAAAATGTCAGCAAGATGAGCTAAAACATGCGTTTGAGCAATGGTGGGATTTTTCTCGGGGGAGAAGGAGTGGATGGGTACTGGAATAAATGAAGGGGCCCCGTGTGGGACCCACAAGCCAGGAGGCGCGCCTAGGGGGGTGGTCGCGCCCTGCAGGCTTGTGGCCCACTGGTGCAGTCACCTCATGTAATCTTAGTGCCAAAAATTCTTAAATATTCCAGAAAAAATCATACTTAATTTTCACAGCGTTCTGAGAACTTTTATTTTCGGGTCATTTTTCAATTGCACGGATAAAATGAAAAACAGAAAAATAATAGCATTTTTATTAAATTGAAACTAAGGAACAGAAAATAAAGGTTGGGTACAAAAGGTTGTGCTTTCTAAATTCATCCATCTCATGCCCATAAAAATAATCCATCAATAAGGTTGATCAAGTCTTATTGATAAAAAAAATCCGAATGACATGGAACCAGAGAACCTTTGAATAACACTAGGTTACCTCAATGGGGATATGCATGTCCCCAACAATAAGTATATCATATTTCTTCTTGACAGTAGGGGGAGGGAATTCAAAGTCTCCAATAGTAAATGTTGAAAAAATCTCAATGGAGTTGATACTATGAACTTGAGATTGATTCTTGAGAAAGTGTACCGTATGCTCATTACCATTAACATGAAAAGTGACATTGCCTTTGTTGCAATCAATAATAGCCCCTGCAGTATTCAAAAAGGCTCTACCAAGGATGATCGACAACTATCGTCCTAGGGAATTTAAGAATAATAAATTCCTTTAGGATAGTAACGTTTGCAACTACAACATGCACATCCTCAGAAATACGATGGGTAAAGCAGTTGATTTATTAGCCATTTGCAGAGAGATTTCACTAGGTGCCAACTTACTCAAATCAAGTCTACGATATAAAGAGAAAGGCATAACACTGACACCAGCTCCAAGGTCACATAAAGCAGTTTTAACATAATTTCTTTTAATAGAGCACGGTATAGTAGGTACTCCGGGATCTCCCAGTTCCTTTGGTATTCCACCCTTAAACGTATAATTAGCTAGCATGGTGGAAATCTCAGCTTCGGGTATATTTATTTTCTTTGTAACAATATCTTTCATGTACTTAGCATAAGGAGACATTTCCAGAATATAAGTTAAACAGATACGTAAAAAGACAGGTCTCAGAATTTCAGCAAAGCGCTCAAAATCCTCATCATCCTTTTTCTTGGATGGTTTAGGAGGAAAGGGCATGGATTTCTGAACCCATGGTTCTCTTTCTCTACCATGCTTCCTAGCAAAAAATCTCTTTTGTCATATCTCTTATTCTTAGGTTGTGGGTTATCAAGACCGACGGTAGGTTCAATCTCCACATCATTGTCATTACTTGGTTGAGCATCGACATGAACATCATCATTAATATTATCACTAGGTTTGTGTTCATTATCAGATTGTGTCTCAGCATCAGAAATAGAGATATCATTTGGGTTTTCATGTGACTCTATAATAGGTTCACTAGCAGCATGCAAAGTCCTATCATAATTCCTTTTGTTTTTATTAAAAGGACCAGGTACATTAATATTATCTCTCTGAGAATATTGATAAACTCTCTTACGATGGCCCTCAAGATACAGAGGTTCATGAGTCTACCACCTCTAGTCACAACTCTAACAGAATGATCATTGTTCTTACTAGTCATCTCATTGAGCAAATCATTTTGTGCCTTAAGTATCTGTTCTACTTGAGTAGTTACCATGGAAGCATGTCTACTAATAAGCCTAATTTCATTAACAGTTCTACTCATATAATCACCCAAGCAATCAAGCATGTAAGCATTATGCTTTAATTGTCTACCAACATAAGCATTGAAATTTTCTTGTTTAACAACAAAGTTATCAAATTCATCCAAGCATTGGCTAGCAGACTTATTATAAGGAATATCACCTTCATCAAATCTACGAAGAGAATTTACCTCTACTACGTGTGTTGGGTTATCAAGACCATGTATTTCTTCAATAGGTGGAAGATTCTTAACGTCTTCAGCTTTAATACCTTTTTCTTTCATAGATTTATTTGCCTCTTGCATATCTTCAGGACTAAGGAATAGAATACCTCTTTTCTTCGGAGTTGGTTTCGGAGGTGGCTCCGGAATAGTCGAAGCATTATCATTGCTCAATATATTATTCAATAGTAGTTTATCTTGTTCAACAGTTCGTTCCCTCAAAACACAACCAGCACAACTATCTAGGTGGTCCCTAGAAGCATCGGTTAGTCCATTATAAAAGATATCAAGTATTTCATTTTTCTTGAGAGGGTGATCAGGCAAAGCATTAAGTAACTGGAGAAGCCTCCCCCAAGCTTGTGGGAGACTCTCTTCTTCAATTTGCACAATGTTAAATATTTCTAGCAAGGCATCTTATTTCTTATGGGCATGAAAATATTTTTCAGAGAAGTACTAAATCATATCTTGGGGACTATGCACACAACCAAGAGCAAGACAATTAAACCATATCTTAGCATCACCCTTTAATAAGAATGGAAACAGCTTAAGAATATAATAATAATTAATTTTTTCCTCATGAATAAATAGGGTGGCTATATCATTCAATTTAGTAAGGTGTGCCACAACAGTTTCAGATTCATAACCATAAAAAGGATCAGATTCTACTAAAGTAATAAGCTCAGGATCGACAGCGAATTCATAATCCTTATCAGTAACACAGATAGGTAAAGTAGCAAACTTGGGATCATATCGCATTCTAGCATTCAAAGATTTTTTTTCTTCCACTTGCATAGCAATTTCTTAAGATCATCTATATCCTTACAAGCAAGAAAGTCCCTAGCTACTTCTCCTTCCATAACATAACCCTAGGGTATATCAGGAAATTCGTATCTAGGAGAGCTAGGTCTAGCAGGTGAATCATAGTGTTTAGTTTCATAAGATTCAGCAATATTATCAGTTTCAGCATTCACTCTAGCAATTTGTTCATCAAGAATTTCACCAAGTGGCAGAGTGGTATCAAGCAAAGTATCATCATAAGCATCATGCACAGCATAAGTAGCATCATCAATTACTTGCGACATATCAGATTCAGTAGCACGTGGCGGTGTCGCAAATTTACTCATAACACACGGTGAATCAAGCGCAGAGCTAGATGGCAGTTCCTTACCTGCCCTCGTAGTTGAAGGTTAGATCTTGGTTTTAGCGTCTTTTAGATTCTTCATTGTGATCAACAGATATAAATCCCAAGTGACTCAGGGAATAAAGTTATGCTCCCCGGCAACGGGGCGAGAAAAAGGTCTCGATTACCCACAAGTATAGGGGATCGCAACAATTTTCGAGGGTAGAGTATTCAATCCAAATTTATTGATTCGACGCAAGGGGAGCCAAAAAATATTCTCAAGTATTAGCAGCTGAGTTGTCAATTCAACCAGACCTGAAAGACTTAATATCTGCAGCAAAGTTGTATGGAAGTAACGGTAACAGTGACAAACGTAACAGTAGCAGTTTTGTAGTGATTGTAACAATAGCAACGAAAAAGTAACTTAGCAAAGATAAATATGTGGTAAGCTCGTAGGCAATGTATCATTGATGGATAATTATGTCGGATAGCATTCATCATGCAACAGTCATAACATAGGGTGATACAGAACTAGCTCCAATTCATCAATGTAACGTAGGCATGTATTCCATATATAGTCATACGTGCTTATGAAAAAGAACTTGCATGACATCTTTTGTTCAACCCTCCCGTGGCAGCGGGGTCCTAATGGAAACTAAGGGATATTAAGGCCTCCTTTTAATAGAGAACCGGACCAAAGCATTAGCACTTAGTCAATACATGAACTCCTCAAACTATGGTAATCATCGGAAAGAATCCCAGTTATTGTCACCCTTGGGGATGCGGATTATAACTCATAATATGTGTCTATAACTTGCAAGATAGTATCAATAACACATATATATTCATGAAAACATAATTGGTTCAGATCTGAAATCATGACACTCGGGCCCTAGTGACAAGCATTAAGCATAGCAAAGTCATAGCAACATCAATCGCAGAACATAATGGATATTAGGGATCAAACCCTAACAGAATTAACTCAATTACATGATAGATCTCATCCAACCCATCACCGTCCAACAAGCCTACGATGGAATTACTCACGAACGATGGAGAGCATCATGAAATTGGTGATAAAGGATGGTTGGTGATGATGACGGCGTCGATTTCCCCTCTCTGGAGCCCAAATCAGACTCCAGATCTGCCCTCCCTAGGAAGAATAGGAGGTGGCGGTGGCTCTGTATCATAAAATGCGATGAACTCTTCTCTCTGATTTTTTGCTCCACACATAGGAATATATAGAAGTGGAAACGAGGCCGGTGGAGCCTCAGGGACCCCACAAGCCAGGGGCGTGGCCTAGGGGGCGCCCTGCAGGCTTGTGGCCTTGGGGTGGCCCCTCTCCGGTAGATTCTTTTACCAGTATTTTTTATTAAATCCAGAAAAAAATTTCCGTAAAGTTTTAGGTCAATCCGAGAACTTTTATTTATGCACAAAAATAACACCAAGGCAATTCTGTTGAAAACAGCGGCAGTCCGGGTTAGTTCCATTCAAATCATGCAAATTAGAGTCCAAAACAAGGGCAAAAGAGTTTAGAAAAGTAGATACGTTGGAGAAGTATCATCTACCTATTCTCATGGGCCGTACTCTCGGGCCTATTCAACCGTGAGTAGGATTATCGGACTCCGGATGGACTCGTCCAAAGACTTGGCATGCAATCCAAGGTGACGTAGTAATCGACATATTCATTCTCTATTGTAACCAACCTTGTGTAACCCAGATATCCCTGGTATCTATATAAGCCAGGGGGCTCTAGTTCATAGTGCACATTAAGCTCATCACGATTAGGGTTTAGACCACAACATCTGATCTCGCACTAGATCAACTTTGTACTTTGTACTATTCCATCAATAACAACAAGAGTAGGACGTAGCGTTTTACATCCATCAAGAGGGCCCGAACTTGGGTAAAAACACCGTCTTCTTCGTCTCTTGTTACCCATCGACCAAAGATCCACAGTTCGGACCCCCTACTCGAGATTAGTCGGTTTTGACACCGAGAGGCACCTGTTTTGTACCTCTTAATTCTCAATGCCTAGCCCCCTAGTCCTCTCATCTACAAATAATTTCTCATTTAGTAGGCTTGTATATTCCCTTCATTTCATTGTTTTGCCAAAAAATCATGATCAATAAAAATCTAACATTTTACGTACCCCTAGAGGTACTTCAAAGAAATATAGAAGGAACAGCACTCGTTTGTACTGAGTTTATCAGTACCATTCGTCCTTCATAAGACATAAGCTTGCCCTTCAAGCAGCTTAGTTTTTTCAAATCTATCTTCAATACACTTCCATTCCTTATTACAAAGCTTGTGATGGTGAATTGGTATTCCAAAATAACTAAACGGTGGGATACCCAGATCACATACGAACATTTGGCTATAAGCTTCTTGTTCTTCGTTGGCTCTCCCAAAGCAGAACAATTGACTTTTGTAAAATTAATCTTCGGACCCAAGAATTGTTCAAATAGGCATAGCACAAGCTTCATCTTCCTGGCCTTTGCCATATCATGTTCCATGAAAATGATATCGTCATCACCGTATTGTAGTATGGACACCCCATCATCAACAAGATGTGGCACTAGTCCTCCTCCTTGTCCGTCCTCCTTAGCTTTACATATGAGAATTGCCAACATGTCTATCACTACATTGAACAATATAGGTGACATGGGGTCCTCCTGACATAGACCATTTTGCATCTAGTAGTGACTTATGTCATCGTTTACTTTAATTCCGATGTTGTTGTTTTGTACCATAAAATCGACCTACTTCCTCCATGCATCATCGAATCCCTTCATGTGTAAGGCTTGTTGAAGAAATGGACATTTAACCTGATCACGCGCTTTTCCAAAATCCACCTTAAAAATCACCCCATGTAGTTTTCTCGAGTGTATAGCATGTAATGTTTCATGTAGGATGACCACACCCTCTAGCATGTGTCTGCCCGGCATGAAAGCTGACCTAGTTGGTTGCACCACACTCTGTGCAATCCATGTCACTCAGTTTGTACCAACTTTTTTAAAAAGATAAAGTTCACATTAAGCACACATATCGGTCTGAACTGCTCAATATGCATTGTTTTTGTCTTCTTTGGCGACAATGTTATTGTTTCAAAGTTTAGGTCAAATAGCTGGCATTGGCCATTAAAGAAGTCGTGAAACATTGGTATAAGGTCACCCTTAATAATATGCCAGTATTTCTTATAAAATGATGTTGGAATTCCATCTAGACCCGGTGACTTATTATTTTTCATCTGCGATATTGCCTCAAACATCTTTTTATCCATGAATGACACAGATAAAATCTTATTTTCATCTGTCCGAGTTAATAAGGGTTTATCAATATTGTTATTCGTAAAGACTGTTTGACATTGCACCTGACCACCCCGACTGAATAAGTCCGCGCCCTACCATCGCTCTATCCCCCTGATTGACACATGGGGCCAAGCGCAATGACAAATGCCGCAGCGAGTAACCAAGATCAGCGATGCGGAAAACCAGAGCGTAAACCACACACATAAGCAAGCTACGAAACCTGGAATGCCCGCCCTTACAAGCCACACAACAGAGGGATTTGCAGGCTTGCTCCACCACAACTTTCGTTGTTCGCCGTCTCCGACGGGAACATAGCACCAGCTGCGAGGCGCACGACAAAGCTTGGCGGAGGCTCGTGGTCACGCGCTGCAAGAAGAATTGAGATGGCCAAGGAAAATGTGCTTCTCGCCATAGCTTTCGCCACCACCGACGCCTTGCTGTTCTCGTGCCCCGCCGTCGTCTCTACTCGGAAGGTACGCTGACTGGTGGTTGAAGACTAATGTCACGCGGACATGCGGGGCAATGATGCCGAACACGGAGAGCTGGTCAGGGACAAAGATATCCCCGGTGCTCATGACTTCGTTAGCGACCAAGCGAGCCATGGATCCTTCTGATGATCCTTCAGTGGAATTCTCAATGAAAGCACCAATGTCAGTGTCAAAACCAGCATATCTCGAGTAGGGGGTCCGAACTATGGATCTTGGATCCAAGGTTGTCAGAATCGTGATTCTGAATCGGATCGGAGCTCTGATGTCAGGATCACAAATCATAGAACCTTCATTATCACGATCATAAAAACGTAGATTCTATAAACCAAAATTGTAGAATCAGAGGAGATTGTTCCGATCGTAAATTCATAGAATCGTACAACAGAATCGTGATTCTGATAACCTTGCTTGGATTGGTGGGTAATAGGAGACAAAGGAGACGGTGTTTACCGAGGTTCGGCTCTCTTGATAGAGGTAAAACCCTAGGAGTAGTGAGCTACCTTGCTCTGATGTCCTACTCTTGTTTATATTGATGGTGAAGTATCAAGTACATAGATCTACCTTGAGATCGTATGTTGTGGTCTAAACCCTAGGAGTAATGAGCTTAATTTGTCCTATGAACTAAAGCCTTCTAGTTTATATAGATACCAGGGGTGCAAGGGTTATACAACATCGGTTACATCAAGGAGGGAACACGCCGACCACCACATGATCATGGAGTACACGCCAAGTCTTCGGAAAAGTCCATCTGGAATATAGCATCACTTTATTTATCCGGAGTCCAATAATGATGTTACAATGGCCGAGGAGTCCGGTCCATGGAAATAGGTAAGCGGCCCGATGACCCCTTAGTACCGGACTCCCTCAATCCTCATCCATCTCCATCAAACCTATTCGCCGCCATTTCCATCTCCATAGTTTCCATCACCACCATAATTCATCCTTCATCACATCACATTTGGTCGTGCATCACACACAACATCCATTGTAAGACGTATTATCAATCAATCTCCATGATGTGTTCTTCAATGTGTTGTTCGTGTGATCTAATCTCCATGCGTGAGTAGTTCGGTAAGTTATGGGTTGATGAAAGATCCTTGTAGCCCATTGTATTTGTTGTGGGAATTAATGGAAGAGTTTTGAATCAACATTTCGTCTGTGTGAAATAAAATCGTTTCGTAGATGTCTCTTGTCCGGTGTGCGTTCTTCATTCTTGCACGTACCTAGGATCATGCAGAGCGAACCACTGAGAGGCTAAGGGCATGAAGACCGTGAAGTGTTATCCTAGACGCGAGTGACAAAAGGGTTTAGTACGGTAACATGGATCATATCTCTGAGGATTTAGGAGGTGTAGTTATTAAACACTCAAAGCTTTTATCCGGTTGTTGCAGTCTTAATTATCGGGGCAACCCCGCAAGAAGGATAGGGCCTTCGGTTGGACAATTGATTCTTGATGGAGGGCGCGTGTTGGTCAAGTTGTTATTAGGACACATCCCCCAATTCGGTTCGTAACAAGCACATCTCGATGGTGCCTTCCAGCACACAAATTAAGATCATTACTTGCTCCCAACACAAATATGTGGTTGTAAGCATTAAGATCTTATACTCGTACCTCTTATTATTATAAGTGTTCAACTCAAGGTAACCAATTTAGATCCGGTGAAAAGTTGAAATTGTTTCTTTAACAAAAGCTTGCTAGAGACCCTGGCTTCAAGGGAACCTTCCTCTCGTGCCCTCTATAACTCAAGATCACCTCTGAGGAAACATGTGTGGGTACTTTTTGTTCCATTTCGGTATCGCTAAAAGGAAGTATCATCCCGACAGATAGCAGCTCGCAGCACCTCTATCACCATGTCTTCCAACCGCCCATCAACACGGATTTTCACGTCACCTTGCAGTGGTCTAAGACTACCCATAATGAAGAGTAACATACACCTGACACTAGGCTATGTTACTATCTTTATAGTGGGTAGTAACATAACTGTGGTGTTATGCATAACTTTATTTATTAGGTTATAGACTCGTTTGGGATATGTGATGTTATGATAACTAGTTTGTTACTCAATTTACCTATCTTCTAATAAGCTCATTGTCGCACACAAATTTGTTGAATTAGACTTTATGTTACTCTTAAAGTTAGACTAACCATAATGGGAGTAACATAGATGGTAACATCACACATATATAGACAAAATAGATGGTGTGACAAGTAATTCATGCGGAAAAGAAAGACATGTGGTGACATAATATGTTACTCACACTATAATACCAGGCCAATATGAGCAGTCTATAATCTAATAAATGAAATGATGCGTGGCACCACGCATATGTTACTCCCCGTTATGGAGGTAATAACATAGATTAGTAACACTAATAAAAGTCATTTGGTGTCTTTGAGTTAAACTGTAAATGAGATCTCTTTTACCCTACATCAACTCCAAAAGCAGCTACAAAAGATATTAGATGGATTTCTTTTTTCATCACCAACATGTGGGGTGAAAGGTGTGTAGCAGATGCAGTGTGTGGATGACTTCAAGAAACTCCTCTCGACTTCATTTTGACGTGTGACCACCGGAGCAAAGCTCGGAAATTATAACCGTTCGATCAGTTGATTTTGGTATGATGAGCGGTAACAATTTACTCCATGAAGAATACCAACGGCTAAGACCATGCGGGGCGGTAACAATCTAGGCCCGAGCATCTAGGCCCGAGCATGGCCGTGGGCAACGTCGGGTCGGGCCTTTTCAGGCTGGGCCGTGCGGGCTGGGTTTCCATGGCGAGGTATGGTAAACATACTCCGACTGTTCGACATTGCCTGGCCAACGTAGCTGAACCGCGCCGCTCCGTCCCCCTGACTGACACAGGGGGCCAAGCGCAATGACAAACGCCGCAGCGAGGGACCAAGATCAGCGACGCGGAAAAACAGAGCGTAAACCACACACATAAGCAAGCGACGAAACCTGGAATGTCCGGCCTTACAAGCCACACAACACAGGGATTTGCAGGCTTGCTCCACCACAAAGCTTCCGCTGTCCGCCGTCTCCGGGAGGAACGTGGCACCAGCCGCGCGGCGCGGGGCAGAGCTCGGCGGAGGCGGGTGGCCGCGCGCGGCAAGAAGAATTGAGATGGCCAAGGAAACTGTGCTTCTCGCCGTGGCTTTCGCCGCCGCCGCCGCCTTGCTGTGCTCGCGCCCCGCCGTCGTCTCCGCTCGGAAGGTACGCTGACTGGTTGTTGAGGACTGACATTACGCTGGCTGGTCGTTGAGGGTTGTGATTGTGCTGCGCTCTCGTGGGCATGATCTCCGGCTGCCGCAGGTGGGCGAGACGTGCGCGCTGTCGCGGAACTGCGACGCCGGGCTGCACTGCGAGACGTGCGTGGTGGACGGCAACGTGCGGCCGCGCTGCACCCGCGTGACCCCCGTCGACCCGCAGAACAAGGAGCGGGGGCTGCCGTTCAACCGCTACGCGTGGCTGACGACGCACAACTCCTTCGCGCGGCTCGGCACCCAGTCCCAGACCGGGACGACCATCGTCACGGCGTTCAACCAACAGGACACCATCGCCGAGCAGCTCAGCGTGAGTCCACTGTCCACCCCGCTCCCGCTCTGCTCTCTCTTCCGTTTAGCTGCTGACCTGTGGGGCCGGCGAATCTACCGGAGTCCGTGTTAGAACCTGTCAGTGTGCGGCGGGGTGAGGTGTCCCCGGGCGCAGCACGTGGCAAAGAGGGCTCGTCCATGTGTCCAAGCAGCAGCGCACCTCCAGGCGCCGGTCTTTTTCTGTCGCTGGCTTGCGTGCACGCCCACACGCTTTGCTTGAAGCGTTGGCACGGCAATACTAACTGCAAGCATTGCCCATACCACACACATTGCATTGTGTATCCTTGTGTGGATGAGACGTGTGGTGTGTGCTCCAATTCGGGTAGCACGTCCATTCGAAATAAACACGATGTGGTCCGTGGCCGGGACCAGGACGAAATTACTTCAGTTCAAATTATTTCCCAAGGTAAAATTGGTGCCATTCTCAAGCTCAAGGGTTAGGTCCAAGTAATTGGATTTCTTGCGTCGCAGAACGGCGTGAGGGGCCTGATGCTGGACATGTACGACTTCCGGAACGACATATGGCTCTGCCACTCCTACGGAGGCGCCTGCCGAAACTTCACCGCATTCGTAAGCACCAACCAAGCTACTCCTCTACTAGGACCAATCTCGACCACAACACACACACACACACACAGTGACACAGACAAAGTAACAATGTTACGGTGGACAGACGCCGGCGGTGAACGTGCTCCGGGAGATCGAGGTGTTCCTTAGGAGGAACCCCTCGCAGGTGATCACGATCTTCATCGAGGACTACGTGGAGGCGCCTATGGGGCTCACCCGGGTGTTCAACGCCTCCGGCCTGACGCCGTACCTGTTCCCGGTGTGGCGCATGCCCAAGAACGGCGGCGACTGGCCGCTGCTCAGCGACATGGTCCGCGACAACCACCGCCTCCTCGTCTTCACCTCCAGGTCCGCCAAGGAGGCCGCCGAGGGCTTCGCACACGAGTGGGGCTACGTCGTCGAGAACCAGTGTACGTGCACGTCCATCACCATCGATCCGACTGCACACGTGACTGATTACCTAGGAAGGAGAACCTGACGATGTTTGTATCTATCCAATATCCATGCGCCGCAGATGGGAGCAAAGGGATGGTGAAGGGGTCGTGCCCGAACCGCGCCGAGTCGGCCGCCATGAACGACCTGTCGAGGTCGCTGGTGCTGGTGAACTACTTCCGGGACCTCCCCAACTTCCCGGAGGCGTGCAAGGACAACTCGGCGCAGCTGCTGGGCATGCTCGACGCCTGCCACGCCGCGTCCGGGGGCAGATGGGCCAACTTCATCGCCGTCGACTTCTACAAGGTGTCACATCCTTATTATCAGTTATTAGTTACCCTACGATGAACATGAGCACGATTGATTAGATTCATTTCTTCTGATGATTCATGGTTGTACCCTGCCTACCCAGAGGAGCGACCGAGGCGGCGCCGCGGAAGCCACGGACAAGGCCAACGGCGGACTGGTTTGTGGATGCGGAAGCATATCTGCCTGCACTGTAAATATACATGCCCCGCTGCTTGCCTGCCATGTTTACTGCATGTTTCGACAAAGTGTTCTGTTCTTATATAGAGAGAAAATGACACGAGATTTGTGTGTTTTGCTCAGGGTAATGGTACATGCTCGCCGCGCCGGCGCGGGAGCACGCCGAAAGGCATCTTCAACAAGACCTCAGACGCCGCGTCGTGGCAGCCGCCGGCCATGTTGCAGTGGCAGCAGCTGATGCTGCCAGCCACCTTCGTTGCTCTACTATTATGCTTTTAAATTGGACTCTGAGCAACATCAGAACTTCAGATTAGTTGGCAGACTGTAAATCATACTAGATGCAAACTAGAGATTTCATGTGTCGGGTCCTCGTCGCACGCTCCAAGTAGACTTTGCTGTTAAAAATTCTGCAAGGCCACGGCACCAAACGACTGCATGCATTGGGTGTGCGTTTGCTTGTAAATTCGGCCATTGTAACGCATAGCTTGCAAATGATGTAATGAACCCTTCGTATCGAATATAAGACGTTTTTTTTACACTAAATTAGCCTACAAAAAATGCCTTATACTTGTTAGGAATAAATTAAGGATTAATCCCTGCTATGTCGATTGCTACTTGTAGCAACTGCCTCTTTGTGATTGCTACTTGTAGCAACTGCCTCTTTGTAATCGTCTTTGTAACAGGGTATATATATCCTCAAATTCATCAATCAAAGTAATTGTCCCATCATTTGTTCCCTTCTCTCTCGTTTTACTTTCACACGTTATCACCCACGCCTCTTCCACAGAGCAGTTAGGCCAATACAACGGCGGAGAACGGAGCAAATCGACGGCACCAGCGCCCATGGCCATCGGCCTCATGCACGGCCGTGGCGCCGCCGCCTCGACAGCGCTCCCACGGCGCACCACCAGTGCGCGATGCATGCGACAGAGGCACCCCACGGTCGACGACGCCCTCCTCTGCACGCGCGTCGAAGCGGCGCCCTCCGGCGTGACGCGGACGCCGGTGACCGGCCACGCCTCCAGGCACGGCAGCAGCGCCCCTTCCCGCGACGCTCCCTGTCTCTAATGCGAGGCACAACCGCGTGGTCAGCGCCCTCAAGCGCTCGAGTGGCAGCCCCGACGCAAGGCCGTGGCGGCGACCAACAGCCGGTGCTCTGCGCGGCAACGCACAGCGCACAGCGCGGTTTGAACCAGCGCGGAGACGGGTTACAAAGCGCAAGACCAGGCATCAATGGCAGCGTCGCCCGGCCTGCGACGCGGCAGCAACCCCAAACAGCCGACACTTGAAGCAGCGACGTCGTCCAGAGCGACGGGACGGCCTTGACCTCCCGGACGGCGGCGCGTCTTCCACGCGCGGTCCACGACCCACTTCCTGCAGCGTGGAGGAATTGGCCCCCAATCAGCACAGGACAGAAACAAACGCTATGTTGTCGCGGAGGTGGTCATCGACCGGCGCGCGGCAGCGCGATCCTGAGCCCGGGCGAAGGCAGCCCACGGGGGGCAAGGCACAGCGCAACCATCAATTGACCCGCAGTGCACAGTCGTCATCTGTCTCCATGAGCGGAACGCACGTACATGAAGGACATGGATTCCTATCCACACACAGACGCACGGGATAAGGAATTTGTCAAACCTTATCCTTACGCAGTTTTGCAATTTCGTCCTTCCTATGTTTATTATCAATAGGAAGGCCCCGCGTTTCTCTATTAATCCCTCAGGCTTCACAGATTTGACAGAGTTCTGTCATCTTGATGCATAAAAGCCTTTATGCTTATTAAAACCTATGATTAGGTCATTGTCAGTACAATATATACCCTCAGGTTGCATTACATTCATGTTTTGTAAGTCAATATTCTAGACCTATTTTCCGAAACATTCCTGGTGCAACAACTATGTTTTCCAGTAAAAAAAAATCTCTTGCTCATCTTGACATGAAAAATAAAAGTATCATGAAGTGTCTTACTCACTATGACCAGTTCGAGATTTATATTTGTGAACCACAAGGTATTTAGTGGCATCTACTGCATATTTCGCAGATTATCCATCATTACCGTGAGATCTACATTTTTTCATTTTGACAAGATGACTATCTTTAACGCGCTCTTCCAAATATTAATGTGTATATAGCCCAAATTTTATTTGCAAATCACAAGGTATTGGTGGCATCTACTGCATAATTTACAGATTATCCACCTCTACTGGGTGAGGTCTACATCTTGTCATTTTAACAAGATGATTACCTTCAAAGTGCTCTTCTAAATATTAATATTATATGTGACTACCTCTAGATATCATAAGGTGATACTGGCATCTACTGCATAATTTTGCACACTATCCACTATTACTGTAAGGTCTACATCGTATCACTCTGACAGATGAGATGATTACCTTCAAAGTGATTTTCTTAAATATAGCATAACATAAGGTAATAGAGATATGAACATCTAGTGACAAAAGTCATACTATGTTTTCTATTACTGTGAGATCTACACCATATTGGTGATTATCTTCAAAGTGTTATCCTATATAAATTGAGGTCTACACATGTGGCTATATGGCATCAGCCGTACTAGAACTTGCTCCTCTGAAGCATTTATTGTTGTTGTTCACTAAAATATTTTACTCTCATAGTAATATTGTTCTCGCACATTTTTCTTGAATATGTTACAGAAAACTATGAAAATATTTGCATATACCTGTGATTACCTTCTACTACATTCGTAAAATGCATGGCAATGGAGTCTACGCCACTATTTCTAATTATAGTGTCATCCATCCATCAAGATGGATACCATAATTTATAACGAGTGTCTCAAACACTATTGCAAGATCCACATCACGTTGTGGTTGTTATTCTCATAGTAACTAAGCAATGTTACAATTGCCAAGTCTATGTTTTGGCCGTGACTATAAAGTCACACTTTTTCTCATGAATGAAGCCCAAAACATTAGCAACGATTTCATCGCATGGACTATATTGAAGGTTTACACCGCATGTTAACCAAGCATCACCTTGGCACATTTTGCTCAACAAGATCATTTCATCCATATATTTTATTTTACTCCATAAAGTAAATTAAATAATGCATGATCATTTCATGTAACACATGGATATTCTATTGATGCACATATGCATTTTATATGTCACCAACTTCACTTGGTTCTCAAACTAAGTACACAACGGATGGATATAGATTCACCTTTAATACTCGCTCAAGAGAAACATGCTGTCATGAGCACATCGCGAATGATCTCCCATTCGTTTTTTAAAGACATCAAGTCTTATCCCGGCTCACAATTATGTCACCTTAATCAACTTCAAGTTGAGATCTCATGATCAAAGTCTTCATATGCAGACCCGATTGAAAATCCATTAATAAACTTTACATCCTCTAATGATGGTACTAGCATTTTCCATGATGAAGGAACATGGAATTTCTTAAAATCATCAGACTCACCCCACAGGTTGTGACAGCCCGAGACCGACGTTCCAGAAGATTCCCCCCTTTATTTCGTTTCCATCGTGTGTTTAGTTTTATTCGTTGCATCGTCATGTAGTTTGCATCATCGCACCATGCATGGCATCATGTCAACTGTGTTTTGCCGGTGTTGTTTGTTGCCGTGTTGTTGGGTGATAGTGCCTTGTGAGCGGCGTTGCTTTATTGGAGCGTTGAGAGAGGGTGCGTGAGAGCCACCGCTAAACCCCGTTGCACCGCAGACCTAAACCTTCTCCCCTTCTCTCCTCTCTCATTTCGTTTTTGTGGTTTTGCCAAAGTCTTCGTTTAAAACCCCTATTTAAAAGGGTGCGTCTTCTTCTTTTCAATAAAAGTCCTTTTATTAAATGTAGGGGCAACCCTTAGGTTTTATTTTAACTCTCCGTTTGTTTTATTTTAAAACCCTCCCATTTTATTTTCTCTTTTAAAAGGCTTTATTTATTCTTTACATAAAGAGTTTTATTTTAATTCTTTAAAAAGGGTTTTGAATTGTTTTTGAATTCTTTAAAAAGGGTTTTATTTTAATTCTTAAAAGGGTTTCATTTTATTTGTTTAAAAATGCCCAAGCTATTTTAGGGTTGGGGTATAATTTTCAAAAGGAGTGAACATTTTTTTTTATTTTGTTAAAAGCCTTTTTTTAGTTAAAAAAACTGTTTGTTTTAAAAGTGTTTAAAAAAACATATGGGGGAGGAGCCAGCCCAGGCCGGCCGGCCAAGGCCCAGGCCGGCCCCAACCCTAGCGTCCCCCAGCTCGATCCCCCAGTTCTCCCTCCTCCCGCAGCGCGCCTCCTTCCTCCCTCGTCTCCTCCCCATCTCTTTCCCCCTCGCGCAGTCTCCTGCCCGTCGCCAGCGTCCCCTTCCCCCAGCGCCGCCCTAGCCCCGAGCCCCTGTCGTCGGCCCCTCCTCGCCGTGCCTCCTCGTGGCCCTGCGCCTGTTCGCCGCCTCCCCTCGCCTTCGGTCGCCGCTCGCCAAGTTCCTCGCCGCCGCGCCGCCTCGGCACGCCGTTCCCCGCGTCCGTCGGCCGTCCTCAGCAGCGACGAGCTCGCCTCCCTCTGCCCCGCTGTGTCGCGACCTCCGCGTTCCCGGTGCCCTGCCCGCGCCGTCTGCCGTGGCTGTCCCCAGCTCGGGATCGAGCCGGCCTCGCCCCGCGTTGTTGTTGTTGTCTGTTGCAGGGAGCCTGCGACCCCATGCCGAGCACGCCGTCGCCCTCAGCCTCCTGCCGGCTGCACCGCCTTGGCCCCGCCCTACCGGAGCCCGAGCTCGCATGGCCGCCGTCTCCTGCGCCGGTTCCCCACTGCCGTGCCGCCATGAAGATTCTGCCGCCTTTTGCTGGTGTTTGTTGTGGCCGCCGCTTGCTGTCGGGTGTAGATGCTGCCTGTGCCGAAGCTGTTGACTGCCAGGCTGCTGCCGCTGCGTGCATGCTGGTTGCCGTTGCTCTTGCTGTTGCTCTTGCTGCTTGCTGTTGCTGTTTATAGATGCTCATATGTTGCTAGTTAGTAGAGGTTGCTAGCTGTCGATAGTTGCTTAGGTAGTGGTTGCCCGTTGCGAGGTTGTTTTGTGTGCTTACCTGCACGCGATGCCTGCATGTGTTGCGTTGCCGTGCCTTTTGTAGTTGCTTAGCCGCTATAGTTGTTAGCTGTTGTTGCCACGAGATGCTGCTGTCGGGCATGCTAGGCTAGATGCTTAGATGCTGCTTGTGCTGTAGATGTTGCTGTTATAGCTAGTGTTGTTGATGTTGCTTTGCTTTGCTTGCTTGCATGTTGCTGCCGCTTGCGATGCCGCTTGCACCAACCCCCCTCCATGGAACCGACAAGTTCGCCGCGAGTACCACGACGCCCCGACGACCCCAGACATCTACGGACTCGTGAACGACTACCGACGCCGAAGACCGTCTGCCGACGCCGAGAGTACGACTGCCGTCGACGAGACCGTGTACCACTACTTCAACTACTGGCGCGTGTACGACTGCTTCCGCGACGACCACGACGTCCGCTTCGACCGAACCCCTCCGATTCGCACGCGTCGAAGGTATACCGATGGGTCATGTCGTGTACCGTGTGCTAGTGATGTACGGATGTATGAGTTGTTTGAGTTGAATGCATGTATGCACCGTATGTATGCACCGTTTATTTGCCGTGCACGTCGTCTTCCTTTTCGTCGAGCCCTCGACACATGGGAACCCGAGATACGGGATCACCCCATCTTTATTTACCGTTACCGCACGCTCCCAATTCGTTGGCACCGGTTTCTCCTCGAGTTATCGGAATAGGAACGTTGCCGTGGCATATTTTCCGATTTGCCACCATGGTTTCCTCTCGCTCGCCGTGGCGACACCATGCTTATTTCCCTCCTTATCGTGATGTGTTGAACTCTCATGCATGACACATTCATGGCATATGATCGTGTGTTGCATGTCTCTCGTGTCGTAGCTCCGTTCTATGCTCCGCGTGATAACCGACTAGGACATGTAGGATCATCGCTACACCCTTGCCATGTTAAAACCATTTAATATTGTCGTGTAAATAATCGGGAGCGAACTAAATAATCAATCGTGGAGTTTCGTCGATATGCAACGCGTTGCATATCGAGCTTCACATAATGTGTAGGGTTTGCGTGAGATGAATTGCCATGCCATCCCTTGCATCTTTGAACTGATCATGCATCATATTAGGGTGTGCATCATGTCTTGCATTTGCCGTGGTGAATATCTGTGTTGATGTTTGTTTCCGGTTTCCTCCGTCTCGATAGAGTTCCGCAAGCGTGTCGGAATGTGAGGACCCGTTCGACTACGTTGGTTCGCTGACTTCACCGAGTTGTTCTTCTTCCAAGCGGGATCTCAGGCAAGATGATCATTTCCCCAGATACCATTACTATCATTGCCATGCTAGTTATCGCTTCTATCGTATACGTCTCGTTGCCTATCACCTGTTAAATGTCAGCCTCTCAACAATTCCATGATTACCTTCAACCTGTTCGACCTAGCAAACCACTGATTGGCTATGTTACTGCTTGCGTAACCCTGTTGTTAGCATTGCTAGTTGGAGGTGCAGTTGCTTCCACGTGAAAGCATGGGTACTTTGTTATATCACCATATACAATGCTAATTATTTTAATGCACCTATATAGTCGGTAAAAGGTGGAAGGCTCGGCCTTTCTAGCCTGGTGTTTTGTTCCACCTTTGCCCCCTTAGTTTTCGGCTACCGGTGTTATGTTCCATAAATGAGCGCTCCTAACACGATCGGGGTTGTTATGGGGACCCCCTTGGTAATTCGTTTTAGATTAAAGCTGGTCTGGCAGGGCCCAACTTTGGTACTACATTTGCCTAATAACTAATGAACTGCATAGGGAGTAATTAACCCGAGGAAATTTAATCAACCCCCGGGCCAGTGCTCCTCATGAGTGTTGGTCCAAATTGGCAGACTACGGGGCCACCGCAGGGCAACCCGAGGTTTGGTATCTCCTAGTGTGACCCATCCGTCGTGTCCTGAGAACGGGGTACGCGACTCCTATCGGGATCGTCGACACGTCGGGCGGCCTTGCTGGATTAGTTTTACCTTTGAAGGAATATCTTGTGCATCGGGATTCTGGTGATGCTTTGGGTAATCTCAGAGTTGAGGTTTTCCTCTAGGGAATCCGACAAGATCGCGAGCTTCGTGATTGAGGATTTCTATGCGGCTTGTGGTAATTTGTGATGGACTAGTTGGAGCACCCCTGCAGGGTTAAATCTTTTCGGAAAGCCGTGCCCGCGGTTATGTGGCAACGTGGATACCTTGTTTAACACTGGTTATAGATAACTTGAAGTTAACTTAACTAAAACTTGCCAACTGTGTGCGTAACCGTGACTGTCTCTTTCGTGAGTTCTTTCTCCGATCGAGGACACGGTGGGGTTATGTCTGACGTAGTTAGGTGATCAGGATCGTTCATTTGATCATCAGTTGTTCACGTCCGTTATGCGTAGATCTTCCCCCTCTTGTTTCTTGTACTCGTAAGTTAGCCACCAAATATATGCTTAGCCGCTGCTGCAACCTCACCACTTAACCTTACCTCACCCATTAAGCTTTGCTAGTCTTGATACCTTTGGAAATGAGATTGCTGAGTCCCCTGTGGCTCACAGATTACTACAACACCAGTTGCAGGTACAGGTAAAGCTTATTTGACACGAGCGCGTTGATTGATCATTTGGAGTTGCTTCTTCTTCTTCTTCTTCATCTATCTAGGATGGGTTCCAGGTCGGCAGCCTGGGATAGCAAGGATGGACGTCGTTCTTCTTTTGTCGTTTGTTTTCGTCCGTAGTCGGACCCTGCTTTTACTCTTGATGATTATGTAATGTACTGATGTGACTCTTATGTAGCTTGTGGCGAGTGTAAGCCAATTCTATATATATCTCTTCTTTTCAGTACATGTACTTGTAACGATATCCATTCGTGCGACACGACGAGATGCGCTTCTATCCCTGACGAGGCCTTCGTGCCAAATCGAGGATAGGGTCGCATCTTGGGCGTGACAAGTTGGTATCAGAGCAAGGACCGACCTAGGAGCCCCCTTGATTGATCGAACTTGGCCGAGTCGAGTCTAGTGAAAAACTATTTGAGTCTAGTTATATATCGGAGAGTAGGATTCTTTTTTCTCCTCTTCTATGCTCTGGTGAGGAATCTTGACGTAATAATTTATTCTACTCCTCTTCTCACTCAAAAAAAAATTTTAGGATCACGCGGATATTTTTGGAATCTATATGATGCCGATTTGACGGAGTTCTGTCTTGGTGCCTCCTGTCTGACTTGATCTTCTTCCGGGGAGTTGAGCTCCAGGGGATTCTCGAGCACATCGTTATCATTCAGATTTCTTAGTATCTCAGAACGAAGGATGTTCGTAATTGCTTCAATACTAGTAGTGGCGAGATAACCCCGATGTCCCCAGTACTGGTGCAGATTGTTCGGGAGTACTGCCATACTTTGTATCGTTGTGATCACGAGGGTCTGTTGTAGATGAAGGTCCGAGATTCTGGTCGTGTGTTGACGGATGTGATACAAGTGACGGGTTAGTATAGGAGTTGTGTGATTATTACTCCTTGTATCCGTGTACCAGATTGCATGACCAGACATTTCGGGAATTCATAGGTGGGAATTCAAGTAGTTGCTTATAGGACAATCTTCCAACAAATGAATGATGTTAGGTTGGGGTTTGACATCTAGTGGATTCGTTTGTTCACGATCGACTTACAGCGGTACACGTTGTGTCTTAAAGAGTCCTATTAGCTTGCTACGACTCGGGGATGCTTCGTATGTCGGGTGCACTGCCTTGCACTTGATGGCTACTGTAAATCGAGCCCGTGCGATCCTGTCCACGAAAATATCAAACGGAAATCTTTCTCATGAGTTTGTTCTGGCTTGTTTCGTAAGCCTCATCCTTTGTTTTGTTGAATATGGTAATTCAAGTTGCTTCGATGTCAAATGGTGATTTCAGATCTTTCCTAAGAGGTGTTCTCATATTTTTATGTGAGAATGCAAATTCTTTTGCTCAAATCAATTCTCCTGTCAATTCTTGTCTACCAGAGTTGTCATGTTAATTCTTTCCAACTCTTCAGTGAATTCAATCCTCTCAAATTTTTGCAAATCATTCTCTCAATTCTTTCCGGAGTTTGTCTCATCTGTCCCAAGCTGTCTTTGTTTTTCCCCGCCCTCCCACCCTTTTCTTCAGGGATTGGATTTTCATCCAAGAGATTTCTTTTCTTTGTGCTTCCGCTGTCTGTTCTTTTCTCTCTTATCCGGTGATTCATTGTGAAGATTCTCAGGAGTCGAGTTTTTCATTTCTTCATTTTGTTCCTTTTCGGTGAATTTAATTCAGTTCTCCGTGTTCATCATATTCCTTTCGTCCTTGTAATTCTTTCCTGTGTTGGAAATTCTTATCTAGTATTCTGTTGTCATTTATCTCTATTCTTTCCGGAGCGTTGAAGATATCCCAGTAGTTTCTTGTTCTCAGATCTTTCATTATTTCGAGGTGCCAACCTCATCTAGTTCTCGTTATACCAGTGCAATATCTCTCCTTATAATCAGTTGTTTCAACGGTGATTTCTTTGAGTGGGCCCATAACCCACAGGTTCTTTCCCAGGATCTTTCCTGGCTCTTTTAATTTCTTTCCGGAGATCTTTAATTCTTTTCAACTATGATGTAAGTATGAATTTCATCAGTCATATCCCTTCTTCAAGGCCTATTTGAGTTAACTCTCATATTTGGCTCAACCTTTCATTCTTCTTTATTCCGGAGTGTCTCAGCTATTCTTGGTGTTTTTCTCATCATCATTCTCAGCTTGCAATTCGAAGGAGTGTTTCTCTCGAATCTTGGTTCATTCTCTTGGATATTCGTCATTTCAGCTTTGCGTCATCATCTTAATTGTTGTCAATCATGTGTATTCCTTTCTTGCTATCCGGTGCAGTGCTGAGTTGTTATCCTTCTCGTTCCTCCCAAGGACATCATTTGAGAAGACTTCTTCGTTCTCAGCTTTCGTTCTCTAATTCTTCTCCATTGCTCGGTGTCTTGTTCAGTTTTCTGTTAGATGGATCATGATCTCTTCGTTCTCATGTTTCTTCATTATTTCATGGTGTTCCCATTCAATTGTGAATTCTTACCGGTACTTTCTTCAATTTTTGCTTCAAGTGGTGCTTATCTCTCTATTTCTTCAAGGTTCTTTCAAGTAGAATAAGTGGTATGCTAAATCCGTTGCTTGTCATCAATTAAACTTGATGAAGGATTAGCTTAACATAATTCTTATTCTTGTTCTTCCTTCTTCCAAGAGATTTAAATTCTTCTTCCGGAGTGGCATGATATCATTTCCTTTTCTCAACTGTTCTTATCTTTTCTTTTTCGGAGTTCCAAGTTTTATCAACTATCTCTTTGTGAAGCTTCATGTAAACCCTGGCAAGGTCATAATCTTATCCTTTCTACCTTGATATCTTTGCATCATTCATTCGTATGCAGAGGTCCTTCTTGGTGGTTCGTCAAGGTTTCAATTCGTTCTCAAGTGTTCTTCAAGATTCTTGTTGGAGAACCTCTAGTATCCTTTCTCCTGCATTTATATGTGCAATTGTTCTTCCTTTATCCTTTGAGGTGGTATTATAGCATTCTTGTTAGTGTAGGAGCCTCGAAGGGATTTTCTTTCAAGAACGAGATAATTAAACCCACCAATTCTATGATCATGAGATATCTGCAAACCATGATTTCTTCATTGAGCTATCTTGGTTTGGACTTCACCTAAAGCTTTTCCTATGGATTGTGCTATCATGGTGCTTGTCATTAATCCTAGTTCTCAATGCACCTTCTTGGGTAAGAAGTTTTCTTATCTTTGCTTTCAACTATCCTTGTTTCTTTTAGTGATTACTTGTCACCTCATATTTGTTGAGATGATTTCATAAGCCCACTACTATCTTGTTTTTTTCGTTGTTGGTTTTTCAACTACTCCGTCTATTCTTCTACCCGGAGGCTCTTCAATTCTATTGTGATGGTAGTTGTCATTCCTTTCTTCATTCTCTTCTTCCGCTTGAGCTAGTTCCTATTCTATTGTTCCGGAGGCTTTGTGTTATTGCTCTTTTGGATCAATCTTGTTGTTCTACCTAGATCATGGTGTTCCCTTGCTCTATTTAGTTGTTTGTTATGAATATTGTCTAATTCTCCTACCTTTTTGAATTTTTTGTCCCATTTTCCTACCGAAGTGTTGCCGAAATTTTCCGTGAATTCTGGCTTCTTTCTCATGTCATTCCTCATCTCCTTGCAACCTTCAAGGATCGTTGGTTTCACTCGTTTGTCAAGAAGCGACTAAGTTTTACCTTTTGCTTTTCTCATCCTCTCCCCCCTTTCATTCTTGGATCTCGGGACGAGATCTTCTTGTAGTGTAGGAGAGTTGTGACAGCCCGAGACCGACGTTCCAGAAGATTCCCCCCTTTATTCCGTTTCCGTCGTGTGTTTAGTTTTATTCGTTGCATCGTCATGTAGTTTGTATCATCGCACCACGCATGACATCATGTCAACTGTGTTTTGCCGGTGTTGTTTGTTGCCGTGTTGTTGGGTGATAGTGCCTTGTGAGTGGCGTTGTTTTATTGGAGCGTTGAGAGAGGGTGCGTGAGAGCCACCGCTAAACCCCGTTGCACCGCAGACCTAAACCTTCTCCCCTTCTCTCCTCTCTCATTTCGTTTTTGTGGTTTTGCCAAAGTCTTCGTTTAAAACCCCTATTTAAAAGGGTGCGTCTTCTTCTTTTCAATAAAAGTCCTTTTATTAAATGTAGGGGCAACCCTTAGGTTTTATTTTAACTCTCCATTTGTTTTATTTTAAAACCCTCCCATTTTATTTTCTCTTTTAAAAGGCTTTATTTATTCTTTACATAAAGAGTTTTATTTTAATTCTTTAAAAAGGGTTTTGAATTGTTTTTGAATTCTTTAAAAAGGGTTTTATTTTAATTCTTAAAAGGGTTTCATTTTATTTGTTTAAAAATGCCCAAGCTATTTTAGGGTTGGGGTATAATTTTCAAAATGAGTGAAACATTTTTTTATTTTATTTTGTTAAAAGCCTTTTTTTTAGTTAAAAAACTGTTTGCTTTAAAAGTGTTTAAAAAAACATACGAGGGAGGAGCCAGCCCAGGCCAGCCGGCCAAGGCCCAGGCTAGCCGGCCAAGGCCCAGGCCGGCCCCAACCCTAGCGTCCCCCAGCTCGATCCCCCAGTTCTCCCTCCTCCCGCAGCGCGCCTCCTTCCTCCCTCGTATCCTCCCCATCTCTTTCCCCCTCGCGCAGTCTCCTGCCTGCCGCCAGCGTCCCCTTCCCCCAGCGCCGCCCTAGCCCCGAGCCCCTGCCGTCGGCCCCTCCTCGTCGTGCCTCCTCGTGGCCCTACGCCTGTTCGCCGCCTCCCCTCGCCTTCGGTCGCCGCTCGCCAAGTTCCTCGTCGCCGCGCCGCCTCGGCACGCCGTTCCCCGCATCCGTCGACCGTCCTCAGCAGCGACGAGCTCGCCTCCCTCTGCCCCGCTGTGCCGCGGCCTCCGTGTTCCCGGTGCCCTGCCCGCGCCGTCTGCCGTGGCTGTCCCCAGCTCGGGATCGAGCCGGCCTCGCCCTGCGTTGTTGCTGTTGTCTGTTGCAGGGAGCCCGCGACCCCATGCCGAGCACGCCGTCGCCCTCAGCCTCCTGCCGGCTGCGCCGCCTTGGCCTCGCCCTACCGGAGCCCGAGCTCGCGTGCCGCCGTCTCCTGCGCCGGTTCCCCGCTGCCGTGCCGCCATGAAGATTCTGCCGCCTTTTGCTGGTGTCTGCTGTGGCCGCCGCTTCCTGTCGGGTGTAGATGCTGCTTGTGCCGAAGCTGTTGACTGCCAGGCTGCTGCCGCTGTGTGCATGCTGATTGCCGTTGCTCTTGCTGTTGCTCTTGCTGCTTGTTGTTGCTGTTTATAGATGCTCATATGCTGCTAGTTAGTAGAGGTTGCTAGCTGCCGATAGTTGCTTAGGTAGTGGTTGCCCGTTGCGAGGTTGTTTTGTGTGCTTACCGGCACGCGATGCCTGCATGTGTTGCGTTGCCGTGCCTTTTGTAATTGCTTAGCCGCTGTAGTTGTTAGCTGCTGTTGCCACGAGATGCTGCTGTCGGGCATGCTAGGCTAGATTCTTAGATGCTGCTTGTGCTGTAGATGTTGCTGCTATAGCTAGTGTTGTTGATGTTGCTTTGCTTTGCTTGCTTGCATGTTGCTGCCGCTTGCGACGCGGCTTGCACCAACCCCCCTCCTTGGAACCGACAAGTTCGTCGCGAGTACCACGACGCCCCGACGACCCCGGACATCTACGGACTCGTGAACGACTACCGACGCCGAAGACCATCTGCCGACGCCGAGAGTACGACTGTCGTCGACGAGACCGTGTACCACTACTTCAACTACCGGCGCAAGTAAGACTGCTTCCACGACAACCACGACGTCCGCTTCGACCGAACCCCTCCGATTCGCACGCGTCGAAGGTATACCGATGGGTCATGTCGTGTACCGTGTGCTAGTGATGTATGAATGTATGAGTTGTTTGAGTTGAATGCATGTATGCACCATATGTATGCACCGTTTATTTGCCATGCACGTCGTCTTCCTTTTCATCGAGCCCTCGACACATGGGAACCCGAGATACGGATCACCCCATCTTTATTTACCGTTACCGCACGCTCCCAATTCGTTGGCACCGGTTTCTCCTCGAGTTATCGGGATAGGAACGTTGTCGTGGCATAGTTTCCGATTTGCCGCCATGGTTTCCTCTCGCTCGCCGTGGCGACACCATGCTTATTGTTGGGGAACGTCGCATGGGAAACAAAAATTTTCCTACGCGCACGAAGACCTATCATGGTGATGTCCATCTACGAGAGGGGATGAGTGATCTACGTACCCTTGTAGATCGTACAGCAGAAGCGATTAGAGATCGCGGTTGATGTAGTGGAACGTCCTCACGTCCCTCGATCCGCCCCGCGAACAATCCCGCGATCAGTCCCACGATCTAGTACCGAACGGACGGCACCTCCGCGTTCAGCACACGTACAGCTCGACGATGATCTCGGCCTTCTTGATCCAGCAAGAGAGACGGAGAGGTAGAAGAGTTCTCCGGCAGCGTGACGGCGCTCCGGAGGTTGGTGATGATCTTGTCTCAGCAGGGCTCCGCCCGAGCTCCGTAGAAACACGATCTAGAGGAAAAACTATGGAGGTATGTGGTCGGGCAGCCGTGAGAAAGTCGTCTCAAATCTGCCCTAAAAGCCCCATATATATAGGAGGAGGGAGGGGGACCTTGCCTTGGGGTTCAAGGGAACCCCAAGGGGTCGGCCGAGCCAGGGGGGAGGACTCTCCCCCCCCCCCCAAACCGAGTCCTACTTGGTTTGGTGGGAGGGAGTCCTTCCCCCTTCCCACTTCTTCCTCTTTTTTTTTCTTCCTTTGATTTTTCTTCCTTGGCGCATAGGATTTGGTGGGCTGTCCCACCAGCCCACTAAGGGCTGGTGTGACCCCCACAAATACCTATGGGCTTCCCCGGAGTGGGTTGCCCCCTTCCGTGAACTCCCGGAACCCATTCGTCATTCCCGGTACATTCCCGGTAACTCCGAAAACCTTCCGGTAATCAAATGAGGTCATCCTATATATCAATCTTCGTTTCCGGACCATTCCGGAAACCCTCGTGACGTCCGTGATCTCATCCGGGACTCCGAACAACATTCGGTAACCAACCATATAACTCAAATACGCATAAAACAACGTCGAACCTTAAGTGTGCAGACCCTGCGGGTTCGAGAACTATGTAGACATGACCCGAGAGACTCCTCGGTCAATATCCAACAGCGGGACCTGGATGCCCATATTGGATCCTACATATTCTACGAAGATCTTTATCGTTTGAACCTCAGTGCCAAGGATTCGTATAATCCCGTATGTCATTCCCTTTGTCCTTCGGTATGTTACTTGCCCGAGATTCGATCGTCAGTATCCGCATACCTATTTCAATCTCGTTTACCGGCAAGTCTCTTTACTCGTTCCGTAATACAAGATCCCGTAACTTACACTAAATTACATTGCTTGCAAGGCTTGTGTGTGATGTTGTATTACCGAGTGGGCCCCGAGATACCTCTCCGTCACACGGAGTGACAAATCCCAGTCTTGATCCATACTAACTCAACTAACACCTTCGGAGATACCTGTAGAGCATCTTTATAGTCACCCAGTTACGTTGCGACGTTTGATACACACAAAGCATTCCTCCGGTGTCAGTGAGTTATATGATCTCATGGTCATAGGAATAAATACTTGACACGCAGAAAACAGTAGCAACAAAATGACACGATCAACATGCTATGTTTATCAGTTTGGGTCTAGTCCATCACGTGATTCTCCCAATGACGTGATCCAGTTATCAAGCAACAACACTTTGTTCATAATCAGAAGACACTGACTATCATCGATCAACTGGCTAACCAACTAGAGGCATGCTAGGGACGGTGTTTTGTCTATGTATCCACACATGTAAATGAGTCTTCATTCAATACAATTATAGCATGGACAATAAACTATTATCTTGATACAGGAATTATAATAATAACTATACATTTATTATTGCCTCTAGGGCATAATTCCAACACTTATTTCCCTCCTTGTCGTGATGTGTTGAACTCTCATGCATGACACATTCATGGCATATGATCGTGTGTTGCATGTCTCTCGTGTCGTAGCTCCGTTCTATGCTCCGCGTGATAACCGACTAGGACATGTAGGATCATCGCTACACCCTTGCCATGTTAAAACCATTTAATATTGTCGTGTAAATAATCGGGAGCGAACTAAATAATCAATCGTGGAGTTTCGTCGATATGCAACCCGTTGCATATCGAGCTTCACGTAATGTGTAGAGTTTGCGTGAGATGAATTGCCATGCCATCCCTTGCATCTTTGAACTAATCATGCATCATATTAGGGTGTGCATCATGTCTTGCATTTGCCGTGGTGAATATCTGTGTTGATGTTTGTTTCCGGTTTCCTCCGTCTCGATAGAGTTCCGCAAGCGTGTCGGAATGTGAGGACCCGTTCGACTACGTTGGTTCGCTGACTTCACCGAGTTGTTCTTCTTCCAAGCGGGATCTCAGGCAAGATGATCATTTCCCCAGATACCATTACTATCATTGCCATGCTAGTTATCGCTTCTATCGTATACGTCTCGTTGCCTATCACCTGTTAAATGTCAGCCTCTCAACAATTCCATGATTACCTTCAACCTGTTCGACCTAGCAAACCACTGATTGGCTATGTTACTGCTTGCGTAACCCTGTTGTTAGCGTTTCTAGTTGGAGGTGCAGTTGCTTCCACGTGAAAGCATGGGTACTTTGTTATATCACCATATACAATGCTAATTATTTTAATGCACCTATATAGTCGGTAAAAGGTGGAAGGCTCGGCCTTTCTAGCCTGGTGTTTTGTTCCACCTTTGCCCCCTTAGTTTTCGGCTACCGGTGTTATGTTCCATAAATGAGCGCTCCTAACACGATCGGGGTTGTTATGGGGACCCCCTTGGTAATTCGTTTTAGATTAAAGCTGGTCTGGCAGGGCCCAACTTTGGTACTACATTTGCCTAATAACTAATGAACTGCATAGGGAGTAATTAACCCGAGGAAATTTAATCAACCCCCGGGCCAGTGCTCCTCATGAGTGTTGGTCCAAATTGGCAGACTACGGGGCCACCGCAGGGCAACCCGAGGTTTGGTATCTCCTAGTGTGACCCATCCGTCGTGTCCTGAGAACGAGGTACGCGACTCCTATCGGGATCGTCGACACGTCGGGCGGCCTTGCTGGATTAGTTTTACCTTTGACGGAATATCTTGTGCATCGGGATTCCGGTGATGCTTTGGGTAATCTCAGAGTTGAGGTTTTCCTCTAGGGAATCCGACGAGATCGCGAGCTTCGTGATTGAGGATTTCTATGCGGCTTGTGGTAATTTGTGATGGACTAGTTGGAGCACCCGTGCAGGGTTAAATCTTTTCGGAAAGCCGTGCCCGCGGTTATGTGGCAACGTGGATACCTTTTTTAACACTGGTTATAGATAACTTGAAGTTAACTTAATTAAACTTGCCAACTGTGTGCGTAACCGTGACTGTCTCTTTCGTGAGTTCTTTCTCCGATCGAGGACACGGTGGGGTTATGTCTGACGTAAGTAGGTGATCAGGATCATTCATTTGATCATCAGTAGTTCACGTCCGTTATGCGTAGATCTTCCCCCTCTTGTTTCTTGTACTCGTAAGTTAGCCACCAAATATATGCTTAGCCGCTGCTGCAACCTCACCACTTAACCTTACCTCACCCATTAAGCTTTGCTAGTCTTGATACCTTTGGAAATGAGATTGCTGAGTCCCCTGTGGCTCACAGATTACTACAACACCAGTTGCAGGTACAGGTAAAGCTTATTTGACACGAGCGCGTTGATTGATCATTTGGAGTTGCTTCATCTTCATCTTCTTCTTCTTCGATCTAGGATGGGTTCCAGGCCGACAGCCTGGGATAGCAAGGATGGACGTCGTTCTTCTTTTGTCGTTTGTTTTCGTCCGTAGTCGGACCCTGCTTTTACTCTTGATGATTATGTAATGTACTGATGTGACTCTGATGTAGCTTGTGGTGAGTGTAATCCAATTCTATATATATCTCTTCTTTTCAGTACATGTACTTGTAACGATATCCATTCTTGCGACACGACAAGATGCGCTTCTATCCCTGACGAGGCCTTCGTGCCAAATCGAGGATAGGGTCGCATCTTGGGCGTGACACAGGTGCTATACCATCATTTGAAAATCTTGTTGGTAGTGTACACCAAGTTAGTGGCGACGAAATATAGCCATGAGGACTTCAAAGTAAAGTGGTGGCTAAAAGACAACCAAAGACAAAATTACCTCTTAATAGGGAATAGATCGTTTTCAGATGATCACAAAGACAACTCTCAAGTCTCTCAAATGTGTGGTTATACAAATATCATACATATGATTATCAAACCCTCAAACATATGGCCAAACCACACCCTCAAATTTATTAAAAGGCAAATAAAATTATTGGGATAAATTTGAAATTTACAAACATACTACCAGAAAATATTTTGGTAAGAGATTGTTCTCAAAATCTTCATCAGAAGGAGGACCAAATCTCGTGAGCTAAAATGAGAATAATCTCATTTTCTTTTAGTAAATATAAGATACCTCGGGTAATCTCCTAATTATCCCAAAATATCATTAGCATATACTTGTACTACTACATGTAGTACGATGTCAAATATTATATTCCTCAAATACAATATTTGAGAAATTTAAATGTATGACTTAATTCATACTCAATGTTGTTCCGTACATAGTAATTTTCTAATTCTTGATAAATTAAACATTTGGCTTCATAGCCTTAGTCATCCTGGTTTGGGGATGATTAGAAAATTATTGACAATTGTGTTGGTCAAAACTTAACAAGTTACAAAATTCATCAAATCATCAGATTTCATGTGCACCGGATGTGCCATAGGGGAAATTAGTTTTAAGGCACTCTCACCTTAAAATTCTAAATGAGCCACTCATTCTTTCTTGAACACATTCAGAAGATATATGTGGATTGCTTAACCATTATCTGGGATTATTTAGACACATCATGGAACTCCTATACACATTTATAAAATGTTCTTAAGTGTGTCTCTTATCGCACACAACCATGATCCTATCGAATAAATTTCTCAACTTATCAAAGTAAGAGAAAAATCTCTTGAAGACGGAATAAACCCATTTGAATGGAAAATATCATTGAACCCATTTCACGACATTTCTAATTGCATTCAGTACTTTAAGTACATACCCAAAATGTTTAGTGAAATCTATTATCAAAGTTAGTGAAATTAATTACATGACCAATCTTATAGAGTTGTAATTTACCAGCCTCTTGTTGGACACATACGGCCTTACACACCGTAAGTATGATCTAAATCATACCGACTGCATATCATACTACTTTCCCCTTGTAGTAAATACGTGGAAACCAACAAATTATTTCCTATCCGCGACAATCTGGTTACATACCAATATCACCACTCCAGCATACACCAATGGGCTCTCACAGAAATTAGGGATCTATGTGAGGAATAATGATTTATCCGTCAACCAAAATTATTCATAGCCCGTATGCTGATTGCATCAGCAATAAGGACATTTCCGGCATTAGGGGGAGATTAGTACCACAAAGAATGCCAAGAAATAAATTAGAAATGTTATTTACATTCAGTCCTTATATCCACGTACTCAAAGAATCTGAACTAGAAGTTTAGAATCACATATTTGCAACTCATTGCAAATCTGCCACATACGTTTACTGATGACAAAGGTGTCACTCAATTTTATATTCCTGCAGTAAATTGTCAGAAAGAGTGGAGGTACCTCATAAACCACTCTTGTCCCCAAATGAGAGCAATAGGGGGAGAAATCTAACCACACGAGATATAATCTCGCATATGCTTCCGCGGAAACAGAGGAAATCAAATCCTCAACGAGTAAATGTAATTCAACATCATGTTGAAAGACACCTCACCGGATGCTCATCATCCAAAACCCGACGTAAATGTGCACATCTATTTTGGTGTCGGGACATCGAAACACCTTGACTCCATTGTTGTAGGAAATCACAAAGAGTTAAAAGGAATAAATATATTTCCACAAATTTCATCGATTCCACCAGAATCATATAAAATAAAGACTACATTTGTCGACATACATTTCTTCTAAAAATTGCTAAAACCTTTTGGGGCCTGAACCAAGATCCATGGTAGAGCGCCTCTTGCACTCATATTGGTTCACATAAAAGGAAGCAAGTAATGAAGAATAGCACTCGCTCATCAAAAGAGTGGTATTTACCACAGTAATACCTACTCCTCATAAGTATCTTCCATATGGAATACTAAAAACTTCTCATTCATAGACAAAGTCAATGAGGTGGTGAGAAAGCGAGGCTTGTAGCAAAAGGGTTCACGCAGAGACCCGACATCAAATTATGATATAACCTACACTCTTGGTATGACCCGACATCAATAAATATCATTGGGAGTACAAATAATATTATCCATGAAGTTAATGGATGCAGTAACTACATACTCATATGAGTTACTCGTTTTGGAAACTTATAACGAAGTCCCTGATGGGCTTACAATTTCAAATCCAAAATAAATCGCAACATATTTGTATAAAATTTCAGAAGTCACTCTATGGCTCAAAGTAGTCGGAAATCATATGGTACTACCGACTAAATGAGTTCCTTCTTCAAAGGATTACTCAAAGGATGATCATTTTTCATGTGTTAATACAGGAATCCCAAAATTTGATTTCCTTACATCACCTCAGTGTATATCGATGATTTCATCATCAATGTCTCTACAAGACATAAACATACACAAAATCATCTCAAGACGGAAAATTTGGATTCAACCAAATTTATCTTAAGTTTACAACTTAAGCATTCTCTCAAAGAATACATATCAGTCTACATATATCCAAAACATATACGAGAAGTTTAATTTGGATATATCATATCAACAAAGACATGTATGGTCATACTACCTTTGATAAGGTACAAATCCATTCATACCTAGGGGTGATAATGAAGTGATACTATGACCTGAAGTTATATATCTCACTAAGGTCAAAACACTCGTATACTTGCAAACTACGTCAGGCCTTACACTATATTTGCTATCTTTATTCGAAGTGCAACCCCCAACAAAAGGTATATGGTTGATATAAATAATATCATCTTATATCTGAAAATTACTGTAAATCTTGGATATTTCCATCAGGAAATAGAAGATATGACCATGATATGATGTAATGATATTAGCTCTTTATTTGATCCAAATGACGCCATATCAATGACTGAATTTGCTGGATTAGCCTTCATATGGAAGTCATGTAAATGGACTTTAATGATTATTCTCAATTATCATTCTAACATAATTGATTTATCTAAAAGCATTGAGAAATATGTATGGTTTGGCAGAATGATTAACCACACTCAAAATCATGTGATTGAGATTCATCAGAATCACATAACTTGATTTATAAAGCTACTTCCACTTGTGTTACACAATACCTACAGGTTATATGAAGAGCAATATCATAAATCACATTGCTCGGAAATTACTTATCCTCATGGATTATAGAAAAGTGAGGAATAATTTGCAAAGAAAATACTGTGATAATCCAACAGATTATACACAATCTCATGTTCATGTCAATGGACTTGGTATGAGAGATCCTCCATATTTGCAAAGTTCAGGGGGAGTAACCTCCCAAACTCTAACCTATTAACAATCATGAGATTGCATATATTGTAATTTTTTTCCTTGATGAGTTTTCTCTAATGGTTTCTCATAAAAGTTTTTTAACGAGATAATATAAACACAAGTGTCTATATATGCCATATCGTTTTCTCTTTATATTTTTTCCACTGGGTTTTAAAGGAGTTTTCAGTGGCATGTATGATTGCACTCTTTTCCCTTATGAGTTTTCTCTCAAAGTTTCTCATAATGGTTTTTACTGAGGCAATATCTTCTCAAAGATCATATGTCATACTTTCTATTTTCCCTATTGGGGTTTTTAAAGGAAGTACTCAAGATATATTAATTGTTCTCTAAACTTATTGATGAGTTTTCTCCTTCTTCAAAAGTTTTTCTCATATGAGTTATCAAGAGACAATAATCATCATACGTTGCATCATTTTCTCCTTATTTTTCCCACTCGGTTTAAAGGAGTTTTAGCAACATATCTACTCTATTCTCCTCATATTTTTCCCACAGGGTTTTTGGGGAGACTTTCAAGATTATACAAAGGCTTTCACGAAGATGATGAACATTCTCAAAGGCACATACAAAGAGGAGTCTTTATCAAGATAATATATATCTAAGACAAGCATTGGTTAGGGGGAGTGTTAGGAATAAATTAAGGGTTAATCCCTGCTATGTCGATTGCTACTTGTAGCAACTGCCTCTTTATAACCGCCTTTGTACCAGGGTATATATACCCTCAAATTCATCAATGAAAGTAATTGTTCCATCATTTGTTCCCTTCTCTCTCGTTTTATTTTCACAATACTAGCCATCAAGGCTTGTGGCTTATGTTATGGCTATAAAGTCACACTTGTGATTTCCTAAAGGTGCCACCTCATCATTCTCACGTGCCGGATTTTTGCCGTTTACCACGGGCACTCACTTTGATCATTTTCATCAAATTGCTCTAAGATATTCATTTCATATTAACCGATTGGCAACTTGATGAATGAGGAAATTCATTCGATTACACGTGCGTTGCACGTGCAACGCACTACAAAGCAACATCGTCTAGATCCACGTAACCTTACCACATAAATGTTCAGAAAGCAATAAATAAGTCAAGAAAAGATAAAAAGCTAGCATGCATTCATGGCTCGGTGCAAATCGATCTGGATCTAAGGGAGGTAGCACCTGGCACCATTGGCGGCGCCAGGGGTATGCCCCTGTATTCACAGGAATACCTAAACTTTTGGTGAAAAAAATTTATATATACATCAATACATCTCCACCCATCTGTCTCCACCAATGGCCGCTCCAGCCTCCACTCCATCCGCAGTTTCGCAGCTCCCGTGCCCCATCCCATCGTCCCACCGTGCCGCATCGCGGCAACCCCCGTCGGTTCCCGTCCGCCCGTCGCCGTCCCCATGCTCAGCGACGAACTTGGCGCTGGCGGCGGCGCCCCGGCCCCGCCCCCGTCCCCGCTGCCGCCTCTCCCGGCCTTGGAGTCGTCGCCCCGGTGGTCGAAGTCGGCGGGAGCAGCAGCCCCGCTGGCCGCGGTGGCGCCCCGCCCCCCGCGCTGACCGCAACGGCGCCTAGCCCCGAGTCTGCCCCTGCTCTTTGTCCCCAAGCCGCGCAGAAGGTGCGAGTTAGCGAGTAGTCTGGTTAATTTACTAGATGCAAGTTCATTTTATCTGCTAGATGCAACTTCTCTTAGGTCTATCTATTTAACAGATGCATCCTTATTTTCGTCACTGCTTGTTTTCCTAACGAGATGAAAAAGAGATTGAAGAGCAGTACCATATTTGCAATGTGGGAAAAGGCTTCAAAGGCAAGGAAAATCGATGAAGTATCCATACTGAATCAGACAATGGTTGCATCTAGTACTTGTATTTCTCCTATTCATTTGGAGAGCAATTTGCAATTGGTGTTATGGCAAGAACCAGAAAGTAGAGGAGAAACCTCAACACCTCATGTAGAAGATGATGAACCGATGCAAGCAGATTTGGAGGCACTCGAACATGATCCTGGAAAGCGGATTCCCATCTCAGTGTATGCTGTCAATGACCAAGATAGAGTAAGAAGGGGATATATTGAGATGGGGTCATGTCAACCAAAGAATCATAAGTTCAAGTTTACAAATAAAAGTGGAAAAGAGCGTCGTTTTTGTCGTGCATGGATTAAAGAATTTCCATGGATTGAGTATAGTGTGGAAAAAGATAGAGCTTTCTCCTTCGTTTGCTATTTGTACAAAGATAAAACAAGATGTCCCGGTGGAGATGCTTTTGGGAAGAAGGGATTTAATAACTGGAACATGAAGTCAAGATTGAAGAAACATAAAGGTGAGATTTGTAGTGCATGAAGTCAAGATTGAAGAAACATAAAGGTGAGATTTGTAGTGCTCATGCTGAAGCTCAAGAGAAGTATGATAGGTTCACTACACCACAAACATCAATTCGGGAGTCTATTGCTTCAAACACCTCACAATACAAGGCTTTGTATAAACAACGTTTGACATGGACACTCAAGTGTGTGAGATTTCTGTTGCGTCAGGGCTTGGCGTTTAGAGGGTATGATGAAAGTGAAGACTCACTAAATAAAGGAAATTTCCTTGAGCTTCTAAATTGGATAGCTGGAAATTTTGAAGAGGTTGCTAGGGTTGTTCTCAAGAATGCTCCACGGAACTGCAAGATGACTCACCGTGATATACAACAAGAGGTGATAAAATGTTGTGCACAAGAGACTACTAAACTAGTCATTGAAGAACTTGATGGTGGCCATTTTGCAATACTTGCAGATGAGTCCAGTGATGTGTATCAGAATGAACAGTTGGTTGTTTGCTTGCATTATGTTGATAAGAAAGGAAGGGTGGTTGTAAGATTTCTTGTCTTGCTCATGTTGAAGATACTACCTCTTTGACACTACAAGCTGCAATTTAGAAAATGCTTATGGACTACAATTTTACCTTTGCAATGGTTCGTGGGAAAGGATATGATGGAGCTAGTAACATGAGAGGTAATGCTAATGGCCCGAAAAAACTGATTATGGATGAGTCCCCTTCTGCCTACTATGTTCATTGTTTTGCCTATCAACTACAGTTAAATCTTGTTGCTGTTGCTAAGGAGAGTGGTGATTGTACTTGGTTCTTTCAGCAGCTTACACACTTGTTAAATGCTATTGGCATGTCTTGTAAAAAGATGACAATGCTTCGGATAGCTCAGGATGAAGAACTCATTGATGCATTCAAACTGGAAGAAGTAGAAACAGGGAGTGGGCTCAATCATGAAATGGGTTTGGGAAGGCCATGTGATACATGTTGGGGCTCTCACTTCAAAACTATGAACCATGTCATCTCTATGTATGGTGCACTACAACGAGTTCTTCGCAAGATTGGAGACGAGTACCATGGTGTGAAGGCACAAGCGGCTCTATCCATAGAGGCAACATTTCGATCATTTGAGTCTGTTTTCATGGTACACTTGTTGCAAGAAATATTTGGATACAAAGATGAGTTGTGTAGAGTTTGGCAAAATCAAGACAAAGATATTGTTCATGCTATTGAGCTTGTTCGTGACACAAAATATTACTTGAAGGTTTTGAGGACCGATGCTGAATGAGATGATTTTCTCACAAAGGTCACATCTTTTTGTACAAAGCATAAGATCAAAGTTGTTGATATGGAGGGTCCTTACTTACCCGTTAGCCGGCCTAGAAGGGGTTTATGTAATGGTGCGATCAATTACCACCGCTTCAAGGTTGATATGTTTGTGGGTGTCATTGATAGGCAAATCAGTGAGCTGAATGGTAGATTTGATGAGCTAAACACAGAGCTACTTTCTTGCATGGCAACATTTTTTCCACTTCATCTATTTGATGTTTATGACCAAGAGAAGTTGATTAGGCTTGCTACAAAGTTTTATGCTTCTAATTTTACAAGTGATGAACTGGCAAGACTTCCATGGCAACTAAACATGTATGTTACTAATGTGCATAGAGATGCAAGGTTTCAAAACCTGAAAAATCTATGTCAGCTTTCAGTTATGCTTGTTGAGACAAACAAGCACGAACAATATCATATTGTTTACAAGCTTCTTAAGTTGGTATTGATTCTGCTAGTAGCTACTGCTAGTGTTGAAAGGGTATGCTCTTCAGTGATTTATGTGAAAAATAAGGTAAGGAGCAAAATGGGTGATGAATATTTGAACAATTGTTTGGTTATATTTGTTGAGAGAGAATTTTTCAATCAAGTAAAGGATGAAGATGTCATCAATCTGTTCCAAAAAGGTGACCGCAGAGTTATATTATAAAAAGAATATCCTCATTTTATCAATCAAAAGGTATTTATGTATTCATGTCGTTATGGTCGATACATTGAAATATTACTATTGTCATTATGCTAGTACTGTTTTGTTCATATATTGCTAGTTGTATGTTGTTTCATTCATATTTTACATTTAGAGCAAAAAAAAATTAAATGAATACCCATCCTTCATTTCCTGGCGCCGCACATACGTCCATCACCTTGGCCTACATGATTATGTTTCACACAGAGTGCAACCTCGTGTAGCCTGGAAGAAGCGGACGAAGACTATGTCCTGGGGCTTGACGTTGGTGAAGAACAGAAAACAAAGCGTGAGAAGAATGGGCAATAGATGATGCATATGGAAGAGGTGCCGTATTGCATACGAGTCATCAATGTTGAGCGTCGAGGAGATGTCGGTCGTCTCCATCGGTGGCAGCCGGGTATATGATGTTGATCACAATGACGTGAGGATGCGGAGGGTGCACGGACGTCGTAATGGTGCAACAACAGAAGAAGTACGATAATGGTGGGGTAAAACAGGACTATGATATATATGCATGCCTAGGAGTGGAGCGGGTTAGACGGCTTAGACTTGACCGGAGGCTTTCAGTAATGTGGGACATACATACAAATTGTGGCAAGAGCAATGCACGTGCAGGGTAGAATCAAAGGAAGATGCATCAACAAAAAAAAGAGAACTACAGAATTCAAGAGCACTACTGTGACAGCCCGAGACCGACGCTCGAGAAGATTTCACATTTGTTCTGTTGCCTTCGTGTGATTTATTTGGTAGTTGCATTCATCACCGCATCATTCTCATCATTCGCATTGCATCGGCACTCTGTTGTCGTCGGTTTTAAAAACTTGCAACCGTTATTAGTTGTCGGTTGTCTCTGTTATTTGTCGTTGAGCGTTTTGAGCCTGATCACACACGCACGCACCGGTGGCACCATTTTTTTTAAAGTGCGTATAAAATCTTCTTGGATTGGGTTGAAACTTGGCATGCGGTCTTTATTTATTGTAGGTAGGTCGTCTGTCAATTTTCATCGCAATCGGATCTCGTTTGATAACCGTATCGTTTATTATGTAGCGGCACTATAGCCGGTTTCATTGTCGGACGTTTTTCGATGTTTAAAAATTCCGCGCCGGGCCGCAAACATCCCTCTCATCTCGGTCCAACACCACTCTACACAGCCCACTAGCCCAGCCTAGCCCTACCCGCGACCGAGGCCGTCCGATCGCGATCGCATGGTCGAAAATGGTGCGAAACCCCTAACCCTAGCTAGCCTACTATATATATAGAAGTTCCCCTAGCCTTTTTTGGACAAACCCTCAAAGCCAGCCCGTTGATCAGAATCTAGGGATCTGTCCCATCCAAGGCGCCGCCACTCCAGAAATCCCTCGGGATCCATCCATGCCAACCTCCACCTCTTCTCCGATTGTGATCCAGCCAACCCTCAAAGTCAGCACGTTGACCACCCATGTCCGTCGGATCTAGGGATCCAATGGCCACCAGCAGCCCGCAAGACCGAGCACCTCGTCCCCGCATCCCGTGCTTCGATCCAGAGAGGATCGGGAGCAACGCCAGACCCGCCGCCGTGCGTAAGCACCACCGTCGACCAGCTCCGGAGCCGGCCACTGGACGCACGCCAGTGATCGCCACCCTTGCCCTCTCTCCCTGTTCCCCCATCTCTTTTTCTCATCTCTCCCTCTCGTTGGTACAGGAACAACCCCGCATGGCTACCGGCCATTGGAGCCGTCGGCGCCCCGAGCTCGAGGCTGCCCCGTGCCTCTGCCTTCGGGAATGGATGCCCCAGCCTTGGATCAGCCCGTGCTTGCTCTCAGACTGGATCGCCTCGCCCTAGAGACGTCGTACGTTGCTCTATTCCTCGCATCGTGCACCTGCACCTGCGTCTCCAGCGATAGCAGTTTGCAGTTTTGGTTCCGTCAGCGTATGTGTATGATTCATCTTGCGCAGTCATCGTTTTTGTACCATGGTCCGCCGTAACCCAGCTGGTCGGCGCCCTCGTGTGGCACCGTGAGGTTTCGGGTTTGAGACCCAGGCACCCCCTATTTTTGGCTGCAGTATTTTGCATTTTTCTTGCACACGCTTCATTTAGTCTGCAGCCATTCCATCGCCACGATAATGGATCTAGCCTAGTGGCCAGCGCCACAATAAGCTACCCAGGCGACCAGGGATCGAATCCTTCAAGACCCTTTTATTTTTTTCGTTGCTTCGATCTTTCATGAGAGAATAGCTCGCCCAATGCACATCATAGTAACCCAGCGCCCTTTTGACCTGCTGGGCAGTGCTCTGTATCGGCCCGTTATAGTTTTTCTTTCTTTTCTACAACCTACAAATTTATCTATTTTTTCAGAATATGCATGTTTAAAACACCCGTAGTTTTTAAACCATGCGTCGGATCGCAACGAGTTATATATGTAACTTGGATAGAATTTTGCGTAGATTAACATTTTTCAACTCTCATGTATGATTAAAACTGTTAAGTTTGTTGTTTGCATCATTTTGCGTGTTGTGCCGTGTTAATACCGTTTACCCGTAACTTTTGATCCGTAGCTCCGTTGGAGATGATCTATATATGTAGATCGAGTACAACGACGTGTAGAATCTCATGCTCCACTTTGTTTCGCTGGTTAACAAACATAAAATGTGATTAGGACAGATCTGGACAGATTGCTAATTTAACGCGTGGGGTCATTTCGAAGATGCTATATGTCGTTTCCAGACTCATTTAAAATGCCTAGATAGGTAGTTTAATTTTTTGCTTCACCCTCGTGCCATGTTTAACAACATTTAATATTGGAGTGTACCTGAACGGGAGTGAACTAAATAATTAAACATGGAGTTTCGTAGTTCACTTAACGTGTAGTGGTTGCGTGATGTGAATTGACATGCCATGTGTTGCATAATTTTAACTAGACATACATCATATTAGACTGTGCATCATATCGTGCATGTGCCGTGGTGAATATCTTGTGTTGATTTTGTTTCCGGTTTGCTTCGTCTCGATAGAGTTCCGCAAGCGTGTCAGAATGTGAGGATCCGTTCGACTACGTCGGTTCGTCTCCTTCGTGGAGTCATTCTTCTTCCAAGCGGGATCTCAGGCAAGATGATCATTTCCCTAGATACCATTACTATCATTGCTATGCTAGTTGTTTCGTTGCTATCGTTATGTCTCGCTGCCTAGCACCTGTTTAATACCAGCCTCCCAACATTGCCATGAAAACCTTCAACCTTTCTACAACCTAGCAAACCACTGATTGGCTATGTTACCGCTGGCTTAACCATGTGTTAGAGTTGCTAGTTGCAGGTGCAGTTGCATTCATGTGATAACATGGGTTCCTTGTTATATCACCATATTATTGTTAGATAATTTAATGCACCTATATAATTGGTAAAAGGTGGAAGGCTCGGCCTTCTAGCTTGGTGTTTTGTTTCACCTTTGTCGCCTTAGTTTCGTTTACTGGTGTTATGTTCCATAAATGAGCGCTCCTAACATGATTGAGTTGTTATGGGGATGCCCTTGATTCTCGTTTTGGGATAAAGCTCGTCTGGCAAGGCCCAACATTGGTACTATGTTTGTCCAACATAATAATTCTATTAATACTGTAAAACATAGGGTGTCATGAACCCGAGGAGTAATTCAACATAATACAGGGAGGGTGAGTGCTGATGGTGCTGGTCCAAACAGAGCAGCTTATTAACTCTACCCGGGGCAACTCGGCGTTTGGCGTGGTAACCATCGCTCATGTCGTGTCCTGAGAACGAGATACGCGGCTGCTATCGGGATCGTCGACACCACGGGCGGCCTTGCTGGATTTGTTTTACCTTTCTCGAGCATCTTGTACGAGGGATTCTGAGGATGCTTTGGGTTATTTCGAGGTTGAGGTTTTCCAATAGGAACCCAAGGAGATCACGGGTTTCCCTGATCGAGGTCATTCCGTCGCAGCGTGTGGTAGTTTGTGATGGACTAGTTGGAGCACCCGTGCAGGGTTAAATCTTTGGGAAAGCCGTGCCCGCAGTTATGCGGCAACGTGGAAACTTTGTTTAACATCCGGTTCTAGATAACTTGAAGTAAGCTTAATTAAAATATGCCAACTGAGTGCGTAACTGTGATTGTCTCTTTCGTGAGCTCCTTCTCCGATCGAGGACACGGTGGGGTTATATCTGACGTAAGTAGGTGTTCAGGATCATTCATTTGATCATCAGTAGTTCACGTCTGCTATGCGTAGATCATCCCCCTCTTTATTCTTGTACTCGTAAGTTAGCCAGCAAATAAATCTTGGTCGCTGCTGCAACCTCACCACTTAACCATACCTCACTCATAAGCTTTGCTAGCCTTTATACCTTTGGAAATGAGATTGCTGAGTCCCCTATGGCTCATAGATTACTACAACACCAGTTGCAGGTACAGGTAAAGGGTTATTTGACGTGAGCGCGTTGATTGTTCATTTGGAGTTTCTTCCTCTTCTTCTTAATCGATCTAGGATGGGTTCCAGGCCGGCAGCCTGGGAGCAAGGATGGACGTCGTTATTTTATCCTTTGTTTTCGTCCGTAGTCAGACCCTGCTCTTCTACGTGATGTTTATGTATTGTACTTGTAAGAGCATATATCTCCATATGTGGTTTTGGTAATTGATGACAATTCCTATGGACTAATGGTTGCCTTAAGTTATATTTATAGGATATGTCCATAGGAACTTCTTGAAGTCCATCTGTTGGGTTCAAGGAGTTTATATGATGACCAAGATGGTATTCAAGGTATTATCCAAAGAATGGTCATAGATACACAAGGTTGATCAAGATCTCAGACAAAGAGTAAATCAAGATGATCAACACACAAAGCGTACAAGATGTACCAAGAGGGATCAAGTGATCCCATGGTATGGTAAGCATTGTCCATTACGTGTTTGTGTACTAACACATGGTCTTCATGAGAGTTCTATGTGGGGTTAGGTGTGTCTGCATGTGCTTGCGTCTAGAGGAAGATCTCATACAACCCATGAAGGATGACGTCAAGTGGTGATCGTCATCAAGATTGCGGTGTGCAAGTTCAAGTGGATCAACACAAAGATATCATGCTTGAAGCCTGTCGTCCATTGTGGTGGCAATGGACTTGTGAAGATATACTGAAGAGTGGCTCACCCATGTTGTGTATGGGGGAGCAATTAACTAGTCTTCATCAAGCCAATGCAATCAAGAAGGTGGTCCATCTTGAGGAAGCCAAGATCATCGTCATCTAGCTCAAGAGGACGAGGTGCAAGGTATAGGTTTGCCCTTGATAGGTTTTCTGTTTTAGGATAGATTGTCGTTCTGTCAAGGGGGGATCTCAAGTGAGTAGCTCGATTGTATCGTTCGTTGAGAGCTCGAACCATTTGCATCCTTGCATCATACTTCTTGGTTCTTATTTGGTGTTTCTCTTTGTGAGTTTTAGAGCTTATGGTCATCTTCATGACAAGATTGAGTTCATCGAAAACGGAGTCCATATGCATCTACTATGATGTTTTCGATGTTGGAGTTTTTGCCGGTTCTTCATTCATAGAGGACTCACATCTCTATATCATTGGCATTTTCATATCTGCATGGTCCCTGTTTGGATAGCTCTTGTCGTCCTGGATCCAACAAGCTTGGGTTTGCTCGATTCGGAGCTCGTATGCGAAAGTTATGGCTGTTTCAGTGGCGAGCGGTAGTACCGCTCCAGTCCTAGCAGTAGTACTGCTGCCCCTAGCGGTAGTACCGCTAGAGCTGGTGGTAGTACCGTTGGCCCTAGCGGTAGTACCGCTAGAGCTGGCGGTAGTACCGCCCCTCGTTAGCGGTAGTACCGCTCCAGGACTTTAGTACCGTCATCCTTGCGGCTGTACTACGTCGGACTTTTTGCGAAGACTTTCTTGGCGATGGTTGGCCCGGTAGTATCTTTGCGCTACCATGGGCTCAGCGGTAGTACCGCTGCATCCAACGGTAGTATCGCTGGAGGGTCAGCGGTAGTACCGCTGGGCTCGGGCTGTAAGTGGGGGTAACGGTCTGATTCCTTCCCCACTATAACAAAGGGGTCTTCCCCCCCCTTGGTCCAATCTAACAGTTGAGCTCTTTTTCTACCTCCATTGTTGACCTTTTTAGAGCTTGCTTACTCTCAATCCCTCCAATGATTCTTGCTTGTTCTTGAGGGAAAAGAGAGAGGAGATCTAGATCCACATCTCCACCAATCACTTTCTCCTCTTTGTGAGGGGAACCCCTTGGATCTAGATCTTGGAGTTCTTTGTGAGCTCCTTGTTCTTCCTCTCATATTTCTCCATAGCTTTTGTTGTTGTGGAGGGATTTGAGTGTGAGGGACTTGACCACTTCGTGTGTTCTTGCCATTGCATTAGTTGCATCGGTTTGAGTTCTCCATGGTGATACGTGGAAGTGAGAAGTTGAGAAGCTTATTACCCTTTGGTACTTAGTACCCTAGAGATTGTTCTTCGTGGATGCTTTGGCGTCCTAGAAGCTTGGTGGTGTCTTGGAGCTCAATCATTGCGGTGTAAAGCTTCGGACAAGTGTTGGGGTCTCCAATTGGGTTGTGGAGATTGCCCCAAGCAATTTGTACGGGTACCGGTAACCGCCCCAAGGGTTGCCATTTGTACGGGTTCGGTGACCGCCCTCAAGGGTCCCTTAGTGGAATCACGACATCTTGCATTGCGCGAGGGAGTGAGGAGATTACGGTGGCCTTAGTGGCATCTTGGGGAGCATTGTGCCTCCACACCGCTCCAACGGAGATTAGCATCCGCAAGGGTGTGAACTTCGGGATACATCATCGTCTACGCGTGCCTCGGTTATCCCTTACCCGAACCCTTTACTTATGCACTTTACTTTGTGATAGCCATATTGTTTATTGTCATATATCTTGCTATCACTTAGTTGTTTATCTTGCTTAGCATAAGCTGTTGGTGCACATAGGTGATCCTAGTTGTTGTAGGTTTTGTGCTTGACAAATTAAACGTTAGTTTTATTCCGCATTTGTTCAAGCCTACACCGTAATTATTTTAAAGTGCCTATTCACCCCCCCTCTAGGAGGCATCCACGTCCTTTCAGTACTGATGTGACTCTGATGTAGCCTGTGGCGAGTGTAAGCCAATTCCATATATCTCTTCTTTTCAGTACATGTACTTGTAAGGATATCCATTCTTGCGAAACGAAGAGATGCGATTCTATCCCTGTCGAGGCCCTCATGCCAAAATAAGGATAGGATCGCATCTTGGGCATTACAAGTTGGTATCAGAGCAGTACCGACCTAGGAGCCCCCTTGATTGATCGAACTTGGCCGAGTCAAGTCTAGTGAAAAACTACTTTGATTCTAGTGATATATCGGAGAGTAGGATTCTTTTTTCTACTCTTCTATGCTCTGGTGAGGAATCTTGACATAATAATTTTAATTCCACTCCTCTTCTCACTCAAAAAAATTAGGATCACGCGGATATTTTGGAATCTATATGATGTCGATGTGACAGAGTTCTGTCTTGGTACCTCCTGTCTGACTTGATTTCTTCCGGGGAGTTGAGCTCCAGGGGATTCTTGAGCACATTGTTATCATTCAGATTTCTTAGTATCTCAGGACGAAGGATGTTCGAAATTGCTTCAATACTAGTAGTGGCGAGAGGAGTCCGGCTTCCCCAGTAGTGGTGCAGATAGATCCAGATGTATCGCCACACTTAGTGTCGTTGTGATTACGAGTGTCTGAGATAGGTGAGTTTCCGAGATCTCTGGTTATGTGTTGACGGATGTGATACACTGGACGGGTTAGTATAGGAGATGAGTGATATATTACTCCTTGTATCCGTGGACTAGATTGCATGACCAGAAATTTTGGGAGTTCTTAGGTGGGAATTCAAGTAGTTTCTTATAGGACAATCTTCCAACAAATGCATGATGTGAGGTTGGGGTTCGACATCTAGTGGATTTGTTCCTTCACGGTCGTTTTACAGTGGTTCTCGTTGTGTCTTAAAGAGCCTTGTAGCTTGCTACAACTCGGGGACGCTTCGTATGTCATGTGCACTGCCTTGCACATGATGGCTACTTTAGGATACAGCCCGTGCGAGCCTCATCCACGAAAATATCAAGCAGAATCTCTCTCGTGAGTTTGTTCTGGCTAATTTGCAAGCCTCATGCGTTGTTTTGTTGGAGTATGGTAATTCGAGTTGCTTCGATGTCAAGTGTTGATTCCAAATCTTTCCTAAGCAGTGTTCTCATATCCATATGAGAGTGCAAATTCTTTTGCTCAATCAAGTCGTCATATCATTTTTTTTTCATCCGGTGTGCTTCTCTTCAAGTGAATTCAATCCTTTCCAATTTTGCAAGATCAATCTATCATTTCTTTCCGGAGTTCATCTCATCGGTCCCAAGTTGTCTTTGTTTTTCCCCGCCCTCCCACTGTTGTTTTCAGTGATTCAATTATCATTCAAGTGTCTTCTTTTAATTGTTGCTTCTGCTATCTTTTTCTTTTCTCTCTTATCCGGTGATTCTTTGTGAAGATTCTCAGGAGTTTCTAGTTCATCATTTCTTCATTCTTGTTCTCTTTTTTGGTGAATTCAATTCAAGCTATCCGTGTTCGTCATGTCCTTTTCATCCTTGTAATTCTTTCCCATGTTGGAAATTCTTATTCAAGCCTCTCTTGTTATTATTCCATCTCTGTTCTTGTTCTCAATCCTTTCAATTATTTCGAGGGTCTCACCTCGTTAAGTTTTCTTTGTACCGGTGCAATCTCTCTCTTTTTGAGAAATCTTTTCAACATGGAAAAAGTTCAAAACAAACCTTGAAGTTTGAATCCCTGAAATCGGCACACCGAACTCACTTATCCTGATCTATTTTAAACCTTGACAGAACTTAGCCGGGATTTGCTGAATTGGGCCGGGCCCATTAGCGCAGTTGCACACGTGCGCACCCTCTACTCTGTTTTTTTTTGTTTTTTCATTTTCTTTTTGCTTTTCCACATGTGTATTTTTTTTCCAGTATCCAATGTATTTTTTAACACATATATGTATATTTTTTGATAAACTTCCAATATTTTTCAACACATTATGTTCATTTTAAAAGTACATCTTACAAAAAAAATACATGGTAATATTTTTCTAAATAAATATTTTATATTTTATAAATAACAATAAACATTTTATAAAATTGATATATATATTTTTGAGGTATAAATAACAATAAGCGTTGAATGTTTGGCGCTAGGATTATGCTCCTGCAAATTTATAAAATGCATGTTGGACCAATACGAATAGAATTAAAAATACGAATAGAACTAAAAATACGAATAGAATTAAAAATACGAATAGAATTAAAAAAAGCCAAACATTTTTTTGAAACAAAAAAGACATAGAATTCGTGACAAAAATAGAAAACATAAATATTTTTAACTTCTGAACAATTTTAAAAATGCGCGAACTTTTTTTAAACTTCGCAATTTTTTCTGTTAGTGGGCCGGTCCAATTTCTGTCTATAAGAGTAGCAGCCTAGCAGGTTATCCCGGTCGGGATTGTGGTATTGCCAAAATCCCGGTGTGCCAAACGTGTCTAGGGTTCAAAATAGACCGGGATTACAAGTTCGGAGTGCCAATTTGAGGGATTCAAAGTTCAGGGTTTGATTTAGCTTTCGTCTATAACTTAAAGGTTTGTTTTGGACTTTTTCCTTTCAACATTGTTTCTTTTCAGTGGGCCCATAACCCAGAGGTTTCTTCCAGGATATTTCCTGGCTCTTCTAATCTTTTCGGTGTGTCTCAGTTATTCTTGGCGGTGTTCTCCTCATCATTTTCAGCCTAAAGGCTGAAGGAGTGTTTCTCTTAAATCTTGTCCATTCTTTTGAAGTTTTTCATCTCACCTTGTGCTATCTTCTCAATTGTTCCCAATCATGAGAATCTCTTTCTTGCTATCCGGGGCATTTCTGAGTTGTTTTCATTCTTGATCCTCCAAAGGCCATCATTTCAAAAGTTTTCTTCGTTCTCAGCTTTCAGCTTTCGTTCTCAAATTCTTCTCAATTATTGTCTATTCGTTCGTCTCTCAATTATTCCGGTGCCTTGTTCAAGTTTTTATCTCAGGTGGCTCATGATCTCTTCATTCTCATGTATCTCCATTCATTCTTGTTATCCCCATTCATTCCAATTCTTACCGGTGTCTCCTTCAAGATTTCTTCTAGTTTGTGCTCATATCTCTCCTCAATATTTTCAAGAAGAATAAGTGGTATGCTAAATACGTTGCTTGTCATCAATTTAACTTGATGAAGGATAAGCATAACATAATTCTTATTCTTGTTTCAAGTGATTTCAATTCTTCTTTCGGAGTGGCTCATCATATCAATTCTTTCGCATGTGCTCATCTTTTCTTTTCCGAAGTTCCAAGTTTTCTTAAGTATCTCTTCGTGAAGCTTCATCTAAGTCATGGAGGGCCTGATTCTTATTCTTTTCATTCTTCATATCTTTGCATCTTTTTCTTGTAGACAGAGGTTTGACTTGCTGGTTCCTCAAGATTTCATTCATTCTCAGGTGTTCGTCAAGACTCTTGTTGGAGTACTCAGGTATTCCTTATCTTGCATTCCAAGTGCAATTCTTCCTTGTTTATCATTTGAGGTGGTATTATAACATTATTCTTAGTGGAGGAGTCTCGAAGAGATTTTGTTTCAAGAATGAGATAATTAAACCCACCATTCTTTGATCATGAGATATTTTCAACCCATGATTTCTTCATTGAGCTATCTTGGTTAAGATTCACCTAAAGTTTTTCCTATGGATTGTTGCTACTCTGGTGATTATCGTTGATCCAAGTTCTCAATGTATCCTCCTGCTGAAAGAAGTTTCCCTTCTCTTGTTTCTCCCAATCAATCTTTGTTTCCGTTAGTGTCTGGTTGTCACCTCATTAATTGAGATGGGTTTCCTTAAGCCCACAACAAGCAGGTTCTTTTCGTTGTTGGTTTTCCAACAACTCCGTTCTATTCTTCTTGCAAGGCTGCTTCTCAAATTCAATTGTGATAGTAGTTGTCATTTTTCTTCTTCATTCTATTCTTCTCAAAGATCTAGTTTATATTCTCTTGTTCTGGACTTGTGGTGATGTTGCTCTTTGGGGTCAATCATCTTGTTCTATCAAGATCATGTTCTTTCCTTGCTTTTTTTACTTTAGTTAGTTTGTTGTGAATCTCCTCAAGATCTTTCCACTGTATCGAATTTTTGTCCCCTTTGCCTACCGAAGTGCTGCCGAAATTTTGATTGAATTCTTGCTTGTTTCTCATATCATTCCTCTTCTCCTTGCAACCTTCAAGGTTCGTTGGTCTCACTCGTTTGTCAAAGAAGCGACTAAGTTTTACCTCTTGCTCTTTCTCTTTCTCTTCCCCCTTTCATTCTTTAATCTCGGGTCGAGATCCTTTTGTAGTGTAGGAGAGTTGTGACAGCCCGAGACCGACGCTCCAGAAGATTCCCCTTTTTTCCGTTGCCACCTTGTGATTTATTTGGTAGTTGCATTCGTCATCGCATCATTCGCATCATCCACATTGCATCGGCACTCCGTTGCCGCTGGTTTTAAAAACTTGCATCCATTATTAGTTGTCGGTTGTCTCCGTTATTTGTCGTTGAGCGTTTTGAGCCCCACCACACACGCACGCGCCCGCGACACCGCTAAAAATATTGTTTTTCTAAAGTGCGTACAAAATATTCTCGGATTGGGTTGAAACTTGGCGTGCGGTCTTTATGTATTGTAGGTAGGTCGTCTCCCAATTTTCGTTGCAATCGGAGCTTGTTTGATAACTGTACCGTTTATTATATAGCGGCACTATAGCCGGTTTCATTGTCGGACGTTTTTCGATGTTTCAAAATCCCGTGTCGGGCCACAAACCTCCCTCTCATCTCGGTCCAACACCACTCTACACAGCCCACTAGCCCAGCCTAGCCCTACCCGCGATCGAGGCCGTCCGGTCACGATCGCATGGTCGGAAACGGTGCGAAACCCCTAACCCTAGCTAGCTTACTATATGTATAGAAGTTCCCCTAGCCTTTTTTGGACAAACCCTAAAATCTAGGGATCTGTCCCATCCAAGGCGCCGCCACTCCAGAAATCCCGTCGGGATCCATCCATGCAACCTCCACCTCTTCCCCGATTATGATCCAGCCAACCCCCAAAGCGAGCCCGTTGACCACCCATGTCCGTCGGATCTAGGAATCCAATGGCCACCAGCAGGCTGCAGGACCGAGCGCCTCGTCCCCGCATCCCGTGCCTCGACCCAGAGAGGATCGGGAGCAACGCCAGGCCCGCCGCCGTGCGTAAGCACCACCGTCAACCAGCTCCGGAGCCGGCCACCGGACGCAGGCCATAGATCGCTACCCTTGCCCTCTCTCCTTGTTCCCCCATCTATTTTTCTCATCTCTCCCTCTCGCTGGTGCTGGAACAGCCCCGCATGGCTGCCGGCCGTTGGAGCCACCGACGCCCCGAGCTCGAGGTTGCCCCGTGCCTCTACCTTCGGGAATGGGTGCGCCAGCCCTGGATCAGCCCGTGCTTGCTCTCAAACTGGATAGCCTCGCCCTAGAGACGTTGTACGTTGCTCTGTTCCTCGCATCGTGCACCTGCACCTGCGTCTCTAGCGACAACAGCTTGCAGTTTTGGTTCAGTCAGCGTATGGGTATGATTCATCTCGCGCAGTCATCGTTTTTGTACCATGGTCCGCTGTAGCCCAGCTGGTCAGCGCCCTGTTGTGGCACCGTGAGGTTCTGGGTTCGATCCCACGCACCCTTATTTTTGGCTGCGGTATTTTGCATTATTCTTGCACATGTTTCATTTTTCAGAATATGCATGTTTTTAAAACACCCGTAATTTTTAAACCATACATCGGATCGCAACGAGTTATATATGTAACTTGGCTAGAGTCTCGCGTAGATTAACATTTTCCAACTCTCATGCATGATTAAAACTATTAAGCTTGTTGTTTGCATCGTTTTGCATGTTGTGTCCTGCTAATACCGTTTTACCCGTAACTTTTGATCCGTAGCACCGTTGGAGATGATCTATATATGTAAATTGAGTAAAACGGCGTGCAAAATCTCATGCTCCACTTTGTTTTGCTGTTTAACAAACATAAAATGTGATTAGGATAGATCTTGACAGATTGCTAATTTAACGTGTGGGGTCATTTCGGAGATGCTATATGTCGTTTCCGGACTCATTTAAAATGCCTAGATAGGTAGTTTAATTTTTTGCTTTACCCTCATGCCATGTTTAACAACATTTAATATTGATGTGTACCTGAATGGGAGTGAACTAAATAATTAAACGTGGACTTTCGTCGATATGCAACTTGTTGCATATCGAGCTTCACTTAATGTGTAGTGGTTGGGTGATGTGAATTGCCATGCCATGCCTTGCATAATTTGAACTGGACATGCATCATATTAGGATGTGCATCATATCGTGCATGTGCCGTGGTGAATATCTTGTGTTGATTTTGTTACCGGTTTGCTTCACCTCGATAGAGTTCCGCAAGCGTGTCGGAATGTGAGGATCCGTTCGACTACGTCGGTTCGTCTCCTTCGCGGAGTCATTCTTCTTCCAAGCGGGATCTGAGGCAAGATGATCATTTCCCTAGATACCATTACTATCATTGCCATGCTAGTTGTTTCGTTGCTATCGTTATGTCTCGCTGCCTACCACCTGTTTAATATCAGCCTCCCAACGTTGCGATGAAAACCTTCAACCTTTCTACAACCTAGCAAACCACTGATTTGCTATGTTACCGCTTGCTTAACCATGTGTTAGAGTTGCTAGTTGCAGGTGCAGTTGTGTCCATGTGATAACATGGGTTCCTTATTATATCACCATATTATTGTTAAATAACTTAATGCACCTATATACTTGGTAAAAGGTGGAAGGCTCGGCCTTCTAGCCTAGTGTTTTGTTCCACCTTTGTCACTTTAGTTTCAGTTACCGGTTTTATGTTCCATAAATGAGCGCTCCTAACTGTTGGAAATATGCCCTAGAGGCAATAATAAAATGGTTATTATCATATTTCCTTGTTCATGATAATCGTCTATTGTTCATGCTATAATTGTATTAACAGGAAATAGTAATACATGTGTGAATAAATAGATCACAATGTGTCCCCAACAAGCCTCTAGTTGGCTAGCTCGTTGATCAATAGATGATCATGGAAATTAGATGTCATTGATAACGGGATCACATCACTGGAGAAAGATGTGATGGACAAGACCCAATCCTAAGCATAGCACTAGATCGTGTTGTTCGTATGCTAAAGCTATTCTAATGTCAAGTGTCTTTTCCTTCAACCGTGAGATTGTGCAACTCTCGGATACCGTAGGAGTGCTTTGGGTGTATCAAACGTCACAACGTAACTGGGTGACTATAAAGGTGCACTATGGGTATCTCCGAAAGTGTCTGTTGGGTTGGTACGAATCGAGATTGGGATTTGTCACTCCGTGTGACGGAGAGGTATCTCTGGGCCCACTCGGTAGAACATCATCATGAGCTCAATATGTCTAAGGAGTTAGTCACAGGATGACGTGCTACGGAACGAGTAAAGAGACTTGTCAGTAACGAGATTGAACAAGGTATAGGTATACCGACGATCGAATCTCGGGCAAGTTCTATACCGACAAACAAAGGGAATTGTATACGGGATTGATTGAATCCTTGACATAGTAGTTCATCCGATGAGATCATCGTGGAACATGTGGGAGCCACCATGGGTATCCAGACCCCGCTGATGGTTATTGGCCACAGAGATGTCTCGGTCATGTGTGCATGCCTCCCGAACCCGTAGAGTCTACACACTTAAGGTTTGATGACGCTAGGGTTATAGGAAATTCTTATACGAGGTTATCGAAGGTTATTCGGAGTCCCGTATGAGATCTCGGACGTCACGAGGAGCTCCGGAATGGTTAGTAGGTAAAGATTGATATATAGGATGGACGGGTTTGGACGCCGGAAATGTTTCGGGCACCACCGGCAAAGTATACCGGGACCAACGGAAGAGTTTCGGAGGCCCACCGAGAGAGGCCACCAGCCCAGGGGCTACATGGGCCAAGTGTGAGAGGGAACCAGCCACTTGGTGGGCTGGTGCACCCCCCACACCCAGCCCATGGCGCCTAAGAGGGGAAGGGGGGAACCCTAGCACAGGTTGGCCTAAGGCCCACGAGGGGGTGCGCCACCCCCTCCTCCCCTCATGGCCGCCACCCCTCCCCCCATCTAGGGCTGCCCCCCCTAGGGGTGGAAACCCTAAAGGGGGCGCCAACCCTCCCTTCCCCCTGTATATAGCAGGGGTTTTGGCCATTGGAGATACGGAATTCCATCTCTCTCTCAACGCAGCCCTGCTCTTCTTCTTCCTCCTCTCCCACGGTGATTGGCGAAGCCCAGCCGGGAGACCTCATCTCTCCATCGCCACCACGCCGTTGTGCTGCCGGAGATCTTCGCCAACCTCTCCCTCCTACTTGCTGGATCAAGGTGCGGGAGACATCACCGGGTTGCACGTGTGTTGAACGCGGAGGTGCCGTGGTTCGGCACTAGATCGGAATCACACCGCGATCTGAATCGCCACGAGTACGACTCCATCAACCGCGTTCTAGCAACGCTTCCGCTTAGCGATCTTCAAAGGTATGAAGATCCACTCACCCCTCTCTCGTTGCTGGTTTTTCCATAGGAAGATCTGAATATGTCGTAGGAATTATTATTTTTGCTACGTTACCCAACAGTGGTATCAGAGCCAGGTTTTCTATGCGTAGATTCTATACACGAGTAGAACACAAATAGGTTGTTGGCGATGATTTTGTTAATTGATCGCCGCTACTAGTCTTATTCTTTTCTGGCGGTATTGTGGGATGAAGCGGCCCGGACCGACCTTACACGTACGCTTACGTGAGACAGGTTCCACCGACCAATATGCACTAGGTGCGTAAGGTGGCTAGCGGGTGTTTGTCTCTCCCACTCTAGTCAGATTGGATTTGATGAAAAGGGTCCTTATGAAGGGTAAATAGCTTTGGCATATCATCGTTGTGGCTGTCACGTAGGTAAGAAGGCATTCTTGCTAGAAACCCAAATCAGCCACGTAAAACTTGCAACAACAATTAGAGGACGTCTAACTTGTTTTTGCACGGTTTGACATGTGATGTGATATGGCCAAAGGTTGTGATGTTACATGTGTGATGTATGAGATGATCATGTTCTTGCAATAGGATTCATGACTTGCATATCGATGAGTATGACAACCGGCAGGAGCCATAGGAGTTGTCTTAATTTATTGTATGAGATGCAACGCCATGTGTTTACTACTTTTACTTCATTGCTAACGGTTAGCTATAGTAGTAGTAGTAGTTGGCGTGACGACTTCACGGAGATACGATGATGGAGATCATGGTGTCACGCCGGTGACAATGATGATCATGTGATGCCCGAAGATGGAGATCGAAGGAGCAAAGATGATAATGGCCATATCATGTCACTATATGATTGCATGTGATGTTTATCATGTTTTTCATCTTATTGCTTAGAACGACGGTAGCATAATAAGATGATCCCTCATAAAATTTCGAGAACGTATTCCCCTAAGTGTGCACCATTGCGAAGGATCTTGTCTCGAAGCACCACGTGATGATCGGGTGTCATAGATTCTAACGTTCGCATACAACGGGTGTAAGCCAGATTTACACACGCGAAACACTTAGGTTGACTCGACGAGCTTAGCATGTACAGACATGACCTCGAATACAAGAGAACGAAAGGTCGAACATGAGTCGTATGGTTGAATACGATCAGCATGAAGTTGCTCACCATGACGACTAGGTCGTCTCACGTGATGATCGGACACAGGTTAGTCGACATGGATCATGTATCACTTAGATGACTAGAGCGATGTCGATTTAAGTGGGAGTTCATACTTAATTTGATTAAATGAACTTAATTATCATGAACTTATTCTAAAAGTTGTCTTTACAAATATTGTAGATCCAATGGCCAACGCACCTGTCAACCTCAATTTCAACGCGTTCCTAGAGAAAAACAAGCTGAAAGATGATGGTAGCAACTATGCGGACTGGGTCCGCAACTTGAAGCTCATCCTCATTGCATCCAAGAAGGCTTACGTACTTGATGCGCCGCTAGGTGACCCCCCTGTTCCCGCGGTAGCCCAAGATGTTCAGAACGTCTGGCAAGCATGGAGTGATAACTACTCTCTGGTTAGGTGTGGCATGTTATACAGTTTAGAACCGGGGCTCCAATGGCGTTTTAACTACACGGAGCATATGAGATGTTCCAGGAGCTGAAGCTAGTTTTTCAAGATCATGCCCGAGTCGAGAGATATGAAGTCTCCGACAAGTTCTTTAGATGCAAGATGGAGGAGAACGGTTGTAACGACTAAGATGCGGTCCTTTCCGATCTGGGGATCGAGGCCCCGAATTGGAAAGGAGCGCATCTAAGCGTCTCGCTAACAAGGTATCATAGAACATACATAATACAACAGATTGACAATCAGGGATTCAATTGCCATCTCATAGATATATCAGAGTACATCACGCATACAATCAAAGTAGTTCCGCTACAGACAACAAAACAAGAGAAATGGCTATGCTACCCTACCTGCTGGCCCACGATCATGACCACGCCTCAATCTTGTGGATAGTTCACGTACACGCGGTCGTTCTCCTCATCGTATTGCCACACCAGCTGCGTGCCGTCGGGATCACATGTCTCTGGGGTACCTGAACCTGTTGGTGTTGTGAAGGAATCTGTGAGCCACGGGGACTCAGCAATCTATGACCTCGGTGCCAGAACTAGTCAAGTTATTAGGTTGAATAGGTGGAGTATTTAGGTTGCAGAATCCTAAGCTTGATATGGTGGCTATCTTACGTAGAACTTATATGAAGGTGGTCTATACTAGCGGTCGATGATAGATGATCACTAAGTGATCCTGAACACCTACCTACGTCATTCATAACCCCACCGTGTTCCCGTTCGAAGAGAGATCTTCGAGGGGACAGTCACGGCTACGCACACAGTTGGCAATTTTATTAACTTATGTTTAAGTTATCTATTACCGGATGTTAACAAAATATTCCAAGTTGCCACATAACTGCGGGCACGGCTTTCCGAAAGATTAAACCCTGCAGGGGTGCTCCAACTAGTCCATCACAAACGTACATAGGCCGCAAAGTAATCCTCTATCACGAATCTCGTGATCTCGTTGGATTCCTTAGAGGAAAACCTCAACTCTGGGGAGAACCAAAGCTTCACCGGGATTCCTATACACAAGATATATCGTTAAGGTAAGACAAGACTAGCAGGACCTCCCGTCGTGTCGACGACCCTGATAAGAGTCGCGTATCTCAGTCTCAGGACACGACGGATGAGCTAGACGTCGCGATGGCTAAACCTCTGGGTGACCAGTGGGGCCCCAAACATCGCTCAAGTAGGACCAACACTCATGAGGACCACTGGCCCGGGTTGTTGATTAAATTCCTCTGGGTAGCTATTCCCTATGCAGATTATTATTAAGTGATTACCAAATTAACACCAATGTTGGGTCCTGCCGGACAAGTCTTAACACTACGCGATTTATCGAGGGGGTCCCCATAACAACCCCAAACGTGTTAGGAGCGATCAATATGGAATCAAACACCGGTAGCAGGTAACTATGGCGGCAATAACGGAACAAAGCACCCGGCAAAAGGCTAGACCTTCCGTTATTTACCAAGTATATAGGTGCATTAATTTAATAACAGAATTAAGATAATGATATCAAGCTCATGTTATCACATGACACAAAGCACCTGCATCTAGCAACGCTAACATTAGTCGCTGAGTAAAGCCTACTTAGCCATTCAAGTTTGCTAGGAAGGGATATGTGTTTGGTTTCATGGCATAACAGGAGGCAATTATTTCAGTGGTAGGCAGCGATCATATGACAAGGAAACGTAAACTAGCATAACAAGTCTAGAGATGGAATCAAGGTCATATCATCTTGCCTATGATATCCTCAGCTTGGAATGGTTCTTGTTCGTCCTGCGCGTACTCTCCCAAATCCACATACTCGTTCTCTGATCCCGGTGCTACCCAACATAAGAATAACATCCAATTAACAACAGCACCTCAAGATGCAACAAGCACATGATGCATGAGATGAATATGAGCATGCATCACTATTTCTATCACTAGCACAAGCATGAGAAGTAAATACATGTTCCTGGACAGAACTTCATCCTAACCTATTTGGACATGCACGAGAATGACATGATCAGACGAGTCTCGTGAAAACGATGCAAAACCATATAAAGAACAGTAAAATCGGAGCTACGGATCAACGGGAATCAACGAAACAAGATATGAAGCCCTACGTGTCAAAATCATCACCACACACTCAAATGGCACAACTCTGGTATTTCTAGGTTGCCAAGGCATAAAAAACCAACATGGATGGGTTGGAGCAAGGAAGAACACCACATCATCAACTAAGCACTCACAAACATCAAAATGACAAAACTACACAATCTGCCATGAACTGCATCATAGCACTCTGTGAGCTACATGCAAAGCACCTACAACCACCCAAATATGACAAATAATATATGTGGCTGTAGCTATCCAAGAGTACTACAAGGACAAGCAAGAATCACACCCAAAGGAATTAAACACAGAAAGTTACAAGGCTGCAAACTTGCCCAAAAATATCAGATTTCACGGACTTAGTGAAAATTCTAGATTCTTACTATTTGTCTATGCTTTGAAGCATTTCGACAGCAGTCAAAACAATATCTATAGGACTCCAAATGGAATGAACTTTTACAGGGAGCTAGACAAACATATCAACTCCAACTTTATAGTTGAAAGCTAAGTCTAAATCACAACACATTGACCTGCACAACCTCATCAACAGGAGAAGAAAATATAAACAGATTCTCAGACTTAGTGAAAATCTCAGATTTTCACTAATCTGGAATTTCAGCCACAAGCCTACTTTGGATGGGCACAACTTGCACATATGGATTCCAAAACATGAAATGAAACCAACATGTGGTAGAGGGGGTCACCCTCTACTACCACAACCAAGAATCAAACACAAAGGCTCACCACAACTCATGGAACCAAGCTCTAAACATAGAAGAAAAAATGAAATATGTCATATCCAGAAAATGTTCCAATGGAAAAACTAAGTTCACCAATGGATTCCCTGGGAGATTCTACCCCAAAATCATATATAGTATGTATGCACTTACTTGGAGCAAGTGACCACAAACTAGGAAGGAAGAAACTACAAGAAATCATACATAGTGAATAGTGCAACATTTCATGTGCATTTCACTAGAGCTAACCTACACAAGCATGTACTCATGAACACCACATAAAGGGGGTTACATGAGGGGTAGGCCTCATGTCTATGTGCTTTGGCACATCACCACACCATCACAAGCAACAAGCACATGATAAAGGAAACACCTACACACAAAGAGAGTATGCCACCATCGCATATGGGCATGTGATGTGCACACTTACACATGCACCACAAAGGAACACCCTTAGTGTCATGTCACCCACAAGGTGCAACCCACATATGAATCTACACATGCTAATCAAGCATCACTAGTGCAATACTTACACCACACACAACTATGTGGTGAGGGGCAAACCACCCACACACATACACAACTCCACTAAATCTGAAGAGAAGCATAGCACAAAGAATCTAGTGCAGCTCACAAACATCACCAAGCTTGCAAACCTGCAAGTATGAAACAAGCTACACTTGCTCTACTAGATGCATCTACATACATATTCTTATGCTAGCATCACCACACACTCCATGCACATCACCATGTGCACACATATAGACACATACACCACACTCACATATGTAGCCATCACCACTACATGTACTAGGCAGGAGAAGAAAATAAAATGCACACCTCTCTTGCTCTATTACTTAGGCACAAGGTGTAGCAAGTAAGTAGCAAAAGAAAAAATAAAAGAAAGAAAGGGAAAAAAGGCAGGCCTGGGATTCGAACCCCAATGCATCTGGTTCCAACCACAGAGCCCAAACCACCAAGCTACTGCCACCGCGTTCGACAGTGAGAGGGGATCGAACAGGGTAAGGTTCCCTTGTAGCTCACTGTGCCGAATAAAACCAAAACAAAAGGTGCCGAGGGGGGATTCGAACCCACGCTCAATCAACACGCACACTGCACACGCTACCACTACGCTATCGTTCGACATCTGATAGAGAAGGGGTCTGAATCTAGGCGTACTAGCAACACTACCTGCACCTACTCTGCACGCCGGCGACGGGTAGGATGCCGAGGCTGAACTACTGCTGCTGCTGCCCATGAAGGGAGCCACTACTTCTATCCATCGATGCACTACAAGGGGAAGGAACCCCTGCTACGCCACACACAGTCGCGAGCTCACACAACCTACTGCGCCACAGACAACATGCCATGTTGCCGATCTGCTACAAACAGAGAAACACGACGAGCACTACGGTGGATCCGAGTCGATCCAAGGAGGAAGAAGGAAGGGGGCGAGGTTCCTCACCTTAGGGACGGAAGAGGGGAACCTAACGAAGGAGAAGCCGCTGGAGTGGAAGAAGAATGACGCTGAAGACGTCCCTGAATCGCAGAACCGAAGCAGAGGAAGAGCACCGGGGCCGAGGCGAAGACGAGGTCCTCGTCGCCAGTGAGGAAGCTCCTCGACTTCACCAAGGACGAAAATGGGGCGCGGGCACCTTCCACGTGCCCCTGGACATGGCCGCCAGCGCTGGTCGACGACGAGGGCGGCGATCGACGACGGGGACCTTCTTTGTTCCTAGCTACAGAGCTTACCAGGAGGGGGAAAGAGAGAAGGAGGGAGATGGCGGCGGCGCTGGAGGAAGGACAAGGAACCCTAGCTTCGGGGAGGCACGGACGTCCACATAAATAGTGGGGGCCTCGACGTTTGTGCGTCATGGCGCTTGCGTCTCTCTGTGGTTCGCCTGACGGAAAGGAGCAGAGGGGGAACGACGTGAGAAGGAAGAGGGAGGTCGCGGAACTGGGCTAGCGCGCAGGGAGAGGGGGATGGGCCACACAGTGCGGGAGGAAGCCCACCTCAGCGCCACTTAAGAGAAAACAAACCATGGGCTATTACCTATTTAGAATAAATACGGAGAAAGGAAAAGGCCCACAGGGCTAACTACTGAAGATAAAATCAAAACAAAAATGCCCCTGGACCTGAAAATAAATAAGCTATTTAACTAAAATACAAAAGGAATTTATGGGGCAATTAAATAAATACAAAACAACAATTGTAATATCTGTTTTGTGATTTATTGCACCTTTAGGACACTTTTCAAGACACCAAATCTTGCACCCCAATATCTCCACAATAAATACTAAACAAAGGACATCTTTAAATCAGGTTAGGAGCAAGTGGAATTTTGAACTTGAGATAAAAAGAGAGAAAAGGGATTTGAAACAATATCAAGCCACCACACCACATCATACATCACATGTTCCCCCCTCACATGAAATCACAATGACCACATCTAACAAGATCATATGCAACCACAACATGACATGGCAAGACAATATATGGCAAGCAAACAAGGAAGGTTAATGGAGCCGCATGAAATCATACATGCATAATGACACTCTCATATCAATGACAATGTGGACCCACATCAAATAGGTTCCAAGTAGGGAAGGTTTACACTTGGGGCATTACAAACTCTCCCACACTACAAAAAAGATCTCGCCCCGAGATCTACGCCTGAAAGAACTCCGGAAATTCAGAACGGAGGTGATCCTCGCGTTCCCAAGTAGCCTCTTTATCGGAATGGTGTGACCACTGCACTTTGAGAAATTTGACGGTCTTGTTGCGGGTCTTGCGCTCGGTCGCATCGAGAACCACAACTGGATGCTCACGATAAGAAAGGTCAGGCTGAAGGTCGATGTCTTGAAGATGAACAGTGCGCTCTGGGGTCTTGAAGCACCTCTGAAGCTGAGAAACATGGAACACATCATGAACATTTGCAAAGTTTGCCGGAAGCTCGAGCTGGTACGCAAGGTCGCCTCTCTTGCCAACCACTCTGAACGGACCAACGAAACGAGGCGCAAGCTTGCCTTTGATGCCAAAGCGTTGCGTACCCTTCATAGGCGACACCTTGAGATAGACGAAGTCATCAAGCTCATAAGACATGTCACGGTGCTTGCTATCATAATAGCTATTCTGACGAGACTGAGCTGCTCTGAGGTTGTCGCGAATGACTCGACACATCTCCTCAGCTTCTTCTATCAAATCATTCCCAAGGGTACGACACTTCCTTCCATAGAGAATTTCAAACGGAGCCTTGCCACAACTAGCTTGATAACTGTTGTTATACGAGAACTCCGCAAAAGGCAGACAATCCTCCCACTTCATGCCAAAAGAGATAACACATGCTCTCAGCATATCCTCAAGAACTTGATTCACTCGCTCAACTTGACCACTAGTCTGAGGATGGAACGTTGTGCTGAAGCGGATCTTCGTGCCCATAGCAGACTGAAAAGAGTCCGAGAACTTGGAAGTGAAGATACTTCCGCGATCCGAAGAGATCATCATAGGCACACCGTGCAAGGACACAATCCTGGAGGTGTACAACTCTGCCAGCTGAGCTGCTGAAATAGATTCCTTGACTGGAAGAAAATGAGCCACTTTACTCAACTTGTCGATGACGACGAAGATGGCATCATTACCCTTCTTGGACTTCGGAAACCCGGTGACGAAATCCATCTCAATGTGATCGAACTTCCACTCGGGAATGGGCAATGGATGCAAAAGACCTGCTGGACTTTGAAGTTCTGCTTTCACCCTTCGACATACATCACATTCATTTACGAACTGAGCAATCTCACGCTTCATACGAGTCCACCAGAAGGGATGTTTCAAGTTGTGATACATCTTGGAGCTTCCAGGATGAATAGAGAGCAGAGAGTTATGAGCTTCCTCCATGATTACCTTTCTGAGATCACCTTTCGGGACGACAAGGCGATCCTCGAAGAACAACATGTCTCTGGCATCAACAGTGAAGCACTTATACTTGGGAAGACTCTTTCCAACGCCAATCTTGACCTTCTTCACCATAGCGTCAAGAAGTTGTGCTGCCCGGACCTGATCTTCCAAGGTAGGAGAGATCTGAAGGTTTGCAAGAAATCCGTGAGGTACTAGCTGAAGGTTGAGCTTCTTGAAAGACTCACAAAGACCAGGCTGGAGAGGTTGCAGAATCAGACTGTTGTAATATGCCTTCCTGCTCAAAGCATCCGCCACGACATTAGCTTTGCCTGGCGTCTACTCAACACTTGGATTAAAATCCTGGAGCATTTCCACCCAACGTGTTTGCCGAATATTCAAGTTAGGCTGAGTGAAGATGTACTTGAGACTCTTGTGATCGGTGAAGACTTCAACCTTACGTTCCAACAAGAGGTGTCTCCAAGTCATCAGCGCGTGTACCACAGGTGCTAGCTCAAGATCATGCACAGGATAGTTCTTCTCCGCTGGCTTCAACTGCCTGGAGGTATAAGCAACCACCTTATTATCTTGCATCAGGACTGCACCAAGACCCTGGAGAGAAGCGTCGCAGAAGACCTGGTAAGACTTGGAATCATCCGGAGGAACCAATACTAGAGTGGAGGTAAACTTCTCTTTGAGTGTGTCGAAGGCCAACTGACACTCTCGAGACCAAGCATACTTAACACCCTTCTGAAGAAGACTTGAGAGCGGCTTGACGATCTTGGAGAAGTTCTCAACGAACCTTCTGCAATAGCCAGCAAGCCCGAGAAAGCTTCGAATCTGCTTCACATTCTGCGGAGGCTCCCATTCAACAATGTCCTGAACCTTGGACGGATCAACTTTAATGCCCTCGATAGAGATAATGCGCCCAAGATAAACCACTTCTTTCAGCCAGAACTCGCACTTGGAAAACTTGGCATACAGCTTGTACTCTCTCAGCTTATCAAGCACAAATCTAATATGTTCTTCATGTTCTTCCTCAGTTTCAGAAAAGACCAGAATGTCGTCGAGATAGAGAAAGACAAATTCATTCTTGAACGAGGAGAATATGTAGTTCATCAATCGACAGAATGTCGGAGGAGCATTTGCCAGACCAAAAGACATGACCGTATACTCATACGAGCCAAAACTAGTCCTGAAGGCAGTCTTCGGAATATCTTCCTCGCGAATGCGAATTTGATGATAGCCCATTCGGAGATCAAGCTTGGAGAAGACCTTAGCACCTTTCAACTATTCAAACAACTTAGTTATGTTCGGAAGTGGATATTTGTTCCTGATTGTCTTCTTGTTCAATGGACGGTAATCGACACACAGCCGGTCCGTGCCATCCTTCTTCTTGACAAACAGAACACCACAGCCCCACGAAGACGAGCTCGGTCTGATCAAACCCAAACGCTCCTGCTCATCGAGTTGCCTCTTAAGTTCCTTCAATTCTTCTGGACCCAGCTTGTACGGCCGTTTGCACATGGGCTGTGTGCCTGGCTCAGGCTCAATCACAAACTCAACTTCTCTGTGCGGAGGCATGCCTGGCAGCTCTTCAGGAAACACATCTTCATATTCGCAGACCACTGGGACTTGCGAAATAGGATTGATCTCACCCTTTTCATTCAAAGAGAACAGACGGATTGTATCATCGCGCGCCGCGAATATAATCACGTCCTCCGAAGAGTGGGTAAGCTTCACTTCTTTGGCTTCACAATCAATCCATGCCTTGTTCATGGCCAACCAGTCCATACCAAGGATCAAGTCGATGTCTGTCTTGCCCAAGACATACGGAGACGCTAGAAAGGAATAACTGCCCAACTTGATAGAAACATCGGGAGCACGAGTACTAGCATGCATGAACTTGCCTGGAGAAACTACTGACAACGGACTAGGAAGCTCTTCAATAGGGACATTATGCTTGGATGCAAATGGAATGGAGAGGAACGAATGCGAAGCACCAGAATCAAACAACACTTTAGCAGGAATATCATTGACGAGGAGGTTACCCATGATCACATCTGACGAGTTTTCTACCTCACCTGCATTCACCATGTTGACTCGAGCTGATCTGGGGTTGAACTTGACAAGAGCATTGCTTGGAGATTTGCCTGGAGGAGGAGGAGGCGGCAGTCGTAGCTGAGAAGTACACTTGTTGGCATAGTGACCCTTCTGCCCACACTTGTGACAAGTCACCTCTACTGGCTGCCGGTACTGAGACTGAGGAGGCCCTTGCTTCTGATGCTGGAATCTCTGCTGGAAGACAGGGTTGGGTGGGTGGGAAGAACCACGACCACCAGAGTGCTTGAGCTGCTGCGAGTGCCGAGGAGGAGGAGGAGACACCCAAAACTTATGTTGCTTCTGAACCACCTAAGTCGAGGAAGAGCTGGAATCTCTGAAGCGCTTCTTAGAATTCTCCACCCTGAGCAAGGCTGCCTCTGCCCTGAGAGCTAGGTTGTAGAACTTGTCGAACTCCTCAGGATCATGCAAAGCCAGAGCTAACTGCAAATCTTCTTTCAAGCGACCTCTGAACTGATAAATCTTGCTCTTCTGATCCGGAATATCCTGCAGCGCGTAACGGGCTAGCTCGTGGAACTCAAAGTTGTACTTGTACACGGAATTGCCACCCTGCTTCAAACGCCTGAACTTCTCACGCATCTCCTCCACAAAGCTGGAAGGAATGTAGTGGGACCTGAAGTCACGACAGAACTCATCCCAAGAGATCACCCTAGCGCCTCTGGAGTCCTTCAGCTGTTGCCACCAGATAGAAGCCTGCCCCTTCAACTAGAATGTTGCAAATTTGACGAAATCCTTAGGACGCCAATTGCTACACTCGAAATGCTTGTTCATATCACGGATCCAATCCTCTGCATCAAATGGCTGGTCACAGGAAGTGAAAGTCTTTGGCTGGTTCGACAGGAACTGGCAAAGACTAGCAAACTGATTGCCACCATGCTGGAAATTGCCTTGCTGCTGATTAGCTCTCTCTTGCAACAACTGTAGCAGCATCTGGGTGTTTGAATTAGTAGCAGCCATCACCGCTTGCCAGGCCTCTGCAGGACGAGGAGGCGGCAGCGGAGGATTCTTCGGAGGAGGAGGTGGCTGATGTCTAATACGCAACCTTCTCCTTGTAGACGTTGTTGGGCCTCCAAGTGCAGAGGGTTGTAGGACAGTAGCAATTTCCCCTCAAGTGGGTGACCTAAGGTTTATCAATCCGCGGGAGGCGTAGGATGAAGATGGTCTCTCTCAAGCAACCCTGCAACCAAATAACAAAGAGTCTCTTGTGTCCCCAACACACCTAATACAATGGTAAGTTGTATAGGTGCACTAGTTCGGCGAAGAGATGGTGATACAAGTGCAATATGGATGGTAGATATAGGTTTTTGAAATCTGAAATTACAAAAACAGCAAGGTAAAAAATGGTAAAAGTGAGCACGAACGGTATTGCAATGCGTGGAAACAAGGCCTAGGGTTCATACTTTCACTAGTGAAGTTCTCTCAACAATGATAACAAAATTGGATCATATAACTAGCCCTCAACATGCAACAAAGAGTCACTCCAAAATCACTAATAGCGGAGAACAAACGAAGAGATTATTGTCGGGTACGAAACCACCACAAAGTTATTCTTTCTGATCGATCTATTCAAGAGCCCGTAGTAAAATAACACGAAGCTATTCTTTCCGTTCGATCCATCATAGAGTTTGTACTAGAATAACACCTTAAGATACATATCAACCAAGACCCTAATGTCACCTAGATACTCCATTGTCACCTCAAGTATCCGTGGGCATGATTATACGATATGCATCACATAATCTCATAATCATCTATTCAACCAACACATAGAACTTCAAAGAGTGCCCAAAGTTTCTACCAGAGAGTCAAAACGTGTGCCAAACCCTATGCATAGGTTCCCAATGTCACGAACCCGCAAGTTGATCACCAAAACATACATCGAGTACTCACATGAATCAAACGTGCGCCAACCCATATGCATAGGTTCCAAATGTCACAAACCGGCAAGTTGATCACACCAGATAGACACGTGCAAGACATACATCAAGTGTTCTCAAAGACTCAATCCGATAAGATAACTCCAAAGGGGAAACTCAATTCATTACAAGAGGGAAAGGGGGAAGAACATCATAAGATCCAACTATAGTAGCAAAGCCCATGGTACATCGAGATCAAGACATCTCAAGAACAGGAGAGAGAAAGAGATCAAACACATAGCTACTGGTACATACCCTCAGCCCCGAGGGAGAACTACTCCCTCCTCGTCATGGAGATCGTCGGGGTGATGAAGATGGCCACCGGAGATGGATTCCCCCTCCGGCCGGGTGCTAGAACAGGCTCCAGATTGGTTTTTGGTGGCTACAGAGGCTTGCGGTGACGGAACTCCGATCTATGTTTCTTTTGGGGGGTTTCTGAATTTATAGGAATTTATGGTCGTGGAATTACGTCGGTTGGGTCCACGAGGAGGTCACAAGCCTGGTAGGCGCCGCCTAGGGGGGTGGTGGCGGCGTCAGGGCATGTGACTCCCTCGTGGCTCTTATGGCCTTCTTCCAAAGCTTCAGGGGTCTCTTTTGGTCCAAAAAAATCATCGTCAAGTTTCATTCTATTTGGACTCCGTCTGAAAAAGGGTCAAAAACACGGAAAAAACAGAAACTGGCACTTGGCACTAAGTTAATAGGTTAGTCCCAAAAAAGATATAAAATAGCATATTCATGCATATAAAACATCCAAAGTTGACAAGATAATAGCATGGAACCATCAAGAATTATAGATACGTTGGAGACGTATCAAGCATCCCCAAGCTTAACTCCTGCTCGTCCTCGAGTAGGGAAGTGATAAAGAATGAATTTTTGATGCTTTCATGCTACCTAGCATAGATGTCCTTTGTAACTCCTCTCATGTGACATGAATGTTCAGATCCGTTAGATTCAAAACAATAGTTTGCTATTGACGTGGAGACAATAATACTTCAAGCAAACTAGCAAGGTAATCATGAACTTTCAAAATAATAAGGCCAAAAAGAAAGTTATCCCTACAAAATCATATAGTCTAGCTATGCTCTATCATCCTTGCACAATGAATTTAAATCATGCACAACCTCGGTATTTGCCAAGTAATTGTTTTCACACCTTTACTTTCTCAAACTTTTTCAACTCTCACGCAATACATGAGCGTGAGCCATGGTTATAGCACTATAGGTGGAATGGAGTGGTGGAGGTTGTGAGACAAAAAAGGAGAAGATGGTCACATTGACTAGGCATATCAATGAGCTATGGAGATGCTTATCAATAGATATCAATGTGAACGAGTAGGGATTGCCATGCAAATGATGCACTAGAGCTAAGAGTATGTGAAAGCTCTTAAAGAAAACTAGTGGGTGTGCATCCAACTTGCTTGCTCACGAAGACCTAAGGCAATTTTGAGGAAGCCTATCATTGGAATATACAAGCCAAGTTATATAATTAAAATTTCCCACTAGCTATATGGTGGTGACAAAATGATAGACTCTCAATCATGAAGATCATGGTGCTTAATAAGCACAAGTGTGTAAGGATAGTAGCATTGTCCCTTCTCTCTTTTTCTCTCATTTTTTTTGGTGGGCTCTTTGGCCTCTTTTTTTTGGTGGGCATCTTTGGCCTCTTTTTGTAAATGGGCTTCGCTGCCTCTTTTATTTCCTCACATGGGACAATGCTCCATCAATGATGATCATCACACTTACAACTCAAAACATAGAGCAATGATGACTCTATATGGAATGCCTTCGGTAGTGTACCGTGACAATGATCTAGCATGGCATAGACATCAATGGAAACATCATGCTAGCTATCTTATGATCATGCATTGGCAATGTAGAAGTGGTGGCACAAGTCATGGTGGTAGTTGCATGGCAATATATCTCGGAATGGCTTTGAAAATGCCATAGTAGGTAGGTATGGTGGCTGTTTTGAGGGAGGCTATAGGGTAGGTTTATGCACCGGCGAAAGTTGCACGGTACTAAAGAAGATAGTGATGGTGGAAGGTGAAAGTGCATCTAAACCATGACTCAACATTAGTCAAGAAGAACTCATATGCTTGTTGCAAAAGTTTTATTAGTAATCGAAACAAAGCATTCAACGCATACTCCTAGGGGAAGGGTTGTTAGGTATAAACCATCGCGCGATCCCGACCGCTACACAAAGGATGACAATCAATAAACTAATCATGCTCAAACTTCATCGCATAGCGGTTCATCATACGTGCATGCTACGGGAATCACTAACTTCAACACAAGTATCTCTAGATTCACAACACCATACTAACATAACTTAAATATTACCACAACCACATCTCAAAACTAATTGAGAGGAATCAAACTTCTCTTTCTACTCAATGCACATGAAGATGGAAGTTTTCGTATCCCTTTGGATAACTACCACTTTTGGGACTACCTTCATAGCATAAGCCAACTACCAAGCCACGCACCGCTGTGCTCTAAAAGATATAAGTGAAGCACATAGAGCAAAATCAACTAGCTCTAAAGATATAAGTGAAACACATGTGAGCTGAATTGCCTAACTCAAAGGATATAAGTGAAGCTCGACAAAATCACGGTGAGTGCATGTCTCTCTCTCTATGTGTGCAGCAAGGAAGATTGTGACACAACAAAAATAAAAGACTCCTACGATACAAGAAGCTCCAAGAAAAACACATATCATGTGGTGAATAAAAATATAGCTCCAAGTAACATTACCGATGGATTGAAGACGAAAGAGGGGATGCCTTCCCGGGGCATCCCCAAGCTTAGGCTTTTTAGGCATCCTTGAATCAACTTGGGGTGCCTTGGGCATCCCCAATCTTGAGCTCTTTCCACTCTTTATCTCTTTGTCCATAAGAACTTCACCCGGAACTTGAAAACTTCACAACACAAAACTTAAACAGAAACTCGTGATATCATTAGTATAAGAAAGAAAATCACCACTTCCTTAGGTACTGTAGCAAACTTAAATTCTACTTATGTTGGTGTTGGGTTGCTGTATTTTCACTTTTCCATGGCTAGTACCCTCCGATACTATCCATAGTTTCATCAAAATAAGCAACCAACTCAACAAAAACAGAATCTGTTAACAGCAGATCAGTCTGTAGCAATCTGTATACTTCGTAAACTTCTGGTACTTCAAAACATCTGAAAAATTACGACAGTCTGAAGAAATTGCATAGAAATCAGCAGCAAAAATAATCAACTCAAAATCTCTTACATAATAAAAATGAAAATTCTTTTCGTGAGCAGAAAGTTGTTGTCTTTTTCCAGCATGATCAAACAATCATCACCAAGACTAATCATAACGGTTTTGCTTGGCACAAACACAAAAACAAACACAAAAGACACAATCATAACAGAATTATGATGGTGTGGAGAAAACAAAACAGGAAGCAAAAAAGCAAAGAATAATTTATTCATTGGGTTGCCTCCCAACAAGCGATATCGTTTAACGCCCTTAGCTAGGCATTGATTTCAATGATGCTCACATAAAAGGTAAGGATTGAAACACAACGAGAGCATCATGGAGAAAATGGCTAGCACATAAGTCTAAACCACTTCCTATGCATAGGGATTTTGTGATCAAACAATTTATTGGAGCAAGAATCAACTAGCATAGGAAGGCAAAACAAGCATAGCTTCAAAAATTTCAACATATGGAGAGGAAGCTTGATACTATTGCAATAAGTAGAAGCATATGATCCTCTCTCATAGTAATTTTCAGTAGCATCATGAATGAATTCAACAATATAACCAGCAGCTAAGGCTTTCTTTTCATGATCTACAAGCATAGGAATTTTACTACTCTCCACATAAGGAAATCTATTCTCAAGAATAGTAGTGGGAGTATTGTAAAGGACTTGAATGCTACAAATAGTTTCCACATTGAAAAAGCAAGGTTTAGCAAAGGGGTACTCAAGAGTATGAAAATTTTTATCATCCCTCTTCTTTATAGCATAAGTATCCTCACAATAATCATCATAGATAGGAGGCATGCAATAGTCATAGTAAATTTGATCACTCAAAGTGGGGGACTAAAAGGATCATCTTCACATAACGAAGCATCCCCAAGATTGGGACAAATTTTAATTGTAGCAAATATATTCTCAAACATGGCATCCCCAAGCTTGTGCTTTTGCAAATCATAGACATAATCACTCTCATCATTAATAGCATGAATAGCACCAAGAATATAGCAATTATTATCATCCTCCACATTTATTCCATTTGGGAGAGATACCTCTTTACCTTTACTTTTTCTTCTTTTCTTCTTCTTCACCCCATGTGAAGATTTACTTAATTCTTCTAAGCTTCCTTTTGGATAGGTTGGTTGAATGGAGAGCTCCTCCTCGTTACCTAATTCATCAAAAGAAATAATAGGAAGGTATTAGGAAACCTCTTCCCCTTCGTTAGTATTATCTTTATCTTACATTTGTTTTCTTGCCTTTAAGTAATTGGCAATATAAGGATTCTCAATGCAATTCACCGCACAATATAAATAAATTTCTTCTAGATCATAATCAAGCATTTTCATGACAACCCAATCTGGAAGGTGCTTACTTATACGTTTCATTTCTTCATATCTCAGAAGCAAACTAAGTTCATTGTGATATGCAAGGGAAATCAAGTCATCACAATTTTTGGACACGATTTGATCATGAAACAATTTGCATTGCAGATTTAAATGACCATGTTCATTGCAAAGTTCACAAGGACAGCTATCAATATTAAATATTTCAGCATAATCATCTAGCCTCACATGCAACGACTTAGTTTCTAAATAGTATGCGTCTTGCAAAATCTATCTTCTCTTTTTGGTATATATTTGCAAAATCTATGTATACCACAAAAATCAACATGCTTATAGGAGACATTTTCATCATGAATAGTGCAATTGCAATGAGCATCATGGATATTCAAAGTATTCATGCTAAGGACATTGCAATCATGCTCATCGTTCACATATTCTATGCCAAGCATTCTATGTAATTCTTCTTTCAGCACTTGAGCACAATTTTCCTTCCCATCATGCTCACAAAATACATTGAAAAGATGGAACATATGAGGCATCCTCAATTCCAATTTTTTTTTTGTAATTTTCAGCGAAAGAACAAGAAACAAAAAGATTCGATTGCAAGATCTAAAGATATACCTTCAAGCGGTAACCTCCCCGGCAACGGCGCCAGAAAAGAGCTTGATGTCTACTACGCAACCTTCTCCTTGTAGACGTTGTTGGGCCTCCAAGTGCAGAGGGTTGTAGGACAGTAGCAATTTTCCCTCAAGTGGGTGACCTAAGGTTTATCAATCCGTGGGAGGCGTAGGATGAAGATGGTTTCTCTCAAGCAACCCTGCAACCAAATAACAAAGAGTCTCTTGTGTCCCCAACACACCTAATACAATGGTAAGTTGTATAGGTGCACTAGTTCGGCGAAGAGATGGTGATACAAGTGCAATATGGATGGTAGATATAGGTTTTTGTAATCTGAAATTACAAAAACAGCAAGGTAACAAATGGTAAAAGTGAGCACGAACGGTATTGCAATGCGTGGAAACAAGGCCTAGGGTTCATACTTTCACTAGTGAAGTTCTCTCAACAATGATAACATAATTGGATCATATAACTAGCCCTCAACATGCAACAAAGAGTCACTCCAAAGTCACTAATAGCGGAGACCAAACGAAGATATTATTGTCGGGTACGAAACCACCACAATGTTATTCTTTCTGATCGATCTATTCAAGAGTCCATAGTAAAATAACACGAAGCTATTCTTTCCGTTCGATCCATCATAGAGTTCGTACTAGAATAACACCTTAAGATACATATAAACCAAGACCCTAATGTCACCTAGATACTCCATTGTCACCTCAAGTATCCGTGGGCATGATTATGTGATATGCATCACATAATCTCGGAATCATCTATTCAACCAACACATAGAACTTCAAAGAGTGCCCCAAAGTTTCTACCGGAGAGTCAAAACATGTGCCAACCCCTATGCATAGGTTCCCAATGTCACGAACCCGCAAGTTGATCACCAAAACATACATCAAGTGCTCACATGAATCAAACGTGTGCCAACGCATATGCATAGGTTCCAAATGTCACAAACCCGCAAGTTGATCACAACAGATAGACACGTGCAAGACATACATCAAGTGTTCTCAAAGACTCAATCTGATAAGATAACTCCAAAGGGGAAACTCAATTCATTACAAGAGGGAGAGGGGGGAAGAACATCATAAGATCCAACTATAGTAGCAAACCTCATGGTACATCGAGATCAAGACATCTCAAGAACACGAGAGAGAGAGAGAGAGAGAGATAAAACACATAGCTACTGGTACATACCCTCAGCCCCGAGGGAGAACTACTCCCTCCTCGTCATGGAGATCGCCGGGATGATGAAGATGGCCACCGGAGATGGATTCCCCCTCTGGCAGGGTGCTGGAACGGGCTCCAGATTGGTGTTTGGTGGCTACAGAGGCTTGCGGCGGCGGAACTCCCGATCTAGGTTTCTTTTTGGGGGTTTCTGAATTTATAGGAATTTATGGCGGTGGAATTACGTCGGTTGGGCCCACGAGGAGGTCACAAGCCTGGTTGGCTCCGCCTAGGAGGGTGTGCACATGGTGGTGGCGTGAGGGCTTGTGACTCCCTCATGGCTCTTCTCTCCTTCTTCCAAAGCTTTGGGGGTCTCTTTTGGTCCAAAAAAATCATCGTAAAGTTTCATTCTATTTGGACTCCGTCTGAAAAAGGGTCAAAAACACAGAAAAACAGAAACTGGCACTTGGCACTGAGTTAATAGGTTAGTCCCAAAAAAGATATAAAATAGCATATTCATGCATATAAAACATCCAAAGTTGACAAGATAATAGCATGGAACCATCAAAAATTATAGATACGTTGGAGACGTATCAGTGGCGGCGGCATATCCTCACGTCGTGGGTTCTCACGAGTCGGTGGAGCCATCCTAAAGACGGACAGCATATTAGCCCACAGAAAAATTGAAGATATTGCTGAATCAAAAGACAGGAATATTTGAACAGGAATAAGCAAATGCATTCGAACAAAATAGTAAGAATGCTTCCTCAAAGTGACGGTCGACAAAATTCCGATTAAGACCACTTCAAACAAGTATGAGCTAGAACTGCTCGGAACAAACATATGATCAAGATTTTTTCCGATATCTTCGTGGATAAGATAGCATAGGCTCGAATTTACAGTAGCCATCCTGTGCAAGGCAGTGCACACGACATACGAAGTACCCCCGAGTCATAGCGAGCTACAAGGACTCTTTAAGACACAACGAGAACCACTGTAAGACGACCGTCAACAAACGCACCCACTGAACATCGAATCCCAACCTTAATCATGCATCTGTAGGAAGATAGTCCTATAAGATACTACTTGATATCCCACCTATGAATACCCGAAATAACTGGTCATGCAATCTGGTACACGGATACAAGGAGTAATATCACACAACTCCTATAGTAACCCGTCACCTGTATCACATCCGTTAACACACAACCAGCATCTCGGACCTTCATCTACAACAGACCCTCATGATCACAACGATATTAATTATGGCAGTACTCCCGAACAATCTTCACCAGTACTGGGGACATCGGGGTCTATCCCGCCACTACCAGTATTGAAGCAATAACGAACATCCTTCGTTCTTAGATACTCAGAAATCTGAATGATGGCGATGTGCGCAAGAATCCCCTGGAGATCAACTCCTCGGAAGAAATCAAAGCAGACAGGAGGCACCAAGACAGGACTCCGTCACATCGAAATCATATAGATTTCACAAATACCCGCGTGATCCTAAAAAAATTGAGTGAGAAGAGGAGTAGAATAAATATTTTCTAGGTCGGGAACCTCACCAGAGCATGGAAGAGGAGAAAAAAGAATCCTACTCTCCAATATAACTAAGACTCAAAACATTTTACTAGACTCGACTCAGCCAAGTACGATCACACAAAGGCTCCTATGGTCGTAAGGCTGTGATACCAACTTGTAACGACTAAGATGCAGTCCTTTCCAATCTGGGGATCGAGGCCCCGAATTGGAAAGGAGCGCATCTAAGCGTCTCGCAAACAAGGTATCATAGCACATACAAAATACAACAGATTGACAATCAGGGATTCAATTGCTATCTCATAAATATATCAGAGTACATCACACATCAATCAAAGTAGTTCCGCTATGGACTACAAAACAAGAGAAATGGCTATGCTACCCTGCCTGCTGGCCCACGATCACGACCACGCCTCAATCTTCTGGATAGTTCACGTACACGTGGTCGTTCTCCTCATCGTACTGCCACGCCAGCTGCGTGCCGTCGGGATGACCTATCTCTGGGGTACTTGAACCTGTTGGTGTTGTGAAGGAATCTGTGAGCCACGGGGACTCGGCAATCTATGACCTCGGTGTCAGAACTAGTCAAGTTACTAGGTTGGATAGGTGGAGTATTTAGGTTGCAGCATCCTAAGCTTGATATGGTGGCTATCTTACGTAGAACTTATATGAAGGTGGTCTATACTAGCGGTCGATGATAGATGATCACTAAGTGATCCTGAACACCTACCTACGTCATTCATAACCCCACCGTGTTCCCGTTCGAAGAGAGATCTTCGAGGGGACAGTCACGGCTACGCACACAGTTGGCAATTTTATTAGCTTATGTTTAAGTTATCTATTATCGTATGTTAACAAAATATTCCAAGTTGCCACATAACCACGGGCACGGCTTTCCGAAAGATTAAACCCTGCAGGGGTGCTCCAACTAGTCCATCACAAACGTACACATACCGCAAAGTAATCCTCTATCACGAATCTCGTGATCTCGTCGGATTCCTTAGAGGAAAACCTCAACTCTGGGGAGAACCAAAGCTTCACCGGGATTCCTATACGCAAGATATATTGCTACGGTAAGACAAGACTTGTAAGTGCATCTAGTGCCCCTTAGTGATTTTGGTGGTTTGAAGACTTATAGGTTAAGTATCTAATGTGTTCTTGAGTGTACACAGGATCTATAAGTCGTTGAGGAGTTTGAAATATTCGATGAATATTGACCCCTAAAAATGTATATCTTCGGTTGAAGAAATTGGTCTGAAGCTGAAGATTTGAATCGCGAAGAATTTGCGAGGAAACTGATATTCCTCATGAAGATAATGAAACTGAGGAATTCAGTGTGTCCTGAAGAAAATTAATCTGAAGACTTTGAAGCATGAATATTTATCCTTTATGTTTTATTTTCTTCACACTTGAGTAATAGGAACATCGTACTGTTAAAGGGGGTCGAGGTAACACATTGGAATGAATTTCCTCATGATGCTCAACCCAAGCCTAATCCTACCAAAATCCTCAAGTGAGGAATATGAGTGACATGAGGACTCTCACATTTGAGGGTCCCGACTGTTGTCGATAGCCACGCCACATCATTGGTCTTATCCACACCAACGGTCATATTACTTAAGGGCATTAATGTCAAATCATGTCGGGATGCTCCGAGGCTATAAATAGCCGCCCCCCACAACCATTAGCTGGTTGGATGCTCCGTTAGAAGCTAACACTTGTCATAAGAGCAACCCAAATTCCTCAGAGTCTTTGAGAGTAATTCATCAGTGAGGAAATACCCTAAACACCAAACCACAAACCGAGAACCAAGTGATTGAGCATCACTGAAGAAGTTGTTCCTGTGTGGTACTGAAGCCTTTTACCTTTGAGGACTGTGCATCCTCCAGACGGTTAGGTGTCATGGTCTAGAGCAATCTAGCAGTCAATTGTGGATCGCCGGGTTTCCAAGTTTGTGAGGGTTTGGAAATCTGCCCTGAAGACTTACCACGAGTGTTGGGCGAGGACTCTGTGTTCTTAGCCCAAGGAGAATACGGTAGGGACTGTGTGTCTTTTGGTTTCAATACCAAGCCGCTCCAAACCAAATGTACAACTTTCACAGCAGTTGGAACTGGGTCATCAACTACTGTCTTCACTGTGAAACGAGTTCTATTTCCTCAACTCTTTATATTACTCAGATTATGTGTTGATGATTTTCACTGTCACTGTTTGAAGAATTTGCTGAAGACTTTCTCTGAAATTCCTCAACCCCAAATTCTTCACGCAAGTTAATCCTCATATGTTTTCTGCGTGCCTGCTTATTGTGCAAACTGTTTTTATATTCTTCATCCTGAAAAACTGCTGTAGTGAAACTTTGCACTCCTGATCCTTTGTTGTTTCCGCTGTAAGTTAGTCATCAGTGAGGAATTTTCTCAAAAGGAATTTCCTCAGTGATGAAATTCTAAAAATATCCTATTCACCCCCCCCCCCCTCTAGTCGATATAACGCACTTGCAAGACTAGCAGGACCTCCCGTCGTGTCGACGGCCCTGATAAGAGCCGCGTATCTCAGTCTCAGGACACGACGGATGAGCTAGATGTCGGGATGGCTAAACCTCTGGGTGACCAGTGGGGCCCCAGACATTGCTCACGTGGGACCAACACTCATGAGGAGCACTAGCCCGGGTTGTTGATTAAATTCCTCGGGGTAGCTATTCCCTATGCAGATTATTATTAAGTGATTAGCAAATTAACACCAATGTTGGGTCCTACAGGACAAGTCTTAACACTACGCGATTTATGGAGGGGGTCCCCATAACAACCCCGAACGTGTTAGGAGCGATCAATATGGAATCAAACGCCTCTAGCCGGTAACTATGGCGGCAATAACGGAACAAAGCACCCGGCAAAAGGCTAGGCCTTCCATTATTTACCAAGTATATAGGTGCATTAATTTAATAACAGAATTAAGATAATGATATCAAGCTCATGTTATCACATGAGACAAAGCACCTGCATCTAGCAACGCTAACATTTGTAGCTGAGCAAAGCCTACTTAGCCATTCAAGTTTGCTAGGAAGGGATATGTGTTTGGTTGCATGGCATAACAGGAGGCAAATACTTCAGTGGTAGGCGGCGAGCATATGACAAGGAAACGTAAACTAGCATAACAAGTCTAGAGATGGAATCAAGGTCATATCATCTAGCCTCTGATACCCTCAGCTTGGAATGGTTCTTGTTCGTCCTACGCGTACTCTCCCGAATCCACGTACTCGTTCTCCGATCCTGATGCTACCCAACATAAGAATAACATCCAATGAACAACAGCACCTCAAGATGCAACAAGCACATGATGCATGAGATGAATATGAGCATGCATCACTATTTCTATCACTAGCACAAGCATGAGAAGTAAATACATGTTCCTGGACAGAACTGCATCCTAAGCTATTTGGACATGCATGAGAATGACATTATCAGATGCGTCTCGTGAAAATGATGCAAAACCATATAAAGAACATTACAATCGGAGCTACGGATCAACGGGAATCAACGAAACAAGATATGAAGCCCTACATGTCAAAATCATCACCACACACTGAAATGGCACAACTCTGGTATTTCCAGGTTTCCAAGACAAAAAACAAACCAACATGTATGGGTTGGAGCAAGGAAGAACACCACATCATCAACTAAGCACTCACAAACATCAAAATGACAAAACTACACAATCTGCCATGAACTGCATCATAGCACTCTGTGAGCTACATGCAAAGCACCTACAACCACCCAAATATGACAAATAATATATGTGGCTGTAGCTATCCAAGAGTACTACAAGGACAAGCAAGAATCACACCCAAAGGAATTAAACACAGAAAGTTACAAGGCTGCAAACTTGCCCAAAAATATCAGATTTCACGGACTTAGTGAAAATTCTAGATTCTTACTATTTGTCTATGCTTTGAAGCATTTCGACAGCAGTCAAAACAATATCTATAGGACTCCAAATGGAATGAACTTTTACAGGGAGCTAGACAAACATATCAACTCCAACTTTCCAGTTGAAAGCTAAGTCTAAATCACAACACATTGACCTGCACAACCTCATCAACATGAGAAGAAAATATAAACAGATTCTCAAACTTGGTGAAAATCTCAGATTTTCACTAATCTGGAATTTCAGCCACAAGCCTACTTTGGATGGGCACAACTTGCACATATGGATTCCAAAACATGAAATGAAACCAACATGTGGTAGAGGGGGTCACCCTCTACTACCACAACCAAGAATCAAACACAAAGGCTCACCACAACTCATGGAACCAAGCTCTAAACATAGAAGAAAAAATGAAATATGTCATCTCCAGAAAATGTTCCAATGGCAAAACTAAGTTCACCAATGGATTCCTTGGGAGATTCTACCCCAAAATCATATATAATATGTATGCACTTACTTGGAGCAAGTGACCACAAACTAGGAAGGAAGAAACTACAAGAAATCATACATAGTGAATAGTGCAACATTTCATGTGCATTTCACTAGAGCTAACCTACATAAGCATGTACACATGAAAACCACATCAAGGGGGTTACATGAGGGGTAGGCCTCATGTCTATGTGTTTGGCACATCACCACACCATCACAAGCAACAAGCACATGATAAAGGAAACACCTACACACAAAGAGAGTATGCCACCATCACATATGGGCATGTGATGTGCACACTTACACATGCACCACAAAGGAACACCCTTAGTGTCATGTCACCCACATGGTGCAACCCACATATGAATCTACACATGTTAATCAAGCATCACTAGTGCAATACTTACACCACACACAACTATGTGGTGAGGGGGAAACCACCCACACACATACACAACTCCACTAAATCTGAAAAGAAGCATAGCACAAAGAATCTAGTGCAGCTCACAAACATCACCAAGCTTGCAAACCTTCAACTATGAAACAAGCTACACTTTCTCTACTAGATGCATCTACATACATATTCTATGCTAGCATCACCACTCACTCCATGCACATCACCATGTGCACACATATTATTATACACACATACACCACACTCACATATGTAGCCAACACCACTACATGTACTAGGCAGGAGAAGAAAATAAAATGCACACCTCTCTTGCTCTATTACTTAGGCACAAGGTGTACCAAGTAAGTAGCAAAACAAAAAATAAAAGAAAGAAAAGGCAGGCCTAGGATTCGAACCCCAGTGCCTCTGGTTCCAACCACAGAGCCCAAACCACCAAGCTACTATCACCGCATTCGAAAGATAGAGGGGGTCGAAGAGGGTAAGGTTCCCCTGTAGCTCACTGTGCCGAATAAAACCAAAACAAAAGGTGCCGAGGGGGATTCGAACCCACGCCCTCTCAACAGGCACACCGCACACACTACCACTACGCTACCGTTCGACATCTGACAGAGAAGGGGTCTGAATCTAGGCGTACTAGCAACACTACCTGCACCTGCTCTACACGCTGGCGACAGGGAGGATGCCGGGGCTGAACTACTGCTGTTGCTTCCCACGAAGGGAGCCACTACTTCTATCCATCGATGCACTACAAGGGGAAGGAACCCCTGCTACGCCACACACAGTTGCGAGCTCACCCAACCTACTGCGCCACAGACAACATGCCCTGTTGCCGATCTGCTACAAACAGAGAAGCACGACGAACACTACGGCGGATCCGAGCTGATCCAAGGAGGAAGAAGGAAGGGGGCGAGGCTCCTCACCTTAGGGAAGGAAGAGGGGAACCGAACGAAGGAGAATCCACTGAAGGGGAAGAAGAACGGCGCTGAAGACGTCCCTGAACCGCAGAACCGAAGCAGAGGAAGAGCACCGGGGCCGAGGCGAAGACGAGGTCCTGGTCGCCGGTGAGGACGCTCCTCGACCTCACCGAGGACGAAAATGGGGCGCACGCACCTTCCCCGTGCCCCTGGACATGGCCGCCGGCGCTGGTCGACAACGAGGGCGGCGATCAACGACGGGGACCTTCTCTGTTCCTAGCTACAGAGCTTACCAGGAGGGGAAAGAGAGAAGGAGGGAGATGGCGGCGGCGCTGAAGGAAGGAGAGGGAACCCTAGCTTCGAGGAGGCACAAACGTCCACATAAATAGTGGGGGCCTCGACGTTTGTGCCTCACGGCGCTTGCGTCTCTCTCTGGTTCACCTGACGGAAAGGAGCAGAGGGGGAACGGCGTTAGAAGGAAGAGGGAGGTCGCGGAACTGGGCTAGCGTGCAGGGAGAGGGGGGAAGTTGGGCCACACAGTGCGGGAGGAAGCCCACCTGAGCGCCACGTAAGAGAAAACAAACCCTGGGCTATTACCTATTTAGAATAAATACAGAGAAAGGAAAAGGCCCGCAAGGCTAACTACTGAAGATAAAATCAAAACAAAAATGCCCGTGGACCTGAAAATAAATAAGCTATTTAAATAAAATACAAAAGGAATTTATGGGGCAATTAAATAAATACAAAACAGCAATTGTAATATCTGTTTTGTGATTTATTGCACCTTTAGGACACTTTTCAAGACACCAAATCTTGCACCCCAATATATCCACAATAAATACTAAACAAAGGACATCTTTAAATCAGGTTAGGAGCAAGTGGAATTTTGAACTTGAGATAAAAAGAGAGAAAAGGTATTTGAAACAATATCAAGCCACCACACCACATCATACATCACATGTTCCCCCCTCACATGAAATCACAATGACCACATCTAACAAGATCACATGCAACCACAACATGACATGGCAAGACAATATATGGCAAGCAAACAAGGAAGGTTAATGGAGCCACATGAAATCATACATGCATAATGACACTCTAATATCAATGACAATGTGGACCCACATCAAATAGGTTCAAAATAGGGAAGGTTTACACTTGGGGCATTACAACAGTTCTTTAGTGAGCATATTCTCAGAATGTCTGGGCTGCACGGACGTGTGACTCAGCTTGGAGTTGAACTTCCGGATGACACTCTAATTGACAGAATCCTCCAGTCTCTCCCACCAAGCTACAAGGGTTTTGTGCTGAACTACAACATGCAAGGGATGGAGAAGACCATTCCCGAGTTGTACTCAGTGCTCAAATATGCAGAAGTAGAAGTCAAGAAAGAGCATCAAGTGTTGATGGTCAACAAGACCACCAGTTTCAAGAAGGGCAAGGGTAAGAAGAACTTCAAGAAAGACGGCAAAGTCGGTGCAGCGCCCGGTAAGCCAGATGTCGGGAAGAAGAAAAAGAATGGACCCAAGCCTGAGACTGAGTGCTTCTATTGCAAGGGAAAACGTCACGAGGAGCTCCGGAATGGTCCGGAGGTAAAGATTGATATATAGGATGGATGGGTTTGGACGCCGGAAATGTTTCGGGCACCACCGGCAAAGTACCGGGACCACCGGAAGGGTTCGGAGGGCCACCGGGAGAGGCCACCAGCCCCAGGGGGCTACATGGGCCAAGTGTGAGAGGGAACCAGCCCCTGGGTGGGCTGGTGCGGCCCCCACACCCAGCTCATGGCGCCTAAGAGGGGAAGGGGGAACCCTAGCGCAGGTGGGCCTAAGGCCAACCAGGGGGTGCGCCACCCCCTCCTCCCCTCCTGGCCGCCACCCTTCCCCCCATCTAGGGATGCCCCCCCCCCCCGATAGGGGTGGAAACCCTAAAGGGGGCGCCACCCTCCCTTCCTCCTATATATAATAGGGGTTTTGTCCATTGGAGATACGGAATTCCATCTCTCTCTCTCGGCGCAGCCCTGCTCTTCTTCTTCGTCCTCTCCCACGGTGCTTGGCAAAGCCTTGCCGGGAGACCTCGTCTCTCCATCGCCACCACGCCGTCGTGCTGTCGGAGATCTTCCCCAACCTCTCCCTCCTCCTTGCTGGATCAAGGTGCGGGAGACATCACCGGGCTGCACATGTGTTGAACGCGGAGGTGTCGTGGTTCGGCACTAGATCGGAATCACACCGCGATCTGAATCGCCGCGAGTACGACTCCATCAACCACGTTCTAGCAACACTTTCGCTTAGCGATCTTCAAAGGTATGAAGATCCACTCACCCCTCTCTCGTTGATGGTTTCTCCATAGGAAGATCTGAATATGGCGTAGGATTTTTTTTTATTTTTGCTACGTTACCCAACACTAACATGCTTGGGGTTGTTATGGGGACCCCCTTGATTCTCGTTTTGGGATAAAGCTTGTTTGGCAAGGCCCAACATTAGTACTATATTTTCCCAACATAATAATTCTGTTAATACTGTAAAACATAGGGCGTCATGAACCTGAGGAGTAATTCAACATAATACATGGAGGGTCAGTGCTGATGGTGCTGGTCCAAACAGAGCAGCTTATTAACGCTACGCGGGGCAACTCGGCGTTTGGTGTGGTAACCATCGCTCATCCGTCGTGTCCTGAGAACGAGATGCGCGACTCCTATCAGGATCGTCGACACGCCGGACGGCCTTGCTGGATTTGTTTTACCTTTATCGAGCGTCTTGTGCGAGGGTTTCCGAGATTGCTTTGGGTTATCTCGAGGTTGAGGTTTTCCAATAGGAACCCAAGGAGATCACGGGTTTCCCTGATCGAGGTCATTCCGTCGCAGCGTGTGCTAGTTTGTGATGGACTAGTTGGAGCACCCCTCCAGGGTTAAATCTTTCGGAAAGCCGTGTCCGTAGTTATGTGGCAACGTGGAAACTTTGTTTAACATCAGGTTCTAGATAACTTGCAGTAAGCTTAATTAAAAATATGCCAACTGAGTGCGTAACCGTGACTGTCTATTTCGTGAGCTCCTTCTCCGACCGAGGACACAGTGGGGTTATGTCTGACGTAAGTAGGTGTTCAGGATCATTCATTTGATATCCGTAGTTCACGTCCGCTATGCGTAGATCATCCCCCTCTTTATTCTTGTACTCGTAAGTTAGCCAGCTAATAAATGCTTAGTCGCTGGTGCAACCTCACCACTTAACCATACCTCACCCATAAGCTTTGCTAGTCTTGATACCTTTGGAAATGATATTACTGAGTCCCCTGTGGCTCACATCTTACGACAACACCAGTTGCGGGTACACGTAAAGGGTTATTTGACGTGATCGCGTTGATTGTTTATTTGGAGTTTCTTCTTCATCATCATCGATCTAGGATGGGTTCCAGGCCGACAGCCTGGGATAGCAAGGATGGACGTCGTTATTTTATCGTTTGTTTTCGTCCTTAGTCGGACCCTTCTCTTCTACATGATGTTTATGTATTGTACTGATGTGACTCTGATGTAGCTTGTGGCGAGTGTAAGCCAATTCCATATATCTCTTCTTTTCAGTACATGTACTTGTAACGATATTCATTATTGCGAAACGACGAGATGCGCTTATATCCCTGTCGAGGCCCTCATGCCAAAATAAGGATAGGATCGCATCTTGGACGTTAAAACTACACATAAGCAATCAGACCGTTCAACAACAAAAACCGATAGCAAACCACCATGTAAAATCATGAATGAAAGGTAAAATACGCATCAATCCTTTAGAAATCATGTATATGCCCCAAAAATTAGAGGAACACATGGCTTATTTTGAGTGGTGCCCCCTTGAATAAACATGTGTTAAACACGTAAATCATTAATCGGAGCAAAACATGGAAAAGGAAAATAGAGCGAGCTAATTTGGGCCCATTTTTATTAATCGATCTTTTCAGGCGTTGTTTCAAAGTGAAAATTTGCATAAACCTACAAAGGTCTTTTGTCTTTGATATGTAAAAATCCCAGGTTTATTTTTTTTAAATGTTTGATTTTTAATATTATTCATATGGAACTATGTTAACAGGTATTGCTATATACATCAAAAAAAAGTTCAAGTGGGTTCGTATTTTTTCAAAAACATTGTTTGTGCGAAGTACTCGGTGCATCAAATACTTTTCACTCATAATTACATATCACCCCTATAAGCATGGTTAATAATACAACCAACAACTGTCTATAAGCAGTTGTCATGTCATATAGAGTCAACCTAATAGCCGACATATACAATAGTAAGTTTTAGATGTGTACTACTTTAATAGTATTTAGCATACTTTACAATCTCACAAAGTGCCTTGGATCTCGTCCTGCAGCTGGCTACTCACCGAGGACCCGCTTCTCTTCTCTCTCCTCCTCTCTCACCTCCAACTAAGCAAGAATATCTCTCCCTAATAATAAAGCAAATACTGCTTTTATCGTCCGTCGTAACTTTTTTGCAAAAAAAGTCCGTGTCGTTTCACGTAATTAACCCGCAGTCCTTATATCAAGTGAACGAAGCGGTACATGCGAGATAAAAGAAAAAAAAACAGCCGCACGCACGCACGACCCTGTCTCCCGATCCAATCTTGACCTCGAGCGTGCCGCCACCTCCTGCCCCGCCCCTCCCCACCCTTCCTGACCCCGACGACGGTCGATCCGGTGTTGCGTCGGCCGGCGATTGGGGAGACCAAGACGGTGTCCCTGCTGCGGCAGCTCTACGACGCCGGCCACCGCTGCTTCGGCGAGAACTACCTCGAGGAGTTCGTCACCACGGCGCCGCAGGTGAGGCCACCTCCTCCAGATTTTACTGGATTGGATTGGATTGGGTGGCTGGATCCCCGTCTGTTTGCTCGCTGTAGAGCAACAAGGTGAAATCGCTACTAGGTATAGTCAGTGTCTCACAATCTTTTCCCCTTCGATTCCCTCGGTGACGGCCACACGAGAGCTCGGGACGGCCGGCGGACACCAGTAGGGGCGGGCTCGGGCGGGAGGCGCGGTCGGCTGGATGACGGAGAGGTAGCCACTCACCAGAGGAGACAGAAAGTGCTCCTTGCCGTGGCGGCGCCCCCATGTGTGTCGACCGCGGGTTCCTTGGCGCCGGGGCTCAGGCGCGGGGGAGGACGGTCGGCCGGGCTCAAACCTCGAACGCAAGCCAGCTCCTCTTTTTTCATGGCGGCGGGCTGCCAGCCAGCCGATTCGGGCGTCCTCTCGAGAAGACCGCGACCACTAATGCAATAAAAGAGATAAGGAACCTTCAGTCTCTAGGTTGCTGTTGACACAGGTGAGAGAATTACATGCTTTTCTCCTGCTAAAGAGAAGACTTACGTGGTTTTTAATTTCAAAAGATTAGTTTTAGTCTCTCAATTGGTGATGGATGTGGTGTGCGGCTCCTACAGTATCTCAAGGTTTACTGGATTTTACATAGAAAGTCATTTTGCTCTAATTTGGAGCATCAGCTACACACTCATCCAAGGAAAGGAAGGTATGATGACAAGGTTGATTGTTGTTTAATCTCAGCCAAACATTTGATGAGTTACCATTATGGGAGGATCAGATTCATTAGCTAGCTACATTAGCATGGCCCCAATGGCGGTGCTGGAGCTACCACTGTGTGCGCCTCTGCCATGCCAGCCTGATGTTGTACATGCTGATCAACGTGATGTTGTCAGCCACCCAGATTTTGTGCAGTTAGCTCGGCAACTTCCAGTGCCCCGCCGCCTTTCTTGACAGCCACGGACCCAGTGTTTCATCTACGCCTGATGTACTTCCGTCGTATATAATATTAGATATACACAATCATAGATGCATATATGATCTTCCACCTTGGCTCATGTACTGATAAGATTTGTGTTGATACATAATTCTCAACAAAGTGTAATACCAATTTCTTTCACGAAAAGTGTAGTACCAGTTGGTGTGATATCATGCTTCAATTTACATCATGTAGAGCAATCTTTCCTACTGTTTTGTTGAGTTATTATAACAAATCAAGTTGGTGTGATATCATGCTTCAGTTTACATCAAAAGAGCGGATGTGTTGATTCAGATATTTTAGAACTCTACATTTTATTATATAAAACTATTTCTGTTGTTTTCCAGCTTAATGAAAAAGTTCTTTGAAGCTTTGACTAGCATCCAACTAGAGGAATAACATGGTACTTGGTCAGGTTTTAGAGTGTGCTCCAAGTTCTCATAGTTGTGAAAGCTTTGCTATATGTATGTGATTGGAGAAATTATATAGTTGGTGTCTTGGTGAAAATTCTTATTTCTGGTTAATAAAATCATGTTATTGCTATTTGTTAAGTGTTCCCGCATGCCTACTATGATTCTGTCCTACTTTGTGTATGGCTTGCTGTCAAAAAATCAAACTTAACATGTGCTTGATTAATTCAGTCAAGCCATTATTATTTAGTTGTCTAATTAATGTACGAAGGTGTAATGTCCAAGAGCAGCAGAGCCCGAGTTATGCAATCGCCATGATGATGAACGGCCACCCGTCTTTGAAAATCAAACAAGCGGAAGCAGAATGACACTTTTTATACCATAAGTAACATTTTATCTTCAGGATTATATCGACTTTCTGAACTCCAATCGCTCTTAGAATGCTCTATTTTTTATATTTTCTATATCTCCTCCTCAATACCCGTCGATATTGCATGTCAGATGTGCCATTTCTTATAGAGACAATCTTGACTTAGGGGACAAAGATAATGGGTGGAGTAAGAAGAAGAAAAGTGAGTTAAACGTTAACAAAAATCTGCAATGCTATCTCGCGTGCACAAGGATCCTGAGGGTACATGTTTGACGTGTTTGATAATATTGTACCATTGGAATATCTCTGCCTTCGAGCATGATACTCAGGCCTTGCATTCTCCCGTTGCAACGCATAGGCTCTTGTGCTAGTAATATTTTAATCCTTATATAGTTTGCTGATGTCACCTTATTACTTGCTCTAATAGTATAGCCAGCTGTTAGTTATAAGACATTGTCATATCATCTATAGTTCATCTTATAGCTAACATGTACAACAGATGGTTATAGGAATGTACTACTTGTTTGCCCACCTTTCACTCTTAGAAAGTGGCTATGAGCACGTGCTAAAGGTGACTCTTAACTAAAAGTCTGCTTACCTTCTCTCTCCTCTTTTATTTCCTACAACTAGTAATTTCCATGAGGTGGCATAGAGTTAAATAAAGAAAAATAGGATTGAGTATCAGTATCATGCACTAGTATCATATGCATATCATTAATTAATGAATACAACTACTGTTTAGGACACTATTCATCAACTACCACGTGTCAAATTTACAAAGCCCTTGAAAAAAATGGAAAAAGGTGAGGGAGCCCTAGCTTAGCCGGTTTAGCCCTAAACAATTTACCTATATAGGACGACCGTTTGAGGCACCTAGGTGCCCAGGCTCCTTGCCTTTCGACCGATGGATTGCATTTAGATGCGCACTATCATAACGGGTATGTTTGTTAACGGATTATTCCATTAAAAACCATTGATGAACTAATTATCACATAAACACTAATTGCATGTAAGCCCATGATGGAGAGACATAATAGGAGAACGAAATTACTAATTAATGTGTGGTGATTAATTGTCTCTTTTTTCTTACCATGTTTGATATTTCATAGATGGAAGGTACGTAATACTCATTATAAGGAGAGAAAAAACAGTTTTAATTAGGAGGGCATGCACGTGTATTTAAACGGAATTACTAGCACATACACATGGATATCTTGAGTATGTGTATATATTTTTTAGATACAATACCCTAATTATGTGTATATTTTGATAAGGTATAACACCAACACATAAATATTTTTATTACGTATAATATCCAAAAACTACATACCCAAAATATTTATGGATATACGAGATATAAAGTACTTAATATATTTTCATGTATGTGCATACTCATCGTATTTCTCCACAAACTACATATCCTCGTATGAAATGTATGCGTACATATCCTGAAAGTATGTTAGTGTGCGTCATTTATGGGTATTTATAAATAAATTTCACATCTAGGTATATACGTACAGAGAAATATCTTCAGTATGAATTTATATGTTGAATACTCTCAACTTTCACATATTCATATCTCTCGTATACACGGACCAAAAAAATCTGATGAGTCAGGAATAAAAAGTAGACCTACTAAATAAGAAAGTTTAAATTGGTTAAAATTATCCTATCTAGCATGCATGTAAATTAGAAAAGAAATCATTGGCATGCACGTCATTTACAAAAGGAAGCATTAACGGGTTGGACCCGATCAAGGTTGCTCTGATACCAAATATACAGAATAACTAAAATATTCGGAATAATTAAAATATTTAAAATTAATCTAAACTATATTAAGTTACAAATTCAGGTTTTAATGTTAATATACGTGATTACGTATACGAGTTATTAAAGTAAATACAAAGTTATTTATTTATTTTATATTATTTTAGTACGAAGTATTTTTAAATTATTTCGCTTATATTGCAGGATCTTTGAGGGGCTGTCGAGGCCAACAAGACGACTGAGGTGTACGCAGTGGTGTAATATCCTACTCAGTACTCACCATATTTATCATGATGTTGTTTCAGATGTAGCTAAGTTTGTTCACTTGATGTTTTAGTTGCAAATTTATGGAGTAAATTCCTATCGTCTTCCCAGGCAGTTCCACCCGAAGGGAACACTTCTCTACGGCCATAAGGTTCTCATTCAAATGCCATGAAAGGCTACACAGAGAACTACCGGCAGAGTTTTCTCCTATAGGATCCCTAGCATAAGAACTCGTTCCATAAATTCAAAAATAAAATACCAAGTGAAAACACGAAACTACATCATTTCCACAACATAATTTACATATGGTTTTCCCTTTCGGGAACCCCCGAAGGGTTTACACAAGGATAAAGAAATTACCTTCTAACTACCTTCGAGAGCTTACAAATGCTCTAAATATTGTAGCTCTTTATTACACGATGAGGCAGTACTACTACTACTACTACTTGAGCAAAGAGCTTGCTAGCTGAGTTGCAACTCTGTGCTCTATCTGTGGCTGGTTCTTCTCCGTCTGGTGTCTCTCTTCGCAGCAAGGCTCCTCCTTTTATAGGCAAGAGAGCACCTCTTGGATGGCTTCCGAGAGAAGGCTCCTCTATTATTTCCTCCTTCTTTCTCCTTGTCCATCATGCACCTAGTTTTTAGGCCTTCTAGGCTTTATAGGCTTTGTAGCCATTATAGCCCTTCTTTCTAGGGTATTGAGTGCATGTTGGAGAGGTTTGCACACCGTGTCTTGGCTGCCAATGGAGGTGGCATTGTCTTCTTTTTTGATTTTCTTCTTCGTCATGATTTTGTCTTGGACTTTAATCTTCAGGAATATTACAATCTGTGGATATGCATGTGCCCGTACACTGCCTGCTGATATGTGTATGCGGGCATACTTGGCTGGAAACATGCACATGTGTGTGCATTGGCTATTGATATGCGTACGCATACATGCTGCATTTTTTTTTTGAGGGGGGTCTTCCCTGCCCATATAATTGATATTTCATATCAATATACACTAAGATTCTAAATTCCTATCAGCATTCAGTCGGAGTATATGTCCTCCGCGCCCGAATGATTGATAGTAATATCAATTCAAATTCAATGACATTTGAAGTTGGGTTTTACTCAGGTGGCTGCCCATGCCCTGCGATATCCATATGATCCTCATCTAAGAGATGGAAATCATACTTCGTATCACATTCTTTCTTTATATCTTCAAATCTGATTTTCATTTCAACCCTTATTTCTTCTAATATCTCTTCCTTTAATTCTTTCTTCATTATTTTTGACAATTCTTCAAATCTTTTGTCCATTTCTTGATCTATATATTCACTATCCAAAGGGTCTAGGCCCTTCAGAAGGCATTCTTTATATGTATAATTTTTTGGAGAACCTTCTTCCTTTATATTCTTTCCTGATGATTCTCCCTTGGTTATTTTAAATATTGGCATATTAGATGCATTGTTATCTGCATTCTTTCTCTTCTGGATATAATCTTTAGCCTTGGGGTCAATATAATAGTTTTCCCCTATCATTTTTCTTGCCCAAAACAAGGCCTCATCAATACCTTCATATTTTTTGAATGTTAAGTCTTGTCCCATTCGTTTTGCATCTAGTTTCTCTATCATGATGTCTTCCCATGTCAAATATATTCCGGGTTTATTTCCGTCAAATAAAACATATAATATTTCTCCTTTTTGTATTTCAGCCCTTTCTAGTTTTGCCGCCTTCATATTCATTTGGTTAAAATATTCTGCCAAGCTATTTAGAATTGATAGCATATATCCTTTTTCATCTCTCTTATTGGTATATTGGAACCAGAAATTGTCCAGTATGCACCTCTGAACTTCATCAAGCTTGATATGGGCCTTTGGCTTGAAATTGAAGGTATTTGGCTGAAATATCTTCAGCCTGTTCTCCTCTCCAAAGAAGAATCATTCGTCCCTGGTGGGGAATAATCCTTTCTTCATTTCTGCAAATTTGATGCACGAGAAAATATGTCAGGTAAAGTATTATCCTTTCCCTTAATATGCTCAAAAATAACTTTATAACCATTCCCAGCTATGGTGTCTTCAAATAAGACCCATCTTCTGGTTGAACTTTTCTTACTATTAATTTTATTATAATATCGACATATGGCTTCACAATCAGTTCGCACTGTAAATTCTTTGAATCCTAGATATAACCTAAAAGCATTTATTGCATTTACAACTGCAAGGATTTCTCTATCAATATTATTTACCGTTTTTAACTTATAACTTCCTGAAGCATATCTACATATTTTTTCATCTGCTTTCGGGGAATATTTATTAGGTTTTTGTTTTAATATAGCACCCCATCCTACTTTAGATGCATCTGTTTCAATAATAAAATAATTATCTTCTAGAGGCAATTCTAGGGGCTTTAAATTCTTGACTTTTTCTTTGATGGCCTTTACTAATTTTATATCTTCAGAATTAAAATATCTCTGACCATTCTTTCTTAATTTAGCATATAAAGGTCCAGCTAGCTTTGCTAGGTTATCTATGTAATTTCTTGCATAGTTTACAATTCCTAAGAATTGTTGTAGAACTTTTTTATCACTCATATTATCAGGAAACTCTAAAATTTTCTTTGCAATGTGTTCTTGCAAATATATTTTTCCTTCTCCTATTTCATGACCAAGGAAATTTATTCTTTCTTTACAAATTTCCATCTTCTTTTTTGATAATATGAGCCCATTTTGTTCTACCTTGCGAAAGAACACTTCGAGATGGGCTATATGCTCTTTATATGTTTTTGAGAATACTAACAAATCATCTACGTATACTAATATAAAGGCTTGGTTCTCATTAAATATATTTTGCATTTTCCTTTGAAATAGTGCAGGTGCATTCTTTAGACCCAATGGCATTACTAGCCATTCATAATGGCCTTGCGGACAAGTAAAGGCAGTCCATGGAATGGATTCTTCGGCCATTTTCACTTGCCAAAACCCTGCTTTTAAGTCAAATTTAGAGAAAAATTTGCTTCCTTGTATTCTATTGATCCATTCCTGTTTATTAGGTATGTTGTATGCATCATCTACCGTATTATCATTAAGCCTTTTAAAGTTAATTACCATTCTGGATTTACCTCTCACCTCTTCAGCATGATTTCTCACTATAAAAGCAGCAGACCTATGAGGACTTCTACTTTCTCTAATTGCTTTTAATTTTAATAATTCTTCAATATGCATTTTGAACTCTTCAATATCTTTAGGAGTAGCTTCTATTGGCCCTGACTTAATGATATAGTCTGGATTTATAATATTTATTTTGCAAACTATAGAGTTCCTTTCCCAATGTTTCATCGGTATTTCCCCTATAATTTGTATGTTTTCTAATCTTTGCACTATCTTATCTATATATTTTTTGGATTTTATGTCTCTATACCAATTTGGTGAAAATGATTGTAATGCTATGCATTCTGTACTTGTATTTTCTATATGATATTCTTCTATGGTCTCACTAAGTTCTTCATCTTTACAGAATTCAAGGGCTACCTCTGGACTTGTACTATATTCTCCATCCAAATTAGATATCTCTACATTTTGCAAAGCTTTTCTTTGCTTTCTTACTTCAGATATGTATGGGAGATTATCTTGATAAGGGATAAATGTAACCCCTTCTTCATGTATAATTGTAGTTTGTAAAGACTGTTGTAAAAACCTTAACCCTATTATCATGTCATCATTTATTACTGATAAATCTCTTATTGTAATTTCATCTATTATATATTTCGTGCCATTTATGTATGCTTCAATATTATATGCTAACTGGTTGTGGATTTTCTTTATTCCTGACATATCGGTAGATACTTCAGCTTTATTATTATCTATAGTTTCAACTATTTCTGGACATCTCATGAAATATTTATCATGTATGATGTTCTTTGTGCAACCCGTATCTAGTAGCGCTAACACTTTATAAGAAATGTTTGGCTTTAGAACTATTCTAACTGGGATTCTTATCCCTAACACTTCTTTGAATGGTAATCGAACAATATATTTGTTTCCAAAACTAGTTATTGCATCTTTTAATTGTATTAATTTATCTCCTTTTTTATCCCTTATTGTTATCATTTGTTCTTTCATCTCTGTGATTTTTGCAACCTTATTATCTTGCTCTTTATTATCTTCTAATTCATCCTTTAGCTTTTCTAATTCTGCTTCTAGCTTATTTATTCTATTTTCTAAGTTTCTAACCCTGCTGGATAATATTCTTTCTTCTGGCTCCCATTCTATTTCCTGTCTCCATTTTTGATTACTGACTTTTAGACAGGAGGTACATGCTTGCTTTAAGCATAAGCTACATGTGAATCTATTATCTTGGCTAGGATAATATATACAGAAAGCACATTTTATGTTATAATCCCCTTTTCCTTTAATCCAGTCATGTTCACAATCTACTTGATTCATCATTTCGATCTTTAAACCGGCTAATTCATCAATTAGGTCTATTTCATCATCGCTTGATTCATATTCTGGAGTCTCATTTTCTACTTCATCTGTCTCTATGATTGAATATATTGACTCGTCGTCTTTTATTTCATCATCACATACCAAAATATTCTCATTAACACTATCTACTATTAATACTCTCTCTTGCTCCTCATATTTGCTAGAGTACCTTTTCTGGTCTTTATTAGGGCAAGTTCTACTTAAGTGATCGGGAGAGTTACATATGAAACACCTGCATGTTTTATCATATGATTTCTTAGGATTGTATCTTCTTACATTTCTTTTATGCAAGAATGGGGCTCTATTATCGGACCTTCTCAAGAAATATCTTTTCTTTGTTCTAAAATTTCTATTATCTCTCCTTTGTGGTTTATAATATTTGTTTTTCCGATGCCTTTCTTCTCCATACGTAAGCGGTATTTGGACAATGTTATTGCAGAAATTGTAATCTGACTTCTTCATAGACCTTTGGGCTTGTATGCCTGTACATACCTTTCTTAATTGTTTAAAAACAAATGTTATGGCTTGAGATATATTTACCACGTTTCCGCCTGTTTCTTTTTTATATTCTTCAAATATTATGGATCCTAGAGGGTATGGCAACTTATTAAAATATCTTTCTACAACACCTACATTAAACCCTTGCTTCGCAGTGGTAGCATTATATAAATAATGTTGAGAGAATTCTTTTATTCCTTTCCAGCTAGTTAATGTTAGTTTTTCTATTTCTCTCAACCTTTCGTTTTGTAGTGAGGTATATCCTAATTCCGGGTCTTCTGCGATGATCATATTTGAAATAACATTTGCAAAGTTATTAGGGTTACTTCCGGCCCTTTTTAATTCTTCATACTGATTAGGATATGTCTCTACCCATTGTTCCCATAGAACTTTTACAGATTCTCCTAAAAATGTTTCAAGATATGTTAACATATCTTCTACCTTAGTTCCTATATTATACTGATTTTGTATATATTTTTGAACTATTAAACCTTTCCATATGCTGATTATATTCGGCCAATCTATCGGGTCATGAGCTGCTAGGTTTAAAATAGCGCCATCATTCTTATAATTTTGAAATTGCACTGGCTTTTCAAAATCTCTTCTTTTAGCACCCATATATCTATATTGTCCAGGGATATATGTAGGTTGATAATCATCCTTTTCTGGAGGCCATTGTCCAGCTGATCTGGTAGGTCTCTCTCTCTCTCCTTCTCTTTTTACCGAAGACTCGCCATATCCCTTTCTTCTTTTATTACTACTTTCTACTTCCATAGCTTCCATTGCATTGTCTAAATTTTGTAGTCCCACATCATCTAGTGAGTTATAAAAATCACTATTCTGCTCCGAATCATTATAATTTTCATCTTCTAACCACATATCTTTTACTAATTCCTCTTCCTCTTCATAACTTTCTAGTAATAACTTATTATTTATATCCCATTGCTCTTCTTCACTGACAACTTCTTCTTCCTGAGCAATATTCTTATCTCTATTAGTGATAGCATCATTATTACTACCAGCATGTTCTCCCCTTTCAATTGATGATGTATTTGGCATAATTGAACCACTAGTTACCAACTTTTTCTCATTTTTTAGTTTTTTTAACCTTGCAATTTCTCTAATTATAAACAATTCTCTTTCTCTTATCTTAGGCCAATCTTTTTTCATAGAATTTTTATATTCCCAATCTATATGCTTTAGCTTATTTTCCCAGTGAATTATTTCATCATCTAAATTAGCCTTTTCCATGCATTCGGTCACACCTTTATTCTTATCGTCAATAGATTCTGTTTCTGACATAAAGGATTCTGCGTCTTCTATTGATGCCGATTTATAGTTCATAAATCTAATGCTACTACTTCCTTCACAATTTTGATAACTTATATAGTTTTCAGGTTGCTTTAATTCTTTTTTCTCTATTAATTCACCAATCTTCCATTCTTCTCCCGCTCTTTCTTCAGAACCAATTTTAAGTGGATTCATAAATTTAATACCCTTTGATTGCATACTATCAATTACATCGCTCACATTAACTCTATATCTAGAGTTACTTCTGTTAGTGAGCCTTCCTATAAATTCTATGCTTACTAACAAATTTGTTCCTTTAAAATCTTCATATCCCTTAGTTTGGAAACCAAAACTCATTTTTTCAATAAATTCTTTTACAGGCATCATTAGGTCTGGAGCTATATAGGTTATTAATCTATTTTCATTCATGTCTCCTTCTAAAAATCCTAATGCTGCTTTATCTACTGATTCCCACCTTCGGTCTAATAGAGTTATAAGCACCTTTGCTCCTAATTTCTTTCTTGTCATACCTTTAACTCCTATAATATACATACCTTGATGAATATATTTGTAACCACAATATTTTAGTTCATTTTCAATATTTTTGCTTACTATTCTTAAATCAACTGGGTGTGTTAACACACTTAGTTCTACTTCTCTTGATATTCGGTATAACCCGCTCTTACTCTCAAACATACCCATGTGATATACCTGTTGCGGTTTTATTTTTCTTAGGGTATCCTTTTGATATCTTTCGAGGTCTCTCTGAATATCTATAACTTCTTCAATACTATCAATATCATCGGCTTTACATGATAATCTATGCTTCATTGCGAGTGGTCTTGAGTCTTGCCTTACTAATTGGAGGGTTTTATCTCTTCTAAGGAAGCCTTTAGATATGCCCATTTTTCTGAATTAATATTTCTTGATGATGTTACGATTCCAGATGACGATAGCACAATTTCTTTGTTGTTCTGGACACTTTTTAGCTTGTCTAAAACTTGGATTAATAGCTGAAGAATTGTATTATTTTGTCTTATTATAATTTTAGAGTCTTCTTTTGGTGAGTCGTGATCAGAAAATCCTACAGGAGGTGACAAGTATTTGGCTACTTCGTTTAATGCTTGGCTATATTCAGTCATATAATTATGAGACAATCAAAGTTTTAACTTCTTGCAGCAACTTCTTTATATCGAGTATATCTTGTCTTGCTTCTGTGCGAGGGAGTGAGTCTTTGCCTTTACTTAGGTAACGGCCAATTGACAACACTTCTTCTTTAATATAATCGTTATTCTTGCAAAGTACGTTCTGCCTGGCCTTTGCTTCTTCTAGCTTATGTAAGGCGAGATCAATTTTATTGTTCAGACCAGAATATTTATCCGCAAGCTTTTGGTATTCTTTGGATAAACTCTCAAATTTTTGGTCTAAATTATCTTGTCTTTTCCCCCAAGATATGTAAAAGTTATATATCAAATCGACAATTGTATTTAGCTGGCTATGAGATGTATGCCAGGTATGCTCTTCAGAAGGATTTATTCTGCACCTTATATTAATATTCTCTTTAGTATTTATTACCTTACCTGCGCTAACTTCTAAATTTAAATACTTTAACCTATCAATGTTCAAAACGCTGGACCTGATACCAAATATACAGAATAACTAAAATATTCGGAATAATTAAAATATTTAAAATTAATCTAAACTATATTAAGTTACAAATTCAGGTTTTAATGTTGATATACGTGATTACGTATACGAGTTATTAAAGTAAATACAAAGTTATTTATTTATTTTATATTATTTTAACACGAAGTGTTTTTAAATTATTTCGCTTATATTGCAGGATCTTTGAGGGGCTGTCGAGGCCAACAAGACGACTGAGGTGTACGCAGTGGTGTAATATCCTACTCAGTACTCACCATATTTATCATGATGTTGTTTCAGATGTAGCTAAGTTTGTTCACTTGATGTTTTAGTTGCAAATTTATGGAGTAAATTCCTATCGTCTTCCCAGGCAGTTCCACCCGAAGGGAACACTTCTCTACGGCCATAAGGTTCTCATTCAAATGCCATGAAAGGCTACACAGAGAACTACCGGCAGAGTTTTCTCCTATAGGATCCCTAGCATAAGAACTCGTTCCATAAATTCAAAAATAAAATACCAAGTGAAAACACGAAACTACATCATTTCCACAACATAATTTACATATGGTTTTCCCTTTCGGGAACCCCCGAAGGGTTTACACAAGGATAAAGAAATTACCTTCTAACTACCTTCGAGAGCTTACAAATGCTCTAAATATTGTAGCTCTTTATTACACGACGAGGCAGTACTACTACTACTACTACTTGAGCAAAGAGCTTGCTAGCTGAGTTGCAACTCTGTGCTCTATCTGTGGCTGGTTCTTCTCCGTCTGGTGTCTCTCTTCGCAGCAAGGCTCCTCCTTTTATAGGCAAGAGAGCACCTCTTGGATGGCTTCCAGGAGAAGGCTCCTCTATTATTTCCTCCTTCTTTCTCCTTGTCCATCATGCACCTAGTTTTTAGGCCTTCTAGGCTTTATAGGCTTTGTAGCCATTATAGCCCTTCTTTCTAGGGTATTGAGTGCATGTTGGAGAGGTTTGCACACCGTGTCTTGGCTGCCAATGGAGGTGGCATTGTCTTCTTTTTTGATTTTCTTCTTCGTCATGATTTTGTCTTGGACTTTAATCTTCAGGAATATTACAATCTGTGGATATGCATGTGCCCGTACACTGCCTGCTGATATGTGTATGCGGGCATACTTGGCTGGAAACATGCACATGTGTGTGCATTGGCTATTGATATGCGTACGCATACATGCTGCATTTTTTTTTGAGGGGGGTCTTCCCTGCCCATATAATTGATATTTCATATCAATATACACTAAGATTCTAAATTCCTATCAGCATTCAGTCGGAGTATATGTCCTATCAATTATACTCCGACTGAATGCTGATAGGAATTTAGAATCTTAGTGTATATTGATATGAAATATCAATTATATGGGCAGGGAAGACCCCCCTCAAAAAAAAAATGCAGCATGTATGCGTACGCATATCAATAGCCAATGCACACACATGTGCATGTTTCCAGCCAAGTATGCCCGCATACACATATCAGCAGGCAGTGTACGGGCACATGCATATCCACAGATTGTAATATTCCTGAAGATTAAAGTCCAAGACAAAATCATGACGAAGAAGAAAATCAAAAAAGAAGACAATGCCACCTCCATTGGCAGCCAAGACACGGTGTGCAAACCTCTCCAACATGCACTCAATACCCTAGAAAGAAGGGCTATAATGGCTACAAAGCCTATAAAGCCTAGAAGGCCTAAAAACTAGGTGCATGATGGACAAGGAGAAAGAAGGAGGAAATAATAGAGGAGCCTTCTCCTGGAAGCCATCCAAGAGGTGCTCTCTTGCCTATAAAAGGAGGAGCCTTGCTGCGAAGAGAGACACCAGACGGAGAAGAACCAGCCACAGATAGAGCACAGAGTTGCAACTCAGCTAGCAAGCTCTTTGCTCAAGTAGTAGTAGTAGTAGTACTGCCTCGTCGTGTAATAAAGAGCTACAATATTTAGAGCATTTGTAAGCTCTCGAAGGTAGTTAGAAGGTAATTTCTTTATCCTTGTGTAAACCCTTCGGGGGTTCCCGAAAGGGAAAACCATATGTAAATTATGTTGTGGAAATGATGTAGTTTCGTGTTTTCACTTGGTATTTTATTTTTGAATTTATGGAACGAGTTCTTATGCTAGGGATCCTATAGGAGAAAACTCTGCCGGTAGTTCTCTGTGTAGCCTTTCATGGCATTTGAATGAGAACCTTATGGCCGTAGAGAAGTGTTCCCTTCGGGTGGAACTGCCTGGGAAGACGATAGGAATTTACTCCATAAATTTGCAACTAAAACATCAAGTGAACAAACTTAGCTACATCTGAAACAACATAATGATAAATATGGTGAGTACTGAGTAGGATATTACACCACTGCGTACACCTCAGTCGTCTTGTTGGCCTCGACAGCCCCTCAAAGATCCTGCAATATAAGCGAAATAATTTAAAAACACTTCGTGTTAAAATAATATAAAATAAATAAATAACTTTGTATTTACTTTAATAACTCGTATACGTAATCACGTATATCAACATTAAAACCTGAATTTGTAACTTAATATAGTTTAGATTAATTTTAAATATTTTAATTATTCCGAATATTTTAGTTATTCTGTATATTTGGTATCAGGTCCAGCGTTTTAAACATTGATAGGTTAAAGTATTTAAATTTAGAAGTTAGCGCAGGTAAGGTAATAAATACTAAAGAGAATATTAATATAAGGTGCAGAATAAATCCTTCTGAAGAGCATACCTGGCATACATCTCATAGCCAGCTAAATACAATTGTCGATTTGATATATAACTTTTACATATCTTGGGGGAAAAGACAAGATAATTTAGACCAAAAATTTGAGAGTTTATCCAAAGAATACCAAAAGCTTGCGGATAAATATTCTGGTCTGAACAATAAAATTGATCTCGCCTTACATAAGCTAGAAGAAGCAAAGGCCAGGCAGAACGTACTTTGCAAGAATAACGATTATATTAAAGAAGAAGTGTTGTCAATTGGCCGTTACCTAAGTAAAGGCAAAGACTCACTCCCTCGCACAGAAGCAAGACAAGATATACTCGATATAAAGAAGTTGCTGCAAGAAGTTAAAACTTTGATTGTCTCATAATTATATGACTGAATATAGCCAAGCATTAAACGAAGTAGCCAAATACTTGTCACCTCCTGTAGGATTTTCTGATCACGACTCACCAAAAGAAGACTCTAAAATTATAATAAGACAAAATAATACAATTCTTCAGCTATTAATCCAAGTTTTAGACAAGCTAAAAAGTGTCCAGAACAACAAAGAAATTGTGCTATCGTCATCTGGAATCGTAACATCATCAAGAAATATTAATTCAGAAAAATGGACATATCTAAAGGCTTCCTTAGAAGAGATAAAACCCTCCAATTAGTAAGGCAAGACTCAAGACCACTCGCAATGAACATAGATTATCATGTAAAGCCGATGATATTGATAGTATTGAAGAAGTTATAGATATTCAGAGAGACCTCGAAAGATATCAAAAGGATACCCTAAGAAAAATAAAACCGCAACAGGTATATCACATGGGTATGTTTGAGAGTAAGAGCGGGTTATACCGAATATCAAGAGAAGTAGAACTAAGTGTGTTAACACACCCAGTTGATTTAAGAATAGTAAGCAAAAATATTGAAAATGAACTAAAATATTGTGGTTACAAATATATTCATCAAGGTATGTATATTATAGGAGTTAAAGGTATGACAAGAAAGAAATTAGGAGCAAAGGTGCTTATAACTCTATTAGACCGAAGGTGGGAATCAGTAGATAAAGCAGCATTAGGATTTTTAGAAGGAGACATGAATGAAAATAGATTAATAACCTATATAGCTCCAGACCTAATGATGCCTGTAAAAGAATTTATTGAAAAAATGAGTTTTGGTTTCCAAACTAAGGGATATGAAGATTTTAAAGGAACAAATTTGTTAGTAAGCATAGAATTTATAGGAAGGCTCACTAACAGAAGTAACTCTAGATATAGAGTTAATGTGAGCGATGTAATTGATAGTATGCAATCAAAGGGTATTAAATTTATGAATCCACTTAAAATTGGTTCTGAAGAAAGAGCGGGAGAAGAATGGAAGATTGGTGAATTAATAGAGAAAAAAGAATTAAAGCAACCTGAAAACTATATAAGTTATCAAAATTGTGAAGGAAGTAGTAGCATTAGATTTATGAACTATAAATCGGCATCAATAGAAGACGCAGAATCCTTTATGTCAGAAACAGAATCTATTGACGATAAGAATAAAGGTGTGACCGAATGCATGGAAAAGGCTAATTTAGATGATGAAATAATTCACTGGGAAAATAAGCTAAAGCATATAGATTGGGAATATAAAAATTCTATGAAAAAAGATTGGCCTAAGATAAGAGAAAGAGAATTGTTTATAATTAGAGAAATTGCAAGGTTAAAAAAACTAAAAAATGAGAAAAAGTTGGTAACTAGTGGTTCAATTATGCCAAATACATCATCAATTGAAAGGGGAGAACATGCTGGTAGTACTAATGATGCTATCACTAATAGAGATAAGAATATTGCTCAGGAAGAAGAAGTTGTCAGTGAAGAAGAGCAATGGGATATAAATAATAAGTTATTACTAGAAAGTTATGAAGAGGAAGAGGAATTAGTAAAAGATATGTGGTTAGAAGATGAAAATTATAATGATTCAGAGCAGAATAGTGATTTTTATAACTCACTAGATGATGTGGGACTACAAAATTTAGACAATGCAATGGAAGCTATGGAAGTAGAAAGTAGTAATAAAAGAAGAAAGGGATATGGCGAGTCTTCGGTAAAAAGAGAAGGAGAGAGAGAGAGACCTACCAGATCAGCTGGACAATGGCCTCCAGAAAAGGATGATTATCAACCTACATATATCCCAGGACAATATAGATATATGGGTGCTAAAAGAAGAGATTTTGAAAAGCCAGTGCAATTTCAAAATTATAAGAATGATGGCGCTATTTTAAACCTAGCAGCTCATGACCCGATAGATTGGCCGAATATAATCAGCATATGGAAAGGTTTAATAGTTCAAAAATATATACAAAATCAGTATAATATAGGAACTAAGGTAGAAGATATGTTAACATATCTTGAAACATTTTTAGGAGAATCTGTAAAAGTTCTATGGGAACAATGGGTAGAGACATATCCTAATCAGTATGAAGAATTAAAAAGGGCCGGAAGTAACCCTAATAACTTTGCAAATGTTATTTCAAATATGATCATCGCAGAAGACCCGGAATTAGGATATACCTCACTACAAAACGAAAGGTTGAGAGAAATAGAAAAACTAACATTAACTAGCTGGAAAGGAATAAAAGAATTCTCTCAACATTATTTATATAATGCTACCACTGCGAAGCAAGGGTTTAATGTAGGTGTTGTAGAAAGATATTTTAATAAGTTGCCATACCCTCTAGGATCCATAATATTTGAAGAATATAAAAAAGAAACAGGCGGAAACGTGGTAAATATATCTCAAGCCATAACATTTGTTTTTAAACAATTAAGAAAGGTATGTACAGGCATACAAGCCCAAAGGTCTATGAAGAAGTCAGATTACAATTTCTGCAATAACATTGTCCAAATACCGCTTACGTATGGAGAAGAAAGGCATCGGAAAAACAAATATTATAAACCACAAAGGAGAGATAATAGAAATTTTAGAACAAAGAAAAGATATTTCTTGAGAAGGTCCGATAATAGAGCCCCATTCTTGCATAAAAGAAATGTAAGAAGATACAATCCTAAGAAATCATATGATAAAACATGCAGGTGTTTCATATGTAACTCTCCCGATCACTTAAGTAGAACTTGCCCTAATAAAGACCAGAAAAGGTACTCTAGCAAATATGAGGAGCAAGAGAGAGTATTAATAGTAGATAGTGTTAATGAGAATATTTTGGTATGTGATGATGAAATAAAAGACGACGAGTCAATATATTCAATCATAGAGACAGATGAAGTAGAAAATGAGACTCCAGAATATGAATCAAGCGATGATGAAATAGACCTAATTGATGAATTAGCCGGTTTAAAGATCGAAATGATGAATCAAGTAGATTGTGAACATGACTGGATTAAAGGAAAAGGGGATTATAACATAAAATGTGCTTTCTGTATATATTATCCTAGCCAAGATAATAGATTCACATGTAGCTTATGCTTAAAGCAAGCATGTACCTCCTGTCTAAAAGTCAGTAATCAAAAATGGAGACAGGAAATAGAATGGGAGCCAGAAGAAAGAATATTATCCAGCAGGGTTAGAAACTTAGAAAATAGAATAAATAAGCTAGAAGCGGAATTAGAAAAGCTAAAGGGTGAATTAGAAGATAATAAAGAGCAAGATAATAAGGTTGCAAAAATCACAGAGATGAAAGAACAAATGATAACAATAAGGGATAAAAAAGGAGATAAATTAATACAATTAAAAGATGCAATAACTAGTTTTGGAAACAAATATATTGTTCGATTACCATTCAAAGAAGTGTTAGGGATAAGAATCCCAGTTAGAATAGTTCTAAAGCCAAACATTTCTTATAAAGTGTTAGCGCTACTAGATACGGGTTGCACAAAGAACATCATACATGATAAATATTTCATGAGATGTCGAGAAATAGTTGAAACTATAGATAATAATAAAGCTGAAGTATCTACCGATATGTCAGGAATAAAGAAAATCCACAACCAGTTAGCATATAATATTGAAGCATACATAAATGGCACGAAATATATAATAGATGAAATTACAATAAGAGATTTATCACTAATAAATGATGACATGATAATAGGGTTAAGGTTTTTACAACAGTCTTTACAAACTACAATTATACATGAAGAAGGGGTTACATTTATCCCTTATCAAGATAATCTCCCATACATATCTGAAGTAAGAAAGCAAAGAAAAGCTTTGCAAAATGTAGAGATATCTAATTTGGATGGAGAATATAGTACAAGTCCAGAGGTAGCCCTTGAATTCTGTAAAGATGAAGAACTTAGTGAGACCATAGAAGAATATCATATAGAAAATACAAGTACAGAATGCATAGCATTACAATCATTTTCACCAAATTGGTATAGAGACATAAAATCCAAAAAAGATATAGATAAGATAGTGCAAAGATTAGAAAACATACAAATTATAGGGGAAATACCGATGAAACATTGGGAAAGGAACTCTATAGTTTGCAAAATAAATATTATAAATCCAGACTATATCATTAAGTCAGGGCCAATAGAAGCTACTCCTAAAGATATTGAAGAGTTCAAAATGCATATTGAAGAATTATTAAAATTAAAAGCAATTAGAGAAAGTAGAAGTCCTCATAGGTCTGCTGCTTTTATAGTGAGAAATCATGCTGAAGAGGTGAGAGGTAAATCCAGAATGGTAATTAACTTTAAAAGGCTTAATGATAATACGGTAGATGATGCATACAACATACCTAATAAACAGGAATGGATCAATAGAATACAAGGAAGCAAATTTTTCTCTAAATTTGACTTAAAAGCAGGGTTTTGGCAAGTGAAAATGGCCGAAGAATCCATTCCATGGACTGCCTTTACTTGTCCGCAAGGCCATTATCAATGGCTAGTAATGCCATTGGGTCTAAAGAATGCACCTGCACTATTTCAAAGGAAAATGCAAAATATATTTAATGAGAACCAAGCCTTTATATTAGTATACGTAGATGATTTGTTAGTATTCTCAAAAACATATAAAGAGCATATAGCCCATCTCGAAGTGTTCTTTCGCAAGGTAGAACAAAATGGGCTCATATTATCAAAAAAGAAGATGGAAATTTGTAAAGAAAGAATAAATCTCCTTGGTCATGAAATAGGAGAAGGAAAAATATATTTGCAAGAACACATTGCAAAGAAAATTTTAGAGTTTCCTGATAATATGAGTGATAAAAAAGTTCTACAACAATTCTTAGGAATTGTAAACTATGCAAGAAATTACATAGATAACCTAGCAAAGCTAGCCGGACCTTTATATGCTAAATTAAGAAAGAATGGTCAGAGATATTTTAATTCTGAAGATATAAAATTAGTAAAGGCCATCAAAGAAAAAGTCAAGAATTTAAAGCCCCTAGAATTGCCTCTAGAAGATAATTATTTTATTATTGAAACAGATGCATCTAAAGTAGGATGGGGTGCTATATTAAAACAAAAACCTAATAAATATTCCCCGAAAGCAGATGAAAAAATATGTAGATATGCTTCAGGAAGTTATAAGTTAAAAACGGTAAATAATATTGATAGAGAAATCCTTGCAGTTGTAAATGCAATAAATGCTTTTAGGTTATATCTAGGATTCAAAGAATTTACAGTGCGAACTGATTGTGAAGCCATATGTCGATATTATAATAAAATTAATAGTAAGAAAAGTTCAACCAGAAGATGGGTCTTATTTGAAGACACCATAGCTGGGAATGGTTATAAAGTTATTTTTGAGCATATTAAGGGAAAGGATAATACTTTACCTGACATATTTTCTCGTGCATCAAATTTGCAGAAATGAAGAAAGGATTATTCCCCACCAGGGACGAATGCTTCTTCTTTGGAGAGGAGAACAGGCTGAAGATATTTCAGCCAAATACCTTCAATTTCAAGCCAAAGGCCCATATCAAGCTTGATGAAGTTCAGAGGTGCATACTGGACAATTTCTGGTTCCAATATACCAATAAGAGAGATGAAAAAGGATATATGCTATCAATTCTAAATAGCTTGGCAGAATATTTTAACCAAATGAATATGAAGGCGGCAAAACTAGAAAGGGCTGAAATACAAAAAGGAGAAATATTATATGTTTTATTTGACGGAAATAAACCCGGAATATATTTGACATGGGAAGACATCATGATAGAGAAACTAGATGCAAAACGAATGGGACAAGACTTAACATTCAAAAAATATGAAGGTATTGATGAGGCCTTGTTTTGGGCAAGAAAAATGATAGGGGAAAACTATTATATTGACCCCAAGGCTAAAGATTATATCCAGAAGAGAAAGAATGCAGATAACAATGCATCTAATATGCCAATATTTAAAATAACCAAGGGAGAATCATCAGGAAAGAATATAAAGGAAGAAGGTTCTCCAAAAAATTATACATATAAAGAATGCCTTCTGAAGGGCCTAGACCCTTTGGATAGTGAATATATAGATCAAGAAATGGACAAAAGATTTGAAGAATTGTCAAAAATAATGAAGAAAGAATTAAAGGAAGAGATATTAGAAGAAATAAGGGTTGAAATGAAAATCAGATTTGAAGATATAAAGAAAGAATGTGATACGAAGTATGATTTCCATCTCTTAGATGAGGATCATATGGATATCGCAGGGCATGGGCAGCCACCTGAGTAAAACCCAACTTCAAATGTCATTGAATTTGAATTGATATTACTATCAATCATTCGGGCGCGGAGGACATATACTCCGACTGAATGCTGATAGGAATTTAGAATCTTAGTGTATATTGATATGAAATATCAATTATATGGGCAGGGAAGACCCCCCTCAAAAAAAAATGCAGCATGTATGCGTACGCATATCAATAGCCAATGCACACACATGTGCATGTTTCCAGCCAAGTATGCCCGCATACACATATCAGCAGGCAGTGTACGGGCACATGCATATCCACAGATTGTAATATTCCTGAAGATTAAAGTCCAAGACAAAATCATGACGAAGAAGAAAATCAAAAAAGAAGACAATGCCACCTCCATTGGCAGCCAAGACACGGTGTGCAAACCTCTCCAACATGCACTCAATACCCTAGAAAGAAGGGCTATAATGGCTACAAAGCCTATAAAGCCTAGAAGGCCTAAAAACTAGGTGCATGATGGACAAGGAGAAAGAAGGAGGAAATAATAGAGGAGCCTTCTCCCGGAAGCCATCCAAGAGGTGCTCTCTTGCCTATAAAAGGAGGAGCCTTGCTGCGAAGAGAGACACCAGACGGAGAAGAACCAGCCACAGATAGAGCACAGAGTTGCAACTCAGCTAGCAAGCTCTTTGCTCAAGTAGTAGTAGTAGTAGTACTGCCTCATCGTGTAATAAAGAGCTACAATATTTAGAGCATTTGTAAGCTCTCGAAGGTAGTTAGAAGGTAATTTCTTTATCCTTGTGTAAACCCTTCGGGGGTTCCCGAAAGGGAAAACCATATGTAAATTATGTTGTGGAAATGATGTAGTTTCGTGTTTTCACTTGGTATTTTATTTTTGAATTTATGGAACGAGTTCTTATGCTAGGGATCCTATAGGAGAAAACTCTGCCGGTAGTTCTCTGTGTAGCCTTTCATGGCATTTGAATGAGAACCTTATGGCCGTAGAGAAGTGTTCCCTTCGGGTGGAACTGCCTGGGAAGACGATAGGAATTTACTCCATAAATTTGCAACTAAAACATCAAGTGAACAAACTTAGCTACATCTGAAACAACATCATGATAAATATGGTGAGTACTGAGTAGGATATTACACCACTGCGTACACCTCAGTCGTCTTGTTGGCCTCGACAGCCCCTCAAAGATCCTGCAATATAAGCGAAATAATTTAAAAACACTTCGTACTAAAATAATATAAAATAAATAAATAACTTTGTATTTACTTTAATAACTCGTATACGTAATCACGTATATTAACATTAAAACCTGAATTTGTAACTTAATATAGTTTAGATTAATTTTAAATATTTTAATTATTCCGAATATTTTAGTTATTCTGTATATTTGGTATGAAAAAACATCCTACCACCCAGGGGTAGTTACCCCACATGTTCAATATACTACCATGCGGGAGTATATATACTAATTTACCATTTTAATTATGTTCATATACTATATACAAGATTTTTCAAAGCGAGTTATATGAAAAAATTATAAGTTGACCCATAGTTTTTATTATATTTGTGAAATACATATATATTTGTATGTAAAAAAAAGAGCATACACAAAATATGATACATACTACCAAAAAAATAGTATATATATACTAGCTAAACATGATTATATACTACATACTACGCATACATACTCTCCAATTTGATACATACTCCATACAACATACAAAACGCAAGTGGTGGTAACTACCACTGGTGGTATATATATATATATATATATATATATATATATATATAGATTGTGCTATTCGTCACCTTGAGTGAGGAATAGTTATTCTTCACCCTCCTCTATTTTCACATCAATACACTGTAATTTTACGTTTCTAAAATTTTAATTTTATCTCATACGTAAAAAGAGACCATAAAAAATACATAGTTGTCGTAAAAAATATTTTATATCACGTAAAATTACAAACATAAAAACATAGTGTAAATTATACATAAAATGTGATTTTTCTTGTCTTATGACCTATATTTTTGTTTTCTTATGTCAAATTTTTCGTAGTAAATCAATATAAACGTATCTATTTGCATTTCAAATTTAATTTATTTATAAAATGATCGTAAAATTACCTCGGGTGAGGAATATATATATATATATATATTCATCATCGAGGGTGCAGAATAAGTTATTCTTCACCCGAGGTAATTTTACGATTGTTTCATACATAAATTACATATAATATACAAATAGTTACATTCATATTGATTCGCAACGTTAAATTTGACATAAAAAAACAAAATTATGGGTCAAAAGATCTGAAAATTTGTTTTTTATGTACATTTTACACTGTAATTTTACGTTCATAAATATACGTAACATAAAATAATTTTACGGTGATTATGTAATTTCTTACGTTTCCTTTTTATGTGCGAAGTAAGTTAAAATTTACGGGACGTAAAAATACGGTGCATTGATATTAAAATAGGAGGGGTGAAGAATAACTATTCCTCACCCAAGGTGACGAATAGCTATGTAATCTTGGGAGTACGTACCACCGGTGATAGTTACCACCACTTGTGTTTTCTATGTTGTATCTATCAAATTAGAGAATATATATGTATAGTATATAAGAATGTTTAGGGAATATATATATACTACTTTTTTGGTAGTATGTCTCATATTTTAAGTATGCTACTTTTTACATACAAATATATACATATTTTGGAAATGTAATAAAAAATGATGGGTCAACTTGCAATTTTTTTATGTAACTCCCTTGAAAGTATCTTATATATAGTATATCAACATACTTACAAAGACTAGTCGAATGCCCGTACGTTGCCACAGATTAAAACATAGACATAAAATGTTTCAAGTCATTTGATGAATTGGATGACCATCGCCTCTAGCTAGGTGGTGGCGATGCTTGAAGCCATGATCGCGGAACAATTGAAGTCACCTAATGGGTCACAAGACATCCCACATGGAGATATGATATATGATGAATATTTAATGGATGCAATAATGAACAAAGATAAAATTATTGAGCAAGCCTAGCGAACAAAGCAAGTTCCGGCTCATAACACGACTTAAGTGTTGGGGAACGTCGCATGGAAACAAATATTTTCCTACGCGCACGAAGTCCTATCATGGTGATGTCCATCTACGAGAGGGGATTTCCGATCTACGTACCCTTGTAGATCGCACAGCAGAAGCGTTAAGAAACGCGGTTGATGTAGTGGAACGTCCTCACGTCCCTCGATCCGCCCCGCGAACCGTCCCACGAACCGTACCGCGATCCGTCCCACGATCCGCTCAATGGGGTAGATTAAAAGAATGGACGGCACCTCCGCATTCAGCACACGTACAGCTCGACGATGATCTCGGCCTTCTTGATCCAGCAAGAGAGACGGAGAGGTAGATGAGTTCTCCGGCAGCGTGACGGCGCTCCAGAGGTTGGTGGTGATCTAATCTCAGCAGGGCTCCGCCCGAGCTCCGCAGAAACGCGATCTACAGGTAAAACCGTGGAGGTATGTGGTCGGGCTGCCGTGGCAAAAGTTGTCTCAAATTAGCCCTAATACCTCGGTATATATAGGAGGGAGGGAGGGGAGGAGGCAGCCTCAAACCCTCAAGGTTTGGCCGAAATTTGAGGTGGAGGAGTCCTACTCCAATCCTACTTGGAGTAGGATTCCACCTTCCCACTTGGAAACTCTTTCCACCTTGTGTTTTTCCCTTCTCAAACCTTACGGGCCTTAGTGGGAACTTATTCCAGCCCACTAGGGGCTGGTTTATCTCTTCTCATAGCCATGAGACCCCTTGGGGCGTGACACCCCTCTCGATGGTCCCCGTCACCCCTCCCGGCACTCCCGGTACACTACCGATGAGCCCGAAACTTTTCCGGTAATGCCCAAAAACTTTCCGGTAACCAAATGAGGTCATCCTATATATCAATCTTCGTCTCCGGACCATTCCGGAAACCCTCATGATGTCCGTGATCCCATCCGGGACTCTGAACAACATTCGGTAACCAACCATATAACTCAAATACGTATAAAACATCGTCGAACCTTAAGTGTGCAGACCCTGTGGGTTCGAGAACTATGTAGACATGACCTGGGGGACTCCTCGGTCAATATCCAATAGCGGGACCTGGATGCCCATATTGGATCCTACATATTCCGAAGATCTTTATCGGTTGAACCTCAGTGCCAAGGATTCATATAATCCCGTATGTCATTCCCTTTGTCCTTCGATATGTTACTTGCCCGAGATTCGATCGTCGGTATCCGCATACCTATTTCAATCTCGTTTACCGGCAAGTCTCTTTACTCGTTCCGTAATACAAGATCCCGTGACTTACACTAAGTCACATTGCTTGCAAGGCTTGTGTGTGATGTTGTATTACCGAGTGGGCCCCGAGATACCTCTCTGTCACACGGAGTGACAAATCCCAGTCTCGATCCATACTAACTCAACGAACACCTTCAGAGATACCTGTAGAGCATCTTTATAGTCACCCAGTTATGTTGCAACGTTTGATACACACAAAGCATTCCTCTGGTGTCAGTGAGTTATATGATCTCATGGTCATAGGAACAAATACTTGACACGCAGAAAACAGTAGCAACAAAATGACACGATCAACATGCTACGTCTATTAGTTTGGGTCTAGTCCATCACATGATTCTCCTAATGATGTGATCCTGTTATCAAGTGACAACACTTGCCTATGGTCAGGAAACCTTGACCATCTTTGATCAACGAGCTAGTCAACTAGAGGCTTACTAGGGACAGTGTTTTGTCTATGTATCCACACAAGTATTGTGTTTCCAATCAATACAATTACAGCATGGATAATAAACGATTATCATGAACAAATAAATATAATAATAACTAATTATTATTGCCTCTAGGGCATATTTCCAACAGTCTCCCACTTGCACTAGAGTCAATAATCTAGTTCACATCACCATGTGATTTCAAGGAATCCAACACCCATATAGTTCTGGGGTCTGATCACGTCTTGCTCGTGAGAGAGGTTTTAGTCAACGGTTCTGAAACTTTCAGATCCGTGCGTTCTTTACAAATCTTTATGTCATCTTATAGATGCTGCTACTACGTGCTATTTGGAAATGCTCCAAATATCTACTCTACTATACGAATCCATTTCACTTCTCATAGTTATTCGGATTAGTGTCAAAGCTTGCATCGATGTAACCCTTTACGACGAACTCTTTAACCACCTCCATAATCGAGAAAAATTCCTTAGTCTATTTAGTTTCTAAGGATAACTTTGACCGCTGATCAGTGATTCAATCCTGGATCACTCTGTGTACCTCTTAACAGACTTGCTGCAAGGCACACATGAGGTGCGGTACTCAGCATGGCATACTTTAGAGTCTACGGCTAAGGCATAGAAGACGACCTTCGTCTATTCTCTTTATTCTGCCGTGGTAGGGTTTTGAGTCTTACTCAAATTCACACCTTACAACAGAGTCAAGAACTCCTTCTTTGCCGATCTATTTCGAATTCCTTCAAAAACTTGTCAAGGCATGCATCTTGTTGAAACTTCTATTAAGCATTTTGATCTATCTCCATAGATCTTGATGCTCAACGTTCAAGTGGCTCAATCCAGGTATTCCTTTGAAAAACTCCTTTCAAACAAACTTTTATGCTTCACAGAAATTCTACATTACTTCTCATCAACAATATGTCAACCACATATACTTATCAGAAATTCTATAGTGCTCCCACTCACTTCTTTGGAAATACAAGTTTCTCATAAACCTTGTACAAACCCCAAATCTTTGATCATCTCATCAAAGTGTATATTCCAACTCCGAGATGCTTGCACCAGTCCATTGAAGGATCGCTGGAGCTTGCATACTTGCTAGTATCTTTAGGATCGACAAAACCTCCTGGTTGTATCACATACAATGTTTGCTCAAGGAAACCGTCGAGTAAACAATGTTTTGACATCCTATGTGCAATATTTCATAAATAATGCAGCAACTACTAACATAATTCTAACAGACTTTTAGCATCGCTACGAGTGAGAAAGTCTCATCATAGTCAACTGTTTGATCTTGTCGGAAACATCTTTGCGACAAGTCGAGCTTTTCTTAATAGTGACTTATCACCATCATCGTTTGTCTTCCTTTTAAAGATCCATCTTTACTCAATAGTCCTATGAACATCAAGTAGTTCTTCCAAAGTCTACACTTTGTTTTCATACATGGATCCTCTCTCGGATTTCATGGCCTCCAGCCATTCGTCGGAATCCGGGCCCACCATTGCTTTCTCCATAACTCGTAGGTTCACTGTTGCTCAACAACATGACCTCCAAGACAGGGTTACCGTACCATTCTGCAGTAGTACGTGACCTTGTCAACCTACGAGGTTTGTAGTAACTTGATCCGATGCTCGATGGTCACCATCATCAGCTTTCACTTCAATTGGTGTAGGCGCCACAGGAACAACTTCCTGCGCCCTGCTACACACTCGTTGAAGTGATGGTTCAATAACCTCATCAAGTTCTACCACCCTCCCACTCAATTCTTTCGAGAGAAACCTTTCCTCGTGAAAGGATCCATTTCTAGAAACAAACACTTTGCTTTCGGATCTGAGATAGGAGATGTACCCAACTGTTTTGGATATCCTATGAAGATGCATTTATCCGCTTTGGGTTCGAGCTTATCAGACTGAAACTTTTTCACATAAGTGTCGAAGCCCCAAACTTTCAAGAAACGATAGTTTAGATTTCTCTAAACCTCAGTCTATACTGTGTCATCTCAACGGAAACACGCGGTGCCCTATTTAAAGTGAATGCGGTTGTCTCTAATGCATAACCCATAAACGATAGTGGTAATTCGATAGGAGACATCGTAGCATGCACCATACCAAATAGTGCGTGGCTATGACGTTCAGACACATCATCACACTATGATGTTCCAGGTGGCATGAACTACGAAACAATTTCCACATTGTCTTAACTGCGTACCAAAACTCGTAACTCAGATATTCATTTTTATGATCATATCGTAGACAGTTTATCCTCTTGTTACGACGAACTTCACTCCGAAACAGAATTGAACTTTTCAATATTTCAGACTTGTGATTCATTAAGTAAATACTCTTGTATCTACTCAAATCGTCATTGAACTAAGAACATAATGATATCCACTGCGTGCCTCAGCACCCATTGGACTGGATACATCAAAATGTATCACTTCCAACAAGTTACTATCTTGTTTCATCTCAATGAAAACAAGGCCTTGCTCATGTGGTATGATTTGCATGTGAGTAGTGATTCAAAATCAAGTGAGTATAAAGATCCATCAGCATGGAACCTCTTCATGCAATGTATACCAACATGACTCAAGCGGTAGTGCCACAAGTAAGTGGTACTATCATCATTACCTCGTATCTTTTGGCACCAATATCATGAACATGTGTAACACTACGATCGAGATTCAATAAACCATTGAAGGTGATTATTCAAGCAAATAGAGTAACCATTATTCTCTTTAAATGAATAATCGTAATGCAATAAACACGATCCAATCATGTCCATGCTTAACGCAAGCACCAAATAACAATTATTTCGGTTTAACACCAATCCCGATGGTAGAGGGAGCGTGCGATGTTTGATCATATCAACCTTGGAAACACTTCCAACACGTATCGTCACCTCGCCTTTAGCTAGTCTCCGTTTATGCCGTAGCTTTCATTTCGTGTTACTAAGCACTTAGCAACCGAACCGGTATCCAATACCCTCGTGCTACTAGGAGTACTAGTAAAGTACACATCAACATCATGTATATCAAATATACTTCTTTCGACTTTTGCCAGCCTTCTTATCTACCAAGTATCTAGAGTTGCTCCGCCTCAGTGAACGTTCCCCTCATAACAGAAGCACTTAGTCCCGGGCTTGGGTTTAATCTGGGGTCTCTTCATTAGTGCAGCAACTGCTTTGCCGTTTCACGAAGTATCCCTTCTAGCCCTTGCCTTTCTCGAAACTTAGTGGTTTTACTAACCATCAACTATTGATGCTCCTTCTTGATTTCTACTTTCGCAGTGTCAAACATCGCGAATCGCTCAAGGATCATTGTATCTATCCTTGATATGTTATAGTTCATCACGAAGCTCTCACAGCTTGGTGGCAGTGACTTTGGAGAACCATCACTATCTTATCTGGAAAATCAACTCCCACTTGATTCAAGCGATTGTCGTACTCAGATAATCTGAGCACACGCTCAACGATTGAGCTTTTCTCTTTTACTTCGTGGACAAAGAATCTTGTTGGAGGTCTCATACCTCTTAACAAGGGCACAAGCATGAAATCACAATTTCATCTCTTTAGAACATTTCTTATGTTCCGTGACGTTTCAAAACGTCTTCGGCGCCTTGCTTCTAAGCCATTAAGTATTTTGTACTGAACTATGGTGTAGTCATCAGAAACGTATATTTCGGATGTTCACAACATCTACAGACGACGCTCGAGGTGCAGCACACCGAGTGGTGCATTAAGGACATAAGCCTTCTGCGCAGCAACGAGGACAATCCTCGGTTTTACAAACTCAGTCTGCAAAGTTTGCTACTATCAACTTTCAACTAAATTTTCTCTAGGAACATATAAAAACAGTAGAGATATAGCGCAAGCTACATCGTAATCCGCAAAGACCATTAGACTATGTTCATGACAATTAGTTCAATTAATCATATTACTTAAGAACTCCCACTCAAAAAGTACATCTCTCTAGTCATTTGAGTGGTACATGATCCAAATCCACTATCTCAAGTCCGATCATCACGTGAGTCGAGAATAGTTTTAGTGGTAAGCATCTCTATGCTAATCATATCAACTATACGATTCATGCTCGACCTTTCGGTCTCATGTTTTCCGAGGCCATATCTGCACATGCTAGGCTCGTCAAGCTTAACCCGAGTGTTCCGCGTGTGCAACTGTTTTGCACCCGTTGTATGTGAACGTTGAGTCTATCACACCCGATCATCACGTGGTGTCTCGAAACGAAGAACTGTCGCAACGGTGCACAGTCGGGGAGAACACAATTTCGTCTTGAAATTTTAGTGGGAGATCACCTCATAATGCTACCGTCGTTCTAAGCAAGATAAGGTGCATAAAGGATTAACATCACATGCAATTCATAAGTGACATGATATGGCCATCATCATGTGCTTCTTGATCTCCATCACCAAAGCACCGGCACGACCTTCTTGTCACCGGCGTCACACCATGATCTCCATCATCATGATCCTCATCAACGTGTCGCCATCGGGGTTGTCGTGCTACTCATGCTATTACTACTAAAGCTACGTCCTAGCAATATAGTAAACACATCTGCAAGCACAAACGTTAGTTTAAAGACAACCCTATGGCTCCTGTCGGTTGCCGTACCATCGACGTGCAAGTCGATATTAACTATTACAACATGATCATCTCATACATCCAATATATCACATCACATCATTGGCCATATCACATTACAAGCATACCCTGCAAAAACAAGTTAGACGTCCTCTAATTGTTGTTGCATGTTTTACGTGGTGACCATGGGTATCTAGTAGGATCGCATCTTACTTACGCAAACACCACAATGGAGATATATGAATTGCTATTTAACCTCATCCAAGGACCTCCTCAGTCAAATCAGATTCAACTAAAGTTGGAGAAACCGACACTCGCCGGTCATCTTTGAGCAACGGAGTTACTCGTAGCGATGAAACCAGTCTCTCGTAAGCGTACAAGTAATGTCGGTCCGAGCCGCTTCGATCCAACAATACCGCAAAATCAAGAAAAGACTAAGGAGGGCAGCAAAACGCACATCACCGCCCACAAAAATTGTTGTGTTCTACTCGAGATTACATCTACGCATGAACCTAGCTCATGATGCCACTGTTGGGGAACGTCGCATGGGAAACAAAAAATTTCCTACGCGCACGAAGTCCTATCATGGTGATGTCCATCTACGAGAGGGGATTTCCGATCTACGTACCCTTGTAGATCGCACAGCAGAAGCGTTAAGAAACGCGGTTGATGTAGTGGAACGTCCTCACGTCCCTCGATCCGCCCCGCGAACCGTCCCACGAACCATCCCGTGATCCGTCCCACGATCCGCTCCGATCTAGTGCCGAACGGACGGCACCTGCGCGTTCAGCACACGTACAGCTCGACGATGATCTCGGCCTTCTTGATCCAGCAAGAGAGACGGAGAGGTAGATGAGTTCTCCGGCAGCGTGACGGCGCTCCAGAGGTTGGTGGTGATCTAATCTCAGCAGGGCTCCGCCCGAGCTCCGCAGAAACGCGATCTAGAGGTAAAACCGTGGAGGTATGTGGTCGGGCTGCCGTGGCAAAAGTTGTCTCAAATCAGCCCTAATACCTCAGTATATATAGGAGGGAGGGAGGGGAGGAGGCAGCCTCAAACCCTCAAGGTTTGGCCGAAATTTGAGGTGGAGGAGTCCTACTCCAATCCTACTTGGAGTAGGATTCCACCTTCCCACTTGGAAACTCTTTCCACCTTGTGTTTTTCCCTTCTCAAACCTTACGGGCCTTAGTGGGAACTTATTCCAGCCCACTAGGGGCTGGTTTATCTCTTCCCATAGCCCATGAGACCCCTTGGGGCGTGACACCCCTCTCGATGGTCCCCGTCACCCCTCCCGGCACTCCCGGTACACTACCGATGAGCCCGAAACTTTTCCGGTAATGCCCGAAAACTTTCCCGGTAACCAAATGAGGTCATCCTATATATCAATCTTCGTCTCCGGACCATTCCGGAAACCCTCGTGATGTCCGTGATCCCATCCGGGACTCCGAACAACATTCGGTAACCAACCATATAACTCAAATACGTATAAAACATCGTTGAACCTTAAGTGTGCAGACCCTACGGGTTCGAGAACTATGTAGACATGACCCGAGGGACTCCTCGGTCAATATCCAATAGCTGGAACTGGATGCCCATATTGGATCCTACATATTCCGAAGATCTTTATCGGTTGAACCTCAGTGCCAAGGATTCATATAATCCCGTATGTCATTCCCTTTGTCCTTCGGTATGTTACTTGCCCGAGATTCGATCGTTGGTATCCGCATACCTATTTCAATCTCGTTTACCGGCAAGTCTCTTTACTCGTTCCGTAATACAAGATCCCGTGACTTACACTAAGTCACATTGCTTGCAAGGCTTGTGCGTGATGTTGTATTATCGAGTGGGCCCCGAGATACCTCTCCGTCACACGGAGTGATAAATCCCAGTCTTGATCCATACTAACTCAACGAACACCTTCAGAGATACCTGTAGAGCATCTTTATAGTCACCCAGTTACGTTGCGACGTTTGATACACATAAAGCATTCCTCCGGTGTGAGTGAGTTATATGATCTCATGGTCATAGGAACAAATACTTGACACGCAGAAAACAGTAGGAACAAAATGACACGATCAACATGCTACGTCTATTAGTTTGGGTCTAGTCCATCACATGATTCTCCTAATGATGTGATCCCGTTATCAAGTGACAACACTTGCCTATGGTTAGGAAACCTTGACCATCTTTGATCAACGAGCTAATCAACTAGAGGCTTACTAGGGACAGTGTTTTGTCTATGTATCCACACAAGTATTGTGTTTCCAATCAATACAATTATAGCATGGATAATAAACGATTATCATGAACAAAGAAATATAATAGTAACTAATTATTATTGCCTCTAGGGCATATTTCCAACATTAACTCATTGTTAATATTCTAATTTCCAATAAGTGCTAACTTTTAAATATCAGATAAAGAATGGAAGTTCAAAAATCAGTTTATCCTAGTAGTTGCATGTTACTGTGTGGATGGACAACCATAGAGAGATAAATATCAGGAATCATTAACTAAAATTGTCAATAGTTAATACATACGGTGTGACATATCTCGATAGTATCATAAAAACATCTAAACTGGACCATTATCAAACAGCCACCACCCACCGCAGAGAGAAAAGGCAAAAATATATGAACAAGACGTAGCTAATATGGGATACTGACCTCATTCAGAGCCACGAAATGCATATGCACGACCATGCATTCCTAATACATTTCTACTATAGCTAGAGTCATCATTCAAAACACAACAACACAAATTTCTCCAGGGTATCTTCTGAAGCCGAGAGCAGTTGTACTTCTCTTGGATATTTTGCTTAACATTCCGCACGAAAAAAATAGAGGTCGAAGTAGAAGATGGAAGGAAAACCTGGCTGAGCCTCCAGGTTGAAGAAAACATCTAAACCTAAACATAAGAAACAAAACAAGGATAGTATAAGAAACAAAAAAGTGATCGCACACCTACAAGCTCACATAGAAGGTAAGACGCAACTACACTATGATTTACTCAGGAAAGGGAACTAAGAAAGCACACCAATCAGTTAAAGAGGCATCATCCCTTGTTCAAGTCTTTGATGTAATTTAGGACCGACAATAATAATGTAGAGGCCTTCCCATCAAATTTAAGGTTTTCGCGAAACAAAATTAGAGCAACTCTGTGAGAGTCATCATAATGGCAGCCTCTATAGCACGTATGGAGTGACCTGCATAATGATTCGCAACCTTCAAATGCAAAATCGATCGATTTTTTTAGGAAACATGTATTGTCTTCTATGTACTATTTTCAAATCTTAAACAAGGTCATATATGAACACTTGTGCATATTTATGTAAGAACACTTATGCATATTCGATTTTGCATTTGTCCTTAGATAATAAACATTGTGTGTTCATTTGCACAGGCAACATATCCTTTTTGTACAACTGGGGTAGAAATTCAGCCAATACCAGCAAATATGGCATAGATAACATCTCCTTCTTTTGGAAAAGGGAACCAAATCTGATAGGTTCATGCTCAGTCTAGAATTCCAATTGACCAAACTATAGTCAAATCTAAATTTAGCACCAGACTGAACTGAGTGGTTTACTTCAGTCACTATATTTTTTTCCATCCTAGAATCTCAAACTTTAGAAGCCACAAAATCAGGAACAAAATCAACCAATCAGATATGACGGGTGAAGTCCCAATAACTGACTGGGGTGGCATGAAACACAAGATGGCGCATCAAAAATAATACTTGACAAAGAACAACTTGACCAGGCACAAAGACCTGCACATGTGCAAGATATGGGAATCAACACATAATTTAACCTGAACCTACCTCAACCACGAGGGAATAGGAGTACTGCTACTTCCCTTGAGTGGCTGCTCGCTTTGGTTTAGCTTGCCCCAGCACAACAGAGAACCTACTTCAACTCATTGGGTGGCATAGATTAATTTAATTTCTCCTCCTAGTACTAAAAATATGACTATGTGGCTTAGGAAGTTAAGCTAGCATACATCAGAGACTCTGCATGCACCTTCCACAAATGTTTTTATATTGAACATGGCATGATCTTAAACTGGAAATGTAAAGCTTTCATACGTTCTATGCAGCTTATTATAGGGAGTCATACGAGCCAAGTCGATGAAGTTAAGCTTCCCTTTGACATTATCCCTCTAAATGTTGCAGCATGAATTGTTGCATCCCTCTAAATCATGCCACCATCTCTGCCACAGGAGACCTCCCTTACTCAGACTCAAATCAGTAAATCCCCTACCCCTTCTCTACCAGTGATGATCCGCCTCTGCTACTGATTCTTCTTCTTATTGCTGTTGCTGCTCTTTTCTTCATCCACCCTGTAACACCGCCTACCTCTCCCTGCCTAACCACCTGCCGCCACCACCCTAAAACTAGTGAGTGTTGTCACATGCCACCCCCTCTTCAGGTCGCCAAGACGATGCCAACCATCCCTCTAAATACTACCACCATCACATGTGCCCGTGACCTCTTGCACCCCACACACTCGAGTACATTAACCCCTTGCCTCTCCTCCGCCGCGACAACCCAGTGATGCTTCTATTCTTCCGACGCCTACCTTTTTCTTCTCTACCCTATCGACCCGCCCAACTCTACCTTCAACCACTTGCGACTGCCATCCATGGTGAACAAGTGTTGTCACTCGCTACCTCATCGCCCCCTTGCCCGAGTGGAAGCCCCCTCCGCAAAAAATAAGCGGTCGTCTCCGCTGTAGGCTAGCCCTCTAAACCTTGCGATCATCCCTAGCATCGTCGACCTCCCGCATCCCGCACTCCAGTCCGTTAACCCCTACCTCTCTTAGGTCAGCAACGGCATGGCAAGCCACATCATATTCAAATTTGGTGAGGTCCTAATGAGCCATCACCAACGATGTCACAACCTAAAATCTAAGGCTCGGGGCTGCGTGTGCATTGCTACAGGAAAAATGGTCTCATCGAGAGCAAAGCACATTCCAAAATCATCTTAATAAACATCAGCGTGTTCAAGCCTACTAAGCTCCAAACAAATCTCCAGAAATCATGTTAACTATGAGGTGTTTCATTTAGAACTAACATCAGATTGTAAAGATGGTTCTAGGGTTATTCTTACAATTATGCTTTATAGAAAATTATCTCACAAACATGGAAATTCCCTTGAACAGTAGTCACTTAAAAGCTAGGTAGATATCAAAACCAAAAAATTGAAGCCATACACACTAAAAAATATGCACTCACATCCCCAAGATGGTCGATGATAGTAAAATAAAGCATTAGTCGTTAGACTAACGATACCATTAGTTTCTTGCTCTCCTACTTCTATCTCAGCGAATCCACTGGAGTAAAGAACTGCCAACAAAATGTTGCATCCGAAAATTCAACACTACCACAACTATCAAATCAAACCAGTCCAGGTTCTTGTGAAGCCAGGAATGTACAAGGAGGATGACTACCTCGATGAGCTATTGTCAGCTATTGTGTTGTCATGAATAGGCTGATAAGCAACCCACTGTTTCCAGTTTCATTGATATTGCAAATCAATAAGCATGCAAATAACATAGAATGTAAAAATATATATTGACCAAGGCAACTGAACACTTTGAAGTCTCCTAGTAGATGCAGAAAAGAGAGAACCATGGATTGGATTTTTCGTTTTTTCCATTCAAGAGTATATAAATGATGTTGGAACTTGGGTTTCAGCAGTCAGCACCTAGTATTTTAATTTTCTTGCATGGAGTCAGCACCTACAATCGGTTAGTTGTGGAGCATGCACGACATTAGGATGGGGAGAAGGCATTTACCAGCGACCACGTAGGAGCAGAGGAAGACAGCGGCTGTGTCGGGACAGTACTTGTCCACGGGGACGACGAGATCCGATGAGGGTCAGGACCTCCTCGTCGGCGCACGGGCTGGGGATGGAGAGGACCGTCGGCTTCGTGGTAAAACCATCGGCTTCGTGGTAAAACCGTGGAACTCTGGGGCCATCGTGATGCAACCGTCCACATCGTGGTCGATCTGTGGCGTCGTCATGGTGGATCCGTCTCCATAGTGGTGGAGCCGTCACGCCATCATAGTGGATTCGTCTCCATGGTGGTAGGTCTGTGGCACAGGGAGGAAGATCCGTCGCATTGCTGCTGGAGGCGCTACGTGACGAGAGAGAGAGAGTTCCCGCGGAGCAGAGCAGAGAAAATGAATCAGAGATTCAGCGGGAGGAAAAGCACAAGGCCTGTGGAACAAAAAAAAACATTGTGGAGCAGAGGGGACGCGGAGAAGAAAGACTCACCGGATGTTGAGGAGGAGCACGAGGAGTGACGGCGGGCGGTCGGCCTCCAGGGGGTTGCCGGCGAGATCGAGGAGGACGATCAAGTCGCCGTCGGATGCGTCCTCCTCTCATCCTTTTGCCCTGCTCGCTCCATCCCCTGGTGAGATGAGATCTAGGAGGATGGTCAGGTCGTCGTGGGACGTCGCACTCCTGCCGTAAGGGATAACTGCGGAGGCGAGATGAGATGGACGGTGGAGTCGCCGACGTGGTCCTCGACGTCGGGCGACCTGCGATGACCGGATCCGGTGGTGGACGGGCCAGGAGAAGGGGAGGTGAAGGAAGGAATTGGTGGCAGCCGTCGGCGTGGGAGGCAGGTGCATCTGGGAGGGAGGAGCGAGAAGGAGAGTGGGTTGGAGGGGAACAAGGGGAGTCCAGCGATGGACATGTAGATCTCTGGATCAGGAATGGGAAAAGAAAGGTTTGTCGGTTGGTGGGAGCGACGGGACGGTGGGTCGGGAGAGAGCGTTAGCGACGGGGATCGAGAGGTCGAACCATCACGTAATAGAGGTGGTTTTTTCTGTCCTTTTTTTCTTTACATGAGGATTGCCGATTTTCTTTACGTGGAGAGGAGCAAGGTTGAACCATCACAACCGCACATCCTGCTTTAATAGTAGAGATAAGTTAGTATATATACTATATCATAATAGTATATGAGAGGTGTGGAGTAACTACAATGGTTATATATTTATACAGATGTAGGTACTTGGTTGGAACTTGTGTGTATTCGAGAGTTCCAAAAAATTCAGACAAAACCATTTCAGACACTAGTTGTATTCTTTGTTTAGGCATCATACAAAACTGCATACGACATTGCAAAACAAAAGATAACTTTTCACTTAAACTCGTTGTGAGCATTAACATGAAGCTTAAACCATTTCACAGAGCTATTTTACTGGATTGAATTAAGATAGCATATTATAGATATGTAGACTGGTCGATCTTGCAAACATCACTACATAAAACCATCATGCAAAACTTATAACTCAAAAACATCAAATCCAAACTACGAGGAAGTTCACTCCATTGGGCTAGCGCCAAAGCCACCAGCACCACCGCCACCACGGCCAAAGCCACCTGCGCCACCGCCGCGGCCAAATCCACCTCCACCAGAGCTCTGCAAGAATTGTGGGAATAATCAGAGAAATTGTTTATCAACTGAGACATGCAGGTACTATCAGGTTTCTTTATTACTAGTATTATTTCAATAATTGTATCAATAACACACATTTAAGTAGACCTTTTGGCAAAGAAAAGAGTGCAAACTATGAAACTAAGAATGGAACTCTTGAACATGAAACAAAACGCGGGTGGGTATGAAAACCTGCTCCAGTGTATAGAACGGATATGCAAACAGATATTCTAAGCTAGATTATTTATCTCTTGTCTGTAAATTACTATTGCTATGCTAAATCATATAACCAAAACAAGACGGAGCTCATCAAGGAGAAAAGTTGATTACCCTGAATGATGGCTGGAAGTCTGCAGGAGCTCCGCCTTTCTCACCACCAAAGTCACCAGGTGCACCACGAGGACCGCCACGGTAACCATCCCTGTCGCCATATCTTGGCCTGTCACCCTCAAAACGAGGTGGCCCCCTACAAAAGGTCCAATCAAAACAAGCAACATTAAAAGATTGCCTTAGCATCAATAAAATCATCAAGAGGATAAATAAACATAGTGAGTTAACCAAATCACATTTGCAAATCCTGAATACAAACATCTAGCTGTGGTTTACATAATAAAATCAAAGGACCAACCGACTAACAAATAAGGAAGAGGAGGCGTCCACAACTTGAAGTACACCATACATCAAAAAGTCTGACCATCATGCAAGATCAATCAAGTCTACAGAATGAACGAGGGAGTTTTTTTTGTTTGTTACAGGATTTAACATGACCCCTTGCAAAAAAAAACAATTTTCATATTCATATGGCTATGATGTAAAGCTTCCCAATAAAAAAAATGATGCAAAGCTATGCCTACAGAATAGAACATGCACCTTAAACCATTAAGTCAAATCACATACAGGTATAACCTTAAGATACAAACAGAATGTAGTCAGTCATACTTAATATACCACAATCGGCTATCATAAATCAAAGTTAGTAGTCACTTCCATTAGGCAGCAAGGGCAATGGCGTCGATAACAATAGAGTACCGAGAGAAAGGGCAAGAACTATACCTCGGGCGATCACCAGGTGGGCCAGAACCGAGTGGGCGGCCAGGAGGCCTGGCAGATTTTTTGAGCGTGGCAGGCACAATCTCAGACGGCAGGTTGAGGAAGTTGCGCAGGAACTCAATGCCATCGTTGGTGAGGTACCAATAGTAATGCTGCCACGAGAAGGTCTCCCTGACGTATTCCTTAGACTTGAAGCTCTGCATGAGCTTGATCACCTGGAGGTTCGGCACATCAATCTGCGGGTGCTTCGCCAGGTTGTAGTCCTTCTTGGCATACAGCACCCCCTCTGCAATTGCACATACATGCATCAGGTAAAATGATTTAATGTGACTTCACTTGAAATAATTTTCAAAATCTCTGGTGTAGCAAGTTAACCAGAGCATGCAATCTTTCATTTGGTTTCTGATGTACATAATTGGTGTACAAAGTCATCACAGGCCAGGGCATGGAATTTTCATTTTGTTTATTGATGAACATATTTTGACGAGAAACCAGAACCCAATCCCCCTTATATGAGCTTAGGGGAGAACATGATCCCACCAAACATATGAGAGCCTAATAGTAAGCTTCCTGACATGCACAATTCCACTGACGACGAATCAAATCCTATACATTAATACACTCCACCTCTTTTCCTTTAAAGATCTATAGATTGCACTGAACGAAGTTGCTTTCGGTGCATCAAATCAATTCAACTAACGATCAACCACGCCCGTATTGTTGCTACTAGCCTACGAGCGCCAGGGATTGAGAAGTACTGACCTTGGAAGAGGTACTTGCAAATCTCATTGCGGTTCTTCTTGGAGATGATCTGGGAGAAACAACACACGAGATTAACACCGGCATCAGGGCATGTAAAACAGCAGGCTCTATCCTAGTGGTGATCGCGTACCATGGTGGGCGGCGCGGGTAAGTCGAGCTCCCAAGTGCGCCGGGACGGGAGAGGGAGGCGGCGGCGCGAGGGAGAAACGAAGAACCCTAGAGATTCTGACTGGGAAAAGCTTTTATATAGTCGCTGTGGTGTAGGGTTAGTCAGAGAGAGAGTTGTGGCGAGGGGCAGAAATGTAAAAAGGGACGGGACTGCATGGAATATAGGCCCGCCTAAATGGGCTCAGACCGGGTTTGTGAGTTTACACGACCAATTTAGGATTTTTTTCAAGAAGGCGGTAGGCCCAACATGTCCAACATTGCATTGAAAAAATGCTATAATGTGAACTGAGAAAAGCTATGATGAACACTGAGACAAAGCTTTCGATATCAACTAACCCTGGGTGATTATATATAGCCTAAAAAACTATCTCTAGGCGATTTGGCCTACAATTTGGAAATTTATTGATGAAGGTGAGCATCAAAGCCTTATGTCAACTCATATGTTCGTCAATAGATTTTTGGCCAACTTTGAGCTATCTTCTGCAATGAAGATTCAGCAATAACTCAAGCCCGACAAACAACTGAGAGGGTATTTGATCAATAAAGCAAAGCATGTTTTCCATTAAAAAAGTAAATGTCTAAGAGTCACCACCAAACTTAAGTCCGTCAAACAACTAGGAGGGTATTGCATGATTGCAAGAGAGGTTAACTCTTCAAAATCTTCGTTTCAAGCACGTGAAACATTCCAAGAACGACGCGAGAATAATGTTGAGGTACGTGGCTTAGCAAGGATGGCCACTAGTTTAGGAGGAAGACATTGATACGATTCCAACGTATTTAGAATTTTTTTACTGTTTCATGCTATTATATTATCATTCTTATATGATTTATATGTCATTTTATATAGTTTTTATGAAGTACTCTGTTAAGTTAGTGCCTAGTGTCAGTTTTTTTTAAATCTATTTCTTTATTTCGTAAAAAACATACCAAATGAAGTCCAAACACGATGAAATTTTTCGATGTTTTTTGGGCTACGAGAGACTCTAAAAGCTTTGTGGAGAGACTAGAAGATGCATGAGAGAGCGACAAAAGGGTGTGCCATCAACACATGTGGGGCTCATGTAGCTCTGTTTGACCTAATACATGGCCTATAAATTTCCAAATATTTCAGAACCCAGAAAGCGAGAGCCGCAACAATTCTATCACTGTCGCGGGTCTCTGTTCTTTCCCGATCCCGTCTAGAGGTCTTTTCCGCTACTCTATCGGAGGGGAAACCATTGGGGAGGCAATCTTCATCCTCCTTGTTGCTTCCATGATGATGTGTGAGTAGTTCCTTCGGGACCTATGGATCCATAGCAATAGTTAAATGGTTTTTTCTCTCTCATTTTAATCTTCAATACAATGATCTCTTCGGATACCTATTTGATGTAATTCTCGCGGTGTGTTTGATGGGATTCGATGAATTGTGGGTTTATGATCAGGTTATTCATTGGAACTATTTGAGTCTTTTGAGATATATTTATATGTGATTTCATAGCTATGTATGCTTTTCGATCTATAAGTTTTTTTGACCAATCAGATGAGTAGATCTTGAGAGGGAGTGGTGCATAGTAGTGTAAGAATATATCTAAGGCACACCCTCGATCTATGGAGGACCAAGCAATCACACAAGCATGACACTGAGATTTGTTAACGAGGTTCACCGATATGGCTACATCCTTGGGGGCGTGCCTACGTGCGCTCCTCTTCGTGACACCGTCACAATACCACACCGCCCTGCGTGTTTGTGCTATTATGTTGGCATAGGTTACATCATGTGTCTATCCCCACTATATATGAGAGGCCAACGATACAAGTGTCCTAGAGGAGACGACTCCATGTCCTATCTAAACACAATGCAACTACAAGTCCAACTATAACTTACCTTCTACACTATATTCGACACAATTCCAACAAACTTCACCTTGCGAATATTCTCCACCACATTGAATTTGGCTATGCGTCAAACTTCCATGTACATTGGACTTGAGCTTATCCATGAACACCGCTGCTACTCCAATACTCCATGTGACTCCACCTACAACTTATAGTCCCTTCTTTTCTTGACCATAGTCAACGCTCGAGCGAAATTAAATTCCATATTACTCTAGTTTGCGCTCCCAACTTCGAGAGTAATCGTTTAATGCCATCACACACCGATCATTGACATGCGTGGAAGTGAACAACTCACATATTGGGTGTCACACATAAGAGTTGCATGAACTCAACATCGCCGCTTTTTCCTTGACCGTCTGTGTGAAACTTAAAGAAATTTCATCATTGCTTATAGTCACCATGAGTCAAATTCACAGTTCTATCACTACATGTATGACCACCAGAGCCTTGGTCCATCTCCATGTCCCATGCATATCGCACGCCTCGCCGCTATTATCGATTTGAGACTCTGTTGTGTGTTCAAGTCGCAAGGGTCGCGGATCCACAACACTCAATCCACACTACACAATACCATCGATCATTACCGACCGATGGCGAGTTTCACGCTTCCACCAAACCACTCGGCTCCAGTCTGAGTTACGTCACTCACTTTTTCCCCGATGAATATGCTTTGACTCTGTGTGCACTTATGTTGTAGCCCCTCTATCAACACCGAGTAAAGTCCTCCAGAATCCATCTCCACCTTCAATATGACTCCATGGTAGATGATCATCCCACCCCGCGCCCTGTCGACTTCAAGCTCCTTGTGTACACCACCTTGAATCAACCCCACGACATAGTCTTGTTGAAGCCACGGAAGCCCTCGGGCATGTGACGCGTGTTTCCACACCCACAAGTCGGTCACCATCAGCATCACACTCCTATGTCATCGCCGCCGATCTCACCACCGTCTTCTGTACCTATTGGGGAACGTCGCATGGGAAACAAAAAAATTCCTACGCGGACACAAGATCTATCCATGGTGATGACCATCTACGAGAGGAGAGATTGTATCACATACCCTTGTAGATCGCTAAGCGAGAGCGTATATAACGCGGTTGATGTAGTCGAACATCTTCGCGATCCAAATCGCAATCTGTCCCACGATTCGTCCCGCGATCCCATCACGATCTGTCCCACGATCTCATCACGATCCATCCCGATCTAGTGCTGAAAGGACGGCACCTCCGCGTTTAGCACACGTACAGCTCGATGATGATCTACGCCTTCTTGACCCAGGGAGCAGAGAGGTAGCTAAATTCTCCGACACCCTATCGGTGTGGCGGCGATGGTGGTGGAGCTGATCCGGCACGGCTTTGCCGTGCACTGTCGGACCTATTCTAGAGGAAGAACAAACTAGAGGGAGGGAAAGGGGTTGTGCCTTGGAATAAGGTGGTGGCTGCCCTTTCTCCCCTCTGGTATATATAGGAGGAAAAGCAAGGGGTGGCGCACCAAGAGAGGAGGAGTCCTCCTCCACTAAGGGAGGTGGAGTCCTACACGGTCACCGAGTAGCCGATTATCTGATAAATCGCCCGACTAATGGATTAAATGGCCGATTAACTTGCCGATTAGCCCATTAATCCCCTACTCACCAGCCAACCGAGCAGTTACCAGTTAACGATTTCCTCAACAATGCTCTCACTTGGCCTTCCTCCCACCTCCTTGGTGCAAGGGCCTTTAGGGTTGGTTGCCCAACCCACTAAGGGTTGGTGCACCACCTCTTAGGCCCATATGCCCCCTAGGGTGGGTGGAGTTCTCCCGATGGACCCCGGAACCCATTTGTCATTCTCGGAACATTACCGGAAATGCCCGAAACCATTACAGGGTCCAAATACCCTCTTCCTATATATCAATCTTCGTCTCCGGACCATTCCGGAACTCCTCGTGATGTCTGAGATCTCATCCGGGACTCCGAACAACCTTCGGTAACCCACATACATGTTGGGGAACGTCGCATGGGAAACAAAAAATTTCCTACGCGCACGAAGACCTATCATGGTGATGTCCACCTACGAGAGGGGATGAGTGATCTACGTACCCTTGTAGACCGTACAGCAGAAGCGTTAGAGAACGCGGTTGATGTAGTGGAACATCCTCACGTCCCTCGATCCGCCCCGCGAACAATCCCGCGATCAGTCCCACAATCTAGTACCGAACGGACGACACCTCCGCGTTCAGCACACGTACAGCTCGACGATGATCTCGGCCTTCTTGATCCAGCAAGAGAGACGGAGAGGTAGAAGAGTTCTCCGGCAGCGTGACGGCGCTCTGGAGGTTGGTGATGACCTTGTCTCAGCAGGGCTCCGCCCGAGCTCCGCAGAAACGCGATCTAGAGGAAAAACCGTGGAGGTATGTGGTCGGGCTACCGTGGAAAAGTCGTCTCAAATCAGCCCTAAAACCTCCGTATATATAGGTGGGAGGGAGGGGACCTTGCCTTGGGGCTCAAGGAGCCCCAAGGGGGTCGGCCGAGTCCAAGGGGGAGGACTCTCCCCCCCAAACCGAGTTGGACTTGGTTTGGTGGGAGGGAGTCCCCCTTCCTTCCCACCTCCTCCTTTTTTTTCTCTCTTGATTTTATTCTCCTTGGCGCATAGAGCCTTTTGGGCTGTCCCACCAGCCCACTAAGGGCTGGTGTGCCACCCTCAAGGCCTATGGGCTTCCCCGGGGTGGGTTGCCCCCCCCCCCCCCCCGGTGAACTCCCGGAACCCATTCGTCATTCCCGGTACATTCCCGGTAACTCCGAAAACCTTCCGGTAATCAAATGAGGTCATCCTATATATCAATCTTCGTTTCCGGACTATTCCGGAAACCCTCGTGACGTCCGTGATCTCATCCGGGACTCCGAACAACATTCGGTAACCAACCATATAACTCAAATACGCATAAAACAACGTCGAACCTTAAGTGTGCAGACCCTGCGGGTTCGAGAACTATGTAGACATGACCCGAGAGACTCCTCGGTCAATATCCAATAGCGGGACCTGGATGCCCATATTGGATCATACATATTCTACGAAGATCTTATCGTTTGAACCTCAGTGCCAAGGATTCATATAATCCCGTATGTCATTCCCTTTGTCCTTCGGTATGTTACTTGCCCGAGATTCGATCGTCAGTATCCGCATACCTATTTCAATCTCGTTTACCGGCAAGTCTCTTTACTCGTTCCGTAATACAAGATCCAGCAACTTACACTAAGTTACATTGCTTGCAAGGCTTGTGTGTGATGTTGTATTACCGAGTGGGCCCCGAGATACCTCTCCTCCACACGGAGTGACAAATCCCAGTCTTGATCCATACTAACTCAACTAACACCTTCGGAGATACCTGTAGAGCATCTTTATAGTCACCCAGTTACGTTGCGACGTTTGATACACACAAAGCATTCCTCCGGTGTCAGTGAGTTATATGATCTCATGGTCATAGGAATAAATACTTGACACGCAGAAAACAGTAGCAACAAAATGACACGATCAACATGCTACGTCTATTAGTTTGGGTCTAGTCCATCACGTGATTCTCCTAATGACGTGATACAGTTATCAAGCAACAACACCTTGTTCATAATCAGAAGACACTGACTATCTTTGATCAACTGGCTAGCCAACTAGAGGCTTGCTAGGGACGGTGTTCTGTCTATGTATCCACACATGTAAATGAGTCTTCATTCAATACAATTATAGCATGGATAATAAACGATTATTTTGATACAGGAATTATAATAATAACTATATTTATTATTGCCTCTAGGGCATAATTCCAACAATACATAACTCAGCTATACCGAAACGTCACCGAACCTTAAGTGTGCACACCCTGCAGGTTCGAGAACTATGTAGACATGACCGAGACACTCTCCGGTCAATAACCAATAGCGGGACCTGGATGCCCATATTGGCTCCTGCATATTCTATGAAGATCTTTATCGGTCGAACCTCTATGTCAAGGATGCAATTAATCCCGTATACTGTTCCCTTTGTCCATCGGTATGTTACTTGCCCGAGATTCGATCGTCGGTATCTCTATACCTAGTTCAATCTTGTTACTGGCAAGTCTCTTTACTCGTTCTGTAATACAAGATCCCATGACAAACTCTTTAGTCACATTTCTTGCAAGGCTTGTTGTGATGCTGCATTACCGAGTGGGCCTGAGATACCTCTCCGTCACACGGAGTGACAAATCCCAGTCTTGATCCATGCCAACCCAACAGACACCTTCGGAGATACCTGTAGAGCACCTTTATAGTCACCCGATTACATTGTGACGTTTGATACACACAAGGTATTCCTCCGGTGTCCGGGAGTTGCATGATCTCATGGTCATAGGAATAGATACTTTGACATGCAGAAAAATAGCAATAAACTGACACGATCATATGCTACGTTCATAGTTTGGGTCTTGTCCATTACATCATTCTCCTAATGATGTGATCTCGTTATCAAATGACATCTCATGTCTATGGTCAGGAAACCTTAACCATCTTTGATCAATGAGCTAGTCCTTGAGAGCCTCACTAGGGACATTGTGTTGTCTATGTATCCACACATGTATTTGAGTTTCCAATAAATACAATTCTAGCATGGATAATAAACGATCATCATGAACAAGTAAATATGATAATAACCAATTTATTATTGCCTCTAGGGCATATTTCCAACAGTACCAACCGATTTGTGTCTATCCATCAGAGTGTCTATTCCGACCGAGTTGAACTTGTTCGGCTGTATGACACGCTCCAGGCTCCGAAATCATCTTCCGTGAATTTTCATCCATCACATGATAAGTCCATCTGCAATGCTTTCAAACATGTGCCAATAAATCTTTCACGATTGTCCGCCATATCCCAAGGATTTCAGTTTTGCCGAACTTCTTCACTCCAAATCTAGTACTCGTTGGCACAATGATTGTCACACCCGGTGTTTTTCAACACATTAGTATGATAATAAAGCTTAAAAATTTAGAAAAACAAAAACTTTTTTGTGTGCATGTGATGTTTAAGGTGATTCTTATTTGCTTGCTTGCTTAGGTGTGCCCTAATTCACAGAAATCCTCCTACTCACAAAACTCATCTCCTTGATCCAAATCTTTGCCCAATGATCATGCCATATGTATAGGATATAAAACTACTTTTATACAAAAACAAATTGGCCAAAAAGAATTTGTAGAATTTAGGTTTTAAAAACTCTAAATTGAGGTTTGAACTACAAGTCCTCAAATTAGGGTGAATATTTTACCTCGAAGATTTTATTTGGAACCTATTATCCATAAGACTTCCCAAAACCACAAAAATATATTTTTTTTGTATTTTACTTAAATTTCTTTTTTATCAGGCTAGAAATGGTCTTTTATGATGAAATATATTTTAATGTTTCAAAAATATTTGGGAAAATTTAGGGAAACCGAGTGGACATGTGTTTTCCATATATATGAACTTCAACACATGGTCATGTTCAAACACAAAACCCTCGAAAACCCTTTCTGGATACTTCAAGTATTTGAAATAATTCTATAAAAAGATTATCAAATAAATCCAGGAAAATTCTAGCAAGTCACATATGCCTCATATGATGATCTTGTAAGGTTTCATGTTAATCCAAATTGTTTTGGCTCACAAAAGTTCCCCAAAACACTTTGTGTCCATTTACAACTTTGATCAACTTTCCATTGAAAAGTGCCACCAAATGGGCTCAAATTTGGTGGACAAATTTGAAAGTGCAATCATGCCCTTAATTATATATTGATATTGTTGACAACATACACATAGGAAACTAATCACCTCTGTCAAGTACGTTTCAGGTTTAGTTCTCATGAGATTATCTGTGTGGATCATGTCTCACATACTCATGATATTCAAGTACAGAGAAACAAGACAAAAGGCTCTATATCTTTCGGATTACTCTTGAGTATAGGGATCCTATTGGGTAACGTAGCATAAATTCAAAATTTTCCTACGCCATATTCAGATCTCCCTATGGAGAGACCAACAACAAGAGAGGGGTGAGTGCATCTTCATACCTTTGAAGATCGCTAAGCGGAAGCGTTGCTAGAACATGGTTGATGGAGTCGTACTCGCGGTGATTCAGATCGCGGTGTGATTCCGATCTAGTGCCGAACCACAGCACCTCCGCGTTCAACACACGTGCAGCTCGACGACGTCTCCCACACCTTGATCCAGCAAGGAGGAGGGAGAGGTTGGGGAAGATCTCCAGCAGCACGACGGGATGGTGTCGATGGAGAGACGAGGTCTCCCGGCACGGCTTTGCCAAGCACCATGGGAGAGGAGGAAGAAGAAGAGCAGGGCTGCGTCGAGAGAGAGATGGAAAACCGTATCTCCAAAGGCCAAAAAACCCCACTATATATAGGGGGAGGGGAGGGGTGGCGCCCCCTTTAGGGTTTCCCCCTTAAGGGGGGCGGCAGCCCTAGATGGGAGAGGCGGGCGGCGGCCAGGGAGGAGGGGGTGGCGCACCCCTAGGTGGGCCTTAGGCCCACCAGCGCCTAGGGTTTCCCCTCCCTCCCTCTCTCGTGCGCCTGGGCTGAGTGTTGGGGGCGCACCAGCCCACCTAGGGGATGGTTCCCTCCCACACTTGGCCCATGTAGCCTTCCGGGGCTTGTGGCCCCTCCCGGTGGGCCTCCGGAACCCTTCTGGTGGTCCTGGCACTTTGCCGGTGGTGCCCGAAACATTTCCGGCGTCCAAACCCATCCATCCTATATATCAATCTTTACCTCTGAACCATTCCAGAGCTCCTCGTGATGTCCGGGATCTCATCTGAGACTCCGAACATCCTTCGGTAACCTCGTATAACAATTCCCTATAACCCTAGTGTCATCGAACTTTAAGTGTGTAGACCCTACGGGTTCGGGAATCATGCAGACATGACCGAGACACTCTCCGGCCAATAACCATCAGCGGGATCTGGATACGCATGGTTGAAAGTGCATGCTATGCCCCTAATCGACTTTTGGTGTTAATGACAACACATACATAGGAAACTAATCCTATTTGTTGAGTGTATCTCACGATGGCAAGTACTTTAGTAGGTTGAGAATTATGTGCCAAAGGTGGTCTGAGAAGATCGGGATTTATACTTCGAGAAGGCTCGGGATTAAGAAAAGATGATGTAGACTATACTTTTGAGTTTACTGATATTGAGTATAGGGATCCCGCACTATTAAGAGGGGATCACAGGTTTTGCGATGAACTTGCTCATACCACATCTTCACTGTCATACCCAATACCACATATTCTCCACTCCGTTCTTATCTCAAAACAGGTCTATTGCCTCGGACGCCCGGCTCCCTCCGGACGTCCGAGGGCCGGACGACCGGCACGCTTCGGAAATCCGGAGCCCTCCACCAGAAGTTTGTGAGTCATATAACTCGGATTTCCGGCTCCCTCCGGACATCCGAGGGCCGGACGTCCGGCCAGCCTCGGAAATCCAGAGCCCTGCACCAGAAGAACATGAGCTCTATAACTTGGATTTCCGGCTCTCTCCGAACGTCCGAGGGCCGGACGTCCTTTCCCCTTCGGAAATCCGGAACCTCCCACCAGAAGAAGTTGAGTCGAATAACTCGGATTTCCGATCCTCTCTGGACGTCCGGTGGCTGTTCAATTCACAGTATTTTCAATCATATCTATAGGCCTCGGACGACCGACCCCTCACGGACGCCCGGACTTCCGGCAACTGTCGGACGTCCGGACCCTGTGTGACTTAAAGTGTCCCCAACGGCTGTTTTTCACTCCCCACTATATATATTCTTCTCCTACCCCGTGAAAGGTTGTTCAACACAGCTAGAATACACCCAAGAACACCTTTCTTCTCACTCACTCTTGTCTACACCAAATCCTAGACCCCAAGAGCATTTGTGAGTCCCTTTGAGTGTTGTTCCAATCAAAAGATAGATCGTCTCCCTCTCCTCCTTCCCACCAAAGTGATTTGTGATTTGAGCAAGTTTTGAGCAATCCCCGTGATCTTGTTACTCTTGGAGGTTGGAGACTCCTAGGCGGTAGGAGTCTTCGGAGAGGAATCAAACCATTGTGATTTCCCCCGGAAAGTTTGTGAAGGTTTGGAAGCCACCTCAAGGCTTACCACTAGTGGTTGAGAAACACCTTCATGGAGTTATCTCAAAGGGAGAATAGGGTGAGCCTTCGTGGCGTTGGTGTGCCTTCGTGGTAACATCCACCCCTCTAACGGTGACGTAGCTTCCCTCCAAGGAAGTGAACATCGGGATACATCCTTGTCTCTCTTGGAGTTTCGGTTATTCCTAACCCTAACTCTCTACTTGTGTTAATCCTTATTACGTACTTGTATTTGATTATTGTTTACCGCTTGTCTTACTTCACTCTAAATAGCTTACTCCTTGTCGTAGCAATTATTAGGCCTACACTCATATTCCGCACTTTTGCCTAAAATTGCTAAGTAATTATTAAAATTTGGATTTGTACCTATTCACCCCCCTCTAGGTCCATCTCGATCCTTTTCAATTGGTATCAGAGTCTCGTGCTCTATTCTTGTGGCTTAACCGCCCTAGAGTGAGATGGATGAGGTTCCAGCTATGGTAGCTCTAGTGCAGAGGGACGGGACTTCCACGGAAGTCAAGTCTTTCACCTCTGAGGACCTGGAACGGGCCCTTGCCAAGCAAAAAGAGGAGCATGATGCTTCTCTTGAGGCCATGGTCCAAATGAGACTGGCATCACTAACCACGGGGACAACCATGTCCCCGAGGGCCTTAGGGCCACATGTGCATGGTACTTCATTTGGCCAACAACCTCCGGAAAGGAACCAAACCAGTGTTCCATGGCTTTATGCTAGATCTCAAATTGAGAAACCTAAGTACAATCCTAGAGGAAAACCTCCCTTGCTTGATGACAATTCCGATTTTGCTTTGTGGAGAGTTGGTATGTAGGATCATCTTAGGTACGCCAATGATGAGATGTTGGACATCCTCGAGCATGGGTACAATCCTGCAGATCCAAGGTGCCTCACTCTTAGAGAAACTTATGACAAGCATCTCAATGACACTGCGATCATGTGCATAAGAAAAGGAATGAATGACAAGCAACGGAGACCTTACATTCACATCACAAGTGCCAAGGAACTGTGGGATAGCATTATAAGGACCAAGATCGGTACCTCCACTCTTCGGCTTGCTCAAATTGAAATTGCCAAGGGATAATTACAGAATTTCTGTATGGAAAAGGGTGAATCTCCCAAGCAACTACTAGAACGGCTCATGACTCCCGCCGCAGACATTGAGTCATGTGACTGTGACAAGACGCAAGATGGTTTCAATCTGACCAAGAGATTTCTTGTGGACAAGTTACTTCACGCTCTTGCTCCGTATCACCATCAAATGGTATGGGACATGAGGCAGCACCATGGGTTCAAAGAAATGACTCCAGATGACATCATATCCACTTTCCAATTATTTGAAGAGTCAAAGGCAAATGCAACAAAGCACCTTGCCATGCATGGCACTTAAACATCAAAGATAAATCTTGCTTTGAAAGCCAAGCATGAATGTGACGAAGAAGAAAGTGAAGAAGAAGAAGGTCATGATGACTGCAAAGATGGTGATGATGTTGACTCTGATGAAAGCCCATCTTATGAGGACATTGCTCTCTTTGTAAAGAAGTTCAGTGCAGGAAAGTTCAAGGGAAGATTCCCAAATAAGAAGGTAAGGAAATGCTATAACTGTGAGGAAACCAACCACTTCTCCAATGACTATCCTTATGAGAAGAGAGAAGACAAACCAAGGTTTCCAAAGACCTTTGTAAAGAAGAAGTTGCCAAACCCTATGAACTCCAAGCTCAAGAGGACAGATGGAAGAGCAATGGTTGCACAAGAAGAATCAGATCCAGAGGATGTTGGTGGAGTTGCCGGAGTAGCTCAGGATACACAAAACACCTTGAGGCTAGTCAACAAAAGTGGTGATGTTGTTCACTACAACTATATGAACGACTACAAGGGCAACGCTCACAAGTGTTTGATGGCAAAGACTGCCATGGGAGATGAGGAAGACCAAAGCTCCCATGATAAGGTTAAGGTAACTACACGGTTAAACTCTTTCAGTCTAGCTTCTACTCCATCTGATGAGTATCTTGATGCGGAAGATCACTATGAGGAGAATGACTTAGATCACCCCATGTTTGCTAAAATAAAAAAAAATATGTGCTCTCTTAATGGAAAGAAGCTCACTATGTTTCGCATACTTATGGAAATGGTGAGTAAGCACACCAATACCATCAAGGAACTCGAAACCCTCGTCACTGAGGAGAAGGAAAGAAATGAAATCCTTGAGCAGAAAGTCTTGTATGAGGAAGCACAAAATGATGCATTATGCTCAAAAGTAGGTGAAAATCTTGATAAACATGCTAATGATCTTGCCTCCGAAAAAGGCTGAATTTGTGTGCAAAGAATTACTAAATGATAAAAACCGACTTGTGAACTCTCATGCTTCCCTTTCTAAGGACTGTGAGCATCTATCCTTGTCTCTCAAAGACAAGAAAGAGAAACTCACTGTTCTTACAAAGAGCTTTGAGGCACTTAAGGTTACTTATCTTGACACTTTAGCTAAGGCCTACTCCTCATCTATCATTAATGTTGATACCTGCACTACTAACTCTAGTAGTGAACTGACATCTATCCTTGAGGAAAACTGTTCACTAAAGGCACAGTTAGACAGAGGTCTCATGACATGTGCACAAGGACAAAATACTCTCAATGAGATCTTAAGTCGACACAATGGAGGCTTCGCCAAGGAAGGGCTTGGGTTCAACCCAAGCACTGCCAAGAAAAGTGCATCTCCTCTCAAGTGTAACACTCCGCTTAAAGAAATATTTGTACGAGAGGGACACAAGGAGAAAGGTAAGGTTGTGAGTGGATCGGCCACTAGGGGTTCGCCTACTCACAACAAGACAACCAAATTCATGCCTCCATCCTATGTACTATGCAAATCAAAGGAAGGAGAGGTTTATGCTAAATTCGTTGGTCCCCGTAATGCATTCCGATTCTATGCTATTTGGGTCCCTAAGACTCTTGTAACTAATGTGAAAGGCCCCATGACAAAATGGGTACCTCAAACCAAGTCTTAATTCGTTACAGGCTGTTTTCTTCGGAGGAGCCAAATGGGTGATCGACAGTGGATGCACCAATCATATGACCGGAGATAGTAACTTGCTCTATGACTTCATGCAAGCCATTCGACCATACATGAGCATTGTATTTGGTGGAGGGTCGAAAGGGCAGGTAATTGGGTTGGGCAAGGTGGCAATCACTAATGACATGTCTATTGCAAATGTCATGCTTGTCAAATCTCTTCAATATCATTTACTTTCAATTCGCCAATTGGCTTCCGTTGGTTATGACACATTATTTGGACTAACGGATGTGAAAGTCTTTAAGAGAGACACTCTCGAAGTGGCCTTTGTTGGAGAGTTGGATGGCAACCTTTACATGGTTGATTTCTCGAAAGAGAGCACCTTCCATACAACTTGTCCAATGGCCAAGGCCGACATGGGATGGCCGTGGCATCGCCGGCTCGCCCATGTTGGCATGAAAAATCTTCAAAATCTCTTAAACGGCAATCACATCCTTGGACTAACAAATGTATCTTTTAAGAAAGATCGTGTGTGCAATGCATGCATAGCTGGGAAACAACATCAATCAAAACATCCACCCAAGAACATTGTATCCACTTCGAGGCCGTTAGAGCTCCTTCATGTGGATCTGTTTGGGCCTCCTTCATGGGCAAGTCTTGGAGGGAAAAGGTATGGCCTAGTCATTGTTGATGATTACTCAAGATATACATGGGTGTTCTTTCTCAAGTCCAAGGACGAGACGAATATCACCTTCATTGATTTTGCCAAACAAGCCCAGCGGAAGTTTGACAAGGACATCAAGGCAGTAAGAAGTGATAATGGCTCTAAGTTCAAGAACTACACCCTAGAAGAATTTCTTAGTGATGAGGGAATTGAACATCAGTACTCCGCACCTTACACCCCTCAGCAAAATGGTGTGGCAGAAAGGAAGAACCGGACACTTGTGGAAATGGCAAGGTCCATGTTAGACGAATACAAGTCACCACATAGTTTTTGGGCTGAGGCCGTCAACACAGCATGTCATGCATCAAACCGGCTCTTCCTTCGATCAATATTGGAGAAGACTCCATATGAGCTCCTAACTGGGAACAAGCCAAATGTTAAGTACTTTCGTGTGTTTGGATGCAAGTGTTTCATCCTCAACAAACGGGAACGGATAGGAAAATTTCAATCCAAAACAACTGAAGGTATTTTTGTTGGCTATGGGTCAAACTCTCACGCCTACAGAGTCTACAACAAATCCACTGGATGTGTTATAGAAACCTATGACGTGACGTTTGATGAATTTAACCGCTCCCATGGGGAGCAAGTTAATCTAAATGATGCAGGTGAAGAAGACTCCCCACAAGATATCTTAAACATGGGTGTAGGTGCACTTCTTCCCATGGAACAAAGACCCCATGATGATGAAGATGATGAGAGTATTTCTCATCCTCAAGACAGTTCACTGCCCGTACCTCCACAAGATACTAGCACACACATCATGCCAGTCGTTGAGGATCAAGTGGGAGAACATGTCTCTCACCCTGATCACACTCAAGAACAAGTTGATCTTCAAAAGGTAGAACAAAGTATGGGTATGTTTGATGATGAACCTCAACAAGTGCAACGCGAAGAGGAATATCTTCCTACGCACATAAATGATCCATATGTTGAGGACGTTGATGATGGAAATGAAGTCGAACCTCGTGAAACCTTGACCTCCATCATGCCACGTGTGGCCGGTCGTGTTGATATTGATCAAATCCTCACCGGCGTATCGGAAGGTAGAGTGACTCGTAAACAATTAACAAACTTTTGTGCTCACTTTTCGTTTGTCTCTAGTACTGTGCCACACAGGGTTCAGTATGCATTGTGTGACAATGACTGGCTCCTTGCTATGCAAGAGGAGCTAAACAGTTTTACACGCAAGGAAGTATGGTCATTGGTAGAACAACCAACTGAGGAACATAATGTCATTGGAACTAAATGGATTTTCAAGAACAAGGAAGATGAGAATGGGACTGTCCTACGCAACAAGGCAAGGTTAGTAGCACAGGGGTACTCCCAAGTTGAAGGTTTGGACTTTGGTGAAACTTTCGCCCCTGTTGCTCGTGTTGAGTCCATTCGCATTTTATTGGCCTATGATGCTTTCAATGGGTTTACCTTGCATCAAATGGATGTGAAAAGTGCTTTTCTTAACGGTCCTCTGCAAGAAGAGGTATATGTATCACAACCACCTGGGTTTGTTGACCCTCACCACAAAGACCATGTATATAAACTTCACAAGGCTCTGTATGGCCTCAAACAAGCACCCCGTGCTTGGTACGATCATCTTAAGAAGTTCCTACTCGATGATGGCTTTGTGGTGGGGGTGATCGATCCCACTCTTTTTACTAAGAGGGAAAATGGTGATTTGATCTTATGCCAAATCTATGTAGATGACATCATTTTTGGTTCTCCTAACATCCATTTATGCAAGAAGTTTGCGGCTTCCATGACCAAGACCTTTGAGATGTCACTCAACACGGACTTGAAGTTCTTTCTTGGGTTTCAAATACAACAATTTCAAGAAGGGATTTTCTTGTCTCAAACTAAGTACCTCAAGGACATTCTTGAAAAATTTGATATGACAAATGCTAAACCAATGAAGACACCCATGGCCACAGATGTGGTTCTAAATGAAGACACAAACGGTATTCCTTTTGACCCATCTACTTACCGCTCCATGATTGGTTCGCTACTGCGCATCTAGACCGGACATCATGTTAAGTGTAGGCATATGTGCTAGATTTAAAGCTTCCCCTAGGGAAAGCCATCATACGGCGGTTAAGCATATTCTTAGATACCTTGTTCACACCCCAAAGTTAGGCTTATGGTACCCCAAGGATGCAAAGTTTGATCTTATTGGGTACTCCGATGCGGATTGGGCCGGTGACAAAGTGGGATGGAAATCCACTTCCGGTGCATGTCAGTTTCTTGGACGCTCCTTGGTAAGTTGGTCCTCGAAAAAGCAGAACTGTGTTTCTCTCTCCACGGCCGAGGCCGAATATATTGCAGCCGCAAGCTGTGCAACCCAACTGCTATGGATGAGGCAAACACTAAAGGATTATGGTATCACGTATCGACACGTTCCTCTTCTCTGTGATAATGAAAGTGCCATAAAGATCTCTGAGAACCCCATTGATCACCCTCGCACAAAACATATTGATATTAGATATCATTTCTTGAGAGACCATGTGCAAAAGGGTGACATTGATATTACCCATGTGGGTACCGACATGCAGTTAGCCGACATTTTCACCAAGCCACTTAGTGTAGCTAGGTTCTGTCAACTTAGGCGTGAACTTGGTATCTTGGACCTTGACAACATATCTTGAAACCTTGCACACATACACACACTCACATTATGTTTGTGTCTTGATGTGGGCATGCATTTAGGGGGAGTGAGTCTTAATTTTCTGTTTTTAAGCATACAAAGTACGCATAAATCAATTTCTGTCTCCAAGTAGTACATGTAATGCTTGTAGGCAACTATGTTCGTACTTTTTGTGAGAAACCATGCAAGTCATCATCTCAAAAAAATCCAGAATCAGCCTCTGCCTCCTCCTCCTTCTCGGACGTCCGACATGTCTCGGACGTCCGGCGGCAAATCCCCTTCCGGTCGTCCGATCAGTGTCGGTCGTCCGACGCCACAATCCCCTCCGGACGTCCGACGCATCGGGCCTATAAATAGCTGGGCGCGGGGCTGGGCTTTGCCCTAGCCCTCACGCGCCCCTTTTCTCCCCTATAGCTGCCACCGCCAGCTCCAGGAGCTCCCGCCAGTGCCGCCAGACTCGAGATCGGGTCGATCTCCTCCGCGGATCCTCCTATTCTTCCTCCTCTTCCTTCGCGGGATCCGTCTACAGATTGCTCCTCCGTTCCCTTCGGGTTTGTTTTGGTTCCCTCTCTCTCCCAAGTCTCCATGATTCGTTCCTTATTTGGGATTTTTTTTCATCCGCGTAGGATATTGTGCACCATGCCGAAGACCAAGCACACCGCTCGGAAGAACGTGGCTGGCTCATCATCTCGCGCCCCTCCTAGCACGGGGTCGGACTCGGATGGGCCACGCCGTCCCTTCAAACGGACTGCCCGGCGTTCTCCATCTCCACAACTCCCCTCGTCGTCTGATGGTGATGACCCCGACTTCGAGGAGGATCTTGCCGCCGAGGACTTTGCTGACCAGCACGCCGATCGGAGGTCCAAGCCAAAGCCCGGGACTCGTAGGGCGTCCTACATGCCACCACCTCCTCCTGCTCAGCCCGCAGGTGAAGCTCGCCGCATCTCACTAGAACCCCGTGCTACCTTAGGTCATGCAATCACGAACTTCACCACACTTGCCAAGTCGTCATACCTCACTTTCCGCCGTGACATTGATCAATACGCTGTCGTACGTGACTCTACATACTCACGTTTCCGCACACACGTCCAAGCGGACATTTTTACTACAGTCATAGTTCCTAAGGGTCTGTCTGTTCATCTCTACATAGATCTTGAGCATATTCGCATGCACCCGGCGAAATACCCGGGTGCCATTGAGCTTATTGAGGCATCGGGGCTTGCCGCCCCGTTTTCTTTTCATCGCGATTTTAATGCTGCTGCTTCACCAGTTCTATGCCACATGCTACTTTTCTCCAAACCACACTGTCAGCTGGATTACCTCTGACGTTCGCTTCACAGCTCCTTATGATACATTTGTTGCCGCACTTGGTTTCCCCAACTCCGGCTTCAAAATACATAGGGATGATCCTAACCATGCGCCTAAGTCCATTGAGGCGTGTGGGTATATTCTCAAACCACTAAGTGAGCTTGATGCGGATGAACGCATGAAGGACCATAACCAGGTATCCATCTGGCGCTCACCTTACTTCATCATTTTTCAGTGTCTCATCCGCACCATCTATCCCAAGATGGGTGATAAGGGTTCTTGCAGTGGCTATTATATTGACATCATGTCTCACTTGTACGAGCACCCCAAGAGCAAAATTAATGTGCCTCATTTTCTATGGCATGAGATTTGGCTTGCTAGCTTTCAGTACAAGCGAGCCTTTCCTCATGCCCCCTTCATCCAGACTCTTATTAATCATGTTGCCGATTTCTCTGTGGCTGTCACTCACACACATCGCAAGTGGGTCATTCCCGCTCACATGGCGGATAACTATGCTCCCAAGAAAACCCCCTCATCCTCCACATCCACTCGCCGCATTGCTGCCCGGTCCGCCACCCCCTCATCTAGCTCCGCTCCTCTCGGTCGCATTGCCAAATTCCTTGCCAAGGCGCATTCTGCTTTGATGAAGGCCGTCTCTTTCCAGTGTGGTCAAACCCATGATGTGGTTTCTCGCTTAGTCTCCTCCAAGAATGCCCTCAAGGGTCGTCTGAGAGCCTCGGGCGCTCTTGATGTGAGTGATGATGAGGCTCCTCCTGCTGCTCCTCCTACTGACTTTGGCTTCCCATCTGGTCGTGAGTGGGCTGATTTCCTTGACGAGGCTGGTGGCAGTGGCTTGCTTGATGATGCTGATGAGCTCTGAGCGTGGTTGGTGCTGTTGGTGATGTTGGTGCCTCCCTTTTTGGTACTTGGTGCCAAAGGGGAGTAATGTATCGTAGTTTTCTTTTAGTCTTTGGAGATTTAATGTAATGGATAAACTCATGTATGGCTACTTATGAATGATTGTGATTTGCTATGGATTGCTATGATATCATCATAGACTATTATGTTTTGCTCCACTCTTTCTATGATGATCTATTATATTTACATGTTGATCCAGTATATGTTTGATAAACACATTAAAGGGGAGCTTCGATATTTTATCATGCATATACTAAGGGGGAGCTCCGTACTAAATATCTCCTAGGCTATAATGTATGTTAAATCTTTTTGAGACCTATGTATATGTTGTCATCAACTACCAAAAAGGGGGAGATTGAAAGTGCATGCTATGCCCCTAATCGACTTTTGGTGTTAATGACAACACATACATAGGAAACTAATCTTATTTGTTGTGCGTATCTTAGGATGGCAAGTACTTTAGTAGGTTTAGAATTATGTGCCAAAGGTGGTCTGAGAAGATCGGGATTTATACTTCGAGAAGGCTCGGGATTAAGAAAAGATGATGTAGACTATACTTTTGAGTTTACTCATATTGAGTATAGGGATCCCGCACTATTAATAGGGGATCACAGGTTTTGCGATGAACTTTCTCATACCACATCTTCACTGTCATACCCAATACCACATATTCTCCACTCTGTTCTTATCTCAAAACAGGTCTATTGCCTCGGACGTCCGGCTCCCTCCGGACGTCCGAGGGCCGGACGACCGGCAGGCTTCGGAAATCTGGAGCCCTCCACCAGAAGTTTGTGAGTCATATAACTCGGATTTCCGGCTCCCTCCAGACATCCGAGGGCCGGACGTCCGGCCAGCCTCGGAAATCCGGAGCCCTGCACCAGAAGAACATGAGCTCTATAACTCGTATTTTCGGCTCTCTCCGGACGTCCGAGGGCCGGACGTCCGTTCCCCTTCGGAAATCCGGAACCTCCCACCACAAGAAGTTGAGTCGAATAACTCGAATTTCCGGTCCTCTCCGGATGTACGGTTGCTGTTCAATTCATAGTATTTTCAGTCATATCTACAAGCCTCGGACGACCGACCCCTGTCGGACGTCGGACCCCTCGCGGACGCCCGGACTACCGGCAACTGTCGGACGTCCGGACCCTGTGTGACTTAAAGTGTCCCCAACGGCTGTTTTTCACTCCCCACTATATATACTCTTCTCCTACCTCATGAAAGGTTGTTCAACACAGCTAGAATACATCCAAGAACACCTTTCTTCTCACTCACTCTTGTCTACACCAAATCCTAGATCCCAAGAGCATTTGTGAGTCCCTTTGAGTGTTGTTCCAATCAAAAGATAGATCGTCTCCCTCTCCTCCTTCCCACCAAAGTGATTTGTGATTTGAGCAAGTTTTGAGCAATCCCCGTGATCTTGTTACTCTTGGAGGTTGGAGACTCCTAGGCGGTAGGAGTCTTCGGAGAGGAATCAAACCATTGTGATTTCCCCCGGAAAGTTTGTGAAGGTTTGGAAGCCACCTCAAGGCTTACCACTAGTGGTTGAGAAACGCCTTCATGGAGTTATCTCAAAGGGAGAATAGGGTGAGACTTCGTGGCGTTGGTGTGCCTTCGTGGTAACATCCGCCCCTCTAACGGTGACGTAGCTTCCCTCCAAGGAAGTGAACATCGGGATACATCCTTGTCTCTCTTGGAGTTTCGGTTATTCCTAACCCTAACTCTCTACTTGTGTTAATCCTTATTACGTACTTGTATTTGATTATTGTTTACCGCTTTTCTTACTTCACTCTAAATAGATTACTCCTTGTCGTAGCAATTATTAGGCCTACACTCATATTCCACACTTTTGCCTAAAATTGCTAAGTAATTATTAAAATTTGGATTTGTACCTATTCACCCCCCTCTAGGTCCATCTCGATCCTTTTCAATGGTGGCTCCCACATGTTCCACGATGATCTCATCGGATGAACCACGATGTCAAGGATTCAATCAACCCCGTATACAATTCCCTTTGTTTGTCAGTATAGTACTTGCCCGAGATTCGATCGTCGGTATACCTATACCTTGTTCAATCTCGTTACCGGTAAGTCTCTTTACTCGTTCTATAGCACGTCATCCTGTGACTAAATCCTTAGTCACATTGAGCTCATGATGATGTTCTACTGAGTGGGCCCAGAGATACCTCTCCGTCACACGGAGTGACAAATCCCGATCTCTATTCGTACCAACCCAACAGACATTTTCGGAGGTACCCGTAGTGCACCTTTATAGTCACCCAGTTACGTTGTGAGGTTTGATACACCCAAAGCACTCCTATGGTATCCGGGAGTTGCACAATCTCACGGTCAAAGGAAAAGACACTTGACATTAGAAAAGCTTTAGCATACGAACAATACGATCTAGTGCTATGCTTAGGAATGGGTCTTGTCCATCACATCATTCTTCCAATGATGTGATCCCGTTATCAATGACATCTAATGTCCATGATCAGGAAACCATGATCATCTATTGATCAACGAGCTAGCCAATCTACAGGCTTGCTAGGGACACATTGTGATCTATTTATTCACACATGTATTACTGTTTCCTGTTAATACAATTATAGCATGAACAATAGACGATTATCATGAACAAGGAAATATGATAATAACCATTTTATTATTGCCTCTAGGGCATATTTCCAACGGATCCCACACTATTAAGATGGGATCACTAATTCTCGCAATAGACTTGCTAAAAAATCCAAGAAAAGCTTTGTGGTTGAGTTCGTGTCTTAAATAGACTGCTTTGGCCTATGATGGCTTGGACGTCCGACGGTCTCCGGAGGTCCGACGGTCTCCGGACGTCCGACACTTCACAACTCTTGGCGACGCCTCCGGAGGTTTGGAGCTACCTTACCCGCATCAATTCATCAGATTTCTGGTCCTTTCGGTCGACCGGCCTTCGGACGTCCGTGTGTGGTCGGAAATCCGACGCCGTTCCAACAAAACCAAACTGACCGCACGTCCGGCCCTTCCGGACGACCGACGATCTTTAGTCGTCCGAACACTATGTTGAACCTCCCTCTTTTGTGTTGGTTTGCTGTCCTCAATGTCCGGTCGTCCGACCCCTATCGGACATCCGGCCCTTCCCGTGTGCCCGGACAACCGGATCCTGTCGGACATCCGACAAGTGCGCAACATAAGTGACCTCCAATGGGCATTTGACACCACTACTATATATACCCCCTTTCGAGCTCGGGTGGGGGCCATCCAACACACCACAAAAGATTCCAATAACACCTTTCTCTCTCACTCTCTCCATTCCTCACCAAATCTTAGATTCCAAGAGCGTTTGTGAGATTTCTTTAGTGTTGTTCCAGTCAAAAGACAAATCGTCCTCCTCTCCTCCTCTCAACCAAAGTAATTTGTGATTTAAGCAAGTCTTGAGCGATTCCTTGATCTTTTTACTCTTGGAGGTTGGAGACTCTTAGGCGGTAGGAGTTCTTCGGAGAGGAATCAAACTTCTGTGATTTCCCCCGAAAAGTTTGTGAGGGTTTGGAGGCCACTTCAACGCCTACCACTAGTGGTTGGGGAACGCCTTTGTGGTGGTGTATCAAGGAGAGAATAGGGCGAGCCTTCATGGCGTTGGTGTGCCTTTGTGGTAACATCCATGTAACAACCCAAGTGCAACCCTTGCCATCTTTGTAATATGTTCCATGTGGAGACCTTATATGTTTGCCATCTTGTGCTTGGATAAATAAAGTTTTGCTTCATGTCATTCGTCTGAAGCATCATGGCATCATGTCATTATTCATAAGTTTGCATATTTCTTGTGTGAAATGGTATGTTATGGTGTGTTGTGGTGAGTGTGTGCTTGCAACCAGATGCTAGTATGTGAAACCCCTCCCTACAATTTCTTTAAACTATGTCACCATCTCCTTCTTATTTCAAAATTCAAGATATGTGGTGTTTTTGCAAGGCCCTAGTCCTCCCTACAAATGTTGTTAAGTTGCCTAATATTTTGTAGGATATTCTAAAATAGTTGTTAGCCATGTGCTGCTTTCCACCCTTTTGCATTTTTGCAAAAATATATTCAATGGTGATTTATTTTCTTCCTTTAAGAATCCCAAAACCTTTGTTTATAAAGTTGTAGATATATTCAGCATCCGAAATCTATTTCAAAAATAGCAAACGATGGAAAACAACCACTGTTGGGAAATTGATAGAAGTGCGAATACTCATGACGATATCCAAGACAATGATCATATATATGCATCACATCCAAGATTAGTAGACCGACTCCTACCTGCATCTACTACTATTACTCCACACATCGACCGCTATCCAGCATGCATCTAGTGTATTAAGTTCATGGAAAAAGGGAGTAATGCAATAAGAACAATGACATGATGTAGACAAGATCTATTCATGTAAGAATAGACCCCATCGTTTAATCCTTAATAGCAACAATCAATACGTGCCTTGTTGCCCCTTCTGTCACTCGGAAAGGACACGGTAAGATCGAACCCATCACAAAGCACCTCTTCCCATTGCAAGATAAATAGATCAAGTTGGCCAAACAAAACCCAAATATCAGAGAAGAAATACGAGGCTATAGTAATCAAGATTGGATATTAAATCAAAGCAAATCTGATCATAAACTCACACTTCACCGGATCCCAACAAACACACCGAGAAAGTCATTACATCAAATATCTCCAAGAGACCATTGTATTGAGATACAAAGAGAGAGAGAGAGAGAGAGAGAGAGAGAGAGAGAGAGCCATCTAGCTACTTCCTACAGACCCATAGGTCTGATATGAACTACTCATGCATCATCGCTGAGGCACCAATGAGGATGATGAACCCCTCCGTGATCGTGTTCCCCTCCGGCAAGGTGTTGAAAAAGGGCTCTAGATTGGATCTCGTGTTTATGGAACTTGCGGCAGCTCGAACAAAATTTCATGGAGTCCTCTAGGGTTTCCGGAATATTGGAGTATTTATAGAGCGAAGAGGCGGTGCAGGAGGCCACCGAGGAGGGCACAACCCACGAGGCCGCATGTGGCCTTCCTGGCGCACCAGGTGGGTGGTGCTCCCCTCGGAGCCCCCGTGTGGTACTTCTTTGGCCCATCTTGTGTCTTCTGGCCCAGAAAAATTCTCAAAAAAGTTTCATTGTGTTTGGACTCCGTTTGGTACTGATATTCTGCGAATTAAAAACAAGCAAAAAACAGCAACTAGCATTGGGCACTCTGTCAATAGGTTAGTCCCAAAAACTGATATAAAGTTGTTATAAAATTATTGTAAAACATCCGAGAATGATAATATAATAGCATGGAACAATAAAAATTATATATACATTGGAGACGTATCAGCATCCCCAAGATTAATTCCTGCTCGTCCTCGAGTAGGTAAATGATAAAAATAGAATTTTTGATGTGGAGTGCTGCCAAACATGTTCATCACATTTTATTTTCTTATAGCATGGACATTTGTATTTTTTATATGGTTCAAATCAATAGTCTAGTTTTCACATGAAGACTTTAATACTCAAGCATATCAACAAGCAACCATGTCTTTCAAAATATCAACACTAAAGCAAATTATCCCTAGCCCATCATGCTCAATCATTGATCCATTCATGAAACTCACTCGCATATTAACTACACCCAATTTTTAAGTACGATCATAGTGCCCCCTAGTTGGTGCTTTATAAGAAAAATGGAGACTAAAAATAAAAATTGCATAAAGTAAATAGAAAGGCCCTTCGTAGAGGGAAGTAGGGATTTGTAGAGGTGCCAGAGCTCAAGGATTAAAATGAGAGATAAAAATTATTTTGGGTGGCATGCCTTTCCTGTCAATGAAAACGATCGAGTAGTTTCCAATATTTCCATGCTAGATACATCATAGGTGGTTCCCAAACAGAAAATAAAGTTTATTCCTTTTTCCACCTTCATTCACATTCCATGGCTAGCCGTATTCACGGGTGCCTTCAATACCAACACTTTCCCAGAAATTTATTATTTGACAACAAGAAGTAAATTCATTTTTCATTTCAGGACTAGGCATCACTAATACCTTTACCGTACTCTCGTGCAATGACAAGTGAATAAACACTTATCTTGAGAATAACACATCTAGCATGGAAAAATATCATCCACCCCCTACCGTCTCATGAGCGGTACAAGCACACAAAAGAGAAGTTTATTTTGAATATTAGATATGGCACATGCAAATTTTCTTAAAACAGCACGGAAATACCACATATAGGTAGGTATGGAGGACTCATATGGCAAAACTGGGTTTAAGCGTTTTGGATACACAAGTAGTATTTCTACTTAGTACAAGTGAAGGCTAGCAAATATATTGAGAAGCATCCAACCAAGAAGCAAAAAATCACATAAGCGAGCATTGAGCATAACGAACACCGAATAATGCACCACAAGTAGGATGTAATTTCATTGCATAACTATTGACTTTCATGCTTGCATAGGGAATCACAAACCTTAACACCAATATTCTTACTAAAGCATAATTACTCACCAACATGACTCACATATCACTATAAACATATCTCAAAACTATTACAAGGAATCAAGTTTATTTTGTCCAATGATCTTCATGAAAGCTTTTATTATATCCCTCTTGAATATCTATCACTTTGGGACTAATTTCATACAGTGCAATTTCTTTTAGCAAGCTCAAGCAAATTTAAGTGAAGATCATGAGCATAAAAATTATCATCTCCCAAAATAATATAAGTGAAGCATGAGAGAAATTCTTCAAAATTACTACTCTCAAATAAATCTAAGTGAATCATGAGAGCATTTCTTCAAAAATATGAAAGCACATCGTGCTAAAAAAAGATATAAGTGAAGTACTAGAGCAATTCCATAGCTCTAAAAGATTTAGGTGAAGCATACAGAGCAATTCTACACAAGTCATGGCATAATTTTGGCTCTCTCAAATAGGTGTGTCCAGCAAGGATAGATGAAACAAAAAAAACAAGCAAAGACTCAAATCATACAAGACGCTCCAAGCAAAACTCATAATATGTGACGAATAAAAATATAGTCTCAAGTAAAGTACCGATGGTCGTTAGAAGAAAGAGGGGATGCCACTCGGGGCATCCCCATGCTTAGTTGCTTGATACTTCTTGAATATTATATTGGGTTGCCATGGGAATCCCCAAGCTTAGACTTTTGTTACTCCTTATTTCTTCATCCATCGTGATCTCAACCATAACTTTAAAACTTCAATCACACAAAACTTAACAAAATTCTCATGAGATCCGTTAGTATAGTAAAGCAAAAATTACTACCTTAAGGTACTGTTGCGAACCCATTCCTATTTTAGTATTGCATTATATCTACTGTATTCCAACTTTACCATGGATTATACCCCCCCAATAAGAGTCATAGATTCATCAAAACAAGCACACAATGCAATGAAAAATGAATTTGTCTTAAATAGAATAGTCTGTAGTAATATGTACTATAACCATACTTATGAAACTCTAAGAATTCTGAAAAATTAGGAAAAATTACAGAATTGGTATTACAATACTGTGTTGAAATTTAAGATCATTATCAGGCTCCATTAAAAATGAAAATTCATGCACTGGAGATAAAGTTTCTGTTTCAGATTCAACATTGTTTTTACTCATCGTATGAATCATTCTAAAGGTCTTACTTGGCACAAACACAAAAAACAAAAAAAAACACAATCATTACAGTAGCATAATTGTGCAAATGCTCAAGAACAGAAAGCAAAAAAGCAAAAATAATTTTATTCATTGGGTTGCCTCCCAACAAGCGCTATCGTTTTATGCCCCTAGCTAGGCATAACACATAGATCTCAAGTGTTGTCATCCTTGGTTTCCAATTCTTCAATCAAGCACTTGGAATTCTTCAAAGATTTAACATATAAATTTTGGATGACAATATTTCTAGGTATAAGATTGAAAATTTTATTCTTGTAAATAGGTTCTTTTATGACTTTAACGAAATCAGGGTGAATGTTAATCATCTTAAGATCTTCTTTGTTATTACTAGAGGCTGCACCCTTGTTTTTAGTGAATTGATTGATCTTGCCAATTTTTACCGGGTTTTTTTTTCAATAGTTTTAGCAGAAGCAAAAGCCGTACTTAGATTACTAAAAATTTCTTCCAACTTATCAATCCGAGAAGGGCTTTCTCCTATTCTTTCGTTCACTACGGCTTTCTTCTCCCTTAATGATCTAAAAACATCACCCTCTTTTGAACCAAATTTATTAGCAAGATCTGCATCTTTTTATCCAAATTTTCAATTTGTTACAAGGTAATCATCTTCTTTCCAATAGCATGTAGTCTCCTCATAACATGCTCAAGAGTTAAAGTTGTTTTATTAATAATAAGGGGTGGTGAGCCTACTAGATTCCCATGGCATAATAAGCATCAAGAGAATGACACATCAAGAAATTCCCACTGGTAATCATATCAAGGACGAACTTATACCAATTGGTTATGCCCACATAAAAACAATGAAGAAGAACGAAGGTAGATTGCTTACGGATAGAACTATTATTAGCATTGCAAATTCGATACCAAGCATCTTTAAGATTTTCCCCTTGTTTCTGCTTGAAGTATAAAACTTCAAAATCCGGTAACAAAGGAGGGGTATTTATGGCAGCCATAACAACAAGATAAGCAAACAAGATTGTGGACAAAACAGTTCTGACGAGAAAACGACGAACGAAAAAGAGGGCGAATAATTTTTTTTGTGAAGTGGGGGAGATGAAAATGAGAGGCAAATGGAAAATAATGTAAATTGCAAGGAGTTGAGATTTGTGATTAGGAGCCAGATAGATGTTGATGATGCTCCCCGACAACGGAACCAGAAATTCCTTTTGATGTCGCTTGAAGTACGTTCGTATTTCCCCAAAAAGGAAGGGATGATGCAACACAACTACGGTAGGTATTTCCCTCGGTGATGAGACCAAGGTTATCGAACCAGTAGGAGAATGACGCAACACTATGTAAACGCTACCTGCACACAAATAACAAATACTTGCAAACCGACTTATAAGAGGGGTTGTCAATCCCTCTCGGGTAAAAGATAGATAGATTTGTGGTAGATTGGATAAATATCTCTCGATAAAACGCGGAATAAAACTAGTAGTAAAAAAAGTGCAGCAAGGTATTTTTGTGTTTTTGATAATATATATTTGGAAATAAAAGTTGCAAATAAAGAAAAAGCAAATAGCAATGTAGATCAGAAAGTATATGATGAGAAAATAGACCCCGGGGTCGTAGTTTTCACTAGTGGTTTCTCTCGAAAATAGCAAACGGTGGAAAACAATCACTATTGGGAAATTGATAGAAGTGTGAATACTCATGATGATATCCAAGACAATGATCATATATAGGCATCACGTCCAAGTTAGTAGACCGACTCCTACCTTCATCTACTAGTATTACTCCACACATCGACCGCTATCCAGCATGCATCTAGTGTATCAAGTTCATGGAAAAACAGAGTAATGCAATAAGAATGATGACATGATGTAGTCAAGATCTATTCATGTGGGAATAGACCCCATCATTTTGTCCTTAATAGCAACGATCAATACCTGCCTTGCTGCCCCTTCTTTCACTCGGAAAGGACACCGTAAGATCGAACCCATCACAAAGCACCTCTTCCAATTGCAAAATAAATAAATCAAGTTGGCCAAACAAAACCCAAATACCGGAGAAGAAATATGAGGCTATAGTAATCAAGATTGTATATTAAATCAAAGAAAATCTAATCATAAACTCACACTTCATCGGATCCCAACAAACACACCGTAGAAAGTTATGACATCAAAGATCTCCATGAGACCATTGTATTGAGATACAAAGAGAGAGAGAGAGAGAGCCATCTAGCTATTGCCTACGAACCCGTAGGTCTGATATGAACTACTCACGCATCATCGGAGAGGCACCAATGAGGATGATGAACCCCTCCGTGATCGTGTTCTCCTCTGATAAGGTGCCAGAAAAGGGCTCTAGATTAGATCTCGTGTTTGTGGAACTTGCGGCAGTTGGAACAAAATTTCGGGGAAACCTCTAGGGTTTCAGGAATATTGAAATATTTATAGAGCGAAGAGGCGATGCGGGAGGCCACCGAGGAGGGCACAACCCACTAGGCCGTGCTTGGCCTCCCTAGCGCGCCCAGGTGGGTGGTGCTCCCCTCGGAGCCCCCTCTGGTACTTCTTTGGTCCATCTTGTGTCTTCTCGCCTAGAAAAATTCTTCAACAAGTTTCGTTGCATTTGGACTCCGTTTGATACTAATATTCTGCGAAGTAAAAAATAAGCAAAAAACAGCAACTCGCACTGGGCACTATATCGATAGGTTAATCCCAAAAAATGATATAAAATTGTTATAAATAATTGTAAAACATCCAAGAATGATAATATAACAACAGAACAATAAAAAAATTATAGATGTGTTGGAGACGTAGCATCCTAGTGCTGTAGGGGAGAGCATCCACGGAGGCCACGTCGGTAGCCGAACGATTTGATGGACGCCCGGCGCCCTAGATCATAACCTGTCACCAACCTAGACTAGCCCCTTGGTCCATTTTCCCCTTCTCCTCGTCTCGTCATCACCGGTAGGTTTCTTCCCCGCCATAGCTGTCGCCACATCCGCCATGCTGTGGCCAAGCACTAGTTCGTGCTTGGGGTGACTTCTCCGTCGCGGTTCTGATGCTCCGGTGCCGCGGGAAATGCGTCCCCGTCGCCCCTCTTCTTCTTCGGCAACGCGCTCGACGCCAGGACCTAGATCAACGCGTCATCGCAAGGTCTGTGTCGTGCCTTCAGTTCCGTGTTCTTGTCCTAGTTGAGCTATGTACCGCTGCCCTCCTCTCTGCTTTTTCTCTTAGCGCATGGTTTCGTGTGCTCATAGATCCGGTCGTGCCATAGTATTGCTCCCGTAGCTCCGGCAAAACCCGTTGTTTTTTTGCCCGCGCGATGCTTGTTGCAGCACATTTGTGCCTCGCGTGCCCCCGCTAGTTGCAGATGCTCTCCGCAAGCGCGCTAGGTAGCCTGCTCGCTCACCCAATTGCTGCATCACCGCCTATGTTGCTCGCGCGTCGCCATGCCCAAACCGAGCTCAAGCGCTTCGGTTGCTCGCCCTCTCGCGTCCCTGTAGCTCCGGGAATGGATCCACGAATGGGTTTCGCACCCTCGCCGGTGGTAGCCGTCTCCGGTGATCACCGTAGTTGCAGTCGGCGCCATCGAATCTCTCTCTGTCGTGGAGAAGAAGCAGACCAGCGCAAGGGACTGGGTCAAAAGGTCACGAGCCCCAATCCTAGCAAGATCCAGTGCCTAGCCCAACTGGTCCGTTCGAGCCAGATCGACCGAGAAGTTGTGGGTTCCATCCCCTCTTGCCTCTCTTTTGTTTCTTTGTGTTTTCTCGGGAGGACTAATAGTGGGCCTGACCCCATGTGTCACCGGCCCAGGGGGCCCTAGTGAGGCTGCTAGTGGGACCCCCGTGTGTAATTTTTTGTGGTGAATGTTTTGTGGTTTTAGTAGTCCCTCTAACCTAAATATAAGTCTTTTAAGATATTTTACTAGGTGTCTACGTACGAAGCAAAATAAATGAATCTATACTCTAAAGTATGTCAATATACATCCGTATGTAGTCCATTAATTGAATCTCTAGAAAGACTTATATTTAGGAACGGAGGGAGTATTTCTTTAGGGTTATTATTGTTGTTTTAGGAAAGTTCCACATCTGGATATGTTTAGAAGTGGAAATATGCCAAAATGGGCATATGACTTGTTCATAACTAGAGAGGGGCATTTTCGAATTGATTTGTGGGATATTTTTCTGCAGTAGCACTGTTGGAAATATGCTCTAGAGGCAATAATAAAGTGGTTATTATTATATTTCCTAGTTCATGATAATTGTCTATTATTCATGCTATAATTTTATTAACCGGAAACCGTAATACATGTGTGAATATATAGATCACAGTGTGTCCCTAGTGAGCCTCTAGTTGGCTAGCTCGTTAATCAATAGATGGTCATGGTTTCCTGATCATGGACATTGGATGTCATTGATAACGGGATCACAACATTAGGAGAATGATGTGATGGACAAGACCCAATCCTAAGCATAGCACAAGATCGTGTAGTTCGTCCGCTAAAGCTTTTCTAATGTCAAGTATCATTTCCTTAGACCATGAGATTGTGCAACTCCCGGATACCGTAGGAGTGCTTTGGGTGTATCAAACGTCACAATGTAACTAGGGGATTATAAAGGTGCATTACAGGTATTTCTAAAAGTGTTTGTTGGGTTGGTACGAATCGAGACTCGGATTTGTCACTCCGTGTGAGAGAGAGGTATCTCTGGGCCCACTCGGTAATGCATCATCATACCGAGCTCAATGTGACTAAGGAGTTAGCCATGGGATGATGTGTTACAGAATGAGTAAAGAGACTTGCCGGTAACGAGATTGAACAAGGTATAGGGATACCGACGATCGAATCTCGGGCAAGTGTCATACTGGTAGACAAAGGGAATTTCATACGAGATTGATTGAATCCCCGACATCGTGGTTCATCTGATGAGATCATCGTGGAACATGTCGGAACCAACATGGATATCCAGACCCCGCTATTGGTTATTGACCGAAGAGGTGTCTCGGTCATGTCTGCATGGTTCCCGAACCCGTAGGGTCTACACACTTAAGGTTTGATGACACTAGGGTTGTAATGGGAATATTATGTGGTTACCGAAGGTTGTTCGGAGTCCCGGATGATATCCCAGACGTCACGAGGAGCTCCAAATGGTTTGGGGGTAAATATTCATATATAGGAAGTGGAGATTTGATCGCCGGAAGTGTTTCGAGAATCACCGGTAATGTACCGGGACCACTGAAAGGGTTCCGGGGGTCCATCGGGAGGGGCAACCAGCCCCGAGAGGCTACATGTGCCAAAAGTGGATGGGAACTAGCCCCTAGGTGGGCTGGTGCGCCACCACTAAGGGCCCAAGGCGCACAATAGGGCTAAGGGGGGCAAACCCTAGGCGTGGGGGCTGCCTTGGGCACCAAGCCCACCCTAGGGCGCCGCCCCCTCCTCCATCTTGGCCGACACACCTCCTAGGGTTTCCCTAGGGGTGACCGGCCCCCTCTCTCCCTCCCTCCTATATATAGATAGGGTTTTGGGAGGGCTGCACACACAATTACACCTCTCCAAGGCGCAACCCTACCTCTCCCTCTTCTCCTCCTCCACGGTGCTTGGCGAAGCCCTGTCGGAGAACTGCATAGCTCCATCGTCACCACGCCGTCGTGCTGCCGGAGCTCTCCCTCAACTCCTCCTCTCTCCTTGCTGGATCAAGGTGAAGGAGATGTCACCGGGCTGCACGTGTGTTGAACGCGGAGGCGCCGTTGTTCGGCGCTTAGATCGGAATCTTCCATGATCTAAATCGCTACGAGTATGACTCCATCAACCGCGTTCTAGTAACGCTTCCGCTTAGGGATCTTCAAAGGTATGAACATGCTCTACCCCTTTGCTCGTTGCTGGTTTCTCCTAGATAGATCCTTGTGTGACGTAGGATTTTTTTGAATTACTACTACGTTCCCCAACAAGCACATGGGTATGATATATGATTTTGGGGTAGAAAAATTCGAGGAATCCAATGGTGGCATTATTTTTTGTTTTGAGAAATTTTGTGAAATGTTATTTTGTGATAAGATGCAATTTTGTGAATTTCTTTTGAATTAATCCTTGCACCCTTTGGAAAGCCTATCAACATGAAAACCTTGTTTATTTGTGGGTTTCTTGGTGTAAACATGTTATCTCATTAATACTGTTTTTGTGATATGTGAAATATGACTAAGTGTGAAAACTGTATCAAGTAGCCATGTTGCCATGATGATTGCCATGCATCTAAAAGTTATTTGTGCTGGTACTTTGGTGTGAATTAATGAGCTTGTTGCCCTCTGCAAGATGGTGTCATTGTTGTGCAAGATAGGTGTTGCATCTTAGTGATTCTTCCTGCCAAACATGCTATGATGTTGTAAATTGCTGTGAATCCTCTTTGTGAAATTTGACGAAGTTCGATAATCTGTTGTTATTATCATGCCATGTTTAGAGGATGCTACCATGAATTCTGTGCAGTTTCAGCTCATGCTTAGTGGGAGTGATTTGTAGTAGTTGTTGCCCTCTATCACCCTGTTTAATTTTATGCCATGAAAGTTGCTGTACACTAGAGTTTTATTGCTGCCAACATGCTATCATGTTAAAAACTGCAATTGTAAACTGAGATTTTCACTAAGTCTTAATCTGTGATATTTCTTGCCATGTCGGGAGCTTGATTTCCATTGATCCATGAACATATCCATGGTGCTATTAGGTAGGGATTATTGTACTCTTTGATAGCTTCATAGCCATGTCTTGGTTGAACTTGTTGAGTGGCTATAGCTAGCAGTTTTCATATGAACGAAGTGGTATGCTGTTGTTTGTGGATAGATTGGTTATAAAATTGTTTTGTGCTTTGTTGAGTTGTGCTTCTTTGTTTTGCATGTATTTTAGGTCTATTTCACCTAGAATTTCGTGACCAATCCAGTGGAATACTTTGAATGCCAAGGAACTTCCCATAGCCTCTCTTAAATTCGGTTTTAAGGTCGTAGCCTTCTGTATCTTGTTTTGTGAGTTTCGAGAGATCCGTAGTTGGGTTAGCGACGTTCTTTATAGGCTTTTGCACCATTTTCTCATGATACATCCATTTTTGCCATGTTCTTGCATGACCAAATAAATAATCTTGAGGTTCTCTCTAGAATGGTAACAACTTAATAAATGCATGAGAAAGGTGGCTAGTGTAGCTTTGCCATGCTTCTTTCATACCATACTCATGCATCATGTTGTTTGAAGCATTGTACCTTGTTGTGTGTTCATTGGATGTTTATTTTATTTTGGGTAGCATCCGGTGCATAGAACGAGTGCGAGGATCCCGTTGAGTACGTTCCTGAAGAGCAAGAGTTGTACCCCTCACAAGAAGTACCATGCAAGATGACTGTGACCTTGATAACGTTTCTAATTTTGTTGTGCTTAGATGTCTCGTTTCCTTCGCTATTTATCGGTGCCTACCACCTGTATATCAAGCCTCCAAACATTGCATGAAAATCCTCTAACCCCTCCACATCGTAGGAAAACATTGATTGGCTAAGTTAGCACCTGCTCAACCATCTTATAGCATTGCTAGTTGCAGGTGTAGGCTGATCCATGTGTTAACATGGACATTTTGAATATCATCTATTAGTGCTATTTAGTTTAATGCACCTATATACTTGGTAAAAGAAGGAAGGCTTGGATTTTTGCTTGGTGTTTTGTTTCGCTTCTGCCGCCCTAGTTTCGGTACCGGTGTTATGCTCCATATTGAGCGCTCCTAACACGCTTGGGGTTGTTATGGGGACCCCCTGGATAAATCATTTTGGTTTAAAACTCCTCTGGCGAGACCCGACTTTGGTACTCCATTTGCTAAACAACTTAATAATAAAAAGCATAGGGAATAGCTACCCTGAGGATAATTAATCAACCCCTGGGCCAATGCTCTCCGTGAGTGTTGGTACAACCCAGAGCACGGTGCAGGGCCAACCCAGGGCAACTTGGGTGATTTCTATTAGGCCACTGTACGCATCGCTTAACTAACGCGTCCTGAGACTGAGATAGGCGGCTCTTATCGGGGTCGTCGCCACGTCGGACGGTCTTGCTGGACTTGTTTTATCTTTTCGATATATCTTGTGCACCGCGATTCCGAGGATACTTTGAGCTATCTTAAGGTTGAGGTTTTCCACTAAGGAATCCAAGGAGATCATGGGTTTTTTGTGGTCGAGGCTTCCCATGCAGCTTGTGGTAGTTTGTGATGGACTAGTTGGATCACCCCTGCAAGGTTACTATCTTTTGGAAAGCCGTGCCCGTGGTTATGTGGCAACTTGGAAATTTGTTTAACATACGGTTATAGATAACTTGAAGTGAACTTAACTAAACATGCCAACTGTGTGGGTAACCGTGATTGTCTCTTTCGCGAGCTTCTTATCCGACTAAGGACATGGTGGGGTTATGACTTAAGTAAGTAGGTGTTAACGATCACTTAGTGATCATTATTTAGATCACAGCCGTTATGCGTAGACCACCCATTTTACATTATGTTCTCGTGAGTTAGCCACCATATATGCTTGGTGCTGCTGCAACCTCAACACTAAACCTTATCACACCCAATAACTTGATTAGTTCCGATATCATGGTCACAAGATTGTTGTGTCCCCGTGGCTCACAAATTACTACAACACCACAGGTCCATGTACCGTAGATGTAGAGGCATTTGACGCCTCGCAGGTTCAATGGGAGTTCGACGAAGGTAGTGGGCGCATGTACGTGATGTACCTCGACAATTAGAGGACCTTGGTCGTCTCCTGGGCTAGCGAGAAAGACTCATTGCATTTTTACCATTTGTTTTCGTCCATAGCTGGACCCTGTCTTATGGATGATTGAAATAAATGTTGTGTGGCTTGTAACTTAGCTTGTGGCGAGTGTAAGCCAATCCATATACTCATCTCTTCGTGCATGTATTTGCAATGATTTTGTACTTGCGGAACACTGAGATGCACCTCTATCCATATTAAGACCTTGTCCCCAAGTATGGATAGTGTCGCGTCTTGGACGTTACAAGTTGGTAATCAGAGCCATACGACCATAGGAGCCTTTTATTGAGCAAACTTGGCCGAGTCGAGTCTAGTAAAATACTATTTTGAGTCCTAGTTATATTGGATAGTAGGATTTTTTTACTCCTCTTCCTTGCTATAGTGAGGTTAACGACTTAGGAATTTTAATTCTACTCATCTTCTCGGTCAAAAAAATTAGGATCATGCGGGTATTTTGGAGTCTATATGATACCGATGTGACAGAGTTATGACTTAGTGCCTCATGTCTGACACGATTTCTTCTTGGGAGTTGAGCTCCATGGGATTCTTGGCACATCGTTATCATTCTGCTTCCTTAGGATATCAGGGCGCGTACATCAAAACACATATATACTTTACTTGGTGGCAAATAGTGCCATGAATTTTCCCTAGTATTGGTGGAGATTGTGCGGTTGATCTACCGGGTTTGGTATCATTGTGTTTTCGAAGGTCTGAGGTAGATGAATTTGCGAAACTTCTCGGATGTGTGTTGATAGTTGCGGGAAAGGTGTATGTGATTACAGTGAGTAGGTTCCTGGACCCGCAACCTGATAGCATAACCAAGAAATATTTCAGAAATTCTCAGGTAGGAATTCCATTAGTCACCTAGGAAATTCTTTCATCGGATGCATGTTCGGATATACATTTGTTCCGAGAAATTCTAGCTCAAACTTGACAATTGCAAGTGGCTTTCGAATCATATGATGTCGTCACTAGTTTTGTGGAAGCATTCTTACTAAGTATAGTTTGAATCCAAATTGCGAAGACTTTGTGTTGCAATATTTCAAGCCTTTGATTCAGCTTATTAGCTTCATCTTTCATCTGTGGTCTAATGTTCTTGTCCATCTCCAGGATGGCTCCAGCAACTCGCTAGAATTCGGGCAGTGATGGAGAGCAGGCAGACCCTCCGCCACCCCCTGTGTTGGTGTCAAAACCGGTGGATCTCGGGTAGGGGGTCCCGATCTATGGACCTTGGATCAATGGGTTGCAGGAGACAAAGGGGACAATATTTACCCAGGTTCGGGCCCTCTTGAGGAGGTAAAACCCTATGTCGTGCTTGATTATATTGATGTGGATGGGGATTACAAAGTTGATCTACCTCGAGATCGTATGAACTAAAACCCTAGATGAGTCAACCTCCCTATGCGGATGAGAACCTCGGTTTATATAGACACCATGGGTTCCTAGGGTTACATATAATCGACCTCCAGCCGGGGACAGATGGACCGATCTAGCCTCCTTAATTTGGATGACACGCCTATCTTCGGAACATTCCTTCTTAAGCATATAGTCGTTACACATTCCGGTCTTCAATAATGCGGCCCATATGGTCGGCCCATCAGAGATGGGCTAAATGTCTGAGGACCCCTTAGTCCCGGACTCCCTCAGTAGCCCCCGAACTGGCCTCCAACGCTGATGTATGTGGTCTTCGACAGATCCACATATCTAGAGTAATCAGCTTGCAAGGCGAGTTCCCTTCATGTTCAACTAGTTTCGACTTGGTCGTTTTGATGACACCATGCCTATAAAACAGGCATTGCTTAATCTGAAGGCTAAAAGCCTGGGTGTGAACAGTTCCTCATGTGACAACCTTTCTAACGAAAGGTCACGGTAGTCAGTTATGAAAAAACTCGATCCGCGGCTTGAGGCCACTTCCCATGGGCACGTCTTATCAACAAGGAGATCGTGCCCCGCATTTAAGGGGATATGAATGATGGCCTAGGTTATCTCGCGCGCGTTCAACCGCACAGTCGTTTTGGGAAGTGGCAGGGCCTGTGGCGCAATAAACGGGAACCCTTGGTTTTACGGCCGCCCGTAAAAGGGAAAAGGATCCTCGAAGCCACGACACGCATTCCAGACTCGACCCCCTTTCCTTCAAGCTCCAAGTGCCCGGATCCATTTCATTTTCCATCCTTTTCGAGTAGTCCTCTTCCAAGCTTAGCCATGGCCGGTTCGGGCTCCCAAGGCAAGTGGGTGATCTCAAGCATCTCCGACAAGGATATCTCGGAGCTGAAGCTTGCCGGCTACTTCTCGTCCAACACCGCCCACCGCGCACCGGAGGAAGGCCAGGCTGTGCCTACACCAAAGACCGATGAGCGGGTGGTGTTCGTCCCCCACTTCATCCGAGGATTGGGCTTCCCGCTCCACCCCTTCGTCAGGGGCCTGATGTTTTACTACAGGTTAGATTTTCACGATCTTCCGCCGAACTCATTCATGCACATCTCCGCCTTCATCACTATCTGTGAGGCCTTCACGCGGGTTCAACCGCACTTTGAACTATGGCTCAAGACCTTCAACGTCAAGCTGAAGACGGTCATCAGTCAACACATCGACCTTGGAGGAGCTGTGATCAGCAAACTCCCCCGCATCGAATGGTCGGAGGGACCTTGATTGACACCATCAAGTCCTGGCAAAAGGAACGGTTCTACATCATCGAACCATGGGAGGCAAACTGGTCGGCGCCCGCCGAGTTAAGATCCACCCCCCGAGAGGCTAACCTCGTGAGATATAAAAGGTCTTGACTGTGGGTCGATCCCGGAGGTAAAATTGCTACAGAGGCGGATCGAGAAGATGGTGTAGGCGAACATCGAGTTGACCAACGTGATCCGGGTCAAGCTTCATCGTTGCATCCTACCGTGGCAGCATCGGGATATCCAGATGTGGTCCCATAAGCTTGGCGACCCTGGCGTCGTGCACCAGTTCTACGACACTACCCACGAGAAATTTTGGAAGATGCAGTTCAAACCTCAGCAAGAATGGCCACTCGAGGAAGAAGACGTCGGCTTAGATGCCGAAACCCCTCCTCTATAGGTATGTTCGGGCTTTTACTCTTTATTCAAAGCTTTAATTTTTAGCGAGGGTCTTACCCTTTCCCCCACTATCGTTGCAGGGTTGGCTGGAAAAGTTCGTGAAAATAAGAGGCCCAGCTCCCCTGCTCGAGGATCCCAAATCGCCATTGTTGTGTGCAATGCTAGTTATGGCGCCGTACGTGACGCTGGATAAGAAAGAGAAGAAGTAGAAAGAGACTCGTGGGGGTCTCCGCTTGAGGGGTCATCCGGATACCAAGCCCGGAGACACCCACGCTTCCTCCGCCCATGAGGAAGATGATGCAGAGGACGAGGAGGAGAAAGACTCCTCCCAGACAAGAAAGAGGGCGGTGTTGGAGGAGGCCGAGGAGGGCCTGCCTCCTCAGGCCCCAAAGAGACCCTGCAGGAGCAAGGTTATCTTGCCCGATGACAACCCGGATTCCAATGAGGACTCTGGGGCTTTTGAGAGGGTTCCCCAATGAACCCCTAGGGTCAAGCCCCCGTCCCAAAGGTATGGAATCCGAACTTTCATTTAATGGAGCTACACTGGGTTTTTGTTAATAAATAGTCGTGCGCCTTTTTTAACACAACCCTGCCCGGGACCTCCCAACAGACCAGGTCTCAAAGGGGAGTTTGCCGCCAGCCGAGCTGGCGGAGAGCGGGAATGCGTCTCGTACTACCCTTCCTGAGACCTCAGATGAGGCCGCGGAGGTGATATCCCACCAGGCCCCTCAGGACACGGGGGACAAGGTGGTGATGGCCGAGGTTGATACATCGGCCATCGAAGACGAGATGTCCCGACCGAGGTTGATACACCAGCCACCGAAGACCGAGAGGTCCAGGCCGAGGTCCATGCCTAGGTCACCGAAAGGTAGGAGGTTGGGCCCCTCCTAGCAAGCGGAGAGGGGGACCAAAATTCATCTGAGCTTTCTCCGGAGACAGCTCCAGGGAGATCCGGTCCTCCGGCGTCTTCGACACTGCCTCTGGTGCCGCCCGTGACAGAATAGGCTGTGATTAAGTGGCTGACAATGATGGAGGATGCGTTATCTGGCTCATCCATCGCGGATGAACATCACACCCTTATTGGTGCGATTCTACAAAGCATTCAGTCCATTGATAGCGGACTGAAGGATGCCTTCAATGGCTTGCTGGCAGGCTTCAAGGTAAGCCGTGTGGTATTAAGTTTGTTTATAAGGTTTTACATGCCTTATGGGTATAACATCCCCCCGAGCCACGAGTGATTTGAATAACTTACCCGTGGATCAAAATAATTTATAGACATGAAATAAAAACATGTCCCGGACCATTGAATTATACCAGCTCGGGTGAGAAAATCGGCCGAGTGTTCCAGTTTTGATAGATCGGAATCTTATTAATCTTTAAACTATCTTGTAGGCCTCGTCCTTAGCTATGGCCACCAACGCCCTTTATCTTATCGAGCTGAACCGGAAACTCAAGGTTTCCAATGAAGAGCTCAACCGTGTGAATAGTCGGCTTGACAAGAAGGAGGGTAAGTTTTATGTGTGCTTCTAATACTCTTGTTGTCCTTAATAGGTTAGGGCCGTCTGGCTTTGGTATATGATGCCTTCTCTCTGAGTTTATCAGCAGCCATGGACAAAGAATTTGAGAAGCTCATGGCCAAATTGGAGAAGGCCAAGGAGGAGACCACCGCTCATAAGGTGGTGGCCGAACATGCAGCCGATGAGCTGAGCACGCTGAAGGTTGAGAGCGGCAAGCAGGAGGCTAGGGTGTCCGAAATTCAGCAAGAGCTTCAAGAAGTGAGTGCTAAGTGTGAGGCCTTGTAACAAAAATCCAAAGAGCAAACCGCCGAGCTATCGAAGTTGTCCTCCGATCTTAAACCAGAGCGGGTAGAAAGGAGGTTCTTTGAAGAAGAAGTACGCCAAGCCAAGTTGATGGCGAATGGTAAGGCGTACATATTGCAATGTGACTTTGGTGGAAACATGTTTTCCTTTCTTACATGGCTATGTCGTTCATCAGGCGCCTTCAGGACCTCCCGTGGAGTGTAGCAGACACAACCAAGCACTATGCGGCCCAAGACGGGGATGTCGAGCAGAGGCTTTTCTAGGTGCAGTTTCAAACTCCTAGGCCCAACCCCTTTCTAAGCTACAAGGTGAAACAGTTCATGGAGTTGCATAGGATGGCGGAGCCGGCCATGAAGTACCTCTGCATCTAGTTGTGGCCTGTCGAGCCTGTGCCGAGCAGTTACTTTGGCTTAGTGCAGAAGTTGTACGACGCCGTGCCTCAGATCAAAGTCCTCAAGTGCTCTGTCTGCATAGAGGGAGCTCAGATGACTTTTGCGAGGACTATGATGCACTGGCCAGGGGTGAAGCCCCTTATGATGGCAACCGCCCCTCCACCTCTAGGAAAGGAGCACAGGCGTCCCGAGATGTATTTCCCTGCCGCGGCAGAGGATGCTTGGGCCATAGAAGCCCAATGCTCAAAATATGTAATTTATGAGTGAGGGTATTGTCATGTGCCCTGGAACAATTTCTACATATAATTCTTGTCCCAAGTGTACTACACTTTGTATTATTTTGACTCCTGTTTTGGTTGTTTAATCTAAAAGTTACCAATTATCGGCTTTAGCCCCCATGTAGAAACTACAAGGGGTGTTTCGATATCCGCATTGTGACCCTTAGCCATTATATCGGTTCTTGGAGGGGCTAGTGTCTTAGGGAAACGAGGCAATCATACTATATGGCTTTATTGCTTTCACTTAGCCTTACGAGCGTCAATTCGGGGGCTGGTTACGAGCCCCCAATTCTTTGTGGTAATCGGATAAACCGGATTTTGAAGTAGTTACCATGAGGTTTGCACAGGTGCAAACCAGCCGTATGACACGGAATAACCTCCATCGGTTTTTTTGTACTTATGCTTGGATTGCACACGAGTTCTCGCTTATTATGATGGTCCGTTTTCAGCTTTCTCCACTAAGGTATTTTTAGCCAAGCCAACTGGTAATACAATCGCAGTGTTCTCCCTTTACCCCTTTAGCCAAACTAGCGAAACGTAAGGGGGTAAGCACTGGAGCAGGGCAACCCAACTGTTGACCCAAGACATAATTTAGAACCAATGCATACAAAGCGAAATTCGAGAAACCGAACACTTAAAAAGTAGTGACTGGGTAGTGCTCGGGGCGGTATTTTCATCCAAGCCCCCGGTCTATTAGCCAGTCGCACTTAAGAATAATTTTACCTGCCAACGCCAATGAGCAGGGAGCATATATATGTAAAAATACTATAAAAGAGTTTGTAAATAGTGTATGCTAATAATTTTTATAATTCATGGCACCAAGGCAGATGTTACAGGTAACTATTGTTTTTAAGCAACATATTTCAATGCAACATTTTCCTACGGCCTTCCATGGGTGACTTGACTTCCGCCTTGTTTTCAACTGCACTATTTATCCTATGCTTCTTAGAAGGGAGGGGTAATACCCTCTAGGGGTAGTTGTTGTCAGCAGACGAACCTTTAATATAGGGTCTTGAGAAGCTGCCGATGATGTGGGTGATCTTGACGCTTGGGTGATTCTTAATGATATCTCGTTTTTGTCCGTGAAGATGTTTGGATCGAAGCTCAGTCGAACCGAACATATGATCCTTAGGGTGGGTTCCCACGGCTGCCATGGTATTTTGAGAATGAAATTGTGTCTACGAGGGACATACCTTATGGGTGATTGGGCCGTGTCGTGGGGTGCATATCCCTATTTGCTTTGAGCCGAAGATGTCTTCGGGGGATCCGATTGAGTTCGAGCTCGCTTGCCTGCTTGCCGTGCCTTGATGACCAACTTGTGGCTTGATGCTTCGCTGTCGTATTGGTATTCAGCTACTAAGGCGTCTGTTTGTTCATTGGTACGGAGGGAGCGCCGTGTGTTGCCGTTGATGGTGATGACTTCCGTGGGTCCGAGCATCTTTAGCTTTATGTAAGTGTAATGAGGCACAATGTTGAAGCGAGCGAATGATGTGCGACCGAGCAGTGCGTGAGATCCACTGCGAAAGGGGACGATGTCAAAGATTAAGTCTTCGTTGTGGAAGTTGTCAGGTGAGCCGAACACAACCTCCAGCGATACCGTACCGGAGCAGCGGGCTTCGACACCTCGTATCACTCCTTTGAAGGTAGTGTTGATGGGTTTGGTTCTTGTTGGGTCTATGCCCATATTTTTCACCGTGTCTGAATAAATTAGGTTAAGTCTACTTCCTCCATCCATAAGGACTCTGGTGAGGTAGTACCCATCTATGACGGGGTCTAGGACAAGGGCGACCGACCCTCCATGATGTATACTGGTCGGATGATCCATACGGTCGAAGGTGATTGGGCAAGCCGACCATGGGTTGTACTTCGGGGCTACGGGATCTACGGCGTATACCTCCCGAAGGGCTTGCTTCCTCTTCTTCTTTGGTATGTGAGTGACATATATCATGTTCACGGTTTTTAACTCAGGGTTTCTTCCGCTGTCTAGGGTTTGAGCTACAGAAGCTAGCATTTACGGCTGTGTCATCGACATCACCTTTAAAATGGCGGCGTTTGTTCTTGCTTCGTCTTGGCTTGCCATTTCCATCCCGAACTTCGGAGGTACTGGGGTCGTCCACATTATGGTTGCGACGAGCTGGCCAGTTATCCTCACCCGTGCAAAAGCGGGTCATGAGGGAAGTGAGGGCAAAGATTGTTGTCGGCTTGTCCTGGCCGAGATGGCGAGCCAACCATTCATCCTGTATATTATGCCTGAAGGCGGCTATCGCCTCGGCGTCCAGACAGTCTACTATCTGGATCTTCTTGGTTAGGAACTGATTCCTAAATTTTGTGGCCGACTCGCCTACCTTTTGGATGACGTTACTTAGGTTGGAGGAATTCGGCGGTCGGACATAGGTTCCTTGAAAATTAGACAAGAAGGCCTCTTCGAGCTCTTTCCTGCTTCCGATGGAATCTTCGGGCAAGCTGTTTAGATAGTGCCGCACTAGTCCTTTCAGCTTTAGGGGTAGGTAGTTGATGGCGTGGAGATCATCTCCCTAGCCATATGGATGTGGAGAAGGAAATCCTCTATCCACATGGCGGGGTGTGTAGTCCCGTCGTACTATTCTATGTTCACGTGTTTATACCCTTCCAAAAATTGGTGCTGCATGACCTCCTCTGTAAAGCACAGTGGGTGGGTGGCGCCTCTCACCGGGGCTTTATTGTGACACATATCGACTATTGGTTGTGCCCGGTATGGTTCCCGATCTCTATTGCTATAGGTAACCCGAGGTTGCTCTCCATCCAATCGAGTGGGGGAGTACCTCCTAGATCCATAGATGGACCTGTTGCGACGTGTTCTTTTGCCCAAGTCGTGTCATAGGTCATGTCTACCTCTGGGTTGCACTTGTTCCTTTCCTTTCCTGCAGGGAGGCTCGGGTCTATGCTCGGCTTCTCCGGTCGCTCTCTTGTGCCCTCGGGGCGGGCGATCAGGTTGATCGTAGTATGTTGGCTTGGAGGACGCGGGCTTTGGGGCCTCGTCATCGAACTAAGGCAGCAGGCACCGGCGTGGGTAGCTTTTATTTTGATCTGGCCACTCGGTGTCGTATCCTTCTTAGGCGGTCACTACTTTGGTCCATCGGCTATCGATGGTGTCTTGTTCGGCCTGGAGCTGCCATTGCTTCACTTCGAGGCTGCGGGCGATAACTATAAGCTGCCGCCTGAACTGTTCATGACCTTCAAGGTCCTCGGGAATTGCGAAGTCTTCTGCCTCCAAGTTGTCTTCCTCGTCGACCGGGGGAGGTAGTTGTGGTTGTCCGAATCGTTGGGGTCATCGGGATCGTTCTGGCCTTTGGAATTGTCTGGGTCCTGAGGTGGCTGCTCGGGGACCTTCGGGGTTACCGCGGTCCTCCGGGGTTATGTTTTCCCCGGTGCCTTGTATGGAGGCCCTTCCCTTATTTGTCTTGGCACGCTTATGCTTCCTTCGGTGTTTTGATGGCTCCTACGTGGACTTATCGTCGTTTTGTTTAGGGGTAAGATCGCCATGGTCGTTGGGTGTGTCCACCTTGTAGACGTTGTAGGTGGAGGTGGCCGTCTACCGCCCGGTATTTGAATGGGCGGGGTCATCGGCCTCATCATCCATGTCCTCAAGCTCCTCAGACGCGTAATCCAACGAGTGGGTTAAGTCTAAGACAGTGGCTACCAAGTGGGTGGTGGGTGGGCTGTAAAAGTCCTCATAATCTGCCTCCGAACCGATCCGAGTTTAGGCCGGGCTCGGGCCATCTGAGATTTGCAACGACTCGATCTGGTCGAGCGTCTTGTTTAATATCGAGAGGCTCTCCTCATCGATATCTTGGTGGTTTTTGGAGTTGACCTACATGGCTTCCAGGAGGGATGCGTGTTCGCCAATGGCCGTTTGCTGTTGCTCGGGCACTAAGGTCGGGTTCGGGCTCAAGGACAACTCTTTGACAAAGAGGGAACCAAGGTCATGGCCCGACATGAGACCCGAAGTCAAAGTTTCGGGATTTTGGAGTTCATCGGACGAAACTGCGATCTTAGCGGGGAACATATTGCCCTGGGAATTGATACATCTCCAACGTATCTACATTTTCAAACTCTTTTGCTCTTGTTTTGGACTCTAATTTGCATGATCTGAATGGAACTAACCCGGACTGACGTTGTTTTCAGCAGAATTTCCTTGGTGTTATTTTTGTGCGTAAATAAAAAGTTCTCGGATTGACCTGAAAATTTATGGAGAATATTTCTGGATTTAATAAAAAATACTGGCGAAAGAATCTACCGGAGAGGGGCCACCCCCAGGCCACAAGCCTGCAGGGCGCGCCCCCTAGGCCGCGCCCCTGACTTTTGGGCCCCCTGTAGCTCCACCAACCTCATTTCCACTCCTATATATTCCTATCCGGGAGGAAAAAAAATCAAAGAGAAGAGTTCATCGCTTTTTACGATACAGAGCCGTCATCACCTCGTGTTCTTCCTTGGGAGGGCACATCTGGAGTCTGATTTGGGCTTCGGAGAGGGGAAATCAACACCGTCGTCATCACCAACCATCCTTCATCACCAATTTCATGATGCTCTCCATCATTCATGAGTAATTCCATCGCAGGCTTGCTGGACGGTGATGGGTTGGATGAGATCTATTATGTAATCGAGTTAGTTTTGTTAGGGTTCGATCCCTAGTATCCATTATGTTCTCAGATTGATGTTGCTATGACTTTGCTATGCTTAATGCTTGTCACTAGGGCCCGAGTGCCATGATTTCAGATCTGAACCTATTATGTTTTCATGAATATATATGTGTTCTTGATCCTATCTTGCAAGTTCTAGACACCTATTACGAGTTATGATCTGCATCCCCCAGGGTGACAATAACTGGGATTCTTTTCGGTGATTACCGTAGTTTGAGGAGTTCATGTATTCACTAAGTGCTAATGCTTTCGTCAGGTTCTCTATTAAAAGGAGGCCTTAATATCCCTTAGTTTCCATTAGGACCCCCCCTGCCACAGGAGGGTAAGAGAAAAGATGTCATGGAAGTTATTTTCCATAAGCACGTGTGACTATATATGGAATACATGCCTACATTACATTGATGAATTGGAGCTAGTTTTGTATCACCCTATGTTATGACTGTTGCATGATGAATGCCACCCGACATAATTATCCATCACCGATCCATTGCCTACAAGATTTCCACATATTCATCTTTGCTAAGTTACTTTTCCGTTGCTATTGTTACAATCACTACAAAACTGCTACTGTCACGTTTGCCACTGTTACCGTTACTTCCATATTACTTTGCTACTAAATACTTTGCTGCAGATATTAAGTTTTTCAGGTGTGGTTGAATTGACAACTCAGCTGCTAATACTCGAGAATATTCTTTGGCTCCCCTTGAGTCGAATCAATAAATTTGGGTTGAATACCCTACCCTCGAAAACTGTTGCAATCCCTTATACTTGTGGGTTATCAAGATCTTTTTCTGGTGCCGTTGCCGGGGAGCATAACTTTATTCTCTGAGTCACTTGGAATTTATAGCTGTTGATCACTATGAAGAATCTGAAAGATGCTAAAACCAAGATCTACCCCTCAACTACGAGGGCACGTAAGGAACTGCCATCTAGCTTTGCTGTTGATTCATCGTCTGTTATGAGTAAATTTGTGACACCACCACCTACTACTGAATCCGATATGTCGCAAGTAATTAATGATGCTACTTCTGCTATGCATGATGCTTATTATTATACTTTGCTTGATACTACTGTGCCACTTGGTGAATTTATTGATGAACAAATTGCTAGAGTGAATGCTGAAACTGATAATATTGCTGAATCTTATGAAACTGAACACTATGATTCACTCGCTAGAGCTAGCTCTCCTATATATGAATTGCCTAATATACCTAAGGGTGATTATTGGGGATATTACCCGCTGTATGACCCGCCCTATTGGGTCGGGTCAGGTTCATGGTGACTCAACGTTCGTAATTTAGGATGGGCTTACACCCAGGACACAGAAGGCGTGAGGTGATCTTCATCAGAGAGCCGGCTCAGCCCATGAGCCCAGATGGTGACTCAAGGCCGAAGAAGAGGAAGATTCACCGTGAAGTTTCCTTGCTTGGGCAACAAGGCGGTTTAGAGACATATCAGGTCACGGTGTATGATGTGACCTGGACTCTTGTAAACCTAGGGTCTCGACCTGTATATAAAGGCGAGTCTCTAGGGTAGAAATATTAAGTTACAATCCATCAAGAGCTAGGTCAGGCGAGTTACGCACCCTTGTAATCGATTCCACCATCAATATACACAAAGCATGACGTAGGCTTTTACCTCCATCAGAGGGGCCGAACCTGGGTAAATCCGAGTCTCGCTTCCGCTCAACCCCCTTGAGTCGCCACCAAGGTGCGATGGATCCATCTCTAAGTCCTTTCACGAGGACATCTGTCGTGACAAAACCATGACAATTGGCACCCACCGTGGGGCTAACGCACGGTGGAGTTGAGTTCTCAAAGGGAGCCCTTCCAGGGTTTGGGAGCTACTCGGTCGTCCTCATGACTAAGAGCCGTCGCGGAAAGTACTACATCGACAACTCTCAGTGGGGGCCTGACGCTGATTCGATCGAATCTGGGTACAGGGTCCCCTTCGGCGAGATCCACGTCTTCATTGTCAAGTTTGGTGCTCCCGTATCTGATCTAGACACCTTCACCAACATTGTCGAGACGACCCGGTTTGCCCAACCCGCCAAACGTCAGGTCAGGACTCGCCACTCCTTTATTGGTTTTACGCAGGGGATCGACCTACCGGATGAGCCGGTGATCCAGGAGAACACCCCTGCCAACTCGGACGACGAGTCGTCCATCGACGACACAGTTTCGATCAACCCTCTCCACGAAGGGCGGCTTGGAGGATTACCCGAGGCGGCAATTTTCGAGGATTTCCAAAGATCCCATCGTCAGGTCGCCATCTACATGACATGAGCAGTGGTGGCTCAACCGACCGCGGCCGGCAACAACGAAGCCAACAGATCAAGGAAGACTCCGGCTCAAGCTATGGCAGATCTAGTGGCAGAGATGGCTAAACTCACGGCGGTTGCCGTGACCGCGGAAAACCAGGAAGAGGTCAACATTGAATTAGAAAAGCTGAGGGAGGAGATGCCCAAGATTCAGCATGAGATCGAAGGCGAGGCCACCAGGATGGCGACCCAACGGGCCCAAATCGTCGCAGAGACAGAGCGGCTAAGGGTTCAGGGATGGTGGCTTGAACGACAACAACGCACTTCCGATGCGGTTCACCAGAGGAGGCATCGCAATTGCCTACCGACCGATCTAAACCCTACTCGACTCTTCGACAACCCACATACCTGTAGGATGGAACCTAACCAGCCATGGCGAGTCACTCAGCATCTCGATCCAGCTCAGCCGCCGCCCAACCAACAGTTACCTCAGCCGACGCCGGCCCAGCTACCACGCTTCCAGACGCCGCAAGGTCACTTTTCTAACCCCATTGACAATGTGTTGGCTGCAACCCGCAACCTAGAGTCCCTTCCCAACCACGAAAACTCTCTAGCTGAGGTGGAGGCATGGAACGCCATCGAGATGTTGAAGACGGTGTTGGTCCAACAGGCGCAGTACTCGTATAGTCGTGATCGGCTGCACTCCACGCCTCACGCAAGTCATACCACAAGTCGCCATGACGACCCGCTCGCAGTGTCTAGCAGTGAACGGTGTCGGCCCCGCATACCAACCCGCCTGGGCTGCCACACACCTGTGCCCAGGACCTCGTGGATGCAGCACGAGCCGCCCGTCTGACGGAGATGGCGGCCGCTGCGGGTCAAGGCTATCCGGCTTATGTGCCGCCTTCCCGCACGACAAGTGAAGAGGCAGGAAAATAGGGATCTCCTATCTATCACCCGCCCTCCGCAATAAGTTTATGCCCAAGGACTTTAAGGGTCCGCGCAAGGTTCCCAACTACACGTCGGACCTTGAGCCAGGAGCGTGGGTTGAGAGTTACGAGCTTGCGATGCAAATGCTCGATGTTAACGATGCAGTGTGCGCCAAGTACTTTACAATGATGCTCGAAGGGACGACACGCACTTGGCTGAAGAACCTGCCACCCAACTCCATCAATACCTTGGCCGAGTTGAAGGAACGTTTTGTTAAAAATTTCAGAGGAACTTGCAAGCGCCCGATGACTATTGCCGACTTACAACATTGTGTCGAACGTCCAAATGAGTCGGCCCATCATTGGACGCGGTAGGTTGCAGAGGTAATCCATTCATTGGATGGTATCTCGGCGGCTCAGGTCGTGCTGATCTTGGAGAAAAACTGCCACTACGAGCCCTTGGTGTTGAAGCTTGGGCGACTCAAGCGGAAGGTGCAGTATATGGGTGAGTTGCACGAGATACGCCGAGGCAGACGATACCAAAGATCCCGGGGAGGACGATGATCAATTCAGCAGTGCCAGGAGAGGAGAATCATCCAAAAGCCAATCTCAGACCCAGCGGCAAAGTAACTACAACCTCGGGGGCCAAGGGAAGAAAAGGCAGCAGGAAGGTGCCACTGATTTCGTCGCCAATACTAACACCGGGACCGGGAATGAGCGTCAGAAGAAAAGGGGTTTCAGTGGGAAAAAGGCACACAACTATCATGAGATGCTCAAGGGCCGCTCCCCACAACATACCACAAGAGATGGTCCAACCACCCATTCTTGGTAAGACTGCTATGTGATGCATGAGTTCCATGCCGAGGCACTCAAGAACAACCAAGGAGGGGGTAGTGGTGGACACCCGGACCAATTTGGGTCGGGCGGCTCACACAGGAGTCCGTTTGGCATTTTCCCCAACCCCGATCCTCAGGGCGGGTCACACTCCAACGCTGGGCAGTATCCGGTCCAGAATAGCCAGCAATATAATGCGAGGGCGGTTTCTAGCAGCAGCTTCACCAGGGTTGCTCTGAGCAGAAGAATGACAACAACGGTTTCCAAAACAATCCCAAGCAGTTGAACAGCGGGCAATATCACGTGTTTACCACCAATACTTGCAAAAGGGATAAGAAGGTTAAACATAGAACCCTCAGCATAACTGAGCGGACGCTTCCCAGGTATCTCAACTAGTCTGAGCAGCTTGTTATCTGGAGTAGAGAGAACCACTCGCCCCGGGTTGATAACCCTGGCGACTTAGCATTGGTTATGGCACCACAGGTGGGGGCTATACCATCTCCAAAGTCCTCATGGACGGTGGCAACAATATCAACACCCTGTACTATGATACTTTCCGAAGAATGAATTTCCCTGAAGGCGACTTGATGCCTTCCTCCACGGTCTTCCATGGTATCATCCCGGGTAAGTCGGCATACCCTGTTGGGCGGATTAAACTCAATGTGGCTTTTGGCACCGAGTCTAACTACAGGAGCGAGTCTCTCACGTTCGAGGTGGTCAAGATCAAGATCCCTTATCATGCGCTTTTTGGTCAGCCGGCTTACACCCGCTTCATGGCCCGACCATGTTATGTCTACCTCAGGTTCAAGATGCCAGGCCCTGGAGGAACCATCACGATAAGTGGAGATTGGAAGATAGCTCTGGAGTGCGAAGAAGGAGATGCTGCTTATGCTGAATCGGCCTGTGCCGCCGAGGAACTCAAATTTCATTAGACCAATGTTGACCCGGCGGACATGCCACCGCTCAAGAAGCCCACGATAGATTTAGAGCCTCCCCTTAACTTTAAACCTACCGATGACACTAAGCTGGTTGATTTCATGCCTGGCGACTCTTCTAAGCAATTCACTATTGGGACGGGTCTGGATCCCAAATAGGAAAGTGCGCTCATCGAATTCATCCGTGAGAACCGGGACATCTTTGCATGGAAACCTTCTGACATGCTAGGTGTACCGAGAGAATTCGCTGAGCACCACCTTAATATAGATCCCAAGATGAAACCGATTCGACAGTACCTCCATCGTTTCAACAAGGAGAGGCGCAAAGCAATTGGGGAAGAGGTAGCCTGACTCTTGGCTGCTGGGTTCCTTGTGGAGGTTTTTCACCCAGAGTGGTTGGCCAACCTGGTCTTGGTCCCCATGAAGAATGGAACCTTTCGCATGTGCATTGACTACACTGACCTTAACAAAGCCTACCCAAAAGACCCTTTCGCTCTACCTCGTATCGATCAAATCATTGACTCTACGGTGGGTTGCGAGCGACTGTGTTTTTTGGATGCATACTCAGGTTATCACCAGATCAAGATGGCTCTGGCGTATCAAGAGAAGACGACTTTCATAACTCCTTTTGGTGCTTTTTGCTATTTATCAATGCCATTTGAGCTCAAAAGTGCAGGGGCGACTTATCAGCGCTGTATTCAGAATTGCCTGCCCAATCAGATCGGGTGCAACATTCACGCCTATGTTGATGACATAGTGGTGAAATCCTAGAAGAAAGAGTCACTTCTGGAGGATCTCAAGGAAACATTTGAAAGTTTGCGGGTGTACAGGATGAAGCTTAATCCGACCAAGTGTGGTTTTGGTGTCTTGGCGGGGAAGTTATTGGGCTTCCTGGTGTCAGAGCGAGGCATTGAGGCCAACCCGGAAAAGATTATGGCGATTACTTCACTTGGTAAGTCGGCTAATATCAACCAGTTCCAGTGTATGGCGGGTCGTATCGCAACTTTGAGTCGCTTTGTAAGCCGCCTTGGTGAAAAGGGCATACCCCTTTATCAGCTTCTCAAGAAAACATACCGTTTTGTGTGGACAGATGCGCCCAACAAAGCCTTTGAAGCTCTGAAGAAACCCGTTTTAGCCGCCCCCGCCGACAAAGAGGCTGCTGTACATCGCTGCTAACTCTAAAGCAGTAAGTGTGGCAGTAGTTATCGAACGCAAGGAAGAAGAGAAGGAGTATCCGGTCCAGAGGCCTGTATACTTTGTGAACAAAGTCTTGACCCTCTCCAAACAATGGTATCCACACTGGCAGAAGCTGGTTTTCGGGATCTTCATGGCGAGTCGGAAACTGAAGCACTACTTCCAAGAGCATCCGATCACGGTGGTTAGTTCCGTGCCATGATACGTCCATTTTGCATCATGCTTTGATGTTGATATTTATCGCTTTATGGACTGTTATTATACTTTGTGCTACCATACTTATGCCTTTTCTCTCTTATTTTGCAAGGTTTATTTGAAGAGGGAGAATACCGGCATCTGGAATTCTGGATTGGAAAAGGAGCAAGTCTGAGTCCTCTATTCTGCACAACTCCAAATGCCCTGAAAATCAACGTGGAATTTTTTGGGAATATATAAAAAATACTGGGTGAAAGAAGTGCCACAGGGGAGCTGCCAGGGGCCCACAAGCCTGGTAGCCGCGGCCTGCCTCCCTGGCCGCGGCTACAGGGCTTGTGGGCACCCTGGTGGCCCACTCGCCCCCTCTTCTCCTATATGAAGGGTTTCGTCCGGAAAAAAATCAAGGCGGAGCTTTTTCGAGGAGGCGGCGCCGCCACGAGGCGGAACTTGAGCAGAACCAATCTAGAGCTCTAGCAGGACGATCCTGCCGGGGAAACTTCCTCCCGGAGGGGGAAGTCGTCACCATCGTCATCACCAACACTCCTCTCGTCGGAGGGGAGTCATCTCCATCAACATCTTCATCAGCACCATCTCCTATCCAAACCCAAGTCTATCTCTTGTAACCAATCGCCGTCTCGCGACGCCGATTGGTACCCGTAAGGTTGCTAATAGTGTTGATTACTCTTTGTAGTTGATGCTAGTTGGTTTACTTTGTCGAAGATTATATGTTCAGATCCATTATGATATTCATTACTTCTCTGGTCATGAATATATCCATGCTTTGTGGGTAGTTACTTTTGTTCCTGAGGACATGAGATAAGTCTTGCTATTAATAGTCATGTGAATTTTGGTATTCGTTCGGTATTTTGATATGCTGTATATTGTCTTTTCCTCTAGTGGTGTTAAGTGAACGTCGACTACATAACACTTCACCATATTTGGGCCTAGAGGAAGGCATTGGGGAGTAGTAAATAGATGATGGGTTGCTAGAGTGACAGAAGCTTAAACCCCAGTCTATGCGTTGCTTCGTAAGGGGCTGATTTGGATCCACTAGTTTAATGCTATGGTTAGACGTTGTCTTAATTCTTCTTTTGTAGTTGCGGATGCTTGCGAGAGGGTTTATTCATAAGTGGGATGCTTGTCCAAGTAAGGGCAGTACCCAAGCGCCGGTCCACCCACATATCAAACTATCAAAGTAACGAACGCGAACCATGTGAACATGATAACAATTAGCTTGACAGATTTCCCATGTGTCCTCGCGAGCGCTTTACTTCCTATAAGACTTTGTTCAGGCTTGTCCCTTGCTACAAAAGGGATTGGTTGCTGCACCGTTGCTATTACTTGTTACTTGTTACTTGTTACTTTTCACCTGCTATGTTTCACCTCACTACACCATCACTTGTTACCGCTAATTTCAGTGCTTGCAGTTATTGCCTTGCTGAAAACCATTTATCAGAGCCTTCTTCTCCTCATTGTGTTCGACACTCTTACTTATCGAAGGACTACGATTGATCCCCTATACTAGTGGGTCATCAAGACTCTTTTCTGGCGCCGTTGCCGGGGAGTGAAGCGCCTTTGGTAAGGAAACATTTATATACTGTGCTGAAATTTATTGTCACTTGTCACTATGGAAACTGTTCCTTTGAGAAATTTGTTCGTGGGGTATCTTCACAACAAACGGAAGCACGAGGAGTTTCTCCTCAACCTAAGGTACCTACTGAAAATATCTTTTATGAAATTCCTTCGGGTATGCTTGAGAAACTTCTGGCTAATCCTTTTACAGGAGATGGATCATCACATCCAGACTTGCATCTAATCTATGTAGATGAAGTTTGTGGTTTATTTAAGCTTGCAGGTTTGCCCGAGGATGAGGTAAAGAAGAAAGTCTTTCCTTTTTATTTGAAGGATAAGGCATTGACATGGTATAGGCTATGTGATGATACTGGATCATGGGACTACAATCGGTTGAAATTGGAATTTCATCAAAAGTTTTATCCTATGCATTTAGTACATCGTGATCGGAATTATATTTATAACTTTTGGCCTCATGACAGGGAAAGCATAGCTCAAGCTTGGGGGAGTCTTAAATCAATGCTATATTCATGCCCCAATCATGAGCTCTCGAGAGAAATTATCACTCAAAACTTTTATGCTCGGCTTTCTCATGAAGATCGTACCATGCTTGACACTTCTTGTACCGGTTCTTTTATGAAGAAGGATATTGACCACACGTGGAATTTATTGGAAAGAATGAAACGTAACTCTGAAGATTGGGAGCTTGAAGAAGGTAAGGAGTCAGGTATGAATTTCGAGTTTGATTGCGTTAAATCTTTTGTTGAAACAAACACTTCTAGAGATTTTAGCGCTAAGTATGGACTTGACTCTGAGATAGTAGCTTCTCTATGTGAATCTTTTGCTGCTCATATTGATCTTCCCAAAGAGAAGTGGTTTAAGTATCATCCTCCTGTAGAAGTCAACATAGTTAAAACCAATCTAGTTGAAGAGGAAGTCATTGCCTATAATGATCCTATTGTTCCTTGTGCCTACACTGAGAAACCACCTTACCCTGCTAGGAAAAAGGATTATTCTAAAGCTTCAACTGTGTTATGTAGGGGTTACATTAGACCACTTGCACCCCCTGAGAAAATTAGAGTTGAACCTAGTTTTGCTATTATCAAAGATCTTTTAGCCGAAGACATAGACGGACATGTTATCAAATTCTGTGAGGATGCCGCTAGAATTGCTAAACCTCACACGAAAGACAAACACAGACCTGTTGTTGGCCTGCCCGTTATTTCTGTCAAGATAGGAGATCATTGTTATCATGGTTTATGTGATATGGGTGCTAGTGTTAGTGCAATACCCTGGTCCCTATATGATGAAATAAAAGATGAGATTGCACCTGCTAAGTTAGAACCCATTGATGTCACTATTACGCTAGCTAATAGAGACACTATCTTCCCTGTGGGAATTGTGAGAGATGTAGAAGTCCTGTGTGGTAAGACGAAGTATCCTACTGATTTCCTCGTCCTTGCTACTGCACAAGATAGCTTTTGTCCCATCATATTTGGTAGACCCTTTCTCAACACTGTCAATGCTCATATTGATTGCGTTAAACAGACCGTCACTGTTAGTTTCGAGGGTGTGTCTCATGAATTTATCTTCTCCAAGTTTGGAAGACAACCCCATGAAAAAGAGTCGACTGGTAGGGATGAAATCATTGCTCTTGCCTCTATTGCCGTACCTCCTATGGATCATTTAGAGCAATATCTGCTTGATCATGAAAATGATATGCATATGGATGAAAGAGATGAGATAGATAAAATTGTTTTAGAACAATATCCTATTCTTAAGAATAGTCTGCCTGTTGAACTGCTTGGGGATCCTCCCCCACCAAAGGGTGTTCATGTGTTCGAGCTTAAACAGTTATCAGATACTCTTAAGTATGCCTATCTTGATGAGAAGGAGATATATCCTGTTATTATTAGTGCTCATCTCTCGAATCACGAAGGGAAGAAGTTATTAAAAACTTTGAGGAAGCACCGTGCTGCTATTGGATATACTCTTGATGCTCTTAAGGGTATTAGTCCCACTCTATGTCAGCACAAGATTAAAACCGATCCTGATTCTAAGCCAGTTGCTGATCATCAATGGAGATTAAATCCTAGGATGAAAGAGGTCGTGAGAAAAGAAATATTAAAGCTTCTGGAAGCAGGAATCATTTATCCTGTTGCTCATAGTGATTGGGTAAGTCCAGTACATTGCGTACCTAAGAAGGGAGGTATCACCGTCGTTCCTAATGATAAGAATGAACTAATCCCACAAAGGATTATTACTGGCTATAGGACGGTGATCGACTTCCGGAAACTGAACAAGGCAACTCGGAAAGACCATTACCCTTTGCCGTTTATCAACCAAATGCTAGAAAGGCTATCTAAACACACACACTTCTGCTTTCTAGACGGTTATTCTATTTTTCCCAAATACCTGTTGCACAATCTGATCAGGAGAAAACCACTTTCACCTGCCCCTTCGGTACTTTTGCTTATTGACGTATGCCTTTTGGCTTATGCAATGCACCTGCCACCTTTCAAAGATGTATGATGGCCATATTCTCTGACTTTTGTGAAAAGATTGTTGAGGTTTTCATGGATGATTTCTCCGTTTACGGTTCTTCCTTTGATGATTGCCTCAGCAACCTTGATCGAGTCTTACAGAGATGCAAAGATACCAACCTCGTCTTGAACTGGGAGAAGTGCCACTTCATGGTTAATGAAGGCATCGTCTTAGGACACAAAATCTCTAAGAAAGGCATTGAAGTTGATAAGGCTAAGGTTGATGCAATTGAGAAAATGCCTTGCCCCACAGATATCAGAGGTATACGAAGTTTCCTAGGTCATGCTGGTTTCTATAGAAGGTTCATTAGAGACTTCTCTAAGATTTCTAGGCCTCTTACCAACCTCTTGCAGAAGGATGTTCCTTTTGTTTTTGATGAGGATTGTGAGGAAGCTATCGAAATACTTAAGAGGGCTTGATAACCGCACCTATTGTTCTACCACCTGATTGGAACTTGCCCTTTGAAATCATGTGCGACGCTAGTGATTATGCTGTTGGTGCTGTTCTAGGACAAAGAGTTGACAAGAAGTTGAATCTTATTCACTACGCTAGTAAAACTCTAGACAGTGCCCAAAGAAATTATGCCACTACGGAGAAGGAATTTTTAGCAGTCGTGTTTGCATGTGAAAAGTCCAGATCTTATATAGTTGACTCAAAAGTCATTATTCATTCTGATCATGCTGCTATTAAGTACCTTATGGAGAAGAAGGATGCTAAGCCTAGGCTAATCAGATGGGTTCTCGTGCTACAGGAATTTGATCTGCACGTTGTTGACCGAAAGGGTGCTGATAACCCTGTAGCAGATAACTTGTCCAGGCTAGAGAATGTCCTTGATGACCCACGACCTATTGATGACAGCTTTCCCGATGAGCAATTGAATGTCATCCGCACTTCACATAGTGCACCGTGGTATGCTGATTACGCAAACTATATCGTAGCCAAATACATACCACCTAGTTTCACCTACCAGCAAAAGAAGAAATTCTTCTTTGATTTGAGACACTACTTTTGGGATGATCCTCACCTTTATAAGGAAGGAGTATATGGTGTTATTAGACGTTGTGTGCCTGAACATGAACAGGGACAGATCCTGCAGAAGTGTCATTTCGAAGCGTACGGAGGACACCATGTTGGAGATAAAACTGCTCATAAGGTATTGCAATCAGGTTTCTATTGGCCCACTCTCTTCAATGATGCTCGCAAGTTTGTCTTGTCTTGTGACGAATGCCAAAGAATAGGGAGCATCAGTAAACGTCAGGAAATGCCTATGAACTATTCACTTGTCATTGAACCATTTCATGACTGGGGCTCTGATTATATGGGACCCTTCCCGAGTTCCAATGGGTATACTCACATCTTAGTTGCTGTTGATTACGTCAGTAAGTGGATAGAAGCTATCCCCACTACAAATGCTGATCACCACACCTCTATTAAGATGCTTAAAGAAGTCATTTTCCCAAGATTTGGAGTCCCTAGATATCAGATGACTGATGGCGGTTCACACTTCATTCATGGTGTTTTCCGCAAGATGCTCGCTAAGTATGATGTCAACCATAGAGTTGCACCTCCTTATCATCCTCAGTCTAGTGGTCAAGTGGAGTTGAGTAATAGGGAGATCAAATTGTTCTTACAAAAGATTGTCAATAGATCTCGAAAGAATTGGTCTAGCAAACTTGACGGTGCACTATGGGCTTATAGGACTGCTTATAAGAATCCCGTGGGCATGTCGTCGTATAAAATGGTTTACGGTAAGGCCTGTCATTTACCTCTTGAGCTAGAACACAAAGCTTATTGGGCAATCAAAGAGCTCAACTTCGATTTCAAACTTGCCGGTGAGAAGTGATTGTTTGATATCAGCTCATTAGATGAATAAAGGGCCATGCATATGAGAACGCCAAGTTGTTTAAGGAAAAGGTTGAGAGATGTCATGATAAAAGAATACAAAAACATGAGTTCAATGTAGGTGATTATGTCGTGCTATACAATTCTCGCTTAAGATTCTTCGCAGGCAAGCTTCTCTCTAAATGGGAAGGTCCCTACGTTGTCGAGGAAGTATATCGTTCCGGTGCCATCAAAATCAATAACACGGAAAGTAATTTTCCTAGAGTGGTAAATTGGCAAAGAATCAAGCATTATATCTGTGGTACTCCCATAAATGTTGAAAGCAATATCATCAATATCATAACTCCACAGTAGTACATAAGGGATGTTTATCAGCCTGTTTCAGACTCTGAAAACAAAGAGGTATGTGTTTCGGTAAGTAATTGGACTCCAAAACTTTTGTAGTAGGAAATTTTCTCCGTTTTGGAATTTATGGAAAATTAGAAAAATAAAAGGCAGTCCGGAGAGCGCACGAGGCGGCCACAAGCTTGGTAGCCGCGGCCTCCCCCTGACCGCGGCTACAGGGCTTGTGGGCACCTCGTGTGCCTCCCGGACTCCGTTTTCTTGCGGAGCACTCCTTCTTGTCCAGAAAAAATCATTATATATATGCTCGAGGGTTTTGATCTCCGTATCACGCAGTTTTCCTCTGTTTTCATTTCGAGCCTGTTGTCTGCCGCAGATTTAGAGCAAAGATGTCTCAGGAATCTGTTGGGGAGAATAATCTCCCTCAAGTTCATGAAGAAGTAGATGCTGATCTAAAAAGAGTAGAAGTCACGGAAGCCAGGGACAAAGCTAATGAGAAAACCCAAGCTAGGGAGGAAGTTCAACCTATGTTCAACATTGAAGACGTTGAAGGAGTGGATTTTCTCCAACCCTTCCTCCACATGGTGTCTCCATCCTTGATTGAACTCTTGAGGTTTTGTGAAACAAGTCGTGCTCGCAATATTTCCCTTTCTCGTGAAGTTGTTTTGCTGGAGAATCATGTCGCAGATCTCCAAGGTATAAATCAAAGATTGATAGCTCTCTTGGAATCAAAGGCAAAGACTCCACCACCATCACCACCAAAGGAAGACAACTAAGCATTGGTATGGGCAACTCCCTTGGCTTGTGCCAAGCTTGGGGGAGCTGCCCTGGTACCGTATCACCTTTATATCTTTTGCTTTTACCTTTGTTTTAGTTCTTTCTTTTTTCAGTTTTTACTTTCTTCTCTTAGTGGAATAAGTCTTTAGTGTTTAGTTTGAGTCTTTTGCCTTGTGTCTCTCCCGATGTATTCGAGCTTGCGAGCTATATAATAAAGAGTATCTTAGTCAAGGGCTTTGTTTTGTGCCGTGATCAAAAGTATGAAAAGAACGATAGCATGAAAGATCATGAGATGATCTTATGGAAAGTGATAGCTTCACATATAACAAGTATGATGATTGAAACTTGTTGAGAATAGACCAACATAGACCCAGTCATTGTTGCAATTAATAAGAAGTAATAAGGAAAGAGAGGTTCACATATAAATATATCATCTTAGACACTTTTTACAATTCTGAGCACTCACCAAACTATTACATGCTTAGAAGTAGATGTTGGACATGGAAGACAACATAATCAATTGTGTTTGCTTGATTCCAAACAATGTTGTATGTCTAGAGATCCCTTAGCATGTGACGATTGCTTCCACCTCATATTAGCCAAAACTTCCGTACTAAGTAGAAATACTACTTGTGCATCCATAAACCTTCAACCCAGTTTTGCCACGAGAGTCCACCATACCTACCTATGGATTGAGTAAGATCCTTCAAGTAAGTTGTCATCGGTGCAAGCAATAAAAAGTTGCTACCCAAAGTATGTATGATTTATTAGTGTGTGGAAAATAAGCTTTGTACGAACCTGTGATGAGGAAGACATAAAAGCGACATACTGCATAATAAGAGTTCTTTATCACAGGGGCAATATAAAGTGACGTTCCTTTATACTAAGAGGTCGTATATCCAAACCTTAAAAGCGCATGACAACCTCTGCTTCCCTCTGCGAAGGGCCTATCTTGTACCTTTACTTTTGTCCTTGTGAAAGTCATGGTGATCAACACCAATTCCCTATTCCGTCTTCATCTTGGTGAACGTCATATGCTAGGGAAAGATCTATATTCATATTTCAACTTGGAGATGAGTACTTATGCTTTATTATTGTTGACTTTACCCTCGAGGTAAATGGTTGGGAGGCAAAACTATAAGCCCCTATCTTTCTCTGTGTCCAGCTGAAACTTTGATACCATGAGTACCACGTGAGTTGTAACAATTGTGGAAAACAAGAGAGATGATTGAGTATTTGGATTTGCTTTACAAGCTCTTATTTGACTCTTTCTGATCTTATGATAAATTGCAATTACTTCAATGACTATGGACTGTTGTTGGCTACTTCTCGGTAAGGTTTTTGATTCATACTTTGCTTTGTGAAGGAATTGTTACTTTCCCATAATAATCTTTATGATGTATTGCTGTTCTATGTGTGATCATGATGCCCTCATGTCTGTATTATGTTTTATCGACACCTTCATCGCTAAACATGTGGACATGTTTATGATCTTAGTTTTCGCTTGAGGACAAGCGAGGTCTAAGCTTGGGGGAGTTGATACGTCCATTTTGCATCATGCTTTCATGTTGATATTTATCACTTTATGGACTGTTATTATACTTTGTGGTACCATACTTATGCCTTTTCTCTCTTATTTTGCAAGGTTTATTTGAAGAGGGACAATACCGGCAGCTGGAATTCTGGAATGGAAATGGAGCAAGTCTGAGTCCTCTATTCTGCGCAACTCCAAATGCCCTGAAAATCAATGTGGATTTTTTTGGGAATATATAAAAAATACTAGGCGAAAGAAGTGCCAGAGGGGAGCTGCCAGGGGCCCACAAGCCTAGTAGCCGCGACCTGCCCCCTGGCCGCGGCTACAGGGCTTGTGGGCACCCTGGTGGCCCACTATCCCCCTCTTCTGCTATATGAAGGGTTTCGTCCGGAAAAAATCTCAAGGTGGAGCTTTTTCGAGGAGGCGCCGCCGCCACGAGGAGGAACTTGAGCAGAACCAATCTAGAGCTCCGGCAGGACGATCCTCCCGGGGAAACTTTCCTCCCGGAGGGGGAATCGTCGCTATCGTCATCACCAACACTCCTGTCGTCGGAGGGGAGTCATCTCCATCAACATCTTCATCATCACCATCTCCGATCCAAACCCTAGTATATCTCTTGTAACCAACCGCCGTCTCGCGACGCCGATTGGTACCCGTAAGGTTGCTAGTAGTGTTGATTACTCTTTGTAGTTGATTCTAGTTGGTTTACTTGGTGGAAGATTATATGTTCAGATCCATTATGATATTCATTACTTCTCTAGTCATGAATATATCCATGCTTTGTGAGTAGTTACTTTTGTTCCTGAGGACATGGGACAAGTCTTGCTATTAATAGTCATGTGAATTTGGTATTCGTTCGGTATTTTGATATGTTGTATGTTGTCTTTTCCTCTAGTGGTGTTATGTGAATGTCGACTACATAACACTTCACCATATTTGGGCCTAGAGGAAGGCATTGGGGAGTAGTAAGTAGATGATGGGTTGCTAGAGTGACAGAAGCTTAAACCCCAGTCTATGTGTTGCTTCGTAAGGGGCTGATTTGGATCCACTAGTTTAATGCTATGGTTAGACGTTGTCTTAATTCTTCTTTTGTAGTCGCAGATGCTTGCGAGAGGGGTTAATCATAAGTGGGATGCTTGTCCAAGTAAGGGCAGTACCCAAGCGCCGGTCCACCCACATATCAAACTATCAAAGTAACGAACGCGAACCATGTGAACATGATAACAATTAGCTTGACAAATTTCCGATGTGTCCTCGCGAGCGATTTACTTCCTATAAGACTTTGTTCAGGCTTGTCCCTTGCTACAAAAGGGACTGGGCCACTTTGCTGCACCGTTTCTATTACTTGTTACTTGTTACTTTTCACCTGCTACGTTTCACCTCACTACACCATCACTTGTTACCGCTAATTTCAGTGCTTGCATTTATTACCTTGCTGAAAACCGTTTATCAGAGCCTTCTGATCCTCGTTGGGTTCGACACTCTTACTTATCTAAAGGACTACGATTGATCTCCTATACTTGTGGGTCATCACGCCACTTGGTGGTATCATACACAATCGTGAGGCGACCGGGTGGATCGCTAAGCGGGCCATTGAGCTTGGTCCTCATCACGTGAAGTATATGCGGCGCACGACCATCAAGTCTGAGGGTTTGGTTGATTTCATCAATGGCTGGACTGAGTTGCAAATTCTAGAAGATAGACTCGATCACACATATTGGACCATCCACTTCGACGGGTCCAGACAATTGGAAGGCTCGGAAGCTGGCGTGGTACTAACTTCCCCGCAGGGTGACAAGTTTTGCCATGTCCTACGACTCATGTTTCCATGTACTAACAATGCAGCACAGTACGAGGCTTTGCTCCATAGGCTTAGGATCGCCAAAGAGATGAACCTCAGCTGAGTTAGGTGCCCAGGCGACTCAGATCTGGTGGCACAACAAGTTTCCGGGATGTGGGATTCCAGGGATCCGCTGATGGCGGCTTACACGCGTGCCGTATCAGATGTGGCGGGTCATTTCCATGGTTATCAAGTTGATCATATCGACCGCCGACTCAAGAGGCAGCTGATGCTCTTTCACGACTCGGGTCAAAGCGTAAGCTAGTTCCTCCCAATGTATTTTTTGGATATCTTGCATAACCCGTCGGTGAAATTGCCTTATGAAGAAGATATAGCGGTTCCTGACCCGGAGTCTCAACTTGTGGCGTCTCTTTATGCCACTCCTGATTGGATGGTCCCTTACATGTCTTATTTTGCGCGAGGCGAGTTACCTGCTGATGAGTTGCTGGCCCGCCAAATTATCCGGCGATGCAAGTCCATGGTCATACATAAGGGCGAGTTGCACAAACGGAGCACTTCCGGAATTATTCAAAGATGTGTCTCGCCCGAAGAAGGACATGCGATCCTTAATGATATTCACGCTGACGATTGTGGTCACCACGCCGGGTCACCCTCTTTGGTATCCAAGGCTTTTAGGCATGGCTTTTATTGGTTGACGGCTCATAGAGATGTTGAGGACATGGTGCGCAGATGTGACGGATGTCAGAAATTTGGGCGTCAAATGCATGTGCCGGCTCAAGAATTGCGGATGATCCCAATTACATGGCCTTTAGCGGTCTGGGGGCTCGACATGGTTGGTCCCTTCAAGATGTCTTTCAACAAAAAGACTCACCTACTAGTGGTGGTTGACAAATTTACTAAGTGGGTCGAAGCAGAGCCGGTTAGCAGTTGCAATGCAGATACGGCCATCAAGTTCCTCAAGAAGCTGATTTTTTTGCTTCGGGTATCCTCATAGTATCATCACTGATAATGGTACTAATTTATCCAAAGGCGCCATGCAAGAATTTTGTGAAAGGGAGCACATTCGGCTTGATGTCTCTGCGGTTGCGCATCCCGAATCCAATGGACAAGCGTAAAGGGTGAATAAAGAAATCTTGCGTGGGATCAAGCCGTGACTCATGGTTCCTCGGGAGCGTACCCCGGGTTGTTGGGTTGAAGAGCTTCCTTCAGTACTTTGGAGCATACACTACCCCTAACAGATCCACTGGTTACACGCCCTTTTTCTTGGTCTACGGAGCTGAGGCGGTCTTACCAAGTGACATCAGACATGACTCGCCGCGAGTCACCGCTTATGTTAAGGAGGACAATGAGCTGGCGCGTCAAGATTCGTTGGATGCTTTGGAGGAGGAACGTGATTTAGCAGCAACACGGTCGCCGATTTACCAGCAAGACCTGCAACGTATCATAGTCGCCGAGTCAGAAGCCGGGTCTTTTAGGAGGGTGACTTAGTGCTTCGATTGATTCAGGATCATACCGGTATGCATAAGTTATCTCCTCCATGGGAAGGACCTTTTGTCATCAGCAAAAGTCTTCATAATGGTTCCTACTACCTGGTGGATCTTTGTCCATACAGGCCAACAACAGAGGTAGAAACAACCCGGCCGTGGAACATTGCCCACTTGCGGCCTTATTATACTTAGAGCCATTGGCTCCTTGTCATTGTACATAGTTTAGTACTTGTACTTTCTTTATATATATAGCAATAAAGCCGGCGCCCACGAAATTCGAGGTCTCTGCCGTTTCAGCTTCTTCAAAGCATGAGTCTTTATTGTTTCACAAGCCGTCCAAGCATGGACGCTATCAGTATCAAAGAGCATAAGTCGCCACGCTGCACTTATTTCAAAACTGGATACTGGTAAGCCAAAGAGGACCAAAGTTGCCACGTTGCACGGTTTAAACATGGGAGACTTATATGGTTTTGAGAATTAAGCCGACTTACTTGGGGGCTACTAGTTCCCAAGTCGTTTTGAAGTAAGAGCATAAACGCTTCTGCAATCCTATGTCCGACTTTTCCCTAATCATAGGTCACTTGGGGGCTTCTACTCACTGAGTTCAGCCTGAATACCCTCTTGGCTAGCAAAAAATTAACGCATTACAATGGTTATACTGGACTGTGTGTTCGGCGACTCGCCCTATGGTCCCATGTACTCTTGGCGAGTCAATCCAGTTTTGGACCCTGAACTTGCCTTGGTTAAAACACGATGGGTGCTTGCGGGAGCCGGCATATGGAAAATAGAGAAACCGTAGGTTCACTCAACCTGCTTCATAGAAGCTTGACTCACGCCTGATCAACCGGTCTAAACAACTAAGGTTGTTGCAAAAGCCTCTCTAGGGTAGCACTAGAGCCTTGCAAGCTCGTCCTACCATGCCGCGACTCATTGAGCCGACAAACTTTATGACCACAAAGTATCTTTGTGGTATAGTTCGAGTTTTCGAAAACTCATTTTAAGCCGTCGCGTCTCATTGAGCCGGCTCATTATTTCTTCACTGACCACATGAAGAATAATTACTTTGCAAAAGACATGGCAAAATGCCTAGTAAGGCGGCTCATATTAACAAAAGGGTTAGACTTGAGAGTTAACAAAGGTACGGTGCAGAACAATACTGTTTTCATCTCTAACCTATTACATGGCTTAGAAGGCCACGAAATGTGACATGACCCGGCATTGGATTTTCTGAATTGATCTCCATGGGCGGTCTTCAAGTGACACCTTGTTCAAGTTGCCTTCAGATTATCCTGCATCGAGCTTTCGCCGTCTTGGATCTCTAAGTTTCCCATTTTCCAATTGCAATTGGTTAAGGCATGGAACTCAGCCTCGTCAGTCAAGATGGTGGACGGGTCAACATCAGAGTCAAAAGGATGCTTACGGCGCTGCGGAGTCAGAACTGTGATTTCATAAGAGGGAGGAGTGACACGCTTGTTGTGCTCATCATAAGCTGCCTGATACTTGGTTAAGTCAAGACTAGCTTCCAGTTGAGTCACCGCTAGGCGAGATTCCTTCACACCTCTTCAGTAAATTCTGACTCGTCGTCTTTGTATTCTGGAAACCCCCCAGTTATCTCCTCTGGCTTAAGCTCTCGAGCATAAGCCAAACACCGGCTCAAGGTGGTTAGTACTCCTTTCCAGGCGGCTGATCTTTTTAGTTCTTCAAACCATGGTGGCAGTGTGGACAAGCATCCCAGCATGTAGTTGATTGACTTCACGGGCTCCTTGTCGCCCATAATGACCTTAATAGCCATCACGCCGCGAGTATATAGTTACTCTGTTAAGGTATACTAGAAAAAAATGTCCGTGCATTGCAACGGGTAAAACAAATCCTTACACACATGGTGCTCTATTTGTATTGCATTTTTTTGTACGGCCAAAAAATCCACCTATTAACAACAAACGTGATCAATCCTAATTGTCCATGTCGTCTATAGTAGAAATAGTGATCCATATTCAGTTTCGACACTACAGGCAATGTTTTGAATTTTGATTTGATTTCTTGTGGCAACATACATTTATGTTGTGTCAATGCACTATTTTTTTGAATTTTTTCGAACATTTTAGAATGTACAGCGAGGATCCGGTGCACCACATACATCCCCATATGTGTTTTTCATGTAGAATCATAAAAGGTATAGTTCTCCTTGGCCTAGTCTGAAAGATTCAGTGATTGAAAATACTTGAGATAGACTGATCTTTTGGTGCTTCAGATTACAATTGCTTCACATATAATACCAAATTACATTTAATGTGCTTCCCGCCAAGTCATATGAGTGTACTTGCCCAATTTAAGAAATAAACAAAAAAGTGAGATCTGCGGGACTCAAATCTGGGTCTTAGGTGTAGAAGTTTGGTACCCCAACCAGTGTGCCACTTCCACGTTTGTTGCAATTTAACGGTTCGCTTATTAATAAACGAATCACAACGCAGCGCCTATTGGACATGTATAGGCTGCATGCTTCATAATATGCCGGTTAAAGCCTTTTCGATTCCCTTGAAAATGTCTATTGTGTAAAAAAGTACGTATAGGGTGCATGCTCCATAATATGCCGGCCAGAGCCTTTTCTATTTCCTTAAAAATGTCTATTGTGTAAAAAAGTATTAACTACTTTGAAATGATTAACATGATTAACTATTTTTGTAATATATGAATATTTTAAAAAGTATTTAATCTGCCAAAAAGGTGTAGAGAAGTTAAACAGAGAGTCCAGACCGAATTATTACACCGTGTGAAACATGTACTCATTAGAAAAGGAAAAAAAGCATAGAAAAGTAAAAAAGGAAGCAAAGGGATTCGAACCTCGGTCTTCAGGATAGAAGATCAAGGCTCTCTCCACCCCACTAGTGTTTGTCAGTCGATATACAATGGCATAGGTCGGTATATGGAATACGTGCCGGGCGGTGAATTAAGAAAAACAGAATCGTTTTTTGACTTACGGGTGGCATGGTGGGTAATTTATGCCAACTTCAAGGGTAATTTCGATGACGTACGGCAAAAGAAGTATTTGCTTTATTAGTAGGTAAGATATTGCCTTCAGTTTCAATACGCAATCATCATGGAGATTAGCGGATCGAGGACCTCCAGCAAGGATACACAATCATAAGTCACCGGAATGTTTTACAACACGACTTTGGAAGTAAGAATAGTGGCGGATTGATATGTCTCCGTCGTATCTACTTTTCCGAACTCTTTTGCCCTTGTTTTGGACTCTAATTTGCATGATTTGAATGGAACTAACCCGGACTGACGCTGTTTTCAGCAGAATTGCCATGGTGTTGTTTTTGTCTAGAAATAAAAGTTCTCGGAATGTCCTGAAAATTTACGGAGATTTTTTCTGGAATAAAAGAAAAATACCTGCGCAAAGATCCACTGGAGGGGGTGTGCTAGTGGGCCACAAGCCCACAGGCCGCGGCCACCCCCTAGGCCGGGCCGTGCAGGAATGTGGGGCCCACGTGGCACCAACGCCCCAAACTCAGCTCTATATCTTTCGTTTCGCCTGGAAAAAAATCAGAGAGAAGGTTTCATCGCGTTTTGCGATACGGAGGCGCCGCCACATCCTGTTCTTCATCTGGAGGGCAGATCTGGAGTCCGTTTTGGGCTCCGGAGAGGGGAAATCGTTGCCATCGTCATCATCAACCTTTCTTCATCGACAATTCCATGATGCTCTTCATCGTTCGTGAGTAATATCATCGTAGGCTTGCTGTACGGTGATTAGTTGGATGAGATCTATCATGTAATCGAGTTAGTTCTTTACGGGGATTGATCCCTAGTATCCACTATGTTCTAGATTGATGTTGCTACTACTTGGCTATGCTTAATGCTTGTCACTAGGGCCTGAGTGCCATGATTTCAGATCTGAACCTATTATGTTGTCGCCAATATATGTGTGTTTTAGATCCTATCTTGCAAGTTGTAGTCACCTACTATGTGTTATGACCCAGCAACCCCGGAGTGACAATAGCCGGAACCACTCCCGGAGATGACCATAGTATGAGGAGTTCATGTATTCACCGCGTGTTAATGCGTTGGTCTGGTTCTTTATTAAAAGGAGAACCTTAATATCCCGTAGTTTCCATTAGGACCCCGCTGCCACGGGAGGGATGGACAATAGATGTCATGCAAGTTCTTTTCCCTAAGCACGTATGACTACATACGGAATACATGCCTTCGTTAGATTGATGAACATGAGCTAGTTACATATCTCTCCATGTTATAGCTGTTACATGAAGTATCACATCTGTCATACTCATCCATCACCGATCCACTGCCTACGAGTCTTTTACTACTGGTCCTCGCTACGTTACTTTGTCTAGGCTTGTCCCTTGCTACAAAAGGGATTGGGCCACTTTGCTGCTACTGTCACTTTGCTGCTACTGTTGCTACTGCTGTTACTTTGCTTCTGCTGCTACTGCTGTTCCTTGTTACTCTGCTGCTAGTTAGTGCAGGCCTTTTCTGGAGCAGTTGCTGGGGAAGAATAGTCCCCCGTCAACGTGCTTTTTACTGGCGCCATTGATACAATAGTTAGGAATAGTCTGCCGTCAACAGATCGTACTACTTTGCTACTGATACTTTGCTTGCAGACACTAATCTTTCAGGTGTCGTTGAATCTGACACACTCAGCTGCTAATACTTGAGAATATTCTTTCGCTTCTCCTTGGCGAACCAACAAATTTGGGTTGAATACTCTACCCTCGAAAACTGCTGCGATGCCATACGCTTGTGGGTTGTCAAGGCTTTTTCTGGCGCCGTTGCTGGGGAAGCACAACTATATTCTCTGAGTCACTTGGGATTGACGTCTGCTGATCACTATGAGGAATCGGAAAGATCCAAGAACTAAAATCCTGCCTTCAACTACGAGGAGAGGCAAGGAACTGCCATCTAGCTCTGCACTTGATTCACCTTCAGTTTTGAGTAAGTTTCCGACTTCACCTCCTGCTAGAAATCTTGATATGTCGCTTGTGCTTGATGATGCTACTTCTACTGCCTATGATGCTTATGATGATGCTATGTTTGATACTATGCTTGATGATGCTATGCTTGATACTATGCCCCATGATGCTATGCTTGATACTATGCCTGATGATGCTATGCTTGATACTATGCCTGATGATGCTATACTTGATACTATGCCTGATGATGCTATGCCTGATACTGCTTTGCCACTAGGTGCATTCCTGGATGCACAGATTACTAGAGTTGCTGCTAGATGTGATGATACTTCTGAGACTGCTGATACTATTGAAGTAGAACCTGCTACTATGCCTGAATTGCCTATTATGCCTGATACGCGCTACATTATGGAGGGAGAGATAGCTGAGGATTTTCTTGAGTGTAAGGATAGCTATGATGTTGAGAAACTACTGCTCAAGTGGAAAGAAAAATCTCTGAACACTAGGATGAAATACGACCCGAAGTTTGCCACTTCACCTATCTTTGTGACCGATAAGGATTATGAATTCTCCGTCGACCCTGAGTTAATCACTCTCGTCGAATCTGATCCCTTTCACGGTTACGAGTTTGAAACGGTTGTAGCCCATCTTACCAAACTGCATGATATAGCCACCCTATTCACTAGTGAGGAAAAGATCCGCCACTACTATATCCTCAAGATGTTTCCTTTCTCGCTAAAGGATGATGCTAAAACCTGGTTCACTTCTCTTGCTCCTGGTTGTGTGCGTAGCCCCCAGGATATGGTCTACTACTTCTCTGAAAAATATTTCCCTGCCCATAAGAAGCAAGCTGCCTTGCAGGAAATATACAACTTTGCTCAAGCTGAGGAAGAGAGTCTCCCACAAGCTTGGGGAGGCTTATCCAGCTACTGAATGCTTTGCCTGATCACCCTCTTGAGAAGAACGAAATACTTGATATCTTCTATAATGGACTTACCGATGCTTCCAAAGACCACTTAGATAGTTGTCCCGGTAGTGCTTTTAGGGAACGAACTGTAGAACAAGCTGAGATTCTGTTGAACAACATCTTGTGCAATGATAATGCTTGGACTATTCCCGAACCACCTCCTAAGCCAACTCCGAAGAAAAGAGGTATTCTATTCCTCAGTCCTGAAGATATGCAAGAAGCCAAGAAATCTATGCGAGAGAAAGGCATTAAATCTGAAGATGTCAAAAATCTACCACCTATCGAAGAGATCCATGGTCTTGATAACCCGATACAGGTAGTAGAAGTAAATTCTCTACGTAGGTTTGATGAGAGTGATATTCCTTTTGATAAACCTGCTAGCTTATACATGGATGAATTTGATAACTTCGTTGTCAAACAACAAAGTTTCAATGATTATGTTAGCGGACAATTGGAAAAGAATGCTCGTATGCTTAGTCATTTGAGTGCTTGTGTGGACAGAAACGTCAATGATCTTAAACTTCTGAGTAAACATGCTTCTATGGTTACTACTCAGGTAGAACAAGTACTTAAAGCTCAAAATGACTTGCTCAATGAGTTGAATGAAAATTCTGTCAGAGTCGTCACTAGAGGCGGTAGAATGACTCAGGAACCTTTGTATCCTGAGGGTCATTCCAAGAGAATTGAACAAGATTCTCAAGGAGTTAGCACTGATGCACCTAGTCATCCTAGAAAGAAGAAGAAAGATGATAGGAACCTGCACGCTAGCAACCCTGTTGCTGCTACACTTGAGAGTCCAAACGATGTCTCTGTCTCCGATGCTGAAACACAATCTGGTGATGAACATGAGCCTAATGATAATATCAATAGTGATGTTCATGATGATGCTCAACCTAGCAATGATAAGGATGTGGAGATTGAACCTGCTGATCTTGATAACCCACAGCCTAAGACTAAGAGATACGACAAGAATGACTTCGCTACTAGGAAGCACGGTAAAGAAAGGGAACCATGGGTTCAGAAACCTATCCCCTTTCCTCCCAAACCATCCAAGAAAAAGGATGATGAGGATTTTAAGCGCTTCGTTGAAATGATCAGACCTGTCTTTCTGCAAATGTGTTTGACGGATATGCTCAAAATGTCTCTGTATGCTAAGTACATGAAAGATATTGTGACTAATAAGAGAAGGATACCTGAGGTTTAGATTTCCACCATGCTTGCTAACTATACCTTCAAGGGTGGAACTCCTAAGAAACTAGGTGATCCCGGTGTGCCCACTATACCTTGCTCCATTAAAGGCAACTACCTTAGAACTGCGTTATGCGACCTTGGAGCCGGTGTTAGTGTTATGCCTCTCTCTCTTTATCGTAGACTGGAACTGGAGAAGTTGACACCCACTGATATCTCTTTGCAAATGGCCGACAAATCAACTGCTTTCCCTATCGGCATTTGCGAGGATGTGCCTGTTGTGGTTGCTAACACCACTATCTTAACAGACTTTGTTATCTTGGATATTCCCGAGGACGATGCCATGGCTGTCATCCTCGGATGACCCTTTTTAAACAATGCAGGGGCTGTTATAGATTGCAACAAAGGCAATGTCACTTTCCATGTCAACGGTAATGAGCACATGGTGTACTTTCTAAAGAAACAATATCGAGTACATTGCATCAATGCTATCGAAAAAACTTCATCGATTCTTATTGGGAGCTTTGAATGCCCTATTCCTCGTGTCAAGATGAAGTATGACTTGCTGGTTGGAGAGATACACATCCCAATTGAGGTGACCTAGTGACTATTTGGAAATTCTCTGTCTTCTTTTGCGATTCGAGAAAGTTTTGTTGAGGGGATTTGATCAACCCCATTGACGGATTTCTTTCCATGACCATGAGATGGATGAATCAAGGAGTCACAAACCTCCGTTCCAAGCTTTCACTTTAGGTTGCTTAGAAGAATAATGATGGATTTAGTTTAGTTTTCCCTGTTTTTTGTTTTAGCGTCCGGTAGAAAAGTACCCCGAAAATCAAAGTTCTCCGAACGCTGTGAAAATCAAGTATGATTTTTTCTGGTTTTTTTTTGAAAAATACTGAGACAAAGAGCTAGTCTGGGGGCTGCACCAGTGGGCCACAAGACCTGGAGGTGCGGGCATCCCCCTGGCCATGCCTACCTGGTTTGTGGGGCCCACAGGCACCCCCTCCACTCATTCTTGCTCTCATCCGCTTCTCCTACATCCAGAAAAAATCGTTTCGCAGGTCAAACCCGTGTTCTTGCTCCTCTTGCTGGGATATTCGATCTCTTTGCTCAAATTACCGTTCTCCGAACTGTTTTGGGGAAATTACTCCTTGGTAAGTGACTCCTCCATTGGTCCAATTAGTTTTTGCTCTAGTGCCTTATACTCTGCGTATTTTTGCTGCCTTGGTGACCATGTTCTTGAGCTTTGCATGCTGATTTTAGCTGGTCCCAGGTAGTTTTGATGCGTAATATGGTCTCTAGGCACTTGCTGGAGTAGTTGCTACTAGTTTAGTTGAACCTTGTTCACCTTTCCTTTGGGTCACTAAAAATTTCAGAAAAGGAAGATGCTTAGGAAAAAACTTTCATGGTGGTTCCTCAAGCAAGAGAGGTCCCCGTCTTGCGATTCAGGAGCCCGATCCTTACCAACCTAGGGACGCGCAGGTTCAACCATGTGAATGGACTTCTGATGAATTTATGATGGAGGCAGGCTTCAAAGATGAGCTTGATGCACTTGTTCACAACGTCGGACTCGAAGAATTCATCTCCGATAAATGTGAACAATATGTTGCTCTCACTGCCACTTTTGTTCGTAGATTCAAATTTTCAGCTGGCCGTGAGCCATCGGTACTGTTTGATCTATATGATAAATCGTATACCATGGATTTAGAGGATTTCAATATAATTTGCAAGATACCTACGTAGGGTAGCCTCAATGATCCTCCTAAATCTTTGGTTAGAGATTTTTGCTCTGGTATTACTGTTGGAGAAACTAGAGAAATTATGCAAGCTACCATGAGGAGTGTTCATTTTCCTGCTTTGCATTACTTTGCCCTCTTCATAGGCAGATGCATTAATGGCAAGATTGAGCATTGTCACCTCTGCGCACCCGACCTTAGTATCCTTAAGAGCGCAGTGACGGGTGACAAAAGCTTCAACATGGGAGCTATTATAGCAAGGAGGCTGAATAAGATTGCTATTGAAGGGGATTTATTTGGTGGGATCTATGCCACTCGCATAGCAAATTTTCTTGGAGTACCCATCCGCGAAGGAGATCCCCCGCTCCATACAACTTTCCTTGATCGCGTCGCTTTGACACGCTACCAGTTCCTTGAGAGAGATGACGAATCCCTCCTATACCGATTGATATTTAACCGACAGCGTGTTTTCCATATTACCCTTCCTGCTCGTGCCTTCTTTGACTTTCAGGTAAAACGGAGATATTACATAACCAGAGGGGAGGCAGAGGAGTATGAGAGGGAGGCAAAGGCTGCTCGTCTCTGTGAGGCAGCTATTCAGGCAGTGGCTCCAGCGCTCCCGTATAACCCCCATTATGATTTTGGGTTTCGCCAGGACCATCCTTGGGAGTAGACCAACTTAGGCCAAAAGCCTAAGCTTGGGGGAGTACGTGTTCTCACCGACTTTACATTTTTTGCTTATGCTTTCACTTTGTTCGTCGGTGTTAACACTTTGCCACTCTATCATCCATGCTAGTTTATTTTCTTTTTCTCGTTTGCTTTTCGTGTGTCTGTCTAGTTTGAGAAAAACCAAAAAATATTTTCTTTTCTTCTTTTGCTTGTTGGGAGCTTTCCCGTGTAGATAGTTTTCTTTTTCTTTGGGTCAAGGTAGAAGATATTGGTTACAATGTTTAGTGGCTCTTGCATGCATACCTGTTTAGCTTTCAAAGATCCATATTACTTTGTCTTCTCCTTTGTGTTTGCCTACAGATTCCAACTTTAGTCCAATGCACGAGCACACTTATTATTGTTCACATCGTTCGGTCGTGCAAGTGAAAGGCAATAATGACGATATATGATGAAGTGACTGAGCCTGGAAAAGCTGGTATGAACTCGATCTATTTTGTTTTTGTAAATATGGCTAGCTCACTGTTCCTAGTTCAGCTTTGTTGTGAGAGAAACATGTTTGCAATGACAACTTAGAGACCATAGTTGCTTATGCCATGCTTACTTAGCTAGGAGCTTATAATGGGTTGTCTTGGTTGCCAACATGAATGTTGAGATGACTATGATGTAGTATGATAGGATGGTATCCTCCTTTGAATGTTTCAAGTGGCTTGACTTGGCGCATGTTCACGCATGTAGTTGAAACAAAATCAACATAGCCTCTATGATGTTCATGTTCATGGTGATTTATGTCCTACTCATGTTGCACTCAATGTTAGTTACTCTCAATGCATTTTGATGACTGTTGTCGCTCTCTAGTTGGTCGCTTCCCAGTCTTTTGCTAGCCTTCACTTGTACTAAGCGGGAATACTGCTTGTGCATCCACCTCCATAAACCCAAAGTTGTGCCATATGAGTCCACCATACCTACCTATGTGCGGTATCTACTTGCGGTTCCAAGTAAATTTGCATGTGCCACTCTCTAAATCTTCAAGAAATAATCTGTTTTGCATGCCCGAACCGCTCATGTGGTGACAGGGGGCTATTGGTATCTTCCATGCTAGGCGTGTTATCCTCGATATGTTTTTATTCACTATCACTCACGAGAAAGGGGCCGGTAATTGGAATTCCCAGTTCCATGCTCAAATCGAGAAGATAATTGCAAACAAAACTCCCCCAGGATTGATGTTGGTATGGACGGTACCCGAGGATTCGGATAGCCGTGGAGTGTGATTGATTGGTGGTGGGGGAGTCAAAACTTTACTTTTCTGTTTGGGAACCGCCTATAGCATGTGTAGCGTGGAAGATGTTGAGAACTCTTAGTCATTGCGTTGACAATGAAAGCATGCCACCCAAAATTATTATCTTTGTTTTCAAAGCTTGAGCTCTGGCACCTATGCAAATCAATGCTTCCCTCTGCGAAGGGCATGTCTATTTATGTTCCTGTTGAGTCATCCTCCTCTTACAAAAGCACCAATTAGAGAGCACCTCTGTCATTTTTATGCTTTGCTTTTAACTGTGTTGAGTATGATTGTGACTGGATCTTCATTGCCTTGAATTACAATGTTTAGTCAGGCCTTGGTCTTTGAAGGTGCTCTGCATTTATGTTTTGCGGTCTCAGAAAGAGCTAGCGAGATACCATCTATTCGTACTGCTTCATGTTGTTTTGATTGAAGTGTTGACGTTTGAGACTTATTATTATTTGCTCGCTAGTTGTTTATGCCATTGATATGAGTTTACCGTGAGACCTAGATGTCATTTGCTTATGTGGTTTGCTTGTGATCTTGCTGAAATTCTGGTTATGAGTTAGACATAGTTGCAACAACAAGATCAAACAGAGTTCGTCGAAGTTTTTCTTTTGTCTCTTTCAGTTTGTCAACTGAATTGCTTGAGGACAAGCAAGGCTTTAAGCTTGGGGGAGTTGATATGTCTCCGTCGTATCTACTTTTCCAAACTCTTTTGCCCTTGTTTTGGACTCTAATTTGCATGATTTGAATGGAACTAACCCGGACTGACGCTGTTTTCAGCACAATTGCCATGGTTTTGTTTTTGTGCAGAAATAAAAGTTCTCGGAATGTCCTGAAAATTGATGGAGATTTTTTGGGAATAAAAGAAAAATACCTGCGCAAAGATCCACCGGAGGTGGCGTGCCACTGGGCCATTAGCCCACAGGTCACGGCCACCCCCTAGGCCACGCCGTGCAGGCTTGTGGGGCCCACGTGGCACCACCGCCCCCAAACTCAGCTCTATATCTTCCGTTTCGCCTGGAAAAAAAATCAGAGAGAAGGTTTCATCGCGTTTTGCGATACGGAGGCGCCGCCACATCCTGTTTTTCATCTGGAGGGCAGATTTGGAGTCCGTTTCGGGTTCCGGAGAGGGGAAATCGTCGCCATCATCATCATCAACCTTTCTCCATCAAAAATTCCATGATGCTCATCGTTCGTGAGTAATCTCACCGTAGGCTTGCTGGACGGCGATGAGTTGGATGAGATCTATCATGTAATCGAGTTAGTTCTTGACGGGGATTGATCCCTAGTATCCACTATGTTTTAGATTGATGTTGCTACTACTTGGCTATGCTTAATGCTTGTCACTAGGGCCCAAGTGCGATGATTTCAGATATGAACCTATTATGTTGTCGCCAATATATGTGTGTTTTATATCCTATCTTGCAAGTTGTAGTCACCTACTGTGTGTTATGACCCGGCAACCCCGGAGTGACAATAGGCGGAACCACTCCTGGAGATGACCATAGTATGAGGAGTTCATGTATTCACCATGTGTTAATGCGTTGGTCCGATTATTTATTAAAAGGAGAACCTTAATATCCCATAGTTTCCATTAGGACCCCGCTGCCACGGGAGGGATGGACAATAGATGTCATGCAAGTTCTTTTCCCTAAGCACGTATGACTACATACTGAATACATGCCTACATTAGATTGATGAACGGGAGCTAGTTACATATATCTCCGTGTTATAGCTGTTACATGATGAAGCACATCTGTCATACTCATCCATCACCGATCCACTGCCTACGAGTCTTTTACTACTGGTCCTTGCTATGTTACTTTGTCTAGGCTTGTCCCTTGCTACAAAAGGGATTGGGCCACTTTGCTGCTACTGTTGCTACTGCTATTACTTTGCTGCTGCTGCTACTGCTGCTCCTTGTTACTCTGCTGCTACTTAGTGCAAGACTTTCCTGGAGCAGTTGCTGGGGAAGAATAGTCCCCCGTCAACGTGCTTTTTACTGGCGTCATTGATACAACAGTTAGGAATAGTCTGCCATCAATAGATCGTTTCTGGCACCGTTGCTATCATACTACTTTGCTACTGATACTTTGCTTGCATACACTAATCTTTCAGGTGTGGTTGAATCTGACACACTGAGCTGCTAATACTTGAGAATATTCTTTCGCTTCTCCTTGGCGAACCAACAAATTTGGGTTGAATACTCTACCCTCGGAAACTACTGCGATCCCATACGCTTGTGGGTTGTCACGGATACTTACCAAACACGACATTAGACTTTTTTGATATGTGAAGTTTCAGCCCGGTCAGTTCCTCCACGGCGACCTTCATTTGTTCCTCAGCTTGTTCAACCCTTTTCTGCAAGGCGGCTTGCTCAACTTCAGCCTTTTCTTCAAACTCCTTGTGATTCGCCTTCATCTTCTCAATATCAACCAATGCAAGGTGGAACTTTTCTTAAAATTGAGCTCGGGCATCTTGTTGCTCCGCTAAGCTTTTGCTTCAAGCCGGACATGGTTGAGCCGGCCTGGATCAGCGATTCCTGCACACGCCAGACGGTTATGACAAGTTTCATGCAGATTGCGAGCAATATCCTTGACACTTGGGGGCTAATGTATGATTCAATTTTCCTTCATAATAACTTAAAGCAAGACCCGAGTCATCTTCAAAAAGATGACTTGGCCCTTGGGGGATACATGTTGAAGCTTTCTTCCAATTTAAAGTAAGATCCGACTCATCTTCAAAAAGATGACCCGGCCCTTTGGGGCTACATGTTGAAGCTTTCTTCCAATTTAAACTAAAGACCCAGCTCATCTTCAAGAAGATGACCCGACCCTTGGGGGCTACAAGTTGAAGCTTTCTTACAATTTAAAGCAAGACCTGGCTCATCTTCAAAAAGATGACCCGACCCTTGGGGCCTACAGGTTGAAGCTTTCTTCCAATTTAAAGCAAGACTTGGCTCATCTTCAAAAAGATGACCCGACCCTTGTGGGCTACAGGTTGAAGCTTTTTTCCAATTTAAACTAAAGACCCGACTCATCTTCAAGAAGAAGACCCGACCCTTGGGGGCTACAGGTTGAAGAACTCTTGCGGTTTACACTCAAGACCCGGCTCATCTTCAAGCAGATGACCCGACCCTTGGGGGCTATAGGCTCAAGATTCCTACAAAGCTTGTCACAAAACTTCGACTCATCAAAGATGACTCGCCTTTTGAAGGGCTAATGGGAGTACATGCAAGGGAGGATAACATGTATCATACCACATGTTTTCTCTTCATCATATTAACCAAACTTTTTCCCATTTCGTGACACGTCTCCAGGCGACTCAAATAGCCAAAATTTAATTCACCAAACTCTAGATTCTTCATATTAGGAAGCTTCAACTTGGTCATGCCTTTCTCTATAAGGATTGGGGCATCCTTGGGCGCATGCTTGGTCAACACTGCGGATGCAGGTTCCGAATAGCCTGTCCCGACAATATAGACTGGATCTGGATCAGGTGTCACGTCTTTAGCCACCTTTTGAGGGCTTGGCGGATTGAGAGTCTCAACTGTTTCTTTCTGTGGGCTCGGTAGCTCATCCTGGATGTCAAGGAAATCGTGAGAAGCTTCGGCGTGAGTCTCAGCCGGCTCATCTGCAGCTTCTGGGATGGAAGTACTTATTCCTATTGTCTCAGCCGCCTTGGGAATGGATGATGACTCGTCGGTTTTCCTATTTTTGGCTTGAGCCCTACAAAGGATGGTAATTATGTTAAAATGGAAAGATTGGTGTCCAAAGAACATGTTGGCAAGTGGACTTATCCCTGGAGGCGGATTAAAGGGGGAAGAGCCGAAGCAGCCGAGTCAACAGATGAAGGAAGTGAAACCTGTTGGACATAAGATTCAAAAGATTGTGTAAGTCATGAGAATCGGCCGCACAAGAAAGGACATTCAGTATTACACATACCTCGCTCTGTCGCTTGCGACCGACCATTTTCTTGGGCAACCCAGACAAGAGATCACCAGAATGACTTCGAGTGTGATGTTTTGGTGTGAAACTCGCCTTCTTCAAAAGGAAATTGGGATCCAGATGAGCATACGGGTGAGACAGGAGAACTTTCCTACAGATTCGCCTTGCCGGCCTGAGAGGGGAAGAATCCGAGTCAGAAGAAATGGAAATTACCTCGGTGTCTTCATCTTGGCTCTCCATGTCATCATCCTATAAACAGAAATGGCAACGCTTGAGTACATGCTGAGATGGAATAAGAAGGACAAAAAGCATTTACCTCTGAGTGCTCCCCTTTGGCCCAGACTCGCCCACAACATATGACTCTATTGTGGTGGCTTTTCTTTGGGGAAGCTTTCGTTGTCGTCTTCTTGACGACGGTTTTCGATCTTCACTTCCAAAAAGGCAAGTTCTTTTTATTAACATAATTGGAACCCAGGTCAGAAACAAGCTCAAAGTTATAAAAAACCAGAAAAGCGAGTTAAGTTATTTCACCTCCTGGGCCGGGTTAGAGCGGCAGAACAATTTTAAGCCAATCTTGGAGCAATTCTCAAGTGGCTCGCCACACTGTTTCTTCACAATATTGACAATATCTTCCTCTACAAGCTTGACGTTGTAGAAGCATTGCGGATGGTTTAAGCTGCCATCGTATTCACACATTAAGCCGCCCCGGTGACTCAAAGGCATTATCCGCTATTCCACCCAGCAGAGAATCAAATCGATTCCAGTAAGGCCATTGGCGATTAAAGCCCTGAGCTTTGAGAAAACAGGGGTGAGTGAAGATTCCTCCTCACCAGTCAGCTTCTCAGGCAGTTTAAAGTCCATGGGGAGACGTTCCTGCCTAAAACCTGGGCGAGGGTTATCAATGGTTGGAGAAGTGTCATGGCAATAAAACCAAGTCTTCCCCCAACCTTTGGGGTGACTAGGTAGAGCAGCGGCCAGGAACCCACATTCCAGGCATCTCTGAATGTTTACCCCACCAAGTTCTAGGCAGGGGCCATCGGCGAATTCGGTTTGGCGGTTCAAGTAGAAGAATTTCCTGAACATGAGGACGGTAGGCTCTATCTACAAGTAAGCTTCATAGAATACTTGGAATTGATAGAGGTTGGTGATTGAGTTTGGGCCTAAGTCTTGGGGATGGAGGTTAAAAAAGTGCAGTGCGTCTTTGAAGAATTTTGAGCCGGGCGGTGTGAAGCCCCGCTCAATATGATCAGTAAAGACCACCACCTCCCCATCGGCGGGTTGTGCACGTTGTTCTCCTAAGGCTGCTCGCCAACCGATTGTTTCTTGCGGAGCTAGAGTTCCCACTTTTGCAAAATATTCAAGGACGGCATCGCTGACCTCTGATGGCAACCAATTACACTTGGAGATGTGACTCATGGCCACAAAACACATGGACAGAGATCTGCATGGAGGCGATTGGCGAGTCGTAAGGATCTATAGAAGTATTAACTCGCCAACAAGCGGTCAGGGAGACATCTAAATGGAAATTATGACTCGCCGAGGCCTACAAATGGATTACATTTTAAGTTTTCCTTAGGAAGTTTCCTGGATCTGAGGCAAACACGTTTTCAAATCCTAAGAGCGCTAAGGATATAGGGGTACTGTAGAATCCATAAGGTGATCTTGCAAAGCCATTAAAAAGGGAGCAACAGATTTGTTGCAACTATTAACGGATCTGCCATGTTTTTTTTACTAAACTACGGGATTCAAATAAAACTTATGAGGTTAGTGGTGTGGTCTACAGATGCTTGAAGAACTACAACGCTGCCCTAAGAACAAGAGAGGATTTGTGAAACACATCTACTGGGGAGGAGCAACTTACCTGATGAATGCATATGCTGGTGGAGGCGGTTCCACTGAGATCTACGCCGAGAACCACGCCCGACCGATCCGGGAGCAGTAGAATCGCAGAGGAGGTTCTCTGGTGGCAGAGCGTTCGTAGCACGAGCTCGAGGAGGAAGAAGAAGTGGAGCAGTAGTGCAGACGAAGGAAGGGGCCCCCTGCGGCTATTTAAAGGCCCGAGACCGGAGCTGAAATGGCAAGCGCGGGAATCAAGGAGGCACATTAAAAATCAGAAATGATGTCACCTAGATTTTCGGGGTGACAGGTTAAAGTTAGAAAGATCCGTTGGGGATGATGTCACTAAAATCCCTCAAATGATGAGGGGGATGATGTCATCCGTAAGTAATCTGGTGATTTGGGCGGAGCATGGAGATTGGCGGCTTGTCACTTTTTAAGCAAAAGGGCCGAGTCAGAAATTCCGTGTGAGTTGCCATAGTGAGGAGTGAAGATTTTATTGGCATGAATAAATTCAAGTCAATATGGGGCCTAATTTTGGGGATATTACCCGCTGTATGACCCGCCCTATTGGGTCGGGTCAGGTTCATGGCGACTCAACGTTCGTAATTTAGGATGGGCTTAGACCCAGGACACAGAAGGCATGAGGTGATCTTCATCAGAGAGCTGGCTCAACCCATGAGCCTAGATGGCGACTCAAGGCCCAATAAGAGGAAGACTCGCCGTGAAGTTTCCTTGCTTGGGGGACACGGCGGTTTAGAGACATATCAGGTCACGGTGCATGATGTGACCTGGACTCTTGTAAACCTAGGGTATCGACCTGTATATAAAGTCGAGTCTCTAGGGTAGAAAGATTAAGTTACAATTGATTGAGAGCTAGGCCAGGCGAGTTACGCACCCTTGTAATCGATTCCACCATCAATATACACAATGCATGACGTAGGCTTTTACCTCCATCGGAGGGGCCGAACCTGGGTAAATCCGAGTGTCGCTTCTGCTCAATCCCTTTGAGTTCCTACCAAGGTGCAATGGCTACATCTCTAAGTCCTTTCATGAGGACATGTGCCATGACAAAACCACGACAGTTATGTTATGGAAGGAGAAGTTGCTAGGGACTTTCTTGCTTGTAAGGATAGAGATGATCTTAAGAAATTGCTATGCAAGTGGAAGGAAAAATATTTGAATGCTAGAATGCAATATGATCCCAAGTTTGCTACTTCACCTATCTGTGTTACTGATAAGGATTATGAATTCTTTGTCGATCCTGAGTTAATTACTTTGGTAGAATCTAATCCTTTTCATGGTTATGAATCTGAAACTATTGTGGCACACCTTACTAAATTGAATGATATAACCACCCTATTTACTCATGAGGAAAAAAATTGTTACTACTATATTCTTAAGCTGTTTCCGTTATCATTAAAGGGTGATGCTAAGATATGGTTCAATTCTCTTGCTCGTGGTTGTGTGTGTAGTCCCAAGGATATGATTTACTACTTCTCTGAAAAGTATTTTCCTGCCCATAAGAAACGAGCTGCCTTGCAGGAAATATTTAACTTTGTGCAAATTGAAGAAGAGAGTCTCCCACAAGCTTGGGGGAGGCTTCTCCAGTTACTTAATGCCTTGCCTAATCACCCTCTCAAGAAAAATGAAATACTTGATATCTTTTATAATGGACTAACCAATGCTTCTAGGGACTACCTAGATAGTTGTGCTGGTTGTGTTTTCAGGGAACGAATTGTTGAACAAGCTGAACTACTATTGAAGAATATATTGAGCAATGATAATGATCGGACTATTCCCGAACCACCTCCAAAACCAACTCCGAAGAAAAAAGGTATTCTATTCCTCAGTCCTGGAGATATGCAAGAGGCAAAAAAATCTATGAAAGAAAAAGGTATTAAAGCTGAAGATGTTAAGGATCTACCACCTATTGAAGAAATACATGGTCTTGATAACCCGACAGAGGTAGTACAAGTAAATTCTCTTCGTAGATTTGATGAAGGTGACATTCCCTATAATAAATCTGCTAGCCAATGCTTGGATGAATTTGATAACATTGTTGTTAAACAAGAAAATTTCAATGCTTATGTTAGTAGACAAGTGAAGCATAATGCTTACATGCTTGATCGCTTGGGTGATTATATGAGTAGAACTGTCAATGACCTTAGGCTTATTAGTAAATATGCTTCCATGGTAACTACTCAAGTAGAACATGTACTTAAGGCACAAAATGACTTGCTCAATGAGATGATTAGTAAGAACAATGATCATTCTGTTAGAGTTGTGACTAGAGGTGGTAGAGTGACTCAGGAACCTTTGTATCCCGAGGGCCATCCTAAGTGGATTGAGCAAGATTCTCAGAGAGTCAATATTGACATACCTGGTCCTTCTAATAAAAATAAAAGAATGACGATAGGACTTTGCATGCTGCTAGTGAACTTGTTATAGAGTCACATGAAAACCCAAATGATACCTCTATTTCTCATGCTGAGACACAATCTGGTAATGAACATGAACCTAGTGATAATATTAATGATGATGTTCATGCCGATGCTCAACCTAGTAATGACAATGATGTGGAGATCGAACCTGCTGTTGATCTTGATAACCCACAACCTAAGAATAAGAGATACGATAAAAGAAATTTTGTTGCTAGGAAGCATGGTAGAGAAAGAGAACCATGGGTTCAGAAACCCATGCCCTTTCCTCCTAAACCATCCAAGAAAAAGGATGATGATGATTTTGAATGCTTTTCTAAAATGCTGAGACCTGTCTTTTTACGTATGCGCTTAACCGATATTCTAAAAATGTCTCCCTATGCTAAGTACATGAAAGATATTGTTACTAATAAAAGAAAGATACCGGAAGATGAGATATCCACCATTCTTGCTAATTACACTTTTAAGGGTGGAATACCAAAGAAATTAGGAGACCCCGGAGTACCCACTATACCATGCTCTATTAAAGGAAATTATGTTAAAACTGCTTTATGTGACCTTGGAGCTGGTGTTACTGTTATGCCGTTCTCTTTATATTGTAGACTTGACTTGACCAAGTTGACACCTACTGAAAGCTTTCTGCAAATGGTTGATAAATCAACCGCTCTACCTATCGGTATTTGTGAGTATGTGCCTGTTGTGGTTGCAAACGTTACTATCTTAACGGACTTTGTTATTCATGATATTCCCAAGGTCGACAGTTTGTCGATCATCCTTGGTAGACCCTTTCTAAATACTGCAGGGGTTGATATTGATTGCAACAAAGGCAATGTCACTTTCATGTTAATGCTAATGAGCCTATGGTACACTTTCCGGAGAAACAATCTCAAGTTCATAGCATCAACTCCATTGAAAAAATTCCAACATTCTTTATTGGACACTTTGAATTCCCTCTTCCTAATGCCAAGAATAAATATGATATACTTATTGTTGGGGACATGCATATCCCCATTGAGGTAACCTAGTGTTATTCGGAAGTTCTCTGGTTCCATGTCATTCGGAAAAAGTTTGCCATTAAGACTTGATCAACCTTATTGATGGATTCTTTTTGACGCGCATGAGATGGGTGAATTTAGAAAGCACAAACTTCTGCACCCAACTTTTATTTTCTATTCTTTAGTTTCAGTTTAGTAAAAAAGTTATTATTTCTCTGTTTTCCGTTTTATCCGTACAATAGAAAAATTACCTAAAAATAAAAGTTCTTAGAACGCCCTAAAAATTTAGTATGATTTTTTCTGGATTATTTAAGAATTTCTGGCACTAAGAATACTTGAGGGCATTGCACGAGTGGGCCACAAGCCTGCAGGGTGCGGCCACCTCCTGGGCGCTCCCCATCGCTTGTGGGTCCCATGTGAGGCCCCTTCACTTATTCTAGTACCCATCCCCTCCTTCTTCCTCAAGAAAAAATCCCACCATTGCTCAAACCCATGTTTTAGCTCATCTTGCTACCATTTTCGTTCTCCTTTCTCAAAGCCCCATTTGCAAAACTATTTTAGGGGATTGATCATCGGTATGTGACTCCTCCAATGGTCCAATTAGTTTTTGTTCTAGTGCTTTATATATTGCAAAATCTTGCTGTTGTGGTGACCTTGTTCTTGAGCTTGTATGTCAAATTTGTAGGGTCCCAAGTAGTTTTGATGCATGATATATCTTCTAGGCACTTGTGGGAGTAGTTGCTATAAGTTTTGATTGAGCTTTGTTCACCCTTATGTGGAGTCACTAAAAATTTCAGATTTAATTTTTGTAGAGTAAGAAAAACGTTAAGGAAGACATACCAAGGTGGTTCCTCAAGAAAGAAGACCCCGAGACTCACGATACACGAGCCAGACCTTGAACACCCAAGGGAAGCTCAAATGCGGCCTTGTGAATGGCCGTCATAATCATTCATGGTCCAGGTCGGGTTCAAGGAAGAATTTTACGCGTATATACAAAATGTTGGCCTTGAAGATTTTTTTTTCACACCAATGCAAGCAATATCATCAACTCACTGATTCCTTCGTGCCGAGTTTTGAATTTTCATCCAAGCTCAATACACATTCCGTTCTATTTAATCTTTATGATGAATCTTATACTATGGACCTAGAAGATTTTAACCATGCATGCAAAACTCCACAATGGGGTAGCCATAGTGATCTTCACAAAGCCGAATATAATGATTTTCTTGCTAGCATCACTAGGGGAGAAACTAGAAATATTAGACACGCTACCGTGGGGAGCATTCACTTTTCTGCCATACATTATCTTGCTCTCTTCATAGGTAGATATACTAACGGTAAACATGAACATTGCCACCTTTGCGTACGTGACCTTAGTATTCTTAAGAGTGCGGTCATGGGTGATAGACGGTATAACTCAGGAGCTAGTATTGCTAGGAGGCTACATAAAAATGCCAAGGACGGAGATTTCTTTGGTGGAATTTATGCCACGTGTGTAGCCAATTATCTTAGGATACATATAAGGGAGAATGATATTGAGTTACCACCTGCTTTTTTTGATAGACAACATGCTATCCATATTACCCTTCCTGCTCCTGCCTTCTTTAACTTTCAGGAAAAACAGAGGTACTTTATAACCATAGAGGAGGCAGACGAGTATGAGAGAGGGACAAAGGCAGCTCGCCTCCATGCTGAAGTTGTTCAGGCGGCAGCTGCCGCAACCCTGTACAACCCCAACTATGACTTTGGATATTATCCAGGTCAGCCATGGCCTTAGACCAACTTAGGCCAAAATCCTAAGCTTGGGGGAGTACGTATTTCTCACCGATATAACATTCATGTTCACACACACATTCCAATTGTTGCTGTTCATACTTTTTCATTGTACCATCCATGGTAGTTTAATTCTTCTTTTTGTTTTCTTCTTGTGTGTTTCATTAACATTGGGAAAACCCCCCAAAAAATTAGTTCTAGCTTTACCTTCTAGTTTGTTTAGTTGTAGTGTTAAAACAAAACCCCAAAAGATTTTTCGTTCTTCTTTTGCTTGTTGGGGGCTTCCCCATGTAAATAGTTTTTATTTTTCTTTAGGCCGTAAGGAGAAGACTATGATGACATTCTGAGTGGCTCTCATATGCATTATCGTTTATCTATCAGAGAGTCCATATTACCGTGTCTTCTCCTTTGAGTTATTGCTTGCAGATTCCAGATGAGTCCAATGCACAAACACTATTATTATTATTTTTCACACCATTCAATCATGCAAGTGAAAGGCAATAATGACGATATATGATTAAGTGACGGAGATGGAGAAAAGCTGGTATGAACTCGACCTATTTTGTTTTTGTAAATATGATTAGCTCATCATTCTGAATTCAGCTCATTATGAATTGAATATGTCTGCAATGAAAATTAGAGATTATAGTTACCTGTGCCATGCTTAACTAGCTAGGAGTGAATAATGGTTTGTCTTGAGTGTCAACATGCATATTAAAATGGTTGTGATGTAGTATGATAGAATGGTATCCTCCTCCGAATGATGTGAGTGGCTTGACTTGGCACATGTTCACGCATGCAGTTGAAACAAAACCAAAATAGCCTCTACGATGTTTATGTTCGTGGTGATTTATATCCTACTAATGCTTGCACTCAATGTTGGTTAAGCTCAAAGCATGTTATGACAGTTGTCGCTCTCTAGTTGGTCGCTTCCCAGTCTCTTGCTAACCTCTACTTGTACTAAGCGGGAATACTGCTTGTGCATCCATTTCCATAAACCCAAAGTTGTGCCATATGAGTCCACCATACCTACCTATATGTGGTATTCACTTGCCGTCCCAAGTAAATTTGCATGTGCCATACTCTAAACCTTCAAATAAATATTCTGTTTTGTATGCCCGAATCGCTCACGTGGTGACTAGGGGCTATCAGTATCTTCCATGCTAGGTGGGTTATTCTCAAGATATGTGTTGATTCACTATCATTCACGAGAAAGTGGTTAGTAATCGGGATGCCCAGTCCCATGCTCAAGATTCAAAAATCAAATTTAATGAAACAAAACTCCCCCAGGATTTTTGTTTGTATGGACGGTACCCGTGGATTCAGCCCACCATGGAATGTGATTGATTGGTGGAGGGGGAGTAAATACTTTACTATTCTGTTTGGGAACCGCCTATAATGTATTTAGCATGGAAGATATTGAGAACTCTTAGTTGTTTTGTTGACAACGAAAGCATACCTCCCAAAATTTTGATTCTTCCCTATTTTAAAAGCTCGAGCTCTGGCACCTCTGCAAGTCAATGCTTCCCTCTGCGAAGGGCCTATCTGTTTTACTTTACTGTTTAATCATCCTCTTCTTATAAAAGGTACCAGTTAGAGAGCACCCCCGTCATTTGTATGCTTTGTTATTAATTGATATTGAGTATGAGTATGACTGGATCTCTTTTACCATGAATTACAATGTCTAGTCAGTCCTTGTTCTTCGGAGGTGCTGCATTTATGTTTTACGGTCTCAGAAAGGGCTAGCGAGATACCAGTTTATCATATTGTATTATGATTGTTTTGATAAAATTGTTTTCATCCAAGACTTATTATTGTTGCTCGCTAGTTGATTATGCCATTGGTATAAGTAAATATGAGACCTAAATATTATTGTGAATGTGGTTAGTTTATAATCTGAGCTGAAGATCTGAACATAAGTTAGACATATTTACAACAACAAGATCAAACAAAGTTTGTAAAAGTTTTTCTTTATCACTTTCAGTTTATCAACTTAATTGCTTGAAGACAATAAAATGTTTAAGCTTGGGGGAGTTGATACGTCTCCAACGTATCTGCTTTTCCAAACTCTTTTGCCCTTGTTTTGGACTCTAATTTGCATGATTTGAATGGAACTAACTCGGACTGACGTTGTTTTCGACATAATTGCCTTGGTGTTATTTTTGTGCAGAAATAAAAGTTCTTGGATTGACCTAAAAATTTATGGAGAATATTTCTGGATTTAATAAAAAATACTATCGAAAGAATCTACTAGAGAGGGGCCACCCCCGGGCCACAAGCCTGCACGACGGGACCCCACTAGGCCGCGCCCGTGGCTTGTGGGGCCCTTGTAGCTCCACCGACCTCGTTTCCACTCCTATATATTCCTATCCGGGAGGAAAAAGTTAGAGAGAAGAGTTCATCGCGTTTGACGATACAGAGCCGCCGCCACCTCCTGTTCTTCCTCGGTAGGGCAGATCTGAAGTCCGATTTGGGCTCCGGAGAGGGGAAATCGACACCGTCGTCATCACCAACCATCCTTCATCACCAATTTCATGATGCTCTCCATCGTTCGTGAGTAATTCCATCGTAGGCTTGCTGGAAAGTGATGGGTTGGATGAGATCTATTATGTAATTGAGTTAGTGTTGTTAGGGTTTGATCACCAGTATCCATTATGTTGTGAGATTGATGTTGCTATGACTTTGCTATGCTTAATGCTTGTCACTAGGGCCCGAGTGCCATGATTTTAGATCTGTACCTATTATGTTTTCATGAATATATATGTGTTCTTGATCCTATCTTGCAAGTTGTAAACACCTATTACGAGTTATGATCCGCATCCCCAGGGTGACAATAACTCGGATTCTTTTCGGTGATTACCGTAGTTTGAGGAGTTCATGTATTCACTAAGTGCTAATGCTTTGGTACGGATCTTTATTAAAAGGAGGCCTTAATATCCCTTAGTTTCCATTAGGATCCCCCTTCCATGGGAGGGTAGTACAAAAGATGTCATGCAAGCTCTTTTCCAGAAGCACGTATGACTATATATGGAATACATGCCTACATTACATTCATGAATTAGAGTTAGTTTTGTACCACCCTATGTTATGACTGTTGTACGATGAGTGCCATCCAACATAATTATCCATCACTGATCATTGCCTACGAGCTTTCCACATATTCGTCTTTGCTAAGTTACTTTTCCGTTGCTGTTGTTACAATCACTACAAAACTGCTACTATCACGTTTGCCACCGTTACCGTTACGTCCATATTACTTTGCTACTAAATAATTCGTTGCAGATATTAAGTTTTTCAGGTGTGGTTGAATTGACAACTCAGCTGCTAATACTCGAGAATATTCTTTGGCTCCCCTTGAGTCGAATTAATAAATTTGGGTTGAATACTCTACCTTCGAAAACTGTTGCGATCCCCTATACTTGTGGGTTATCAGGAATCGGTGGAGAGTTCGAGATTCCCAAATCTTATTTCCTGACAAGGGACGAAGCCTCCGATCTTGCCGAGATGGCTAATTGTGTCAGCACGCAGCATGAAGATGCCGAATGTGAGAAGCTGTCCGATGACGAAGATGTCACCGTTGCTGATTCGATCACTAATGATTAAGCGAGCCATCAATCCTTCGAGCGATCCTACAGCGGAACTCTCAATGAAAGCACCAATGTCGGTGTCAAAACCGGCGGATCTCGGGTAGGGGGTCCCAAGCTGTGGACCTTGGATCAATTGGTCGCAGGAGACAAAGGGGACAATATCTACCCAGGTTCGGGCCCTCTTGAGGAGGTAAAACCCTAAGTCCTCATTTATTATATTGATATGGATGGCGATTACAGAGTTGATCTACCTCGAGATCGTATGAACTAAAACCCTAGATAAGTCAACCTCCCTATGAGGATGAGAACCTCTGGTTTATATAGACACCAGGGGCTCCTAGGGTTACATGCAACCGACCTCGAGGGGATAGATGGACCGATCTAGCCTCCTTAACTTGGATGACACACCAATCTTAGGAACATTCCTTCTTAAGCATGAAGCCATCACGCAATCCAGTCTTCAGTAATGCGGCCCATATGGTCAACCCATTAGATATGGGCCGACCGTCCGAGGACCCCTTAGTACATGACTCCCTGACACTCCTCCTCCTCAAGAGGCATGTCAAGATTTGATGGCTGCGACCAATGCAAACACCCAGATGCTGGTTAAAATGATGCAAGAAAGGAACCAAGGCCAACAAGGGAATTTCAACAACCAACAGTAGTTTGCGTCTCTCAATCAATTCCTGGCAAATCATTCCAAGTCCTTCACCTATTGTGACCAACCATTTTATGCGGATGATTTGCTACATGACATGAGTAAGCATTTCTAGTGCAACAATGTCAGGCTTGAGGACTATGTCAGATGTGCTACTTTCCAGCTGAAGGGTCAGGCGGCGGAGTGGTGGGAGCAGCTCAAGGATTCCAGAGCTGGCCGTTTGATCAGTTGGGATGACTTTTGCCGTGATTTCAGAGCTCATCATATTCTAGAAATGTTTGTTGAGGGCATGCGTGAGAAGTTCAGGAGTCTGAAGCAAGGAAGATCGTGTGTTTATCAATATAACACCGACTTCCAGAATCTTGCCTGCTATGCCAAGCAGGACGTTCCAGATGAAGATCTATCAGTTCCGAGGTGGTCTCAAGGAAGATTTGCAGCTTTCTCTTGCCGTGCACGACCCTCCTGAGTTTGATCAGGTCTATAACATGGCTCTCAGGGATGAGTCTGCCTTGTTCATGGTTGAAAATTCAAGGAAGCGCTTCAGGGACTCTCACTCTTCTTTGTTCTCAGCCCAGATTGTTCCAAAGCAGCAAAAGTTCTGGGTTCCTCCTACACCTCGTTAGCCTCAGCAGATCAAGCAATCCGGTGGTCGTGGATCTTCCCACGCACCCAACACAGGTTTCCAGCAGAAGTCTCAACTGCCTAAGTCAGGAGCTCCTCCAGCTCACTTCCGGCCATTGTAAGAGGTGACTTGTCACAAGTGTGGTCAGAAGGGCCACTACTCCAACAAGTGTTCCAGCCAGCGGCGTTTTCCGCCTCCTTCTCCAATCAGCCCCCATGCAATGCAATGGTGAAGTATAATCCCAAGGCAACAAGAGTGAACATGGTCAATGCAGCTGAAGCAGAGGAGTCCTTAGAGGTGATTATGCGTAAACTCTTGGTTAATTTTTTTCTCGCAAAGTTTTTTTTGACACTAGTGCATCACATTCATTCATGTCAAGAACATTCTTCTCCAAGCATGATTTTGATTCTGAATATTTCAGCAAAGCCTCGCGTGTTGTTTCACCCGACTCTCTCTTGATCCATGCTTTACTTTGTGAAGGAATTATCACTTTAGCATGAGAGATTATATGTTGGTATTGCTGTTCTGATCTTGATCATGATGCATGCATGTTCGTATCTTGTTTTGTCGACACCTCTCTCCCTAAACATGTGGACATATTTATTGAGCTCGGCTTTCGCTTGAGGACAAGCGAGGTCTAAGCTTGGGGGAGTTGATACGTCCATTTTGCATCATGTTTTCATGTTGATATTTATCGCTTCTTTGGATGTTATTTCACTTCACGGTACAATTCTTATGCCTTTTCTCTCTTATTTTGCAAGGTTTACATGAAGAGGGAGAATGCCGGCAACTGCAATTCTGGCCTGAAAGTGGAGCAAAGTTGAGATACCTATTCTGCGCAACTCCAACGCCGTAAAAATCAACGAGGATTTTTTCCCGATTTATCAAAAATACTGCGCCGAAGAAGTGCCAAAGGGGAACCAAGGGGTGCCCACAAGCCTGCACGGTGCAGCCATCCCCCAGGCCGCGCCATGAGGGCTTGTGGGCAGCCCATTGGCCCACTGCCCCCCTCTTTTGCTATATTAATGGTTTCATCTAGGAAAAAAATCAGGGAGGATCTTTTTCGTGGTTTCGCCGCCGCCACGAGGCGGAACTTGAGCAGAACCAATCTAGAGCTCCGGCAGGACGATCCTGCCGGTGAAACTTCCCTCTCGGAGGGGGAAATCGTCGCCATCGTCATCACCAACACTCCTCTTATTGGAGGGGACTCGTCACCATCAACATGTTCATCAGCACCATCTCATCTCCAAACCCTAGTTCATCACTTGTAACCAATCTCCGTCTTGCGACTCCGACTGGTACTTGTAAGGTTGTTAGTAGTGTTGATTACTCTTTGTAGTTGATTCTAGTTGGATTATTTGGTGGAAGAGTTTATGTTTAGATCCTTGATGCTACTCATTACCTCTCTGGTCATGAATATGATTATGCTTTGTGAGTAGTTACTTTCGTTCGGTAATTTGATATGTTGTATGTTGTTTTTCCTCTAGTGGTGTTATGTGAACGTCGACTACATAACACTTCACCATTATTTGGGCCTAGAGGAAGGCATTAGGAAGTAGTAAGTAGATGATGGGTTGCTAGAGTGACAGAAGCTTAAACCCTAGTTTATGCGTTGCTTCGTAAGGGGCTGATTTGGATCCACTAGTTTAATGCTATGGTTAGACTTTGTTTTAATTCTTCTTTCATAGTTGCGGATGCTTGCGAGAGGGGTTAAACATAAGTGGGATGCTTGTCCAAGTAAGGGCAGTACCCAAGCGCTGGTCCACCCACATATCAAACTATCAAAGTAACGAACGCGAATCATATGAACATGATGAAACTAGCATGACACAAATTCCCGTGTATCCTGAGGAACGTTTTTCCTCCTATAAGACTTTGTCCAGGCTTGTCCCTTGCTACAAAAGGGATTGGGCCACTTTGCTGCACCGTTGTTACTTTTGTTACTTGTTGCTCGCTATGAATCATCTCACCACACAATCACTTGTTACCGACAATTTCAGTGCCTGCAGATTTTTCCTTGCTAAAAACCACTTGTCAGATCCTTCTCCTCCTCGTTGGGTTCAACACTCTTACTTATTGAAAGGACTACGATTGATCCCCTATACTTGTGGGTCATCAAGCTCAAGCATTGAAAACAGAGATAATAATTTTGGGTGGCATGCTTTCATTGTCACCATCTTCCACGCTACACATGCTATAGGCGGTTCCCAAACAGAAAAGTAAAGTTTTGACTCCCCCACCACCGATCAATCACACTCCACGACTAGCCGAATCCTTGGGTGCCGTCCATACCAACATCAATCCAGGGGGAGTTTTGTTTGCAATTATCTTTTTGATTTGAGCATGGAACTGGGCATTCCAATTACCAGCCCCTTTCTCGTGAATGATAGTGAATAAACACATATCGAGGATAACACGCCTAGTATGGAAGATAATGATAGCCCCCTGTCACCACATGAGCGGTTCGGGCATGCAAAACATATTATTTCTTGAAGGTTTAGAGAGTGGCACATGCAAATTTACTTGGAATGGAAGGTAGATACCACATATAGGTAGGTATGGTGGACACATATGGAACAAATTTGGGTTTATGGAAGTGGATGCACAAGTAGTATTCCCACTTTGTACAAGTTAAGGCTAGCAAAAGACTAGGAAGCGACCAACTAGAGAGCGACAACAGTCATCAAAATGCATTGAGATTAACCAACATTGAGTGCAAGCATGAGTAGGACATAAATCACCATGAACATGAATATCATAGAGGCTATGTTGATTTTGTTTCAACTACATGCGTGAACATGTGACAAGTCAAGCCACTTGAATCATTCAAAGGAGGATACCATCCTATCATACTACATCATAGTCATCTCAAAATTCATGTTGGCATCCAAGGCAAACCATTATAAGCTCCTAGCTAATTAAGCATGGCATCAGAAACTATGATCTCTAAGTTGTCATGGCAAACATGTTTCTCTCACAACAAAGCTGAACTAGAAACGATGAGCACGTCGTAATTACAAAAACAAAATAGATCGAGATCATACCTGCTTTTCCAGGCTCAGTCACTTCATCATATATCGTCATTATTGCCTTTCACTTGCACGACCGAATGATGTGAACAATAATAAGAGTGCTCGTGCATTGGACTAAGCTGGATTCTGCAGGCAAACACAAAGGAGAAGACAAAGTAATATGGCTCTTTGACAGATAAACAGATATGCATGCGAGAGCCACTTAACATTGTAACCATGGTCTTCTACCTTGACCCAAAGAAAAAGAAAACTATTTACATGGGAAATCTCCCAACAAGCAAGAAGAACAAGAAATATTTTTGGGTTTTCTCAAACTAGACAAGCACACAAAAAGAAAATGAGAAAATAAATAAACTAGCATGGATGATACAGTGGCAAACTGTGAACACCGACTAACAAAGTGAAAGTGTAAGCAAGAATATAAAGTCGATGAGAAACACGTACTCCCTTAAGCTTAGGCTTTTGGCCTAAGTTGGTCTACTCCCAAGGAGGGAAATAACCAACTTCGGGGTACTCCGGAGTGTATGAAGGATGCCACTGCTGTGTGAGCTCCTCTGGCTGCCCCTGATAAACTAGCGTCTAGTACTCGATTGGTGGCTCGGGCACGGGCACGTGTGGTTGGGCTATGCCCCAATATGCGTAGATGTCCGAGGGCATAATAATGTACCTTCCTGCATGAAGATTGAACAAAGAAGGAGCAGGCAAAGTAATAGTCTGCCGAGTACCCTGACTAAATACCAGGTTATAATTCATCCTTCTATTTATATCTCTATCAAGAAAGTCATGGCGAACCATGCTATCATAATCTAGATATCTCTCAGGAAGAAGAATCTCTTCTTCCTCGTCCAGTCTAATAGGTATCTCAAAGTGTCTGGCAAGACGGCTAGCATAGATACCTCCATAGACAACGCCTTTAGAACGGTTCATGTTCAACCGTTGAGCTACTATAGCGCCCAAGCTACAAGTTTTATCATTCTAAAGGGCTTCGTGCAAGACCGCAAGATCTGGGGAGCTAAGGGACCCAGCTTTCCCACGGCCAATCAAACATTTTCCCACGAATTGTGAGAAGTACCGAAGCACGGGAAAATGTATGCTAGCAGCTCTGGTGCAAAACACTCCTCTCTCCTCTCCTACAATAGTATCTATGAGAGCTTCCAAGTCCCGTGGACGTGGTTCATGAATATCCCCAACAAAAGGCAATTTGCAAACATTGCAAAAATCCTGGAGTGACTTGCGCTGGGGGATATCATATAATTTGAACTCAACCGTAGGAGCATTCTTCCTTGGATAGAAATTAAAGCTTTGCACGAGGAGATCAAAAATCCTAGCAAGAAGAGCAAGAACACGGGTTTGAGCTGCGAAACGATTTTTTCTGGAGGTAGGAAAAGCAGATGGGAGCTAGAATAAGTGGAGAGGGTACACGTGGGCCCTACAGGCCTGGTAGGCGTGGCCAGGGGGGTGCCCGTGCGTCCAGGGCTTGTGGCCCACTGTTTCAGCCCGCTGACTAGCTCTTCGTCTCAGTATTTTCAAAAATTCCAGAAAAAATCATACTTGATTTTCAGGACGTTCGGAGAACTTTTATTTTCGGGGTACTTTTCTACGGGACGCTAAGACAGAAAACAGGGAAAACTAAACTAAATCTATCATTTTTCTTCTAAGCTACCAAAGGTGAAAGCTTGGAACACAGGTTTGTGACTCCTCGATTCATCCATCTCATGGTCATCGAAAGAAATCCGTCAATGAGGTTGATCAAGTCTCCTTGACAAACTTTTTAGAATCGCAAAAGAAGACGGAGAATTTTCAAATAGTCACTAGGTTACCTCAATGGGGATGTGAATCTCCCCAACAAGCAAATCATACTTCATCTTGACAGTAGGTATAGGGCATTCAAAGCTCCCAATAAGAATCGATGAAGTTTTTTCGATAACATTGATGCAATGTACTCGATATTGTTTCTTCGGAAAGTGCACCGTATGCTCATTACCATTGACATGGAAAGTGACATTGTCTTTGTTGCAATCAATAACAGCCTCTGCAGTGTTTAAAAAGGGTCTTCCAAGGATGACCACCATGGCATCATCCTCGGGAATATCCAGAATAACAAAGTCTGTTAAGATAATGACGTTTGCAACCACAACAGACACATCCTCGCAAATGTCGTAGGGAAAGTAGTTGATTTGTCGGCCATTTGCAGAGGGATTTCAGTGGGTGTCAACTTATCCAGTTCAAGCCTATGATAAAGAGAGAGAGGCATAACACTAACACCGGCTCCAAGGTCGCATAAAGCAGTTCTAACGTAGTTTCCCTTAATGGAGCAAGGTATAGTGGGCACTCTGGGCTCACCTAGTTTCTTAGGAGTTCCACCCTTTAAGGTATAATTAGCGAGCATTGTAGAAATCTCAACCTCAGGTATCCTCCTATTATTGGTCACAATATCCTTCATGTACTTAGCATACAGAGACATTTTGAGCATATCTGTCAAACACATTTGCAGGAAGACAAGTCTAATCATTTCAACAAATCGCTCAAAATCCTCATCATCCTTTTTCTTGGAAGGTTTGGGAGGAAACGGCATGGGTTTCTGAACCCATGGTTCCCTTTCTTCACCATGCTTCCTAACAACAAAGTCATTCTTATCGTATCTCTTATTCTTAGGCTGTGGGTTATCAAGATCAATAGGTTCAATCTCCACATCCTTATCATTTCTAGGTTGAGCATCAACATGAACATCACTATTGATATTATCATTAGGCTAATGTTCATCACCAGATTGTGTTTCGGCATCAGAGGCACAGACATCGTTTGGACTCTCAGGTGTAGCAGCAACAGGGTGGCTAGCGTGCAAGTTCCTATCATCTTTCTTATTCTTCCTAGGATGACTAGGTGCATCAATGCTAACTCCTTGAGAATCTTGTTCAATTCTCTTAGGATGACCCTCAGGATACAAAGGTTCCTGGGTCATTCTACTGCCTCTAGTGACGACTCTGACAGAATTGTCATTCAACTCATTGAGCAAGTCATTCTGAGCCTTAAGTACTTGTTCTACTTGAGTAGTAACCATAGGGGCATGTTTACTCAAGAACTTAAGATCATTGACATTTCTATCCACACAAGCACTTAAATGACAAAGCATTCGAGCATTCTGTTCCAGTTGTCCGCTAACATAATCATTGAAACTCTGTTGTTTGGCAACAAAGTTATCAAATTCATCCAGGCATAAGCTAGAAGGTTTATCAAAAGGAATATCACTCTCATTGAATCTACAAAGAGAATTTACTTCTACTACCTGTATCGAGTTATCGAGACCATGGATCTCTTCGATAGGTGGTAGATTTTTGACATCTTCAGATTTAATGCCTTTCTATTTCACAGATTTCTTAGCTTCTTGCATATCTTCGGGACTGAGGAATAGAATGCCTCTTTTCTTCGGAGTTGGCTTAAGAGGTGGTTCGGGAATAGTCCAAGCATTCTCATTGCACAAGATGTTATTCAATAGGATCTCACCTTGTTCTACGGTTAGTTCCCTAAAAACACAACCAACACAACTATCTAGATGGTCCTTAGAAGCATCAGTTAGTCCATTATAAAAGATATCAAGTATTTCATTCTTCTCAAGAGGGTGATCAGGCAAAGCATTGAGTAGGTGGATGAGCCTCCCCCAAGCTTGTGGGAGACTCTCTTTTCAACTTCCGCAAAGTTGTATATTTCCTGCAAGGCAGCTTGCTTCTTATGGGCAGGGAAATATTTCTCAGAGAAGTAGTAGATCATATCCTGGGGGCTACACACACATCCATGAGCAAGAGAAGTGAACCATGTTTTAGCATCATCCTTTAGCGAGAAAGGAAACAGCTTAAGGATATAGCAGTGGCAGATCTTTTCCTCACTAGTGAATAGGGTGGCTATATCGTGCAGTTTGGTAAGATGGGCTACAACCTTTTCAGACTCGTAACCGTGAAAAGGATCAGATTCGACCAGAGTGATTAACTCAGGGTCGACAGAGAATTCATAATCCTTATCGGTCACAAAGATCGACGAAGTAGCAAACTTCGGGTCGTATTTCATCCTAGCGTTCAGAGATTTTTCTTTCCACTTTCGCAATAAACTCTCAACATCATAGCTATCCTTACACGCAAGAAAGTCCTCACTTATCTCTCCCTCCATAACATAACACTCAGGCATATCAGGCAATTCATATCTTGGAGAGCTAGTTCTAGGAGGCAAAATAGCAGGTTCTACTTCAATAGTATCAACAGTTTTAGAAGTATCATCACATCTAGCAGCAACTCTAGCAATTTGTGCATCAAGGAATGGACCTAGTGGCAAAGAAGTATCAAGCATAGCATCATCATAAGCATCATGGGCAGCAGAAGTAGCATCATCAAGCACATGCGACATATCAAGATTTCTAGCAGGAGGTGGTGTCGCAAAGTGACTCATAACTGAAGGTGAATCAAGTGCAGAGCTAGATGGCAGTTCCTTACCTATCCTCATAGTTGAGGGCAAGACTTTCGTTCTTGGATCTTTTGGATTCCTCATAGTGACCAGCAGATGTAAATCCCAAGTGACTCAGAGAATATAGCTGCGCTTCCCCGGCAACGGCGCCCGAAAAAGGTCTTGATAACCCACAAGTATAGGGGATCGCAACAGTTTTCGAGGGTAGAGTATTCAACCCAAATTTATTGATTCGACTCAAGGGGAAGCCAAAGAATATTCTCAAGTATTAGCAGTTGAGTTGTCAATTCAACCACACCTGAAAGATTTAGTATCTGCAGCAAAGTATCAGTAGCAAGGTAGTGTGATAGAAATAGTAGCAACGGTATTCTCAAGATCGTTGTCAATTGCTTCAAGATGCATGCACATCTTGTTCTTCTAGTAGGGGTAGTCCATCCCTTCAAAGGTAGGACAGCCAGCCGTGACCTTGATCACACTTGCGGTAGACATAACTAAAACTCCAGGTGGTTAAACCAAAATCACACAGAACAAGGGATTACCTTGCTCTCATACCAATTGAAAGTGCGTTATATCGACTAGATGGGGGGGGGTTGAATAGGCGATTTTTATGAATTCATCGCTAAGGAATTTCCTTATGAGGAAATTGCTCAGTCACGAATAGCGAGTAGCAGAATAAGTACTCAGGTGAACATGCAACACAACAATAGCATAGTCTTCATGATGAGATGAAACATACGAGTCACACAAGTAGCGTGATCAGGATACACACGTGAAGAACTAGTGAAGTGAAGAATTTGAGATGACGAAATTGTGAAAGTCTTCTGTCAAATTCTTGAAATGGTAATGATCAATTTCATCAACACATAAATGAATAAATAGAAGGGTTGAGGAAATAGAAGGGCTACGGAACTAGAACCACGTACTCGGTGAAGACAATGATTTGATGACCCAGTTCCAACTATTGTGACAGTCGTACGTCTAATTTGGAGCAGCTTGGTATTTAAACCAAAGGACACAGAGTCTGAGGATACACAATCCTTACCGTATTCTCCTTGCGCTAAGGACATACAGTCCTTGCCCAAAACTCGTCGTAAGTCTTCAGGACAGACTTCCGAACCCTCACAAACTCGGTCACCCAACGATCCACAATTTACTGCTTGATGCTCTAGGCCACTAACGCTTGACCATCTCGAAGATACACACTCTTGAAAGGTAACAAGCATCGGTGCCACACAGGAACAATCTCTTTAATGATGCTCAATCACTTTGGGTTTTGGGTTTTGGTTCGGGTGTTTGGGGTTTTCCACATTGATCATTTTCTCTCAAAGTCTTCGAGGAATGGGTTGCTCTCAAATGACAAGTGTCAGTTTCTCTCGCGGAGCAGCCAACCAGCTAGTGGTTATGGGGGGCGGCTATTCATAGCTTGGGAGCAGTCCCGACATGTATTGACATAAATTCCCCAATGATATTACCGTTATGTGGATAAGGTTGGGGACATCTAGAGCGTGGCACAGCAACAGTTGGAACTTTCAAGCTGTGAAAGTCCTTATGTCTCTCATATTCCTCACTTGTAGGTAATTCGCACTTGCGAAATGCTAACTCCTTGGTTAGAGCAATTTCCTTTGAGACCAGAAGATCTTCATCTCTGTTACTAAATAAATTGACTAAACTGTAAAAGATTTCCAATGTCTTCACTCAAAGGATTGGGTATGTGTAGGATTTGAGATGAGCATCACTTGGAAACTTTTCCTTAGTTTTACCTTGACCTCCTTTAACAGTACGGTGGTCCTATGACTAAAAAGAAAGGAAAGGACATGAAAATACAAAAACAAAAGGCTTCACGCTTCGAAGTCCTCGCATCAATATATTCAAGGACATACCAATTTCTTTGATCTCAAAGTCTTCGAGGAATGACCAAAGTCTTCAGTCGAAGACATTCATTTTTCGGGGTCGATATTATTTGAATAACTCAAACTCCTCAGCGACTTATAGATCATGTGTACACTCACAAACACATTAGTCTCTTAACCTATAAGTTTTCAATAGACCAAAATCACTAAAGGGGACTAGATGCACGTACAAACTAGTTAGATCTCGAGGGGAGAATGTGCACATATCACAACCCTAGAACTTTTAGTGCCAATAATTATTTGGTGTGATTAATTACAAAAACATCATAATGTCATCATATTTATTTCTGAAAATTGAGTTAAGACAAGTGGAAGCCTAAGAACTTTAAATAAAATAAGGGCAAAGAACCCTCAAAATTGCTTTTAGTGAATCCAAAATGCTCTAAAAATATTTCCGAGAATTTTGGCAAGATAAATATTTCGAACCAAATTTTTGGAAAAATTTAGAGGAATATTTTGGCCCTGCAATTTAAATTAATATTATATTTGAATTTGAATTTATATTCCTAATATGTATAGAATATATTTTCAAATGCCCTTAAGCATTTTATGTGCTTCTGGAAATGCCTGAACCACATAAAATATACAAAGGATCTTGAAACTGGTATGAATTATGTTTGAATTTAAAATTAGTGGCAAATAAATATATAAATAAAAAGAAACAAAAGACAAAAGAAAATCTGTATGACTTACCTGGCGGCCTGCAACTATAGTTGGTACGCCCAACCCTCCACCGAGATGCCATTCGTCCCTAACCTCGCGCCACAGGGACGCGAGGCGTGTGGTCGCCGCACGCGGGCACACGCGCGGCAACCTCCTACTTGCCGTCGTTGGCTAAAGCTGGCTAAGAGCTCCATGGACAACCTGTGCCCATCTTGCCCTCTCTCTGTCCTCATCCCCTCCTCTATCTTCCTCCCTCGCTAATCCCTTCACACAACCGAGAGCGCCGGTCGCTGTCGTTCACTGTTGTTGCACCCTCCGGCCATGCCTCGGCGCACTTTCGTGTCCACAAGCTCTGCCGCATCGCCTTAGTCCTGTCCACCGAGCAAAGCATCCTTGGGATGCCACAGTCATCGCCAACATCTCGTTCCCATCACCGACCATCGAAGATTGTCGAGCTTGATTCGCGAGCTCCGAGGCCACCCCGGTCTCGCCGTCTTCTCCATCCGAACCGTTGTGAGCCCCTTCGTCGATAACCCCTAACCCCGTGGTATGTCGCTCGCTGTAGTCATCATTCCGTTGATGGTCATAGCACATTGTTGCCTCAGCCCATCGTCATCGACTCCGACCACCCCAGGCCTGGACACCGGCACCAGTCGATGCACCGCGATGCCAGCTATCTGTAGATCCCACCCGTGCTTGGAACACACAATTATGGACGATTTCCGAGCCATCCCGTGGCTTCGGTCTTCACCGGCGGATAAACGCCAGCAGTTTTGACCCCAGTGACTGAGATTTGACTCCCCATAGGTCAATGACACGTGGGGCTAGCCCCTGGATTAATTAGCTTGAACAATCAATTTAGTTACACTAGTGCAAAAAAGCCTAGCTATTGCGTGGCAAAAAGGGACCTACTCGCGTGGAGACCGGACGCCACCAATATGGCTCCATTGTTAGAATTTAGTGGTGACATTGGTGACGACGTCAGTGGTATTTTGAATACCTATGTCATTGGATAGAGTTGCATGCCGACACTGTCATATTTAGCTAATAAAAAACTACATACTTCCCAAAATTAATGTTTCAGCAACTCACAAAAGATGTTAAATGCTTCAGCAATTCATAAAATATGCTACCAGCTCCACAAACTAAATGTTTCATGAAATGCACTAAAGAAAAGTGCCAAACTTCTCACAATGTATCGATCTTTTCCCCTCTCGACACTGCCTAGTTTTTTCTAAAGACTAACTTAAGCTCATGAAGCTTATTCCTATTCATCTCCCCCTCCATCATGTAATGCACTTTCTTTGTCTTCAATTAAATATTTTTGGACTTCAGGACTTTCTATCTCCTTGTTGTAATGACTTATGTCAAGGTTCAGAAACGTGATCTGACATTCGAGACTTGAAATCTTATGAATGACAATAGCATTATCTTCGATAATCTTATCCCTCTTCTTCTTCAGGGAAGCATTAAACATCTCCAGGGCCTTGACAATACTCTCATGTGACGTGATTAGCTCGTGATTGATCACGTCAACATCACATGTAGTCTTCTGCTCTTCGGGTGCTGGAGAACGTGGAGCTTGTACGTATGTCTGGCAATGGTTTCAAAACATCAACAATTAATTAATGGTTATATATATTGATGTTTGCAATGCTCATGCATTATTTTTGTAACGATAATTACCTGGTTGGTGCTCCCTTCGCCTTTCTCTTTAGCAAACGCCGACCATTTCTCAAAGGAGCCTTCCGAGATGCTAGAGTCGGCCATGCAGTAGCATGAAACAGAAGTTTCACATAATTTGGTTAATTAACAATATCTATTGAAACCTATCAAGTGCATGCCAAAAAAAGAACTAAGTCTCTATAAAAAAAGACCTAAGTTTTTACAATAAAAAAGAACTAAGTTTCTACAAAAAATAACTAAGTTTCTACAAGAAAACGAACTAAGTTTCTACAAAAAGAACTAAGTTTCTACAAGAAAAAAACTAAGTTTCTACAAAAAGAACTAAGTTTATACAAGAAAAAAGAACTAAGTGTCTACAAAAAAGAACTAAGCTTCTACAAAAAAGAACTAAGTTTCTACAAGAAAAAGAACTAAGTTCCTGCAACAAAGAACTAAATTTCTACAAAAAAGAACTAACGAAAAAAAAGAACTAAGTTTCTATAAAAAGGAACTAAGTTTCTACAAGAAAAAAGAACTAAGTTTCTACAACAAAGAACGAAGTTTCTACCCAAAAGAACTAAGTTTCTACAAGTAAAAAGAACTAAGTTTCTACAAAAAAGAACTAAATTTATACAAAAAGAACTAAGTTTCTACAAGAAAATAGAACTAATTTTCTACAAAAAAGAGTGAAGTACACATTAATTGTCAAACTATAGTTGGAAACTTCATACAAAGGGAATTTCTACATGTCAAGTCCATTCAAGAATAGGTATTTCAACAAGTTGGCAGCTACATTCAGTTCATTTCGTTAAAGAATAGGTATAACTCAATTTAGCCCCAATATGGCAGCTACATTTCGTTCATTTAGAATTGGAATTCCTAGTTAGTAATTGAATGGTGGTACAATACTTCTTTCCATACCTCTTTGGATATGACATGGTCGGCGGCAGCGGCGGGCTGAAACCTGCGGCGATGGGAGGTGCAACGTCAAAAAGAGATGGGCGGCGTCGGTGGGGCAGCGTTGGGTGAGGCGGCCTTGGGCGGAGACGGGCCGTGTCGTAGGGGTGGCGTCGGGCGAAGACAATAGCGACGGTGGGGATTGAGAGGAGGACGGGCCGGTGGAGTTGAGGATCAACAGTGACAACAAAAGGATAAAAAATTACTGCCTCGGGCTGTTAAAACCAATTACTGTTGGCGTGGGCCTAATGTGAAACGTTGGGCCTAATTTGCAACGCAGCACTAAGCAAATAGCTATGGCGTTCAATTTTGTCCAACGACATAGCTATTTAAAAAGAAATTAGTGCTCGTGTTGGTGTGAAATGGCGCGCCATGAACAAGAGTTGCGGCTAGCCATTTCTTCACTAGTTTTAATTAGCTAAATGGGTCACTAACGAGTGGGACTCATTGGTGAGGTTTGACCCGAGTCGGCTAGTTGACCTGCTGGCGTCATCCTGAAGCAATGCTGACGCAGTAATTCATTTTTGAGATTTCAATAAATATTAATTGATTTATTTATATTAGAAAATGTTTGAAACTTCTAAAAATCATAGAAAATAATTTATATATGAAAAATGGTCAGAAAATCTAAAGAATCCATGTGTACCATTTTCATGAATGATAGAACAAACTGTGTACTCCCTTTAGGAAAAGTTTTAGAAATGACAATTTAGTTGTCGGAATCGGGGGTCCGTAGACCGAGAAAGGTTTGAACTCTAGGGTGCGCTTGCTCTCCTACCATGTTCTATTTATCATCCTCACGGCGACTATGTGGTGGCTCGAGCTAAGGAAATCGAACTATTACACACGAGCAGTTTGCCTAGGTTGGGGCCAACTTGTGGTCTAAAACCCTACTCTTCCTTGTATAGATTACTTGAGATCGAAGACGAGTACAAAGGTGGGTTCTTTCCCTAGCCCCATAAAATGAGGAGCCCATCATTGCTACAGAGGTTGGGCCTCTCTATACTGGCCTTGGTCCTCTTCCCCGAAAACACAATTGGCGGGAAGGGTTGCCACAACGGCTATTTTGAAAGGGGACAGGACTACATCCCATCCTAACAAAGGTGGTCTTTGCGTGTAAAAGCCCTTCGCCATGACATGATGGTGGGCTCGGGGGTGACCTCCGTCCTTCCGAGCCCCCAGTTTTGGACCCCTAGCACCGATCGAGAAATCTTTGGGGGTTGCTTTGGGAACCCGCAACTGGTGGATCCTTTAGCATCAAAGGGGAAAGCTTATCTGTCTATGCGTGCTAGCATTGACCCTAGCACCGTGTAGCATGGCTCACATCATCGATGTGAGCGGGTTGGACTGTGTGACCTTGGCAGGCCGCCCTTGGTTAGCCCGCCTCTCAGGAGAGGAGCATCAGGAGGTGCCTCCTTCTTGCGAGCCTCGCGGGAAACGACCTGGGGAGAACTCCATGATTGGCCCCTCGCGAGGAGGGGCCCTCACGAGGGCCGAACCCTTGGGACTTAACGGGGAGCATCCCGGGGACCACAACACGCACCGGGCCCTGGGTCGTAGGCACACGTGCCTCGGTACCCCGGTCCCAGAGCCCCCGACAGTAGCCCCTGAGCCTGCGGTGTTTACGGCCCAGCACCCTGGGGCGAGATGGTGCGGGCTCTTACCACCTGTGGGACAGGCCAGACGCGTGGCATACTATGGGCCGTAGGGCATCCCGCCTTTTCACAGTGCTTTTGGCATCCACCCCGGCTGACATAAAGCAGGCAACCAGGGTGGAGTCGTCATAACTCACCTCCATGCGATTCTCACCTTTCTGTATCTTCTTCCTCCGTATAAGGATGCACCAGATCCAATCTCCAAGGGAGTCACATTCTCGCCCCCTTTGCGGATCCGGTCAATGCAAGGCGCCCGCCAGTAAGAAAGGGAAGTCCACATCATCCACCACGAGCGCCGTTGCTGCCGGGCCTGCTCTCGTGCCTTCCCGCATCTCCAAGGCAGAGGACCCGGGTCCGGTGCTCCCTTACGTAGCCGGTGACACGAATGAGGGGGTAGCAACCACCATCTGACCGGGCTCAGCAATGCTGAGCAGCCTGGTGAATACTGCGTACCCCTTGTTCTTCCACATCATTTACGCCGGGCTCGTCCTGCTATTCTCCGACTTCTTCTATGCCATCCTTTCCCATTACCAGATCTGGGCCCTACACCTTCAGCTCAACTCCGTCCTCCTCTGGGCCATCTTCGCCTTTTACTGCGAGGACTTCGCTGGGTGGTGCTCTTCCGCCACTTCTTCAGCTTGTAGTTTACCGCCAAGGGCCAGCGCTCCGCATGCGTCTCTTTTGTCGACGTTGCGGGCACGGGCACCCACCTGAAGGCCGGGAAGAAGGTTGAGGGCTACCGGAACCACCGGGTCTTCATGGACGCGGGCTAGGAGAGCTCGCTCCTCGCAATTTCCTTGGGTCCGCCTAAGCAAACCCCAGGTTGAGCCACAACAAGCTCACCAACCCAAGGGCAGGGCCCATCTTGGAGACGATGCCACTGCACTCGAGCAGCACCAGGCGATCCCCCTGAGCCTCTAGCCTCAGGATATGGGGCGGGGCTGGGCCCCGTGATGGTCGAGGCGTCGGCAGTGGGAGCCTTTGACAATGGCGTTGTGCCTCCCTAGGCGTCGGCCGTACTTCCCCCGGGGCCCCTCGGGCTCCCAGGGAGGAGGGAGGCTAAAGCGAGCTTGCCGGTGACCGTGTCGAGCACCCCTCCGGTGGTGGTGGGGCGGCGCACAAGGGTGGCGAGGACGCACCACCTACCGCCGAGAAGAAGAGGAAGTGCGCCGTCAGGGACGAGTAAGTACCTTAGCCCATCCCTGTACTATTCATCCGTTATTAGTTTACCCAGGCCATGCGTCTCCTCTGGTGCAGGCTCCCTGGTGGTGGCGAGGAGAAGAAGAGGAAGACTGCCCTTGGGGCAAATGTTACGCAAGTCATGAGGGCGCCTTCATCTCTTGGTCGAAGTCTCAGCGGGCGCGGAGGTAGCCCGCACAGGCCTGACGCCGTGCCCGGGCGCACAGGCACCACTACATCTCCTCCATACGATGAGGAGACGCGATCGTCGGGGCCGTGGCGACCCTGCTGCCAACGCCCCTGGCAAGGCTCCAGCGGTCCAGCCCCCTGTGCCGACTATCTCGGCCATGGCCTCTGTCAGGGCCTTGGAGGTGGAGGCGACGGCGTCCGCTAGCGCGCTGCAGATGCCGGATGCGGGGGAAGACCGGAGCCCCTGATGCCACAAGAGGAGGGTGTTGGAACTCTCTGGTTGCAACAACGGGCCACCTCGGGGCTGCGGCACTTCCGTAGACCTCACTCCGATGGGCCAGGACTCGTCGCTCCATCGTGTGGCTCTTACGATACCCTGAACACACTCGCCTGGATCGAGGTGGGTTTCTGCGACGCCGATGCACGCCTGACCGCGGAGAGCGCGAGGTTGGCCGCAGGGTGGTGCCAATTTGAGGCCTCCGCCAAGGAGATCAGCGGAGAGGCCGAGGCTGTCCGCGCAGAGGGACGGTGGGAAGCCGCCGAGGCAAAAGCTGCTTGCGCAAGCACCCTTTCTAAGAAGGAAGCGCTCACCAAGCACTGCAAAGAAGCAGAGGCCGGCTTCAAGGCACTTCACGAGGCCTCCAAGGCCCATGAGGTGAAGTTCGTCGACCATGACTCTGAGCTAACAAGGGCGGCGACCGAGCAGGTCGCGGAGCGCGGGCACTTGGAGGCGCTTCAGCGCGAGGTGTTCGAGGCTCGAAACGGCCACGCGAAGCAAGTCTCCGAGGCCAACGCCAAGCTGATCGCTCGGGAAGAGGAGGCCCGGGCCACTGCCGATGCGAATGCTACAGTGGACCATGCCGCACTCGAGTTTCCCCTCATTCCTGAGGACGCTGGCTACGCCGAGTTTTCTTTCGATCTAGTGAAGGACGCCGAGGGCGCGACCAAGATGGTGGACAACATCCTTCAGGACGAGTGTCGCGACCTTTTCTCCATGGCCGCGACCCACGTCTTCAGCCATCTCCTCCTTCGCGACCCCACTTCGAGTTCGAAGAGGTGATGGGTCCCGTGCCTGAAGAGTCTTGTGGCAGCTTGGCGACCGCCGTGGAGGGCCACGTGCGTATGCTGCTCAAGAAGTTCTTCTGCGATGACGACGAGGAGTCCGGCAAGGAGCTCCTTCCTTGACCTAAAATAGACTGTGTTTGCCTTGGGGAGGCGTCAAACAATGCCTTTATTGTATGAAACAATTTGAATTATGTAATAGCTGCTTGCAATTCATGATGTCTATCTTCATGCTTGGTTTTCCTCTTGCTTTTCTTTGTGCTCTGCATCGGTTGGGCCCAACCTTATAGATATCTCTACCGCCACTTGATCTCCAGGACATGAGTGGCTACAAGACTAGTGAAGGTCCTGACTCGCGATGCTCAGGTACCCCCCTTTCACATTCCCCTCCGGAAGCCTTGGTGCTACGCGTCAGAAGGGCCCAACCCTGCACGTATCTCAACTGCCACTTGAGTACTAGGAGGTGAGAGGCTACAAGGTGAGTGAAGGTCCTGAGTTGCGATGCTCAGGCACCCCCTTGATGAGCAAGTGACTCCCTTGAGGCCCCTAGCGTTCCCCTCCAGAAGTCTTGGCGCTCTGCGTGGGAAGGGCCCAACCCTACGCGTATCTCAATCACCATTGTATTACCAGGAGGTGAGAGGCTACACAGCTAGTGAAGGTCTTGAGTCGCGATGCTCAGGCACCACCCCTTGATGCGCAAGCGACTCCCTTGAGGGCCCTATTACTTACCGTTAGGAGCCTTTGCGCTCTGCATAGGTAGGGCCCAACCCTGCACGTATCTCAGCCGCCACTAGATTACCAGGAGGTGAGAGGCTATAGGGCCAGCGAAGGTCCTAAGTCGCGATTCCTAGGCACCCCGCCTTGACGCGCAAGCATCTCCTGCTCCGTGATGAAGGCCTTGAACTCTGCATCGGCAGTGACCAGCCATGCGCTTATCTCAACCGCCACTGGATTACGAGGAGGTGAGAGGCTACACGGTTAGTGAAGGTCGTGAGTCACGATGCTCATGTACCCCCCTTTGACACACAAGCGGCTCTCATACGGGCGAATTGGTCAGATCTTCGTGCGCCTGCCTGCTTACGCTTGGGCGTCAAGCGGGAACTAGACACCAAGGACCTGAGGAGGTGACATGCACGAGGGTGATCCAGCGAGACAGAGCTCGATCGCTTGAATTTTTCAGCACTGCAGGGACGAACCCGGGCACACGCACGGTGTCCTAGCCCCCCGCTCGCGCAAGGGACAAGGGGAAGCTGGCGAGCATTTGAAAGCCCAATTGCTCCCTAAGGTGGTTTTGATAATTGGTCACAACATATGCATCATTGAACTAATGTTCTTATCCAAGTATATTTCAGAAAAGTTCAAAAGATGCATTGGCTAAAGGTTTATGTGGAGATGCCCCTTGATGCAAGAAAGTAATAAGATTGGCTCAAGCTTCAAGCTGGAAGACTCTTCATTTTATATTTGTCAGAAATCACTTTTGAGTCCATAGGAAAGCTAATACTATTAAAAGGGGGGAGGTATTAAATTGAATTGGTTGCTCAAGTGCTCATAGATAGCCACCAAAAATACTCATCCATTCTCCCACGTAACACTTTTGTCCAAATTCAAATATCCAAAATCGGTGCCGCCATGTTTTTAGATTCGGCTCTACCGATTTTCATCCCAAAAAGAACCCTAGCCAAACCTACCATTTCGGTACAACCGATTCTGCATCGGTGCTACCGAGTTTAGGTGACCAACTTTCTGTTGCCTCGGTACACAAAATAAGAATTTATGAGTTTGAGTATCGGTGCCACTGAGTTGGGTCATCTAACCGATAGCCACCTTTTTGGTTCTACCGAGTTGTGTATATCAGTTCCACCGAGATTCAAAAATTACTGCCTTTTGTGCAAGTCGGTACCACCAAGTTTATGACTTCGGTGTCACCGGGTTGGTCATGTTAGGTGTAACAGTTGGATTTTGGGTGATGGCTATATATACCCCTCCACCTACCTCTCATTAGCAGAGAAAGCACTCAGAACACACACTTCATTGCGAGATTCATTTTTCTGAGAGAGAGCCACCTACTCATGTGTTGAGATCAAGATATTCCAATCCATCCATTTGAAACTTTATCTCTAGCCTCCCCAAGTTGCTTTCCACCAAATCAATCTCTCCTACCCATGCCAAATCTATGAGAGAGTGATTAAGTGTTGAGCACACTATATTTAGAAGCACAAGCGCAAGGAGTTCATCGTTCTATAACATCTATTACCTTTTGGAGGGTGGTGCCTCCTAGATTAGCTTGGTGTCGCTTGGGAGCTTCCTACTCCGTGTTGTGGAGTTGAACCAAGATGTTTGTAAGGGCAAGGAAATCGCCTACTTCATGAAGATCTACCGTGAGTGAGGCTAGTCCTTGATGGACGGAAGCCATGGTGTACTAGACAAGGCCACTTCTTCATGAACCCCTTGAAGTTGGAGCCCTCCATGGACTCTCGCAGCTGTTACCCTCTGTTGCTTGAAATCGCCACTAACATGGACGTACGATAGCGCGACCTATCGGTGCATGCCAAAAAATGCCACGTCAACCTCTTGCGTTTGATCTCCCTACCTTACTCCATTTACTTTACACTTGCATGTTTTACATTCCGCTGCTATACTCTTAGATGTGCATGTGTAGGTTGTACTTGACTTGCCATAATTGCTAAAACTGGCCCATAACTAAAATTGGGAAAAGCCTAACTTTTTATCTTGTCAAGTCGTCTAATCACCCCCTCTAGACTTGCTTTCGATACTACAAGTGGTATCAGAGCTTTAGTCTCCATTGCATTGGTTTCACAACCTAGGATAATATGGTGTCTAGTGAGGGAAGTTACAATCGTAGGGTCCATACTTCGATGGCACTAATTATGCTAGTTTGAAGCATAAGATGAAAATGCATATTCTTGGTTATAATCCTTCCGTATGGGCTGTTGTTCGTGTTGCTGTGCAAGGTGACTTCTTCGGTGAAGGGTGAGAATCAGATCGTGATGCGACAACAGAAGAATTGAAGATGTTGCAATTCAATGCACAAGTCTGTGACATCATCTTCAACTGCCTATGCCCCAAAGAATTCAACAAATCAGCTGCCTTGAGAATGCAAATGAAATTTGGGATACTTTGATTGATATGCATGAAGGTACTGATTCTGTCAGAGAATCTAAGTTGGAATGTTGGATGTGCTTGAAAGTCAACTTGACAAGTTCAAGATGAAGGATGGTGAAGGAGTCGCTGAAATGTACTCTAGGACATCTCTGATCACAAATGAGATTGCCGTCTTGGGGAGCGAAGAGATGGCCGACAAATTCATCATCAAGAAGATACTTAGAACTATGGATGGAAAATATGACACCTTGTGCACATTGATCCAAATGATGTCAAACTATAAAGATCTCAAGCCAACGGAAGTCATTGGTAGGATTGTTGCTCATGAGATGTCACCCAAAGACAAAGATGATCTGCACAACAGGTCAAGCGGTGCTTACAAAGCTTCAAGCGATGTTCCCGCTACTTCAAAGTACAATATTGCCACCAATGAAGAGATAAGTCTAATGGTCAGAAAATTCAACAAGTTCTACAAGAGTAAAGGCAAAGAGAGAAGCTCAAGCTCAAGACATGATGAGAAGCATTCTTCCAATCGTGACCAAAAATGTTACAACCGTGGAAAGACATGACACTACTCCAATGAGTGCTCGGCTCTCTACAAACAAAGAGAAGAGTCACCTCGAAGACGAAGATCAAGAGATGAGTCACATCGCAGAGAGAGAGAAGGAATAGAGAAGATCGCTCTGAATGAAGACACTCACGGAGAGGTAAGGAATGGGAGAAGAAGGACAAATACACCAAGATCAGCTCTAGAAGAAGACATCAAGCTCATGTTGGTGAATGGATTTGTGGCTCCGAGTCTGACAACCAATCCGAGAGAAGCTACCACTCCAACTCCGACTATAGTCAAGATGAAGGTGTTGCCGGTATTGCACCCGTTTCCTCCAACTCCTATGACTTATTTGATTCACCAAATGAGGGGTTCATAAAGTGCTTCATGGCTAAAGGCCCCAAGGTATCACACCCAGATTATCTTCCTTTTAATAGTGACGAGGATGACTTGTTAGGAGAAGATGACTTTCTCTTTGATAAGAGTAGCGATAACACTGAAAATGAACTTTCTAATTATCATGCTAGTCAAGAGAAGTCAAATGATGATGATAAGAAAGAGATTGAACGACTAACTAAAGAATTAAACACTCTTAAGTTATCTCATGAAACTACTCTAGAGGATCATAGAGAGCTTGCAAGAACTCATGAGAAGCTATGCTTCGAGAAGCTCAACTTGGAGCAAGAGCATGAGTTCCTAAAAGCAATGAATGATGATATTCAAAACAAGAGTTCTTCTTATCTAGCCAAACGACTACTCTTGTTTACGTTTGTTCCACAAGTCAAACCTAAGAACACTAGTAGCAAAGGCAAGAAAGTTTCTTCATCTAGTAACAACAATGCTAAGGTTAAATATAATGATGATGTTGCTAGTAGCTCTCTTGATTCCACTAATGATTCTGTTAGCCAAGTTACACTTGAGAAAGAAACAATGTATTGAAAGGGATTATAGAGAGAGGTGTCTTCAAGAGTCTAGCTGGAAGTAAGCAATTTGAGGAAATTGTGCGCAAGCAAGGAGGACATGACAAGAAACAAGGTGGTGTATACTTCAATGCGAAGGGAGATGTTTGGGAAGGAGGTCCATATCCCACTCCCAAGTTTGTTCCTCAAAAGGAGAAGTATGATCCTACTTCTCCCGAGGGAATAAGCTCTCAAGATGGCCTTCTACCACATGACCTAAAAGGCAAAGGAAAGTTTCAAGAGGAGCTTGACCTATTTGAAGAGGAACCCCAAGCCAAGGTCAAGTAGATTCCTAAGGACACTACTAGCACTACCTCATCTAGTACTACCACAACTCCAAGGATTCCCATCAAGTTGATGTGGATCCCCAAGAGGAAGAACTAGAAAGTTATTGAGGGGTGACTCCGCCAATGAAATTCACTCTTATTCATTTTGGCATGGCTATATGCAATGAACCTCAACCGTATGCATTAGTTCAAGAAGTCACACATTCCCTCAAAGGTAAGCAAGGGACAAGGTAATTAATGCCTCTTTGGACATCATCTCACATGTGTTGCACTCCATGTGCATCGACATTCTTGCATATGTTCCTTGTGCTTTGGGACTAACCCATGTAGGTGAGAAGAGTAAGAAACAAAAAAGATTGCTCCCAACTAAAAGATGATCTTCATCAACATTGAGCATCCACCACTACTTCACCCACTTGAAATCTTCTACGACAAAACCCAAGGTTAGTTTATCCCTCTTAGGGGGGATGTCATATCAAGGGGGAGCTTTACTCTAAATCTTGAGTATAGGCATGTCCTAAGGATATGAACACATTAATGCTTTATGTAAACGTCATAACCCCACTTGTGATTAAACGATGAGTATGACCTATGATCAAGTATTCTTACTTGACTCCTATGTCAATATACTCTCATATAGATGACTTCGTCATTGCCAAAGTGCTTGATAGATGCTAGGATGTTTGTGCATGTTCACCATGTTTTGCCTATCATCTTATTGTGTGAGCTTGTTGCTCTGCATATTTTGCTCATTCGAGGACATCCAATTATCGTTATTTGGATTTTGATTTATCTTTTGCCAATTGGATGGACAAGAATGCCTAGGACCCTCCTCTAGCTATCTATGCTTTCTCGTGTGAAGTTCTATTCATGCTTCATCACAAAACTCGAACAAGCACTTGTCGACCCCTCTGTGTGAAGGAGCACTCGGAGTTTTGTATCGACAAAGGCTGCATTCCAAAACCTCTTTGTGAATCTCGGTGAAACCAACCCCACGAAGTCGGTTCCACCAAATTTCCAAAGTTGATTAGTGTTTTCCATCTCGGTACCACCGATACAGCCATCTCGGTTACAACGAGTTTCCCTGTCCACTGATAGCAGAGGAACTCGGTGGGAATGAAATTCCGATATCGATGACACTGACAGTGAGGGGTATAAAGCTTGGCAGACATGACGTTTTGAATAAAACACTTCAAACGTCTCGACCCCAAACCCTAACCTGCTGCACTTGGACCCCTGATCATCGCCTTTGCATCCCCAAGAACCTCCACCATTGGGATTCGCCGCCGTTGACGGATTCTTCGCCGCCGTTGCCAGACCGCCACCAAGCTAGGGTACGACTATGTCTTCTTTTGCGCTCCCTTGTTCCGATTCATGCGCATTAGAAATGTTTATCTTCAATCCACCTTGTGCAATCCCTTCTCTCCACCAGAAGATCCCGTAGATTAGAGAATGACAGAATTTTGGATTTGATTCGCCGTAGCATGCATCTCAGTGGGACCGACTAGTTCTCAGAACCATCTCGGTGGGACCGACTAGTTCTTTTCGGGGACACCGAAAAGACTGCCAAGTCTACTTTATGCGAGTGATTGACCTCAGCGACTCTCAAATAGACAACCGACGCTACCAACTTTTATGTGCAGTAGATCATACCCTATGATTCTGAATTCAAATATTTTGAAAAAAAATCTTCTATGTTTTTTGATGCTCAACCCTTTTGCTCTTATATATCTATCTCACACGGTTGCATGTTTGCTCGTCTATTGGTTGCTTGTCTGCTAATCTGCTTTAACTGCCAGGATGTCAGGTTTTGAGGATAACCAGAACAGCTTCACAAAGGACAACATTGAGATAGACTCAGACACAAGTCCTGAGAGGATAGCCTCTGATCCGAGTACCCCCAGCTCCCATGGCTTGCCCAAGGCAGCTACCAGGTCAAGGAAGAAGCTCAATTTTGATGAGGAAAATTCAGACTTTGTGCTAGGGAGATTTCTGCTCCTTAGAAATAGAAGGAAAAGGCTCCTGTCAAAAAGACTGTCACAAAGGAGTATGCCAGACCATTTGAGATTAGACCTCCAGAATCTAGGGTTACAAAGAAGCCAGATCAGAAGAGGGAATGGAAGAGGATTTTCCATGTCACTGGAAGACCTACCTCTATGTATGAAGATCCATATGAAGCAGGTGAAGAAGAAGAGATCCCAACTGATGCTCCACCTGAGAAGAAGAAGAAGCTCATGGCAGATGCCATGCCCAAGAAATATGCTCCCAAGTCTGCTACTAAAGCTAAGAAGACTTTATCTCCCAAGAGGACTACAAAGGACATTCCTACAGTTGCCAAGGAGAAAGGCCATGCTTCTAGTGCCTTTGCTGCAGAGGAAGAAGAGGATGCACCCATTCTCATAAAGCTCAGACCTCATCTGTCACTGCATAATGCTAGTCACCAAGTAGTTGAGGACATGAAGAAGAGAAGAGATGCAGGGATGAGGAAGTGGAGAGCAAATGATCCCTATCCTGTCAGGAGAAGGACTGTTGTTGATCCTAGATTCCACACAAAGGAGCAACAAGACTTCTATTAGACTTCTATATGACAAAAGTCCAGCTGTTGGTGATATGAGATACGTGGACTGGGCTTACCTCAAAGCCAATGAAGATTTCTTTCCCCATGTGCAAGAAAATTCAAGTTAATGGACATTGAAGACTTTGTTGGGAGAGAGATGACTCCAGGGAATGATGAACTGATCATGCAATTTTATTTTACTGTTCATTTCTAAGGTGATGGCGCAGTAGTCTGGATGACTGAAGGTCACAAGTATGAAGCCACAATTGCTGAGTGTGCCACTATCATTGGTACCCCAAATAAGAAGGAAGCAAATCTGGATGTTTATTCTGAATCCAAGATGAATCACAACTCTATGGCCAATATGTACAAACCTATTCCTCACAAGTTCTTGGCCACACACAAGTTTGGGTCAGTCTATTTCTTGCAAGCAGGGATACCCACTACCAACACTATTCTGAGGCATACTTTGTTGCCTAAGTCAGGAGATGACAAAATTATTATAGGTTATTCCATCAACATGCTGCACCATCTAGACTCCCACACTTGCTTTAAGGTGATGGATTTGATAGTAGAGACTATCAGAAGGACTGCTGCAGATCAGAAAAGATCCTGTGGATATGCCCCATACATTTAGATGCTTATCAATTCCAAGCTAGGATAGCATGCATATCTACTTGATCTTCCCCATTTTCCCTTCAGCCTGAATTTGAAGATAATGAGGTGGTGATGGATGACAATGATTCTAGCTCAGCTGCAACTAGAGAGGCAACAGAGGCAACCGAAGTAGAGGCTGCTAGGAATGTGCCACCACGAGCTCCATAGCTTAGAACCCAAGCTGAGCAAATGGCATTTCTAGTGAGCACTGTCTAGGTAATGGAGAAAAATATCTCGTATATTCTGCTCAACCAAAAGAGCTTAGAGAGAATCACGGAAACCAAATTCCATGATTTGGACGTCAAAGTGACACATATGGCTACCAGTGTAGAACAACTCAAGCATGAAGTTGATAGGGTGATGATACCCAATTCTACCAGTGATGACGAAGAGTCACCCCTTCCCACAACCACTCAGTTCAGGACACAGACCAGGTCAGCAGCTGTGCCAGTTCCGGAAGCAGGATCGTCTTCATCAACTCTAGCATCTACTCCTTCAGCTCCAGCTCCAGCTCAAGCACCTCCAGTTTCAACACCTCCATCTCCAGGACACTCAACAGAAGCCTTCGCAGATGCTCTCCTTTCTACACTATCATCGACTGCCGAAGGAGCTAGAGCCCACATAGATGATTAGCTCTATACTTGTGAACTTTTTGGCAACTTGTTGCCAAAGGGGAGAAATGTATAGATCATAGAGCTCTGAGAGAGAGAGAGAGATCTTTTGTCTTTATTTGCTTTTATTTTCATTTTACAAAACTTTGGTCTTTTGGACGACTTTACTCATTTTCCTGTGTTTGGTCATACACTTTGCTTGGTTGATGCTACTATGTTATTATCTTTGAGCTATTCATATGATGATCATTCACTTATCCTTTTGTTCTCATGTGCATTACTATTCATTCATATCATGTATGTGCACCACCAAGATGTATGTGACACAGAACAAGTTACCCATGATCCTAATTGATTGTGAATTTACATTCAAGCGCAAATTATAAATAATGCACACATTTAGGGGGAGCTCTTGCTTTTCACATACTTCTCAAAGCGTCAATGCTAATCACTGATTATGTTGTTTGTCGACGCTTTGATCTATATGTTGTCATCATTTACCAAAAAGGGGGAGATTGAAAGCACAATTGCTCCCTAAGGTGGTTTTGATAATTGATCACAACATATGCATCATTGGACTAATGTTCTTATCCAAGTATATTTCAGAAAAGTTCAAAAGATGCATTGGCTAAAGGTTTATGTGGAGATGCCCCTTTATGCAGGAAAGGAATAAGATTGGCTCAAGTTTCAAGCTAGAAGATTCTTCATTTTATATTTGTGAGAAATCACATTTGAGTCCATAGAAAGGCAATACTATTAAAAGGGGGTGAGGTATTATAATGAATTGGTTACTCAAGTACTCAGAGATAGCCACCAAAAATACTCAGCCATTCTCCCACATAGCACTTCTGTCCGAAGCCAAATATCCAAAATAGGTGCCACCAAGTTTTCAGATTCGGCTAAACCGATTTTCATCCTAGATAGAACATTACCCAAACCTACCATTTTGGTACAATCAATTCTGCATCGGTGCTACCAAGTTTAGGTGACCAACTTCCTATTGCCTTTGTACACAAAAATCAGAATTTCCGAGTTTGAGAATCAGTGTCACCGAGTTGGGTCATTTGACCGTTAGCCAGTATTTTAGTTCTACCTATTTGTGTATATCGATTCCAATGAGATACAAAAGTTGCTGACTTTTGTGCAAGTCGGTACCACCAAGTTTATGAATTCGGTGTCACCGAGTTGGTCACTTTAAGTGTAACGGTTGGATTTTGGGTGCTGCCTATATATACCCCACCACCAACCTCTCATTTGGAGAGAAAGCACTAAGAACACACACTTCATTGTGAGATTCGTTTTGCTGAGTGAGAGCCACCTAGTCATGTGTTGAGATCAAGATATTCCAATCCATCCATTTGAAACTTGATCTCTAGCCTCCCGAAGCTGCTTTCCACCAAATCAATCTCTCCTACCCATGCCAAATCTGTTAGAGAGTGTTTGAGTGTTGAGGAGACTATCTTTAGAAGAACAAGAGCAATGAGTTCATCGTTCTACCACATCTATTACCTTTTGGAGGGTGGTGCCTCCTAGATTGGTTAGGTGAAGCTCGGGAGCCTCCTACTTCGTGTTGTGGAGTTGAACCAAGATGTTTGTAAGGGCAAGGAGATCGCCTACTTTGTGAAGATCTGCCGTGAGTGCGGCTAGTCCTTCGTGGATGGAAGCTGTGGTGGGATAGACAAGGCGGCTTCTTCATGGACCCCTTGTGGGTAGAGCCCTTCGTGGACTCTCGTAGCCATTACCCTCCGTGGGTTGAAGTCTCCGCTAACATGGATGCACGATAGCGCCACCTATCGGAATCATGCCAAAAATCGTCGCGTCAACCTCTTGCGTTTGATCTCCCTACCTTACTCCCTTTACTTTACACTTGCATGTCTTACATTCCGATGCTATACTCTTAGATGTGCATGTGTAGGGTGTACTTGAATTTCCATAATTGCTAAAACCGGCCCACAACTAAAATCGGGAAAAGGCTAACTTTTTATCTTGTGAACTAGTCTAATCACCCCCCTCTAGACATACTTTCGATCCTACAGCGTGGAGCTCCGACGATCCTGCCCAGCGCAATTCATGGGGCTTCCACTTGGGCGTGGGCATAGTCATGGTTTGACAGTAATTCCGCCAGCACGGGGCATGGGGACATCTACTTGGGCATGGGAGGGAGCCCCCCTCCAGAGGCCACGACGCGGCTCGTCGTGGGTTTACCTTCGGGAGGCTTCGGGGCGTGTACATCCCCAAACTTATTATTACGTGAGAGTGTCACGGGCAGCAATTACTGAGTTGTCATATACCCCAGGCACAAGGCTCAACAGCTCCAAGCTTCAGCCTTCACACGGGTTGTGCCTCATTCTTTGCGCATCAGCGTGCTTGAGGAACCTATGACATAGGGGGGCGGACACACGCCTGATGACCATCGTGAGGCCACTGCACGAAGATGTTTGGCACCGAGGACCCTAGGAGGTGACGTATATGGGTGTAAGCCCTTCATTCAGAGCTTAATCACTCGGATTTAGCAACGCCGCAGGGACGAACCCGAGCATAGACATCATGGCAGGTTCCTTCATGGAATGATCAAGCAGAAATCATCCACCGCATAGCGCCCGAGGCGATGAAGCGCCAAACTAGCAGTGATGCATTTCAAGCGAAAAATATAAGCTTTGAAGGGAAATAATAGGGTCTACCACACAACCAAAAAGCGAGAACTTCGCGAGGGCAGGCCCTCACGCTTGAGGGTAGTGTAGCTTGAAGGGCACCCTCGATCTAGGGTGAGAAGGGACTTCACCGGGCGACCATGTTGTCGTGAGTGCTCCGGGTCGTTGGATGAAGCGCGTCGTGAAGGCCAATCTTCTTAGAGGGCGGCTGCCTCCCGGGTCCCTGGATGCTCGCGAGACCCTGGTGCCACGCGAGGTGCCAGTGCGTGTCGTGCTAGCCTTTAGAAGGTGGCCGCAGCTCTCTCCACACCAAAAGGCATGCGAACACGGCCAGTGTGCGTGCCTCGGCCTAGCCCCGCTCGTGCATGCCAGAAGGAGCTTCGGGAAGCGACCCCATTGAGGCCCGCAATGTCAATGCACATGCGCGCCGCCACGGTCCCCTTGGGTGTGATGAGCCTTGATACGTCTCCAACGTATCTAATTTTTTTTATTGTTTCATGCTATTATACTATTTGTTTTGGATGTTTTATAGGCATTAATATGCTGTTTTATATTATTTTTGGGACTAACCTATTAATCTAAAGCCTAGTGTCAGTTTCTTTTTTTTTCATGTTTTTGAGTATTGCAGATAAGGAATATTAAATGGAGTCCAAATGGAATAAAATCTCTGGAATGAATTTTCTTGGACGAGAAGAAATCTGCCAGACTTGGAGAAGGGGACAGGACACCCGTCGGGAGACAACAAGCCTGCAGGGTGCGCCCTAGGGGGGGGGGTGGGTGCCCTTGGCTTGTGGGCCTCCTGTAGGTCTCCTAACCCTATTCTTTGTCCTATAAATTGCCAAATATTCCCCCATTGCCAAAAAGAGACAACAAAATACTTTTCCGTCGCCGAGAGCCTCTCTTCCTGTGAGTTCCAATCTGGGAGCCTTTTTCAGTAATCTGCCGGAGAGGGAATTGATCACGGAGGGCATCTACGTCAACTCCATTGCCGCTCCGATGATGCGTGATTAGTTCACCACAGACCTACGGGTCCATAGCTAGTATCTAGATGGCTTCTTCTCTCTCTTTGTTCTTCAATACCATGTTTTTCATGATCTTCATGGAGATCTATCCAATGTAATACTATTTTGTGGGGTGTTTGTTGAGATCTGATGAATTGTGGGTTTATGTTTGATGTCCCACAAGCATATGGGATCACAACAGTTTTTAAGTGTAGAGTATTCAACCCAAATTTGTTAGTTCGCACGACAGGAAGCGAAAGAATATTCTCAAGTATTTGCAGTTGAATGCATCAAATTCAACCACACCTGAAAGATTAGTGTCTGCAAGCAAAGTATCAGTAGCAAGGTAGTATGATAACAACGGTTCCAGAAACGATCTGTTGACAAGGCAGACTATTCCTAACTGTTGTATCAATGGCGCCAGTAAAAGCCTTGCTGACAAGATGTTAGTGCCGCTTACCTAGTCCGACAACGGCGCCAACAAAGTCTTGCGACAAGTAACAGCGGAGTACTAAGGAACATTAGTAGCAGCAGTAGCAAAGTAACAAGTAACAGCAGTAGTGACAGTAGCAGCAAAGTGGCCCAATCCCTTTTGTAGCAAGGGACAAGCCTAGGCATAGTAACGTAGCGAGGACCAGTAGTAAAAGACTCGTAAGCAGTGGATCGGTGATGGATGAGTGTGACGGAGAGATACGTGACTAGCTCCCGTTCATCATGTAACAACTATAACACGGAGAGATACGTGACTAGCTCCCGTTCATCAATCTAATGTAGGCATGTATTCCGTATGTAGTCATACGTGCTTAGGGAAAAGAACTTGCATGACATCTATTGTCCATCCCTCCCATGGCAGCGGGGTCCTAATGGAAACAACAGGATATTAAGGTTCTCCTTTTAATAAAGAACCGGACCAACGCATTAACACGCGGTGAATACATGAACTCCTCATACTATGGTCATCTCCGGGAGTGGTTCCAGCTATTGTTATTCCGGCGTTGCCGGGTCATAACACATAGTAGGTGACTACAACTTGCAACATAGGATCTAAAACACACATATATTGGCGACAACATAATAGGTTCAGATCTGAAATCATGGCACTCGGGCCCTAGTGACAAGCATTAAGCATAGCCAAGTAGTAGCAACATCAATCTAGAACATAGTGGATACTAGGGATCAATCCCCGTCAAGAACTAACTCGATTACATGATAGATCTCATCCAACTCATTACCGTCCAGCACGGCTACGATGAGATTACTCACGAACGATGAAGAGAATCATGGAATTGTCGATGGAGAAAGGTTGATGATGACAATGGCGATGATTTTCCCTCTCCGGAGCCCAAAACGGACTCCAGATCTGCCCTCCAGATGAAGAACATGATGTGGCGGCGCCTCCGTATCGCAAAACGCGATGGAACTTTCTCTCTGAATTTTTTCCAGGCAAAACGGAAGATACAGAGCTGAGATTGGGGGCGGTTGTGCCACGTGGGCCCCACAAGCCTGCACGGCGCGACCTAGGGGGTGGCCGCGTCCTGTGGGCTTGTGGCCAATTGGCACGCCCCCTCAGGTGGATCTTTGCGCAGGTATGTTTCTTTTATTCCAGAAAAAATCTCCGTAAATTTTCAGGACATTCCGAGAACTTCTATTTCTGCACAAAAACAACACCATGGCAATTATGCTGAAAACAGCGTCAGTCCGGGTTAGTTCCATTCAAATCATGCAAATTAGAGTCCAAAACAAGGGCAAAAGAGTTCGGAGAAGTAGATACGACGGAGACGTATCAACTCCCCTAAGCTTAAAGCCTTGCTTGTCCTCAAGCAACTCAGTTGACAAACTGAGTGAGACAAAAGAAAAACTTTGATGAACTCTGTTTGATCTTGTTCTTGCAACTATGTCTAACTCATAACCAGAATTTCAGCAACATGACAAGCAAACCACATAAGCAAATGACATCTAGGTCTCATGATAAACTCATATGAATGGCATAATCAACTAGCGAGCAAATAATAATAAGCCTCAAGTGTCAACACTTTAATCAAAACAACATGAAGCAGTACGAATAGATGGTATCTCGCTAGCTCTTTCTGAGACCGCAAAACATAAATGCAGAGCACCTTCAAAGACCAAGGGCTGACTAAACATTGTAATTCATGGCAATGAAGATCCAGTCATAGTCATACTCAATGCAGTTAAAAGCAAAGCATAAAAATGACAGAGGTGCTCTCTAATTGGTGCTTTTATAAGAGGAGGATGACTCAACAGGAACATAAATAGACAGGCCCTTCGCAGAGGGAAGCATTGATTTGCAGAGGTGCCAGAGCTAAAGCTTTGAAAACAGAGATAATAATTTTGGGTGGCATGCTTTCATTGTCAACGCAATGACTAAGAGTTCTCAACATCTTCCATGCTACACATGCTATAGGCGGTTCCCAAACAGAAAAGTAAACTTTTGCCTCCCCCGCCACCAATCAATCACACTCCACGGCTAACTGAATCCTCGGGTACCGTCCATACCAACATCAATCCTGGGGGAGTTTTGTTTGCAATTATCTTTTTGATTTGAGCATGCAACTGGGAATTCCAATTACCGGACCCTTTCTCGTGAATGATAGTGAATAAACACATATCGAGGATAACACGCCTAGCATGGAAGATACCAATAGCCCCCTGTCAATACATGAGCGGTTCGGGCATGCAAAATTCATTATTTCTTGAAGATTTAGAGAGTGGCACATGCAAATTTACTCGGAACGGCAGGTAGATACCACACATAGGTAGGTATGGTGGACTCATATGGCACAATTTTGGGTTTATGGAAGTGGATGCACAAGCAGTATTCCCGCTTTGTACAAGTGAAGGCTAGCAAAAGACTAGGAAGCGACCAACTAGAGAGCGACAACAGTCATCAAAATGCATTGAGAGTAACTAACATTGAGTGCAAGCATGAGTAGGACATAAATCACCATGAACATGAACATCATAGAGGCTATGTTGATTTTGTTTCAACTACATGCGTGAACATGCGCCAAGTCAAGCCACTTGAAACATTCAAAGGAGGATACCATCCTATCATACTACATCATAGTCATCTCAACATTCATGTGGGCAACCAAGGCAAACCATTATAAGCTCCTAGCTAAGTAAGCATGGCATAAGCTACTATGGTCTCCAAGTTGTCATTGCACACATGTTTTTCTCACAACAAAGCTGAATCAGGCATGATGAGCTAGTTATATTTACAAAAACAAAATAGATCGAGTTCATACCAGCTTTTCCAGGCTCAGTCACTTCATCATATATCGTCATTATTGCCTTTCACTTGCACGACCGAACGATGTGAACAATAATAAGCGTGCTCGTGCATTGGACTAAAGCTGGAATCTGCAGGCAAACACAAAGGAGAAGAGAAAGTAATATGGCTCTATGAAATCTAAACAGGTATGCATGCAAGAGCCACTAAACAGTGTAACCAATTTCTTCTACCTTGACCCAAAGAAAAAGAAAACTATCTACACGGGAAAGCTCCCAACAAGCAAAAGAAGAAAAAGAAATTCTTTTTGGGTTTTCTCAAACTAGACAGTCACACGAAAAGAAAACAAGAAAAAGAAAATAAACTAGCATGGATGATACAATGGAAAAGTGTGAACACCGGCTAACAAAGTGAAAGCATAAGCAAGAATGTAAAGTCGGTGAGAACACGTACTCCCCCAAGCTTAGGCTTTTGGCCTAACTTGGTCTACTCCCAAGGATAGTCCTGGCAAAACCCAAAATCATAATGAGGGTTATACGGGAGTGCTGCAGCCACTTCCTGAATAGCTGCCTCACGGAGACGAGCAACCTTTGCCTCCCTCTCATACTCCTCTGCCTCTCCTCTCGTTATGTAATATCTCTGTTTTACCTGAAAGTCAAAGAAAGCAGGAGCAAGAAGGGTAATATGGAAAACATGCTGCCGGTTAAATATCAGACGGTATAGGAGGGATTCATCATCCCTCTCAAGGAACTGGTAGCGTGTCAAAGCGACGCGGTCAAGGAAAGATGTATGGAGTGGGGGATCTCCTTCACGCATGGGTACTCCAAGAAAATTTGCTATGCGAGTGGCATAGACGCCACCAAAGAAATCCCCTTCAATAGCATTATTATTCAGCCTCCTTGCTATAATAGCTCCCATGTTGAAGCTTTTGTCACCCGTCACTGCGCTCTTAAGGATACTAAGGTCGGGTGCGCAGAGGTGACAATGCTCAATCTTGCCATTAATGCATCTGCCTATGAAGAGGGCAAAGTGATGCAAGGCAGGAAAATGAATACTCCCCATGGTAGCTTGCATACTGTCTCTAGTTTCTCCAACCATAATACCAGCGAAAAAATCTCTAACCAAAGATTTAGGAGGATCACTGAGGCTACCCCAAGTAGGTATTTTGCAAATTCTACTAAAATCCTCTAAATCCATGGTATATGATTTACCATAGAGATCAAACAGTACCAATGGCTCACGGCCAGCTGAAAATTTGTATCTACGAACAAAAGAGGCCGTGAGAGCAACATGTTGTCCACATTTATCGGAGATGAATTCTTCGAGTCCGACGTTGTGAACAAGTGCATCAAACTCATCTTTGAAACCTGCCTCAATCATAAATTCATCAGAAGGCCATTCACATGGTTGTACGTGCGCGTCCCTAGGTTGGTAAGGATCAGGCTCCTGAATCGCAAGACGGGGACCTCTCTTGCTTGAGCAACCACCATGAAAGTTTCTCCTGAACATCTTCCTTTTCTGAAATTTTCAGTGACCCAAAGGAAAGGTGAACAAGGTTCAACTAAACTGGTAGCAACTACTCCAACGAGTGCCTAGAGACCATATTACGCATCAAAACTACTTGGGACCAGCTAGAATCAGCATGCAAAGCACAAGAACATGGTCACCAAGGCAGCAAAAATACGCGGAGTATAAGGCACTAGAGCAAAAACTAATTGGACCAATGGAGGAGTCACTTACCAAGGAGTAATTTCCCTAAAACAGTTCGGCGAACGGTGATTTGAGCAAAGAGATCGAAAATCCCACCAAGAGGAGCAAGAACACGGGTTTGAGCTACGAAATGATTTTTTCTGGAGGTAGGAGAAACGGATGAGAGCAAGAATGAGTGGAGGGGGTGCCTGTGGGCCCCACAAGCCTGGGTGGCGTGGCTAGGGGGGTGCCCGCGCCCCTAGGGCTTGTGGCCCACTGGTGTGGCCCCCAGACACACTCTTTGTCCCAGTATTTTTCAAAAAATCCAGAAAAAATCATACTTGATTTTCACAGCGTTCGAAGAACTTTGATTTTCGGGGTATTTTTCCACCGGACGCTAAAACAGAAAATAGGGAAAACTAAACTAAACCTATCATTTTTCTTCTAAGCAAACTAATGTGAAAGCTTGGAACAGAGGTTTGTGACTCTTTGATTCATCCATCTCATGGTCATCGAAAGAAATCCGTCAATGCGATTGATCAAATCCCCTCGACAAAACTTTCTCGAGTCGCAAAAGAAGATGGAGAATTTTTGAATAGTCAGTAGGTCACCTGAATGGGGATCTTAATCTCCCCAACAAGCAAGTCATACTTCATCTTGACACGAGGAATAGGGCATTCAAAGCTCCCAATAAGAATCAATGAAGTCTTTTCGATAGCATTGATGCAATGTACTCGATATTGTTTCTTCGGAAAGTGCATCGTATGCTCATTACCCTTGACATGGAAAGTGACATTGCCTTTGTTGCAATCTATAACAGCCCCTGCAGTGTTTAAAAAGGGTCTTCCGAGGATGACAGCCATGGAATCGTCCTCAGGAATATCCAAGATAACAAAGTCTGTTAAGATAGTGGTGTTAGCAACCACAATAGGCACATCCTCGCAAATGCCGATAGGGAAAGCAGTTGATTTGTCGGCCATTTGTAGAGAGATTCCTGTGGGTGTCAACTTATCCAGTTCAAGTCTATGATAAAGAGAGAGAGGCATAACACTAACACCGGCTCCAAGGTCGCACAACATAGTTCTAACGTAGTTGCCTTTAATGGAGCAAGGTATAGTCACTACTGAAATTCAGAAATTTGCCATCTGCCATGGCGGACGGCAAAGGGGGGAACCACTGACAGCAAAGGCTTTGCCGTCGGTCAGCAGACGACAAAGTAGACGGCAAAAGAAATCCGGTGAAGAGGTTCTTTGCCGTTTGCTTTTTTAAAGCGGACGGCAAAGAATCTTTGCCATGAGGGGGCAGACGGCAAATTAAATGGGACGACACATACTCCAACGGCCCCGTTAAGTGTTAACGGAAGGCCTCCTCTCTTTACCGTCTGCCATCCCCCCTTTGACATGTGGGGGCAGACGGCAAAGGGGGGAACCAGCCCCCTCTCTCTCCCCTCTTTGCCGTCAGCCATCCCACCTTTGCCATCTGGGGGCTGACGACAAAGAGGGGAGAGAGTGGGGGCTGGTTCCCCCCTTTGCCATGTGGGGGCAGACGGCAAAGGGGGGAACCAGCCCCTTCTCTCTCCCGTCTTTGCCATCTGCCATCCCACCTTTGCCATGCGGGGGAAGACGGCAAAGGGGGGAACCAGCCCCCCTCTCTTCCCCTTTGCCGTCTGCCATCACCCCTTTGCCATGTGGGGGCAAACGGCAAAGGGGGGAACCAACCCCTTTTTAATTTATTTATTATTATATCCAGAATTTTTAACAATAATCAGGATATATATATATATATATATATTTGACATAAATAAATTTCTTTCCGTACTCATAACCATATTAAAATAACTTTCATCCATAGTACATACATATTATGCAAGTTGCATCCGTACCAAACCATATATTACACCAGTTTCATCCACATGCATACAAAGTTTCATATATATCCATATACTACAATAGTTTCAATACAAGCTTCCATGAAGCCATGGTACAAGAAATCATAATCCAAGCTTCCCGTGAAGTGAATGTAATCTGCAAAATGACAAATAAGAAAGTTAGAAGAATAATACTAGATGAAGAAGTATATATAGGTTATTTCGGAGAGAAATTAGCTAAGCATAGGCCATTTAATAGATAAATTAGGTGGAATAGGTCATCTTGGAGCTACATAGCCTTATTATGTCATTTAGGAGAGAACTTAGCTAACTATAGGTCATTCTAGAGGTAACTTGGATAAAAATATGTCATTTTGTAGCCAACTATGATTATTAATCCATTTTGACCTTATTATGTCATTTTGGAGCTAAATTAGTCATTTTAATGAGCTAACCAAGGATCTTCTGATGTTTTTACCTAACCATGCTAATTATGTCATTTTGGAGGATAATTAGCAAAGTATGTCTTTGTTGGGGAAAATAACCTACATAGAAGAAGAAAGAGAAGAAGCAAGAAGAGAAGAAGCAAGAAGAGAAGAAGCAAGAAGAGAAGAAGAAGGAGAAGAAAAAGAAGAAGAAGAAGGAGGAGGAGGAGAAGGAGGAGGAGAAGAAGAAGAAGAAGAAAAGAAGAAGGACAAGAAGAAGAAGAACAAGGAGTAGAAGAAGGAGAAGGAGCTTCTCTCCTCCTTCTCCTTCTTCTTCCTCCTTCTACTTCTTCTTCCTCCTTCTCCTTCTTCTTCTTCTCTTCTTCTTATTCTTCCTTCCTTTCATTTTTCCTCTTTCTTGTCCTCTTGTTCCCTTCTTCGGGCTAAATTAGCTAAGAATGCCTTTTTGGAGCTAATTATGTCATTTCGAGGATAATTAGCTAAGTATAGGTCATGTTTTATTAAATAGACCATTCTGGAGCTAACTAAGCTAAATATGTCATTTAGGTGCAACCCTAGCTAACTATAGGTCGTTTAAGAGCTAACTTGGGTTAAATAGGTCTTTCCGGAGCAAACTAAGTTTATTAAGCCATTTTAGATCTAGCTAGGCTAGTTATAGGCCATTTAATACATAAGTTAGGGGGAATAGGTCATCTTGCAGCTACGTAAGCCTTATTATGTCATTTAGGAGAGAACTTAGCTAACTATAGGTATTTTTTTATTAAATAGGTCATTTTGGAGCTAACTAAGCTAATTATATCATTTTGTACGATAATTATCCAATTTAGTCTTTCTTGGATGAGTCTAAGCTACGTAGAAGAAGAAAAAGAAAATAAGAAGTAAAAGAATAAGAAGGAGGAGGAGGAGGAGGAGGAGGAGAAGGAGAAGGAAGAGGAGAAGAAGAAGAAAAGAAGAAGGAGCAGGAGAAGGAGGAAGAAGGAGGAAGAAGAAGGAGAAGGAGGAGCTCCTTCTCGTTCTTCTCCTCCTTCTTCTCCTTCTTCTTATCCTCATCCTTCTCTTCTTCTTCTCTTCTTCTTCTTCTTCTTCCTTCCTTTCATTTTCCTCTTTCTTCTCCTCTTATCCCCTTCTTCGGGCTAAATTAGCTAAGAATGCCTTTTTGGAGCTAATTATGTTATTTCAAGGATAATTAGCTAAGTATAGGTCATGTTTTATTAAATAGACCATTTTGGAGCTAACTAAGCTAATTATGTCATTTAGGTGGAACCCTATCTAACTATAGGTCGTTTCGGAGCTAACTTGGGTAAAATAGGTCATTCCGGAGCAAACTATGCTTATTAAGCCATTTTGGATCTAGCTAGGCTAATTATAGGCCATTTGATACCTAAGTTAGGGGGAATAGGTCATCTTGCAGCTACGTAAGCCTTATTATGTCATTTAGGAGAGAACTTGGCTAATTATAGGTCATTTTTATTAAATAGTTCATTTTGGAGCTAACTAAGCTAATTATGTCATTTTGTAGGATAATTAGCCAATTTAGTCTTTCTTGGATGAGTCTAAGTTACGTAGAAGAAGAGAAAGAGAATAAGAAGTAAAAGAAGAAGAAGGAGGAGGAGGAGGAGGAGAAGGAGAAGGAAGAGGGGAAGAAGAAGAAAAGAAGAAGGAGAAGGAGAAGGAGGAAGAAGTAGGAAGAAGAAGGAGAAGGAGGAGCTCCTTCTCGTTCTTCTCCTTCTTCTTATGCTCCTCCTACTCTTCTTCTTCTTCTCTTCTTCTTCTTCTTCCTTCCTTTCATTTGTCCTCTTTCTTCTCCTCTTGTCCCCTTCTTCGGGCTAAATTAGCTAAGAATGCCTTTTTTGGAGCTAATTATGTCATTTCGAGGATAATTACCTAAGTATAGGTCATGTTTTATTAAATAGACCATTTTGGAGCTAACTAAGCTAATTATGTCATTTAGGTGGAACCCTAGCTAACTATAGGTCGTTTCGGAGCTAACTTGGGTAAAATAGGTAATTCCGGAGCAAACTATGCTTATTAAGCCATTTTGTATCTAGCTAGGCTTATTATAGGCCATTTAATACCTAAGTTAGAGGGAATAGGTCATCTTGCAGCTACGTAAGCCTTATTATGTCATTTAGGAGAGAACTTCGCTAACTATAGGTCATTTTTTATTAAATAGGTCATTTTGGAGCTGACTAAGCTAATTATGTCATTTTGTAGGATAATTAGCCAATTTAGTCTTTCTTGGATGAGTCTAAGCTACGTGAAGAAGAGAAAGAGAAGAAGAAGTAAAAGAAGAAGAAGGGGAGGAGGAGGGTGAGGAGGAGAAGGAGAAGGAAGAGGAGAAGAAGAAGAAAAGAAGAAGAAGAAAAGAAGAAGGAGAAGGAGAAGGAGGAAGAAGAAGGAGAAGGAGGAGCTCCTTCTCCTTCTTCTCCTCCTTCTTCTCCTTCTTCTCCTTCTTCTTATCCTCCTCCTTCTCTTCTTCTTCTTCTCTTCTTCTTCTTCTTCCTTCCTTTCATTTTTTCTCTTTCTTCTCCTCTTGTCCCCTTCTTCGGGCTAAATTAGCTAAGAATGCCTTTTTGGAGCTAATTATGTCATTTCGAGGATAATTAGCTAAGTATAGGTCATGTTTTATTAAATAGACCATTTTGCAGCTAAATAAGCTAATTATGTCATTTAGGTGGAAGCCTAGCTAACTATAGGTTGTCTCGGAGCTAACTTGGGTAAAATAGGTCATTCCGGAGCAAACTATGCTTATTAAGCCATTTTGGATCTAGCTAGGCTAATTATGGCCATTTAATACCTAAGTTAGGGGGAATAGGTCATCTTGCAGCTACGTAAGCCTTATTATGTCATTTAGGAGAGAATTTAGCTAACTATAGGTCATTTTTTATTAAATAGGTCATTTTGGAGCTAACTAAGCTAATTATGTCATTTTGTAGGATAATTAGCCAATTTAGTCTTTCTTGGATGAGTCTAAGCTACGTAGAAGAAGAGAAAGAGAAGAAGCAAGAAGAGAAGAAGAAGTAAAATAAGATGGAGGGGGAGGAGGAGGAGAAGGAGAAGGAAGAGGAGAATAAGAAGAAAAGAAGAAGGAGAAGGAGAAGGAGGAGCTCCTTCTCCTTCTTCTACTCCTTCTTCTCCTTCTTCTTATCCTCCTCCTTCTCTTCTTCTTCTTCTTCCTTCCTTTCATTTTCCCTCTTTCTTCTCCTCTTGTCCCCTTCTTCGGGCTAAATTAGCTAAGAATGCCTTTTTGGAGCTAATTATGTCATTTCGAGGGTAATTAGCTAAGTATAGGTCATGTTTAATTAAATAGACCATTTTGGAGCTAACTAAGCTAATTATGTCATTTAGGTGGAAGCCTAGCTAACTATAGGTCGTTCCGGAGCTAACTTGGGTAAAATAGGCCATTCCGGAGCAAACTATGCTTATTAAGCCATTTTGGACCTTGCTAGGCTAATTATAGGCCATTTAATACCTAAGTTAGGGGGAATAGGTCATCTTGCAGCTACGTAAGCCTTATTATGTCATTTAGGAGAGAACTTAACTACGTATAGGTCATTTTGGAGCTAACTAAGCTAATTATGTCATTATGTAGGATAATTAGCCAATTTAGCCAATTTGGAGCTAACTAAGCTAATTCTGTCATTTAGATGGAAGTCTAGTTAATTTTTATTAAAACACTAGAAATAACATACCATTATCGCAATCACGGCAGTGAAGCACGGTGGCTCTGGCTTGTTTCACCTGCAGAAGGCTGCCCTGGAGAAGGCTCCAGTGTAGAAGGGTCGTGTGATGCGTTTCGGGAGATATTCTGCACCAAACATCATTTGCAATGTGTCATTAGCATGAGGACACTCTTAAGATCATTGCACTGAAATGAAACTCATCGTCCCCGCCACGTTAATGACTAGCATCGACGGAGGGACTTGGCCGCTCTTCTCGCACATAGAGTGTACATTTGGTTTCGACAAGTCAAATTTTTATTTATTAATGAAACGGAAATTCAAATGCAAGATTTGAAATAACATGAAGAAGAAACTTAACACGAAGAGCTCGTATATGGCCCTGTTAGACGCATCATTCCATGCCCTCTCCGCCTCCACCAATGCAGTCGTCCTCTCCTCCAGCTCCCTAATCTCCTTATCCTTCTCCGCCATAGCCGCCTGCATTGCCGCTCTCTCTTTCTGAATACCAGCCTACAACACAACTCATTGTTAGCAATGTAATCATATTGGTTCCAACGCACAACATAATGCGGAAAGATAGTAGAGTCCATTAAACTAACCTCGATGGCGAGCTCGACTGGCCGTGGACGACGTGTTATCTTCGGACAAGAGCTCGTTTGGCGTGCCTTTATCTACCGGAGAGTGCTAGGACAACGTATAAGGCCGTCTCCAATGGCAATCGAGACATGGGGCCTCTCATTGCCAGCTATCATCACCAGCTCTGGATCAATAGGCCCCTCGCTCGGGTTAAAGTCCTCCCCTTTCCTCGCCTTCCCGTGATCTCTGTACTTCACAAGCTTGTGGTGGGAGGAGATGTTGGTGAAGTTTTCTGGATGCTCGAGGTCAGACTCAGAGAATGCCTTGACCTTCTTGTACGAGGCAGTATGGGCCATCGCATACAGGTCATACATCTGTGGCACCTCCGTCTTGTTGTGACGCGCCTAAAAGAGAGAGAGAGAGGAAAATTGTATTAGTAAAGGGCTCAAGATAGCATTAAGAATGAATTGCATGAAGCATGAAGCAAACCACATACCCAGTTCTCGCCAAATTGGATTAAGTTGACACTCCCTTGATGGTGTGGCACACCAACCATTTTGCCACGCCTCTCCTTGGCGTTGTTGTGGCTGGCCTCCCACGTTTCGGAGCACCACTGATCCACCAAGGCCTCCCAACATTCCATCTTATCCACACACCATCTCGGGGGCACCTAAGTTAATAAAGAGAAATTTGAGCGCGTAAGAACCAAATCAAGGAAACTAACTACAAAGCCTTAATAATATGTAATTACCTTCATGTAATGCTCCTTCTCCATCTTAGCATCACGACACTTCGCCTTGTCAATCCTAATACGCCGCGTGGCATAGTAGTCTCGAACAGCCTGCACCCGAGCCTCATGCGGAAAGTTTTGAAGTAGGCGGCGACATTCAGTTTTGATAACCTTTGTCGCGACCTCCTCGTATCCCTCCTCACACCTGTAGTAGGTATGCAAACGAGACAACACCGATTAGTACAATAAATAGCTATGGTTGATTTATAATTGTGTGAAGGACAAATTACCTAGAACTTTCGGATCACCATGTCCACCCTCGTGTCGCAGAAAACATCGTCGATCTCCACCTCCGGCGGGGCCGGGGCACCCAAGTAGTGCTCCCAGGTCATTCCTACCTCTCGCTCCCGACCGGGCAACGTAACAAACCCTGGGAAGTTTTTACGGCAAAGCACACCAAGGACGTTGTTGGGCTTGCGGACACCCTTGGCAACAATCCAACCCCTACAGTATGACAAATTAAAGACAAAACATTAGATATTTGAGAAAACGCGAAGGCAAAAGGTTAAATAAGAGTAAATTAACTTACTTGTCCCCATTTGGCCTAATCGACCACCTCTGCTCGGGGGTCGCCGGCACGAGCGGGAGCCCCTAAGTACCACGCTGGTAGACGATAGCCCCCTCACCGAGCTCCTCGTCGCTACCAGCATGGCCACTTGGCTCAGCCCAGGTATCCCACTGGGTCTCTTGGGACGTACCCTCATCCCTGCTTTGCTCTGGAGTCGCCTGGAATGAAGGCTGTGGGACACGAGTCTCGTGGGTCGAAGGCTCGTCGACCCGAGGCTCGTGAACCGGAGACTGTGTAGCCTCCACCTCAGACGAATCCACCCTAGAAGTCATGTGCTCACGTGAATCAGCTTGGGGTGGTGGCAGAGACCGTGTAGCCTCCACCTCAGAAGGCGTGGCAGCCACCGCCCTAACTCTCGTGCGGCCACGTGTACCTTTAGTACAACATAAATACCAACATGAGTAATAAAATGTATATAAATACCAATATGCATACAACATGAGTACAACATAAATACCAACATGAATACAACGTGTACCTTTAGTACCTCTCGGCTTCGCGGCGGGGTCGACCTCCTCTCACGGGGGGCGCTCCTTGCAGAGTAGAGAGCAACGCTCTCCGAAGAGGTGAGGCAGGAATGGAAGTACCCATCCCATCACCCGCCGATGAAGAAGGAGCCGCGGATTGCTTTCGACCCTTTCCCACCATCTTTCAACACCTGTCATGACAAAGAGTAAATGAAATTAGTACAACATAAATACCAACATGAGGAATTTTTTTTATATAATTTTGTTGAATACCTGACATGAACTAATAACAATCGTGCTCGTCTATATATGCTTCAGGGTCAATAAATGCATGATGATCATCACTATCATCAATAAATGCATCATCATCATCACTATCACGAAGAACATGTGGAAGGCCACCATTATGTAATCGGTCAAGAAGTGACAGGTCATCCGCAGCAGTAACCTCTTCTTCTTCCAGCTCTTCCTGTTTGGGCCCAGGGGTTAAGACGGATTCACTGTCGCTGTCTACTTCAATGTTCTGGGGTGAAGTAGAGCGGTTCTTGAAACGTTTCTTGGACATACGTGTTTCTTGGAAGAATTCTCCTTCATATGTGTCTGGGTTAATGTGAGGTTCGTAATCCTCTTCATTGAGGGTAGGTTGTCTAAAATGTGGTGGCACTTCATAAATGACATCCCAACCTTTGAGATTTGGATCAGTTTGGCAGGCCCACGATAGATAGAAAACTTGTGTCGCCTGTTGAGCCGTAATATAGACATTGGGAACATGTAAGTGGGTATTTTGGTTGATTTCTACTAGTCCTATATGTTCATGAGTCCTTCTAGTCTCCCTCGGCTCAAACCAATAACATTTAAAGACTACGACGGTCGGTGGGTTTTCACCATAGAATAGAAGTTCATAAATTGCTTTAACTCTTCCATAATACCCGATGTCTCCTTCGCCGATAGGAGAGACAGAACAATTTGTAGTCTTTAGGTCGGGCATAGATAGCTCTTTGCCAAAGGTACAAAAGTGATACCCGTTGATGTTGTATTTGTCAAATGAACGGACCTTATAGTCAAAACCATTAGCGACTTGTCTCAACTCGGCGTCCATAGACTCTGCATCAGCCTACAAATTTAATACGAAAGAATGGATGCATTAGCTGCAAATTAGACCAAGAAATCAAATGGGCCCTTAATGGTAATTAATTACCCTTTGTTTGAACCAAGAGATTAAACCGGGATAGTCGCCTCCATGCCTTGCGAGAAGCTCATACTCTTCGGCGGAATCCTTTTCGATGTCCGCTCCATCCAAGAATTCGGCGACGTATGGACTATATCAAATATCTGGGAATAAGAGTAGTTCAAAGCAATTAGAAGTTGCGGAACAATAAATTACCAAGAACTTACTCGATGTACGGCCGCACTTCTGTTAGGTTGGTGAAGATATATAAAGAAATGGTCCGCCATTCTTCAACATCCAACGATTTCCCTTTCGAAGCACCGGATGGTGCGAGCTTACCTTTGAATAGGCTGAGGTTGGATCGAACTTTTTTTTGGATCGCCATCATTGTACCGAGGCTTCGGGTTATGCAAATGATGATTTTTCGCTTCGTAGTGTGCTGTCATGAAGTTTGCTGCCTCCTTAGTAATGAATGCCTCGACCATCGATGCTTCAATTCTACGTTTATTTTTACACTTAGCTCGAAGCGTCTTCTGCATCCTCTCAGTTGAGTAGCACCATCGATTTTGAACGGGCCCCTCATTCTTGTCTCGGTCGGGAGATGCAAAATCAAATGTTGCATTGGATTAAAGAAGCCCGGTGGAAAGATCTTTTCTAATTTGCAGATCAACTCCGGCGCCAACTCTCCCATTTCATCTAGCACGCCAGGCGATAGTTCTTTCACACAAAGAGAACGGAAGAAATAGCTTAGCTCTGCCAGTACTAGCCATTCATCCTCAGGGATAAAGCCACGCAACATCACCAGCATTACCCGCTCAATCCATTTGTGCCAATCATGACTCTTGAGCCCAAATACTTTCAATTTCTCAAGACTCGCTCCCCTCTTTAGATTCGCAGCATACCCATCGGGGAACATCAACCACATTTTCACCCACAATAGGATTTCCCTCATAGCTGGCCTTTCAAGATTGAACCATGCCTTTGGCTTCGCTATGCTTTGCTTTCCTTTCCGTTGTCGCAAGTTTTGCAACGATCTATCACATAGAGCCTCCAGGCCGATTCTAGCCTTAGGATTATCTTTTGACTTCCCCTTTATGCTGAACAATGTACCAAAAATGGCCTTCACAATATTCTTTTCAGTGTGCATCACGTCGATGTTGTGTGGGCAAAGGAGGTCTTTGAAGTAAGGCAGATCCCATAAGCATGACTTGTGAGTCTATGCTTGTTCCGTATTATACCCTTTGAAGTATCCTGGACGCAAATGATCAGCCTCGAGAGCATTTAACTCATCAAGGGTCTGTTGGTCTGTCAATGCAGCTGGTGAAGTGTTTTTGACAACTCTACCTTTGATGAAATTCTTCTTATCTTTTCTGAAGTTATGGTCAGGATCCAGGAATTGTCTATGCATGTCGAGGCAAGAATACTTGCGACCAGCCTGCAGCCAACGAAACTGAAGAGCTGCCTTGCATGTGGTGCACGGTAACCTTCCATGCACACAACAGCCAACGAATATCCCAAACGCTGGATAATCATGCGTCGAGTACATGTACCACACATGCATTTTGAAATTTGTTTTGGTAGCCGCATCGTAGGTCCTGATCCCATTATCCCAGGCTTCTTGCAACTCATCCTTAAGCGGCTGCATGTACACATTCATATTCTTCCCCGGATAGTTGGGCCCTGGAATTATCAATGTCAGGAAAATGTTCTTTCTTTTCATAATCTCTCCGGGTGGCAAATTTAGTGGAATGACAAATACAAGCCAACAACTGTATTGTGCTGCCGTCATACCATACACATTGAACCCATCCATGCTGATGGCAACTCTAGGTTGCCTTGGATCTTCCGATTTATCCTGATGTAATGCATCGAAGTGCCTCCATAGAAAACCATCTGAAGTGTGTACCAGCATCTTGTTCCCATCCGCATCTAGTTCGGTTCTTTTGCCCAATTTGTGCCATGTCATCTGTCTGGCCGTCTCTTCGTCCATGAAAAGATGCTGAAGTCTTGGTACGATTGGCAGATACCGAAGAACACTAATGGGGATTTTGGTCTGATTCTTCTCACCCATACCGTTGTCTACCACAATATACCTGGAAGAATTGCAAATGGGGCAATTGTTCAAGGACGCATACTCAAGCCTAAATAAGGCACATCCATTCTCACATGCATGTATCTTCTCATAGGGCATCTTAAGTACACGGAGGATTTTCTCTGACTGGTACAGGTTTGCAGGCAGTACATGGCCTTTGGGTAGAAAGCGTCCAAATATCGTCATCATCGCGTCATAGCATTCTCTGCCTAGGTTGAATTGAGCCTTCAGAGCCATTACTTGCGCGATGGCATCCAGCTGACAAAGCTTAGTCTGCTCGTGGAGAGGACATTTTGAAGACTCCAACATTTCGTAGAAGGCCTTTGCAGATTCCTCCATCTCATCGTCCGAATCCTGAGCAACATCAAACTCTTGCACCATGTCTTCAATCCCGGTACCATGCTCGTCGGTGCGACGACGAATCACCTTAGCTCTGGCACGTTGGTCAGACTCACCATGAAAAGTCCACACCGTATAATTAGGCGTAAAACCCCACTTCTGCAGGTGTTTACCCATTTCAAACTCTGTCTACTTTTTCCAGTTGTCGCAGTTGGGACAGGGGCACCATGTTTTTTGCTGGCCATTTGCAAATGCGGCTCTCACAAACCCCCTGGTTTTTGTTAACCATTCATGGGTCATGTCTTTCTGACTAGGGTGACCAGTGTACATCCAAGCACGATCACTCATGTTGCCTAGCTACCTATGGGGGCACAAGAAATAAATATATAATTCATCATCTATATTCATACGCTAATCAAGTTTGTTAGTTTTATTATGTCCATGCAACCTACATGCTAATAGGTAAAGATAGGTCCTAATCCCACCCGAGCATGTGTAGATTGGGTTCGTTTTCCCATGCTCTGCTCAAGATGCGACACAGAATTTCTGCAGCACCTCCCCATTGTTCTCCTGATACAGTCTCGGCAATAAGCAGAGAGGATGTGTACCCGGTGAAGAACAGGAGAGGCACTGACAAAATTCCGCATCGGATCCGGAGCACAACTACGGGAAAACAAACACAATCTACACATACTCGGGCTGTCCATGGATAATGTTGGACAATTCGAAATGATGGCGGTTATAAATATGCAAAGAAAATGCATATTTATAGATGTCGCCCTTTCGAACGGGAGACACATACTGGTCACGCATACTCATGATTGAAGAACCTATAGCTAGCAAGTTTCATCGGCACGAAGACCGGGACAGAGCAAATTAAGGGGGTAGGAGGAGAAGTCATTTGTGCTCACCAACAAACGCAAGGGCGGAGTTCGTCCAACGCACGTGGAGGTCGTCGAACAACTACACATTGAAATTCACACGATCAACACAAATACGATGTTTTTATAATTAACATAATCGGAAAATATGTGACCTAACTCATAATTTACAAAACTATGACCTTGTGGGCCTCTGGAAGGCCGAAAAGCACCTTCTCGTTCAACAGAAGGCAGAAGAGGTGTCGGGGGTCGGGGCTTAGTGGCGTCGGGAGTCAGTGCCGTCGAGGGTCGATGGTGTCGGGTGTTGGTGGCATCGGGGGTCGGGGGGTTAGTGTCGTTGGTTGTGGGGGGTTAGTGGCGTCAGGGGTTGAGGGTCTGTGACGTCGGGGGTCGAGGGTCAGTGATGTCGGGTGTCAGTGGCGTTGTGTGTCGAGGGTTGGTGGCGTCGAGCGTCGGGGGTCGGGAGTCGTGAGCCGAGGGTCTGGGTCGGGGGTCAGTGGCATTGGGGGTCGAGGGTTAGTGCCGTCGGGGCTTAGTGGCGTCGGGGGTCGGTGGTCAGTGGCGTCGGGGGTTGATGGTCGGGGGTCAGTGGCGTCGGGCGTCAGGGGTCGGGGGTCGAGGGTCAGTTTCGGGGTGCCGGGGTTCCCTTTTCCTCTTCTTTCTTCTTCTCCTCTCTCCTCGTTTTCTTCTTCTTCTTCTTCTTCTTCTTTTCTTCTTCTTCTTCTTCTTCTTCTTCTTCTTCTTCTTCTTCTTCTTCTTCTTCTTCTTCTTCTTCTTCTTCTTCTTCTTCTTCTTCTTCTTCTTTCTCCTCCTCCTCCCCCTCCTCTTTTTCTTCTCCTATTCTTTTTCTTCTTCTTCTTCTTCTTCTTCTTCTTTCTCCTCCTCCTCCTCCTCCTCTTCTTCTTCTTCTTCTTCTTCTTCTTCCTCTTCTTCTTCTTATTCTTCTTTTTTTCTCCTCCTCGTCCTCCTGTTCTTCTTCTTCTTCTTCTTCTTCTTCTTCTTCTTCTTCTTCTCCTTCTTCTTTTCATTCTTCTTCTAATTATTTTCTTCTTTTCCTTTTTTCTTTTTCATTTTTTTCCTTCTGCTTTTCCTCTTTTTTCTTCTAACCTAACTTACTAACCTAATTAGCCTAATAATCTAACCAAATAAACTAACTAAATTACCCTATATATAATAAAAAACTAACCTAATAAACTAACTAAAGTAATTAACTTATTAAAAAAGAAAAAGAAGAAGAACTCACCGGCAGGGTGGCGTGGGCGGCGGTGGACGACGGCAGGGGGCGATGGCGGCTGTGGACGACGGCAGGGGGGCAGCGGCGCGTGGCTGGGGGCATGCGGCAGGGGGCGGCAGGGGCGCCGCGAGGGCCGGAGCGGGCTGGGGTGGCCGGGGCGGCTCCGACGACGGCGGCGGCGGGAGGTGGGCAGGCGAGAGAGAGAGGGCAGGGAGAGAGAGAGATAGAGAGAGGGCAGTGGGCGCGAGAGCCGTTAGGGGAGGGGGTGGGGGGCTATGCACCGTTGGAGAGGGAGCCCCCTTTACCGTCTGCAAAAGCTGGGTGGCAGATGAAAAAGGGGTGGGTGGGGTGGGGTGGGCTCCGGCCGCTAGGGTGTCACCCGCTTTGCCGTATGCCAACCCTTTGCCGTCCGCCTGTGGTTCCTTTACCGTCTGCTGGCCGACGACAAAGGGAAAGCCGACGGCAAAGAAAACTTTTGCCTTAGGTGTTTTCTTTGTCGTCTGCTTTGTGCCAGCTGACGGCAAAGAAGCTCTTTGCCATGTGTCAGCAGACGGCAAAGGAAAGCCAGACGGCAAATTTCTCAATTCTAGTAGTGAGTGGGCACACCGGGATCACCTAGTTTCTTCAGAGTTCCACCCTTGAAAGTGTAGTTGGCAAGCATGGAGGAGATCTCAAGATCAGGTATCCTCCTCTTATTAGTCACAATATCTTTCATGTACTTAGCATACAGAGACATCTTGAGCATATCAGTCAAACGCATCTGCAGAAAGACATGTCTGATCATTTCAACGAATCGCTCAAAATCCTCATCATCCTTTTTCTTGGATGGTTTGGGAGGAAAGGGCATAGGTTTCTGAACCCATGGTTCCCTTTCTTTACCATGCTTCCTAGTAGCGAAGTCATTCTTATCGTATCTTCTATTCTTTGGCTGTGGGTTATCAAGATCAACACTAGGTTCAATCTCCACATCCTTTTCATTGCTAGGTTGAGCATCTTCATGAACATCACTATTGCTATTATCATTAGGCTCATGTTGATCACCAAATTGTGTTTCAGCATCAGAGACAGAGACATCGTTTGGACTCTCAGGTGTAGCAGCAATAGGGTTGCTAACGTGCAGGTTCCTATCATCTTTCTTCTTCTTTGTAGGATGACTAGGTGCATCAGTGCTAAATCCTTGAGAATCTTGTTCAATTATATTTGGATGACCCTCAGGATACAGAGATTCCTGGGTCATTCTAGCGCCTCTAGTAACAACTCTGACAGAATTGTCATTCAACTCATTGAGCAAGTCATTCTGAGCTTTAAGTACTTGTTCTACCTGAGTAGTAACCATAGAGGCATGTTTACTCAGAAGCTTAAGATCGTTGACGTTTCTGTCCACACAAGCACTTAAATGACTAAGCATACGAGCATTCTTTTCCAATTGTCTGCTAACATAATCATTGAAACTCTGTTGTTTGGCAACGAAGTTATAAAATTCATCCATGCATAAGCTATCAGGTTTATCAAAAGGAATATCACTCTCATCAAACCTACGCATACAATTTACTTCTACTACCTGTATCGGGTTATCGAGACCATGAATCTCTTCGATAGGTGGTAGATTTTTGACATCTTCAGATTTAATGCATTTCTCTCGCATAGGTTTCTTGGCTTCTTGCATATCTTCAGGACTGAGGAATATAATACCTCTTTTCTTCGGAGTTGGCTTAGGAGGTGGTTCGGGAATAGTCCAAGCATTCTCATTGCACAAGATGTTATTCAGTAGAATCTCAGCTTGTTCTATGGTTCATTCCCTAAAAACACTACTGGCACAACTATCTAGGTGGTCTTTAGAAGCATCAGTAAGTCCATTATAGAAGATATCAAGTATTTCATTCTTCTCAAGAGGGTGATCAGGCAAAGCATTCAGTAGCTGGATGAGCCCCCCCCCCAAGCTTGTGGGAGACTCTCTTCTTCAGCTTGAGCAAATTGTATATTTCTTGCAAGGCAGCTTGCTTCTTATGGGCAGGGAAATATTTTAGAGAAGTAGTAGACCATATCCCGGGGGCTACGCACACAACTAGGGGCAAGAGAAGTGAACCAAGACTTAGCATCATCCTTTAGCGAGAAAGGAAACATCTTGAGCATATAGTAGTGGCAGATCTTTTCCACACTAGTGAATAGGGTGGCTATATCATGCAGTTTGGTAAGATGGGCTACAACCGTTTCAGACTCGTAACCGTGAAAGGGATCAGATTCGACCAGAGTGATTAACTCAGGGTCGACACAGAATTCATAATCCTTATCGGTCACAAAGATAGGTGAAGTGGCAAACTTCGGGTCGTATTTCATCCTTGCGTTTAGAGATTTTTCTTTCCACTTGCGTAGAAGTTTCTCAACATCATAGCTATACTTACACGCAAGAAAATCCTCAGCTATCTCTCCCTCCATAACATAGCGCGTATCAGGCATAACAGGCAATTCAGGCATAGTAGCAGGTTCTACTTCAATAGAATTAGCAGTTTCAGAAGTATCATCACATCTAGCAGCAATTCTAGCAAGTTGTGCATCAAGGGCACCAAGTGGCAAAGCAGTATCAGGCATAACATCATCAGGCATAGTATCAAGCATAGCATCATCAGGCATAGTATCAAGCATAGCATCATCGGGCATATTATCAATCATAGCATCATCAGGCATAGTATCAAGCATAGCATCAGGCATAGTATCTACAGTAGCATCATCAGGCATAAGCGACATATCAAGGTTTCTAGCAGGAGGCGATGTCGCAAACTTACTCAAAACTGAAGGTGAATCAAGTGCAGAGCTAGATGACAGTTCCTTACCTCTCCTTATAGTGGAAGGCAAGATTTTAGTTCTTGGATCTTTCAGATTCCTCATAGTGATCAGCAGACGTCAAGCCCAAGTGACTCAGAGAATATAGCTGTGCTTCCCCGGCAACGGTGCCATAAAAAGCCTTGATGTCCCACAAGCATATGGGCTCGCATCAGTTTTCGAGGGTAGAGTATTCAACCCAAATTTGTTGGTTCGCACGACGGGAAGCGAAAGAATATTCTCAAGTATTAGCAGCTGAATGCTTCAGATTCAACCACACCTGAAAGCTTAGTGTCTACAAGCAAAGTATCAGTAGCAAGGTAGTATGATAACAACGGTGCCAGAAACGATTTGTTGACAAGGCAGACTATTCCTAACTGTTGTATCAATGGCGCCAGTAAAAGCCTTGCTGACAAGATGTTAGTGTCGCTTACCTAGACCGGCAACGACGCCAACAATGTCTTGCAACAAGTAACATCGGAGTAGTAAGGAACAATAGTAGCAGCAGCAGCAAAGTAACAAGTAACAACAGTAGTGACAGCAGCAGCAAAGTGGCCCAATCCCTTTTGTAGCAAGGGACAAGCCTAGGCAAAGTAACGTAGCGAGGACCAGTAGTAAAAGACTCGTAGGCAGTTGATTGGTGATGGATGAGTGTGACGGATGTGATTCATCATGTAACAGCTATAACACGGAGAGATATGTGACTAGCTCCCGTTCATCAATCTAATGTAGGCATGTATTCCGTATGTAGTCATACGTTCATAGGGAAAAGAACTTGCATGACATCTATTGTCCATCCCTCCCGTGGCAGCGGGGTCCTAATGGAAACTACGAGATATTAAGGTTCTCCTTTTAATAAAGAACCAGACCAACGCATTAACACGCGGTGAATACATGAACTCCTCATACTATGTTCATCTCCGGGAGTGGTTCCAGCTATTGTCACTCCGGGGTTGCCGGGTCATAACACATAGTAGGTGACTACAACTTGCAAGATAGGATCTAAAACACACATATATTGGCGACAACATAATAGGTTTAGATCTGAAATCATGGCACTCGGGCCCTAGTGACAAGCATTAAGCATAGCCAAGTAGTAGCAACATCAATCTAGAACATAGTGGATACTAGGGATCAATCTCCGTCAAGAACTAACTCGATTACATGATAGATCTCATCCAACTCATCACCGTCCAGCAAGCCTACGATGAGATTACTCACGAATGATGAAGAGCATCATGGAATTGTCGATGGAGAAAGGTTGATGATGACGATGGCGACGATTTCCCCTCTCCGGAGCCCGAAGCGAACTCCAGATCTACCCTCCAAATGAAGAACATGATGTGGCGACGCCTCCGTATTGCTAAACGCGATGAAACTTTCTCTCTGATTTTTTTCCAGGCGAAAAAGAAGATATAGAGCTGAGATTGGGGGCGGTGGTGCCACGTGGGCGCCACAAGCCTGCGCTGCGCGGCCTAGGGGGGTGGCCGCGGCCTGTGGGCTTGTGGCCCACTGGCACGCCCCCTCAGGTGGATCTTTGCGTAGGTATTTTTCTTTTATTCCAGAAAATATCTCCGTAAATTTTCAGGACATTCCGAGAACTTTTATTTCTGCACAAAAACAACACCATGGCAATTCTGCTGAAAACAGCGTCAGTCCGGGTTAGTTCCATTCAAATCATGCAAATTAGAGTCCAAAACAAGGGCAAAAGAGTTCGGAAAAGTAGATACGACAGAGATGTATCAATGTTCAGATTATCTATGAATATAATTTAGATCTTCTCTGAATTCTTATATGCATGATTTCATATCTTAGCAAGTCTCTTCCAGTTATTGGTTTGGATTGGCCAACTACATTGGTAATTCTTGCAATGGGAGAAGTGCTTAGTTTTGGGTTCAATCCTGCGGTGTCCTGACCCAGTGACAAAGTCGGGGTAGCGAGGCACGCACTGCATTGTTGCAATCAAGGACAAAAATATGGGGTTTTCATCATATTGCTTGAGTTTATCCCTCTACATCATGTCATCTTACTTAATGCGTTACTCTGTTCTTCACGAACTTAATACTGTAGATGCAGGCAGGAGTTGGTCGATGTGTGAACTAATAGTAGTAGATGCAGAATCATTTTGGTCTACTTGACACAGACGTGATGCCTATATGCATAATCATTGCCTTAGGTATCTTCATAATTATTTGCTTTTCTATCAATTGCTCGACAGTAATTTGTTCACCCACTATATTATTTTCCTTCATGAGAGAAGCCTATAGTGAAACCTATGGCCCCCGGGTCTATTTTCCATATTATACTTTCAGATCTATAAACCAAAAATACCAAAAATATATTGCTGCTATTTATTTACTTTTGTTTTACTTTTAGATCTAGCAATCTTTTATATCTATATCTATCAAATCTCATCCTTGCAAATAGCTCTGAAGGGATTGACAACCCCTTTTTAGCGTTGGGTGCAAGTGTTTGATTGTTTGTGTAGGTACTACAATTGGGGCCTTGCTTGTTCCTCCTACTGGATCGATACCTTGGTTCTCAACAAACCGAGGGAAATACTTATCTACTTTGCTGCTTCACCCTTTCCTCTTCAAGGGAAAACCAACACAAGCTCAAGAAGTAGCAAGCCTCCTAATGAATCGCTCTGTGCGGCGCCCGCCATGCATGGCGCGCGCCTCCCGCAGATTGTCGATCTACTGGGCGACGAACTCCTGAGCCCCCGGTGCCCGATATTGTACTCCTTGCTCCCAAGGGCATGCGCCGAGGCACTCCTCCAGGTGGTGCCCAAGCACCTCTCTTGATGTTGCGGCCAGGTCAGATGCCTTCCAGGTGGATGCCCCTGAGCCCGACCCGAGGGAGGAGCCGGGAATGCCCTCCTATGCCGAAAGGGGGAAAACACCCACAACATGTGCAGGGCTTGCGAGTTTGGCCTCGACCAACATACCCTTCGCCTTGGCGGAGTCGGAGGCGGGCAGCGACTGCTTCTTCCTCAGAGGTGTGGACTCGTGAGGCACGTCGCCTCCAACGTCATCTGAGCGCTCTGCGGCAGCGGCCCTATAAGCACGCTCGAGAGAGCAGACTGCTTCCCTCTCATCATAGTCGACAGTGATGATGCCACTTCAACTCGGCATCTTGAGGATGTTGTAGCCGTGTTGGTTCGCCGCCATGAACTTGGCCAGCGCCGGGTAGCCCAGGATGGCATTATGCGGGAGGATGATGTGCGCTATGTTAAAGTCGATGTCCTCGGCGTGATAGTTGTCGCGCATGCCGAAGGTGACCAGAAGATAGACCTGCCCCATCGGGGTGGTGTAGCCGTTGGTCACTCCCGAGAATGGCCTGGTCGGCATCAGTTGGTCGTAGGGCACCTGGAGCATGTCGAAGGTTTCGACAAAGAGCATGTTGGGCCCGCGCCTCCATCAATGAGGGTCTTGGTGACTGATACGTCTCCAACGTATCTATAATTTTTTATGGTTCCATGCTATTATTTTGTCAACTTTGGATGTTTTATATGCATGAATATGCTATTTTATATCTTTTTTGGGACTAATCTATTAACTCAGTGCCAAGTGCCAGTTTCTATCTTTTCTGTGTTTTTGACCCTTTTTCAGATGGAGTCCAAATGGAATGAAACTTTACGATGATTTGTTTTGGACCAAAAGAGACCCCAAAGCTTTGGAAGAAGGCCAGAAGAGCCACGAGGGAGTCACAAGCCCATGGGGTGCGGCCTACCCCCCTGGTCGCACCGTGTGGGCTTGTGACCTCCTCGTGGGACCAACTGACGCAATTCCACCGCCATAAATTCCTATAAATTCAGAAACCTCCAGAAAGAAACCTAGATCAGGAGTTCCGCCGCCGCAAGCTTCTGTAGCCACCAAAAACCAATCGGGAGCCCGTTCCAGCACCCTGCCGGAGGTGGAATCCATCTCCGGTGGCCATCTTCATCATCCCGGCGATCTCCATGACGAGGATGGAGTAGTTCTCCCTCGGGGCTGAGGGTATGTACCAGTAGCTATGTGTTTGATCTCTCTCTCTCTCATGTTCTTGAGATGTCTTGATCTCGATGTACCGTGGGCTTTGCTACTATAGTTGGATCTTATGATGTTCTTCCCCCTCTCCCTTTCTTGTAATGAATTGAGTTTCCCCTTTGAAGTTATCTTATCGGATTGAGTCTTTGAGAACACTTGATGTATGTCTTGCACGTGTCTATCTGCTATGATCAACTTGCGGGTTTGTGACAATTGGGAACCTATGCATATGGGTTGGCACACATGGATTCATGTGAGTACTCGATGTATGTTTTGGTGATCAACTTACGGGTTCGTGACATTGGGAACCTATGCATAGGGGTTGGCACACGTTTTGACTCTCCGGTAGAAACTTTGGGGCACTCTTTGAAGTCCTATGTGTTGGTTGAATAGATGATTCTGAGATTGTGTGATGCATATCATATAATCATGCCCACGGATACTTGAGGTGACAATGGAGTATCTAGGTGACATTAGGGTCTTGGTTGATATGTATCTGAAGGTGTTATTCTATTACACACTCTTGAATAGATCGATCAGAAAGAATAACTTTGAGGTGGTTTCGTACCCGACAATAATCTCTTCATTTGTTCTCCGCTATTAGTGACTTTGAAGTGACTCTTTGTTGCATGTTGAGGGCTAGTTATATGATCCAATTATGTTATCTTTGTTGACAGAACTTCACTAGTGAAAGTATGAACCCTAGGCCTTGTTTCCACGCATTGCAATACCGTTCGTGCTCACTTTTACCATTTGTTTCCTTGCTGTTTTTGTAATTTCATATTACAAAAACCTATATCTACCATCCATATTGCACATGTTTCACCATCTCTTCGCCGAATTAGTGCACCTATACAACTTACCATTGTATTGGGTGTGTTGGGGACACAAGAGACTCTTTGTTATTTGGTTGCAGGGTTGCTTGAGAGAGACCATCTTCATTCTACGCCTCCTGCGGATTGATAAACCTTAGGTCACCCACTTGAAGGAAAATTTCTACTGTCCTACAAACCTCTGCACTTGGAGGCCCAACAACATCTACAAGGAGAAGGTTGCATAGTAGACATCAGTGACTGCCACATTGCTGATGGTGGGAGTGCACATCATGGGGAGCATGCCCACGATGGCCACAGACTACAGGCTATCCTTGGAGTCAAAGGTGATGGTGTATTGGGACCACTTGAGGGGCTTCTCAGCCCCCGGCCTCAGGAGGACGACGTTCACCTCGTGAGAGAGATGCCTGAACTCGTAGTTCAATGAGGGGGCGTGGGCGCCGCCGAGAATGTAGGCCACCACGCGACGCTCCTAATAGGCCCTGACCTCCTCATCATGTTGGTTATCCTCATTCCTCCTTGATGGTAGCGAGGGAAGCGGAGGGAGCAGAGCATTTTCTTGAGGGCACATTTCGCGAGGCTGGTCATGCCAGCCATTATCGCGAGGTTGCTCGTACCAGCCCTAGCATGGGTTGCCGTTGCGGCTGTCCCATTTTCGCCGCCGCGGCCGCCACCGCGACTAGCACTATGGCTGTTGTGCTTCGGGTGTCGGCCAACCCACTCGTTGTGGAGGACCCTGATCTCCCGGTAATCTTCGGTGTTGTGGGTGTGAATGTAGATGCAAAATGGGCGGTGTTCCTTCTTGGGCATGGTTTGCTCGCAGCCGCGTTTCTGCTCGGGTTCTGTCGCAAGCACGACGGGTCCCTTCCACTTGACCTCCTTGGCCTTGGCCTTGGTGTCCTCGGGTGCGTCATCAGGGTTGTCGCGGGCAAACAGACGGCCTTCTTCAGCTTTGGCGCACTTGTCAGCCAGGTTGACAACTCCATGGTCATGCTCGTGGTGTCGTCGACAGCCAGCTTTTCGCACATCTTGAGGTCCTTCATGCCATTTTGTGAATTCCATGATGACGGCCTCGTCTGTGGAGTGGGGGATCTTGTATAGCACCAGGCTGAACCTCTCGATGTACTTGCGGAGGGTCTCGCCAGGGCGCTGCTTCACGCCGTGCAGGTCGTTGACATAGAGGGGGCAGTCATGCGTGCCCTTGAAGTTGGCGACGAACAGCTCACAGAGGTCGTTCCACGAAGAGACCTAGTCCTCGGGCAGGTTAAGGAGCCAGGACCACACGTTATCCTTGAGCGCCATCGGAAGCTAGTTCGCCATGACTTTTTCATTGCCGCCCGCGACTTCGACGCTCATGGCGTAGAGTTGGCGGAACTCTGTAGGGTCGAGGGAGCCGTCGTAGCACGTGGGCAGGTCAGGCTTGAACTTAGCTGGCCAAACCACCATGCGCAGCTTGTAGGTGAAGGCCCAGCAACCCACGGTGCTTGAGTGGACTCCATGCGCGAGGGCGGCCCGGTTCTGGCGCCTGGCCGCTGTAATATCCTGGGCGACCCGGTCGAGGCGGTGACGCTTCTGCTCGAGGACCGCACGTGCATCAAGGGGAGCCTCGCGCTAGAGGATCTGGCAGCTGTCTCCTTCTTCTTGGGCACGCGGTAGTGGTTCGCGAGGCGGTTCGCCAGGTGCGCGCCACACCTTGGCTTGGTCTATTTGCCGCACGCAGGAGAAGGTGAGGGTGCTCCCTGAGCCTCGTCTCCGTCATGGGATGGAGGCGGACGAAATGAGTGAGATGGCGTGTGGGCTTCTTCGGTGGCGGTGATGAGCTGGGTGATGCACGCCAGCCATGCATCATAGCCGACATCCATAGGGCGGTAGCGAAGCAGCTCCCTCTCCATGAGCAATACAACTTGCGTGTTCACCTGCTCAAGACGGGCGTTGGAGGAAGAAGCCATCGCGGTGCGGCCTTCCCGCTGCACAGAAGGATGCACAGACGAGGCATGTTGCTCCCGGGCTGCTGGGTCGGTGGCTGCGGCCTTGGCCCCAGCGGAGTAACAGCGGGTGCTAGGGCGTGCGGGTGCACGTACCACGACCCACGCAGCTCTGCGCTCTGCGCGCACATGGCAAGCGTCAGCCATGTGGTCGGTGAAGCAGATTGCGAAATAGGAGCTGAAGTGTGGCTGCGCACCCCTACCCGGCGCACCAAATGTCAGAATCGGGGCTTCACAGACCGAATAAGGTTCGAACTCTGGGGTGTGCTCACTCTCCTACCCTATTCTATCTCTCGGCCTCATGGCGACTATCTGGTGGCTCGAGCTAAGCAAAGCGACTAGAACAACGAGCAATTTACCAAGGTTTTGGCCAACTTGTGGTGTAAAACCCTACTCCTACTTGTATAGATTGCTTGAGGTGGAAGACGAGTACAAATGCGGGTTCTTGCCCTAGTTCCACACAAAGAGGAGCCTGTCATTGCTATGGAGGTTGTGCCTCTCTTTTATACTAGCCTTGGTCCTCTTCCCTTAAAACACAATTGGCGGGAAGGGTTGCCACAACGGCCATTTTGAAAAGGGACATGACTGTGGCCCGTCCTCACAAAGGTGCTCTTCGCCTGCAAAAGCCCTTCTCCATGACGCGTTGGTGGGCTCGGGGGTGACCTCCTCTTGCCGGGCCACCAACATTGGACCCCTAGCACTGATGGAGAAACCTTTGGGGGTTGCTTTGGGAACCCGCAACTGGCATGGCTGCCTTAGCACCAAAGGGGAAAGCTTCTCTATCTGTGCATGTCGGCACTGACCCTGGCGATCTGAAGTGCGGCTCACATCATCCATGTGAGGGGGTTGGACCATGCGACCTTCGCAGGCTGCCCTCGGTGAGTCCGCCACTTGAGAGAGGAGGGTCAAGAGGCGCCTCCTTCCCACGAGCTTCACGGGAAACGGCCTAGGGAGAACTCCATGATTGGCCCTCGCGAGGAGGGGCCCTCATGAGGGCTCAACCCCTAGGCCTCACTAAGGTAATCACAACATTCATACCATCAAAATATCGAACGACTATCAACTTCACATGACTAATTACAACATGACTTCTCCCGTGGCCTCAAGAACAAAGTAACTACTCACAATTGATGAACATTCTCGTTATCAGTAGGGTATTAAATAACATATTGGATCTGAACATATGATCTTCCACCAAATAAACCATAAAGTAGAAACTACAAGAGGTAATCAACACTACTAGTCACCCCTAGGTACCAATTTGAGGTTTCGGTACAAGATTGAGCACAAGAGATGAAATAGGGTTTATCAAAAGAAAAAGAGATGAACTAGGGTTTTGAGAGGAGATGGTGTTGTTGTTGAAGATGTTGATGAAGATTGGCCTCCCCAAGATGAGAGAGTTGTTGGTGATGACGATGGCCTCGATTTCCCATTCCGGGAGGGAAGTTCCCCCGATGGATTTGCTCTATCGGAGGGCAATAGTGCTTCTGCCCAAGTTCCACCCTGTTATGGCGGATCTCCGTACCGAAAGTACTTTTCTTTTTTCTAGGTTAAAAGGAAATATATACTAGAAGATGGTCGCGAGAAGTGGGTCGGGTGGCCCACTACCGATCAGGGCGTGCCACGGGGCTGGCACTCCCTAGTGCCTAGTGGGTACCTGGGAGCCCCCATCTGGTACTTCTTTCTTCCATTATTTTTTATTTATTCCAAAATTATTCTCCGGGAAGTTTCAGACCATTTGGAGATGTGCATAATAGGTTTCTCTCATGTAGCTTTTTCAAGTATAGAATTCCATCTGCCGGGATTCTCCCTCTTTGTGGAAACCTTGCATATTAGGAGAGAAAATGCATCAGAATTACTTCATAAAGTGATATACTGCATAAAAACACTATAAGTAATAGTAGCAAAACATGATGCAAAATGGACGTATCAACGCCCCCAAGCTTAGACCTCGTTTGTCCTCAAGCGAAAGCCGATATCAAATATCATGACCACATGTTTTGAGAGAGAGGTGTCAATAAAAACAAAATACAAACATAGTAGCATCATGCTCATAATTATAACACCAATTAAACTTCATCATATACTTCATAACAAAGCTTTGTCATATAACTTTGATCATATAACTTTCATCATATAAGTTTCATAATATAACTTGTCATAAACAAGTAACAATTCGTCACAACATCGAAGTATGAAGCATAAACTCCTTTCAAAACTAACAAATTATGTTCTCAGTCAACTTTGCAACACAATTAATCACATTTTTCAGGAAGGGTCTCGTATCGGAGCCTTTTGGCAAGTCCACATAATCTACCATCATTTAGTCTTCTATGATTGCTAACACTCGTCGCATAGATATGAGCAAAAGGTTTCAACTGGACACATAGAAAGATAGGGGCTTGTTGTTTCGCCTTCCAACATATTCACCTGAAGGGTGATCTCAAGAATAATAACTCATGACTACCAACATTCAACTGGATATATATGCCTAGATGTTTTTGTAGGATCGAAAATATGTCTAGAGGGGGGGTGATTAGACTACTTGACCAATAAAAACTTAGCCTTTTCCTAGTTTTAGTTGTGGGACAGTTTTAGCAATTATGACAAGTCAAGTTCATGCTACACATGCACATCTAAGATTATAGCAGCGGAAAGAAAAACATGCAAGTGTAAAGTAGAGGGTAAGTGTCGGCGTTCTGGGAAGAGGGGTACCCAGACTCACCTGTGTGCAGCCCCGGGCTGGCCCACTCCATCGACCAAGCATCAGGAGGCTCAACAAGGCCCTCATGAGGGGCCAGGCCTCAGGAGGAGGAACTGCATCAAGACTTGCAGCGGCCTCCTCAGGACGCCTCCGGAGCGGCGGACATTTTGAGGGAAGGGACAGCCTCAAGAGTCAAGGGTGACGCAGAAGGAGGACAGGCGAACTGTAGATGGCAGTGCAGTGCATCTCCCCCTTGGGTGCATAGGGGGCCAAGACGTACCCGGGACCCGAAGGCATCTTCAAAAGGTTTCCACTTCGGTGTAACCAAGCCAGCGACGCCCGCCAGTAGGGCAGACGTCACCCCTGCAGCGCGGGCATCCACTTTGCAGGCGAAGACCACCTTTGGGCACGGGAGCACGTTCCCCTGCCCCCCTTTAAAATTGGTCGTTGTGGGATCCCTTCCCGCTAAAACGAGAAGGGAAGAGGACCGTGGCCACTGCTATATATAGTGGATTGGTTGCTTCGTTGAAGGGGATCGAAACCCTAGCCACTCACCCATCCACCATCTCACCGCTAAAGCCTTCTAACCTCAGGAGGCCGAAGAACACTGTACTAGTTCATTCACCAACCTCCACAAGAGGCAGTCCACCAAAGCTAGAGTAGGGTTTTACGCTTCCCAGCGGCCCGAACCTAGGTAAACTGCCATGTTCCTTGTCTCCCTCACCGTCGCGTCAGGTCTTAGCCTTGCCCACCGAGTAACGAGCCTAGTAAATCAAATATATTGATTGGTCTCCACGCGCACCCCAGAGTTCAAATCTTAGAGGTTTTGCGGAGCCGGAAATCCGACATTTGGTGCGCCAGGTAGGGGGCGCGTGTCGGAGCCTCCATGCCAACAGCATGAACGAGATCTTGACTTGGCGGCTCCATGGCAAGTGCCACCACTGACGGCCGCCGGTCCGTGGCCGTGGACGACGTCCGAGCAAGAAGGACCGTCCCTGCGATCACTTGTACTCTCGGCGGATCGCAGGTGCCACCTTCCGAGCGTCACGTCAAGCGTTTCCTGCAGCGCGGGGGGACGGCCCGCCCAAGGCCCGAGCCCCCGGAACGCCGTGTGAGGCTAGAGATCAACATCACCTTCGGCCCCAACGATCACCCCAAGGCCACGACAGCCGCCGGGGAGCTTCCCATGCTGTGCACGCCGACCATATTCGGCGTCACTGTCTCCAAAACCCTCATCGACGGTGGCGCGGCCTCAACGTCATCTCAATAGAGGTCTTCGACACGCTGCGGTTACCCCAATAGCGACTTGCGCCCTTGAAACCCTTCTTTGGGGTGGTGGCGGGATCCGTCATGCCCGTGGGACGGATCCGTCTCCCTGTCACGTTCGGCACCCGCTCCAACATCCGCACCGAGCATATCGACTTCGACGTCGCTCACATCCACCTTCCGTACAACGCAATACTCGGCTAATCCGCCCTCGTGCAGTTCATGGTGGCGACGCATCTGGGCTACAACGTCGTCATGATGCTCGGGAGCTGCGGCGTGCTTACCATCATGGGGGAAATCAAGGAGGTCTCACGGGTGCTCGGGCTATCCCATAAGGCCGCAGCCATGGCGCGTGCCAACTCTAGGGGCGAGGCGCGTGCCGCGGAGGACCCGGGAGACGTCCATGACATCCCGCCCGTGAAGAAGAAGCAGTTGTTTTCCTAGGACCGGGCGGAGATGAAGCTAGTGTCGGTGGACGAAGGAAGCCCGTCTCCCATCTACATCATCGGTGCAAACCTCCCCCAAGACCAAGAGAAGGCATTGGTGGATTTCCTCAGGGCGAACAAGGACACGTTCGCCTGGAGCGCCTCCGACCTTGTGGGGGTTCCGAGGGACGTATCGAGCACCACCTCATGGTGTTCCTGAACGTGCGTCCGGTGAAGCAGAAGGCAAGGAGGAAAGCCCCAAAGAAGCAGTCGTTAATCGCTTAGGAGGTGCGCAAACTGAAGGAAGCAGGGGTCATAAGGGAGGTGCGATACCCAGAATGGGTAGCCAACCCGGTGGTATTCCCGAAGAAGTGTGGGAAGGAGCGCATGTGCGTCGACTTCACGAACCTCAATAAGGCTTGCCCGCAGGACCCGGTCCCGCTGCCACGCGTCGATCAGATCGTGCACTCCACCGCGAAGTGCGACCTACTGTGCTTCCTAGATGCATTCTCGGGCTACCACCAGATCAAGATGGCGGTGGAGGACGTCGAGAAGACAACTTTCCTCTCTCCATGCGGGTTATACTGCTAAGAGTGCATGCCTTTCAGGCTGCGGAACACCGGGGCAACCTTCCAGCGGTTGATGCATATTGCCCTGGGGCCGCAACTCGGGAGGAACGCGGAGGCCTACGTCGACGACATCATGGTCAAGTCAAGGCAAGCAAAAAACCTGGTGGAGGACCTAGAGAAGACCTTCGCCAGCGTGCGGGAGGTGAACCTGAAGGTCAACCCCGAGAAGTGCGTCTTCTGGGTCCCATCAGGCAAGCTTCTCGGTTTCCTGGTGTCACACCGGGGGATCGAGGCAAACCCAGTAAAGGTCAATGCCATAAACAAGATGAGCGCACCCACAACCCTGAAGGAAATGCATAAGCTGGCGGGGTGTGTCACCTTAGTGGATCGTTTCATCTCCAAGCTTGGCGAGCGGGCCCTGCCCTTCTTCAAGATCATGAAAAGAAAGGGATCCTTTGAGTGGACACCGGAGGCCGACGCTGCCTTCGACGAGCTCAAGCGCTACCTCATGAGCCTGCTAGTCATGGTGGCGTTGTTGGGGAATGTCGCATGGGAAACAAAAAATTTCCTACGCGCACGAAGACCTATCATGGTGATGTCCATCTATGAGAGGGGATTTCCGATCTACGTACCCTTGTAGATCACACAGCAGAAGCGTTAGTGAACGCGGTTGATGTAGTGGAACGTCCTCACGTCCCTTGATCCGCCCCGCGAACCGTCCCGCGATCCGTCCCACGATCTAGTGCCGAACGGACGGCACCTCCGCATTGAGCACACGTACAACTCGATGATGATCTCGGCCTTCTTGATCCAGCAAGAGAGACGGAGGGGTAGATGAGTTCTCCGGCAGCGTGATGGTGCTCCGGAGGTTGGTGGTGATCTAATCTCAGCAGGGCTCCGCCCGAGCTCTGCAGAAACGCGATCTAGAGGTAAAACCGTGGAGGTATGTGGTCGGGCTGCCGTGGCAAAGTTGTCTCAAATCAGCCCTAAAACCTCCGTATATATAGGTGGGAGAGGGGGGGGGACCTTGCCTTGAGGCTCAAGGAGCCCAAGGGGGTCGGCCGAGCCAAGGGGGGGAGTCCTCCCCTTCCATACCGAATCCAACAAGGTTTGGAAGGTGGAGTCCTTCCCCTTTTTCCCACCTCCTCTTTTTTTTCTTTTTCTCTTTGATTTTCTTCCTATGGCACATAGGGCCTTCTTGGGCTGTCCCACCAGCCCACCAAGGGCTGGTGCGCCACCCCCAAGGCCTATGGGCTTCCCCGGGGTGGGTTGCCCCCCCTGGTGAACACCCGGAACCCATTCGTAATTCCCGGTACATTCCCGGTAACTCCGAAAACCTTCCGGTAATCAAATGAGGTCATCCAATATATCAATCTTCGTTTCCGGACCATTTCGGAAACCCTCGTGACGTCCGTGATCTCATCCGGGACTCCGAACAACATTCGGTAACCAACCATATAACTCAAATACGCATAAAACAATGTCGAACCTTAAGTGTGCAAACCCTACGGGTTCGAGAACTATGTAGACATGCCCCGAGTGACTCCTCGGTCAATATCCAATAGCGGGACCTGGAGGCCCATATTGGATCCCACATATTCTACGAAGATCTTATCGTTTGAACCTCAGTGCCAAGGATTCATATAATCCCGTACGTCATTCCCTTTGTCCTTCGGTATGTTACTTGCCCGAGATTCGATCGTCAGTATCCGCATACCTATTTCAATCTCGTTTACCGGCAAGTCTCTTTACTCGTTCCGTAATACAAGATCCCGCAACTTACACTAAGTCACATTGCTTGCAAGGCTTGTGTGTTATGTTGTATTACCGAGTGGGCCCCGACATACCTCTCCGTCACACGGAGTGACAAATCCCAGTCTCGATCCATACTAACTCAACGAACACCTTCGGATATACCTGTAGAGCATCTTTATAGTCACCCAGTTACGTTGCGATGTTTGATACACACAAAGCACTCCTCCGGTGTCAGTGAGTTATATGATCTCATGGTCATAGGAACAAATACTTGACACGCAGAAAACAGTAGCAACAAAATGACACGATCAACATGCTACGTCTATTAGTTTGGGTCTAGTCCATCACGTGATTCTCCTAATGACGTGATCCAGTTATCAAGCAACAACACCTTGTTCATAATCAGAAGACCCTGACTATCTTTGATCAACTGGCTAGCCAACTAGAGGCTTGCTAGGGACAGTGTTTTGTCTATGTATCCACACATGTATATAAGTCTTCATTCAATACAATTATAGCATGGAAAATAAACAATTATCTTGATACAGGAATTATAATAATAACTATATTTATTATTGCCTTTAGGGCATAATTCCAACAGTCTCCCACTTGCACTAGACTCAATAATCTAGCCCTCACATCATCATGTGAATTACATTGTAATAAATCTAACACCCTTACAGTTCTGGTGTTGATCATGCTTTGCCCGTGGAAGAGGTTTAGTCAGCGGGTCTGCTACATTCAGATCCGTGTACACTTTTCATATATTTACGTCCTCCCCTTCGACGTAGTCGCAGATGAGGTTGAAGCGTCGTTTGATGTGTCTGGTCTTCTTGTGAAACTGTGGTTCCTTTGCTAAGGCAATGGCACCCGTGTTGTCACAGAACAAGGTTATTGGATTTAGTGCGCTTGGCACCACTCCAAGATCCGTCATGAATTGCTTCATCCAGACACCCTCCTTAGCCGCCTCCGAGGCAGCCATGTACTCCGCTTCACATGTAGAATCTGCTACGACGCTTTGCTTGGAACTGCACCACCTTACCACACCCCCATTAAGAATAAATACGTATCCGGTCTGCGACTTAGAGTCGTCCGGATCTGTGTCAACGCTTGCATCGACGTAACCCTTTACGGCGAGCTCTTCGTCAACTCCATACACGAGAAACATCTCCTTAGTCCTTTTCAGGTACTTCAGGATATTCTTGACCGCCGTCGAGTGATCCACTCCTGGATTACTGTGGAACCTGCCTGCCATACTTATGGCCAGGCTAACGTCTGGTCTAGTGCACAACATTGCATACATGATAGAACCTATGGCTGAAGCATAGGGGACGGTGCTCATATGCTCTCTATCCTTATCAGTTGCTGGGCACTGAGTCTTACTCAATCTCGTACCTTGTAAAATTGGCAAGAACCCTTTCTTGGACTGTTCCATTTTGAACTTCTTCAAAACTTTATCAAGGTATGTGCTTTGTGAAAGTCCTATCAGGCGTTTTGATCTATCCCTGTAGATCTTAATGCCTAGAATGTAAGCAGCTTCTCCTAGGTCCTTCATAGAGAATCTTTTATTCAAGTAATCCTTTATGCTCTCCAAAAACTCCACGTTGTTTCCAATCAGCAATATGTCATCCACATATAATATTAGAAACGCCACAGAGCTCCCACTCACTTTATTATAAATACAAGATTCTCCAACCACTTGTATAAACCCAAATTCTTTGATCACCTCATCAAAGCGTTTGTTCCAACTCCGAGATGCTTGCACCAGTCCATAAATGGATCGCTGGAGCTTGCACACCTTGTCAGCATTCTTGGGATCGACAAAACCTTCGGGTTGCATCATATACAATTCTTCCTTAAGGAATCTGTTAACGAACGCCGTTTTGACATCCATCTGCCATATTTCATAATCGAAAAATGCAGCTATTGCTAACATGATTCTGACAGACTTAAGCATCGCTACGGGTGAGAATGTCTCATCGTAGTCAACTCCTTGAACTTGTGAAAAACCCTTTGCCACAAGTCGAGCTTTATAAACGGTCACATTGCCGTCAGCGTCCGTCTTCTTCTTAAAGATCCATTTGTTCTGAATAGCCTTGCGGCCCTCAGGTAGTACTTCCAAAGTCCACACTTTGTTTTCATACATGGATCCTATCTCGGACTTCATGGCCTCTAGCCATTTGTTGGAATCTGGGCCCACCATTGCTTCTTCATAATTTGCAGGTTCATTGTTGTCTAACAACATGATTGACAAAACGGGATTACCTTACCACTCTGGAGCAGCACGTGGTCTCGTCGACCTGCGTGGTTCGACAGGAACTTGAACCGGAGTTTCATGATCATCATCATTAACTTCCTCCTCAACCGGCGTTGCAACGACAGAGGTTTCACCTTGCCCTGCGCCATCATCTAGACGGATAAGAGGTTCGACAACCTCATCAAGTTCTATCTTCCTCCCACTCAATTCTCTCGAGAGAAACTCCTTCTCGAGAAAAGCTCCGTTTTTAGCAACAAACACTTTGCCCTCGGATTTGAGATAGAAGGTGTACCCAACTGTCTCTTTTGGGTAACCTATGAAGATGCACTTTTCCGCTTTGGGTTCCAGCTTTTCAGGCTGAAGCTTTTTGACATAAGCATCACATCCCCAAACTTTAAGAAACGACAACTTTGGCCTTTTGCCATACCACAGTTCGTATGGTGTCGTCTCAACGGATTTTGATGGTGCCCTATTTAAAGTGAATGCATCTGCTTCTAATGCAGAACCCCAAAATGATAATGGCAAATCGGTAGGAGACATCATAGATCGCACCATCTCTAATAAAGTACGATTACGACGTTCCGACACACCATTACGCTGTGGTGTTCCAGGCGGTGTCAATTGTGAAACAATTCCACATTGTCTTAAGTGAGCACCAAACTCGAAACTCAGATATTCACCCCCACGATCAGACCGTAGGAACTTGATCTTCTTGTTACGATGGTTTTCAACTTCACTCTGAAATTTCTTGAACTTTTCAAATGTTTCAGACTTGTGCTTCATTAAGTAGACATAACCATATCTACTCAAATCGTCAGTGAAGGTGAGAAAATAACGATATCCGTCGCGTGTCTCTATGCTCATCGGACCACACACATCGGTATGTATGATTTCCAACAAGTCACTTGCACGCTCCATTGTTCCGGAGAACGGAGTTTTAGTCATCTTGCCCATGAGGCATGGTTCGCACGTGTCAAGTGAATCAAAGTCAAGTGACTCAAAAAGTCCATCGGCATGGAGTTTCTTCTTGCGTTTTACACCAATATGACCTAAGCGGCAGTGCCACAAAAATATGGCGCTATCATTGTTAACTCTAACTCTTTTGGTCTCAATGTTATGTATATGTGTATCGCTATCAAGATTCAATATGAACAATCCTCTCACATTGGGTGCATGACCATAAAAGATGTTACTCATAGAAATAGAACAACCATTATTCTCTGACTTAAAAGAGTGACCGTCTCGCAATAAACAAGATCCAGATATAATGTTCATGCTCAACGCAGGCACTAAATAACAATTATTCAAGTTCATAACTAATCCTGATGGTAACTGAAGTGAAACTGTGCCGACGGCGATTGCATCAACCCTGGAACCATTTCCTACGCGCATCGTCACTTCATCTTTCGCCAGCCTTCGTCTATTCTGCACTTCCTGTTTCGGGTTGCAAATATGAGCAACAGAACGGGTATCGAATACCCAGGCACTACTACGAGAGCCGGTTAAGTACACATCAATAACATGTATACCTGATTTTTCTTTGGCCGCCTTCTTATCAGCCAGATACTTGGGGCAGTTGCGCTTCCAGTGACCCATACCCTTGCAATAGTAGCACTCTGTTTCAGGCTTAGGTCCAGCTTTGGGTTTCTTCGTCGGATTGGCAACAGGCTTTCCGCTCTTCTTTGAATTATCCTTCTTGCCTTTGCCGTTTCTCTTGAAACTAGTGGTCTTATTCACCATCAACACTTGATGCTCTTTACAGAGTTCAGACTCTGCGACTTTCAGCATCGCAAACAACTCGCTGGGTGACTTGTTCATCCCTTGCATGTTGTGGTTCAACACAAAGCCCTTATAGCTTGGCGGCAGTGATTGAAGGATTCTGTCAGTGATAGCCTCTTGCGGGAGTTCAATCCCGAGCTCAGCTAGACGGTTTGAGTACCCAGACATTTTGAGCACATGTTCACTAACAGACGAATTCTCCTCCATCTTCCAAGCATAGAATTTATCGGAGGTCTCATACCTCTCGATCCGGGCGTTCTTTTGAAAGATAAACTTCAACTCCTGGAACATCTCATATGCTCCATGACGCTCAAAGCAACGTTGAAGTCCCGGTTCTAAGCCATACAAGACTGCACATTGAACTACTGAGTAGTCCTCCTTACGTGTTAACCAAGCGTTCTTAACATCCTGGTGAGCCGTAGCGGGTGGTTCATCTCCTAGCGTAGCATTAAGGACATAATCCTTCTTCCCAGCTTGTAAGATTAACTTAAGATTACGAGCCCAGTCTACAAAGTTGCTTCCATCATCTTCCAACTTAGCTTTCTCTAGGAACGTATTAAAATTCAGGGTGACTGTCGCGTGAGCCATGATCTACAACACAAATATATTCAAACTGGACTTAGACTATGTTCAAGATAATTAGAGTTTAACTTAATCAAATTACTTGCTAAACTCCCACTCAAAAAGTACATCTCTCTAGTCATTTGAGTGGTTCATGACCCACTTACACTAGCTCAAGTCCGATCATCACGTTAGTTGAGTATAGTTTCAGTGGTAAGCATCCCTATGCTAATCATATCATCTATATGATTCATGATCGACCTTTCGGTCTCATGTGTTCCGAGGCCATGTCTGCACATGCTAGGCTCGTCAAGCTTAACCCGAGTGTTTCGTGTGTGCAACTGTTTTGCACCCGTTGTATGTGAACGTTGAGTCTATCACACCCGATCATCACGTGGTGTCTCGAAACGACAAACTGTAGCAACGGTGCACAGTCGGGGAGAAGACAATTTCGTCTTGAAATTTTAGTGAGAGATCACCTCATAATGCTACCGTCGTTCTAAGCAAAATAAGGTGCATAAAAGGATTAACATCACATGCAATTCATAAGTGACATGATATGGCCATCATCACGTGCTCCTTGATCTCCATCACCAAAGCACCGGCACGATCTTCTTGTCACCGGCGCCACACCATGATCTCCATCAACATGTCGCCATCGGGGTTGTCGTGCTACTCATGCTATTACTACTAAAGCTACATCCTAGCAAAATAGTAAACGCATCTACAAGCACAAATGTTAGTTTAAAGACAACCCTATGGCTCCGGCCGGTTGCCGTACCATCGACGTGCAAGTCGATATTATCTATTACAACATGATCATCTCATACATCCAATATATCACATCACATCGTTGGCCATATCACATCACAAGCATACCCTCAAAAACAAGTTAGACGTCCTCTAATTTTGTTGTTGCATGTTTTACGTGGTGACCATAGGTATCTAGTAGGATCGCATCATACTTACACAAACACCACAATGGAGATATATGAATTGCTATTTAACCTTATACAAGGACCTCCTCGGTCAAATCCGATTCAACTAAAGTTGGAGAAATCGACACTTGCCAGTCATCTTTGAGCAACGGGGTTACTCGTAACGATGAAACCAGTCTCTCATAAGCGTACGAGTAATGTCGGTCCAAGACGCTTCAATCCAACAATACCGCGGAATCAAGAAAAGACTAAGGAGAGCAGCAAAACGCACATCACCGCCCACAAATTTTTTTGTGTTCTACTCGAGAAGACATCTACACATGAACCTAGCTCATGATGCCACTGTTGGGGAACGTCGCATGGGAAATAAAAATTTTCCTACGTGCACGAAGACCTATCATGGTGATGTCCATCTACGAGAGGGGATTTACGATCTACGTACCCTTGTAGATCAAACAGCAGAAGCGTTAGTGAACGCGGTTGATGTAGTGGAACGTCCTCACGTCCCTCGATCCGCCCCGCGAACCGTCCCGCGATCCGTCCCACGATCTAGTGCCGAACGGACGGCACCTCCGCATTCAGCACACGTACAGCTCGACGATGATCTCGGCCTTCTTGATCCGCAAGAGAGACGGAGAGGTAGATGAGTTCTCCGGCAGCGTGACGGCGCTCCGGAGGTTGGTGGTGATCTAATCTCAGCAGGGCTCCGCCCGAGCTCCGCAGAAACGCGATCTAGAGGTAAAACCGTGGAGGTATGTGGTCGGGCTGCCGTGGCAAAGTTGTCTCAAATCAGCCCTAAAACCTTCGTATATATAGGTGGGAGAGGGGGACCTTGCCTTGAGGCTCAAGGAGCCCCAAGGGGGTCGGCCGAGCCAAGGGGGGGAGTCTTCCCCTTCCAAACCGAATCCAACAAGGTTTGGAAGGTGGAGTCCTTCCCCTTTTTCCCACCTCCTCTTTTTTTTCTTTTTCTCTTTGATTTTCTTCCTATGGCGCATAGGGCCTTCTTGGGAAGTCCCACCAGCCCACCAAGGGCTGGTGCGCCACCCCCAAGTCCTATGGGCTTCCCCGGGGTGGGTTGCCCCCCCCGGTGAACACCCGGAACCCATTCGTCATTCCCGGTAACTCCGAAAACCTTCCGGTAATGAAATGAGGTCATCCTATATATCAATCTTCATTTCCGGACCATTCCGGAAAACCTCATGACGTCCGTGATCTCATCCGGGAGTCCGAACAACATTCGGTAACCAACCATATAACTCAAATACACATAAAACAACGTCGAACCTTAAGTGTGCAGACCCTGCGGGTTCGAGAACTATGTAGACATGACCCGAGTGACTCCTCGGTCAATATCCAATAGCGGGACCTGGATGCCCATATTGGATCCCACATATTCTACGAAGATCTTATCGTTTGAACCTCAGTGCCAAGGATTCATATAATCCCGTACGTCATTCCCTTTGTCCTTCGGTATGTTACTTGCCCGAGATTCGATCGTCAGTATCCGCATACCTATTTCAATCTCGTTTACCGGCAAGTCTCTTTACTCGTTCCGTAATACAAGATCCCGCAACTTACACTAAGTCACATTGCTTGCAAGGCTTGTGTTTGATGTTGTATTACCGAGTGGGCCCCGAGATACCTCTCCGTCACACAGAGTGACAAATCCCAGTCTCGATCCATACTAACTCAACGAACACCTTCGGATATACCTGTAGAGCATCTTTATAGTCACCTAGTTACGTTGCGACGTTTGATACACACAAAGCACTCCTCCGGTGTCAGTGAGTTATACGATCTCATGGTCATAGGAACTAATACTTGACACGCAGAAAACAGTAGCAACAAAATGACACGATCAACATGCTACGTCTATTAGTTTGGGTCTAGTCCATCACGTGATTCTCCTAATGACGTGATCCAGTTATCAAGCAACAACACCTTGTTCATAATCAGAAGACCCGGACTATCTTTGATCAACTGGCTAGCCAACTAGAGGCTTGCTAGGGACAGTGTTTGTCTATGTATCCACACATGTATATAAGTCTTCATTCAATACAATTATAGCATGGATAATAAACAATTACCTTGATACAAGAATTATAATAATAACTATATTTATTATTGCCTCTAGGGCATAATTCCAACAGGCGCCTCACCCTCAGGAGCCCCTGCTATTGTACCTCGTTGCGACCCCCCACTCCACCAGCGCCGCATTGGTGGCGGTGAGGGAAGAGCAAACCTGCAAGGGCGCTACTTCGGGAAGCCCGAGCGGGCCCCCAGCCACAATGCCTGGGGGCTCGCACGACTCACAAGCTCCAACTCCCTCGCAAGCAGAGGGACCTGGGGCCCAAACTGCAGGATCGTGTCATAAGGTGCCTAGCCCTCCCGAGGCCCCGACTCTCCCTCCTAACGACGAAACACCTCGACCTCTAGAGGCCACCAAGGAGCATGACGCCGCGGGTGGACGCATCCTCGCCGAGCACCCAGTGTACTTCGTCAGCACGGTACTGCGGGACGCGTGCTCGCGCTACCTCATGCAGCAGAAACTCCTTCTAGCGCTCCTCGTTGCCTCGCGCAAGCTGCATCACTACTTCCAAGGACACCCGATCAAGGTCGTCTCCGTTTACCCCTTGGAGAAGATCCTGCATAACCCAAACGCAGCAGGAAGAGTTGTCAAATGGAACATCGAGCTTCAGGCCTTCAACATCGAATTAAGCACGACCAGAGTCATCAAGGGGGCGACCCTGGCCGACTTCGTGGCGGAATGGATGGACGCACCAGACCGGGGACTAGAAGGGAGCCAATCCATTGCCCCCGAGGGGAGGCGCCTGAGAGATGGACAATGCACTTTGACGGAGCCTTCACACGAAAAGGAGCAGGGGCTGGTGTCCTGCTCACTTCCCCAATGGGAGACATGCTTAGCTATGTCGTGCAGCTCTACTTCCAGCGGGGGGAGAAGGTTTACAACAACATAGGAGAGTACGGGAGCCTCGTCACCGGTCTCAAGGCAGTGGCAACCTTGGGGATCCGGCGCCTCACCGTGATGGGTGACTCTCAGCTCCTCGTCAACTTCTCCAACAAAGATTACACGCCCAAGGACGAACATATGGAGGCATATCTGCGAGAGGTACGTAAGATTGAGAAACATTTTTGGGGCGTGGAGTTGCAACACGTCCCGCGAGGCGAAAATAAGGAGTCGGACGACGTCGCCAAAAGAGCTCCGCGTCGAGAGGCTCAAGAGCGAGGAGTTTTTGAGGAGGCTATCTTCAAGCCTTCCGCAACGCCGTCACCTAAGGACCCCACACCGCACGGAGAGGAGCTCCCCCTAGCACCACCCTCGGGGGCTCCGGACTACGGCCAGGCCTCGAGGGCTCGACTGCTCCTGGCCCTGGAGGCTCAAGACGATGATTGGTTGCAGGAACTCGGGGCATATCTGCTCCACGACGCATTGCCGGAGAAGGAAGAGGATGCGAAACTCGTAGTACGACAAGCCTCAACCTACTGCGTGCGAGACGATGCCTTGTACCACAGACGCCCAAACGATGTCGCGCTGCGGTACATTTCCAGGGAGCAGGGGCGCGAGCTACTGGCCGACATCCACAGAGGAGACTGCGGACATCACTCCTCTTCGCGCACGCTCGCTAGTAAGGCAGTCAGGTCAGGTTCCTACCGGCCTACAACTTTGGACGACGCCACCGAGCTGGTCAGGTCTTGCGAGGCCTGCAAATTCCATGCCAACCAGATCCACCAGCCCGCGCAGGACCTCCATACCATCCCGCTTTCCTGCCCTTTTGCGGTCTGGGGGCTGGACATATTGGGACCCTTCCCATGGGCAGTGGGAGGCTTCCGCTACCTCTACGTCGCCATCGACAAACTCACCAAGTGGGCGATGGTGGAGCCCGTGCACACCATCCCAGCCGGGTCTACTGTCATGTTCATCAAGGGCCTCGTGAGCCGCTTCGGCGTCCCCAACCGCATCATCACCAATAACGGTTCGCAGTTCTCCAGTCAGCTCTTCAAGATTTGCTGTGCTAACCTCGGTACGTAGATATGCTATGCATCGGTGGCCCATCCGCGGAGCAATGGCCACGCGGAGCACGCCAACCCGGAGGTCCTGCGGGGTCTCAAAGTGGGGAGCTTCAAGAAGAAGCTCGAAGCTTGCGGCCGGGGTTGGGTCGACGAGTTCCCGTCGGTACTGTGGTCCATCCGCACCACTGAACTAAACCCACCGGCGAAACCCCGTTCTTCCTCGTCTACGGAGCAGAGGCGGTCCTTCCCATGAAATCAAGCACCGGTCGCGGGTCTTGGCGTTCGATGAGGAACATCAGGAGGCTGCACGGGAGATGAACCATGTGCTTGGGGAGGAGGTGCGCTGCCAGGCCTCTCTCCGAGCCGCGAGGTACTAGCAGGCCTTGCAGCGCTACCACTTCCGTAACATCCGCTCGAGGACCCTTGAAGTCGGCGATCTCGTCCAGAGGCGGGTCCAATCCAGGGAAAGCTTGCATGAGCTTTCGCCCATGTGGGAAGGCCCATTCAAGGTCGTCCACGTCTCCAGGTGGCCCCGTGCGTCTAGAGACTCAAGATGGAGTTCCCATCTAGAATGCTTGGGACATCCAGCACCTCCGCAAGTTCTAGCCATGACGACTTTGCACCGCCCCTGCACTGCCTCCGCGCCGCCTCTGCATCGACCCTGCATCATCCTTCAATTCTTCCTGAACCTACTTCATCCCATGACACTCTCACATAATAACGAGCCGAGGTTGTATACGCCCAGGGCCCCCGTGGTCGTGGAAGGGGTCCAACCCACGCCTAGTGGGGAAGACAGAGGAAATCAACACAATCCACCAATGACTTCTGGAATCAGGCGCCTAATGCCTCGGGGGTAGGGACACTCGTGAGGCCAAAGCGTCCTCGCGACCTCCCATATACACCCCAACCATGACAGTCTCACATAATAACGAGCCGAGGTTGTATACGCCCAGCCCCCCCGCTCGAGGACGCGGCAGGGGTCCACCCCATGCCTAGTGGAAGCCCTATGCTTAGCGCTGGGGGCGATGGAGGCGGAGAATAGATTAGGTGTCGGACGCTGCTTGCATTTTATTTTTTCTGGCTCGGATTTGCTGTTATTTTATGAAATCAAACTCGGTGTCCAAATGAAGCTTTTGCAAAAACTTATTTTCCCTACTACTCTTCGTGGCACACTCTATTCCTAAGATTCGAGCATTTGCCTGCCCCCACCCGCTCGTACCCCGCGAGCGGGGGCTTGGGGGCACGGTGCTGGCACCTCGCCAAGGCCTTGGTGCCCGAAACCACGTGTGGTACTCACTGACGAGTCGGCAAACTCATGCTAACCAATACTCGCTCGAGAGTCCTATTCATGGCTCGGCGCACCACCCTGGAGAGGGAACAACATTTGGTCTTTCCTCACAACAACTGTTTATCTTGGGACAGTTTGAGCGCCTAAGGGGGCTCTTGAGCATAGCACCTTAGGATCCTTACCAGTCACAAAGCCACCTTGCACCCTGGTGCCAGGGCCTTGCCCCGTGAGGAACCACCTTGGTAACGGGTCGCGCCTCATGACAGCGGGGAAATGTGTGGGACTGGGACCTGCCAATGCAGAGCTTCCTGAATGCAGATTAGGGACCTCCAGAAACAGAACTCATGAGGGCCTCTTGAACGTCTAAGGGGGCTCCTGAGCATCCCGCCTCAGGAACCTTACCGACCACAAAGCCACCTGGTACCCGGGTGCCAGGGCCTTGTTCTGCGAGGGGCGACCTTGACAGGTCATGCCTCACGGCAGTGAAATGAGCGGGACTGGGACCTGTCGACGTAGAGCCGCTTGAATGTCTAAGGGGGCTCCGGAGCATAGCGCCCTAGGAGCCTTACCGGTCACAAAGCCACCTGGAACCTTGGTGCCAGGGCTTTGCCCCGTGAGGAATGACCTTGGTAACGGGTCGCGAACAACGGCGGTAGGGAAATGTGCGGGACCGGGGCCAACTGACATAGAGCATCGACCCACTCCACCTACAGCAAGGAAAGAACCAACCGACCAACAGGCCAACCCCCGAGCGCCACAGCCAAGTGTCGCACCAAAGCAGTTCCCCGCAAGCATACCAAGCTAAGTATCTAAACCAGAAGAGAAGCAACATCACTAACAAACGGGGGCGGCCGCGAAAATCCATTACACGCCCGAAGGGCCTATCTTTTTTTCCATGGATACAGGATCAAAAGCAAGGAGGAGACACCTACCGATGGAGTTCCCACACAAGGGCTGCCACCGCTGATCCCAGCACCCGCGCACCGACACTCAGTCTGTGTCCCCCTCCTCCTTCACAAGCGTCACAGGAGTAGACGGGCGGCGCATCGCTTGGGGGCTCCTCCCCGAGGCTCGGGCACAGCGGCGAGGCGACTCGTGGTAGCTGTTGTCGCTGCTGTCGCTCGGGCTCCTTCCGGAGGGAGTAACACGGCTGCTGGAGGATCGGCGCCCGCCATCGGAAACAGGCTCATCTATGGGGCTGCCACGACCGGCGTCCTCCGGGAAGCAACCCAGGCGATCTCCCTCGACCCCAAAGATCTTGACGAAGAGTGTCGCCTCCTCGTGGTACTTGAAGTGGAGGTAGCGCCTCCCTGCTACTGCAACAAAAGACCTTCCAATAGCACCAGAAATAGGCACGTTTACGGGAGAATACTTGACTTGATCCTCCTCAGAAATACTTCTGTTGCGGCTACGCCTTAAGGGACTTCCTAGGCAAATACGCAAAGGATTTCCCCCGTGGCCTTGGAGCCTTGCATTGGTGTTCCCTCGAAGCGGAAAGGGTGATGTAGCGTAGCGGTGGTAAGTATTTCCCTCAGTTTGAGAACCAAGGTATCGATCAAGTGGAGGAGTATCACAAGAGCCTGCACAAACACAAAAACCTTTCTCCCAATGCTATGAAGGGGTTGTGAATCCCTTATAGATTATTTGCCAAGTGAGAACTGAAAGCAACAAAGTAAAAAAGCAAAGTAAAAGCGGAGATGTAAACGATGGATGTGAATAGACCCGGGGGTCGTAGTGTTTACTAGTGGCTTCTCTCATGAAAGCAAGTAGACGGTGGGTGAACAAATTACTGTCGAGCAATTGACAGAACCGCGCAAAGTCGTGACGATATCTATGCAATGATTATATCTATAGGTATCACGTCCAAAACAAGTAGACCGATACTTTCTGCATCTACTACTATTACTCCACACGTCGGCCGCTATCCAACATGCATCTAGTGTATTAAGTTCATAAGAACAGAGTAACGCCTTAAGAAAGATGACATGATGTAGAGGGATAATCTCAAACCAATGATAGAAACCCCATCTTTTTAACCTTGATGGCAACTACTTGATGTGTGCCTTGCTGCCCCTACTGTCACTGGGAAAGGTCACCACATGGTAGAACCCAAAACCAAGCACTTCTCCCATTGCAAGAATCATAGATCTAGTTGGCCAAACAAAACCCAAGACTCAGAGAGACTTACAAGGATATCAAATCATGCATATAGGAAATCAGCAAAGACTCAAATATATATCATAGATAATCTGATCACAAATCCACAATTCATCGGATCTCGACAAACACACCGCGAAAGAAGATTACATCGGATAGATCTCCAAGAAGACCATGGAGAACTTTGTATCGAAGATCCAAGATAGAGAAGAAGCCATCTAGCTACTAACTACGGGCCCGTAGGTCTGAAGTGGACTACTCATGAGTCATTGGAGGGGCGATGATGAAGATGAAGAAGCTCTCCAACTCCAAAGTCCCCTCCGGCAGGGCGCCGGGAAGGGTCTCCAAATGAGATCTCGCAGAAACGGAAGCTTGCGGCGGCGGAAAAGTATTTTCGAGGCTCCCCTGATTTTTTGCTGAATATTTGGGAATATATAGGCCAAGGATCTAGGTCAGGGGGCGGCCAGGGAGGCCACAAGCCCTGACCCCGCCGCCTCCCCTCTGGTGGCGGAGTGGGAGCTTGTGGGCTCCCTGGGGCCCACCTGGCTTGGCCCACAGGCCCCCTGATCTTCTTCCGTTCGAGAAAAAATCATTTCGGGGTTTTTTTTCCGTTTGGACTCCGTTCCAAAATCAGTTCTCAAAAGAGTGAAAAACACAGAAAAAAACAGGAACTGGCACATGGCACTAAATTAATAAGTTAGTCCCAAAAAAGATATAAAAGGTACATAAAACATCCAAAGATGACAAGATAACAACGTGAAACCATAAAAAATTATAGATACGTTTGAGACGTATCACTCCCCCTTCAGGCCTCGGGTGCGGGCGAAGGTCCGCCATCCGTGGTTCAGATACACATAACCATCGGGGGTGACCTCAACCTCTGCCCAGGATGCCATGCCGCAGCGGCCATCGGCCTCCAACCAGAGGCCCCGAGGCCTGCCGGTCGACAGTGCCTTCGCGAAGAAGTTCGGAAGCTGGAGCCAAGAAAGTTCCGACCTCTCAACCCACGTCATGAACTCCATCGCCGTATCGGCCAAGTGGGGCTGCGGGCGAGGCGGCCAGGTGGCCATCACCGAACTCCCACTCCGGCTGCAACGGGCGCTAGCACCAGTCGACGTCCCGCCAGAGCCGTCGATGGTGATCCCCGGGCGGGCGGAACCACGACCGCGCCCGCCGGAGGCCGCTGTCGGCGCCGCCACATACTTCCGAGCGTGGCCTCGTCCCCTCTTGGTAGGTGGCGCAGCAAGACCCTCTACAGGGCCTTCCCCTTATCGGCAGCGGAGAACCTCCTCATCGGTGCCATGTTATGGGGTGGAAGGCTCAAGGTGTAGGGGCGGAGAAGACTGAGGCGACGCAAGGCTTATCACCCTCGCCTGGTTAAATAGGCAGGAAAGAGTAGGTTGGCGTCCCTTCGCGTCCCCGAGCCCATGCAATTCGTGAGGGGACGTGCCCGCGTGGCGTGTGTACATGTGTCGCCCCCATGGAGCAATGATGGTTGGCGCCGTATCTAGGCGTCACATCGATTTGACCAGGTGCACCCCTGGGCACCTCGGGAACTGGAATGTTGCCACTGTGTTGCGCAGCGCGCGTGAAACCTTGCCCGTGACGCTTCAGGCTGCCTCCAAGGCTTCACGAGGAAGACAGCCCGGGCGTGCCTTGGGCCTGGGGGCTACTGTCGACGTTCTGGGAACGGGGTACCCAGACTCGCCTCTGTACGGCCCCGGGCTGGCCCACTCCACCGACCAAGCATCAGCAGGCTCAACAAGGCCCTTGTGAGGGTCCAGGCCTCATGAGGAGGAACAACAACAAGACTTGTAGGGGCCTCCTCAGGACCCCTCCGGAACGGCGGACATTTCGAGGCAAGGTACAACCTCAGGAGTCAAGGGTGACGCAGAAGGAGGAGAGGTGAACCGCAGATGGTAGAGCAGTGTAGCTCCCCCTTTGGTGCAAAGGGGGCCAAGACGTACGCGAGACCCGAAGGCATCTTCCAAAGGTTTCCACTTTGGTGTAACCAAGCCACCGCCGCCTACCAGCAGGGCGGATGTCACCCCTACAGCGCAGGCAGCCACTTTACAGGCGAAGACCACCTTTGGACAGGGGAGCACGTTCCCCTGTCCCCCATTAAAATTGGTCATTGTGGGATCCATTCCCACCGAAACGATAAGGTAAGAGAACCGTGGCCGACGCTATATATAGAGGATAGGATGCTTCATCGAAGGGGATCGACACCCTAGCCATTCACTCATCCACCATCTCACCGCAAAAGCCTTCTAACCTCAGGAGGCCGAAAAACAGTGTAATAGTTTATTCACCAACCTCCACAAGAGGCAATCCACCAAAGCAGGAGTAGGGTTTTACGCTTCCCAGCGGCCCGAACCTAGCTGCCGTGTTCCTTGTCTCCCTCACGGTCGCGTGAGTTCTTAGCCTTGCCCACCGAGTGACGAGCCTGGTAAATCGAATCTGTTAAGTGGTCTCCGTGTGCGCCCCTGAGTTTGAATCTTAGAGGTTTTGCGGAGCCGGAAATCCAACAGTAAGGTAGGGAGATCAAACGCAAAGGTTGATACGACCATTTTTGGCGTGGTTCTGATAGGTGTTGCTATCGTACGTCCATGTTAGTGGAAACTTCAACCCACGGAGGGTAACGACTGCGAGAGTCCATGGAGGGTTTCACCCACAAGGGGTCCACGAAGTAGCGGCCTTGTCTAATCCACCATGGCCCCCGTGCAGGAAGGACTAGCCTCACTCACGGTAGATCTAGGAGGCACCACGCTCCAAAAGGGAATATATGCGGTAGAACGATGAACTCGTTGCTCTTGTGCTTCAAAAGATACTCTCCTCAACAGTCAATAACTCTCTCACAAATTTGGCATGGGTAGAAGAGATTCATTTGGTGGAAAGCAACTTCGGGAGGCTAGTGATCAAGTTTGAAATGGTTTGATTGGAATCTCTTGATCTCAACACATGAGTAGGTGGCTCTCTCTCAGAAAAATGGATTTGTCAATGATAAGTGTGTTCTGAGTGCTTCCTCTACGAATGAGAGGTAGGTGGAGGGGTATATATAGGCATCCCCCAAAATCCAACCGTTACAACATTATTGCCCAACTCGGAAACACCGAAATGTTTATCTCGGTGGTACCGAGTTGCACTAAATGTGGCAAGTTTTGAGTTCTCGGTGAAATCGATATATGAATCTCGGTGGTACCGATTCGATGACCTAGATGAGATTGCAAATCTCTGTGATACCGATTCCAAACTCGGAATTTCCAATTTTGAAACATGAGACAAGAGAGAGTTGGTCACTGATCTTGGTGGCGCCGATTTGCATGTTGGTGGTACCGAGATGGTGGTTTGGCATAGGATCTGTCTAAGTGTAAAATTAGTATGGCTGAATATGAAAACTTGGTGGCACCGATTATGCTTGAGTGTCTTGGGACAGATGAGTTTTGTGGGAATATCGCTGAGTAGTTTTTGGTGGCTATATGTAAGCACTTGAGCAACCAATTCATCATAATACCTCATGCCCTTTTAATAGTACTGGCTTTCCTATGGACTCAAAACTGATTTCTCACGAATGTAAAATGTAGAGTCTTCTTGCTTGAAGCTTGAGCAATTTTATTCCTTCCTTGCATCAAAGGGGGATCTTCACACAATCCTATAGCCAAAGCATCTTTGAACTTTCCTAAAATATACTTGGATAATATCATTAGTCCAATGATGCATATGTTGTGATTAATTACCAAAACCACCTTAGGGAGCAATTGTCTTTCAATCTCCCCCTTTTTGGTAATTGATGACAACATATATATCAAAGCTTCGACAAAATATATAATCAATGATTAGCATCAACGCTTTGAGAAGTATGTGAAAAGAAAGAGCTCCCCTTAAATTTGTGCATTATTCATAATTTGCCTTTGGATGCAAATGCACAATCTATTAGGATCATGGGTTACTCTTCCATGTCACAACAACTTGGTGGTCAGTATACATGATATGAATGAATAGTAATGCACATAAAACCAAACAAATAAGTGAATGATCATCATATGGATAGCCCAAAGATAATAACATAGTAGCATCAACCAATCAAAGCGTATGATCAAACACATGTAAACGTATAAAGTCATCCAACGAGACAAAAGTTTTGAAAAACCAAATGAGGGAAACTAAAAACCAAAAGCTCTCTCTCTTTTGAAGCCTTATTAATATATACACTTCTCCGCCTTTGGCAACAAGTTACCAAAATGTTCAAAGGTCTAGAACTAATCATCTCTTTGGGCCCGATATTCTTCGGCAATCGATGATGGAGTGGACAGGAGAGCGTCGATGAAGGCTTTAGCAGTAGTCCGTGGAGCTGGAGGTGTTAATACTGGAGGTGCTGGAGTTGGGGCTTAAGCTGAAGGTGCAGATGCCTGAGCTGATGAAGATGGTCTTGCTTCCGTAACTGGCACAAATGCTGATCTGAGCTGGGTACTGAACTGAGTAGTAGTGCGAGGAGGCGACTCTTCATCATCACTAGTTGATTTTGGTGACTGCACACCATCAAATTCATGCTTGAGCTGCTCAACACTAGCAGACATCTTTGTCATTTTGACGTCCAGATCATGGAATTTGGTTTCCATAATACTCTCTAAGTCCTTTTGGTTCTAGAGAATCTCCGATATGTTCTTCTCCATACCTTGGATGGTGCTTGCTATCCCACCGACAACAACGCCAGAAATTGACACGTTGACAAAGGCTGGGCTTGCGTTGGTTTTCCCTTGAAGAGGAAAGGGTGATGCAGCACAGGAGCAGTAAGTATTTCGCTCAGTTTGAGAACCAAGGTATCGATCCATAAGGAGGGTCTCGTCAAGTCCAGAGTACCTGCGCAAACACAAACAAGCTTGCACCCAACGCTTCAAAGGGGTTGTAAATCCCTTCAAGATTGTTTGCAAAGTGAGATCTGAAGGCGGAAAGTGCAACAAAGTAAAAAGTGTAAGGCTGAAAATATGGTGTGGAGTAGACCCTGGGGGCCATAGTGTTCACTAGAGGCTTCTCTCAGAATAGCAAGTATTATGGTGGGTGAACAAATTACTATCGAGCAATTGATAGAACCGCGCAAAGTCATGACGATATCTAAGGCAATGATCATACATATAGGCATCACGTCCGAGACAAGTAGACCGATACTTTCTGCATCTACTACTATTACTCCACACATCGACCGCTATCCAGCATGCATCTAGTGTACTGAGTTCATGACGAACAGAGTAACGCTTTAAGCAAGATGACATTCCCATCTTTTTACCCTTGATGGCAACAACATGATGCACGCCTCGCTACGCCTTCTGTCACTGGGTGAGGTCACCGCACGGTATGAACCCAAAACCAAGCACTTCTCCCATTGCAAGAATCATAGATCTAGTTGGCCAGAGAAAACCCACAACTCGAAGAGAATTACAAGGATATGAAATCATGCATAAGAGAGATCAGAAGAAACTCAAATAAGATTCATAGATAATCTGATCATAAATCCACAATTCATCGGATCTCGACAAACACATCGCAAAAGAAGATTACATCAGATAGATCTCCATGAAGATCATGGAGAACTTTGTATTGAAGATCCAAGAGAGAGAAGAAGCCATCTAGTTACTAGCTATGGACCGTAGGTCTATGGTGAACTACTCACGCATCATCGGAGAGGTCATGGTGTTGATGAAGAAGCCCTCCGTGTCTGAATCCCCCCTCCGGTAGGGCACCAGAACGTGCCCTAGATGGGTTCTTGCGGAGACAGAAGCTTGCGGCGGCGGAAAAGTACTTTCGATGATCTCCTATTTTTTTGGGATTTTTAGGGAATATATAGGCGCAACTCGTAGGTCACGGGACGCTCAGGGGGCCCACAAGCCTGGATGGGCGGCGCCTCCCCTTTGCCGTGGTGTGGGGGCTTGTGGGGCCCCTGGGGCTCCCCTGCCTTGGCTCCCTGGCTCCCTGATCTTCTTCCGTTCCAGAAAAAATCTTTTCGGGGATTTTCTTCCGTTTGGACTCTGTTTCAAAATCTCATCTGAAAGGGGTCAAAAACATGGAAAAAACATGAACGGGTACCTGGCACTGAATTAATAAGTTAGTCCCGAAAAATAAATAAAATGCATGCAAAACATCCAAAGTTTGACAAGATAATAGCATGAAATAATCAAAAATTATAGATACGTTGGAGACGTATCAAGCATCCCCAAGCATAACTCCTGCTCGTCCTCGAGTAGGGAAGTGATAAAGAATGAATTTTTGATGTGGAATGCTACCTAGCATAGTTGTCCTTTGCAACTTCTTTCACGTAGCATGAATGTTCAGATCCGTACGATTCAAAGCAATAGTTTGCTATTGATATGAAAACGGTAATAATTCAAGCAAACTAGCAAAGTAATCATGAAATTTCAAAATAACAAGGCTAAAGAAAGTTATACCTACAAAATCATATAGTCTGGCTATGCTCCATCATCCTCACACAACTAATGTAAATCATGCACAACCCCCTGAATTGGCCAAGTAATTGTTTTCGCACTCTTACTTTCTCAAACTTTTTATAACTATCACGCAATACATGAGCGTGAGCCATGGATATAGCACTATAGGTGGAATAGAGTGTGGTGGTGGTTGTGAGACAAAAAAGAGGAGAAGGTCACATTGACTCAGCGTATCAAAAGGCTATGGAGATGCCCATTAATAGATATCAGTGTGAATGCATAGGGATTGCCACACAAGAGATACACTAGAGCTATAAGTATGTGAAAGCACAAAAGGAAAACTAGTGGGTGTGCATCCAACTTGCTTGCTCACGAAGACCTAGGGCAATTTTGAGGAATCCCATCATTGGAATATACAAGCCAAGTTATATAATGAAGATTCCACTAGCATAAGGTAGTGACAAAGCAAGAAGCTCTCAATCATGAAGAACACGGTGCTATTATGAAGCACAAGTGTGGAAAAAGATAGTAGCATTGTCCCTTCTCTCTTTTTCTCTCCTTTTTTTCATTTGGGCTCTTAGGCCTCTTTTTTTCTTTTTTTTTGTTTTCTCCTTTTTTGTTTTTGGGCTCTTTGGCCTCTTTTTTTATTTCCTCACATGGGACAATGCTCTAATAATGATGATCATCACACTTTTATTTACTCCCAACTCAAAGATCACAATGATGATGACTCCATAGGAAATGCCTCCGACAGTGTACCGGGATGTGCAACAATCTAGCATGGCGTATGACGTTGAAACATCTCGCTAGCTATCTTACGATCATGCAATGGAAATATGAGAGTGACGGCACAAGTCATGAGACGGAACGGTGGTAGTTGCATGGCAATATATCTTGGAACGGCTATGAAAATGCCATAGTAGGTAGATATGGTGGCTGTTTTGAGGAACGAATTTGGTGGGTTTGTGCACCGACGAGAATTGCGCGGCACTAAAGAGGCTAGCAATGGTGGAAGGTGAAAGTGCATCTATACCATGGACTCACATTAGTCATGAATAACTCACATACTTATTGCGAAAGTTTTTATTAGTAATCAAAACAAAGTGCTAAACGCATACACCGAGGGGAAGGGTTGGTAGGTGTAAACCATCGCGCGATCCCGACCTCAACACAAAGGATGACAATCAATAGATCAATTATGCTCCGACTTCCTAACATAGCGGTTCACCATACGTGCATGCTACGGGAATCAGTAACTCCAACACAAGTATTTCTAGATTCACAACACCCTACTAACATAACTCTTAATATTACCGAATCCATGTCACAAAACTAATTGAGAGGAATCGAAACTTCTCTTTCTACTCAATGCACATGAAGATGGAGGTTTTTGCATCCTCTTTGGCTACCTAGCACATTTGGGACTACTTTCATAGCATAAGCCAACTACCAAATCATGCACCGCCATGCTCTAAAAGATATAAGTGAAGCACTAGAGCAAAAGTATCTAGCTCAAAAGATATAAGTGAAGCACAAGAGCAAAAGTATCTAGCTCAAAAGATATAAGTGAAGCACTATGAGCATTCTAGCAAAATCACGATGAGTGCATGTCTATCTCTCTCTCAAAAAGGTGTGCAGCAAGGATGATTGTGACACAACAAAAAGAAAAGACTCCTATGATACAAGACTCTCCAGGCAAAACACATATCATGTGGTGAATAAAAATATAGCTCCAAGTAATGTTACCGATGGATTGAAGACGAAAGAGGGGATGCCTTCCCGGGGCATCCCCAAGCTTAGGATTTTTGGTGTCCCTGAATTTGGCTTGGGATGCCTTGGGCATCCCTAAGATTGAGCTCTTTCCACTCCTTATCTCTTTGTCCATGAGAACATCACCAAAAACTTGAAAACTTCACAACACAAAACTTAAACAGAAACTTGTGATAACATTAGTACAAGAAAACAAACTACCACTTCTTTTGGTACTGTAGAAAACTTCAATTCCATCTATATTGATGATGGGCATTTTTATTCTCACTTTTCCGTGGCTAGTACCCCCCGATACTAACCATAGTTTCATCAAAACAAGCAACCAACTCAACAAAAACAGAATCTGTCAAAAACAGACCGGTCTGTAGCAATCTGTATACTTCGTATACTTCTGGTACCTCAAAAAATCTGAAAAATTACGATGGCCTGGGAACAAAGCATATCAATTAGAAGCAAAAAGAATAAACTCAAAATCTCTTTCTTAATTAAAATGAAAAATCATCTCATGAGCGAACAGTTTCTGTCTTTTTCCAGCAGGATCAAACAACCATTACCAAGACTAGTCATAAAGGCTTCGCTTGGCTCAAACACAAAAAGAAACACAAAAACACAATCACAACAGAATTATGATAGTGTGGACGCATCAAAACAGAAAGAAAAAGATAAATTCATTGGGTTGCCTCCCAACAAGCGCTATTGTTTAACGCCCTTAGCTAGGCATAAAAGCGATAGAATCACGTATCGTCGTCTTTGGCGCTCAAACCATAAGTGGCGTAATAACTAAGCATCTTAAGGTTTTCATTTTTCTTGCTGGATGATTCACCACTACTTTTAGGAACAAAGACATACTTGGTGATTTTATTGTGGGCAAAATTTGGAGTATTCTGCACAGCAGCAAAAGCGGAACCCAAGTTGGTTATAACATCCTCTAGTTTGCCAATTCTAGCGGAATCATGACGTAGCTTTTCGTTAACTGTCGGTTCCTTCTCCTTTAAACATTTCAAAATCATTCCCACCTTGGATCCGTACTGAGTGATTTGATTGTGGATCTTTTTATCCAAATTCTCAATGAGTTCAATCGTAGCAACTTTATTTTCAATAACGTCCAGTCTACGCATCACATGTTCCAGAGTTAAGGTAGTACCATTAACCAAGAGTTGGGGTGAGTCTACCAAATTTATCATAGCTCTGTAAGAATCAACGGTATGGCTACACAAGAAATTTCCACCTACGATGGTGTCAAGAATATACCTATTCCAAGGAGAAACACCCACATAAAAACTGCGAAGCAAGACGGTAGTGGATTGCTTATGAGTAGATCTACTCTGAGCGTTGCAAATCCTATACCAAGCGTCCTTTAAGTTTTCTTCCTCAATTTGATTGAAATTGAGGAATTCGCTCTCGGGAGTATCATTTGAAGTGGTGGATCTAGCCATCAGGATAGATTATCCAACACAGACGAGCAGAAAGCAAGCGAGAGAAAAGGGCGAATGAAAAGGCGAACGAAAAAGGCAAATTCGTGAAGTGGGGGAGAGGAAAACGAGAGGCAACTGGCAAAAATAGTAAATGCAACAGATGAGTTTGCGACACCTACTTGGATGCGTTCTTGACTTGATATTCCTCCTCGGCAACGGCGCCAGAAATTCTTCTGCTATCCCACCGACAACAGCGCCAGAAATTGACACGTTGACAAAGGCTGGGCTTGCATTGGTTTTTCCCTTGAAGAGGAAAGGGTGATGCAGCACAGGAGCAGTAAGTATTTCCCTTAGTTTGAGAACCAAGGTATAGATCTAGAAGGAGGGTCTCGTCAAGTCCAGAGTACATGCGCAAACACAAACAAGCTTGCACCCAACGCTTCAAAGGGGTTGTCAATCCCTTCAAGATTGTTTGCAAAGTGAGATCTAAAGGCGGAAAGTGCAACGAAGTAAAAAGTGTAAGGCTGAAAATATGGTGTGGAGTAGAACCTGGGGCCATAGTGTTCACTAGAGGCTTCTCTCAAAATAGCAAGTATTACGGTGGGTGAACAAATTACTATCAAGCAATTGATAGAACCACGCAAAGTCATGACGATATCTAAGGCAATGATCATACATATAGGCATCACGTCCGAGACAAGTAGACCGATACTTTGGGCATCTACTACTATTACTCCACACATCGACCGCTATCCAGCATGCATCTAGTATATTGAGTTCATGACGAACAGAGTAACGCTTTAAGCAAGATGACATGATGTAGAGGGATAATTTAAAACCAATGATGAAAACCCCATCTTTTTACCCTTGATGGCAACAACACGATGCGTGCCTCATTACCCCTTCTGTCACTGGGTGAGGTCACCGCATGGTATGAACCCAAAACCAAGCACTTCTCCCGTTGCAAGAATCAGATCTAGTTGGCCAGACAAAACCCACAACTCGAAGAGAATTACAAGGATATGAAATCATGCATAAGAGAGATCAGAAGAAACTCAAATAAGATTCATAGATAATCTGATCATAAATCCACAATTCATCGGATCTCGAAAAACACACCGCAAAAGAAGATTACATCGGATAGATCTCCATGAAGATCATGGAGAACTTTGTATTGAAGATCCTAGAGAGAGAAGAAGCCATCTAGTTACTAGCTATGGACCCGTAGGTCTATGGTGAACTACTCACGCATCATCGGAGAGGTCATGGTGTTGATGAAGAAGCCCTCCGTGTCCGAATCCCCCCTCCGGCAGGGCACCAGAACGTGCCCCAGATGGGATCTTGCAGAGACAGAAGCTTTCGGCGGCAGAAAAGTACTTTCGATGATCTCCTGATTTTTTTGGGATTTTTAGGGAATATATAGGGGCAACCCCTAGGTCAGGGGACGCTCAGGGGGGCCACAAGCCTGGATGGCGCAGCCTCCCCCCTGGCCGCGGGGTGGGGGCTTGTGGGGCCCCTAGGGCTCCCCTGCCTTGGCTCCCAAGCTCCCCGATCTTATTCCGTTCCAGAAAATATCTTTTCGGGGATTTTCTTCCGTTTGGCCCCCGTTTCAAAATCTCCTCTGAAAGGGGTCAAAAACATGGAAAAAACAGGAACTGGCACTTGGCACTGAATTAATAAGTTAGTCCCAATAAATAAATAAATGGCATGCAAAACATCCAAAGTTTGACAAGATAATAGCATGAAACCATCAAAAATTATAGATATGTTGGAGACGTATCAGTGCTCACTAGGAATGCCATTTGCTCAGCTTGGGTTCTGAGCTTTGGAACTGGTGGTGGCACATTCCTAGCAGCCTCTGCTTCTCGTGCCTCTCTAGCTGTGGCTGAGCTGGGATTGGTTTAGTCCATCACAACTACGTTATCTTCAAATTCAGGCTGAAGGGGCATGTGGGGACGATCAAGCAGATATGCATGCTTGTCAATCTTGGCATTGATGAGCATTTGAATGCACGAGGCATATCCACAAGATCTCTTTTGGTATGCAACAACCCTTCTCATAGTCTCTACTATCAAATACATCACCTTAAAGTGAGTGTGGGTGTCTAGATGGTGCAGCATATTGATGGAATAGCCTCTAATCATCTTGTTATCACCTGATTTAGGCATCAAGGTCTGTCTCATGATAGTGTTATTAGTGGGTATTCATGCTTGCAAGAAATAGATTGACCCAAACTTGTGTATAGCAAGATACTAGCGAGGAATTGGCTTGTACATATTGGCCATGGAATTGTGATTCATCTTTGTCTCAGAATAGACATCCAAGTCTTATTATTTCTCCTTTGGGGAACCAATGATAGTAGCCCACTCATCAATTGTGGCTTCATATCTATGTCCATCAGTCATACACACAATTGTGCCATCTGCATAGAAATGAACTATTGAGTAGAATTGCATGATCATTTCATCATTCCATGAAGTCATCTCACTCCCAACAAACTCTTCAATGTACACAAGATTGAAGTTCTCTCTCACATGGGGAAAGTAATCCTCATTGGGTTTGATGTAAGCCCAACCAACATATCTCATATCACTCACAGCTCGACTCTTATCAAACAATACAGTCTCATAGAAATCATGTTGCTCCTTCGTGTGAAAGCGAGGATCAACAGGAGTCCTTTTCTTGATATCATATGGATCAATGGATCTCTAGTTCCTCAGCCATCCATCTCTCCTTTTCTTCATGTCCTCAGCAAATGGATGAGCCTCATTGTGCTTTGGCAGATGAGGCCTCAACTTCATAAGAATAGGTGCATCTTAATATTCCTCCTCTACAGCAAAGTCTCTAGAAGCAGTGCATTTCTCCGTGTCAGCTGCAGGTATGTCCTTGGTAGGCCTCTTGGGAGCTACAACCTTCTTAGCTTTAATTGCAGCAAGCTTTGGAGCAGACTTCTTTATCATGGCATCCGCCATGAGCTTCTTCTTATTTGGAGGTAGTGCATCAGTCGGGATCTCTTCTTCTTCTACATCAACTTCTGTTGGGTCTTCATACATTGAAGTTGGACTTCCAATAACATGGGCAGTTCTCTTCCTTGCTCTCTTCTGACCTGGCTTCTTTGCAAGCCTAGCTTCTGGAGCTCTAATGTGAGAAGGTCTCGCATACTCCTTTCTAACATGCTTCTTGATAGGAGAATTGTCCTTCTGCTTCCAAGGAACATAAATCTCTAGGGAAAATCAACATCTTCTTCATCATAATAAATCCTCCTTCTGGACCTGGTAGCTGCCTTGGGCAAGCTATGGGAGTTGGGGGTACCTGGGTCAGACGGTGTCCTCATGGGACTGGTGCCTGAGTCCATCTCAACACTGTCCTCTCTGGAATTGTTCTGGCTATCTTCATATCCTGACATCCTGATCCAAGCAGACAAGCAGACCCTGTGAAATAGATGTAGAAGAGGTGGAGTGGATGAGCAACACCAAATTCCTCATATTTTTGAAAATTTGAACTCAAATTTTTTTAGCTTTAACTTTCAACAGGAAGGAATTTCGATTCCACCGATTTCTAAATTTCAGAGACATCGAGACAAATGTTTTCTTACAACACAAACTATGTCACCTTTTTGGTTTCACCGAAAAGGAAAACTCAGTTCCATCGAGAACATTCTCAACAAACCTAAAACCCAAATTGTACTACCGATTTTGCAAACTCGGTGACACCTAGATTCAATCTGGCAGACTGTTAAACCTAAATCCTTCATTGTTCACTACTCTAAAGGAATTTTCTTTTGGATAGAATGCTTGAAATAGTGGATATAAATATGTAGTACTCAATTTGCGCAAGATTTGGAAGGGACTGCAAAAGGGGTCAAATCCATACCTTAATTCCGTGTGGATCCGCTATGGCAGCGACTGTGGAGTTGATTCTATCGGCGGTGAGAACTCCAATGGTGAGGACGCACGGGAGGAACAAGTTTGATGTCGAGGAGACTAGGGCGCAACAGCAAACGTTTGAAACAGTCGGCGTTTCAAAGAAATTTTCCAACCATCGGGTCTGCGGGTATATATATACCCTCACTATCGGTGACACCGACTTTGACATTTTGGTGCCACCGAGTTCCACTACTATCTGTTGACAGCGAAACTCGGTGAGGCCGAAACGACAAACTCGATTCACCGATATTAAGAAATCAGATCAACCCTAGGCTTAGGTGAGACCGAGATTTTGGTGTTGGTCACACTGAGATGCACGTGGGAGGTTTTGGAATTAAGACCTTTTTGAGACGGATCTCCGAGTGCTCCTCACATAGAGTGTCCCCAAAGTGCTTGTTCAAATTTTGTGATGTAGCATTAATAAAATTGGAGACGAGAAAGCATAGATAGCTAGAGGAGGGTACTTAGGCATTATTTTATACCCAACTAGCCAAATAAAATTGAAAGCCAAATAACAACAATTGGATACCCTTTAATGAGAAAAAAATATGCATACCAACATGCTCATATAACAAGATGATAAGTAATACATTGTGAACATGCACAAACACCCTAGCATCTATCAAGCACTTTGGCAATGATGAAGTCATCTATATATGAGTATATTGACATAGGAGCCAAGTAAGAATACTTGATCATAGGCCATACTCATCGTTTAAGCACAAGTGTGGTTACAACTTTTAAATAAAGCATTAACGTGTTCATATCTTTAGCAGATGCTTATACTCAAGATTTAGAGTGAAGCTCCCCCTTGATATGACATCCCCCCTAAGAGAGACAAACTAACCTTGGGTTTTGTTGTAGAAGACTTCAAGTAGGTGAACTAGTGGTGGATGCTCAATGTTGATGAAGATGATCTTGAGTTGGGAGCAATACTTGTTGTTTCTTACTCTTCTCACCTACATGGGTTAGTCCCAAAGCACAAGGAACATATGCAATAATGTCTATGGACATGGAATGAAATACATGTGGGATGATGTCCAAAGATACATTAATTACCTTGTTCTTTCCTTAACTTTGAGGGAATGTATGACTCCTTGAACTAATGCATATGGTTGAGATTGATTGCATATAGTTTTTTGCCAAAATGAATAAGAGTGAATTTCATTTACGGATTCACCCCTCAAGAACTTTCTAGTTCTTCCTCTTGGGGATCCACATCAAATTGATGGGGATCCATGGAGTTGTCGTAGCACTAGATGAGGTAGTGCTAGAAGTGTCCTTGGGAATACACTTGACCTTGGCTTGGGGTTCCTCTTCAAATAAGTCAATCTCCTCTTAAAGATTGCCCTTGCCCTTGTAGTCTTGTGGTAGAAGTCCATCTTGAGATCTTGTTCCCTTTGGAGGAGTAGTATCATACTTCTCCTCTTGAGCAACAAACTTGGGAGTGGGATGTGGACCTTCTTCCCAAACATCTCTTTTGACGTTGATGTAGCCAACACCTTGTTTGTGCCGATGTCCTCCTTGCTTGCGCACAATTTCCTCAAATTGGTTCTTCCGGCAAGACTCTTGAATACACCTCTCTCTATAAACCCTTTCACTAAATCATTTTCTTTCTCAAGTGTAACTTGGCTAAGAGAATCATTAGTGGAATCAAGAGAGCTACTAGGAAGAACATCGTTTGATATATCTTTAGCATTGTTGTTACTAGAGGAAGAAACTTTCTTGGCTTTTTAACTAGTGTTCTTAGGGTTAACTTGTGGAACAAAAGTAGACAAGAGTAGTTGTTTGGCAAGATAAGAGGAACTCTTCTTTTGAAGATCATCACTGATTGCTTTTAAGAACTAATGTTCTTGCTCTAAATTTAGCTTCTCAAAGCATAGCTTCTCATGAGTTCTTGCAAGCTCTCTATGGTCTTCTAGAGTAGTTTCAAGAGCTAACCCAAGAGTGTTTAATTCTTTAGTTAGTCATTCAATCTCTTTCTTATCATCATCAATCGACTTATCTTGACTATCATGATAATTAGCAAGTTCATTTTCAAGGTTATGACTAGTATTATTGTCACATCCCTAACCCTTAACCAAGATAGCATTGTGCTCATGTCTTCTTTGCATTTGCATCCAAGAAGTTTCAACAAAAACAACAAAGTGGCAAAGGAAAAACTCAAAAACCCTAGCCACCATTTCAATTGAAGGAAATTTCAACTAGTTCAAAATCAATGAACCCAAAATGGCCTCAAGAAATGTTCAAACTTTCTAGTAAACCATGAAAGTAAATGAGCATTAGAGAAAACTATTTTCTTGACACTTTAAGCATTTTAAATAAATGCAAAAGCCACTGGTTTCAAATTTTAAAAATTTGAAACCACAAACTATAATTTTCCAAAAATGTTGAAAGTCTTGGAAATGAGTGGGGATATTATAACAAATATTTCACGAGGTCAAAATTAGTTTTTACTTTTTGTTTTGGAGCTGAAATAATTAGCAAAGCAATAAATAGCAAAACAGAAAAACCAAAAAAGAGAAAATGGGAAAAAGCTTACCTGTCGCCCAAGCCAGGCCCGGCCCATCTCGCCGCTCGTCCCCTTCCCCGCGCCAGTAGGCAGCAGGAGGTGGCCGCCGCCTCCTCCGGCGCGGCCACGCACCTGCGTGCCTGCCTGGCCGCCGGTTCGCGCTGGCGACGACGGGGATAAGCTCCCCAGAGCTTCCCCTATCCATTCCTCGCCTCGGTTCTTCCCCTCCTCCCGGATCCCCTCCTTCTCCCTGCTGCCGCCATTAGAGCCGAGCTCGAGCTCGAGCTGGCCGTGCCCCTGGCCATAGGAACCCCTCCCCGAGCACGCCATTAGATCCGCCTCGTCGCCCTGGTCGTCTCTGCAGAAGCCGAAGCCTCCTCGAGCCCTGCAACGCCCACAACGCCGTCGTCTTCCTCCTCCGGCAGTCGAACCTCTCCCGTCGATTCGTCGCCCCCAGGCCTTCCCCGAGCCGTCTGAGCTCTTCTCTGCACCCCCTGTGAGCATGCGGTGGTTTTCCCTAAGCTTTGCCCGTCGATCCCCTCCTCTAGCCCTAGTTTCACCGGAGCCCGACGAGCACCGCCGCTGCCGCTCGTCGCCGGTAGCCCTCCGATGTCCAGCTCGTCCTCCCGAGAGCACCAGCAGCTCCAGGACGACGCGTAGATGCCGTAGCAGCTAAGAACTAAGCGTGAATCCCTCTGATTCAAAGCCCCCGACGACGCCCAAGCTTCGGCCTCCGCTCCGGCTCGTCGCCGACGCCTCTTCCGGCGACCCTAGCCTCCCAGTTGGTCCTGCCAGATCGGCCACTTCGCGAGCTTGCTGTAGCTGCCACCCGCGTGCGTTTTCACGCTGTGCAGCGCCGTCTAGGTCGCCTCCGGCGAGCCCTCCGCCGCGGGTTTGGTCGCCGGCGACCACCCTCGGGTGGCCGTCGACGTGGCCGACCATTAGGGCGTAATCGCCCTCCCCTCAGTCGCTGACAAAGGGCCCCACGCCTGGTCAAACCCCAATTAGGGGCTGGTCAGCGCGGGATTAGCCCCAGAGAGGCTGACCAGTGGGGCCCCCCTGTCAGGTTTGACCTGAACAGGTCGGCTGACCTGCTGACGTCAGCCTGATGCAATAAATGGAATTTCCAGTATAAAAATAATTCAGGAAATTGCTACAAATTGCAAAAATCATAGAAATTAATCTGTAACTCCAATGAAAATAATTTATATATGAAAAAGTATCAGAAAAATTCAAGGATTCTGATTATGCTATTTTCAGCTATGTTTGAAAAAGTTACAGAACCCTAAATTGTGAAATAAGGAATAATTCAATTCTTTTAATCACTTTATAAATGGAATTTGCAAAAATATCCAAATTTCATTATAAATACAATGATCACACACTGCCCTAGAGGTAAATCAGTACCATAACATGACATTTCATGCATGTTAACATTAGGTTGATCTGAGCATCAGGTCGAATCAATTAAACCGGTATCCGACAATACCCGTTTGAATTGCTATTCGAATGTGATTCAAATCAACTCTAAACCTAAAACATCTTGATTATAATAACTTATCACTTGCATTCTCATGCCATGCTCATGCATCATTTTGATTGCATATGATTGTTATTGAATGTTGCCATTCATTTCGGTAGGCTCCGCACCCCCGGATTCCACCGAATATCCGTCCGACAGATATCGTTCCTCCTCTGAGCAACAAGGCAAGCAACCCTTTTGATCATCCCGATAACTCCTATGTTCTTGCTCCTGCACCTATTCATTGCATTAGGATCAAATGCTTCAACTGCTTTTGCCACGATAGTTGGACCCACTTCCTTTGCATGACTTAACCTTGTCACAGTAAATAGCCGAACCTTGCAACCTAGCATACCTGTAGTTGCTTGAGCTATGATGTGCCTTATCCTGCTATGCATGTTATGCTTAGAGTTGTGTATGGTCTGTCATCTGGGAGATGAACAGAAATGTGGAATGTGTTCGGTGAGCAAAGGTCGTGTGTTGAACTTGATTTGGTAAAGGTACCGGTGAAAGGCTGTGTAGGAGTACATGGCGGGTTGTTTCATTGGAACCGTCCTTAGGAACTGAGTTCCGTGTATGTAATCCAAGACTAGATACTACCACATGCTGGGTCCTAAAATATGACCCCGCTCGGCCTATTAATCGCGTAGTACTCGGTCCAGGAGTTGCAAGTAGTTTCTGGTGTTTATAGTAATGCTGGAGGCCGTGCATGGTGCTGACCTGAGAGGTGGACCGTGATGCGGTAGGCAGTGGCACGGTGTACCAAGTGGCACCCGGATGGTGGGCTTGGGAACCCTGCGCACATCGTTTGAGGCCGTGGCAGAAACCTCGGCCGGACTTCCGTACGGGTTACTCTCAGGTAGGCGATAAACCTGGACTAGGTACTAGTGTGGTTAACGGTCGTGGCCGACTCCCTCGCTGGGCTTCCGCTTGAAGTTTGCCGAGGTGCATGACGTGCACATGGAGATAAGTGGCGGGAGCGTGTGTGACGAAGTACACCCCTGCAGGGTTATGATCTATTCGAATAGCCGCGTCCGCGGATATGGACTACTTGGAGACATATGTTGTTCATAGATAACTTCAATGGCTACTCATAAAATTGCCAAGATAAGCGTGAGTGTCGTGGACGGCATTTCCGTATGGAGACGGAATGATTCCACGATAGTGTATTGTTGTGGTGTTAGTGGACTCGTGTGCGAGAAATCAAGTTGTCAAAACTAATTTCAAAAAGCAAGTTGTCTAGCCACGAGTCAAATGCTGGCTTTCCGCATGAAACCCCACAACACCTTCTTGATACCTTGCATGAGTAGTTAGTCATCCTAAAGTCTTGCTGAGTACCTTCGTACTCGTGTTTTCTTAATAAATGTTGCAGAGGTTGCTAATGACCCTAATGGAGGGTTCTTCGTAGACATCGACGACGACGAGTAGCTGGTGTCCCAGCTACGATCTGGCCCTACGTCGGCTCTGTAATATAGTCAGGCCATGTGCCTTCTAGTTGCTCTGTCTGTACCCAGACAGTTTATAACTCTTCCGCTGGTTTGTATTTGTATGACTGCTATTATGGGTCGAGAGACCCTTAATGTGTAATATTATGTGTGTGGCTCTTCCTAGCGTCTTAAATAAAGCTTGTATGTTTATGGTTATGTTGTGATGCCATCGATGTATCTATACATATCGGTATGCCATGCGTACGTGTGTCTTACTTGATATGTATGGGGTTCGAATACCTAGTCGTGAACTTTAGTAGTACTCCTTACAAGGAAATGCCCCTTTGTGATCCAACGAGCCCTGGTAGTTCGCTACTGCTCCGGACACATTGGTTGACCGGCATGTGTCCTTCTTAGCTGATGTGTCTGTCCCCTTTGGGGAAATGTCACGCGACGTAATGGAGTCCTTGTAGCTTGCTACGACTCGTCTACGTTCGTTGATGACCGACACCTGCTTTGTTGGGTCATGTATGCCTGTCCTTGTGCGGAACTGCCACTTTGGTTTATGACTAGACATGTCGATCCGGGTTCTTTGACATTGGATTGCTAGCGACACTATCGCATACGTGAGTCAAAAGACGCACACGGTCCCGGCTAAGGTAAGGCTGCAGCCGTGGAGTTAACCGTGCGTGAGACCACAAAGGGATGCGATGTGTTACAGGCTGGATTCCTATGGCTTAGGATCGGGGTCCCGACACTTATCAAGGAGCAAATCGTCTTCTCGTCACAAGTCATCCTCATCACTATCAATATCAAGATATTCGGGGTGTGATACCATTGGGCCTTTAGCCATGAAGCAATTTTCGAACCCCTCATTTGGTGAACCAAATAAGTCGTAGGAGTTGGAGGAAACGAGAGCAATGCCAGCAACACCTTCATCTTGAATATAGTCGGACTTGGAGCAGTAGCTTCACTCGGATTGGTTGTCAGACTCGGAGCCAGAAACCCATTCACCAACATGAGCTTGATGTCTTCTTCTAGAGCTACTCTTGGTGTATTTGTCCTTCTTCTCCGATTCCTTGCCTCTCCGTGAGTGTCTTCGTTCATAACGATCTTCTCTACTCCTTATCTCTCTGTGAGGTGACTCATGTCTTGAGCTTTGTCTTCGGGGGAGGGGAACACTCATTGGAATAGTGTCCGGGCTTCGCATATTTGTAGCAGTTTCTGTCATGACTAGACGAATGCTTCTCATCATGTCTTGAGCTTGAGCTTTTCTCTTTGCCTCTACTCTTGTAGAACTTGCTGAATTTTCTAACCATGACTCTTATATCTTCATTGGTAACAATATTGTCCTTTGAAGTAGTGGGATCATCGTTTGAAGATTCGTAAGCACCACTTGATTTGTTGTGCAACTCATCTTTGTCCTTGAGTGACATCTCATGAGCAACAATCCTTCCATTGACTTCCGTTGGATTGAGACCTTTGTACTTTGGCATCATTTGGATTAATGTGCACATGGTCACATATTTTCCATCCAAAGCTCTAAGTATCTTCTTGATGATAAATTTGTCGGCCATCTCTTCGCTTCCTAAGCCGGCAATCTCATTTGGGATGAGAGCTAGCCTAGAGTACATTTTAGCGACTCCTTAACCATCCTTCATCTTGAACTTGTCAAGTTGACTTTGAAGCACATCCAACTTAGATTCTCTGACAGAATTAGTACCTTCGTGCATATCTACCAAAGTATCCCAAATTCTTTTCCATTCTCAAGGTGGCTGATTTTGTTGCATTCTTCGGGGCATAGGTGGTTGAATATGATGTCACATGCTTGTGCATTGAATTGCAACATTTTCAATTCTTCCGTTGTCGCATCACGATCCGGTTCTCTCCCTTCTCCGAAGAAATCACCTTGCACACCAGCACGATCAACATCCCAAAGGATAGGATTATAACCAATAATATGCATTTTCATCTTATGCTTCCAATTAGAAAAATTAGTGCCATCAAAGTATGGACCTCTACCGTGATAATTTCCCTCACTAGATGCCATACTCTCCTAGGTTGTGAAACCGATGCAATGGAGACCAAAGCTTTGATACCACTTGTAGTATCTAAAGTATGTCTAGACGGGGTGTAGACTACTTGACCAATAAAAACTTAGCCTTTTCCCAATTTTAGTTGTGGGCTAGTTTTAGCAATTATGACAAGTCAAGTTCACCCTACACATGCACATCCAAGATTATAGCAGCGGAATGTAAAACATGCAAGTGTAAAATAGAGGGTAAGGTAGGGAGATCAAGTGCAAAGGTTGACACAACGATTTTTGGCATGGTTCCGATAGGTGGTAGTATCGTACGTTCATGTTAGTGGAGACTTCAACCCACGTAGGGTGATAGCTGTGAGAGTCCATGTAGGGCTCCACCCACAAGGGGTCCACGAAGTAGCGGCCTTGTCTATTCCACCATGGGTTGCATCCACGGAGGACTAGCCTCACTCACGGTAGATCTTCACGAAGTAGGCGATCTCCTTGCCCTTACAAACTTCTTGGTTCAACTCCACAATAGAAAGTAGGAGGCTCCCAAGCGACACCTAAAAAATCTAGGAGGCACCTCCCTCCAAAAGGTAATAGATGCGATAGAACGATGAACTCTTGCTCTTGTGCTTCAAAAGATAGTCTCCTCAACACTGAATCACTCTCTCATAGATTTGGCATGGGTAGGAGAGATTGATTTGGTGGAAAGCAACTTGGGGAGGATAGAGATCAAGTTTCAAATGGTTGGATTGGAATCTCTTGATCTCAACACATGAGTAGGTGGCTCTCTCTTAGAAAAATGGATCTGGCAATGATAAGTGTGTTTTCAGTGCTTCCTCTATGAATGAGAGGTAGGTGGAGGGGTATATATAGGCATACCCCAAAATCCAACCGTTGCAACATTATTGCCCAACTCGGTGACACTCAAATGTTAATCTCGGTGGTACCGAGTTGCAACAAATGTGGAAACTTTTGAATTCTCGATGAAACCGATATATGAATCTCGATGGTACCGACTCGATGACCTAGACCAGATTGCAAATCTAGGTGAGACCAATTCCAAACTCGGAATTTCCGATATTGAAACATTAAACACCAAAGAGTTGGTCACTGATCTCGGTGGCGCCGAGTTGCATGTTGGTGGTACCGAGATGGTGGTTTGGCATAGGATCTGTCTAAGTGTAAAATCGTTATGGCCGAATATGAAAACTTGGTGGCACCGATTTTGCTTGAGTGGCTTCGGACATATGAGTTCTATGGGAAGATGGCCGAGTATTTTTGGTGGATATCTCTAAGCACTTGAGCAACCGATTCATCATAATACATCATCCCCTTTTACTATTATTGGCTTTCCTATGGACTCAAAAGTGATTTCTCACAAATGTAAAATGTAGAGTCTTCTTTCTTGAAGCTTGAGCCAATTTTATTCCTTCCTTGCGTCAAAGGGGCATCTTCACACAATCCAATAGCCAAAGCATCTTTGAACTTTCCTGAAATATACTTGGATAAGATCATTAGTCCAATTGTGCTTAGTAAGCAATTGTGCTTTCAATTCCCCCACCATATGATGCTTGCAAAAGAGAAAATAAAAGGGAATAGAGAAGAATACTTTGACACTTGCATAAAAGTAAATACATAAAAGTAAAATATAGTCCCTTCGCACAGGGAAGCAGAGATTGGCATGCGCTTTTTGGTTGTATGCCAAATCCCGGAGTGCAAAGGAAAGTTACGTTATATTGCCCCTTATGATAGCAAACTTTATTATGCGGTTTGTCACTTTTATAATAACCATAACAAGTTCGTACAACAATTAATTTCCTTTACACTAAATGATCAAACACATTTAGGAGTAATTTTTTTGCCTTTTTGCACCGATCACAACTTACTTGAAGGACCATCCTCAATCCATAGGTAGGTATGCTGGACCCTTAGAACACGGATTTGGGTTTAAGGTCTTGGCGCACAAGTAGTATCTCTACTTAGTGTGGAATTTTGGCTAGCAGAGATATTAGGCAAGCACCACATGTTAGAGGATCTATAACAATATAACTTATATGTGAATGTGAAGAAACATAAATCATTATGTTGTCTTCCTTGTCTAACGTCAATAGTTTGGGCATATTATAATTAATGGGGGCTCACAATCATAAAAGATGTCAAACATAGTGTATTTTCATGTAAATCTTATCTTCCCTAATTTATTCTTTCATGTGTTGCATCACTAACCAATGATATGTTCGTTAACCTTCAACAAATTTTACCACTTATATTTTTCCTTATGTAATGTCACTACTTACTAGAAGATTAGCATATGATCTTTTTCATTTTTTTCTTTTATTTTGATTGCAACAAGAAAGTAAAGAAGAAAAACTCAAACTAAACTTTATTATATAACTCTCACTCGATTACATAGATGGATAGATCACTAAACTAGCACCCAAAAGATGGATTGAACTAAACTTTTATTTGACTAAATCACAAAATAACTAGGGATCGAACTAAGATGGAAAAGGATAATAAAAATGTGATGGTGATACGATACCGGGGAACCTCCCCCAAGCTTGGCACAAGCAAGGGGGTGCCCATACCCGTGTACTCAAGTCTCCTTTGGTAGGGAAGATGATGATGGTAGTGTAGCAATTTTCTTCTCCAACTTCCGTCTGAGGCTAAAATTATCCTCCGTCAAATCCTAATTCTCCAATTCCAGCTTTAATATCTTTTTGCATAATGTATCCTTTCTCTCCTGTAAAAAATGAGAAGGGATAAATTCGACCTTAGGTTTGTTCCCTTTGTTAGGGAGGCTTGACTTCTTGAATTCCACATGCATATCTCCGGGTTGAGGTAGTCGATATTCCTCTTCCTCGGAGCTATCGTCCCTTGCTTCTTAGATGTCTTAGTCTTCCTCGTCCTCCATGGTCCAACCATAGTGATTCACCTCTCCATAGACCTTAGAGTTTGTGAGGTAATCAACAACATACGTCTCTCTCTCCGAATCTTGAGACAACATATTTTCAGATCTGCGAGAAAATAAGCACGAAACAAGAACAGATGATTTCTTCGTGATATAGAGCTGAAATCATCGAGGAGTATACATGAAGAATTTTTATACAAGGAAATATGTGTACCACAAGAAAACGGAGTCGAGAAGGTACCCGAGGGTCCCACTACCCACCAAGGAGCCTAACGCGGCCTCGTGCCTAGTGGGCACATGGGTTTCCTTCCCGTGTGTTTATTAATTTCCTATTTTTCTAATATTCCAAAACTAACAGAAAATATTTTTGTGGATTTTTGGAGTCCGTTTACTTACCGTATCACATACCTCTTCCCTTTCTGGGTTCTGGAGTGTTCTGTAAAGTCTCTTTCATGTATTCCTCCGGTGTCATTATTTGAATAATATTGGTTTCAACATTAATGGGTGTATGTGAAATATAGTGCTTTATTCTTCATCCATTGACAACCTTCGGGTTAGTGCCTTTGGGATTATTGATCTTAAAAGCTCTAGACAGGTAAATTTCTTTGACGATGTATGGTCCTTCCCATTTGGATAAAATCTAAGACGATAATTGTACAATAGAACATATTCACCAACTTTAAATACTCACTTTTGGATTATTTTTTCATGCCATCTTTTAACTTTTCCATTGAATATTTTGGCATTTGCATAAGCTTGGGTTCACCATTCATCTAGTGGGATAATATCAAATAACATCTTTTCACCGGCAAGTTTGAAATCATAGTTGAGTTTTTTAATTGCCAAATATGCCTTATGTTCTAACTCGAGAGGTAAATGACATGCTTTTCCATAAACCATTTTATAAGGAGACATACCCATATGATTTTTATAAGTTGTTATGTAGGCACATAATGCATCATCTGATTTCTTAGACCAATTCTTTCGGGGCCTATTGAAAATCTTTTGCAATATTAACTTAATTCCTCTATTGGTTGATTCTACTTGACCACTAGATTGAGGATGATAGGGAGATGCAATTACGTGGTTTACATCATACCTAGAAAGTAACTTACGAAAAGCACCATGAATAAAATGTGAACCACCATCAGTCATTAAGTACCTTGGGTCTACAAAACATGGGAAAATAATTTCCTTAAGCATTTTAATAGAGGTGTTATGATCAGCACTACTGGTTGGAATAGCTTCTACCCACTTAGTGACATCATCAACAACAACCAAAATATGTGTATACCCATTAGAGGAAGGAAAGAGTCCCATAAAATCAAATCGCTAAACATCAAAAGGTTCAATAACAAATGAATAATTCGTAGGCATTTCTTGAAGTATATTAATATTACAGATTCTTTGACATTCATCACAAGAAAGGACAAACTTACGAACATCTTTCAAAATAGTAGGCCAATAAAATCCAGACTATAAAACCTTGTGTGAAGTTCTATTTCCCGCATGGTGTCCTCCATAAGCCTCAGAGTGACACTTCCAAAGGATTTGTTCCGGTTCATGCTCAGGTATACAACATCTAATAATACCATCCACTCCCTCTTTATAAAGATGTGGGTCATCCCAAATGTAATGTCTTAAATCAAAGAAGAATTTTTTTCCTTTTGTTGATAGGTGAAACTAGGTTGTATGTATTTAGAAACAACGTAATTAGCATAGTGAGTAAACCACGGTGTGTTATGATAAACATTGACCAGAGCTAGTTGTTCATCAGGGAAAATATCACCGAGAGGTAGTGGGTCATCAAGAATATTTTATAACCTAGATAAGTTATGAGCTACGGGTTTCTTAGATCCCTTCCTATCAATGATATGCAAGTCAAAATCTTTTAGCAAAAGAACCCACCTAATGAGTCTAGGTTTAGTATCTTTATTTTCCATAAGATATTTAATAGCAACATGATCAGTGTGAACAATTACATTAGAATCAACAATGTAAGATCTGAATTTATCACAAGCAAACACAACCGCTAAAAAATCCTTTTTAGTGGTAGCATAATTTCTCTAGGCAGTGTCCAGAGTCCTACCAGCACAATGAATATAATTTAATTTCTTACGAACTCTTTATCCCAGAACAACACCAATAGCATACTCACTAGCATCACACATAATTTCAAAAGGCACGTTCCAATCAGGTGGCTGAACAATAGGTGCAGAAGTTAAGGCTTCTTAAGTGCTTCAAAGGCTTCTACACAATCATCATCAAAAACAAAAGGAACATCTTTCTGTAATAAATTGGTAAGGGGCCTAGAAATTTTAGACACGTCTTTAATAAACCTACTATAGAAACAAGAATGACCAAGGAAACTACGAATACCTTTAATATCTTTAGGACATGGCATCTTCTCAATTGCATCAACTTTAGTTTTGTCCACCTGTGGGAACCCCGACTTACAAGTCGAGATTGCCGTGCTCAGTGATCCCAGAGATCAATGCTCACTGAACACAGATACCGAATAAAAGAGTCTTACATCCATACATACCGTTTGATACAAAAAATGACCATCTCAGTCGAGTCTTACATATATAGGGCCTTAAAGGCCTACACTTGAAACTAAACCAATAGCGGAATTAGTGGTTGAAAGCGTGAACCCATGTCATCAGCCTTAACCTACAAGCATTCTGACTGGGAAACATCCTAGCTCGCATGAACGTCACCGAGTTAATCTTCACCATATCCTGTCTTTCACACCTGGTCAATGAAATAACCAGTGGCAAGCCAATGAGTACTTTGAATGTACTCGCAAACAGCCCATGACATGAACAATGAAAGTGAAGGATAACAATATCATGCTTCTTTAGTGTAACTCATCTGGGTGGAATGATCATGAATATGCATCAAGTTAAAGAAATTCTCTTGAAGAACAGGTTACAGATATCAACATATCTGCTAAGGGCCGAACCATCCGAGTTCACCCTATATGCCAAGTCACCAAACTTGGTCATATCCTCGATATATCAGTTGAGGGCTAAACCATCCAGGTTCACCCTATATGCCAAGTCACCGAACTTGCTCATATTATTACTTTCATATCAACACCTTTTTCGAACACCACACACACTCACACTCACACACACTTGGTTTATGCGGAAATATCAGGACGTAGTTTAAGCAGGATTACTGAGCTGTCCTTGACCGTGGACACGACTATTCGAAGAGTTTACACTCTGCAGAGGTAGTACGCTGGACCCACGAGATCGAGGAAACTTCCGTGTCATCCACGACTCACGGTATATAACATACCCGAGGTAAGTACCCGATCAATGCCTTTCCCGTGACGATACTAGACAAAGAGATCCACTCGATTGGTACCCAGCCCACATGTCGTACGTCTTACGAGCACCAACTCTGGACCGTACCGACCATGCGGGGACAAACGGTGTGACTGGAACTCATAAAAATGGCATAATCGTCCTCTTCGGGACGACCCCGTCATGAGAGTGACTACAATGACTCCCGCCACTAGTAATGTGGCTCTTTGCTAGCACCGACTAGAGTAATTAACATAGCCCCGTCCCATAAGGGGTAACGTGGTCGTGCTGGTAAGGTTGCGACGGTCGACACATCATAAATCTAATCCCATTTACGAAACCTTACTCACACAAATACCGGGTGCATCACTTCACCAAAAGTGACCACCAACTTATCATCACCCTCAGGCATTAGTGGCACCCGACGGGGTTTTCACAAACTCTTACTTTATGACAACATCATGCTCATGATAATGCTACTGCTATCTTTACTTGTCAACATGGTATTAGCATGACCCTCAAGGGGTAGAGTCAAGCTCAATGCAAATGCTCCGGAGGAGCCTTCGGTGAAATCATATCAAATGATTACCGGCACTTATGATCATATGCAACGGGAATACTTGCTAATTTAACATGCAAGGTAACATATGCTCAGTCATGGCCAAAGGCTCCTTCCCTTGCTCATGTAAGTCCCCGGGGCCTTTGAGGTCTTCCGCTCCAACTCCGAATACTTCGTCTACCGTCAACTATCGTCGGAACCAATCATCGTAAGCCACATAGCAAGCAGAATAAAAGTGTTATATAAATAGAAGTTTTTTTTCTTGGACCTCTCTGGTCATAAGAAAAATACCTGAAGCTTTGCCAAGGGGTTTTGGATCATCAGGGTGTCTGAATGGAAGGAAGGGAGGAATAGGTGATCATTGAAGAAGCCAACAGAATTCATTCTGCTAAAAAGGAGTGGAGGCACCCATTTAACAGAGCATGATTTTAGAAATATTTAGGAAGTGATTTCACTTGATTTGGAGTTGAAATGAATACTCTAGGGATTTTCTACTATGGAGTAAATAGCAATAGGAAGCTATTTATTTTTAAGAAACATAATGGAGCTTGGTAAAAATGTTGACCAAGGCTCTAAAAATAGGGGATGATTTTAAAAAACCCTAGGAATTTGAATCACTCCATTTGGAGTTGACTTGCATCCTAGGGGAATTTCTGAAGTGGGGTCAAATATGGATTTAAATGAAAATGCCATAGAAAGTGGGTAGGAAAAAAAGTGCAAAGCACTTATTTGGATATGGCTCATTTTTAGGATCATGTAGAAATTTGAATCATGCAATTTGGACTTAGTATGATTTTACAATGGTATTTATAAGTTAAGAATAACGGAAAAAGGAGAAGGGTACTTATCCCTCGAGCTAACTAGCGCCAATGGGCAGGCCTGCTGGCTCGGCCTCGCGCGCAGGGCCGCGCAGGAGACATATTCAATGGAATACGCCTCCGGCTGGAAGGACGCGCACAACGCCCGGGCGCCTCCACTTATCTGGTGGGCTTCTGCCCTGGCTCGCTTGACGAGGGGGCCCCACGTGCAGGTGCTTCTCCTACCTCCCTCGCTGGACACAGAGGGAGCCCAGGAGCGGGAGCTGGCCGGCGCGGGAGCGTTCTCCGGCGGCTGCAGCCACCCTAGGTCGTGCCCCTACCACCAACAGGCTCGGGGGAGTTAGCCGCCCCCGTTCCCCTGCTCGGCGCCTGCAGGGGAGGGCCGCAAAGGCAGCGACGATGGAGCTTGCGGGGAGGCCATCTACCCCTGGTTTCGGCACCAGGAGCGAAGGGGGTGGGCAGGAGGCGATGCGGAGGAGATGCGGCGACCCGGGGGGTCTTCGACAGGGGAGGAAGGAGGCGAGGGGAGGCTCCGAGCGTGCCAACCCCGTGCGAAGGCCGGAGCTCTACCCGCGACCATGGGGAGAGGAGAGAGCCCGAGAGGAGAGGGGCTCGAGGGGGGGTCTAGGGAGAGAGAGGGAGAGAGCAAGTGAGGCTGCTGGACTCTGGGAGAGCCATCTAGGGAGGAGGAGACGATGGGAGAGCTCAAGGAGCCTTGGGAGCTCCTGGAGCAGTCGTGGGCATAGATTCCACGCATGCCTGAGGAGGATTGGAAGCTAGCTAGTGGGTGGGGGTGCTTTGAATGGTCAAGTGGTGCCTTTGAGACACACTGGGGCATCCTGATTCAGCAAGAGACGGGCTGGAGGAAAGCAACAAGGTGCAGAGCACCCATATTACAGTCCAAGGTGGTGGTCACCATGGGCACCAGTGCCAACAGGGTCCTGGTGACCAGTCAAAGATGTCTGGGAGGTGGGGCATGCTATGTGGAAGGTGACTGAGGAGTTTGGCTTCAAGTGGAGTTGATTTGAACGACTGTTGACTGAGGTAAACATTTCAGCAGGAAACTAGAGGCTGATACAAGTGGTTTTCACACGCAGGGATGGGAGGTGAAACCATGTCCTGGAGCATGTGGTATAGAAGGACTACACACTTGCAAAAATTCAGCTCAAGAAAAGAAGTGTAGCGAGCACTTGTTGTACAAAGCTACTTTTCAGCCAAAAATGAACTTGAAGAGGTGCTGCTCATTTTCTCCACATGAGCATGCCATATCTTTGTTTGAAATGAAGCATTTACATACTAGAGAGGCTCTGGAAAGAATTGGGAGCCTTGGGTTAGGCAGAAGAATGGGAAGAAGGGTAAAACGATGCTACAAGGGTGAAAATGAGAGAAACTTACAAAGGGTCCATCTCCAATAATTGACCAGTGGCCATGGGAATGTTACTGGAGGTGAAATGTAACTATGTGAGGCTGTGGTAGAAAGTTGAGCTCAAGGGTAAAAGTGGAATGGGTAAAAGAAGCCAATTTAGTGAGTGCACACAAGGTGTCTGATCTGTGGTTAGGCTACCAGATGGATTCCAATGGCTATGAAACATAAGAGGGCCAAATAACAGATGAAAACTGGCTTGCACACCAAATTTGGGATTTGCTGGACAAGTTTTCCAATGTAGACTTAAAAAACCCTAGAAATGGGCAGAAATGGGTTTCTGCTTAGAACCCTATTCAAATAAATTCCCACAAATCCAATATTTGGTGTAGGGGAATTATTTGAGCATTAAGGCATGCACAAAAAGTTTGAGGTCAATTGGAGAAACCTTATAATGTAAAGTTTACCAGAGTCAAAAATCAACAGAGAGGGTTTTGAGGGTCATAGGACAAGTTCTTATATTCTCCTTGGTGCACCACTTGGTGTGGATGCCTTATTGGAGTATTAGAACATGTCCACCAAATTTGAGCACAATTGGAGACACTTCACAATGTAGAGTTGCTCAAATTTGATTCTGAACACATAGGGTTTTATAGTGATTAGGGGAGCCAAATTAATTTGGATTGAAATGAAACTTGGCAAGATCATCAAGAATATCATAGATGACATGCTAGACTTTTACTGGAATTTATTGAGAATATTTCTGATAGAAATATTTCAAAAGCTTGAAATAGGCAGGAATGGTTTTGGGGGGAGGGGTTGCCCAATATTTTGAACATGACCATGTGTTGAAACTCATATATATGGAATAAATATATATACTGATTTTCCCTAAATTTTCTTAAATATTTTGAAAGCAATAAAAATAACTTTCCTTCATAGGAGACCATTTCTGGCCTCACAGAAAGGCTTTTAAATAAAATAATAAAATAACTAATAAAATAATAATATGGTGGTTTTCGGAAGACATTTTGATAATAGGTTTAAATAAAATAATTGGTGGAAAAGAAATTACCTAAATTGAGGACTTGTAGTACAAACCTCATCTGAGGGGTTTGAAGTTTAATTCAAGGAAATGCTTTTTGGTGAAAATAATATTTGGTGAAACTATATATTTAACCTAAACACATGGCATGATCATTAGGCAGGAGATCATGGAATGAGGAGGTGATTAGGAGGATGGCAAGAATTTAATGGGGAGCAATCACATGCATTCAAGCAAACAAGCAATCAATAGTCTCTCCAAGCATCACAAGCATTCACAATTTTTTTTAATTGGTCCTAAATTTTGAAATAAGTTAAGTAGTCAGGAAGGCCAAAAACTGGGTGTTACAGACCTTACACCCTTAAGAAAATCTTGTCCTCGAGATTTGTTAAGGTGGAATCAAGGGTCTGCTCCTGTTATGCTGCAGGACTCACTAGCAACAATAGTCCAAATACGCGGTCTGATGGGATCACCTCAAGAGTGCCACTTATTGGTGCTTGTGCGTTCTACGAGGATGTTGGAGAAAGGGAAAGTTGTTATACCTGGTTGCTAGTCGTACATATTGCTCGGTACTCACTCCGCGTGACAAGTGGGCCCAGGGTCCGTCGTCAGCCTCTTCTTCTATCTCTCATCCTTCTTTCTTGGGTGAGTCCCGTGTGCTGCCTCCACTGGTGGTGCCTAGGGCGTACAGTGTCTGGGGCCGCCCTACGATGGTGTGCGGTGAGCCATCTGCCGGCGCAGCGAGCACTCACCTCGCGGGCCTGGTATATCGGCACTGCTCTAGGATTCCCAGCGAGCACCGACGATCAAGCGGCAAACGGGGCTGGCTAGTGGCTCTCCGAGCCTGGCTATAAATTGGCCAAGTAGTCCTTCTCGTTCTCCACCCAACCTCGCCACTTGCCGCTGCTCCGGTACTCTTCTTCTGCTGCAGGTCCTCGAGGAATGATGCCAAAGGAGGATGAGACTCCGGGATGGCTCATCATCTTCCTGTCCGGGATGGTGGCGTTGCTGGTCGGGGTCTCGACGCTGTACTGCGCGATTGTCCACGATGATCGCCATGATGCTGTTACCCGCACGACCGCTCTCCGCGGCGGCAGGGTTCATGACGATTAGGCGCCTGCTCGGCGCGCGCGTGGTGTTAGTGTGCTAGTTGTGTCATTGCGGTCTCTTCTTATGAAGGAACCAAGGTGTGCCATAGTGGCAAGTGGTTAAGCGTTGGTGTGCTGTGTGGTCGTGGATGCAGTTGTGGTCCGGGTAGAGGTTGTTCCCAGTGGGTCTGTCCTTGCTGGCCTTACTTCCTAGCATGATGCGGTTGGCGTAGTCGATGTTGGATTTGCAATAAAATGCATCGTTCTTCTGTATCGTCGAGGCTCCTTGACCATGTGGATGCTTCACCATGCTTGTGGAGACTGTCTTCGGTTGCCGGGTTGCTGTCTGTGAGGTCTGTGGTCCAGCTAAACAGTGCTGAGGCACTTGTCCTCTTACTGGGTGAATAAGTATGTCATCAGTGAGGATGACAACATACCTTCCCCAAACACGACATAAGCACAGTGCTCATGAGTCGGGTGAGGAGAACGGGGACTTGCTATGGGCGGGTACTGGCCACATTTTAATGACATAGAGTCGTTTCCTATGGTCGTAGTCTGTCCATCCTGTGGCTCAGCGAAGCTTTAGGGTCTTAAGGAACTTAGGATGTGGGCGCACAGTTATCATCTTAAGTCTAAGCACACTCCTTAGATGCCAATAGTTCGACCTCAAATCTCGGGACGTTATCACCTCAACTCATAAAACATACCATCTCACGAGGGTCGACTCCACACCACTCATGCTAGTCGACTCCAGGGTTGAGGGAAGAACTAAACCCAAACACTACAAGTATGGGGTAGTAACGATGCACATGCATTCCTATGCAATAACCTCGGGAGGCATACGAGCTCCTATGATTGAATTTAAGACACAACAAATCCAAATGTTCATCTAAGTCATCCAATGGACATGGTACTACATTACTATATTAAGGAAACACATAGTATGCCAATCCAATATCTTGCTTCCTTTCTATGAATCTGATCAAGGGATTCATCAATCCGATCAATCATTACTGGACCTATCACTCCTACAAATCCAACATTGATGGGGTTCTACATAATCTCTTAGAGTCCACATAATGCACATATTACTGCAAGGATTACGTCATAGTATATCCACCAACTTCAATAATCATGGCCATCTAATCTCCAAGGCCAAACTACATAGGTTGCAAATCTATTTGACAACTCCAAGTATACGCACTCTATATCCACCGAGAAACATGGTATCATGATCGAGATTATCAGGCTAAATCCAATTTACTCCGAACCATGTGACCTTTGTTATCCTCGATACTCTATTAAGATTACCTATTTAAATCCAAGACTCAAGTCTAGTGAGAAGTCTACTTGATACTCTGAGTCATCATGGTAAAGGCATCAAATCATGCCAACTACCTGCTAAAGTCATGTATACCACCAGGAATAATGTTCGCGATCATAATCGTCCTACTAAATCCAATCTTACTCCAAGGATATGTATGTTATGCTACTATATCAACTCGTTCCACCAAGTTCACCTACCTTTATAAGGGTCTCACGATCCACCAAAATAGTCTAGCTATATCCTCAAGACACATATCATCATCACCATGACAGTCTTTAGTCTATATTCTATATCCAAAAACGATCCTACTTATGGCATCGGGGTTGTGGTGCTATCTTTAGATTGAAGGATACTGGTTCACTGCGATCACTCGTTCCATTAAGAACCCGGTGCTAGGCGGGGTTTATCGGGGACCAACACGTGTTCTCGCAAGTCCGTGTACTAGAAACGTGACCAGAAAATTTGAGCCGGAAAGGCTTGTGAAGGTTAGTCTGGTCTAGTGTGGTTTTCCAATCTTGAGGGAAAAACACACTCCTACAGTTTGCGTGTGGTCAAGCTTAGCGCAGTCAGTGTCTTCAGTGTCAGTCGTCCTTCGAAGTGGATCCTTGGTGCATCTTGTCTTGTTGCCTTCAATTATCGAGAGGGGTGAGAGAAAGAGAGAGAGCACAGAGGGGAGTGTCTAAGGGTCTTAGTGCAATCAAGCAAGCATTGGAAAGTCAACTCAAACAAGTGCCAAAAATCGCTTTGAACAACAGAATAAGACAAGTGATATAACCGTAGGCTTGTTGCCTAAGCAAAAGTGTGACTTATATCAAAGCACAAACAACAAAAGCAAACAACACATAACATGGTCCATCCAAACCATTCCACGGACTCGACTTTGCATAGGGAATTCACGACTCATCCTATCCTAGGTTCTGGGACTCGACAGTCGTGCTTGCTTTTTTCTCCGGAGAGGAGTCCGCTAAGTCTTCCGGACCTTCTTAGGGTGTTGTCACGACGATTGTTGTCGCTTGCTGTAGCAATTCTCTTGAGTTGTAAAGAACTCTGGTTGTCTTCTCGTCTGGGAAGTTGCTGACGAAAGTAGTTCTTCATAGCTGTCACTGATAGGGTCTTCTGTTGTCTTCATGATCTTGTCAGTGTCTTCTTGTCTTCCGAGGCTTCGAGAGTCTCAGGTGGACACCTTCATGCACCGATATTTGCATGACATGATAGAGTTCTGATCTATCAATCATACTAATTGCGATATCGACACTTAGAGCGGGGGATGAAGGGAACCGTTTTCCTGCTCACTAAGGTGAGGCGGACCTAATGGTGAGATTCTCATCCACCGGTGGTGGTCGACACAATTTCTTATAACTGACATGGTCGCTCTATTAGTGATGCAGATCAAGGTTCGCATATATTATGTCCACATTATCGTAGGCGAAAGTGGCATCACTCTGGAACAGTGCCTAGGGTTTCACCATCTTCTAAGCCTCGATGTCCTTGTTCCTTATGCAGGTACCTATGTTGGTGTCGTCCGGTCGCAGAGTTCACTTCTCTGTCTTTCAGCACAGGTGCTTGCCGGGAAAGGTTACTTCCTTCCGGCTGCCCACGAGGATTTCAATTTATCCCGTGGTCAGAGGGCATAAGGTTCTAGAGACCATTTGCAAATTTTGAAAAAGTAGACAAGGAGTGTCAAGAAAATAAGAGTGGAAGGCTAGAGCATAACCTTCAATTTCTTTGAAGATTTAGGAGAGTCGAGAAAATATGTAGGTTTTGTAAGTATTTTGAAGGGTCTGGAAAGCAGTTTTATCCTATCTAACGTCCGTGCTAACTAAGGGCTACCTACAGTTAGGATGGCTCTGATACCAGCTCCGTGGGGACCCCGACTTACGAGTCAAGATCGCCGTGCTTAGTGATCCCAGAGATCAATGCTCACCGAACACAGATACCGAATAAAAGAGTCTTACATCCATACATACCGTTTGATACAATAAATGACCACTTCGGTCGAGTCTTACATATATAGGGCCTTAAAGGCCTACACTTGAAACTGAATCAATAGCGGAATTACTGGTTGAAAGCGTGAACCCATGCCATCAGCCTTAACCTACAGGCATTCTGACTGGGAAACATCCTAGCTCGCATAAACGTCACCAAGTTAATCTTCACCATATCCCGTCTTTCACACCTGGTCAATGAAATAACCAGTGGCAAGCCAATGAGTACTTTGAATGTACTCGCAAACAGCCCATGACATGAACAATGAAAGTGAAGGATAACAATATCATGCATCTTTAGTGTAACTCATCTGGGTGGAATGATCATGAATATGCATAAAGTTAAATAAATTCTCTTGAAGAATAGGTTACATATATCAACATATCTGCTAAGGGCCGAACCATCCGAGTTCACCCTATATGCCAAGTCACCAAACTTGGTCATATCCTCGATATATCAATTGAGGGCTAAACCATCCGGGTTCACCCTATATGCCAAATCACCGAAGTTGGTCATATTATTACTTTCATATCAACACCTTTTTCCAACACCACACACACTCACACTCACACACACTTGGTTTATGGGGAAATATTAGGACGTAGTTTAAGCAGGATTACCCAACTGTCCTTGACCGTGGACACGGCTATTCGAATAGTTTACACTCTGCAGAGGTAGTACGCTGGACCCACGAGATCCGGGAAAATTCTGTATCATCCACGACTCGCGGTATATCACATACCCGAGGTAAGTACCCGATCAATGCCTTTCCCCTGACGATACTAGACAAAGAGATCCACTCGATTGGTACCTAGCCCACATGTCGTACGTCTTACGAGCACCAACTCTGGACCGTACCGACCATGCGGGGACCAATGGTGTGACTGGAACTCATAAAAATGGCATAGTCGTCCTACCCGGCACGACCCCATCACGAGAGTGACTACAATTACTCCCGCCACTAGTAATGTGGCTCTTTGCTAGCATCGACCAGAGTAATTAACATAGCCCCATTCCATAAGGGGTAACATGGTCGTACTGGTAAGGTTGGGACGGTCGACACATCATAAATGTAATCCCATTTTCGAAACCTTACTCACACAAATACCGGGTGCATCACTTCACCAAAAGTGACCACCAACTTATCATCACCCTCGGGCATTAGTGGCACCCGACGGGGTTTTCATAAACTGTTACTTTATGACAACATCATGCTCATGATGATGCTACTTCTATCTTTACTTGTCAACATGGTATTATCATGACCCTCAAGGGGTAGTGTCAAGCTCAATGCAAATGCTCCGGAGGAGCCTTCAGTGAAATCATATCAAATGATTACCGACACTTATGATCATATGGAACGGGAATACTTGCTAATTTAACATGCAAGGTAACATATCCTCAGTCATGGTCAAAGGGTTGCTTGCCTTGCTCACGTAAGTCCTCGGGGTCTTCGAGGTCTTCCACTCCAACTCCGAATACTTCATCTACCGTCAACTATCGTCGGAAACAACCATAGTAAGCCACATAGCAAGCAGAATAAAAGTGTTATATAAATAGAAGTTTTATTTTTCTTGGACCTCTCTGGTCATAAGAAAAATACCTGAAGCTTTGCCAAGGGGTTTTGGATCATCAGGGTGTCTGAATGGAAGGAAGGGAGGAATAGGTGATCATTGAAGAAGCCAACATAATTCATTCTGTTAAAAATGAGTGGAGGCACCCATTTAACAGAGCATGATTTTAGAAATATTTAGGAAGTGGTTTCACTGGATTTGGAGTTGAAATGAATACTCTAGGGATTTTCTACTATGGAGTAAATAGCAATAGGAAGCTATTTATTTTTACGCAACAGAATGGAGCTTGGTAAAAATGTTGACCAAGGCTCTAAAAATAGGAGATGATTTCAGAAGACCCTAGGAATTTAATCACTCCATTGGGAGTTGATTTGCATCCTAGGGGAATTTCCAAAGTGGGGTCAAATATGGACAAATTTGGATTTAAATGAAAATGCCACAAAAAGTGGGTAGGGAAAAATTAGCAAAACACTTATTTGGATAGGCCTCATTTTTAGGATCCTGTAGAAATTTGAATCATGCGATTTGGAGTTAGTATGATTTTACAATGGAATTTATAAGTTAAGAATAAAGGAAAAAGGAGAAGGGTACTTATCCCTCGAGCTAACTAGCGCCAAGGGCGGCAAATAAGCGAATGGGCCGGCCTGCTGGCTCGGCTTGGCGCGCAAGGCCATGCAGGAGACATATTCAATGGAATACGCCTCCAGCTGGAAGGAGGCGCAAAGCGCCCGGGCGCCTCCACTTATCTGGTGGGCCTCCGCCCTGGCTCGCTGACGAGGGAGCCCCGCGTGTAGGTGCTTCTGCTACCTCCCTCACTGGACACAGAGGGAGCCTAGGAGCGGGAGCTGGCCGGCGCGGGAGCATTCTCCGGCGGCTGCAGCCACCCTAGGCCGTGCCCCTACCACGAGGAGGCTCGGGGGTGTTAGCCACCCCCTTTCCCCTGCTCGGCGCCTGCAGGGGAGGGCCGCAAAGGCGCCGACGATGGAGCTTGCGGGGAGGCCGTCTACCCTTGGTTTCGGCACCAGGAGCGAAGCGGGAGGGCAGGAGGCGATGCGGAGGAGATGCGGTGGCCCAGGGGGTCTTCGGTAGGGGAGGAAGGAGGCGAGGGGAGGCTCCGAGCGCGCCAACCCCATGCGGAGGCCGGAGCACTACCCGCGGCCATGGGGAGAGGAGAGAGCCCAAGAGGAGAGGGGCTCGAGGGGTTTTTTTTTCAGGGAGAGAGCAAGCGAGGCTGCTGGACTCGGGGAGAGCCATCTAGGGAGGAGAAGACGATGGGAGAGCTCAAGGAGCCTCGGGAGCTCCTGGAGCACTCGTGGGCATGGGTGCCACGCATGCCTGAGGAGGCTTGGAAGCTAGCTAGTGGGTGGGGTGCTTTGAATGGTCAAGGGGAGACTCTGAGACACACCGGGGCATCCTGATTCAGCAATAGATGGGCTGGAGGAAAGCAACAAGGTGCAGAGCACCCATATTGCAGTCCAGGGTGGTGGTCACCACGGGCACCAGTGCCAACAGGGTTCTGGTGACTAGTCAAAGATGTCTGGGAGGTGGGGCATGCTATCTGGAATGTGAGTGAGGAGTTTGGCTTCAAGTGGAGTTGATTTGAATGGCTGTTGACTGAGGTAAACATTTCAGCAGGAAACTAGAGGCTGATACAAGTGGTTTTCACAGGCAGGGATGGGAGGTGAAACCATGTCCTGGAGCATGTGGTATAGATGGACTACACACCTGCAAAAATTCAGCTCAAGAAAAGAAGTGTAGCTAGCACTTGTTGTACAAAGCTACTTTTCAGCCAAAAATGAACTTGAAGAGGTGCTGCTCATTTTCTCCGCATGATCATGCCATATCTTTGTTTGAAATGAAGCATTTACATACTAGAGAGGCTCTGGAAAGAATTGGGAGCCTTGGGTTAGGCAGAAGAATGGGAAGAAGGGTAAAACAGTGCTGCCAAGGGTGAAAATGAGAGAAACTTAAAAAGGGTCCATCTCCGAGATTTGACCATTGGCCATGGGAATGTTAGTGGAGGTGAAATGTAACTATGCGAGGCTGTGGTAGAAAGTTGAGCTCAAGGGTAAAAGTGGAATGGGTAAAAGAAGCCAATTTAGTGAGTGCACACAAGGCGTTTGATCTGTGGTTAGGCTACCAGATGGATTCCAATGGCTATGAAACTTAACAGGGTCAAATAACAGATGAAAATAGGCTTGCACACGAAATTTGGGATTTGCTAGAGATGTTTTCCAATTTATACTTGAAAAACCCTAGAAATGGGCAGAAATGGGTTTCTGCTTAGAACCCTATTCAAATAAATTCCCACAAATCCAATATTTGGTGTAGGGTCATTATTTGAGCATTAAGGCATGCACAAAAAGTTTGAGGTCAATTGGAGAAACTTTATAATGTAAAGTTTACCAAAGTCAGAAATCAATAGAGAGGGTTTTGAGGGTCTTAGGACACATTCTTCTATTCTCCTTGGTGCACCACTTGGTGTGGATGCCTTATTGGAGTATTAGAACATGTCCACCAAATTTGAGCACAATTGGAGACACTTCACAATGTAGAGTTGCTCAAATTTGATTCTGAACAGATAGGGTTTTAGAGTCATTAGGGGAGCCAAATAATTTTGATTGAGATGAAACTTGGCAAGATCATCAAGAATATCATAGATGACATGATAGAATTTTACTGGAATTTATTGAGAATATTTCTTATAGAAATATTTCTAAAGCTTGAAATAGGCAGGAATGGTTTTGGGGGGTTTTGCCCAAAATTTTGAACATGACCATGTGTTGAAACTCATATATATGGAATAAATATATCCACTGAGTTTCCCTAAATTTTCTTAAATATTTCTTTCCTTCATAGAAGACCATTTCTGGCCTCACAGAAAGGCTTTTAAATAAAATAATAGAATAACTATTAAAATAATAATATGGTGATTTTTGGAAGACATTTTGATAATAGGTTTTAAATAAAATAATTGGTGCAAAAGAAATTCCCTAAATTGAGGACTTGTAGTACAAACCTCTTCTCAGGGGTTTGAAGTTTAATTCAAGGAAATTCTTTTTGGTGAAAATAATATTTGGTGAAAGTATATATTTATCCTAAACACATGGCATGATCATTAGACATGAGATCATGGAATGAGGAGGTGATTAGGAGGATGGCAAGAATTTAATGGGGAGCAATCACATGCATTCAAGCAAACAGGCAATCAATAGTCTCTCCAAGCATCAGAAGCATTCACAAAAAAAATTAATTGGTCCTAAATTTTGAAATTAGTTAAGTAGTCAGGAAGGCCAAAAACTGGGTGTTACACCACCTCAATACCTTGCTCGGAAATTTTATGACCCAAGACAATACCTTCATTTACCATGAATTGGCACTTCTCCCAATTCAAGACAAGATTTGTTTGCTCACATATCTATAAACTTGATCAAGGTTGCTTAAGCAATCATCAAAAGAAGTTCCATAAATAGTGAAATCATCCATGAAAACCTCAACAATCTTTTCCCAAAAATCGGAGAATATAGCAGTGATACATCTTTGAAAGGTAGCAGGTGCATTGCATAAACCAAAAGGCATACGCCTATCAGCATAGGTTCTAAAAGGATAAGTAAATGTGGTTTTCTCTTGATCAGGTTGTGACACACGTATTTGAGAAAAAACAGAATATCCATTTAGAAAGCAAAAGTGTGTGTGCTTCGGTAGTTTTCCTAGCATTTGATCTATGAAAGTTAAATGGTAATGATATTTTCAAGTAGCTTTATTTAATTTTCTAAAATCAATTACCACTCTATAGCCAGTCACAATCCTTTGTGGAATAAGTTCTTTTTTATCATTGGGAACAACAATAATACCTCCTTTCTTAGGAACACAATGAATGGGACTTGCCCATGTACAATCAGCTATAGGATATATTACCCCTTATTTCATTTTGGGATTCAGTCTTCGTTGGTGATCAACAACTGGTTTAGCATCTCGTTCCATATTAATCTTGTGCTCACAGAGAGTGGGACTAGTGCCCCTAAGTTCATCAAGAGTATACCCAATAGCAGCTTGGTGCTTCCTTAGAGTTCTCAACAATATCTTTTCTTTATGCTCTATAAGGTTAGCACTGATAATAACAGGATATATCTTCTTTTCATCAAGATAAACATATTTCAAAGTGTCAGGTAATTTCTTTAATTCAAACACATGATCACCCTTTGGTGAAGGAGGACCTCCTAGAGTTTCAATAGGCAAGTTGTGTTTAAGGATAGGTTGTTGTTGAAATAACATTTTATCTATTTCATTTCTTTCACGCATATGAATATCATTTTCACGGTCTAGTAAATATTGTTCTAATGGATCAGTAGGAGGAATGGAAGTAGAAGCAAGACCAATTATTTCATCTTCACAAGGGAATTCTTTATTATGGGGTTGCCTACTGAACTTAGAAATTAAACTCATGAGACATACCACCAAAATTAACACTGACAGTTTCCTTTTGTAAACCATTTTATCATTGACAGTGTCCAAGCAGGGTCTACCAGATATTATGAACAAAAATCATCTTGTGGTGAACTACAAACTAGAAAATCAGTAGGGCATTTTACCTTTCCACAAAGGACTTAAATATACCTAACAAACCCAAATGGTGTGATGGTGTCTCTATTAGCAAGTTCAATAGTAACATATATGTCTTCTATTCTAGTGGGTGCTATCTCATGAATAATTTCTTGATATAAGGTAAAAGGAATAGCACTAACACTAGAAACCATGTCACATAAACAACGGTAACGATGATCTCCTATTTTAACTAAGACGACAAGCATGCCAACAATAGGTTTATTTTTATCTTTAGTATCAGGTTTGGGAATTCTAGCAGCTTCATCACGGAGATAAATAACATGCCCATCAATATTATCGACCAACAGATCTTTAAACATAGCAATACTAGGTTTTACTTTGATATGCCGAGAGGGTTTAGTTGCTCTAACATAACTTTTGTTAACCACGGTTGAAGCTTTAGCATGTTCCTTTATCCTAATAGGGAAAGTTGCTTTCTCGATACAAGAAGTGGGCACAACTGGGTCAACATTGTAAATGACCAGTTTCATTTTCAAATTTAACTTGTTCCTCAACTATTTATTTAGTAGGTGGATGATATTTAAACCATTTCTCTTTAGGGAGATCAACATGAGTAGCAATGGTTTCACAAAGTGAGGCTACTATCTCAGAGTCAAATCCATACTTAGTGCTAGAATCATTGGAATCATTGGTATTCATAAAAGATTTAACACAATCAAACTCAAGTTCTATACCTGACTCTTTATCTTCGCCGAGTTCCCAATCTTCAAAGTTGCGTCTTTCCAAAAGAACCCACCTGAATTCAATAGTCTTCTTCATAAAAGAACCAATACAAGAAATATTGAGCATAGTTTGATCATTACGAGAAAGTCGAGCATAAAAATTGTGAATAATAATTTCTCTCTGGAGCTCCTGATTGGGGCATGAATATAAAATTGCGTTAAGCCTCCCCCAAGCTAGAGCGATACTTTGCCCTTCACGAGGCCAAAAATTATAGATATAATTCTGATCACGATGAACAAGATGCATAGGATAAATTTTTTGGTGAAACTCCAATTTCAATCGATTCCAATTCCAAGATCATGTATAATCACATAGCCTATACCATGTCAATGATTTTCCCCCAAAGTTAAAGGGAAACCATTTTTTGACATCATCTCCGAATAATCCTACAAGCTTAAATAATCCACAAACTTCATCCACATAGATTTGGTGCATATCGGGATGTGTTGTTCCATCTCCTACATAAGGATTAGCTAGCAGTTTCTCTATCATACCAGAAGGAATTTCATAACAAATATTTTCAGTAGGTTCAGTAGGTTGAGGGAAAACTCTTTGTGTTTCCATTCTAGGTGAAGACACCCCAAATAATCCCCTCAAAGGATCACTTTCCATAGTGAAAAGTGACAGTAAATTGCAGCACGTAATATAAATTTTCCCTTACCAAAGGCGCTACATGCGGGGGAATGTCGCATGGGAAACAAAATATTTCCTACGCTCACCAAAATCTATCTATGGAGATCAACAACTACGAGAGGGGCAGTGCATCTACATTCCCTTATAGATCGCTAGACGGAAGTATTGAGAAACGCAGTTGATGTAGTTGAACGTCTTCGCGATCCAATCACGATCTGTCCCAGGATCCGATCACGAAATCCCGACCATGTTTTGAACGGACAACACCTCCGTATTCGTTACACGTACAGCTGATGATGCCTTCACCACCTTGATCTAGTGAGCATGGGTGAAATAGCAGCTGAGTTCCTTGGCAATACGACGGCATGGTGGCGGCGGCGGTGGTGCTATTTCGACAAGCCTACGCCGAGCACTATCGAAACCGCAAACGGAGGAGAAAACGTTCCAGGGAGAGAGAGGGGCGCGAAGGTCATGGTGTGTCCTATTGGGGCACCCCTCCCCTCTATATATAGGTGAAGGGGCATGGGGAACAGGCCCTCCAAGCCCTAGGGCGCACACAAGGTGGGAGGAGGTGGAATCCTAGTCCTCCCCCTTCCCTTCCATACAGAGGTGGACTTTCTGCCTTTCCCAATTAGATGGGCCTTGAGGTACTTGTGCGCCTGGCCCAATAAGGCCAGGGCGTCCCCCCTCATACCATGCAAACCCTTGGGACGTGGTGGAACCCTTGGTGGACTTACGGACTCCTCCGGATGTTTTTGGAACATTCTACAAGCTTCCCGGTACAATACCAAAAAAACCAGAAACTTTTCCCGTAGCCAATATGTGACTTCCCATATATAAATCTTTACCTCCAGACTATTCTGGAGCTCCTCGGGACATCCGAGATCTCACCCGGGACACTAAACAATATTCGGTCACCAACATACATAACTCAACTATACTATCTCGTCACTGAATGTTAAGTGTGCAGACCCTTGGGGTTCGAGAACTATGTAGACATGACCGAGACACCTCTACGGTCAATAACCAATAGCGGGACCTGGATGCCCATATTGTTTCCTACTTATCTTATGAATGTCTATACCGGTCGAACCAACAATGTCAAGGATTCAATTAATCCCGTATGAAGTTCCCTTTGTCCATCTGTATATTACTTGCCCAAGATTCAATCATAGGTATCTCCATACCTAGTTCAATCTTGTTACCGACAAGTCTCTTTACTCGTTCCGTAAGACAAGATCCCATGACTAACTCCTTACCACATTGCTTTCAAAATTACTGCGATGTTGTATTACGGAGTGGGCCCCCAGATACCCCTCCGTCATACGGAGTGACAAAATTCGGTCTTGATCCATGCCAACTGCACAGACACCCTCACAGATTCCTATAGAGCATCTGTATAGTCACCCAGTTATGTTGTGACGTTTGATATAGACAAGGCATTCCTCCGGTGTCAGTTAGTTGCATGATCTCATGGTCATAGGAACAAATACATCGACATGGAGAAAGCAATAGCAGTAAACTGGATATGATCAAACGCTATGCTTAAGGTTTGGGTCTTGTCCATCACATCATTCTCATAATGATGTGATCCCGTTATCAAATGACAACTCATGTTTATGGCTAGAAACCTTAGACATCCTTTATCAATGAGCCAGTCCAGTAGAGGCTCACTAGGGACACAGTGTTGTCTATGTATCCACACATGTACTTGAGTTTCCAATTAATATAATTATAGCATGGATAATAAATGATTATCATGAACAAGGAAATATGATAATAACTACTTTATTATTGCCCCTAGGGCATATTTCCAATAGTCTCCCACTTTAACTAGAGTCAATAATATAGTTCAAATCACCATGTGATTAACACCCAATGAGTTCTGCGGTTTGTTTATGTTTTTCTTGTCAGAGAGGTTTTAGTCAAAGAATCTACAACATTCAGATTCGTGTGTACTTTGCAAATCTCCATGTCATAATGTAGATGATGTTACCATGCTCCACTTGGAGCTATTCCAAGTGTCTGCTCCACTATACGAATCGGGTTTGCTACTGAGAGTTATCCAGATTGGTGTCAAAGCTTGCATCGAGGTAACCCTTTACGAAGAACTCCTTTATCACCTCCATAAGAGAGAAACATTTCCTTAGTCGTCTAGTTTCTAAGGATAATTTTGATCGCTGCCCAGTGATCCACTCCTGCATCACTCTTGTACCCCTTGACACACTCATGGCAAGGCACACATCAGGTGCGGTACACAACATGTCATACTATAGAGCCTTCAACTAAGGCATAGGGGGTGTCCTTCGTCCTTTCTCTTTCTTCTCCCATGGTTGAGATTTGAGTCTTACTCAAATTCACACCTTACAATACAGACAAGAACTCCTTCTTTGACTTGATCCATTTTGAACTCCTTCAAAATCCTTTCAAGGTTTGTATTCATTCAAAGATTTATCAAAGCGTCCTAATATATCTTTATAGATCTTGATGCCCAATATTCAAGTAGCTTTATCCAGGTTTTCCTTTGAAGAAATCCTTTCAAACAACCCTTTATGGTTTCCAGAAATGCTACATCATTTCCGATCAACAATATGTCGACGACGTATACTTATCAGAAATTCTATAGTGCTCCCACTCACTTTCTTGTAAATAAAAGTTTCTTCTTCAACTTTGTATAAACCCAAAAGCTTTGATCACCTTATCGAAGTGCATATTCCAACTCCGAGATGCTTGCGCCACTACTTAAATGGATTTCTAGAGTTTGCATGCCTTTGAGCATCCTTAGGACCGACAAAACCTTCTGGTTGTATTACATACAACCTTTCCTCAACGAAATCGTTAAGGAAACAATGTTTTGACATCCATCTGCCAGATTTCATAACTGAAAAATGCAGCAACTGCTAACATAATTCCAACAGACTTTAGCATCGCTATGGTGAGAATTTCTCATCGTAGTCAACTCCTTGAACTTGTCAGAAACCTCTTTGCGACAAGTCGACCTTTATAAATGGTGGCATTTACCATCATCATCTGTCTTCATCTTAAAGATCCATTTGTACTTAATAGCCTTACGACCATCAGTAATTCTTCCAAAGTCCACACTTTGTTTTCATACATGGATCCTATCTTGGATTTCATGGCCTCTGGCCATTTGTTAGCATCCGGGCCCACCATCGCTTCTCCGTAGCTCGTAGGATCATTGTTGTTTACATGACCTCTAAGACGGGACTGTAGTACCACTAAGGAGCAGTACGCCTCCTAGTCGACCTTGATCTGAAGTGTTGTTATCACCATCACTAGCTTCCTCTTCTACACATGTAGGCGCCACAGGAACATCTTCCAGCACCCTGCTACTCTGTGGTTGAAGTGACGGTTTAGTAATCTTATCAAGTTCCTCCACCCTCCAACTCAATTATTTCAAGGGAAACTCTTTGTCGAGGAAGGACACGTTCTTGGCAACAAACACTTTGCCCTCAGATCTAAGATAAGAGGTATACCCAACCGTATCCTTTGGGTGTCCTATGAATACACACTTATCCTCTTTGGGTTTGAGCTTATCAGGCTCAAGCCTCTTGACATAGGCATCGCATCCCCAAACCATAAGAAACGACAACTTAGGTTTCTTGCCAAATCATAGTTCATACGGTGTCCTCTCAATGTATTTAGATGGTTCTCTATTTAAAGTGAATGTGGTTGCCTCTAATGCATAACCCTAAAATGATTGTGGAAAATCGGTAAGAGACATCATGGTTCGCACTATATCTAATAGAGTACGACTACGATGTAAGGACACACCATCAAACTATGGAATTCCAGGTGGAATGAGTCGTGAAACAATTTCCACATTGTATTAAATGTATACGAAACTCGTAACTCATATATTCACCTCCACGATCACATGGTAAACATTGTATCCTCTTGTCACGATGATCTTCAACTTCACTCTAAAATTGCTTGAACTTTTCAACATTTCAGACTTGTGATTCATCAAGTAAGTATACCCATATCTTACTCAAATCATTTGTGAAGGTAAGAAACTAATGATATCCACTGCATGCTTCATCACTCATTGGACTACATACATGAAAATGTATTATTTCCAATAAGTCACTTGCCCGTTCCATCTCACTCGAAAACTAGGCCTTCAGTCATCTTGCCCATGTGGCATGGTTTTCATGTCTCAAGCGATTCAATATCAAGTGAGTCCAAAAGATCCATTATCATGGATTTTCTTCATGCGTTTACAACAATAGGCATGGTTTGCATGTCTCAAATGATTCGAAATCGAGTGAGTCCAAAGATCCATCAGCATGGAGTTTCTTCATGCGTTTTACACCAACCCATGCCATTGCTTTGCCTTCGCTTTTCTTCCTCTCGGCATCAAAGGAGGGCATAGACCAATATTTAATTCTAAAAAACTCTTTATCGCTCGTCCTTAGGAAACGGACTCGCTTCGCTAACTCTAGGTGAATTTGCAAAACAGGGAAGAAGGGTATTTTATTTCGAAACTCAACCATTTTCGTAACCAGAACCGAACAAGGAAGCAGGGCGTAGACCCGTTACTTCTTACTATGGTGGAGGGGATGCCATTATTCCAATGCGTATTGACTACGTCATAGGAAAAATGATAGAGATTGCGTGGGAACACTTTCCGCTCGAGGAGAGGAATGCGGGTAGTAAGCGACATCCCCTTTGATTTATGTGTAAGTGGAACCATTCTGTTTTTTTTCTTCTCCAGATTCCGGCCAGTTGGAATTTGGCTCTTCTTTTTCCAACTGATACGACCGGTAGGAATTTGCCTCTTCTTTTCCCAACTGATATGGCCGGTAGGAATTTGCCTCTTCTTTTTCCAACTGATATGGTCGATAGGAATTTGCCTATGATTTTTCCAACTATATAACCTAAGCGGCAGTGCCACAGGTAAGTGGTACTATCATTACCAACTTTGCATCTTTTGGCATCAATTCTATGAACATGTGTATCACTATGATCGAGATTCAATAAACCATTCATCTTGGGTGCATGATCATATAAGATAGTATTCAGGTAAACAGAATAACCCATTATTCTCTAACTTACATAAATAATCGTCTCGCAATAAAAAAACAATATAATGTTCATGCTCAACATAGACACCAAATAACATTGGTTTATCACTAGTACTGAAGGTAGATGGTGCATGTGATGGTGATCACATCAATCTTGGAAACACTTCCAACACACATCTACACCTCACCCTTAGCTAGTCTCTATTTTATTCTACAACTCTTGTTTTGAGTTACTTAATATTAGGAACTCGACCGATATAAAATACCTAGGGGCTACAACGAGCACTAGTAAGGCACACAACAAATAACATGTATATCAAATATACTTTTGTTGACATCGCCATCCTTATCTGTGAAGTATTTGGGACAGTTCCCCTTGCAGTGATCGTTCCCCTCACAACAGAAGCACTCAGTCTCGAGTTTGGGTTCAACCTTGGGTTTCTTCACTAAAGTGACAACTGTCTTGCCATACTCGAAGTTTCCCTTCTTTCCCTTGCCCTTCTTTAAACTAGTGGTTTTACTAACCATCAACACTTGATGATCCTTCTTGATTTCTACCTTCGCGGTGTCAAACATCATGAATAGCTCAGGGATCATCATCTCCACCCCTAGGATGTTATAGTTCATCACGAAGATTCGATAGCTTGGCGATAGTGACTTGGATAACTATGTCAATCACTATCTTATCTGGAAGATCAACTCCCACTTGATTCAAGTGATTGTAGCACCCAAACAATCATTTGAGGTATTCTCCTTCATCATTCAGGCAAAAAATCTTGTCGGGGGTCTCCTACCTCTCAACACGAGCATGAATCTGAAATCCCAATTTCCGTTATTGGAACATCTCATATGCTCTGTGACGTTCAAAATGTATTTGAAGCCTTAATTCAAGGCCTTAAACCATGACGCGCTGAAGTATCAAGTAATCATCAAAAACATGTCTGACAGATGTTATTAACACCGACATACGACGCTTGAGGGGGTTGCACACCGAGTGGTGCATCAAGGACATAAGCCTTCTATGCAGCAATGAGGATAATCCTCAGTTTATGAACCTAGTCCGCATAATTGCCACCATCATCTTTCAACTTAGTTTTCTCTAGGAACGTATCAAAAATACAGGGGAGCTATAGTGCAAGCTATTGTTCTACAACATACTTTGCAAATACAACTTATACTAGGTTCATCATAATGAGTTCAATTAATCAAATTACATAGGAACTCCCACTCAACTCAACATCCCTCGGGTTGTTCAAGTGTTACATGATCCAAATCCACCAACCCAAGTCTGATCATCACGTGAGATGAGGTGCTTTCAATGGAAACATCTCCATGTTGATCATATCTACTATATGACTCATGTTCGACCATTCAGTCTCCCGTGTTCCGAGGCCATGTTCGTACATGCTAGGCTCGTCAAGTTTAACTCAAGTGTACTGCATGTGTAAAACTGGCTTACACCCGTTGTACGCAAACATAGAGTCTATCGCACCCGATCATCACGTGGTGCCTCGAAACAACGAACCTTCGCAATGGTGCACACTTGGGGATAACACAATTTTATCTTTAAATTTTAGTGAGGGACCATCTTACAATGTTACCATTCTCCTCAGAAAAATAAGATGCATAAAAGGATTAACGTCACATGAAAATCATAATAGTGACATGATATGGTCATCATCATCTTGTCCTTTTGATCTCCGTCTCCAAAGCACCGACATGATATCCATAGTCACCGACATGACACCATGATGTCCATCATCATGATCTACATCGTCGTGTTGCCATTGGGGTTGTTGCACCAACTATGCTTCTACCACTATTGCTAACTCATAGCGATCAAGTAAAGCAAAAAGGCACAAATAATTAAAGACAATCATATGGCTCCTGCCGGTTGCCGTACTCATGGACATGCAAGTCATGATAATTCTATACAAACCATGAACATTTCATACATCACATATATCTCATCATGTCCTTGGCCATATCATATCACAACATACCATGCAAAAAACAAGTTAGACGTCCTCTACTTTGTTATTGCACGTCTTACGTGGCTGCTATGGGTAATTAACAAGAACCGTTCTTACCTATGCAAAGCCAAAATGGTCATATTAAAGTTGCTATTTAACCTTCTACAAGGACTACCTCTGTCGAATATGATTCAACTAAAGTGGGAGCGATAGACACCTGCCGACCATCTTTATGCAACAAGTTGCATGTTAGTCGATGGAACTGGTCTCTCGTACGTGGACGAGTAAGGTTGGTCGAGGATGCTTGATCCCACAATACCGTCGAATCAAAATAAGACTAAGGAAAAATCAATCTCAATATCAACACCCACAAAGACTTTGTGTTCTACTCGTGCATATTATCTATGCACAGACCTAGCTCATGATGCGACTGTTGGAGAAAGTCGCATGGGAAACAAAAAAATACCTACGCTCACCAAGATCTATCTATGGAGATCAACAAGTACGTGAGGGAAAGTGCGTCTACCTACCCTTGTAGATCACTAAGCGAAATCGTTGACAAATGTTGTTGATGTAGTCGAACGTCTTCACGATCCAATCACGATCCGTCACGTGATCCCATCACGAACATCCCGATCAAGTGCCGAACAAATGACACCTCCGCGTTGAACACACGTTCAGCTCGATGACGCCTTCCCCACCTCGATCCAGTGAGCATGAGTGAAATATTAGCTGAGTTATCTGGAAACATGACGGCGCGGTGGCGGCGGCGGTGGTGCTATTCCGACAGGGCTACGCCGAGCGCTACTGAAAGCGCAAACAGAGGAGAAAATGATCTAGGGAGAGAGGGGCGCCAAGGGCTTGGTGTGTCCTCTTGGTGCGCCACCTCTCCTGTATATATAGGTGGAGGGGCGTGGGGAAGAGCCCCACCAAGCCGTAGGGCGCAACCAAGGCGGGAGGAGGTGGAATCCTAGTCCTCCTCCTGCCGTTCCATACAAAGGTTGATATTCCACCTTTCCCAACTGCATAGGCCTTGAGGGACTTGTGCGCCTGGACCAATAAGGCTAGGGCATCTCCCCTCAGACCATGCAAACCCTTGGGACGTGGTGGAACCCTTGGTGGACTTCCGAACTCCTTCGGAAGTTTATAGAACCTTCTAGAAGCTTCCCGATACAATACCAAAAAAACAAGAAACTTTTCCGGTAGCCAAAATATGACTTCCCATATATAAATATTTATCTTCGGGCTATTCTGGACATCCTCGAGATGTCTCGGATCTCATCCGGGACTCCAAACAACATTCGGTCACCAACATACATAAATCAACAATATTATCTCATCACCGAATGTTAAGTGTGCTGGCTCTGCGGGTTCTAGAACTATGTAGACATGACCGAGACACCTGTACGGTGAATAACCAATAGCAGGACCTAGATGACCATATTGGTTCCCTACATATTCTACGAAGATCTATATCGGTCGAACTAACGATGTCAAGGATTCAGTTAATCCCGTATGCAGTTCCCTTTGTCCGTCGGTATATTACTTGCTTTGATCATCGGTATCTCCGTACCTAGTTCAATCTCGTTACCAGCAAGTCTCTTTACTCGTTTCGTAATACAAGATCCCGTGACTAACTCCTTAGCCACATTTATTTCAAGCTTATTGTGATGTTGTATTACCAGGTGGGCCCTGAGATACCTTTCCGTCATACGAAGTGACAAATCCGAGTCTTGATCCATGCCAACTGCACAGACACCCTTGGAGATACGTGTAGAGCATCTTTATAGTCACCTAGTTACGTTGTGATGTTTGATACACACAAGGAATTCCTCCGGTGTTGGTGAGTTGCATGATCTCATGGTCATAGGAATAGATACATTGACATGCAGAAAGCAATAGCAGTAAACTGGATACTATCAAATGCTATGATTAAGTTTTGGTCTTGTCCATAACATCATTCTCCTAATGATGTGATCCCGTTATCAAATGACAACTCATGTCTACGGATAGGAAACCTTATCCATCTGTGATCAACGAGCTAGTCCAGTAGAGGATCACTAGGGACACAGTGTTATCTATCTGTCCTCAGATGTATTTGATATTCCAATCCGTACAATTAAATCATGGATAATAAATGATTATCATGAACACTGAAATATGATAATAACTACTTTATTATTGTCTATAGGGCATATTTCCAACACTTCACTCCCCGACAACTGTGCTAGAAAAGAGTCTTGATGACCCAAAAGTATAGGGGATCAATCGTAGTCCTTTCGATACGTAAGAGTGTCGAACACAATGAGGAGCAGAAGGAAATGACAAGCGGATTCTAGCAAGGTAATTTCTCCAAGCACTAAAATAGCGGTAACAAGTTGTTTGATACCAAGATAATTGTAACAAGTAACACATAGCAATATTAACAATAAGTGCAGCAAGGTAGCCCAATCCTTTTGTGGCAAAGGACAGGCCGGGACATTTTCTCATAATAGGCAAAGCGTTCTTGAGGGCACGCGAGCATTTCATCTAGTCACTTTCTTCATGTTGGACTAATTCGCATTCGGTACTAATTTGATATGTGGGTGGACCAGTGTTTGGGTGTTGTTCTCACTTGAACAAACCTCCCACTTATGATTAACCCCTTCGCAAGCATCCGCAACTATGAGAAAAGAATTAAAAATAAATTCTAACTATAGCGTTAAACGTAGGGATCCAAATCAGCCCCTCACGGAATAGCATATAAATTAGGGTCAAGTTTCTGTCTTTCTTGCAACCCATCATCTAATAACTACTCACAATGCATTCCCTTAGGCCCCAATATGGTGAAGTGTCATGTAGTCGATGTTCAGATAACATCACTAAGGGAATCACAACATTCGTACCATCAAAATATCGAACGAATATCAACTTCACATGACTTCTCACGTGGCCTCAAGAACAAAAGTAACTACTCATAAGTGATGAACATGCTCAAGATCAGTAGGGTATTAAATAGAATATTGGATCTGAACATCTGATCTTCCACCAAATAAACCATAAAGTATCAACTACAAGATGTAAACAACACTACTAGTCACCCCACATGTACCAATCTGAGGTTCCGGTACAATACTGAGCAGAAGAGATGAACTAGGGTTTTGAGAGGAGATGGTGTTGTTGAAGATGTTGATGAACATTGTCCTCCCCAAGATGAGAGGGTTGTTGGTGATGAAGATGGCCTGGATTTCCCCCTCCGGGAGGGAAGTTCCCCCAGCAGAATCGCTCCGCCAGAGGGAAAAAGTGCTCCTACCCAAGTTCCACCTCGAGACGGCAACTCTGTGTCTCGAAAGTCCTCTGCTTATTTTTTCTAGGTTAAAACTAAATATATACCAGAAGATGGTTACCAGAAGTGGGCCGGGTGTCCCACTACCCATCAGGGCACGCTAGGGGGGATGGTGTGCCATGGTGCCTAGTGGGCACCTGGCAGGCCCCGTCTAGTACTTCTTTCTTTCACTATTTTTATTTATTCCAAAAATATCTCCGTGGATTTTCGGCATAGTTGGAGATGTGCAGAACAGATATCTCTAATGCAGCTTTTTCAGGTCCAGAATTCCATCTATCGACATTCTCCCTCTTTGTGTAAACCTTGCAAATTATGAGGTAAAGGGCATTAAAATTACTCCATAAAGTGATATAATGCACAAAAACACTATAAAAGTAGCAAAATATGATGCATAATGGACGTATCAGCTCGCCGCTGACCACCTGATACGTCTCCAACGTATCTATAATTTTTGATTGTTCCATGATATTATATTATCATTTTAGAACACTTTTTATGCACTTATCTACCAATATATATTATTTTTTAGCACTAACATATTGGCCGAGTGCCCACTGTTAGTTGCTGTTTTCTGCATGTTTTTCCACTTTTCATGTTCCAGTACAAAATGAACCCCAATTGACCTGAAGCTATTTGTGAATTTTTTATAGACCAAAACAAGACCGTGGAGCATCAGAAGAAGGTAAGAGGGTGCATGAGGCCCCGACAAGCCAACAAGGGGAGGTTTGGGGGGTCGCACCCTGCTGGCTTGTGGCCGCCTTGTGGCTCTCTTGAAGCCGTTCTGTTGCCTATTGATACGTCCATTTTGCATCATGGTTTTATATCAATATTTATTGCATTATGGGCTGTTAATACACATTATGGTACAACACTTATGCCTTTTTCACTCTTATTTTACAAGGTTTACATGAAGAGGGGAATGCCGGCATCTGGAATTATGGACCAGAAAAGGAGCAAATCTAAGAGACCTATTCTGCACAACTCCAAAATTCCTGAAAACTTACGGAGAATTATTTTGGAATATATAAAAAATATTGGGTGAAAGAAATACATCAGGAGACCCACCAGGTGGCCACAAGCCAAGGAGCGCGTCATACCCCCCTAGGCGCGCCCTGCAGTCTTGTGGCCCCCTGGCAGGTCTCAAGTGCCCAACTTCTGCTATATGAAGGGTTTTGACCTGGGAAAAAAATATATCAGAACTTTTGGTGAGAAGCACCGCTGTCTCGAGGCGGAACTTAGGAGAACCAATCTAGAGCTCCGACGGAGCTATTCTCCCGGGGAAACTTCCCTCCCAGAGGGGGAAATCGAAGCCATCGTCATCACCAACGATCCTCTCATCGAGAGGGGGTCAATTTTCATCAACATCTTTATCAGCACCATCTCCTCTCCAAACCCTAGTTCATCTCTTGTAACCGATCTTTGTCTCAAAACCTTTGATTGGTACATGTGAGTTGCTAGTAGTGTTGATTACTCCTTGTAGTTGATGCTAGTTGGCTTACTTGGTGGGAGATCATATGTTCAGATCCTTAATGATTATTAATACTCCTCTGATTATGAACATGAATATACTTTGTGAGTAATTATGTTTGTTCCTGAGGACATGGGATACATCTTACTATAAGTAATCATGTGAATTTAGTATCCGTTCAATATTTTGATGAGATGTATGTTGTCTCTCCTCTAGTGGCGTCATGTGAACATCGACTACATGACATTTCACCATTATTTGGGCTAGGCGAAGGCATTGGGAAGTAATAAGTAGATGATGGGTTGCTAGAGTGACAGAACCTTAAACCGTAGTTTATGCGTTGCTTCGTAGGGGGCTGATTTGGATCCATATGTTTCATGCTATGATTAGATTTATCTTAATTCTTCTTTTGTAGTTGCGGGTGCTTGCGAGAGAAGTTAATCATAACTGGGATGTTTCTCCAAGTAAGGGCAGCACCCAAGCACCAGTCAACCCACATACCAAATTATCAAAGTAATGATTGCGAATAATATGAGCATGATGAAAACTAGCTTGACAGAAATTCCCATGTGTCCTCGGGAGCGCTTTCCGTTATAGAGTTTGTACAGGCTTGTCCTTTGATACAAAACTATTGGGACACTTTGATGCACCATTATTTCATTTGTTACTTGCTACCCGTTACTAATTACCTTATCACAAAACTGTGTGTTACCTATAATTTCAGTGCTTGTAGAGAATACCTTACTGAAAACCGCTTTTCATTTCCTTCTGCTCTCGTTGGCTTCGACACTCTTACTTATCGAAAGGACTACAATAGATCCCCAACACTTGTGGGTCATGGAGACTCTTTTCTGTCACCATTGCCGGGGAGTGAAGCGCCTTTGGTGAGTGGAACTTGGTAAGGACAAATTTATATATTGTACTGAAATTTACTATCACTTGTCACTATGGAAAATAATGCATTGAGGGGCTTGTTCGGGGTATCTTCACCCCGACCGGAAGCACAAAGAGATGCTCCTCAACCTACTGCACCTACTGAAAATATTTATTATGAAATTCCTTCGGGTATCAGAGAAAAACTGCTAGCTAATTTTTATGCAGGAGATGGAACACTACATCCTGATTTGCATCTAATCTATGAGGATGAGGTTTGTGGATTATTTTAGCTTGAAGGTCTGTCCGAGGATGATGTCAAGAAGAATGTCTTTCATTTATCTTTGAACGAGAAGGCATTGACGTGGTATAGGCTATGTGATGATATTGGATCATGGAACTACAACCGATTGAAAATCGAATTTCATCAGAACTTTTATCCTATGCATCTAGTTCATCGTGATCGGAATTATATTTATAATTTTTGGCCTCGTGAAGGAGAAATATGTTGGAAATATGCCCTAGAGGCAATAATAAATTAGTTATTATTATATTTCTTAGTTCATGATAATCGTTTATTATCCATGCTATAATTGTATTGATTGGAAACACAATACTTGTGTGGATACATAGACAAAACATTGTCCCTAGTAAGCCTCTAGTTGACTAGCTCGTTGATCAAAGATGGTCAAGGTTTCCTGGCCATAGGCAAGTGTTGTCACTTGATAACGGGATCACATCATTAGGAGAATCATGTGATGGACTAGACCCAAACTAATAGACGTAGCATGTTGATCGTGTCATTTTGTTGCTACTGTTTTCTGCGTGTCAAGTATTTGTTCCTATGACCATGAGATCATATAACTCACGGACACCGGAGGAATGCTTTGTGTGTATCAAACGTCGCAACGTAACTGGGTGACTATAAAGATGCTCTAGAGGTATCTCCGAAGGTGTTCGTTGAGTTAGTATAGATCGAGACTGGGATTTGTCACTCCGTGTGACGGAGAGGTATCTCGGGGCCCACTCGGTAATACAACATCACACACAAGCCTTGCAAGCAATGTAACTTAATGTAAGTTGCGGGATCTTGTATTACGGAACGAGTAAAGAGACTTTCCGGTAAACGAGATTGAAATAGGTATGCGGATACTAACGATCGAATCTCGGGCAAGTAACATACCGAAGGACAAAGGGAATGACATACGGGATTATATGAATCCTTGGCACTGAGGTTCAAACGATAAGATCTTCGTAGAATATGTAGGATCCAATATGGGCATCCAGGTCCCGCTATTGGATATTGACAGAGGAGTCTCTCGGGTCATGTCTACATAGTTCTCGAACCCGCAGGGTCTGCACACTTAAGGTTCGACGTTGTTTTATGCGTATTTGAGTTATATGGTTGGTTACCGAATGTTGTTCGGAGTCCCGGATGAGATCACGGACGTCACGAGGGTTTCCGGAATGGTCCGGAAACGAAGATTGATATATAGGATGACCTCATTTGGTTACCGGAAGGTTTTCGTGCATTACCGGAAAAGTTTCGGGCTCATCGGTAGTGTACCGGGAGTGCCGGGAGGGGTGCCGGGGACCATCGGGAGGGGTGTCACGCCCCAAGGGGTCTCATGGGCTATGGGAAGAGATAAACCAGCCCCTAGTGGGCTGGAATAAGTTCCCACTAAGGCCCATAAGGTTTGAGAAGGAAAAAACACAAGGTGGAAAGAGTTTCCAAGTGGGAAGGTGGAATCCTACTCCAAGTAGGATTGGAGTAGGACTCCTCCACCTCCAATTTCGGCCAAACCTTTAGGTTTTGAGGCTGCCTCCTCCCCTCCCTCCCACCTATATATATGGAGGTTTTAGGGCTGATTTGAGACGACTTTTCCACGGCAGCCCGACCACATACCTCCACGGTTTTTCCTCTAGATCGCGTTTCTGCAGAGCTCGGGCGGAGCCCTGCTGAGACAAGGTCATCACCAACCTCCGGAGCGCCGTCACGCTGCCGGAGAACTCTTCTACCTCTCCGTCTCTCTTGCTGGATCAAGAAGGCCGAGATCATCGTCGAGCTGTACGTGTGCTGAACGCGGAGGTGCCGTCCGTTCGGTACTAGATCGTGGGACTGATCGCGGGATTGTTCGCGGGGCGGATTGAGGGACGTGAGGACGTTCCACTACATCAACCGCGTTCTCTAACGCTTCTGCTGTACGGTCTACAAGGGTATGTAGATCACTCATCCCCTCTCGTAGATGGACATCACCATGATAGGTCTTCGTGCGCGTAGGAAAATTTTGTTTCCCATGCGACGTTCCCCAACAGTGGCATCATGAGCTAGGTTCATGCGTAGATGTCTTCTCGAGTAGAACACAAAAGTTTTTGTGGGCGGTGATGTGCGTTTTTCTGCCCTCCTTAGTCTTTTCTTGATTCCGCGGTATTGTTGGATTGAAGCGGCTTGGACCGACATTACTCGTACGCTTACGAGAGACTGGTTTCATTGCTACGAGTAACCCCGTTGCTCAAAGATGACTGGCAAGTGTCGGTTTCTCCAACTTTAGTTGAATCGGATTTGACCGAGGAGGTCCTTGGATGAGGTTAAATAGCAACTCATATATCTCCGTTGTGGTGTTTGCGTAAGTAAGATGCGATCCTACTAGATACCCATGGTCACCACGTAAAACATGCAACAACAAAATTAGAGGACGTCTAACTTGTTTTTGCAGGGTATGCTTGTGATGTGATATGGCCAACGATGTGATGTGATATATTGGATGTATGAGATGATCATGTTGTAATAGATAATATCGACTTGCACGTCGATGGTACGGCAACCGGCAGGAGCCATAGGGGTGTCTTTATAACTAACGTTTGTGCTTGCAGATGCGTTTACTATTTTGCTAGGACGTAGCTTTAGTAGTAATAGCATGAGTAGCACGACAACCCCGATGGCGACACGTTGATGGAGATCATGATGATGGAGATCATGGTGTGACACCGGTGACAAGAAGATCGTGCCGGTGCTTTGGTGATGGAGATCAAGAAGCACGTGATGATGGCCATATCATGTCACTTATAAATTGCATGTGATGTTAATCCTTTTATGCACCTTATTTTGCTTAGAACGACGGTAGCATTATGAGGTGATCTCTCACTAAAATTTCAAGACGAAATTGTGTTCTCCCCGACTGTGCACCGTTGCTACAGTTCGTCGTTTCGAGACACCACGTGATGATCGGGTGTGATAGACTCAACGTTCACATACAACGGGTGCAAAACAGTTGCGCACGCGGAACACTCGGGTTAAGCTTGACGAGCCTAGCATGTGCAGACATGGCCTCGGAACACATGAGACCGAAAGGTCGAGCATGAATCGTATAGTTGATATGATTAGCATAGAGATGCTTACCACTGAAACTATTCTCGACTCACGTGATGATCGGACTTGAGATAGTGGATTTGGATCATGTACCACTCAAATGACTAGAGAGATGTACTTTTTGAGTGGGAGTTCTTAAGTAATATGATTAACTGAACTAATTGTCATGAACATAATCTAATGGTCTTTGCGAATTACGATGTAGCTTGCGCTATAGCTCTACTGTTTTATATGTTCCTAGAGAAAATTTAGTTGAAAGTTGATAGTAGCAAACTTTGCAGACTCAGTCTGTAAAACCGAAGATTGTCCTCGTTGCTGCACAAAAGGCTTATGTCCTTAATGCACCACTCGGTGTGCTGCACCTCGAGCGTCGTCTGTGGATGCTGTGAACATCCGACATACACGTTTCTGATGACTACACGATAGTTCAGTACAAAAATACTTAATGGCTTAGAAGCAAGGCGCCGAAAACGTTGTAAAACGTCACGGAACATAAGTGATGTTCTAAAGAGATGAAATTATGATTTCATGCTTGTGCCCTTGTTAAGAGGTACGAGACCTCCGACAAGATTCTTTGTCCACAAAGCACAGGAGAAAAGGCTCAATCGTTGAGCATGTGCTCAGATTGTCTGAGTACGACAATCGCTTGAATCAAGTGGGAGTTAATCTTCCAGATGAGATAGTGATAGTTCTCCAAAGTCACTGCCACCAAGCTGTGAGAGCTTCGTGATGAACTATAACATATCAAGGATACATACAATGATCCTTGAGCGATTCGCGATGTTTGACACTGCGAAAGTAGAAATCAAGAAGGAGCATCAATAGTTGATGGTTTGTAAAACCACTAAGTTTCAAGAAAGGCAAGGGCTAGAAGGGATACTTCGTGAAATGGGAAAACAGTTGCTGCACTAATGAAGAGACCCAAGATTAAACCCAAACCCGAGACTAAGTGCTTCTGTAATGAGGGGAACAATCACTGAGGCGGAGCAACTCAAGATACTTGGTAGATAAGAAGGCTGGCAAAAGTCGAAAGAAGTGTATTTGATATACATGATGTTGATGTGTACTTTACTAGTACTCCTAGTAGCATGAGGGTATTGGATACCGGTTCGGTTGCTAAGTGATTAGTGACGCGAAATGAAAGCTACGACATAAACGGAGACTAGCTAAAGGCGAGGTGACGATACGTGTTGGAAGTGTTTCCAAGATTGATATGATCAAACGTCGCACGCTCCCTCTACCATCGGGATTGGTGTTAAACCTAAATAATTGTTATTTGGTGCTTGCGTTAAGCATGAACATGATTGGATCGTGTTTATTGCAATACGGTTATTCATTTAAAGAGAATAATGGTTACTCTATTTTCTTGAATAATCACCTTCAATGGTTTATTGAATCTCGATCGTAGTGTTACACATGTTCATGATATTGGTGCCAAAAGATACGAGTTGATGATGATAGTACCACTTACTTGTGGCACTACCGCTTGAGTCATGTTAGTATAAATTGCATGAAGAGGCTCCATGCTGATGGATCTTTGTACTCACCTGATTTCGAATCACTAGTGACATGCGAATCATACCACATGAGCAAGGCCTTGTTTTCATTGAGATGAAATAAGATAGTAACTTGTTGGAAGTGATACATTTTGATGTATGCAGTCCAATGGGTGCTGAGGCACGCAGTGGATATCATTATGTTCTTGCTTCACTGACGATTTGAGTAGATACAGGAGTATTTACTTAATGAATCACAAGTCTGAAATGTTGAAAAGTTCAATTCCGTTTCAGAGTGAAGTTCGTCGTAACAAGAGGATAAACTGTCTACGATATGATCATGGAAATGAATATCTGAGTTACGAGTTTTGGTACACAGTTAAGACAATGTGGAAATTGTTTCGCAGTTCATGCCACCTGGAACATCATAGTGTGATGATGTGTCTGAACGTCATAGCCACGCACTATTTGGTATGGCGCATACTATGATGTCTCTTATCGAATTACCACTATCGTTTATGGGTTATGCATTAGATACAACCGCACTCACTTTAAATAGGGCACCGCGTATTTCCGTTGAGATGACACAGTATAGACTGAGGTTTAGAGAAATCTAAACTGTCGTTTCTTGAAAGTTTGGGGTTTCGACACTTATGTGAAAAAGTTTCAGTCTGATAAACTCGAACCCAAAGCGGATAAATGCATCTTCATAGGATATCCAAAACAGTTGGGTACATCTCCTATCTCAGATCCGAAAGCAAAGTGTTTGTTTCTAGAAACGGATCCTTTCTCGAGGAAAGGTTTCTCTCGAAAGAATTGAGTGGGAGGGTAGTAGAACTTGATGAGGTTATTGAACCATCACTTCAACCAGTGTGTAGCAGGGCGCAGGAAGTTGTTCATGTGGCGCCTACACCAATTGAAGTGGAAGCTGATGATGATGATCATTCAGCTTCGAATCAAGTTACTACAAACCTCGTAGGTCGACAAGGTCGCGTACTGCTGCAGAGTAGTACGGTAACCCTGTTTTGGAGGTCATGTTGTTGAGCAACAGTGAACCTACGAGTTATGGAGAAAGCGATGGTGGGCCCAGATTCCGACAAATGGCTGGAAGCCATGAAATCCGAGAGAGGATCCATGTGTGAAAACAAAGTGTAGACTTTGGTAGAACTACTTGATGGTCATAGGACTATTGAGTAAAAATGGATCTTTAAAAGAAGACAGGCGATGATGGTGATAAGTCACTATTAAGAAAAGCACGACTTGTCGCAAAGATGTTTTCGATAAGATCAAACAGTTGACTATGATGAGACTTTCTCACTCATAGCGATGCTAAAAGTCTGTTAGAATTATGTTAGTTGTTGATGCATTATTTATGAAATATTGCACATAGGATATCAAAACATTGTTTTCTCGACGGTTTCCTTGAGCAAACATTGTATGTGATACAACCAGAAGGTTTTGTCGATCCTAAAGATACTAGCAAGTATGCAAGCTCCAGTGATCCTTCAATGGACTGGTGCAAGCATCTCGGAGTTGGAATATACACTTTGATGAGATGATCAAAGATTTTGGGTTTGTACAAGGTTTATGAAAAACTTGTATTTCCAAAGAAGTGAGTGGGAGCACTATAGAATTTCTGATAGGTATATGTGGTTGACATATTGTGGATCAGAAGTAATGTAGAATTTCTGTAAAGCATACTAGGTTGTTTGAAAGAAGTTTTCAAAGGAGTACCTGGATTACGCTACTTGAACGTTGAGCATCAAAGATCTATGGAGATAGATCGAAAACGCTTAATAGAAGTTTCAACAAGATGCATGCCTTGACAAGTTTTTGAAAGAGTTCAAAATAGACCAGCAAAGAAGGAGTTCTTGGTTGCGTTGTGAGGTGTGAATTTGAGTAAGACTCCAAACCCGACCACGGCAGAATAAAGAGAATAGACGAAGGTCGTCTTCTATGCCTTAGCCGTAGAATCTAAAGTATGCCATGCTGTGTACCGCACCTGAAGTGTGCCTTGAGTCAAAGTATGTTGAGAAGTACACAGAGTGATCCCTGATTGAATCACTAGCAGCGGTCGAAATTTATCCTTAGTAACTAATGGACTAAGGAATTTTTCTCGATTATGGAGGTGGTTAAAGAGTTTGTCGTAAAGGGTTACGTCAATGCAAGCTTTGACACTAATCCGGATAACTATGAGTAGTGAAACGGATTCGTATAGTAGAGTAGATATTTGGAGCATTTCCGAATAGCACGTAGTAGCAGCATCTATAAGATGACATAAAGATTTGTAAAGAACGCACGAATCTGAAAGTTTTAGAACCGTTGACTAAAACCTCTCTCACGAGCAAGACGTGATCAGACCCCATAACTATATGGGTGTTGGATTCGTTGGAATCACATGGTGATGTGAACTAGATTATTGACTCTAGTGCAAGTGGGAGACTGTTGGAAATATGCCCTAGAGGCAATAATAAATTAGTTATTATTATATTTCTTAGTTCATGATAATCGTTTATTATCCATGCTATAATTGTATTGATTGGAAACACAATACTTGTGTGGATACATAGACAAAACATTGTCCCTAGTAAGCCTCTAGTTGACTAGCTCGTTGATCAAAGATGGTCAAGGTTTCCTGGCCATAGGCAAGTGTTGTCACTTGATAACGGGATCACATCATTAGGAGAATCATGTGATGCACTAGACCCAAACTAATAGACGTAGCATGTTGATCGTGTCATTTTGTTGCTACTGTTTTCTGCGTGTCAAGTATTTGTTCCTATGACCATGAGATCATATAACTCACGAACACCGGAGGAATGCTTTGTGTGTATCAAACGTCGCAACGTAACTGGGTGACTATAAAGATGCTCTACAGGTATCTCCGAAGGTGTTCGTTGAGTTAGTATAGATCGAGACTGGGATTTGTCACTCCGTGTGACGGAGAGGTATCTCGGGGCCCACTCGGTAATACAACATCACACACAAGCCTTGCAAGCAATGTAACTTAATGTAAGTTGCGGGATCTTGTATTACGGAACGAGTAAAGAGACTTGCCGGTAAACGAGATTGAAATAGGTATGCGGATACTAACGATCGAATCTCGGGCAAGTAACATACCGAAGGACAAAGGGAATGACATACGGGATTATATGAATCCTTGGCACTGAGGTTCAAACGATAAGATCTTCGTAGAATATGTAGGATCCAATATGGGCATCCAGGTCCCGCTATTGGATATTGACCGAGGAGTCTCTCGGGTCATGTCTACATAGTTCTCGAACCCGCAGGGTCTGCACACTTAAGGTTCGACGTTGTTTTATGCGTATTTGAGTTATATGGTTGGTTACCGAATGTTGTTCGGAGTCCCGGATGAGATCACGGACGTCACGAGGGTTTCCGGAATGGTCCGGAAACGAAGATTGATATATAGGATGACCTCATTTGGTTACCGGAAGGTTTTCGTGCATTACCGGAAAAGTTTCGGGCTCATCGGTAGTGTACCGGGAGTGCCGGGAGGGGTGCCGGGGACCATCGGGAGGGGTGTCACGCCCCAAGGGGTCTCATGGGCTATGGGAAGAGATAAACCAGCCCCTAGTGGGCTGGAATAAGTTCCCACTAAGGCCCATAAGGTTTGAGAAGGAAAAAAACACAAGGTGGAAAGAGTTTCCAAGTGGGAAGGTGGAATCCTACTCCAAGTAGGATTGGAGTAGGACTCCTCCACCTCCAATTTCGGCCAAACCTTTAGGTTTTGAGGCTGCCTCCTCCCCTCCCTCCCACCTATATATATGGAGGTTTTAGGGCTGATTTGAGACGACTTTTCCACGGCAGCCCGACCACATACCTCCACGGTTTTTCCTCTAGATCGCGTTTCTGCAGAGCTCGGGCGGAGCCCTGCTGAGACAAGGTCATCACCAACCTCCGGAGCACCGTCACGCTGCCGGAGAACTCTTCTACCTCTCCGTCTCTCTTGCTGGATCAAGAAGGCCGAGATCATCGTCGAGCTGTACGTGTGCTGAACGCGGAGGTGCCGTCCGTTCGGTACTAGATCGTGGGACTGATCGCGGGATTGTTCGCGGGGCGGATCGAGGGACGTGAGGACGTTCCACTACATCAACCGCGTTCTCTAACGCTTCTGCTGTACGGTCTACAAGGGTATGTAGATCACTCATCCCCTCTCGTAGATGGACATCACCATAATAGGTCTTCGTGCGCGTAGGAAAATTTTGTTTCCCATGCGACGTTCCCCAACAAAATAATCGCTCAATCTTGGGGGAGGATTAAGTCAATGTTATATTCATGCCCCAATCATGATCTCCCGAGAGAAATTACTATTCATAATTTTTATGCTCGGCTCTCTCGTAATTATCAATCCATGCTCGATACTTCTTGTGTTGGTTCCTTTGCGAAGAAAGATATTGAATTCAAATGGGACTTATTGGAAAGAATTAAACACAACTCTGAAGATTTGGAACTCGACGAAGATAATGAGTCAGGTATAAGACTTAAGTTTGATTGTGTTAAATCCTTTATAGACACCGATGCTTTTCATGATTCTAGCACTAAATATGGACTTGACTGTGAGGTAGTAGCTTCATTCTGTGAATCTCTTGCTACTCATGTTGATCTCCCCAAGAATAAGTGGTTTAAATATCATCATACCATTTAAGTTAAAGTGGTTGAACCTATTAAACTTGAAGAAGACACTATTATTTATAATGCTGATCCTGTTATTCCTACCGCTTATATTGAGAAACCACCCTTTCGTGTTAGAATAAAGGAACATGCTAAAGCTTCAACTATTGTTCGTAAGAGTTGTACTAGAACACATATACCTCCTGAACAAATTAAAGTTGAACCTAATATTGCTATAGTTAAAGATCTCTTGGTTGATAATATTGATGGGCAGGTCATTCATTTATGTGATGAAGCTGCTAGAATTGCTAGACCTGATACTAAAGGTAAACTTAGACCTATTGTTGGTGTGCCTGTTGTTTCTATTAAAATAGCAGATCATTGTTATCATGCCTTATGTGATGTGGGTGCTAGTGTTAGTTCAATTCCCTTTACCATATACCAAGAAATTATGAATGATATTACACCAGCTGAATTAGAAGAAATTGGTATTGCCATCAAGCTTGCTAATAGAGATACTATTGCACTAATTGGGATTGTTAGAGATGTTGAAGTCTTGTGTGGGAAAATAATGTATCCTACTAATTTCTTGTTCTTGTTTCCCCACAAGATGATTTTTGTCCCATTATATTCGATAGACCCTTCTTGAATACTGTTAATGCTAAGATTGATTGTGAGAAAAAAATGGTTACTGTAAGTTTTGGGGATGCATGTGTCTCGTGAGTTCAGTTTGTCTAAATTTCATAGACAACCCCATGACAAAGAATTTCCTAGTAAAGATGAAATTATTGGTCTCGCTTCTATCGCTGTGCCTCCTACTGATCCCTTAGAAAAATATTTGCTAGACAATGAAAATGATATGCATATGAATGAAAGAAATGAAATAGATAAGATTTTCTTTGATCAGCAGCCTATCTTTAAACACAACCTTCATGTTGAAATACTTGGGGATCCTTCTCCACCCAAGGGAATCCCGTGTCTGAGCTTAAACAATTACCTGATACTCTGAAGTATGCTTATATTGATGAAAAAGAAATATATCCTGTTATTATTAGTGCTAACCTTTCTGAGCATGAAGAGAAGAGATTATTGAAAACTTTGAGGAAGCATCGTGCCGCTATTGGATATACTCTTGATGATCTTAAGGGCATTAGTCCCACTCTATGTTAGCACAAATTCAATATGGAGCCTGATGCTAAACTAATTGTTGATCACCAATGACGATTAAATCATAAAATGAAGGAAGTGGTAAGAAATGAAATACTAAAGCTTCTGGAGGCAGGTATAATTTATCCTATTTTTGATAGTAGATGGGTTAGTCCCGTTCATTGTGTCCCTAAAAAGGGAGGTATTACCGTTGTTACTAATGATAAATATGAATTGATCCCTCAAAGAATTGTTACAGGATATAGAATGGTAATTGATTTTAGGAAATTAAATAAGGCTACTAGGAAAGATCAATACCCGCTAATTTTTATTGGTCAAATGCTAGAAAGACTATCCAAACGTACACATTTTTGCTTTCTAGACGGTTATTCTGGCTTCTCTCAAATACCTATGTCAAAAGAGGATCAAGAGAAGACCACTTTTACTTGCCCTTTTGGCACCTTTGCTTATATACGTATGCCTTTTGGTTTATGCAATCCACCTGCTTGTTGAGGAACGTCGCATGGGAAACAAAAATTTTCCTACGCGCACGAAGACCTATCATGGTGATGTCCATCTACGAGAGGGGATGAGTGATCTACGTACCCTTGTAGATCATACAGCAGAAGCGTTAGTGAATGCGGTTGATGTAGAGGAACGTCCTCACGTCCCTCGATCCGCCTTGTGAACAATCCCGCGATCAGTCCCACGATCTAGTACCGAACGGACGGCACCTCCGCGTTCAGCACACGTACAGCTCGACGATGATCTCGGCCTTCTTGATCCAGCAAGAGAGACGGAGAGGTAGAAGAGTTCTCCGGCAGCGTGACGGCGCTCCGGAGGTTGGTGATGACCTTGTCTCGGCAGGGCTCCGCCCAAGCTCCGCAGAAACGCGATCTAGCGGAAAAACCGTGGAGGTATGTGGTCGGGCTGCCGCGGGAAAGTCGTCTCAAATCAGCCCCAATACCTCCGTATATATAGGTGGGAGGGAGGGGACCTTGCCTTGGGGCTCAAGGAGCCCCAAGGGGGTCGGCCGAGTCCAAGGGGGGAAGGCTCCCCCCCCAACCGAGTTGGACTTGATTTGGTGGGTGGGAGTCCTTCCCTTCCTTCCCACCTCCCTTTTTTTTCTTTCTCTTTGATTTTCCTTTGCATGGCGCATAGGGCCCTTTTGGGCTGTCCCACCAGCCCACTAAGGGCTGGTGCGCCACCCTTATGGCCTATGGGCTTCCCCGGGGTGGGTTGCCCCCCCCGGTGAACTCCCAGAACCCATTCGTCATTCCCGGTACATTCCCGATAACTCCGAAAACCTTCCGGTAATCAAAATGAGGTCATCCTATATATCAATCTTCGTTTCCGGACTATTCCGGAAACCCTCGTGACGTCCGTGATCTCATCCGGGACTCCGGACAACATTCGGTAACCAACCATATAACTCAAATACGCATAAAACAACGTCGAACCTTAAGTGTGCAGACCCTGCGGGTTCGAGAACTATGTAGACATGACCCGAGAGACTCCTCGGTCAATATCCAATATCGGGACCTGGATGCCCATATTGGATCCTACATATTCTACGAAGATCTTATCGTTTGAACCTCAGTGCCAAGGATTCATATAATCCCGTATGTCATTCCCTTCGTCCTTCGGTATGTTACTTGCCCGAGATTCGATCGTCAGTATCCGTATACCTATTTCAATCGCGTTTACCGGCAAGTATCTTTACTCGTTCCGTAATACAAGATCCCGCAACTTACACTAAGTCACATTGCTTGCAAGGCTTGTGTGTGATGTTGTATTACCGAGTGGGCCCCCGAGATACCTCTCCGTCACACGGAGTGACAAATCCCAGTATTGATCCATACTAACTCAACTGACACCTTCGGAGATACCTGTAGAGCATCTTTATAGTCACCCAGTTACGTTGCGACGTTTGATACACACAAAGTATTCCTCCGGTGTCAGTGAGTTATATGATCTCATGGTCATAGGAATAAATACTTGACACGCAGAAAACTGTAGCAATAAAATGACACGATCAACATGCTACGTCTATTAGTTTGGGTCTAGTCCATCACGTGATTCTCCTAATGACGTGATCCAGTTATCAAGCAACAACACCTTGTTCATAATCAGAAGACACTGACTATGTTTGATCAACTGGCTAGCCAACTAGAGGCTTGCTAGGGACGGTGTTTTGTCTATGTATCCACACATGTAAATGAGTCTTCATTCAATACAATTATAGCATGGATAATAAACGATTATCTTGATACAGGAATTATAATAATAACTATATTTATCATTGCCTCTAGGGCATAATTCCAACACTGCTACCTTTCAAACATGTATGATGGCTATATTCTTTGATTTTGGTGAAAAGATTGTTGAGGTTTTCATGGATTATTTTTCCATTTACGAACTAGTTTGATGATTGCTTGAGACACCTTGATCGAGTTTTGCAGAGATGTGAAGAAACTAATCTTGTCTTGAAATGGGAGAAGTGCCACTTTATGGTTAATGAAGGCATTGTCTTGGGACACAAAATCTCCGAAAGATGTATTGAAGTTGATAAAGCTAAAGTCGATGCTATTGAAGAAATGTTGTGTCCAACAGATATCAAAGGTATAAGAAGTTTCCTTGGTCATGTTGGTTTCTATAAGAGATTTATTAAAGACTTCTCTAAGATTTCTAAGACTCTCACTAATCATTGGCAAAAGGATGTTCCATTCATTTTTGATGATGATTGTGTAGAAGCATTTGAAATTCTTAAGAGAGCCTTGATCACTGCACCTGTTGTTCAACCACCTGATTAGAACCTACCCTTTGAAATTATGTGTGATGCCAGTGATTATGTTGTTGGTGTTGTTCTAGGGCAAAGAGTTGATAAGAAATTAAATGCCATCCATTACGCTAGTAAAACTCTAGACAATGCTCAAAGAAACTACGCTACCACTGAAAAGGAAATTTTAGGAGTTGTGTTTGCTTGTGATAAGCTTAGACCTTATATTGTTGATTCCAAATTATCTGTTCACACTGATAATGCTGCTATTAAATACGTTATGGAAAATAAAGATGCTAAACCTAGACTTATTAGATGGGTTCTTTTGCTACAAGAATTTGATCTGCATATTATCGATATATAGAAAGGGCGTCGATAACCCCGTAGCAGATAACTTGTGTATGCTAGAGAATGTTCTTTATGACCCACTACCTATTGATGATAGCTTCCCTGAAGAACAACTAGATGTCATAAATGCTTCACGCAGTGCTCCTTGGTATGCTGATTATGCTAACTACATTGTTGCTAAATTTAGACCGCCTAGCTTCACATACCAACAAAAGAAAAACTTCTTCTATGATTTAAGACATTACTTTTGGGACGATCCACACCTTTATAAGGAAGGACTAGATGGTATTATTAGACATTGTGTACCTGAGAATGAACAGGGACAACTCCTACACAAGTATCATTCCGAGGCCTACAGAGGACATCACGCTGCAGATAGAACTGCACACAAGGTATTACAATCTGGTTTTTATTGGCCTACTCTCTTCAAGGATGCTCGTAAGTTTGTCTTGTCTTGTGATGAATGTGAAAGAATGGGTAATATTAGTAGACGTCAGGAAATGCTTATGAATTACTCTCTTGTTATAGAACCATTTGATGTCTGGGTTTTTTATTATATGGGACCTTTTCCAAAGTCCAACGGGTATATTCATATTCTAGTTGATGTTGATTATGTTCCTAAATGGGTAGAAGCTATTCCAACTAGTAATGTCGATCATAAAACTTCTATTAAAATGCGCAAAGAAGTTCTTTTCCCTAGATTTGGAGTCCCTAGATATTTAATGACTGATGGTGGTTCACACTTTATTTATGGTGTTTTTCATAGATTGCTTGCTAGGTATGATGTTAATCATAGAATTGCATCTCCTTATAATCCTTAGTCTAGTGGTCCAGTAGAATTGAGCAATAGAGAAATTAAATTGATCTTGCAAAAGACCGTTAATAGATCTTGAAAGAATTGGTCTAAGAAACTTGACGACGCGTTATGGGCTTATAGAACCGCTTACAAAAACCCTATGGATATGTGTCCGTATAAAATGGTTTATGGTAAAGCATGTCATTTACCTCTAGAGCTAGAACATAAATCTTATTGGGAAATTAAAGATCTTAACTATGATTTCAAACTTGCTGATGAGAAGAGGTTATTTGATATTAGCTCACTTCATGAATGGAGAACCCAGGCCTATGAGAATCCCAAGTTGTTTAAAGAAAAGGTTAAGAGATGGCATGATAGAAGGATACAAAAGCGTGAACTCAATGCAGGTGATCATGTATTGCTATACAACTCTCGTTTAAGATTTTTTGCAGGAAAACTTCCCTCTAAATGGGAAGGTCCTTACATTATCGAGGAAGTATACAATTCCGGTGCCATCAAGATCAACAAAGCCGAAGGCACAAATTCGAAGGTCGTAAATGGGCAAAGAATCAAACATTATATCTCAGGTACTCCCATAAATGTAGAAACCAATATTATAAATACCATAACTCTAGAGGAGTACATTAGGGAGACCTATAAGAATGTTTCAAACTCCGAAAAGTAATAGGTATGTGTTACGGTAAGCAAACCGACTCCAAAACTTTTCCAATGGAATTTTTTACAAGTTTTGGAATATGTAAAAAATTAGGAAACTTCATAGCAGTCCGAAGAGTTCATGAGGAGGCGACAAGCCAGGGGGCGCGGCCTACCCCCCTGGGCACTCCCTGCAGGCTTGTGGCCACCCCATGTACCCCCCGGACTCCGTTTTCTTGTGGTATACTCTTTCGGGTCGGCAAAAATTCATTATATAATATCTCGAAGGTTTTGACCTTCGTATCACGACAATATCTCCTATTTTCATTTTGAGCTATTTCCGCAGCAGATTTAGATCAACATGACGTCTTCAAGTACTTTTAAGGACAAGTTCTTCGAGATTGTCATCAACCCCTACCTTGCGGAGGTGTTGCAACATCCTCAAACCATTCAGATGCATGAGGGGGGGTGCTACACATCCATGATGTTGAGGGGCCAAAGAAGACTGGCAGCGTGGATACAAGGCTCGAAGCAATGGAGCAACAAGTCTTCAAGTGCCAAGGGATGGTGGAACGATGACTCAATGCCAATTAGATGATGATTGCGGAGTTTACCCATAAGCACAAGCTAGACGCCAAGGACATCTAGTATCACGTCTTCAAGCTTCACAAGAATATCGAGCATCTCCAATCCCAGATCTATGACCTTCAAAACCAAAACTATTAGTATGAATACAAATTTAAGAGAATGATTTTGGCTACAGATTTGAGGATCTCGGAGACTCACTCATCTTTTTAAAATGGTGAGCCCATGCCTTGGAAGATGGTGGACAAGCTTCCAACATCACCAATAACTCCAACATCACCACCTCCAAAGAAAGACAACTAAACACACGAGTATAGGGCACTCCCCTTGGCTTGTTCCAAGCTTGGGGGAGGTGCCCCGATATCGTATCACCATCACATCTTTTACTTTCTTTGTTTTTCCTCTTTCAATCCTTTTGGTTATATATTGATCTAGTAGAATAAAGTTTTAGTGAGATCTAGTTTTGAGTTTTGCTTTATGTTCCCCCTATGTAAGCAAGTCCAAGAGTTCTTTATCAAAAGTAGTTTTGAGTTGAGGGCTTTGCTTGCTTTCTATGATCTTGAGAAATAGAAATAGAAAGAAATATAGAATAAAAGCAAAGAGTATATATAATGATCTTATGGGGAGTGATGACTTCACATATAAAAAGTATGTCGATTGAAATTTGTTGTGAGTTGACAAACAAAGCTATTGGTTATTTTTGCAATTAAAACAAAGTAATAAAGAAAGAGAGGTTCACATATAAATATATTATCTTAGACATCTTTTCTGATTGTGAGCACTCATTAAAATATTATATGTTAACATGTTGATGTTGGACAAGGAAGACAACATAATGAGTTATGTTTGCTTATTTCCGAATAGAAGTTATATGGTTATAGATCCTTCAACATGTGTTGCTTGCTTCCATCCCATAGCAGCCAAAAACTTCCACACCAAGTAGAGATATTACTTGTGCATCCAAACACCTTTAACCCAGTTTTGCCTTGAGAGTCCACCACACCTACCTATGGATTGAGTAAGATTCCTCAAGTAAGTTGTCATTGGTGCAAGCAATCAAAATTGCTCTTTAAATGTGTGTGTGATCTACTAGTGTGAGGAAAATAAACTTTATACGAACTTGTCATATAGAAGAAATAAAAGTGATATACTACATAATAAAGTTCTTTATCACAAGGGGCAATATAAAGTGATGTTCTTTTACATTAAGGGATTGCGCATCCAACTAGAAAAGCGAATGACAACCTCTTCTTCCCTTTGTGAAGGGCCTATCTGTTACCTTTACTTTCTAGTATTAACCCTTATGCAAGAGTCATGGTGATCTTCACCATTTCCTTTGTTTCGCCTTTATCTTTTGGCAAGCGTCATGTGTTGGGGAATGATCTAGACAAATATATCCACTCAGATGTGGGTGATCATGAGTTATTATTGTTGACATTACCCTTGAGGTAAATAGTTGGGAGGGAAAACTATAAGCCCCTATCTTTCTTTCTGCCCGATTGAAGCTTCGACCTCATAGGTACTGCCTGAGTGTTAGCAATTATGAAAGACTATAAGATGATCGAGTATGTGGATTTGCTTTACAAGCTCTTATATTGACTCTTTCCTACATTATGATAAATTGGAATTGCTTCAGTGAGTGAGATCATAGTTTGTCAGTTCTTAGTAGAGTTCTTGATTCATATTTTACCTTGTGAATGAAGTGTTACTCTAGCATAAGAAACTATATGTCAATATGTGTTGATGTTCTAAAGATAACCATGATGCCTTCATGTCTGTATTTTATTTTTATCGACACCTCTATCTCTAAACATGTGGGCATATTTATCGATCTCGGTTTTTGCTTGAGGACAAGCGAGGCCTAAACTTGGGGGAGTTGATATGTCCATTTTGCATCATTCTTTTATATCGATATTTATTGCATTATGGGCTGTTAATACACATTATGGTACAATACTTATGCCTTTTCTCTCTTATTTTTCACGGTTTACATGAAGAGGGTGTCGGATTTCGGGATCCGCAAAACCCTAAAGATTCGAACTCAGGGACATGTACGAAGATCTCTCGCGGGCTTGCCTCACCTAACTCGCTACTCAATGAGGATGTCAGAGAACTCACTCGATGGTGAGGTAGACACTAAACACGGCAGTTTACCCAGGTCCGGGCCGCTGAGAAGCGTAATACCCTACTCCTTCTTTGGTGGATTGCCTCTCGTGGAGGTTGGTGGATGAACTAGTACAGTGTTCAAGGGCCTCCGGAGGCTAGGTTGCCTTTGTGTGGTATCGGTGTGCCAATGAATGGATCTCGTCCCCTCTATGAAGTAACCTACCCTCTACATAATATATATAGTGGCGGCCCCGATGCTCTTCCCTTATCGTTCGGCGGGAAGGGATCCCACAACAGCCAATTTTGAAGGGGAACAGGGGAACATGCACCCCTGCCCAAAGGTGGTCTTCGCCTACAAAGTGGTTGCTAGCGTTGCAGGGACGGGTCTAGGGATGACGTCTGTCCTGCTGGCGGGCGATGATAGCGTTGTTCCACCAGAAAGGATACCTTTGGGAGATGCCTTGGGAACCCCGGTACGTCCTTGCCCCCTTTGCACTAAAGGGGAATCCGCACTATCATGATGTCTGCTTCTCGCATGTCCTTCCCCCGCGTCATCCTCGACTTGTGAGGCCGGGTCTCACCTTGGACTATCCGCTGCTCCGGAGGGGTCCTGAGGAGGCCCCCTGCGGGTCTTCATGCTATCCCTCCTTGCGAGGCTTGCCCCCTCGCGGGGGCCTTGCCTTGAGTTGTGTCGGGCCTGTTGGTTTTTGGTCGATGAAGTGGGCCAGCCCTAGGCTGCATGCACACAGGTCTAGGTACCCCCATTCCCAGAACACCGACAGTAGCCCCCAGGCCCAAGGCACACCTGAGCTGGCTTCTTGGCGAAGCCTTGAGGACGATCTCAGCGTCATGGGCCCTAATTGCCTGCGGGCAAGGCTCGCTGAACCACTTGACATGCATCCGCGAGGTGCCTTCGAATCCTGTCGAATTCGCCATCGGTTCTTCCTCTTGTGCTATCCCGACTCCCTCCTCCAATTCCCGCGCGCCGAGTCGTTTTCCTCTCATTCTCTTCGCCATGCCTCCAATAGGGGAAAAAGCGGAGGCTCGCGGGGTCCGACCGTCTCGACGGTGCCTCGGACCGTGTTGGGCGGGTCAACAGTGGTGAACTTCGAGGGGTTGGAGAAGATCCGACTGGTAGTCGTGGCCCGCTGCAATGTGTGGGGGGCACCAAGATCTGGCCAGGTTAATGGCCTCGGGGCAAGATGGTTACCCCCGCAGTTCCCATTCACATCCACACTCTTCTTTCTGGTGTACTGCCGCCATTCTCGAGCTTCCTCATCATTGTGCTTTCGCATTACCAGATCCACACGCTCCACCTTGACCCCAGTTTTTTGGTTCTCCTCTCGGCCTTCGCGTTCTTGTGCGAGGCCTTTGTTGGCATTACCCCTTCCGTGGCATTGCTTCGCCACTTCTTCTCCCTTGAATTGGTCTCTGAGGAGCAGTGCTCCGGGTGCGCGTCCTTGAAAACAGGCAACGCATCGGTCCCGGGGGCCCTCGATGCTGAGCTCCTCCCCAAAGCAGAGGGGTTTCGGTGGCAATGGGTGAAAGTCAAAACTGCCGGGGCCGGAGCACTGTTCCAGCCGTTTCGACCCCCGCAACGTCGAACCAGGGGTGGATGCGCGAGGAGCTTAATGACCCCCGGCTCTCACCGGTCCTGACCCGGCTGGAGAAGCTGAAGCGGGCGGGGGTGACGATGGCATTGGTGGTGTGGGAGTTTATGTGTTGGTGGATCGCTCCTCTCCAGTGCCACTCTCATCTGATGTGGGCCTACACAGGACCTCGTGACCCAATGAGGATCCATGTCTAGCCTCTCTCCCCTGACGCCTTGCGTGAGTTGCTCCGTCGGCTGACTGGTGGCGATCCTGACGAGCTTCCCCAGAATGGCCTCCCATTGTTTGACTTCAAGGTCCGGGAAGGTCTCGTCGCGGGGATGTCGCTCTTTGACGAGTGGTGGTTCCTCCCAGGGGGGACAGCGCCCCCGGGGGCCTCGACCCTTGGGGTTCAGGCCCACGAAAACTCTGGTGGTGACGCCCCTCCCGCAGCCGGGGTGGGTGGTGTATCGCCGCTTGCTCCGCCGGCTCTTGCTCCGGGTCGAGCCGGGGTTGGTGGTGACGACCGGTCGACGATGGAAGTCGCCGCTCCCTCCTTCAAGCTTCAGCCGAGGGCCATCGGGTCTCCACGCCAGGCTACCCGCGTCGGTCGGGAGAGGAGGTCGCCTGAGGGTGGACGCCCCTCGACGCAGTGGGATCTGGTGAAGAAGAAGTGGGTCACCGTAGACGAGTAAGCGCACGTACCCTCCTTCGTCCTTTCTTTATGCACCTCCCTTCTGAGACTTTGTTTTGTAGGCTCTCCACCGGCGACAGAGGAGGAGGGTCGGTGCTGCCCGTCCCTAAGATCGCCGAGCATCTTGTGGTTTCTTCCCTCGCACCCCGCGGGGGTTCTACCTCCCGAGTGCCTCGCGCGTGAGCCTCTTGCGGTCTTCCTCGTCCACGGCCTCCGGCTTCCCAGAAGAGTGCCATTCCCCTCGCGTGCGGCCCCTCCTAGGTTCATGCTTCGCCTCCCTTCCGGACCCCTTCTGCTTGGTGACATGGGACCTCACGGGGCGCTTCCTTCCGTCGAAGAGCCTGCGTGTGAGCCCCCAGCCCCCGAGCATGGATTCAGGCTAAGAGACTGCTTGCGCGCCTCTCCCGTTCTCCATGTAGAAAGGGAGAGCTCTTGTTGGCCACTGGAGCCTGTTGAAGGTGTCCGTGCTGCGCCGTGGGGCTTTGTAACGACTAAGATGCGGTCCTTTCCGATTTAGGGAACGAGGCCCCAAAATGGAAAGAAGCACATCTAAGTGTTTCGCAAGCAAGATAAACATAGCACATACATGAATAAAGAATGACAAATAGGGAATCGTTTGCCATCTCATAGATAATATCAGAGTTTACATCACACATTTATTCAGACAAGGGAGTGATGACCCACAAGTATAGGGGATCAATCGTTGTCCTATCGATAAGTAAGAGTGTCGAACCCAACGAGGAGCAGAAGGATCTGACAAGTGGTTTTCAGCAAGGAAATATCTACAAGCACCGAAATTATCGGAAAGAAGTGATTGTGTGATGAGATGATTCGTAGCGAGCAACAAGTAACAAAAGTAGCAATGGTGCAGCAAACTATCCCAATCCCTTTTGTAGAAAGGGACAAGCCTGTACAAAGTCTTATAGGAGGAAAAGCGCTCCCGAGGACACAAGGGAATTTCGGTCATGCTAGTTTCATCATGTTCAAATGATTCGCGTTCGTTACTTTGATAGTTTGATATGTGGGTGGACCGCCGCTTGGGTACTGCCCTTACTTGGACAAGCATCCCACTTATGATTAACCCCTCTCGCAAGCATCCGCAACTACGAAATAATAATTAAGACAAAGTCTAACCATAGCATTAAACTAGTGGATCCAAATCAGCCTCTTACGAAGCAACGCATAAACTAGGGTTTAACCTTCTGTCACTCTAGCAACCCATCATCTACTTACTACTTCCCAATGCCTTCCTCTAGGCCCAAAATAATGGTGAATTTTTATGTAGTCGACATTCACATAACACCACTAGAGGAAAAACAACATACAACACATCAAAATATCGAACGAATACCAAATTCACATGACTACTATTAGCATGACCTATCCCATGTCCTCAGGAACAAAAGTAACTACTCACAAAGCATAATCATATTCATGACCAGAGAGGTAATGAGTAAAATCAAGGATCTGAACATAAAATCTTCCACCAAATAATCAAACTAGCATCAACTACAAAGAGTAATTAACACTACTAGCAACCTTACAAGTACCAATCAGAGTCGCGAGACGGAGATTGGTTACAAGTGATGAACTAGGGTTTGGAGATGAGATGGTGCTGATGAAGATGTTGATGGTGACGAGTCCCCTCCGATGAGAGGAGTGTTGGTGATGACGATGGCGACGATTTCCCCCTCCGGGAGGGAAGTTTTCCCGGCAGGATCGTCCTGCCGGAGCTCTAGATTGGTTCTTCTCAAGTTCCGCCTCGTGGCGGCGGCGAATCCACGAAAAAGCTCCGCCCTGATTTTTTTTCCAGACGAAACCCTTCATATAGCAGAAGAGGGGGGCCAGTGGGCCAGCAGGCTGCCCACAAGACCCTTGGCGCGGCCAGGGGGTGGCCGCGCCAAGCAGGCTTGTGGCCACCTGCTGGTGCCCCTCTGGCGCTTCTTCGGCCCAGTATTTTTTATAAATCCGGAAAAAAATCCTCGTTGATTTTTACGGCGTTTGGAGTTGCGCATAATAGGTGACTCAACTTTGCTCCTTTTTCAGGCCAGAATTCCAGCTGCCGACATTCTCCCTCTTGATGTAAACCTTGCAAAATAAGAGAGAAAAGGCCTAAGTATTTTACCGTGAAGTGAAATAACAGCCCACGAAGCGATAAATATCAACATGAAAACATGATGCAAAATGGACGTATCAGGTAGTTCCGCTACGGACTACATAACATGAGAAAAGGCTATGCTATCCCACATGCTTGCCCACGATCACAACCATGCCTCAGTCTTCTGGATAGTTCACGTACACGCGGTCGTTCTCCTCATCGTACTGCCATGCGAGCTGCGTGCCATCGGGATCACCTGTGTCGGGCGTACCTGTACCTGTTCGGGTGTTGAAGTAATCTGTGAGCCACAGGGACTCAGCAATCTATGACCTCGGTACCGAAACTAGTCAAGTTATTAGGTGAGCAAGGTTCGGTGTTTAGGTTGCATCATCCTAAGCATTTATGGTGGCTAACTTACGTAGAACAAGTTATAGATGTGGGGGTCCACTCTAACGGACGAAGACTAGCTGATCATTAAGTGATCCTGAACACCTACTTACATCAAACATAACCCCACCGTGTTCCCGATCGAAGAGAAGTCTTCGAAGGGGACAGTCACGGTTACGCATATGGTTGGCAATTTTATTATTTTAAGTTCAAGTTATCTAGAACCGGATGTTAACAGATATTCCAAGTTGCCACATAACCGCGGACACGGCTTTCCGAAAGATTAAACCATGCAGGGGTGCTCCAACTAGTCCATCACAAATGGTCACGGGCCGCAAAGTAATCCTCCATCACGAATCTCGTGATCTCGACGGATTCCTTAGAGGAAAACCTCAACTCTGGGGAGAACCAAAGCTTCACCGGGATTCCTATATGCAAGATATATCGCTAAGGTAAGACAAGGCTAGCAGGACCTCCCGTCGTGTCGACTACCCCGATAAGAGCCGCGTATCTCAGTCTCAGGACACGAGGGATGGAACTAGCTACAAGAACCAAACCTCAAGTTTCCTTGTGGTGGCCCCGCAGGCAGACCAGTTTGGACCAACACTCATGGGGAGCACTGGCCCGAGGTGTTGATTAAATTCCTCGGGGTAGCTATTCCCTATGCAAGTTATTATTAAGTTATTAGCATATTAAAACCAATGTTGGGTCTTAACACTACAAGACTTATCAAGGGGGTCCCCATAACAACCCCGAACGTGTTAGGGGCGATCAGTTATGGAATCAAACACCGGTAGCCGGAAACTATGGCGGCAATAACGGAACAAAACACCCGACAAGAGGCTAGGCCTTCCGTCATTTACCAAGTATATAGGTGCATTAATTAAATAACATATTTAAACATAATGATACCAAACTCATGTTATCACATGAGACAATTGCACCTGCAACTAACAACACTAACATTAGAAGCTGAGCAAGCCTACTTAGCCATTCAATATTAGCTAGGAGGGGAAAGTGTTTGGTTTTCATGGCAATATCAGGAGGCAATTATTTTGGTGGTAGGCAGCAAGCATATGACTAAGGAAACATGAATCTAGGCATAACAAAGCTAGAGACGGTATCAAGGTCATGGTCATCACGCGAATACGATGCAAAAACATATAAAGAACATTACGAACGGAGCTACGGATCAACCGGAAACTACGAAACAAGAACTGGAGTCCTACAGATCAAATCTACCACAAACACTCTCCAATGGCATACTTATGGTATTCCCAGGTTGCCAAATGATCAAACAAACAAACATAGATGGGGTGGTGCGAAGAAACTCACCTCCCCATCAACTATGGACCCACAAGCATCAAAACAACAAAACTATGCATTATGTCATAAACAACAATATAGCGGTTTGAGAGCAACATGCAAAGCACCTACAACCACTGAAATGTGCCAAATAAGATATGTGGAAAAAGCTATTCAAAATGTCTACAAGCATGAGTCAAAAGATAATACAAAGGAGTTACACACAAAAAGATCTACAGGTGCTAACTTGGCCAAAAATATCAGTTTTCAGGTACTTACTAAAATTCTCAGATTCTCACTAGGTGTTTATGCTCTAAAGCATTTTGACAGCACCCAAAACAATATCTACAGGAAGTGAAATGGAATGAAAATTGACAAAGATCTAGACAAACACAAAATCTAAAACTCTCTAGTTGATTGCAAGGGCTGATTCCCAACACATGAACTTTTGCAAGCACAACTACGAGGGAAGAAAATATCATCACTTTCTCGGACTTAGTGAAAATCACAGATTTTCACTAAACTACCAATTTCAGCCACATGCCTACTTTGACAAATCACAACTTGCACATACAAACTCCTAATCATAAAACAAAACCACCATGTTATAGAGGGGTTCACCCACTACTGCCACAACAAGGAATCATCCTCTTGGGCTCATCACATCTCATGGAACCAAGCTCTAAACAAAGCATCAAACAGAAAATTGATTTTTCTAGAAAGTGTTCCAAAGGGAAATCTGATTCCACCAATAACGGAAACACCGGTAGCCGGAAACTATGGCGACAGTAACGGAACAAAACACCCGGCAAGAGGCTAGGCCTTCCGTCATTTACCAAGTATATAGGTGCATTAATTAAATAACAGATTTAAACATAATGATACCAAACTCATGTTATCACATGAGACAATTGCACCTGCAACTAACGACACTAACATTAGAAGCTGAGCAAGCCTACTTAGCCATTCAATATTAGCTAGGAGGGGAAAGTGTTTGGGTTTCATGGCAATATCAGGAGGCAATTATTTTGGTGGTAGGCAGCAAGCATATGACCAAGGAAACATGAATCTAGGCATAACAAAGCTAGAGACGGTATCAAGGTCATGGTCATCTTGCCTGTGATGTCTTCAGCTTGGAACTGCTCTTGTTCCTCCTGCACGTACTCTCCCGAATCCACATACTCGCTCTCCGATCCCGGTGCTACCCAACATAAAAATAGCATCCAATGAACCAAAAACACAACATGATGCAACATAGACTTGATGCATGAGATGAGAATGAGCATGCATCTCTAATCTAGTCACTTGCATATGCATGAGAAGAAAAGACAAACTTCTGGACAGAACTTCACTCTAAGCTATCTTGACATGCATGGAGATGACATAAACATATGCATCACGCGAAAACGATGCAAAAACATATAAAGAACATTACGAACGGAGCTACGGATCAACCGGAAACTACGAAACAAGAACTGGAGTCCTACAGATCAAATCTACCACAAACACTCTCCAATGGCATACTTACGGTATTCCCAGGTTGCCAAATGATCAAACAAACAAACATAGATGGGGTGGTGCAAAGAAACTCACCTCCCCATCAACTATGGACCCACAAGCATCAAAACAACAAAACTATGCATTATGTCATAAACAGCAATATAGCGGTTTGAGAGCAACATGCAAAGCACCTACAACCACCCAAATGTGCCAAATAAGATACGTGGAAAAAGCTATTCAAAATGTCTACAAGCATGAGTCAAAAGATAATACAAAGGAGTTACACACAAAAAGATCTACAGGTGCTAACTTGGCCAAAAATATCAGTTTTCAGGTACTTACTAAAATTCTCAGATTCTCACTAGGTGTTTATGCTCTAAAGCATTTTGACAGCACCCAAAACAATATCTACAGGAAGTGAAATGGAATGAAAATTGACAAAGATCTAGACAAACACAAAATCTAAAACTCTCTAGTTGATTGCAAGGGCTGATTCCCAACACATGAAATTTTGCAAGCACAACTACGAGGGAAGAAAATATCATCACTTTCTCGGACTTAGTGAAAATCACAGATTTTCACTAAACTATCAATTTCAGCCACATGCCTACTTTGACAAATCACAACTTGCACATACAAACTCCTAATCATAAAACAAAACCACCATGTTATAGAGGGGTTCACCCACTACTGCCACAACAAGGAATCATCCTCTTGGGCTCATCACATCTCATGGAACCAAGCTCTAAACAAAGCATCAAACAGAAAAATGATTTTTCTAGAAAGTGTTCCAAAGGGAAATCTGATTCCACCAATAACGGAAACACCGGTAGCCGGAAACTATGGCGGCAGTAACGGAACAAAACACCCGGCAAGAGGCTAGGCCTTCCGTCATTTACCAAGTATATAGGTGCATTAATTAAATAACATATTTAAACATAATGATACGAAACTCATGTTATCACATGAGACAATTGCACCTGCAACTAACGACACTAACATTAGAAGCTGAGCAAGCCTACTTAGCCATTCAATATTAGCTAGGAGGGGAAAGTGTTTGGGTTTCATGGCAATATCAGGAGGCAATTATTTTGGTGGTAGGCAGCAAGCATATGACCAAGGAAACATGAATCTAGGCATAACAAAGCTAGAGACGGTATCAAGGTCATGGTCATCTTGCCTGTGATGTCTTCAGCTTGGAACTGCTCTTGTTCCTCCTGCACGTACTCTCCCGAATCCACATACTCGCTCTCCGATCCCGGTGCTACCCAACATAAAAATAGCATCCAATGAACCAAAAACACAACATGATGCAACATAGACTTGATGCATGAGATGAGAATGAGCATGCATCTCTAATCTAGTCACTTGCATATGCATGAGAAGAAAAGACAAACTTCTGGACAGAACTTCACTCTGAGCTATCTTGACATGCATGGAGATGACATAAACATATGCATCACGCGAAAACGATGCAAAAACATATAAAGAACATTACGAACGGAGCTACGGATCAACCGGAAACTACGAAACAAGAACTGGAGTCCTACAGATCAAATCTACCACAAACACTCTCCAATGGCATACTTATGGTATTCCCAGGTTGCCAAATGATCAGACAAACAAACATAGATGGGGTGGTGCAAAGAAACTCACCTCCCCATCAACTATGGACCCACAAGCATCAAAACATCAAAACTATGCATTATGTCATAAACAACAATATAGCGGTTTGAGAGCAACATGCAAAGCACCTACAACCACCGAAATGTGCCAAATAAGATATGTGGAAAAAGCTATTCAAAATGTCTACAAGCATGAGTCAAAAGATAATACAAAGGAGTTACACACAAAAAGATCTACAGGTGCTAACTTGGCCAAAAATATCAGTTTTCAGGTACTTACTAAAATTCTCAGCTTCTCACTAGGTGTTTATGCTCTAAAGCATTTTGACAGCACCCAAAACAATATCTACAGGAAGTGAAATGGAATGAAAATTGACAAAGATCTAGACAAACACAAAATCTAAAACTCTCTAGTTGATTGCAAGGGCTGATTCCCAACACATGAACTTTTGCAAGCACAACTACGAGGGAAGAAAATATCATCACTTTCTCGGACTTAGTGAAAATCACAGATTTTCACTAAACTATCAATTTCAGCCACATGCCTACTTTGACAAATCACAACTTGCACATACAAACTCCTAATCATAAAACAAAACCACCATGTTATAGAGGGGTTCACCCACTACTGCCACAACAAGGAATCATCCTCTTGGGCTCATCACATCTCATGGAACCAAGCTCTAAACAAAGCATCAAACAGAAAAATGATTTTTCTAGAAAGTGTTCCAAAGGGAAATCTGATTCCACCAATAACGGAAACACCGGTAGCCGGAAACTATGGCGGCAGTAACGGAACAAAACACCCGGCAAGAGGCTAGGCCTTCCGTCATTTACCAAGTATATAGGTGCATTAATTAAATAACAGATTTAAACATAATGATACCAAACTCATGTTATCACATGAGACAATTGCACCTGCAACTAACGACACTAACATTAGAAGCTGAGCAAGCCTACTTAGCCATTCAATATTAGCTAGGAGGGGAAAGTGTTTGGGTTTCATGGCAATATCAGGAGGCAATTATTTTGGTGGTAGGCAGCATGCATATGACTAAGGAAACATGAATCTAGGCATAACAAAGCTAGAGACGGTATCAAGGTCATGGTCATCTTGCCTGTGATGTCTTCAGCTTGGAACTGCTCTTGTTCCTCCTGCACGTACTCTCCCGAATCCACATACTCGCTCTCCGATCCCGGTGCTACCCAACATAAAAATAGCATCCAATGATCCAAAAACACAACATGATGCAACATACACTTGATGCATGAGATGAGAATGAGCATGCATCTCTAATCTAGTCACTTGCATATGCATGAGAAGAAAAGACAAACTTCTGGACAGAACTTCACTCTAAGCTATCTTGACATGCATGGCGATGACATAAACAAATGCATCACGCGAAAACGATGCAAAAACATATAAAGAACATTACGAACGGAGCTACGGATCAACCGGAAACTATGAAACAAGAACTGGAGTCCTACAGATCAAATCTACCACAAACACTCTCCAATGGCATACTTATGGTATTCCCAGGTTGCCAAATGATCAAACAAACAAACATAGATGGGGTGGTGCAAAGAAACTCACCTCCCCATCAACTATGGACCCACAAGCATCAAAACAACAAAACTATGCATTATGTCATAAACAGCAATATAGCGGTTTGAGAGCAACATGCAAAGCACCTACAACCACCCAAATGTGCCAAATAAGATATGTGGAAAAAGCTATTCAAAATGTCTACAAGCATGAGTCAAAAGATAATACAAAGGAGTTACACACAAAAAGATCTACAGGTGCTAACTTGGCCAAAAATATCAGTTTTCAGGTACTTACTAAAATTCTCAGATTCTCACTAGGTGTTTATGCTCTAAAGCATTTTGACAGCACCCAAAACAATATCTACAGGAAGTGAAATGGAATGAAAATTGACAAAGTTCTAGACAAACACAAAATCTAAAACTCTCTAGTTGATTGCAAGGGCTGATTCCCAACACATGAACTTTTGCAAGCACAACTACGAGGGAAGAAAATATCATCAGTTTCTCGGACTTAGTAAAAATCACAGATTTTCACTAAACTATCAATTTCAGCCACATGCCTACTTTGAAAAATCACAACTTGCACATACAAACTCCTAATCATAAAACAAAACCACCATGTTATAGAGGGGTTCACCCACTACTGCCACAACAAGGAATCATCCTCTTGGGCTCATCACATCTCATGGAACCAAGCTCTAAACAAAGCATCAAACAGAAAAATGATTTTTCTAGAAAGTGTTCCAAAGGGAAATCTGATTCCACCAATGGATTCCTGGGAAGATTATACCCCAAAAATATATATAATACCTAGGTACTTGCATAGAACAAATAGGCACAAAGCTAAGATGAAAAACTACATGGAATCACAAAGATGCAAATAGTGCCATATCACATGTGTTTCTCACTAGATCATCACCTACACATGCACTTGCACACTCTCACAACTCCAATGGTGACATGAGTGTTTTTACCTCATGTATGTGTGCCATAGCACATCACCATTCACACACACATGCCTCAAGCATACACACCCTCACATACATTCACTCACATCACTATCACTATTTCAGACACATACAAGCTTGCAACACAAGAGCTCCTAAGGCAATACCATGCCTTGGGCATGTGGGTGTCACACACACACATGCACCACAAGGACACATACACACTCACACAACACATGGGTGCTTGCACACTCATAAGCACACCTCATGCACATACACTAGTGCACTTATGCACAAGCACACACACATCACCACATGCACCTACACATGCTCTTGGGTACTTCATCACACAAGCACACATGCACATAAATCAACTACACAAACCTACTAGCAAAATGAACAAAGGAAACCTACTAGATGTGAGGTATAGCACCTACACATGCTAGCAAAACAAAGATGCAAACCACACATACACCATACATCACTAGGGCACATGAGCTCATGTTCACATGCACACAACTAACAAGGGGAAAAACCTACCGGTTGTGAGGCAAAAATTACCACACATGCTGTACAAGCATACCACAACAACTAATCTAGCAAACAATTGAGAAACAACAAGAGTAATAGGCAAAAAATAAAAGGGGCTTGGGGGAATCGAACCCCAACCCTGTTGATCAACACACACATACAACCACTAGGCTAGCCACTCTGGCTCAACAGAACAGAGGCAAATAACAGGATATGCTTCCCTATGCTACTGTGCCACCAATCCACAAAAGAAAAAGGAGCGCCACTGGGTCTCGAACCCACGACCAAATGCTGCGCAAAACACCACCTACCACTACGATGTGCTATCAAGTGTTAATAGAGAGGGGGCTCTACTCTTTTGAGCAACCCCCTCTGGATCGATCCGAACCCGGCGGTGGACGGAACAGGGGAAGCACACCACTGGCGATCCACAGCGAATTTAGCACGTGCTCGTTGCTGGGAGGAAGAGGGAACATCCCTGGTTCCATTTCACTACTAAACACGACGAGTTGTGGCCTACAGCTACTGCAGCAACATGCACGGCGACGCCGACGACAAAGGGAAGTGTGGCCACGCAGCTACGGCCTAGGCAGGAACCTACATGTGGGGATCAAGATGGGACTGCGGCTAGCTCACCTAGGGGGCGTTGAGGAGGACGGGCTTGACGTGGAGGAAGAAGACGTCAACGAGGAGGAAGTAGCCGCAGCAGATCTTGTCAGAGCAGAGGAGGAAGACGACGTCGAGGAAGTAGGGGAAGAAGTGGCATTCGGCGTTGATTGGCTGCGGGAATAGAACCTCCTGTCGTCCCGCGTGCTCGCTGAAGGCTTGGAGAGGAAGCAGGGGCATGACAACGACGGCGAGGTGCTCCTCAAGGTTCTGCCACTTCGGAGGAGGGGCTCGCTTAACTATTGTCGACGAGGGAGAGGGAGGAGGAAGATGGGGAAAGAAGCGGAGGCGGCTAGGGAGGAACCCTAGAGGCCCGGACGCCGAGGAGGCTTTATAGGAGGAGGAGGAGGCGAGGGACGCACGGCCTCGACATCCGTGGGCACGACATCGCTCTCTGTCGTGCTGTCTTTGAAGAAAACCGACGGAAAGGCGAGAGGAGGGAGACGCCGTCTATAGGAGAGGGAAGGAGGTGGGATGCACGTGAGGAGGGTGTTACTGGTCCAACTAGGGGAGGAGTTGGGCTTCGCTTGCGCCAGATAGAGAAAGGAAAACCCACTGGGGTTTTCCTATTTAAAACACAACCAACAAACAATAAATCCCCTAGGTATTCTATGGCTTCAAAAAAATCAAGATAAAAATGCCCGTGGTCATAAGGAATTATGACCTATTTAAATAAAATTGAAAGGGAATTTTTGGAGTATTTAAATATTTAGAAAAAGAATTTGAATAACCTGTTTTGTGAATAGTTACCCCACTCAATCAAAGTTTCAAAACACTTTAACCTAGCATCACCACCACCACAATTCAGTCTAAATTATGAACATTTTTGAAACAGGGATGGAGCAAGTGAAACTTGAGCTTTGAGAAAAAATGGAGAGGGGGGTTTTGAAACCTATTTGAAAACTATCAAAGTTGCACCCCACTTTCACCACTCCACATCACTTCACATATCAACACATATTATCACACATCCTCACACCACCACATACCACATCCATGGATTCACAAAACAACAAGACAATGAAAGCATGGAATGATATGGATGCATGAATGCAAGGGAAACAAGACATGCACATGAAATACCACATGAAATATAACTCTCATATCAATGACATGATTGACCCACATAGAAGAAGGTTCCAAATGAGGCAAGTTTCACTCTGGGGCATTACAGGCTTGCTCCGCACCGTGGCGGACGCGCTTCAGCGTCTAGGAGCGGGGCTTGCCAGTAATGAAGTCCACCTGGAGGATGAGCGCCGGCACCTTGCGTCGGGGTTGCACCAGCTTGAAGTTGTCGTGAACCTCGGCCGCCTACAGCGTGAGCGCGCCCGCACGGAGGCAGATGGGTCCCTTGCCGCGACGGCGGAAGCCCGCGAGCGTGCTCTCTCCGAGGCTCAGGAGGCTGATTGTCGGTGCAGAGCCTCCGAGGATCGCCACTGGGAGCTTTGCACCCTCAATGCCGATCTTGAAGAGTAGGCTCAACGGAGGGCCGCCCTAGGGGGTCCTCCTGCTGAGTTCTTCCCTGTCGACATGGGATTTAGAGTGTCCGCCGATTCCCTGGCGCTTCCTCCCTGCTTGTGGGGCGGTTTGAGGACCCTTTCGGCACTTTGTGTCTGCAGGTCCCGGTCCAGCACATTTCCCTGCCACCGTGAGGTGCAATCCGTTACCAAAGTTGTTCCTCACGGGGCAAAGCCCCGACGCCCTGGGTGTCGACATGGGCGGCAACTGGGTGGCCGAGTGGACTTGCGACCGGTAAGGCTCCTGAGGCATGTTGCTCAGGAGTCCCCCTTGACATTCAAACCGCTCTACGTCGGCAGGCCCCAGTCCAACACATTTCCCCACCGCCATTAGGTACAGCCACGAAGGGCGCGTCTAAGGGGCGGGACCCCGCCTCCCCTAATACCGACCGGAATTCCACGACGGCATCAAAGAGGGCAAGTGGCCTTATGACCGGTAAGGCTCCTGAGGCGCGCCTCAGGAGTTCCCTTTGGCGCTCGAGCGATTCCCCATTCCACCCCTCGTGTGGTTGCGTCAGGAGGCCCGGCGGTTTCCCGAGGTTTCTGCGAAACACCAACCAAAACAAAGGGAGAAAGATAACTCGAGTTTGGTAAAACGAGAGAACATAGGGAAGAAATTCCCGCCCTTCTTTTCTTTTCAAAACATTAAGCAAAGAGATCTTCGAGCCTTTGATAGCTCAAAATACAAAAGGGGAGGCCCTTGAGGGCCACAACTTGAAACACAATAAAGGAACGAGAAAACGGCCGTGTCCGGCACCTAAGCTATTCCCCACCTCCGTCCCCCCCAGTGCGGAGCATAGGGCTTCCACTAGGCATGGGAGGGACCCCTACACGTCCTCGGGGGGCTCCGGGCGTATACAACGGCAACTCGTTATTACGTGAGAGTGTCACGGTGGGGTGTATCTGGGAGGTCACGAGGACGCTTTGGCCTTGCGAGTGTCCCTACCCCCGAGGCATAGGTGCGTGATTCCTTTTGGGTCGGGCATAGTCATTGGTGGACTGAGTTGATTGCCTCCGTCTTCTCCCTAGCATGGAGCGTAGAGCTGCCACTAGGTGTGGTAGGGACCCCTCCGCGTCCTCGTGGGGCCCCGGGCGTATACAGCCGCAACTCGTTATTACGTGAGAGTGTCACGGGATGAAGTAGATTCCGGAAGGATTGAAGGACGATGTAGATGTGCTACGGGTCGATGGAGGTCCCGGGGACGCTTCGGGAGCCCAATGCCTCACACGCGCGTGCCCCGCAAGAGCGGTGTTGCCCCAACATGCCTCGTTGGGCCCCCCAGGTTCCCACGTTGGTACCCTGGGCCATGCCCCGAGGCTGGGCTAGCCCAACCTGAGGGCAACGGCGGGTACCCAAACACCCGCTGGCGATCGAACGAAGCCCGCACTGGCGACATGGGGTGTGTTCCACCCACAGTCCCCAAGCGGGCGTCACACGCCCCGGAGATAGGGCGGATATACCACCACGACCTCCAGGTTAGGATCGTCTGGCCCGGGAACATGGGCGTGTGCTCCACCCTCCATTCCCAGGATGGGGCCTCTCAGCTTCGACATAAGGGTGCGTCCCCAGACCCACACGTCTGCCCGAAGCAGCTCCCGGCCAGGAGGTGTGTCCCGCAAGGACACCCACGCTAGGCATACCACGAAGCCACCCCCGCGATGCTGTTCATACGTGTTTGCACGGGAGCTTCCCGTAGGGTCACCCGCGTGCCTCCTGCCGCAGTGATGGTCTTCGTTGCTTCCTCCGTAGCTGGGACGTGTGCCGGCGCGGTCGTCGTTGAACTATGCGTGCCTCCAGGGGTTGATATAGTCGGTCCTCCTGTACTCCCTCCTCGTTCCGTGAAGCACGCCGGGGGACTCTGGATGACGTCTCCCCAGCGTGGCCAAATCCCGTTCCTTGAGCAACTCCCGCTGAATCCCTAGTGAGGGCGGGCATGAGTGGATGTTTGGGACGTGCCCTCGTGGTTCCCCTATTATAGCACCTGGCGATGCGGGCTGAAGAGCGTGGTTCCCACGGGGGCGCGCTTGGGTCTCGCCGGCGACGTCGAGCCCAAGAGCGCACCTGTGCCTGCCGACACGGCGGCGGCGGGCGGCGTGTCGGCGCCTGAGCTCATGAGCCACCAGGAGCGCAACATGTATGTGCGTCGGGTGCAGACAGACTCGAAAGGGGCGAGGAACAGCCTAGACGTGTGGAAGGGTCGGGGCGAAAGGGGGATGCCATGTGGTTGGTGAACGCAGCAGCCCCCAGCGCTCGTTGGAAGCCTGTCCGTTGTGAACGCCGGTCGACGGGGTGGTGGAGCGTCGCGGGGCATCCCGGCCCACCTACGCCAGCTACACCATGCAAGCGGCCCGCCTCTCCACGCGGATTCGCCATCTCCCTACCATGAGTGTGACCAGATTCAGCGGGCCAAGCCGTGGGAGAGACCTTGACACACCCCTACCTGGCGTGCCAAATGTCGTATTTCGGGCTCCACAAAACCCTAAAGATTCGAACTCAGGGGCGTGTACAAAGATCTCGCGCGGGCTCGTCTCACCTAACTTTCTATTCGATGAGGATGGCAGAGAACTCACTAAAAGGTGAGGAAGACACTGAACACGACAGTTTACCCAGGTTCGGGCCACTGAGAACCGTAATACCCTACTTCTGCTTTGGTGGATTGCCTCTCGTGGAGGTTGGTTGATGAACTAGTAAAGTGTTCAAGGGCCTCCGGAGGCAGGGTGTCCTTTGTGTGGTGTCGGTTGATACGTCTCAAACGTATCTACAATTGTTGATGGTTTCATGCTGTTATCTTGTCATCTTTGGATGTTTTATGTACCTTTTATATCTTTTTTGGGACTAACTTATTAATTCAGTGCCGAGTGCCAATTCCTGTTTTTTCTGTGTTTTTGACTCTTTTCAGATCTGATTTTGGAACGCAGTCCAAACGGAATAAAATCCCCGAAATGATTTTTTCTCGAACGAAAGAAGATCAGGGGCTTGTGGGCCAAGCCAGGAGGGATACAGGGAACCCACAAGCCCCCACTCCGCCACCAGGTGGGCGGCGGTGGGCAGGCTTGTGGCCTCCCTGGCGCCCCCCTGACCTAGATCTTGCGCCTATATGTTCCCTAAAATTCAGGAAAAAAAATTAAGGGATCCACGAAAATACTTTTCCGCCGCCGCAAGCTTCTGTTTCCGCGAGATCTCATCTGGAGAACCCTTCCCGGTGCCCTGCCGGAGGGGACTTTGGAGGTGGAGGGCTTCTACGTCAACATCATCGCCCCTCCAATGACTCGTGAGTAGATCACTTCAGACCTACGGGTCCGTAGTTAGTAGCTAGATGGCTTCTTCTCTCTCTTGGATCTTCAATACAAAGTTCTTCATGATCTTCATGGAGATCTATCTGATGTAATCTACTTTGGCGGTGTGTTAGTCGAGATCCGATGAATTGGGGATTTGTGATCAGATTATCTATGATATATATTTGAGTCTTTGCTGATTTCTTGTATGCATGACTTGATATCCTTGTAAGTCTCTCCGAGTCTTGGGTTTTTTCTGGCCAACTAGATCTATGATTCTTGCAATGGGAGAAGTGCTTGGTTCTGGGTTCTTACCATGTGGTGACCTTTCCCTGTGACAGTAGGGGCAGCAAGGCACACATCGTGTAGTTTCCATCAAGGGTAACAAGGTGGGCCCTGTCGTAGATATGAGATTGTCCATCTACAGCATGTCATCTTGCTTAAGGCGTTACTCTGTTCTTTTGGACTTAATACACTAGATGCATGCTGGATAGCGGTCGACGTGTGGAGTAATAGTAGTAGATGCACAAAGTATCGGTCTACTTGTTTTGGACGTGATGCCTATAGATATAATCATTGCCATAGATGACTTCACGACTTTGCGCGGTTCTATCAGTTGCTCGACAGTAATTTGTTCACCCACCGTCTACTTGCTTTCATGAGAGAAGCCACTAGTAAACACTACGGCCCTCGGGTCTATTCACATCTATCATTTCCACTTTCGCGTTTACTTTGCTTTGTTACTTTGTTGCTTTCAGTTCTCACTTGGCGAACAATATATAATGGATTGACAACCCCTTCATAGCGTCGGGAGCAAGCTTTTTGTGTTTATGCAGGCTAGCTCTTGTGATACTCCTCCGCTGGATCGATACCTTGGTTCTCAAACTGAGGGAAATACTTACCACCGCTGTGCTACATCACCCTTTCTGCTTCGAGGGAACACCAACGCAAGGCTCCAAGGCCACGGGGGAAATCCTTTGCATATTTGCCTAGGAACTCCCTTAAGGCGTAGCCGTTGGAGAAGGATTCCTGGTGCCGTCGACACACCTATTTCTGGCGCCGTTGGAAGGTTTTTTGTTGCAGTAGCAGAAGTATTTCTGGCGCCGTTGCCGGGGAGGAGAGATCTATCCAAGTAGGTCTCACAAACTCATCTCTTGCATTTACTTTTTTGCCAGTTGCCTCTTGTTTTCCTCTCCCACACTTCACATTTGCCGTTTTCATTTGCCTTTTTTCCTTTGTCGTTTTCTTTTACCCATTTCACTCTCTATTCCTGCTCGTTTGTGTGTGAGATAGTCCATCAATGGCTAGACCCACCACTCCAAACGATACTCTTGAGAATGAAGTTCTCAATTTTAGGCAGAATGAGGAAGAAAATTTAAAGGACGCTTGGTACAGGATTTGCAATGCTCAAAGTAGATCTACTCGTAAGCAATCCACTACCGTCCTCCTTTGCAGTTTCTATGTTGGGATTGCTCCTTGTAATAGGTACATCCTTGATACCATTGTAGGCGGGAATTTTTTGGGGAGCCATACTGTTGACTTCTATGGAGCTATCATGAATTTGGTAGGCTCACCCCGCTCATGGTTAATGGAACTACCTTGACCTTGGAACACGTGATGCAAAGGCTTGACGCTATTGAAAACAAAATTGCCACAGTTGAACTTATTGAGGGTTTTGATAGAAAGATCCACAATCAAATCACTGAGTACGGATCCAAAGTGGGAAATTTTTTGAAAAATTTAAGGGAGATGGAACTTATAGTTAATGATTCTTCTAGAATTGGCAAACTAGAAGATGTCATAACCAACTTGGGTTCCGCTTTTGCCGCTGTGCAAAATACTCCAAATCTCAATCTCAAAAAGACCGTCAAGTCTGTTTTTGTTCCTAAAGCTAGTGGTGAGTCATCCAATAAAGATGAAGATCTTAAGATGATAAATGATCACACTACTTATGGTTTGAGCACCAAAGATGACTATACGTGATTCCATCACCTTTCGCCTAGCTAAGGGCGTTAAACAAAAGCGCTTGTTGGGAGGCAACCCAACGAATCTATCCTTTTTATTTCTGTTTTGTGTTTTACACATTTTCATAATTCTGTTATGGTTGTGTGTTTTTTTGTGTTTCTTTTTGCGTTTATGCCAAGCAAAACAGTTATGATTAGTCTTGGGGATGATCGTTTGGTCATGCTGGAAAAGACAGAAACTTTCTGCTCACGAAAAGAATTTTCTTTATTTTTCTATAAAAGCTTTTGAGTTAATTCTTTTTGCTGCAGATTTCTACGCAAATTCTTCAGACTGTCGTAATTGTTCAGAATTTTGGAAGTACCAGAAGTATACGAAATATACAGATTGCTTCAGACTGGTCTGCTGTTAACAGATTCTGTTTTTGTTGTGTTGGTTGCTTATTTTGATGAAACTATGGATAGTATCGGGGGGGGGGGGGGTATTAGCCATGGAAGATTGAAAATACAGTAACCCAACATCAGCATAAGTAGAATTTAAGTTTGCTACAGTACCTAAGGAAGTGGTGCTTTGCTTTCTCATACTAATGTTATCACGAGTTTCTGTTTAAGTTTCGTGTTGTGAAGTTTTCAAGTTTTGGGTGAAGTTCTTATGGACAAATAGATAAGGAGTGGCAAGAGGCCAAGCTTGGGGATGCCCAAGGCACCCCAAGAGATTCAAGGATGCCGTAAAATATTAAGCTTGGGGATGCCCCGGGAAGGCATCCCTCTCTCGTCTTCAATCCATCGGTAACGTTACTTGGGGCTATATTTTTATTCACCACATGGTATGTGTTTTTGCTTGGAGCGTCTTGTATCGTAGGAGTCTTTTATTTTTTTTTTTGTGTCAAAATCATCCTTGCTGCACACCTAGAGAGAGAGACATGCACTCACCGTGATTTTGTCGAGCTTCACTTATATCTTTTGGTAGACAATTCAGCTCACATGTGCTTCACTTATATCTTTTGAGCTAGATACTTTTGCTCTATGTGCTTCACTTATATCTTTTAGAGCACAACGGTGCGTGGCTTGGTAGTTGATATATGCTTTGAAAGTAGTCTCAAAAGGGGTAGTTATACAAAGGGATACGAAAACTTCGACCTTCATGTGCATTGAATAGTTAGAGAAGATTGATTCATCTCTATTAGTTTTGAGTTGTGGTTATGGTAATATTGAAGTTGTGCTAGTAAGGTGTTGTGGATCTAGAAATACTTGTGTTTAAGTTAGTGATTCCCATAGCATGCACGTATGGTGAACCTCTATGTGATGAAATCTGAGCATGATTAGTCTTTTGATTGTCATCCTTTGCGTGGCGGCCGGGATCGCGCGATGGTTTATACCTACCAACCCTTCCCCCAGGAGTATGCATTGAATGCTTTGTTTCGATTACTAATAAATTTTTTGCAACAAGTATATGAGTTCTTCATGACTAATGTTGAGTCCATGGTTTAGATGCACTTTCACCTTCCACCATCACTATCTTCTTAGTGCCGTGCAACTTTCGTCGGTGCACAAAACCCACCATTAGCCTCCCTCAAAACAGCCACCATACCTACCTACTATGGCTTTTTCAAAGTCATTCTGGGATATATTGCCATGCAACTACCACCATGACATGTGCCACCACGTCTACATTGCCATTGCATGATCGTAAGATAGCTAGCATGATGTTTCCATTAATGTCTATGCCATGCTAGATCATTGCCACGGTACACTACCGAAGGCATTCCATATAGAGTCATCGTTGCTCTAGTTTTGAGTTTAAAGTGTGATGACCATCATTAATGGAGCATTGTCCCATGTGAGGAAATGAAAGAGTCCAAAGAAGCCCAACAAAAAAAGAGCCCAAAGAGCCCACCAAAAAAAATAAGAGAAAAAGAGAGAAGGGACAATGCTACCACTTTTCCACACTTGTGCATATTAAGCACCATGATCTTCATGATTGAGAGTCTCCCATTCTGTCACCACCATATAGCTAGTGGGAATGATGATAGAGCATAGCCAGACTATATGCTTTTGTAGGGATAACTTTCTTTTGGCCTTGTTATTTTGAAAGTTCATGATTACCTTGCTAGTTTGCTTGAATTATTATTGTTTCCACGTCAATAGCAAACTATTGTTTTGAATCTAATGGATCTGAACATTCACATCACATAAGAGGAGTTACAAAGGACATATATGCTAGGTAGCATGAAAGCATCAAAAATTCATTCTTTATCACTTCCCTACTCAAGGACGAGCAGGAGTTAAGCTTGGGGATGCTTGATACGTCTCAAACGTATCTATAATTTTTCATGGTCTCATGCTCTTATCTTGTCATCTTTGGATGTTTTATGTACCTTTTATATATTTTTTGGGACTAACTTATTAATTCAGTGCCAAGTGCCAGTTCCTGTTTTTCTGTGTTTTTGGCTCTTTTCAGATCTGATTTTGGAACGGAGTCCAAACAGAATAAAATCCCCGAAATGATTTTATTCCTGAACGAAAGAAGATCAGGGGCTTGTGGGCCAAGCCAGGAGGGCTACACGGAGCCCACAAGCCCCCACTCCGCCACCAGGGGAGCGGCGGTGGGCAGGCTTGTGGCCTCCCTGGCGCTCCTGTGACCTAGATCTTGCACCTATATATTCCCTAAAAATCAAAAAAAAATCAAGGGATCCACGAAAATACTTTTCCGCCGCCGCAAGCTTCCATTTCCGGGAGACCCTTCCCGGTGCCCTGCCGGAGGGGACTTTGGAGGTGGAGGGCTTCTACATCAACATCATCGCCCCTACAATGACTTGTGAGTAGTTCATTCAGACCTACGGGTCCGTAGTTCGTAGCTAGATGGCTTCTTCTCTCTCTTGGATCTTCAATACAAAATTCTGCATGATCTTCATGGAGATCTATCCGATGTAATCTTCTTTGGCGGTGTGTTTGTCGAGATCCGATGAATTGTGGATTTGTGATCAGATTATCTATGATATATATTTGAGTCTTTGCTGATTTCTTATATGCATGATTTGATATCCTTGTAAGTCTGTGTGAGTCTTGGGTTTTTTCTAGCCAACTAGATGGATGATTCTTGCAATGGGAGAAGTGCTTGGTTTTGGGTTCTTACCGTGTGGTGACCTTTCCCAGTGACAGTAGGGGCAGCAAGGCACACATCGTGTAGTTGCACTCAAGGGTAACAAGGTGGGCTCTGTCGTAGATATGAGATTGTCCATCTACATCATGTCATCTTGCTTAAGGTGTTACTCTGTTCTTTTGGACTTAATACACTAGATGCATGCTGGATAGCGGTCGACGTGTGGAGTAATAGTAGTAGATGCAAAAAGTATGGGTCTACTTGTTTTGGACGTGATGCCTATAGATATAATCATTGCCATAGATGATGTCATGACTTTGCACGGTTCTATCAATTGCTCGACAGTAATTTGTTCACCCACCGTCTACTTGCTTTCATGAGAGAAGCCACTAGTAAACACTACGGCCCCCGGGTCTATTCACATATATCGTTTCCACTTTCGCTTTTACTTTGCTTTGTTACTTTGTTGCTTTCATTTCTCACTTGGCGAACAATCTATAAGGGATTGACAACCCCTTCATAGCGTTGGGAGCAAGCTTTTTGTGTTTGTGCAGGCTCTTGTGATACTCCTCCACTGGATCGATACCTTTGTTCTCAAATTGAGGGAAATACTTACCACCGCTGTGCTACATCACCCTTTCCGCTTCGAGGGAACACCAACGCAAGGCTCCAAGGCCACGAGGGAAATCCTTTGCATATTTTCCTAGGAAGTCCATTAAGGCGTAGCCGTAGCAGAAGGATTTCTAGTGCCGTCGACACACCTATATCTGGCGCCGTTGGAACGCCTTTGTTGCAGTAGCGTTGGTGTGCCAATGAATGGATCTCGTGTCCTCTATGAAGTTATCTACCCTCTACATATATAGTGGCGGCCCTAGTCCTCTTCCCTTATCGTTCGGCGGGAAGGGATTCCAAAACGACCAATTTTGAAGTGGGACAGGGGAACATGCTCCCCTGCCCAAAGGTGGTCTTTGCTTGCAAAGTGGCTGCCAACGCTGAGGGACGGGTCCAGGGATGACGTCTGTCCTGCTGGCGGGCGGCGATGGCTTTGTTGCACTAGAAAGGAAACCTTTGGGAGATGCCTTGAGAACCCCGGTACGTCCTGGCCCCCTTTGCACTAAAGGGGAAATTGCACCATCCTGCTGTCTGCTACTCGCCTCTCCTTCCTCCACATCATCCTCGACTCCTGAGGTCGGGTCTCGCCTTGGAATATCCGCCGCTCCAGAGGGGTCCTGAGGAGGCCCCCTACGGGTCTTGGTATTGTCCCTCCTCGCGAGGCTTGGCCCCTCGCGAGGGCCTTGCCTTGAGTGGTGCCGAGCATGTTGGTTTTTGGTCGATGAAGTGGGCCAGCCTTGGGCCATAGGCAGGCAGGCCTGGGTACCCCCATTTCTAGAACGCCGACAGAGGGAGAATGCCGGTATTTGGAATTCTAGACCGTAAAAGGAGCAAATATGAGAGACCTATTCTGCACAACTCCAAAAGTCCTGAAAATTTACGGAGAATTATTTTGGAATATATAAAAATATTGTGTGAAACAAATACATCAGGAGACCCACCAGGTGGCCACAACCCAGGGGGCGGGTCCTACCCCCTGGGCGCGCACTGCAGTCTTGTGGGCCCCCTGGCAGGTCTCTGATGCCCATCTTGTCCTATTTGAAGGGTTTTGACATGGAAAAAATCGTATCAGAACTTTCAGGGCGAAGCACCGCAATCTCGAAGTGGAACTTCGTCAGAACCAATCTAGAGCACCGACGGAGCTACTCTATCGGGGAAACTTCCCTCCCGATGGGGGAAATGGAAGCCATCATCATCCCCAGCGATCCTCTCATCGAGAGGGGGTCAATATCCAACAACACCTTCATTAGCACCATGTCCTCTCCAAACCCTAGTTCATTTCTTGTATCCGATCTTTGTCTCAGAACCTCAGATTGATACCTGTGGGTTGCTAGGAGTGTTGATTACTCCGTGCAGTTGATGCTAGTTGGTTTACTTGGTGGAAGATCATATGTTCACATCCGTAATGATTATTAATACTCCTATGATTATGAACATGAATATGCTTTGTGAGTAATTACGTTTGTTCCTGAGGACATGGGATAAGTCTTGCTATAAGTAATCATGTGAATTTGGTATTCGTTCGATATTTTGATGAGATGTATGTTGTCTCTCCTCTAGTGGTGTCATGTGAATGTCGACTACATGGCAGTTCACCATTATCTGGGCCTAGGGGCAGGCATTGGGAAGTAATAAGTAGATGATGGGTTGCTAGAGTGACAGAAGCTTAAACCCTAGTTTATGCGTTGCTTTGTAAGGGGCTGATTTAGATCCATATGTTTCATGCTATGGTTAGATTTATCTTATTTTTTCTTTCATAGTTGCAGATGCTTGTGAGAGAAGTTAATCATAAGTGGGATGTTTGTCCAAGTAAGGGCAGCACCCAGGCACCCGTCCACCCACGTACCAAATTATGAAAGTAACGAACGCGAATCATATGAGCATGATGAAAACTAGCTTGAGAGAAATTGCCATGTGTCCTTGGGAGCCCTTTGCTTTATATAAGAGTTTGTACAGGATTGTCCTTTGCTACAAAAAGACTGGGCCACTTTGCTGCACCATTATTTCATTTCTTACTTGCTACTTGCTAACGTGCAACTATTCCTGACTTGATGCCTCCACGACAACGGAGCCAGAAAAGAGCTGCTCCCAGTTGCTCAACAATTAGAAATTGTCTTGCAATAGCCCACCAGCGCGTGGGATCGCGACAGTTTTCGAGGGTAGAGTATTGAACCCAAATTTGTTGGTTCGCGCGACGGGAAGTGAAAGAATATTCTCAAGTATTAGCAGCTGAATGTGTCAGATTCAACTACACCTGAAAGATTAGTGTCTCCAAGCTAAGTATCACCAACAAATTAGTATGATAGCAACGGTGTCAGAAACGATCTGTTGACAAGGCAGACTATTCCTGACTATCGTATCAATGGCGCTAGAAGTTGCCCGTGGACGGGAAATATTCTGTCCCGGCAATGGTGCGAGAAAAAGTATTGTAGCAGGTAGCAGCAGTGTAACGAGTAATAGCAGTGGCAAGGAACAACAGTAGTGACAGCAGTAGCAAGTAGCAACAATAGCGAGTAACAACAGTAGCAAGTAACAGTAGCAGCAACAGTAGTGACAGCAGCAGAGCAAAACAAGTAACAGGAGCAGTGGGACAAACTCGTAGGCAATCGATCGGTGATTCCTTGGATGACATTCATCATGCAACAGTTATAACACGGAGAGATATGTGGCTAGCTCCCGTTCGTCAATGTGATGTAGGCATGCATTCCGTGTGTAGTCATACGTGCTTAGGGAAAAGAACTTGCATGACATCTATTGTCCATCCCTCCCGTGGCAGCGGGGTCCAAATGGATACTACGGGATATTAAGGTTCTCCTTTTAATAAAGAACCGGAACAATGCATTAGCACTTGGTGAACACATGAACTCCTCAAACTATAGTCATCACCGGGAGTGGTTCCGATTATTGTCACTCCGGGGTTGCCGGGTCATAACACATCGTAGGTAACTACAACTTGCAAGATCGGATCTAAAACACACATATATTGGTGACAACATAATAATTTCAGATCTGAAATCATGGCACTCAGGCCCTAGTGACAAGCATTAAGCATGGCAAAGTAGTAGCAACATCAATCTCAGAACATAGTGGATACTAGGGATCAATCCCCGTCAAAACTAACTCGATTACATGATAGATCTCATCCAACCCATCACCGTCCAGCAAGCCTACGATGAGATTACTCACGAACAGTGAAGAGCATCATGGAATTGGAGATGAAGGAAGGTTGATGATGAGATTACCCAGAAGCTTGGTTGTCGCGGCTAGGGGGGGGCGGCGAGAGGGCTTGTGGCCCACTGGCCCGTCCCCTCCGGTGGATCTTTGCGCATGTATTTTTCATACTTTCCAGAAATATTCTCCGTAAATTTTTAGGACGTTCCGAGAATTTTCATTTCTGCACAAAAACAACACCATGGCAATTCTGCTGAAAACAACGTTAGTCCGGGTTAGTTCCATTCAAATCATGCAAATTAGAGTCCAAAACAAGGGCAAAAGAGTTTGGAAAAGTAGATACAATGGAGACGTATCAAACTCCCCAAGCTTAAAACCTTGCTTGTCCTCAAGCAACTCAGTTGACAAACTGAAAGAGAAAGAAAAACTTTGACAAACTCTGTTTGATCTTGTTGTTGCAACTATGTCTAATTCATAACCAGAATTTCAGCAAGATCACAAGTTAACCACATGAGCAAGTGACACATAGGTCTCACGGTAAACTAATATCAATGGCATAATCAGCTAGCGAGCAAATAATAATGAGTTTCAGATACCAACAATTCAATCAAAACAAGCATGAAGCAATATGAATAGGTGGTATCGCGCTAGCTCTTTCTGAGACCACAAAACATAAATGCAGAGCACTTTCAAAGATCAAGGGCTGACCAAACATTGTAATTCATAGCAAAGAAGATCCAGTCATAGTCATACTCAATATCAATCTAAAGCAAAGCATAAAAATGACAGAGGTGCTCTCTAATTGGTGCTTATATAAGAAGAGGATGACTCAACAGGAAAATAAATAGACAGGCCCTTCGCAGAGGGAAGCATTGATTTGCAGAGGTGCCAGAGCTCAAGCTTTGAAACAGAGATAATAATTTTGGGTGGCATGCTTTCATTGTCAACGCAATGACCAAGAGTTCTCAATATCTTCCATGCTACTCATGCTATAGGCGGTTCCCAAACAGAAAAGTAAAGTTTTAACTCCCCCACCACCAATCAATCACACTCCACGGCTAGCCGAATCCTCGGGTACCGTCCATACTAACATCATTCCGGGGGGAGTCTTGTTTTACAGTTATGTTTTCGATTTGAGCATGGAACTAGGAATTCCAATTACCGGCCCCTTTCTCGTGAATGATAGTGAATAAACACATATCGAGGATAAAACGCCTAGCATGGAAGATACCAATAGCCCCCTGTCACCACATGAGCGGTTCGGGCATGCAAAACAGATTATTTCTTGAAGGTTTAGAGAATGGCACATGCAAATTTACTTGGAACGGCAGGTAGATACCGCAAATAGGTAGGTATGGTGGACTCTCATGGAGAAACTTTTGGGTTTATGGAAGTGGATGCACAAGCAGTATTTCGCTTAGTACAAGTGAAATCTAGCAAAAGACTGGGAAGCGACCAACTAGAGAGCGACAACAGTCATCAAGATGCAATGAGTTTGACTAACATGGAGTGCAAGCATGAACAGGATATAAATCACCATGAACACGAACATCATAGAGGCTATGTTGATTTTGTTTCAACTACATGCATGAACATGCGCCAAGTCAAGCCACTCGAACCATTCAAAGGAGAATACCATCCTATCATACTACATCATAGTCATCTCAAAATCTATGTTGGCATTCAAGACAAACCATTATAAGCTCCTAGCTAAGTAAGCATGGCATCATAAACTATGATCTCTAAGTTTTCATTGCAAACATGGTTCTCTCTCAATCAAGCTGAATCTGGAACGACAAGCTAGTCATATTTACAAAAACAAAATAGATAGAGTTCATGCCAGCTTTTCCAGTCTCAGTCACTTCATCATATATCATCATTATTGCCTTTCACTTGCACGATCGAACGATGTGAACAATAATAAGAGTGCTCGTGCATTGTACTAAGCAGAAATTTGCAGGCAAACACAAAGGAGAAGACAAAGTAATATGGCTCTTTCAAAGCTAAACAGGTATGCATACAAGAGCCACTAAACATTGTATCCAATATCTTCTACCTTGACCCAAGGAAAAAGAAAACTATTTACACGGGAAAACTCCCAACAAGCATAAGAAGAAAGTAAAATCTTTTTGGGTTTTCTCAAAAGGACACAAAACAAGAAAACAAGAAAACAAAAAATAAAAGAAATTATCATGGATAATACAGTGGCAAAGTGTAAACACCGGCTAACAAAGTGAAAGCAGGAGCATGAATGTAAAGTCGGTGAGAACACGTACTCCCCCAAGCATAGGCTTTTGGCCTAGCTTGGTCTACTCCCAAGGACGGTCCTGGCGAAACCCAAAATCATAATCGGGGTTATACGGGAGCGCTGCAGCCACTACCTGAATAGCTACCTCACGGAGACGAGCAGCCGTCGCCTCCCTCTCATACTCCTCTGCCTCTCCTATGGTTATGTAGTATCTCCGTTTTACCTGAAAGTCAAAGAAAGCAGGAGCAGGAAGGGTAATATGGAAAACACGCTGCCGGTTAAATATCAATCGGTATAGGAGGGATTCATCATCCCTCTCAAGGAACTAGTAGCGTGTCGTAGCGACGCGGTCAAGGAAAGCTGTATGGAGCAAGGGATCTCCTGCGCGGATGGGTACTCCAAGAAAATTTGCTATGCGAGTGGCATAGATGCCGCCAAAGAAATCCCCATCAATAGCATTCTTATTCAGCGTCCTTGCTATAATAGCTCCCATGTTGAAGCTTTTGTCACTCGTCATTGCGCTCTTAAGGATACTAAGGTAGGATGCGCATAGGTGACAATGTTCAACCTTGCCGTTAATGCATCTACCTATGAAGAGGGCAAAGTAGTGCAACGCAGGGAAATGAATGCTTCCTATGGTAGCTTGCGTGATGTCTCTAGTTTCTCCAACAATTATACTAGAGACAAAATCTCTAACCGAATACTTAGCAGGATCTTTAAGATTACCCCCATCGGGTATTTTGCAAATCCTATTGAAATCCTCCAAATCCATGGCGTAGGATTTATCATACAGATCAAACAGTATGGATGAGTCACGGCCAAATGAAAATTTAAATCTACGCACGAAAGAGGCAGTGAGCAAAGCATACTGTTCACATTTATCTGAAAGGAATTCTTCTAACCCGACATTGCGGACAAGTGTATCAAACTCATCCTTGAAGCCTGCTTCGATCATGAACTCATCGGAAGGCCATTCACATGGTTGTACCGGTGCGTCCCTTAGTTGATAAGGATCGGTCTCCCGAATAGAAAGATGGGGACCCTTCTTACTTGAGGAACCACCATGAAACTTCCTCCTGAACATAATTTCTTTTTGCTGAAATTTTTGAGGTTCAAGAGAAAAGTGAATAAAGACCAACCACACCTTGTAGCAACTACTCCTACTAGTGTCTAGATACCAAATCACGCGCTAAAACTACTTGGGACCAGCTAAACTCAACATTTCAAGCTCAAGAACAGGGTCACCAAGGTAGCAAGAATACGCGTAGGAAAAGGCACTAGAGTAGAAACTAATTGGACCAATAGAGGAGTCACTTACCAAGGAGTAATTTCCCCAAAACGGTTCGGAGAATGGTGCTTTGAGCAAGGAGATCGAAAATCACACCCAAATGAGCAAGAACACGGGTTTGAGCTGCGAAACGAATTTTTCTGGAGGTAGAAGAAGAGGATGGGAGCTGGAATGAGTGGAGGGGTTCCCTGTGGGCCCCACAAGCTTGGTCCCCGCGGCCAGGGGGAGGCCGCGGTGACAGGGCTTGTGGCCCACTCGTGTGGCCCCCAGGCCAGCTCTCAGTCCCAGTATTTTTCAAATATTCCAGAAAAAATCATACTAGATTTTCAGGACCATCGTAGAACTTTTATTTTCGGGGTATTTTTCTCTAGGATGCTAAAACAAAAAACAGGGAAAACTAAACGAAATCCATCATTTTTCTTCTGAGCAACAGAAAGTGAAAGCTTAAATAGAGGTATGTGACTCCTTGATTCATCCATTTCATGGTCATCGAAAGAAATCCGTCAATGGGGTTGATCAAATCCTCATGACAAAACTTTTCCGAATCGCAAAAGGAAACAAAGAATTTTCGAATCATCACTAGGTCACCTCAATGGGGATATGAATCTCCCCAACAAGAAAATCATACTTCATCTTAACACGAGGAATAGGGCATTCAAAGCTCCCAATAAGAATCGATGAAGTTTTTTCAATAGCATTGATGCAATGTACTTGATATCGTTTCTTCGGAAAGTGCATTCTATGCTCATTACCATTGACATCGAAAGTGACATTGCCTTTGTTGCAATCTATAACAGCCCCTGCAGTGTTTAAAAAGGGTCTTCCAAGGATGACAACCATGGCATCGTCCTGGGGAATATCCAAGATAACAAAGTCTGTTAAGATAGTTGTGTTAGCAACCACAACAAGCACATCCTCGCAAATGCCGACAGGGAAAGCAGTTGAATTTTCGGCCATTTGCAGAGAAATTTCAGTGGGTGTCAACTTATCCAGTTCAAGTCTACGATAAAGAGAGAGAGGCATAACACTAACACCGGCTCCAAGGTCACATAAGGCAGTTCTTACGTAGTTTCCTTCAATGGAGCAAGGTATAGTGGGCACTCCGGGATCACCAAGTTTCTTAGGAGTTCCACCTTTGAAAGTGTAATTGGCGAGCATGGTGGAGATCTCAAGATCGTGTATCTTCTGTTTATTAGTCACGGAATCTTTCATGTACTTGGCATATGGAGACATTTTGAGCATATCAGTTAACCGCATCTGCAGAAAGACGGGTCTTATCATCTCAATAAAGCGCTGAAAATCCTCATCATCCTTTTTCTTGGATGGCTTAGGAGGAAAGGGCATAGGTCTCTGAACCCATGGCTCCCTTTCTTTCCCATGCTTCCTAGCAGTGAAGTCATTCTTATCGTATCTCTTAGGTTGTGGGTTATCAGGACTAACCGTAGGTTCAATCTCCACATCCTTATCATTGCTAGGTTGAGCATTATTATGAACATCGCTGTCCATATTGTCACCAGGTTCATGTTCATCACCAGATTGTGTTTCTGCATCAGACGCAGAAATATCATTTGGTTCCTCAGGTGTGACAGTATTTGGTGAACTGACATGCAGGTTTCTATCATCCTTCTTCTTCTTAGGATGACTCGGTGTATCAACATTATTTCCTTGAGAATCTTGATCAATTCTCTTAGGATGGCCTTTAGGATACAAAGGTTGCCGAGTCATTTTGCCTCCTCTAGTAATGACTTTGTCAGAGTTGTCATTTAATTCATTGAGAAAGTCATTCTGAGCTTTAACTACTTGTTATACCTGAGTAGTAATCATAGAGGCTTGTTTACTCAGAAGCTTCAGATCATTGACATTTCTGTCTACACAAGCACTTAAATGAATAAGCATACAAGTACTTTGTTCCAAATGTGTGCTAACATAATCATTGGAACTCTGTTGTTTGGAAACAAAGTTGTCAAATTCATCAAAGCATAGGCTAGCAGGTTTGTCAGAAGGAATATCACTCTCATCAAACCTACGCAAAGAATTTACTTCTACTACCTGTATCGGGTTATCGAGACCATGGATCTCTTTGATAGGTGGTAGATTTTTGACATCTTTAGATCTAATGCCTTTCTCTTGCATAGATTTCTTGGCTTCTTGCATATCTTCGGGACTGAGGAATAGAATACCCCTTTTCTTAGGAGTCGGCTTAGGAGGTGGTTCGGGAATAGTCCAAGCGTTATCGTTGATCAAGATGTTATTCAATAGAGTCTTAGCTTGTTCTATAGTTTGTTCCCTAAAAACACAACTGGCGCAACTATCTAGGTGGTCTCGAGAAGCATCGCTAAGTCCGTTATAGAAGATATCAAGTATATCGTTCTTCTTAAGAGGTTGATCAGGCAAAGCATTCTGTAGTTGGACGAGCATCCCCCAAGCTTGTGGGAGACTCTCTTCTTTGAGTTGAGCAAACTTGTATATTTCCTGCAAGGCAGCTTGCTTCTTATGGGCAGGGAAATATTTCTCACAGAAGTAATAGACCATATCCCGGGGACTACTCACACATCCAGGAGCAAGAGAAGTGAACCAGGATTTAGCGTCATCCTTTAGAGAGAAAGGAAACAACTTAAGGATATAGTAGTAGCGGATCTTCTCCTCACTAGTGAAAAGGGTGGCTATATCGTGTAGTTTGGTAAGATGGGCTACGACTATCTCAGACTCATAACCGTGGAAAGGATCAGATTCGACTAGAGAGATTATCTCAGGGTTGACAGAGAATTCATAATCCTCATCGGTAATAAAGATAGGTGAAGTGGCAAACTTCGGGTCGTATTTCATCCTAGCTTTCAAAGATTTTTCCTTCCACATGAGAAGTAATTTCTCAGCGTCATAGGCATCATTACACGCAAGAAAATCCTCAGCTATCTCTCCCTCCATAACATAACCCTTAGGTATATCAGGCAATTCATATCTAGGAGAGCTAGATCTAGCAGGAGCAAAACCAGGTTCTATCTCAATAGTATCGGCAGTTTCAGAAGCATCACGAGCATTGGCAGTAACTCTAGCAATATGAGCATCAAGGAATACCCCTAGTGGCATATCAGGCAAAGTAGTATCTCTAGCAGTATCAAGCATAGCATCATCAGGCAAAATAGCATCTCTACCATCATCAGGCAAAGCAGTATCAAGCATAGCATCTCTAGCAGTATCAGGCATAGCAGCATCATAAGCATCATCAAGCACGGGCGACATCTCAAGATTTCTAGCAGGAGGTGATGTCGCAAACTTACTCATAACTGAAGGCGAATCAAGTGCAGAGCTAGATGGCAGTTCCTTACCTCCCCTCGTAGTTGAGGGCAAGACTTTGGTTTTTGGATCTTTCAGATTCTTCATAGTGATCAGTAGATATAAATCCCAAATGACTCAGAGAATATAGATATCCTTCCCCGGCAATGGCGCCAGAAAAATGCTGCTAACGTGCAACTATTCCTGACTTGTTGCCTCCATGGCAACAGAGCGAGAAAAGAGCTGCTTCCACTTGCTCAACAATTAGAAATTGTTTTGCAATAGCCCACCAGCGCGTGGGATCGCGGCAGTTTTTGAGGGTAGAGTATTCAACCCAAATTTGTTGGTTTGCGCGACGGGTAGTGAAAGAATATTCTCAAGTATTAGCAGCTGAATGTGTCAGATTCAACCACACCTGAAAGATTAGTGTCTGCAAGCAAAGTATCAGCAGCAAAGTAGTATGATAGCAACGGTGCTAGAAATGATCTGTTGACAAGGCAGACTATTCCTGACTATCGTATCAATGGCGCCAGAAGTTACCCGTGGACGGGAAATATTATTTCCCGGCAACGGTGCGAGAAAAAGTATTATAGCAGGTAGCAGCAGTGTAATGAGTAACAACAGTGGCAAGGAACAACAGTAGTGACAGCAGTAGCAAGTAGCAACAGTAGTGAGTAACAATAGTAGCAAGTAACAGTAGCAGCAATAGTAGTGACAGCAGCAGAGCAAAACAAGAAACAACAGCAGTGGGACAAACTCGTAGGCAATGGATCGGTGATTCGTTGGATGACATTCATCATGCAACAGTTATAACACGGAGAGATATGTGGCTAGCTCTCGTTCGTCAATGTGATGTAGGCATGCATTCCGTGTGTAGTCATACGTGCTTAGGGAAAAGAACTTGCATGACATCTATTGTCCATCCCTCCCGTGGAAACGGGGTCCAAATGGATACTACGGGATATTAAGGTTCTCCTCTTAATAAAGAACCGGAACAACGCATTAGCACTTGGTGAACACATGAACTCCTCAAACTATGGTCATCACAACTTGCAAGATAATATCTAAAACCATGGTAGGTAACTACAACTTGCAAGATCGGATCTAAAACACACATATATTGGTGACAACATAATAATTTCAGATCTGAAATCATGGCACTCGGGCCTTAGTGACAAGCATTAAGCATGGAAAAGTAGTAGCAACATCAATATCAAAACATAGTGGATACTAGGGATCAATCCCCGTCAAAACTAACTCGATTACATGATAGATCTCATCCTAGTCATCACCGCCCAGCGAGCCTACGAATAGATTACTCACGAACGATGAAGAGCTTCATGGAATTGGAGAGGGAAGAAGGTTGATGATGACGATGGCGACGACTTCCCCTCTCCGGAGCCCAAAACGGACTCCAGATCTGCCCTCCAGATGAAGAATAGGATTTGGCGGCGCCGCCGTATTGCAAACACAATGAAATCTTCTCTCTTGATTTTTTTCGGGAGGAAAGGGAATAAATAGCGCTGGAGTTGGGGGCGGCAGAGCCACGTGGGCCCCACAAGCTTGGTTGCCGCGGCCAAGGGGGCCGCGGCGATAGGGCTTGTGGCCCACTGGCACGTCCCCTCCGGTGGATCTTTGCGCATGTATTTTTCATATTTTCCAGAAATATTCTACGTAAATTTTCAGGACATTCCGAGAACTTTCATTTCTGCACAAAAACAACACCATGGCAATTCTACTGTAAACAGCGTTAGTCCGGGTTAGTTCCATTCTAATCATGCAAATTAGAGTCCAAAACTAGGGCAAAAGAGTTTGGAAAAGTAGATACGATGGAGACGTATCACTACCCATTATGAATTACCTTATCACCAAACTATCTGTTACCGATAATTTCAGTGCTTGTAGAGAATACCTTACTGAAAACTGCTTGTCATTTCCTTTTGCTCCTCGTTGGGTTCGACACTGTTACTTATCGAAAGGACTACCATAGATCCCCTACACTTGTGGGTCATCACCTATAAATTCTTACTTATCCTAAAACCTTCAAGGGAGGTCTTGAAAACTTTTTATGCCGCCGCAAGTCTTTGTTCCGATGGGAGGTCAACTAGAGCTCCGTTCCGGCACTCTACCGGAGGGATGATCGATCACAGAGGGCTTGTTCATCCACCTTGTTGCCCTCATAATGATGTGTGAGTAGTTCACCATAGACCTGCGGTTCTATAGAAGTACCTGGATGGCTATCTCTCTCTCTTAGAGCTTCAATACGATGATCATTGCATCTTTGCATTGATCCATATGATGAAACTCTTTTATACGGTGTGTTTGTTGGGATCCGATGAATTGTGGGTCTATCTTCAGATTATTCATGATAAATATCTAAGTCTACTCTTATATACTTCTGGTACTTCTTTCTTCCAGTATTTGTTTTTATTCCAAAAATATTCTTCCTGAAGTTTCAGCCCATTTGGAGATGTGCCGAATAGGTATCTGTGACATAGATTTTTCATGTCCAGAATTCCATCTGTCAGCATTCTCCCTCTTTGTGTAAACCTTGAATATTATGAGAAAAGGCATTAGAATTACTCCATAAAGTAATAAAATGCATAAACACACTATAAATAACAGTAGCAAAACATGATGCAAAATGGATGTATCATCTCGCCGCTGACCACTTGATACGTCTCCAACGTATCTATAATGTTTTATTGTTCAATTTAGAAAACAATTATGCACTTATAGAACAATTTATATTACTTTTGAGCACTAATCTATTGACCCGGTGCTTAGTGCCAGTTGTTGTTTTCTGCATGTTTTTTAACTTTTCAGGTTCCAGTGCCAAACGAAGCCCAATTGACCTGAAATGTTTTGTGAATTTTTTCTGGACAAAAACAAGACCGTGGAGCATCGTAAGAAGGCCGAAGAGCGCACGAGGCCCCGACAAGCCAACAAGGCACGACCTGGAGGTCGCACCCTTCTGGCTTGTGGCCACCTCATGGTTTTGTGTACCCCGTTCTATGGCCTATAATTTCTTATTTACCCTAAAACCATCGAGGGAGGTCCCAAAACACTTTTTATGCAATCGTAAGTCTCTCTTCCGATGGGAGGCCATCTAGAGCTCCATTCCAGCACTCTGTCGGAGGGGAATCGATCAAGGAGGGCTTCTTCATGAACCTTGCTACCCTCATGATGATGTCTGAGTAGTTCACCACACACCAACGGGTCCATAGCAGTACCTGGATGTCTATCTCTATCTTTGATCTTCAATACAATGATCATCGCATCTTTGCTTTGATCCATATGATGTAACTCTTTTGTACGGTGTGTTTGTTCTGATCCGATGAATTGTGGGTTTCTGTTCAGATTATTCATGATAAATATTTGAGTCTCCTCTGATATATAATATGATTCTTATGTGCATGATTATGATAGCTTCGTAATTCTCTCCAATCTATTGAAATAGTTTGACCAACTAGATTGATATTTCTCAGTGAGAGAGGTGCGTTGTAGTAGGTTTAACCTGTAAAGTTTCTATATCCCAGTGATAGAAGGGGACAAGTTGCTTCTGTGTGTTGCTGCTACTAAGGGTAAAACGATGGGGTTTATTCATATTGGTTGAGTTCACTTTGTCTACATCGTGTCATCTTACTCCAAGCATTACTTCGTTTGTGATGAACTTAATACGTAGAGAAGCAAGCATAAACGTGCTCTTGAAGTGAAGAAATAGTAATAGGTGCAGGCAAGAGTCGGCCTATTTGTTTATGGACATCATGTCTATAGTTATATAATCATTGCCATGAAAATTGCATAACTATCCGCTCTTCTATCAATTGCCCAACAATAATTTGTTTACCCACCGTGTGCTATTTTTGTGAGAGATGCCAGTAGGGAAAGCTATGGCACGCGGGACTACTCACAAAATATTTCTAAAACCTCCAATATCTTGCTGCCATTTATTTGGTTTTATTTTATTTTGCACTTTTACAATTATCTACAATTATTTACACACCTCATTCTCTTGCAAATAACGAGACCAAGGGGATTGACAACCCTCTTTCCCGTGTTAGGTGCAAGATATTTGTTTTTTGTGTGCAGCTGTTGAAGACGGTTGTGGTTGATATTCCTATTGGTTCGGTAAACCTTGGTTTCATAAATTAGGGAAATACTTACCCACTTTGTACTGCGATAACCCGTTCCTCTTCACGAAAACCCAACATAGATCACGAGTATCGGGAAGGATTTCTGGCGCCGTTGCTGAGGAATATCCTCACCAACTATCAAGTAACCCCACACAAACTTCCATTCACTTGTTCCTCTTTTTATTTGTTGGTATATTTAGTTTGTCTCCTATAAAAAATAAAAATACAAAAATATTTACCTTTGCTTGTTTTTAGTTTCAAGTCATGGCTAGTTTTTCTTTTGTTCGCGTTACTCTCAATAATGATGTTTTTCAATTTTAAACAAAGGGGAGGAGAAAGTTTGAAAGATGCATGGTATAAGATTTGCTACGCTCAAAATAAAGCAATTAATAATATATCCACCACTACTTTGCTTCATATTCTTTTTGTTGGTGTAACCACTTGGTATAGGTTTGTCCTTGATACTATCACGCGTGGGAAATTTTGATGTGTCATACTTTGGATGCCTATAATGCCATTGAAAATCTTGTTCGTGTTGGGGAACGTCGCATGGGAAACAAAAATTTTCCTACGCGCACGAAGACCTATCATGGTGATGTCCATCTACGAGAGGGGATGAGTGATCTACGTACCCTTGTAGATCGAACAGCAGAAGCGTTAGAGAACGCGGTTGATGTAGTGGAACGTCCTCACGTCCCTCGATCCGCCCCGCGAACAATCCCGCGATCAGTCCCACGATCTAGTACCGAACGGACGGCACCTCCACGTTCAGCACACGTACAACTCGACGATGATCTCGGCCTTCTTGATCCAGCAAGAGAGACGGAGAGGTAGAAGAGTTCTCCAGCAGCGTGACGGCGCTCCGGAGGTTGGTGATGATCTCGTCTCAGCAGGGCTCCGCCCGAGCTCCGCAGAAACGCGATCTAGAGGAAAAACTATGCAGGTATGTGGTCGGGCAGCCGTGAGAAAGTCGTCTCAAATCTGCCCTAAAAGCCCCATATATATAGGAGGAGGGAGGGGGACCTTGCCTTGGGGTCCAAGGGACTCCCAAGGGGTCGGCCGAGCCAAGGGGGGGAGGACTCCCCCCCAAACCGAGTTGGACTTGGTTTGGTGGGAGGAGTCCCCCTCCCTTCCCACTTCTTCCCTCTTTTTTTTTCTTTTACTTTGATTTTCTTCTCTTGACGCATAGGCCCCTTTGGGGCTGTCCCACCAGCCCACTAAGGGCTGGTGTGTCTCCCCAAAGCCTATGGGCTTCCCCGGGGTGGGTTGCCCCCCCCCCCCCCCGGTGAACTCCCGGAACCCATTCGTCATTCGCGGTACATTCCCGGTAACTCCGAAAACCTTCTGGTAATCAAATGAGGTCATCCTATATATCAATCTTCGTTTCCGGACCATTCCGGAAACCCTCGTGACGTCCGTGATCTCATCCAGGACTCCAAACAACATTCGGTAACCAACCATATAACTCAAATACGCATAAAACAACGTCGAACCTTAAGTGTGCAGACCCTGCGGGTTCGAGAACTATGTAGACATGACCCGAGAGACTCCTCGGTCAATATCCAATAGCGGGACCTGGATGCCCATATTGGATCCTACATATTCTACGAAGATCTTATCGTTTGAACCTCAGTGCCAAGGATTCGTATAATCCCGTATGTCATTCCCTTTGTCCTTCGGTATGTTACTTGCCCGAGATTCGATCGTCAGTATTCGTATACCTATTTCAATCTCGTTTACCGGCAAGTCTCTTTACTCGTTACGTAATACAAGATCCCGCAACTTACACTAAGTTACATTGCTTGCAAGGCTTGTGTGTGATGCTGTATTACCGAGTGGGCCCCGAGATACCTCTCCGTCACACGGAGTGACAAATCCCAGTCTTGATCCATACTAACTCAACTAACACCTTCGGAGATACCTGTAGAGCATCTTTATAATCACCCAGTTACGTTGCGACGTTTGATACACACAAAGCATTCCTCCGGTGTTAGTGAGTTATATGATCTCATGGTCATAGAAATAAATACTTGACACGCAGAAAACAGTAGCAACAAAATGACACGATCAACATGCTACGTCTATTAGTTTGGGTCTAGTCCATCACGTGATTCTCCCAATGACGTGATCCAGTTATCAAGCAACAACACCTTGTTCATAATCAGAAGACACTGACTCTCATTGATCAACTGGCTAGCCAACTAGAGGCATGCTAGGGACGGTGTTTTGTCTATGTATCCACACATGTAAATGAGTCTTCATTCAATACAATTATAGCATGGATAATAAACTATTATCTTCATACAGGAATTATAATAATAACTATACATTTATTATTGCCTCTAGGGCATAATTCCAACAGTTCGAACACCACCCATTATCATTAATGAAACAAATTTAACCCTGGAACATGTTATGCAAAGACATGATGCTATAGAAAGGTAAATGGTTACTGACGAACCAATTGAGGAATTAGATAAAAACTTGCACAATCATATCACTCAACTCGGGTCACGTGTAGGAATGACTTCGAAATCTTTAAAGGAAAAGGACATTATTATTGATGATAGGGTGGACCAAGATTAGAGTAGAATTGATAAAATGGAGGAGGTGATTAACAAAGTAGGTTCCGCTTGTACAACATCCAAAACTAATTCTAGTGCTTCTTGAAGTAACATTCCTAATTTATTTACATTCCTAAGAGCGTTAGTACACCTCCTACCACAAGAAACGAAGATCTTAAAATGATTAGTGTTCACCACGACTTTATAAACTTGATAAAAGAACCTATTTTCAAGTCCCCTATTGTTCCTATTATCCCTTGTTGTACTATTAAGGAGCGTGAGGTCAAGGATGACAACACTTGAAACTATGCAATATGCCTAGCTAGGGGCATAAAACAATAGCGCTTGTTGGGAGGCAACCCAATAGTTATGTTTAATTTTTTTTCATTATCTTTCTGTTAGTGTGCGATAACATGATTATTGCCTCTGTAATAATTCTGTTTTTATGTTTGAGTTAGTGTTTGTGCCAAGTAAAGCCTTTGGGATGATTTGCGTGATGAGTAGAATTGATACGGTGCAAAAACAGAAACTTTGACGCCGAGTGCATAATTTCTCTGATTTTACTGGAACGTCTTTTTAAGCTGAACTTTTACCCAATACTTATATACAAATTCTTCATAAATCCTAATTTTTCAGAATTTTTGGAGTTACAGATGTTTGACAATTAAATATATTACTAAAGACTGTTATGTTTTTACATGCATAGTTTACTTGTTTTGATTTTGCTATGGATTATATAAGGGGGTATAATCCATGGATAAGTTAGAATATAGTACCTTATGCTAAACTAAAACAAGAATCAATTTATATCAGTACCTAAAAGTGTTTATTATGTTGCCTATAATAATGGACCTCATGAAGTTTTGTTGAGTTTTGTGTGATTGAAGTTTTCAAGTTTTGGGTATTATCTCGATGGACAAAGGAATGAGAAGTGACAAGAGCTTAAGATTGGGGATGCCCAAGGCACCCCAATGTAATATTCTAGGAATAATCAAGCGTCTAAGCTTAGGGATGCCCCGGGAAGGCATCCCCTCTTTCGTCTCAATCCATTGGTATGATGGGGTTATAGTCCTAGGGTAGGGTCATAGGCCCGCCCTGTAAGTCCTACCCAAGGACTACCCCTCATAAGGGGCGAGGACTTTATTCAGTTCCGACTAAGGTAAGGAGTCCCCATCGTCCAGTCGGTAACAGGTCCTTGATCATCCTGTCGGAGACTAGCATTCGGAGAACTTCCGACTAACCGACTGGATGCCACTCGGAACATCGTAACCCCCTTGGAGGGAAACGGTCGTACGTTTCCCGGTGCATTAATTAGCATTTAGGACATACGTTACCTATAACGTATGCATTCAATCGCCACTACTCCACCCCTGTACCAGAACCGTTGTGGAGGGCAGCGCACTCTATATAAGCCACCCTCCCCCGCTGGTGAAGGGGTTAACAACTCATTGTATTCCATATTACACTCGACAACAAGCTCCCAGAGCACTGAGATGTAGGGCTTTTACCTCCACCGCAGAGGGGCCTGAACTCATACAACCTCGCCGTAGCTAAGGCTCTGCCCATCCTTTCGTACCCTACACATCTACTGTGAGGCTTATACCCACGACAGGTATGTTACTTGGAGCTACATTTTTACTCATCACATGATATGAGTTTTGCTTGGAGTGTCGTTTGATTTTTTTTACTTTAACAATTAGTTTGCCACGATCATTGTTTGCTGGATACACTTATTTGAGTGAGAGGCACCATCGTCATGATATGTTAGAATACTCTATGTGCTTCATTTATATCTTTTGATCTTAGTAGTTGCTCTAGTACTTCACTTACATCTTTTTGAGCATGGTGGCGTGTAGATTTTATAGAAATAATATGCTCTTGTTCCTCACTTATATTTCTTTAAGAGTTAGTAAATACTCATGGTAATTTGCATGGGTCAAAATATTATATCAAAAATAATGAGTGTTCAATAAGTGATAATTAAGACCACAATGTAGCACATACAGAGAAATTGTAGTTAATGATATTGGTGTGGTGATATGAAAAGGTATAAGTTCATAATCATTAATTTAGATAGGTGTTGATATTAATAGATGTTAAGACTACTTGAACATTTGAAGAATTAAAAGGGCATGGTGATGATGGGTGAGCATTTCTGTTCCTCGTTGAAAACCTAGTGTTGTTTCGAGTCGGAGTCGCGCGATGGTTAATTCATACCAACCCTCTCCCTCGGGGCATGCAAGTAGTACTTTGATTTGTGATAAGACTAATAACACTTTTCAATAAGTATTTGAGTTATTTATGACTCAAATGACACCGTGGACATACACAATCTCACCTCCTCATATTTGCTAGCCTCTCTAGTACCGCACAAAGCCCATTCTCACCTCGAGGATTGGTGAAACTTTCGCGGGTGCATCCAAACCCCGCGACATGATACGCTCTATTGCACATAATCCTTATTGTATATTCCTCAAAACAGACACCGTAGCTACCTATTATCGCATTTCCATAGCCATTCCAAGATATATTGCCATGCAAATTCCATCGTCACTTCACATGACAAGTTCATTCATCATCACATTGCTTTGCATGATCATACAGAGCTGACATAGTATTTGTGGCAAATCCACCGTTCATAATAGCATTTGTGGCAAAGCCACCAAATATAATATGTTGAATACATGTCACGCTAGATCATTGCAGATCATGGTATACTCCCAGAGACATTCATATTGGAGTCATGTTGCTTCATTCATCATATCGAGTTATCCATGAGTTGTAAGTAAATAAAAGTGCGATGATCATCATTATTAGTTCATTGTCCCACTGAGGAAATAAAGATGGGGAGGCCAAATGAGCCCACCATATATAAACAAATGAATGAGAGAAAAAGAGAGAAGGGGCTTTGCTACTGTCCTTTACCACACTTGTGCCTCAAAGTGACATCATGTTCATCATGTAGATAGTCTCATGTTATATCACTCATATTCTTGTGGGAATCAAAAAAATAAACTTGGCTTGTATATTTCGATAACGAGCTTCCTCAAATGCCCGAGGTCTTCATGAGCAAGAAAGTTGGATGCACACCCTACCTAGCTTCAGTGGAGCTTTCATACACTTATAGCTCTAATGCATCATTTGCATGGCAATCCCTAGTTCTTGTGTCAATATATATAAGTGGGTATCTCCATAACCCGTTGGTATGCCTAGTTGATACGAGACTATCTTCTCCACTTTTTCAACCCCTTCGAAACCTACCACTTTACTCTATTCCACCTATATGTTAGGTCCAATGGTTCACACTCATGTACTGCATGAAGAATAAAAAGTTGGTGCATATTGAAAAGGTAGGATCCAACTGTCTGACTTGGGCACCGTGGTGCTTGATTTTGTAGTTATGAGTTGAAGATGGAGCCATGCCTTGTTAATATAATAACGATGTAAAGGGTTGAAACAATCTTTGAGGATCGTACACTTTGAAAAATCAATTGTTTTGCTGCTTATACTTATGAATATTGTTGTGTTAATATTTGTTAATTCATCATTTCTCAATGAGCATACATGCACAACAATACATCATGGATAGCATGTCACATCAAAAATTCTTTTTTTATGATTTACCAACTCGAGGATGAGAAGGAATTAAGCTTGGGAATGCTTGATATGTCTCCATTGTATCTATAATTTCTTATTATTCCGTGCTATTATGTTATCATTTTAGAACAACTTTTATGCACTAACCTATTGACCCAGTGTCGAGGGCCAGTTTTTGTTTTCTGCATGTTTTTTCACTTTTCAAGTTCGAGTACCAAACGAAGTCCAATTGAATTATAACTTTTTGTAAATTATTTCTGGACCAAAACAAGACCGTGGAGCATCGAAAGAAGGTCACAGGCCTCACGAGGCCCCCACAAGCCAACAGGGCCCGGTCTGGGGGCACCGTGATGGCTTGTGGCCGCCTCGTGGCCCTCCCGACCCTATTCTATGGCCTATAAATTCGTACTTACCCTAAAACCTTCGAGGGAGTTCCCGAAACACTTTTTACGTAGTAGCAAGTCTCTGTTCTGACATGAGGTCATCTAGAGCTCTGTTTCGACACTTTGTTGGAGGGGTGATCGATCATGGAAGGCTTCTTCATCGACCATGCTTCCCTCATGATGATGTGTGAGTAGTTCACCACACACCTATGGGTTCATAAGAGTACCTACATGGTTCTCTCTCTCCCTCTCTCTCTCTCTCTCTCTCTCTTTGATCTTCCATAAAATGATCATAGCATATTTGCTATGATCCATATGATGTAACTCTTTTGTACGGTGCCCCCTCATCGCTTCCCTCATCGCTTCGTCGTTCCAACCCCAATCCATTCGGGGACTAATGATGGGGTTATAGTCCTAGGGTAGGGTCATAGGCCCGCCCTGTAAGTCCTACCCAAGGACTACCCCTCATAAGGGACGAGGCCTTTATTCAGTTCCGACTGAAGTAAGGAGTCCCCATCGTCCAGTCGGTAACAGGTCCTCGATCATCCAGTCGGAGACTAGCATTCGGAGAACTTCCGACTAACCGACTGGATGCCACTCGGAACATCGTAACCCCCTTGGAGGGAAACTGTCGTACGTTTCCTGGTTCATTAATTAGCATTTAGGACGTACATTACCTGTAACGTATGCATTCAATCGCCACTACTCCACCCCTGTACCAGAACCGTTGTGGAGGGCAGCGCACTCTATATAAGCCACCCTCCCCCGCTGGTGAAGCGGTTAACAACTCATTGTATTCCATATTCCACTCGACAACAAGCTCCCAGAGCACTGAGACGTAGGGCTTTTACCTCCACCGCAGAGGGGCCTGAACTCATACAACCTCACCGTATCTAAGGCTCTGCCCATCCTTTCGTACCCTACACATCTACTGTCAGGCTTATACCCACGACAGTTGGCGCCTACCATGGGGCAGGCGTCTAAGCGACTTCCGGCGAGTTTGCGACTACTTCCTTTCGTCATGTAGCCCGGTGGAGATTCAAGCATGGGTCACCAGATCTTCTTCGGTGTTCACTCCTTCATCGTCGACGATTCGGCGTGGCTTCGGGATGCTCCTCTCGACGTCGAGGCGCTTCCCCGTCGCGGGGCTACACACTTCCGTGCCGGCGCCCGCGGCATTCTTCTTCTCCAACAGTCGGCTCCGGTGTCGACCTGCACTGCCGTCACGCGCCGCAGCAAGCGGTCGCGCCTTCCGCGGCTCCAGCGTTGGGTGCAACACGCCCAGGCGCGCCAGAACGCGTCTTCGCAAGTGGCGGTTCTAGAGTCTGTTGTGGTTGCCCCGTTGTCCCAGCACTCGGCCTCGGTTCCGACTGAGTTTCCTTCCGAGTACGCGGGTCACGGGCCTGCAACAGAAGTACACATGGCCAACTCCCATGAAGATCCTCGTCAAGCTGGCCGGAACGAGCACGAGATCGGCGAAACGTCCGGCCCGCGCCGTCCACCTCGCCGTTCTGCGAGTCGGCACACTCGGCGGAGCAACGTGGAGTTGTTCCGCACACCCCTCCTCAACTTGGCCGCGGCTGCCAAGATAGCCGATTCCCTCCAGCCGACTGATTCAGAGGCTGGTAGAGGGATCGAGCAGATCCGAGCCCTGTTGCACACGGCGCAGCAGCAGAATTCGGCAGTCTCCCAGTCGCACAACATGATCCATAATAGTTCTGTTCATGCGAATACACATCGGTCGGTTCACAGCCCTGGTTCCCAGCAGCAGCACAGGGGAGGCAGCCTTTCCATAAATCACGAAGATCGCCGCCGTTCACACACCCCTCCGCGGGGTGGGCCCTATGGGCCCCGACATCATGATGATCGGCGTTCAGCCGGCGACACTTACGACCCAAGGCCCGACGCAAGAGGGCGTATCGCCCAGCGAAGGGTCGACAGGGGCCGTGCCCACCGCGATGGTCACGATATGGACCGTCCGAGTGGAAGTAGGACCATCGTGTCTGGTCCCGAGTGTTTCAGTCGAGCCATCCGTTCGGCTGACATCCCGCCCAACTTCCGATTGGCAATGGGAATCAGCAAGTTTACAGGAGAGTCCAAGCCAGAAACATGGCTAGATGACTATCGAGTAGCAGTCCAGATTGGAGGAGGAGACGACCATGTCGCCATGAAGCACCTCCCTCTGATGCTCGACGACTCGGCGCGAGCGTGGCTGAACCAATTGGCCCCCTCAAGCATCTACAGCTGGGCAGATCTGGCCCGAGTGTTCATCAGGACCTTTGAAGGGACGTCAAAGCGCCCTGCTGGCCTCGTGGAGCTCCAGCACTGCGTCCAGAAGCAGAATGAGCCCCTGCGTGACTTCATTCAGCGTTGGACAACTCTCCATCACACGGTGGAGAACGTCACTGAGCATCAAGCAGTCTGCGCCTCCAAGGCAGGCGTGCGGTACACGGATCTGTACCTGAAGTTCGGCCGAACAGGCGACATCTCCATGAGCAAGATGATGGAGATAGCAACACGCTATGCAAATGGCGAAGAAGAGGGCCGCATCCGAAGCGGCAAGCACAAAACAGTCGCTGATGGAGATGGGGGCAACACTCTGAAGCAGAAGTAGAAAGCCCCGACCGCTCCGCAAGCAGAAGCTGCAGCCGTAACCAATGCCAAGTTCAAGGGCAAAGGGAAGGCTTAGTTCACCCACAAGAAGAAGCAGTTCAATAACCCCATCCTGGACCAGCCATGTCCGGTTCATACGAAGATGGATGAAGAGGGTAACCCCATATATGCGAAGCATACCACTCGACAGTGTCGCCTCCTGATCCATGGGTTTAGTGAAGGGCAACCAAGTGAGAAAGACAACGAACAAGATGAGGAGGATAAGGAGGATCCGTTCCCCCAAGTCCATGCAACTCTCATGATTTTGGATGACGTCGAGAGCAAGAGTCGACTAAAGCTGGTGAACAGGGAAGTGAACATGGCCACGCCTACCAACCCCAAGTTCCTCAAATGGTCTCAGACTGCGATCACCTTTGACCAGTCGGATCATCCAGCACACGTACCCACCCCGGGGAGACAGGCTATGGTCGTCGACCCGGTGGTGGAAGGAGTCCGACTGCGCAAAGTTCTCATGGACGACGGTAGCGGCTTGAACATCATGTACGCCGACACAATCAAAGGGATGGGCATTCCGATGTCCAAACTCACCGAGAGCAGCATGCAGTTCCATGGAGTCGTCCCTGGACGGAAGGCCAAGTCACTCGGCCAGATCGCGTTGGACGTCGTTTTCGGCTCCGACAAGAACTTCCGCAAGGAGAAGCTGACGTTCGAAGTGGTGGACTTCCAGAGCGCTTACCACGCAATTCTGGGCCGCCCAGCGTATGCGCGTTTCATGGCCCGTCCATGTTACGTATACTTGAAGCTGAAGATGCCAGGCCCGACAGGCGTGATCACCATCACGGGCAATCGTCAGCGAGCCGAAGAGTGTCTGCAGCAGGGATCAAGAATCGCCGACCAGCAGATGGCCGTCCTCGAGCTCGACGAGTACAAGAAAACGGTCGACCCCGCCGACCTGATGCGCTCAAAGAAACCGGCTTCAGAGTCTGCATTCCAGTCGGCGGGAGAGACGAAGAAGGTCAGCATCCACCCGAAGGACGACACTGCTGCCCCAACGAACATCTCCACCACCCTCGATCCTAAATAGGAAGCCGAGCTCACCCAATTCCTCCGTGAGAACTGGGACATCTTCGCATGGAAACCCTCTGACATGCCAGGTGTACCCAGGGAGTTGGCTGAGCACCGACTGCATGTGGATCCCGCCACTCGGCCCGTCCGAGAGCGCCTACGCCGGTCCGCCGCGCACAAGAGGAAGGCAATCGGGGAAGAGGTGGCCAAGCTGCTGGCAGCCAACTTCATTCGCGAGGTTCACCACTCCGAGTGGCTCGCCAATGTGGTCATGGTGCCCAAGAAGGATAAGTCGCTCCGAATGTGCATCGACTTCAAGCATCTCAATAAGGTCTGCCCGAAAGACCATTTTCCGCTCTCCCGCATAGATCACATTGTCGATTCGACTGCGGGTTGCGAGCATCTGTCATTTCTTGATGCCTATTCGGGATATCATCAGATCCGTCTGTACGGTCCCGATGAGTTAAAAACAGCCTTCATCACCCCATTCGGGTGCTTCTGCTACATCACTATGCCATTCGGTTTGAAGAATGCAGGAGCTACCTTTATGCGCATGATCCAAAAATGTCTCCTCGACCAGATCGGTCGGAATGTGGAGGCGTATATGGATGATATCGTAGTCAAGTCACGCAAAGGTTCCGACCTGCTGACTGACTTGGCAGAAACATTCGCCAACCTTCGTAGGTACGATATCAAGCTCAACGCCGCCAAATGTTCATTCGGTGTTCCCAGCGGAAAGTTACTCGGTTTCTTCGTTTCCGAACGAGGGATCGATGTCAACCCCGAAAAGATCGGGACCATCGTCCGAATGGAGAGGCCAGTCAGAATACACGATGTTCAACGGCTCACAGGTTGCCTAGCGGCTTTGAGCAGATTCATCAGTCGACTCTATACCGACTCATGAAGAAATCATATACTTTCGAGTGGATAGATGAAGCCCAAGTCGCATTCGATGACCTCAAAGTCCTTCTTTCCACCCAGCCGGTTCTTACTGCTCCACTCAGTAAAGAGCCCCTTCTTCTGTATATCGCGGCTACAAATCAAGTCGTCAGTACTGTTCTTACAGTCGAACGAGAAGAAGAAGGCAAAGCATACAAAGTTTAGCGGCCAGTGTACTACGTCTCCGAAGTCCTGACTCCTTCCAAGCAGAGGTATCCCCACTATCAAAAACTTATCTACGGGATCTACATGACTGCGAAGAAGGTGGCCCATTATTTCCAAGACCACTCGGTGTCTATCGTTTCAGATGCTCCGTTGTCGGAAATTCTCCACAATCGAGACGCGTCAGGCCGAGTGGCGAAGTGGGCGATGGAGATGCTGTACTGCGATATCAAGTTCGAGGCCAAGAAAGCTATTAAGTCTCAAGCTCTAGCTGACTTCATAGCAGAATGGGTAGGACAACAGCAACCGACCCACATCTACTCGGCCCATTGGACAATGTTCTTCGATGGGTCCAAGATGTTGAATGGCTCCGGCGCTGGTGTTGTGATCATATCGCCAAAGGGCGACAAACTCAAGTACGTGCTACAGATACACTTCGATTCCTCCAACAACGAGGCAGAGTATGAAGCTCTCCTCTACGGGTTGCGCATGGCCGTCTCACTCGGCGTCCGTCGCCTGATGGTCTACGGCGATTCGGATTTGGTGGTCAATCAAGTGATGAAAGAGTGGGACGTCAGGAACCCCACCATGACCACATACTGCAATGCAGTGAGGAAGCTTGAGAAGAAGTTTGAAGGTCTAGAACTTCACCATGTTCCGAGACTGAAGAACCAAGCAGCTGATGAGTTGGCAAAACTCGGATCCACTCGGAGACCAGTCCCAGGTGACGTCTGCCTCGAGCACCTCCACCTTCCCTCAGTCAAAGAAGATCCTTTTACAGAGGAACCAGTACAACCAAAGAGTTCAACAGATCCGACTGAAGTCGATGTACCTGCTGTGGTTGATTTGGTCATGGAGATTCTTGCTGTCATCCCCGATTGGACTGTGCCGATCATTGCATATATCCTGAGACAGGAACTACCAGAAGACGAAGTCCAGGCCAGGCAGATAGTCCGCAGGTCGATGTCATTCACTGTCATTGATGGCCAATTGTACAAGGAGAGCGTTTCAGGTGTTCTTCAACGATGCATCTCCCTAGAGGAGGGGCAGCTGATCCTGGAGTATATTCACTCGGGAACCTGCGGTCATCACGCCTCTTTGAGAGCAATCGTCGCCAAGGCATTCAGGGTTGGTTTCTTCTCGCTACACGCAAACGAGATGGCAAAAGATATGGTTGACCGATGTGAGGGCTGCAAGTTCTACTCCAACAAATCCCACAAGCCGACATCTGCGTTGAAGACAATCCCTCTTGTGTGGCCGTTTGCAGTATGGGGATTAGATACAGTCGGTCCATTTAGGACAGGCCAAGGGGGATACACACATCTGTTGGTGGCAGTCGACAAGTTCACGAAATGGATCGAAGCCAAGCCCATCAAGAAGCTCGACGCCTCAACAGCCGTCAAGTTTGTCAGGGACATCATCTCCAGATTCGGTGTACCTCACAGCATAATCACGGACAACGGCACAAACTTTGACTCGGACAGATTCAAAGGTTTCTGTACAAGCCAAGGTATCCGAGTGGATTTTGCTTCCGTGGGGCATCCTCAGTCCAATGGACAAGCAGAGCGGGCGAACGGACTTATTCTGCAAGGTTTGAAGCCCCGACTCCTGCGAGAGGTGGGACATGCCGCTGGCGCATGGGTCACCGAGCTACCTTCAGTGCTTTGGGGTCTTCGCACAACCTTGAATAGATCTACAGGGCGATCACCGTTCTTCCTCGTCTATGGAGCAGAAGCAGTTCTTCCGAGTGACTTACTTCACAATGCTCCACGAGTCGAACTCTTCTCCCAAGCTGAAGCAGAACAAGCAAGGCAAGACGGAGTGGACCTTCTAGAGGAGGAGCGCGAGATGGCACTGACCCGCTCAACCATTTACCAACAAGATCTGCCGCGTTTTCACGCGCGATACGTCATGAGTCGTACGTTCCAAGCAGGCGACCTGGTGCTCCGAGTGGATCAGCAAATACCTCACAAGTTGGCTCCTGCCTGGGAAGGACCCTTCATCATCTCAAAGGTGCTAAACAATGGTGCATACAGACTCTACAACGTCGACAGGGAGATAGACGAGTCGCGAGCATGGAACGGAGATCTCCTGAAGCGCTTCTACACGTGACCGTTGACTGAAACAATGTAAAGAACAAGTATTGGTGAAATAATATAAAGCAGATCGAGTTTTTTTTGCAGGTTCAAAGTTCTTCCGCGGTCGCAGACTCCAGTCTCCAAAAAAAAACAAAAAAAAACTTAGCTGCGATCCAGAATCGCCTAAGTATTAACTTTCTCCGAGTGTGCACTTAACGTCACACTTGGGGACTTAGCTGCGATCCAGAATTGCCTAAGTATTAACTTTCTCCGAGTGTGCACTTAACATCACACTCGGGGACTTAGCTGCGATCCCGAATCGCCTAAGTATTAACTTTCTCCTAGTGTGCACTTAACGTCACACTTGGGGACTTAGCTGCGATCCAGAATCGCCTAAGTATTAACTTTCTCCGAGTGTGCACTTAACGTCACATTCGGGGGCTTAGCTGCGATCCAGAATCGCCTAAGTATTAACTTTCTCCGAGTGTGCACTTAACGTCACACTCGGGGACTTAGCTGCGATCCCGAATCGCCTAAGTATTAACTTTCTCCAAGTGTGCACCTAACGTCACATTCGGGGGCTTAGCTGCGATCCAGAATCGCCTAAGTATTAACTTTCTCCGAGTGTGCACTTAACGTCGCACTCGGGGACTTAGCTGCGATCCCGAATCGCCTAAGTATTAACTTTCTCCGAGTGTGCACTTAACGTCACACTCGGGGGCTTAGCTGCGATCCAGAATCGCCTAAGTATTAACTTTCTCCGAGTGTACACTTAACGTCACACTCGGGGACTTAGCTGCGATCCAGAATCGCCTAAGTATTAACTTTCTCCGAGTGAGCACTTAACGTCACACTCGGGGACTTAGCTGCGATCCAGAATCGCCTAAGTATTAACTTTCTCCGAGTGTGCACTTAACGTCACATTCGGGGGCTTAGCTGCCATCCAGAATCGCCTAAGTATTAACTTTCTCCGAGTGTGCACTTAACGTCACACTCAGGGACTTAGCTGCGATGACGAATTGCCTAAGTATTAACTTTTTTCGAGTGTGCACTTAACGCCACACTCGGGGACTTAGATGCGATGCAGAACCGCCTAAGCACCCACATGCCTTCGATTGTATCCTACAGGTACACTCGAGAACTCACCAGACCCTCATTGAGGCTCATGTGGATGTCAAAACAACTGACAACTCCATCAGTACCAACTCGCGCCGAGTGCGACCTGATAGTCGCACTCGACAACCTAGCGGCGATCCTACCGATCCACTCGGTGATAATAAAGATCCAATCGGAAATCCCACAGACCCTCAATGAGGCTCATGCAGATGTCAAGACAACTGACATGTTCCGAATCTTTGCCTTTGGCTTCACCAAGAAACGCCAAACAAAAACTCGAGTCAAAATTGCAACAGAAGAGCAAAAGATTCGATTCAAAGTTCAACCAAAGATAGTGGCTCGGTGTGGATCAAGCTTACCCACACCGAAACAAGAATGTGACGGCCAACAGCAGTGGCCAAAGTTTCTTACATATCAACACTCGGCATACCGAGGATAAAGTTTTCTTATGCGTCGTCTGGATTAGTGCCAGGATTGGAGGGTTCCACGAAGGTGTCCAGGTCGATTCCGTCGGCGATGCGGGAGGCACTTTCAAGGAAAGTTTCCATGAAGTCTTCGAATCGAAGTTTCTTCGTGTTGGCGACCTTCAATGCTTTCAGCTTCTCCTCGCACACCTCCTTGCAATGCACTCGGACCAAGGACAGAGCAACATCTGCACCACAGCAAGCCGCAGATTTCTTCCATGATTGCACTCGGTTGGGGACCTCCTCCAGTCGAGACATCAAGTTTTCCATCTCTTGCCGCGACTCATCTTCAGGCCAAAGCTCCTTGTCGATCCGGCCGATGACTTCTCTCAGTCGACCGATGAAAGGACCAACTTTGCCCACGCGGATGTGCGCTCGGAGCAGATCTCGATTGGCGTCCTCGCCGAGGGGAACGTTCTCGCGCATCGACCGCTCCACATCTGCTGCTTCAGCTTCAGCGTCAATGCAGAAGTCTGCAACAACAGGACAAGCAAACAATAAGCGCCGACTGTGACGCACATACCACAAGCACTCGGAAAAAAGCAAGACTTACCAGCCAGACGCTTCATCATCTGCCGAGCCCAGTCACTGACGTATTTCTCCTGAGCTATACACCGTTTGTTCAGCACGTCCATTTGTCCCATCAGAGCAGTCCTCTGTTTCCCCATCTTCTCAACTTCCTGAGTCAGCACTTTGTTTGCTTCACGAGCCTGCTCCAACGACTTCTCCCGTCCCGCCAGAACCTCCTTCATACCAGCCATGGCAAGCAGTGCCGCATCCAGCTCACCAGCAAACTGAATCTTCTCCGGCCTGAGAGTCTCATATGCCGTCCCCATTTCACAAGTTTTCTGCCAGCCAGCACCAAGAGACATTCAGACAATACAACAATAAAAAGGCTAAGTTCTTCAGACTCCTGCCGACGCAAGCAGTCGACAGCGGTCTCGGGGACTACACCCAGTGGGTTCACTAAGAGTGACCCCACTGGCATGCCACTCAAGCAGGTCCGCCCTATTGAGATGCATGATAACACCTACGCCTACGAGGCTAATACTACCCGACCTGAGTAAACTTACTCTCGGGGATTCTTACAGTAAGTGCACACCGATGACACAACTGTTCGCACTCGACCATATTATTTTTGGATTATGACCAAGTAAAAGACAATGTGTATAAAGACAACTGCCGGTGCAAGCACTCGACAGAAGTCTCGGGGACTACACCCACTGGGTTCACTCAGAGTGAACCCATTGCAAAAATCATACGGTATCCGAGAACACCCAGTGGTTTACAAGAGAAAAGTAAATACTTACTAGCCCACTTACTCGGATATCATACCGCAACTCCAAGCTCCGCTCGTACAAGGAGGCGATGGAGTCATACGCCTTCTTGGCTTCTCCCGCCATCAGCTCTGCCTGTACCATGGCCCCCTTGGCCGCTCCCACCTGATCCTCCAAGAGGTGCTGGATGTTGAACTCAACATTGAACGGGCCTGGCATCGTTGGAAGCTCCCTGGGCATCCCAAAGCCTGCCCCAGTCGGTTCAGCAGCCACCAACGCCTCCTCAGTCGGCGGCATCGCTTCAGTCCATGGCACGTCCGCGGCGGGAGCAGTAACTGGCTGGACAGCCTCAAGGACATGCTCTGCAGCTGATTCAGGTCCCTCCTGGTCACCCTCGCCCACATGAAACGCCTCTGCCAGACCGAACGATGCGAGATCTCAAAAAAAGAGATGAACAAGACCGAAGACGGAATTCGCGATGTGATAATATAAAACTCTCGAAATCGCTACAACGCACCTGGCTGGGACGAGACGACGTTGTCCGCGTCCATGGGATCATCCTCCTGGCGCGCCAGAGAGGTGGCAGAGGTGGCAAACCTGTCAAGTGAAATTCATTCGACCAATAAAACAGCAGTCCAATCGGATATCAGAGGAAGTTAGAGGAACAGTACACTTACGTCGAGGTGACGGGAACGACGACCCTTATGCGCGGCAAAGCCCTCCGAGGTTTAGACCCACTCGGTTTGTCCAGCTTGGAAGGCTGACCCATGGGCTCGACAACAACGTCCCTGACCCTCTTGGTGCTCCGAGCACTCGGAACCACGGGAGAAGCAGGCGGAGCACTCGAGGATGCCGGAGGGGCCGAGGGAACCGCAGGTTCATGTCGGCGCTTGGTCCGGTGCTCTGGCAGCGGAGGCGGCGAGTCCTGCTCTTCGTCTTCCTCCTCTTCTTCACCAGACTCCTCCTCCGTCTCCCCACTGTCGGAGACATACTCGCCGCTCTCCACACTGCCCTGCTGGCTTCCTTCTTCCTCCTCCTCGTCCGGGTTCCCGTTCGAGAGAGGAGAAAACCAGTTGGTCCACTTCCGCGTCAAATACAGTCGGCGACATCAAACGACAGGCAGAGATTCAAGAAAGCGATAAAACTAAAACAGACACGTGCACTCGACAAATGGTACTCACCTAGTTCGGAGGAGGATTGTCCGCGCTAAAAGCCCTCACTCGCCGAGACCCTCTGGGGTTCTCACAGGCGCCTGTGATCTGGAGCACCCATGACGCCACCTTCTCCTCGGTCACGCTCAAGACGTTGGTCCGAGTGGAGTCATCGGGACCCGCATAGTGCCACATGGCGTGGTCGCGAGCCTGCAGTGGTTGTATGCGCCAACCGAGGAAAGTCTCCAGCAAATCCATGCCGGTGACCCCCCTTCTGACGACGTCTACGAGTGCGTCGACCAGGGGCTGGATGTCGATCTTCTCCGCCTTCGTGAGCGCGAGCTGCTTAGGTGGAGCGGGACGATCTAAACTAAAAGGAGGTAACCCTGTCGAGGCATTCGGGCAGGCAATGTCTTGGCAGTAGAACCACGTCGACTGCCAGTACCTACCCGACTCACTCAGCTGAAGAGCAGGATAACTACTCCGACTCTTTTTCTGGAAACCTAAGCCTCCACAGAGTTGGAGAAGATGCGTTTTATCATCCGACTGGCTGAGTCATTTGATAGTTTGAGATCTAGCAGAGAATATATGTTTGAACAACCCCCAATGGGGAGGGCAGCCGATGAAGCACTCGCACATAACTATGAAAGCAGAGAGATGGGCAATAGCATTCGGGGGAAGTGGTGAAGCTGTGCCCCGAAGTGGTTCATAATGCCCTTGAAGAAAGGATGCGGGGGCAGAGAGAAACCTCAATAGACATGGCTGAGCAGCAGGACGCGCTCCCCTTCCCGGGGTGCCGGCTCTACCTCATTCTTCGCTGACAACCTCCAAGACTTGTGCACGATCATCCCGTCCTCCACCAGCTGCAGCAAATCCCCCTCCGTCACCGTGGAGGGGAGGAAGTCGCCTTGGATCCACCCCGCCGGCAACGGCCGCTGCCACCGCTGAGCAGGAGCCGCCGCCTTCCCCTTCTTCTTCCTCGCCTCCATCTTGCTGGTCTGACCCTTGGTCATGGCGGAAGCTGCGAATCTGCGGAGGGGAAGGAGGAGTGGAGAGGTTAGGTGCGCTGGAGACGGCGAGGAGGACGAAGCAAAGACAAAGATCCGGCGGGCGTAACGAAAAACCCTTGCCGTTGGGATTTAAGTAAGGTTCCGGCTGGGTCGCTGGCAGGTGGCCCCGAAACCTTATCCCCCGACCGGCCGCGGCGATATCAGTGGAGAAGTTGAAGGCGCGAGAATCGAGGCGTCAGGCACTACTCGAGCACGCTGTCGTCATCCCCACCGAGCGCGCGGAAACCGAAATTTGAGGATCCCGGAAAATCCGCCGCTGTCAGTTGACTGGTCACGTCAAGAGATACCCTGGAAGCACTCGGTTTCCGACAGTTTGTTCCACAAAGATTTCCACTCGGATCGTTGGTCAGAGAAGATAAAATGGATCGAGGCAAGCAACGCCAAAGTCACATCCGTTCCAGTGGGATCCAAACTTCAAGCATCGCTTCGTCGTTCCAACCCCAATCCATTCGGGGACTAATGATGGGGTTATAGTCCTAGGGTAGGGTCATAGGCCCGCCCTGTAAGTCCTACCCAAGGACTACCCCTCATAAGGGGCGAGGCCTTTATTCAGTTCCGACTGAAGTAAGGAGTCCCCATCGTCCAGTCGGTAACAGGTCCTCGATCATCCAGTCGAAGACTAGCATTCGGAGAACTTCCGACTAACCGACTGGATGCCACTCGGAACATCGTAACCCCCTTGGAGGGAAACGGTCGTACGTTTCCCGGTGCATTAATTAGCATTTAGGACGTATGTTACCTGTAACATACGCATTCAATCGCCACTACTCCACCCCTGTACCAGAACCGTTGTGGAGGGCAGCGCACTCTATATAAGCCACACTCCCCCGCTGGTGAAGGGGTTAGCAACTCATTGTATTCCATATTCCACTCGACAACAAGCTCCCAGAGCACTGAGACGTAGGGCTTTTACCTCCACCGCAGAGGGGCCTGAACTCATACAACCTCACCGTAGCTAAGGCTCTGCCCATCCTTTCGTACCTTACACATCTACTGTGAGGCTTATACCCACGACAGGTATGTTACTTGGAGCTACATTTTTACTCATCACAAGATATGAGTTTTCCTTGGAGTGTCGTTTGATTTTGTTTACTTTAACAATTAGTTTCCCACGATCATTGTTTGCTGGATACACTTATTTGAGTGAGAGGCACCATCGTCATGATATGTTAGAATACTCTATGTGCTTCATTTATATCTTTTGAGCTTAGTAGTTGCTCTAGTACTTGACTTACATATTTTTGAGCATGGTGGCGTGTAGATTTTATAGAAATAATATGCTCTTCTTCCTCACTTATATTTCTTTAAGAGTTAGTAAATAGTCATGGTAATTTGCATGGGTCAAAATACTGTATCAAAAATAATCAGTGTTCAATAAGTGATAATTAAGACCACAATGTAGCACATACAGAGAAATTGTAGTTAATGATATTGGTGTGCTGATATGAAAAGGTATAAGTGCGTAATCATTAATTTAGATAGGTGTTGATATTAATAGATGTTAAGACTACTTGAACATTTGAAGAATTAAAAGGGCATGGTGATAATGGGTGAGCATTTCTATTCCTCGTTGAAAACCTAGTGTTGTTTCGAGTCGGAGTCGCGCGATGGTTAATTCATACCAACCCTCTCCCTCGGGGCATGCAAGTAGTACTTTGATTTGTGATAAGACTAATAACACTTTGCAATAAGTATTTGAGTTATTTATGACTCAAATGACACCATGGACATACACAATCTCACCTCCTCATATTTGCTAGCCTCTCTAGTACCGCACAAAGCCCATTCTCACCTCGAGGATTGGTGAAACTTTCGTGGGTGCATCCAAACCCCGCGACATGATACGCTCTATTGCACATAATCCTTATTGTATATTCCTCAAAACAGACACCATACCTACCTATTATCGCATTTCCGTAGCCATTCCAAGATATATTGCCATGCAAATTCCATCGTCACTTCACATGACAAGTTCATTCATCATCACATTGCTTTGCATGATCATACAGAGCTGACATAGTATTTGTGGCAAAGCCACCAAATATAATATGTTGAATACATGTCACGCTAGATCATTGCACATCATGGTATACTCCCAGAGACATTCATATTAGAGTCATGTTGCTTCATTCATCATATCGAGTTATCCATGAGTTGTAAGTAAATAAAAGTGTTATGATCATCATTATTAGTTCATTGTCCCACTGAGGAAATAAAGATGGGGAGGCCAAATGAGCCCACCATATATAAACAAATGAATGAGAGAAAAAGAGAGAAGGGGCTTTGCTACTGTCCTTTACCACACTTGTGCCTCAAAGTGACATCATGTTCATCATGTAGATAGTCTCATGTTATATCACTCATATTCTAGTGGGAATCAAAAAAAAACTTGGCTTGTATATTTCGATAACGAGCTTCCTCAAAAGCCCGAGGTCTTCATGAGCAAGCAAGTTGGATGCACACCCCACCTAGCTTCAGTGGAGCTTTCATACACTTATAGCTCTAATGCATCATTTGCATGGCAATCCCTAGTTCTTGTGTCAATATATATAAGTGGGTATCTCCATAACCCGTTGGTATGCCTAGTTGATACGAGACTATCTTCTCCACTTTTTCAACCCCTTTGAAACCTACCACTTTACTCTATTCCACCTATACGTTATGTCCAATGGTTCACACTCATGTACTACGTGAAGAATAAAAAGTTGGTGCATATTTAAAAGGTACGATCCAACTGTCTGACTTGGGCACCGTGGTGCTTGATTTTGTAGTTATGAGTTGAAGAGGGAGCCATGCCTTGTTAATATAATAACAATGTAAAGGGTTGAAACAATCTTTGAGGATCGTACACTTTGAAAAATTAATTGTTTTGCTGCTTATACTTATGAATATTGTTGTGTTAATATTTGTTAATTCATCATTTCTCAATGAGCATACATGCACAACAATACATCATGGATAGCATGTCACATCAAAAATTCTTTTTTTATGATTTACAAACTCGAGGATGAGAAGGAATTAAGCTTGGGAATGCTTGATATGTCTCCATTGTATCTATAATTTTTTATTATTCCATGCTATTATGTTATCATTTTAGAACAATTTTTATGCACTAACCTATTGACCCAGTGTGGAGGGCCAGTTTTTGTTTTCTGCATGTTTTTTCACTTTTCAAGTTCGAGTACCAATCGAAGCCCAATTGAATTAAAACTTTTTGTGAATTGTTTCTGGACCAAAACAAGACCGTGGAGCATCGAAAGAAGGTCACAGTCCTCATGAGGCCCCCACAAGCCAACAGGGCCCGGTCTGGGGGCACCGTGATGGCTTGTGGCCGCCTCGTGGCCCTCCCGACCCTGTTCTATGCCCTATAAATTCGTACTTACCCTAAAACCTTCGAGGGAGTTCCCGAAACACTTTTTACGTAGTAGCAAGTCTCTGTTCTGACATGAGGTCATCTAGAGCTCTGTTTCGACACTTTGTTGGAGGGGTGATCGATCATGGAAGGCTTCTTCATCGACCATGCTTCCCTCATGATGATGTGTGAGTAGTTCACCACACACCTATGGGTTCATAAGAGTACCTACATGGTTCTCTCTCTCCCTCTCTCTCTCTCTCTCTCTCTCTTTGATCTTCCATAAAATGATCATCCCATATTTGCTATGATCCATATGATGTAACTCTTTTGTACGGTGCGTTTGTTGGGATCCGATGAATTGTGGGTTTATGTTCAGATTATTCATGATAAATATTTGAGTCTCCGCTGATATGTAATACGATTCTGATGTGCATGATTATGATAGCTTCGTAATTCTGTCCTATCTATTGAAATAGTTTGGCCAACTAGATTAATATTCTTTCCGTGAGAGAGGTGTGTGGTAGTAGGTTCAACCTGGCGAGTTTCTATATCCCAGTGAAAGAATGGGACAAGTTGTGTCTTTGTGTTGCTGCTACTAAGGGTAATATGATGGGGTTTATTCGTATTAGTTGAGTTTACTTTATCAACATCATGTCATCTTTCTCCAAGCATTACACTGTTTGTCATGAACTTAATATGTACAGAGGCAAGCATAGAAGCGCTCTTGAAGTGAAGTAATAGTAATAGGTGCAGGCATGAGTTGGCCTATTTGTTTATGGACGTGATGCCTATATTTACATAATCATTGTCATGAAAATTGCATAAATATCCGTTCTTCTATCAATTGCCCAAGAGTAATTTGTTTACCCACCGTGTGCTATTTTTATCAGAGATGTCAATAGGGAAAGCTATGGCCCCTGGATCCACACACACAACATATTGCTAAAACCTCCAATACCTTGCTGCAATTTATTTGCTTTTATTTTATTTTGCACTTTTACAATTATCTAAACACGACATTTGCTTGCAAGTAATGAGACCAAGGGGATTGACAACCTTCTTGCCCGCGTTGGGTGCAAGTTGTTTGTTCTTTTGTGTATGGCCCCTCAAGATGGTTGTGTTTGATATTCCTATTGGTCTGATGAACCTTGGTTTCCCAACTGAGGGGAATACATACCCACTTTGTGTTGTGATAACCCATTCCTCTTCACGGAAAACCCAACGCAGATCACGAGTATCACCACTCAGGCCGTGGAACCTCCTACCTCACCATTGCCACTCGCCCCCAGCGGCTGCACATGGAGAAGGGTTGGCTCGACGTCGGGCTTGCACACGCCAGTGGGAGCATAGGCACGGAGATACTACTTGGCGGCTAGAAGACCACTGATAACCCATAAGTGTAGGGCATCATTTGTAGCCTTTTTGATAATTAAGAGTGTCGAACCCAATGAGGAGCTAAAGGTAGAATTAGTATTCTATAAAGTTTATCGACCACCGATGCAATTCTAAGCACGCTAACGCTTACTTTACCAAGAACAAGTATGAAACTACTTTGTGGGAAAGAAACTAGAAGTACTTTGTACTTGTGATAGATAGTTTTGCAAGAAAATAAAGAGCATGGAAATAAAATATAGTTGTTGTTTTAATAAAAGAACAAGAAAATAAATTGTTTAGAAGAAAGGTTGTTGTGTAACGCGGGAAAATTATTGTCCATAGGCAATTGAACGTAACATGATAGATACTTATCATATGCAATGAGGGAGAGGCATACTCTAACCAACTTTTCGTACTTGGATCATATGCACTTATGATTGGGCCTCTAGCAAGCATCCGCAATTAGTAGAAATCATTAAGGTAAACCCAACCATAGCATTAAACATCAAGTCCTCTTTACTCCCATACGAACACAACTCCACTACTTGGGTGTAAGTTTCTGTCACTCTCGCCACCCACTATATGAGAATCATGAACATATTGCAAACCATCCATCATGTATCCTTCATGTGTGCGCCTAACGGGAGGCACCTTAGGACAAAAGAAATCTACTCAAACATCATAGGATAGACACACATCATTGGATAATAATATATAGCATTAAGCACCATGTTCAAGTAGATATTACACGGGGAAGAGAGGTTTTACACTGCTGCATAGAGGAGGAGAGAGAGTTGATGGTGAGGGCGACGAAGTTGTTGGTGTAGATTGTCGTCACGAGGGTTGCCCCGGCGGCGCTCCGATGCCATCAGGATAGAGGAGGAAAGAGCCCCCTCCTTCTTCTTCCTTGGCCTCCTCCCTAGGTGGGAGGAGGGTTTCTCCTCTGTTACATGGCCTCCATGGCACGTGGAGGGTAGGAGCCCCTCCGGGATTGGATCTCTTTCTCTTTGTTTTTGACCTGTTTTCGCGACTTGTTTTCTGTACCTTCACCATTTCTTAAATATCCAGAGATCCGTAACTCCGATTGGGCTGAAATTTTGAGGGCATTTTTATCAGAAAATTATCTTTCTTGCAGTGAAAGGAGAGCCCCAGCCGACTTAAGGGGTGGGAACAAGCCATCCGGGCGCGACCCGGACCCTGGGTCGCGCCCTGTTGGCTTGTGCCTCCCTCTGGGACAGTGTTCCGTTGATTCCGACTCCCAATATTCACATGTATTCCAAAAAAATCTCTGTAAACTTTTATCGTGTTTGGACTCCGTTCGATATGTATTTTCTGCGAAACAAAACACACACAAAAAATAGGAACTGGCACTAGGCACTGTGTCGGTATGTTAGTGGTAAAAATAATATAAATTGGTAAATATTTACTCAAAAATTATCCTAGAATGATAATATAAAAACATGGAACAATCAAAAAATTTAAATACATTGGAAACATATCAAGCATCCCCAAGCTTAATTCTTGCTCATCCACGATTAGGTAAATGAAAAAAACTTGAGAATTTTTGATGTGACATGCTACCCAATATGTAATCTTTTGCATGTATGCTCATTGAGAAACGATGAATTAACAAACATTGACATAGTAATTCTTATAAGCACAAGCAACAAATCATCAATCTTTCAAAGAATACTATCCTCAAAGAATGTTTACCCCCATTCATCTCATTATATTAGCAAGGCATGGATCCATATTCACCACATTAATACAAATGTCAAGCACCACGGTGCACTAGTCGGGTAATTGGATCATACTTTTTCAATATGCATCAACTTTTTATTCTTCGTGCAATACATGAGCGTGAACCATGGACATAGCATATAGGTGGAACAAAATGTGATGGTATGTTTCAATGGGGTAAAAGTGGAGAAGAAAGTTTCGCATCAACTCGGTGTATCAACGGGTTATGGACATGCCCGTCAATAGATATCAATGGGACAAGTAGGGATTGCCATGCAACGGATGCACTAGAGCTATAAGTGTATGAAAGCTCGACTAAAACTAAGTTGGTGTGCATCCAACTTGCTTGCTCATGAAGACGTCGGGCATTTGAGGACGCCCGTTATCGAAATATACATGCCAAGTTCTATAATGAAAAATTTCTCACTAGCATATGGAAGAGACAAAACAAGAGACTCTCTATATGAACAACATGGTGCCACTTTGAGGAACAAGTGTGGTAAAGAATAGTAGCAAAGTCCCTTCTCTCTTTTTCTTTCATTTGATTGTTTATTTTATATTTTTCCATCATGGGAATATATATATTTTTTGCCTCCCCCATTTTTTTATGGTAGTCTCATTTAGCCTACCTCATTTTTATTTCCTCACTGGTACATGTCTCTAATAATGATGATCATCAGAATTTTATTTACTTACAACTCGATATGAAAAAACTGTTAGAAAGATATGACTCTATATGAATGCATCTGGTAGTGTACTAGGATGTGCAATGATCTAGCGTAGCAAAAGATATCAAAAAATGGACAAGACATGGAAATATCATGCTAGCTATATTATGGTCATGCAAAGCAATATGACAATGGAAGTACAAGTCATATGAAGTGACGGTGGAAGTTGCATGGCAATATATCTTGGAATGGCTACAGAAATGCCTTGATAGGTAGGTATGGTAGCTGTTTTGAGGAAGATATAATGAGGCTTATGTGCAAGAGAGTTTATCATGTCACGGGGTTTTGATGCACCAGAGAAAGTTGCACTGATCCTCGAGGTGAGAATGGGCAATGCACGATACCAAAGAGGCTATCAAATATGTGGACGTGAGATTGCGTATGTCCATGGTGTAACATTAGTCATAAAGAACCCATATAATTATTGCAAAGTTTTATTAGTTTTACCACAAATCAAAGTACTACTCACATGCCCCGAGGGAGAGGGTTGGGAGGAATTAACCATCGCGCGACTCTGACTCGAGACAACACTGGGATTTCAACGAGGAATAGAAATGCTCACACATCATCACCGTGCCCTTTTAATTTTTAGATGAACAAGAAATTTACACCTCTTAAAATCGACACTTCTACGAATCAACAATGATGCACTCACACCCTTTCACATTACAACATCAATATATATCATTAACCCATAATTTATCTTTAATATGCTACATGAAGGTTTTGATTATCACTCCTTGAATACTTGTTACTTTTGGACTAGTCTTTTAACCCATGCAAATTATTTTCACTGTTTATTAATGCTCAAACAAATATAAGTGAAGAACGAGAGTTTAATTCTTTCTAAAAAATACCACGCTCTAATACATATAAGTGAAGCAAAATAGCATTCTACAAATAACGGTTTTCTATATGTAGAGAAACAGGTACCAACTTCAAATGATATAAGTGAAGCACATGAGGCATTCTATGAAGCCATACTCAAAAGATATAAGTGAAGTGCAAAGAGCATTCTATAAATCAACCATGGAATTTACCATACCAGCATGGTGCAATTATAAAAGGAAAATAAAAGCCACACGAGGCTCCAATAATTGACGCATATCATGTGAACAAAACAAAAATCGAGACATACCGATAATTGTTGAAGAATAAAGATGGGATGCCTTCCGGGGAATCCCCAAGATTAGACGCTTGAGTATCATTTAATATTTACTTGGGGTGCCTTGGTAATCCCCAAGCTTGAACTCTTGTCTCTCCTTATTCTCCTCATATCAATACCTCATCGATCTTCGAACACTTCACCCACACAAAACATAACAAAACTTTCATTAGAGAGGTTAGTTCATATAACACCAAATCTCATCATGTCCTGTCATAAGATTATCGCATAATTATAATCCAACATTACTGATTGTATGCTATCACAATTCTATGGATCCCAAGTCAATGGGGGCTCAACAAGAATTCAAAACATAAGCACGCAAAGCAATTATAACAACAATTTGTGAAAAATAGGACACTCTGGAAAGATGCAGATGGAACGTATACTTATGTCACTCAGAAAATTCTGAAAAATTACAAAGTGGTAAAACATTTGCGTAACAATACTGTGTAAAAATTCAATTTTTTTTACGTTCCAGTAAAATATGAAAAATCAAACACTACACCCAAACTTTCTGTTTTGCACAACACATATCAAACAAGCAATTTAAACATTTTAAAGTTAAATCTTGGCACATTATTTTTATACTACAATGGATTTTCACAAGGGTATAATTAGTTTTGTTTAATGTTTATTTAATCAAGATTCAGAAAGTTTCCATGGGCATGAACAAAGTTCAAGGCTAGCCCCTACTTCAACGGTGCTCGTCGTTCTCACTTTCACTTTTCTTTTTGAAAATGTTTTAGGTTCCCTACTTTACCATGTTGTTTTTAATTATTTCAAAATCACGCAATAGAAACAAATGACTCTCTAAAACTTCTGGGTTATCTCCCTGGCAGCGCTTTCTTTAAAACCATTAAGCTAGGCATATAGTGTTCAAGTAATTGATCCACCCAAATCCCAACGTATAACAAAGCCAATTTTAATTAACAATGACTTATAATTGAGTAGCAAGCACAAAGTCATATATATCATGTAGCAATGAAGTCTAACTCTCTTCTTATGCATTGGCATGTCATAAAAGAATAATTCATTCACACAAAGTAAAGGCCAATACATCGCATAAGTATTTTATTGCAATTTTATCGTATTGGAAACATAGAGGTAAAGATTTGGTTCCTCTATAATAATAATTGCAAATAGGATCAGCAAGCACATGCATATTATATTCACAAAAATCATCAAGTGTAGTGGTAAAACGCAACCCATCAATATAATCCTTAATAAGTGTAAACTTCTACGATATGGTGTACTTGAGAGAACTGAAAACATAATAGGACTATCATATGTGGGTGCAATAGCAACATGTCATGCTTAAGATAAGGTACTACAGCAAGTTCTTCTTCGTAACATAATTCATATTGGCATCATGGCCACAAGCATAGCGATCATCAATTTCATCAAAAAGGGATATTTCAAACGAATCCAAGGGATCATAGCAATTATCATAGCATTCATCCTTCGGTAATAACGAAGGGAAATTAAACAATGTGTGAGTTGAAGAGTTAATCTTGTTAGAATGTGGGCACGCGCAGCTAATCCGCTCTTCCTCCTTTTGTTCTTCGCTCTCCATAGATTCCTCATCATTTTCATCAAATGAACTCACAGTTTCACAAATTTCCTCATCCATAGATTCCTGCAAAATATTAATCTCTTCCAAGGCAGTCGTCATTCTTTTAATAAATTCATTAATATTGGCATTGTATTCATAATTCTCATAGCAATATTTAAGTATGAAAAAACAGATTTGTAAGGAACATGATCATACTTTTCAAACAAAGAAGCAATTTCATATGCACCCTTAAAATCAACAAATTATTCTATTTGTTCCACATAATACTAATCATATATACCATTAGGATAAGAATACAAGGTATTATCATCATTAAATTCACGTTGAAAGGGAAGGTGTACACCCTTACTCTTAAAGCAACAAGCATAATCACTTCTCACACATAAATCCCAAGCATGCCAATGCAACATTTTACTTGGACCCCATACGTGTTCCCCTTTTTGAGACAAGCGACAATCCCTAAATTACTAATGTTGATCCAATCTGTATTCCATTATCAAGTTTATTGAGGATTTCTCAGGATTATCGAAGTAGTAATTAAAGTGTTTCACATAACCATCATCAAGGGTTTCAGGAGGTTCCCCATCTCCATGAGTAGCAAGTACAACTATTTTTTTGGTGTTTCGTGTTCCATATCCATAAATAAATTTATAATAAACTAATAACATAAAATAAAAATTACTTAGTGATCAAGCAAACAAGCACACACGGGAATATTAACCGCTACGCTATTGCTCCCCGGCAGCGGTGCTGAGAAAAGGTCTTGATAACCCACAAGTCTAGGGGATCGTTTGTAGCCTTTTTGATATGTAAGAGTGTCGAACCCAACGAGGAGCTAAAGGTAGAATTAATATTCTCTCAAGTTCTGTCGACCATCGATACAACTCTACGCACACTAAAGCTTACTTTACCTAGAACAAGTATGAAACTACTTTGCAGGAAAGAAACTAGAAATACTTAGTAGGTGTGTTAGATAGTTTTGCAAGAAAATAAAGAACATGGAAATAAAATTTGGTCATTGTTTCAATAAAAGAAGAAGAAAATAAATTGTTTAGTTGTAATCTTTTTGTGTAACGCAAGAAAAAGTTTGTCCATAGGCAATCAAATATAACACGATAAATGCTTATCACACGCAATGAGGGAGAGGCATACGCTAACACACTTTCAATACTTGGATCATGTGCACTTATTATTGGACCTCTAGCAAGCGTGTGCAACTACTATAAATCATTAAGGTAAACCCAACCATAGAGTTAAACATCAAGTCCTCTTTACTCCCATACGCACACAACTCCCTTACTCGGGTATAAGTTTTTGTCACTCTTGCCACTCACTATAAGTGAATCATGAACATATTGCGAACCCTCCAGCTTGTATCCTTCATGTGTGTGCCACATGGAAGGCACCTTAGGACAGGACCATATCAACACACAACTCATATCAATAACATCATATCACAATTAACCCGTAGGACAAAAGAAATCTACTCAAAAATCATAGGATAGGCACACATCATTGGATAATAATATATAGCATTAAGCATCATGTTCAAGTAAATATTACAGCAGTAAATATTATAGCATTAAGCATCATGTTTTTGTGTGTGTCTGTGTGTGTGTGTGTGTGTGTGTGTGTGTGTGTGTTTGTGTGTGTGTGTGTTTATCTCCTGTTTTCGCGACTTGTTTTCTTGCCCTTTGTTGTTTCTTAAATATCCGGAGATCCTTAACTCCGATCGGGCTGAAATCTTGAGGGGGCTTTTATCATAAAATTATCTTTCTTGTGACCAAAGGAGATATCTAACCGACTTAAGGCGTGGGCAGAAGCCACTAGGGCGCGACCCCCTGGTCGCGCCCAGTTGGCTTGTGCCTCCCTCAGGCACCGTGTTTCGTTGATTCCGACTCCCGAAATTCACATATATTCCAAAACAAATCTCCGGAAATTTTCATTGCATTTGGAGTCACTTTGATATGGATTTTCCGCGAAAAAACACACAACAACACGAACTAGCACTAGGCACTGGGTCAGTAGGTTAGTGCTCAAAAATAATATAAATTGGTAAATAATTACTCAAAAAGCATCCTAGAATGATAATATAATAGCATGGAACAATCAAAAATTATAGATACATTGGATACGTATCAACTGGCAGGAGATGGGCTAGATGCTAGGCTGGCAACTAGCCGGACCACCTCACCATGGCCTGATCTTTTTCTTACCGTCGGAAGTCGTCCCAACCCCCACATGCTCTCCGCCGCCACGTGCATCCCGCCCTCCTGCTCGTCTTCCTCGGCCTGGACTGCCTCCCGTGCTCCATTCTCGCCTTCCTCGCCTTCTGCTTCTGCCGCGACGAGGACAGGATGGTGGCTTTGACGAGAACCACACACGACTACGGCAGCATGCTGCCCGAAGATGCATTCCATTCGATTCAAGCGTATTTCTTCTTCCACAGAAAGACGAGTGGTATTTTGAACTGTGTCAATAGATATTACCCATTTTTAAGATGTTTCTTCAGAAAGCAAGCCAATGTAAATCTGGGATCATCACTCCTAATGAATAATTGCTGAAATAAGCTTGTGATATTCAATGTGTCTTATTTTATGTGATTGAACAAACTAGGAGATTGTAACACTCCTCGAACTGCCCATGTGCATTATTTGTTAGCAGACACTCACATGTGCATTTATTGTTTAGGTTTCTTTTTTAATAAAAAAACTTTTTTGCCGGTTGTGATGTCTCAAGCTGATGGCAAAGATGCTTTCTTTGTTGTCTGTTATTATTCGGCTCACAACTATAGGATGGTCGAAAGACAACACATCAATCAGAGACCCTTCAACAAAACTGTGTGTGATGCATTAATCACAACCGGTATAGTTCAACCTCCAACACCAATGACATGAACTGTGTGCGATGGTGGATCCATCAAATATGATTCAGAAAATAGTTGTGTGTGCGATATGTGGCATACAATTGTGACAGGCGTACTGCTTGTGATGAGCCAGAATTGCGCAAACGCTTAACCAGATAAAGGTGTGTGTGATGTACGGCATATAGTTCATCGGGATGAACTGTTTGAGATGAGGCAAAATAACACAACCGATTCGACAGCTAAAATAGTGTGTGATACCCGACAAACAGGTCGCTCGGACGAACTATTTGTTATTATGAAAAGTAACACAACCGACTCAGCGTAATAAGATGTGTGTGATACCCAGCAAACAGGTTAGTAATCAACATTATGTGGGAAGACAGATAAAAAGACAAGCAATTTCTAATAATAAGCTATGTGTGTTTTGGACAAAACATTGCTCTCACGCAATTGTGTGTGTTTGTTGAAATCATCACCAACGTGTTTTTTCTTTAATCGTAAGCGATGTGATTTTCTTTGTATTCATACCATCTTTGCCATGTCTACAAAATAACACACAACAACATAATAATTGCTTAACCTAAATAAGCATCCAATTACATTACTGATTATAGATAACATTTGCACACCTCAAGTACATGCATTCTAAACTAGTAGTAATGATCATCAAATCATTCATCTATACTTATTGTGACGAGGGTGTCGGTCGGCACAAGAGAGAGGCACTTCCTCATGTCAACGGTTTGTCTGCACATCTCATAGCTTATGTACGTGTCCTTGGCCGCATACTTGACGAGATCTTCATACAGTCTTTGGACCCAGGTGCGGTGCCAGGCAACCTTCTTCTTCTTGCAAACATCCTTCATGCCTTGGAAGTATGGGCGATGATCGCCATGGTGAGGTCTACCACCGAGTCCTTATGCTTCTCCTCGCTGCCCAAGATCGTGTACTGGCATTGGATGTCCACAAGATTCCGACAGGCCAAGCTCGTGGTTTTGAGAACCTTTTCATCATTGGTGGTGTCCACCATACCAAATATGTAGTCGGGGCTATTGAAAAAACACGCAAAACGCTCACAAGGCCTTGTGGCCATGCAGTAATGGTAGACGAGGACGTAATGGCCCACACACAGCTGGGCGACGGCAACCTTCTGATCATGCCCGACACAACCACCGGTGTACTCGAAATCGAAGCCGACAACTTTGTACTTGTCAAAGGCAAGTAATTGCTCCATGGAGTGGATGGAGTTCTCCACCCAGACCGGGTGTTGGTGTACACCACTATGAGGTTCTTGAACCTTACGTGGGTGTCCATGTAGGAACGAATAGTGAACTTCCGCTCATCGTCGGCAGCCGCTGGGAGCTCCACCATTGGAGCCAAGCAGGATATTCTCTTTGTATTTGGAGTCGTGGGTGTGTTCCTTGCTTGTGGGGAAAGGTTGAAGAGAGACAGTAGATTAAATGAGGGGTGGAGTAAATGGAGGGTGGACGGGCTGTAATTGGCACGTATTTTCACCACGTTCCTGGTGATGGATTGATGTGCAAGCTTGACCAGCGCGTGACCACGTGGTTCATGTGGCCACGCGGCTCGGTGTGCCACCAACGTATCGTTGGTGAGCCCGTTCCCACAGAATGGTGTAGGTTCCCGCGCGCAACCGCGCAAAGATTTCGTGCCCGACTCGGTTGGGCATGCGTCGGCTAGAAGAGAATCTCCCATTATTGTGGGCGTTAAATGGCAAAAAGTTGACAAAAGCAAAGGGCGTGCAATGACTTAAAGCACGTCACACATGAATGATCGTTGTCGTTTGCGGAATATAGTTCGTTTGCGATGAGATCGGGAAGGGAAACACAAGCAAGAATGGTAATTAAATCATGTCGGTTACATGTTAAGGTGCAGATATCAAACGTCCATAACATATTTAAGTCATAATGGTACTGCCAAAATATGACTCTCATACAATGTCATTTCACTGATGGTATCACAAATGGCAGAAATATTTAAGTCAATATGAACGCAATAGGAGTGGAGGAGTGGGAGGGCAGGGATTATTTAGTTAGAACAAGGTAGAAGAATAGTGTATTCTTAATTAGAAGTTACTACATATGAACTGATTTAATAGAGTCCGGGTATAAAATCACAATTTTCTACTTAAATACTACATAATTACTTTGACCAAAAGCTAAATCCCAATGCAGGAGTATTGCTAAGACTTCTAATGGACTTAGCACCTCATCTAAGCACCCATGCATTGGAAGAAGCCAAGACTGCAATTACATTGCACTATGGACTACTAGTTCATAAATCAAAGTCTCACCAGCATCTAGATCAACACATAATAAACATACTCAAGAATACATATAAGACGCACCAACTAGATAGCTAGGGTAGTGTTGGACATGTACATATAACTCAATCCTGATCGTACTCATCAACAACGTAAACTTTCTTCACGTACTTCATGTATGCGGCGTGCACCACCCTGCGAGAATACTTCTGCCTGAAGGAGCTAATGGCTCGTCCTCTATCATGCACAAGAACACTTGCAAAGATGGGGTGAAGCCTTTGGGCGTAGAATGGGCATCCAAAGCCCCTATTCCGGGTCCTCATATGACGTTTATGCGTCCTCGCATAAAGCTCCCTGAGCTTTTGTTTCTTGTACCTCCTATGGTCATATTTATCACTGCCAACGTCGTTAGATGGCACCTATACATATAATAAAATATTCATGACATTGATGAATCAAATGCATAAAATGATATCACAAACAACTTAGTGCAACAAAATATTAACTAACGACTATAGATGCATGACCATATTATTGTCAAACAAACAAGGAACTTTCAAGCAAGTACTACTCCCTATTATCACTAAAGTAGTGATCTAAATGCTCTTATACATTGTTTATTTACAAAGGGGTATATGTATAATCATCCACGTAGACGGATTATTAGCAAAATGATCATTTGTACAGATCAACCATTAAATCGGTGTAAAACCTTAGATAGAATGTCAGCATAATTGTTTGTATAGAAGTCACTTATCCAAGTCACTTATCATTTACCTAACAAACAATCAATAAGTACATACTACACGAATCTATCAGATCTTACTCTAATTACATGGATTGAAATAACATGAACCCCAAGCTCTCCATTCCAAAAAGGAGGAAATAGAACTAATCAGAGATACCCTATGATATAGTTACAAAAATAGAGGGTCTAACTGGTTCTCCGTCGTCATCGGAGTTGTCGCTGTTGGAGTCATTGGTGTCGTTGTTGCTGGAATGGTCATCAAAGAGGTCATAGTAGTCTTTGAGAAGCACTGCCTCCTGTTGGGAAGGCACGACAAGGCTTACAACGTCATGCTCGCGGTTCTGTTCGTGCGAGACCTCATTGGCATGGAGGGCCCCGGCTGTGAACCTCGCGTCACCACTCCCTCTGATGGTGCACTTGGTTGCCATCTGATACACATTTGAGAGAGTTTACAACTGGGAACGGAGGTGAGGATGGAGGCGCGGTGTGTGGAGAAAGGGGAGTGTGGCGCCTGCTATAACCAGCGACACAGGGCCGATTAATATAGACTGGTTGGGATCTAGCCGGGAGGGCTCGCCTCCCGGTGAGCCTCTGCAACAATCTTCTCGCATGCCTCCCATTATTTTACACCCCTGCTCGCGCGCCTCCCAGCGAGCCTGCGCAGAGGACTGCTCGCACTCGTCCCGTAAATTCATACACCAGCTCGCACGTCTCCTAGTGAGCCAGCACAGTGACCTGCTTGCACACGTCCCGTCAATTTACACACCTACTCGAACGCCTCACATTCAGCCTGAGTAGAGGACTCCTTGCATGCATCCCGTCAACTCACGTCTGCTCACACGGCAAGCAGGGCTTGTGGTGGTATGTAAAATTTTGTTGGGACCAACGCACACGGTTGAATACTTTAATAATCGTTTGTAATGGTAACATGATAACCATATGCACCAACCTTTAATAAGCTCGCATTTGTAAGAAAAGTATATCCAAACCTAGTCCCCAATTTGGCCCAAAAATAATCACAATATATATATATGTGTGTGTGTGTGTATCGTGAAATAGAATGCCATGTTTCATGATTTTCAGCTGATTTTTGAATTTACTTCATTTTAGAAATTAATATTTTTTGATGTTTGAGGCCAAGCTATCTAAAAACCAAGATTTTCAATGTTTTCCACGATGCTAAGATGTTTGAGGTTTCTCACCATATATTGCATGGGGATTAAACATGAACCCAAGGGCACATATGATTTCCGCCAATGAATTCATGGAAAATCAATTAATGCATATTTTTCAAATAATACATGAACATTTTATAATTTTAACACGGAATCATGTGTCACGTGTGTAGCGACCGAACTCAAAACGATTCAAGCCTCTGTGCATGTGTGCCATCCCTCGATCGGTATGCTAGCACACATAGTACATCAATGTTTATATCAAAGTGCAGTCACATGTAAATAGCGTAAAACTGATAAATACCTCATGAGTCTCGGGGGGGACAGTCAAACGGGAGTGGAATCCCATCAACACCAATGACATGAACTATGTGCAATGGTGGATCCATCAAATATGATTCAGAAAATAGTTGTGTGTGTGATATGTGGCATACAATTGTGACAAGTGTACTGCTTGTGATAAGCCAGAATTGCGCAAACGCTTAACCAGATGAGGGTGTGTGTGATGTATGGCATAGAGTTCATCCGGATGAACTGTTTGAGATGAGGCAAAATAACACAACTGATTCGACATCTAAAATTGTGTGTGATACCTGACAAACAGGTCGCTCGGACGAACTATTTGTGATTATGAAAAGTAACACAAACGACTCAGTGTAATAAGATGTGTGTGATCCCAGCAAACAGGTTAGTAATCAGCATTGTGTGGAAAGACCGATAAAAAGACACACAGTTTCTAATAATAAGCTATGTGTGTTTTGGACAAAACATTGCTCGCACCCAATTGTGTGTGGTTGTTGAAATCATCACCAACGTGTTTTTTCTTTAATCGTAAGCGATGTGATTTTCTTTGTCTTCATACCATCTTTGCCATGTCTACAAAATAACACACAACAACATAATAATTGCTTAAGCTAAATAAGAATCCAATTACATTACTGATTATAGATAACATTTGCACACCTCAAGTACATGCATTCTAAACTAGTAGTAATGTAACATCCCAATTTTCCTAATTGGGAATGTTTTACATTGTAGCTAAGCATCTATGCATATTGATTGAAATAAAGTTGGCATTTGAATTCTTTCGACTTTTGATTTTTGCATTTCTATTTTTCCTCACATGAGAAATGCCAGGAAAATACCCTCTTGCACGCAAGAGAGAGAGCGGAGGAAAATGACCCTCGAAAGTGTGGGGCATTTCTGAAATATTTGGAGCCAAGAAATCCAAAGTTTTATCGTGAGAATATTTGCAAAAAGAAATAAAGCATTTAGTGGATTTTCTGAAAAAAACATTTTTTAAAAGTTTTTATTTTTGCTTTCGAAAAATGTTAATCGAGTAGAGGATCTTTTTCTGATTTTTTTGGTATATAATACCCCATATTAAATATTTTATTTTGTTTCCTTTTTATTTCTTTTTAATTTATGTTTCGGAAAAAGACTAAAATTAGGACAGGTTTTATTTAAAGGAAACCGCAGCCAGCGCATTTTAGCCGTGGGCCGAATCCCACCAGACCCGGGATCCCGATCCCCTTAAGGATCGGCCGACCGCCCCCAGTCACCCCAGCCCCCTCTCCCTGCCAGGTGGGTCCCCCTGGCCGACCTCTCCCCAGCTCGGTCACCTCCCACCTCTCTCCCTTCCAAAACCGAGCCCGAGCCCGAGCCTCCCAGGATCGCCGGGATCTCCCCGGATCCCCTGCTCTTTCCCTCCCCGAGCTCCTCTCTCCCCCTATAAGTACTGCCCAGGCCGCCCGCACCCCGTTCCCCATCGCCACGCCGTCCCGCCGCCCCCAAGCCGCCCTGCTGCAGCCGCCGCCCGAGCACCCGAAGCTCGGCCGCCTCCGGCCGCCCCGACCCCTCCCCGACGCCGCCATCGCGCTCGCCGCCCTCGCCCGCACCCTCCGGAGCCCTCGCCGCCGCCGGAGACCCTCTGCAGCGCCGTCCCCATCCTCGCCCGAGCCGCCGCCGCCGTCAAGACCTCGCCGAAGCAGAGTAGCCCACGGTGAGCACCCCCACCCCTCCTCCACCGTTGGATCCTACACGTACGTGCTAGTTAGAAGTAGTTACCCTTTCGGTTTAGCTAAGAAAACCGCTCGGTTTTTATTTACTTAACCATTAGCCGAAGCGGGTTCTTGTTAGGCTTCGGCCGTTTGCTCCTAACACCAGCAACACACACCCCCGCAGCCATTCACAGAGCGCCACGTGTACCCCCTGTCCGTTAGCAATTATTTTCTTTTTCTGTTTAGTTCCAAAAACAGAAAAGTTTCAGTTTTGTTTTGGCCATAGCTTTTGATACCGAAGTCCAATGATGTTGATTCTTGTTCCAGTAGATCCCAATTTTTCTGGAGTTTTTAAAAACATATAATTTGTCTATGTTTGAAATTTTCAAATATAAATTATATCAGATTTAGTTTAAACATTGTTTTGCCTATTCCAGGAGTTTAAGAAATGATTTTGAGTTGATTATTTTTGCTACTGCTTCCTAGTGATTATATATTACTGTGGTAGAAGTTTCAAATTTTTTAAAATATTTGTACTTGGGTTTTTAACAGAAACAAGTTTCTGCCTTAGTAACGTGTATTGAATTCTTTCACTTAGGCCATAGCAAACTTTTACTTGTGATGTTATTTTACTTGTTGCTTGATTGTAGTGCTTATGGTGTGTATTTTGTTTGTATCGGTAGATCACCCGGAGTGCGAAGCTTGTTACTTAGAAGCGCTCGATCAAGACAACTATCATCAAGGCAAGTCATTTTGATCATTCTATTTCCTATGTTTTCGATGCATAGTAGTTTCACCTTTCTTTGCCCAATTGCATGCTTCTTAAGTACTTGTAAATTTTAGTATAGGTTGTAGTATCATGTGGTAGGCACACAACAACCCCGATACTTGGCCCCGGGACGACAATTTTCTTATTGCTATGCTTGAGTATACGGGATTTCGGTTGAGTGCATAACACGAGTGATGCGAGGATTGATTAAATAATCAAGACCGGTTAAGACAAGATTTTCAAGACCTCGGAGGCCATGCAACTATGGGTGAAGGACGGTTGATCGGCTCCCTGGAGAAACCAGCGGATGGCCCGGGATGCTGGAGACGGCCATGACATCCTACGGAAAGCTTCACCCGGGCTCGAAGAGACGGACAGAGACTTCAAGACTCAAGGCTTACCTGCATAGCCACAAGTCATTATGGGCTCTGGCTTGGTTGGACAACGCGGCGACTCTGGACAGGCGGTGCTAGCAGATGTAGAAGAACGGTAGGAATGGATGGGCACCGACAGGGATTCCGAGGGACCCGTTGAAAGACCATGTTTTGATCATCCGGTCTTCAAACACTCTGAAGTGCGAGGACATACACGGAGGCGATCAAATCTTGTGGGCAACGTGTGCAAAACTCTACAGAGTGCCCAACCTAATCGATTAGCCGTGTCCACGGTCATGGACAACTTGAGCCGAAGGCATTGAAATTCCCCTGAACTCTCGACACAACTTAATAATGATGTGGGTGTTAACAACTATTCGGGTACGAGAATTGGTTGGCGGAACCATCTCGTTAACAACAAACAATGCAGTAATATTTTGCTTCCATCCCCTCTTGTTGTAGGATAAAATTGGCTTTATGCAAAACTTATAGCCCCACCTGCCAAATATGCATGTAGAGATAGTTGATTATTATTTTTACCCCTCTCTTTGATGACTTGCCGGCATATTCCATATGCTGACCTACACGGCTGCAACGTATCATTGTTGCAGAGTACTTTTCCGACCAGGAGTGAGGCTACGATCTACGCTCAGCGACATGCCATGGAGTCAGATGGACTCGTCTACCTGATGCTTCCGCTAGTCTTCGTTAGATATCTCATGAGATGGCCTTCAGCCACTTTATTGTAATCCTTTATTGTAATAAAGTACTCGTTATGAGATTTCGATTAATAAAGCTGTGTGATTGAACTCTTGAATATATACATTATGTACTGAGTGTGTACCAGCATGATCTTGGGATGGTACGGAAACACCAGAGGCTTGACTCGTCTTGAGTCGGGTCGCTACAAGTAATGATCATCAAGTCATTGATCTATACTTATTGTGACGAGGGTGTCGGTCGGCGCAAGACAGAGGCACTTCCTCATGTCAACGGTTTGCCTGCACATCTCATAGCTTACGTACGTGTCCTTAGCTGCATACTTGACGTGATCTTCATACAATCTTTGGACCCAGGTGCGGTGCCAGGCAACCTTCTTCTTCTTGCAAACATCCTTCATGCCTTGGTAGTATGGGCGATGATCACCATGGCGAGGTCTACCACCGAGTCCTTATGCTTCTCCTCGCCGCCCAAGATCGTGTACTGGCATTGGATGTCCACAAGATTCCGATAGGCCAAGCTCGTGGTTTTGAGAACCTTTTCATCATTGGTGGTGTCCTGTCGGGACCCCGATCCTAAGCCATAAGAATCCAGCCTGTAACACATCGCATCTCTTTGTGGTCTCACGCACGGTTAACTCCACGGCTGCAGCCTTACCTTAGCCGGGACCGTTTGCGTCTTTTGACTCACGTATGCGATAGGTGTCGCTAGCAATCCAATGTCAAAGAACCCGGATCGACATGTATAGTCATAAACCAAAGTGGCAGTTCCGCACAAGGACAGGCATACATGACCCAACAAAGCAGGTGTCGGTCACCAGCGAACGTAGACGAGTCGTAGCAAGCTACAAGGACTCCATTACGTCGCGTGACATTTCCCCAAAGAGGACAGACACGGCAGCTAAGAAGGACACATGCCGGTCGACCAATGTGTCCGGAGCAGTAGCGGACTACCAAGGCTCGTTGGATCACAAAGGGGCATTTCCTTGTAAGGAGTGCTACTAAAGTTCACGATTAGGTATTCGAACCCCATACATATCAAGTAAGACACACGTACGCATGGCATACCGATATGTATAGATACATCGATGGCATCACAACATAACCATAAACATACAACCTTTATTCAAGAGGCTCGAAAGAGCCACACACATAATATTACACATTAAGGTCTTTCGACCCATATAGCAGTCATACAAATACAAGCCAGCGGAAGAGTTATAAACTGTCTGGGTACAGACAGTGCAACTAGAAGGCACATGGCCTGACTATACTACAGAGCCGACGTAGGGCCAGATCGTAGCTGGGACACCAGCTACTCGTCGTCGTCGATGTCTACGAAGAACCCTCCATTAGGGTCATTAGCAACCTCTGCAAACATTTATTAAGCAAACATGAGTACGAAGGTACTCAGCAAGACTTTAGGAGAACTAACTACTTATGCAAGGTATCAAAGAGTATTGTGGGGTTTCATGCGGGAAGCCAGCATTTGACTCGTGGCTAGACAACTTGCTTTTTGGAAATTAGTTTTGACAACTTGATTTCTCGCACATGAGTCCACTAACACCACAACAATACACTATCGTGGAATCAATCCGTCTCCATACGGAAATGCCGTCCACGACACTCACGCTTATCTTGACAATTTTATGAGTAGCCATTGATGTTATCTATGAACAACATATGTCTCCAAGTAGTCCATATCTGCGGACGCGGCTATTCGAATAGATCGTAACCCTGCAGGGGTGTACTTCGTCACACACCCTCTCGCCACTTATCGCCATGTGCACGTCATGCACCTCGGCAACCTTCAAGCGGAAGCCCAGCGAGGGAGTCGGCCACGACCGTTAACCACACTAGTACCTAGTCCAGGTTTATCGCCTATCTGAGAGTAACCCGTACGGAAGTACGGCCGGGGTTTCCGCCACGGCCTCAAACGATGTGCGCCGGGTTCCCAAGCCCACCATCCGGGTGCCACTTGGTACACCGTGCCACTGCCTACCGCATCACGGCCCACCTCTCAGGTCAGCACCATGCACGGCCTCCAGCATTACTATAAACACCAGAAACTACTTGCAACTCCTGGACCGAGTACTACGCGATTAATAGGCCGAGCGGGGTCATATTTCAGGGCCCAGCATGTGGTAGTATCTAGTCTTGGATTACATACACGGAACTCAGTTCCTAAGGACGGTTCCAATGAAACAACCCGCCATGTACTCCTACACAGCCTTTCACCGGTACCTTTACCAAATCGAGTTCAACACACAACCTTTGCTCACCGAACACATTCCACATTTCTGTTCATCTCCCAGATGACAGACCATACACAACTCTAAGCGTAGCATGCATAGCAGGATAAGGCACATCATAGCTCAAGCAACTACCAGGTATGCTAGGTTGCAGGGTTCGGCTATTTACTGTGACAAGGTTAAGTCATGCAAAGGAAGTGGGTCCAACTATTGTGGCAAAAGCAGTTGAAGCATTTGATCCTAATGCAATAAATAGGTGCAGGAGCAAGAACATAGGAGTTATCGGGATGATCAAAAGGGTTGCTTGCCTTGTTGCTCAGAGGAGGAACGATATCCGTCAGACGGATATTCGATGGAATCCGGGGTGCGGAGCCTACCGAAAAGTATGGCAACATTCAGTAACAATCATATGCACTCAAAATGATGCATGAGCATGGCATGAGAATGCAAGTGATAAATTATTTTCAACATGCATTAGGTTTAGAGTTGATTTGAATCACATTCGAATAGCAATTCAAACGGGGTATTTTCGGATACCGGTTTAATTGATTCGACCTGATGCTCAGATCAACTTGGTGTTAACATGCATGAATGTCGTGTTATGATACTGATTTGTAATTAGGGCAGTGTGTGATCATTGCACATATAATGAAATTTGAATATTTTTGCAAATTCCATTTATAAAGTGATTAAAAGAATTGAATTATTTCTTATTTCACAATTTAGGGTTCTGTAACTTGTTCAGACATAGTTTAAAATAGCATAATCAGAATCCTTGAATTTTTCTGATACTTTTTCATATATAAATTATTTTCATTGGAGTTACAGATTAATTTCTATGATTTTTGCAATTTTTAGCAATTTCCTGAATTAGTTTGATACTGGAAATTCCATTTATTGCATCAGGCTGACGTCAGCAGGTCAGCCGACCTGTTCAAGTCAAACCTGACACGGGGGCCCCACTGGTCAGCCTCTCTGGGACTAATCCCGCGCTGACCAGCCCCTAATTGGGGTTTGACCAGGCGTGGGGCCCTCTGGCAGCGACTGAGGGGAGGGCGGTTACGCCCTAATGGTCGGCCACGTCGACGCCCACCGGAGGGTGGTCGCCGGCGACCAGACCCGCGGCGGATGGCTCGCCGGAGGCGACCTAGACGGCGCTGCACAGCACCAAAACGCACGCGGTTGGCAGCTACATCATGCTCGCGAAGTGGCCGATCTGGCAGAACCAACTGGGGAGGCTAGGGTCGCCGGAAGAGGCGTCGGCGACGAGCCGGAGCGGTGGCCGAGGCTCGGGCGTCCTCGGGGTCTTTGAATTAGGGGGATCTACGCTCAGTTCTTAGCTGCTACGGCATCTACGCGTCGTCCTGGAGCTGTAGGTGCTCTTAGACGGACGAGCTGATCATCAGAGGGCTACCGGCGACGAGCGGCAGCGGCGGTCCTCGTCGGGCTCCGGTGAAACTAGGGCTAGAGGAGGGGATCGACAGGGAAAACTTAGGGGAAACGACCGCATGCTCACGGGGAGTGCAGAGCAGAGCTTAGACGGCTCGGGGAAGGCTTGCGGGCGACGAATCGACGGAAGAGGTCCGGCGGCCGGAGGTGGAAGACGACGGCGTTGCGGGCGTTGCAGGGCTCGAGGAAGCTTCGGCTTCTGCAGAGATGACCAGGGCGACGAGGCGGAGCTAATGGCGTGCTCTGGGAGGGAAACCTATGGCCAGGGGCACGGGAAGCTCGAGCTTGAGCTCGAGCTCTAATGGCGGCAGCAACGAGGAGGAGGATATCCGGGCGGAGGAGGAGAACCGAGGCGGGGAATGGATAGGGGAGGCTCTGGGGAGCTTATCCCCGTCGTCGCCAGCGTGAACCGGCGGCCAGGCAGGCACGCAGGTGCGTGGCCGCGCCGGAGGGGGCGGCGGCCACCTCCTGCTGCCTACTGGCGCGAGGGAGGGGACGAGCGGGGAGATGGGCCGGGCGAGGCTTGGGCGACAGGTAAGGTTTCCCATTTTTTTCTGTTTTTGCTTTTCTATTTTGCTAACTATTGTTTTGCTAATTATTTCAGCTCCAAAACAAAAAGTAAAAACTATTTTAGACCTCCTGAAATATTTGTTATAATATCCCCACTCATTTCCAAGATTTTCAACATTTTTGGAAAATTATAGTTTCTGATTTCAATTTTTAAATTTGAAACCAGTAGCTTTTGCATTTATTTAAAATGCTTAAAGTGTCAAGAAAATAGTTTTCTCCAATGCTCATTTACTTTCATGATTTATCAGAAAGTTTGAACATTTCTTGAGGCCATTTTGGGTTCATTGATTTTGAACTAGTTGAAATTTCCCTTAATTAAAATGGTGGCAAGGGTTTTGAGTTTTTCCTTTGCCACTTTGTTGTTTTTGTTGAAACTTCTTAGATGCAAATGCAAAGAAGACATGAGCACAATGCTATCTTGCTTAAGGGTTAGGGATGTGACATGTCCACCATACCATCTATGTAGTCGGGGCTATTGAAAAACACACAAAACGCTCGCAAGGCCTTGTGGCCGTGCAATAATGGTAGACGAGGACGTAATGGCCCACACACAGTTGGGCGACGACAACCTTGTAATCATACCTGACACAACCACTGGTGTACTCGAAATCGAAACTGACAACTTTGTACTTGTCACAGGCAAGTAATTGCTCCATGGTGTGGATGGAGTTCTCCACCCAGACCGGGTCATTGGTGTACACCACTATGAGGTTCTTGAACCATACGTGGGTGTCCATGTAGGAACGAATGGTGAACTTCCGCTCATCGTCGGCAGCCGCTGGGAGCTCCGCCATTGGAGCCAAGCAGGATATTCTCTTTGTATTTGGAGTCGTGGGTGTGTTCCTTGCTTGTGGGGAAAGGTTGAAGAGAGACAGTAGATTAAATGAGCGGTGGAGTAAATGGAGGCTGGACGGGCTATAATTGGCACGTATTTTCACCAGGTTCCTGGTGGTGGATTGATGTGCAAGCTTGACCAGCGCGTGACCACGTGGTTCATGTCGCCACGCGGCTCGGTGTGCCACCAACGTATCATTGGTGAGCCCATTCCCACGCAATGGTGTAGGTTCCCGCGCGCAACCGCGCAAAGATTTTGTCGGGACCCCGATCCTATGCCATAGGAATCCAGTCTATAACACATCGCATCTCTTTGCGGTATCACACACGGTTAACCCCACGGATGCAGCCTTACCTTAGTCGGGACCGTTTGTACCTTTTGACTCGCGTATGCAATTGTGTCTCTAGCAATCCAATGACAAAGAACCCGGATCTACATGTCCAGTCATAAACCAAAGCGGCAGTTCCGCACAGGGACATGCATACATGACCCAGCAAAGCAGGTGTCGGTCACCAGCGAATGTAGACGAGTCGTAGCAAGCTACAAGGACTCCATTACATCGCGTGACATTTCCCCAAAGAGGACTGACACAACAACTAAGAAGGACACACGCCGGTCAACCAATGTGTCCGGAGCAGTAGCGAGCTACCATGGCTCGTTGGACCACAAAGGGGCATTTCCCTGTAAGGAATGCTACTAAAGTCTATGGCTAGGTAATCGAACCCCGTACATATCAAGTATGACACACGTACTCATGGCATACCGATATGTACAGATACATCGATGGCATCACAACATAACCATAAACATACAAGCTTTATTTAAAAGGCTCGGAAGAGCCTCACACATAATATTACACAGTAGGGGTCTCACGACCCATCATAACAGTCATTCATGTTACAAGCCAGCGGAAGTAGATAAACTGTCTGAGTACAGACAGATGAAACTAGAAGGCACATGGCCTGACTATACTACAGACCCACCCTACGGCCAGACTGTAGCTGGGATACCAGCTACTCGTCGTCGTCGATGTCTAGGAAGAACCCTCCATTAGGGTCATTAACAACCTCTGCAACAAATATTAAGCAAACATGAGTACGGAGGTACTCAGCAAGACTTTAGGATAACTATCTACTCATGCAAGTATCAATAAGGAATTGTGGGGTTTCATGCAGAAAGCCAGCATTTGACTCGTGGCTAGACAACTTGCATTTTTAAATAATTTGACAACTTGATTTCTCGCACACGAGACCACTAACACCACAACAATACTCCATCGTGGAATCATTCCATCTCCATACGGGAATGCTGTCCACGACACTCACGCTTATCTTGACAATTTTATGAGTAGCCATTGAAGTTATCTATGAACAACATATGTCTCTAAGTAGTCCATATCCGCGGACGCGGATATTCGAATAGATCATAACCCTGCAGGGGTGTACTTCGTCACACACGCTCTCGCCTCTTATCGCCATGTGCACGTCATGCACCTCGGCAACCTTCAAGCGAAAGCCCAACGAGGGAGTCGGCCACGACCGTTAACCACACTAATACTTAGTCCAGGTCTATCGCCTATCTAAGGGTAACCCGCACGGAAGTCCGGCTGAGGTTTCCGCCACGGCCCCAAACGATGTGCGCAGGGTTCCCAAGCCCACCATCCGGGTGCCACTTGGTACACCGTGCCACTGCCTACCGCATCACAGCCCACCTCTCAGGTCAGCACTATGCACGGCCTCCGGCATGACTATAAACACCAGAAACTACTTGCAACTCCTGGACCGAGTACTAAGCGATGAATAAGTCGACCGGGGTCCTATTTCAGGGCCCAGCATGTGGTAGTATCTCGTCTTGGATTACATACACGGAACTCAGTTCCTAAGGACGGTTCCAATGAAACAACCCGCCATGTACTCCTACATAGCCTTTCACCGGTACCATTACCAAATCAGGTTCAACACACAACCTTTACTTACTGAACACATTCTCACAGTTCCGTTCATCTCCCAGATGACAGACCATACACAACTCTAAGCATAGCATGCATAGAAGGATAAGGCACGTCATGGCTCAAGCAACTACCAGGTATGCTAGGTTGCAAGGTTCAGCTATTTACTGTGACAAAGGATAGGTCATGGAAAGGAAGTGGGTTCAACTAACGTGGCAAAAGCATTTGAAGCATTTGATCCTAATGCAATAAGTAAGTGCAGGAGCGAGAACATGGGATTTATCGGGATGATCAAAATGGTTTCTTGCCTTGTTGCTCAGAGGAGGGACAATATCCGTCAGTCGGATATTCGGTGGAATCCACAAGAGCGGAGCCTACTGAAAGAAATGACAACAATCAATAACAATCATATGCAACAAGATGATGCATGGGCATGGCATGAGGATGCAAGGTGGTATGCTAATATAGCTAACATTTATTAGGTTTGAAGTTGATTTGAGTCAGATTCAAATATCACTTCAAACGAGGTATTCTCGAATACCATTTTAATTGATTCGACCTGATGCTCAGATCAACTTGTTTTTAACATGCATGGAAATGATATGTTAAGTTGCTAGTTGTGATTGAACAATGTTTGATCATAGCATTTGAAGTGGAATTCAAATGATTTTCAAATTCCATCTCCAAAGCATTTATAAAATTTAACATATTCATTATTCTATATGTTTGCTCCAGTAACATTTTCAAACATGTTTGAAAATGACATATTCATATTCCTTGGATTTTTTTGATATTTCTTCATATATAAATTATTTTCATTGGAGCTACAAATTAATTTCTATGATTTTTAGAAGTTTTGGCATTTTTCTGGAATTCTTTTAAATCAGAAAATCTTTACTGCATCAGCATGACATCAGCAGGTCCAACTGGCCGTTGAAAGTCAAACCTGACTAGTGGGACCCACTGGTCAGTGACTTATTAGATTAGTTTTAGATTAGTTTTAAACTTAATTAGCTAATTTACAGTACTGGACCCACATGTCACTGACTTATTAGATTAATTAACTTTATTTTTGTTAATCCTAAACTCCTAGAGGCTGGCCCCACGTGTCAGTGGCTCAGGCCAGCTGAGATCCACCGGCGGCGAGGTCGTCCTCACTACTTGCTTTGATCTTGTTGCAATTTTCTTGGATGCAATGCAAAGAAGATATGAGCACAATACTATACTTGATTAGGGTTTCAGGGATGTGACAACTCACCCCCACTCAAAAGAATCTCGTCCCGAGATTTAGAAGTCGTCGGGAATAACGCGGGATACTCAAGTCGGAGACGATCCTCTCTTTCCCATGTTGCCTCCTTCTCAGAATGATTTGACCATTGAACTTTAAGAAACTTGAGGTTTCGACGTCGAGTGGTACGCTCAGCTTGATCAAGAATACGCACAGGGTATTCTCGGTATGAAAGGTTATCTTGGAGATCAAGCGTTTCGTGGTCCACTTCATGGATAGGATCCGAAAAGCAACGCGTGAGTTGCGAGACGAGGAAGACATCATGAACCTTGGAAAGATGCGGTGGAAGTTCCAACTGGTAGGCAACTTCTCCTCGTTTGTCAAGAATGCGAAAAGGACGAATGTAACGAGGAGCCAACTTGCCCTTGATACCGAATCGATGGGTACCCTTCAAAGGTGTAACCCGAAGGTAAGCCTTCTCGTCAACTTCAAAGGTCACAGCCTTATGATGACGATCATATTGGCTCTTTTGACGAGACTGGGTTGTTTTCAACTTTTCACGAATAATGCGAACCTGCTCTTGTGCATCCTGGATCATATTCGGGCCAAAGTGTTGCCTCTCTCCGGTTTCTGACCAATTAAGAGGTGTTCGACATCTTCGTCCATAGAGAACTTCAAAAGGGGTTTGTCCAGGCTTGATTGATAACTATTGTTATAAGCAAATTCGGCGAATGGAAGGCACTTCTCCCAATTCATACCGGACGATATAACACAAGCTCGGAGCATATCTTCTAGGATTTTATTCACTCTTTCTACTTGACCACTTGATTGAGGATGGAAAGCAGTGCTAAAAGATAAGTGAGTACCCATAGCATTCTGAAAACTTCCCAGAAGCGAGAAGTAAAGATACTCCCACGGCCTGAGTTAATCTCCAGGGGAACACCATGAAGAGACACTATTCCAGAGAGATATAACTCTGCTAGCTGGCTAGCTGTTATACTCTCACGAACTGGGAGAAAATGAGCTACTTTGGATAGACGGTCAATGACCACAAAGATAGCATTATTTCCTTTCTTGGTCTTGGAAAATCCGGTACTGAAATCCATACTAACTTTATCCCATTTCCATTCAGGAATAGCTAAAGGTTGAAGGGTGCCAGCATGCCTTTGATGTTCTGCCTTAACTCGACGACAAACGTCGCAGTTAGCAACGAACTCAGCAATTTCTCTCTTCATCCTAGTCCACCAGAACCTCTGGCGTAGGTCCTGATACATCTTAGTACTACCGGGATGAATGGTGAGAGGAGAATCATGAGCCTCCTTAAGGATTAACTGCCTTAGATGTGGGTTCTTAGGAACCACTAGAAGATTCTGGAAGAACAGAACACCTTGATCATTCATGGAGAATTCATTAGCGTTTCCGCTAATAATATTCTCCTTGATCCGTGATATCACCTTATCACGCTTTTGGCCAGCTATAATTTGATCCCTAAGGGTAGGCTTCGCCGCCAGGGTAGAAAGGAATCCTTGAGGAACAATATGGAGATTTAACTTCCGAAATTCCTCATAGAGATGTGGTTGACCTCGTTGTAGCATCAAATTGTTACAATACGATACGACTTAGTGCATCAGCCATAACATTGGCCTTCCCTGGGGTGTAAGTTATCCCTAAGTCGTAATCCGAGATCAACTCAACCCACCGTCTTTGCCTGAGATTCAAATCCGGCTGGGTGAAGATATATTTCAGACTTTGGTGATCGGTGAATATTTCGCAATGATTACCCAGAAGGTAATGTCGCCAGGTTTTTAGTGCATGGACTACAGCTGCAAGCTCAAGATCATGTGTGGGATAATTATCCTCATGTGGACGCAACTGTCAAGATGCGTATGCAATCACATGACGATCTTGCATAAGAATGCATCCTAATCCTTGTCGCGAGGCGTCGCAATAGATAACAAAGTCCTTAGAAAAATCTGGTGGTAGCAACACAGGTGCGGAAGTCAGGCGTATTTTCAGTTCCTGAAAACTATGCTCACACTATGGTGTCCACTCGAACTTTTTATCCTTCTTGAGGAGTTCAGTTAGAGGCTTTGCAACCTTGGAGAAATTCTTGACAAAGCGGCGACAATAGCTCGCTAGACCAAGAAAAATCCTAACTTGCTTAACCGATTCAGGTTGAGTCCAATCAAGGACGGCTTGAACTCTCTCGGGATTGACAGCAATACCCTTACCAGAGATTAAGTGACCTAGATAGGTCACTTCTGGTAACAAAAATTCACATTTGAGAACTTGGCATAAAGGCGATGCTCTCGAAGTTTCATCAATACCAGCCTTAGATGCTCGGCATGTTCTTGTTCCTTCTTTGAGTAGATGAGAATATCATCGAGGTATACCACGACGAATTTATCCAAATACTCCATGAAGATTGAATTCATCAGACGAGAGAAGGTGGCTGGAGCATTGGTTAAACCGAAGGACATGACGGTGTACTCGTATTGGCCATAACGAGTAACAAAAGTCGTCTTTGGAATGTCTCCGTTCTTGATCTTGTTTTGATGGTATCCCAACCTCAAATCCATTTTGGAGAAGACTGAGGATCTAGCGAGCTGATCATACAGGTCGTTGATCCTGGGAGCGGATACTTGTTCTTTATGGTGACCAGATTAACTGGTCGGTAATCTACAACCATCCGATCCGTTCCATCCTTCTTCTTGACAAAGAGGACGGGGCAAGCCCAAGGAGAAGAGCTAGGACGAATGAAACCTTTATTCAAGGCCTCATCTAGTTGCTTCTTAAGTTCGGCTAGCTCCAAGGGTGCCATCTTATATGGTCTTCTGGTTATTGGAACAGTTCCCGGAACAAGATCTATCATGAACTCTACATCTCTGTCACGTGGAATTCCTGGCAGTTCCTCTGGAAAAACATCCGGGAAGTCCCGAACTACCGGAATGTCTTCAAGTTCTAGAAGAGGGTTGGCATTGAGGGAATAGAGTTGGCATTTGGCAACTCGAGTAGAGACATTGACTATCTCACCCGAGGGATGGGTAAGCTGAACATTTCTAGTATGAGTATCAATCTTGGCATAATGAGCTGACATCCAGTCCATACCCAAGATGATATTAATATCCCAAGATTTCAGGGCTATCAATGAGGTTAGAAAAACTAGCCTGTCTACTAGAATTTCATTGTCATAGGTTATCCTAGAGGTTTGCCAGTTACAACCAGGAGTTTGGACAACCAATGGAATTGGCATATCACAAAAAGACATGTTATGAAACTGTGCATAACTTTCTGAAATGAAAGAATGAGAAGACCGAGTGTCAAAAAGAACAGAAGCTGGGTGCTGATTAACAAGAAGTGTACCCACTATGACGTCGGGATCCTGTGCAGCTTCCTCTGCTGAGACATAGTTCACACGGCCACGTGCAGGAGTTGGCTTCACATAGTAAGCTTTGCCCGACTTGCCTTGCCCGACGGACTTTCCGGGTTGCTTGGCACCCACATTCCGAGGACACTCACGGGAATAGTGCCCTGGTTCTCCACACATGTAGCATATCACTTGGTTGGCACGTGGTGCAGCATTGCTAGCTGGACCACCATAGGTTTTTGCTGGAGGGTTGGTCTGATTCGTCTCAGGTGCCACGTATGATGGCCTCGGAGTGTATCTTGGCGGCACAGAACTGTTTGGAACCCAGAGCCTGCGTTTTGGAAACGCGGAACCAGATGACGAGCCAAAGTCACGGGAGTGCTTCTTTGTGGCTTCGAAGTCGGTATGACCAGTCTCGGCACTGATCGCCTTGTTAACCAGGGCTTGGAAGCTTGCACACTCGTGGAGGCGCAAATCACGACGAAGCTCAGGGCTCAGACCCTTACGGAATCTTGCTTGCTTCTTGGCGTCAGTAGACACCTCCTCTGTTGCATAGCGGGCGAGGCTACTGAACTCGCGGCTATAGGAATCCACGGTCAACTTTCCCTGAGTGAATGCACAAAACTCCTCTGTCTTTCTGTCCATCAGGCCCTCTGGAATATGGTGCAGACGGAAGGCTGCACTAAAGTCTGCCCATGTGGCTGCTGGTTCAGCAGGACACATAGCTTCAAAGTTCTCCCACCACAGATTAGCGGGTCCTTCGAGAAAATACGCCGCGAAGGTCACCTTGTCGGCCTCAGCAACATTCGCAGAGTGAATCTTACGTGAGATGTTGCACAGCCAATCATCAGCGTCGAGGGGATAGATGGAGTGATGGAACTTTGGAGGATTCAGCTTCACAAAGTCATTGAGGGACACTGCAGCATTCCTAGGCTGACGAATCGTATTCTGCTCAATACGCTCTAACAGTCGGTTGGTCTCCCTTTTGTTCCTCTCTGCCTCAAGCATCACTTCCGCCAGAGAGGGTGGGTGAGGCAGGTCTTCCTGCGACCCTTGACTACCCTCACCTTGCTCATGAGCAGGGGCACGATTCAACCTGGTGAACACCGTCCTGACAAACAAACTCACAGCTTAGACTAATATCATCATCAATACTAGCTATGGATTAAGAATGCACTTAACATATGGAATGCGGAAATGAATATCCGAACAACATGGTAACAAGCAACTGCTATATATACACCATGGTTCATACACACCCTTACATAGTTCAGTACAACCTTAACCAAAGAGCAAACTACTGAAATTATGAAACTACTCATCAGAGGCTTACAAGCTTCCTATACATTATTTATCTAAGCCTCCGGAATTCATTCCACATCACAACCATACTTCACAAGTCACACAGGACTGTGAACGTACATCTACTACCATACTATCCTTCCATTCACAGCTCAGGCATCCGCATAGAACATCTCATAAAGATTGCCTCCTTGGCCTGGAAGCTAAACCTGCGGATCAGGAAATACTCTGGCCTGAGATCACTGGGATCCATAAGGACACAGATGTGGCCTTGGTCCCCTGACTGGTGGTAGTAGGGGTCCCCGAAGAGGGGTGACTCCTCCTATAGAGGGCCAGTCAACATGGGCCGGAAGATGGGTTCTAACAGGGTTCAGCATCTCCATATCTCCATACCCTGTCTGGACTACCGATGCCAGCCGCGTCAAAGCCGTCCATAGACGGGCACGTGTAGCATAGAGCTCCATGCGGAGAGCACGAGCATCCCTGTCTCCGTTCTCTAGCATCTCAGCAGTGGACTGCAGTAGCGGATCCTCCATAGAGGAATCAAAATAGACCCCGCTGAGGTATCCCTCTTCACCTGGCTGAGAGGCAGGAACATAGCAGAACTCTGAATTCTGCAGCAGTGCATGTCTCGCCCTCATAATGGTCAGCATTGAATAGGCAGCATCTTGTACTGCCATGTCAACAGTGACCCCCAATCAATAGGACCAATGGATTGGATCCTCAGCTCCAGGGTAGTCTGGAAATACCCTAACTTTGCAGATATACTGGCTCTGGTTGAAGTCTCGGTACTGTTCATCCACTGTGTACTCTGGGTACCAGCAGTAGCCGCACACCGACATCACCCTGACCAGCATGGCCGTATGACCCGACACATCAATGCACCTGGTCAGACGAACCACCTGACGAGAAGGATGGCCAGGCATCTAAAAATAGAGAGTAATGCAAAAGCATTAGAGCTCTGAATGAAAAATTGGGCAGCCTAACGGCTGTAAATGCTCAAAAACAATTTTAGACAACCCAAAATAGGATAGCGTAACCACTCAACTATCAAGTTCAATTCTCTGATCATCAAACTTACTTACTTTTTCCTAGGGATAAAAGAAACCCCAAAATCTCTCGACCCGTCGTCTTATAATCTACCGATCAGAAACACGAGCCTAGAAGAAGATGAGTAACCTAGTCCTTAATTCCCGCAGAAAAGACGAGGATGACCAGAATAAAATAACTTGAGAAGAGAATAAAAGTCTTACGTTCCCTTCCACAAACAATTCCCTTATATATAACTAAAGCAATTCTAGACTCAACTTCGACCAGTTTGGCTTAGTAGTCCTAAAGTCATTCTGGCTCTGATACCAACGCTGTCGGGACCCCGATCCTAAGCCATAGGAATCCAGCCTGTAACACATCGCATATGTTTGCGGTCTCACGCACTGCAGCCTTACCTTAGCCAGGACCGTTTGCGCCTTTTGACTCGCGTATGCAATTGTGTCGCTACAAATCCAATGACAAAGAACCCGGATCGACATGTCCAGTCATAAACCAAAGCGGCAGTTCCGCACAGGGACATGCATACATCACCCAGCAAAGCAGGTGTCGGTCACCAGCGAATGTAGACGAGTCGTAGCAAGCTACAAGGACTCCATTACATCGCGTGACATTTCCCCAAAGAGGACACACACAGCAGCTAAGAAGGATACACGCTGGTCAACCAACGTGTCCGGAGCAGTAGCGAGCTACCATGGCTCGTTGGACCACAAAGGGGCATTTCCCTGTAAGGAATACTACTAAAGTCTACGGCTAGGTAATCGAACCCCATACATATCAAGTACGACACATGTATGCATGGCATACCGATATGTACAGATACATCGATGGCATCACAACATAACCATAAACATACAAGCTTTATTTAAAAGGCTCGGAAGAGCCTCACACATAATATTACACAGTAGGGGTCTCACGACCCATCATAACAGTCATTCAAGTTACAAGCCAGCGGAAGTAGATAAACTGTCTGAGTACAGACAGATGAAACTAGAAGGCACATGGCCTGACTATACTACAGACCCACCCTAGGGCCATACTGTAGCTGGGATACCAGCTACTCGTCGTCGTCGATGTCTAGGAAGAACCCTCCATTAGGGTCATTAACAACCTCTGCAAAAAATATTAAGGAAACATGAGTATGGAGGTACTCAGGAAGACTTTAGGATAACTATCTACTCATGCAAGTATCAATAAGGAATTGTGGGGTTTCATGCGGAAAGCCAACATTTGACTCGTGGCTAGACAACTTGCATTTTTAAAAAATTTGACAACTTGATTTCTCGCACACGAGTCCACTAACACCACAACAATACTCCATCGTGGAATCATTCCGTCTCCATACGGGAATGCCGTCCACGACACTCACGCTTATCTTGACAATTTTATGAGTAGCCATTGAAGTTATCTATGAACAACATATGTCTCGAAGTAGTCCATATCCGCGGACGCGGCTATTCGAATAGATCATAACCCTGCAGGGGTGTACTTCGTCAAACACGCTCTCGCCACTTATCGCCATGTGCACGTCATGCACCTCGGCAACCTTCAAGCAGAAGCCTAGCGAGGGAGTCGGCCACGACCGTTAACCACACTAATACTTAGTCCAGGTCTATCGCCTATCTGAGGGTAACCCGCACGAAAGTCTGGCCGAGGTTTTCGCCACGGCCCCAAACGATGTGCGCAGGGTTCCCAAGGCCACCATCCGGGTGCCACTTGGTACACCGTGACACTGCCTACCGCATCACAGCCCACCTCTCAGGTCAGCACTATGCACGGCCTCCAGCATGACTATAAACACCAGAAACTACTTGCAACTCCTGGACCGAGTACTAAGCGATTAATAAGTCGAGCGGGGTCATATTTCAGGGCCCATCATGTGGTAGTATCTCATCTTGTATTACATACATGGAACTCAGTTCCTAAGGACGGTTCCAATGAAACAACCCGCCATGTACTCCTACATAGCCTTTCACCGGTACCTTTACCAAATCAGGTTCAACACACAACCTTTACTTACTGAACACATTCTCACAATTCCGTTCATCTCCTAGATGACAGACCATACACAACTCTAAGCATAGCATGCATAGAAGGATAAGGCACATCATGGCTCAAGCAACTACCAGGTATGCTAGGTTGCAAGGTTCGACTATTTACTGTGGCAAGGACAGGTCATGCAAAGGAAGTGGGTTCAACTAACGTGGCAAAAGTATTTGAAGCATTTGATCCTAATGCAATAAGTAAGTGCAGGAGCGAGAACATGGGATTTATCGGGATGATCAAAATGGTTGCTTGCCTTGTTTCTCAGAGGAGGGACAATATCCGTCAGTCGGATATTCGGTGGAATCCGGAGGAGCGGAGCCTACCGAAAGAAATGACAACAATCAATAACAATCATATGCAACAAGATGATGCATGAGCATGGCATGAGGATGCAAGATGGCATGCTAATATAGCTAACATTTATTAGGTTTGAAGTTGATTTGAATCAGATTCAAATATCACTTCAAACGAGGTATTCTCGAATACCATTTTAATTGATTCGACCTGATGCTCAGATCAACTTGTTTTTAACATGCATGGAAATGATATGTTAAGTTGCTGGTTGTGATTGAACAATGTTTGATCATAGCATTTGAAGTGGACTTCAAATGATTTTCAAATTTCATCTCCAAAGCATTTATAAAATTTAACTTATTCATTATTCTATATGTTTGGTCGAGTTACATTTTCAAACATGTTTGAAAATGACATATTCAAATTCCTTGGATTTTATTTGATACTTTGTCATATATAAATTATTTTCATTGGAGTTACAGATTAATTTCTATTATTTTTAGAAGTTTTTGCATTTTTTTGGAATTCTTTTAAATCGGAAAATCTTTACTGCATCAGCATGACATCAGCAGGTCCAACTGGCCGTCGAAAGTCAAACCTAACCAGTGGGACCCACTCGTCAGTGACTCTGGTCAGTTTTAGATTAGTTTTAAACTTAATTAGCTAATTAATAGTACTCGACCCACATGTCAGTGACTTATTAGATTAATTAACTTTATTTTTGTTAAGCCTAAACTCCCAGAAGCTAGCCCCACGCGTCAGTGGCTCAGGCGAGCTGAGATCCACCGGCGGCGAGGTCGTCCTCGCCGGCAGGGAGCCTCCGGCGACCACCAGTACGGTGGAGGGCATCGGAAACTCGTCTCCGACGACCAAACGCACGGCGGAGACCACAGGGAGATCGGCCACTCGACGGAGCGCACGATTGGACAAACCTCAGGAGCTGGGGTGGCCGGAATCGACGCCGGCGACGAGCTCGGTGGCGACCAAGTTCGGCCGTCGTCGAGGTCATCGGAAAGAGGGTCAAATCGCGCGGGGCTGGCCTCCTAAAGCATCTACGCGACGGCTTGAAGCTGCTGGTGGCCTCAGATGGACCGACCGTTCATCGGAGGGCTACCGGCGACGAGCTGCAGCGTTGATCCTCGTCGAGCTCCAGTGGAACTAGGCCTAGAGGAAGAGATCGACGGGGAAAACTTGGGGGAAAGCTGCGCAAGCTCACGAGGAGTGCAGTGGAGGGCTCAGACGGCTCGGGGAAGCGCTGTCGGCGACGAATCGAGCGGAGCTCGCCGGCGGCCGAAGCTTGAAGACAACGGTACCGTGGGTGTTGCAGGGCTCGGGGAGGCTTCTACTGCTGCAAGGAGGTCCAGCTCGTCGAGGCGGAGCGAATGGGGCACTCGGGGGAGAGAACTAGTGGCTGGAGGCATGGGCAGCTCGAGCTCGAGCTCCTGACAATGGCGGCAGAAGGGGGGAGGAAAGAACGGAGAGGAGAGGGGGAATGGTGCACGGGAATGGATAGGCCAGAGCTCGCGGAGGTTATCCCCGCGCACGCCAGCGCGAAGCTGCGGCCAGGCAGGCAGGGAGGTGCGTGGAGGCGCGCGGCGTCGCGGCGGCCACCTCCTGCTCCTACTGGCGAGGAGGAAGACGACAGAGGGACTGGGCCTGGGCCACGTGAGCGTCAGGTAGGCTATTCTTCCTTTTTTTCTCTGTTTTGTTTTCTGTTTTACTAACTATTTGATTTTCTATTTATTTCAGCTCCAAATTTTTTACAAAAAATATTTTGAATACACGAGAATATTTGTTGGAATATATCCAACCATTCCTGAAGTTTTCAACATTTTTGAAAACTTAAAGTTTTTGAATTCAAATTTAAACTTGAAACCATTAGCCTTTTGCATTTATTTAAAATGCCAAATGTGTTATGAAAATGGTTTTCCTCATTGCTTATTTTCTTCCATGAATTATCAGAAAAGTTGAACTTTTCTTGAGGCCATTTTGGGTTCATTGATTTGAACAAGTTTATAATTTCTTTGAATTTGAGAAGTGGATAGGGTTTTTGAGTTTTGCTTCACCACTTGCTTTGATCTTGTTGCAATTTTCTTGGATGCAATACAAAGAAGATATGAGCACAATGCTATACTTGATTAGGGTTTCAGGGATGTGACAGATTTCGTGCCCGACTCGGTTGGGCATGCGTCGGCTGGAAGAGAAGCTCCCATTATTGTGGGCGTTAAATGGAAAAAAGTTGACAAAAGCAAAGTGCGTGCAATGACTTAAAGCACGTCACACATGAATGATCGTTGTCGGTTGCGGAATATAGTTCGTTTTCGATGAGATCGGGAAGGGAAACACAAGCAAGAATGGTAATTAAATCAAGTCGGTTACATGTTAAGGTGCAGATATCTATCGTCCATAACATATTTAAGTCATAATGGTACTGCCAAAATACGACTCTCATACAATGTCATTTCACTGATGGTATCACAAATGGCAGAAATATTTATGTCAATATGAACGCAATAGGAGTGGAGGAGTGGGAGGGCATGGATTATTTAGTTAAAACAAGGTAGAAGAATAGTGTATTCTTAATTAGAAGTTACTACATAGGAACAGATTTAATAGAGTTCGGGAATAAAATCACAATTTTCTACTTAAATACTACATAATTACTTTGACCAAAAGCTAAATCCCAATGCAGGAGTAGTTGCTAAGACTTCTAATGGACTTAGCACCTCATCTAAGCACCCATGCATTGGAAGAAGCCAAGACTGCAATTACATTGCACTACGGACTACTAGTTCATAAATCAAAGTCTCACCATCATCTAGATCAACACATCATAAACATACCCAAGCATACATATAAGACGCACCAACTAGATAGCTAGGGTAGTGTTGGACATGTACATATAACTCAATCATGATCGTACTCATCAACAACATAAACTTTCTTCACGTACTTCACGTACGCAGCGTGCACCACCCTGCGACAATACTTCTGCCTGAAGGAGCTAATGGCTCGTCCTCTATCATGCACAAGAACACTTGCAAACATGGGGTGAAGCCTTTGGGCGTAGAATGGGCATTCAAAGCCCCCATTCTGGGTCCTCATATGACGTTTATGCGTTCTCGCATAAAGCTCCCTGAGCTTTTGTTTCTTGTACCTCCTATGGTCATATTTATCACTGCCAACGTCGTTAGATTGCATTTATACATATAATAAAAAATTCATGACATTGATGAACCAAATGCATAAGATGATATCACAAACAACTTAGTGCAACAAAATCTTAACTAATGACTATAGATGCATGAACCGATTATTGTCAAACAAACAAGGACCTTTCAGGGAAGTACTACTCCCTATTATCACTAAAGTAGTGATCTAAATGCTCTTATACATTGTTTATTTACAAAGGGGTATATGTATACTCATCTATGTAGACGGATTATTAGCAAAATGATCATTTGTACAGATCAACCATTAAATCAGTGTAAAACGTTAGATAGAATGTCAGCATAATTGTTTGAACAGATGTCACTTATCCAAGTCACTTATCATTTACCTAACAAACAATCAATAAATACATACTACACGAATCTATCAGATCTTACTCTAATTACATGGATAGAAAGAACATGAACCCCAAGCTCTCCATTCCAAAAAGGAGGAAATAGAACTAATCAGTGATACCCTATGATATAGTTACCAAAATAGAGGGTCGAACCGGTTCTCCGTCGTCATCGGAGTTGTCCCCGTCGGAGTCGTTGGAGTCGTTGTTACTGGAATGGCCATCAAAGAGCTCATAGTAGTCTTTGAGAAGCACTGCCTCCTGTTGGGCAGGCACGACAAGGCTTACAACGTCATGGTTGCGCTTCTGTTTGTGCGAGACCTCATTGGCATGCAGGGCCCCGGCTGTGAACCCCGCGTCACCACTCCCTCTGATGGTGCGCTTGGTTGCCATCTGATACACATTTGAGAGAGTTTACAACTGGGAATGGAGGAGAGGATGCAGGCGCGGTGTATGGAGAGATGGGAGTGTGGCGCCTGCTATAACCAGCGACACAGGGCCGATTAATATAGACTGGTTGGGATCTAGGCGGGAGGGCTCGCCTCCCGGTGAGCCTCTGCAACAATCTTCTCGCATGCCTCCCGTCATTTTACACCCCTGCTCGCGCGCCTCCCGGCGAGCCTGTGCAGAGGACTGCTCTCACTCGTCCCGTCAATTCACACACCACCCAACAAGAAATGTGGTAATCTATGATGCACATTCTGTGACGATTCAGTGAAAAAACGTCAGGGAATCATCTTAATTTCATAAACTTTGACGTTTTTTCATTGAACCATCATGGAATGAGCGTCACACATTATCACTTTTGTTGTAGTGCCAGCTCGCACGTCTCCTGGTGAGCCAGCACAGTGACCTGCTCGCACACGTCCCGTCAATTTACACACCTACTCGAACGCCTCACAGTCAGCCTGAGTAGAGGACTCCTCGCATGCATCCCATCAACTCACGTCTTCTCACACGGCAAGCAGGGCTTGTGGTGGTATGTAAAATTTTGTTGGGACCAACGCACACGGTTGAATACTTTAATAATCGTTTGTGATGGTAACATGACAACTATGTGCACCAACCTTTAATAAGCTCGCATTTGTAAGAAAAGTATATCAAAAACTAGTCCCCAATTGGCCCAAAAATAATCACAATATATATATATATATATATCATGAAATAGAATGCCATGTTTCATGATTTTCAGCTGATTTTTGAATTTACTTCAATTTAAAAATGAATATTTCCTGAAGTTTGAGGCCAAGCTATCTAAAAACCAAGATTTTCAATGTTTTCCATGATGCTAAGATGTTTGAGGTTTCTTACCATATATTGCATGGGGATTAAACATGAACCCAAGGGCACATATGATTTCCACCAACGAATTCATGGAAAATAAATTAATGCATATTTTTCGAATAATACATGAACATTTTATAATTTTAACACGGAATCATGTGTCACATGTGTAGTTCCCCAACTCAAAACGATTCAAGCCTCTGTGCATCTGTGCCATCCCTCGATCAGTATGCTAGCACACATAGTACATCAATGTTTATATCAAAGTGCAATCACATGTAAATAGCGTAAAACTGATAAATACTGTCGGGACCCCGATCCTGAGTCATAAGAACCCAGCCTGTAACACATCACATCACTTTGCGGCCTCACGCACGGTAAACTCCACGGCTGCTACCTTACCTTGGCCGGGACCGTTTGCGTCTTTTGGCTCACGTATATGAATATGTTTCTAGCGTTCAAATGACAAAGAACCCGGGTCGACATGACTAGTTATAAACCCAAGCGGTACATCCGTACAGGGATAGGCATACATAACCCAGCAAAGCAGGTGTCGATCAACAACGTGTGTAGACGAGTCGTAGCAAGCTACAAGGACTCCATTACACCGCGTGACATTTCCCCGAGGGGACAGACACAGCAGCAAAGAAGGATACACGCCGGTCAATCAATGTGTCTAGAGCAGTAGCAAGCTACCAAGGCTCGATAGAAGCACAAAGAGGCATTTCCCTGTAAAGAGTACTACTAAAGGCACACAACTAGGTGTTGAATCCCACACATATAATGCATTTCATAACATACACACAATATGCACGATATGTGTAGATACAACATGGCATCACAACATAACTCTATAACTCAAGCTTTTATTAAGGACTCATAAGAATCAACATAGTGTGTTATTACAAACAGGGGTCCCGTGACCCGACACTCAAGTCATACAAACAACAAGAGGAAGCAAAACATGTCTGGGTACAGACATCTACTAAAAATGGTTGGAAGAGCCTGAAAAGCTACTACGACCCTACCAAAGGAGCCAGACCTCTGTCTGGGATTCCCAAGCTATTCCGGTCAACATTGAACACATCGCGTAGAAACCTTTAATGAGACTGAATTCTTCTCTGCAAAAACATAAATAAAGCAACCGTGAGTACAAAGGTACTCAGCAAGTCTTACATCAGAACTATCTACATATGCATCATGTTTCAACGAAAGGATTGTGGGGTTTGATTGCACCAAGCCAGCTTTCAATCTTGGCTAACCTGTACTACGACTACAAGTTCTTTCTTTGAGGTGGGATAGCGCACACGAGTCCACATATTCACCAATGCAATACACCACTATGGATCCACTCTCGTCTCCCTACGAGAAAGCCTTCCATAGCACTCACACTTATCTTGCATGTTTTAGAGTATCCATTTAACTTGTCTATGTACCACGTAATGCTTCCAAGTAGTCCATATCCGAGGACGCGGCTACTCGAACAGATTAAATCACCCTGCAGGGGTATACTTCTTCACACATGCTCTCACCACTTAGCACCATATGAACGTCATGCATCTCGGCAACCTTCAAGCGGAAGCACTGGCTTGGGTGTCGGCCACGACCGTTAACCACACAAGACCCTAGTCCAGGTTTATCGCCTATTTGAGACTGAACCCGCAAGGAAGTCCGGCCGAGGTTTCCGCTACGGCCCCAAACGATGTGCGCAGGGTTCCCAAGCCCACCATCCGGGTGCCACTTGGTACACCGTGCCACTGTGTATCTACCGTAGAGAAGCCTACCCCGTCAGGCAGAGCTAAACACGGCCGCCAACACTTTTCCTACAAATACCAGAAACTAGTTGCAACTCCTCGACAGAGATCTAGTCTATTAATAAGCCAAGAGGGTCAATTAGGTATCCCAATGTGTGGTAGTATCTTGTCTTGGATAACATACACAGAACTCAGTTCTTAAGGATGGTCCCAATGAGACAACCCACCATGTACTCCTACATGGCCTATCATCGCTACCTTTACCAAATCGGATTCACACTTTTACTCTCACACTATAGGATATGAACACAACCATTCTGATTCATCATCCAGATGGATCAGCCCCGACACGACTCTAAGCATGGCAGGCATTGTAAACAAGCATGGATGAGTAAGCACAACAAGGCTCAAGCAGTTGCTACTCATGCTAAGTGGTTTCAACTATTTACCGTGATAAAATCAGGTCATGCAGAGGAATGGGCTCAACTACCGATAACATGTACAGTTGAATCGTGTTTGTCCTAATGCAGTAAAAGAGAGCAGGAGCGAGAGAGTGGGTTTATATCAATATGCTCAAGGGGGGGTTTGCTTGCCTGACACGTCTGAAGATAGCAATGAGTCTTCATCAATGTCAACGCTCACATCATCGGAACCATCGTCTACCGAGAGGGAACAACACCGGCAAACAAGAAAGAACAACAATTACTTCACGGAAATGCAACACTATGATGCATGCTCAAGACAAGAAATGAAAGGTGGCAGGGCTAATGTGGCTATCATTTCTTAGGTTGAAGCTGGGTTTGAATCAGGATTCAAACATCACTTCAACAAGGTATTTTTCGGATACCCTTTTAATTGATTCGACCTGATGCTCAGGTACAACTTGTTTTTTTAACATGCATGAAGATGGTATTTTGAGGTATTGATTTTCCTTGATCAATGTTTTGTCATATCAATTGAAGTGGAATTCAAATAGGTATCAAATTCCAACTCCAAACTAATTATTAAATTTATCCTATTCACCATTTGGCCTATTTGGTGATGTTAACTTTTTCAAACATGCATGAAAATGCCATAATCAGATTCTTTGGATTTTTCTGATCGTTTTTCATATATAAATTATTTCCATCAGACTTACAAATTATTTTCTATGATTTCTAGAAGTTTTAGCAATTTCCTGGATTTAAATTAAATCAGAAAAGCTATTACTACGTCAGCATTGCGTCAGCAGTCAACTGGCCTGGGTCAGGTCAAACCTGGCATGTGGGGTCCACACATTTGTGACAGAGTTAAATTAACAGAGTTAGGTTAATCTTAATTCTTATTTTAGAGCCCTAGGGCCCACTGTCAGTGTGTCATTAGGTTACTTAATTAACTTTCGTGATTAGCTAAACTTGACAGGGCCAGGCCCACCTGTCTAGGACCCTGGGAGGTCAAATCCCCCGGTCAAAAGCCACACCCACAAGCGGCTTGACGCCGGCGAGGTTCGACGCGGCGAGGGTGATCGGAAAAACTCCCTCCGCTGACCAATCGAGCGGCAGAAGACGCCTACATGGAGCTGGGGCTCTCCTGAATCCATTCCGGTAGGTTTGAGGTGCTGGGGAGGTCTGTGGCCACGGCGGCGACGGGCGGAGCAGCGGCGCGCTACGGTCAGCACGGGGGTGACAGCTATGGTGAGGAACAGGTCACGGGAAAAGGGGGAAAAGACGCAGGAGCTCACAGGGATGCGAAGGGGGCACACGGCAAGCTCGGGTAGGCGCAGATGGCCGCGAATCGAGGACGGCGGCCTTCGATGGCCGGAGGTTGAAGAAGGGATCTGGGTCGGCGTTGTGGAGTTGCTTTGGTCACATGGCTCGATGGGGAGGATCAGCACGTCATGGCGAAGGGGATGGGCTGCTCGGGGAGGCCTATCAGGGGTCAGGGAGGCGCCGGTGAGCTCGAGCCGAGCTCGGCCATGGCGGGAGGAAGAAGAGCAGATGGGGAGAGATAAGGGAGATAGAGAGAGAGGGAGGGGCTCGGGGGAGGAAGAAAAGAGAGGCACGGGGGGGGGGGGGGGGTTGCTGGCGCGGAGGAGGCGAGGAGAAGCTGCCACGGCGAGCAGGAGGTGGCTCGGGCAGCCCCATGCTCATCTTCTCTTCTGCCTACTCGTAGGAGGAGGAAGATGACACGGGAGCCCGTGGTGGGCTGGACCTGCACGGGGCGACAAGTAAATTCTCTCTCTCTCTCTCTTTTCCTATTTTTGTTTTATTTCTTTCTGGCATTTAGATTTAGGTTTTAAAATAAATTGTTTGACCAAAAATAAAACCCTAAAATGTTATTGTGTGACAGAGATAATAATATCCAATGCCACATAAAAGTTTCAACATTTTTGAAACTTTAAAATAGGAGGAATCAAAATAATTCCATTCCAATTAGCTAGTTGGTCAAATCAAAAATCCATTTCAAAATGTTCCTGTGACTTAAAATTTTGGTTTGACAAATTTATTTTATGTCACTATTTTGCCAAGTATGTGGAACATTTTCTTAGTCCCTTTTAAGGTATTAATTTTATTGCCTTGTTGTCAATTTTTTTTAGATCATTGGGGTTTTGATCACTTCCTATTTCAACATCGAAGTTTTTATAATGCATGCATGAATGCTTGGCAAACAAATGAAAGCTAGGGCTGTGACAAATACCTCATGAGTCTCAGCGGAGGCAGTCAAACGGGAGTGGAATCCCATCAACACCAACGGAAGGTTGAGTGTCTACCGTAACCCTAAATCATACTCTTACTCGAGAGGAGAAATATCTGCAACATAAGACGTTGCAGCCGTGTAGGTCAGTACATTGAATGTACCAACAAGATCACAATAAGAGAAAACAGATGATAAGACTATTCTATATGCAATAAGGCTTTGTGGCTTTGAGTCTAAGTTTTTGCGGAAAAGCTAATTTTATCTTATTTTTCCTACAACGACGGAATACTCATGAATTTTCACTATGGAGTTATCTAATATGGCATGGTTCCGCCAACCAATATCTCATAGCCCAAAATCATCATAAGTTGGCCACAATGAATTATCAGTCCGGTGTTGAGAGTTCAGAGATAGATCCAAGTCCAGAGGCTCAAATTGTCCATAACCGGGGACACGGCTAATCGATTAGGTTTTAAACTCTGCAAAGTGGTGTCTACTTTACCCACAATATTTGTTCCCTCCTTGTAAGTCCTTGCAGTGCCAGTTGTTTGAGAACAGGACAAACGAAACATGGTCTTCCAAAGTGTTCCTCTGACCTCTGTCCGGGCCCATCCATACTATCGTAGTTCTACATCTCGTAGCACCGTCCTGGCCAGAGTCACAACTGAGGTTAACCAAGCCAAAGCCCATAATGACTTGTGGCTACACAGGTAAGCTTCTGGGAATGAAGTACTGATCCATCTCTTTGAGTCTGGGTGGAGCTTTCTGCATGAGTACTGGCCTACTCCAACTCACAACGCATCCACTAGCTTCTTCAGGGTGTCGCACAACCATTCTCCACCGAGTAGTGTGTATTGAAATCTTGTCTTGAGTCTTGAAATCTGGAGGTCATGAAGATGTAGGCCTTGAAGATGTCATCATGAAGTTGACGTCATTGATGTAGAATCCTTATTCTCACACCACTCCCGAACACTCATACCATCCCTGTCTACTAAAGCTTAGCATTAAAACTAACATCGTTCCGGGTCTTCATAACAGGGTGGTGGGTTCCTACCTCATGCATTCCACCCAACTACAAGATTCAGTATCACTACTGAGGAGCGGGTGAAATAGTGACACTAAATGTAATAAAAGCATAGGTATGAACAATATGATCAAAGTGAACTGTCTGGTATTACTTGACGATGATACTCGCTCTCATAATCCTGATAATTCTACTCGTCACACTCCGAGCAATCTTTCATAAACGAATAGCATTCAATAAACATTCATGCAAAATGGAAGAACCAAAAGAACATAAGAACAAAACATGTCCTGGTGCAAAAATAACAACATACTAAGGTTTAATAAAAAAAGATAGGTTCTAAGTGTGTTGTAAAGTGAAGGTGCATGAATCAGAGAAAAAGAGTTAATGGATGATGAACTATTGCTACATACGCTTAGTGTGGAGATACTATGAAATATGATACCAAGTATGTGGAGAACAACATGAATGAAAAATAGCATAGGGCATAAGAATTCAGTTGCAAAAAAAAGAATTAATTGAAATGGAGCACTACAACGCAAGTTATAGCGAATTGAAGTATGAATATAATTTGAATTCCAGAAAGGTCAAAAGTATTTGAATTGTAGCATGGTTTTTATGAATAGAAAGTACATAACACAAGTGTTTAGGGGTTAAAAGGAATCAACGGAAAAGGTGCTACATTTTGCAAGGTATGATCAAATGAAGGTTCGAATTCAAATTTGAATCGCTCAAATTTGAAAGGTTCAAATGTTGAAACTAATGAATCTACTGGAAATGGGAGGTCGATATGAATATGTAGAAAAACGAATTACTAGATTTCGAACAACGGAACAAAACATATAAGTAATTCAATATGGCATTGAATCTAGTTAGAACACGGTGTGGCAACACTACTATGGATTAGTGGAGTAATATGACTATGATCGAAATTATACGTTGAAAAGATAACACTAATTAATACAAACAAAAAGATTACTTCGATACGAATCTGACGCAATTGGATTCATCTAAAACGGAGCTACGGATAAGAAGATATGATCAAAAGAAGTTTGAATATGAATCTGAACAAATTTAGAAATTTGAAAATTTCAAGAAGTTGATTTGATAGGTTCACTAGATAGGTGAGGTCAAGACTAAAATCTGGGCGCTGGTTTCATCTAATTTGAGCGAATGAGTAAAAAATTATGGCTATTTGGAAAATCAGGGCCAAGGTGTTTTATGGAAGAAAAAGTGTTATGTCTAAAATAATTCTAATACTAATGTGTAAATACAAAGACTAACTAATAATTCAATTACTCTACCATATACTAGTCTAGAAATACTAGTCTAAGAACAATATATCCGGGAGTATAAAAGAAAATTAGAAGAAAATACCTTTAGAATTCACACAAGAGATAATTCTAAAGAGGAGACGACTTCGAGAAATCCCGACAAAGATAAGATAATATTTTTATTTAATAAATCTAGTCAAATTAAAATATTGATTTAACCCAAAGTAAATGATTTTTGGATGCACCTATAGATCTATATTTATAGGTGCAAGGAAGATCTAAAGGTCAATAAACATATACGTAATATGGAGAGAAGAGGAACCAAGCGCTCCATGGGCTAAATAGGCTTCGGCCCGTCGCATGAGGCAAATCCGGCGAGCCGTGCTTTTTTTATTTAGGATGAATTGTATCCGTCGTGAATAGTCCTTTGTTTTTTTGAATACAAACAACAAAGAAAAACATATAAACGAAATTAATAAAACATTTTGTATAGGCATATTATTTATCAATATTTCCAGAATATAATTTCCTACAACGTGAACATATTTTCAAGACCAAATAAAATACTTTTTCCAAATTTAATTTTTTGCAATAACTTTAAAATGAAAAGGAATTTGAATTTCAAATAAATTGTAAATACTTAAAATTTGAATCAAGACATTGTCTCTGATTTTGAAGTGTCATTTTCCTCCTCTCATTTGATTTTTTATAAGATGGTTTTGAAAATATTCGAACTCAAAATTGAATAGGGATTCAAAATAGAAAATTTTGGGAAATTCATTTTATTCCCACTCATTAAATTTCCAAGAAGTTTCAAATTCCACTCAATTTCAAACAATCAATCACACACATCATTCAAGAAAACAATCCTAATTATTTATTTGTTATAACATTCCAAAATTTATAATTTTTGGATGTTACAACGTGTTTTCTGCATAAAAATAGTTTGACGCGCCTCAAAGTGGTGTTTTGAGTGGTGGTCATGCGGGGGGGGGGGTGTCGTTCCGACATAATTCGTGGCATGAGCCTCTTTGTGTGGGATTGCCCATTTTGTGAGGCAGTTGGCACCCCAAATTATAAAAGTTATGCATTGAATATTTGAAACAAGACACAACACTAACGTCATGCATGTGTTTGGGACGCATGCACACAGTGGTGGTGGTCCCTCGGACAATCCTTCATGTGTTATTTGTGACGCGCCCATCCGTGGGCCCACATGGTCTATCACTTTAAACTGCACCAAGAGGGGTTTGACCAAGGTGGATTCATTTTGCTTTGTGTTGTGGTAGATCATGGTGAGATTCCACACCAAAGATTGGCGTGTCATACTCATGACTACCTCCTAGCGCTCAAAGTTGAGGGGGTGGGGGTGGGAGGAGACATGCATATTGTGTGCAGATTTCTTGAACAGGGGGATTTCCAATTTGTGAAGCGCGCACCACATCAAAGTCATGCTGTGGGAAATTGACATGAAAAAACAAACCCATCCATATGCTTGGTTCACATATAGATGATGGTGGTCCTCAGTGGCTCCCTCACATGGTAATCACTGACACATCAATCTGTGGGGCCCATGTGCGGTCACCTACTATAGTTTTGACCAAGGTTGATCCTTTTCGGTTTGTCTTACAATATGCCATGGTTAGATATCGAGACAAATGTTTTTGAGTGCATGCATATATATAACCCATAAACCCATCCCACCATCTCAAAATGGGGTGGGGGTTGGGGGCATATACATATACTATAGGCGTTGTGATTGATCCTCTTCGTAAGTCGACTTATAGTTTCGGAGGCAAGTGACAATAAAGTTCCATTGGGTACTAACTAAATTAACACTTAATTACATATATACTATGTGTGGGCCTCATGCAGTCATTTTTTTGTAAACACTCTCTCACGTGGTCATCGGCGTCACACCAGCTCATCCATGTCCACATGGGCCGTCATTGTGACAGCCCGAGACAGACGCTCCAGAAGATTCCCCCTTTATTCCGTTTTCATCATGTGACTTAATTTATTTGCTGCATCATCATCACATCATGTGCATCATATGCATTGCATCGGCATCCCGTTGCCGCCAGTTTTCAAACTTGCATCCGTTATTTAGTTCACGGTTCTCTGTGTTATCGTCGTTGCCTGTTTTGAGCCAGACCACACTCGCACACGCCCGCGACCTCGCCGAAACCTTGTTTCTAAAAGTGTGTTTAAAACTTTCTCTAATTGGGTTGAAACTTGGCGTGCGGTCTTAATATAATATAGGTAGGCCGCCTGCCAATTTTCGTCGCAATCGGAGTCCGTCTCATACCCGAACGGTCGACCGTAGCGGCACTGTATTCAGTGTGTCGTCGGACGTTTTATCGGTGTTTTAAAATATGTTGTCGGGTGCCTGTTCTTCCTCCCATCTCTCGCTAGCCACTCTACACAACCACTTAGTCGTCCCCGCATTTGAGATCGTTCGATTCCGATCGCACGGTTGAAACCGGGGTGAAATTCTACTAAACTTAGCCCCCCCATTGTTATAAATAGACCCCAAAACCTGCCTAATCTAGGCCCCCCTCTCTCACCTCCTCGTTTTCCGCGCCACCCCACCAAAGCCTAGCCTCTCTCTCCTCCCTCCCTCCTCAGCGCCGCTGTCGGGCCCGCGAGCCCACGCGAGGCCCGCCCGAGCCCGGTTCGCCCCGAGCCGCCGCAACCAAACGCCCCTATGCTGAGCCCCCCGCAGCTCCTCTGCGTCCCACCATCGCCGCCTTGGAGTCCACCTCTGGCCAGCTTACCGATGCCGCAGCTGTTGCTCGCTGCCGACCCCGTCGCCGACCAGATCCGGGCAGGCTGCGCCCGGATCCGCCACCCCTCGCATCGTGGAGTTCCCCGCCGGCCGGACCCGGTCCGGGAAGCCATCTCCATCGCCCAAGAGCCCGCGTCGCGCCATGCCGCCAGCGGCTCCCACTCGGGAGCGAGCACGATGAGGAGAGCCATGCTCGTCTGCCGCGTGGGCCAGCCAGGCGCCGACCCAGCTCGGTCACCCCAACCGTCCGAGGTCGCCCCGAGGCCCAGCTGCTCCCTCAGCCCCGCCCCAAGCCGCCTCCTCTCCCAGGCTGGCTCAAGAGCCGGGTGAGCCGCCCTTGCCTCTTATCCCTTGCATTCGGCGTATTTTAGTTAAATAACGCATGCCTCTGTTGGGCCCGATAGGAGAGATTCGGCCCATAGGGTTTTATTTAATTCCTGTGAATTCAGTAGTTTTCACAAAATGCTAGATTATTGAAACGCGTGTAGATTTTAAACCGTGTATCGGATCGCGATGTTTTAAATATGAAACTTGATTAGTTTTCCACGTAGATTAATATTGTGCAACTTGCATGCATATTTGACGTGGGTTGACTTGCCGTATGCCTAGTTTTGTGTGTTCTCCTAGTAGGGGATTGTCCCGTATTTATTTTCGTGCGTGTCCGGATTGCTCGAATTCCGTAGTTTAAATGCTCATGTTTTTTGAAACCTTTTGCCATTTATTATAGAGTAGTAGTTTGAATTTTTGCATGTAGGTTCCACCGCTAGTTTGTTATATCGTGCCTAGGACATACTCTCGCATATACGTGTGGCGATATTTCGTTTTTTCAACCCCACATGTTATATATATTTTCGGGGTAGAAAAATCCATAGAATTTAACTGTGCATTTAGTTTTAGCTTTTGAGCAAGTTAATGCACGTGATATTTTGCCATGTTGTTCGTTTGTTTATTTTGTAGGATTTAATCCGTGCTTGATATGAATGAGTTGTCAACTAGAGATATGCCCTTGGATGTGTAGACTAGCCCCTAGTAATTTTGGTTGCAATAGAAATCCATATTTAGGTCTTGTTTTCTTGCTCCCAACATGCTAGAAAATAGTGTTGATTCAGAGATGCTGAAATATTTCTAAGTCTGAAATCTGTTATATTTTGTTGCTGTCTTGTCATGAGTTTATCTGGTGATTTGTAGCTCTTTTGAGGTTGGTGCAATGGAGTTAGTTTTAGCCCTTAAGATTCTCTATCATGATGTGCATTTTCATATCATTTGGAGCCATGTAGCTTATAGTTTTATTGCTGTCAACATGCCTTCAGATCGTAAACTGCACTGTCTTAAACTGATATTTTCACTAAGTCTGAAGCTGTGCGTGAGATGCCATTTTGTGAGTCCATTTCCTAGGGATCCATCCTTCCATGTTAAATGTTATTAGTAGTATGTTGTAGAGAATCTTTCCCTCTACTATCTCATGCCTTGTTTGAGCATTTTGGATTGTGTAGGTAGTTGTTCGAGGGTGTAGAAAATGCTATGTGGCTGATTTTGGCAGATTGTGACTATTTCTTGTTTAGCTCGTAGTTGTTGAACCGTTGCTCCGTTTTGATCGTGTCCTAAATGAAACTCGCTTAGAATATCATGTAGTTTCATATTATCTTGCTCATTGTATGTTTTGAAATGCTTGTGTCTGTCGTTGCACACATATTGCATTCATGCCATCATATCTTTTGTTGTTCGTATCTTTTGAACCGTAGCTCCGTTGGAGATGTTCTATATGTGTAAATTGGTTGAAACGATGTGTAGAATCACGTGAACCTATTTATTTTGCTGTTTACCAAATATTTAAATGCGTTAGTTCAGATCTGGACAGAATTATAAATTAACATGTGGGGTCATCTCGGAGATGCTATATGTCGTTTCCGACCTCATTTAAAATGCCTATATAGGTAGTTTAATTACAGTTCACCTGTTGCCATGTTTAACCACATTGAATATTGTCGTGTAAACAATTGGGATAGAACTAAATAATTCGTATGTGGAGTTTCGTCAATATGCAACTCATTGCATATTGAACTTCACTTAATGTGTAGTAGTTGATTGTTGTGAAATGACATGCTATATCTTGCATATATCCAACCGTTCATGCATCATATGTGTTGTGCATCGTGTGGTGTATATCTGTGTTGATACTTGTTTCCGGTTTGCTTCATCTCGATAGAGTTCTGCAAGCGTGTCGGAATGTGAGGACCCGTTCGACTACATCGGTTCGTCTGCTTCATGGAGTCGTTCTTCTTCCAAGTGGGATCTTAGGCACGATACCATTTCTCCAGATACCATTACTATCATTGCCATGCTAGTATTATCGTTTCTGTCGCTATGTCTCGCTGCCTAGCACCTGTCAAATATCAGCCTCTCAACATTGCGATGAAAACCTTCAACCTGTTCACAACCTAGCAAACCACTCATGGGCTATGTTACCACTTGCTTAGCCATGTGTTAACGTTTCTATTTGTAGGTGCAGATGCTTCCATGTGATAACATGGGTTCCTTGTTTTATCATCCTATTATTACTATTTAATTAATGCACCTATATACTTGGTAAAAGGTGGAAGGCTTGGCCTTTATAGCCTGGTGTTTTGTTCCACCTTTGCCTCTTAGTTTCGGCTAGCGGTGTTATGTTCCATAAGTAAGCGCTCCTAACACGATCGGGGTTGTTATGAGGACCCCCTTGATAATTTGTTTTAGATTAAAGCTGGTTTGGCAAGGCCCAACTTTGGTTTTCATTGCATAGGGACTTTCCGGACCCCGAGGATAATTAATCAACCCCCCTAGGCCAGTGCTCCGCATGAGTGTTGGTCTAACCTGTCAACCGCCGATGGCTACCAGGGGAAACTCTGTTATTGGCCTACCGGAAGTTTGGACAATCCATCGTGTCCTGAGAACGAGATACGCGGCTCCTGTCGGGATCGTCGACACGTCGGGCGGCCTTGCTGGAATAGTTTTACCTTTGACGAATGTCTTGTGCATCGGGATTCCGGTGATGCTTTGGGTAATCTCAGAGTTGAGGTTTTCCACTTAGGAGTCCGACGAGATCGCGAGCTTCGTGATCGAGGATTTCTATGCGGCTTGTGGTAATTTGTGATGGACTAGTTGGAGCACCCCTGGAGGGTTAAACCTTTCGAAAAGCCGTGCCTGCGTTTATGTGGCAACGTGGAAATTTTGTTTAACACTGGTTCTAGATAACTTGAAGTTAACTTAATTAAAATATGCCAACTAGGTGTGTAACCGTGACTGTATCTTGAGTGAGCTCCTTCTCCGGTCGAGGGCACGGTGGGGTTATGTTTGACGTAAGTAGGTGTTCAGGATCATTCCTTTGATCATCATTAGTTCACGTCTGCTATGCGTAGATCATCCCCCTCTTTATTCTTGTACTCGTAAGTTAGCCACCAAATAGATGCTTGGTCGCTTGCTACAGCCTCACCACGTAACCATACCTCACCTGTTAAGCTTTGCTAGTCTTGATACCTTTGGAAATGAGATTGCTGAGTCCCATGTGGCTCACAGATTACTACAACACCAGTTGCAGGTACAAGTAAAGGTTAAATACCGCAAGCGCGTTGATTGTTCATTTGGAGTTGCTTCTTCTTCTTCTTCATTGATCTAGGATGGGTTCCAGGCCGACAGCCTGGGATAGCAAGGATGGACGTCGTTCTTTTCTCGTTTGTTTTCGACCGTAGTCGTACCCTTCTCCTCTTCGTGATATTTATGTATTGTACTGATGTGACTCTGATGTAGCTTGTGGCGAGTGTAAGCCAATTCCATATACTCTTCTCTTCAGTACATGTACTTGTAACGATATCCATTCTTGCGAAACAACGAGATGCGCTTCTATCCATGTCGAGGCCCTCGTGCCTAAATAAGGATAGGATCACATCTTGGGCGTTAGAAGTTGGTATCAAAGCAGTACCGACCTAGGAGCCCCCTTGATTGATCGAACTTGGCCGAGTCGAGTCTAGTGGAAAACTATTTTGAGTCTTAGTTATATCGAAGAGTAGGATTCTTTTTTCTCCTCTTCTATGCTCTGGTGAGGAATCTTGACGTAATAGTTTTAATTCTACTACTCTTCTCACACAATTTTTTTTAGGATCGCGCGGATATTTTTGGAATCTATATGATGTCGATGTGACGGAGTTCTGTCTTGGTGCCTCTTGTCTGACATGATTTCTTCCGGGGAGTTGAGCTCCAGGGGATTCTTAAGCACATCGCTATCGTTCAGATTTCTTAGTATCTCAGAACGAAGGATATTCGAAATTGCTTCAATACTAGTAGTGGCGAGAGGAGTCCGGCTTCCCCATTACTGGTGGAGGGAGTTCCGGATGTACCGCCATACTTAGTATCGTTGTGATTACGAGGGTCTGAGATAGCTAAAGTTCCGAGATTCTGGTTATGTGTTGACGGATGTGATACACTGGACGGGTTAGTATAGGAGTTGAGTGATTTATTACTCCTTGTATCCGTGGACCAGATTGCATGACCAGAAATTTCAGGAGTTCTTAGGTGGGAATTCAAGTAGTTACTTATAGGATAATCTTGCAACAAATGCATGATGTTAGGTTGGGGTTCGACATCTAGTGGATTCGTTTGTTCATGGTCGACTTACAATGGTTCTCGTTGTGTCTTAACGAGTCCTTGTAGCTTGCTACGACTCGGGGATGCTTCATATGTCATGTGCCTTGCACAGGATGGCTACTGTAAGGATCGAGCCCGTGCGATCCTGTCCACGAAAATATCGGACGAAATCACTCTCATGAATTTGTTCTCGCTTGTTTCGTAAGCCTCATCCTTTGTTTTTTCGGAGTATGGTAATTCGAGTTGCTTCGATGTCAAGTGGTGAATTCATATCCTTCCGAGAGCTATTCTCATATTTCTATGGGAATGCTCATTAATTTATGTTGCTCAAATAAAGTTTTATTTTCAATTTCTTGTCAACCGGAGTTGTCTTGTCAATTCTTGTCCAACCGGTGTGCTTCTCTTTAGTTATTCAATCCTCTCCAATACTTGCAAGATCAATCTCTCTTTTCTTTCCGGAGTTCATCTCATCTGTCCCAAGTTGTCTTTGTTTTCCCCGCCCTCCCACCCTTTTCTTCAAATGATTAGTTTATCATCCTAGTGCCTTCCTTTTCATCGTTGCTTCCGCTATCTTTTCTTCCGTGTCCTATCCGGTCAATCGTTGTGAAAATTCTTAGGAGTTCTAGTTCATCATTTCTTCATTCTTGTTGTCTTTTCCGGTGAATTCAATTCAGTTATCCGTGTTCATCATATCCTTGTCATCCTTTAAATTCTTTCCCATGTTGAAAATTCTTATCAAGTCTTCTGGTGGTCATTTCTCTCTATTCTATCCGGAGTGTCGAAGTTATCTCAAAAGTTTCTTGTTTTTAATTCTTTCAATTATTTCGAGGGCCTCACCTCATCTAGTTTTCATTTGTACTAATGCAATATCTCTCTTTCTAAGCAATCTTTTCAACGGTGGTTTCTTTGAGTGGGCCCATAACCCACAGGTTCTTTCCCAAGATCTTTTCTGGCTCTTGTAATCTTTCCGGGGTTCTCTAATTCTTTTGAAATATGACATAAGAATGATTTGCATTAGTCATATCCCTTCTCCAAGGTCTATTCGAATCAATTCTCATATTTGGCTCAACCTTTCATTCTTCATTATGCCGGAGTGTCTCAGTTATTCTTCGTGGTGTTCTCCTCAACATTTTCAGCTTGGAAGAACGAAGGAGTGTTTCTCTCAAATCTTGGTTCATTCTCTTGAAGATTCATTATTTCAGCCTTGTGGCATCATCTTGATTTGTTCCAGTCATGACAATCCCTTTCTTGCTATCCAGTGCTTTTCTGAGTTGTTTTCATTCTTGATCCTCCGAAGTCCATCATTTCAGAAGATTTCTTCGTTCTCGGCTTTCAGCTTTCGTTCTCAAAATCTTCTCAATTGTTGTCTCTTCATTCGTCTCTCAATTATTCCGGTGCCTTGTTCTAGTTTTGTCTCAGGTGGATCATGATCTCTTCATTCTCATGTGTCTCCATGCATTCTTGGTATCCATTTCGCTTGCATTCTTACCGGTGGTTCGTTGAACATTTCTTCAGTTTGTGCTCTATCTTTCTCTCTTTAACCTTTTCAAGAAGAATAATTGGTATGTTAATATGTTGTTTGTCACCAATTTAACTTGATGAAGGGTAAGCATAACATAATTCTTATTCTCGCTACATCAAATGGTTTCAATTCTTCTTCCGGAGTGGCTCATGATATCAATTCTTTTTCTGAAGGTGTTCTTCAAGATTCTTGTGGTAGTAGTTTTCATTTTCTTCCTTGTTCTTTTCTTCCCAAGATCTAATTTCAATTATTTCTAACGGAGGCATTGTGATGTTGCTCTCTTCCGTCTATGATCTTATTCTGACAAGATCATGTTGGTTCCTTGTTCAATTTAGTTGTTGTTGTGAATCTTGTCTACTTCTCGTGTCTTATCGAATTTTTTGTCCCCTTTTCCTACCAAAGTGATGCCGATTTTTTTTGTGAATTCTTGCTTGTTCCTCATGTCATTCTTCATTTCTTTGCAACCTCAAGGATCGTTAGTTTCACTCGTTTGTCAAACAAGCGACTAAGTTTTACCTCTTGCTTTTTCCCATAATCCCCCCTTTAATTCTTGGATCTCGGGGCGAGATCCTCTTGTAGTGTAGGAGAGTTATGACAGCCCGAGACCGACGCCGCAGAAGATTCACGCTTTATTCTGTTTTCGTCATGTGACTTATTTTATTTGTCACATCATCATCGCATCATGCGCATCATCTGCATTGCATCGGCATCCCGTTGCCGCCAGTTTTCAAACTTGCATCCGTTATTTAGTTGTCGGTTCTCTCTGTTATCGTTGTTGCCTCTTTTGAGCCAGACCACACTCGCACGCGCCCGTGGCATCGCCAAAACCTTGTTTTTAAAAGTGTGTTTGAAACTTTCTCTGATTGGGTTGAAACTTAACGTGCGGTCTTAATATAATATAGGTAGGCCGCCTGCCAATTTTCGTCGCAATCGGAGTCCGTGTGATACCCGAATGGTTGATCGTAGCGGCACCGTATTCGGTGTGTCGTCGGACGTTTTATCGGTGTTTTAAAATACGTTGTAGGGTGCCCGTTCTTCCTCTCATCTCTGGCTAGCCACTCTACACAACCACTTAGCCATCCCCGCGTTCGAGATCGTTCGATTTCGATCCCACGGTTGAAACCGGGGCGAAATTCTGCTAAACCTAGCCCCCCCCATTGTTATAAATAGACCCCAAAACCTGCCTAATCTAGCCCCCTCTCTCACCTCCTCGTTTTCCACGCCACTCCACCAAACCCTAGCCTCTCTCTCCTCCCTCCCTCCTCAGCGCCTCCGCCGGGCCCACGAGCCCACGTGAGGCCCACCCGAGCCCGGTTCGCCCCGAGCCGCCGCGCCCGAACGTCCCTGTGCTGAGCCCCCCCACCGCAGCTCCTCTGCGTCCCGCCATCGCCGCCTTGGAGTCCGCCTCGGGCCAGCCAGCCGATGCCGCAGCTGTTGCTCGTCGCCGACCCCGTCTCCGGCCAGATCCGGGCAGGCTGCGCCCGGATCCTCCGCCCCTCGCGCCGTGGAGTTCCCCGCCGGCTGGACCCGGTTCGGGAAGCCATCTCCGCCGCCATAGAGCCCGCGCCGCGAGCGGCTCCCGCTCGGGAGAGAGCACGATGAGGAGAGCCACGCTCGTCTGCCGCGTGGGCCAGCCAGACGCCGGCCCAGCTCGGTCGGCCCGAGGCCCAGCTGCTCCCTCAGCCTCGCCCCAGTTCACCTCCTCTCCGAGGCCGGCGCAAGAGCTAGGTGAGCCGCCCCTGCCTATTATCCCTCGCACTCGATGTATTTTAGTTAAATAACGCATGCCTGTGTTAGGCCCGATAGGAGAGATTCAACCAATAGGGTTTTATTTAATTCCTGCGAATTTAGTAGTTTTCACAAAATGCTAGATTATTCAAACGCGTGTAGATTTTAAACCGTGCATCAGATCGCGATGTTTTAAATATGAAACTTGATTAGTTTTCCGCGTAGATTAATATTGTGCAACTTGCATGCATATTTGACGTGGGTTGACTTGCCGTTTGCCTAGTTTTGCATGCTGTCCTAGTAGGGGATTGTCCCGTATTTATTTTCGTGCATGTCCGGATTGCTCGAATTCCGTAGTTTAAATCCTCATGTTTTTAGAAACCTTTTTCCATGTATTTTAGAGTAGTTTTTTGTATTTTTCCATGTAGGTTCCGTCGCTAGTGTGTTATATTGTGCTTAGGACATACTCTCGCATATACATGTGGCGATATTTTTATTTTGCAACCCCACATGTTATATATGTTTTCGGGATAGAAAAATCCATAGAATTTAACTGTGTATTTAGTTTTAGCTTTTGATCAAGTTAATGCCCGTGATATGTTGCCTTGTTGCCCTTTTGTTTATTTTGTGGGATTTAATCCGTGCATGATATGAATGAGTTGTCAACTAGAGATATGCCCTTGGATGTGTAAACTAGCCCCTGGTAATTTTGTTTGCAATAGAAATCCATGTTTAGGTGTTGTTTGCTTGCTCTCAACATGCTAGAAAATAGTGCTGATTTAGAGATGCTGAAATATTTCTAAGTCTGAAATCTGTTATATTTTGTTGCTGTCTTGTCATGAGTTTATCTGGTGATCGGTAGCTCTTTTGAGGTTAGTGCAATGGAGTTAGTTGTGGCCCTTAAGATTCTCTATCATGATGTGAATTTTCATATCATTTGGAGCCCTGTAGTTTATAGTTTTTTGCTGTCAACATGCCTTCAGATCATAAATTGCACTGTCTTAAACTGATATTTTCACTAACTCTGAAACTGTGCGTGAGATGCCATTTTGTGAGTTCATTTCCCAGGGATCCATGCTTCCATGTTAAATGTTATTAGTAGCATGTTGTAGTGCATCTTTCCCTCTACTGTCTCATGCCTTGTTTGAGCATTTTGGATTGTGTAGCTAGTTGTTCGAGGGTGTAGAAAATGCTATGTGGCTGATTTTGGCAGATTGTGACTATTTCTTGTTTAGCTCGTAGTTGTTGAACCGTTGCTCCGTTTTGAACGTGTCCTATATGAAACTTGCTTAGAATCTCGTGTAGTTTCATATTATCTTTCTGGTTGCATGTTTTGAAATGCTTGTGTCTGTCGTTGCACACATATTGCATTCATGCCATCATATCTTGTGTTGTTCGTATCTTTTGAACCGTAGCTCCGTTGGAGATGTTCTTTCTGTGTAAATTGGTTGGAACAACGCGTAGAATCACATGAACCTATTTATTTTGCTGTTTAACAAATATTTAAACGTGTTAGTTCAGATCTGGACAGAATTATAAATTAACGTGTGGGGTCATCTTGGAGATGCTATATGTCGTTTCTGACCTCATTTAAAATGCCTAAATAGGTAGTTTAATTACGCTTCACCTCTTGCCATGTTTAACCACATTGAATATTGTTGTGTAAATAATCGCGATAGAACTAAATAATTCGTATGTGGAGTTTCGTCAATATGCAACTCATTGCATATTGAACTTCACTTAATGTGTAGTAGTTGATTGTTGTGAATTGACATGCTATGTCTTGCATATATCCAACCGTTCATGCATCATATTTATTGTGCATCGTGTGGTGTATATCTGTGTTGATTCTTGTTTCCGATTTGCTTCGTCTCGATAGAGTTCCGCAAGCGTGTCGGAATGTGAGGGCCCGTTCGACTACATCGGTTCGTCTCCTTCATGGAGTCGTTCTTCTTCCAAGCGGGATCTCAGGCAAGATGACCATTTCCCCATATACCATTACTATCATTGCCATGCTAGTATTGCAGGCGCAGATGCTTCCATGTGATAACATGGGTTCCTTGTTTTATCATCGTATTATTACTATTTAATTAATGCACCTATATACTTGGTAAAAGGTGGAAGGTTTCTATCCTGGAGTTTTGTTCCACCTTTGCCTCTTAGTTTCGGCTACCGGTGTTATGTTCCATAACTGAGCGCTCCTAACACGATCGGGGTTGTTATGGGGACCCCCTTGTTAATTCGTTTTAGATTAAAGCTGGTCTGGCAAGGCCCAACTTTGGTTTTCATACACCTAATAACCTAATAAAATTGCATAGGGACTTTTTGGACCCCGAGGATAATTAATCAACCCCCCGGATCAATGCTCTGCATGAGTGTTGCTCCAACATGTCAACCGCCGGTGGCTACCAGGGGCAACTCTGTGATTGGCCTACCAAAAGTTTGCACAATCCGTCGTGTCCTGAGAACAAGATACGCGGCTCCTATCAGGAGCGTCGACACGTCGGGCGGCCTTGCTGGAATAGTTTTACCTTTGAGGAATGTCTTGTGCATCGGGATTCCGATGATGCTTTCCACCTTTTACTAAGGAGTCCGACGAGATCATGAGCTTCGTGATCGAGGATTTCTATGCGGCTTGTGGTAATTTGTGATGGACTAGTTGGAGAACCCCTATGGGGTTAAACCTTTCGGAAAGCCGTGCCCGCGGTTATGTGGCAATGTGGAAACTTTGTTTAACACTGGTTCTAGATAACTTCAAGTTAACTTAATTAAAATATGCCAACTGGGTGCGTAACCGTGATTGTCTCTTTTGTGAGCTCCTTCTCCGGTCGGGGACACGATGGGGTAATGTTTGACGTAAGTAGGTGTTCAGGATCATTCCTTTGATCATCATTAGTTCACGTCCGATATTCGTAGAGCATCCCCCTCTTTATTCTTGTACTCGTAAGTTAGCCACCAAATATATCCTTGGTCGCTTGCTGCAGCCTCACCACTTAACCATACCTCACCAGTTAAGCTTTGCTACAACACCAGTTGCAGGTACAGGTAAAGGTTACTTGACGCGAGCGCGTTGACTGTTCATTTGGAGTTGCTTCTTCTTCTTCATCATCGATCTAGGATGGGTTCCAGGACGGCAGCCTTGGATAGCAAGGATGGACGTCGTTCTTTTCTCGTTTGTTTTCGTCTGTAGTCGGACCCTGCTCTTCTTCGTGATATTTATGTATTGTACTGATGTGACTCTGATGTAGCTTGTGGCGAGTGTAAGCCAATTCCATATACTCTTCTCTTCAGTACATGTACTTGTAACGATATCCATTCTTGCGAAACAACGAGATGTGCTTCTATCCCTGTCGAGGCCCTCATGCCTAAATAAGGATAGGATCGCATCTTAGGCATTACAAGTTGGTATTAGAGCAGTACTGACCTAGGAGCCCCCTTGATTGATCGAACTTGGCCGAGTCGAGTCTAGTGGAAAACTATTTTGAGTCTTAGTTATATCGGAGAGTAGGATTCTTTTTTCTCCACTTCTATGCTCTGGTGAGGAATCTTGACGTAATAATTTTAATTCTACTCCTCTTCTCACTCAAAAAAATTTAGGATCGCGCGGATATTTTTGGAATCTATATGATGTCGATGTGACAGAGTTCTGTCTTGGTGCCTCCTGTCTGACTTGATTTCTTCCAGGGAGTTGAGGTCCAGGGGATTCTTGAGCACATTGCTATCGCTCAGATTTCTTAGTATCTCAGAACGAAGGATGTTCGAAATTGCTGCAATACTAGTAGTGGTGAGAGGAGTCCGGCTTCCCCAATACTTTTGCAGAGAGTTTCGAATGTATCGCCATACTTAGTATCGTTGTGATTACGAGGGTCTAAGATAGATGAAGTTCCGAGATTCTGGTTATGTGTTGACAGATGTGATACACTGGACGGGTTACTATAGGAGATGAGTGATATATTACTCCTTGTATCCGTGGACTAGATTTCATGACCAGAAATTTCGGGAGTTCATAGGTGGGAATTCAAGTAGTTAGTTATAGGACAACTCTTAGATGGGCCTTGGGGCTACCAGGACTAAGTTTTACCTCTTGCTTTTTCTCATCCTCTCCTCCTCTCATTCTTGGATCTCAGGGCAAGATCCTCTTGTAGTGTAACAGAGTTGTGACAGCCCGAGACCGATGCCCTAGAAGATTCCTCCTTTATTCCGTTTTCGTCATGTGACTTATTTTATTTGTCGCATCATCATCTCATCATGTGCATCATCTGCATTGCATCGGCATCCCGTTGCCGCTAGTTTTAAAACTTGCATCCGTTATTTAGTTGTCGGTTCTCTCTGTTATCGTCGTTGCCTGTTTTGAGACACACCACACTCGTACGCGCCCACGGCATCGCCAAAACCTTGTTTTTAAAAGTGTGTTTAAAAATTTCTCTAATTGGGTTGAAACTTGGTGTGCGGTCTTAGTATAATATAGGTAGGCCGCCTGCCAAATTTCGTCGCAATCGGAGTCCGTCTAATACCCGAACGGTCGACCGTAGCGGCGCCGTATTCGGTCTATCGTCGGACGTTTTATCGGTGTTTTAAAATACGTTGCCGGGTGCCCGTTCTTCCTCTCATCTCTGGCTAGCCACTCTACACAACCACTTAGCCATCCCCGCGTTCGAGATCGTTCGATTCCATTCGCACGGTTGAAACCGGGGCAAAATTCCGGTAAACCTAGCCCCCCCCCATTGTTAAAAATAGACCCCAAAACATGCCTAAATGTAGCCCCCCTCTATCACCTCCTCATTTTCTGCGCCACCCCACCAAACTCTAGCCTCTCTCTCTCCTCCCTCCCTCCTCAGCGTCGCCGCCGGGCCCACTTGCCCACGCGAGGCTCGCCCGAGCCCGGTTTGCCCCGAGCCGCCGCGCCCTAACGCCCCTTTGCGGAGCCCCCCCCCCCCCCCCCCCCGCAGCTCCTGTGTGTCCCGTCGTCGCCGCCTTGGAGTCCGCCTCGGGCCAGCCAGCCGATGTCGTAGCTGTTGCTCACCGCCCACCCCGTCTCCGACCAAATCAGGGCAGGCTGCGCCCGGATCCGACGCCCCTCGCGCCGTGGAGTTCCCCGCCGGCCGGACCCGGTCCGGGAAGCCATCTCCGCGTCCCTAGAGCCCGCATCGTGCGGCGTCGGTAGCGGCTCCCGCTCAGGAGCAAGCACGACGAGGAGCGCCACGCTCGTCTGCCGCGTGGGCCAGCCAGGCGCCGGCCTAGCTCGGTCACCCCAACCGCCCGAGGTCGCCCCAAGGCCCAGCTGCTCCCTCAGCCCCGCCCCAGGCCGCCTCCTCTCCTAGGCTGACCCAAGAGCTAGGTGAGCCGCCCCTGCCTCTTATCCCTCGCACTTGGCATATTTTAGTTAAATAACGCATGCCTCTGTTAGGCCCGATAGGAGAGATTCGTCCCACAGGGTTATATTTAATTCCTGCAAATTTAGTAGTTTTAAGAAAATGCTAGATTATTCAAACGCGTGTAGATTTTAAACCGAATATTGGATCACGACGTTTGAAATATGAAACTTGATTAGTTTTCCGCGCAGAATAATATTGTGCAACTTGCATGCATATTTGACGTCGGTTGACTTGCCGTATGCCTACTTTTGCGTGTTGTCCTAGCAGGAGATTGTCCCGTATTTATTTTCATGCGTGTCCGGATTGCTCAAATTCCATAGTTTAAATGCTCATGTTTTTAGGAACCTTTTGTCATGTATTTTAGAGTAGTTGTTTGCATTTTTTCATGTAGGTTCCCTTGCTAGTTTGTTATATCGTGCTTAGGACATACTCTCGCATATACGTGTGGCGATATTTTTATTTTGCAACCCCACATGTTATATATGTTTTAGGGGTAGAAAAATCCATAGAATTTAACTGTGCATTTAGTTTTAGCTTTTGAGCAAGTTAATGCACGTGATATTTTCCCATGTTGCCCTTTTGTTTATTTTGTGGGATTTAATCCGTGCATGATATGAATGAGTTGTCAACTAGAGATATGCCCCTGGATGTGTACACTAGCCCCTGGTAATTTTGGTTGCAATGGAAATCCATGTTTAGGTGTTGTTTTGTTGCTCTCAACATGCTAGAAAATAGTGCTGATTTAGAGATGCTAAAATATTTCTAAGTTTGAAAGCTGTTATATTTTGTTGTTGTCTTGTCATGAGTTTATCTGGTGATCTGTAGCTCTCTTGAGGTTGGTGCAATGGAGTTAGTTCTAGCCCTTAAGATTCTCTATATTGCTGTGAATTTACATGTCATTTGGAGCCCTGTAACTAATAGTTTTGTTGCTGTTAACATGCCTTCAGATCGTAAACTGCACTGTGTTAAACTGATATTTTCACTAAGTCTGAAACTGTGCGTGAGATGCCATTTTGTGATTTCATTTCCTAGGGATCCATGCTTCCATGTTAAATGTTATTAGTAGTATGATGTAGTGCATCTTGCCCTCTAATGTGTCATGCCTTGTTTGAGCATTTTGGATTGTGTAGCTAGTTGTTCGAGGGTGTAGAAAATGCTATGTGGCTGATTTTGGCAGATTGTGACTATTTCTTGTTTAGCTCGTAGTTGTTGAACCGTTGCTCCGTTTTGATCGTGTCCTATATGAAACTTGCTTAGAATCTCGTGTAGTTTCATATTATCTTGCTGGTTGTATGTTTTGAAATTCTTGTGGCTGTCGTTGCACACATATTGCATTCATGCCATCATATCTTGCGGTGTTCGTATCTTTTGAACCGTAGCTCCGTTGGAGATGTTCTTTATGTGTAAATTTGTTGAAACGATGTGTAGAATCACGTGAACCTATTATTTTTCTTTTAAAAAAATATTTAAACATGTAAGTTCAGATTTGGACAGAATTATAAATTAACGTGTGGGGTCATCTCACAGATGCTATATGTCGTTTCCGACCTCATTTAAAATGCCTAGATAGGTAGTTTAATTACGCTTCACCTCTTGCGATGTTTAACCAGATTCAATATTGTCGTGTAAATAATCGGGTTAGAACTAAATAAATCATATGTGGAGTTTCGTTAATATGCAACTCGTTGCATATTGAACTTCACTTAATATGTAGTAGTTGATTGTTGTGAATTGACATGCTATGTCTTGCATATATCCAACCGTTCATGCATCATATGTCACTACAAGAAAAAGACTCAATTATGACCAAAAATATTGACGATGATTTAATTGGTCATAGATCCATGACCAAAATTCAGAAATTAGTCATGGCAAGTGTAAGATGGTCCAAAGCCCATAACGTTATGACCTTTTGCGTCCATTAGGTCATGATCCTATTGCACAAAATGGTCATTAATATGTGTTGAATTATTTATGATCATATTTCAATGCTACGATGACCAAATATAAGACCATAAACATATGTGTGGAGGTGACTGGACGACACCTCATAAATTTTGCCTATGTGTCATGTATAGAGAGCAAAAAATTGTTTTATACATATATGGATGAAGTAAATTATATTAGATAAGTACCAATAAATTATAATTATTTATTTTAATATCCTAAATATTTTAGAAAATACAGTATAATTACCAAAATGAAATATATGAGCCCATGTTAATCTCATAATGTGTAGACCCTATTTAGATAAATATTTTTGAAAGGTGGTAGAGGGTACCTTAACTAGGTGTTTCACACAAACAAAACTTAAACATGACAATAAAAACATGTGGGTGAATTTTTCAATAATGCCAAATACTATCATAATTAAATGAAAAGAGTTTCCACCCACAACACTCACCCAAAAAATATAGCTTTCTTTTGAGGGAAATAATAAATATTGTACAACTCTTTTAGGCAATCAAAAAATACAACTAGGACAACAATATGGGTCCATATGTCCTAAATCCAATATCTATACGGACTAATATCTAAATCTAACATGGGTCCATAAATATTGTGTCATTTAAACATACCACATGAGGCTAATATGTTGAGTGTTTACCCGAAATACGAGGATAAAAAATAAAAGAGAAAAAAATAAAAAAACACAATTACATAAGCTCGATTCTGATTGGTGGAACTATTTATGCCATGGATCGATGACATGACAAAAATCCTACCGTCCATTGCTAGCAATCCAACATCCATCCATCCATTCATCAATCTGAACAAAAGGAGAAAAAAACTAGCAGACCCACTACTCATCCTCGTGAACCCTACCCTAGCCACTCGTAGCCTCCTCCTCTTCCAGATCGCCGCCGCCACTTCCCTCCCCATCCCCTCCCCGCACCCGCTGCAGCTCCCACCCTCCCCCCACCCGTGCACGCTGCCGTTCGCTCCTGCACCTGCGCGCGATGCAGCCGACGACCCGGGAAATGCAAGCCATGGCTGCCGCTGGCCAGATCTGCCTCGAAGACCTGCGCAGCTGCCACGCTGGGGCCGCCAATGGCGCCGGCGCCGGCGTGCGCGACGATTTCCTCGACCACATGTTTGGCAGCCTGCCGCCCTCGGCCTGGCACGACCTCGCCGCCGTGACCAAGCACGAGGACGGCGCGCAGGCCGACAGGATGCAGCAACAGCTGTTTGGGGGGCCGTACGATGAGTCGGTGATGCTGGCGCCGCCGCCTCCGCGAAGCAGATGGTGCTGCAGCAGCTCGCCGATCTGAGGCAGGGCCACCACAACAACATGCTTCTCCAGGGCATGGGCCGCTCGCCGTCCATCGGCGGCGGCGGCGGGGACGGCGGCCTGCTGCTCCCACTCACCCTCGGCAACTGCGGATCGGGCGGCGACGTGCAGGCCCTGCTGAAAGCCGCCACTAATTCCGCCGTACTAATACTCCATCTCCTTTTCTCGAATTAATCCAATCCACTTGCAGCCCCTTTTCTCCTTCCCGACCTTGACGAATCGAGTATCTTTTGCCTTTGCAAAAAAAGTTAACGCTTTTATTCGCTATCGGTTTCAGGGAGGGGACGCCGGCGGCTTCGCCGGATCGCTCCAGCAACAACAACATTTCCAGCCACATCCACAGGTTTGTCGTTCGCAACACAATACATAGCTTTGCTTGCAAGATGTAACCTCCGTACCGCGATGCTGCACACTCATTTCCAGCCACATCCACATGTTATATTCATTCATTGCAAACAGAGAGAACGAGAGGGTGAGAGTTTAGATTTATTTCAGTTCTATTCTTTAATATGATAATACATAGTCCAACTTCACCCTTTTGCAGTACTACACACTCATTTACACATGTTTGATGTTTCCATCCAGTGACCCGAAAGAGCACACAAGAAAAAGCGCTCGCCCAATCAAGCAACACAAGTCTATATTGTAGGTTTCTCTCGTGATGATGGCAGCACCTCTACTGTGTCCGCCAATAATTTAATCACATGTGTAGGAGGAGAAGGCTTGACACGCCGTCGGCACTGACTCTAGCGCCCATGGATCCGGCTACCTGCTCATCTGAGGCAAGCACCAAGGCTTCATAATTTAATTTAGTATGATTGATAACGTAAGGATGTTTCTCTCTTTGTAGTATTTAGAATAGTTGTCAGCTAGCTATCACTATCTTTGTTTGCTCTATTAGTTATATTACTACACAGATTGGCAACTTAGTCCACCCTAGCACAATATGTGAAATAGATCAAGCAAAGTTTCAGACTTGTCAGAAAAGAAATTATGGTAGTAAAATTTGAGCATATCACTGATTACATTTTGTTTTCTGTTTCATATTTTGGCATCCATGTAATATTTCCGCAACATACAGACTGGATTGTAGGGGAGAACAAACTTGTCACATTCACACTGATTATGTTATGTTGTATCTAAATGCGGTCTAGATTGTAAAAACTTACGTGAATATATCTAAATGGTTGAGGTGATGTTATAGAATTTAAACATTTTTACTAACCTTGAGAATGGACAGGAAATGTTATTTGTTATTTGTCAAAATAAATAAATTAGATGACTTGATTGTTTTTCCCTCAATAAATTAGATGACTTGATTGTTTTACTAATGTTGTGCATCCGCTGCGGCCGCCGTAGCTTCCACTTGTAGAAGAGCACCTGCTCCTCGTGCGGCTACCCCGTCGCCCGCATCCGCAAGTGTAAGTCCATCCCACCCCTAGATCCCGCGGTTACTTTGTGCATATGTGAATCAACCTTGCGAATCTGCATGTATTTCACCTCCACTTCTGGCTCCTCTCCTCTTCTGTACACTCACACATCAATGCTCTCGCCTATTTGAAAAAATGCCCTGAAGAAATCGTGAACGAGTCAGATTCTTTCTTCTAATCCATCGCTTTGGATATTCTTGATCAACAGGATGTCTGAGCAATATAAATATTTTTTTAGGATGTATAAAATCAGCATGTATGATGACTATGTACAATATACGTAGCTTCCTTTAAAGATTATAAGAACTGCAATAACATTCAAGTTTGAACAGGTGCGATACGAATCTAGGAAAGCCTTATTCTATGGACCAGTAACTACTAACAAGCTTCATTGCATATATATTACTCCCTCCGTCCTGAAATAAGTCACTCAACTTTGTACTAAAGTTAGTACAAACTTATTTTGGGACGGAGGGAGTACTTGTTATTACTGTTTGAATTGTTACTAGAGACGCAGAACAAAATTTGGCCCACATGTTTCTTTATGCTCTGAATGTTTAGCAGTTTTGAACCTTTAGTTAAGCCACTTCTTTGATATTAAGTGTATTGCATGATCACTTGTACTTGCTGATTTTAAGCATCTTCTTCACTAAAAGAAAATATCAGTAGCCCCTTGCTTTCTTTCCTTCTACAGTTTGAAAATTAGGATTACATCAAATTTTCAACTGATTCAATATGGGTAAACAATGAACAGACCTTGTCATGTGGGTCAGGTTAATTAGTTTGTTTGTGTATAGTTACTAGAGCAGTATATGTTTTTGGTAGGATGTGAATGTGTAGCAGTTTGGAACCTTCAAGCTACTGTTTTGGTCTTAAGCAGATGTCATGTATCAGTTTCGTGCTACTTTGGTGTCAATCTGTGGTTAGACATGGCATGCTCTGTCCAGTATTTGTTGGTTGTAAGGATTAGCTTCGCTCTGCTTTGGAATGCCTGATATTAGATGTCACGTGGTTGCAAAAATATCTTTTTCTGAGCTTTCTATGAAGATATTTCTCTACTTATTTGATTTACACACTGCTTCTCTAGCATCCTAGATAATCCTAGATGTTCAGTAAACTAACAGTGTTTTCTCTCTTCTATGAGATGCACTTCCTTGCGTCATTCCAGAAAGCACAGGAGGAGAAGCTATTCTTCCTCAGAATCTGATAGTGAATCAGAGAGCGATAGTGATCATAAACACAGGAAGAGGAAGGACCGCAAATGGCACATGAAACATGGCCAGTGTGACTTTGATGGTGCCAGGAGGCGCAAGCATAGGTCAAAAAGGAGGTATTCAGACTCTAGTGATGAGAGTGACAGCGATAACTACAATAGTGAATCTGAAGAAAATATACATTGTATTGTATATGCTACTGAAATAAAATATACATTTTATTTGTAATCAATAGATGACTATGCAGGATGATATATTGTATTTGATGTGATATGCTACTGAAATAAAATATACATTTTATTTGCAATCTTTTATTCCGTTGTGCTTATTTTTAATGGGCCTATCCTGAGATATGCGTGCTTCTAGCAAAAATAATGCTTCAACCCAAACAAATCGGACATTTCCAATAGTAAAATAGGTATTGGTCCAGGCCCATGTAGCTAGATTGGTGGACAGGGATATGAAATTTATGATGATTCCATTTGGTCACTAGCAATGCCACGTCAGCTTGGCCACGTCAGATCCTACGTGGCTCACACAAATGGGTAATGACCAAACCAAAATTTTGGTCGATAGAGATCCACGACCAAAATTTTAGAAAAGGTCATGTTTGTTCATTCTTGATGGCCAACTATTGACGTTGTAAATTTGGTCAAAAAAAGGTCAATAAACGACAACAATGACGAATCAATGACCAATATAGGGAGTCATAATTGACCTTATTTCTTGTAGTGTGTGTTGTGCATCGTGTGGTATATATCTGTGTTGATGCTTCTTTCCGGTTTGCTTCGTCTCGATAGAGTTCTGCAACCGTGTCGGAATGTGAGGACCCGTTCGATTATATCGGTTCGTCTGCTTCATGGAGTCGTTCTTCTTCCAAGAGGGATCTCAGGCAAGATGACCATTTCCCCAGATACCATTACTATCATTGCCATGCTAGTATTATCGTTTCTGTCTCTATGTCTCGCTGCCTACCACCTATTAAGTATCAGCCTCTCAACATTGCCATGAAAACATTCAACCTGTTCACAACCTAGCAAACCACTGATTGGCTATGTTACCGCTTGCTTAACCATATGTTAGCGTTGCTAGTTGCAGGGGCAGATGCTTCCATGTGATAACATGGGTTCCTTGTTTTATCATCCTATTATTACTATTTAATTAATGCACCTATATACTTGGTAAAAGGTGGAAGGCTTGGCCTTTCTAGCCTGGTGTTTTGTTCCACCTTTGCCTCTTAGTTTCGGCTACCGGTGTTATGTTCCATAACTGAGTGCTCCTAACACGATCGGGGTTGTTATGGGGAACCCCTTGATAATTCATTTTAGATTAAAGCTGGTCTGGCAAGGCCCATCTTTGGTTTTCATTCGCCTAATAACCTAATAAAATTGCATAGGGACTTTCCGGACCCCGAGGGTAATTATCCAATCCCCGGGCCAGTGCTCCGCATGAGTGTTGGTCCAACCTGTCAACCGCCGGTGGCTACCAGGGGCAACTTTGTGATTGGCCTACCGGAAGTTTGGACAATCCATCGTGTCCTGAGAACGAGATACGCGGATCCTATCGGGATCATGGACACGTCGGGCGGCCTTGCTGGAATAGTTTTACCTTTGACGAATGCCTTGTGCATCGGGATTTCGGTGATGCTTTGGGTAATCTCAGAGTTGAGGTTTTCCAATAAGGACTCCGACGAGATCGCGAGCTTCGTGATCGAGGATTTCTATGCAGCTTGTGGTAGTTTGTGATGGACTAGTTGGAGCACCCCTGCAGGGTTAAACCTTTCAGAAAGCCGTACCCGCGGTTATGTGGCAACATGGAAACGTTGTTTAACACTCGTTCTAGATAACTTGAAGTTAACTTAATTAAAATATGCCAACTGGTTGCGTAACCGTGACTGTCTCTTTCGTGAGCTCCTTCTTCGATCGAGGACACGGGGGGTTATGTTTGACGTAAGTAGGTGTTCAGGATCATTCCTTTGATCATCATTAGTTCACGTCTGCTATGCGTAGATCACCCCCCTCTTTATTCTTGTACTCGTAAGTTAGCCACCAAATATATGCTTGGTCGCTTGCTGCAGCCTCACTACTTAACCATACCTCACCTGTTAAGTTTTGCTAGTCTTGATACCTTTGGAAATGAGATTGCTGAGTCCCCTGTGGCTCACAGATTACTACAACACCAGTTGCAGGTACAGGTAAAGGTTACCTGATGTGAGCGCGTTGATTGTTCATTTGGAGTTGCTTCTTCTTCTTCTTCTTCATCGATCTAGGATGGGTTCCAGGCCGGCAGCCTGGGATAGCAAGGATAGACGTCGTTCTTTCCTCGTTTGTTTTCGTCCGTAGTCGGACCCTGCTGTTCTTCGTGATATTTATGTATTGTACTGATGTGACTCTGATGTAGTTTGTGGCGAGTGTAAGCCAATTCCTAATACTCTTCTCTTCAGTACATGTACTTGTAACGATATCCATTCTTGCGAAACGACGAGATGCGCTTCTATCCCTGTCGAGGCCCTCGTGCCTAAATAAGGATAGGATCGCATCTTATCCTTACTAGCAGAAACACACAGACGCATCTTGTCCCTTTCCGTCACTGGGATATAGGAACTCGTCAGGTTGAACCTACCACAACGCACCTCTCTCACCGAAGAAATACCGATCTAGTTGGCCAAACTATTTCAATAGATCAAAGAGAATTATGAAGCTGTCATAATCATGCACATAAGAATCATATGAGTATTCAGAAGTGACTCAAATGTTTCTCATGAATAATCTGAACATAAACCCACAATTCATTGGATCCAAACAAATGCACCACTCAAAAGGAATTACATCATATGGATCAAAGCAAAGATGCAATGATCATTGTACTCAAGGTCAAAGATCATTGCCATCAAGGTACTAACTATGGATTGGTAGGTGTGTGGTGAATTACTCACACATCATTGTCAGGGCAGCAAGGTTGATGAAGAGGCCCTCTGTGATCAATCCCCCTCTGGCAGGGTGCCGGAACAGCGCTCCAGATGGCCTCCCATCGGAACAGAGGTTTGTGGTGGCATAAAAAGTGTTTCAGGACTCCCTATGGTGTTTCTAAGGTAAATAAGAATTTATAAGACAAAGAACGGAGTCCTGAGGGCCTCGAGGAGGCCACAAGCTATCAGCCCCCCCCTCGAGGTGGCACCCTGATAGCTTGTGGGGCCCTCGTGAGGCCTCCAGGTTTCTTCCGATGCTCGTTGGTCTTATTTTGGTCTAGAAAAAATCTGCAAAAAGTTTCACGGCAATTGGACCTCGTTTGGTATGGAAAACCTGCAAAGTGAAAAACAGGCAGAAAATAGCAAGTGGCACTGGGCATTGGGTCAATAGGTTTGTTCTCAAAAGTAATATAAAATGGTAAATAAATACTCCAAAAGCAAAATATAATGATAATATATTAGCATGGAACAATCAAAAATTATAGATAAGTTGGAGACGTATCAAGCATCCCCGAGCTTAAATCCTGCTCGTCCTCGAGTAGGTAAATGATAAAAACAAAAATTTTAATGCGACATGCTATCCATGATGTAACCTTATGCACGTATGCTCTTTGAGAAATGATGAATTAACAAACATTAACATAGCAATACTTATAGGTATAAGAAGCAAATCATTAATCTTTCAAAGTATATGATCCTCAATGGTTGTTTTACCCCCCATCCATCTTTATTATATTAGCAAGACATGGCTCCATCTTCACCACATTAATATAAATTACAAGCACCACGGTGTTCAAGTCAGGCAATTGGATCGTAATTTTTCAATATGCATCAACTTTTAATTCTTCACGCAATACATAAAGGTGGAATAGAATATGGTGGTAGGTTTCAAAGGGGTAAAAGTGGAGAAGATAGTCTCACATCAACTAGGCATACCAACAAGCTATGGATATGCCCGTCGGTAGATATTGATGCGAGGAGTAGGGATTGCCATGCAAAAGATGCACAAGAACTATAAGTGTATGAAAGCTCCACTCAAGATAAGTAGGGTGTGCATCCGACTTGCTTGCTCATGAAGACCTTGGGCATTTGAGGATGCCCGTCATCAAAATATACAAGCCAAGTTTATGAAGAAATGATTCCCACTAACATAAGAATGATATAACATGCGACTCTCCATATGAAGAACAGGTGCCACTTTGAGGCACAAGTGTGGTAAAGGATAGTAGCAAAGTCCCTTCTCTCTTTTCCTCTCATTTTTTATTATGCTGGGCTCATTTGGCCTCCCATTTTTAATTTCCTCACCCGTACAATGCTACAATAATAATGAGCTTCACACTTTTATTTACTTATAACTCATCATGAAAACTGATAGGACATATGAGTTTGAATGAATGCCTCTCGCGGTATACCAGAATGTGCAAAGATCTTGCATGACATGTATCAGAAATATGATGAAATGTGGCTTTGCCACAAATACTATGTCAGGTCTATATGATCATGCAAAGCATTATGATGATGAACGAACTAGTCATGTGAAGTGACGATGGCATTTGCATGGCAATATATCTCGGAATAGCTATGGAAATGCCATGATAGGTAGATATGGTGGCTATTTTGAGGAGGATATAGAAAGTTTTATGAGCAACAGAGCGTGTCATGTCATGGGGTTTGGATGCACCAGCGAAAGTTGCACCGATCCTCAAGGTGAGAACGGGCGATGCACGATACTGAAGAGGCTAGAAAATATGAGGAGGTGAGACTGCGTATGTCCATGGTGTCCTATTAGTATTAAGAACTCATATACTTATTGCAAAGTTTTATTGGTTTTATCACAAATATAAGTACTACTCGCATGCCCCGAGGGAGAGAGTTGGTAGGATTTAGCCATTGTGTGACTCCGACTCAAAACAACACACGGTTTTCAACAAGGAATAGAAATGCTCACACATCATTACCATGCCTTTTAAAAAAATTAGATGAACAATAAGTTTAACATCTATTAATATCGACACCTATCTTAATTAACAATAATTCACTCACACCTTTTTCATATCACCACATCAATATCATTAACCCACAATTTCTCTATATGTGTTACATGATGGTTTTTATCATCATTCATTGGATACTCATTATTTTTGATCTAGTCTTATGACCCATGCAAATTACTGTCACTATTTGTCCAGCTCTCAAACAAATGTAAGTGAAGAATGAGAGCATAATATTTCTATAAAGTCTAGATGTCACCATGATCAAAAAGATATAGTGAAGTACTAGAGCAACTGCTAAGCTCAAAAGATATAAGTGAAGCACAAAGAGTGTTCTAACAAATTGTGATGATGTGATCTCTCTATCAAATAGGTGTATCCAGCACACAATGATTGTGGAAATCTGAAAGTAAAACTAAACAAAATCAAATGAAATAAAACGACTCTCCTAGCAAAACTAATATCATGTGGCGAATAAAAATATACTTCCAAGTAACATACTGATGGATTGAGACAAGAAGAGGGGATGTCTTCCGGGGCATCCCCAAGCTTAGATGCTTGAGTCTTAATATAATATTACCTTGGGGTGCCTTGGTCATCCCCAAGCATAGGCTTTTTATTCTCCTCAACCCTTTGCCCATCGGGACAATACCAAAAACTTGAAAATTTCAATCACATAAAACTCAACAAAACTTCGCGAGATCCGTTAGAATAAGCAACATATCAAATACTTTCACGTTTTGTTACATATTGATTCTTATTTTATTTTATCATAGGGTATTGTATATTAACTAATCCATGGCTTATAGCCCCCAATACAATCCATAGCATCATCAAAACAAGAAAAATATGCATCCAAAAATAGAATCTGACTCAAACAGAACAGTCTGTAGTAATCTGTAATGAAACAATACTTATTTCACTCCAAAAAATTCTGAAACATGACAAAGACCTGAGGAATTTGAATAGAAATAGTTTGTAAAAATGCAGCTTAAACATATGTTCCTGTAAAATCGGATAAATTCTGCATTGGGTATCAAAGTTTCTGTTTTTGCACCGTATCAATTATACTCATCATGCAAATCTTCCCAAAGGCTTTACTTGGCACAAACACTAATTAAAACATAAAAACACAATCATTACATAGGAAATAATCATGTCGTCACACACTAACATAAAAAAATAAAAAATTAAAGATAATTATTGGGTTTGCTCCCAACGAGGGCTATTGTTTTACACCCATAGCTAGGCATATTGTATAGTTTCAAGTGTTGTCATCTTTGTTCATAAGGGGTGTAATATCATGTGTAACTCTGTTTCCCCTAGCACCAAGAACATCAAGCTTTTGTTCTATGATATCAACCCTTCTATTGCATAGCATGACATTCCCGTGGATCTTGGAGGTAGAGTTGAACACCCCCCCCAAAAAAATTTAGACTCCATACTAGTTCTAGCCTCTTCAATTAACTCAGTTTGGCAGTGGCACACTAGTATAGTCGGTTCAATGGTTTCTATTTTAGGTCGCCCAAATACACTTGGCCAATACCGGCGTTGTGCATGATTTACATTTGTTGTGTGAGGATGATGGAGCATAGCCAGACTATATGATTTTGTAGGGATAACTTTCTTTGGCCTTGTTATTTGAAAGTTCATGATTACCTTGCTAGTTTGCTTGAAGTATTATTGTTTTCATGTCAATAGAAAACTATTGTTTTGAATCTTACGGATCTGAACATTCATGTCACATGAAAGAAGTTGCAAAGGACAACTATGCTAGGTAGCATTCCACATCAAAAATTCATTCTTTATCACTTCCTGTCACATCCCTAACCCTTAACCAAGATAGCATTGTGCTCATGTCTTCTTTGCATTTGCATCCAAGAAGTTTCAACAAAAACAACCAAGTGGCAAAGGAAAAACTCAAAACCCTAGCCACCATTTCAATTAAAGGAAATTTTAACTAGTTCAAAATCAATGAACCCAAAATGGCCTCAAGAAATGTTCAACCTTTCTGATAAATCATGAAAGTAAATGAGCATTGGAGAAAACTATTTCTTGACACTTTAAGCATTTTAAATCTTTGCAAAAGCCACTAGTTTCAAATTTAAAAATTTGAAATCAGAAACTATAATTTTCCAAAAATGTTGAAAATCTTGGAAATGAGTGGGGATATTATAACAAATATTTCAGGAGGTCAAAATTAGTTTTTAATTTTTGTTTTGGAGCTGAAATAATTAGCAAAGCAATAAATAGCAAAACAGAAAAACCAAAAAAGAGAAAATGGGAAAAAGCTTACCTGTCGCCCAAGCCAGGCCCGGCCCATCTCGCCGCTCGTCCCCTTCCCCGCGCCAGTAGGCAGCAGGAGGTGGCCGCCGCCTCCTCCGGCGCGGCCACGCACCTGCGTGCCTGCCTGGCCGCCGGTTCGCGCTGGCGACGACGGGGATAAGCTCCCCAGAGCTTCCCCTATCCATTCCTCGCCTCGGTTCTTCCCCTCCTTCTCCCTGCTGCCGCCATTAGAGCCGAGCTCGAGCTCGAGCTGGACGTGCCCCTGGCCATAGGAACCCCTCCCCGAGCACGCCATTAGATCCGCCTCGTCGCCTTGGTCGTCCCTGTAGAAGCCAAAGCCTCCTCGAGCCCTGCAACGCCCACAACGCCGTCGTCTTCCTCCTCCGGGCGCCGGAACTCTCCCGTCGATTCGTCGCCCCCAGGCCTTCCCCGAGCCGTCTGAGCTCTTCTCTGCACTCCCTGTGAGCATGCGGTGGTTTTCCCTAAGTCTTCCCCGTCGATCCCCTCCTCTAGCCCTAGTTTCACCGGAGCCCGACGAGCACCGCCGCTGCCGCTCGTCGCCGGTAGCCCTCCGATGTCCAGCTCGTCCTACCGAGAGCACCAGCAGCTCCAGGACGACGCGTAGATGTCGTAGCAGCTAAGATCTAAGCGTGGAACCCTCTGATTCAAAGCCCCCGACGACGCCCGAGCTTCGGCCGCCGCTCCGGCTCGTCCCCGACGCCTCTTCCGGCGACCCTAGCCTCCCAAGTTGGTCCTGCCAGATCGGCCACTTCGCGAGCATGCTATAGCTGCAAACCGCGTGCGTTTTCGTGCTGTGCAGCGCCGTCTAGGTCGCCTCCGGCGAGCCCTCCGCCGCGGGTTTGGTCGCCGACGACCACCCTCCGGTGGCCCTCGACGTGCCCGACCATTAGGGCCTAATCGCCCTCCCCTGAGTCAATGCCAGAGGGCCCCACGCCTGGTCAAACCCCAATTAGGGGCTGGTCAGCGCGGGATTAGCCCCAGAGAGGCTGACCAGTGGGGCCCCCCTGTCAGGTTTGACCTGAACAGGTCGGCTGACCTGCTGACGTCAGCCTGATGCAATAAATGAAATTTCCAGTATAAAAATAATTCAGGAAATTGCTAAAAATTGCAAAACTCATAGAAATTAATCTGTAACTCCAATGAAAATAATTTATATATGAAAAAGTATCAGAAAAATTCAAGGATTCTGATTATGCTATTTTCAGCTATGTTTGAAAAAGTTACAGAACCCTAAATTGTGAAATAAGGAATAATTCAATTCTTTTAATCACTTTATAAATGGAATTTGCAAAAATATCCAAATTTCATTATAAATACCATGATCACACACTGCCCTAGAGGTAACTCAGTACCATAACATGGCATTTCATGCATGTTAATATTAGGTTGATCTGAGCATCAGGTCGAATCAATTAAACCGGTATCCGAGAATACCCGTTTGAATTGCTATTTGAATGTGATTCAACTCAACTCTAAACCTAAAACATCTTGATTATAATAACTTATCACTTGCCTTCTCATGCCATGCTCATGCATCATTTTGATTGCATATGATTGTTATTGAATGTTGCCATTCATTTCGGTAGGCTCCGCACCCCCGGATTCCACCGAATATCCGTCCGACGGATATCGTTCCTCCTCTGAGCAACAAGGCAAGCAACCCTTTTGATCATCCCGATAACTCCTATGTTCTTGCTCCTGCACCTATTCATTGCATTAGGATCAAATGCTTCAACTGCTTTTGCCACGATAGTTGGACCCACTTCCTTTGCATGACTTAACCTTGTCACAGTAAATAGCCAAACCATGCAACCTAGCATACCTGGTAGTTGCTTGAGCTATGATGTGCCTTATCCTGCTATGCATGCTATGCTTAGAGTTGTGTATGGTCTGTCATCTGGGAGATGAACAGAAATGTGGAATGTGTTCGGTGAGCAAAGGTCGTGTGTTGAACTTGATTTGGTAAAGGTACCGGTGAAAGGCTGTGTAGGAGTACATGGCGGGTTGTTTCATTGGAACCGTCCTTAGGAACTGAGTTCCGTGTATGTAATCCAAGACCAGATACTACCACATGCTGAGCCCTGAAATATGACCCCGCTCGGCCTATTAATCGCGTAGTACTCGGTCCAGGAGTTGAAAGTAGTTTCTGGTGTTTATAGTAATGCTGGAGGTCGTGCATGGTGCTGACCTGAGAGGTGGACCGTAATGCGGTAGGCAGTGGCACGGTGTACCAAGTGGCACCCGGATGGTGGGCTTGGGAACCCTGCGCACATCATTTGAGGCCGTGGCGGAAACCTCGGTCGGACTTCCGTACGGGTTACTCTCAAATAGGCGATAAACGGGACTAGGTACTAGTGTGGTTAACGGTCGTGGCCGACTCCCTCGCTGGGCTTCCGCTTGAAGGTTGCCGAGGTGCATGACGTGCATATGGCGATAAGTGGCGGGAGCGTGTGTGACGAAGTACACCCCTGCAGGGTTATGATCTATTCGAATAGCCGCGTCCGCGGATATGGACTACTTGGAGACATATGTTGTTAATAGATAACTTCAATGGCTACTCATAAAATTGCCAAGATAAGCGTGAGTGTCGTGGACGGAATTTCCGTATGGAGACGGAATGATTCCGCGATAGTGTATTGTTGTGGTGTTAGTGGACTCGTGTGCGAGAAATCAAGTTGTCAAAACTAATTTCAAAAAGCAAGTTGTCTAGCCACGAGTCAAATGCTGGCTTTCCGCATGAAACCCCACAACACCTTCTTGATACCTTGCATGAGTAGTTAGTCATCCTAAAGTCTTGCTGAGTACCTTCGTACTCGTGTTTGCTTAATAAATGTTGCAGAGGTTGCTAATGACCCTAATGGAGGGTTCTTCGTAGACATCGACGACGACGAGTAGCTGGTGTCCCAGCTACGATCTGGCCCTACGTCGGCTCTGTAGTATAGTCAGGCCATGTGCCTTCTAGTTGCTCTGTCTGTACCCAGACAGTTTATAACTCTTCCGCTGGTTTGTATTTGTATGACTGCTATTATGGGTCGAGAGACCCTTAATGTGTAATATTATGTGTGTGGCTCTTCCAAGCCTCTTAAATAAAGCTTGTATGTTTATGGTTATGTTGTGATGCCATCGATGTATCTATACATATCGGTATGCCATGCGTACGTGTGTCTTACTTGATATGTATGGGGTTCGAATACCTAGTCATGAACTTTAGTAGTACTCCTTACAAGGAAATGCCCCTTTGTGATCCAACGAGCCCTGGTAGTTCGCTACTGCTCCGGACAGATTGGTTGACCGGCATGTGTCCTTCTTAGCTGTTGTGTCTGTCCCCTTTGGGGAAATGTCACGCGACGTAATGGAGTCCTTGTAGCTTGCTACGACTCGTCTACGTTCGTTGATGACCGACACCTGCTTTGTTGGGTCATGTATGCCTGTCCTTGTGCGGAACTGCCACTTTGGTTTATGACTAGACATGTCGATCCGGGTTCTTTGACATTGGATTGCTAGCGACACTATCGCATACGTGAGTCAAAAGACGCAAACGGTCCCGGTTAAGGTAAGGCTGCAGCCGTGGAGTTAACCGTGCGTGAGACCACAAAGGGATGCGATGTGTTACAGGCTAGATTCCTATGGCTTAGGATCGGGGTCCCGACAGCGTTGGTATCAGAGCCTGACTGACTGTAGGATTATTAAGCCAAACTGGTCGAAGTTGAGTCTAGAATTGCTTTAGTTATATATAAGGGAATTGTTTGTGGAAGGGAACATAACACTCTTGTTCTCTTCTCAAGATATTCTATTCTGGTCATCCTCGTCTTTTCTGCGGGAATTAAGGACTAGGTTACTCATCTTCTCCTAGGCTCGGATTTTTGATCGGTAGATTATAGGACTACGGGTCGAGAGATATTGGGTTTCTTTTATTCCTAGGAAGCAGGAAGTAAGTTTGATGATCAGAGAGTTGAACTTGATAGTTGAGTGGTGACGCTATTTCATTTTGGGTTGTCTCAAAATTTGTTTCGAGCATTTACAGCCGTTATGCTGCCCAATTTTATATTCAGAGCTCTAATGCTTTTTGCATTACTCTCTATTTACAGATGCCTGGCCGTCCTTCTCGTCAGGTGGTACGTCTGACTAGGTGCATTGATGTACCGGGTCATACGGCCATGCTGGTCAGGATGATGTCGGTGTGCGGTTACCGCTGGTACCCCGAGTACACAGTGGAGGAACAGTACCGAGACTTCAACCAGAGCCAGTACATCTGCACTGTTAGGGTATTTCCAGACTACCCTGGAGCGGAGAAGCCAATCCATTGGTCCTATGGGTTGGGAGTCACTGTTGACATGGCAGTACAAGATGCTGCCTATTCAATGCTGACTATTATGAGAGCGAGACATGCACTGCTGCAGAATTCAGAGTTCTGCTATGTTCCGGCCTCTCAGTCCGGTGAAGAGGGATACCTCAGTGGAGTCTATTTTGATTCTTCTTTGGAGGATCCACTTCTGCAGTCCACTGTTGAGATGCTAGAGAACAGAGACAAGGATGCTCGTGCTCTCCGCATGGAGCTTTATGCTACCCGTGCCCGTCTGTGGACAGCTTTGACGCAGCTGGCACCGGTAGTCCAGATAGGGTATGGAGAGATGGAGATGCTGAACCCTGTTAGGACCCATCTTCCGGCCCACGTTGACTGGCTAGCTATAGGAGGCGTCACACCTCTTCGGGGACCCCTCTTACCACCAGTCAGGGGACCAATGCCACATCCATGTCCTTATGGATCCCAGGGATCTCAGGCTAGAGTGTTTCCTGATCCGCAGGTTGAGCTTCCAGGTCATGGAGGTAATCTCTATGAGATGTTCTATGCGGATTCCTGAGCTGTGAGCGGAAGGATAGTATGGTAGTAGCCGTACGTTCACAGTCCTGTGTGACTTGTGGAGTATGGTAGTAATGTGAAACGAATTCCGGAGGCCTAGATAAATAATGTATAGGAAGCTTGTAAGCCTCTGATGAGTAGTTCCACCATTTCAGTAGTTTGCTCTTCGGGTAAGTTTGCACTGAACTATGTAAGGGTGTGTATGAACCATGGTGTATATATAGCAGTTGCTTGTTACCATGTTGTTCGGATATTCATTTCCGCATTCCGTGTGTTCAGTACATTCTTAATCCATAGTTAGTATTGATATGATATTCGTCTAAGCTATGAGTTTGTTTGTCAGGATGGTGTTCACCAGGTTGAACCGTGCCCCTGCTCATGAGCAAGGTGAGGGTAGTCAAGCATCGCAGGAAGACCTGCCTCACCCACCTTCTCTGGTAGAAGTGATGCTTGAGGCAGAAAGAAACAAAAGGGAGACCAACCGACTGCTAGAGCGTATTGAGCAGAATACGGCTCGACAGCCTAGGAATGCTGCAGTGTCCCTCAATGATTTTGTGAAGCTGAATCCTCCAAAGTTTCATCATTCCGTCGATCCCCTCGACGCTGACGACTGGCTGTGCAGCATTTCACGCAAGATTCGCTCTGCGAATGTGTCTGAGGCCGACAAGGTGACCTTTGCGGCGTATTTCCTGGAGGGACCCGCCAATCTGTGGTGGGAGAATTTTGAAGCTATGCGTCCCGCTGAACCAGTGGCCACATGGGCAGACTTCAGTGCAGCTTTTCGTCTGCACCATATTCCAGAGGGCCTGATGGACAGAAAGAGAGAGGAGTTTTGTGCCTTCACTCAAGGCAAGTTGTCTGTGGATGCCTATAGCCGCGAGTTCGGTAACCTCGCCCGCTATGCAACAGAGGAGGTGTCTACTGACGCCAAGAAGCAAGCAAGATTCCGTAAGGGTCTGAGCCCTGAGCTCCGTCGTGATCTGCGCCTCCATGAGTGTGCAAGTTTTCAAGCCCTAGTCAACAAAGAGATCAGTGCGGAGACTGGTCATTCTGACTTCGAAGCCACAAGGAAGCACTCCCGTGACTTCGGCTCGTCTTCTGGTTCCGCGTTTCCAAAACGCAGGCTGTGGGTTCCAAACAGTTCTCTGCCGCCAAGATACACTCCGAGGCCATCCTACGTGGCGCCTCAGACGAATCAGGCCAACCCTCCAGCAAAAGCTTATGGTGGTCCAGCTAGCAATGCTGCACCACGTGCCAACCAGGTGATATGCTACAAGTGTGGAGAACCAGGGCATTATTCCCGTGAGTGTCCTCAGAATGTGGGTGCCAAGCAACCCGGAAAGCCCGTCGGGCAGGCCAAGTCGGGCAAACCGTTTTATGTGAAGCCAACTCCTGCACGTGGCTGTGTGAACTATGTGTCAGCAGAAGAAGCTGCAGAGGATCCCGACATCATGCTGGGTACGCTTCTTGTTAATCATCACCCAGCGTCCGTTCTCTTTGACACTGGGTCTTCTCATTCCTTCATTTCAGAAAGTTATGCACAGTTGCATAACATGTCATTTTGTGATATGCCAATCCCATTGGTTGTCCAAAACCCTGGTAGTAAATGGCAAACCTCTAGGATAACCTATGACAATGAAATTCTAGTAGACAGGCTAGTTTTTCTAGCCTCATTGATAGCATTGAAATCTTCGGTTATTAACATCATCTTGGGCATGGACTGGATGTCAGCTCACTATGCCAAGATTGATACTCAATCTAGAAATGTCCAGCTTACCCATCCCTCGGGCGAGATAGTAAATGTATCTACTCGAGTTGCCAAATGCCAGCTCTATTCCCTAAATGCCAACCCTCTTCCGGAACTTGAAGACATTCCGGTAGTCCGTGACTTCCCGGATGTTTTTCCAGAGGAGCTGCCAGGAATTCCACCTGACAGAGATGTAGAGTTTGTGATAGATCTTGTTCCGGGAACTGTCCCAATAGCCAGAAGACCTTATAAGATGGCACCCCTGGAGCTAGCCGAACTTAAGAGGCAATTAGATGAGGCCTTGAACAAGGGTTTCATTCGTCCTAGCTTTTCTCCTTGGGCTTGTCCGGTCCTCTTCGTCAAGAAGAAAGAAGGAACGGATCGGATGGTTGTAGATTACCGACCAGTTAACCTGGTCACCATAAAGAACAAGTATCCGCTCCCCAGGATCAACGATCTGTACGATCAGCTCGCTGGATCCTCAGTCTTCTCCAAAATGGATTTGAGGTTGGGATACCATCAAATCAAGATTAAGAACGGGGACATTCCAAAAACGGCCTTTATTACTCGTTATGGCCAATATGAGTACACCGTTATGTCCTTCGGTTTAACCAATGCCCCAGCCACCTTCTCTCGACTGATGAATTCAATCTTTATGGAGTATTTGGATAAATTCGTCGTAGTATACCTCGATAATATTCTCATCTACTCCAAGAATGAACAAGAACATGCCGAGCATCTAAGGCTGGTATTGATGAAACTTCGAGAGCATCGCCTTTATGCCAAATTTTCAAAATGTGAATTCTGGTTACCAGAAGTGACCTATCTAGGCCACGTAATCTCTGGAAAGGGTATTGCTGTCAACCCCGAGAGAGTTCAAGCTGTCCTTGATTGGACTCAACCTGAATCGGTTAAGCAAGTTAGGAGTTTTCTTGGTCTAGCGAGCTATTGTCGCCGCTTCGTCGAGAATTTCTCCAAGGTTGCAAAGCCTCTGACTGAACTCCTCAAGAAAGATAAAAAGTTCGAGTGGACACCACAGTGTGAGCATAGTTTTCAGGAACTGAAAAGACGCCTGACTTCCGCACCTGTGTTGCTACCACCAGATTTTTCTAAGGACTTTGTTATCTATTGCGACGCCTCGCGACAAGGATTAGGTTGCATTCTCATGCAAGATCGTCATGTGATCGCATACGCATCTCGACAGTTGCGTCCACATGAGGATAATTATCCCACACATGACCTTGAGCTTGCAGCTGTGGTCCATGCACTAAAAACCTGGCGACATTACCTTTTGGGTAATCGTTGCGAAATATTCACTGATCACCAAAGTCTGAAATATATCTTCACCCAGCCGGATTTGAATCTCAGGCAAAGACGGTGGGTTGAGTTGATCTCGGATTACGACTTAGGGATAACTTACACCCCGGGGAAGGCCAATGTTATGGCCGATGCACTAAGTCGTAAATCTTATTGTAACAATTTGATGCTACAACAAGGTCAACCACTTCTCCATGAGGACTTTCGGAAGTTGAATCTTCATATTGTTCCTCAAGGATTCCTTTCTACCCTGGTGGCGAAGCCTACTCTTAAGGATCAAATTGTAGCTGGCCAAAAGCATGACAAGGGTATATCACGGATCAAGGAGAATATTTTTAGCGGAAACGCTAAAGAATTTTCCATGAATGATCAAGGTGTGGTGTTCTTCCAGAATCGTTTAGTGGTTCCTAGGAACCCACATCTAAGGCAGTTAATCCTTAAGGAGGCTCATGATTCCCCTCTCACCATTCATCCCGGTAGTACTAAGATGTATCAGGACCTACGCCAGAGGTTCTGGTGGACTAGGATGAAGAGAGAAATTGCTGAGTTCATTGCTAACTGCGACGTTTGTCGTCGAGTTAAGGCAGAACATCAAAGGCCTGCTCGCACCCTTCAACCTTTAGCTATTCCTGAATGGAAATGGGATAAAGTTAGCATGGATTTCATTACCGGATTTCCCAAGACCAAGAAAGGAAATAATGATATCTTTGTGGTCATTGACCGTGTTTCGAAAGTGGCTCATTTTCTTCCTGTTCGTGAGAGTATAACAGCTAGCCAGCTAGCAGAGTTATATATCTCTCGAATAGTGTCTCGTCATGGTGTTCCCCTGGAAATTAACTCGGACCGTGGGAGTATCTTTACTTCTCGCTTCTGGGAAAGTTTTCAGAATGCCATGGGGACTCACTTATCTTTTAGCACTGCTTTCCATCCTCAATCAAGTGGTCAAGTAGAAAGAGTGAATCAAATCCTAGAAGATATGCTCCGAGCTTGTGTTATTTCATTCGGTATGAATTGGGAGAAGTGCCTTCCATTCGCCGAATTCGCTTATAACAATAGTTATCAATCAAGCTTGGGCAAAGCCCCTTTTGGAGTTCTCTATGGACGAAGATGTCGAACCCCTCTTAATTGGTCAGAAACCGGAGAGAGGCAACTCTTTGGCCCGGACATGATCCAGGATGCAGAAGAGCAGGTTCGCATTATTCGTGAAAAGTTGAAAACAGCCCAGTCTCGTCAAAAGAGCCAATATGATCGTCATCATAAGGCTGTGACCTTTGAAGTTGACGAGAAGGCTTACCTTCGGGTTACACCTTTGAAGGGTACCCATCGATTCGGTATCAAGGGCAAGTTGGCTCCTCGTTACATTGGACCTTTCTGCATTCTTGCCAAACGAGGAGAAGTTGCCTACCAGTTGGAACTTCCTCCGCATATTTCCAAGGTTCATGATGTTTTCCACGTCTCGCAACTCAGGCGTTGCTTTTCGGATCCTATCCGTGAAGTGGACCACGAAACGCTTGATCTACAAGATAACCTTTCTTACCGAGCATACCCCGTGCGTATTCTCGATCAAGCTGAGCGTACCACTCGACGTCGAAACCTCAAGTTTCTTAAAGTTCAATGGTCAAATCATTCTGAAAAGGAGGCAACTTGGGAAAGAGAGGATCGTCTCCGACTTGAATATCCTGCGTTATTTCCGACGACTTCTAAATCTCGGGACGATTGAGTGGGGGTGAGTTGTCACATCCCTAACCCTTAACCAAGATAGAATTGTGCTCATGTCTTCTTTGCATTTGCATCCAAGAAGTTTCAACAAAAACAACCAAGTGGCAAAGGAAAAACTCAAAACCCTAGCCACCATTTCAACTAAAGGAAATTTTAACTAGTTCAAAATCAATGAACCCAAAATGGCCTCAAGAAATGTTCAACCTTTCTGATAAATCATGAAAGTAAATGAGCATTGGAGAAAACTATTTCTTGACACTTTAAGCATTTTAAATCTTTGCAAAAGCCACTGTTTCAAATTTAAAAATTTGAAATCAGAAACTATAATTTTCCAAAAATGTTGAAAATCTTGGAAATGAGTGGGGATATTATAACAAATATTTCAGGAGGTCAAAATTAGTTTTGACTTTTTGTTTTGGAGCTGAAATAATTAGCAAAGCAATAAATAGCAAAACAGAAAAACCAAAAAAGAGAAAATGGGAAAAAGCTTACCTGTCGCCCAAGCCAGGCCCGGCCCATCTCGCCGCTCGTCCCCTTCCCCGTGCCAGTAGGCAGCAGGAGGTGGCCGCCGCCTCCTCCGACGCGGCCACGCACCTGCGTGCCTGCCTGGCCGCCGGTTCGCGCTGGCGACGACGGGGATAAGCTCCCCAGAGCTTCCCCTATCCATTCCTCGCCTCGGTTCTTCCCCTCCTCGCGGATCCCCTCCTTCTCCCTGCTGCCGCCATTAGAGCCGAGCTCGAGCTCGAGCTGGCCGTGCCCCTGGCCATAGGAACCCCTCCCCGAGCACGCCATTAGATCCGCCTCGTCGCCCTGGTCGTCTCTGCAGAAGCCGAAGCCTCCTCGAGCCCTGCAACGTCCACAACGCCGTCGTCTTCCTCCTCCGGCCGCCGGACCTCTCCCGTCGATTCGTCGCCCCCAGGCCTTCCCTGAGCCGTCTGAGCTCTTCTCTGCACTCCCTGTGAGCATGCGGTGGTTTTCCCTAAGTCTTCCCCGTCGATCCCCTCCTCTAGCCCTAGTTTCACCGGAACCCGACGAGCACCGCCGCTGCCGCTCGTTGCCAGTAGCCCTCCGATGTCCAGCTCGTCCTCCCGAGAGCACCAGCAGCTCCAGGACGACGCGTAGATGTCGTAGCAGCTAAGATCTAAGCGTGGAACCCTCTGATTCAAAGCCCCCGACGAAGCTCGAGCTTCGGCCGCCGCTCCGGCTCATCGCCGACGCCTCTTCCGGCGACCCTAGCCTCCCCAGTTGGTCCTGCCAGATCGGCCACTTCGCGAGCATGCTATAGCTGCAAACCGCGTGCGTTTTCGTGCTGTGCAGCGCCGTCTAGGTCGCCTCCGGCGAGCCCTCCGCCGCGGGTTTGGTCGCCGACGACCACCCTCCGGTGGCCGTCGACATGGCCGACCATTAGGGCCTAATCGCCCTCCCCTGAGTCGCTGCCAGAGGGCCCCACGCCTGGTCAAACCCCAATTAGGGGCTGGTCAGCGCGGGATTAGCCCCAGAGAGGCTGACCAGTGGGGCCCCCTTGTCAGGTTTGACCTGAACAGGTCGGCTGACCTGCTGACGTCAGCCTGATGCAATAAATGAAATTTCCAGTATAAAAATAATTCAGGAAATTGCTAAAAATTGCAAAAATCATAGAAATTAATCTGTAACTCCAATGAAAATAATTTATATATGAAAAAGTATCAGAAAAATTCAAGGATTCTGATTATGCTATTTTCAGCTATGTTTGAAAAAGTTACAAAACCCTAAATTGTGAAATAAGGAATAATTCAATTCTTTTAATCACTTTATAAATGGAATTTGCAAAAATATCCAAATTTCATTATAAATACCATGATCACACACTGCCCTAGAGGTAACTCAGTACCATAACATGACATTTCATGCATGTTAACATTAGGTTGATCTGAGCATCAGGTCGAATCAATTAAACCGGTATCCGAGAATACCCGTTTGAATTGCTATTCGAATGTGATTCAAATCAACTCTAAACCTAAAACATCTTGATTATAATAACTTATCACTTGCATTCTCATGCCATGCTCATGCATCATTTTGATTGCATATGATTGTTATTGAATGTTGCCATTCATTTCGGTAGGCTCCGCACCCCCGGATTCCACCGAATATCCATCCGACGGATATCGTTCCTCCTCTGAGCAACAAGGCAAGCAACCCTTTTGATCATCCCGATAACTCCTATGTTCTTGCTCCTGCACCTATTCATTGCATTAGGATCAAATGCTTCAACTGCTTTTGCCACGATAGTTGGACCCACTTCCTTTGCATGACTTAACCTTGTCACAGTAAATAGTCGAACCTTGCAACCTAGCATACCTGGTAGTTGCTTGAGCTATGATGTGCCTTATCCTGCTATGCATGCTATGCTTAGAGTTGTGTATGGTCTGTCATCTGGGAGATGAACAGAAATGTGGAATGTGTTCGGTGAGCAAAGGTCGTGTGTTGAACTTGATTTGGTAAAGGTACCGGTGAAAGGCTGTGTAGGAGTACATGGCGGGTTGTTTCATTGGAACCGTCCTTAGGAACTGAGTTCCGTGTATGTAATCCAAGACTAGATACTACCACATGCTGGGCCCTGAAATATGACCCCGCTCGGCCTATTAATCGCGTTGTACTCGGTCCAGGAGTTGCAAGTAGTTTCTGGTGTTTATAGTAATGCTGGAGGCCGTGCATGGTTCTGACCTGAGAGGTGGACCGTGATGCGGTAGGCAGTGGCACGGTGTACCAAGTGGCACCCGGATGGTGGGCTTGGGAACCCTGCGCACATCGTTTGAGGCCGTGGCGGAAACCTCGGCCGGACTTCCGTACGGGTTACTCTCAGATAGGCGATAAACCTGGACTAGGTACTAGTGTGGTTAACGGTCGTGGCCGACTCCCTCGCTGGGCTTCCGCTTGAAGGTTGCCGAGGTGCATGACGTGCACATGGCGATAAGTGGCGGGAGCGTGTGTGACGAAGTACACCCCTGCAAGGTTATGATCTATTCGAATAGCCGCGTCCGCGGATATGGACTACTTGGAGACATATGTTGTTAATCGATAACTTCAATGGCTACTCATAAAATTGCCAAGATAAGCGTGAGTGTCGTGGACGGAATTTCCGTATGGAGACGGAATGATTCCACGATAGTGTATTGTTGTGGTGTTAGTGGACTCGTGTGCGAGAAATCAAGTTGTCAAAACTAATTTCAAAAAGCAAGTTGTCTAGCCACGAGTCAAATGCTGGCTTTCCGCATGAAACCCCACAACACCTTCTTGATACCTTGCATGAGTAGTTAGTCATCCTAAAGTCTTGCTGAGTACCTTCGTACTCATGTTTGCTTAATAAATGTTGCAGAGGTTGCTAATGACCCTAATGGAGGGTTCTTCGTAGACATCGACGACGACGAGTAGCTGGTGTCCCAGCTACGATCTGGCCCTACGTCGGCTCTGTAGTATAGTCAGGCCATGTGCCTTCTAGTTGCTTTGTCTGTACCCAGACAGTTTATAACTCTTCCGCTGGTTTGTATTTGTATGACTGCTATTATGGGTCGAGAGACCCTTAATGTGTAATATTATGTGTGTGGCTCTTCCAAGCCTCTTAAATAAAGCTTGTATGTTTATGGTTATGTTGTGATGCCATCGATGTATCTATACATATCGGTATGCCATGCGTACGTGTGTCTTACTTGATATGTATGGGGTTCGAATACCTAGTCGTGAACTTTAGTAGTACTCCTTACAAGGAAATGCCCCTTTGTGATCCAACGAGCCCTGGTAGTTCGCTACTGCTCCGGACACATTGGTTGACCGGCATGTGTCCTTCTTAGCTGTTGTGTCTGTCCCCTTTGGGGAAATGTCACGCGACGTAATGGAGTCCTTGTAGCTTGCTACGACTCGTCTACGTTCGTTGATGACCGACACCTGCTTTGTTGGGTCATGTATGCCTGTCCTTGTGCCGAACTGCCACTTTGGTTTATGACTAGACATGTCGATCCGGGTTCTTTGACATTGGATTGCTAGCGACACTATCGCATACGTGAGTCAAAAGACGCAAACGGTCCCGGCTAAGGTAAGGCTGCAGCGGTGGAGTTAACCGTGCGTGAGACCACAAAGGGATGCGATGTGTTACAGGCTGGATTCCTATGGCTTAGGATCGGGGTCCCGACACTTCCCTACTCGAGGACGAGCAGGAGTTAAGCTTGGGGATGCTTGATACGTCTCCAACGTATCTATAATTTTTGATGGTTTCATGCTATTATCTTGTCAAACTTTGGATGTTTTTCATGCCTTATATAAATTTTTTTGGGACTAACTTATTAACTCAGTGCCAAGTGCCAGTTTCTGTTTTTTCCATGTTTTTGACCCCTTTGAGAGGAGGATTTTGAACGGAGTCCAAACGGAATGAAACTGCCAAAAAGATTTTTTCCGGAACAGAAAAAGATCGGAGAGCCGGAGAATCAGGGCAGGGGCCACCAGGGACCCCACAAGCCCTCAGGGCGCAGCCAGGGGGGAGCCCGCGGCCCCCTGGCTTGTGGTCTCCATGAGGCTCTGTTGCCCTAGGTTTTGCGCCTATATATTCCCTAAAAATCCCAAAAAAAATCAGGAGATCATCGAAAGTACTTTTCCGCCGCCGCAAGCTTGTGTCTCCGCAAGATCCCATCTGGGGTATGTTCTGGTGCCCTGTCGGAGGGGGATTCGGATACGGAGGGCTTCTTCATCAACACGATGACCTCTCTGATGATGCGTGAGTAGTTCACCATAGACCTACGGGTCCATAGCTAGTAACTAGATGGCTTCTTCTCTCTCTTGGATCTTCAATACAAAGTTCTCCATGATCTTCATGGAGATCTATCCGATGTAATCTTCTTTTGCGGTGTGTTTGTCGAGATCCGATGAATTGTGGATTTATGATCAGATTATCTATGAATCTTATTTGAGTTTCTTCTGATCTCTCTTATGCATGATTTCATATCCTTGTAATTCTCTTCGAGTTGTGGGTTTTGTTTAGTTAACTAGATCTATGATTCTTGCAAAGGGAGAAGTGCTTGGTTTTGGGTTCATACTGTGCGGTGACCTCACCCAGTGACAGAAGGGGTAGCGAGGCACGCATCGTGTTGTTGCCATCAAGGGTAAAAATATGGGGTTTTCATCATTGGTTTGAGATTATCCCCCTACATCATGTCATCTTGCTTAAGGCGTTACTCAGTTCGTCATGAACTCAATACACTAGATGCATGCTGGATAGTGGTCGATGTGTGGAGTAATAGTAGTAGATGCAGAAAGTATCGGTCTACTTGTCTCGGACGTGATGCCTATATGTATGATCATTGCCTTATATATCGTCATGACTTTGCGTGGTTCTATCAATTGCTCAACAGTAATTTGTTCACCCACCGTAATACTTGCTATTTTGAGAGAAGCCTCTAGTGAACACTATGGCCCCCAGGTCTACTCCACACCATATTTTCAGCCTTACACTTTTGACTCTGTTGCACTTTCCGCCTTCAGATCTCACTTTGTAATCAATCTTGAAGGGATTGACAACCCCTTTAAAGAGTTTGGTGCAAGCTCTTTTGTGTTTGCGCAGGTACTCTAGACTTGACGATATTCTCCTACTGGATTGATACCTTAGTTCTCAAACTGAGGGAAATACTTACTGCTCATGTGCTGCATCACCCTTTCCACTTCAAGGGAAAAACCAACGCAAGCCCAATCTCCGTCAACGTGTCAATTTCTGGCGCTGTTGTCTGTTGCCGTAGTAGAAGAATTTCTGGCGCCGTTGCCGGGGAGGATCAAGTCAAGAACTCATCCAAGTAAGTGTCGCAAACTCATCTCTTGCATTTACTTTGTTTGCCAGTTGCCTCTCGTTTTCCTCTCCCCCACTTCACCAATTTTCCTTTTTCATTTGCCTTTTTCGTTCGCCTTTTTCCTCGCTTGCTCTTTGTTCGCTTGTGTGCTTGCTTGCTTGCTGAAGTCACCATGAATGAAAACACCAAACTTTGTGACGTCTCGAATACTAATAATAATGATTTTATTAGTACTCTGATTGCTCCCGCCACTAGTGCAGAGTCATACGAAATCAATGCCGCTTTGCTGAATCTTGTTATGAAAGAGAAATTCTCTGTCCTTCCTAGTGAAGATGCCGCATCCCATCTCAATACCTTCATTGAGCTTTGGGATATGCAAAAGAAGAAAGATGTGGATAATGATGTGATTAAATTGAAGCTTTTTTCCTTTCTCGTTGCGAGATGGCGCAAAAACTTGGTTTTCTTCTTTGCCCAAAAATAGTATCGATTCTTGGGATAAGTGCAAAGATGCTTATATTTCAAAGTATTTTGCGCCCGCTAAGAATATCTCTCTTCGTAATGATATCATGAATTTCAAGCAACTTGATCATGAACATGTTGCACAATCTTGGGAGAGAATTAAATTGATGATTAGAAATTGTCCCGCTCATGGCTTGAGTCTTTGGATGATTATTCAAATCTTTTACGTTGGCTTGCATTTCGCTTCTAGAAATATCTTGGACTCCGCCTTAGGTGGAACGTTCATGGAAATCACATTAGGGGAGGCCACAAAGCTCCTACACAATATCATGATGAACTACTCTGAGTGGTACACTGAAAGGTCACCTACTAGTAAGAAGGTACACGCTATAGAAGAAATTAACTCGTTGAGTGCTAAGCTGGATGAGTTAATGAATTTGGTTGCTAGTAGAAGTGCTCCTGTAGATCCTAATGATATGCCCTTATCCTCTTTGACGGAGAGTAGCAATGCTAGCTTGCACGTTAATTTTGTTGGTAGGAATAATTTTGGCAACAACAATGCTTTTAGAGGAAACTATGTTCCTATGCCTTTTCCTAGTAACTCCTCTAACAACTTTGGCAACTCCTACAACAATACTCATGGAAATTACAATAGATTACCCTCTGATCTAGAGAGTAATATCAAAGAGTTTATCAACTCGCAAAAAAATTTCAATGCGTCCATAGAGGAAAAACTACTCAAAATTGACGATTTGGCTAAGAGCGTTGATAGAATGTCTAGTGATGTTGATGCTTTGAAAGTTAGATGTGCTCCTCCCAAGATCAATATGGATGAAACTTTGAAATCTATGCGTGTTTCCATGATTTAGAGCAAAGAAAGAACCGCCCAAATTCGTGCTAGACATGAATGGCTTAAAAAGGCGTGTTCTCTTTATACGAATCGCGAAGATCTTAAAGTACTTGGTGTGACTCCCATTGAATCTTTGTTTTCTTGTGTCAAACCTAATGATTATGGGGATGGATATGAATCCACTTTGGTTGAAAAGTGCCCCAATGATTGGAGTCCATCTATCTTGATGATAAAAGCATTAAAAGTGGAGTAGAAGATATTAAAACTTTGAGTAGTAATGAAATTACTACCTTGGATTTCAAGGAATTCAGTTATGATAGTTGCTCCTTGATTGAATGCATTTCTTTGATGCAATCCATATTAAACTCTCCACACGCTTATAGCCAAAACAAGGCCTTTACCAATCATATCGCCGAAGCCATGATAAAATCTCTTGAAGAGAAACTTGAATTGGAAGTCTCTATCCCTAGAAAGATTCATGATGAGTGGGAACCTACTATCAAAATCAAAATCAATAACTATGAATGCAATGCTTTGTGTGATTTGCGTGCTAGTGTTTCCGCGATTCCAAAGTCTTTATATGATGTTCAGGGTTTTAATGAGATTGAAGAGTGTTCTCTTAATTTGCATCTTGCGGATTCTACTGTCAAGAAACCCATGGGGAGTATCAATTATGTTCTTATTATTGCAAATAGTAACTATGTACCCGTGAATTTCATTGTTCTTGACAATGATTGCAATCCTACATGCCCTATTATTCTTGGTAGACCTTTCCTAAGGACTATCGGTGCTATCATCGATATGAAGGAAGGGAATATTAGATGTCAATTTCCTTTAAGGAAGGGCATGGAATACTTTCCTAGAAAGAAAATACGATTGCCTTATGAATCCATCATGAGGGCCACTTATGGTTTGAGCACCAAAGACGACGATACGTGATTCTACTGCTTTTATGCCTAGCTAAGGGCGTTAAACAATAGCGCTTGTTGGGAGGCAACCCAATGAATTTATCTTTTTCTTTCTGTTTTGTTGCGTCCACACTTTCATAATTCTGTTCTGATTGTGCTTTTTGTGTTTCTTTTTGTGTTTGAGCCAAGCAAAACCTTTATGACTAGTCTTGGTAATGGTTGTTTGATCCTGCTAGAAAAAGACAGAAACTTTTCGCTCACGAGATGATTTTTCATTTTTATTCTGAAAGAGATTTTGAGTTGATTCGTTTTGCTTCTGGTTGATATACCATAAGTATACGAAGTATACAGATTGCTACAGATTGGTCTGTTTTTGACAGATTCTGTTTTTGTTGAGTTGGTTGCTTGTTTTGATGAAACTATGGTTAGTATCGGGGGGTACTAGCCATGGAAAAGTGAGAATACAATAGCCCAACACCAATATAGATAGAATTCAAGTTTGCTACAGTACCAAAAGAGGTGGTATTTTGTTTTCTTGTGTTAATGTTATCACGAGTTTCTGTTTAAGTTTTGTGTTGTGAAGTTTTCAAGTTTTGGGTGATGCTCTCATGGACAAAGAGATAAGGAGTGGAAAGAGCTCAAGCTTGGGGATTCCCAAGGTATCCAAGCCAAACTCAAGGACACCAAAAAGCCTAAGCTTGGGGATGCCTGTCGGGACCCCGATCCTAAGTCATAGGAATCTAGCCTGTAACACATCGCATCTCTTTGCGGTCTCACGCACGGTTAACTCCACGGCTGCAGCCTTACCTTAGCCGGGACCGTTTGCATCTTTTGACTCGCGTATGCAATAGTGTCGCTAGCATTCCAATGTCAAAGAACCCGGATCGACAAGTCTAGTCACGAACCAAAGTGGCAGTACCGCACAAGGACAGGCATACATGACCCAACAAAGCAGGTGCCGGTCACCAGCGAGTGTAGACGAGTCGTAGCAAGCTACAAGGACTCCATTACATCGCGTGACATTTCCCCAAAGGGGACAGACACATCAGCTAAGAAGGACACATGCCGGTCAACCAATGTGTCCGGAGCAGTAGCGAACTACCAAGGCTCGTTGGATCACAAAGGGGCATTTCCTTGTAAGGAGTGCTACTGAAGTTCACGACTAGGTAATCGAACCCCATACATATCAAGTATGACACACGTACGCATGGCATACCGATATGTATAGATACATCGATGGCATCACAACATAACCATAAACATACAAGCTTTATTTAAGAGGCTCGGAAGAGCCACACACATAATATTACACATTAAGGGTCTCACGACCCATAACAGCAGTCATTTAGTTACAAGCCAGCGGAAGAGTTTAAACTGTGTGAGTACAGACAGGACAACTAGAAGGCACAAGGCCTGACTATACTAGAGATCCAACGTAGGGCCAGATCGTAGCTGGGACACCAGCTACTCGTCGTCGTCGATGTCTACGAAGAACCCTCCATTAGGGTCATTAGAAACCTCTGCAACATTTATTAAGCAAACATGAGTACGAAGGTACTCAGCAAGACTTTAGGATAACTATCTACTCATGCAAGGTATCAATAAGGTATTGTGGGGTTTCATGCGGAAAGCCAGCATTTGACTCGTGGCTAGACAACTTGCATTTTTAAATAATTTTGACAACTTGATTTCTCGCACACGAGTCCACTAACACCACAACAATACACCATTGTGGAATCATCCTGTCTCCATACGGAAAATGCCGTCCACGACACTCACGCTTATCTTGACAATTTTATGAGTAGCCATTGAGGTTATCTATGAACAACATATGTCTCCAAGTAGTCCATATCCGCGGACGCGGCTATTCGAATAGATCATAACCCTGCAGGGGTGTACTTCGTCACACACGCTCTCGCCACTTATCGCCATGTGCACATCATGCACCTCGGCAACCTTCAAGCGGAAGCCTAGCGAGGGAGTCGGCCACGACGGTTAATCACACTAGTACCTAGTCCAGGTTTATCGCCTATCCGAGAGTAACCCGTACGGAAGTCCGGCCGAGGTTTCCGCCACGGCCTCAAACGATGTGCGCAGGGTTCCCAAGCCCACCATCCGGGTGCCACTTGGTACACCGTGCCACTGCCTACCGCATCATAGCCCACCTCTCAGGTCAGCACTATGCACGGCCTCCAGCATGACTATAAACACCAGAAACTACTTGCAACTCGTGGACCGAGTACTAAGCGATTAATAGGCCGAGCGGGGTCATATTTCAGGGCCCAGCATGTGGTAGTATCTAGTCTTGGATTACATACACGGAACTCAGTTCCTAAGGACGGTTCCAATGAAACAACCCGCCATGTACTCCTACACAGCCTTTCACCAGTACCTTTACCAAATCAGGTTCAACACACAATCTTTGCTTACCGAACACATTCTCACAATTATGTTCATCTCCCAGATGACAGACCATACACAACTCTAAGCATAGCATGCATAGCAGGATAAGACACATCATGGCTCAAGCAACTACCAGGTATGCTAGGTTGCAAGGTTCGGCTATTTACTGTGACAAGGATAGGTCATGCAAAGGAAGTGGGTTCAACTAACGTGGCAAAAGCAGTTGAAGCATTTGATCCTAATGCAATAAGCAAGTGCAGGAGCAAGAACATGGGATTTATTGGGATGATCAAAATGGTTGATTGCCTTGTTGCTCAGAGGAGTGACAATATCCGTGAGACGGATATTCGGTGGAATCCGGGGGAGCAGAGCCTACCGAAAGGAATGACAACAATCAATAACAAACATATGCAATCAAGATGAAGCATGAGCATGGCATGAGAATGCAAGGTGATATACTATTATAACCAACATGTATTAGGTTTGAAGTTGATTTGAGTCACATTCAAATAACACTTCAAACGAGGTATTCTCGGATACCGATTTAATTGATTCGACCTGATGCTCAGATCAACTTGATGTTAACATGCATGGGATGTCATGTTAAGTTGCTGGTTTGTAATTAGAATAGTGTATCATCATGTCATTCATAAAGAAATTTAAATATTTTCCATATTCCATTTATCAAGTATTTATAAGAATTGACATATTCATTAATCTACATGTTTGGGTTCTGTAACTTTTTCAAACAAGATTGAAAATAGCATAATCAGAATCCTTGAATTTTTCTGATACTTTTTCATATATAAATTATTTTCATTGGAGTTACAGATTAATTTCTATGAATTTTTGAAGTTTTAAACATTTCTGGAATTATTTTTATACTGGAAAATCCTTTTACTTCATCATCATGACATCAGCAGGTCCAACTGGCCGCTAAAAGTCAAACCTGACCAGTGGGACCCACTGGTCAGTGTCTCTGGTCAATTTTAGATTAGGATTAATCTTATTTAGTTAATTAAACTCACTGGACCCACATGTCAGTGTCTTATTAATTTATCTGATTTAGTTTTATTATTTCTAAACTATCCAGAGGCTGGCCCCACACGTCAGTGGCTCAGGCCAGCTGAGTTCCACCGGCGGCGAGGTCATCCTTGCCGGCGGGGAGCTTCCGGCGAGCACCAGAACGTCGGGGGGGGGGGGGGGGGCTCAGAAACGGCGCACAGGGGGTCAAACTCGGCGCGGAGAGCACCAGAGGAACGACCACTCGATGGCGCGCACGATGGGACAAGCCCCAGGGGCTGGGGTGGCCGGAATCAACGCCGGCAACGAGCTTGGCGGCGACCAAGTTCGGCCATCGTCGAAGCCATCGAATACGGGGTCAAAACGCGCGGGGCTGGGCACCTAGCGCATCTACATGATGTCCTGAGGCTGTTGGTGGCCTCAGACGGACCAACCCGTCACCGGAGGGCTACCGGCGACGAGCTGCAGCGGTGGTTCTTGTCGGGCTCCGATGGAACTAAGCCTAGAGGAGGGGATCGACAGGGGAGAGCTTAGGGGAAATGACCGCATGCTCACGGGGAGTGCAGTGGTGGCGCTAGTTTGCTCGGGGACGGCCTGGAGAGGGAGAACGCCGGCGACGATCTTCGGTGACCCGAGGAAGAAGACGACTCCTTCTCGTTGTTTCACTGCATCTGGGCGTCGGGCTCGTGGCTAGGGAGCTTCAGGAGGATGCGGCGGAGCTAATGCGCGGCTCAGAAGGAAGGAGGGGAGGCTAGAACGACGGCGAGCTCGAGCTCTGCTCGGGCTCCAATGGCGGCAGAAGGAGGGAGGAGAGATCCGAGAGGAGGGGGGAACTCGCGCTGGGAATGGATAGCCACGGGCTCGGGGAGCTTATCCCCGGGCTTGCCAGCGCGAGGCGGCGGCCAGGCAGGCGCACAAGTGCGTGGCCGCGCCGGAGTACGCGGCGGTCACCTCCTCCTCCTACTCGCGAGGTGGGAGACGACCGGAGGAGATGGGCTGGGCCGGCTAGGCGATAGGTAAGGGTTTTCCATTTTCTTTTCTGTTTTGTTTCTGTTTTTTTGCTATTTCATTGTTTTACCATTTATTTTAACTCCCAAATAGTTTGTAGAAACTATTTTAAACACACTAGAATATTTGTTGGAATATTTCCAACCATTCTCAAAGTTTTCAATATTTTTGAAAGTTTAAAGTTTCTGATTTCAAATTTAAAACTTGAAACCAGTAGCTTTTTGCATTTATTTAAAATGCTTAAATTGTCAAGAAAATGGTTTTCTTCATTGCTCATTTACTTTCATGATTTATCAAAAAGTTTGAACTTTTCTTGAGGCCATTTTGGGTTCATTGATTTTAACTAGTTTGAGATTTCCTTTATTTAAAGAAGTGGCTAGGGTTTGAGTTTTTCTTTCATCACTTTCTTTGTTCTTGTTGAAATTTTCTTAGATGCAATGCAAAGAAGACATGAGCACAAGCTAACTTGCTTATGGTGTGAGGGATGTGACAATGCCCCGGGAAGGCATCCCCTCTTTCATCTTCAACCCATCGGTAACATTACTTGGAGCTATATTTTTATTCACCACATGATATGTGTTTTGCTTGGAGCGTCTTGTATCGTAGGAGTCTTTTATTTTTGTTGTGTCACAATCATCCTTGCTGCACACCTTTTTGAGAGAGAGGGACATGCACTCATCGTGATTTTGCTAGAATGCTCATAGTGCTTCACTTATATCTTTTGAGCTAGATAATTTTGATCTATGTGCTTCACTTATATCTTTTAGAGCACGGCGGTGCGTGACTTGGTAGTTGGCTTATGCTATGAAAGTAGTCCCAAAGATGATAGGTACCCAAAGAGGATACAAAAACCTCCATCTTCATGTGCATTGAGTAGAAAGAGAAGTCTTGATTCCTCTCAATTAGTTTTGAGACGTGGACCCGGTAATATTAAGAGTTATGTTAGTAGGGTGTTGTGAATCTAGAAATACTTGTGTTGAAGTTAGTGATTCCCGTAGCATGCACGTATGGTGAACCGCTATGTTAGGAAGTCGGGCCATAATTGATCTATTGATTGTCATCTTTGTGTTGAGGTCGGGATCGCGCGATGGTTAACACCTACCAACCCTTCCCCTAGGAGTATGCGTTTAGCACTTTGTTTCGATTACTAATAAAAACTTTCGCAACAAGTATCTGAGTTCTTAATGACTAATGTGAGTCCATGGTATAGATGCACTTTCACCTTCCACCATTTCTAGCCTCTCTAGTGCCTCGCAACTTTCGCCGGTACACAAACCCACCATATGCCTTCCTCAAAACAGCCACCATACCTACCTACTATGGCATTTTCATAGCCATTCTGAGATATATTGCCATGCAACTCCCTCCGTTCCGTCTCATGACTTATGCTGTCACTCTCATATTGCCATTGCATGATCGTAAGATAGCTAGCGAGATGTTTCAACGTCATACGCCAAGCTAGATCGTTGCACATCCCTGTACACTGCCGGAGGCATTTCCTATAGAGTCATTTCTAAGCTTTGATCTGTGAGTAAATAAAAGTGTGATGATCATCATTATTAGAGCATTGTCCCATGTGACGAAATATTAAAAAAAGAGGCCAAAGTGCCCAATAAAAAAAAGAGAAAAGAAAAAAGAAAAAAAAGAGGCCTAAGAGCCCAAATAAAAAAAATAGAGAAAAAGAGAGAAGGGACAATGCTACTATATTTTTCCACACTTGTGCTTCATAATAGAACCAGGTTCTTCATGATTGAGAGCTTCTTGCTTTGTCACTACATATACTAGTGGGAATCTTCATTATATAACTTGGCTTGTATATTCCAATGATGGGCTTCCTCAAAATTGCCCTAGGTCTTTGTGAGCAAGGAAGTTGGATGCACACCCACTAGTTCTCCTTTTGAGCTTTCACATACTTATAGCTCTAGTGCATCCTTTGTATGGAAATCCCTACTCATTCACATTGATATCTATTAATGGGCATCTCCATAGCCCTTTGATACGCCGAGTCAATGTGACCATCTCCTCCTTTTTGTCTCACAACCACCACCACACTCTATTCCACCTATAGTGATATATCCATGGCTCACGCTCATGTATTGTGTGATAGTTATAAAATTTTGAGAAAGTAAGAGTGCGAAAACAATTACTTGGCCCATACCGGGGTTGCGCATGATTTACATTCGTTGTGTGAGGATGAAGGAGCATAGCCAGACTATATGATTTTGTAGGGATAACTTTCTTTGGCCTTTTTATTTTGAAAGTTCATGAATACCTTGCTAGTTTGCTTGAAGTATTATTGTTTTCATGTCAATAGCAAACTATTGTTTTGAATCTTACGGATCTGAACATTCATGTCAGGTGAAAGAAGTTGCAAAGGACAACTATGCTAGGTAGCATTCCACATCTAAAATTCATTCTTTATCACTTCCCTACTCGAGGACGAGCAGGAGTTAAGCTTAGGGATGCTTTATACGTCTCCAACGTATCTATAATTTTTGATGGTTTCATGCTATTATCTTGTCAAACTTTGGATGTTTTGCATGCCTTTTATATATATTTTTTGGGACTAACTTATTAACTCAGTGTCGAGTGCCAGTTCTTGTTTTATCCATCTTTTTGACCCCTTTGAGAGGAGGATTTTGAACGGAGTCCAAACGGAATGAAACTACCAAAAAGATTTTTTCCGGAACAGAAAAAGATCCGAGAGCCGGAGAATCAGGGCAGGGGGCCACGAGGGACCCCACAAGCCCTCACGGCGTGGCCAGGGGGGAGCCCGCGGCCCCCTGGCTTGTGGGTTCCCTGAGGCTCCGTTGCCCTTGGTTTTGCGCATATATATTCCCAAAAAATCCCCAAAAAATCAGGAGATCATCGAAAGTACTTTTTCGCCCCTGCAAGCTTCTGTCTCCGCAAGATCCCATCTAGGGAACGTTTTGGTGCCTTGCCGGAGGGGGGATTCGGATACGGAGGGCTTCTTCAGCAACACCATGACCTCTTCGACGATGCGTGAGTAGTTCACCATAGACCTACGGGTCCATAGCTAGTAACTAGATGGCTTCTTCTCTCTCTTGGATCTTCAATACGAAGTTCTCCATGATCTTCATGTAGATCTATCCGATGTAATCTTCTTTTGCGGTGTGGTTTTCGAGATCCGATGAATTGTGGATTTATGATCAGATTATCTATGAATCTTATTTGAGTTTCTTCTGATCTCTCTTATGCATGATTTCATATCCTCGTAACTCTCTTCGAGTTGTGGGTTTTGTTTGGCCAACTAGATCTATGATTCTTGCAATGGGAGAAGTGCTTGGTTTTGGGTTCATAGCATGCGGTGACCTCACCTAGTGACAGAAGGGGTAGCGAGGCACGCATCGTGTTGTTTCCATCAAGGGTAAAAATATGGGGTTTTCATCATTGGTTTGAGATTATCCCTCTACATCATGTCATTTTGCTTAAGGCGTTACTCTGTTCGTCATGAACTCAATACACTAGATGCATGCTGGATAGCGGTCGATGTGTGGAGTAATAGTAGTAGATGCAGAAAGTATCGGTCTACTTGTCTCAGACGTGATGCCTATATGTATGATCATTGCCTTAGATATCGTCATGACTTTGCGTGGTTCTATCAATTGCTCGACAGTAATTTGTTCACCCACCGTAATACTTGCTATTATGAGAGAAGCCTCTAGTGAACACTATGGCCCCCGGGTCTACTCCACACCATATTTTCAGCCTTACACTTTTTACTCCGTTGCACTTTCCGCTTTCGGATCTCACTTTGCAATCAATCTTGAAGGGATTGACAACCCCTTTAAAGCGTTGGGTTCAAGCTCTTTTGTGTTTGCGCAGGTACTCTGGACTTGATGAGATTCTCCTACTGGATTGATACCTTGGTTCTCAAACTGAGGGAAATACTTACTGCTCCTGTGCTGCATCACCCTTTCCTCTTCAAGGGAAAAACCAATGCAAGCCCAGTCTTCGTCAACGTGTCAATTTCTGGTGTTGTTGTCTGTTGCCGTAGCAGAGACTTCTGGCGGCGTAAAAAGTTTTTTACGACTCTCGCTGGTGTTTTTAGGGTAAATAAGAATTTATAATACCAAGAACGGAGTCGGGAGATCCTCGAGGGTACCACAAGCTATTATCCCCCTAGGCAGCGCCCTGATAGCTTGTGGGTCCCTCGTGAGGCCTCTAGCTTTCTTATGATGCTCGTTGGTCTTATTTTGATTTAGAAAAATCATCAAAAAGTTTCCCGGCAATTGGACGTCATTTGGTATGGAAAACCTGCAAAGTGAAAAACACGCAGAAAACAGCAACTGGCAGTGGGCACTGTGTCAATTGGTTAGTGCTCAAAAGTAATATGTGGCACCCCGATTCACAGAACGGGTTTACCAATGTTTCCAACCTAGAGATCATGTATTTTGGAAACACTCAATAACTTGATACAGAAACAAGCCAACTTTATTAATAGCGTCACGTACAAAGCTTACAATACTGGCGAGGCCAAAGCACCCTCGGTGCTGCAACAGTATCTACATTATTTATGTAACATCGGCATGGGCCTCGAAACGACCAAGTACTTCTACGGCGCAGCGGAATGTAGCGGCGAATCCACACATAGGGACACTACTGTGGACACTTCCTAGAACGAACCATTGGGACCTCCGTCCACGGCTTCTCCTGCATCTGGCATGATACGCCAGGTGAGTACTTTGAATGTACTCGCAAGCTCACAATAACCAAGTAATGTAGCAAACATAACATAACAACCGTAGTCATGTATCAAATGAACCAAATATCAACTTACTGTCTTCGGGGTTGTCCCACAACCCTCGAATTACTTACGATCCTAACGGATGCCTCTCACATCACGTGGTTACCAGACCACTCATCAAATAGTCTTCTCTCGACTAGTATGATACCAACATCCTCTGATGTTCTCGTGAGACGAGTTCTTCCAACATTACTATCATAGACACGGTTGATCACTTGTTGAGGTCTGTTCCGGTTGTCCATTACCGTGGACACGGCTATTCGAATAGATTTGACACTCTGCAGAGGTTGCACACTTTACCCACACTCTGGAGTACTGCCCTCGTGATTCCATTCGGGTGGACCAGCATTACTCCACTAGACTTTCCTGAACTGTGATCCTCTCATCGTACCTCCGGCAACCACTCCCTCTCTGGAGTCCTGCCATGGGTGGCCATGTGTCCTCATGACACCTGCCACCGTCGAGGCCAAACTAAACTTGTCCCAATCGGGGAGGGGCCCTATCATCTCAACTGGGCTCACAGGGTTATCACTGCCTACCTGATCAGTGTAGCACGCGTGCATAACCCTCCCTCTTTGGAGGTACCGGTGAGAGCGATCACGTGATCAGCTCAAGTCACGGCCGTCCCATACCGGCAAAATGTGGTCGTACGATAATGCTCGGACAGGTGACTCCGATCAACCACTAGATGAGATCAACTCAAGAATCATAGTAGTAGATATATATCACCACTAACTAAATAAGCAAACTTTAATGATTGAAAGAATAACCATCATCCTTATCATTAACATGAAGATATATGCCATGCTATGCAATGCTTGCACCATATGGAAATAATGGCTTGCCTTGGTCAGTGGAGTTGTTCAAATACTCCTGATCTCCAAAGTTTCCTTCTGAAATCATATTGAAAATGGCAAAAGGAAGGAAAAGTCATTTAATATCCTTTTATTAACAAGAAATGATATGTGTGTGGGAAAAATACCAAAATTTACCAGGTTGTAAAGAATTTCAATACCAACCCAATGCAAAAAGAATCAAGTGATTTGGATTTGTGGATAAAAAGTTATAAGCATTCAAAGTTTCTGTTAAAAACTGAAAATATAAAAAGCAAAAGGAAATCCTGGGGAGGACCACGTCGAAGGCGTAAAGTGGAGGGGCGCCTCCACTTAATGCTTCGGCCGTGGGCCGCAGTCCCTGGCAGGTGGGCCCTAGGTCTTTGTGAGCAAGGAAGTTGGATGCACACCCACTAGTTCTCCTTTTGAGATTTCACATAATTATAGCTCTAGTGCATCCTTTGTATGGAAATCCCTACTCATTCACATTGATATCTATTAATGGGCATCTCCATAGCCCTTTGATACGCCGAGTCAATGTGACCATCTCCTCCTTTTTGTCCCCCAACCACCACCACACTCTATTCCACCTATAGTGATATATCCATGGCTCACGCTCATGTATTGCGTGATAGTTATAAAATTTTGAGAAAGTAAGAGTGCGAAAACAATTACTTGGCCAATACCGGGGTTGCGCATGATTTACATTCGTTGTGTGAGGATGAAGGAGCATAGCCAGACTATATGATTTTGTAGGGATAACTTTCTTTGGCCTTTTTATTTTGAAAGTTCATGAATACCTTGTTAGTTTGCTTGAAGTATTATTGTTTTCATGTCAATAGCAAACTATTGTTTTGAATCTTACGGATCTGAACATTCATGTCAGGTGAAAGAAGTTGCAAAGGACAACTATGCTAGGTAGCATTCCACATCAAAAATTCATTCTTTATCACTTCCCTACTCGAGGACGAGCAGGAGTTAAGCTTAGGGATGCTTGATACGTCTCCAATGTATCTATAATTTTTGATGGTTTCATGCTATTATCTTGTCAAACTTTGGATGTTTTGCATGCCTTATATATATATTTTTTGGGACTAACCTATTAACTCAGTGTCGAGTGCCAGTTCCTGTTTTCTCCATCTTTTTGACCCCTTTGAGAGGAGGATTTTGAACGGAGTCCAAACGGAATGAAACTGCCAAAAAGATTTTTTCTGGAACAGAAAAAGATCGGAGAGCCGGAGAATCAGGGCCGGGGGCCACGAGGGACCCCACAAGCCCTCACGGCGTGGCCAGGGGGGAGCCCGCGGCCCCCTGGCTTGTGGGTTCCCTGAGGCTCCGTTGCCCTTGGTTTTGCGCATATATATTCCCCAAAAATCCCCAAAAAAATCAGGAGATCATCGAAAGTACTTTTTCGCCCCCGCAAGCTTCTGTCTCCGCAAGATCCAATCTGGGGCATGTTTTGGTGCCTTGCCGGAGGGGGGATTCGGATACGGAGGGCTTCTTCAGCAACACCATGACCTCTTCGATGATGCGTGAGTAGTTCACCATAGACCTACGGGTCCATAGCTAGTAACTAGATGGCTTCTTCTCTCTCTTGGATCTTCAATACAAAGTTCTCCATGATCTTCATGGAGATCTATCCGATGTAATCTTCTTTTGCGGTGTGGTTTTCGAGATCCGAAGAATTGTGGATTCATGATCAAATTATCTATGAATCTTATTTGAGTTTCTTCTGATCTCTCTTATGCATGATTTCATATCCTCATAACTCTCTTCGAGTTGTGGGTTTTGTTTGGCCAACTAGATCTATGATTCTTGCAATGGGAGAAGTGCTTGGTTTTGGGTTCATAGCATGCGGTGACCTCACCTAGTGACAGAACGGGTAGCGAGGCACGCATCATGTTGTTTCCATCAAGGGTAAAAATATGGGGTTTTCATCATTGGTTTGAGATTATCCCTCTACATCATGTCATTTTGCTTAAGGCGTTACTTTGTTCGTCATGAACTCAATACACTAGATGCATGCTGGATAGCGGTCGATGTGTGGAGTAATAGTAGTAGATGCAGAAAGTATCGGTCTACTTGTCTCGGACGTGATGCCTATATGTATGATCATTGCCTTAGATATCGTCATGACTTTGCGCGGTTCTATCAATTGCTCGACAGTAATTTGTTCACCCACCGTAATACTTCCTACTATGAGAGAAGCCTCTAGTGAACACTATGGCCCCCGGGTCTACTCCACACCATATTTTCAGCCTTACACTTTTTACTCCGTTGCACTTTCCGCTTTCGGATCTCACTTTGCAATCAATCTTGAAGGGATTGACAACCCCTTTAAAGCGTTGGGTTCAAGCTCTTTTGTGTTTGCGCAGGTACTCTGGACTTGACGAGATTCTCCTACTAGATTGATACCTTGGTTCTCAAACTGAGGGAAATACTTACTGCTCCTGTGCTGCATCACCCTTTCCTTTTCAAGGGAAAAACCAATGCAAGCCCAGTCTTCGTCAACGTGTCAATTTCTGGTGTTGTTGTCTATTGCCGTAGCAGAGACTTATGGTGGCGTAAAAAGTTTTTTGGGACTCTCACTGGTGTTTTTAGGGTAAATAAGAATTTATAATACCAAGAACAGAGTCGGGAGATCCTCGAGGGTACCACAAGCTATTATCCCCCTAGGCAACGCCCTGATAGCTTGTGGGTCCCTCGTGAGGCCTCTAGCTTTCTTATGATGCTTGTTGGTCTTCTTTTGATTTAGAAAAATCATCAAAAAGTTTCACGGCAATTGGACGTCATTTGGTATGGAAAACCTGCAAAGTGAAAAACACGCAGAAAACAGCAACTGGCAGTGGGCAATGTGTCAATAGGTTAGTGCTCAAAAGTAATATGTGGCACCCCGATTCACAGAACCGGTTTACCAATGTTTGCAACCTAGAGATCATGTCTTCTGGAAACACTCAATAACTTGACACAGAAACAAGCCAACTTTATTAATAGCGTCACATACAAAGCTGACAATACTGGCGAGGCCAAAGCACCCTCGGTGTTGGAACAGTATCTACTTTATTTATGTAACATCAGCATGGGCCTCGAAACGACCAAGTACTTCTACGGCGTAGCGGAATGTAGCGGCGACTCCACACACAGGGACACTACTGTGGACACTTCCTAGAACGAACCTTTGGGACCTCCGTCCATGGCTTCTCCTACATCTGGCATGATACGCCAGGTGAGTACTTTGAATGTACTCGCAAGCTCACAATAACCAAGTAATGTAGCAAACATAGCATAACAACCATAGTCATGTATCAAATGAACCAAATATCAACTTACTGTCTTCGGGGTTGTCCCACAACCCTCGAATTACTTACGATCCTAACGGATTCCTGTCACATCACGTGGTTACCAGACCACTCATCAAATAGTCTTCTCTCGGCTAGTATGATACCAACATCCTCTGATGTTCTCGTGAGACGAGTTCTTCCAACATTACTATCATAGACACGGTTGATCACTTGTTGAGGTCTGTTCCGGTTGTCCATTACCTTGGACACGGCTATTTGAATAGATTTGACACTCTGCAGAGGTTGCACACTTTACCCACACTCTGGAGTACTGACCTCGTGATCCCATTCTGGTGGACCAGCATTACTCCACTAGACTTTCCTGAACTGTGATCCTCTCATCGTACCTCCGGCAACCACTCCCTCTCTGGAGTCCTGCCCTGGGTGGCCATGTGTCCTCATGACACATGCCACCGTCGTGGCCAAACTAAACTTGTCCCAATCGGGGAGGGGCCCTATCATCTCAACTGGGCTCACAGGGTTATCACTGCCTACCTGATCAGGGTAGCACGCGTGCATAACCCTCCCTCTTTGTAGGTACCGGTGAGAGCGATCACGTGATCAGCTCAAGTCACGGTCGTCCCATACCGGCAAAATGTGGTCGTACGATAATGCTCGGACAGGTGACTCCGATCAACCACTAGATGAGATCAACTCAAGAATCATAGTAGTAGATATATATCACCACTAACTAAATAAGCAAACTTTAATGATTAAAAGAATAACCATCATCCTTATCATTAACATGAAGATATATTCCATGCTATGCAATGCTTGCACCATATGGAAATAATGGCTTGCCTTGGTCAGTGGGGTTGTTCAAATACTCCTGATCTCCAAAGTTTCCTTCTGAAATCATATTGAAAATGGCAAAAGGAAGGAAAAGTCATTTAATATCTTTTTATTAACAAGAAATTCTATGTGTGTGGGAAAAATACCAGGTTGTAAAGAATTTCAATACCAACCCAATGCAAAAAGAATCAAGTGATTTGGATTTGTGGATAAAAAGTTATAAGCATTCAAAGTTTCTGTTAAAAACTGAAAATATAAAAAGAAAAAGGAAATCCTGGGGAGGACCACGTCGAAGGCGTAAAGTGGAGGGGCGCCTCCACTTAACGCTTCGTCCGTGGGCCGGAGTCCCTGGCAGGTGGGACCTGCCTGACTTAAACACAGCGGAGGGGAGGGAGATAGAGGCGAGGCGACCGGCCGGCGATGGTCGCCGGTGATAGAGACGGCGACGACGCCAGGGAATGGGCGGAATGGAACGGGTACTCCAAGGAAATCACGTATGTACTCGTAGCTCGGCTAGAGGTGGACAAACGACGTCGTCCCCTTCTTCTCCGGTGGCGACAGCTTCAGGTGATCATCGGAGACGGCATTCCAGGGAGGAATGGCCTCGGGCGAGAGGTTGAGGAGCACCAGCAGGACTCGCTGAACCTGTCGGAGGGATCAATTTGGCTCTAGGGATAGGGGAAAAGGCTATCGACGGAGAGGGGGCGGCGACAGAACTCCGATGATGCTCCAAGGCCAGAGGGCCTCCGGGCCTTGGCTGACTCTTCCGGGGCTTGATCTAGATGAGCAGGAGGGGGATGGAGAGCTCGGAGGGGTCAGGCTCCTCCTTAAATAGGCCGACGACGAGCTCGGTCGATCTCTTCCGAAGCGGCAAAGATAAGCTCGGGCATGGTCGCCGGAGCGCTGAGCTGGTCGTCGCGGAGCTCATGGAGGTGACCAAGGAGGGCAGAGACGCGATGGGATGGGTCCTGGCCATAAATGGCTTGCGGACGGGCAAAGTGGCCGGAGGCGACAATTCGACCCTGTGCCGGAGCTTGGCTGGGAGCAGCGGCGGCGCTCTCTGGTGGCCCAGCACCTTCCAGGGGTACCACGCGTCTGCCAGGGGGTTCACCGACGCTCAGGACAAGGAGGGGACAGAGTGTGACCGCCCAGGACGGCTCGGTTGTCACTAGGGCTGCTTAGAGCGCGCTCTATGGCATGCCAGTGCCATGGTCACCATGGTTGTGGCTGTCCTGGTGCCACACCAGCCTGGCCACCTTGTCCCTAGCATCGACAGATCCTCGATTAGTCACGTTACTCACCATTGCTGGCTTGATCACTCAACATCACCATCGACTTGGAACATCAAAAATAGCTTCCGACAGCATAGTTTAGGAGGTTCTGGAGCTCAATTGGATAAGGATTAGATCAAGAGGTGATTTCTGGTGGGTTCAGCATAGGAAAGGCTCCAAACTGGCAAAATTTGGCAAGGTTTGGAGATCAAATGGATATAGTTCCTTTGTAAAGCACCTTTCTGGTCCAGAATACAAATGAGCTCATAGCACTCATTTGAAAGCTTTGCTACAAGTGAGGTTTGGTAGCAAAGTGTCATTCCGCAATGCACACATGCTCAAAAAAATTCAGCTCCATTGTGCACTCCTAGCTAGCACTTCCTTCACAAGGGTTCACTGTTAACAGAAACTTAGCACAGTTGTTTTGCTCAAAACTTGTATTGGACCATGGGATGTTTTTACATATTGGAACTATACATGATCCGTAGTAACTACAGGAATTTATTGGGAATTTTTCAAAGCAAGAATCATAGGGTTGCTTCACAAAGGGGTAATTCTGGTCAGATAATAAATAATTATTCTGGCCATAATTATCCATTGGGCAAAGGAATATTTTTGCATATTATGAAATCATATGGGAATGAGAAGATGCAGTAAAAAATTTGGGGCTTAAAGCTCATCCAAGCTATGGGTTGCTTTACAACCCATAGGGCTGCCATAATTCTCAAAAATAGGAAAAGAAATTGTTTAGGCAAATAAAATATAGCAAATAAATCCCAGAAAGATTTTGGCAAGATAAAAAAGGTTTTGGAGTGGTTGGTGGCAAGAAATCAAGGGTTGAGGATCCCTCTTGGTTGAAGTGGTTTGAAAAACCCATCAACTTGCCCCTGGAACTCCAAAATATTTTGAAAAGAAAAAGTTTGAAAAATCAGGGTGTTACAAACCTACCCCCCTTAGAATGAATCTCGTCGTCGAGATTCGGTTGCTTAGGGAACAGATATGGGTATGCCGATCTCAGGAAATCTTCCCTCTCCCAAGTAGCGTCTTCTTCGGTGTGATGTTCAAAACTTGAGCACTTTGCTCCGAGTGATCCTTTCCATCTTGTCCAAAATTCTAACTGGTTTCTCCTCATATGTAAAGTCCTTGACTAGCTCTATCTCGCTCATGTCTGCCTGCTTTACGGGTGGTGCAATACATTTCCTTAGTTGCGAGATATGGAACATGTTGTGCACATCTGACAGTTCGGACAGTAATTCCAATTGGTAGGCAACTCTGCATCTCTTTGCGATCGCAGGAAAGGGACCGATGTATCGCGGTGCGAGCTTTCCTCGAGTGTGAAACCGTCTCCCTCCCTTCATAGGAGTTACTCGCAGATAAGCATATTCTCTTGGCTCAAAGGTCACTTCTCGATGCCTTGGGTCGTAATAACTCTTTTGGCGGGATTTGGCTACCTTAAGGCGTTCCTGAATATCTTTGACTTGCTTCTCGGCCTCTAGCATCAGATCGGTTCCTAAGATACGGTTGTCTCCTGTCTCTGACCAGTTTCACGGGGTCCTGCACCTTCTGCCATATAATGCCTCAAAGGGTGACATCTTCAAGCTTGTTTGATAGCTATTGTTGTAGGAAAATTCCGCATACAGTAGGCTATCTTCCCATTTGGGTCCATGGGTAAGAGCGCATGACCGAAGCATGTCTTCCAATATTTGGTTCACCTTTCTGTCTGCCCATCAGTTTGAGGATGGTATGTTGTGTTGTGCTTTAGCATGGTTCCCAAGGCCTGATGCAGTCGGAGCCAGAATGCTGAGGTAAATAGAGAGCCTCTATCAGATGTGATGGACTTGGGTACCCCATGCAGGCTTACTATTCGAGACATGTATAGCTGTGCCAGTTGGTTGGCATTGAGAGTGGTTTTCACTTGGATGAAGTGGGCTACCTTAGTGAGCATGTCCACGATAACCCAGATAGCATCATTGCCCCTTGTGGACTTAGGTAATCTGACGACGAAGTCCATACATATGTCATCCCATTTCCATTGGGGAACAGGTAAAGGTTGTAGTAATCCGGCGGGCTTTTGATGCTCTGCCTTTACCTTGTTGCAAATATCAGAGCAGGCGACATAATATGCTATGTCCCTTCGCATTCCGGACCACCAAAATGTTTTCCTCAGGTCTTGGTACATCTTCGTACCCCTCGGGTGAATGGAATATGCGGACTCATGAGCTTCCCTGAGTATCTGCTGTCTCGGGTTATCCTGGTCAGGGACGCATATCCTCTTTTCGAACCACAGGATGTCTTGCTCGTCCACTAGAAAGGATTTGTCCTTTAGCTGAGGAAGTGATGCTTTGATTCTTTTGATGCCCTCATCACCTGCCTGTGCTTCTTTGATTTCCTCAATGAGGGTGGTGGTAATCTCCAAGGTCTCCGGAATTGCCGGACCGCAAAGTATCATGTTGAGACTTGCAAGCTCTTCTTGCAACCTTGGGTGTACATTCGCCATTATCGCATTCACTGTGGCTGGTTTTCTGCTTAAAGCATCTGCGACCACATTGGCTTTCCCTGGGTGGTAGGTGATTCCTAGGTCGTAATCCTTTACCAGCTCAAGCCATTGCCGTTGCCTAAGATTTATATCTGGCTGGGTGAAGATGTACTTGAGACTTTTGTGGTCGGTGAATATCTCACACCGTTGACCAATGAGGTAATGCCTCCAAATTTTTAAGGCATGTACCACAACTGCTAGTTACAAATCGTGGGTGGGATAATTTTCCTCATGCGGTCGCAAGTGTCGAGAGGCATAGGCCACAACCTTTCCTTCTTGCATCAGTACACAGCAGATTCCTCTTCGGGAAGCATCACAGTAGATGTCAAAACTCATGTGAATGTTCGGGAGGACTAGGACAGGGGCGGTTGTAAGTCGAGTCTTCAACTCCAGAAAGCTGCTTTCGCAAGCGGTCGTCCAGACAAATCTCTGATTTTTCTTTAGCAGCTCTGTTAGTGGCTTGGCTATTTTAGAGAAGCCATCTATAAACCGCCGGTAGTATCCTGCCAATCCTAGGAATCTACAGACTTCAGTCACTGAGACTGGTGTCTTCCAATTAATACCTCTGTGACCTTACTGGGGTCGACTGCCACACCTTGCTCTCACAGAATATGCCCCCAAAATCCAACTTCTTTCAGCCAAAACTCGCGCTTGCTGAATTTGGCATATAGTTGATGGGATCTTAGTTTTTCCAACACCGCTATGAGGTGTTGCTTGTGTTCTTCCTCATCCTTGGAGTATATCAGGATGTCATGGATAAATACTACCACGAATTTGTCTAGAAAGTCCATCAAGACTTTGTTCATCATGCCCATAAAATAGGAGGGAGCATTTGTTAGTCCAAATGACATGACCGTGAATTCATATAGGCCATATCGGGTGGTAAACGTTGTCTTGGGTATATCTTCTTTCTTAATTTTTAACTGATGATACCCTGTTCTGAGGTCAATCTTGGAAAATACCCGTGCTCCCCTCAGCTGGTCAAACAAATCGTCGATGCGTGGGAGTGGGTACTTATTTTTAATCGTGACCTCATTAAGCTAGCGGTAGTCTATACACATGTGCAAGCTTCCATCCTTTTTCTTGACAAACAACACTGGTGACCCCTAGGGTGAGATACTAGGTCGAATGTATCCTTTTTTTAGTAACTCATCCAACTGCTTCTTCAATTCGGCCAACTCGGGCCCTGGCATACGATAGTACTTCTTGTAGATCGGGGCCGTGTCGGGAATCAACTCAATAGCGAATTCCAATTCCCGATCGGGCGTCATGCCAGGTAATTCTTCTGGGAATACGTCCGGGAACTCACAAACTACTGGAATCAAATTCATGTCGGTGGCTTCGGCATGATATGCTATTCCCTTCCTCGACCCCATATTGTTGGCCGTGAATTGAACAGTTCGTCCAGCCGGATTAGCTAGTGTGACGGTGCGGTTGGCACAGTTGATGCATACTCGATGAGGTGTCAACCAGTTCATCCCTAATATCACATCCAGTCCGGGTGACTCAATCGCAATGAGCTCAGCTGGGAATGAGGCGCCTTTAGTCTGTATTTCCAGATCCCGATATACGATATTTGTTCTGAGCCGTGAACCAGGGGATTGTATCACCATGACCTTATCCAACAGTGAAGGGGAAATTTTGTGCAAGGCGGGAAAACTCCTTGAAATAAAAGAGTGGGAAGCCCCTGAGTCAAATAAGACTAATGCAGGTATGTTATTAACAGGAAACATACTGATCACCACATCCGGGGCTTCGCACGCTTCCTCGGATGAGATGTGGAAGACACGCCCTTGAGTTTACTTGGGGTTGGGACGGCTTCCAGTATTGTTGACTTGCGGTTTGACGTCCGAGGATGTCTTTCCATTGCTGGTGGGGCACTACCTTGCATAGTGCCCGCTCTGGCCGCAGGAGAAACATGTGTTGTTGCGGCGGCAATCCTCTAAAATGGGTTGTTTGCCGAAAGTATTGCTCTGGCTCCCTGTCTTGGGGGTACTATTGTTGGGATTCCATGCGGGCTTGTATGTTGTGGTGTTGGGCTGCTAGGTACGCGGCTTCTGCAGAACCTGCTCCTTGTTATCCCTTTTTGGTTCAAATTTCCTCTTGCGATCCTCGTACCCGGTCTTAAGTTCTCGTTCGGCTATAAGCGCCTTGTTCACAAGTGTCTGGAAATCTGGAAAGTCCAGCATGCACAGCTAATAGCGGAGGGTATGATTGAGACCTCCTAGGAAGCGGCCAATCTTCCTCTCCTCAGTGGCCACATCATGGGTGGAGTATCGTGCCAAATTGTTGAATTTGTTTAGGTACTCTGCCACAGTCTGGCCTCCTTGGGTGAGAGCCAGAAATTCTCTTTGTTTTACCTTCATTATGCCTGTAGGGATGTGGTACTTGTGAAATGCTTCCTTGAATCTATCCCAGGTGATTTCTTCTTCACAGGGCCAAGCTGCCTTTGTATTGTCCCACCAGATAGCTGCCGGCCCTTCAAGGTACTGGGTCACAAACGGAACCTTGTCTGCCTCATCACAACGGGCTATTTCCAGTTTCTTTTCCATAGTTTTGAGCCAGTCGTCAGCCTCAATTGGATCTGCTGCTTGGTCAAAATTGGGCGGTTTGGTGCGTTCGAAGTCGGCCAATTTGGATCGTGCATCGTGGTTGTTATTCTAGCCTACCATGGCCTGCATACTTCTCAGGAATTCCATGAGGTCCTGATTCCTCTTTTCTTCAAACATTCTCATCATCTGATCGGGGGTGGGTGCCTGAGGTGGGGGAGGTGGAAGATCCTCGGGAGGCTGTCCTGCTTGCCTGGCGGACCGATGGAGGGGGGTTCCATCGTTGCCATGGCTGCAGCTTCCCTTCATCCTAAACTATTGTTCCCATTTGCAAAATACCGAATCGATGAGCAACATCCACAGGGGAAATCAGGGTTGCAAAACACCAAAGGAAATGTTTACACGATAAAGTGAACAAGCAACACATAATTATACAATAAGATCCAGCATTATCCATGACAAGCTAGTAGAGGCAATATCATGACTGGACTGCTCATACGGTAGTTGACATATGCGACGATGCATGCTCAACAACTCTAACCTCGACTCTAGTGATGCGGATGGCACGGGCACTGGAGGATCGGAGACTCCTCGTTGTCCGATCCAGACTCAGAGTCAGAACTAATGATGTTGACCTCATCGTGCGGACCAAAGGAAATGCGGCGACGCTGACGGGGCGGCCCTCCTTCCGAGGAACGGGAAGCACGACGCCTCAGCATCGGAGTAGCACGGGTGGGAAGGAGTGAGGCCCACTCAGCAGGAGTCTCACGGCGGCTGCCAGACGAGATGCCTGGCGGCACTAAGGAGCTAACTCGAATATCATGGGCAGGAGTAGGTGGAACTGGTGGTGCATATGGGGGTGGAGCAGAAGACTGGGGTGGAGGTGGCACGGGAGCAGCAAGGACTAATGCAGCCTGGAGACGGGACAGCTCCTCAGCCAGGGCTACAATCGTGCGATAGCTGGCGTTCACAAAGCGAGACAACACCACAATCGCACGGTCGCATGCCGGGTCTACGGAAGCAAATATGACTTGCCCCGTCGTAGGCGACACGGTGGGGTAGTGGAAGAAACCTGGATGAGTCTGCATCTCGACCTCGTGGAAGCGCAAGTCGGTAAGAGCCTCTACATCAGCAAACTCGATTGCCAGCTCTGGAGCAGAAGCCCTTCCGCCCTTGGTGGAGCGGGAGTAACTGCCAATCTCGGAGCTCGCAGTCAGGAAAGCCTTTGCGTGGTACTAGAACACGGACTCCGCTAGCTGCTCTCGGAACACCTGGTACTCTGGTTCGTCTCCTTTAGGGTACTGCCGGAGCCAAACATTCATGAGCAGTCCTGGAAAGGTATACGGTGCAGGCTCATAGTCGAAAAGGAACGGAACCGATGCCATCTACACTCACAAAATCGGAGGTTAGCTAAACCATGAATCATGATTTACGTCAATCAAGTGCAACAAACAATATGCAACAAGCAAATGCTTACTCAAGACTTTATGCAACTCGTTGAACTAGCGCGGCTAACTAGGGTGTCCTACAGTAAGCGTGGCTCTGATACCAAGCGTTGTGGCACCCCGATTCATAGAACCGGTTTACGAGTGTTTCCAACCCAGAGATCATGTCTTCTGGAAACACTCAAAACTTGATACAGAAACAAGCCAACTTTATTAATAGCGTCACGTACGAAGCTTACAATACTGGCGAGGCCAAAGCACCCTCGGTGCTGCAACACTATCTACATTATTTATGTAACATCAACATGGGCCTCGAAATGACCAAGTACTTCTACGGCGTAGCAGAATGTAGCGGCGACTCCACACACAAGGACACTGTTGTGGACACTTCCTAGAACGAACCATCGGGACCTCCGTCTGCGGCTTCTCCTGCATCTGGCATGGTACGCCAGGTGAGTACTTTGAATGTACTCGCAAGCTCACAATAACCAAGTAATGCAGCAAACATAGCATAACAACCATAGTCATGTATCAAATGAACCAAATATCAACTTACTGTCTTCGGGGTTGTCCAACAACCCTCGAGTTACTTACGATCCCAACGGATCCCTGTCACATCACGTGGTTACCAGACAACCCATCAAATAGTCTTCTCTCGGCTAGTATGATACCAACATCCTCTGATGTTCTCGTGAGACGAGTTCTTCCAACATTACTATCATAGACACGGTTGATCACTTGTTGAGGTCTGTTCCGGTTGTCCATTACCATGGACATGGCTATTCGAATAGATTTGACACTCTACAGAGGTTGCACACTTTACCCACACTCTGGAGTACTGACCTCGTGATCCCATTCGGGTGGACCAGCATTACTCCACTAGACTTTCCTGAACTGCGATCCTCTCATCGTACCTCCGGCAACCACTCCCTCTCTAGAGTCCTGCCCTGCGTGGCCCTGTGTCCTCACGACACCTGCCGGCGTCGTGGCCAAACTAAACTTGTCCCAATCGGCGGCGGGCCCTATCATCTCAACTGGGCTCGCAGGGTTATCACCGCCTACCTGATCAGCGTAGCACGCGTGCATAACCCTCCCTCTTTGTAGGTACCGGTGAGAGCGATCACGTGATCAGCTCAAGTCACGGTCGTCCCATACCGGCAAAATGTGGTCGTACGATAATGCCCGGACAGGTGACTCCGATCACACTCAAGAATCATAGTAGTAGATATATATCACCACTAACTAAATAAGCAAACTTTAATGATTAAAAGAATAACCATCATCCTTATCATTAACATGAAGATATATGCCATGATATGCAATGCTTGCACCATATGGAAATAATTGCTTGCCTTGGTCAGTGGGGTTGTTCAAATACTCCTGATCTCCAAAGTTTCCTTCTGAAATCATATTGAAAATGGCAAAAGGAAGGAAAAGTCATTTAATATCCTTTTATTAACCAGAAATTCTATGTGTGTGGGAAAAATACCAAAATTTACTTGGTTGTAAAGAATTTCAATACCAACCCAATGCAAAAAAGAATCAAGTGATTTGGACTTGTGGATAAAAAGTTATAAGCATTCAAAGTTTCAGTTAAAAACTGAAAATATAAAAAGAAAAAGGAAATCCTGGGGAGGGCCACGTCGAAGGCGTAAAGTGGAGGCGTCCCTCCACTTAACGCTTCAGCCGTGGGCCGTAGTTCCTGGCAGGTGGGACCTGCCTGATTTAAACAGAGAGGAGGGGAGGGAGATAGAGGCGAGACGGCCGGCCGGCGATGGTCGCCGGTGATAGAGACGTCGATGACGCCAGGGAATGGGCGGAATGGAACGGGTAGTCCACGGCGATCACGTACGTACCCGTAGCTTGGCTAGAGGTGGACAAACAGGTCGTCCCCTTCTTCTCCGGCGGCGGCAGCTTCCGGTGATCGTTGGAGACGATGTTCCACGGAGGAATGGGCTAGGGCGACAGGTCGAGGAGCACCAGCAGGACTCACTGAACCTGTCGGAGGGATCAATTTGGCTCTGGGGATAGGGGAGAAGGCTGTCGACGGAGAGGGGGCGACGGCAGAACTCCGGTGATGCTCCGAGGCCAGAGGGCCTCCAGGCCTTGGCTCACTCTTCGGGGGCTCGATCTAGATGAGCAGGAGGGGGATGGAGAGCTCGGAGGGGTCGGGCTCCTCCTTAAATAGGCCAACGACGAGCTCGGTCGATCTCTCCTGAAGCGGTGAAGATAAGCTCGGGCACGGTCGCTGGAGCGTTGAGCTGGTCGTCGCGGAGCGCATGGAGGTGACCAAGGAGGGCAAAGACGCGATGGGATGGGTCCTGGCCATAAATGGCTTGCGGACGGGCACAATGGCCGAAGGCGACAATTCGTCCCTGTGTCGGAGCTTGGCCGGGAGCGGCGGCGGCGCTCTCCGGCGGCCCAGCACCTTCCAGGGGTACCATGCTTCTGCCAGGGGGTTCACCGATGCTCAGGACAAGGAGGGGACAGAGTGTGACCGCTCGGGACGGCTCGACTGTTACTACGGCTGCGCAGAGCGCGCTCTGTGGCATGCCAGTGCCATGGTCACCATGGTTGTGGCTATCATGGTGCCACACCAGCCTAGCCACCTTGTCCCTAACGTCGACAGACCCTCGATTAGTCACTGACCATTGCTGGCTTGATCACTCAACATCACCATCGACTTGGAACATCAAAAACAGCTTCTGACAGCAAAGTTTGGGAGGTTCTGGAGCTCAATTGGATAAGTATTAGATCAAGAGGTGATGTCTGGTGGATTCAGCATAGGAAAGACTCCAAACTGGCAAAATTTGGCAAGGATTGGAGATCAAATGGATATAGTTTCCTTTGTAAAGCACCTTTCTGGTCCAGAATACAAATGAGCTCATAGCACTCATTTGAAAGCATCGCTACCAGTGAGGTTTGGTACGAAAGTGTCATTTGGCAATGCACACATGCTCAAAAAAAATTCAGCTCCATTGTGCACTCCTAGCTAGCACTTCCTTCACAAGGGTTCACTGTTGACAGAAACTTAGCAGAGTTGTTTTGCTCAAAATTTGTATTGGACCATGGGATGTGTTTACATATTGGAACTATATATGATCCCTAGTAACTACACGAATTTATTGGGAATTTTTCACAGCAAGAATCATAGGGTTGCTTCACAAAGGGGTAATTCTGGTTAGATAATAAATAATTATTCTGGCCATAATTATCCATTGGGCAAAGGAATATTTTTGCATATTCTGAAATCATATGGCAATGAGAAGATGCAGTAAAAAATTTGGGGCTTAAAGCTCATCCAAGCTATGGGTTGCTTTACAACCCATAGGGTTGCCATAATTCCCAAAAATAGGAAAAGAAATTGTTTAGGCAAATAAAATATTGCAAATAAATCCCAGAAACATTTTGGCAAGATAAAAAGGTTTTGGAGTGGTTGGTGGCAAGAAATCAAGGGTTGAGGGTCCCTCTTGGTTGAAGTGGTTTGAAAAACCCATCAACTTGCCCCTGGAACTCCAAATATTTTAAAAAGAAAAAGTTTGAAATATCAGGGTGTTACATAATATAAAATGGTAAATTAATTATCCAAAAGGATACTAGAATGATAATATATCAGCATGAAACAATCAAAAATCATAAATACGTTGGTTACGTATGAACGACATGCCAATTTGTGGACCCGCGTGGTTTGTTACTTGAATCGGTGCATACTAGAGGTTAATTTGACCAAGGTTGGTATAGTCGTCTCATTGCTTGGTATGATATAGTTCATCTTGAGATTAGAGATAGAAGTTTGAGCGCATACATACATACATGTATATATATATATATATATATATATATGTATGTATGTATATATATATATATATATATATATATATATATACATAGATGAATCATCGACCCTCCCACTTAAACCGGCGCATATATACTGCGGGTCCTTTACCTCTATACTTGTACTTTCTTGTTTGCGAGGATCTACATGTGCATGTGTCATATCAAAGTTGTGTATATTTGGTATTTAAACATCCCACACCATACTTTCATACATACGCCCTGTGGATATAGCTTGAAGCGGAAATGATGTGTTGTTATGGACGACACACACCATCCGTGTGTCCATGTGGCATATCACTTTAATTAGTTGGCATCAAGAGAGTAATATACTATACATCACATATATCCACCCTCTCGATCGATGGCTCCAAGTCGGTGGGGTAAGGGGTATGTAATTTGACCAAGCTATAGCTGTAGGTATTGGTTTGTTTCTGTTAGGATATGGTACATATATAGGTCGCGTTGTTGATATGCCCTCTCAACGGCTCGAAGCATGTGTGTGGGGGGTGGGGTGGGGGAGGGGGAGGGGCAACACAATGGTACATATATACACGAAACCTATTCATGAGGTCGGGTACTATGTATTGTTCGACTTTTGAGAGGCATATGTGCCACATCAAAAAATTATGCACACATGGTATCGAAATATCACACCACCTTAATTAATTAGTTGAGCCACACATAGGTGGTTGCGGTCTCACCCATCTCGTAAAGTTTCCGAGACGTGCCCATGAGTTGGCTTGCATAGTCTACACTGAGAACTAAAACAGGGGGAGGGTGATCATGATGTATTTCTATTGGTTTTGTGTTACGACTGGGTGAAATTGCAGTCCTAGTATAAGTGTGTACGTTACGTCGACTCGAAATGGGGGGTGCATAAGCCAAATTACCGTGTGCTCTGCGAGGCATTGTGTGTCACATGAAAGTTGTGCATTCTGTATTTGAACACCACGACAACCTTTCCATACATACATTTGGTCCACATGAACGTGTGTTTGTTCTATGACCCTAGATTTATCGCCTTCATTTTCCAATGTTGTTATATAATTGGCAGAAGAGTCTTTTTTGAAACTTAAATAGCATACGAGTCGGATGAGATAACTGTTTACGATTGTGTATGAAGTAGACATGGTTCCCGCATGCTAACTGTGTGCAACGCCCGTGGTTGTCACGTAACTAAAATCCACCTTTGCACCAACCCGCCTAGAGAAATCTTAAAAATAGCTAACCACCTTGATCAATTGAAAATTTTATGGTTCCACGGGTTTTTCTTTTTGAATTGCACACACGTATTATGTTCGGGCCATGTGCGAAGTTTGTTCTTCCGGTTTCATTTCATACAAATTTCAGTTATCCTCGCTTTTCATCCCCTCCAAGTAAAATTTACAGTAGTCACATCATTTCCTCAAACACCACCTAGGCCCCTCCTACCCCCCCACCCCCACACCAGTCCCTCGCTCGAATCCTAGCTACCTCGCCGTCTTTGCCGCCGCCCCCAACCCCTCTCTACTTCCACAGTCAACCTCTCCTGCTCTTGCCGTGCAGGATACCAACCCATTTATGTACCCTCATCGCCCTGAGTTTCTTACATGGCGCCTGCTAAACACGCCCTTCCTCATAGATCCGCATCCCCCACCACAGATCGTCGCAGCCTAATCCCAGCTATACTTTGAGCCGGATCAAGGAGCGAATGACCAAAAGGAGGTATATCGCGGCCTTTCCGCTGGACGATGGCGAGCTAGCCGCCGAGGCTGTCGGGGAAGCTCACTACAATGACGAGGTGACCGCCGTGACCATTGGGGAAGCTAACTACGATGATGAGGTGGCCAGCGAGGTCGTCGAGGAAGCTGACTACGATGACGAGGTGGCGTCCAAGGCCGCCAGGAAATCTAATGAGTACGGGGCTGTAAGATAGCGGGTTCCCGTATGGATGCATATCGACGCACCCGGCTACGATATTAATCTCGTCGATAGTGATGGCCTGTCATGGGCTATGTCATGGGTTAAGTGGCCCACCCCCAACCTCTCGGGTTCAACCCCCATCGACCACACGCAAGGCCCAACCACTGATCTTCTCTGCTTCGTTGTCAAGAATTTGCCTTCCTTCATTGCCATCGAGCCCCTTTTGTCATTTCTGACGGACACGTTCTATGACGGTGGCTCAGCATCGTCAGATGCCAAGTCAGCCCTTATCGACGACGTCGATGCCGAAAAGGGCACCCTATTCGTCTCTTCTAAGGGGAAAGACCCCATGTGTGACATCAAGGAGGGCACCCTCCATCTGTGCTCTTCCAAGGGGAATGATCCCATCTATGACAACGAAGAGCACACTCAGAATCCGTGCTCTTCTAATGGGAATGGGCCCATCTGTGACAGGTGAGGAAACCCATGTCATGTTAAAAAATTCACTCATGCTAAATGTATGGACTCTGTAGTTGAATTTCATCAATACCTGTTTTCAACAGCCATATTTGGTTCCTGTTAAACCTGGTGCAGTTAACATGTGCATTGTTTATTTCAGTTCTTTCGCGTGTGTTGTTCATTTATACACATGTTTAAGCACCATCTACGTTCTATGCAATTTCAACAGTACACTACAAATAACTATTTTTGGTTTCTATCAAGCGTGTTGTAGTGAGCATATGCCTTGTTTAACTATTATTCCTAGCTCGGTTGTTTGTAGTGGGCATATGTCCAGCTTCAATTGATATATAGTATACCTTGTTTATTTCAGTTATTCTCATTGTGAAGTTATATATGTGCAAGTATGTACTTTCTAGTTCAATTTCATCATACCAGTTTCAACGGTCATATGTGGTTCCTGTTAAGCTTGGTGTAGTTAACACACCCACTTTTTATTTTAGTTTTTTCACAATGTGATGTTCATTTATAAAATTTGATGTTTAAGCACCAACTACATTCTATGCAATTTCAAGGGTACCACAATGAATGACTATATCTCGTTGTCGTTAAGCTTTTTTTAGTGTGCACATGCCTTTCCATTTTTATGTATTTTTACGTAAAAATAACTAGTGTGCTTAAACATGCACAACACCGGTTTGAATGACTGTATTTTGTTGTTGTTAAATTCTAAGCATATTGCAGTTAACACACATCTCCACTTCTTATTTTCTTAGCTAGCGTGCTTAAACCTGCACACTAAAGCTGCCATTTTGGGATCATGTTGTTTACCATGCATATATTTGGTTGATGTTTAGCCTGTCAGTACTTAAGATGCCTTTCGATGTACTTACCCGGGACAATATTGGGAACGGCTATTGTTTTCCATCGAGGTTAGTTTCATCACATGGCTTATATATATACTCCATCCACCCCATAGTATAAAATGTTAATACATCCAATATGGGAGTATTCTGGATGTAGTAAGATCTTATATACTAGGACAGAAAATATTGTACTACGTCATTGTGCAATTCCAGTTTACCTGCTAATACTAACTTGTTGCTTCTAGGTATATATGTCACTGGTAAAGATCCGCGCTTCAACCCTTTTTGCATATGGACAATAAGATATTCATGAACCATCATCAAGTGAGGAAACTAATAAAGGTTGTTAATAATGGGACAAAATATTGAAATGAAACTATTTCTTTACATCTTATCCAAGACAACAGTGAACTGTAGGATGGTAACTATGAACTTTGTACCCTTTTTCTTACTATCCACAATGAGTTGTTAGCTTACAAAATTTACAATGTCTGAATCTTTTTTTGTTTGTAGTGGTTTTCAAAGCATTTTACTCAATATTACCTCTCAAACTACATGATTGATGTACGTCCAACTAAAGTGTATCTACGAGGCCATGATGACTACCTAGATGTATCATCAAGATAGTGAAGGATGGGTGGTCCGCCATCACAAGGGGCTGGCCTAGAGTCGTTTGTGCATTCTGCATTGCGAAGGACACAATATGGGCATTCCGCTTCACCTTGTACAACTACGAGAATGTCTTTCACCTCTTTCTTTATCGTATTTAATACAAGTATGTAACCGTGGTTCATCATTCTTTATCTGTTAATGTAATTATTATTTCTTGGTGTAATTCTTGAACATATTTACCTATGAAGGGAATAATGCATTGGTTGTTGAACATATGTATAAATAAGATGGATATCAAAAATATTATAGCCTACTTTCAAATTCAAAGCCTACAGAGTTTTAAATTGTGGAGATTGAAATAGCAGAATAATAAGCTCCGTGGGTCATTACACCGCACATAGTTTGTAAAGTAGAACGTGTGTTATATACCTCATTATTTGACACATTTCAGATAGAGAAACCGTGTGCGACAATCCACACAATTGCCATATGCGACAGTTAAGCAGACATAAATGTTTTCTAATTGTCTCCTAATCATACATGATTTATAATGTTTAACTATTTGTTATGTTATATGTATTCGATACGAGTATGACAGTTGGAGCATTTGGGAATCTTGGTATATCGCAAATGACGCGGTAGGACAAAATGTGTGTGATTGTCTCCTTATCATACACGCTTTACAATTATGAACTATTTGCGATTCGCTACACATCGAAAACCATGCGCTACAGAATAGCGTGTGCGGTGTTAGTGTGATCTCACACGAGTTGCAAGGATGGGTTGTATGGAAAGTATTCCATATCTCAAACGGTTGACCTGTGACTCTCATTTGTGATAGATGCGGACATCTCATACGTTTAGTTTTGCCAAACGTTTGTGTTCATTGGTCTTCATCGTCGACGGGTTTTCCGTGTCTGTGTGGGATGTAACCCCGCCACCCTATCGCCGACACACGCAAGGCAACAGTTTAACACTACGTCGCGGAAAGGGGTTAAAATTGTTTGTATAGCATGTCGCTACACCAGTGGTTGATGGCAAAGTCTTTACCATTTGTCCGAAGAAAAAATGATGCCAATGTAGCCTTTGCCAACTTTCACTTTGCAGTCTGACCTTTCCATCAGCAACCTGACGGAAAAATCTTTGCCCTCGTGTTTTCGTTCTTTGTCGTTTGCATCCCACAGATGGAAAATTACATGATTCTTGTAGTGTACATGGCGGGTTATCTCATTCTAACCATCCTTAAGAACTAAGGTTTGTGTATGTTATCCAAGACAAGATACTACCACACACTGGGTTCCGGTAACTCGGCCCCTCTCTGCTTATTAATCACCTTGATCTATGTCAAGGAGTTGCAACTAGTTTCTCGTGTTTGTAGGAAAAGTGTTGGTGGTTGATACGTCTCCAACTTATCTATAATTTTTGATGATTCCATGCTATTATCTTGTCAACTTTGGATGTTTTATACGCATGATTATGCTATTTTATATCTTTTTTGGGACTAACCTATTAACTCAGTGCCAAGTGCCAATTTCTGTTTTTTCCGTGTTTTTTGACCCTTTTTCAGACGGAGTACAAATGGAATGAAACTTTACGATTAATTTTTTGGACCAAAAGAGACCCCCGAAGCTTTGGAAGAAGGCCAGAAGAGCCACGAGGGAGTCACAAGCCCTGAGGCCGCCACCACCCCCCTAGGTGGCACCTACCAGGCTTGTGACCTCCTCGTGGGCCCAACCGACGTAATTCCACCGCCATAAATTCCTATAAATTCAGAAACCCCCAAAAAGAAACCTAGGTCGGGAGTTCCGTCGCCGCAAGTCTCTATAGCCACAAAAAAATCTGGAGCCCGTTCCGGCACCCTACCGGAGGGGGAATCCATCTCCGGTGGCCATCTTCATCATCCCGGCGATCTCCATGACAAGGAGGGAGTAGTTCTCCCTCGGGGCTGAGGGTATGTACCAGTAGCTATGTGTTTGATCTCTCTCTCTCTCTCGTGTTTTTGAGATGTCTTGATCTCGATGTACCATGGGGTTTTCTACTATAGTTGGATCTTATGATGTTCTTCTCACTCTCCCTCTTGTAATGAATTGAGTTTCCCCTTTGGAGTTATCTTATCGGATTGAGTCTTTGAGAACACTTGATGTATGTCTTGCACGTGTCTATCTGCTGTGATGAACTTGCGGGTTTGTGACATTTGGAACCTATGCATATGGGTTGCCACACGTTTGATTCATGTGAGTACTCGATGTATGTTTTGGTGATCAACTTGCGGGTTCATGACATTGGGAACCTATGCATAGGGGTTGGCACACGTTTTGACTCTCCGGTAGAAACTTTGGGGCACTCTTTGAAATACTATGAATAGATGATTCTGAGATTATGTGATGCATATCATATAATCATGCCCACGGATACTTGAGGTGACAATGGAGTATCTAGGTGACATTAGGGTCTTGGTTGATATGTATCTTAAGGTGTTATTCTAGTACGAACTCTACGATACATCGAACGGAAAGAATAGCTTCATGTTATTTTACTACGGACTATTGAATAGATCGATCAGAAAGAATAACTTTGTGGTCGTTTCGTACCCGATAATAATCTCTTCGTTTGTTCTCTGCTATTAGTGACTTTGGAGTGACTCTTTGTTGCATGTTGAGGGCTAGTTATATGATCCAATTTTGTTATCTTTGTTGAGAGAAATTCACTAGTGAAAGTATGAACCCTAGGCCTTGTTTCCACGCATTGCAATACCGTTCGTGCTCACTTTTACCATTTGTTACCTTGCTATTTTTGTAATTTCAGATTATAAAAACCTATATCTACCATCCATATTGCACTTCTATCACCATCTCTTCGCCGAGCTAGTGCACCTATACAACTTACCATTGTATTAGGTGTGTTGGGGACACAAGAGACTCTTTGTTATTTGGTTGCAGGGTTGCTTGAGAGAGACCATCTTCATCCTACGCCTCCTGCGGATTGATAAACCTTAGGTCACCCACTTGAGGGAAATTTGCTACTGTCCTACAACCCTCTGCACTTGGAGGCCCAACAACGTCTACAAGGAGAAGGTTGCGTAGTAGACATCAAGCTCTTTTCTGGCGCCGTTGCCGGGGAGGCTAGGTAAGCGGCACTCACCTCCCGTCAACGAAGCTCTTTTCTGGCGCTGTTGCCGGGGAGGTTAGAGCTTGAAGGTATATCTTTAGATCTTGCAATCAAATCTTTTTGTTTCTTCTTCTTTCGCTAGAAAACACAAAAAAATGGAATTGAGGATGCCTCATATGCTCCATCTTTTCAATGTCTTTCATGAGCATGATGGGAAGGAAAATTATGCTCAAGTGCTGAAAGAAGAATTACATAGAATGCTTGAAACAAAATATGTGAAGGATGAGCATGATTGCAATATTTTTAGCATGAATTCTTTTAATACCCATGATGCTAATGATATGCAAAGCCACAAGCTTGGGGATGCTATATTTGATGAAGATGATCTTCTTAGTTCTTCCACTTTGAATGATCAAAATTATTTTGATGAAAGCATGCCCCCTATCTATGATGATTATTGTGAGGATACTTATGCTTTAAAGAACAGGGATGATAAAACTTGTCATACTCTCTACAACTCCTTTGCTAAACCTTGCTTTTTCATTGTGGACACAATTTGTAGTGCTCAAGTCTTTTACGATACTCCCACTACTATTCTTGAGAATAGATTTCCTTATGTGGAGAGTAGTAAAATTCCTATGCTTGTAGATCATGAAAAGAAAGTCTCAGGTGCTGGTTATATTGTTGAATTCATTCTTGATGCTACTGAAAATTACTATGAGGGAGGATCATATGCTTCTACTTATTGCAATAGTATCAAGCTTCCTCTCCATATGTTGAAATTTTTGAAGCTATGCTTGTTTTGCCTTCCTATGCTAGTTGATTCTTGCTCCAATAAATTGTTTGATCACAAAATACCTATGCATAGGAAGTGGGTTAGACTTAAATGTGCTAGCCATTTGCTCCATGATGCTCTCTTTGTGTTTCAATCCTTACCTTTTATGTGAGCATCATTGAAATCAATGCCTAGCTAAGGGCGTTAAACGATAGCGCTTGTTGGGAGGCAACCCAATGAATAATTTTTTCTTTGCTTTTTTGCTTCCTGTTTTGTTTTCTCCACACCATCATAATTCTGTTATGATTGTGTATTTTGTGTTTCTTTTTGTGTTTGTGCCAAGCAAAACCGTTATGATTAGTCTTGGTGATGATTGTTTGATCATGCTGGAAAAAGACAGAAACTTTCTGCTCACGAAAAGAATTTTCATTTTTATTCTGTAAGATATTTTGAGTTGATTCTTTTTCCTGATGATTTCTATGCAATTTCTTCATACTGTCGTAATTGTTCAGATTTTTTGAAGTAGCAGAAGTATACAAGTATACAGATTGCTACACACTGGTCTGCTGTTAACACATTCTGTTTTTGTTGAGTTGGTTGCTTATTTTGATGAAACTATGGATAGTATCGGAGGGTACTAGCCATGGAAAAGTGAAAATACAGCAACCCAACACCAACATAAGTAGAACTTAAGTTTGCTAGAGTACCTAAGGAAGTGGTGATTTGCTTTCTTATACTAATGATATCACGAGTTTCTGTTTAAGTTTTGTGTTGTGAAGTTTTCAAGTTCTGGGTGAAGTTCTTATGGACAAAGAGATAAAGAGTGGCAAGAGCTCAAGCTTGGGGATGCCCAAGGCACCCCAAGTTGACTCAAGGATGCTGAAAAAGCCTAAGCTTGGAGATGCCTCGGGAAGGCATCCCCTCTTTCGTCTTCAATCCATCGGTAATGTTACTTGGAGCTATATTTTTATTCACCACATGATATGTGTTTTGTTTGGAGCGTCTTGTATCGTAGGAGTCTTTTATTTTTGTTGTGTCACAATATTCCTTGATGCACACCTAGAGAGAGAGACATGCACTCACCGTGATTTTGTCGAGTTTCACTTATATCCTTTGAGTTAGGCAATTCAGCTCACATGTGTTTGACTTATCTCATTAGAGCTAGTTGATTTTGCTCTATGTGCTTCACTTATATCTTTTAGAGCACAGCGTTGCGTGACTTGGTAGTTGGCTTATGCTATGAAAGTAGTCCCAAAAGTGGTAGTTATCCAAAGGGATACGAAAACTTTCATCTTCATGTGCATTGAGTAGAAAGAGAAGCTTGATTCCTCTCAATTAGTTTTGAGATGTGGTTGTGGTAGTATTTAAGTTATGTTAGTATGGTGTTGTGAATCTAGAGATACTTGTGTTGAAGTTAGTGATTCCCGTAGCATGCACGTATGGTGAACCGCTATGTGATGAAATTTGAGCATGATTAGTTTATTGATTGTCATCCTTTGTGTAGCGGTCGGGATCGCGCGATGGTTTATACCTACCAACCCTTCCCCTAGGAGTATGCGTTGAATGCTTTGTTTCGATTACTAATAAAACTTTTGCAACAAGTATATGAGTTCTTATTGACTAATGTTGAGTCCATGGTTTAGATGCACTTTCACCTTCCACCATCACTATCTTCTTTAGTACCGTGCAACTTTCGCCGGTGCATAAACCTACCATATAGCCTCCGTCAAAACAGCCACCATACCTACCTACTATGGCATTTTCAAAGCCATTCCGAGATATATTGCCATGCAACTACCACCATGACATGTGCCACCACTTCTACATTGCCATTGCATGATTATAAGATAGCTAGCATGATGTTTCCATTGATGTCTATGGCATGCTAGATCATTGTCACGGTACACTACCGAAGGCATTCCATATAGAGTCATCATTGCTCTAAGTTTTGAGTTGTAAGTGTGATGATCATCATTGATGGAGCATTGTCCCATGTGAGGAAATAAAAGAGGCCAGCGAAGCCCATTTACAAAAAGAGGCCAAAGATGCCCACCAAAATAAATAAATAAATAAAATAGGCCAAAGAGCCCACCAAAAAAATGAGAGAAAAAGAGAGAAGGGACAATGCTACTATCTCCTTTCCACACTTGTGCTTCATATTAAGCACCATGGTCTTCATGATTGAGAGTCTCTCATTTTGTCACCACCATATAGCTAGTGGGAAATTTTCATTATATAACTTGGCTTGTATATTCCTATGATGGGCTTCCTCAAAATTTCCCTAGGTCTTCGTGAGCAAGCAACTTGGATGCACACCCACTAGTTTTCCTTAAGAGCTTTCACATACTCATAGCTCTAGTGCATCTCTTGCATGGCAATCCCTACTCATTCAGATTGATATCTATTGATAACCATCTCCATAGCTCATTGATATGCCTAGTCAATGTGAGCATCTTCTCCTTTTTTGTCTCACAACCTCCACCACTCCATGGCACCTATAGTGCTATAACCATGGCTCACGCTCATGTATTGCGTGAGAGTTGAAAAAGTTTGAGAAAGTAAAGGTGTGAAAACAATTACTTGGCTAATACCAAGGTTGTCCATGATTTAAATTCGTTGTTCAAGGATGATAGAGCATAGCCAGACTATATGATTTCGTAGGGATAACTTCCTTTTTGGCATTGTTATTTTGAAAGTTCATGATTACCTTGCTAGTTTGCTGGAAGTATTATTGTCTCCATCTCAATAGAAAACTATTGTTTTGAATCTAACGGATCTGAACATTCATGTCACGTGAGAGAAGTTACAAAGGACAACTATGCTAGGTAGCATGCAACAACAAAAATTCATTCTTTATCACTTCCCTACTCGAGGACGAGCAGGAGTTAAGCTTGGGGATGCTTGATACGTCTCCAACGTATCTATAATTTTTTATGGTTCCATGCCATTATCTTGTCAACTTTGGATGTTTTATATGCATGATTATGCTATTTTATATATTTTTTGGGACTAACCTATTAACTCAGTGCCAAGTGCTAGTTTCTGTTTTTTCCGTGTTTTTACCCTTTTTCAGACGGAGTCCAAATGGAATGAAACTTTACGATGATTGTTTTGGACCAAAAGAGACCCCCAAAGCTTTGGAAGAAGGCCAGAAGAGCCACGAGGGAGTCACAAGCCCTGAGGCCGCCACCACCCCCTAGGTGGCGCCTACCAGGCTTGTGACCTCCTCGTGGGCCCAACCGACGTAATTCCACCGCCATAAATTCCTATAAAATCAGAAACCCCCAAAAAGAAACCTATATCGGGAGTTCCGCTGCCGCAAGCCTCTATAGCCACAAAAAACCAATTTGGAACCCGTTCCGGCACCCTGCCGGAGGGGGAATCCATCTCCGCTGGCAATCTTCATCATCCCGGCGATCTTCATGACGAGGAGGGAGTAGTTCTCCCTCGGGGCTGAGGGTATGTACCAGTAGCTATGTGTTTGATCTCTCTCTCTCTCTCTCGTGTTCTTGAGATGTCTTGATCTCGATGTACCATGGGCTTTGCTACTATAGTTGGATCTTATGATGTTCTTCCCCCTCTCCCTCTTGTAATGAACTGAGTTTCCCCTTTGGAGTTATCTTATCGGATTGAGTCTTTGAGAACACTTGATGTATGTCTTGCACGTGTCTATCTACTGTGATCAACTTGTGGGTTTGTGACATTTGGAACCTATGCATATGGGTTGGCACACGTTTGATTCATGTGAGTACTCGATGTATGATTTGGTGATCAACTTGAGGGTTCGTGACATTGGAAACCTATGCATAGTGGTTGGCACACGTTTTGACTCTTCGGTAGAAACTTTAGGGCAAGCTTTGAAGTTTTATGTGTTGGTTGAATAGATGATCCTGAGATTATGTGATGCTTATCGTGTAATCATGCCCGCGGATACTTGAGGTGACAATGGAGTATCTAGGTGACAATAGGGTCTTGGTTGATATGTATCTTAAGGTGTTATTCTAGTACGAACTCTATGATGGATCGAACGGAAAGAATAGCTTCGTGTTATTTTACTACAGACTCTTGAATAGATCGATCAGAAAGAATAACTTTGTGGTGGTTTCATACCCGACAATAATCTCTTCGTTTGTTCTCTCCTATTAGTGACTTTGGAGTGACTCTTTGTTGCATGTTGAGCACTAGTTATATGATCCAATTTTGTTATCTTTGTTGAGAGAAATTCACTAGTGAAAGTATGAACCCTAGGCCTTGTTTCCACGCATTGCAATACTGTTTGTGCTCACTTTTACCATTTGTTACCTTGCTGTTTTTGTAATTTCAGATTACAAAAACCTATATCTACCATCCATATTGCACTTGTATCACCATCTCTTCGCCGAACTAGTACACCTATACAACTTACCATTGTATTAGGTGTGTTGGGGACACAAGAGACTCTTTGTTATTTGGTTGCAGGGTTGCTTGAGAGAGACCATCTTCATCCTACGCCTCCCGCGGATTGATAAACATTAGGTCACCCACTTGAGGGAAAATTGCTACTGTCCTACAAACCTCTGCACTTGGAGGTCCAACAACGTCTACAAGGAGAAGGTTGCGTAGTAGACATCAGTGGTCATGTTTAGCATTGCCCGACGGGCTGGGCTTTTGTACGGTAGATGCACAGTGGCATGGTGTACCAAGGGCACCTGAATGGTGGGCTTGTGGAACCCTCCACATATCGTTTGGGGCCCTAGAGGAAACTTCGGCTGGATTTCCTTGCGGGTTCGATCTCAAATAGGTGGTAAATTAACCCGGACTAGGGTCTTATGTGATTAACAATCGTGGCGGATGCCCACGCTAGTGCTTCTGCTTGAAGGTTGTTGAGATGCATGACGTGCATATGGTGATAAGTGGTGAGAGTGTGTGTGAAGAAGTACATCCATACAGAGTTATATGGTCTGTTCGAATAGTCGCGTCCTCGGATATGGACTACTTCGAAAGCTTATATGGTTCATAGACAATTTCAAATGGATACTTCAAAATGTGGAACATAAGTGTGAGTGTTATGGATGGCCCTCTCGTAGGAAGACGGGATAGGATCCATAGTGGTGTATTGATGTGGTGAATATATGGACTCGCGTGAGCTCTTTTACCCCAAAGGTACTACTGGTAGTCGTAGTATATGTTAACCAAGAATCAAAGTTGGCTTGTCGAAATAGACTCCACAACCCCCTTGTTGATAATGATGCATATGTGGATAGTTCTGAAGTAAGTCTTGTTGAGTACCTTTGTACTAACGATTTTCTTAATTTATGTTTTATAGAGGAGACCTTATTCTCACTAATGGTTTCTATGCGACGTTCGACGTTGACTGATTAGCTTGGGAATCCTAGACACAGGCTTCGCTCCTTTGGGAGGGTCGTTGTAGATTTCCAGGCTCCTCCAGCCACTTTTAGTAAATGTTTGTACTTGATACGTTTCCGTCGTATCTACTTTTCCGAAATCTTGTGCCCTTGTTTTGGACTCTAATTTGCATGATTTGAATGGAACTAACCCGCACTAACGTTGTTTTCAGCAGAATTGCCATGATGTTGTTTTCGCGCAGATATAAAAGTTCTCGGAATGAACTGAAAATTTACGAAGAATTTTTATGGAATTTATGAAAAATACTGGCGCAAGAATCACCGGAGGAGTTGGAGCGTGGAGCCCACAAGCCCACCAGGCGCCCCCTGGCCGCGCCTGGCAGGCTTGTGGAGACCACGACGCTCCACCGCCTCCAATCTCAGCTCTATTTAGTCCGTCTCGCCCGAAAAAAATCAATGGGAAGAGTTCATCGTGTTTTACCATACGGAGGCACCGCCACCTCCTGTTGTTCATCTAGAGGGCAGATCTGGAGTCCGTTCTGGGCTCCGGAGAGGGGAAATCGTCGCCATCATCATCATCAACCCTCCTTCATCTCCAATTCCATGATGCTCTTCACTGTTCGTGAGTAATCTCATCGTAGGCTTGCTGGACGGTGATGGGTTGGATGAGATCTATCATGTAATCGAGTTAGTTTTGACGGGGATTGATCCCTAGTATCCACTATGTTCTGAGATTGATGTTGCTACTACTTTGCCATGCTTAATGCTTGTCACTAGGGACCGAGTGCCATGATTTCAGATCTGAACCTATTATATTCTCGCCAATATATGTGTGTTCTTGATCCTATCTTACAAGTTGTAGTCACCTACTATGTGTTATGACCCAGCAACCCCGGAGTGACAATAGCCGGAACCACTCCCGGAGATGACCATAGTATGAGGAGTTCATTTATTCACCAAGTGTTAATGCGTTGGTCCGGTTCTTTATTAAAAGGAGAACCTTAATATCCCGTAGTTTCCATTAGGACCCCGCTGCCATGGGAGGGATGGATAATAGATGTCATGCAAGTTCTTTTCCCTAAGCACGTATGACTACATACGGAATACATGCCTACATTAGATTGACGAACTGGATCTAGTTACATATCCCTCCGTGTTATAAATGTTGCATGATGAATAGCATACGGCATAATCATCCATCACCGATCCAATGCCTACGAGTCTTTTACTACTGGTCCTTGCTACGTTACTTTGCCGCTACTGTTGTTACTTTGCTGCTACTGGTTACTGTTGCTACTACTGCTATCACCCTACTTTGCAACTGATACTTTCCTGCAGATACTAAGTCTTTCAGGTGTGGTTGAATTGACAACTCAACTGCTAATACTTGATAATATTCTTTCGCTTCCCCTTGAGTCGAATCAACAAATTTCGGTTGAATACTCTACCCTCGAAAACTGTTGCGATCCCCTATACTTGTGGGTTATCAAGACCTTTTTTTGCGCCGTTGCCGGGGAAGCCACAGCTATATTCTCTGAGTCACTTGGGATTTACATCTGCTGGTCACTATGATGAATCTGATAGATCCAAGAACTATAGTCTTGCCCTCAACTACGAGGACAGGTAAGGAACTGTCATCTAGCTCTGCACTTGATTCATCGTCAGTTATGAGTAAGTTTGCGACATCACCTCCTGCTAGAAATCTTGATATATAGCATGTGCTTGATGATGCTACTTCTGCTACCCATGATGCTTATGATGATGCTATGCTTGATACTGCTTTGCCTGATGATGCTATGCTTGATACTGCTTTGCCTGATGATGATATGCTTGATACTGCTTTGCCGCTTGGTGCATTCCTTGATGCACAAATTGCTAGAGTTGGTGCTAGATGTGATGATACTTCTGAAACTGCTGATACTATTGAAGTAGAACCTTCTATTATGCCTGATATGCCTGAGCGTTATGTTATAGAGGGAGAGACAGCTGAGGCTTTTCTTGCGTGTAAGGATAGCTATGATGTTGAGAAATTACTGCGCAAGTGGAAAGAAAAATCTCTGAATGCTAGGATGAAATACGACCCGAAGTTTGCTACTTTTCCTATCTTTGTGACCAATAAGGATTATGAATTCTCTGTCGATCCTGAGTTAATCACTCTGGTCGAATCTGATCCTTTTCACGGTTATGAGTCTGAAACTGTCGTAGCACATCTTACCAAACTGCACGATATAGCCACCCTATTCACTAGGGAGGAAAAGATCCGCCACTACTATATCCTCAAATTGTTTCCTTTCTCGCTAAAGGATGATGCTAAGACTTGATTCACTTCTCTTGCTCCTGGTTGTGTGCGTAGCCCGCAGGATATGGTCTACTACTTCTGTGAAAAATATTTCCCTGTCCATTAGAAGCAAGCTGCCTTGTAGGAAATATACAACTTTGCACAAGCTGAAGAAGAGAGTCTCCCACAAGCTTGGGAGAGGCTTATCCAGCTATTGAATGCTTTTCCTGATCACCCTCTTGAGAAGAATGAAATACTTGATATCTTGTGGGAGTCCGGACATCCGAGAACTGCCGGATGTCCGGCCACTGTTAGACTTAAGTGACCCCAACGGTCACTTTCCCTTCTCCCCTATAAATACCCCCTCCCACTTTGTGAGAGGGTGCCCAACACAGCCATATTCTCATAAGAACACATTTCTACCTCACACACATTTGCTTACACCAAATCTTAGATCCCAAGAGCATTTGTGAGCCCCTTTTAGAGTTGTTCCAATCAAAAGATAGATCGTCTCCCTCTCCTTCTCTCAACCCAAGCTATTTGATATTTGAGCAAGTTTTGAGCATTCCCTCTTGGAGGTTGGGGACTCCTAGGCGGTAGGAGTTCTTCGGAGAGGAATCAATCCGTGTGATTACCCCCCGAAAAAGTTTGTGAGGGTTTGGAAGACACCTCAAAGGCTTACCACTAGTGGTTGAGAAATGCCTTCGTGGTGTTATCTCAAAGGGAGAATAGGGTGAGCCTTCGTGGTGTTGGTGTGCCTTCGTGGTAACATCCACATCTCTAACGGTGACTACCTTCCCTCCAAGGAAGTGAACATCGGGATACATCTTTGTCTCAGTGACCTTTGTTATCCTTAACCCTAACTCCTTACTTGTGGTTTACTTGTGTTACTTGAGCATACATACATTGCATATTGTTTGTGCTCATTATATTGTGTTGGCTATTTCTTTGTACAAGATTAATCGTTCAAGCATACCCTCTATATCCACACGTTCACACTTGCAGCTTCTGATATATCGTGTGCTATAGTGTGATCGAGTATCTTGTGTCGTCCACCTACTTGTCACGTGATATAGCTCAAGTAAGTTTGTGTAACTTGCTTGTGCTTGTTAGTAAATGTATTGTGTCCATCTTGGTAGATCTGTTGTTGATACACGTTGCGGTGCCTATTGCATTTAGGATTTGTGCTTGAAAAGTATCCTCTTAGTTTATTTTCGCATTAGGTTTAAGCCAAATCTGAAGAAGTTTTTAAATAGCCTATTCACCGCCCCCCCCCCCCCCCTCTAGGCGTCATCGTGGTCCTTTCAATTGGTATCAGAGCAAGGTCTCTCTTTAATTAGGTTTCACGACCTAGAGAGTATCGATGTCGACTATTGGATTAGTGCACAGTGACACCTTTGACTTTGATGGCACAAATTATACCCTATGGAGAATTCGTATGCTTCATCACTTTCCGGCCATGGGCCCAAATACTTTACGAATTGTTCTTGTAGGGATTGCCGACAAAAAGGATGATGCATCTTCATCTACTAATGAAATGTATCTTGATTGTCAGGCTTTTATTGCCATTCATCGAACCATAAGTCCTGAAGTGTTTAAGTCTATCTCGACTTGCAAGTCAGCTCATGAAGTTTGGACTAAACTTGAAGATATATATGGTGGGTCCAATCCTGATGAAGACGATATTATGATGAAGGAGTTGGTGCATGAGCTCTTCACTCTTTTCGATCATAAAGAGTCCACCACTACTTCCATATCCGATTGCTTTCACACCTCAGCATCTTCAATCTCACAAGGTAATGACATGGTGAGTGAAGAAATATATGTTGATGAAAATTGCATAGCCTCTATGGACACGAGCATATCTAGCACCACACATAGTGTAAATTATTGTGCTGATAGGTCATGCATTTCACCTAAAGATCCCTCGACAAATGTGTGTGGTGATATGCCTGCTTTCCCGTGTCCTCTTGATCAAAATATCTTTTTTCTCCCTAGTTGCTCTATGACTAATCATTTAAGGGAAATCAAGAAATATGAAGTACTTTTGACTAATGAAGAATCTGATTCACCAAAATAATCATCATCAACTCCTCTAGTTCACATGTGCCTCATGGCAAGAGGTAATAATGAGGTATCATCTTCCCTGTGCAATAATGATGATATTTGCGATGAGGATGATGATGATGACTTGACTGAAAATATCTATGTGATCAGTAAAATTCTTCATAAAGCTAAAAATAACGCTCTTCAAAGGTTCCAAGATGTTCTTGCTTACTTTGAAAATTGTAATGATTCACTTAATCATGAACAAGATAAAAGTGAACAACTTGAACATGACCTTGAGAAGAGTCATCAAGCATGTAGAGACTTAAGATCTTCAAAAGGAGAGATTGAAGTTGCTCATGATAAACTTAAAAAGGATTTTGAGGTCCTTCTCCTTGAATGCAATAATGTCAAGGGAGAGCTCACCAAAACCTCTAAGATCTATGAGGAGCTTCAATCTACTCATGAGAAGTCTCTATTTGCTACTTACTCCTCTCATATTGTTGATGATACTTGTACATCTAACTCTACCTCATTTGAACTATCAACATTGAAGGAGAATATTGAGCTACGTGCTCAACTTGATTTACTAACTAGCAATTATGGGAAGTTGGAAGAAAATCATGTAATGCTCACAAGCTCTCATGCCGATCTTCTAACATCCTATAATGTGCAAAAGTTAGCTCATGAGGCTATCATCACCAAGGTAACATCAAGTGAGCCTCATGTGGACAATGGCACTACTTCTAGTCAAAGTACTATATTTCCATGTGCTAGTCCTCGTAATTCGTCTACTCATAATGTTGCTACCTCGTGTGATGAATTACTTTCCTTGCCTTGTTGCTCTAACATTGAAGCTTACACTTCCTCTAGTACTTGCATTGATACTAACCGTGCACAGGAAATTGAAAAGCTCAAGGCCCAAGTCACTTCTTTGAAGAAAGACTTGGAACAGTGTCATGAAGGGATGTCCACACTCAACAACGTCCTGTGTGAGCAAACATCTCCGAATGACAAAAATGATGTTGGAGTAAACTCAAACAAGAACAAGAGGGGCCTAGAACAAGTCAAGAATTCGGCCAAAATCATTTGCTTCAAGTGCAAAGTTAAAGGGCACCATGTTAGATCTTGCCCTCTGAAGACGAAGTCTCAAAGTCACAAGCAACAAGGGAAGCGGCCAAAAACTCAATCACATATTCAGCTACAAGTTGAAGGAAGGCCTCTTTCCAATAAGACCCAAGCCAACACTCCCCGAGGTGAGAAATCAACTGGGAAGAAAGCAAAGGGTAGATGTTGCTACTTATGTCGTGAGAAGGTTCACGTCGCTTCGTCTTGCACAAGAGGTAACTTATCCAACCCAATCACTATTGATGATATCTATTCCCTTGGGAAGGTTAAGGTTGGCAATGTGTTTGCCAAGTTTGTTGGTACTCAAAATGGTGTCAAGAAAAGAACCATTTGGGTTTCCAAGCCTATTGTGATTAACCTCTTAGGACCCAACGTAGTTGGGGACCAACAAGCTCAAACTTGATCAATAGGTGACTATGGAGGACATTAGAGACTTGGATACATAATGAAGAATTAAGGGGTCTTCATCATTCATATTATCTCAAGCCAAGTCATTTGGATTATCGAGTTTCTATCTTATATCCAATGTGCCTCCTTACGTAACTTGTACTTAAACTGTTTACATTGTTAGGTGCTTGCCCCTTTGCATGTTGTGGTTTTGTACCTTGCATGCGTTTGTATATGTTGTTCTTCCAACTTGCTTATCTTGAGTAATCGAGTATGTGTATGTTGGTTTGCATATCATTTACATGTGAGTCTTGTATTGAGCCTTTTTGCATCTTGTTTGTATTTTTGTTGGTTCTTGTGAGAGATTAATGGATTATCCCATTGTGGGGGAGTGATGTGCTCTGCACACCTCACAATCCTATAAATGTGTATACATGGGGAATACCACTTAGTTTTGATATTTCAAGATTATCTAGTTTCTATGTGGTATGTCTTACTCATGAGAAATTCAAATTCTATATGGTACATTAATTATCTCTTGTTGGTTTATCACATTATGGGGGAGTAATATGCTATGTGCATATTACAAACCTAGAAAATGTGTACATTTGAGGTGTTGCCAGTTAGTGTTGATATTGTAAATTATCTTGTTCCTAGGTGGCATGTTAGCTCTACAAGTGTCATTTGCTTGCGTTTTATGGGTAAAGATGATCTTGGATATATTTGCGATCTACCAATGAGTATCACTTCCAAAATACTTCTTGTCCTTGACAATTGGTATTCTCATCATGTGATAGGAATTGCTAATCGTCTTTACATTGGATTTTGTGTTTCGTTTGTCTTCCTTGCCTCTTATGGATCAATTTTAACATGTCTAGTGTTTTTATAGATATAGAGAAAGTGATGATCCCATCTTGTGCATTTTTGTATTTAAATGCAAATTCTATATAATGCACGTCCCTTGGGGGAGCTGTCCTATTTTCTTTGGAACACTCCCTTTATTCACCCATCATAAAATCTTTTGATCCCCATCAAGTGTGTGTTGATGGGAGGCAAGTCTTGCTCTTCACGATGCTTTGTGCCATCATGAAAATTTGTCGAGGGCTTGGTGTGTTGGAACCTAGCTCTCTTTTGGAAATTAGATACCTCGTGTTTGTTTTTCCTTCAAATGGTTTCTTGTTTCCTTTTATTTGGCATGTGTCCATGGATATCTCATTCCTTGAGGTATCTTTTAATTGATATCCTTCAAGTGATAGTTCTTTTTGTTTAGGATCTTATTATCACTTGATACCTTGTCTTTTGGTGACTTATCAACTTTGTGTTGAGTTGATTCTTGAGAGTCTTGAGCATGCATATCTACTATATACAACTTCTTTTGCTTGCTTTCATTCTTTGACCTAATATATAGGGGAAACTCCACCTTTTCATAAATTGGCTAAAGTGTGCATGAAATTCAAATTCATATCTATATGCACATATGTAAGTGGAGTTTGTCCTATGTATTGCTGGTTTTCTAACACTTTGGTCCCAATGAGTTTGGGCACCATTTTGTTTGTTGTGCTGTTCCAGGAACAACTGGAGATGCATTGGATGCTCGGCTCACCTATAAGGAAGGTGTTGAGACCATGTGATTATTGGAGCCAAGTTAGGATGATCAAAGAAAAACTATCTACTCCATCAATCCAATGTTGTCTCGGTAACAAGTATCCACTTCATGCATTCTTTTCTTGCAAAGGCCCCAACCTGTCTTTTCTTTTCCAGGTTGCATCATGGCATGAATCTCTTGATTCGTTCTTGTAGTACTTGTTTTCTTTCTCAAAGCATCCGAACGATGATGTCTTACTACTAGTTGGGATGTCTTTGATGTTCGTTTGTTGGAAGTTCGTATTGTACAATAAGAAAATATTAGGCCTTGTGCTGCTTCCAAGGAAAAGATCTCATTGATATATTTATGACTTCCTTTTGGATATCTAGTTTGTTCCTTCTTGTAACCATTTCGTGTGTACATCCTTCTTTGTGGATATATATCATCATGATGTTCTTCTACTTAGAATCTTTTACACATGAGAGAAGTTACATCTCTAACTGATATCCTCTTTTCTTTCACGTCCACCGTCGCATTTCCTTTTTCAGTTTTTGGTGGCTTCGTGAAAGGATTTGTTTTGAGTGCGTATCTTATTTTCCTACATCTTGATGCACTCTTTGCCCGTGAAGATTATTTTTCCTCATGCTTGTCTTGATGAGGGTTTTGCCATTTCAATTAGTATCCCTCCTCTTGACAAGGTTCTTACTTCCTATCTTCGCAATGGATTGTCACAAGCGTTGGTTCTTATTTTGTTTATTAGTAAGCTTGTGAACCCATTTGCTAGTATGTGTGTGTGGGAATGATATGTCTTGCACTTTGTATCTCATTTCATCAAGACTATGTTGATGAGTAATGCTCATCCTTATCTTAGTCTTCTCAAGTGCTTTGCCATGACTCACGCACATTACTTTGGTTGAGCCTATTCTTAAGTTGCTTCTTTTACATGTTGCTCAACCATTTGTTTTGTGCAATTGATATGCTTATTGTCTCATCTATCTTCTTGCACTCGTTGTGTGTTTTTATTAATTTTGGGGGAGCAACGATCCTATTTTGTGCGCCTGTATCAAATACAAAAATCTCGCATTAGTGCACAAATCATGGGGAGCTTCTCTAGTTTTTGATAAAACACTCTGTTGCCTTTATCATAATATATTTTATTCATGTGGTTCGACGGACCATATGATTGTTTGTTCCATCTGGAATCTTTTGATTGCTTGCCTCTATTTTTTATGTCTTTGTGGCATACGATCCTTTTATTTGCAATCTTTGGGTCCTCAATATAGTTTGTTTTCTTCCAACTACTTATCATTGTATTTGTGTATTTCTCTGCACTCATTTGCTGAGAAGTACACACTTTTTGGAGGACCACCTACTATATTGGCTTTCTAAACTTTTCGTCCATTTTGGCAATCGATGCCAATGGGGGAGAAGTTTAGAGAGTTTACTTTGGATATGTTTAGAGGGTTTTGCTTTTATTGCGTAAGCATTTACATCTTGCACGCATGCATTATTGCTTTGTATGTGTGCGCTTGGTTATGCTTATTTCCTTATATAAACTCTCTTGAAGTGGTTGTCAACAATTACCAAAATGGGGGAGATTGTTAGAGCATATATCTCCATATGTGGTTTTGGTAATTGATGACAATTCCTATGGACTAATGGTTGCCTTAAGTTATATTTATAGGATTTTTCCATAGGCACTTCTTGAAGTCCATCTATTGGGTTCAGGGAGTTTATATGATGACCGAGATTGTATTCAAGGTATTATCCAAAGAATGGTTATAGAGACACTAGGTTGATCAAGATCTCAGACAAAGAGTAAATCAAGATGATCAACACAAAAAGCGTATAAGATGTACCGAGAGGGATCAAGTGATCCCATGGTATGGTGTGCTTCCATGGGCTTGCGTCAAAAGGAAGATCTCATACAACCCATGAAGGATGACGTCAAGTGGTGATCGTCATCAAGATTGTGGTGCGCAAGTTCAAGTGGATCAGCACGAATATATCATTGAAACTATTGTTAATGATCATGTGTTGATAAGGACAAGCTCGTGTGCTAACAAGGACAAGATCAAGATAAGCATTCCTGAGCACTACATGCTTGATTCTTGTGGATGTTCACATGGTGGACAAATGAAGATGAATACATAAGCTAGGCTTTCCACATTGTGTATGGGAGAGCTACTTGAAGACTTCATCATGTCTTGCTTTCAACTTGAGCCAAGAAGGAACAACAACATCAAGCTCAAGTCAAAGGGCTAACTCAAAGGTATCAGTTCCTTTGACGTTAGTGGTGCGGAGTGATGATCAGCGAATAAAAGTATACACTCAAGTATGGATCATCAGTACCCTTTTATGATTCTTGAGTCTTTAGGGATCCCGCACTATTAAGAGGGGATCACAGGTTTTGCGATGAACTTGCTCAAAACTACATCTCTACTTTTCTTCTCATACCACATCTCCACTGCTCTGCTGTTATCTGAAAACAGAACCAATGCCTCGGACATCCGGCTTCCTCCGGACGTCCGAGGGATGGACGTCCGACCACTTCGGAAATCCGGAACCTTATACCAGAGAAATCCAGAGTCAAATAACTCGGACTTCCGGCTCTCTCCGGACGTCCGAGGGCCGGACGTCCGACACCCTTCGGAAAACCGGAACCTTGCACCAGAGAAATTTGAGTCAAATAACTCGGACTTCCGGCCTCCTCCTGTCGTCCGAGGGTCGGACGTCCGACCTTCCTCCGGACGTCCGGTCCCTATTCGACTACATAGTGGTTCCTGGTATATTTACATCCCTCGGACGACCGACCCCTGTCGGACGTCCGACCCCTTGTGGGAGTCCGGACATTCGAGAATTGCCGGATGTCCGGCCACTGTCAGACTTAAGTGACCCCAACGGTCACTTTCCCTTCTCCACAATAAATACCCCCCTCCCACTTCGTGAGAGTGTGCCCAACATAGCCATATCCTCATAAGAACACATTTCTACCTCACACACATTTGCTTACACCAAATCTTAGATCCCAAGAGCATTTGTGAGCAGCTTTGAGAGTTGTTCCAATAAAAAGATAGATCGTCTCCCTCTCCTTCTCTCAACCCAAGCTATTTGATATTTGAGCAAGTTTTGAGCATTCCCCGTGATCTTGTTACTCTTGGATGTTGGAGACTCCTAGGCGGTAGGAGTTCTTCGGAGAGGAATCAATTCGTGTGATTACCTCCGGAAAAGTTTGTGCGGATTTGGAAGCCACCTCAAAGGCTTACCACTAGTGGTTGAGAAACGCCTTCGTGGTGTTATCTCAAAGGGAGAATAGGGTGAGCCTTCGTGGCGTTGGTGTGCCTTCATGGTAACATCCACCTCTCTAACGGTGACTAACTTCCCTCCAAGGAAGTGAACATCGGGATACATCTTTGTCTCAGTGACCTTGGTTATCCTTAACCCTAACTCCTTACTTGTGGTTTACTTGTGTTACTTGAGCATACATACATTGCATATTGTTTGTGCTCATTATATTGTGTTGGCTATTTCTTTGTACAAGATTAATCGTTCAAGCATACCCTCTATATCCACACGTTCACACTTGCAGCTTTTGATATATCGTGTGCTATAGTGTGATCGAGTATCTTGTGTCGTTCACCTACTTGTCGTGTGATATAGCTCAAGTAAGTTTGTGTAACTTGCTTGTGCTTGTTAGCAACTGTATTGTGTCCATCTTGGTAGATCATGTTGTTGATACACGTTGCGGTGCCTATTGCATTTAGGATTTGTGCTTGAAAAGTATCCTCTTAGTTTATTTCCACATTAGGTTTAATCCAAATCCGAAGAAGTATTTAAATAGCCTATTCACCCCCCCTCTAGGTGCCATCGTGGTCCTTTCAACGACGCTCCACCGCCTTCAATCTCAGCTCTACTTAGTCCGTCTTGCCCGCAAAAAATCAAGGAGAAGAGTTCAACGCGTTTTACGATACGGAGGTGCCACCAGCTCCTGCTCTTCATCTGGAGGGCAGATCTGGAGTCCGTTCTGGGCTCCAGAGAGGGGAAATCGTCGCCATCGTCATCATCAACCTTCCTTCATCGCCAATTCCATGATGGTCTTCACCGTTCGTGAGCAATCTCATCGTAGGCTTGCTGGACGGTGATGGGTTGGATGAGATCTATCATGTAATCGAGTTAGTTTTGACGGGGATTGATCCCTAGTATCCATTATGTTCTGAGATTGATGTTGCTACTACTTTGCCATGCTTAATGCTTGTCACTAGGGCCCGAGTGTCATGATTTCAGATCTGAACCTATTATGTTCTCACCAATATATTTGTGTTCTTGATCCTATCTTACAAGTTGTAGTCACCTACTATGTGTTATGACCCGGCAACCCCGGAGTGACAATAGCCGGAACCACTCTCGGAGATGACCATAGTATGAGGAGTTCATGTATTCACCAAGTGTTAATGCGTTGGTCTAGTTCTTTATTAAAAGGAGAACCTTAATATCCCGTAGTTTCCATTAGGACCCCGCTGCCACGGGAGGGATGGACAATAGATGTCATGCAAGTTCTTTTCCCTAAGCATGTATGACTACATACGGAATACATGCCTACATTAGATTGACGAACTGGAGCTAGTTACGTATCTCTCCGTGTTATAACTGTTGCATGATGAATAGCATTCGGCATAATCATCCATCACCGATCCAATGCCTACGAGTCTTTTACTACTGGTCCTTGCTATGTTACTTTGCCGCTACTGCTGTTACTTTGCTTCTACTGGTTACTGTTGCTACTGCTGCTATCACCCTACTTTGCTACTGATACTTTCCTGCACATACTAAGTCTTTCAGGTGTGGTTGAATTGACAACTCAACTGCTAATACTTGAGAATATTCTTTCGCTTCCCCTTGAGTCGAATCAATAAATTTGGGTTGAATACTCTACCCTCGAAAATTGTTGCGATCCCCTATACTTGTGGGTTATCACTACTCAGACATGTTATGCTTCCGCTTGTTGCTTGTATGACTTGAGTGATGGGTCATGTGACCCAGTTTGTAATATCACACTATGTTGGTTCTTATGATTATTTAATAAATACTTGAGTCATAAAGTTATGTTGTGATGCCATGTTATATCTACACATATTGTACATACTGCAATTATGTTTGAAATGCGTTGGTATGTGTGGGTTTGACATCTAGTTGTGTGTGTCTTTAGTAGCTCTCTTTACAGGAAAATGTCTCTTTGTGCCTCCAGTGAGCCTTGGTAGCTCTCTACTACTCGAGACACATTGATTGACCGACGTGTATCCTTCTTTGGTGTTGTCTTTGTCCCTACGAGGAAATTTCACGTGGTGTAATAGAGTTTGTGTAGCCTGCTATGTCTCATCTACACACGTTATTGATAGAAATATCATACGATGTAATAGAGTCTATGTTGCTCTTGTCTACACATGTTGATGATCGATACCTGCATTGCTGGGTTATATATGCATGTCCGTGTACGGTTGTGTCACTTGGGTTTATAACTAGTCATGTAGAACAAAATATGTTTGCTAGCGACATGTTGATATACGTGAGCCAAAACATGCAAACGGTCCCGGCCAATATAAGATAACAGTCGCAGGGATTACTGTACGTAAAGCCACAAAATGATGTGACGTGCTACATGCTAGATTTACAAACAGTCCCGACCAAGGTAAGATGACAACCATAGGGATTACCGTACGTGAAGCCGCAAAATGATGTGACGTGTTAGATACTAGATTTGTATGGTTTAAGATTGGGTCCCAACGGCACATAAGCTCACGAGCCAAACCAAGTTTCCGCTACTTATATATGTTAGCATAGCGAACAATAATTCACGTGCCTCCACACACAAAATGAGCATCATAAGAAGCCACCACAAAACTTCATTTAAATCTCTATCTAATAATAAAGCACAGAGTGCTTCTACCGGTTCACCATCATTTAAACTACCTTCGAAGTTGGTAAAAGTTACCCACCTATTTCACCCGTAAGTGGCAAAAACGTTTCATTCTTTTCCTTAAATTCATCGACGTCATGTATCATTCATGTACAACATTATCCCTTTAGCTATCACAAATGCATGTGCATCGAACTAGTTCAAGCCATGGGAGAACCAAGCTCGAACCCCACTTCTCCCCCCTTTTCTGTATTTTCTTCATAATTTCAGGTAGGCGTAACATAGAGCTACTTTGACCAAGTGTGATCTTAGTAGAGCGGGCTATACATTGTTTCAATTTTGGTCCGGCTATTTTTTAATCTATTTTTTATAGATTTAAATATATTTTTAAATATTCATATTTTTCAAACTCTAACTATAAATTTGTAATGTTACATACCGAAAAAAAATTGTAGATTCAAATATTTTTTAAATATTCATATCTTTTAAACCCTAAGTCAAAACTTATAATGTTACATACGGAAATAACTCAAAACAAATTGTAGATACCAAATAAGATATTATCTTTTATGTTAATCATGTCTACAATTATGTTTATGTTGCACCCTTAATTAATACTTTTTTATATGGAATATTTTGGAAATGCATATTCATTATGCATACTCTTGGAGGTTGATTGTTTTTTATGTAGATACCTAATATGTTTGAACCATTTAAGTCTTGATTTGGATTACAATTGCAAACACATATATCAACAAGAAAGAAATAATGCTCGTATGCACATGTTATCATTGAGTATTATAGAGTACTTTGCTATTTTCAGTCCACTAAGGAGAAACACAACAAGGTCATGAATTGATACCGACATTATACCTTTGTTGTCTACTAAAGTGGACACAACTGTAGTACACTTAGAAAATCATTCCATTTTTATGTTTGTGCACAACACTATATCATGTTGTTTCTCTTATGGCATCATAAAAGATTTCAAATGATTTGTTGGTATCGTCGAGTGTGTATATAAGTGTTGAATTTCTCCTATGACACCATGAAAGATTTCAAATGATTTGTTGGTATCGTCGAGTGCATATATGAGTGTCGGTTTTTTTCCATTACAACACACAGGCATGTTTACTAGTATTAAAAAAAACAAAAATCCTTATTACTACACCTGGAGCCCTCACTGCAAATGCTTTAGGTTCCATTTGCTGACCAAATGTATGGTTCAGCTTTCAGATCTCATACGACCGTATCAACTCATGAACTCATCACCAACGCGATTAAACAATAACACATCATATATAGCATAGCATCAAAATCAAAATACAAACCTTGTCCTAAAATTTACTTATGGTACAACAGGATTGAGTAATTCTTATTTTGCTACTTCCAACTGGTTTTGAGTAAAGACGCAGATCAAGCAAGAGCCAGACAAGTCATAGAGTATTTCAACTGACAGTTAGAACATCTCCAACAGCCGCGTTAAAATAGCACCGCACCGCAAAATTCATCTTTTTAACGCGCGCGCAATAGCAAAAGATGCTCCAACGAACGTGTGATAAACGCGCGCGCGGCATATAGAGTACACCCGTTGTCCGAATCGTCACCCTCACTGCTTATTTGGTGCGCCGCTTTCGCGCCCTGCACACTCGAGCGCTCGCGCCGCACTCTCCCCACCGCGTCACCTTCGCCCCGCCGCGCACCGTCGCCGGCGAACTGACCCGATGGACGCCCCCGCCGGCACCCCCTCACCCCTTCCTACACCCGTGACCCCTCCGCGGCGGCCGCCGCCGTCGCCGCAAACCATAGCGCGGGGCGCTTTGGCTTCGCCTCCGCCGGCGCTCCTCCAAGCACCGGCGTCGCGCGCGGCCTTTTCATGGCGCCACGGATGACCTCGGCGGCGGGTGGCCTCTTCGGCGCCCGCCGTGAGGCCACGTGCCCCCTTCTTGAAGCTCCCAAATGTGGCGCGGCCGAAGTAGGGCAAGGTTTCCGTGAAGGAGAACAATGCGGCGGACGGCTCCGGCTCCTCCAAGCTGTCGAGGAAGAAACTTGCAGGGCGTGCGACGACTGCGACGGCTACCGAAGCGCCGGCGAGCTCACTTGTTTGAAATTCATTTTGTATTCAAAATGTGTCAAAAATGCAACATATGGCAAGCATCGGCTGCTCGCGCACGCTGCATTTTAGCGCCCCTGCTGAAGCTACGCGTGGGCGGTGCATTTTAGCGCGCCTGCTGGAGCCAGCGCTGGTCGCCGCGCCAAAACAGGCAAACGGCGCGCTGTAAACTGTTTTTTAGCGCGCCGCGGGTAGCGCGGCTGTTGGAGATGCTCTTATTGCATTAATTTTCTGAAAAGCCTTCAGCTATCTTCAGGAACATAAGTCTTTAACCCTTGCAGCATGGTCAGCGTCCATTTCACAATCGGTCAGCAAGTGAATTCTGGGAGCTGACTCGATGCCCTGGGCTAACAGCTTCTTCATCGCCTTCAACTTCTTCTTTGCCCGTGGAAGCCTAAAAACTGCCATGTGTGTGCACTTGCTACATGCCAGTCTATCATACAGGTACACATCCTTCAGATTCACCGCTGCTTTCATGACACGCCTGACATGGCTCACCATGCAATTTACAAAGCAAAAGATGATGAGCTTGGCAAGGCGGCGGTGCTTGAAATTTGATCTAGGTGATTCCCATTCGACGCCTTTGTTCTCGCTAAGTGAGAATTCCATCCTCCTTTTCTTATCCATTATCATTTCACACGGATGATCAATTACCTGCATTCCAACCATATATATGGCATGGGTAAAAGAAACAGGTTAGTTTTGTCATTCATAGGACATCTGTACTCCACAGGTGTGCGCAACCATGCAAGGGTAATAATAGAGCAACTCCTCAAACAAAAAAGAATAGAACAAGCTCTAGGTACCATCATGTAGTAGAGTAACCCATAGAAAAAGAACAAGTGGATTTAGGTAAGAACATACCGACATGTACAACTCTTCAAGTGATGGCGCAGCTTCCAGAATGAAAATTGTCCACGTGAGATCAGACCCTTCAGGAATGCTAACTAGACTGACAATCCTTAGTCTGTGGAACGCAGATGCCAGCCTTTCGCTCAGACACTCTGGTTGAACCCAAATCTGCAATAATAAACACATAATATGATGTTCTTTAAAAGAATACACATAATACGATGAGTGGAGAACAAGTGAAGACGGTACAAAGCAATCATCCTGACATACCTTTTCGCATTTAAACCCCAACCGCAGTTCTTGTATGTGTGTCTCACAAAGTAATGTACTTAATATGACCATTTTGTGCCGACTAAGTCCAATATTTGTGAGGTTCAAAAACTCGAGCAGTGGGACATGACCAAATGACAGTGGTGGTTCTTCAAAAGCCATCCAACATGTGAACATTGTCCGGGTGAGTCTTGGGAGCTACTTGAGTTTGACTTTGTAAAAACGGCAATTGACCATAATGAGCTCACTGAGTTGAGCGTGTTCAACCTGGAGTGTTAAATGATTCTCTGTGTCGCAATTGAGAAAACCTAAATATTTTAATCGCTTGCAAGTGACGAAGATGTTGGAGACGAAGTCAGATTCAGCAAATCTCAAATTCTCCATGTAGAGGCGCGTCAAGCCAGTAAATGCGTTCAGACACTCATTAAAAAATGACACAAACTGTGACCCGTAGTTCAACACATCATCAAGAGTGCACTGTCGGCGTTTCTTCACTGTCAAAACAGTGAATTCGGCTTTCTCAATGTTGTGTGTCGTCATGGCGCTGCCAACAGCATGTCCAATGGATATGGGGACATCACCTCTCAAGTAGAACGTGGTAGTGAGGAGGTGGATGGTGTCTTCGCCAGGATATCTGCGGGTCAGTAAGCTCTTTGTCGCTTCAACAACAGCTGCATTGATCCGAACGAAGTCACCATCAGAGATGTTGGAGCAAGACACACCATCAGGCTGAGCATTTATGATAAGTCGTGAGAGCTTGCAAGAGAGCCGACTCCACCGTCTGGAGAGGATGCTGGTTCTCACAGCTTCACGGACATCGAGTCGGTCAAGAATGTTGACCAGAACGTCGCTGGGCAAGGTGTTGATTCTATCATCTCTGTTGTCCTTCTGCATTACAAATCAAAGTTGATTTCACACTAGTCGCGAAAACACACTTTTGATATTCTCATGGATGTAATTTTTTTGTCGAAGAGATCAAACTTGAAATACTTTTTCCACAAAATAATTGCAAACGTGAAAGAAGCCCTTTTGATTCAGTCTACAAGATTCCATTTTAATGTAGTCCAGAAGATACAAACTTGATAACTTTCCCGTAAATAAAATTCCAGTTTTAATGAAGCAACTATGAATGCGCGGATGCGCCTAGATGAAACGAAAGGACAATTGTCAGGACCCAAGTGTCTGAATCCAGGTTCAGTCAATGTTTTCAAAGGAAGAAGTTGGCGGGAAGCAGCCATGGCCATCCATCAAGGATCCAACTCATCCCAGGCCTCCGTACCGCTTCGCTGATGGAAAAGGCCCTGACAACCGTTGATCCTCGATCGAACGGCGATCACAGCGTCGCGCATCACTGTCGTTCTTCCGGCACTTTTTTCATTTTCGTTTTCGTTAGCTTTACCGTCCCTCTCGCTTTTGTAACGCTATATAAGCCATGAATCCAGCTCTATCAGGGCATGTCTTTCTTCTAGGTTTCTCCCTATTGTGCCGCCAGTGTTCCTGGTTGGCCCCCTTGTAATATAACTCCGGCTACTTCCTTAAATTCGTGAGTAAAGTTGGCTAGTTCAAGTGCAATTCCAGTGTGTTTAGTTCTTCAGACTAGCAGAGTTTGACAATGGTAATCAGAGCGAGTCTCTCCTCGGCGGCGTGCTAGATATCGTAGCGGAGATGTTGTGGGACGAGCAGTAAAATCCCTCTCCCTCCCTCCCGTTCACGGCGGCGGTGATACTCTGGTGGCGCTGGTGGCGGCGATCATTCTGTACAGGTCTGGTCAGGTTAGTGGTTGCAAAAGCTCTCTGCTTGCGCAGTAAAATCCCACCACCCTCCCGGATCCGGTGTATTCCGGTGGCGCGGCGACGGCGGCGGTGTTGGCGGCGGCAGGACAAACAGCAAAAAGTTCGGGTTGCAGCTTTGGCCGTGGTAAAATTCCTCTCCTTGTGCTTGTTCGTCACCATAACGAGGTACTTGACTCACCGTCAACTATAAACCCTCTCTGCGTTCCCTCATGAAAAAGATGGTAGGACCTTCGAACTCCTCTTCCACGGATCAGCTGGAGTTCACCTCACTCCAACTCGATGTCTAGATGCTCCAGAAAAACAGAGAGCAGGATAGGCTAGAGTTTGATGAGTTTAGAGACTTTGTGCATGAAAACTTTCAGTCTCTGCAGAAGACCCTTGGTGACTTGCAGGGTTCCTTGTCCACTTTCATCTCTGGTTTTCCCAAACCAAGGGAAGTGCAACTCAACCCTCAGGATATTCCCCAAGCCAGCACCATTGCTCGCACTCCGCAAGGCACTGTGAACAAATTCCAGGAGGCACAAGAGTCCCCTGCTACTGTAGGTTCTGCTACCTTGGTGGACAAAACCACTGGTAAGGAGCTTAACTTGGATGGTACTCACAAGCTTCCCTACAGACATCCACACTTTGTTGAGAACAAGCAAGCAAATGTTGAGGTCAAAAATCAAGGTGCTTCTCATCAAGTGGGACCTGGCCAACAGGTGATTAATGTGGAGCAGGAACAAGGAGATGGACTAAATGCTCACCTTGACAGGAGGTTTGGTATTGCAAACAGGGACTGGGCCCAGGATAACAGGAGAGTGCACACACTGGTGAAACCTCCCAAGCATAATATACCTGAGTTTGATGGTACCAACACCGACTCATGGATACAAACTATGAGATGTACTTTGAAGCTGCTAGAACTCCCTTAGAACAAAAAAACTAAAATTGCAGTGACTTACCTAACTGGTCCTGCAATTGAGTGGTGGAGAGGAACATGGATAATAGCAAACACCCTGCCTTGGTATAGGTTCTGCAGAATGCTTGGTGATAGGTTCTCTGAAACTTCAGTATGTGACAATGTCACAACATTTCATGCACTTAATCAAACTGGGACTATATATGACTATGTGTTGAAGTTTGAACAGTCCATGAACTTGATTAGAAGAGATAACCCTGCATTACCACAGGATTACTATAAAGCTAGTTTCATTGATGGCCTATGTGACAACATTCAGCATCATGTTCAGTGTCATGAACCACCTGATCTGCAGAAAGCTATTTGGTTAGCTAGAAGAATGGAGCAGGCACAACTAGCTAAGAAACCTCCCCTACCCTATCTGAACCAGGCAGTTAGGAGGCAAACCCAGTTTGATCCTGGAAAACAACCTTCTAGTTCAAATGCTACTGTAATTCAGCAAGCAAAATTAAAAGGCATATGCTACAAGTGCAAGGACCCATGGTTCCTAGGGCATAAAAAGGTTTGTAAGCTAGCAAACCAAATCCAAATCCAGGCAATGCAAGAATGTTATCCTGAAGATGCAGAGTTAGTCTATTACACTGCTGATAATGAGGAAGCAGAAACCCCTCACCCTGTTGATTCTGATGATCCCCCTCTCCAAATTGTTGGAATTATGCCCTAGAGGCAATAATAAATGTATAGTTATTATTATAATTCCTGTATCAAGATAATAGTTTATTATCCATGCTATAATTGTATTGAATGAAGACTCATTTACATGTGTGGATACATAGACAAAACACCGTCCCTAGCATGCCTCTAGTTGGCTAGCCAGTTGATCGATGATAGTCAGTGTCTTCTGATTATGAACAAGGTGTTGTTGCTTGATAACTGGATCACGTCATTGGGAGAATCACGTGATGGACTAGACCCAAACTAATAGACGTAGCATGTTGATCGTGTCATTTTGTTGCTACTGTTTTCTGCGTGTCAAGTATTTATTCCTATGACCATGAGATCATATAACTCACTGACACCGGAGGAATGCTTTGTGTGTATCAAACGTCACAACGTAACTGGGTGACTATAAAGATGCTCTACAGGTATCTCCGAAGGTGTTAGTTGAGTTAGTATGGATCAAGACTGGGATTTGTCACTCCGTGTGACGGAGAGGTATCTCGGGGCCCACTCGGTAATACAACATCACACATAAGCCTTGCAAGCAATGTAACTTAGTGTAAGTTGCGGGATCTTGTATTACGGAACGAGTAAAGAGACTTGCCGGTAAACGAGATTGAAATAGGTATGCGGATACTGACGATCGAATCTCGGGCAAGTAACATACCGAAGGACAAAGGGAATGACATACGGGATTATACGAATCCTTGGCACTGAGGTTCAAACGATAAGATCTTCGTAGAATATGTAGGATCCAATATGGGCATCCAGGTCCCGCTATTGGATATTGACCGAGGAGTCTCTCGGGTCATGTCTACATAGTTCTCGAACCCGCAGGGTCTGCACACTTAAGGTTCGACGTTGTTTTATGCGTATTTGAGTTATATGGTTGGTTACCGAATGTTGTTCGGAGTCCCGGATGAGATCACGGACGTCACGAGGGTTTCCAGAATGGTCCGGAAACGAAGATTGATATATAGGATGACCTCATTTGATTACCGGAAGGTTTTCGGAGTTGCCGGGAATGTACCGGGAATGACGAATGGGTTCCGGGAGTTCACCGGAGGGGGGCAACCCACTCCGGGGAAGCCCATAGGTATTTGTGGGGGTCACACCAGCCCTTAGTGGGCTGGTGGGACAGCCCACCAAATCCTATGCGCCAAGGAAGAAAAATCAAAGGAAGAAAAAAAAAAGAGGAAGAAGTGGGAAGGGGGAAGGACTCCCTCCCACCAAACCAAGTAGGACTCGGTTTGGGGGGGGAGAGTCCTCCCCCCTGGCTCGGCCGACCCCTTGGGGTTCCCTTGGACCCCAAGGCAAGGTCCCCCTCCCTCCTCCTATATATATGGGGCTTTTAGGGCAGATTTGAGACGACTTTCTCACGGCTGCCCGACCACATACCTCCATAGTTTTTCCTCTAGATCGTGTTTCCGCGGAGCTCGGGCGGAGCCCTGCTGAGACAAGATCATCACCAACCTCCGGAGCGCCGTCACGCTGCCGGAGAACTCTTCTACCTCTACGTCTCTCTTGCTGGATCAAGAAGGCCGAGATCATCGTCGAGCTGTACGTGTGCTGAACGCGGAGGTGCCGTCCGTTCGGTACTAGATCGTGGGACTGATCGCGGGATTGTTCGCGGGGCGGATCGAGGGACGTGAGGACGTTCCACTACATCAACCGCGATCTCTAATCGCTTCTGCTGTACGATCTACAAGGGTACGTAGATCACTCATCCCCTCTCGTAGATGGACATCACCATGATAGGTCTTCGTGCGCGTAGGAAAATTTTTGTTTCCCATGCGACGTTCCCCAACAGTGGCATCATGAGCTAGGTTCATGCGTAGATGTCTTCTCGAGTAGAACACAAAAGGTTTTGTGGCAGGTGATGTGCGTTTTGCTGCCCTCCTTAGTCTTTTCTTGACTCCCCGGTATTGTTGGATTGAAGCGGCTTGGACCGACATTACTCGTACGCTTACGAGAGACTGGTTTCATCGTTACGAGTAACCCCCTTTGCTCAAAGATGACTGGCAAGTGACGGTTTCTCCAACTTTAGTTGAATCGGATTTGACCGAGGAGGTCCTTGGATGAGGTTAAATAGCAACTCATATATCTCCGTTGTGGTGTTTGCGTAAGAAAGATGCGATCCTACTAGATACCCTTGGTCACCACGTAAAACATGCAAGAACAAAATTAGAGGACGTCTAACTTGTTTTTGCAGGGTATGATTGTGATGTGATATGGCCAATGATGTGATGTGATATATTGGATGTATGAGATGATCATGTTGTAATAGAAATATCGACTTGCACGTCGATGGTACGGCAACCCGCAGGAGCCATAGGGTTGTCTTTATACTAACATATGTGCTTGCAGATGCGTTTACTATTTTGCTAGGATGTAGCTTTAGTAGTGATTGCATAAGTAGCACGACAACCCCGATGGCGACACGTTCATGGAGATCATGATGATGGAGATCATGGTGCGGCGCCGGTGACAAGAAGATCGTGCCGGTGCTTTGGTGATGGAGATCAAGAAGCACGTGACGATGGCCATATCATGTCACTTATGAATTGCATGTGATGTTAATCCTTTTATGCACCTTATTTTGCTTAGAACGACGGTAGCATTATGAGGTGATCTCTCACTAAAATTTCAAGACGAAACTGTGTTCTCCCCGACTGTGCACCGTTGCTACAGTTCGTCGTTTCGAGACACCACGTGATGATCGGGTGTGATAGACTCAACGTTCACATACAACGGGTGCAAAACAGTTGCGCACGCGGAACACTCGGGTTAAGCTTGACAAGCCTAGCATGTGCAGACATGGCCTCGGAACACATGAGACCGAAAGGTCGATCATGAATCATATAGATGATATGATTAGCATAGGGATGCTTACCACTAAAACTACTCCCGACTCACGTGATGATCGGACTTGGGATAGTGTAGGTGGATCATGAACCACTCAAATGACTAGAGAGATGTTCTTTTTGAGTGGGAGTTTAGCATGTAATTTGATTAAGTTGAACTCTAATTATCTTGAACATAGTCTAAGTCCACTTTGAATATATTTGTGTTGTAGATCATGGCTCACGCAAGTGTCATCCTCAATTTTAATACGTTCCTAGAGAAAGCTAAGTTGAAAGATGATGGAAGCAACTTTGTAGACTGGGCTCGTAATCTTAAGCTAATCTTACAAGCTGGAAAGAAGGATTATGTCCTTAATGCTGCGCTAGGAGATGAACCACCCGCTACGGCTGATCAGGATGTTAAGAACGCTTGGTTAGCGCGTAAGGAGGACTACTCAATAGTTCAATGTGCAGTCTTGTATGGCTTAGAACCGGGACTTCAACGTCGCTTTGAGCGTCATGGAGCATTTGAGATTTTCCAGGAGTTGAAGTTCATCTTTCAGAAGAACGCCCGGATCGAGAGGTATGAGACCTCCGATAAATTCTATGCTTGCAAGATGGAGGAAAACTCGTCTGTCAGTGAACATGTGCTCAAAATGTCTGGGTACTCAAACCGTCTAGCTGAACCGGGGATTGAACTCCCGCAAGAAGCTATCACTGACAGAATCCTCCAATCACTGCCGCCAAGCTATAAAAGCTTTGTGTTGAACTACAACATGCAAGGGATGAACAAGTCTCCCGGCGAGTTGTTTGCGATGCTGAAAGTCGCAGAGTCTGAACTCCGTAAAGAACATCAAGTGTTGATGGTGAGCAAGACCACTAGTTTCAAGAGAAACGGCAAAGGCAAGAAGGGCAATTCGAAGAAGAGCGGCAAGCCTGTTGCCAATCCGCCGAAGAAACCCAAGGCTGGACCTAAGCCTGAAACAGAGTGCTTCTATTGCAAGGGTATGGGTCACTGGAAGCGCAATTGCCCCAAGTATCTGGCAGATAAGAAGGCGGGCAAAGAAAAATCAGGTATATTTGATATACATGTTATTGATGTGTACTTAACCAGCTCTCATAGTAGTGCCTGGGTATTCGATACCGGTTCTGTTGCTCACATTTGCAACTCGAAGCAGGAACTGCGGAATAGACGGAGGCTGGCGAAAGACGAAGTGACGATGCGCGTAGGAAACGGTTCCAAGGTTGATGCAATCGCCGTCGGCTCCGTGTCACTTCAACTACCATCGGGATTAGTGATGAACTTAAATCATTGTTATTTAGTGCCTGCGTTGAGCATGAACATTATATCTGGATCTTGTTTATTGCGAGACGGTTACTCTTTTAAGTCTGAGAATAATGGTTGTTCTATTTCTATGAGTAACATCTTTTATGGTCATGCACCGAATGTGAGAGGATTGTTCATATTGAATCTCGATAGCGATACGCATATACATAACATTGAGACCAAAAGAGTTAGAGTAAACAATGATAGCGCCATATTTTTATGGCACTGCCGCTTGGGTCATATTGGTGTAAAGCGCATGAAGAAACTCCATGCTAATGGACTTTTGGAGTCACTTGACTTTGATTCACTTGACACTTGCGAACCATGCCTCATGGGCAAGATGACTAAAACTCCGTTCTCCGGAACAATGGAGCGTGCAAGTGACTTATTGGAAATCATACATACCGATGTGTGTGGTCCGATGAGCGTGGAGGCACGCGGCGGATATCGTTATTTTCTCACCTTCACTGACGATTTGAGTAGATATGGTTACGTCTACTTAATGAAGCACAAGTCTGAAACATTTGAAAAGTTCAAGCAATTTCAGAGTGAAGTAGAAAATCATCGTAACAAGAAGATCAAGTTCCTACGGTCTGATCGTGGGGGTGAATATCTGAGTTTCGAGTTTGGTACTCACTTAAGACAATGTGGAATTGTTTCGCAGTTAACACCGCCTGGAACACCACAGCGTAATGGTGTGTCCGAACGTCGTAATCGTACTTTATTAGAAATGGTGCGATCTATGATGTCTCTTACTGATTTGCCGTTATCGTTTTGGGGTTATGCATTAGAAACAGCTGCATTCACTTTAAATAGGGCACCATCGAAATCCGTTGAGACGACACCATACGAACTGTGGTATGGCAAAAGGCCAAAGTTGTCGTTTCTTAAAGTTTGGGGATGTGATGCTTATGTCAAAAAGCTTCAGCCTGAAAAGCTGGAACCCAAAGCGGAAAAGTGCGTCTTCATAGGCTACCCAAAAGAGACAGTTGGGTACACCTTCTATCTCAAATCCGAGGGCAAAGTGTTTGTTGCTAAGAACGGAACTTTTCTCGAGAAGGAGTTTCTCTCGAGAGAATTGAGTGGGAGGAAGATAGAACTTGACGAGGTTGTCGAACCTCTCATCCCTCTGGATGGTGGCGCAGGGCAAGGGGAAACCCCTGTGATTGCGACGCTGGTTGAGGAGGAAGTTAATGATGATGATCATGAAACTCCAGTTCAAGTTTCTGTTGAACCACGCAGGTCGACGAGATCACGCGCTGCTCCAAGAGTGGTACGGTAATCCCGTCTTGACAATCATGTTGTTAGACAACAATGAACCTGCAAATTATGAAGTAGCAATGGTGGGCCCAGATTCCAACAAATGGCTAGAAGCCATGAAATCCGAGATAGGATCCATGTATGAGAACAAAGTATGGACTTTGGAGATACTACCTGAGGGCCGCAAGGCTATTCAGAACAAATGGATCTTTAAGAAGAAGACGGACGCTGACGGTAATGTGACCGTTTATAAAGCTCGACTTGTGGCAAAGGGTTTTTCACAAGTTCCAGGAATTGACTACGATGAGACTTTCTCTCCCGTAGCGATGCTTAAGTCCGTCAGAATTATGTTAGCAATAGCTGCATTTTTCGATTATGAAATTTGGCAGATGGATGTCAAAACGGCGTTCCTTAACGGTTTCCTTAAGGAAGAGTTGTATATGATGCAACCCGAAGGTTTTGTCAATCCTAAAAATGCTGACAAGGTGTGCAAGCTCCAGCGATCCATTTATGGACTGGTGCAAGCATCTCGGAGTTGGAACGAACGCTTTGATGAGGTGATCAAAGCATTTGGGTTTATACAAGTGGTTGGAGAATCTTGTATTTACAAGAAAGTGAGTGGGAGCTCTGTGGCGTTTCTAATATTATATGTGGATGACATATTGCTGATTGGAAACAACGTAGAGCTTTTGGAGAGCATAAAAGGTTACTTGAATAAAAGTTTCTCTATGAAGGACCTAGGAGAAGCTGCTTACATTCTAGGCATTAAGATCTATAGGGATAGATCAAAACGCCTGATAGGACTTTCACAAAGCACATACCTTGATAAAGTTTTGAAGAGGTTCAAAATGGAACAGTCCAAGAAAGGGTTCTTGCCAGTGTTACAAGGTACGAGATTGAGTAAGACTCAGTGCCCAGCAACTGATGAAGATAGAGAGCATATGCGCTCCGTCCCCTATGCTTCAGCCATAGGCTCTATCATGTATGCAATGCTGTGCACTAGACCGGATGTTAGCCTGGCCATAAGTATGGCAGGTAGGTTCCAGAGTAATCCAGGAGTGGATCACTGGACGGCGGTCAAGAATATCCTGAAGTACCTGAAAAGGACTAAGGAGATGTTTCTTGTGTATGGAGGTGATGAAGAGCTCGCCGTAAAAGGTTACGTCGATGCAAGCTTTGACACAGATCCGGACGACTCTAAGTCGCAAACCGGATACGTATTTATTCTTAATGGGGGTGCAGTAAGCTGGTGCAGTTCCAAGCAAAGCGTTGTAGCAGATTCTACATGTGAAGCGGAGTACATGGCTGCCTCGGAGGCGGCTAAGGAGGGTGTCTGGATGAAGCAGTTCATGACGGATCTTGGAGTGGTGCCAAGTGCACTGGATCCAATAACCTTGTTCTGTGACAACACTGGTGCCATTGCCTTAGCAAAGGAACCAAGGTTTCACAAGAAGACCAGACACATCAAACGACGCTTCAACCTCATCCGCGACTACGTCGAGGAGGAGGACGTAAATATATGCAAAGTGCACACGGATCTGAATGTAGCAGACCCGTTGACTAAACCTCTTCCACGGCCAAAACATGATCGACACCAGAACTGTATGGGTGTTAGATTTATTACAATGTAATTCACATGGTGATGTGAGGGCTAGATTATTGACTCTAGTGCAAGTGGGAGACTGTTGGAATTATGCCCTAGAGGCAATAATAAATGTATAGTTATTATTATAATTCCTGTATCAAGATAATAGTTTATTATCCATGCTATAATTGTATTGAATGAAGACTCATTTACATGTGTGGATACATAGACAAAACACCGTCCCTAGCATGCCTCTAGTTGGCTAGCCAGTTGATCGATGATAGTCAGTGTCTTCTGATTATGAACAAGGTGTTGTTGCTTGATAACTGGATCACGTCATTGGGAGAATCACGTGATGGACTAGACCCAAACTAATAGACGTAGCATGTTGATCGTGTCATTTTGTTGCTACTGTTTTCTGCGTGTCAAGTATTTATTCCTATGACCATGAGATCATATAACTCACTGACACCGGAGGAATGCTTTGTGTGTATCAAACGTCACAACGTAACTGGGTGACTATAAAGATGCTCTACAGGTATCTCCGAAGGTGTTAGTTGAGTTAGTATGGATCAAGACTGGGATTTGTCACTCCGTGTGACGGAGAGGTATCTCGGGGCCCACTCGGTAATACAACATCACACATAAGCCTTGCAAGCAATGTAACTTAGTGTAAGTTGCGGGATCTTGTATTACGGAACGAGTAAAGAGACTTGCCGGTAAACGAGATTGAAATAGGTATGCGGATACTGACGATCGAATCTCGGGCAAGTAACATACCGAAGGACAAAGGGAATGACATACGGGATTATACGAATCCTTGGCACTGAGGTTCAAACGATAAGATCTTCGTAGAATATGTAGGATCCAATATGGGCATCCAGGTCCCGCTATTGGATATTGACCGAGGAGTCTCTCGGGTCATGTCTACATAGTTCTCGAACCCGCAGGGTCTGCACACTTAAGGTTCGACGTTGTTTTATGCGTATTTGAGTTATATGGTTGGTTACCGAATGTTGTTCGGAGTCCCGGATGAGATCACGGACGTCACGAGGGTTTCCGGAATGGTCCGGAAACGAAGATTGATATATAGGATGACCTCATTTGATTACCGGAAGGTTTTCAGAGTTGCCGGGAATGTACCGGGAATGATGAATGGGTTCCGGGAGTTCACCGGAGGGGGGCAACCCACTCCGGGGAAGCCCATAGGTATTTGTGGGGGTCACACCAGCCCTTAGTGGGCTGGTGGGACAGCCCACCAAATCCTATGCGCCAAGGAAGAAAAATCAAAGGAAGAAAAAAAAAAGGAAGAAGTGGGAAGGGGGAAGGACTCCCTCCCACCAAACCAAGTAGGACTCGGTTTGGGGGGGGAGAGTCCTCCCCCCTGGCTCGGCCGACCCCTTGGGGTTCCCTTGGACCCCAAGGCAAGGTCCCCCTCCCTCCTCCTATATATATGGGGCTTTTAGGACAGATTTGAGACGACTTTCTCACGGCTGCCCGACCACATACCTCCATAGTTTTTCCTCTAGATCGTGTTTCCGCGGAGCTCGGGCGGAGCCCTGCTGAGACAAGATCATCACCAACCTCCGGAGCGCCGTCACGCTGCCGGAGAACTCTTCTACCTCTCCGTCTCTCTTGCTGGATCAAGAAGGCCGAGATCATCGTCGAGCTGTACGTGTGCTGAACGCGGAGGTGCCGTCCGTTCGGTACTAGATCGTGGGACTGATCGCGGGATTGTTCGCGGGGCGGATCGAGGGACGTGAGGACGTTCCACTACATCAACCGCGATCTCTAATCGCTTCTGCTGTACGATCTACAAGGGTACGTAGATCACTCATCCCCTCTCGTAGATGGACATCACCATGATAGGTCTTCGTGCGCGTAGGAAAATTTTTGTTTCCCATGCGACGTTCCCCAACACAAATATCCATGCATGCACTGATGGGTATTAGATCTGCAAGGAAGCTCAGTTTCACTATAACTGTAATGCTAGGGAACACTCCTGCTACAGCCCTCATTAATAGTGGCAGCACTGCCACCTTCATCACACCAAACATAGCTAAGAAGGCAAACTGTGCCCTTACACCAACTAAAAGAAGACAAGTGATTGTAGCAAATGGTGATACTCTCTGTCAGAATTCATTGCTCTACAGTGTCCTTTCTCCCTGCAGGGTACACAATTCTCCACTGATTTGAGAGTGCTTCAACTACAAGGATATGATGTCATCCTAGGAGCTGAGTGAATGGCTTCATTCAATCCTGTGGAACTAGACTTTGATGAAATGCATGTCAAAGTCACTTTACTTGGGGGAGAAAAGAAAATATTCCAAGATGAGAGCTTACCTGCTGTTCCAGTCAAAGAAATTGATAGCACAGAAGCGGTCCCAACCAAACCTGTCTGTGGAGCTGTTCTGATACTGAACAGAATTACTGTACAAGAACCAATGGATCAAGTTATTCATGAACCAGTGCAGAAAATCCTACATGACTACTCCCCTATTTTCAGCACCCCAACTACATTACCTCCAAAAATAGCTATTCATCATGTCATCACCTTCACACCTCAAGCTAAGGTCATTAATTAGAGACCTTATAGATTACCTCACCACCAGAAGGATGCCATGGGGAGTATAGTGCAGGATATGATCAAATCAAAGGTTATAAGATACAGCAATAGTCCTTATTCCTCCCCAACTCTTTTGGTGAAAAAGAAGGACATGACATGGAGGCTAGTCAATGATTTCAGAAAGGTTAATGAGCAGACTGTTAAGAACAAATACCCAATCCTTGTAATTGAGTATCTCTTGGATGAATTAATGGGAGCAACAGTATTCTCCAAGTTGGATCTCAGAAGTGGTTACCACCAGATAAGAATGAAAGAAGAAGACATTGGAAAAACTTCTTTCAGCACACACACTGTGGCCACTATGAATACTTGGTGATGCCCTTTGAACTAACTAATGCTCCTACTACATTCCAGATGCTAATGAATACCATTCTAGCTCCTTACGTGAGGAAATTTATCCTGGTTATCTTTGATGACATCCTGATCTATAGCAGAAATATGAAGGAACACCTTCAACTGGTTCTAGAAGCCTTAAGGTCCAATCAGCTGTATGCAAAACTTAGCAAGTGTTCCTTTGCACAACCACATGTAGAATATCTAGGACATATCATCAGAGGAGATGGTGTGGCTACTGACCCAACAAAAATTGAGGCAATTACACAATGACAACACCTGAAAATGTAACACAATTGAGAAGCTTCTTGGGCCTTACTATCTATTACAGGAGGTTTATTCAACACTATGGGTTTATCTGCAAACCTTTGTTTCAGTCCCTAAAGAAGGATAGTTTCCAGTGGGGTACTGATCAAATGGATGCATTTAACATACTGAAGCATAAGATGACTCAAGCCCCAGTTCTCGCACTCCCTGATTTTTCCCAACCATTCATCCTGGAAACAGATGTCTGTGCTTATGGAATAGGAGCTGTTCTAATGCAAGAAGGTACACCCCTTTCCTATTTTAGCAAAACAATTGGGCCAAAGGCATCTGCTATGTCAACTTATGATAAATAAGCTATGGCAATCCTTGAAGCACTTAAACACTGGAAACATTATTTTGTTGCTTCTTCCCTAATTATCAGAACTGACCAACAGAGCTTGAGATATATTCAGGAACAAAAGCTTACAGAGATAATTCAACATAAACTCCTCATCAAATTGTTGGGCTACAATTTCAAGATTGAATACAAACAAGGTCAGCACAACAAAGTTGTTGATGCATTATCTAGAGTTAAATACAGACTCCAATCACTAATAGCTAGTCAGGCTCAGCCCCTTTGGCTATTTGAAGTGGTTGATAGTTATGCTCAAGATCAGAGATGCAAGGATCTACTGTCACAATTAGCTACTTCAGCTAATGTTGTTCCTAACTATGCTCTACAGCAGGGGTTGATAAGGTATAAAAACAGAATTGTTATTGGGATGGACACTGCCCTCAGAACTAAACTGGTGTCAGCTTTGCACAATTCTGAACTAGGTGGTCACTCTGGGCATAGAGCAACATATCAGAGGATGAAGCTCCTCTTCCACTAACCTGGCATGAAGAAGTTTATTGTGGACTATATTAAGTAGTGCCCAACTTACCAAATTAACAAGCATGAACACTGCAAGTACCCAGGTCTACTGCAACCTCTTCTAGTTCCTGATTTTGCTTGGTGTCATATTAGCATGGACTTCATTGAAGGCCTTCCCACTTCACAAGCCAAGGACATGATTCTTTTGGTGGTAGACAGATTCAAAAAATATAATCACTTCATTGCAATGAAACATCCAATAACTGTGAGCAATGTAGCTAAAGCTTCTACAGAGAATATCTTCAAGCTGCATGGTCTTCCTTCAGTCATTGTCACTAACAGAGACAGGATCTTCACAAGCAATCTTTGGCAAGAATTGTTCAAGAAGTTGGGTATTAAAATCCACAAGTACTTCCTACCACCCTCAGTCAGATGGGCAAACAAAGAGAGTCAACCAATGATTGGAAAACTACTTAAGATGCATGGCCTTCTTACAACCTCAAAAGTGGCTGCATTGGCTTCCATTAGCTGAATGGTGGTACAACACTAGTTACCACTCTTCACTCAAGCTCACCCCTTTCCAAGCATTGTATAACAGGCCCCCTAAAATGTAGTCTGAGGCTGCTCTGTATCCTGATGATCTGACTCAAGAGTTTTTCTCAATCCTTAATGCAGAGCAAATTGCAGCTCAGATAAAAGGAAACCTTCTCAAAGCTCAAGAGAGGATGAAAATGTATGCTGACAGAAAAAGGTCTGAAAGAACATTGGAAATTGGGGATATGGTGTACTTGAAGTTGCAAGCTTACAAGCATACAACTCTTAGCTTACACGGGTACCTCACGTTGCATTCCAAATACTATGGGCCTTTCAGAATTATCTAAAAGGTAGGACCTGTAGCTTATAGTTGCTCTTACCTGAGCACTGCAAACTTCATCCTACATTTCATGTCAGCCAACTAAAAAAGCACCTTGTACCACAAGCTATTCCCAACCCCAACCTTCCATTACTCCATGTTGATGGCACGATCCTGCTGGAGCCTGAAAGACTGCAGGATAGAAAACTTATTCCAAGAGTACAGGGTGATGTCCAAATACCAGTAGTCAGATGGCTAATCAAATGGACTAGTCTGGAGGAGCATGATTCTACCTGGGAGGATGCCTCGTTTATCCAAAAGATTTTTCCAGCATTTCAGCCCTGAGGACAGATCTGATGTCGATGGGGGGGAGTTGTCAGGACCCAAGTGTCTGAATCCAGGTTCAGTCGATGTTTTCAAAGGAAGAAGTTGGCACGAAGCAGCCACGGCCGTCCATCAAGGATCCAACGCATCTCGGGCCTCCGTGCCGCTTCGTTGATGGAAAAGGCCCCCGCAACCGTTGATCCTCGATCGAACGGCGGTCACAGCGTCGGGCATCACTATCGTTCTTCCGGCACTCTTTTCATTTTTGTTTTCGTTAGCTTTACCGTCCCTCTCGCTTTTGTAAGGCTATATAAGCCATGAATCCAGCTCGATCAGGGCATGTCTTTCTTCTAGGGTTTCCCCCTATTGCGCCGCCAGTGTTCCTGGTTGGCCCCCTTGTAATATAACTCCGGCTATTTCCTTAAATGAGTAAAGTTGGCTAGTTCAAGTGCAATTCCACTGTGTTTAGTTCTTCAAACTAGCGGAGTCTGACAACAATGAACTCGCCGAAGTGGTTCCACTAAGATAATTCAAGTTTCACCAGCTTTTTTTAAGGAAGCAAAGATGCAGCTTTGATTAAGTTAAAAGATATAAATGCTTCTATTTTATTTTATTTTACTGCACCGAAAGTAAAATTTTGGCATGCCGAAAGAAGCAATTTTGATTCACTATGAAAGATTATATGTTGATCCCAGGTTTTAGAGGAAGAAATGCATTAAACGATATTCAGAGGAAGGAGAGGACAAGGAACTCACCTCCATGGGTCTCGTGTAGGTCTGCCGAGCCCTGAGAAGAACTTGCAGCTGATTGATGTGATAACTGCCGGGGCGTTGTGGGAAGGTATATATAGTGGCTTGGGTTCGGCATGGAAGATTGATGGCAACTTGGAGACCGAAAAGAGATGTAGTTAATCTTATTCTAGGAAATGAGAGATCTAGTCGAAATCAGAGACGCTTGATTGCTTCGATCGCGGCACCCAAAGGAGCCGCTTGATTGCGGACTGCCGCTCCGAAAGGAGCTGCTTCATTGCGGATTGGATTCTAAATTATAGCTCCGAACCTTGGAGCTGCTTATTTCCTCGCCTCGACTGGAACACGGCTCGATCCTCATACGAGGACCACTTGGGTAGCAAGGCGGCAACGACGGAGGAGCTCGGCACACGGCTGGCGGCGGTGCGATCGGCGCATCTCTGATCTACACTCTCTCTCCTCCTTTCGAAATCACTAGTGAGTGGTACACTTTCAACGATTACTCCCATCTACATAGGTTGCGACAACCGTGCGTCGAAATCTCGAACCGTATTCATCGTTGGTTTTCTCGCATCGAGATCTTCAAAACTAGATCCCATGTTGATAGGTTTTGACGAACTTTTTTTTACGAAAAAACCAAAAGAAAAAAACCGGACGAAAAACCGTGCCTCACGCGATAGAAAAAAACAGAAAACGTGATTTTCTCCCTTTCCGAGAGGCACGACCCGTGTCTCTCACGAAGACAAAATCGTACCTCTCGCGGAAGCAAAACCGTGCCTCTCGCGGAAAAAAAAGAGAGGAGAAAACGCGTTTTTTCCTTTTTGGGAGAGGCACGGGCTTGCCTCTCGCGAAGGCAAAACCGCGCCTTTCGCGAAAGCAAAACTGTGCCTCGCGTAAAAAAACAAAAAACATGTTTTTTCCTTTCGGGAGAGCCTCTCACGAAGGCAAAACCGTGCCTTTCACGTAAGCAAAACCGTGCCTTTCACGTAAGCAAAATCGTGCCTCTCGCGAAAAAAAAAACTGAAAATGCGTTTTTTCCCTTTTCAAGAGGCACGGGTGTGCCTCTCGCGAATGCAAAACCATGACTCTCGCAAAAAAAAACAGAAATCGCGTTTTTTCTCTCTTTCCGAGAGGCACGGTCGTGCCTCTCGCGAAGGCAAAACCGTGCCTCTCACAAAAAAACAGAAAACGTGTTTTTTCCGTAAAAAACAAAAAACGCGGTTTTTCGCGAAAAAAGTTGAAAAAATAAATTTCTGTCCAAAAGTTAGGAAAGAACGGTGAAAAAGGGAACACCAAAAAAACTAGAAAATACACTCTAAAAAACCAAAAATACGTGCGCAAAAATAAAAAAAAGTAAAATACAAAGGGAACCTTCAAAGTGCGACACGTGGCGGCGGCTGAGAACACGCCAAGTGGCGGCGCGCGAGGGTGGTTGCTTGGAGGCTCCCAAAGGAGTGCTCGCTAACTAGTTGCTCTCCCTCCTGTGTTCACAATCCGATTACTTCTCGAAGATCCCAACATGACCGATCCTGCTTGGATCATAACTCGCCGATGGTATTCATCCCATATTACGATCACTTTTTGCACATTTTATGTTGGTGCTTCTTCTTCCTCTAGATCAACCGTCCATGACCTCCAGATAACCTAGCTCTTGATACCACTTTTAAGAATAAATCCAAGGCACACCATTGATCTACAGATGACCAAGCAATCACACAAACATGACACCAAGATTTGTTAACGATGTCCGCCAATATTGCTACATCTTCACGATCTGACTACGGACACTCCTCCCCGTGATACCATCATTGAGGGAGTCCGGGAATAGGGGATCCTTGGGCCGCCTACCATTCCTTATGTGTCGGACTCTCTGGCATGTTCGACCATTGGCAGAAGTGTTGGATTCGAGATGGACTCTTTTGAAGACCTATGTAAGGACATGGATGTCGCCTAATGGGGGTGAATAGGCGCTTTAAAATAATTACGGTTTTGGCTTGAACAACTGCGGAATAAAACTAACGTTTAATTTGTCAAGCACAAAGTCTAAAACAACTAGGCTCACCTATGCGCACCAACAACTTATGCTAAGCAAGATAAACAACTAAGTGATAGCAAGATATATGACAAGAAATAATATGGCTATCACAAAGAAAAGTGCGTAACTAAAGCGTTCGGGTAAGAGATAACCGAGGCACATGGAGACGACGATGTATCCCGAAGTTCACACCCTTGCGGATGGTAATCTCCGTTTAGAGTGGTGTGGAGTGCTACGGCGACAAAAATCTTTTGTCGTCTCTTGAGCTTGCGTTGGTTTTTCCCTTGAAGAGGAAAGGGCAATGCAGCACAGGAGCAGTAAGTATTTCCCTAAGTTTGAGAACCAAGGTATCAATCCAGTAGGAGAATCTCATCAAGTCCAGAGTACCTGCACAAACACAAAAGAGCTTGCACCCAATGCTATAAAGGGGTTGTCAATCCCATCAAGATTGATTGCAAAGTGAGTTCTGAAGGCGGAAAGTGCAACGAAGAAAAAGTGTAAGGCTGAAAATATGGTGTGAAGTACACCCGGGGGCCATAGTGTTCACTAGAGGCTTCTCTCAAAATAGCAAATATTACGGTGGGTGAACAAATTACTGTCGAGCAATTGATAGAACCGCGCAAAGTCATGACGATATCTAAGGCAATGATCATACATATAGGCATCACGTCCGAGACAAGTAGACCGATACTTTCTGCATCTACTTCTATTACTCCACACGTCGACCGCTATCCAGCATGCATCTAGTGTATTGAGTTCATGACGAATAGAGTAACGCCTTAAGCAATATGGCATGATGTAGAGGGATAAACTCAAACCAATGATGAAAACCCCATCTTTTTACCCTTGATGGCAACAACAGGATGCGCGCCTCGCTACCCCTTCTGTCACTGGGTGAGGTCACCGGACGGTATGAACCCAAAACCAAGCACTTCTCCCATTGCAAGAATCATAGATAAAGCTGGACAAACAAAACCCACAACTCGAAGAGAATTACAAGGATATGAAATCATGCATAAGAGAGATCGGAAGAAACTCAAATAAGATTCATAGATAATCTATCATAAATCCACAATTCATCGGATCTCGGCAAACACACCGCAAATGAAGATTACATCGGATAGATCTAAATGAAGATCATGGAGAACTTTGTATTGAAGATCCAAGAGAGAGAAGAAGCCATCTAGCTACTAGTTATGGACCCGTAGGTCTATGCTGAACTACTCACGCATCATCGGAGAGGTCATGGTGTTGATGAATAAGCCCTTCGTATCCGAATCCCCCCTCCGGCAGGGCGACAGAACGTGTCCCGGATGGGATCTTGTGGGGACAGAAGCTTGCGACGGTGGAAAAGTACTTTCGATGATCTCCTATTTTTTCTGGAATTATTGGGAATATATAGGCGAAATACCTAGGGTAGAGGTGGCCCAGGGAGCCCACAAGCCTGGGAGGCTCCCCCCTGGCCACGGCTACTGGGCTTGTGGGGTCCCTGGTGGCCCCCTGCCTTGGTTCTTAAGCTTCCCGATCTTGTTCTATTTCAGAAAAAATCTTGTCGGAAGTTTTATTCTGTTTGGACTCCGTTTAATATCCTCTTCTGAAAAGGGTCAAAAACACGAAAAAAACAGTAACTGGCACTTGGCACTGAGTTAATAGGTTAGTCCCAAAAAGGATATAAAAGGCATAAAAAACATCCAAAGTTTGACAATATAATAGCATGAAACCGTCAAAAATTATAGATACGTTGGAGACGTATCAAGCATCCCCAGGCTTAACTCCTGCTTGTCCTCGAGTAGGGAAGTGATAAAGACTGAATTTTTGATGTGGAATGATACCTATCATAGTTGTCCTTTGCAACTTCTTTCGTGTGACATGAATGTTCAGATCCGTAAGATTCAAAACAATAGTTTGCTATTGACATGAAAACAATAATACTTGAAGCAAACTAGCAAGGTAATTATGAACTTTCGAAATAACAAGGCCAAAGAAAGTTATCCCTACAAAATCATATGGTCTGGCTATGCTCCATCATCCCCACACAACTAATCTAAATCATGCACAACCCCATTATTGGCTAAGTAATTGTTTTCGCACTCTTACTTTCTCAAACCTTTTACAACTATCACGCTATACATGAGCGTGAGCCATGGAAATAACACTATAGGTGGAATAGAGTGTGGTGGTGGTGGTGAGACAAAAAGGAGGAGATGGTCACATTGACTCGACGTATCAAAGGGCTATGGAGATGCCCATTAATATATATCAATCTGAATGAGTAGGTATTGCCATAGAAAAGGATGCACTAGAGCTATAAGCATGTGAAAGCTCAAAAGGAGAACTAGTGGGTGTGCATCCAACTTGCTTGCTCACGAAGACCTAGGGCAATTTTGAGGAAGCCCATCATTGGAATATACAAGCCAAGTTATATAATGAAGATTCCCACTAGCATATGGTGGTGACGAAACGAGAGGCTCTCAATCATGAAGAACATGGTGCTATTATGAAGCACAAGTGTGGAAAAAGATAGTAGCATTGTCCTTTCTCTCTTTTTCTCTCTTGTCCTTTTTTTTATTTGGGCTCTTGGGCCTCTTTTTTTCTCTCTCTTTTTTTATTTGGGCTCTTTGGCCTCTTTTTTTTTATTTTTTTTCTCACATGGGACAATGCTCTAATAATAATGATCATCACACTTTTATTTACTCACAGCTCAAAGCTCAGAACGACGCTGACTCTATAGGAAATGCCTCCGGCAGTGTACCGGGATGTGCAACGATCTAGCTTGGCATATGACGTTGAAACATCTCACTACCTATCTTACGATCATGCAATGGCAATATGAGAGTGACGGCACAAGTCATGAGACGGAACGGTGAGAGTTCAATGGCAATATATCTCGGAATGGCTATGAAAATGCCATAGTAGGTAGGTATGGTGTCTGTTTTGAGGAAGGCATATGGTGGGTTTGTGCACGGGCGAGAATTGCGCGGCAATAGAGAGGCTCGCAATGGTGGAAGGTGAAAGTGCATCTATACCATGGACTCACATTAGTCATGAAGAACTCACATACTTGTTGCGGAAGTTTTTATTAGTAATCAAAACAAAGTGCTAAACGCATACTCCTAGGGGAAGGGTTGGTAGTTGTTAACCATCATGCGATCCCGACCACAACACAAAGGATGACAATCAATCAATTATGCTCCGACTTCCTAACATAGCGGTTCACCATACGTGCATGCTACGGGAATCACTAATCTTCAACACAAGTATTTCAAGATTCACAACACCCTACTAACATAACTCTAAATATTACCAAACCCACGTCTCAAAACTAATTGAGAGGAATCAAAACTTCTCTTTCTACTCAATGCACATGAAGATGGAGGTTTTTGTATCCTCTTTGGGTACCTATCACCTTTGGGACTACTTTCATAGCACAAGCCAACTACCAAGTTACGCACTGCCGTGCTCTAAAAGATCTAAGTGAAGCACAATGAGCATTCTAGCAAAATCACGATGAGTGCATGTCTCTCTCAAAAGATTTGCAGCAAGGATGATTGTGACACAACAAAAAGAAAAGACTCCTATGATACAAGACGCTCCAAGCAAAACACATATCATGTGGTGAATAAAAATATAGCTCCAAGTAGTGTTACCGATGGATTGAAGACGAAAGAGGGGATGCCTTCCCGGGGCATCCCCAATCTTAGGCTTTTTGATGTCCTTGAATTTGGCTTGGGATGCCTTGGGCATCCCCAAGCTTGAGCTCTTTCCACTCCTTATCTCTTTGTCCAAGAGAACATCACCCAAAACTTGAAAACTTCACAACACAAAACTTAAACAGAAACTCGTGATAACATTAGCACAAGAAAACAAACTACCACCTCTTTAGGTATTGTAGAAATCTTGATTTCTATTTATATTGGTGTTAGATTACTGTATTCTCACTTTTCCATGTCTAGTACCCCCGATACTATCCATAGTTTCATCAAAACAAGCAACCAACTCAACAAAAACAGAATCTGTCAAAAATAGACCAGTCTGTAGCAATCTGTATACTTCGCATACTTCTGCTACCTCAAAAATTCTGACAAATTACGACTGCTTGGGGAAACGGCATATCAACCAGAATAAAGAAGAATCAACTCAAAATCTCTTTCTGAATAAAAACGAAAAATAATCTCGTGAGCGAAAAGTTTCTGTCTTTTTCCAGCAGGATCAAATAACCATCACCAAGACTAGTCATAAAGGTTTTGCTTGGCTCAAACACAAAAACAAACACAAAAGACACAATGATAACAGAATTATGATGGTGTGGACGCAACAAAACAGAAAGCAAAAAAGCAAAGATAAATTCAATGGATTGCCTCCCAACAAGCGCTATTGTTTAACGCCCTTAGCTAGGTATTGATAATTTATTGATGCTCACATAAAAGATAGCAATCGGACACGAAGAGAGCATCATGAAACATGTGACAAACATATCTAAGTCTAACATACTTCCTATTCATAGGAATTTTATAGGAAAACAAATTGGCAAGACAACCAATAGTTACCAAATGGAAGGAAGAAGAAAGAGACAAAAGCAATCTCAACATAACGGGAGGTAATTTGGTAACATGAAAGTTTCTACCACAATATTTTCCTCTCTCATAGCAATTACATGTGGGATCATAATCAAATTCAACAATATAGCTATCACAAAGGATATTCTTTTCATGGTCCACATGCATGCAAAGTTGACGCTCTTCAAAAATAGTGGGATTATCATCAAATAAAGTCATGACTTCTCCAAACCCACTTTCAATATTATTACAAACATCATAATCATCATGAGGGTTAAACAAATTTTCAAGATCATACGAAAAATATATCACCCCAATCACGATCATTGCAACAAGTAGTGGATATAGCAAAACTAGCATCCCCAAGCTTAGGGTTTTGCATATTTTTAGCATGATTGCCACTAATAGAATTCATAGTGAAACCATTGCAATCATGCTTTTCATTCAAGGAGCATTCGTGAATCACTTCATTAATTTCTTCATCACAATTTTCAGATTCACGCATCTCAAGCAAAACTCCATAGAGAAAATCTAGTGCTGAAAACTCACTAGCAATTGGATCAACATAATTCGATTTCTTAAAGAGATTAGCAAGTGGGTGAGGATCCATATCACTAGATTTTCAGCAAGCGAAGATGCAAGCATATTGAAGGAACATAGCACACAAGCAAAGGAAAGGCAAGCGAAAGATAGGGCGAACGAAAAAGGGAAACGAAAAAGGCAAATATTTTTGTAATTTTTTGTTTTTCAGAAGTGGGGGAGAGGAAAATGAGAGGCAAAAAAGAGTAAATGCAAGAGATGAGTTTGCGACACTTACTTGGATGAGTTCTTGACTTGATCCTCCCCGGAAACGGCTCCAGAAATTCTTCTGCTACGGTGACAGAAATCTTTTGTCGTCTCTTGAGCTTGCGTTGGTTTTTCCCTTGAAGAGGAAAGTGCGATGCAGCACAGGAGCAGTAAGTATTTCCCTCAGTTTGAGAACCAAGGTATCAATCCAGTAGGAGACTCTCATCAAGTCTAGAGTACCTGCACAAACACAAAAGAGCTTGCACCCAATGCTATAAAGGGGTTGTCAATCCCTTCAAGCTTGATTGCAAAGTGAGATCTGAAGGCGGAAAGTGCAACGAAGAAAAAGTATATGGCTGAAAATATGGTGTGAAGTAGACCCGGGGGCCATTGTGTTCACTAGAGGCTTCTCTCAAAATAGAAAATATTACGGTGGGTGAACAAATTACTGTCGAGCAATTGATAGAACCGCGCAAAGTCATGACGATATCTAAGGCAATGATCATACATATAGGCATCCCGTTCGAGACAAGTAGACCGATACTTTCTGCATCTACTACTATTACTCCACACATCGACCGCTATCCAGCATGCATCTTGTGTAATTAGTTTATGACGAACAGAGTAATGCCTTAAGCAAGATGACATGATGTAGAGGGATGAACTCAAACCAATGATGAAAAGCCCATCTTTTTACCCTTGATGGCAACAACACGATGCGTGCCTCGCTACCCCTTCTGTCACTGGGTGAGGTCACCGCACGGTATGAACGCAAAACCAAGCACTTCTCCCATTGCAAGAATCATAGATCAAACTGGCCAAACAAAACCCACAACTCAAAGAGAATTACAAGGTATGAAATCATGCATAAGAGAGATCAGAAGAAACTCAAATAAGATTCATAGATAATCTGATCATAAATCCACAATTCATCGGATCTCGACAAACACACCGCGAAAGAAGATTACATCGGATAGATCTCCTTGAAGATCATGGAGAACTTTGTATTGAAGATCCAAGAGAGAGAAGAAGCCATCTCGCTACTAGCTATGGACCCGTAGGTCTATGGTGAACTACTCACGCATCATCGGAGAGGTCATGGTGTTGATGAAGAAGCCCTCTGCATCCGAATCCCCCCTCCGGTAGGGCACCAGAACGTGCCCCAGATGGGATCTTGCGGGGACAGAAGCTTGCGGCGGCGGAAAAGTACTTTCGATGATCTCCTTATTTTTTTCTGGAATCATTGGGAATATATAGGCGAAAGACCTAGGGCAGAGGTGGCCCAGGGAGCCCACAAGCCTAGGAGGCGCTGCCCCCCTAACCGTGGCTAGGGGGCTTGTGGGGTCCCTTGTCACATCCCTAACCCTTAAGCAAGATAGCATTGTGCTCATGTCTTCTTTGCATTTGCATCTAAGAAGTTTCAACAAAAACAACAAAGTGGCAAAGGAAAAACTCAAAACCCTAGCCACCATTTTAATTAAGGGAAATTTCAACTAGTTCAAAATCAATGAACCCAAAATGGCCTCAAGAAATGTTCAAACTTTCTGATAAATCATGAAAGTAAATGAGCATTGGAGAAAACTATTTTCTTGACACTTTAAGCATTTTAAATAAATGCAAAAGCTACTGGTTTCAAATTTAAAAATTGAAATCAAAAACTATAATTTTCCAAAAATGTTGACAATCTTGGAAATGAGTGGGGATATTATAACAAATATTTCAGGAGGTCTAAAATAGTTTTTACCTTTTGTTTTGGAGCTGAAATAATTACCAAAACAGAAAAGCAAAAACAGAAAAAAAAATGGGAAACCTTACCCGTCGCCCAAGCCTGGCCCGGCCCATCTCCCCGCCCGTGCCCTCCCTCGCGCCAGTAGGCAGCAGGAGGTGGCCGCCGCCCCCTCCGGCGCGGCCACGCACCTGCGTGCCTGCCTGGCCGCCAGTTCGCGCTGGCGACGACGGGGAAAAGCTCCCCAGAGCCTCCCCTATCCATTCCCCGCCTCGGTTCTCCTCCTCCGCCCGGATCTCCTCCTCCTCCTTGCTGCCGCCATTAGAGCTCGAGCTCGAGCTCGAGCTGCCCGTGCCCCTGGCCATAGGTTTCCCTCCCAGAGCACGCCATTAGCTCTGCCTCGTCGCCCTGGTCATCTCTGCAGAAGCCGAAGCTTCCTCGAGCCCTGCAACGCCCGCAACGCCGTCGTCTTCCACCTCCGGCCGCCGGACCTCTTTCGTCGATTCGTCGCCCCCAAGCCTTCCCCGAGCCGTCTAAGCTCTGCTCTGCACTCCCCGTGAGCATGCGGTCGTTTCCCCTAAGTTTTCCCCGTCGATCCCCTCCTCTACCCCTAGTTTCACCGAAGCCCGACGAGGACCGCCGCTGTCGCTCGTCGCCGGTAGCCCTCCGATGTTCAGCTCGTCCGTCTGAGAGCACCAGCAGCTCCAGGACGACGCGTAGATGCCGTAGCAGCTAAGAACCGAGCGTAGATCCCCCTAATTCAAAGACCCCAAGGATGCCCGAGCCTCGGCCGCCGCTCCGGCTCGTCGCTGACGCCTCTTCCGGCGACCCTAGCCTCCCCAGTTGGTCCTGCCAGATTGGCCACTTTGCGAGCATGCTGTAGCTGCCAACCGCGTGCGTTTTGGTGCTGTGCAGCGCCGTCTAGGTCGCCTCCGGCGAGCCCTCCGCCGCGTGTCTGGTCGCCGGCGACCACCCTCCGGTGGGCGTCGACGTGGCCGACCATTAGGGCGTAATCACCCTCCCCTCAGTCGCTACCAGAGGGCCCCACGCCAGGTCAAACCCGAATTAGGGGCTGGTCAGCGCGGGATGAGTCCCAGAGAGGCTGACCAGTGGGGCCCCCCTGTCAGGTTTGACCTGAACAGGTCGGCTGACCTGCTGACGTCAGCCTGATGCAATAAATGGAATTTCCAGTATAAAACTAATTCAGGAAATTGCAAAAAATTGCAAAAATCATAGAAATTAATCTGTAACTCCAATGAAAATAATTTATATATGAAAAAGTATCAGAAAAATTCAAGGATTCTGATTATGCTATTTTCAACTATGTTTGAACAAGTTACAGAACCCTAAATTGTGAAATAAGAAATAATTCAATTCTTTTAATCACTTTATAAATGGAATTTGCAAAAATATTCAAATTTCATTATATGTGCAATGATCACACACTGCCCTAATTACAAATCAGTATCATAACATGACATTCATGCATGTTAACACCAAGTTGATCTGAGCATCAGGTCGAATCAATTAAACCGGTATCCGAGAATACCCCGTTTGAATTGCTATTCGAATGTGATTCAAATCAACTCTAAACCTAATACATGTTGAAAATAATTTATCACTTGCATTCTCATGCCATGATCATGCATCATTTTGAGTGCATATGATTGTTATTGAATGTTGCCATACTTTTCGGTAGGCTCCGCACCCCCGGATTCCACCGAATATCCGTCTGACGGATATCGTTCCTCCTCTGAGCAACAAGGCAAGCAACCCTTTTGATCATCCCGATAACTCCTATGTTCTTGCTCCTGCACCTATTTATTGCATTAGGATCAAATGCTTCAACTACTTTTGCCACGATAGTTGGACCCACTTCCTTTGCATGACTTAACCTTGTCACAGTAAATAGTCGAACCCTGCAACCTAGCATACCTGGTAGTTGCTTGAGCTATGATGTGCCTTATCCTGCTATGCATGCTATGCTTAGAGTTGTGTATGGTCTGTCATCTGGGAGATGAACAGAAATGTGGAATGTGTTCGGTGAGCAAAGGTCGTGTGTTGAACTTGATTTGGTAAAGGTACCGGTGAAAGGCTGTGTAGGAGTACATGGCGGGTTGTTTCATTGGAACCGTCCTTAGGAACTGAGTTCCGTGTATGTAATCCAAGACTAGATACTACCACATGCTGGGCCCTGAAATATGACCCCGCTCGGCCTATTAATCGCGTAGTACTCGGTCAAGGAGTTGCAAGTAGTTTCTGGTGTTTATAGTAATGCTGGAGGCCGTGCATGGTGCTGACCTGAGAGGTGGGCCGTGATGCGGTAGGCAGTGGCACGGTGTACCAAGTGGCACCCGGATGGTGGGCTTGGGAACCCGGCGCACATCATTTGAGGCCGTGGCGGAAACCCCGGCCGGACTTCCGTACGGGTTACTCTCAGATAGGCGGTAAACCTGGACTAGGTACTAGTGTGGTTAACGGTCGTGGCCGACTCCCTCGCTGGGCTTCCGCTTGAAGGTTGCCGAGGTGCATGACGTGCACATGGTGATAAGTGGCGAGAGCGTGCGTGACGAAGTACACCCCTGCAGGGTTACGATCTATTCGAATAGCCGCGTCCGCGGATATGGACTACTTGGAGACATATGTTGTTCATAGATAACTTCAATGGCTACTCATAAAATTGTCAAGATAAGCATGAGGGTCGTGGACGGCATTTCCGTATGGAGACGGATTGATTCCACGATAGTGTATTGTTGTGGTGTTAGTGGACTCGTGTGCGAGAAATCAAGTTGTCAAAACTAATTTCCAAAAAGCAAGTTGTCTAGCCACGAGTCAAATGCTGGCTTCCCGCATGAAACCCCACAATACTCTTTGATACCTTGCATAAGTAGTTAGTTCTCCTAAAGTCTTGCTGAGTACCTTCGTACTCATGTTTGCTTAATAAATGTTGCAGAGGTTGCTAATGACCCTAATGGAGGGTTCTTCGTAGACATCGACGACGACGAGTAGCTGGTATCCCAGCTACGATCTGGCCCTACGTCGGCTCTGTAGTATTGTCAGGCCATGTGCCTTCTAGTTGCACTGTCTGTACCCAGACAGTTTATAACTCTTCCGCTGGCTTGTATTTGTATGACTGCTAGATGGGTCGAAAGACCTTAATGTGTAATATTATGTGTGTGGCTCTTTCGAGCCTCTTGAATAAAGGTTGTATGTTTATGGTTATGTTGTGATGCCATCGATGTATCTATACATATCGGTATGCCATGCGTACGTGTGTCTTACTTGATATGTATGGGGTTCGAATACCTAATCGTGAACTTTAGTAGCACTCCTTACAAGGAAATGCCCCTTTGTGATCCAACGAGCCTTGGTAGTCCGCTACTGCTCCGGACACATTGGTCGACCGGCATGTGTCCTTCTTAGCTGCCGTGTCTGTCCTCTTTGGGGAAATGTCACGCGACGTAATGGAGTCCTTGTAGCTTGCTACGACTCGTCTACGTTCGCTGGTGACCGACACCTGCTTTGTTGGGTCATGTATGCCTGTCCTTGTGCGGAACTGCCACTTTGGTTTATGACTATACATGTCGATCCGGGTTCTTTGACATTGGATTGCTAGCGACACCTATCGCATACGTGAGTCAAAAGACACAAACGGTCCCGGCTAAGGTAAGGCTGTAGCCGTGGAGTTAACCGTGCGTGAGACCACAAAGAGATGCGATGTGTTACAGGCTAGATTCCTATGGCTTAGGATCGGGGTCCCGACAGCGTTGGTATCAGAGCCTGACTGACTGTAGGACTACTAAGCCAAACTGGTCTAAGTTGAGTCTAGAATTTCTTAGTTATATATAACGGAATTGTTTGTGGGAGGGAACGTAACACTCTTGTTCTCTTCTCAAGATATTCTATTCTGGTCATCCTCGTCTTTTCTGCGGGAATTAAGGACTAGGTTACTCATCTTCTCCTAGGCTCGTGTTTCTGATCGGTAGATTATAGGACTACGGGTCGAGAGATATTGGGTTTCTTTTATTCCTAGGAAGCAGGAAGTAAGTTTGGTGACCAGAGAGTTGAACTTGATAGTTGAGTGGTTACGCTATTCCACTTTGGGTTGTCTCAAATTTCTTTTGAGCATTTACAGTCGTTATGCTGCCTAATTTTGCATTCAGAGCTCTAATGCTTTTTGCGTTACTCTCTATTTACAGATGCCTGGCCGTCCTTCTCGTCAGGTGGTACGTCTGACCAGGTGCATTGATGTACCGGGTCATACGGCCATGCTGGTCAGGGTGATGTCGGTGTGCGATTACCGCTGGTACCCCGAGTACATAGTGGAGGAACAGTACCGAGACTTCAACCAGAGCCAGTACATCTGCACTGTTAGGGTATTTCCAGACTACCCTGGAGCTGAGGAGCCAATCCATTGGTCCTATGGGTTGGGGGTCACTGTTGACATGGCAGTACAAGATGCTGCCTATTCAATGCTGACTATTATGAGAGCAAGACATGCACTGCTGCAAAATTCAGAGTTCTGCTATGTTCCGGCCTCTCAGCCTGGTGAAGAGGGATACCTTAGTGGAGTCATTTTTGATTCTTCTATGGAGGATCCACTTCTGCAGTCCACTGTTGAGATGCTAGAGAACAGAGACAGGGATGCTCGTGCTCTCCGCATGGAGCTTTATGCTACCCGTGCCCGTCTGTGGACAGCTTTGACGCAGCTGGCACCGGTAGTCCAGACAGGGTATGGAGAGATGGAGATGTTGAACCCTGTTAGGACCCATCTTCCGGCCCACGTTGACTGGCCAGCTATAGGAGGAGTCACACCTCTTCGGGGACCCCTCTTACCACCAGTCAGGGGACCAAGGCCACATCCGTGTCCTTATGGATCCCAGGGATCTCAGGCTAGAGTGTTTCCTGATCCGCAGGTTGAGCTTCCAGGTCATGGAGGTAATCTCTATGAGATGTTCTATGCGGATGCCTAAGCTGTGAGCGGAAGGGTAGTATGGTAGTAGCCGTACGTTCACAGTCCTGCGTGACTTGTGAAGTATGGTAGTAATGTGAAACGAATTCCGGAGGCCTAGATAAATAATGTATAGGAAGCTTGTAAGCCTCTGATGAGTAGTTCCACCATTTCAGTAGTTTGCTCTTTGGGTAAGTTTGTACTGAACTATGTAAGGGTGTGTATGAACCATGGTGTATATATAGCAGTTGCTTGTGACCATGTTGTTCGGATATTCATTTCCGCATTCCGTGTGTTCAGTACATTCTTAATCCATAGCTAGTATTGATATGATATTGGTCTAAGCTATGAGTTTGTTGTCAGGATGGTGTTCACCAGGTTGAACCGTGCCCCTGCTCATGAGCAAGGTGAGGGTAGTCAAGCGTCGCAGGAAGACCTGCCTCACCCACCTTCTCTGGCAGAAGTGATGCTTGAGGCAGAAAGAAACAAAAGGGAGACCAACCGACTGCTAGAGCGTATTGAGCAGAATACGGCTCGACAGCCTAGGAATGCTGCAGTGTCCCTCAATGACTTTGTGAAGCTGAATCCTCCAAAGTTTCATCATTCCGTCGATCCCCTCGACGCTGATGACTAGCTGAGCAGCATCTCACGCAAGATTCGCTCTGCGAATGTGTCTGAGGCCGACAAGGTGACCTTTGCGGCGTATTTCCTGGAGGGACCCGCCAATCTGTGGTGGGAGAATTTTGAAGCTATGCGTCCCGCTGAACCAGTGGCCACTTGGGCAGACTTCAGCGCAGCTTTTCGTCTGCACCATATTCCAGAGGGCCTGATGGACAGAAAGAGAGAGGAGTTATGTGCCTTCACTCAGGGCAAGTTGTCTGTGGATGCCTATAGCCGCGAGTTCGGTAACCTCGCCCGCTATACAACAGAGGAGGTGTCTACTGACGCCAAGAAGCAAGCAAGATTCCGTAAGGGTCTGAGCCCTGAGCTCCGTCGAGACCTGCGCCTTCATGAATGTGCAAGTTTTCAAGCCCTAGTCAACAAAGCGATCAGTGCGGAGACTGGTCATTCTGACTTCGAAGCCACAAGGAAGCACTCCCGTGACTTTGGCTCATCTTCTGGTTCCGCGTTTCCAAAACGTAGGCTGTGGGTTCCAAACAGTTCCCTGCCGCCAAGATACACTCCGAGGCCATCCTACGTGGCGCCTCAGACGAATCAGGCCAACCCTCCAGCAAAAGCTTATGGTGGTCCAGCTAGCAATGCTGCACCACGTGCCAACCAGGTGATATGCTACAAGTGTGGAGAACCAGGGCATTATTCCCGTGAGTGTCCTCAGAATGTGGGTGCCAAGCAACCCGGAAAGTCCGTCGGGCAGGCCAAGTCAGGCAAAGCTTATTATGTGAAGCCAACTCCTGCACGTGGCTGTGTGAATTATGTGTCAGCAGAAGAAGCTGCAGAGGATCCCGACGTCATGCTGGGTACGCTTCTTGTTAATCATCACCCAGCGTCCGTTCTCTTTGACACTGGGTCTTCTCATTCCTTCATTTCAGAAAGTTATGCACAGTTGCATAACATGTCTTTTTGTAATATGCCAATCCCATTGGTTGTCCAAACCCCTGGTAGTAAATGGCAAACCTCTAGGATAACCTATGATAATGAAATTCTAGTAGACAGGCTAGTTTTTCTAGCCTCATTGATAGCATTGAAATCTTCGGATATTAATATCATCTTGGGCATGGACTGGATGTCAGCCCACTATGCCAAGATTGATACTCACTCTAGAAATGTCCAGCTTACCCATCCCTCGGGTGAGATAGTAAATGTCTCTACTCGAGTTGCCAAATGCCAGCTCTATTGCTTAAATGCCAACCCTCTTCCGGAACTTGAAGACATTCCGGTAGTCCGTGACTTCCCGGATGTTTTTCCAGAGGAACTGCCAGGAATTCCACCTGACAGAGATGTAGAGTTTGTGATAGATCTTGTTCCGGGAACTGTCCCAATAGCCAGAAGACCTTATAAGATGGCACCCTTAGAGCTAGCCGAACTTAAGAAGCAATTAGATGAGGCTTTGAGCAAAGGTTTCATTCATCCTAGCTCTTCTCCTTGGGCTTGTCCCGTCCTCTTCGTCAAGAAGAAAGACGGAACGGATCGGATGGTTGTAGATTACCGACCAGTTAACCTGGTCACCATTAAGAACAAGTATCCGCTCCCCAGGATCAACGATCTGTACGATCAGCTCGCTGGATCCTCAGTCTTCTCCAAAATGGATTTGAGGTTGGGATACCATCAAATCAAGATTAAGAACGGGGACATTCCAAAAACGGCTTTTGTTACTCGTTATGGCCAATATGAGTACACCGTTATGTCCTTCGGTTTAACCAATGCCCCAGCCACCTTCTCTCGGCTGATGAATTCAATCTTCATGGAGTATTTGGATAAATTCGTCGTGGTATACCTCGATGATATTCTCATCTACTCAAAGAATGAACAAGAACATGCCGAGCATCTAAGGCTGGTATTGATGAAACTTCGAGAGCATCGCCTTTATGCCAATTTTTCAAAATGTGAATTCTGGTTACCAGAAGTGACCTATCTAGGCCACGTAATCTCTGGTAAGGGTATTGCTGTCAATCCCGACAGAGTTCAAGCGGTCCTTGATTGGACTCAACCTGAATCGGTTAAGCAAGTTAGGAGTTTTCTTGGTTTAGCGAGCTATTGTCGCCGCTTCGTCGAGAATTTCTCCAAGGTTGCAAAGCATCTAACTTAACTCCTCAAGAAGGATAAAAAGTTCGAGTGGACACCATAGTGTGAGCATAGTTTTCAGGAACTGAAAAGACGCCTGACTTCCGCACCTGTGTTGCTACCACCAGATTTTTCTAAGGACTTTGTTATCTATTGCGACGCCTCGCGACAAGGATTAGGTTGCATTCTCATGCAAGATCGTCATGTGATCGCATACACATCTCAACAGTTGCGTCCACATGAGGATAATTATCCCACACATGACCTTGAGCCTGCAGCTGTGGTCCATGCACTAAAAACCTGGCGACATTATCTTTTGGGTAATCGTTGCGAAATATTCACTGATCACCAAAGTCTGAAATATATCTTCACCCAGCCGGATTTGAATCTCAGGCAAAGACGGTGGGTTGAGTTGATCTCGGATTACGACTTAGGGATAACTTACACCCCAGGGAAGGCCAATGATATGGCCGATGCACTAAGTCGTAAATCTTATTGTAACAATTTGATGCTACAACAAGGTCAACCACATCTCCATGAGGACTTTCGGAAGTTGAATCTTCATATTGTTCCTTAAGGATTCCTTTCTACCCTGGTGGCGAAGCCTACTCTTAAGGATCAAATTATAACTGGCCAAAAGCGTGACAAGGGTATATCACGGATCAAGGAGAATATTTTTAGCGGAAACGCTAAAGAATTTTCCATGAATGATCACGGTGTGGTGTTCTTCCAGAATCGTTTAGTGGTTCCTAAGAACCCACATCTAAGGCAGTTAATCCTTAAGGAGGCTCATGATTCTCCTCTCACCATTCATCCCGGTAGTACTAAGATGTATCAGGACCTACGCCAGAGGTTCTGGTGGACTAGGATGAAGAGAGAAATTGCTGAGTTCGTTGCTAATTGCGACGTTTGTCGTCGAGTTAAGGCAGAACATCAAAGCCCTGCTGGCACCCTTCAACCTTTAGCTATTCCTGAATGGAAATGGGATAAAGTTAGCATGGATTTCATTACCGGATTTCCTAAGACCAAAAAAGGAAATAATGCTATCTTTGTGGTCATTGACCGTCTTTCCAAAGTGACTCATTTTCTTCCTGTTCGTGAGAGTATAACAGCTAGCCAGCTAGCAGAGTTATATATCTCTCGAATAGTGTCTCTTCATGGTGTTCCCCTGGAAATTAACTCGGACCGTGGAAGTATCTTTACTTCTCGCTTCTGGGAAAGTTTTCAGAATGCCATGGGGACTCACTTATCTTTTAGCACTGCTTTCCATCCTCAATCAAGTGGTCAAGTAGAAAGAGTGAATCAAATCCTAGAAGATATGCTCCGAGCTTGTGTTATTTCGTTCGGTATGAATTGGGAGAAGTGCCTTCCATTCGCCGAATTCGCTTATAACAATAGTTATCAATCAAGCTTGGGCAAAGCCCCTTTTGAAGTTCTCTATGGACGAAGATGCCGAACCCCTCTTAATTGGTCAGAAACCGGAGAGAGGCAACTCTTTGGCCCGGACATGATCCAGGATGCAGAAGAGCAGGTTCGCATTATTCGTGAAAAGTTGAAAACAGCCCAGTCTCGTCAAAAGAGCCAATATGATCGTCATCATAAGGCTGTGACCTTTGAAGTTGACGAGAAGGCTTACCTTCGGGTTACACCTTTGAAAGGTACCCATCAATTCGGTATCAAGGGAAATTGGCTCCTCGTTACATTGGACCTTTTCGCATTCTTGCCAAACGAGGAGAAGTTGCCTACCAGTTGGAACTTCCTCCGCATCTTTCCAAGGTTCATGATGTTTTCCACGTCTCGCAACTCAGGCGTTGCTTTTCGGATCCTATCCGTGAAGTGGACCACGAAACGCTTGATCTACAAGATAACCTTTCTTACCGAGAATACCCCGTGTGTATTCTTGATCAAGCTGAGCGTACCACTCGACGTCGAAACCTCAAGTTTCTTAAAGTTCAATGGTAAAATCATTCTGAAAAGGAGGCAACTTGGGAAAGAGAGGATCGTCTCCGACTCGAATATCCTGCGTTATTCCCGACGACTTCTAAATCTCGGGACGAGATTCTTTTGAGTGGGGGTGAGTTGTCACATCCCTAACCCTTAAGCAAGATAGCATTGTGCTCATGTCTTCTTTGCATTTGCATCTAAGAAGTTTCAACAAAAACAACAAAGTGGCAAAGGAAAAACTCAAAACCCTAGCCACCATTTTAATTAAGGGAAATTTCAACTAGTTCAAAATCAATGAACCCAAAATGGCCTCAAGAAATGTTCAAACTTTCTGATAAATCATGAAAGTAAATGAGCATTGGAGAAAACTATTTTCTTGACACTTTAAGCATTTTAAATAAATGCAAAAGCTACTGGTTTCAAATTTAAAAATTGAAATCAGAAACTATAATTTTCCAAAAATGTTGAAAATCTTGGAAATGAGTGGGGATATTATAACAAATATTTCAGGAGGTCTAAAATAGTTTTTACTTTTTGTTTTGGAGCTAAAATAATTAGCAAAACAATAGTTAGCAAAACAGAAAAGCAAAAACAGAAAAAAAAATGGGAAACCTTACCTGTCGCCCAAGCCTCGCCCGGCCCATCTCCCCGCTCGTCCCCTCCCTCGCGCCAGTAGGCAGCAGGAGGTGGCCGCCGCCCCCTCCGGCGCGGCCACGCACCTGCGTGCCTACCTAGCTGCCGGTTCACGCTGGCGACGACGGGGATAAGCTCCCCAGAGCCTCCCCTATCCATTCCCCGCCTCGGTTCTCCTCCTCCGCCCGGATCTCCTCCTCCTCCTTGGTGCCGCCATTAGAGCTCGAGCTCGAGCTCGAGCTGCCCGTGCCCCTGGCCATAGGTTTCCCTCCCAGAGCACGCCATTAGCTCCGCCTCGTCGCCCTGGTCATCTCTGCAGAAGCCGAAGCTTCCTCGAGTCCTGCAACGCCCGCAACGCCGTCGTCTTCCACCTCCGGCCGCCGGACCTCTTCCGTCGATTCGTCGCCCCCAAGCCTTCCCCGAGCCGTCTAAGCTCTGCTCTGCACTCCCCGTGAGCATGCGGTCGTTTCCCCTAAGTTTTCCCCGTCGATCCCCTCCTCTAGCCCTAGTTTCACCGGAGCCCGACGAGGACCGTCGCTGCCGCTCGTCGCCGGTAGCCCTCCGATGATCAGCTCGTCCGACTGAGAGCACGAGCAGCTCCAGGACGACGCGTAGATGCCGTAGCAGCTAAGAACCGAGCATAGATCCCCCTAATTCAAAGACCCCAAGGACGCCCGAGCCTCGGCCGCCGCTCCGGCTCGTCGCCGACGCCTCTTCCGGCGACCCTAGCCTCCCCAGTTGGTCCTGCCAGATCGGCCACTTCGCGAGCATGCTGTAGCTGCCAACCACGTGCGTTTTGGTGCTCTGCAGCGCCATCTAGGTCGCCTCCGGCGAGCCCTCCGCCGCGGGTCTGGTCGCCGGCGACCACCCTCCGGTGGGCGTCGACGTGGCCGACCATTAGGGCGTAATCGCCCTCCCCTCAGTCGCTGCCAGAGGGCCCCACGCCTGGTCAAACCCCAATTAGGGGCTAGTCAGCGCGGGATTAGTCCCAGAGAGGCTGACCAGTGGGGCCCCCCTGTCAGGTTTGACCTGAACAGGTCGGCTGACCTGCTGACGTCAGCCTGATGCAATAAATGGAATTTCCAGTATAAAACTAATTCAGGAAATTGCTGAAAATTGCAAAAATCATAGAAATTAATCTGTAACTCCAATGAAAATAATTTATATATGAAAAAGTATCAGAAAAATTCAAGGATTCTAATTATGCTATTTTCAACTATGTTTGAACAAGTTACAGAACCCTAAATTGTGAAATAAGAAATAATTCAATTGTTTTAATCACTTTATAAATGGAATTTGCAAAAATATTCAAATTTCATTATATGTGCAATGATCACACACTGCCCTAATTACAAATCAGTATCATAACATGACATTCATGCATGTTAACACCAAGTTGATCTGAGCATCAGGTCGAATCAATTAAACCGGTATCCGAGAATACCCCGTTTGAATTGCTATTCGAATGTGATTCAAATCAACTCTAAACCTAATACATGTTGAAAATAATTTATCACTTGCATTCTCATGCCATGCTCATGCATCATTTTGAGTGCATATGATTGTTATTGAATGTTGCCATACTTTTCGGTAGGCTCCGCACCCCCGGATTCCACCGAATATCAGTTTGACGGATATCGTTCCTCCTTTGAGCAACAAGGCAAGCAACCCTTTTGATCATCCCGATAACTCCTATGTTCTTGCTCCTGCACCTATTTATTGCATTAGGATCAAATGCTTCAACTGCTTTTGCCACGATAGTTGGACCCACTTCCTTTGCATGACTTAACCTTGTCACAGTAAATAGTCGAACCCTGCAACCTAGCATACCTGGTAGTTGCTTGAGCTATGATGTGCCTTATCCTTCTATGCATGCTATGCTTAGAGTTGTGTATGGTCTGTCATCTGGGAGATGAACAGAAATGTGGAATGTGTTCGGTGAGCAAAGGTTGTGTGTTGAACTTGATTTGGTAAAGGTACCGGTGAAAGGCTGTGTAGGAGTACATGGCGGGTTGTTTCATTGGAACCGTCCTTAGGAACTGAGTTCCGTGTATGTAATCCAAGACTAGATACTACCACATGCTGGGCCCTGAAATATGACCCCGCTCGGCCTATTAATCACGTAGTACTCGGTCCAGGAGTTGCAAGTAGTTTCTGGTGTTTATAGTAATGCTGGAGGCCGTGCATGGTGCTGACCTGAGAGGTGGGCCGTGATGCGGTAGGCAGTGGCACGGTGTACCAAGTGGCACCCGGATGGTGGGCTTGGGAACCCTGCGCACATCGTTTGAGGCCGTGGCGGAAACCCCGGCCGGACTTCCGTACGGGTTACTCTCAGATAGGCGGTAAACCTGGACTAGGTACTAGTGTGGTTAACGGTCGTGGCCGACTCCCTCGCTGGGCTTCCGCTTGAAGGTTGCCGAGGTGCATGACGTGCACATGGCGATAAGTGGCGAGAGCGTGTGTGACGAAGTACACCCCTGCAGTGTTACGATCTATTCGAATAGCCGCGTCCGCGGATATGGACTACTTGGAGACATATGTTGTTCATAGATAACTTCAATGGCTACTCATAAAATTGTCAAGATAAGCGTGAGTGTCGTGGACGGCATTTCCGTATGGAGACGGATTGATTCCACGATAGTGTATTGTTGTGGTGTTAGTGGACTCGTGTGCGAGAAATCAAGTTGTCAAAACTAATTTCCAAAAAGCAAGTTGTCTAGCCACGAGTCAAATGCTGGCTTCCCGCATGAAACCCCACAATACTCTTTGATACCTTGCATAAGTAGTTAGTACTCCTAAAGTCTTGCTGAGTACCTTCGTACTCATGTTTGCTTAATAAATGTTGCAGAGGTTGCTAATGACCCTAATGGAGGGTTCTTCGTAGACATCGACGACGACGAGTAGCTGGTGTCCTAGCTACGATCTGGCCCTACACCGGCTCTGTAGTATAGTCAGGCCATGTGCCTTCTAGTTGCACTGTCTGTACCCAGACAGTTTATAACTCTTCCGCTGGCTTGTATTTGTATGACTGCTATATGGGTCGAAAGACCTTAATGTGTATATTATGTGTGTGGCTCTTTCGAGCCTCTTGAATAAAGGTTGTATGTTTATGGTTATGTTGTGAAGCCATCGATGTATCTATACATATCGGTATGCCATGCGTACGTGTGTCTTACTTGATATGTATGGGGTTCGAATACCTAATCGTGAACTTTAGTAGCACTCCTTACAAGGAAATGCCCCTTTGTGCTCCAACGAGCCTTGGTAGTCCGCTACTGCTCCGGACACATTGGTTGACCGGCATGTGTCCTTCTTAGCTGCTGTGTCTGTCCTCTTTGGGGAAATGTCACGCGACGTAATGGAGTCCTTGTAGCTTGCTACGACTCGTCTACGTTCGCTGGTGACCGACACCTGCTTTGTTGGGTCTTGTATGCCTGTCCTTGTGCGGAACTGCCACTTTGGTTTATGACTAGACATGTCGATCCGGGTTCTTTGACATTGGATTGCTAGCGACACCTATCGCATACGTGAGTCAAAAGACGCAAACAGTCCCGGCTAAGGTAAGGCTGCAGCCGTGGAGTTAACCGTGCGTGAGACGACAAAGAGATGCGATGTGTTACAGGCTGGATTCCTATGGCTTAGGATCGGGGTCCCGACATCCCTGGTTGCCCCCTGCCTTGGTTCTCAAGCTTCCCAATCTTCTTCTGTTTCAGAAAAAATATTTTCGAAAGTTTTATTCCATTTGGACTCCGTTTATAATCCTCCTCTGAAAAGGGTCAAAAACACGGGAAAAAAACAGGAACTGGCACTTGGCACTGAGTTAATAGGTTAGTCCCAAAAAGGATATAAAAGGCATACAAGACATCCAAAGTTTGACAGGATAATAGCATGGAACCATAAAAAATTAAAGATACGTTGGAGACGTATCATGGAGGCACAATGCTCTCCAAGATGCCTCTAAGGCCACCGTAATCTCCTCACGCCATCGCAGAATGCAAGATGTTGTGATTCCACTAAGAGACCCTTGAGGGCGGTCTCCGAACCCGTACAAACAAGGTTGGGGCAATCTCCACAACTTATTTGGAAGCTCCCGACAGCACCACGAAGCTTCACTACAATGGCATATGGCTTCGGGGTGACCACAAATGCTCGGGGCAATCTCCACAACTTAATTGCAGACCCCGATGCTTGCACCACAATGATTGAGCTCTGAGGCACCACCAAGCTTCTAGGGGTACCAAGTACCCAAGGGTAATACGCTTTTCAACTTCTCACTTCCACGTATCACCGTGGAGAACTCAAACCTATGCAATTAATGCAATGGCAAGAACACACGAAGTGGTGAAGTCCCTCACACTCAAATCCCTCGACAACAACAAAAGCTATATAGAAATATGAGAGGAAGAACAAGGAGCTCAGAAAGAACTCAGAGATCAAGATCCAAGGGGTTCCCCTCACATAGAGGAGAAAGTGATTGGTGGAAATGTGGATCTAGATCTCCTCTCTCTTTTCCCTCAAGAACTAGCAAGAATCATTGGAGGGATTGAGAGTTAGCAAGCTCTAAGAAGGTCAACAATGGGGGAAGAACACGAGCTCAATGGATGGATTCACTCCAATGGCGAAGAAGACCTCCTTTATATAGTGGGGGAAAGAATCCAACCGTTACCCCCACTCACAGCCCAACCGGAGCGGTACTACCGCTGCAAGGAGCGGTACTACTGCTGCTAGAACGCCCGAGGGAGCGGTACTACCGCCCGGGAGCGGTAGTAAAAAATTACTACCGCTCTAGGAGCGGTACTACCGCTGGATACTGAAACTGCCATAACTTTCGCATATGAACTCTGAATCGAGCAAACTCAAGCTTGTGGATTTAGGACGACAAGAGTTATCCAACAGCGACAAAAACATGCAGTTAATAAAATGTCAATCATATAGAGATGTGAGAAAAACAACACGATGCATGCCTCGCTACCCCTTCTGTCACTGGGTGAGGTCACCGCACGGTATGAACCCAAAACCAAGCACTTCTCCCATTGCAAGAATCATAGATCAAGTTGGCCAAACAAAACCCACAACTCGAAGAGAATTACAAAGATATGAAATCATGCATATAAGAGATTAGAAGAAACTCAAATAAGATTCATAGATAATCTGATCATAAATCCACAATTCATCAGATCTCGACAAACACACCGCAAAAGAAGATTACATCGGATAGATCTCCATGAAGATCATGGACAACTTTGTATTGAAGATCCAAGAGAGAGAAGAAGCCATCTAGCTACTAGCTATGGACCCGAAGGTCTATGGTGAACTACTCACACATCATCGGAGAGGCAATGGTGTTGATAAAGAAGCCATCCGTATCCGAATCCCCCCTCCGGCAGGGCACCAGAACGTGCCCCAGATGGGATCTTGCGGAGACAGAAGCTTGCGGCGGCGGAAAAGTATTTTCGTGGATCTCTCCCGTGGTTTTGGATTTTTCGGGGATTTATAGGCGGAAGAAGTAGGGAAGACGAGCCACAGGGGGCCCACAAGCCTGCTAGGCACGGGCCCCCCTGGCCACACCTAGGGGGCCTGTGGCCTCCCCTGGTGGCCTCTGCCTTGGTTCTCACGCCCCCTGCATATCTTCTGTTCCGGAAAAAATCTTTTCGGAGGTTTTATTCCGTTTGGACTCCGTTTAATATTCTCCTCTGAAAAGGGTCAAAACACGGGAAAAACAGGAACTGGCACTTGGCACTGAGTTAATAAGTTAGTCCCAAAAAAGATATAAAAGGCATACAAAACATCCAAAGGTTGACAAGATAATAGCATGGAACCATAAAAAAATTATAGATACGTTGGAGACGTATCACATCACCAAACTAAACTCTCTAAACTTCTCCCCCATTGGCATCGATTGCCCAAATGGACAAAATGTTTAGAAAGCCAATATAGTAGGTGGTCCTCCAAAAAGTGTGTACTTCTCAACAAAAGTGCAAATAATTACACAAATACAATGATAAACGTTGGGGGGAAACGAACTATATCGAGGACCCAAAGATTGCAAGAAGGATAGTATGTCACAAAGACATACAAAAGAGAGAAGCATACAATAAAAAGATACCAATAGGAACAAGCAATCATATGGTACTTCGAACCACATGAATAAAATATATTATGATAAGGGCAATGGTGTGTTTTACCAAAACTAGAGAAGCTCCCCATGATTTGTGCACTAATAAGATTTTTTTTTATTTGATACAAGTGCACAAAATAGGATCGTTGTTCCACCAAAATTAATAAAAACACACAACAAGTGCAAGAAGATAGATGAGACGATAAGCATATCACTTGCACAAAACATATGGTTGAGCAACATATAAAAGAGCCAACTTAAGAGTAAGCTCAACCAAAATGATGTGTGTGAGTCATGGCAAGGCACTTGAAGACTAAGATGAGGATGAGCATTACTCATCAACATAGTCTTGAAGAAGAGAGAAACAAAGTGCAAGACATATCCTACCGACACACACACTACTAGCAAATGGGTTCACAAGCTTACTAATAAAAAAAATTGAGAACCAACGCTTGTGACAACCCATGGTGAAGAAAAGCAAATAATAACCTTGTCAAGAGAAGAGATACGAACCAAAATGTTAACTCCCTTGTCAACACAGCTATGAGGAAAAATAATCTTGACCACCAACGAGTTCATCAAGATGCAAGGATAAAAGATCCGCACTCAAGACAAATCCTTTCACAAAGCCACCAAAATCTGAAAAAGGAAATTCAACGGTGGAAGTGAAAGAAAAGAGGATATCAACTAGAGATGTAACTTCTCTCATGTGTAAAAGATTCTAGGTAGAAGACAATCATGATGATATATATCCACAAAGAAGGATGTACACACGAAATGGTTACAAGAAGGAACAAACAAGATATCCAAAAGGAAGTCATAAATATACCAATAAGATCTTTGCTTGAAAGCATAGCACATGGCCGATTATTTTGTTATTGTAAACTATGAAATTCCAACTTGATAAATGATACATAAAATCCAATGTAAAGATGATTAGCAAATTCTACCACATGAAAGGAATACCAATTTGGGAAAGGACAAGAAGTATTTGGAAAAAAATCCATTGGTAGATTGCACAAATATCTGACATCATATTTACTCCTAAAACGCAAGAAAATGACACTTGAAGAGCTAACATGCCACCTAGGAACAAGATAATTTACAATATCAACACTAAGTGGCAATACCTCAAATATACACATTTTCTAGGCTTGTAATATGCACATAGCATATTACTCCCCCATAATGTGATAACCCAACATTATTAACAAGCGGAAAATGAAACCCAACAAGAGATAATTAATGGACCATTTAGAATCTGAATTTCTCATGAGAAGGACATAGCAGCTAGAGAATAGATAAACTTGTAATATCAATACTAAGTGGCATTGCTCACGTATACACATTTATAGGATTGTGAGGTGTGCAGAGCACATCACTCCCCCACAATGGGATAATCCATTAATCTCTCAAAAGAGCCAACAAAGATACAAACAAGATGCAAAGAGGCTCAATACAAGACTCACATGTATATGATGTGCAAACCAATATACATATACTTGATTACTCAAGATAAGAAAGTTGGAAGCACAACATATACAAACATATGCATGGTACAAAACCACATTATGCAAAGGGGCAAGTAACTAACAATGTAACCACTTTTAGTACAAGTTACCGTTAGGAGGCACATTGGATATAAGATATAAACTCGATGATCCAAATGACTTGACTTGAGATAATATGAATTATGAAGGTCCCTTAATTCTTCAATATGAAACAAAGTCTCCAATGTCCTCCACGATCACATATTGATCAAGTTTGAGCTTGTTGGTCCCCAACCACATTGGGTCCTAAGAGTTTTGTCACAATAGGCTTGGCTACCCAAATGGTTCTTTTCTTGACACCACTTTGAGTATCAACAAACTTGGCAAACACATTGCTCACCTTATCCTTACCATAGAATAGATATCATCAATAATGATTGGGTTGGATAAATTAACTCTCGTGCAAGAAGAAGCGAAGTGACCCTTCTCACGTCATAAGTAGAAACATCTACCCTTTACTTTCTTCCCAATTGATTTCTAAACTTGAGGAATGTTGGCTTGGGTCTTCTTGGGAAGAGGCCTTTCTTCAACTTGAAGTTGAGTATGTGATTGAACTTGTGGCCGCTTTCCTTGTTGCTTCTGACTTTGGGGCTTCTTATTTAATGGGAAAGATCTAACATAGTGCCCTTCAATTTTGCACTTGAAGCAAACAATCTTGGCCGAATTTTTGACTTGTTCTTAGCCATTTTCTTGAAGCTTTTGGACTTGTTCTTCTTGTTAGAGTTGAACCCAAGTCCATTTTTATCAATTGGGGATTTTTGCCCACACAAGACATTGTTGAGTGTGGACATCCCTTCCTGACTCTTTTCCAAATCTTTCTTCAATGAAGTGACTTGGGCCTTGAGCTCTTCGATTTCCTCTACATGGTTAGTATCAACACAAGTACTAGAGGAAGTATAAGCTTCATTGTTAGAGCAACAAGGCAAGGAAAGTAATTCATCACAAGATGTAGCAACATTATGAGTAGATGAATTACGAGGACTAACACATGGCAATATAGCATTTTGCCTAGAAGTAGTGCTAATGTCCACATGAGGCTTACTTGATGTTACCTTGGTAGTAGTAGCCTCATGAGCTAATTTTAGCACATTATGGGATATTAGAAGATCATCATGAGAGCTTGTGAGAATTACATGACTTTCTTCCAATTTCCCATAATTGCTAGATAGCAACTCAAGTTGAGCCCTTAGCTCAACATTCTCCTTTAAAATGGATGCTCCACAAGAAATAGAGTTAGTAGCACAAGGATCATTATTAACAATAAGAGGATAAGGCAAATTGGCAAGCTCCCCAAAGACGCCTTCGGCGTCCAGGGGTCACGGACCGACCATAGACCCTGTTCAATAAGTGGAACACATTAGCCGCCCGCTCTCCGGTTGGGCAGTAAGGGTCGGAGAAGGGCAATCACTCATTCTTAAAACCAGCATTCTTAAGTTTAAGATCAAAGAGTCGGGCGGAAAAAGGGGAGAGCTCCCCATTCATGGTTCTCCTGTAACTGGATTCCTTTAGCATATGACGCTTCAAGTTGAGCATGAGACTGGTGAGTTCGATGAGCGAACTCTTAATATCCCTTGAGCAATTCTCGAGGTGCTCATAGTCCTCAAGGAGTTTAGCATGTGCAACTTCAAGCTTATCATTTTTAGTTTTAAAATCATTAGCCACCTAGAGAGCTCTATCATGAGATTCCTTTAATCTAGATAATTCTAGAGAAAAGGTCTCCTCAAGAGATTCCTTGGTGGTTTGTTCATTTTCAAGAGCTTGAGATAGCTCTGCAGTCTCATTAGTGTAATCATGCTCATGGCCTTCCATTGTCTCAATGGTGGCCTCATGTTCCTCGAGATGAGCTTCCAACTCCTCAATGTATTTCTTGCCCTCAGTGGCAATAGACATGATTTCCATGAAGTTGGAACAAGCAAGTTTATTCTTATAAAAGAGATTTCAAAATCATTTCACCCTTAAATTTGAAGGATTCAATATTATCACTCTCTTCATCATTATCATCATCATCATCAAGAGATATATTGGGATTCAAGGTAGGAGATACCTTTGAAGCCTTAGCCATAAGGCAAAAGTGAGAAACAATAGATGATGATGTAGGATCACTTGAAGCATGATTCAAGGCCACATCTTGTTCCATTGAGTGATGGATTTCCTATACATTGTTAGCACAACAACTCGAGGAAATAGATACATTTTTATCATGGTAACAATATATAGAAAGCATATCATCATGAGATTTAGTCAAGCAGTTTTTACATGATATGCAAGGACTATCAACACAAGCATGTAAAACATTTATAGTGCTCAAAGTGTTAACGCCCAAAGATGAAGCATTGCAATAATATAGTGATGAAGGAACATCAAGAATTAGCCCACTATCATCATTGAAATGATCACCACTACTCACCATATCATTACCTTGTGGCAATCCACATGTAGGTGAAGTAGATGAAGTTGAGAAGACCACGCGACTGGAGGTGGAGGGAGAACAATCATTCCCACAAATCTTGGACACACCATATTTATCTTTAAGCTTTATCCACAGGTCATCAGCATCCCGGAATGGCATGAGATGAAATATAACTACATTGCTCAAAGCATCAAAAAGCACATTAGAAGCTTGAGAATTGAGATAAGAGTTTTTCTCATCCTCTAAAGATATATTTTGAGAATCCTTTGGAGGAGAAAAACCCATATCTACAATTCGCTCTAAATTTGGGTCCATGACCATAAAGTGATTAAGCATGCGAATTACCCAAACATCAAAATTTATGCCATTGAAACTAAGAGTATCAGAGTATCCTAAACCCCTAGTCGACATCCTTACTCTCTAGGTGGTTAAACCTAAAAATGAGAGACCTAGCTCTAATACCAATTGTAAGGACGTCGATGTCGCCTAGAGGGGGGTGAAGAGGCGCTTTAAAATAAATACGGTTTAGGCTTGAAAATGCGGAATAAAACTAACGTTTAATTTGTAAATCACAAAACCTAAAACAACTAGGCTCACCTATGTGCACCAACAACTTATGCTAAGCAAGATAAACAACTAAGTGATAGCAAGATATATGACAAGAAACAATATGGCTATCACAAAGTAAAGTGCATAAGTAAAGGGTTCGGGTAAGAGATAACCAAGGCACGTGGAGCCGATAATGTATCCCGAAGTTCACACCCTTGCAGATGCTAATCTCCATTTGGACGGTGTGGAGGCGCAATGCTCCCCAAGATGCCACTAAGGACACCGTAATCTCCTCACGCCCTCGCACAATGCAAGATACCGTGATTCCACTAAGGGACCCTTGAGGGCGGTCACCGAACCCGTACAAACAAGGTTGGGGCAATCTCCACAACTCAATTGGAGGCTCCCAACGGCACCACGAAGCTTCACCACAATGGCATATGGCTTCGAGGTGACCACAAATGCTCGGGGCAATCTCCAAAACTTAATTGGAGACCCAGATGCTTGCCCGGAGCTTTACACCACAATGATTGAGCTTTGAGGCACCACCAAGCTTCTAGGGGTACCAAGTACCTCTTGGAAATATGCCCTAGAGGTAATGATAAAATAGTTATTATTATATTTCCTGTTTCAAGATAGTCATTCATTATCCATGCTATAATTGTATTGAATGAAAACATAGGTACATGTGTGGATACATAGATAAAACAATGTCTCTAGCAAGCCTCTAGTAGGTTAGGCAGTTGATCAAGGATGGTCAAGGTTTTCTGACCATATGCAAGTGTTGTCACTTGATAAGTGGATCACATCATTAGGAGAATCATGTGATGGACTAGACCCAAACTATGAACATAGCATGTGATCGTGTAATTTTATAGCTATTGTTTTCTGCGTGTCAAGTATTTATTCCTATGAGCATGAAATCATACAACTCACTGACACCGGAGGAATACCTTGTGTGTATCAAACGCCGCAATGTAACTGGGTGGCTATAAAGGTGCTCTACAGGTATCTCCCAAGGTGTCTGTTGAGTTAGTATGGATCAAGACTGCGATTTGTCATTCCGTGTGACAGAGAGGTATCTCGGGGCCCACTCGGTAATACAACATCACAAACAAGCCTTGCAAGCAATGTGACTAAGTGTAAGTCACGGGATCTTGTATGACGGAACGAGTAAAGAGACTTGCCGGTAACGAGATTAAAATAGGTATGCGGATACCGACGATCGAATCTCGGGCAAGTAACATACCAAAGGACAAAGGGAATGACATACGGGATTATATGAATCCTTGGCACAGAGGTTCAACCGATAAGATCTTCGTATAATATGTAGGATCCAATATGGACATCCAGGTCCCGCTATTGGATATTGACCGGGGAGTGTCTCGGGTCATGTCTGCATAGTTCTCGAACCCGCAGGGTCTGCACACTTAAGGTTCGATGATGTTTTTAGTATAGTTGAGTTATTTGTGTGGTTACCGAATATTGTTCGGAGTCCCGGATGAGATCATGGAAGTCACGAGGGTTTCCGGAATGGTCCGGAAACGAAGATTGATATATAGGATGCTTTCATTTGGTCACGGAAAGTTTCGGGCATTACCGGGAGTGACGAATGGGTTCTGGGTATTCACCGGAGGGGCCCACCCACCCGGGAGTTAGCCCAGTGACCCTAGGGTGGCGCACCATCTCTTATTCGTCTGGTGAGGCCAGCCCAATAGGGCCATGGCGCCATGATACGTCTCCATCGTATCTACTTTTCCAAACTCTTTTGCCCTTGTTTTGGACTCTAATTTGCATGATTTGAATGGAACTAACCCGGACTCACGTTGTTTTCAGCAGAATTGCCATGGTGTTGTTTTTGCGCAGAAATAAAAGTTCTCGGAATGACGTGGAAATATACGAGGATTTTTTGTGGAATATATAAAAAATACTGGCGCAAGAATTAGCTGGAGGGACGGAGCCAGGAGCCCACAAGCCGAGGAGGCGCGGGCCCCCCATGGTCGCGCCTGGCAGGCTTGTGAGGCCCTCATGGCTCCGCCGCCTCCAACTCCAGCACTATAGTCTCTCTCGCCCAGAAAAAATTAAGAGAGAATAGTTCATCGTGTTTTACGACACGGAGCCGCCGCCACCACCTGTTCTTCCTGTGGAGGGCAGATCTGGAGTCCGTTCTGGGCTCCGGAGAGGGGAGATCGACGCCGTCGTCATCATGAACCATCCTTCATCGCCAATTTCATGATGCTCTTCACCGTTCGTGAGTAATCTCATCGTAGGCTTGCTGGACGGTGATGGGTTGGATGAGATCTATCATGTAATCGAGTTAGTTTTGATGGGGCTTGATCCCTAGTATCCACTATGTTCTGAGATTGATGTTGCTACTACTTTGCTATGCTTAATTCTTGTCACTAGGGCCCGAGTGCCATGATTTCAGATCTGAACCTATTATGTTTTCATCAATATATGTGTGTTCTTGATCCTATCTTGCAAGTTGTAGTCACCTACTATGTGTTATGACTCGGCAACCCCGGAGTGACAATAGCCGGAACCACTCCCGGAGATGACCATAGTATGAGGAGTTCATGTATTCACTAAGTGCTAATGCTTTGTTTCGGTTCTCTCTTAAAAGGAGACCTTAATATCCCTTAGTTTCCATTAGGACCCCACTGCCACGGGAGGGATGGACAATAGATGTTATGCAAGTTCTTTTCCATAAGCATGTATGACTAAATACGAAATACATGCCTACATTACATTGACGAACTGGAGGTAGTTACATATCTCCCCATGTTATAACTTTTACATGATGAATGTCATCCGACATAATTATCCATCACCGATCCAATGCCTACAATTCTTTTCCTACTGGTCCTTGCTACGTTACTTTACCGCTATTGTTGTCACTGCCGCTACTGTTGTCACTACTGCTACTGTTACTGCTGCTACCATTACTATCACACTACTCTGTTACTAAAAATTTTCTACAGATACTAAGTCTTTCAGGTGTGGTTGAATTGAAAACTCAACTGCTAATACTCGAGAATATTCTTTGGCTTCCCCTTGTGTCGAATCAACAAATTTGGGTTGAATACTCTACCCTCGAAAACTGTTGCGATCACCTATACTTGTGGGTTATCAAGACTATTTTCTAGCGCCGTTGCCGGGGAGGCATAGCTCTATTCTCTGAGTCACTTGGTATTTACGTCTACTGATCACTATGAGGAATCCGAGAGATCCAGAAACTAAAGTCTTGCCCTCAACTACGAGGACAAGTAAGGAACCGCCATCTAGATCTGCACCTGATTCACCTTTAGAAATTTGCGACACCACCACCTATTGGTAATTCTGATATGTCGCATGTGCTTGATGATGCTACTTCTGCTATCCAAGATGCTTATCATGATGCTCTGCTTGATACTGCTTTGCCACTGGGTGCATTGCTTGATACACAAATTGCTAGAGTTGCTGCTGAATGTGATGATACTTCTGAAACTGCTGAAATTAATGAAGTAGAACGTGATGTTTCACCTGTTAGAACTTGCTCTCCTAGATATGATTTACCTGATATACCTGAGGGTTATGTTATGGAGGGAGAGGTAGCTGAGGACTTTCTTGCTTGTAAGAATAGCTATGATCTTGAAAATTTATTGTGCAAGTGATAAGAAAAATCTCTGAATGCTAGAATGAAATACGATCCTAAGTTTGCTACTTCGCCTATCTTTGTGACTGATAAGGATTATGAATTATGTGTCGATCCTGAGTTAATCACTTTGGACGAATCTAATCCTTTTCATGGTTATGAGTCTGAAACGGTTATAGCACATCTTACCAAACTGCATGATACAGCCACCCTATTCACGAGTGAGGAAAAGATTCGCCATTACTATATCCTTAAGTTGTTTCCTTTCTTGCTAAAGGGTGATGCTAAGACTTGGTTCACTTCTCTTGCTCCTGGTTGTGTGCGTAGTCCCCAGGATATGATTTATTACTTCTTTGAGAAATATTTTCCTGCCCATAAGAAACAAGCTGCCTTCCAGGATATATATAACTTTGTGCAAGTTGAAGAAGAGAGTCTCCCACAAGCTTGGGGGAGGCTTGTCCAGCTACTGAATGCTTTTCTTGATCACCCTCTTGAGAAAAATGAAATGCTTGATATCTTTTATAATGGACTAACCGATGCTTCTAGGGACGACCTAGATAGTTGTGTTGGTTGTGTTTTCAGGGAATGAACTGTGGAACAAGCTGTAACTCTATTGAATAATATCTTGAGCAATGATAATGCTTGGACTATTCCCGAACCACCTCCGAAGCCAACTCCGAAGAAAAGAGGTATTATATTCCTCAGTCCTGAAGATATGCAAGAAGCCAAGAAATCTATGCAAGAGAAAGGTATTAAATTCAGAAGATGTTAAGAATCTACCACCTATCAAAGAGTAACATGGTCTTGATAACCCGACACAGGTAGTAGAGGTAAATTATCTTCGTAGGTTCAATGAGAGTGATCTTCCTTATGATAAACCTGCTAGCTTATGCTTAGATGAATTTGATAACTTTGTTGCCAAACAACAAAGTTTCAATGATTATGTTAGCACACATTTGGAACAAAATGCTCGCATGATTAGTCATATAAGTGCTTGTGTGGATAGAAATGTCAATGATCTTAAGCTTTTGAGTAAACATGCCTCTATGGTCACTACTCAGGTAGAACAAGTACTTAAGGCTCAAAATGACTTTCTCAATGAGTTGAATGACAAGTCTGTTAGAGATGTCACTAGAGGTGGTAGAATAACTGAGGAACCTTTGTATCATGAGGGTCAACCTAAGAGAATTGAACAAGATTCTCAAGGATTTAACACTCATGCACCTAGTCATCCTAGTAATAGGAAGAAAAAGAAAAATGATAGGAACTTGCATGCTAGCAAACCTGCCGCTGTTACACCTGAGAATCCAAATGATATCTCTGTTTTTGATGCCGAAACACAATCTGGTGATGAACATGAGCCTAGTGATAATATTGATGGTGGTGTTCATGTTGATGCTCAACCTAGCAATGATAAGGATGTGGAGATTGAACCTGTTGATCTTGATAACCCACAACCTAAGAATAGGAGATATGATAAGAATGACTTTATCACTAGGAAGCATGGTAAAGAAAGAGAACCATGGGTTCTAAAACCCATGCTCTTTCCTCCCAAACCATCCAAGAAAAAGGATGATGAGGATTTTGAGCGCTTTGTTGAAATGATTAGACCTGTCTTTCTGCAATGCGTTTGACAAATATGCTCAAAATGTCTCCTTATGCTAAGTACATGAAAGAAATTGTGACTAATAAAAGGAGGATACCTGAGGTTGAGATTTGCACCATGCTCCCTAATTACACCTTCAAGGGTGGAACTCCTAAGAAACTAGGTGATCCCAGAGTGCCCACTATACCTTGCTCCATTAAAGGAAACTACGTTAGAACTGCTTTATGCGATTTTGGAGACGGTGTTAGTGTTATGCCTCTCTCTCTTTATCGAAGACTTGAATTGGATAAGTTGACACCCACTCAAATGTCTTTGCAAATGGCCGACAAATCAACTGCTTTTCCTATCGGCATTTGCCAGGATGTGCTTGTTGTGGTTGCTAACGTTACTATCTTAACGGACTTTGTTATTCTGGATATTCCCGAGGATGATGCCATGGCGGTCATCCTTGGAAGACCCTTTTTAAACACTGCAGGGGCTGTTATTGATTGCAACAAAGGCAATGTCACTTTCCATGTTAATGGTAATGAGCACACGGTGCACTTTCCGAAGAAACAATATCGAGTACATTGCATCAATGCTATTGAAAAAACTTCATCAATTCTTATTGGAAGCTTTGAATGCCCTATACCTACTGTCAAGATGAAGTATGATTTACTTGTTGGGAATATGTACATCCCCATTGAGGTAACCTAGTGATTATTCGAAAATTCTCCGGTTTTATGTGATTCAAAAAATTTTTGTCAAGGAGACTTGATCAACCTCATTGACGGATTTCTTTTTATGAACATGAGGTGGATGAATCTAGGAGTCACAATCTTCTGCTCCCAACTTTTACTTTCCTTTGTTTAGAATAAAAATGATAAATTTACCTTTATTTTTCCCGTATTCTGCTTTTTCCATCCCTTATAAAAGTGTTCTAAAAATAAAAATTCTTCAAATGCCCTGAGATTCAAGTATGATTTTTTCTGGAATTTTTGAAAAATTCTGAGATAGAGAGCTAGTCAGGGGATGCACTAGTGGGCCACAAGCCCAGGAGGCGCGGGCACCCCCCTGGCCGCGCATGGCAGGCTTGTGGGCCCCACGTGGCCCCCTCCACTTATTCCAGCTCCCATCTCCTTCTCCTACCTATAGAAAAAATCATTCCACAGCTCAAACCCGTGTTCTTGCTCTTCTTGCTGCATTTTTCGATCTCCTTGTGGAAAGCCCCATTCACCAAACTGTTTGGGGGGTTGTTCCTTGGTATGTGACTCCTCCATTGGTCCAATTAGTTTTTTCTCTAGTGCTTTATTCGTTGCGTATTTTTGCTGTCTTGGTGACCATGTTCTTGAGTTTTGCATGTTAATTTTAGTTAGTCCCAAGTAGTTTTCATGCATGATATGGCCTCTAGGCACTTGTAGGAGTAGTTGCTATGAGTTCTGTTGAGCCTTGTTCACTTTTCTTTTGAGTCACTAAAAATTTCAGAAAATTTCAGAGAAAGAAAAAGGAAAAGATGAGGAGGTTCCTAAGAGGCTCTTCAATCCGTGACCCCAAAGAAGATGACAATGAGAAGAAGAAACCCAAGTATCCGGTCCCCCGAGTTGCAGAAGTTCGAGCGTGTGAGTGGCCAAGCAATGTGTTCTTACCTGTCGCCGGTCTTTATGAGGATTTTTTTACTTGGTGGAGAACACAGGCCTTACCGCATTTGTTGAAGATAAGTGTCCACAATACCTCCTCCTCACTAATATTTTTGTGCAAAGCTTTAATTTCTATCCAAGGAACAGTCCTCCTATGGTTGAGTTCAAGTTATATGATATCCCCCAGCGCATGTCACTTCAGGATTTTTGCAATGTTTGTAAATTACCTTATGTTGGGGATATTCATGAACCTCGTACAAGGGACTTGGAGGCTTTCATTGATACTATTGTACATTTTCCCGTGCTTCAGTATCTCTCATTATTTGTGGGAAAATATTTGATTGGCCATGGGAAAGCTGGGGCTCTTAGCTCCCCAGATCTTGCGGTTTTGCACGAAGCTCTTTATAATGATAAAACTTATAGCTTGGGCGCTATAGTGGCTCAACGGTTGAACACAAACCGTACTAAAGGCGTTGTTTATGATGGTATCTATGCTACCCGTCTTGCTAAACATTTTTGAGATACCTATTAGACTATACGAGGAAGAAGAGATGCTTCTTCCTGAGAGATATCTAGATTATTATAGCATAGTTCGCCATGACTTTCTTGATGAAGATATAAATAAGAGGATGATTTATAACCTAGTATTTAGCCAGGGTACTCATGAGACTATTACTTTGCCTGCTCCTTCTTTGTTCTATCTTCATCTAGGCAGGTACATTATTATGCCCTCGGACATCTATGCATATTGGGGCATAGCACCACCACAGGCGCCCGTGCCTGAGCTACCAGTCGAGTACCAGACGCCAGTTTATCAGTGGGAGCCAGAGGAGCTCACCCAGCAGTGGCACCCTCGGTACACTCCGGAGTACCCCGGAGACGGTTACTTCCCTCCTTGGGAGTAGACAAACTTAGGCCAAAAGCCTAAGCTTGGGGGAGTACGTGTTTCTCACCGACTTTATATTCATCCTCGCGCTTTCACTTTGATAGTCGGTGTTCACACCTTGCCACTGGATCATCCATGCTAATTTATTTCTTTTTCTCGCTTTCTTCTCATGTGTTTGTTTAGATTGAGAAAAACAACAAAAAATAGTTGTAAGTTTACTTTCCAGCTTGCTTAGCGGTGTTTAAAAAGAAAACCCAAAAAGATTTCCCGTTCTTCTTTTTCCTTGTTGAGAGCTTTCCCGTGTAAATAGTTTTCTTTTTCTTTTGGTCAAGGTAGAAGACCATGATTAAAATGTTTAGTGGCTCTCACATGCATACCTATTTATCCGTCAAAAAGCCATATTACTTTGTATTCTCCTCTGTGTTTGCTTGCAGATTCCAGCTTAGTCCAATGCACGAACACTCTCATTATTATTCACATCATTCGGTCGTGCAAGTGAAAGGCAATAATGATGATATATGATGAATTGACTGAGCGTGTAAAAGCTGGTATGAACTCGATCTATTTTGTTTTTGTAAATATGACTAGCTCATCGTTCCTAATTCAGCATTGTTATGAGAGAAACATGTTTGCAATGACAACTTAGAGATCATAGTTTGTGATGCCATGCTTAATTAGCTAGGACCTTATAATGGTTTGTCTTGGATGCCAACATGAATTTCAAGATGATTATGATGTAGTATGATAGGATGGTATCCTCCTTTGAATGATTCAAGTGGCTTTACTTGGCGCATGTTTACGCATGTAGTTGAAACAAAATCAGCATAGCCTCTATGATATTCATGTTTAGGGTGATTTATGTCCCACTCATGCTTGCACTCAATGTTGGTTAATTTCAATGCATATTGATGACTGTTGTCGCTCTCTTGTTGGTCGCTTCCAAGTCTTTTGCTAGCCTTCACTTGTACTAAGCGAGAATATTGCTTGTCCATCCACTTCCATAAACCCAAAGTTGTTCCATATGAGTCCACCATACCTACCTATATGCGGTATCTACCTGCCGTTCCAAGTAAATTTGCATGTGCCACTCTCTAAACCTTCAAGTAATAATTTGTTTTGCATGCCCGAACCGCTCATGTGGTGAGAAGGGGCGGTCAGTATCTTCCATGCTAGGCGTGATATCCTCGATACGTGTTTATTCACTATCACTCACGAGAAAGGGGTCGGTAATTGGAATGCCCAGTTCCATGCTCAAATCGAAAAGATAATTGCAAACAAAACTCCCCCTGGATTGGTGTTGGTATGGACGACACCCGAGGATATGACTAGTCGTGGAGTGTGATTGATCGGTGGTGGGGGAGTCAAAACTTTACTTTTCTGTTTGGGAACCGCCTATAATATGTGTAGCATGGAAGGTGAAAACTCTTGGTCATCGCGTTGACAATGAAAGCATGCCACCCAAAATTATTTATCTCTATTTTAAAAGCTTGAGCTATGCCACCTTTGCAAATCAATGCTTCTCTCTGCGAAGGGCCTGTCTATTTATGTTTCTGTTGAGTCATCCTCTCCTTATAAAGGCACCAATTAGAGAGCACCTCCATCATTTTTATGCTTTGCTTTTAATTGTTATTGAGTATGACTGTGACTGGATCTTCTTTGCCATGAATTACAATGTTCAGTCAGCTCTTAGTCTTTGAAGGTGCTCTGCATTTATGTTTTGCAGTCTCAGAAAGAGCTAGCGAGATACCATCTGTTCATATTGCTTCATGATTGTTTTGATTGAAGTGTTGACGTTTGAAACTTATCATTTTTGCTCGCTAGTTGATTATGTCATTGATATGAGTTTACCATGAGACCTAAATGTCATTGCTTATGTGGTTAGCTTATGATCTTGCTGAAAATCCGAATATGAGTTAGACATAATTACAGCAACAAGATCAAACAGAGTTCGTAAAAGTTTTTCTTTTGTCTCTTTCAGTTCATCAACTGAATTGCTTGATGACAAGCAAGGCTTTAAGCTTGGGGGAGTTGATACGTCTCCATTGTATCTACTTTTCCAAACTTTTTGCCCTTGTTTTGGACTCTAATTTGCATGATTTGAATGGAACTAACCCGGCCTGACACTGTTTCCAGCAGAATTGCCATGGTGTTGTTTTTGCACAGAAATAAAAGTTCTCGGAATGACCTGGAAATTTACGAGGATTTTTTGTGGAATATATAAAAAATACTGGTGCAAGAATTACCTGGAGGGACGGAGCCAGGAGCCCACAAGCCCAGGAGGCGCGGGGCCGCCCTACCCGTGCCTGGCAGGCTTGTGAGGCCCTCGTGGCTCCGCCGCCTCCAACTCCAGCTCTATATAGTCTCTCTCGCCCAGAAAAAATTAAGAGAGAAGAGTTCATCATGTTTTACGACACGGAGCCGCCGCCACCACGTGTTCTTCCTCTGGAGGGCATATCTGGAGTCCGTTCTGGGCTCCGGAGAGGGGAGATCGACGCCGTCGTCATCATCAACCATCCTTCATCGCCAATTCATGATGCTCTTCACCGTTCATGAGTAATCTCATCGTAGGCTTGCTGGACAGTGATGGCTTGGATGAGATCTATCATGTAATCGAGTTAGTTTTGATGGGGTTTGATCCCTAGTATCCACTATGTTCTGAGATTGATGTTGCTACTACTTTGCTATGCTTAATGCTTGTCACTAGGGCCCGAGTGCCATCATTTCAGATCTGAACCTATTATGTTTTCATCAATATATGTGTGTTCTTGATCCTATCTTGCAAGTTGTAGTCACCTACTATGTGTTATGACCCTGCAACCCCAGAGTGACAATAGCCGGAACCACTCCCGAAGATGACCATAGTATGAGGAGTTCATGTATTCACTAAGTGCTAATGCTTTGTTCCGGTTCTCTCTTAAAAGGAGAACTTAATATCCCTTAGTTTCCATTAGGACCCCGCTACCACAGGAGGGATGGACAATAGATGTCATGCAAGTTCTTTTCCATAAGCACGTATGACTAAATACGGAATACATGCCTACATTACATTGACGAACTGGAGGTAGTTACATATCTCCCCATGTTATGATTTTTACATGATGAATGTCATCCAACATAATTATCCATCACCGATCCAATGCCTACGAGTCTTTTCCTACTGGTCCTTGCTACGTTACTTTACCGCTACTACTGTCACTGTCGCTACTGTTGTCACTACTTCTACTGTTACCACTGCTACCATTACTATCACACTACTCTGTTACTGAAACTTTTCTGCAGATACTAAGTCTTTCAGGTGTGGTTGAATTGAAAACTCAACTGCTAATACTCGAGAATATTCTTTGGCTTCCCCTTGTGTCGAATCAACAAATTTGGGTTGAATACTCTACCCTCGAAAACTGTTGCGATCCCCTATACTTGTGGGTTATCATGCCACAAGGGAAAAATACCAAAGGAAAGAAGAAAAAAAGGAAAGAGGGAGGTGGGAAGGAAGGAGTGGACTCAATCCCCCAAACCGAAATGGGGTGGGAGTCCACCTCCTCCTTCGGCCGACGACCTTGGGGCTCCCTTGAGCCCCAAGGCTAGCCCCTCCCCCTCCTCCTATATATACTGGTGGTTTAGGGCTTTTGAGACACAACTTTGCCACGTGCAACTCAAACCTATACCACGTAGTTCTTCCTCCAGATCGGATTTCTGCGGAGCTCGGGCAGAGCCCTGCAGGAGTAGAAGATCACCACCACTGGAGCGCCGTCACGCTGCCGGAGAACTCATCTACTTCTCAGTATCTCTTGCTGGATCAAGAAGGCCGAGATCGTCATCGAGCTATACGTGTGTTGAACACGGAGGTGCCGTCCATTCGGCGCTAGATCGGAACGGATCGTGGGACGACGGTGATTTGAATCACGAAGCTGTACCACTACATCAACTGTGTTTCTTAACGCTTCCCGCTTAGCGATCTACAAGGGTACGTAGATCTAATCTCGTCTCGTAGTTGAACATCACCATGATAGGTCTTCGTGCGCGTAGGAATTTTTTTGTTTCCGATGCAATGTTCCCCAACAGTGGCATTATGAGCTAGGTTCATGCGTAGATGTTATCTTGAGTAGAACACAATAGGTTTTGTGGGAATTGATGTTCGATTTGCTACCCTCGTTAGTGTTTTCTCGATTTTGCGGTATTGTTGGATTGAAGCGGCCGGGACTGACATTACTCGTACGCTTACGAGAGACTGGTTTCATCGACTGACATGCAACTCGTTGCATAAAGATGACTGGCGGGTGTCGGTTTCTTCAATTTTAGTTGAATTGGTTTTGACCGAGACAGTCCTTAGAGAGAGCTTAAATAGCAATTTGCACATCTCCGTTGTGGTTTTTGCGTAAGTAAGATACTAGATACCCATAGCAGCCACGTAAAACATGCGACAACAAATTAGAGGACGTCTGACTGGTTTTGCAAGGTATGCTTGTGATATGATATGGCCAATGACGTGATGTGGTATATTGGATGTATGAGATGATCATGTTGTAATAGTTAATATCGACTTGCACGTCAATGCTACGGCAACCGGCACGAGCCATAGGGTTGTCTTTAAACTAACGTTTGTGTTTGCAGATACGTTTACTATATTGCTAGGTTGTAGCTTTAGTAGTAATAGCATAGATAGCACAACAACCTCGATGGCGGCACGATGATGTAGATCATGGTGTGGCGCTAATGACAAGAAGATCATGTCGGTGCTTTGGTGATGGAGATCAAGAAGCACAAGATGATGGCCATGTCATGTCACTTATGAATTGTATGTGATGTTAATCGTTTTATGCACCTTATTTTTCTTAGAACGACGGTAGCATTATAAGGTGATCTCTCACTAAAATTTCAAGATGAAATTGTGTTCTCCCCGACTATGCACCGTTGTGATCGTTCTTCGTTTCGAGACACCACGTGATGATTGGGTGTGATAGACTCAATGTTCACATACAACGGGTGCAAAACAGTTGCACACGCGGCACACTCGGGTTAAACTTGACGAGCCTAGCATGTGCATACATGGCCTCGGAACACAAGAGATCGAAAGATCGAGCATGAATCATATAGTTGATATTATTAGCATAGAGATGCTTACCACTGAAACTATTTTCAACTCACGTGATGATCGGACTTGAGTTAGTGGATTTGGATCATGTACCACTCAAATGACTAGAGAGATGTACTTTTTGAGTGGGAGTTTATCAATAATTTTATTAGTTAAACTCTAATTATCTTAAACATAGTCTAAGTCCACTTTGCAATATTTTATGTTGTAGATCAATGGCTCACGCAGTAGCAACCCTGAATTTCAATATGTTCCTAGAGAAAGCTAAGTTCAAAGATGATGGAAGCAACTTTGTAGACTGGGCTCGTAATCTAAAACTGCTCCTCCAAGCTGGGAAGAAGGATTATGTCCTTAATGATGCGCTAGGAGATGAACCACCTCCTACGTCTAGCCAAGATGTTTTGAACGCCTGGTTAACACGTAAGGAGGACTACTCAGTAGTTCAATGTGCAGTCTAGTATGCCCTAGAACCGGGACTTCAGCGTCGCTTTGAGCGTCATGGAGCATATGAGATGTTCCAGGAGTTGAAGTTTATCTTCCATAAGAATGCCCAGATCGAGAGGTATGAGACCTCCGATAAATTCTATGCTTGCAAGATGGAGGAGAATTTGTCTGTCAATGAACATGTGCTCAAAATGTCTGGGTACTCAAACCGTCTAGCTGAGCTGGGGATTAAACTCCCGCAAGAGGCTATCACTGACAGAATTCTTCAATCACTGCCACCTAGCTATAAGAGCTTTGTGTTGAACTATAACATGCAAGGGATGAACAAGTCACCCGGCGAGTTATTCGCGATGTTGAAAGTCGCAGAGTCAGAACTCCGGAAAGAGCATCAAGTGTTGATGGTCAATAAGACCACTGATTTCAAGAGAAACGGCAAAGGAAAGAAGGGTAACTCCAAGAAGAGTGGCAAGCCTGTTGCCAATCCGACGAAAAAACCCAAGGTTGGACCTAAGCCTGAAACAGAGTGTTATTATTGCAAGGGAATGGGTCACTGGAAGCGCAACTGCCCCAAGTATTTGGCTGATAAGAAGGCGGCCAAGGAAAAATCAGGTATATTTGATATACATGTTATTGATGTGTACTTAACCAACTCTCGTAGTAGTGCCAGGGTATTTGATACCGGTTCTTTTGCTCATATTTGCAACTCGAAGCAGGAACTGCGGAATAAACGAAGGTTGGCGAAGGATGAAGTGACGATGCGCGTGGGAAATGGTTCCAAGGTTGATGCAATCGCCGTCGGCACAGTCTCACTTCAGTTACCATCAGGATTAGTTATGAACTTAAATAATTGTTATTTAATGCATGTGTTAAGCATGAACATTATATCTGGATCTTGTTTATTGCGAGACGGTTACTCGTTTAAGTCCGAGAATAATGGTTGTTCTATTTCTATGAGTAATATCTTTTATGGTCATGCATCCAATGTGAGAGGATTGTTCATATTGAATCTTGATAGTGATGATACACATATACATAACACTGAGGCCAAAAGATGTAGAGTTAACAATGATAGCTCCATGTTTTTATGGCACTGCCGCTTAGGTCATATTGGTGTAAAGCGCATGAAGAAACTCCATTCCAATGGGCTTTTGGAGTCACTTGATTTTGAATCACTTGAACCGTGCGAACCATGCCTCATAGGCAAGATGACTAAGACTCCGTTCTCCAGAACAATGGAGCATGCAAGTGACTTGTTGGAGATCATACATACCGATGTGTGCGGTCCAATGAGTGTGGAGGCGCGCGGCAGATATCGTTATTTTCTCACCTTCACTAATGATTTGAGTAGGTATGGATATATCTACTTTATGAAGCACAAATCTGAAACGTTTGAGAAGTTCAAGCAATTTCAGAGTGAAGTTCAAAATCATCATAACAAGAAGATCAAGTTCCTACGTTCTGATCATGGGGGTGAATATGTGAGTTTCGAGTTTGGTGCTCACTGAAGACAATGTGGAATTGTTTCACAGTTGACACCGCCTGGAACACCACAGCGTAATGGTGTGTCCGAACGTTGTAATCGTACTTTGTTAGAAATGGTGCGATCTATGATGTTTCTTACCAATTTGTTGTTATCGTTTTGGGGTTATGCATTAGAGACAGTTGCATTCACTTTAAATAGGGCACCATCAAAATCCGTTGAGACGAAACCATACGAGTTGTGGTATGGCAAAAAACCAAAGTTGTCGTTTCTTAAAGTTTGGGGATGTGATGCTTATGTCAAAAAGCTTCAGCCTGGAAAGTTGGAACCCAAAGTGGAAAAGTGTGTCTTCACAGGTTACCCAAAGGAGACAGTTGGGTACACCTTCTATCTCAAATCCGGGGGCAAAGTGTTTGTTGCTAAGAATAGAGCTTTTCCTGAGAAGAAGTTTCTCTCGAAAGAATTGAGTGGGAGGAAGATAGAACTTGATGAGGTTGTCGAACCTCTAATCCCTCTAGAAGGTGGTGCAGGGCAAAGGGAAACACCTGTCGAACCGACGCCGGTTGAGGAGGAAGTTTATGATGATGATCATGAAACTTCGGATCAAGTTCCTATCGGACCTCGCAGGTCGACAAGATCACGTACTACTCCTGAGTGGTACGAGAATCATGTCTTATCAATCATGTTGTGAGACAACAATGAACCTGCGAATTATGAAGAAGGAATGGTGGGCCCGGATTCCAACAAATGGCTGGAGGCCATGAAGTCCGAGATAGGATCTATGTGCGAAGACAAAGTGTGGACTTTAGAAGTATTACCTGAAGGCCGCAAGGCTATTCATAACAAATGGATCTTTAAGAAGAAGATGGACGCGGACGGTAATGTGACCGCTTATAAAGCTCGACTTGTGGCAAAGGATTTTTCACAAGTTCAAGGAGTTGACTACGATGAGACGTTCTCACCGGTAGTGATGCTTAAGTCCGTCCGAATCATGTTAGCAATAGCTGCATTGTTCGATTATGAAATCTGGTAGATGGATGTCAAAACGGCGTTTGATAACCCACAAGTATAGGGGATCGCAACAGTTTTCGAGGGTAGAGTATTCAACCCAAATTTATTGATTTGACACAAGGGGAAGCCAAAGAATATTCTCGAGTATTAGCAGTTGAGTTGTCAATTCAACCACACCTAAAAGACTTAGTATCTGTAGCAAAGTATCAGAAGCAGAGTAGTGTGATAGCAACACTAGCAATAGTAATAGTAGCAGTAGTGACAGCAGTAATGACAGAGTAACAGTAGCAGCAGTGACAACAGTAGTGACAGAGTAACAGTAGCAGGAGTGACAGTAGTAGTGACAGAGTAACATAGCAAGGACCAGTAGGAAAAACTTGTAGGCATTGGATCGGTGATGGATAATTATGCCGGATGATATTCATCATGAAACAGTTATAACAGGGAGAGATATGAAACTAGCTCTAGTTCGTCAATGTAATGTAGGCATGTATTCCGTATGTAGTCATACGTGCTTAGGGAAAAGAACTTGCATGACATCTATTGTCCAGCCCTCCCGTGGCAGCGGGGTCCTAATGGAAACTACGGGATATTAAGGTTCTCCTTTTAATAGAGAACCGGAACAACGCATTAGCACTTCGTGAATACATGAACTCCTCATACTATGGTCTTCTCCGGGAGTGGTTCTGGCTATTGTCACTCCGGTGTTGCCGGGTCATAACACATAGTAGGTGACTACCACTTGCAAGATAGGATCAAGAACACAGATATATTGACGAGAACATAATAGATTTAGATCTTAAATCATGGCACTCGGGCCCTAGTGACAAGCATTAAGCATGGCAAAGTAGAAGCAACATCAATCTCAGAACATAGTGGATACTAGGGATCAATCCCCGTCAAAACTAAGTCGATTACATGATAGATCTCATCCAGCCCATCACCGTCCAGCAAGCCTACGATGAGATTACTCACGATCGGTGAAGAGTATCATGGAATTGGTGATGAAGGAAGGTTGGTGATGACGATGGCGACGATCTCCCCTCTCCGGAGCCAGAACGGACTCCAGATCTGCCCTCCAGAGGAAGAATAGGAGGTGGTGGCGCCTCCGTATCGTAAAACGCGATGAACTCTTCTACTTGATTTTTTCCGAACAAAGGGACTAAATATAGCTGGAATTGGAGGCGGTGGAGTTCTGAGGGCCCCACAAGCTTGCCAGGCGCGGCCAGGGGGGCCCGCGCTTGGTGGGCTTGTGGGCTCCTTGCTCCACCCCTCTGGTTGATTCTTGTGCCAGTATTTTTTATATATTCCACAAATATCCTCGTAAATTTCCAAGTCATTCCGAGAACTTTTATTTCTGCGCAAAAACAACACCTTGGCAATTCTGCTGAAAACAGCGTTAGTTCGGGTTAGTTCCATTCAAATCATGCAAATTATAGTCCAAAACAAGGGCAAAAGAGTTTGGAAAAGTAGATACGACGGAGACGTATCAGCGTTCCTTCACGGTTTTCTTAAGGAAGAGTTGTATATGATGCACCCCGAAGGTTTTGTCGATCCAAAGAATGCTAACAAAGTATGCAAGCTCCAGCGATCCATTTAAAGCATTTGGGTTTATAAGTGCTTTGAGGAGGTGATTAAAGCATTTGGGTTTATACAAGTGGTTGGAGAATCTTGTATTTAGAAGAAAGTGAGTGGGAGCTCTGTGGCATTTTTAATATTATATGTGGATGACATATTGCTGATTGGAAACAACGTGGAGTTTTTGGAGAGCGTAAAGGATTACTTGAATAAAAGTTTCTCAATGAAGGACCTAATAGAAGTTGCTTACATTCTAGGCATTAAGATCTATAGGGATAGATCAAGACGTCTCATAGGACTTTCACAAAGCACATACCTTGATAAAGTTTTGAAGAAGTTCAAAATGGAACAGTCCAAGAAGGGGTTCTTGCCAGTGTTACAAGGTATAACATTTTGAAAGACTCAATGCCCAGCAACTGCGGAAGATAGAGAACAGATGAGTTCCGTCCCCTATGCTTCAGCCATAGGTTCTATCATGTATGCAATGTTGTGCACTAGATCGGACGTCAGCTTGGCCATAAGTATGGCAGGCAGGTTTCAAAGTAATCCAGGAGTGGATCACTGGACGGCGGTCAAGAATATTCTGAAGTACCTGAAAAGTACTAAGGAAATGTTTCTCATTTATGGATGTGACGAAGAGCCCGTCGTAAAGGGTTACGTCGACGCAAGCTTTGACACTGATTCAGATGACTCTAAGTCTCAAACCGGATACGTATTAATTTTTAATGGGGGTGCGGTAAGCTGGTGCAGTTCCAACCAAAGCGTCGTAGCAGATTCTACATGTGAAGCGGAGTACATGGCTGCCTCGGAGGCAGCTAAGGAGGGTGTCTGGATGAAGCAGTTCATGACGGATCTTGGAGTTGTGCCAAGCGCACTAAATCCAATAACTCCGTTATGTGACAACACTCGTGCCATTGCTTTGGCAAAGGAACCAAGGTTTCACAAGAAGACCAGACACATCAAACAACTCTTCAACCTGATCCGCGACTACGTCGAAGGAGAGGACGTAAATATTTGCAAAGTGCACACGGATCTAAATGTAGCTGATCCGCTGACTAAACCTCTTCCACGGGCAAAACATGATCAACACCAGAATTGTATGGATGTTAGATTTATTACAATGTAAATCGCATGGCGATGTGAGGACTAGATTATTGACTCTAGTGCAAGTGGGAGACTGTTGGAAATATGCCCTAGAGGCAATCATAAAATAGTTATTATTATACTTCCTATTTCAAGAAAATTGTTTATTATCCATGCTATAATTGTATTAAATGAAAACATAGATACATGTGTGGATACATAGACAAAACAATGTCCCTAGCAAGCCTCTAGTAGGCTAGCCAGTTGATCAAGGATGGTCAAGGTTTTCTGACCATATGCAAGTGTTGTCACTTGATAACTAGATAACATCATTAGGAGAATCATGTGATGGACTGGACCCAAACTATGAAAGTAGCATGTGATCGTGTAATTTTATTGCTATTGTTTTCTACGTGTCAAGTATTTATTCCTATGACCATGAAATCATATAACTCACTTACACCGGAGGAATACCTTGTGTATATTAAACGTCGCAACGTAACTGGGTGACTATAAAGGTGCTCTACAGGTATCTCCGAAGGTGTCTGTTGAGTTAGTATGGATCAAGACTGCGATTTGTCACTCCGTGTGACGGAGAGGTATCTCGGGGCCCACCTGGTAATACAACATCACAAACAAGCCTTGCAAGCAATGTTACTAACTGTAAGTCACGGGATCTTGTATTACGGAACGAGTAAAGAGACTCGCCGGTAACGAGATTGAAATAGGCATGCGGATATCGACGATCGAAACTCGGGCAAGTAACATACCGAAGGACAAAGGGAATGACATACAACATTATATGAATCCTTGGCAAAGAGGTTCAACCGATAAGATCTTCGTAGAATATGTAGGATCCAATATGGACATATAGGTCCCACTATTGGATATTGACCGGGGAGTGTCTCGGGTCATGTCAGCATAGTTCTCGAACCCACAGGGTGTGCAAACTTAAGGTTCAATGATGTTTTAGTATAGTTGAGTTATATGTGTGGTTACCGAATGTTGTTCGGAGTCCCGGCTGAGATCACAGATGTCATGAGGGTTTCCGGAATGGTCCGGAAACGAATATTGATATATAGGATGGTTTCACTTGGTCACCGGAAAGTTTCGGGCATTACCCGCAATGTATCGGGAGTGACGAATGGGTTCCAGGTATTCACCGGGAGGGGCCCACCCACCCGGGAGTGAGCCCAATGACCCTAGGGTGGCGCACCAGCCCTTAGTGTGCTGATGAGGCCAGCCCAATAGGGCCATGGCGCCACAAGGGAAAAATACCAAAGGAAAAAAAGGAAAGAGGGACGTGGGAAGGAAGGAGTGGACTCCTTACGCCAAACAGAATTGGGGTGGGAGTCCACCTCCTCCTTCCGCCGGCGCCCTTGGGGCTCCCTTGAGCCCCAAGGCTAGCCCCTCCCCTCCTCCTATATATACTGGTGGTTTTAGGTCTTTTGAGACACAACTTTGCCACGTGCAACTCAAACCTATACCACATAGTTCTTCCTCTAGATCGGATTTCTGCGGAGCTCAGGCGGAGCCCTGCAGGAGTAGATCATCACCACCACCGGAGCGCCGTCACACTGCCGGAGAACTCATGTACTTTTCCTTCTCTCTTGCTGGATCAAGAAGGCTGAGATCGTCATCGAGTTGTACGTGTGTTGAACACGGAGGTGTCGTCCGTTCGGCGCTAGATAGGAACGGATCGTGGGACGGATCGTGGGACGACGGTGATTTGAATCACGAAGTTGTACCACTACATCAACCGCGTTTCTTAACGCTTCCCGCTTAGCGATCTACAAGGGTACATAGATCTAATCTCCTCTCGTAGATGAACATCACCATGATAGGTCTTCGTGTGCGCAGGAAATTTTTTGTTTCCCATGCAACGTTCCCCAACAGTACCCAAAGGTAATACGCTTCGCAACTTCTCACTACCACGTATCACCGTGGAGAACTCAAACCGATGCAACTAATGCGACAGCAAGAACACACGAAGTAGTCAAGTCCCTCACACTCAAATCCCTACACAACAACAAAAGCTATGGAGAAATATGAGAGGAAGAACAAGGATCTCACAAAGAACTCCAAGATCAAGATCCAAGGGGTTCCCCTCACATAGAGGAGAAAGTGATTGGTGGAGATAGGGATCTAGATCTCTCTCTCTCTTTTCCCTCAAGAACTAGCAAGAATCATTAGAAGGATTGAGCGTTAGCTAGCTCTAAGAAGTTCAGCAATGGGGAAGAACACGAGCTCAACGGATGGATTCACTCCAATGGGGAAGGAGACCTCCTTTATATAGTGGGGGAAAGAATCCAACCGTTACCCCCACTCACAGCCCGACCGGAGCGGTACTACCGATACAAGGAGTGGTACTACCATTGCCAGAACGTCCGAGGGAGCGGTACTACCGCCTGGGAGCGGTAGTAAAAAGTTACTACCGCTCCAGGAGCGGTACAACCACTCCAAGAGCGGTACTACCTCTCCATGAGCGGTACTACCGTTGGATACTGAAACTGCCAAAACTTTCGAATACGAACTCCGAATCGAGCAAACTCAAGCTTGTTTGATTCAGGATGACAAGAGCTATCCAACAGCGACAAAAACATGCAGTTAAGAAAATGCCAATGATATAGATATGTGAGATCTCTATGAATGAAGAACCGGCAAAAACTTCCAACATCAAAAACATCATAGAAGATGCATATGGACTCCGTTTTCGATGAACTCGAGCTTGTCATGAAGATGACCATAAGCTCTAAAACTCGCAAAGAGAAACACCAAACAAGAACCAAGAAATATGATGAAAGGATGCAAATAGTTTTAGCTCCCAACGAACGATACAATCAAGCTACTCACTTGAGAGCCCCCCTTGACGGAACGGCAATCTATCCCAAAATAGAAAACCTATCAAGGGCAAACCTATATCATGCACCTACTCCGCTTGAGCTAAATGATGATGATCTTTGCTTCCTCAAGATGGACCACCTTTCTTGATTGCGTCGGTTTGATGAAGACCAGTTGATTGCTCCCCCATACTCACTATGGGTGAGCCACTCTTCAGCACATCCTCACAAGTCCATTGCCACCACAATGGACGGCAACCTTCAAGCATGATATCTTCATGATGCTTGATAACCCACAAGTATAGGGGATCGCAACAGTTTTCGAGGGTAGAGTATTCAACCCAAATTTATTGATTCGACTCAAAGGGGAAGCCAAAGAATATTCTCAAGTATTAGCAGCTGAGTTGTCAATTCAACCACACCTGAAAGATTTAGTATCTGCAGCAAAGTATCAGTAGCAAAGTATGGTGATAGCAGCAGTAGCAACAATAACTAGTAGCAGCAAAGTAACATAGTAACAGTAGCAGCGGCGACAGCAGTAGCGGCAAAGTAACATAACAAGGACCAGTAGTAAAAGACTCGTAGGCATTGGATCGGTGATGGATGATTATGCCAGATGTTATTCATCATGGAACAGTTATAACATGGAGAGAAAAGTAACTAGCTCCAGTTCGTCAATTTAATGTAGGCATGTATTCCATATGTAGTCATACGTGCTTAGGGAAAAGACCTTGCATGACATCTATTGTCCATCCCTCCCGTGGCAGCGGGGTCCTAATGGAAACTGCGGGATATTAAGGTTCTCCTTTTAATAAGGAACCAGACCAACACATTAACACTTGGTGAATACATGAACTCCTCATACTATGGTCATCTCCGGAAGTGGTTCCGGCTATTGTCACTCCGGGGCCGCCGGGTCATAACACATAGTAGGTGACTACAACTTGCAAGATAGGATCAAGAACACACATATATTGGTGACAACATAATAGGTTCAGATCTGAAATCATGGCACTCTGGCCCTAGTAACAAGCATTAAGCATGGCAAAGCAGTAGCAACATCAATCTCAGAACATAGTGGATACTAGGGATCGATCCCCGTCAAAACTAACTCGATTCCATGATAGATCTCATCCAACCCATCACCGTCCAGCAAGCCTACGATGAGATTACTCACGAACGGTGAAGAGCATCATGGAATTGGCGATGAAGGAAGGTTGATGATGACGATGGCGATGATTTCCCCTCTCCGGAGCCCAGAACGGACTCCAGATCTGCCCTCCAGAGGAAGAACGGGAGGTGGCGGCGCCTCCGTATCGTAAAACGCGATGAAATCTTCTCCTTGATTTTTTTCCGGGCGAGGCGGACTAAATAGAGCTAAGATTGGAGGCGGTGGAGCGTTGTGGGCCCCACAAGCCTGCTAGGCGCGGCCAGGGGGGCCCGCGCCTGGTGGGCTTGTGGGCTCACAGCTCCACCCCTCCGGTTGATTCTTGCGCTAGTATTTTTTATATATTCCACAAAAAATCTCCCTAAATTTTTAGGTCATTCCAAGAACTTTTATTCCTGCGCAAAAACAACACCATGGCAATTCTGCTGAAAACAGCGTTAGTCCGGGTTAGTTCCAGTCAAATCATGCAAATTAGAGTCCAAAACAAGGGCAAAAGAGTTCGGAGAAGTAGATATGACGGAGACGTATCAATGCTCCACTTGATCTTGCACACCGCAATCTTGATGACGATCACGACTTGATATCATCCTTCATAGGTTGAATGAGATCTTCCTCTTGACGCAAACCCATGGAGACACACCTAGCCCCACATAGAACTCTCACGAAGACCATGGGTTAGTACACAAAAGCGTTATGGACAATGCTTGCCATACCATGGGATCACTTGATCCCTCTCGATACATCTTGTACACTTTGTGTGTTGATCATCTTGATTTACTCTTTGCTTAGTCTTGATCAACCTTGTGTCATTATGACCAATCTTTGGATAATACCTTGAATACCACCTTGGTCATAATATAAACTCCTTGAAACCAAGAGATGGACTTCAAGGTGGTCCTCCAAAAAGTGTGTACTTCTCAACAAAAGTGCAAAGAAATACACAAATACAATGGTAAACGTTGGAGGAAAATGAACTATATCGAGGACCCAAAGATTGCAAGAAGGATCGTATGTCACAAAGACATACAAAAGAGATAAGCATACAATAAAAATATAGCAATGGAGAAATCCTTCAATATAAATTAAGGCAACCATTAGTCCATAGGGATTGTCATCAACATGCACCCAATCATGAGATTCGGTTTGGCAACTTAGAGTTCGTCGTTGACCCCCGGGGAGACCTTATTTTGACAACATCCCTCCCTAATGATGCTTGAACATCAGAGGAGGTGGGTTCCGTCCTTGAAACAACTCATGCTCACACTCCAGTCTCGGATCCCGAACCGGACGCGCGGTGTGAATCACCAACAGCTGGCCACTTCACAGGCCCAACTCCGAATACTCCAAAGGTGGCAACGCCTCCGGTTGATCTCATAGGCTCCGGACTCACGGATTCCATGGATACTGAGGACGAGCTGCTTGGCCGAATACAAGCCATGAGAGTATCTCATGACCACCATCGATCTATGACCAGATCGGGATCAAGCCTGATGATAGGGAAATTTATGTCGCACCTATTGCTCACTTGATCACTACTATCGAGGAACCGAGGGGGGCTCACCCTCCCGACCACCGGAACTCATGACCGTCTACGTCCCAATATCCGGTAACCCGGATTCTCTAGCAAACGAGTTACACCCTGAACTCAATTTGAACTCCGATTTGTCATGTCCAGTTAGCCAAACGGGCCGCACTCCAAACTCTCCAACAATTTTTGATACGATCAATAATACCGGAGGAATGCGTGTTGTCAAAACACCGAACTTTTTTCCACCTCCCAAAAGTACCTAGCATACGGGACCTCCATCACGTCAGGTAGGTGGCATGAGAATTATTTCAAAACTTCTGGGCTAGATTCCTGCTAAACATAAACCGGATACCACATTACAACTGTCAGGACATTATAAACATATTTTGCCATAACTGCCACGAAAAGGGAATCTTGAATGTCCTCGCCCGTCGCCGCATCCAAAGCCTCACTGAGATTTCGGCATTGGTACATAAATACTGCACCATGGAAAGTATCTGGCAGTCTCAGCAACTGCAGGCGGAATCAATCTGCACCAAGCAACCTAGATAAGCTCGAAAAAGCGCATACTTCGGGAGAAACTAGTTAAATGTGGGCCGTCAACAAAAACAAGCCCATTGACGGATCTCAAACCGTACTAGATAGGCTATTGGATAGACCTTGCACCATTCACTCCGGGTCACCTCACACCGTCTCAACCCACATGCTTCGAGCTTGTTGGGTCGTCACACACGTGGCTAAAAGCGGAGAAGGTATTCTTGAGGCCCAATCACAGCAAGAGTATTCACTCGAACCCCCCCCCCATACCAGTGTCGATGCGCTCACGATTTATGAGACTTTCTCCTCAAATAATCAAAGGAAAAGAGCTCTCGGAGAAGCCGACTAAGTATTTATGGTGGCAGCAGCACACCCATGGACAAACACACCCATCACATTTACGGAGGAAGTCCAGCCTGGAATACAGTCCAATCAAACGTCAGTCCTATTAGTACGCAATCCCATTATAGATGGTTTTAAATTATCTAAGGTGCTAATGGACGGCGAAAGTGGCCTAAACCTCATCTATGAGGATACATTGGAGAAAATGCAGTTCGGTCGATCCCTCATCGAAAGCAGTAGCACAACTTTTCAAGGAATGATCACCGAAAGAGAAGCTCGATGCACGGGTCGGGTCTCCCTCGATGTGGTCTTCGACACCAATGAGAATTACAGGTCCGAAGAACTCACCTTCCATATCGTGCCCTTCAAAAGTGGCTATCACGCCCTCCTGGCGCTGGAGGCTTCACCATATTCCAGGCCATACCCCATTATGGGTATATGAAACTCAAATTGCCCGGACTGAATGGTGTCATTACCCTTACAAGTGATATGGATAGAGCCCTATGGGCTGAAACTAAAACCGCAATGCTCGCCCTCGAGGCACTCTCAGAAGACCTTGCAGCCAGAGAGCTCGTCGAACTAAGATCGGTGGTTTATAGGGACGATGTGACTCTTAGCAAGAGGCTCAAGTCCACATCTTTCAAACATGCCGACGAAATAGCGAAGTTTCAAGTACACCTGACAAACGCGCCAAAACAACGTCGATCAAAACACAGCTTGACCCCGCGATCGATGAAGCACTGCACATATTCTTGCGACAAAATTGGGATATATTCGCCTGGTACCCTTCAGACATGCCAGGCATCCCGCGAAGACTGGTCGAGCATAGCTTGAACACAAAAGACGGGTTCAACCCTGTCAAACAAATACTATGTCATTTTTCTGAACCCAAGCATCAAGCCATAGGCACAGAACTAGCTAAATTGCTTGAAGTCGAATTCATTCGGGACATCAAACATCCTCAGTGGTTAGGAAACCTGGTGATGGTCCCAAAAAAGGACAAATCTTGGTGATTGTGTTTCGATTTCAAAGACCTCAACAAGGCCTACCCCTACGGATTCATTCCCTTTGTTAGAAAGATGCCCTAGAGGCAATAATAAAATGGTTATTATCATATTTCCTTGTTCATGATAATCGTCTATTGTTCGTGCTATAATTGTATTAACAGAAAACAGTAATACATGTGTGAATAAATAGATCACAATGTGTCCCTAGCAAGCCTCTAGGTGGCTATCTCGTTAGTCAATAGATGATCATGGTTTCCTGATCATGGGAATTAGATGTCATTGATAACGGGATCACATCATTGGGAGAATGATGTGATGGACAAGACCCAATCCTAAGCATAGCACTGGATCGTATTGTTCGTATGCTAAAGCTTTTCTAATGTCAAGTGTCTTTTCCTTCGATCGTGAGATTGTGCAACTCCCGGATACCGTAGGAGTGCTTTGGGTGTATCAAACATCACAACGTAACTGGGTGACTATAAAGGTGCACTACGGGTACCTCTGAAAGTGTCTGTTGGGTTGGTACGAATCGAGATCGGGATTTGTCACTCCGTGTGACGGAGAGGTATCTCTGGGCCCACTCGGTAGAACATCATCATGAGCTCAATGTTACTAAGGAGTTAGTCACACGATGACGTGCTACGGAATGAGTAAAGAGACTTACCAGTAACGAGATTGAACAAGGTATAGGTATACCGACGATCGAATCTCACGCAAGTTCTATACCGACAGACGAAGGGAATTGTATACGGGATTGATTGAATCCTTGACATCGTGGTTCATCCGATGAGATTATCGTGGAACATGTGGGAGCCACCATGGGTATCGAGATCCCGCTGAAGATTATTGGTCGGAGAACGTCTCGGTCATGTATGCGTGCTTCCCTAACCCGTAGGGTCTACACACTTAAGGTTCGATGACGCTAGGGTTATAGGGAAATGTTATACGAGGTTACCGAAAGTTGTTAGGAGTCCCGGATGAGATCTCGGATGTCATGAGGAGCTCCAGAATGGTCCGAATGTACAGATTGATATATAGGATGGATGGTTTTGGACACCGGAAATGTTTCGGGCGTCACCGGTAGCGTACCGGCACCACCAAAAATGGTCCACGGGGTCCATCGGGAGGGGCCACCAGGCCCAAGAGGTAGCATGGGCCAAAAGGGGGAGGGAAACCAGCCCAAAGTGGGCCGGTGCGTCTCCCACAAGAGGCCCAAGGCGCAGGAGGGATAGAAGGGGGGAAACCCTGGCGCTGGTGGGCCTAAGGCCCACCTAAGGGGTGCGCCAACCCTTCCCCCTTCCCTAGCTGCCACACCTCCCATATGGGGGGGCTGTCGCACCACCTAGGGGGGAAACCCTAGGGGTGGCACCCCCTCCCCTCCTCCTATAAATACCTAGGGGTTTGGGGCTGTTTTGCACACGGTTTCTTTCCCCTCGGCGCAGCCCTGCTCCCCTCCTTCCTCCTCCTCCCACGGTGCTTGGCGAAGCCCTACCGGGAGCCATCGTCTCTCCATCGAGACCACGCTATCTTCCTGCCGGAGATCTTCCCCAACCTCTCCCTACTCCTTGCTGGATCAAGGTGCGGGAGACGTCACCGGGCTGCACGTGTGTTGAACGCGGAGGTGTCGTGGTTAGGCACTAGATCGAAATGACACCGCGATCTGAATCACCGCGAGTACGACTCCATCAACCGCGTTCTATTAACGCTTCCGCTTAGCGATCTTCGAAGGTATGAAGATGCACTCACCCCTCTCTCGTTGCTGGTTTCTCTATAGGAAGATCCGAATATGCCTAGGAATTTTTTTGAATTTATGCTACGTTACCCAACAGTGGCATCCGAGCCAGGTTTTCTATGCGTAGATTCTATGCACGAGTAGAACACAAAAGGTCGTGGGCGATGATTTGTCAATTTCTTGCCGCTACTAGTCTTATTCTTTTCCGGCGGTATTGTGGGATGAAGCGGCCCGGACCGACCTTACACGTACGCTTACATGAGACTGGTTCCACCGACAGACATGCACACCGTGCATAAAGGTGGCTAGCGGGTGTGTGTCTCTCCTACTCTTGTCGGATTGGATTTGATGAAATGGGTCCTTATGAAGGGTAAACAGCTTTGGCATATCATTGTTGTGGCTGTCACGTTGGTAAGAAGGTGTTCATGCTAGAAACCCAAATCAGCCACGTAAAACTTGCAACAACAATTAGAGGACGTCTAACTTGTTTTTGCAGGGTTTGACATGTGATGTGATATGGCCAAAGTTGTGATGTTGCATGTATGATGTATGAGATGATCATGTTATTGTAATAGGATTCACGACTTGCATGTCGATGAGTATGACAACCGGCAGGATCCATAGGAGTTGTCTTAATTTATTGTATGATATGCAACGCCATGTGCTTACTATTTTTACTTCATTGCTAACGGTTGGCTATAGTAGTAGTGATAGTAGTAGTTGGCGTGATGACTTCACGGAGACACGATGATGGAGATCATGGTGTCACGCCGGTGACAATCATGATCATGCGATGCCTAAAGATGGAGATCGAAAGAGCAAAGATGATAATGGCCATATCATGTCACTATATGATTGCATTGTGATGTTTATCATGTTTTTTATCTTATTGCTTAGACCGACGGTAGCATAATAAGATGATCCCGCTTAAAATTTTGAGAAAGTATTCTCCTAAGTGTGCACCGTTGCGAAGGATCGTTGTCTCGAAGCACCACGTGCTGATCGGGTGTGATAGATTCTAACGTTCGCATACAACGGGTGTAAGCCAGATTTACACACGCGAAACACCTAGGTTGACTCGACGAGCTTAGCATGTATATACATGACCTCGAATACAAGAGACCGAAAGGTCGAACATGAGTCGTATGGTTGAATACGATCAGCATGAAGTTGCTTACCATGATGACTAGTCTGTCTCACGTGATGATCGGACACGGGTTAGTCAACATGGATCATGTATCACTTAGATGAATAGAGGGATGTCGATTTAAGTGGGAGTTCATACTTAATTTGATTAAATGAACTTAATTGTCATGAACTTAGTCTAAAAGTTGTCTTCATAAATATTGTAGATGGCCAACGTCAACCTCAATTTCAACGCATTCCTAGAGAAAAACAAGCTGAAAGATGATGGTAGCAACTATGCGGACTGGGTTCGCAACTTGAAGCTCATCCTTGAAGCAGCTAAAAAGGCTTATGTCCTTGATGCGCCGCTAGGTGACCCTCCCGCTCCCGCAGCAGCCCAGGACATTCTGCACGTCTGGCAAATGCGGGGTAATGACTACTCTCTGATTAGGTGTGGCATGTTATACAGTTTGGAAACGGGGCTCCAAAGGCGTTTTGAGCAACACGGTGCATATGAGATGTTCCAGGAGCTGAAGCTAGTTTTTCAAGCTCATGCCCGTGTCGAGAGATATGAAGTCTCCGACAAGTTCTTTAGCTGTAAGATGGAGAAGAACAGTTCTGTCAGTGAGCACATACTCAAAATGTCTGGGTTACACGGTCGTCTGACTTCACTTGGAGTCGAACTTCCGGATGATGCTATAATTGACAGAATCCTCCAGTCTCTCCCACCAAGCTACAAAGGCTTTGTGCTGAACTACAACATGCAAGGGATGGAGAAGACCATTCCCGATTTGTACTCGATGCTCAAGTCTGCAGAAGTAGAAATCAAGAAAGAGCATCAAGTGTTGATGGTCAACAAGACCACCAGTTTCAAGAAGGGCAAGGGTAAGAAGAACTTCAAGGAAGACGGCAAAGCCATTGCCACGCCCGGTAAGCCAGATGCCGGGAAGAAGAAAAAGAATGGACCCAAGCCTGAGACTGAGTGCTTCTATTGCAAGGGAAAAGGTCACTGGAAGCGGAACTGCCCCAAGTACTTAACGGACAAGAAGGCCGGCAACGTTAAAGGTATATGTGATATACATGTTATTGATGTGTACCTTACCAGCGCTCGTAGTAGCTCCTGGGTATTTGATACCAGTGTTGTTGCTCACATTTCCAACTCAAAGCAGGAACTGCGGAATAAGCGGAGACTGGCCAAGGACGAGGTGACGATGCGCGTTGGGAATGGCTCCAAGGTCGATGTGATCACCGTCGGCATGCTACCTCTACATCTACCATCGGGATTAGTTTTAAACCTTAATAATTGTTATTTAGTACCAGCTTTGAGCATGAATATTGTATCAGGGTCTTTCTTAATGCGAGACGGCTACTTATTTAAGTCAGAGAATAATGGTTGTTCTATTTATCTGAGTGATATGTTTTATGGTCATGCTCCGCTGGTGAATGGTTTATTCTTGATGAATCTCGATCGTGATGTTACACATATTCATAGTGTTAGTACCAAAAGATGTGAAGTTGATAATGATAGTCCCACATATTTGTGGCAATGCCGCCTTGGTCATATCGGTGTTAAGCGCATGAAGAAGCTCCATACTGATGGACTATTAGAGTCTCTTGACTTTGAATCATTTGACACATGTGAACCGTGCCTCATGGGCAAGATGACTTAGACTCCATTCTCAGGAATAATGGAGAGAGCGGCCGACTTATTGGAAATAATACATACTGATATGTGTGGTCCAATGAACGTTGAAGCTCGCGGTGGCTACCGTTATGTTCTCACTCTCACCGATTATTTGAGTAGGTATGGGTATATCTACTTGATGAAGCACAAATCTGAGACGTTTGAAAAGTTCAAGGAATTTCAGAGTGAGGTCGTGAATCAACGTGACAGAAAAATTAAGTGTCTATGATCTGATCGTGGAGGAGAATATTTGAGTCACGAGTTTGGCACACACCTAAGGAAGTGTGCAATCGTTTCACAACTGACGCCGCGTGGCAGACCGCAATGCAACGGAGTGTCTGAACGTCGTAATCGCACTTTATTAGATATGGTACAATCTATGATGTCTCTTACCGACTTACCGCTATCATTTTGGGGATACGCATTAGAAATTACAGCATGCACTTTAAATAGGGCACCGTCTAAATCCGTTGAGACGACACCATATGAACTATGGTTTGGCAAGAAACCTAAGTTGTCGTTTCTTAAAGTTTGGGGCTGTGATGCTTATGTGAAGAAACTTCAACTAGAGAAGCTCGAACCCAAAGCGGAGAAATGTGTATTCATAGGATACCCTAAGGAAACTATTGGGTATACCTTCTATCTTAGATCCGAAGGTAAAACCTTTGTTGCCAAGAAAGGATCCTTTCTAGAGAAAGAGTTTCTCTCGAAAGAAGTAAGTGGGAGGAAAGTAGAACTTGATGAGGTAATTACAACCCCTCTCAAACGGGAAAGTAGCACAGCGTAGGAAATTGTTCCTGTGGCGCCTACACCAACTGAAGAGGAAGTTAATGATAATGATCATGAAGCTTCGGATCAAGTTACCACTGAACTGCGAAGGTCCACAAGGGCACGCTTCGCACCAGAGTGGTACGGCAACCCTGTGATGGAAATCATGTTGTTAGACAACGTTGAACCTTAGAACTATGAAGAAGCGATGGCGGGCCCGGATTCCAACAAATGGCTTGAGGCTATGAAATCTGAGATAGGATCCATGTATGAGAACAAAGTATGGACTTTGGTGGACTTGCCCGATGACCGGCGAGCCATAGAAAATAATGGATCTTCAAGCAGAAGACCGATGCAAACGGTAATGTGACCGTCTATAAAGCTAGACTTGTCGCAAAGGGTTTTTGAAAAATTCAAGGAGTTTACTACGAAGAGACTTTCTATCCCATAGCGAAGCTGAAGTCAGTCTGAATCATGTTAGCGATTGCCGCCTTTTATGATTATGAAATTTGGCAAATGGACGTCAAAACAGCGTTCGTTAACGGGAATCTTAAGGAAGAGTTGTATATGATGCAACAAGAAGGTTTTGTCGACCCTAAGGGTGCTAACAAAGTGTGCAAGCTCCAGCGCTCCATCTATGGGTTGGTGCAAGCATCTCGGAGTTGGAACATTCGCTTCAATGAGTGATTAAAGCGTTTGGGTTCATACAAGTTTATGGAGAAGCATGTCTGTATAAGAAAGTGAGTGGGAGCTCTGTAGCTTTCCTCATACTGTATGTGGATGACATATTATTGATGGGGAATAACATAGAGATGTTGGAGAGCATAAAGGCCTATTTGAACAAGAGTTTTTCAATGAAGGACCTTGGAGAAGCTGCATACATATTAGGCATCAAGATCTACAGAGATAGATCAAGACGCCTCATAGATCTTTCGCAAAGTACATACCTTGACAAGATATTGAAGAAGTTCAATATGGAAAACTCAAAGAAAGGGTTCTTGCCAGTTTTGCAAGGTATGAGATTGAGTAAGACTCAGTCACCGACCACGGCAGCAGATAGAGAGAACATGAGTATTGTCCCCTATGCTTCAGTCGTAGGCTCTCTAATGTATACCATGCTGTGTACCAGACCTGATATAAACCTTGCCATAAGTTTGGTAGGGAGGTACCAAAGTGATCCCGGTATGGAACACTGGACAGCGTTCAAGAATATCCTTAAGTACCTAAAGAGGACTAGGGAGATGTTGTTGGGGAACGTCGCATGGGAAACAAAAAAATTCCTACGCACACGCAATACCTATCATGGTGATGTCCATCTACGAGAGGGGATTTCCAATCTACGTACCCTAAGAAACGCGGTTGATGTAGTGGAACGTCCTCACGTCCCTCGATCCACCCCGCGGACCGTCCCACGAACCGTCCCGCGATCCATCCCACGATCCGCTCCGATCTAGTGCCGAACGGACGGCACCTCCGCGTTCAGCACACGTACAGCTCGACGATGATCTCGGCCTTTTTGATCCAGCAAGAGAGGTGAAGTGGTAGATGAGTTCTCCGGCAATGTGACGGCGCTCCGGAGGTTGATGGTGATCTATCTCAGCAGGGCTCCGCCCGAGCTCCGCAGAAATACGATCTAGAAGAAAAACCGTGGAGGTATGTGGTCGGGCTGTCGTGGCAAATTTGTCTCAAATCTGACCTAATACCTCAGTATATATAGTAGGGAGGGGGAGGGACTTGCCTTGAGGCTCAAGGGAGCCCCAAGGGGTCGGCCGAAGGGGGGAGGAGGAGTCCTCCTCCAATCCTAGTCCAACTAGGATTGGAAGGTGTAGTCCTTCCCTTGCTTCCCACTTCCCCTTTTTTATTTCTTTTTCCTCTGATTTTTTTTCTTCTCATACGCATCGGGCCTCTTGGGATGTCCCATCAGACCACTAAGGGCTGGTGTGGCACCCCTAAGGCCTATGGGCTTCCCCCGGGTGGGCTGGCCCCCCCGGTGAACATCCAGAACCCATTCGTCACTCCCGGTACATTCCCGGTAATGTCCGAAAACTTTCCGATAATCAAATGAGGTCATCCTATATATCAATCTTCGTTTTGGGACCATTCCAGAAACCTTCGTAACGTCTTTGATCTCATCCGGGACTCCGAACAACATTCGGTAACCAACCATATAACTCAAATACGCATAAAACATCGCCGAACCTTAAGCATGCAGACCCTACGGGTTCGAGAACTATGTACACATGACCCGAGGGACTCCCCGGTCAATATCCAACAGCGGGACCTGGATGCCCATATTGGATCCTACATATTCTACGAAGATCTTATCGATTGAACCTCAGTGCCAAGGATTCATATAGTCCCGTATGTTATTCCCTTTGTCCTTTGGCATGTTACTTGCCCGAGATTCGATCATCATTATCCGCATACCTATTTCAATCTCGTTTACCGACAAGTCTCTTTACTCGTTCCGTAATACAAGATACCATGACTTACACTAAGTCACATTGCTTGCAAGGCTTGTGTGTGATGTTGTATTACCGAGTGGGCCCCGAGATACCTCTCCGTCACACGGAGTGACAAATCCCAGTCTTGATCCATACTAACTCAACGGACACCTTCGGAGATACCTGTAGAGCATCTTTATAGTCACCCAGTTACGTTGTAACGTTTGATACACACAAGGCATTCCTCCGGTTCTAGTGAGTTATATGATCTCATGGTCATAGGAATACATACTTGACACGCAGAAAACAGTAGCAACAAAATGACACGATCAACATGCTACGTTCATTAGTTTGGGTCTAGTCCATCACATGATTCACCAAATGATGTGATCCAGCTATCAAGCAACAACACCTTGTACATAGTCAGAAGACCTTGACTATCCTTGATCAACTGGCTAGCCAACTAGAGGCTTGCTAGGGACAGTGTTTTGTCTATGTATCCACACATGTATCTAAGTCTTCATTCAACACAATTATAGCATGGATAATAAACGATTATCTTGATACAGGAATTATAATAATAACTTATTTATCATTGCCTCTACGGCATAATTCCAACAGTCTCCCACTTGCACTAGAGTCAATAATCTAGCCCTCACATCGTCATGTGAATTACATTGCAATAAATCTAACACCCATACAGTTCTGGTGTTGATCATGATTTGCCCGTGGAAGAGGTTTAGTCAGTGGGTTTGCCACATTCAGATCCGTGTGCACTTTGAAGATTATTCATGTCCTCCTCCTCGACGTAGTCGCGGATGAGGTTGAAGCGTCGTTTGATGTGTCTGGTCTTCTTGTGAAACCGTGGTTCCTTTGCTAAGGCAATGGCACCCGTGTTGTCACAAAACAGGGTTAATGGATTTCGTGCCCTCGGCACCACTCCAAGATCCGTCATGAACTGCATCATCCAGACACCCTCCTTAGCTGCCTCCGAGGTGGCCATGTACTCCGCTTCACATGTAGAATCAGCTACGACGCTTTGCTTGGAACTGCACCAGCTTATAGCACCCCCATTAAGAATAAATACGTATCCGGTCTACGACTTAGAGTCGTCCGGATCTGTGTCAAAGCTTGCATCGACGTAACCTTTTACGGCGAGCTCTTTGTCACCTCCATATATGAGAAACATCTCCTTAGTACTTTTCAGGTACTTCAGGATATTCTTGACTGTCGTCCAGTGATCCACTCCTGGATTACTCTGGAACCTGCCTACCATACTTATGGCCAGGCTAACATCCGGTCTAGTGCACAGCATTGCATACATGATAAAACCTACGTCTGAAGCGTAGGGGATGGAACTCATTGTCTTTCTATCTTCCTCAGTTGCTCGGCACTGAGTCTTACTAAATCTTATACCTTGTAATACTGGCAAGAACACTTTCTTGGACTGATCCGTTTTGAACTTCTTCAAAACTTTATCAAGGTATGTGCTTTGTGAAAGTCCTATTAGGCGTTTCGATCTATCCCTATAGATCTTAATGCCTAGAATGTAAGCAGCTTCTCCTAGGTCCTTCATAGAGAAACTTTTATTCAAGTAACCTTTTATGCTCTCCAAAAGCTCCACATTGTTTCCAATCAGCAATATGTCATCCACATATAATATTAAAAACGCCACAGAGCTCCCACTCACTTTGTTGTAAATACAGGATTCTCTAACCACATATAATATTATAAACCCAAATGCATTGATCACCTCATCAAAGCGTTTATTCCAACCCCGAGATGCTTGCACCAGTCCATAAATGGATCGCTGGAGCTTGCACACTTTGTTAGCATTTTTAGGATCGACAAAACCTTCTGGTTGCATCATATACAACTCTTCCTTAAGGAAATCGTTAAGGAACGCCGTTTTGACATCCATCTGCCAAATTTCATACTCGAAAAATGCAGCTATTGCTAACATGATTCTGACAGACTTAAGTATCGCTACGGGTGAGAAAGTCTCATCATAGTCAATTCCGTGAACTTGTGAAAAACCCTTTGCCACAAGTCGAGCTTTATAAACGGTCACATTACCGTCAGCGTCCGTCTTCTTCTTAAAGATCCATTTCTTCTGAATAGCCTTGCGGCCTTCGGGTAGTACTTCCAAAGTCCACACTTTGTTTTCATACATAGATCCTATCTCTGACTTCATGGCCTCCAGCCATTTGTTGGAATCTGGGCCCACCATTGATTCTTCATAATTCGCAGGCTCATTGTTGTCCAACAACATAATTGATAAGACGGGATTACCGTACCACTCTGGAGCAGTACGCGGTCTCGTCGACCTGCGAGGTCCAACAGGAACTTGATCCGGAGTTTCATGATCATCATCATTAACTTCCTCCTCAACCGGTGTCGCAATGACAGGGGTTTCCCCTTGCCCCGTGCCACCATCCAGAGGGATGAGAGGTTCGACAACCTCATCAAGTTCTATCTTCCTCCTACTCAATTCTCTCGAGAGAAACTCCTTCTCGAGAAAAGCTCCGTTCTTAGCAACAAACACTTTGCCCTCGGATTTGAGATAGAAGGTATACCCAACTGTCTCTTTTGGGTAACCTATGAAGACGCACTTTCCGCTTTGGGTTCCAGCTTTTCAGGCTAAAGCTTTTTGACATAAGCATCACATCCCCAAACTTTAAGAAACGACAACTTTGGTCTTTTGCCATATCACAGCTGATATGGTGTCATCTCAACGGATTTCGATGGTGCCCTATTTAAAGTGAATGCAACTGTTTCTAATGCATAACCCCAAAACGATAACGGCAAATCGGTAAGAAACATCATAGACCGCACCATCTCTAATAAAGTACGATTATGACGTTCGGACACACCATTACGCTGTGGTGTTCCACGCGATGTCAACTGTGAAACAATTCCACATTGTCTTAAGTGAGCACCAAACTTGAAACTCAGGTATTCACCCCCACGATGAGACCGTAGGAACTTGATCTTCTTGTTACGATGATTTTCGACTTCACTCTGAAATTGCTTGAACTTTTCAAATGTTTCAGACTTGTGCTTCATCAAGTAGACATAACCATATCTACTCAAATCGTTAGTGAAGGTGAGAAAATAATGATATCCGCCGCGTGCCTCCACACTCATCGGACTACACACATCGGTATGTATGATTTCCAACAAGTCACTTGCACGCTCCATTGTTCCGGAGAACGGAGTTTTAGTCATCTTGCCCATGAGCCATGGTTCGCACGTGTCAAGTGAATCAAAGTCAAGTGACTCCAAAAGTCCATCGGCATGGAGTTTCTTCATGTGCTTTACACCAATATGACCTAAGCGGCAGTGCCAAAAAACATGGCGCTATCATTGTTAACTCTAACTCTTTTGGTCTCAATGTTATGTATATGCGTATTATCACTATCAAGATTCAATATGAACAATCCTCTCACATTGGGTGCATGACCATAAAAGATATTACTCATAGAAATAGAACAACCATTATTCTCTAACTTAAACGAGTAACCGTCTGGCAATAAACAAGATCCAGATATAATGTTCATGCTTAACGCAGGCACTAAATAACATTTATTTAAGTTCATAACTAATCCTGATGGTAACTGAAGTGAAACTGTGCCGACGGCGATTGCATCAACCTTGGAACCATTTCCCACGCGCATCGTCACTTCATCCTTCGCCAGCCTTCGCTCATTCCGCAGTTCTTGTTTCGAGTTGCAAATATGAGCAACAGAACCGGTATCGAATACCCAGGCACTACTGCGAGAGCTGGTTAAGTACACATCAATAACATGTATATCGAATATACCTGATTTTTCTTTGGCCACCTTCTTATCAGCCAGATACTTGGGGCAGTTGCGCTTCCAGTGACCCATACCCTTGCAATAATAGCACTCCGTTTCAGGCTTAGGTCCAGCTTTGGGTTTCTTCGTCGGATTGGCAACAGGCTTGCCGCTCTTCTTTGAATTACCCTTCTTTCCTTTGCTGTTTCTCTTGAAACTAGTGGTCTTATTCACCATCAACACTTGATGCTCTTTACGGAGTTCTGACTCTGCGACTTCCAGCATCGCGAATAACTCGTCGGGTGACTTGTTCATCCCTAGCATGTTATAGTTCAACACAAAGCCCTTATAGCTTGGTGACAGTGATTGAAGAATTATGTCAGTGATAGCCTCTAGCGGGAGTTCAATCCCCAGCTCAGCTAGACGGTTTGAGTACCCAGACATTTTGAGCACATGTTCACTGACAGACGAATTCTCCTCCATCTTGCAAACATAGAATTTATCAGAGGTCTCATACCTCTCGGTACGAGCGTTCTTCTGAAAGATAAACTTCAACTCCCGGAACATCTCACATGCTCCATGATGCTCAAAGAAACGTTGAAGTTCCGGCTCTAAGCCATACAAGACTGCACATTGAACTACTGAGTAGTCCTCCTTGCGTGCTAACCAAGCGTTCTTAGCATCTTGGTCAGCCGCGGCGGGTGGTTCATCTCCTAGCGCAGCATTAAGGACATAATCCTTCTTCCCAGCTTGCAGGGGCAACTTAAGATTACGAGCCTAGTCTACAAAGTTGCTTCCATCATCTTTCAACTTAGCTTTCTCTAGGAACGTATTAAAATTCAGGGTGACTGTCGCATGAGCCATTGATCTACAACACAAACATTTTCAAAGTGGACTTAGACTATGTTCAATATAATTAGAGTTTAACTAATCAAATTACTTGCTAAACTCCCACTCAAAAAGTACATCTCTCTAGTCATTTGAGTGGTTCATGATCCAATTCCACTAGCTCAAGTCTGATCATCACGTGAGTTGAGGATAGTTTCAGTGGTAAGCATCCCTATGCTAATCATATCAACTATATGGTTCATGATCGACCTTTCGGTCTCATGTGTTCCGAGGCCATGTCTGCACATGCTAGGCTCGTCAAGCTTAACCCGAGTGTTCCGCGTGTGCAACTGTTTTGCACCTGTTGTATGTGAACGTTGAGTCTATCACACCCAATCATCACGTGGTGTCTCGAAACGACTAACTGTAGCAACGGTGCACAGTCGGGAAGAACACAATTTCGTCTTGAAATTTTAGTGAGAGATCACCTCATAATGCTACTGTCGTTCTAAGAAAAATAAGGTGCATAAAAGGATTAACATCACATGCAATTCATAAGTGACATGATATGGCCATCATCATGTGCTTCTTGATCTCCATCACCAAAGCACCGGCACGATCTTCTTGTCACCAGCGCCACACCACGATCTCCATCAACGTGTCGCCATCGGGTTGTCGTGCTACTCATGCTATTACTACCAAATCTACGTCCTAGCAATATTGTAAACGCATCTGCAAGCACAAACATTAGTTTAAAGACAACCCTATGGCTCATGTCGGTTGCCGTACCATCGACGTGCAAGTCGATATTAACTATTACAACATGATCATCTCATACATCCAATATATCACATCACATCGTCGGCCATATCACATCACAAGCATACCCTACAAAAACAAGTTAGACGTCCTCTAGTTGTTGTTGCATGTTTTACGTGGTTGCCATGGGTATCTAGTAGGATTGCATCTTACTTATGCAAACACCACAACGGGGATATATGAATTGCTATTTAACCTCTCTCCAAGGACCTCCTCGGTCAAATCCGATTCAACTAAAGTTGGAGAAACCGACACTCGCCAGTCATCTTTGAGCAACGGGGTTGCTCGTAGAGATGAAACCAGTCTCTCGTAAGCGTACGATTAATGTCGGTCCGAGCCGCTTCGATCCAACAATACTACGGAATCAAGAAAAGACTAAGGAGGGCAGCAAATCGCACATCACTGCCCACAAAAACTTTTGTGTTCTACTCGAGATGACATCTACGCATGAACCTAGCTCATGATGCCACTGTTGGGGAACGTCGCATGGGAAACAAAAAATTTCCTACGCACACGCAATACCTATCATGGTGATGTCCATCTACGAGAGGGGATTTCCGATCTACGTACCCTTGTAGATCGCACAGCAGGAAGCGTTAAGAAACGCGGTTGATGTAGTGGAACGTCCTCACGTCCCTCGATCCGCCCCGTGAACCGTCCCACGAACCGTCCCGCGATCTGTCCCACGATCCGCTCCGATCTAGTGCCGAACGGACGGCACCTCCGCGTTCAGCACACGTACAGCTCGACGATGATCTCGGCCTTCTTGATCCAGCAAGAGAGACGGAGAGGTAGATGAGTTCTCCGGCAGCGTGACGGTGCTCCGGAGGTTGGTGGTGATCTATCTCAGCAGGGCTCCGCCCGAGCTCCGCAGAAATACGATCTAGAGGAAAAACCGTGGAGGTATGTGGTCAGGCTACCGTGGCAAAGTTGTCTCAAATCAGCCCTAATACCTCGTTATATATAGGAGGGAGGGGGAGCGCCTTGCCTTGAGGCTCAAGGGAGCCCCAAGGGGTCGGTCGAAAGGGGGGGAGGAGGAGTCCTCCTCCAATCCTAGTCCAACTAGGATTGGAAGGTGGAGTCCTTCCCTTCCTTCCCACTTCCCCTTTTTTTTCTTTCTTTTTCCTTTGATTTTTTTCTTCTCCTGCGCATAGGAACTCTTGGGCTGTCCCACCAGCCCACTAAGGGCTGGTGCGGCACCCCTAAGGCCTATGGGCTTCCCTCGGGTGGACTGCCCCCCCCCCCCCCCCGGTGAGCATGCAGAACCCATTCGTCACTCCGGTACATTCCCGGTAATGTCTGAAAACTTTCCGGTAATCAAATGAGGTCATCCTATATATCAATATTCATTTCCGAACCATTCCGGATACCCTAGTGACGTCCATGATCTCATCCGGGACTCCAAACAACATTCGGTAACCAACCATATAACTCAAATACGCATAAAACATCGCCATCGGGTTGTCGTGCGGGTTCGAGAACTATGTAGACATGACCCGAGGGACTCCTCGGTCAATATCCAACAGCGGGACCTGGATGCCCATATTGGATCCTACATATTCTACGAAGATCTTATCGATTGAACCTCGGTGCCAAGGATTCATATAATCCCGTATGTCATTCCCTTTATCCTTCGGTATGTTACTTGCCCGAGATTCGATCGTCGGTATCCGCATACCTATTTCAATCTCATTTACTGGCAAGGATCTTTACTCATTCCGTAATACAAGATCCCGTGACTTACACTAAGTCACATTGCTTGCAAGGCTTGTGTGTGATGTTGTATTACTGAGTGGGCCCCGAGATACCTCTCCGTCACACGGAGTGACAAATCCAAGTCTTGATCCATACTAACTCAACTCACACCTTCGGAGATACCTGTAGAGCATCTTTATAGTCACCCAGTTACGTTGTGACGTTTGATACACACAAGGCATTCCTCCGGTGCTAGTGAGTTATATGATCTCATGGTCATAGGAATAAATACTTGACACGCAGAAAACAGTAGCAACAAAATGACACGATCAACATGCTACGTTCATTAGTTTGGGTCTAGTCCATCACATGATTCACCCAATGATGTGATCCAGTTATCAAGCAACAACACCTTGTACATAGTCAGAAGACCTTGACTATCCTTGATCAACTGGCTAGCCAACTAGAGGCTTGCTAGGGACAGTGTTTTGTCTATGTATCCACACATGTATCTAAGTCTTCATTCAACACAATTATAGCATGCATAATAAACGATTATCTTGGTACATGAATTATAATAATAACTTATTTATGATTGCCTCTAGGGCATAATTCAACAGATATTTCTCGTTTATGGAGGTGACAAAGAGCTCGTCGTAAAGGGTTACGTCGATGCTAGCTTCGACACAGATCTGAATGACTCTAAGTCACAGACCGGATACATGTATATTTTGACTGATGGGGCAGTGAGCTGGTGCAGCAGCAAGCAAGAAGTCGTGGCAGCATCTACATGTGAAGCGGAGTACATAGCTACTTCAGAAGCGACTCATGAAGGAATTTGGATTAAGGAGCTCATCACCGACCTTGGAGTGGTTCCAAGCGCGTCAGGTCCAATGACACTCTTATGTGATAACACTGGGGCCATTGCCATAGCCAATGAGCCCAGGTTTTATCGGGAGACGAAGCACATCAAACGCCGCTACAACTCCATCCAGGACCATGTCCAGAGTGGAATAATATAGATTTGTAAAGTACATACGGATCTGAATGTTGCAGACCCGTTGACTAAACCTCTTCCTCGAGCAAAACATGATCAACACCATAATGATATGGGTGTTCAATACATCACAATGTAAATAGATTATTGACTCTAGTGCAAGTGGGAAACTGTTGGAAATATGCCCTAGAGGCAATAATAAAATGGTTATTATCATATTTCCTTGTTCATGATAATCGTCTATTGTTCATGCTATAATTGTATTAACAGGAAACAGTAATACATGTGTGAATAAATAGATCACAATGTGTCCTTAGCAAGCCTCTAGTTGGATAGCTCTTTAGTCAATAGATGATCATGGTTTCCTGATCATCGGCATTAGATGTCATTGATAACGGGATCACATCATTGGGAGAATGATGTGATGGACAAGACCCAATCCTGAGCATAGCACTGGATCGTATTGTTCATATGCTAAAGCTTTTCTAATGTCAAGTGTCTTTTCCTTCGACCATGAGATTGTGCAACTCCCGGATACCGTAGGAGTGCTTTGGGTGTATCAAACGTCACAACGTAACTGGGTGACTATAAAGGTGCACTATGGGTACCTCTGAAAGTGTTTGTTGGGTTGGTACGAATCGAGATCGGGATTTGTCACTCCGTGTGACGGAGAGATATCTCTGGGCCCACTCGGTAGAACATCATCATGAGCTCAATGTGACTAAGGAGTTAGTCACAGGATGACGTGCTACAGAACGAGTAAAGAGACTTACCGGTAACGATATTGAACAAGGTATAGGTATACCGATGATCGAATCTCGGGCAAGTTTTATACCGATAGACAAAGGGAATTGTATACGGGATTGATTGAATCCTTGACATCGTGGTTCATCTGATGAGATCATCGTGGAACGTGTGGGAGCCACCATGGGTATCCAGATCCCGTAGATGGTTATTGGTCGGAGAATGTCTCGGTCATGTCTGCATGCTTCCCGAACTCGTAGGGTCTACACACTTAAGGTTCGATGACGCTAGGGTTATAGGGAAATGTTATATGAGGTTACCAAAAGTTGTTCGGAGTCCCGGATGAGATCCCGGACATCACGAGGAGCTCCGGAATGGTCCGGAGGTAAATATTGATATATAGGATGGATGGTTTTGGACACCGGAATTGTTTCGAGCGTCACCTGTAGCGTACCGGGACCACCGGAAATGGTCCCGGGGGTCCACCGGGAGGGGCCACCAGGCCAAGAGGTAGCATGGGCCAAAAGGGGGAGGGCAACCAGTCCAAAGTGGGCTGGTGCGCCTCCCACAAGAGGCCCAAGGCGCAGGAGGGAGAGAAGGGGGAAACCCTGGCGCTGGTGGGCCTAAGGCCCACCTAAGGGGTGCGCCACCCCTTCCCCCTACCCTAGCCACCACACCTCCCATCTGGGGGGGCTGCCGCACCACCTAGGGGCGAAACCGTAGGGGTGGCACACCCCTCCCCTCCTCCTATAAATACCTAGGGGTTTGGGGCAGTTTTGCACACGGTTTCTTTCCCCTCGGCGCAGCCCTGGTCCCCTCCTTCCTCTTCCTCCCCCGGTGCTTGGCGAAGCCCTGCCGGGAGTCCTCGTCTCTCCATTGACACCACGTCGTCGTGCTGCTGGAGATCTTCCCCAACCTCTCCCTCCTCCTTGCTGGATCAAGGTGTGGGAGACGTCACTAGGTTGCACGTGTGTTGAACGCGGAGGTGCCGTGGTTCGGCACTAGATCGGAATCACACCGCGATCTGAATCGCCGCGAGTACGACTCCATCAACCGCGTTCTAGTAACGCTTCCGCTTAGCGATCTTCAAAGGTATGAAGATGCACTCACCCCTCTCTCGTTGCTCGTTTCTCCATAGGAAGATCCGAATATGCGTAGAAATTTTTTTGAATTTATGCTACGTTACCCAACACCCTTTGCCTCACATTGACGAAATCGTTGATCCCACCGCAGGACATGTCTCACTTTGTTTCCTCTACACTTACTTTGGATACCACAAATAAAGATGATGGAATCCAATCAGGTGGCAACTACTTTCACCACTCCCTACTGGCCATTCTGCTTCAACACAATGCCCTTTGGGTTAAAAAATCGCACGTGCCACATATCAATGCATGATTCAAACATGTCTAGAAAAACAAATTGGGAAGACAGTTGAGGCATATGTGGACGATGTGGTCATCAAAACCAAACACGTCAGCCAACTCGTGGACGAGCTTCGACAAACTTTTGACAACCTCCGGCAATATGACATACAACTCAACTCAGAGAAGTGTGTCTTTGGTGTCCTCGCACGTAAACTTCTCGGATTCATCGGCTCTCATAAGGGAATAGAGGCCAATCCGGCGAAAATCTGAGCCATATCCCAATTAATGATCCCAATGGAGCTGAACATGTCCAAAAGCTGGCACGATGTGTGGCGGCGTTAAGCCGCTTTATCTCCCGCCTTGGCGAAAAGGCACTACGCTCTATCGCCTGCTCAAGAGAACCAAAAACTTCGAGTGGACCGAAGGGGCAACATCAGCCCTGCAAGAAATCAAAATATTGTTGGCCAGCAACCCAATACTGATAGCACCCACAACAGGGGAACCAATGTAATTGTACATATCGACCATTAATCAGACTGTCAGCATAGTACTCGTGGTCGAACGAGAAGCGGCAGACCACAAATTACGGGTATAGAAGCCAGTCTACTATGTGTTCAAAGTCCTCACCCCGTGCAAGACTCGCTACCTTCACTACCAAAAGACAGCCTATATAGTCTTCATGGCATCACGCAAGCTCCAACGCTACTTTAAAGAGTGTTCGGTAATGGTAGTATATGAGGTACCCTTGAACGACATAATCAACAATAAGTACGCCACTAGGCACATAGCTAAATGGGCCATAGAACTATTACCCTTTGAAAATATATACAGGCCACGTCGATCTATTAAATCTCACGTCTTGGCTGACTTTCTAGCAAAATAGACGAAAGTCGAACTCCCTAAAGAGTATAGTACATGCTCCCATGGGACGATGTACTTTGACGGCTCCAAGATGCTAGCTGGCCTGGGGGCTGGTGTCATACTTACATCCCCCACTGGCGACAACATTCGGTACATTCTGCAAATCATGTATATTGATTCCAATAACACTGTCGAATATGAAGCTATGCTACATGGCTTAAGGATGGCAACTTCCATGGGTGTACAAATGCTGGAGGTACGGGGAGACTCGAACCTTGCTATCTCCCAAATCAATGGTGAATTTGATGCCAAAAATCTGAAGATGGCAGCTTATAGGAATGTTTTCCTTAAAATATTGGCTCGGTTTGAAGGCTTAGAGTTCCATCACGTCTCTAGGGACAATAATCAGGCTAGCAATATCTTCACTCGCATGGGTGCCAAACGTGACCCTATCCTCAAAAATACCTTCTTGGAATAAATGTTTAAACCTTTCGTGGTATGGCAAGACGAGCATGGGGATATCGAAACCACACAGAAGGAGCAAAGTGCTCCCTCTATAGTTGAGCCATATGATCAAACCATTGGTGGATCCGCATTAGAGGAAACACTCTCACCTCATGAGATCATGGATATAATCGCACCATGGACCGTATCTTTTCTAGCTTACCTCCTTCCCCAGGAACTCCCCAATGACCAGACAGAAGCAAGACGGATAGTTCGAAGATCCAAGTCTTACAAAGTTCATGAAGGGTAACTTTATAGAAAAAGCACTACTGGCGTCCTCTAGCGATGCATATCCGAAGAAGAAGGTAAACAAATCTTAGCTGAAATACATGCAGGTACGGGTGGCCATCACACGGCGGCTAGAGATCTGGTAGGCAAGGCATTCCAAGCTGGTTTCTTTTGGCCCACAGCTCGAGCGGACGCTCATGCACTTGTCCAGCATTGTGTTGGATGTCAACTCTTCGCAAACCAGAGCCACATGCATGCAACAGCTCTTCGGACAATATCGATCACTTGGCCGTTCGCGGTTTGGAGGCTAGATATGGTTGGGCCTCTGAAAGGAGGATCCAAGAAAAAGAAGTATTTACTAGTTATGGTTGATAAATTCACAAAGTGGATCGAAGCCAAACCAATAACTTCTGCCAAATCTGGGCCGGTCATTGAGTTTATATCTGATGTGGTTCGCCATTATGGCGTTCTGCATACTTTAATCACACATGATGGGTCCAATTTCACAGCCTAGGAGGTTAAGGACGGGTGCACGAATTTGGGCATTAAGCTCGACTACGCCTCCGTCAACCACCCACAAACAAATGGACAGGTTGAACGGGCTAATAGTATGATTATGAGCGGCATTAAGCCTCGTCTAGTTTGATCTCTTAAAGAGTCTGATTGCCATTGGGTAGGAGAGCTCGACTCCGTATTGGGGCCTATAAACCACTCCAAACAGGTCCACGGGTTACACACCATTTTTTATGGTGTATGGGGTGGAGGCAGTGCTCACTTGCGACATTATCCATGATGCACCTACAGTGCAAATGTATGAGGAAAAAGAAGCCGAGTTAGATCGGCAGGATGACTTGGCGCATTAGAAGAAGAGCACGACATAGCCCTGGCACGGTCCACCTTTTATCAATAACATGCTTGGTGTAACATCCCAAATTTCCTAATTTGGAATGTTTTACATTGTAGCTAAGCATCTATGCATATTGATTGAAATAAAGTTTGCATTTGAATTCTTTCGATTTTTGCTTTTGCATTTCTGTTTTTTCTTCACACGAGAAATGTCGGGGAATAATTCTTGCAATCAAGAGAGAGGAGGAATATGACCCTCCAAAATCAAGGGCACTTTTGAAAATATTTGAGCCAAGAAAAACCAGAGTTTTATGGAGAAAATAATTGCAACAAGAAAATAAAGCCTTTAGGGGTTTTTCTGAAAAAACATTTTTTTAAGTTTTTATTTTTGCCTTGGAAAAATGTTAATCGTGTAGAGATTTTTTTTCCTGAAAATTTTGGTATATAATACCCCTATTTTAGGATTTTATTTACTTGCCTTTTATTTTGATTTACTTTCTGTTTTAAAAAAAATAGAAAGTCGGGAATGTTTTTTTTATTTGGAAAGTGATCAGGCGCTATATAGCAGATCCAGCCCAGATCCCGCCTGGCCCGGGATCCGAATCTCATCCGAGTCGGCCACCTTCTTCCTCCTTCCTTTTCTCTCTCCCCCTCTCCTTCCTTACCTCACCGGATCTCCCCCGATCTCCTCCCTCGCCCCGTTCTGCACCCCCCCCCTCCCATATAGAAACCAGATCCCCGAGCCTCCCTCGCCCCGTTCCACACCCTGTCGCCCCTGCCCAGCCACCTCGCCGCACCCGCACGAGCTCGCCGGAGCTCAGCCCTGCTCAAGCTAGCAGGGAGCCCCTGCTGCCTCACCCCGTCGCCCCGGACGCCTCCCCTGCGAAGCCGACCACCCCGACGCTCCGGAGCCGACCGCCCCCACCTCCGTCACCCCCACCTGCGTCGGTGACCACCCCCCACCCCCCCCCCCCCCGCCGGAGCTGCTTCCCCACCTCGTCGGAGTAGCGCCTCGCCGGCCGACCTCTCTGTAAGTCTCCACTCTCCCCCCTGTAGCCGTTAGATCGTAGATCTACGCTTGAGATTAGAACCCCGTACCCCTTCGGTTTATAGTTAAAAACCGAGCCGGTTTTTACCTCACTTACTTTTAGCCGAGAGATTTTATCTAAATAGCGGCCGTTTGCTAGATAGCACCGCAGCGCACACCCTTCCAACCAATCAGAGAGCGCCACATACCCCCTCCCGTGTGCTAGTTAATTTATTCTGTTTTTCAGTTTTAATTCAAAAACAAAGAGAGTTCTAATTTTGTTTGGCTCATAACTTTTGATCTAGAGATCCAATGAGGTTGATTCTTTTTCCAGTAGATCACAATTTTTCTGTAGTTTTTAAAAACATAGAATTTGTCTATGTTTGAAATATTCAAATTTGAATTAGATCAGATTTAGTTTAAACCTTGTTTTGCTTATTCCAGGAGTTTAAAAATGATTTGTATTTGATTCTTTTTGCTACTGCTTCCTAGTGATTATATCTTACTGTGGTATAAGTTTAAAAAAAATTAAATATTTTTACTTGAGGTTTTAACAAAAACAATTTCTGCCTTAGTGAGGTATAGTGAATTCTTTCACTTAGGCCATAGCTACTTTTTACTTGTGATGTTATTTTACTTGTTGATGATTGTAGTGCTTATTGTGTGTATTTGTTTGTATCGGTAGATCACCCGGAGTGCGAAGCTTGTTGCTTAGAAGCGCTCGACCAAGATAACTTTCATCAAGGCAAGTCATTTTGATCATATTATCTCCTATGTTTTTCTATGCATGGTAGTTTCACCTTTCTTTGCCCAATTGCATGCTGCGTAGGTACTTGGAAATTTTAGTATAGGTTGTAGTATCATGTGGTAGGCACACAACAACCCCGATACTTGGCCCGGGACAACAATTTCATATTGCTATGCTTGAGTAGACGGGATTTTGGTTGAGTGCATAACACGAGTGATGCGAGGATGATTATATAATCAAGACCGGTTAAGACAAGATTTTCAAGACCCCGTGAAGAAATGCAACTCTGGGTGAAGGACGGTTTGACGGGCTCCCTGGAGAAACCAGTGGACGACCGCGGGATGCTGGAGACGGCCATGACATCTTGCGGAAAGCTTCACCCAGGCTCGAAGAGACGGACGGAGGCTTCAAGACCCAAGGCTTACCTGCACAGCCACAAGTCATTATGGGCTCTGGCTTGGTTGGACAACGCGGCGACTGTGGACAGGCGGTGCTAGCAGATGTAGAAGAACGGTAGGAACGGATGGGCACCGACAGGGATTCAGAGGGACCCGTTGAAAGACCATGTTTTGATCATCCGGTCTTCAAACACCCTGAAATGCGAGGACATACTCGGAGGCGATCAAATCTTGTGGGGAACGTGTGCAAAACTCTGCAGGGTGCCCAACCTAATCGATTAGTCGTGTCCACGGTCATGGACAACTTGAGCCGAAGGCGTTGAAATTTCCCTGAACTCTCGACACAACTTAGTAATGATGTGGGAATTAACAACAACTCGGGTACGAGAATTGGTTGGCGGAACCATCTCGTTAACAACAAACAATGTAGTAATATTTTGCTTTCAGCCCTTCTTGTTGTAGGAGAAAATTGGCTTTAGGCAAAACTTATAGCCCCACCTGCCAAATATGCATGTAGAGATAGTTGGTTATTATTTTACCCCTCTCTTTGATGACTTGCTGGCATATTCCATATGCTGACCTACACGGCTGCAACATATCATGTTGCAGAGTACTTTTCCGACCAGGAGTGAGGCTACGATCTACGCTCAACGACATGCCCTAGAGTCGGATGGACTCGTCTACCTCATGCTTCCGCTAGTCTTCGTTAGATATCTCATGAGATGGCCTTCAGCCACTTTATTGTAATTCATTATTGTAATAAAGTACTCGTTATGAGATTTCGATTAATAAAGTTGTGTGATTGAACTCTTGATATATACATTGATGTACTGAGTGTGTACCAGCATGATCTTGGGATGGTACGGAAACACCAGAGGCTTGACTCATAATGAGTCGGGTCGCTACAGAAATGGTATTCAGAGCACACGCTGACCGTAGGACGTAACCTCTAGGAATGTACAAGCCTTAGGAAGAAAACTATTTTCTTATGTCTATAAATCCTCTATTTCCTCTTCTGATCATTTCTGACTTCTCTCCGGTTTTCCAATGTTTTAGATGGCCACCTTCATCCCCGTTAAGTTCACGGAGTTTTGCCAGCCCGACGCCACTATGCCTTTCGGAAAGGAGCTGATACAGATCACCAAGGACTTCAGGATTGCTCTGCCAACTATCACAGGGAAGCCTACTTCGTCTTACCCGGAGGATTCACGCTACAGGATTGAGGTGCACGTTGTCGGAAGGACATTCGAGCCGCGCACTGAGCCTGTGGACTTCAAGTTTATCGCACCCAACTGGATTCTCGAAAGGGACATGGCGGTCCATTGTGCACTCGGACGTATCAAGGAAGTGTACAGCGGCTGCCCTATTTCACCGGACCTATTCACTGTATCCCGGAGAGGAGAAGATGGAGAAATCATCTCAAGCAAGACCAAGGACGCTCTCCTGTCCTATGCCCAGAACTTGGAGAAGCACGGCGGAACTCTGGAGCATCGTGTGATCAAGGACATCAGGAAGATCAAGCAACTGTTGCTCTGCAAACTCGAACTCGAAGAAGCAGCCCGGGAAGCCCACTATGAGCACAAATTGGAGGTGAAGGACTTTCTGGAGAGGATCGAGAAGTTGAAGACTCGAGTTGCATACCTGGAGGAGGAACTGGACATGGGCGAGAACCTTCATCCCGAAGGAGACGTAGCCCCCTTGATCAGCAATGACGAGGACTATGAAGAAAGCTCCACCGAAGGACCCACCACCATGCTTTTCTGAGGAGGACACTTAGACTAGACCACCAAATTTATCTTATCATTAAACGTTTAGGCCGATGTTTAGGTTATCGAATTTTGTATCCCCGTGTGTGAACCTTTTGTGATGGCATAGAATAAAATGTGTGGTGTGATACTTGTTTGTTGCATTTCATATGGGTATTGTAATTACTCTTTAGACCATTGTTCTATGCTAATCTCACCCCTCTACAAACACTAGATGCCTCCAAGACGTGACCCTGCTTCCAACTTCCCGAGCTCACTCGATTGATTCAGCAACAGAATACCCTGATGCAGCTGATCATCCAGAACCAGAACAATAACAACAACCATCATCCACCCCAGGCCGACAATCTCACCCGTTTCCTGAGGTTGAACCCTCCGACTTCCTCCAGCAGCATTGAGCCCATTGTGGCAGATGATTGGCTCCGCAAGATGGAGCGGGAACTTATCACTGCTGGTTGTACTGAAGCTGAGAAGGTGCGCTTTGCCGTGCATCAACTTGAAGGCCCTGCAGCTGCATGGTGGGAGAACTACACCACCACATACCCCATTGCTGGAGTCACTTGGGAGCAGTTCAAGCAAGCCTTCCGCACCACACATGTCTCAGCTGGTGCAATGAGTCTGAAGAAGCGTGAGTTTTGCAACTTACGCCAGGGAAATCTCTCTATGGCTCAGTATGTCGATGAATTCAGCATGCTCGCCCGTTATGCACCTGGAGATGTGGCCGATGATGCGGCCAAGCAGGAAAAGTTCTTGGAGGGACTCAATGATGAGCTGAGCATTCAGCTGACCGTAGCCAACTTCAACAACTACCAAGAGATGGTAGATAAGGCCCTCATCTTGGAGGGGAAACATCAGCAGATGGAGAACCGCAAGCGGAAGTATGGCAATGGAAAGTTCAATTCCGGCAATCAGCAGAAGCCTCGCTACACCCCCTATTCAGGGAATACCGGGACTGGATCCGGTAAGTTTGGAGGACACGTCCAGCATAACCACCCAGTGCACAACCATGGAGGAAATGGGAACCACCGCAACAACAGCAACTTCAAGAATGGCGGTACTAGCACTCAGCATCATTCAGCTGCAGCTCAGAAGGATCTGAATCACATCACATGCTTCAAGTGTCAGAAGACGGGACACTATGCCACTGAATGTCCCCAGAACAAGCAGGGAAATGGAAACGGCAACGGCAACTCTGTAGCAAAGAAGCCCAATCCTTTTCCTCGAGCTCAGGTGAATCACGTTGATGTTGAAGAGGTCTATGATCACCCGATACTGTGGTTGGTAAGTTTTTGCTAAATTCACGTCCAGTATTGGTACTTTTCGATTCTGGTGCAACGCATTCATTCATATCAAGGGTAGTTGTGGAAAAGTATAGTTTGCCAACTAGAACCCTCAGCCAGCCTATTAAGGTTAGTTCCCCAGGAGGCATGATGACAGCCGGGATAGGATGCCATGCTTTGAGTCTCAACATCGGGAACCATAATTTTCCCACCGACCTCATCGTATTAGAGTCCCAGGGATTGGATGTAATCCTAGGCATGGATTGGTTGGCCAAGTATGAAGGGAATATTGATTGTGCCCTTAAGTCTATTTTGCTCACCACCCCTGAGCAAAAGCGGATTAAGTACGTGTCTCAGCGCCCGACACGGAGTAAACGAGTAAACTCTCTCACGGGAGTAGTCCAGGAGGAAGTACCGATTGTACAGGAATACCCAGATGTATTTCTGGAGGAATTGTCGGGCATGCCACCTGATAGAGAGATTGAGTTCCTGATTGAGCTATTACCCGGAACAGCCCCGATATCCAAGAGACCCTATCGGATGCCCGCAAATGACTTGGTAGAAATCAAGAAGCAAATTAAGGAGTTGTTGGACAAAGGGTATATTCACCCAAGTTCTTCACCTTGGGGAGCCCCAGTGCTCTTGGTTGAAAAGAAGGATAAGTCCTTGAGAATGGTTGTCGATTATCGTGCATTGAACGAGGTGACCATCAAGAACAAGTACCCTTGCCGATGATCAATGATCTGTTTGACCAGTTAGTTGGAGCCCGAATATTCTCCAAGATCGATCTTCGATCCGGGTATCATCAGCTGAAGATTCGTGAACAGGATATACCCAAGACAGCCTTCACCACTCGGTATGGCTTGTATGAGTACACAGTCATGTCGTTTGGACTAACTAATGCTCCGGCATACTTTATGAACCTAATGAACAAGGTATTTATGGAATACTTAGACAAGTTTGTCGTGGTGTTCATCGATGACATACTGATATTCTCCAAGAATGAGGAAGAACACAAGGAACATCTGCGTCTAGTTCTGGAGAAACATCGAGAGCATAAGTTGTATGCAAAGTTTAGCAAATGTGAGTTTTGGTTGAAGGAAGTCGGATTCCTCAGACACATCATCTCAGGAGAAGGAATAGCAGTGACCCTGCCAAGGTCGCAGCAGTCACCGAATGGGTAGCACCCACGTCAGTCAAGGAGATCTACAGTTTCCTCGGACTTGCCGGATATTACCGGAGGTTCATTGAGAATTTCTCAAAGATCGCCAAGCCCGTGACAGAGTTGTTGAAGAAGGAGTCCAAGTATGTTTGGACTGAGGAATGTGAAACAAGTTTTCAAGAGTTGAAGAAACGTCTGGTTACAGCCCCAGTGCTGATATTGTCGAACATTCGGAAGGATTTCCAAGTTTACTGTGACGCTTCTCGTCAAGGACTCGGAGGAGTTTTCATGCAAGAAGGTAAAGTTGTATCCTATGCGTCCCGACAGCTCCGACCCCATGAGTTGAATTATGCCACGCATGACTTGGAGCTAGCATCCGTAGTGCACGCTCTCAAGACCTGGAGACATTTCCTGATCGGAAATAGTTGTGATGTTTACACTGATCACAAGAGCCTGAAATATATCTTCACGTCGAAGGAGTTGAACCTCAGACAGAGGCGATGGCTAGAATTGATCAAGGACTATGACATGAGATTGCATTATCACCCAGGCAAGGCAAATGTTGTAGCCGATGCGTTGAGCCGCAAGAGTTATGTGAACACACTCATAGCAGGAGGGTTACCCCAGGAGTTAGCCGATGACCTCCGAGAGCTCAAATTGGAAATAGTTCCAAGAGGATTTGTTGCCACACTAGAAATTCAGTCCACTTTGACAGAAAAGATCCGTGAAGCACAGAAATCAGACAAGGAGATAGCTGAGATTAAGCAGAAAATGAAAGACGGGAAGGCTAAAGGTTTTCGTGAGGATGAACACGAAACTTTATGGTTTGAGGATCGCATTTATGTGCCCAATGATCCCGAACTCAGGAAGTTGATACTTCAGGAGGCCCATGATTCCCCGTACTCGATACACCCCGGCAACACCAAGATGTATCTGGATCTGAAAGAAAGTTTCTGGTGGACAGTAATGAAGAAAGACATTGCCGAGTTTGTAGCAATATGCGATGTTTGTCAGCGAGTAAAAGCCGAGCATCAGAAGCCAGCAGGTTTGCTTCAACCTCTGCCGATACCCGAGTGGAAATGGGAAAAGCTTGGTATGGACTTCATCACAGGATTACCCAGGACCCGTTCTGGCTATGATTCTATTTGGGTTGTGGTCGATCGTTTGACCAAGGTAGCTCACTTCATTCCTGTGAACACTACTTACACGAGTGCCAAGCTGGCCAAGATATATATGACAAGGATCGTATGTCTGCATGGAGTACCAAAGAGTATTGTGTTAGATAGAGGGACTCAGTTCACATCAAAATTTTGGCACCAACTGCATGAAACCTTGGGAACGAGATTGGAGTTCAGTACAGCTTTTCACCCACAGACAGATGGACAGACCGAGAGAGTCAATCAGATTCTGGTGGACATGTTGAGAGCTTGCGCACTAGACTATGGGTCTAGTTGGGATGACAGTTTACCTTATGCCGAGTTCTCATACAACAACAGCTATCAGACCAGTCTGAAGATGGCCCCTTTCAAAGCTCTATACGGAAGGAGGTGCAGAACACCGTTGATGTGGTATGGAGTTGGAGACCGACAACTTTTTGGTCCCGACCTTATCTGAGATTCTGAAGAGAAGGTCAAGCTGATTCGTGACCGACTCAAGATAGCTCAGTCCAGGCAGAAAAGTTATGCCGACAGCAAACGCAAGGAAGTAACATACGAAGTGGGAGACCGAGCATATCTTCGGGTGTCTCCGCTTCGAGGAATCAAGAGATTTGGTGTGAAAGGAAAGTTAGCACCCCGATTCATTGGCCCCTACAAAATTCTTGAACGTAGAGGCGAAGTTACATATAAACTGGAACTGCCGGAAGGATTGTCCGGAGTTCATGATGTCTTCCATGTTTCCGAGTTGAAGAAATGCCACGCTGAGATGGATGATGTTCCGTTGAGAGATACAGTGCCCCTAGAGGCCATACAGGTTGACAGTGATCTGACGTATGAGGAGAAACCCGTCATGATTCTTGAGACTGCCAACAGAGTTACCCGCAGCAAGATCATCAAGTTCTGCAAGGTGTTGTGGAGCCACCACACCGAGGAAGAAGCCACCTGGGAACGAGAAGAGGATCTACGTCGAGACCACCCGCACCTATTTTCTAGCCAACCCGAATCTCGAGGGCGAGATTCATCTTAAGGTGGGTAGGTTTGTAACATCCCAAATTTCCTAATTTGGAATGTTTTACATTGTAACTAAGCATCTATGCATATTGATTGAAATAAAGTTTGCATTTGAATTCTTTCGATTTTTTCTTTTGCATTTCTATTTTTTCTTCACACGAGAAATGTCGGGGAATAATTCTTGCAAGCAAGAAAGAGAGGAGGAATATGACCCTCCAAAATCAGGGGCACTTTTGAAAATATTTGAGCCAAGAAAAACCAGAGTTTTATGGAGAAAATAATTGCAACAAGAAAATAAAGCCTTTAGGGGTTTTTCTGAAAAAACCTTTTTTAAAAGTTTTTATTTTTGCCTTGGAAAAATGTTAATCGTGTAGAGATTTTTTTTCCTGAAAATTTTGGTATATAATACCCCTATTTTAGGATTTTATTTACTTGCCTTTTATTTTGATTTACTTTCTGTTTTAAGAAAAATAGAAAGTCGGGAATGTTTTTTTTATTTGGAAAGTGCTCAGGCGCTATATAGCAGATCCAGCCCAAATCCCGCCTGGCCCGGGATCCGAATCTCATGCGAGCCGGCCACCTTCTTCCTCCTTCCTTTTCCCTCTCCCCCTCTCCTTCCTTACCTCACCGGATCCTCGCCGGATCTCCCCCGATCTCCTCCCTCGCCCCGTTCCGCACCCCCTCCCCTATAAAAACCAGACCCCCGAGCCTCCCTTGCCTCGTTCCGCACCCCGCCGCCCTACCCAACCACCTCGCCGCGCCCGCACGAGCTCGCCGGAGCTCGGCCCTGCTCGAGCTAGCAGGGAGCCCCTGCTGCCTCACCCCGTCGCCCCGGACGCCTCCCCTGCGAAGCCGACCGCCCCCACCTCCGTCGGTGACCCCCCCCCCCCCCCCCCCCCGCCGGAGCTGCTTCCCCACCTCGCCGGAGTAGCGCCTCGCCGGCCGACCTCTCTGTAAGTCTCCACTCCCCCCTGTAGCCGTTAGATCGTAGATCTACGCTTGAGATTAGAACCCCGTACCCCTTCGGTTTATAGTTAAAAACCGAGCCGGTTTTTACCTCACTTACTTTTAGCCGAGAGATTTTGTCTAAATAGCGGCCGTTTGCTAGATAGCACCGCAGCGCACACCCTTCCAACCAATCAGAGAGCGCCACATACCCCCTCCCGTGTGCTAGTTAATTTATTCTGTTTTTCAGTTTTAATTCAAAAACACAGAGAGTTCTAATTTTGTTTGGCTCATAACGTTTGATCTAGAGATCCAATGAGGTTGATTCTTATTCCAGTAGATCACAATTTTTCTGTAATTTTTAAAAACATATAATTTGTCTATGTTTGAAATATTCAAATTTGAATTAGATCAGATTTAGTTTAAACCTTGTTTTGCTTATTCCAGGAGTTTAAAAAATGATTTGTATTTGATTCTTTTTGCTACTGCTTACTAGTGATTATATCTTACTGTGGTATAAGTTTCAAATTTATTTAAATATTTTTACTTGGGGTTTGAACAGAAACAATTTCTGCCTTAGTGAGGTATAGTGAATTCTTTCACTTAGGCCATAGCTACTTTTTACTTGTGATGTTATTTTACTTGTCGATGATTGTAGTGCTTATGGTGTGTATTTGTTTGTATCGGTAGATCACCCGGAGTGCGAAGCTTGTTGCTTAGAAGCGCTCGATCAAGACAACTTTCATCAAGGCAAGTCATTTTGATCATACTATCTCCTATGTTTTTCTATGCATGGTAGTTTCACCTTTCTTTGCCCAATTGCATGCTGCGTAGGTACTTGGAAATTTTAGTATAGGTTGTAGTATCATGTGGTAGGCACACAACAACCCCGATACTTGGCCCGGGACAACAATTTCATATTGCTATGCTTGAGTAGAAGGGATTTTGGTTGAGTGCATAACACGAGTGATGCGAAGATGATTATATAACCAAGACCGGTTAAGACAAGATTTTCAAGACCCCGTGAAGAAATGCAACTCTGGGTGAAGGACGGTTTGACGGGCTCCCTGGAGAAACCAGTGGACGACCGCGGGATGCTGGAGACGGCCATGACATCTTGCGGAAAGCTTCACCCAGGCTCGAAGAGACGGACGGAGGCTTCAAGACCCAAGGCTTACCTGCACAGCCACAAGTCATTATGGGCTCTGGCTTGGTTGGACAACGCGGCGACTGTGGACAGGCGGTGCTAGCAGATGTAGAAGAACGGTAGGAATGGATGGGCACCGACAGGGATTCAGAGGGACCCGTTGAAAGACCATGTTTTGATCATCCGGTCTTCAAACACCCTGAAATGCGAGGACATACTCGGAGGCGATCAAATCTTGTGGGGAACGTGTGCAAAACTCTGCAGGGTGCCCAACCTAATCGATTAGTCGTGTCCACGGTCATGGACAACTTGAGTCGAAGGCATTGAAATTTCCCTGAACTCTCGACACAACTTAATAATGATGTGGGAATTAACAACAACTCGGGTACGAGAATTGGTTGGCGGAACCATCTCGTTAACAACAAACAATGTAGTAATATTTTGCTTTCAGCCCTTCTTGTTGTAGGAGAAAATTGGCTTTATGCAAAACTTATAGCCCCACCTGCCAAATATGCATGTAGAGATAGTTGGTTATTATTTTACCCCTCTCTTTGATGACTTGCCGGCATATTCCATATGCTGACCTACACGGCTGCAACGTATCATGTTGCAGAGTACTTTTCCGACCAGGAGTGAGGCTACGATCTACGCTCAATGACATGCCCTGGAGTCGGATGGACTCGTCTACCTGATGCTTCCGCTAGTCTTCGTTAGATATCTCATGAGATGGCCTTCAGCCACTTTATTGTAATTCATTATTGTAATAAAGTACTCATTATGAGATTTTGATTAACAAAGCTGTGTGATTGAACTCTTGATATATACATTGATGTACTGAGTGTGTACCAGCATGATCTTGGGATGGTACGGAAACACCAGAGGCTTGACTCGTAATGAGTCGGGTCGCTACACTTGGTGCTATGAGAGCAGGGGAGTTCGGGCAAAGACTTACAACGCGGGGAGCTTGTGTATGCCTTCCTGAGAAGAAAAAGAACAAACTTGCACTCAAATGGGAGGGCCCTTCATCATCGACGACGTACTTACCGGAGAGGCTTATCCTCTCCGCAATGCATCGGACAATCATCTTGAACCAAACCCCTGGAATGCGGCTCGGCTTTAGCATTTCTACAGCTAAGGTGACACGGTTACACTTACCGATTTCCTCGTTATATTTTTTTAAAAAAAATTATCCATTTTTGCTGTGTCAAAGGGGGTTAGCGTATCCCAGTTCATGTTCAGATTAACCGAATTGTGTCCGTGAAATATGTAATTTCTATAGACACCTGGGGTCTTTGTAAAGCCAATAATAATATAGTTGTGCACTATTTTTATATAATGTGTCTTCTCTTCCTATACTTGAAGCCTCAATATGCACTACATTTGACTTCAGATTTTGCCAAGCTGGGTTGCGTGGCTCCTGTGTTTATCCTCTACGCTCCCGATCGTTTGGCTAGAGGATAAAGGGAGCACATATACGATTGTTACGAACTGGTAATTCGGATACTTACCTCAAATGGGTGAAGCCGAAAGCTAGAGTTCTTAATTAAAAATTGGTATGGCAAAGGAAGGTAGTAACAATAATTTGGTGGCTAAACACCAAGGGTTAAATTCCCAAACATACACTAGCTCCGTACAAAGCGTATGCTCACAAAACCCAGAGAAAGGAACCTATAAAGGAACTATTTCCTTGGGAAGATGTTTCTTGCTAAGTAAAAAGTAATATAACATTATTCCACGATAATTATCTCTCTCGTAGCACCAATTGCCGGATTCCATGGTTCCCCGAAATGTTTACTGATTTCACAGGTTGCATGGTACGGAACACTTCCTGATGGTTATCCAGGAAGGTAGAAGCGGATGGTCCATTAAGATAGCATTAACACATGAGATGGATCATTGCAAATACTCAGTTGCATACAATCATGAGTTGGGCGGCTGATCTAAGCTATCTATTATTGCATCTAGGCGGCAATCTTGCTGCGACAAATGTGTTGTTGGAAATATGCCCTAGAGGCAATAATAAATTGGTTATTATTATCTTTCTTGTTCATCATAATCGTTTATTATCCAAGCTATAATTGTATTGATTGGAAACTCAAATACATGTGTGGGTACATAGACAAAAAACTGTCCCTAGGAAGCCTCTAGTTGACTAGCTCGTTGATCAAAGATGGTTAAGGTTTCCTAGACATAAACAAGTGTTGTCACTTGATAATGGGGTCACATCATTAGGAGAATGATGTGATGGACAAGACCCAAACTATAAACGTAGCATATGATCGTGTCAGTTTATTGCTACTGTTTTCTGCATGTCAATGTATCTATTCCTATGACCAAGAGATCATGCAACTCCCGGACACCGGAGGAATACCTTGGGTGACTATAAAGGTGCTTTGCAGGTATCTCCGAAGGTGTCTGTTCGGTTGGCGTGAATCGAGACTGGGATTTGTCACTCCGTATGACGGAGAGGTATCTCGGGGCCCACTCGGTAATACAACATCACAATAAGCCTTGCAAGCAATGTGACTAAAGAGTTAGCCACGAGATCTTGTATTATGGAATGAGTAAAGATACTTGCCAATAACGAGATTGAACTAGGTATAGAGATACCGAGGATCGAATCTCGGGAAAGTAACATACCGAAGGACAAACGGAACAACATACGGGATTAACTGAATCCTTGACATAAAGGTTCAACCGATAAAGATCTCCGTAGAATATGTAGGAGCCAATATGGGAATCCAGGTCCTGCTATTGGTTATTGACCGTAGAGGTGTCTCGGTCATGTCTGCATAGTTCTCGAACCTGCAGGGTCTGCACACTTAAGGTTTGGTGACGTTTCGATATAGTTGAGTTATAGGTGTTGGTAATAGAAAGTTGTTCGGAGTCCTAGATGAGAACTCGGACATCACGAGGAGCTCCGGAATGGTCCGGAGGTAAAGATTGATATACAGTAAGTCCTGTTTTGGTCACCGGAAAAGTTTTGGGCTCATCGGTAGTGTACGGGGAGTGCCGGGAGGGTATCGGGGACCATCGGGAGGGGTGTCACGCCCCGAGGGGCCTTATGGTCTGTGCGAAGATACAAACCAGCCCCTAGTGGGCTGACATAAGCTCCGACTAAGGCCCATGAGGTTTGAGAGGCAAAAAACCCAAAGGTGGAAAAGGTGGAAAGGGTTTCCAAGTGGAAAGGAGGAATCCTACTCCTAGTAGGATTGGAGTAGGACTACTCCACCTCCAATTTTGGCCAAACCTTGAGGGTTTGAGGATGCCTCCTCCCCTCCCTCCCTCCTATATATACTAGAAGATTTAGAGCGAAAATCTAACCCCAATTGCCACGTGCTCCCTCCACTTCTCTCTAGATCTGTTTCTCCTCTAGTCTAGTTCAGTTGTGCTTAGGCGAAGCCCTGCTGGATTAGTTCACCACCACCACCACCACACCGCCGTGCTGGAGAACTCGTCTATCTCTCCGCCTCTCTTGATGGATCAAGAAGGTGGTGATCGTCATTGAGCTGTACGTGTGCTGAACACGCAGGTGTCGTTCGTTTGGCACTAGATCGGGATGGGATCGCGGGACGAATCGTGATGAGATCGCGGGACGGGCTGCGATTTGAATCGCGAATATGTTCCACTACATCAACCGCGTTATATACGCTTCCGCTTAGTGATCTACAAGGGTATGTAGATTCACTCTCCCCTCTCGTAGATGATCATCACCATGGATGGGTATTGCGTGTGCGTAGGAAAAAATTTGTTTCCCATGCTACGTTCCCCAACACGTGTGGCGGGCATTACTTGGTCATAAACAAGGTGAAGCGGCACCTCTTGACCGTCGGGCCCAGTCGACCTGACTCGTGCCAGTTCTTCGGGATTGAGGTTCATAAAGCTTGTATTCACCATCACCAATACCTCCCGAGCACCTTCTTAGCACACCAACGTATTCCATAGTTAGAATCGGCTCCGAGCCCCTTTAAAGCGCTTAGCCAGTTCCGGCATCCTTCCCGGGGGCTTCTCAGCCGTCCATAAGGCCTTTAGCATGCTTCTCATCGCTTTGTGAACATGCTCAAAACTTAGGGACAAATATTTTAAAAGATCGCCACTAAATGAACTGGCTTCTTCCTTAGGCCGTCCGATCAAGAGTGTTGCACTGAAAGAATGGAATCGTTGATCAGATTTCAGAAGTCATTTCAATATACTCACACAGTTCGGCATGTTACTTACCAAACATTCCACCTTTCAATCTCTTGTTTTCGTCGGTGGCTTGTCCCAGTTGAGTCTTTAAACTTTCAATCTAGTTTATATATTATTCCTTTTCTGCCTCAAGCTTCTTATTCTCCTCTACACTTCGGAATAAGGACTTGTTGGCCTCGTTTTGATACTCGGCATATCTTTGCAATTCTCTGGCCATTTCTAGATCTTTTTGCAATTGGCCTCTAGATTCGGCTGCTACAATATATGCTATAATTTAAAAAAGGGGACAATAGGACAACTATGCATATGAGGTCAAAACAAAAACTCTTACCATGTGCTTGTCTGGTGAAACTTTTCACTTGTTCTAACTCCGCTTTCGCAGCTTCGGGTTGTGATCGGTAAGTCCATATCTCCTGGGACAGTTCTTTATTTTTGTCCCTCGCAGCCTACAAAGCGTGTCGACTGTTAGGGTTAGACCCTCAGATCGGTCATGCTGCCCAATCGAGGATCGGAGGCTAGTACATGGGAATTTATACGCAAAAACAGCATAAATCCGAATACATACCTTAAGGCTTGTTGTTGGCTACTCCTTCGAGTCCTGCTCGGGCAGCTCCAAGTTGTGCGTCAACCGAACTCGAGGCGTTAAAGTCTTGTTCGGTAAAATCAGGATGGCGCATGAATTCTTTCCTTCGATGATGGTTCATTACGCTCTCCACTTCAGAGTTGGTAATTGAAACATCGTCATACTCCTCGGCGGCTTGACCTGCAGGAGATATTTCTACATTTCCACCACCGTCGAAGGGGGTGGCTGCATTCGGGTCCTATCGAATACAGCGATGGCTGTAAATACATGTCATTTATTGCAAAAACAATGCTTATTCTAAAATAATACCTCTTGGAAGAGGAAGCCGTGGGAGAAGTCCCTGTAGAGGCTCCGCGTTTGGAGGGTCGATCAGTATTCGGTGTAGATCCAGTAGTCCCTATAATAATAGGTGTTCGACACATGGAGCAACGACCTATTGTAACACGAGGGGGCGTTGGGATAGACGAACGGCCTTTTTGCGAAGGCGCTTTCTTATTTTTCTCTTTGTTCGATGAGGGAGGTATCTTCGGATAGTCACCAATGATGGTGATCTCGGTGTCATTTATACTCTTGTGATAAAAGAACCCGTCTGTGAAAATTATCGACGTATCCAGATCATCATGGAATCTGGGGTCGTCGTCCTTGGCATAGTTCTCTGGCTAAGGAGGAGGGCAGCTGATATTTTCTACCACACGCCTCCATCTGTTTAAAGAACAAAATTTCAGGGACTTAGTTAACCTAGAGACAACATAGGGATCCAAATTAAGGGAATTGAACTGTACTAACCCATTCAATGGGATTGTGGTTTGGATAACCGTCCTTGGTGTTTTGGCTGGTAAAGCCTTCCTTCTCGCCCTTATAAAGATTGGATAGCATGGCAGCTAATGCCGCCTCATCCGCCGAACCTTCCCATTTGTGTTGAGTGGTGTCGTTTGCACCGCTGAATTGCCAAAGAGGATGTGATCTTTGTTGGATAGGTTGGACGCATCGCCTCATGGCTTCGGCCATAACGTCGATCATGGTAAGCCAGTAGTGCGTCAACAACTTTACCTTGGCGACCAGCTTCTTCATCTCCAATTAGTCTTATTTATACATGCTTCTTAGGTGCTAATTAAACTGCTTCCTAAGCGGAGCGGTTGAGAATTTGGGAGACCACTTTGAATGGGGTCAAACAAAGGTATGTGTTCAATATAAAACCATTCGGAGGTCCACACTTTGGGAGCTTCCTTCGGTGTACCTACTGGATACCCGACCCCGGCTATGTGCCATACTTCGGCTCCCCCAACATCATAAATAGTCCCGCCCTTAGTTCGGGGGACGAGGTAGAAAAACTTCTTCCACAATTCAAAATGGGCTTCACAACCTAAGAACATCTCGCAAAAAGCGACAAATCCTACAAGAGAATAGATCCACGGGTAAGATGGTGAAGTTGGATTCCATAGTATTCCAACATGCCTCGCATAAATGGATGGATAGGGAATCCTAGGCCTCGTAAGAGGTAGGGAACGAAGCATACCCTCTCCATTGTATTGGGTGTAGGAAACATCTCTACAAAGGCCTCGCCATTGGCAAAGGTCAACCCAGGACGGGAGGGAGCCAGATCTGAGTTATGCAAATACTCGTGCACCTCGAGTTCGCGCATATGGAGGCACGAGATGGAACATATGGCCCAATCTCTGGGGAAAGAGCCATGAGGACGCTAAGAGGGGCCTGCAGCGGTCTCCATGACTTTGCTTCTCCCGTGTTCTTCTCGATGTGTCGAACGGGATCGGGACTGTTGCTGGGGGCATGTGTGTGTTATATGGTGCGTAACTCCTTTTGTTTAGGGAAGAAACCGCCCATTTTCCATTGGCGCACAGGAATCGAGGGGGTGGTTAACTTTGTGAAAATAAAATATCTACTCTTTGTGGGCCCTGTGGTGTTTCGTGAGTTGCAGGTGAAGGAACAATGCAGAAGAAAGGATCAACCAGATACAATGCGAAACTCGCCTCGCAAGCCAAAGAACGAAGAAACGAGGGGGTGGTGAATTTAAACTACAACATTGGAGTCTAGTTCGGGTGCTACTGAGAGAGTCCGGGATTAGGGGATCCTTGGGCCGCCTACCAGTCCTTATGGGTTGGACTCCCTGGCCTGTTTGACCACTGGCAGAAGTGTTGAATTCGAGATGGACTCTTCCGAAGACCCAGTGTGCAATCCTAGGAGATGTTGTCATCGGCATATTCCTTCTCTATTATAACCGACTTTGTGTAAACCCTAACACCCCTAGCGTCTATATAAGCCAGGGGGTCATGGCTCGTAGGACATATCAAGCTCATTACGATTAGGGTTTAGACCACAACATCAATCTCGCAGTAGATCAACTCTGTACTTTGTATTACCTCATCAATAACAACAAGGGCAGGATATAGGGTTTTACCTCCATCAAGAGGGCCCGGGCCTGGGTAAGACACCATCTTCATCGTCTCTTGTTACCCATCGACCCTAGATCCTCAGTTCGGACCCTGTACTCGAGATCAGCCGGTTTCCATACCGACAATAACAATGCTACACCCCGGTTGCCCGGGGCCGACACATGCCACCAGTTCCCTTGTGTGTGTGCTATTATGTTGGCATAGGTTACATCTTGTGTCTATCCCCACTATATATGAGAGGCCTAGAATACAAGTGTCCTACTAGGAGATGACTCCATATCTTATCTAGACACAATATAACTGCAAGTCCGACTATAACCTACCTTGTACACTATATTCAACACAATTTCAACAAGTAGTGGGTTCAATCTTGTGGTGTCCTTACTCTGTGAAAGGAGGGATTGTAAGGCACTGTATTGTTCCTACTAAGGATAAAACAGACGGGTTAGGACATATTGATTGGTTTTACTTTGTCTACATTATGTTATCTTTCTTGAAGTGTTACTTTGTTTATCATGAACTTAATACTTTGAGATACATGTTAGATAATAGTCTTGAGATGAAGTAATAGTAGTAGATGCAATTGGATTCATGGTCTACTTGCCACAGACGAAATACCTATGTATGAATTATGCCATGAAGAATCATAATCCTAACTATGTGTTATTTTGTCAACTGCCAAATAATAATTTGTTTACCCGTCGACGCTATGCTTATGAGAGAGATGCATCTACTGAACCTATGGCCCCCGGGTCCATTATCAATTATTACTAAGAACCTAAAAAAATTTGATGTTTTATTTTCTTTTATTTTATTTTATTTGCATACCTATCACTATCATATTTAATCCTTGCAATTGATGAGAACAAGGGGTTGACAATCCTCTTGCCTTCGTTGGATGCAAGCATTTGTTTTGTGTATGTGCAGGTACCGTGTTTGTGTGTCGTCTCCTTCTGATTTGATAATTGGTTCTTAACTGATGAAAATATTATCTGCTACTATACTATTTCATCCTTCCTCTTCAGGGAATCCCAACAATTCTATAAATAGTACCACACACCATTTGTGGCTTTTTGCCCCTTCTAATCTTTGAATTCATGTAAACATCTCGGGTAAATAAGGTGTGTTGGTTGTCTAAAAAAATTATAATGTGAACTCAGCTAGAATGTGAATTCCTAAAAACACTAGGTCACAGGAATGTATTCGATCCCAAGAATTGTCATGAGCGTATACTTTTCTAGATTTATTATAAGTCTTTTTTGGTGTGCACATGTGCATATGTAAGAGTATGTGTATGCACTGGATTAAAAAACATAAAAGTTACCTACAAAAAAACATGATGGAATACAATTCCAATGGCTAGTAGAATGCTTACGCCTCCTCATCTTGCAATACAAATAAAACAACCCATCTGATTTCCTTTCCCTTTTATTTGGTGAGCCCATATTAAGAGTTATTTTCAGTAAATCATATTTAGCATGATAGATTCAACACGACCAACCATGTTGATGTGGAGCGACACAAATGTGTCCTCTAGTGATTCGATGACTCTCTCGCGATGAGTTCAGTCTATTTGGTGCATAGAGATTTTAAATTCATATGTGAGTAGTGGGTTTTGAGGCGGTATCACAATTATTATTCTAAGAGAATGGAATTCAGTGAGCGAGTAGTCCATGTGTAGCGAAGAGTGTGGTGGGGAGATGCCAATAAAAGAATATGCGACTGCTATGGTCATGTTCAATACTAGACGCTTCAATAGATGCTAATAGAGAGAAAAACACATACCATAATATAAACCATCATAGCACTCTCTATTTTCAACCTCAAGCACTACTTAACTACAAAGTTGAATGTAAAATCAGTTATTGCATTAGCTTGTGCTGGAAAAAAGGTAAGAAGACAACATGTCGTTTTGCGTCGATGACATGCTTGATGCCAGGATTAGTTGGCCCAAATGCGCATTAACCAGAATATTGATCTCGACGCCCTCTCCTATCGCCCCACATTGGGCATGCTCTAATGGTTCATGGGGTGTAAGTTGTTAGGTTAAAAGAGTAGGCCATAAGAGGAGAGCCCGCTTGGATGACCCGTGTTTCACACGCTTTAGATTCATATGCGGGAAACTATCAGTTAAAATATATCGAAACTACCATTTAATGTTGGTTAATAGAGAGAACTTCTTTGGTCATCTTTATGTGTACCTTTCAGTTCTGCATAACTTATAGAAGTTACAATTTAAAATATATTGAAATATTTGTGGAAGCAAAAGGAAGGAAAACCAACAGTAACACTCGTAGGGATAGATAAAAGCATTATTTTATTACAATCCACCTGGGACGAAGCCACATGTCTGATGCTTTTGTGTCTTATTAAGATAGGTTAAGCGATAATGAGACATCTGAGTGACAAAACTCTAAGCTATACAATAGCAAGCATCGGTATTACTAGCACATATGCCCATGCGATGTGACGGAAGATACAATTGGCGTGTTTAATGAACACGGTCCAACAACATTCGAATTGTGTCCGACCACGGAAAAACTTTATATCAATAGTACATTAAATGTTACATAGACAATACTTTTGCTACGGCGATTCTGATCTTAAAGAGCCTAATTTACATTTTTTTAGTACCAAGGCATTATTTATAAGTTGAAGCAATGTTTGAAATTTACATCAAGTCGTGAAAAAATCTCAATAAAACGGTTCTGTTGAATGCGTTTTAGGCCATCTCTGCATACGCAAACGCTTAAAGATTAAAAAAAATGTCTACTCTAAGCGAAATGACCTTCCTGATTGCATTATTTCTCTTGCACATAACGGTCGCATATTGCGCAACAATGCATATATGCATGCCCCTCCCATATCCCTCGGTATTAATTCCGTTTCATTATTGCATTGCATGCATGTCACACCCTTAATATTAATACCAATTCCTTTTTATTATTATCTTCTTCAATTTTTTCGAATCTCCCGTTCTTCTTTTATCCTCACACCCTTTATTCTCTCATTTCTTTATTAATATTATATGTCCATTGAACCGATCGTTCATACTTCCTCTAATCCATATAGGCCCTTCTAACATACTTCATATTTACAAAGATTATATTAAAAAAATTATGTGTTAGCATTTTCCAAAATACATCATTAGAATTAGTTCGGTTCATTAAGGTTATGCACTAAATGGAATCTCAAAGTGGTTGATAGGAACAACGAGGTTGTCCAACAAATGTATTAGAAATGATACCCTAGGATGGATGTAAAGCCAAGCAAATTGCTTCCACACCGAGAACTGAAGATTGTGTGGGTTGTAAGAGATATGAATCTCCCTGCCCGACATATTTTTTAAGTATCCGCGTTTATTTAGGGCCTGAAACAACACGTATCATGGCTCTATCTTATTGATACGTTACAAAAAAAATTCATTCGAATCGTCTGATTCCTCTTCACCGAAGAAGCCTGTGCTCGAAATAACCGAGCATAGGCTTTTCTAGTCAAAATGTATCTTGTCTTTATCACTTTATCATGAGTTATTTTCCTTGGCTAACAATACTTGTTGTTTTGCCGATATTTGTCGGTCCATTGATTTTTTTACCTCATAAGGGAAACAATCTTCTTATTATAAGACGCGGTTTGATCCGCATATGTTTGGTAAAAGAACAATCTTCTCCTTTAATCATATCATAAATGGAAAGTGTTCAATTAGAACATGAAAACATGACTCAATTGGTCTTAGTTAGTCTTCAGGATGGAGTGCAAGAAGGGTGGAGACTCTCGAACGAGGAAAAGGATCCCTTCGAAAAGATTGACTGAGGAACTACACATTTTTCTCATCAAATTACATATATAAATTATTTTGATCCGAGTTACGGTTACAATGTGATCATGTTTAACATATTTTTTGTAAATAATAAAAATCCAGGGACCTAAACAAGCCGAAAACAAAGCGAATTGGACATACGCGAAATATTAACCAACGGCCAGGAACGCAAGATAGTGGCTACCGCTGTTGGACCGAAACCCAACAGGAAAAGGCACTTAATGTTAGACCATGGGTTATATAAAGAAAAAAATCAAAGACTTTTTTGTAAAACGCATGAAGTACAAGCTGAAACACTTTGTACTTTATTAGTAGATATATAGATATAGACTTAAATATAGATATGAAACACTTTGTACTTTATTAGTAGATATATAGATATAGACTTAAATATAGATATGAATCTCCGTGATTACTGTATTAATATTCATGTTCTCGGACTAGCATGTATGTATACATGGTGTTGTTGGAAACTGAGGCCTTCTGATAGGCCCATTGAGAGTGGACGTCCCATCATCCCATGAAGGACGAGCAAAGTTTTGGAAGTTGGGCTTGAGTCCGTCATTTCAAAAAACTGAAAAAATATATTTCTAAGTTTAGAAAAAAGAGTGAAAACTTATACAGGTTCACTACACGATTTGTAAAAATCATTCAAAAATATTATGATTCATGAGGTAGAGGTACACATAAAAAAATCCTGGCCCAACATTATTTTTGCCATTTACGTGTACGTATATGTCTTTTTTATGCCGTAAATAAAATTATATTATCATATAAATTACCAGATGCGTACTATGCATGTGCATATGTATGTATAATTTTTTTCATTTTTTTTTTTTGCAATGCATAAAATTAGCATTTAAGTGGCCGGCTCCTTTAAGCCCGTCCTCAATTTGCACTTTTTACAAGTCCCTTCAATTCTAGTGGGCCATTCCCCTCCACTTCACCCAAAGCCAGTTCTTTTGAGCTCTTCCATGAAAATAAGCTCCTGTGAGAATAAGCCCCAAATAAGCTTTTGTGAAAATAAGTTAGCCAGTTCTTTTCGGTGCCTGTTTTTCCAGCTTACATGTGGTATGAGTAGTGAAAAGTCTATAATACCCTTAAAGTGGAGCTGGAGTGAATCGTCGGCCCGAGTAGGGCAGGCAGGGGACAGGGGTCCTTCGCTGGAGTGGGTCGTCGGCCGGGGTTGGACGCCGTTCGCCGAAGTGGCGTTGTTGTTGCTAGGTCACAGAGAAGGGCGGAATCGCACCACAGGGAGGGAGGGGTTGCGCCCGAGGGAGGAGAGGAGCGGCGGTGGAGGCCTACCCGCCGGCAGGAGGGAACGACCGGGAGCGGCGGCGGCGAAGGGAAGGACCGGTAAAGGCGACGGCGGAGGGAATCGGGGGGCGGCGACCGGGAGTGGCTCGATTCGGTTTTCAGCGGCGGGACGAGGGGTTGGGCTCGGTGGCAAACTCATTGTAATAAGTGCGAAAACCAGGGGCAATGGGCTATACCCCTTCGCTTCCAAGTGAGCTTCTGCAGGAAGCTGCTCACCCCCCCCCCCCCCCCAACTTTTTTCCATTGCAAAGGGGACTCCGGTGAAAATAAGTTAAGCTAGCTTATACAAATCGAGTTTTTTTAGGCTTTTCATTTATTTTGACAATAAGCTGAAATAAGCTGGAAAAGAACTGACCTGTTTCTGGCAATGAACACCCAAAAAAAGTTGATGAGAATCATTAATAAAGAGCCCCACCTTTTATTTTTTTGCCTGAAAAGAAAAAAAAAACTTTATTCCCATCAATGGCAGCTTACTTTCCGTGCCCCTGACATGATCAACAACTTCCTCTACGTCTCCCGCTTGGCAAACCTTAGAACCCGATTCGCCCACAAAGGGAGGGTTAGAACAGTTGTTACCAAGTGTTCATCATATTAAGAAAGAAAAGGCAGCACCCGCATCCACACCAACAGGCCGATTTCACTGTTTTGATTCTTTTGACATAATTTAGCTTGATCTAATCCCATTTCTGAAAAAAATTCGGATCTACCGTCACTCATTGTGACGATATAGAGGTCGAGTCAACGCAGATGAAATTGTCGGATCAACAGGATTAAACGACGTCGTCTGCATTTGAACGGATGGCGATAGGAAAAAATCAGATTAAAAAAATTATAAACGAGATTAGATTGGACTAAAGTTAGAAAAAGGGTCAACGGGGTGAATTTGGCCACACCGACATTGTCCGTGGCAGCGGCAGCCTAGGTCGATGGCGAACTGTCGGCGGTGGGTGGCCGGGCAAAGCGTCACGGACAGGCACCGAGGCAGGGCACGAGGACAGCGAAGCCGCCTGTGAGATTTTAGGAGAAGCTGAACTCTCGCAGGCCCCATGCACCCGCCACTCCCAGGAAATATATCTCTGGAACGCCATCGTCTAAATAAATCATACTAACTTTTCTTTCTTGCTAATCATCAACCTTGTTTTGTATCTAGCCTGGATCACCTATCCACCTCAAATTCCGTCCATGATTGCCACCTGAACCCTGCCTTTTTCTGTGCACGCACCACACGGCTCCGTTTGGTCACTGAAACCGACAGTGCTCCTTTGAAAACCTGAGTGAGTGTGCAATTGGTTGCCAGTTATCAGGCCAAGCTGGCTTCACTGTCAAAGCATGGCTGAATAATGATAATGTCGTCAGCTGTGAATACTACTACTTTGCTAAACAATGCCAGGCAGGTTAGCCCATGCCACAATCAACCTCTCCTTTTCCTCCTCCAGGTTGAAGCAGCAATTATATGATACTAGTAGAGTACCATGCCATGCAATCCCTGGCTGTCAATCTGAGTATCCAGCCTGAAGAACTGAACCATCACATTCTATGTGAAAGCCAGTAAAGTATATAGGAAATGAATCCCAGGCAAGAAAAGGGAGAAGGAATCATAAGCTCGGCAGCAAGGCGCCACCAACCAGGAGGTCGGCCATAAGCGACGCTCAGCTTTACCCCGGCAAGTATAGCGTCTTTATCATACGGAGGTATATCTTTTACATAAACACGATCCCACGAAACCAACCAAAAAATCCCTATGCCTAGCATAATTAATCCAGTAATGTACAGATGCTATCACGATCTCTCCATAGATGCCTTCCGCACCCGGCTCGACCCATGGAGCAGCAAACGAGCTTGTTTGTAAGTCTACAGCTTCTTCCTTGATCATCCACAAAGGCCCGTTTGCATGATAGCTAGGTCTCTTGATTTCTCCACCTTGAATTGTCGGCTTTTGATTGACCTTTTGGTGTGTCTCTTGGTGTGTCGTTCCCGCTACTATCACCAGGTTCACCCGAAGTTGTTTCCGTCAATTTGGCTTGACCTGGAGCTCTGCCAGCTCGGCGGTCCTGGCAATAAGAGTAACAAAACGTATCACTATAAATAAACACATTTTTTTACTGTATAAACTCTTCTTAAATACAATTTGAACTAATTATGAGGGGGAAAAGTTGTTATTTGGATATTAAAAGGCAAATGGCTGGCTTCATTTACACACATCTTAAACCTTAACAGATTCAAACTGGAAAGAAGATGCTGAAATTCATATTTCGTGTAACAAAGAAAAAATATTTCATGTAACAAAGACAAAAAGTATCAACCCGCCATGACAATGACCAAAAGGGAGCCCCTTCAGCAATAGGCAAAAGAAAATGTATGGTCTAATGATCTAAAGTAAAAGAATGTATGATACTCGAGGTGTTCATCTTGATGTCCTTTCCCCGGCAACAGGAAAAATAATAAGGGGGTAATAAATAAATTGCAAAATTATTCTTGAGATAAATGTTATTAAATGACAGGTACTTTGTTAAAATGAAGATTAAAAGTTGCCATGCCATATTGACTTACATCTCTGTAGGGGAAATCATCAACTTCAAGCATGTGAATCACATGGCCAATCTTTGGCCTCTTGCGAGCTTCAGGGTCTACACATCGCAGAGCCACCAGCAAAGCCTTTTTCAGTGCCCTTGAAGTAGGCTTCTCGGTCATCTTGGGATCCAAAACCCCCTCTGAATTTCGGCTGCTGACCATCGTCTTCAGCCATTCAACGAGATTAACCTGAAAGAGTAATCTGCAGAATTTATAAATGCATTTCACGAGTGCTTAATTTAGCACTGGCTACAAGGAGGCACAGCCTACTAACCTCTCCAGGTGGCCTGTTGTAATCTACTGGTACCCTACCAGATATTATTTCCATAATAAGAATCCCAAAACTATAGACATCACTAGTTTCATTCAGCATGCCGGTGCCTGCATACTCTGGAGCAACATACCTGCAATAACAAGAGATACATAAGCAACTATGTTCATGTTTATCTTACGTGGCGATGTTTTCATAAGTATCATACTTACCCAAATGTCCCCATGACCCTGGTCGTGACATAACTCCTCTCGGAGCCCAAAAGCTTTGCTAGCCCAAAATCAGAAAGCTTAGCGTTCCAATGCTTGTCAAGTAGGATATTGCTTGACTTGACATCACGGTGAACCACCTTTGGCTCAAGTCCCTCGTGCAAATACATTAAACTGCACAACTAGGTAACTGTGTAAGTATTAAGTAGTGGCAAATATACTTTTAGATCATCAGTAACTCACATGCACTTACCCTTTTGCTGATCCGAGAATAATCTTCATTCTTATGTCCCATGTAAGAGGGCTCACAGGACCAACATCACCATGAATCCATTGCTCCAAAGTTCCATTATTGACAAACTCATACACAAGCATCCTGAAAATAATTCATATACAACACATTTTATGTTACAAGGCACCTCATTTGTGGAATACAGCAGCTCAACTTATCACTCAAGGATGTACCTTTGGTTGCCCTCAGCACAGTATCCAAGCAGCCGCACGAGGTTCTTGTGCCGCACCCGCCCGATTGCTTCGACCTCAACCTTGAATTCCCTCTCAGCCTGCCCCCTAACAAACCAAGTATATTACTAAATTCAGCAACACAAAAACCACACGTTACACAAATCACACATTTCAGCCTCTCAAATGGCAGCTTCCACGCTAAGCATGCTAACCAGAAGGAAATGGTAGACTTGGATAATGACTTGTCATTTTTTTTATCAGGTTCTTGCACATTGTCACCATCTGAATTGTCAATATCTCAAGTCAGTTTCAGTGACCCCGTGCACCCATCAAATTATACATCTTGCTTAAACTCAAATCAATTATACGCCAATCAGAAACAAGGTCCTAAATTTGGCTATACTTGAGTTCACGGGAAGCGCTGTTACCTGTTATTCAGCAAATTCTTGACGGCGACCTGTGTGCCGTCCTCGAGAATGCCGTGGTATACGATGCCGTAGCCGCCCTCGCCAATCACCTTCTCGTCGGCGAACATTGCCGTGGCAGCCTCGAGCTCCTTGAGAGTGTACCAGTGGCCCCACCCCAGGTGTGAGACCTCGGGCACACCCGGCTCCGAGCCACCTCCGCGGCTCTCGCCGCTGGCCCCGCGCGACGACGGGCCCCCGCTACGCTGATGGTGGGGCGGCGGCTGCTCCGGGAACGTGATGCGGTGCTCCTTACCGGTCTCGATCTGGATGGACTCCTGCGGGGACGCCTGGAGAATCTGAGCGAGCGGCACCTTGGGCGCGGCGGCGGGGGCCCCCGCCGCCGCGCCGCGAGAGGGCACCTCTTGGATGTCCTTGGGCGGTTTGGTGGGGTTCTTGGGATGGGCACTGGGCGCGACGGTGGCGAGGTGGAGGACGGGGGCGGCGGGGGCGCGGCGTCGGCGGCGACGGCGGTTGGCGAGAAGGCAGAGGAGGGAGAGGAGGACGAGGAGGAGCACGAAGGCGGCGCCGACGCCGATGCCAACGAGCTCCCAGAGGTGGAGGCCGAAGACGACGGTGCTCTGGTCCGAGTCCGACATCGGACCGCGGCGGCAAAGCTCGCTCGCTGGCTCAACCAGGAATGGCGGATCTCCGCAACCACTCTGGTCTGGCTTTCGAGCAGAATTCGGTGCTAAAGAAAGATCGGGTTTGGAACAGAGCAGCCAGCTAAAGCTTGGGTTCGTGCAGAGAATTGGGCGCAGAAAGCAAGGCTGGATTCCCGCAGAGAATGAATGAATGGGCGGGCAATCCAGGCGGCCAAGATTGGGTTTCGCAGAGGATGTTGCAGTGGGAAACGCTGGGGCTTTTGGGGGGAGGAGGGGAATTTAGGACAGGATGGAGTGACGAAGAAGGGTGGATTCGAGGGGCGGCAGGGCCCAAGACGGTGGATTTGGGAGCAATGTGGAAGCAGAGACCAAAGATTAGACGATTGTTTGGGGGGTGAAGGGTGCGGGATGGTTAATTTGTTCTTGATAAAAGATTGGATTGTGGTTGGGAGGAGGGTTTGGGGGAGGGGGAGGGTGGTTGGTGGTGATCTTTAGAGTAACAACAAATCAACGAGGGAATGGAGAGCGAAGGATCAATTATTAGGAGCGGTACTCCCTACTGCTCTCCTACAGACGGTGTGGAAAGAGATGAGTGAGGACTGATGGGTTGCAGGAGGGAAGGAGCGCCAGTGCCAGTGGCTAGTGGGAGGCCGGGAGCTGGGAGCGAGTGGTGACAGGGTGTGCGTGGCTGCTTTTTCTTTGCTTTGGCAATTGCATGCATGGAGGATTAGATTAGGCAAGTCAAGGGTCAAGACCTAATAAAATAAGCAGATCAGGTCAGAAGAGAAGAGGAGCATGGATGGATTGGAGGGTAGGAGAATGATATTTTGGGGGTCCTGGAAAAGGGGGAGGAGCTGGAGAGTGAAGCTGGTGCGAGCTGTCACGCAGGATTGGATTGAAACTGAACCATGAGGGAGAAGAGAACGTCCAATTGGTTGCACTGTATAGGATCTGGGTTTCTTTTCTATATTGTTTCTTACTGTTCATTGGTTTGGAGGCACGCTTCCTTTTCTATTTTTCACGTGATTTTCTCGATTTCACAATACAATTGGCGTCCGATCGGGTTTCTTTTCTATATTGTTTCTTACTGTTGATTGGTTTGGAATGGCTTATCACGACTTGCCGCACGCTTCCTTTTTTATTTTTCATGTGATTTTCGTGATTTCATGAAAAATTGCCGTCCGCTAAGATCAATCTTTTAGGGGTTTGATATTCATCACACATGTGGTATATTTGATATCCGTCCACATATTATGCGTGACATCACGCAAAATATAACATATGAAGATCAATGCGTGTGGGCAAAGTGCAGATATACGACACGTGTTAACGTTATCATATGGGTTCTTTTATTGCAGAGCAATTTGTCAAGATGGGACGACACGGCTTCTCGTGGTTTCATTGATAGAGGTGAGGAAAACTTGACTGGTGTGGGTGTGGGGAGGGTTTTTAGCTTTGACCGTTGGTCGGATTAGATAGCTACCTCGATGTATGCAGGGAACAAATTTTATCCATCCGGGCAGGGGTCTTTTTTCTTCAATTGTTGCTTGAATTAGATAGCTACCCCATCGAATGTAGGAACAACGTGGTTTGACGTGGGGTCGCAACCAAAGGTGAGGTAAGGATGGGATGAAAGTTGGGAGGCCAAAGGATGAAGAATCCGGGTGAAACAAGACGTCACACAAATGTTCCGAGTGATCTCTTTTGTATGCTCGTTCAAGTAGATTGAAATGTACTTCTTTATTTCATCAAAACATCTACTCTACATGCATGCAGTTTTTGTGCATTTCATAGTCTTCTATTTTGTGAAAATATGTCTAGTAAATTTCTGCATATTTCCTATTCGTGTGTTTTTCCTGTTTCCCATTAATGTTCCTCATCCATGTGCTCAAAGCAATGTTTGCATACACATATATGAATTTGTCGCGCAATAGCGTAATTCATGCTTTCCACTTTGACAGGTGGCTTGATGACTGAAACACATTATTCTGGATGAACGGTGGTTTCATGGTTTAAGCGTAACTCTAACAAAGTCGTTGTATCGGCAACCTCTACAATGGGCTGGAGTCTCCTTCACAAGACTTTGTTGGTTGCGAAGAGTTTGTACAAACTCAGAGTCACCATATTTGTGCAGCCTCCATAATTGTCTCTCATATTCTCTTATATTTGTGCATATACACTCTTGATTCTCAAGCTCACGTGATTTAATCCTTCGCCATTCAGCAAGATTTCAAACCATACCACATTCTTCAAGAATCAAATTAAATATAAACATAACATGAAGTTCAATCAAAAGCTATCATCTTTGGCTCAAAATGTGTGAAGAAAAGATGAAGGATCATGAAGAAATTCACATGGCATATACAAATCACATGTCGACGACAAAGCTACCTTCTCACATTTGTGTACCGCCCCCTCCTCCGGTGCATTGGCGCTACGTGGCATCCTAGAGGCCATGATCTCCGCTCACAAGCTCTGCCAACAATCTTGATGTTTCATACAATGCGCTTGGATCCATCATCATGAATTGGTTCTTTGCCACGTTATCTCTTGCATTAGTCGATACTCCTCAAGTTGAAGCATACATGTATCCATCTCTTCCTTGCACCTTTTACTTGTGTGCATTGTGTTACCATTTTGTGTCATCTTCTCTTCCTCCTCCAACTCCAACTTCCCTTGTTTCCTCTTCTCCTCCAACTCCTTCTTTGTCTTCATCAACTCACTAATTTTGTCTTTCATCTCTCCCTTAGCCCACATGGGCCTCTTTCCCGTGTAATCACGACTTCCAAGGTGGTGGTTCGACAAGTTCTTGCCCTAAAGATCCTTCATTCTCTTTGACTTGGCCTTGGTTTCTTCGATAGCGCATGTCTGCTTGAATTTTTCGTAGTCCGCTCCTGTAATTGTCAGTTTATCCTCAAAATCTCGGCGTAGGATGAATGATCTACTTAAACTACTCTTTTCACCCTAGATTTCCAGGCGCTCAATGCGTTCCTGAACTTGACAACGACTTTGGTGTTTAATTTTTCCATGACATCATCTTTTCACGACTTGAGCGTGTCATTCCAGTCGGGGAACTGGAATCTCGCATGCAACTTGGTTAGAAGGAGGTGTTCCAATTGTGATTTTTTCCTTATTTCTGTGTCATTGATGTCGGTGGTCTCCCATAGGATGCATACCGGTACTTGTGATCTGTGTTGGATTTTTCCGCGGAGAAGAGTGGATGATGCAACACTGTATGGATAAGTATTTTCCTCGGTGAGAACCAAGGTTATCGAACCAATAGGAGTATCAAACTACCCCCGTCTTTAGCGCCTACGCACAAAATAGCAAACACTTGCACCAAACGCGGGCAAGAGGGTTGTCAATCCCCTTGGACTCGTTACTTGTAAGCAAATGAGTAGTGTAGATGATAGTTGGATAAATATAAATGGAAAATAAATGAAAAGTAAACAATGGCAGCAAGGGAATAGTAGCTTTGTAAATATATAAGTGAATAGGCCCGGGGCCATAGTTTTCTTTAGTAGCATCTCTCTCGAAGAAGGCATACGGTGGGTAAACAAATTACCGTTGGGCAACTCATAGAAAAGCGCATAGTTATGCAATATTTATTCGCGGCAATGATTATGTGTATATAAGCATCACGTCCATAAGCAAGTAGACCGACTCATGTCTGCATATACTACTATTACTCCACACATTAACTTCTATTCAACATGCATCTAGAGTATTAAGTAAAGCAGAGTAATGCTTGGAGAACAATGACATGATGAAGAGAAAGAAAACTCAATTAATATGAACCAACCCCATCGTTTTATCCTTAGTGGCAGCAATACATGGACGTGTCTTATCCCCTTCCTGTCACTGGGGTATAGATCACCAAGGGAGTGTGGGACTAAGGGGTCCTCGGGGCGTTGGTTTATCTCTATGGGCTGGACAGGTGGGACACTCTGTGACTACTACTAAAGAGCCGAACTGTAAGACGACGACGCGTTCAGGAAGGAAACCTTTGAAGCCTTGGTGTGTGCTCCAAGTCAAGATGATAGAATCAGCATGTTTATTCCCTAATGGTTGTTGGAAATATGCCATAGAGGCAATAATAAAATAGTTATTATTATATTTCCTGTTTCAAGATAATCGGTTATTATCCATGCTATAACTGTATTAAATGGAAACATAAATGTATGTGTGGATATATAGACAAAACTGTGACCCTAGTGAGTCTCTAGTTGACTGGCCTGTTGATCAAGGATGGTTAAGGTTTCCTAGCCATAGACAAGTGTTGTCACTTGATGATGGGATCACATCATTAGGAGAATGATGTAATGGACAAGACCCAAACTATGAACGTAGCATGTGATCGTGTCATTTTGTTGCTATTGTTTTTCTGCATATCAAGTATTCATTCCTATGACCATGAGATCATGTAACTCACTGACACCGGAGGAATGCCTTGTGTGTATCAAACGTCGCAACGTTACTGTGTGACTATAAAGGTGCTCTACAGGTATCTCCGAAGGTGTCCGTTGAGTTAGCATGGATCAAGACTGGGATTTCTCACTCCATGTGACGGAGAGGTATCTCAGGGCCCACTCGGTAATACTACATCACATATAAGCCTTGCAAGCAATGTGACTAAAGAGTTAGTCACGGGATCTTGTATTACAGAACGAGTAAAGAGACTTGTCGATAACGAGATTGAAATAGGTATAGTGATACCGACGATCAAATCTCGGGCAAGTAACATACCGAAGCACAAAGGGAATGGTATACAGGATTATATGAATCCTTGGCATAGAGGTTCAACCGAGAAGATCTTCGTAGAATATGTAGGATCCTATATGGACATCCAGGTCCCGCTATTGGATATTGACCGGGGAGTGTCTCAGGTCATGTCTGCATAGTTCTCGAACCCGCGGGGTCTGCACACTTAAGGTTCGGTGACATTTCGGTATAGTTGAGTTATGGGTGCTGGTGACCAATGTTTTGTTCGGAGTCCTGGATGAGATCTCGGACGTAACGAGGAGTTTTGGAATGGTCCGAAAACGAAGATTGATATATAGGAAGTTGATATTTGGATTCCGGGAGAATTTCTGGCATTGCCGACAGTGTATCGGGAGTGACGAATGGGTACCGGGGGCCCACCAGGTGGGCCCACCACTCCCCAAGAGGGCCACGCGGACTTGATGGTGGCGCAATAGCTCTTAGTGGGCTGTCTAGTCAACCAAAGAAAGCCCATGTGGAAACAGGTGGAAAATCCAAAATAGGTGGACAATTTGGGAAGGAGTCCTAATCCAAGTAGGATTGGAGGAGGACTCCTCCCTCCTTTGGTTCGGCCGATGCCAAGGGGTTTCCCTTGGTCGGCAAGGCTGCCTCCTCCCGCCTCCTATATATACTAGAGGCTTTAGGGTTTTTGAGACACAATTTCAGTCACGTGCAACCCTCTCCTCTAGTTCGTAGTTCTTCCTCTAGATCGATTTCTGCGATGCTTAGGCGAAGCCGTGTAGGAATAGATCACCACCACCACCGGCGCGCCGTCACGTTGTCAGATAACTCATATACTTCCCCGTCTCTCTTGCTGGATCAAGAAGGCGGAGATCGTCATCGAGTTGTACGTGTGCTGAACGCGGAGGTGTCGCCCGTTCGGTACTTGATCGGGACGGATCATGGGACGATGGTGATTTGAATCACGAAGACGTTCCACTACATCAACCGCGTTTCTTAACGCTTCCCGCTTAGCGATCTACAAGGGTATGTAGATCCGATCTCCCTCTCGTAGATGATCATCACCACGATAGGTCTTCGTGTGCGTAGGAAATTTTTGTTTCCCATGCAACGTTCCCCAACAGTGGCGTCATGAGCTAGGTTCATGCGTAGATGAAATCTCGAGTAGAACACAAAAGTTTTTGTGGGCGTTGATGTTCGATTTGCTGCCCTCCTTAGTCTTTTATCGATTCAGTGTTATTGTTGGATTGAAGCGGCCCGGACCAACCTTACTCATACGCTTACAAGAGACCGGTTTTATCGACTAACATGCAACTTGTTGCATAAAGATGACCGGCGGGTGTCTGTTTCTTCAACTTTAGTTGAATCGGATTTGGCCGAGGCGGTCCTTGGAGAAAGGTTAAATAGCAATTTGCATATCACCGTTGTGGCTTTGCGTAAGTAAGATGCGATCATACTAGATACCCATAACAGCCACGTAAAACATGCAACAACAAATTAGAGGACGTCTAACTTGTTTTTGTAGGGTATGCTTGTGATATGATATGGCCAAAGACATGATGTGATATATTGTATGTATGAGATGATCATGTTGTAATAGTTAAATATCGACTTGCACGTCGATGCTACGGCAACCGGCAGGAGCCATAGGGTTGTCTTTAAACTAACGTTTGTGTTTGCAGATGCGTTTACTATATTGCTAGGTTGTAGCTTTAGTAGTCATAGCATAGATAGCACGACAACCTCGATGGTGGCACAATGATGGAGATCATGGTGTGGCTCCGGTGACGAAGAAAATCATGCTGGTGCTTTGGTGATGGAGATCAAGAAGCACAAGATCATGGCCATATCATGTCACTTATTTTGGTGATGACGATGAAGATCATGCTGGTGCTTTGGTGATAGATGTTGGGGAACGTCGCATGGGAAACAAAAAATTTCCAACACGCACGAAGACCTATCATGGTGATGTCCATCTACAAGAGGGGATGTGTGATCTACGTACCCTTGTAGACCGTACAGCAGAAGCGTTAGTGAACGCGGTTGATGTAGTGGAACGTCCTCACGTCCCTCGATCCGCCCCACGAACCGTCCCGCGATCAGTCCCACGATCTAGTGCCGAACGGACGGCACCTCCGCGTTCAGCACACGTACAACTCGACGATGATCTCGGCCTTCTTGATCCAGCAAGAGAGACGGAGAGGTAGAAGAGTTCTCCGGCAGCGTGACGGCGCTCCGGAGGTTGGTGATGATCTCGCCTCAGCAGGGCTCCGCCCGAGCTCCGCAGAAACGCGATCTAGAGGTAAAACCGTGGAGATATGTGGTCGGGCTGCCGTGGCAAAGTTGTCTCAAATCAGCCCTAAAACCGCACTATATATAGGAGAGAGAGGGGGGGAGCCTTGCCTTGGGGTCCAAGAACCCCCAAGGGGTCGGCCGAGCCAAGGGGGGAAGGATTCCCCTCCCAAACCGAGTCCTACTTGGTTTGGAAGGTGGAGTCCTTCTTCCCTTTCCCACCTCCTCCTTTTTTTTCTCTTTGATTTTCTTCTCAATGCGCATAGGCCCCTTTTTGGCTGTCCCACCAGCCCACTAAGGGCTGGTGCAGCACCCCCAACACCTATGGGCTTCCCCGGGGTGGGTGCCCCCCCGGTGAACTCCCGGAACCCATTCGTCATTCCCGGTACATTCCCGGTAACTCCGAAAACCTTCCGGTAATCAAATGAGGTCATCCTATATATCAATCTTCGTTTCCGGACCATTCCGGAAACCCTCGTGACGTCCGTGATCTCATTCGGGACTCCGAACAACATTCGGTAACCAACCATATAACTCAAATACGCATAAAACAACGTCGAACCTTAAGTGTGCAGACCCTACGGGTTCGAGAACTATGTAGACATGACCCGAGAGACTCCTCGGTCAATATCCAATAGCGGGACCTGGATGCCCATATTGGATCCTACATATTCTACGAAGATCTTATCGTTTGAACCTCAGTACCAAGGATTCATATAATCCCGTATGTCATTCCCTTTGTCCTTCGGTATGTTACTTGCCCGAGATTCGATCGTCAGTATCCGTATACCTATTTCAGTCACGTTTACCGGCAAGTCTCTTTACTCGTTCCGTAATACAAGATCCCGCAACTTACACTAAGTCACATTGCTTGCAAGGCTTGTGTGTGATGTTGTATTACCGAGTGGGCCCCGAGATACCTCTCCGTCACACGGAGTGACAAATCCCAGTCTCAATCCATACTAACTTAACGAACACCTTCGGAGATACCTGTAGAGCATCTTTATAGTCACCCAGTTACGTTGCGACGTTTGATACACACAAAGTATTCCTCCGGTGTTAGTAAGTTATATGATCTCATGGTCATAGGAATAAATACTTGACACGCAGAAAACAGTAGCAATAAAATGACATGATCAACATGCTACGTCTATTAGTTTGGGTCTAGTCCATCACGTGATTCTCCTAATGACGTGATCCAGTTATCAAGAAACAACACCTTGTTCATAATCAGAAGACACTGACTATCGTTGATCAACTGGCTAGCCAACTAGAGGCTTGCTAGGGACAGTGTTTTGTCTTTGTATCCACACATGTAAATGAGTCTTCATTCAATACAATTATAGCATGGATAATAAACGATTATCTTGATATAGGAATTATAATAATAACTATATTTATTATTGCCTCTAGGGCATAATTCCAACAGTCTCCCACTTACACTAGAGTCAATAATCTAGCCCTCACATCATCATGCGAATTACATTGTAATAAATCTAACACCCATACAGTTCTGCTGTTGATCATGCTTTGCCCGTGGAAGAGGTTTAGTTAACGGGTTTGCTACATTCAGATCCGTGTGCACTTTGCATATATTTACGTCCTCCCCTTCGACGTAGTCGCGAATGAGGTTGAAGCGTCGTTTGATGTGTCTGGACTTCTTGTGAAACCGTGGTTCCTTTGTTAGGGCAATGGCACCCGTGTTGTCACAGAACAAGGTTATTGGATTCAGTGCGCTTGGCACCACTCCAAGATCCGTCATGAATTGCTTCATCGAGACACCCTCCTTAGCCGCCTCCGAGGCAGCCATGTACTCCGCTTCACATGTAGAATCTGCTACGACGCTCTGCTTGGAACTGCACCAGCTTACCGCACCCCCATTAAGAATAAATACGTATCCGGTTTGCGACTTAGAGTCGTCCGGATCTGTGTCAAAGCTTGCATCGACGTAACCTTTTACGGCGAGCTCTTCGTCACCTCCATAGACGAGAAACATCTCCTTAGTCCTTTTCAGGTACTTCAGGATATTCTTGACCGCCGTCCAGTGATCCACTCCTGGATTACTCTGGAACCTACCTGCCATACTTATGGCCAGGCTGACGTCCGGTCTAGTGCATAGCATTGCATACATGATAGAACCTATGGCTGAAGCATAGGGGACGGAGCGCATATGCTCTCTATCTTCATCAGTTGCTGGGCACTGAGTCTTACTCAATCTCGTACCTTGTAAAACCGGCAAGAACCCTTTCTTGGATTGTTCCATTTTGAACCTCTTCAAAATTTTATCAAGGTATGTGCTTTGTGAAAGTCCTATCACGCGTTTTGATCTATCCATGTAGATCTTAATGCCTAGAATGTAAGCAGCTTCTCCTAGGTCCTTCATAGAGAAACTTTTATTCAAGTAATCCTTTATGCTCTCCAAAAACTCTACGTTGTTTCCAATCAGCAATATGTCATCCACATATAATATTAGAAACGCCACAGAGCTCCCACTCACTTTCTTGTAAATACAGGATTCTCCAACCACTTGTATAAACCCAAATGCTTTGATCACCTCATCAAAGCGTTTGTTCCAACTCCGAGATGCTTGCACCAGTCCATAAATGGATCGCTGGAGCTTGCACACCTTGTTAGCATTCTTAGGATCGACAAAACCTTCGGGTTGCAGCATATACAACTCTTCCTTAAGGAAACCGTTAAGGAACGCCGTTTTGACATCCATCTGCCAGATTTCATAATCGAAAAATGTAGCTATTGCTAACATGATTCTGACGGACTTAAGCATCGCTACGGGTGAGAATGTCTCATCGTAGTCAACTCCTTGAACTTGTGAAAAACCCTTTGCCACAAGTCGATCCTTATAAACGGTCACATTGCCGTCAGCGTCCGTCTTCCTCTTAAAGATCCATTTGTTCTGAATAGCCTTGCGACCCTCAGGTAGTACCTCCAAAGTCCACACTTTGTTCTCATACATGGATCCTATCTCGGACTTCATGGCTTCTAGCCATTTGTTGGAATCTGGGCCCACCATTGCTTCTTCATAATTTGCAGGTTCATTGTTGTCTAACAACATGATCGACAAGATGGGATTACCGTACCACTCTGGAGCAGCACGTGGTCTCGTCGACCTGCGTGGTTTGACAGAAACTTGAACCGGAGTTTCATGATCATCATCATTAACTTCCTCCTCAACCGGCGTCGCAACGACAAAGGTTTCCCCTTGCCCTGCGCCACCATCCAGAGGGATGAGAGGTTCGACAACCTCGTCAAGTTCTATCTTCCTCCCACTCAATTCTCTCGAGAGAAACTCCTTCTCGAGAAAAGCTCCGTTTTTAGCAACAAACACTTTGCCCTCGGATTTGAGATAGAAGGTGTACCCAACTGTCTCTTTTGGGTAACCTATGAAGATGCACTTTTCCGCTTTGGGTTCCAGCTTTTCAGGCTGAAGCTTTTTGACATAAGCATCACATCCCCAAACTTTAAGAAACGACAACTTTGGCCTTTTGCCATACCACAGTTCGTATGGTGTCGTCTCAACGGATTTTGATGGTGCCCTATTTAAAGTGAATGCAGCTGTTTCTAATGCATAACCCCAAAATGATAATGGCAAATCGGTAAGAGACATTATAGATCGCACCATCTCTAATAAAGTACGATTACGACGTTCGGACACACCATTACGCTGTGGTGTTCCAGGCGGTGTCAATTGTGAAACAATTCCACATTGTCTTAAGTGAGCACCAAACTCGAAACTCAGATATTCACCCCCACGATCAGACCGTAGGAACTTGATCTTCTTGTTATGATGGTTTTCAACTTCACTCTGAAATTTCTTGAACTTTTCAAATGTTTCAGACTTGTGCTTCATTAAGTAGACATAACCATATCTACTCAAATCGTCAGTGAAGGTGAGAAAATAACGATATCCGCCGCGTGCCTCTATGCTCATCGGACCACACACATCGGTATGTATGATTTCCAACAAGTCACTTGCATGCTCCATTGTTCCGGAGAACGGAGTTTTAGTCATCTTGCCCATGAGGCATGGTTCGCACGTGTCAAGTGAATCAAAGTCAAGTGACTCCAAAAGTCCATCGGCATGAAGTTTCTTCATGCGCTTTATACCAACATGACCTAAGCGGCAGTGCTACAAAAATATGGCGCTATCATTGTTAACTCTAACTCTTTTGGTCTCAATGTTATGTATGTGTGTATCACTATCAAGATTCAATATGAACAATCCTCTCACATTGGGTGCATGACCATAAAATATGTTACTCATAGAAATAGAACAACCATTATTCTCTGACTTAAAAGAGTAACCGTCTCGCAATAAACAAGATCCAGATATAATGTTCATGCTCAACGCAGGCACTAAATAACAATGATTTAAGTTCATAACTAATCCTGATGGTAACTGAAGTGAGACTGTGCCGACGGCGATTGCATCAACCTTGGAACCGTTTCCCGCGCACATCGTCACTTCATCTTTCGCCAGCCTTTGTCTATTCCGCAGTTCCTATTTCGAGTTGCAAATATGAGCAACAGAACCGGTATCGAATACCCAGGCACTACTACGAGAGCCGGTTAAGTACACATCAATAACATGTATATCAAATATACCTGATTTTTCTTTGGCCGCCTTCTTATCAGCCAGATACTTGGGGCAATTGCGCTTCCAGTGACCCATACCCTTGCAATAGTAACACTCTGTTTTAGGCTTAGGTCCAGCTTTGGGTTTCTTCGTCGGATTGGCAACAGGCTTGCCGCTCTTCTTCGAATTACCCTTCTTGCCTTTGTCGTTTCTCTTGAAACTAGTGGTCTTATTCACCATCAACATTTGATGCTCTTTACGGAGTTCAGACTCTGCGACTTTCAGCATCGCAAACAACTCACCGGGAGACTTGTTCATCCCTTGCATGTTGTAGTTCAACACAAAGCCTTTATAGCTTGGCGGCAGTGATTGAAGGATTCTGTCAGTGATAGCTTCTTGCGGGAGTTCAATCCCCAGCTCAGCTAGACGGTTTGAGTACCCAGAAATTTTGAGCACATGTTCACTGACAGACAAGTTCTCCTCCATCTTGCAAGCATAGAATTTATCGGAGGTCTCATACCTCTCGATCCGGGCGTTCTTCTGAAATATAAACTTCAACTCCTGGAACATCTCAAATGCTCCATGACGCTCAAAGCGACGTTGAAGTCCCGGTTCTAAGCCATACAAGACTGCACATTGAACTATTGAGTAGTCCTCCTTACGTGCTAACCAAGCGTTCTTAACATCCTGATCAGCCGTAGCGGGTGGTTCATCTCCTAGCGCAGCATTAAGGACATAATCCTTCTTCCCAGCTTGTAAGATTAGCTTAAGATTATGAGCCCAGTCTACAAAGTTGCTTCCATCATCTTTCAACTTAGCTTTCTCTAGGAACGTATTAAAATTCAGGGTGACTCTCGCGTGAGCCATGATCTACAACACAAATATATTCAAAGTGGACTTAGACTCTGTTCAAGATAATTAGAGTTTAACTTAATTAAATTATTCGCTAAACTCCCACTCAAAAAGTACATCTCTCTAGTCATTTGAGTGGTTCATGATCCACTTACACTAGCTCAAGTCCGATCATCACGTGAGTTGAGTATAGTTTCAGTGGTAAGCATCCCTATGCTAATCATATCATCTATATGATTCATGATCGACCTTTTGGTCTCATGTGTTCCGAGGCCATGTCTGCACATGCTAGGCTCGTCAAGCCTAACGCGAGTGTTCCGTGTGCGCAACTGTTTTGCACCCGTTGTATGTGAACGTTGAGTCTATCACACCCGATCATCACGTGGTGTCTCGAAACGACGAACTGTAGCAACGGTGCACAGTCGGGGAGAACACAATTTCGTCTTGAAATTTTAGTGAGAGATCACCTCATAATGCTACCGTCGTTCTAAGAAAAATAAGGTGCATAAAAGGATTAACATCACATGCAATTCATAAGTGACATGATATGGCCATCATCACGTGCTTCTTGATCTCCATCACCAAAGCACCGGCACAATCTTCTTGTCACCGGTGCCACACCATGATCTCCATCAACATGTAGCCATCGGGGTTGTCGTGCTACTCATGCTATTACTACTAAAGCTACACCCTAGCAAAATAGTAAACGCATCTGCAAGCACAAACGTTAGTTATAAAGACAACCCTATGGCTCCTGCCGGTTGCCGTACCATCGACGTGCAAGTCGATATTATCTATTACAACATGATCATCTCATACATCCAATATATCACATCACATCGTTGGCCATATCACATCACAAGCATACCCTGCAAAAACAAGTTAGACGTCCTCTAATTTTGTTGTTGCATGTTTTACGTGGTGACCATGGGTATCTAGTAGGATCGCATCTTACTTACGTAAACACCACAACGGAGATATATGAGTTGCTATTTAACCTCATCCAAGGACCTCCTCGGTCAATTCCGATTCAACTAAAGTTGGAGAAACTGACACCCGCCAGTCATCTTTGAGCAACGGAGTTACTCGTAGCGATGAAACCAGTCTCTCGTAAGCGTACGAGTAATGTCGGTCCGAGCCGCTTCGATCCAACAATACCGCGGAATCAAGAAAAGACTAAGGAGGGTAGAAAAACGCACATCACCGCCCACAAAAACTTTTGTGTTCTACTCGAGAAGACATCTACGCATGAACCTAGCTCTGATACCACTGTTGGGGAACGTCGCATGGGAAACAAAAAATTTCCTACGCGCACGAAGACCTATCATGGTGATGTCCATCTACGAGAGGGGATGTGTGATCTACGTACCCTTGTAGACCGTACAGCAGAAGCGTTAGTGAACGCGGTTGATGTAGTGGAACGTCCTCACGTCCCTCGATCCGCCCCGCGAACCGTCCCGCGATCAGTCCCACGATCTAGTGCCGAACGGACGGCACCTCCGCGTTCAGCACACGTACAGCTTGACGATGATCTCGGCCTTCTTGATCTAGCAAGAGAGACGGAGAGGTGGAAGAGTTCTCCGGCAGCGTGACGGCGCTTCGGAGGTTGGTGATGATCTTGCCTCAGAAGGGCTCCGCCCGAGCTCCGCAGAAACGCGATCTAGAGGTAAAACCATGGAGATATGTGGTCAGGCTGCCGTGGCAAAGTTGTCTCAAATCAGCCCTAAAACCCCACTATATATAGGAGAGAGAGGGGGGAGCCTTGCCTTGGGGTCCAAGAACCCCCAAGGGGTCGGCCGAGCCAAGGGGGGAAGGATTCCCCTCCCAAACCGAGTCCTACTTGGTTTGGAAGGTGGAGTCCTTCTTCCCTTTCCCACCTCCTCCTTTTTCTTTTCTTTTTCTCTTTGATTTTCTTCTCAATGCGCATAGGCCCCTTTTGGGCTGTCCCACTAGCCCACCAAGGGCTGGTGTGGCACCCCCAACACCTATGGGATTCCCTGGGGTGGGTGCCCCCCCGGTGAACTCCCGGAACCCATTCGTCATTCCCCGTACATTCCCGGTAACTCCGAAAACCTTCCGGTAATCAAATGAGGTCATCCTATATATCAATCTTCATTTCCGGACCATTCCGGAAACCCTCGTGACGTCCGTGATCTCATCCGGGACTCCGAACAACATTCGGTAACCAACCATATAACTCAAATACGCATGAAACAACGTCGAACCTTAAGTGTGCAGACCCTACGGGTTCGAGAACTATGTAGACATGACCCGAGAGACTCCTCGGTCAATATCCAATAGCGGGACCTGGATGCCCATATTGGATCCTACATATTCTACGAAGATCTTATCGTTTGAACCTCAGTGCCAAGGATTCATATAATCCCGTATGTCATTCCCTTTGTCCTTCGGTATGTTACTTGCCCGAGATTCGATCGTCAGTATCCGTATGCCTATTTCAATCTCGTTTACCGGCAAGTCTCTTTACTCGTTCCGTAATACAAGATCCTGCAACTTACACTAAGTCACATTGCTTGCAAGGCTTGTGTGTGATGTTGTATTACCGAGTGGGCCCCGAGATACCTCTCCGTCACAGGGAGTGACAAATCCCAGTCTCGATCCATACTAACTTAACGAACACCTTCGGAGATACCTGTAGAGCATCTTTATAGTCACCCAGTTACGTTGCAACGTTTGATACACACAAAGTATTCCTGCGGTGTTAGTAAGTTATATGATCTCATGGTCATAGGAATAAATACTTGACACGCAGAAAACAGTAGCAATAAAATGACACTATCAACATGCTACGTCTATTAGTTTGGGTCTAGTCCATCACGTGATTCTCCTAATGACGTGATCCAGTTATCAAGCAAGAACACCTTGTTCATAATCAGAAGACACTGACTATCGTTGATCAACTGGCTAGCCAGGCTTGCTAGGGACAGTGTTTTGTCTATGTATCCACACATGTAAATGAGTCTTCATTCAATACAATTATAGCATGGATAATAAACGATTATCTTGATACAGGAATTATAATAATAACTATATTTATTATTGCCTATAGGGCATAATTCCAACAATAGATATGCATGTGATGTTAATCCTTTTATGCACCTTATTTTGCTTAGAACGGCGGTAGCATTATAAGGTGATCCCTCACTAAAATTTCAAGATAAAATTGTGTTCTCCCCGACTGTGCACCGTTGCGACAGTTCGTCATTTCGAGACACCACGTGATGATCGGGTGTGATAGACTCAATGTTCACATACAACGGGTGCAAAACAGTTGCACACGCGGAACACTCGGGTTAAACTTGACAAGCCTAGCATGTACATACATGGCCTCGGAACACAAGAGACTGAAAGGTCGAGCATGAGTCTTATAGTAGATATGATCAACATGGAGATGTTCACCACTAAAACTATACTCAACTCACGTGATGATCGTACTTGAGTTAGTGAATTTGGATCATGCGACACTCGAATAACTAGAGGGATGTCTATTTGAGTGGGAGTTTATAAGTAATATGATTAGCTAAACTCAATTGTCTTGAACATAGTCTAAGTAATCTTTGCAAAAATTTATGTTGTAGATCAATGGCTCGCGCAGTAGCAACCCTGAGTTTCAATATGTTCCTAGAGAAAGCTAAGCTGAAAGATGATGGTAGCAACTTTGTAGACTGGGCTCGAAATCTAAGGCTTATCCTTCAAGCTGGGCAAAAGAATTATGTCCTTGATGCAGCGCTAGGAGATAAACCACCCGCTACAGCTGAACAAGATGTTTTGAATGCTTGACAAGCTCGTAAGGATGACTACTCATTAGTTCAATGTGCAGTTTTGTATGGCTTAGAACCGGGACTTCAACGACGCTTTGAACGTCATGGAGCATATGAGATGTTCTAGGAGTTGAATTTTATCTTTGATAAGAATGCCCGGATCGAGAGGTATGAGACCTCCGATAAATTCTATGCTTGCAAGATGGAGGAGAATTCATCTGTCAGTGAACATGTGCTCAAAATGTCTAGGTACACAAACCGTCTAGCTGAGGTGGGGATCGATCTCCCGCAAGAAGCTATCACTGACAGAATTCTTCAATCACTGCCACCTAGCTACAAGAGCTTTGTGTTGAATTATAACATGCAAGGGATGAATAAGTCACCCGGCAAGTTATTTGCGATGTTGAAAGTCGCTGAGTCACAAATCCAGAAAGAACATTAATGACCCACAAGTGTAGGGGATCTATCATAGTCCTTTCGATAAGTAAGAGTGTCGAACCAAACGAGGAGCAGAAGGAACTAACAAGTGGTTTCCAGCAAGGTATTCTTTGCACGCACTGAAATTATCGGTGGCAGATAGTTGTGTGATAAGATACTTCGTAGCAAGTAACAAGTAGCAATAGTAGAAAAGGTGCAGCAAAGTGGCCCAATCCCTCTTGTAGCAAGGGACAAGCCTGGACAAACTCTTATAGGAGGTAAAGCGCTCCCGAGAACACATAGGAATTTCTGTCAAGCTAGTTTTCATCATGTTCATATGATTCGCGTTTGCTACTTAGATATTTTGATATTTGGGTGGACCGGTGCTTGGGTGCTGCCCTTACTTGGACAAACATCCCACTTATGATTAAACCCTCTCGCAAGCATCCGCAACTACGAAATAAGAATTAAGACGAAGTCTAACCATAGCATTAAACTAGTGGATCCAAATCAGCCCCTTACGAAGCAACGCATAAACTAGGGTTTAAGCTTCTGTCACTCTAGCAACCCATCATCTACTTATTACTTCCCAATGCCTTCCTCTAGGCCCAAATAATGGTGAAGTGTTATGTAGTCGATGTTCACATAACACCACTAGAGGAAAAACAACATACAACACATTAAAAAATCGAATGAATACCAAATTCACATGACTACTTATAGCAAGACTTATCCCATGTCCTCACGAACAAAAGCGACTACTCAGAAAGCTTAATTATGTTCATGACCAAAGATGTATTGAATAGCATCAAGGATCTGAACATATAATCTTCCATCGAGTAATCCAACTAGCATCAACTACAAAGAGTAATTAACACTACTAGCAACCTTACAAGCACCAATCGGAGTCGTGAGACGGAGATTGGTTACAAGAGATGAACTAGGGTTTGGAGATGAGATGGTGCTGATGAAGATGTTGATGGTGATGAGTCCCCTCCGATGAGAGGAGTGTTGGTGATGACGATGGCGACGATTTCCCCCTCCGGGAGGGAAGTTTCCCCGGCAGGACGACCCTGCCGGAGCTCTAAATTGGTTCTGCTCAAGTTCCGCCTCGTGGCGGCGGTGATTCCTCCCGAAAGCCTCCTCTTGATTTTTTTTCTGGGACGAAACCCTCCTTATAGCAGAAGATGGGAGCCGAAGGGGCAACAGGGGGCCCACAAGCCACCTAGGCGCGGCCAGGGGGTAGGTCGTGCCTGGCACGCTTGTGGCCTCCTGGTGGCTCCCCTCCGGTACTTCTACCGCCCAGTATTTTTTATAAAATCCAAAATAATTCCTCGTTGATTTTCATGGCTTTTGGAGTTGCGCAGAATAGGTATCTCAAACTTGATCCTTTTTCAAACCAGAATTCCAGCTGCCGGCATTCTCCCTCTTCATGTAAACCTTATAAAATAAGAGAGAAAAGGCACATGTATTGTACCGTGAAGTGTGATAACAGCCCATAAAGCGATAAATATCAACATAAAAGCATGATGCAAAATGGACGTATCAACTCCCCCAAGCTTAGACCTCGCTTGTCCTCAAGCGGAAGCCGAGATCAATAACTATGCCCACAAGTTTAGAGATAGAGGTGTCGGTAAAACAAAATACGGACATGCAGGCATCATGAGCATAATTAGAACAACAATAGCTTCATATAAAATCTTATGCTAAAGTGACAATTCCTTCACAAGGTAAAGTATGGGTCAAGAACCTTATTGAGAATTAGCAACCAATAGCCTTTAGTCATTGAAGCAATTGCAATTTATCATAACATCGGAAAGAGTGAAGTAAGAGCTTGCAAAGCAAATCCACATGCTCAATCATCCTTTCGTCTTCTACAATTGCTACAACTCACGTGGTACTCATGAGATCAAAGTTTCAGTCGGACACAGAGAAAGATAGGGGCTTATAGTTTCGTCTCCCAACTATTTACCTCAAGGGTAATGCCAACAATAATAATTCATGAATACTTACTTCCAAGTTGACATATGAATATAGATTTTTCCCTAGCACATGACGTTAGCCAAGATAAAGGCGAAATAAGGAATTGGTGTCTATCACCATGGCTCTTTTAAGGAAAAAAAGTAAAGGTACAAGATAGGCCCTTCGCAGAGGGAAGCAGAGGTTGTCATGCGCTTTTGAGGTTTGGATGTGTGACCTCTTAGTGTGAAGGAACGTCACTTTATATTGCCTCTTGTGATAAAGAACTTTATTATGCAGCCTGTCGCTTTTATGTCTTCCTCATCACAGGTTCGTACAAAGCTTATTTTCCACACACTAATAGATCATACATATTTAGGGAGCAATTTTTATTGCTTGCACCGATGACAACTTACTTGAAGGATCTTCTTCAATACATAGGTAGGTATGGTGGACTCTCATGGCAAAACTGGGTTGAAGGTTTATGGATGCACAAGTAGTATCTCTACTTAGTGCGGAAGTTTTGGCTGAGATGAGGTGTGAGCAAGCTTCACATGCTAAGGGATCTCTAGTCATATAACATTGTTCGGAACCAAGCAAACATAATTCATTATGTTGTCTTCTTTGTCCAACATCTACTTCTAAGCATGTAATAGTTTAATGAGTGTTCACAATCATAGACAGTGTCAAATATGATATATTTATATGTGAACCTCACCTTCTTTATTACTTCCTATTAATTGCAACAATGACCAAAGTCTACGTTTGTCCACCCACAAAAAGTTTCAATCAACATTCTTTTTATATGTGAAGCCATCACTTCCGATAAGAACATTACATGATCTTTCATGCTTTTGTTCTTTTATTATTCTTTTCTTTCTGATCATGGCATGAGGCAAGGCCCTTAACTAAAACACTCTTTATTATATGACTCACGAACACGATTACATTGGGGGTGAGACAAAGGAAAACTCAAGCCTAGATCACTAAGAACTTTATTCTACTAGAGAAAGATAAAACCAAAAAGGAACGAACTAAGAAAAAGGTAAAGGCAAAAGATGTGATGGTGATACGATACCGGGACAACTCCCCCAAGCTTGGCACAAGCCAAGAGGAGTGCCCATACCCATGCTTAATTGTCTTCCTTCGAAGATGATGGTGGTGGAGTTGTTGCAATCTGGGGTTGATCCTCCGTCTTCCAAGTCATAGGTGCTCCATCATGGAAATATGATCGAGCCTCCGGAATCCTCAAATCTGCAGCCAACCGTATTGATTTAAATCTATACCCATACTCACAGTTTTGGTTCTGCAGGTCATAGATCTGGGCTTGGAGGTGATCAATTACATCATAAAGCCTGGAGAGGTGCTTCCTGATGTCATTGGCATCGATCTTGTGCTTGTTGGTGAACTCCGTGATCATCATGTGGTTGGCGTTGAGTCCGCTTTCCACCATCCCTTGGCACTTGACGACTTGCTGCTCCATTGCTTCGAGCCTCGCCTCCATGCTTCCGGTTTTCTTGGGGCCCACAACATCATGGATGTGCAGCGCCCCCTCATGCATCTCGATAGATTGAGGGTGTTGCAACACTCCCGTGAGGTAGGGATTGATGACCTTCTCGAAGAACTTGTCCTTCGGAACTTTTGGGGATGCCATAGCAATCTAGATCTGTCTGCACAGCAGCTCGAAACGAAAACAGAGGATATTTGCATGATACGAGGGTCAGACCTTTCGGGAGAATATATAATGAATTTTTCCCAACCAGAAGGAGTACTCCGAAAGAAAACGGAGTCCGGGAGGCACACGAGGTGCTCACAAGCCCCCCAGGCGCGGCCAGGGGGTAGGTCGCGCCTGGCAGGCTTGTCGCCTCCTCGTGCGCTTTCCGGACTACTTTAAATTTTTCTATTTTTCTAAAAAATCCAAAACGGAGAAAAATTCCTACTAGAAAAGTTTTGGAGTCGGTTTACTTACCGAATTACATACCTCTTCATTTTTGGAGTCTCAAACAGGCTGATAAATATCCCTTATGTACTCCTCCGGAGTTATGGTATTAATAATATTGCTTTCAACATTTATGGGAGTACCTGAGATATAATGCTTGATTCTTTGCCCATTTACCACTCTCAGAAAATTACCTTCCGTGTTGTTGATCTTGATGGCACCGGAACGATATACTTCCTCAACAATGTAAGGACCTTCCCATTTAGAGAGAAGCTTGCCTGCAAAAAATATTAAACGAGAATTGTATAGCAAGACATAATCACCTACATTGAACTCACGTTTTTGTATCCTTTTATCGTGCCACCTCTTAACTTTTCCTTTGAACAACTTGGCATTTTCATATGCCTGAGTTCTCCATTCATCAAGTGAGCTAATATCAAATAACCTCTTCTCACCAGCAAGTTTGAAATCAAAGTTGAGCTCTTTGATTGCTCAATAAGCTTTATGCTCTAGCTCAAGAGGTAAATGACATGCTTTACCATAAACCATTTTGTACGGTGGCATGCCCATGGGATTCTTATAAGCAGTTCTATAAGCCCATAATGCATCATCAAGCTTCTTAGACCAATTCTTTCTAGACCTATAACAGTCTTTTGCAGAATTAGTTTAATTTCTTTATTACTTAGCTCTACTTGACCACTGGACTAAGGATGGTAGGGAGATGCAATTCTATGGTTGACATCGTACTTAGCAAGCGTTTTACGGAAAGCACCATGAATAAAATGTGAACCACCATTAGTCATTAAACATCCAGGGACTCCAAATCTAGGGAAAATAACTTCTTTGAGCATCCTAATAGAGGTGTTATGATCAGCACTACTAGTTGGGATAGCTTCTACCCACTTAGTAATGTAATCAACAGCAACTAGAATATGAGTATACCCGTTGGACTTTGGAAAAGGCCCCATATAATCAAAACCCCAAACATCAAATGGTTCAATGACAAGTGAATAATTCATAGGCATTTCCTGACGTTTACTGATATTACCTATTCTTTGTCATTCATCACAAGACAAGACAACCTTACGGGCATCCTTGAAGAGAGTAGGCCAATAGAAACCTGATAGCAATACCTTGTGTGCAGTTCTATCTCCTGCATGGTGTCCTCCATAAGCCTCGGAGTGACACTTCTTAAGGATCTGTCACTGTTCATGCTCAGGTACACAACGTCTAATAACACCATCTACTCCTTCCTTATAAAGGTGAGGATCATCCCAAAAGTAATGTCTCAAATCAAAGAAGAATTTCTTCTTTTGTTGGTATGTGAAACTAGGTGGTATATATTTGGCAACAATATAATTTGCATAATCAGCATACCACGGTGTACTACGTGAAGCATTGATGACATTCAACTGCTCATCAGGAAAGCTATCATCAATAGGTTGTGGGTCATCAAGAACATTCTCCAACCTAGACAAGTTATCTGCTATGGGGTTCTCAGCACCCTTCCTATCAACAACATGCAAATCAAATTCTTGTAGCAAGAGAACCCATCTGATAAGTCTAGGTTTAGCATCTTTCTTTTCCATGAGATACTTAATAGCAGCATGATCAGTGTGAATACTAACTTTGGAATCAACAATATAGGATCGGAACTTTTCACATGCAAACACGACTGCTAAAAATTCCTTTTCAGTAGTAGCATAGTTTCTTTGGGCACTGTCTAGAGTTTTACTAGCATAATGAATAACATTCTATTTCTTATCAACTCTTTGTACTAGAACAACACCAATAGCATAATCACTAGCATCACACATAATTTCAAAATGTAGGTTCCAATCAGGTGGTTGAACAATAGGTGCAGTTATCAAGGCCTTCTTAAGTATTTCAAATGCTTCCTCACAATCATCGTCAAAAACAAAAGGAATATCCTTTTGCAAGAGATTGGTAAGAGGCCTAGAAATCTTAGAGAAGGCCTTAATGAACCTTCTACAGAAACCAGGATGACCAAGGAAACTTCTTATACCTTTGATATCTATAGGGCATGGCATTTTCTTGATCGCATGAACTTTAGCCTTATCGACTTCAATACCTCTTTCAGAAATTTTATGTCCTAAGACGATGCCTTCATTAATCATAAAGTGGCACTTCTCCCAATTCAAGACAAGGTTGGTATCTTTACATCTCTGCAAAACTCGATCAAGGTTACTGAGGTAATCATCAAAAGAAGACGCGTAAACGGAGAAGTCATCGATGAAAACCTCAACAATCTTTTCACAAAAGTCAGAGAATATAGCCATCATACATCTTTGAAAGGTAGCAGGTGCATTACATAAGCCAAAAGGCATACGTCTGTAAGCAAAGGTACCAAAAGGGCAGGTGAAAGTGGTTTTCTCCTGATCAAATTGTGCAACAAGTATTTGGGAGAAACCAGAATAACCATCTAGAAAGCAAAAGTGTGCGTGTTTAGACAATCTTTCTAGCATTTGGTCGATAAAAGGCAAAGGGTAATGATCTTTCCTAGTGGCTTTATTCAATTTCCTAAAATCAATCACCATCCTATAGCCAGTAATAATCCTCTGTGGGATCAATTCATCTTTATCATTAGGGACAATGGTAATACCTCCCTTCTTCAAGACGCAATGCACCGGACTTACCCAATCACTATGAGCAACAGGATAGATAATATATGCTTCCAGGAGCTTTAGTATTTCTTTTCTTACTACCTCTTTCATCTTAGGATTTAATCTCCGTTGATGATCGGCAACTGGTTTGGAATCAGGATCGGTTTTAATCTTGTGCTGGCATAGAGTGGGACTAATGCCCTTAAGATCATCAAGAGTATATCCAATGGCAGCACGGTGCTTCCTCAGAGTTTTCAATAATTTCTTTTCTTCATACTCTGAAAGTCTAGCACTAATAATAATAGGATATATCTCTTTTCATCAAGATAAGCATACTTAAGAGTATTAGGTAACTGTTAAACTCGAACACAGGATCACCCTTTGGTGGGCGTGGATCTCCAAGTAGCTCAACATGCAAATTATTCTTAAGGATAGGATGTTGTTCAAAAATAACTCTATCTATCTCATTCCTTTCATCCATATGCATATTATTTTCATGCTCAAGCAAGTATTGCTCTAAAGGATCAGTAGGAGGCACAACAATAGAAGCTAGAGAAATAATTTCATCCTTACTAGACAACTCCTTTTCATGAGGTTGTCTAACAAACTTGGAGAAGTTGAACTCATATGACACAACTTCAAAGCCAATAGTGACAGTTTGCTTCTCACAGTCAATATGAGCATTGACAGTATTGAGGAAAGGTCTGCCAAATATGATGGGACAAAAGCTGTCTTGTGTGGTAGCAAGAACGGGAAAATCAGCAGGATACTTAGTTTTACCACACAAGACTTCAACATCTCTAACAATTCCCAAAGGGAGATAGTATCTCTATTGGCAAGCTGAATAGTGACATCAATAGGTTCCATCTTGACAGGTGCAATCTCGTCTTTAATTTCATCATATAAAGATTGAGGTATTGCACTAACACTAGCACCCACGTCACATAAACCATGATAACAATGATCTCCTATCTTAACAGAAACAACAGGCGTGCCAACAACAGGCCTATGTTTGCCTCTAGCATGAGGTTTAGCAATTCTAGCAACACCTTCACAGAAGTGAATATCATGACCATCAACATTGTCGGACAGGAGATCTTTGATAATAGCAATTCTTGGTTCAACTCTAATTTGCTCAGGGGGTGTAGGTGTTCTAATGTAGCCCCTACGTATCACAGTTGAAGCTTTAGAATGATCATTTATTCTAATAGGGAAAGGTGGTTTCTCAATGTAAGCACTAGGAACAATAGGATCATTGTAAGCAATTACTTTCTCCTCAACTGGATTGGGTTTAACTACATTGACTTCTATGGGAGGATGATATTTAAACCACTTCTCTTTAGGGAGATTAACATGAGCAGCAAATGATTCACATAATGAAGCTACTATCTCAGAGTCAAGTCCATGCTTAGCGCTAAAATCACAAAAAGTATTTGTTTCAACGAAGAATTTAATGCAATAGAACTTGAGATTCATACCTGACTCCTTACCTTCATCAAACCCCCAATCTTTAGAGTTGCGTTTAATTATTTCCAATAAATTCCATTTTAAGTCAATATTTCTCTTCATAAAAGAACCGGTACAAGAAGTGTCAAGCATGGTGCGATTATCATGAGAAAAGTCGAGCATAGAAGTTCTGAATAATAATTTCTCTCAAGAGCTCATGGTTGGGGCATGAATATAACATTGACTTAAGCCTCCCCCAAGCTTGAGCGATACTTTCTCTATCACGAGGCCAAAAATTATAGTACAGTTCCGATCACGATGTACCAAAAGCATAGGATAAAACTTTTGATGAAATTCCAATTTCAATCGGTTGTAGTTCCATGATCCAGTATCATCACATAGCCTATACCATGTCAATGCATTATCCCTCAAATATAAGGGAAAGACCTTCTTCTTGACCTCATCCTCGGGAAAACCTGCAAGCTTAAGTAAACCACAAACTTCATCTACATAGATTAGATGCAAGTCGGGATGTGATGTTCCATCTCGTGTAAAAGGATTAGCCAACAATTTCTCTAGCATACCCGAAGGAATTTCATAACAAATATTTTCAGTAGGTGCAGCAGGTTGAATAGAAACTCCTTGTGCTTCCATTCGAGGTGAATATACCCCAAACAAGCTCCTCAAAGGATTAGTTTCCGTAGTGACAAGTGACAATAAATTTCAGCACACTATATAAATGTTTCCTTACCAAATTCCACTTGCCAGGCGCGGCCTACTCCCCGACAATGGCCCCAGAAAAGATTCTTGATGACCCACAAGTGTAGGGGATCTATTGTAGTCCTTTTGATAAGTAAGAGTGTCGAACCCAACGAGGAGCAGAAGGAACTGACAAGTGGTTTCTAGCAAGGTATTCTCTGCAGGCATTGAAATTATCGGTGACACATAGTTGTGTGGTAAGATACTTCGTAGCAAGTAACAAGTAGAAATAGTAGAAAAGGTGCAGCAAAGTGTCCCAATCCCTCTTGTATCAAGGGACAAGCCTGGACAAACTCTTATAGGAGGTAAAGCGCTCCCGAGGACACATAGGAATTTCTATCAAGCTAGTTTTCATCATGTTCATGTGATTCACGTTCGCTACTTCGATAGTTTGATATGTGGGTGGACCGGTGCTTGGGTGATGCCCTTACTTGGACAAACATCCCACTTATGATTAACCCCTCTCGCAAGCATCCGCAACTACGAAAGAAGAATTAAGACGAAGTCTAACCATAGCATTAAACTAGTGGATCCAAATTAGCCCCTTACAAAGCAACACATAAACTAGGGTTTAAGCTTCTGTCACTCTAGCAACCCATCATCTACTTATTACTTCCCAATGCCTTCCTCTAGGCCCAAATAATGGTGAAGTGTTATGTAGTCGACGTTCACATAACACCACTAGAGGAAAAACAACATACAACACATTAAAATATCGAACGAATACCAAATTCACATGACTACTTATAGCAAGACTTATCCCATGTCCTCAGGAACAAAAGTGACTACTCACAAAGCATAATTATGTTCATGACCAGAGAGTTATTGAATAGCATCAAGGATATGAACATATAATCTTCCACCGAGTAATCCAACTAGCATCAACTACAAAGAGTAATTAACACTACTAGCAACCTTACAAGCACCAATCAGAGTCGCGAGACGGAGATTGGTTACAAGAGATGAACTAGGGTTTGGAGAGGAGATGGTGCTGATGAAGATGTTGATGGTGATGAGTCCCCACCGATGAGAGGAGTGTTGGTGATGACTATGGCGACGATTCCCCCCCTTCGGGAGGGAAGTTTCCCTGGCAGGACGGCCCTGCCGGAGCTCTAGATTGGTTTCGCTCAAGTTATGCCTCGTGGCGGCGGCAATTCCTCCCGAAAGCCTCCTCTTGATTTTTTCCTGGGACGAAACCCTCCTTATAGCAGAAGATGGGATCCGGAGGGGCAACATGGGGCCCACAATCCACCTAGGCGCGGCCTGGGGGTAGGCCGCGCCTGGCAGGCTTGTGGCCTCCTGGTGGCTCCCTTCCGGTACTTCTTCCGCCCAGTATTTTTTATAAAATCCAAAATAATTCCTCGTTAATTTTCATGGCTTTTGGAGTTGCGTAGAATAGGTATCTCAAACTTGCTCCTTTATCAGACCAGAATTCCAGCTGCCAGCATTCTCCCTCTTCATGTAAACCTTATAAAATAAGAGAGAAAAGGCATAAGTATTGTACCGTGAAGTGTAATAACAGCCCATAAAGCGATAATTTTAACATAAAAGCATGATGCAAAATGGACGTATCAAACATGAAGTGTTGATGGTCAATAAGACCACTAGTTTCAAGAGGAACTACAAAGGAAAGAAGGGTAACTCCAAGAAGAGTGGCAAAATTGTTGCCCCTCCGACAAAGAAACCCAAGGCTCGGCGTAAGCGAGAAACTGAGTGCTATTATTGCAAAGGGACTGGTCACTGGAAGCACAACTGCCCCAAGTATCTGGCCGATAAGAAGGCGGCCAACGCCAAACAAGGTATATATGATATAAATGTTATTGATGTGTACCTAACCAACTCTCGTAGTAGTGTCTGGGTATTTGATACCGGTTCTGTTGCTCACATTTGCAACTCGAAGCAGGAACTACGGAGTAAGCGAAGACTGGCGAAGGATGAAGTGACGATGCACGTGGGAAATGGTTCCAAGGTTGATGCGATCGCCGTCAGCACGGTCTCACTTCAGGTACCATCGAGATTAGTTATGAACTTAAATAATTGTTATTTAGTGCCTGCGTTAAGCATGAACATTATATCTCGATCTTGTTTATTACGAGACGGTTACTCATTTAAGTTTGAGAATAATGGTTGTTCTATTTATATGAGTAATATCTTTTATGGTCATGCACCCAATTTGAGGGGTTTGTTCATATTAAATCTTGATAGTGATGATACTCACATCCATAACATTGAGACCAAAAGATCTAGAGTTAACAGTGATAACGCCACTTTCTTGTGGCACTGCCGCTTAGGTCATATTGGTGTTAAGCGCATGAAGAAACTCCATACTGATGGACTTTTGGAGTCACTTTATTTTGAATCACTTGACACGTGCTAACCATGCCTCGTGGGCAAGATGACTAAGACTCCGTTCTCTGTAACAATGGAGCGTGCAAGTGACTTGTTGGAGATTATACATACTGATGTGTGCGGACCAATGAGCATAGAGGCGCACGGCGGATATCGTTATTTTCTCACCTTCACTGACGATTTGAGTAGGTATGGCTATATCTACTTGATGAAACACAAGTCTGAAACGTTTGAAAACTTTAAGCAATTTCAGAGTGAAGTTTAGAATCATCGTAGTAAGAAGATCAAGTTCCTACGATCTGATCGAGGAGGAGAGTATCTGAGTTACGAGTTTGGTGCTCACTTAAGACAATGTGGAATTGTTTCACAGTTGACACCACATGGAACACCATGGCGTAATGGTGTGCCCGAACGTCGTAATCGTACTTTGCTAGATATGGTGCGATCTATGATGTGTCTTACCGATTTTCCATTATCGTTTTGGGGCTATGTATTAGAGACAACTACATTCACTTTAAATAGGGCACCATCAAAATCCGTTGAGACGACACCATATGAGCTACATTCACTTTAAGCAAGAAGCCAAAGTTGTCGTTTCTCAAAGTTTGGGGATGTGATGCTTATGTCAAAAAGCTTCAGCCTGAAAAGCTGGAACCCAAAGCGGAAAAGTGTGTCTTCATAGGTTACCCAAAAGAGACAGTTGATTACACCTTCTATATCAGATCCAAGGGCAAAGTATTTGTCGCTGAGAATGGAGCTTTTCTTGAGAAAGAGTTTCTCTCGAAAGAATTGAGTGGGAGGAGGATAGAACATGATGAGGTTACAGAACCTCTGCTTGAACAAGATGGTGGCGTAGGACAAAAAGAAATTTTTGTCGAGGCAACACCAGTTGAAGAGGAAGCTAATGATGGTCATCATGAAGCTTCAGATCAAGTTACTATCGGACCTCTCAGGTCGACAAGAGCACGTACTGCTCCCGAGTGGTACGGTAATCCTGTCTTGTCTATCATGTTGTTAGACAACAATGAGCATGCGAGTTATGGAGAAGCAATGCTGGGCCCAGATTCCAACAAATGGTTAGAAGGCATGAAATACGAGATAGGATCTATGTATGAAAACAGAGTGTGGACTTTGGAAGTATTACCTGAAGGTCGCAAGGCTATTCACAACAAATGGATCTTAAAGAAGAAGACGGACGCACACGGTAATGTGACCGTTTATAAAGCTCGACTTGTGGCAAAGGGTTTTTCACAAGTTCAAGGAGTTGACTACGATGAGACTTTCTCACCTGTAGCGATGTTTAAGTCCGTTCGAATCATGTTAGCAATAACTGCATTTTTCGATTATGAAATCTGGCAGATGGATGTCAAAAGGGCGTTCCTTAACGGGTTTCTTAAGGAAGAATTGTATATGATACAACCCGAAGGTTTTGTCGATCCAGAGAATGCTGACAAGGTGTGCAAGCTCCAACTATCCATTTATGGATTGGTGCAAGCATCTCGGAGTTGGAATCAACGCTTTGATGAGGTGATCAAGGCATTTGGGTTTAAACAAGTTTTTGGAGAAACTTGTATTTACAAGAAAGTGAGTGGGATCTCTATAGCGTTTGTAATACTATATGTGGATGGCATATTGCTGATTGGGAACAATGTGGAGTTTTTGGAAAACGTAAATATTACTTGAATAAAAGTTTTTCAATGAAAGACCTAGGAGAAGTTGCTTACATATTGGGCATAAAGGTCTATAGAGATAGGTCAAGGCGCCTAATAGCTCTTTCACAAAGCTCATACATTGGTAAAGTTTTGAAGAAGTTCAAAATGGAACAATCCAAGAAAGGGTTCTTGCTTGTGTTACAAGGTATAAAGTTGAGTAAGACTCAATGTCCAGTAACTGTAGAAGATAGAGAAAAGATGAGTGTCGTCCCCTATGCTTCAGCCATAGGGTCTATCATGTATGCAATGTGGTGCAGAAGACCAGATGTCAGCCTGGCCATAAGTATGGTAGGCAGGTTTCAAAGTGATCCAGGACTGGAACACTGGGCGGCGGTCAAGAATATTCTGAAGTACCTGAAAAGGACTAAGGAAATGTTTCTCGTTTATGGGGGTGACGAAGAGCTCCTCGTAAAGGGTTACATCGACGCAAGATTTGACACTGATCCGGATGACTCTAAGTCGCAAACTGGATACGAATTTGTTCCTAACAGGGGTGCGGTAAGCCGGTGCAGTTCCAAGCAAAGCGTCGTACCTGATTCTACACGCGAAGCGGAGTACATAGCTGCCTCAGTGGGGGCCAAGGAGGGTGTCAGGATGAAGCAGTTCATGTCAGATCTTGGAGTAGTGCCAAGTGCACTGGACCCAATCAATCTGTTATGTGGCAACACTAGTGCCATTGCTCTAGCCAAGGAACCAAGGTTTCACAAGAGGACCAGACACATAAAGCGATCTTTCAACGCCATCCGCGATTACATCAAGGAGGAAGACATAAATATTTGCAAAGTGCACGCGGATCTGAATGTTGCAGATCCGATGACTAAACCTCTACCATGAGCGAAGCATGAACAACACCAGAACTGTATGGATGTTAGATTCATTACATTGTAAATCACATAAAGATGTGAGACTAGATTATTGACTCTAGTGCAAGTGGGAGACTGTTGGAAATATGCCCTAGAGGCAATAATAAAATATTTATTATTATATTTCTTGTTTCAAGATAATTGTTTATTATTCATGCTATAACTATATTAAATGGAAACATAAATGCATGTGTGGATATATAGACAAAACTGTGTCCCTAGTGAGTCTCTAGTTGACTGGGCTGTTGATCAAGGATGGTTAAGGTTTCTGAGCCATAGACAAGTGTTGTCACTTGATGACGGGATCACATCATTAGGAGAATGATGTAATGGACAAGACCCAAACTATGAACGTAGCATCTAAGCGCGTCATTTTGTTGATATTGTTTTTCTACATGTCAAGTAATCATTCCTGTGACCATGAGATCATGTAACTCAGTGACACCGAAGGAATGCCTTGTGTGTATAAAACATCGCAATGTTATTGGGTGACTATAAAGGTGCTCTACAGGTATCTCCGAAGGTGTCCGTTGAGTTAGCATGGATCAAGACTGGGATTTGTCACTCCGTGTGACGGAGAGGTATCTCAGGGTCCACTCGGTAATACAACATCACATATAAGCGTTGCAAGTAATGTGACTAAAGAGTTAGTCACGGGATCTTGTATTACAGAACGAGTAAAGATACTTGTCGATAACGAGATTGAAATAGGTATAGAGATACCGACGATCAAATCTCGAGCAAGTAACATACCGAAGGACAAAGGGAATGGTATACATGATTATATGAATCCTTGGCATAGAGGTTCAACTGATAAGATCTTTGTAGAATATGTAGGATCCAATATGGACATCCAGGTCCCGCTATTGGATATTGACCGGGGAGTGTCTCAGGTCATGTCCGCATAGTTCTCGAACCCGCAGGGTCTGCACACTTAAGGTTCGGTGACGTTTCGATATAGTTGAGTTATAGGTGCTGGTGACCGAAGTTTTGTTCGGAGTCCTGGATGAGATCCCGGACATCACGAGGAGTTTTGGAATGGTCCGGAAACGAAGATTGATATATAGGAAGTTGATATTTGGATTCCAGAAAAATTTCGGGCATTGCCGACAGTGTATCGGGAGTGACGAATGGGTACCGAGGGCCCACCAGGTGAGCCCACCACTCCCCAAGAGGGCCATGTGAACTTGATGGTGGCGCAATAGCTCTTAGTGGGCTGTCTAGTCAACCAAAGAAAGCCCATGTGGAAAAAGGTGGAAAATCCAAAAGAGGTGGACAATTTGGGAAGGAATCCTAATCCAGGTAGGATTGGAGGAGGACTCCTCCGTCCTTTGGTTCGGCCGACGCCAAGGAGTTTCCCTTGGTGGGCAAGGCTGCCTCCTCCCTCCTCCTATATATACTAGAGGTTTTAGTGTTTTTGAGACACAATTTCAGCCATGTGCAACCCTCTCCTCTAGTTCGTAGTTCTTCCTCTAGATCGGATTTCTGCAGTGCTTAGGCGAAGCCGTGTAGGAATAGATCACCCCCACCGCTGGCGCGTGATACGTCTCCAACGTTTCTATAATTTTTGATGGTTTCATACTATTATCTTGTCAAACTTTGGATGTTTTGTATGCCTTTTATATCTTTTTTGGGACTAACTTATTAACTCAGTGCCAAGTGCGAGTTCCTGTTTTTCCCGTGTTTTTGACCCTTTTCAGAGGAGGATTTTAAACGGAGTCCAAACAGAATGAAACTTCCAAAAAGATTTTTTCCGAAACAGAATACGATCGAGAGACTTGAGAACCAAGGCAGAGGGTCATGAGGGACCCCACAAGCCCCCTAGCCGCGGCCAGGGGGCCCGCGCCTCCCAGGCTTGTGGGCTCCCTCGGCCTCCTCTGCCCTAGGTCTTTCGCCTATATATTCACTAAAATCCTAGAAAAAATCAGGAGATCCACGAAAATACTTTTCCGCCGCCGCAAGCTTCTATCTCCGCAAGATCCCATCTGGGGCACGTTCTGGTGCCCTGCCGGAGGGGGGATTCGGATACGGAGGGCTTCTTCAACAACACCATGACCTCTCCGATGATGCGTGAGTAGTTCACCATAGACCTACGGGTCCATAGCTAGTAGCTAGATGGCTTCTTCTCTCTCTTGGATCTTCAATACAAAGTTCTCCATGATCTTCATTGAGATCTATCCGATGCAATCTTCTTTTGCGGTGTGTTTGTCGAGATCCGATGAATTGTGGATTTATGATCAGATTATCTAAGAATCTTATTTGAGTTTCTTCTGATCTCTTTTATGCATGATTTTATATCCTTGTAATTCTCTTCGAGTTGTGGGTTTTGTTTGGCCAACATATCTATGATTCTTGCAATGGGATAAGTGCTTGGATTTGGGTTCATACCGTGCGGTGACCTCACCCAGTGACAGAAGGGGTAGCGAGGCACGCATCCTGTTGTTGCCATCAAGGGTAAAAAGATGGGGTTTTCATCATTGGTTTGAGTCTATTCCTCTACATCATGTCATCTTGCTTAAGGCGTTACTCTGTTCGTCATGAACTCAATACACTAGATGCATGCTGGATAGCGGTCGATGTGTGGAGTAATAGTAGTAGATGCAGAAAGTATCGGTCTACTTGTCTCGGACGTGATGCCTATATGTATGATCATTGCCATAGATATCATCATGACTTTGCGCGGTTCTATCAATTGCTCGACAGTAATTTGTTCACCCACCATAATATTTGCTATTTTGAGAGAAGCCTCTAGTGAACACTATGGCCCCCGGGTCTACTTCACACCATATTTTCAGCCTTACACTTTCACTTCGTTGCACTTTTTGCCTTCAGTTATCACTTTGCAATCAATCTTGAAGGGATTGACAACCCTTTTTTAGCGTTGGGTGCAAGCTCTTTTGTGTTTGTGCAATTACTCTGGACTTGACGCGATTCTCCTACTGGATTGATACCTTGGTTCTCAAACTGAGGGAAATACTTACTGCTCCTGTGCTGCATCGCCCTTTCCACTTCAAGGGAAAAACCAACGCAAGCTCAAGAGACGACAGAAGATTTGTGTCGCCGTAGCAGAAGGATTTCTGGCGCCGTTTCCGGGGAGGATCAAATCAAGAACTCATCCAAGTAAGTGTCGCAAACTCATCTCTTGCATTTACTTTTTTTGCCTCTCGTTTTCCTCTCCCCCATTTTTGAAAATAAAAAATTTACAAAAATATTAGCCTTTTTCGTTTGCCTTTACTTTGCTTGTGTGCTATGTGCCTTCAATATGCTTGCATCTTCGCTTGCTGAAAATCTATTGATATGGATCCTCATCCACTTGCTAATCTCTTTAAGAGATCCAATTATGTTGATCCAATTGCTAGTGAGTTGAGTGCACTTGACTTTCTCTATGGAGTTTTGCTTGAGATGCGTGAATCTGAAAATCGTGATGAAGAAATTTATGAAGTGATTCACGAGGGCTCCTTGAATGAAAAGCATGATTGCAATGATTTCATTATAAATTCTATTAATGACAATCATGCTAAAAATATGCAAAAACCTAAGCTTGGGGATGCTAGTTTTGCTATGTCCACTACTTGTTGCAATGATCATGCTCGGGGTGATAATTTTTCTTATGATCTTGAAAATTTGTTTAACCCTCATGATGATTATGATGTTTGCAACAATATTGAAAGTGGGTTTGGAGAAGTCATGACTTTAGTTGATGATAATCCCACTATTTTTTAAGATCGTCAACTTTGCATGCATGTAGATCATGAAAAGAATATCCTTTGTGATAGCTATATTGTTTAATTTGATTATGATCCCACATGTAATTGCTATAAGAGAGGAAAATATTGTGGTAGAAACTTTCATGTTACCAAATTACCTCTCGTTTTGTTGAGATTGCTATTGTCTCTTTCTTCTTCCTTGCATTTGGTAACTATTGGTTGTCTTGCCAATTTGTTCTCCTATAAAATGCCTATGCATAGGAAGTATGTTAGACTTAGATGTGATTTTCACATGCTTTATGATGCTCTCGTTGTGCTCCAATTCTTGTCTTTTGTGTGAGCATCATTGAATTATCAATGCCTAGCTAAAAGGCTTTAAAGAAAAGCGCTTGTTGGGACGCAACCCAATGAATTTATCTTTTTCTTTCTGTTTTGTTGCATCCACACCATCATAATTCTGTTATGATTGTGTCTTTTGTGTTTCTTTTTGTGTTTGAGCCAAGCAAAACCTTTATGATTAGTCTTGGTGATGGTTGTTTGATCCTGCTGGAAAAAGACAAAAACTTTTTGTTCACGAGATTATTTTTCATTTTTATTCAAAAAGATCTTTTGAGTTGATTCTTTTTGCTGCTGGTTGATATGCCTTTTGCCCATGCAATCGTAATTGTTCAGAATTTTTGAGGTACCAGAAGTATCCGAAGCATACAGATTGCTACACACTGGTCTGTTTTTGACACATTCTGTTTTTGTTGAGTTTGTTGCTTGTTTTGATGAAACTATGGATAGTATTGGGGGGTAATAGCCATGGAAAAGTGAGAATACAGTAATCTAACACCAATATAAATAGAATTCCAGATTGCTAGTATCTAAAGAGGTGGAAGTTTGTTTTCTTGTGCTAATGATATCACAAGTTTCTGTTTAAGTTTTGTGTTGTGAAGTTTTCAAGTTTTGGGTGATGTTCTCATGGACAAAGGGATAAAGAGTGGAAAGAGCTCAAGCTTGGGGATGCCCAAGGCACCCCAAGCCAAATTCAAGGACACCAAAAAGCCTAATCTTGGGGATGCCCCGGGAAGGCATCCCCTCTTTCGTCTTCAATCCATCGGTAACATTACGTGGAGCTATATTTTTATTCACCACATGATATGTGTTTTGCTTGGAGCGTCTTGTATCGTAGGAGTCTTTTCTTTTTGTTGTGTCACAATCATCCTTGCTGCACATCTTTTGAGAGAGACATGCACTCATCGTGATTTTGCTAGAATGCTCATCGTGCTTCACTTATATCTTTTGAGCTAGATAATTTTGCTCTATGTGTGCTTCACTTAGATCTTTTAGAGCACGGCGGTGCGTGACTTGGCAGTTGGTTTGTGCTAGGAAAGTAGTCCCAAAGGTGATAGGTACCCAAAGAGGATACAAAAACCTCCATCTTCATGTGCATTGAGTAGAAAGAGAAGGTTTGATTCCTCTCAATTAGTTTTGAGACGTGGATTTGGTAATATTAATGTAGCGACCCGACTCAAGACGAGTCAAGCCTCTGTGTTTCTGTGCCATCCCTGGATCAGTATGCTGGCACACACAGTACATCAATGTATATATCAAAGTGCAATCACATGTAAAATAGCGTAAAACTGATATATACCTTCAATATCTCAGCGGAAGCGGTCAAGGGAGTGGAGTCCCAATAAACACCAACGGCAAGTTGAGTGTAGACCGTAACCCTGAATCGTACTCTTACTCGTCGAAGAAAAATATCTGCAACATAAGACGTTGCAGCCATGTAGGTCAGCATATTGAATATGCCGGCAAGTCACATATGAGAGGGGTAAAATATCATCTATCTCTACATGCATATATGGCAGGTGGGGCTATAAGTTTTTGCATAAAAGCAAGTTTTCTCCTACATCAAAAGAGGGCTAAAAGTAAAATGTTACTACATTGTTGGTTGTTAACGAGATGGTTCCGCCAACCAGTTCTCGTACCCGAGTTGTCAATAATTACCCTCATCAAATATATTTAATGGTGTTGAGAAATCCAGATAACTTCAGTTCCTTTGGCTCAAGTTGTCCATGACCGTGGACACGGCAAATCAAATATATTTACATGTGATTGCAGTTTGATATATACATTGATGTACTGTGTGTGCCAGCATACTGATCCAGGGATGGCACAGAAACACAGAGGCTTGACTCGTTTTGAGTCGGGTCGCTACAGAAATGGTATCAGAGAACATGTTGACTGTAGGACGTGACCCTAGAAACTGGAAATTTCTTAGGATAGGATCTCTCAAAAATCTTATTTTCAAGAACACCTTTTACTTCTCATCTCTTCTGACTTCATCAAATGTTCTCCCTCACCTCCAATAGTTATACAATCCCCTTACCCCTTCGACCTCATGAAGAATCAACGGAGTTCTACTTCAAAGTAAAGAGGATTTCACCACGCGTTTGAAGAATTGAAGCTACACCAACAGAGGACTCTCAAGACCCGAAGAACTCGAAGACCCTGAAGTATTCGAATAATTATATGACCATTAGAAGACCAAACCCCTTTTATGTACCCACGTTAGATACGATGATTTGTGAACCGTCTTTGGTGTGTGTTTTCCGACGGCCACAAATAAAATCTATTCTCAAAAATATTGTTTGTATTGTGTGTATCTCCCTCCCTCTCTTACCCGTCTCATCCCCAAAACCTCAACCCTACCAGATGGAGTATGAAGCGGGACTTGTAGTCTCTGGACCAATGACCCAGCTGGAGGCTGAAATATGGATTCAGAACATGGAGAACCACTTCGGGAGCAACTTGATGTCAAGGAAGTATGAAGTGGAACACGCTCTTCAGTACTTTACCCAAAATGCTGCTATCTGGTGGAAAATGCACCATGCCATACAAGGATTTAGTGGAGCAGAAAGTTGGGAAGAATTCAAGAAGACTCTGTTAAGATCCCGTCTCATTCAGAAGGGCTATGATTATCCGAAGAAGAAGCCTTGTGCATGCAAGATCTGTGGAGAAATAGGACACACCCAGGAAGAACACACGGATGGATGCACTCATTGTGAAGAAAATCACCCAGCTGAGGAATGCCCAAGCAGTCAGGTGACTTGTTTCCTTTGTGAGGGAACCACCCACTACCCAGCTCAGTGTCACATTTATCCCAAGGTACAACAAGTTGTCAAGCAGCAGAAAGATGCAGTGAAGGAAACACACAAGAAGAAAATTCTAGAAGAGCCAGTGATGAACGAAAGTATTGAAGACCCTGATGGACAAGGTCTGACCAGATTTTTCTCCAACGCATGCTACTCATGTGGAGAAGAAGGACATTATTCACAGGACTGCATGAAGAGAAGCCAAGAGTATCTGGGATACTTCCCGACGGAAGAAGTGGAGTTTGATCCACTTGAAATATAAGAACTGGCCAAGATGAAGGAGTCCAGAAAGAAGAACAAGTACCCTCGGAAGAACCAAATCTCTGCAGACATAGACCTGAGTCATGTCAGATGTTACAAGTGTATGAAATTTGGCCACCACAAATACATGTGCTCAGGAAGGAAGCCGGGAATCCAAGGAGCAAAAGCAGAAGCTAAGAAGCCTCGAGACTTGTCAGAAATCATTTGCTTTTGTTGCAAGGAAGCAGGACATTTTGCTAACGATTGTCCGCAAAGGAAGAAAGCTAGAATGGAGTAGTTAAGCTTTGACCATGGCAATAAGTGTAATCCGAAGCACTCCTATTTTTCGTATAATCATGGAGTGAAATTTTTGTAACAAGAGTCCCTGAGATTGTAATAACATCATGAATAAATGGAATTTATTGTCTCATGATTGTCTATGTTGAAACTGTATACGTTGTTTCTCTACGAACAAAGATCTCTGAACAATTATGAGGATATGAGAAAATATGGTCTATGCAGGCATGGGTATAATTCATTTAAGTGTGGTAGTAATCGGTAAAACCACAGGATCCATTGAGTAGGAGTGTACCATGATTACCAAGGAGACACATACATTCCTCTGAATACCTATTTACTGACACCTGGAGATGACAACTCTCTACGAGTCATTCCTCAAGGGCCCAGAAACAATCATGACCCTGACCAGTGATCATGATTACCCGAAAATCCTGAAGGACATGATGAAGCACATTCACCTTGAAGGAGATGCAGTCTACAAAGGCTACCCATTTGTGGAAAATGGAGTGGAACTTTGGTACGTGGAAGTACACCTCCACCATGTGAAAGGAGTTTGTCCAAAGACTATGGGGCAATACTTTTTCATTTCACGCGTACCACGAGCAACCTTCTTTGATGCTGTTCGTGAAGCTGCCATGGAAGCCATACGTCAGATTGGAGAAATACTTGAAGCAAGACTCCGTCATACCCAGGAGTACCTGAGTGAAGTACGTGCGGAGATGATGGAGATGAAGCTAATGGCCACCATGATGAAGCAAAAGATGGATGATTTGAAGGAGCACCTCGGAATGTTCGAGTGGAACTAAGTACCTCCAAGAGAGACAGATGAATAAAGTTGGCAGAAATGCTCGACCATACCGAACCATGTGGATGGCAGCATTTGTACTAAAGTACTTTTGAATTGGAGTTTTTGAGGATAAATTAAGGATGTAATAAAGGATTGATTATGAAATGGATATGATTTATGGAAGAAGCTATGATGGATCAGCAAACGTTTTCTTAGGAGCATACGAAAACCTGAGAGTTGTGAAGATACGATAGATGTTTCGTTCAGCTTGCAAAACCAATGGATTATCCGAACTTCGTTCGTGGACAAGAGAAATTCTGCAACGCTTGTGAGGATGCCCAAGTGTTAGAATGCGAGATTCGCTAAACCTTATACAGAGAAATGATTTGGGTGCGGAATGGATTGATCACCATGACGACTTACTATTATCATTCTCTTGCTATTTGGAATGGTAAATCTGAGAGACTTACCATAGTGAGAGACGACATTCTTTGAAGCTTTTGTTTAAGCCTTAGAATGGTATGATGAACGCCCCATGTACATGGCACTTGTTGTCACGCGTAGGAAATTTTACGGTGAGGATGAAACCAAGACCCCTCTCTCTGCAGGATAACCACAAATGGTAGACCACCATGAGAACCATCGATATGTTATTTAGAATTGAACACGAGACTGTCAGTTAAGAAGACCCAGTGACGGAAGAAGCTTATATCCACGGGAGAGCATCACCAAAGGATTTAATACGAAGACCGTGCGATGTCAGTTGCCAAAACCCCAGAGGATCGTTAAAGCATTTTGAGGGACCAGTATCTCTCATTTTAAGTGTGGTAGCATCCCACCTTGCCGGAGATTGGATTTCTTAGAAGACCCCCAAACCCTAACCTTTCTTTCTAGCCTCTTCGAATCTCGAGGACGAGATTCATTTTAAGTGTGGTAGTTTGTAACATCCCAAAATTATAAATTTTGGAATGTTAATATAATTATTAGATTGATTGTTTGTTTGTTTGCTGAGTGACTGAAACTTGTGTGAAATTTGAAACTTTTCGAAACTTTTGAATGAGAGGGAATAAAATGACTTTCCCCTTCTCCGGTGAATTCAAATCCAATCTTTTAAAAAGCAAAGAGAGAAGATGACATGACTTCTTCAACTATAAATAATTTGAACGGAGATGTTTGCATTTGAATTCTTTTGCATTTCCATTCGTTTTCTTCGTGCAAGAAATGCCGGGAAATACATTCTAAAGAGCGGAGGAACATGACCCTCAAATACCCGGGCATTTTGAATGTTATTTGCACCCTAAAACTTAGAGGGTCATTTGAAAATTATTTGCAAAAGAAAATAAACGTTTTAGGCAATTTTGTGAAAATAATTTTTTCTGAAGTTTTTATTTTTGCCGTGGAAAAATGCCCATCTTTTATATTTTCTTTTTCTGATAATTTTAGTATATAAAAACTCTTTATTTCGAATTGATTTGATTTCCTTTTTAACGTTTTAGTTTCCTAGTTTTAAAAATAGGAAAGAAATCGTTTTATTAGGAAACCCCAAGTGGCCCATTAAGACACTTTCCTATCCTAGCCCAAGAAGATCATCTTCTTCCTCCTTTCTTCTTCACGTCACAGAGATTTTTGCCTTCCATGGAGAGGAGATCCCCACCTCCGGGATTCGCGAAATCCTTTCCTTCCCAGCGCCTCCCGTCGCCTCTATAAGAAGCCCCGCGTCCTCCTCGTTCCATTCCCGTTGAAACCGCCGCCTCTCCTCGCCTCTAGCTCACGCACCCCTCGCCGGAGTTGTCACCGGAAAACTTGCCAGAGAACTCCTCCATCGGCCCCCTCCTCCACCACTCCTCCCTGCCGAGCCCACCTCACCCCGCCACCACCTCCCCACCCTTCGGCCACCCTCCTGCACCCCCCTCCACCGCCCCCTGCTGCCCCTTCTCCACCTCCCCATTCCCATCACCACGACCAGGAGCCACCAGTAGCTTTCCACCTCGCCACCAGCAGTTTTCCCAGCGGCTCCACCCCTGCAGCCCCCCTCCACCTCGCCTCCCTCCCCCAGGAGCCCCACCGCCCCCTGCCACCCCACCCCCCTCGCCGGCCCCTACCCCACCCACCGGAGCTCCACCACGACAGCCCCATCGGCCACCAACACGGGATCACCTTCCCAGCCGAAGGTAACCTCTCCTCTCTGTGTTATTTCTCTTTTGTTATTTTGTAGCCATTAGATCTCTATTAGAGGGTGTAGATTAGATCTTAGGATACCTTTTCGGTTTAGAGTAGAAAACCGGTGGTTTTTATTTCACTTATTCTTTTAACCAACAAGTTTTGTTAGCCTCGGCCGTTTGCTCATAACCTTGCAACAAACACCCTCCGCAGCCTATCGTAGTGCGCCACGTGTACCCCTCTGTTAGATACTAGTCAACTTCAGTTTTTCTGTCTAAATTGCAAAAACAGAAAGTTTCAATCTTGTTTTGGCCACAACTTTTGATCCCGAAGTCCAATGATAGTGTTTATTTTTCCAGTAGCTGACAAATGTCCTGTAGTTTTTAAAAACATATAATTTGTCTATGTTTGAAATTTTCAAATATAAGTTAGATCAGATTTAGTTTAAACCTTGTTTTGCCTATTCCAGGAGTTTAAAAATAGCTTTTAATTTGATTCCTTTTGGTACTGATCACTAGTGATCTTGTTTATCAGTGGTAAAAATTTCATATTTGTTTGAGTATTTTAGCTCATTATTGCATGTGAAACAATTTCTGTTTCACCTCTTTTAGGATTGCGGCTAAGTCCTTTTCTAGAATTGTTTTTAAAATATTTTATTTATTATTTCAGTAATATTATTGTTTTGTTTATGTTAGTTAACAGTAGTTTTTCAATAAGTGTTGATTTTATTTTAATTGTTATCACGAAATCAATTCTATTTCCTTAGTAACTTGCAATTGGTTTCCGCATTGTTTCAAATCCCGTTTGGGAATACTTTCAAGTAGTTTTGTGAAAAATACTTTATTTTATCTTAGTTAAACTTATATCTTAGTTCCTTGTTATTATATTCTGTTAGACAAAACCTATTTAGTGTTTGACGTAGTAGAAGACTCCCTAGTCTTATTTGAAGTTTCTTTCGGATTCTTATTCGCTCTCTCTCTTTTGTTTTGATTGCTAGAATGATTGCTAGTATGAGTGCTTATGTGAATGATATGTTTGTTATATAGATTTCATCGGAGAGTGACGAGTAGTCTATCAAGTTATTTTCTCGAGAAATTCTTCTTCGTCAACATCACCAGGCAAGTCACTTTGATCATACTATCACCTATGTTTTATGCATTGTAGTTCTACCATCCTATGCCCATTTGCATGCTGCTTAGGTACTTGGAAATTTAGTATAGATTGTAGTATCATGTGGTAGGCACACAACAACCCCGATACTTGGCCCCGGGACGACAATTTCTTAATGCTATGCTTGAGTAGACGGGTTTTCGGTTGAGTGTATATCACGAGTGATGCGAGGTTGATTAAATAATCAAGACCGGTTAAGACAAGATTTTCAAGACCCCGGACGCAATGCAACACTGGGTGAAGGACGGTTGATCGGCTCCCTCGAGAACCCAGTGGATGCCCGGGATGCTGGAGAGGCCATGTCATCCTGCGGAAAGTTTCACCCAGGCTCAAAGAGACGGACGGATATTTTCAAGACCCAAGGCTTACCTGCACAACCACAAGTCATTATGGGCTCTGGCTTGGTTGGACAACGCGGCGACTCTGGACAGGCGGTGCTAGCAGATGTAGAAGAACGGTAGGAATGGATGGGCACCGACAGGGATTCAGAGGGACCCGTTGAAAGACCATGTTTTGATCATCCGGTCTTCAAACACCCTGAAGTGCGAGGACATACACGGAGCCGACCAAATCTTGTGGGGAACGTGTGCAAAACTCTGCAGAGTACTCAAACCTAATCGATTAGCCGTGTCCACGGTCATGGACAACTTGAGCCAAAGGAACTGAAGTTATCTGGATTTCTCAACACCTTTAAATATATTTGATGAGGGTAATTATTGACAACTCGGGTATGAGAACTGGTTGGCGGAACCATCTCGTTAACAATCAACAAAGTAGTAACATTTTGTTTTTAGCCCTCTCTTGTTGTAGGAGAAAAAATTTGCTTCACGCTAAAACTTACAACCCCACCTGCCATATATGCATATAGTATAGATGACATTTTACCCCTCTCTTATGTGACTTGCCGGCATATTCAATATGCTGACCTACACGGCTGCAACGTCTTATGTTGCAGATATTTTTCTTCGACGACTAAGGGTACAATTCAGGGTTACGGTCTACACTCAACTTGCCGTTGGTGTTTATTGGGACTCCACTCCCTTGACCGCTTCCGTTGAGATAATTAAGGTATATATCAGTTTTACGCTATTTACATGTGATTGCACTTTGATATATACATTGATGTACTGTGTGTGCCAGCATACTGATCCAGGGATGGCACAGAAACACAGAGGCTTGACTCGTTTTGAGTCGGGTCGCTACAATTAAGAGTTATGTTAGTAGGGTGTTGTGAATCTAGAAATACTTGTGTTGAAGTTAGTGATTCCCGTAACATGCACGTATGGTGAACCGCTATGTTAGGAAGTCAGAGCATAATTGATCTATTGATTGTCATCCTTTGTGTTGCGGACGGGATCGCGCGATGGTTAACACCTACCAACCCTTCCCCTAGCAGTATGCGTTTAACACTTTGTTTCGATTACTAATAAAAACTTTCGCAACAAGTATGTGAGTTCTTCATGACTAATGTGAGTCCATGGTATAGATGCACTTTCACCTTCCACCATTGCTAGCCTCTCTAGTACCGCGAATTTTTCGCCGGTGCACAAACCCACCATATGCCTTCCTCAAAACAGCCACCATACCTACCTACTATGGCATTTTCATAGCCATTCCGAGATATATTGCCATACAACTCCCACCGTTCCATCTCATGACTTGTGTCGTCACTCTCATATTGCCATTGCATGATCGTAAGATAGCTAGTGATGTCAACTATTCTTCCCCTTTGCAACGGCACCAGAAGAATGCTGCTAGCACTCTCCGGCAATCGAAACTAGAAGAATGTTGTTGACGCCCACCAGCGCGTGGGATCGTAGCAGTTTTCGAGGGTAGACTATTCGACCCAAATTTGTTGATTCGCACGACGGGAGGTGAGAGAATACTCTCAAGTATTAGGAGCTGAATTTATCAGATTCAACCACACCTGAAAGATTAGTATCTGCAAGCAAAGTAGTAACAAAAAAGTAGCGAGTAACGACAGTGGCAAGGAACAACGGTAGTGACAGCAGTAGCAAGTAGCAACAGTAGCAAGCGACAGTAGTAGCAACATTAGCAGCAGAGCAAGACAAGTAACATCAGTAGCAACAGTAGTAGCAGCAGCAGAGCAAGACAAGTAACAGCAGTAGCAACAATAGTAGCAGCAGCAAAGCAAGACAAGTAACAACAGTAGCAACAGTAGTAGGACAAACTCGTAGGCAATGGGTCGGTGATTTGTTTGGATGATATTCATCATGCAACAGCTATAACACGGAGAGATATGTGGCTAGCTCCCGTTCGTCAATGTGATGTAGGCATGCATTCCGTGTGTCGTCATATGTGCTTAGGGGAAAGAACTTGCATGACATCTATTGTCCATCCCTCCCGTGGCAGCGGGGTCCAAAAGGAAACTACGGGATATTAAGGTTCTCCTTTTAATAAAGAACCGGACCAACGCATTAGCACTTGGTGAACACATGAACTCCTCAAACTATGGTCATCACCGGGAGTGGTTCCGGTTATTGTCACTCCGGGGTTGCCGGATCATAACACATAGTAGGTAACTACAACTTGCAAGATCGGATCTAAAACACACATATATTAGTGACAACATAATAATTTCAGATCTGAAATCATGGCACTCGGGCCCTACTAACAAGCATTAAGCATGGAAAGTAGTAGCAACATCAATCTCAGAACATAGTGGATACTAGGGATCAATCCCCATCAAAACTAACTCGATTACATGATAGATCTCATCCTACTCATCAGCGCCTAGCGAGCCTACGGATAGATTACTCACGAACGACGAAGAGCTTCATGGAATTGGAGAGGGAAGAAGGTTGATGATGACGATGGCGACGATTTCCACTCTCTGGAGCCCAAGAAGGACTCCAGATCTGCCCTCCAGATGAAGAACAGGTGGTGGCGGCGGCTCCGTATCGCAAACGCGATGAAAACTTCTCTTTTTTTCTTGGACGAAAGGGAACTTATAGAGCTCGAGTTGGGGGCAGCAGAGCCGTGTGGGCCCCACAAGCCTGCCCACCGCCACCAGGGGGTGGTGGCGGAGCGAGGGCTTGTGGCCCACTGGCCCACCCCCTGAGGTGGAACTTGGCGCAATATTTTTCTTATTTTCCAAAACTGCTCCCCGTAAATTTTCAGGACGTTTGGAGAACTTTGATTTCTGCACAAAAATAACACCAAGGCAATTCTGCTGAAAACAGCGACAGTCCAGGTTAGTTCCATTCAAATCATGCAAATTAGAGTCCAAAATAAGGGCAAAAGAGTTTGGAAAAGTAGATACGATGGAGACGTATCAACTCCCCCAAGCTTAAAACCTTGCTTGTCCTCAAGCAACTCAGTTGACAAACTGAGAGAGAAAGAAAAACTTTGACAAACTCTGTTTGATCTTGTTGTTGCAACTATGTCTAACTCATAACCAGAATTTCAGCAAGATCACAAGTTAACCACATAAGCAAATGACACAAAGGTCTCACGGTAAACTAATATCAATGGCATAATCAGCTAACGAGCAAATAATAATGAGTTTCAAATACCAACACTTCAATCAAAACAAGCATGAAGCAATATGAATAGGTGGTATCTCGCTAGCTCTTTTTGAGACCGCAAAACATAAATGCAGAGCACTTTCAAAGATCAAGGGCTGACTAAACATTGTAATTCATAGCAACGAAGATCCAGTCATAGTCATACTCAATATCAATCAAAAGCAAAGCATAAAAATGACAGAGGTGCTCTCTAATTGGTGCTTATATAAGAGGAGGATGACTCAATAGGAAAGTAAATAGACATGCCCTTCGTAGAGGGAAACATTGATTTGCAGAGGTGCCAGAGCTCAAGCTTTGAAAACAGAGATAATAATTTTGGGTGGCATGCTTTCATTGTCAACACAATGACCAAGAGTTCTCAATATCTTCCATGCTACTCATGCTATAGGCGGTTCCCAAACACAAAAGTAAAGTTTTAACTCCCCCACCACCAATCAATCACACTCTAGAGCTAGCCGAATCGTCGGATACCGTCCATATTAACATCAATCCGGGGGGAGTCTTGTTTTACAGTTATGTTTTTGATTTAAGCGTGGAACTGGGCATTCCAATTACCGTCCCCTTTCTCGTGAATGACAGTGAATAAACACATGTCGAGGATAACACTCCTAGCATGGAAGATACCAATAGCCCCCTGTCACCACATGAGCGGTTCGGGCATGTAAAACAGATTATTTCTTGAAGGTTTAGAGAGTGTCACATGCAAATTTACTTGGAAAGGCAGGTAGATACTGCAAATAGGTAGGTATGGTGGACTCTCATGGAAAAACTTTTGGGTTTATGGAAGTGGATGCACAAGCAGTATTCCGCTTAGTACAAGTGAAGGCTAGCAAAAGACTGGGAAGCGACCAACTAGAGAGCGACAATAGTCATCAAGATGCAATGAATTTGACTAACATTGAATGCAAGCATGAACATGATATAAATCACCATGAACACGAACATCATAGAGGCTATGTTGATTTTGTTTCAACTACATGCATGATCATGCGCCAAGTCAAGCCACTTGAAACATTCAAAGGAGAATACCATCCTATCATACTACATCATAGTCATCTCAAAATCTATGTTGGCATTCAACACAAACCATTATAAGCTCTCAACAAAATAAGCATGGCATCAGAGACTATGATATCTAAGTTGTCATTGCAAACATGGTTCTCTCACAACCAAGCTAAATCTGGGTCGACAAGCTAGTCATATTTACAAAAACAAAATAGATAGAGTTCATACTAGCTTTTCAGTCTTAGTCACTTCATCATATATCATCATTGTTGCCTTTCATTTGCACGATCGAACGATGTGAACAATAATAAGCGCATTGGACTAAGCTAAATTTGCAGGCAAATACAAAGGAAAAGACAAAGTAATATGGCTCTTTGAAAGCTAAACAGGTAAGCATGCAAGAACCAATAAACATTGTAACCAATATCTTCTACCTTGACACAAAGAAAAAGAAAACTATTTACACGGGAAAGCTCCCAACAAGCAAAACAAGAAAGAAAAAATATTTTTGGGTTTTCGTAAAAGGACACAAAACAAGAAAACGAAAATAAACTAGCATGGATAATACAGTGGCAAAGTGTAAACACCGGCTAACAAAGTGAAAGCATAAGCATGAATGTAAAGTCGGTGAGAACACGTACTCCCCGAAGCTTAGGCTTTTGGCCTAGTAATATGGCTCGTTGAAAGCTAAACAGGTAAGCATGCAAGAACAAATAAACATTGTAACCAATATTTTCTACCTTGACCCAAAGAAAAAGAAAACTATTTACATGGGAAAACTCCCAACAAGCAAAAGAAGAAAGAAAAATCTTTTTGGGTTTTCTCAAAAGGACACAAAACAAGAAAACAAGAAAACGAAAATAAACTAGCATGGATAATACAGTGGCAAAGTGTAATCACCGGCTAACAAGGTGAAAGCATAAGCATGAATGTAAAGTCGGTGAGAACACGTACTCCCCCAAGCTTAGGCTTTTGGCTTAGCTCGGTCTTCTCCCAAGGATGGTCCTGGCGAAACCCAAAATCATAATGGGTGTTATACGGGAGTGCTGCAGCCACTGCCTGAATAGCTGCCTCACGAAGTCGAGCAGCAGTCGCTTCCCTCTCATACTCCTCTGCTTCTCCTATGGTAATGTAGTATCTTCGTTTTACCTGAAAGTCAAAGAAAGCAGGAGCAGGAAGGGTAATATGGAAAACACGCTGCCGGTTAAATATCAAGAGGTATAGGAGGGATCCATGATCTCTCTCAAGGAACTGCTAGCGTGTTAGAGCGACACGATCAAGGTAGGCTGTACGGAGAGGAGGGTCTTCTGGACGGATGGATACTCCAAGAAAATTTGCTAAGCGTATAGCATAAACTCCACCAAAGAAATCCCCCTCACTGACATTTTTATTCAGCCTCCTTGCTATTAAAGCTCTCATATTGAAGCTCCTGTCACCTGTTACTGCGCTCTTAAGGGTACTAAGGTCGGAAGCGCATAGGTGACAATGTGCACCCTTACCGTTAATGCACCTACCTATGAAGAGGGCAAGGTAGTGCAAGGCAGGGAAATGGATGCTTCCTATGGTGGCTTGCGTGATATCTCTGGTTTCTCCAACAGTTATACTGGAGACAAAGTCTCTGACCGAAGACTTAGAAGGATCATTAATACTACCCCCATCGGGTATCTTGCAAATCCTATTGAAATCCTTCAAATCCATGGTATAGGATTTATCGTACAGATTAAACAGTATGGATGAGTCACGGCCAACTGAAAATTTAAATCTACGCACGAAAGAGGCAGTGAGCATAGCATACTGTTCACATTTATCTGAGAGGAAATCTTCTAACCCGGCATTGCGGACAAGTGTATTAAACTCATCCTTGAAACCTGCTTCGATCATGAACTCATCGGAAAGCCATTCACATGGTTGTACCGGTGCGTCCCTTAGTTGAAAAGGTTCGGGCTCCCGAAAAGAGAGACGAGGACCCTTCTTACTTGAGGAACCACCATGAAACTTTCTCCTGAACATAATTTCCTTTTGCTGAAATTTTTGAAGTTTAAGAGAAAAGTGAATGAAGATCCACCACACCTTGTAGAAACTACTCCTACTAGTGCCTAGAGACCGTATCACGCGCTAAAACTACTTGGGACCAGCTAAAATCAACATTTCTAACTCAAGAACAGGGTCACCAAGGTAGCAAGAATACGCGAAGGATAAAGCACTAGAGCAAAAACTAATTGGACCAATGGAGGAGTCACTTACCAAGGAGTAATTTCCCCAAAACGGTTCGGAGAATGGTGCTTTGAGCAAGGAGATCGAAAATCAGGTGCCAAATGAGCAAGAACACGGGTTTGAGCTGTGAAACAATTTTTTCTGGACGTGGAAGAAGAGGCTGGGAGCTGGAATGAGTGGAGGGGGTGCCTGTGGGCCCCACAAGCTTGCACTCCGCCACCATGGTGGTAGGTGGCGGTGGCAGGGCTTGTGGCCCACTGGTCTGGCCCCCAGGCCAGCTCTCAGGCCCAGAAATTTTCAAAAATTCCATAAAAAATCATACTAAATTTTCAGGACCATCGGAGAACTTTTATTTTCGAGGTATTTTTCTCCGGGACGCTAAAACAGAAAACAGGGAAAAACTAAACTAATTCTATCTTTTTTCTTCTAAGCAAGAGAAAATGAAAGCACAAAACAGAGGTATGTGACTCTTTGATTCACCCATTTCATGGTCATCGAAAGAAATATGTCAATGGGGTTGATCAAGTCCTTATGACAAAACCTTCTCGAATCGCAAGAGAGAACGGAGAATTTTCGAATAGCCACTAAGTCACCTCAATGGGGATATGTATCTCCCCAACAAGCAAATCATACTTCATCTTGACACGAGGAATAGGGCATTCAAAGCTCCCAATAAGAATCGATGAAGTCTTTTCGATAGCATTGATGCAATGTACTTGATATCGTTTCTTCGGAAAGTGCACGGTGTGCTCATTACCGTTGACATGGAAAGTGACATTGCCTTTGTTGCAATCTATAACAGCCCCTGCAGTGTTTAAAAAGGGTCTTCCGAGGATGACAACCATGGCATCGTCCTCAGGAATATCCAAGATAACAAAGTCTGTTAAGATAGTGGTGTTAGCAACCACAACAGGCACATCTTCGCAGATGCCGATAGGGAAAGCAGTTGATTTGTCGGCCATTTGCAGAGAAATTTCAGTGGGTGTCAACTTATCCAACTCAAGTCTATGATAAAGAGAGAGTGGCATAACACTAACACCGGCTCCAAGGTCACATAAGGCAGTTCTTACGTAGTTTCCTTTAATGGAGCAAGGTATAGTGGGCACTCCGGGATCACCAAGTTTCTTAGGAGTTCTACCTTTGAAAGTGTAATTGGCAAGCATGGTGGAGATCTCTAGATCTGGTATCTTCCGTTTATTAGTCACGATATCTTTCATGTACTTGGCATACGGAGACATCTTGAGCATATCAGTTAACCGCATCTGCAGAAAGATGGGTCTTATCATCTCAACGAAGTGCTCAAAATCCTCATCATCCTTTTTCTTGGATGGCTTAGGAGGAAAGGGCATAGGTCTTTGAACCCATGGCTCTCTTTCTTTACCATGCTTCCTAACAGTGAAGTCATTCTTGTCGTATCTCTTAGGTTGTGGATTATCAGGATTAACCGTAGGTTCAATCTCCACATCCTCATCATTGCTAGGTTGAGCTAGATGAACATCAACCTAAGAGATACGACACTGCATTATTATGAACATCACTGTCCATATTGTCACCAGGTTCATGTTCATCACCAGATTGTGTTTCTGCATCAGACGCAGAAATATCATTAGGTTCTTCCGGTGTGACAGTATTTGGTGAAATGTCATGCAGGTTTCTATCATCCTTCTTCTTCTCCTTAGGATGACCAGGTGTATCAGCATTGATTCCTTGAGAATCTTGATCAATTCTCTTACGATGACCTTCAGGATACAAAGGTTCCTGAGTCATTTTGCCTCCTCTAGTAATGACTCTGACAGAGTTGTCATTTAATTCATTGAGTAGGTCATTCTGAGCTTTAAGTACTTGTTCTACCTGATTAGTAATCATAGATGCATGTTTACTCAGAAGCTTTAGATCGTTGACATTTCTGTCTACACAAGCACTTAAATGGCTAAGCATACGAGTACTTTGTTCCAAATGTCTGCTAACATAATCATTGAAACTCTGTTGTTTGGCAACAAAGTTGTCAAATTCATCAAAGCATAGGCTAGCAGGTTTGTCAAAAGGAATATCACTCTCATCAAACCTACGCAGAGAATTCACTTCTACTACCTGTATTGGGTTATCGAGACCATGGATCTCTTCGATAGGTGGTAGATTTTTGACATCTTCAGATCTAATGCCTTTCTCTTGCATAGATTTCTTGGCTTCTTGCATATCTTCGGGACTGAGGAATAGAATACCTCTTTTCTTAGGAGTTGGCTTAGGAGGTGGTTCGGGAATAGTCCAAGCATTATCGTTGATCAAGATGTTATTCAGTAGAGTGTCAGCTTGTTCTACAGTTCGTTCCCTAAAAACACAACTGACACAACTATCTAGGTGGTCTCTAGAGGCATCGGTAAGTCTGTTATAGAGGATATCAAGTATCTCATTCTTCTTAAGAGGGTGACCAGGCAAAGCATTCTGTATCTGGACGAGCCTCCCCCAAGCTTGTGGAAGACTCTCTTCTTGGAGTTGAGCAAAGTTGTATATTTCCTGCAAGGCAGCTTGCTTCTTATGGGCAGGGAAATATTTCTCACAGAAGTAATAGACCATCTCCTAGGGACTACGCACACATCCAGGAGCAAGAGAGGTAAACCAGACTTTAGCATCATCCTTTAGAGAGAAAGGAAACAACTTAAGGATATAGTAGTGACGGATCTTCTCCTCATTAGTGAAAAGGGTGGCTATATCGTGTAGTTTGGCAAGATGGGCTACGACCGTCTCAGACTCATAACCGTGAAAAGGATCAGATTCGACTATAGAGATTATCTCAGGATCGACAGAGAATTCATAATCGTTATCGGTGATAAAGATAGGTGAAGTAGCAAACTTCGGGTCATATTTCATCTTAGCTTCCCGAGATTTTTCCTTCCACTTGAGAAGTAATTTCTTAGCATCATAGGCATCCTTACACGCAAGAAAATCCTCGGCTATCTCTCCCTCCATAACGTAACCCTCAGGTATATCAGGCAATTCATATCTAGAAGAGCTAGATCTAGCAGGAGCAAAAGCAGGTTCTATCTCAATAGTATCGACAGTATCAGAAGCGTCACGAGCATTGGCAGTAACTCTAGCAATATGAGCATAAGGAATACCCCTAGTGGAACATCAGGCAAAGTAGTATCTCTAGCAGTATCAAGCATAGCATCATCAAGCAAAATAGCATCTCTAGCATCATCAGGCAAAGCAGTATCAAGCATAGCATCTCTAGCAGTATCAGGCATAGCATCAGGCATAGTATCAAGCATAGTATCATCAGGCATAGTATCAAGCATAGCATCTCTAGCAGTAGTATCACAAGCATCATCAAGCATAGGTGACATATCAAGATTTCAAGCAGGAGGTGATGTCACAAACTTACTCATAACTGAAGGTGAATCAAGTGCAGAGCTAGATGGCAATTCCTTACCTCCCCTTGTAGTTGAGGGCAAGACTTTGGTCTTCGGATCCTTCAGATTCTTCATAGTGAACAGCAGATATAAATCCCAAGTGACTCGGAGAATATAGCAATACCTCCCCGGCAACGGCGCCAGAAAAATGCTTGATGTCAACTGTTCTTCCCCGACAATGGCGCGAGAAAAATGCTTGATGTCAACTGTTCTTCCCCTTTGCATCGGCACCAGAAGAATGCTGCTAGCACTCTCCGGCAATCAAAACTAGAAGAATGTTGTTGACGCCCACCAGCGCGTGGGATCATAGCAATTTTCGAGGGTAGAGTATTCGACCCAAATTTGTTGATTCGCACGACGGGAGGTGAGAGAATACTCTCAAGTATTAGCAGCTGAATTTATCAGATTCAACCACAACTGAAAGATTAGTATCTGCAAGCAAAGTAGTAACAACAAAGTAACGAGTAACGACAGTGGCAAGGAACAACGGTAGTGACAGAAGTAGCAAGTAGCAACAATAGCAAGCGACAGTAGTAGCAATAGTAGCACCAGAGCAAGACAAGTAACAACAATAGCAACAGTAGTAGTAGCAGCAGAGCAAGACAAGTATCAGCAGTAGCAACAGTAGTAGCAGCAGTAGAGCAAGACAAGTAACAGCAGTAGCAACAGTAGTAGGACAAACTCGTAGGCAATGGGTCGGTGATTTGTTTCGATGATATTCATCATGCAACAGCTATAACACGGAGAGATATGTGGCTAGCTCCCGTTTGTCAATGTGATGTAGGCACGCATTCCGTGTGTCGTCATACGTGCTTAAGGAAAAGAACTTGCATGGCATCTATTATCCATCCCTCCCGTGGGAGCGGGGTCGAAAAGGAAACTATGGGATATTAAGGTTCTCATTTTAATAAAGAACCGGACCAATGCATTAGCACTTGGTGAACACATGAACTCCTCAAACTATGGTCATCACCGGGAGTGGTTCCGGTTATTGTCACTCCGGGGTTGCCGGATCATAACACATAGTAGGTAACTACAACTTGCAAGATCGGATATAAAACACAGATATATTGGTGACAACATAATAATTTCAGATCTGAAATCATGGCACTCGGGCCCTAGTGACAAGAATTAAGCATGGCAAAGTAGTAGCAACATCAATCTCAGAACATAGTGGATACTAGGGATCAATCCCCATCAAAACTAACTCGATTACATGATAGATCTCATCCTACTCATCACCACCCAGCGAGCCTACGAATAGATTACTCACGAACTATGAAGAGCTTCATGGAATTGGAGAGGGAGGAAGGTTGATGATGACGATGGCAACGATTTCCCCTCTCCGGAGCCCAAGACGGACTCCAGATCTGCCCTCTAGATGAAGAACAGGTGGTGGCGGCGGCTCCGTATTGCAAACGCGACGAAAACTTCTCTTTTTATTTTTTCTAGGGCAAAAGTGACCTTATAGACCTGAGGTTGGGGGCGACAGAGCTGTGTGGGCCCCACAAGCCTGCCCACCGCCACCACGGGGGTGGTGGCGGAGCCAGGGCTTGGGGCCCACTGGCCCACCCCCTCAGGTGGAACTTGGCGCAGATATTTTTCTTATTTTCCAAAACTGCTCCCCGTAAATTTTCAGGACGTTTGGAGAACTTTGATTTGTGCACAAAAATAACACCAAGGCAATTCTGCTGAAAACAGCGGCAGTCCAGGTTAGTTCCATTCAAATCATGCAAATTAGAGTCCAAAACAAAGGCAAAAGAGTTTGGAAAAGTAGATACGATGGAGACGTATTAGCTAGCGATATGTTTCAACGTCATACGCCAAGCTAGATCATTGCACATCCCGGTACACTGCCAGAGGCATGTCCTATAGAGTCATCATCGTTTTGAGCTTTGAGCTATGAGTAAATAAAAGTGTGATGATCATCATTATTAGTGCATTGTCCCATGTAAGGAAATAAGAAAAGAGGCCAAAGTTGCTCACACAAAAAAAGGAGGCCATAGAGCCCAAATAAAAAATAAAAAAGAGAGCGAAAAAGAGAGAAGGGACAATGCTACTATCTTTTTCCACACTTGTGCTTCATAATAGCACCATGTTCTTCATGATTGAGAGCCTCTCGTTTCGTCACCACCATATACTAGTGGGAATCTTTATTATATAAGTTGGCTTGTATATTCCAATGATGGGCTTCCACAAAATTGCCCTAGGTCTTCATGAGCAAGCAAGTTGGATGCACACCCACTAGTTCTCCTTTTGAGCTCTCACATACTTATAGCTCTCGTGCATCCTTTCTATGGCAATCTTTACTCATTCACATTGATATCTATTAATGGGCATCTCCATAACCCTTTGATACGCCGAGTCAATGTGACCATCTCCTCCTTTTTTGTCTCACAACCACCACCACACTCTATTCCACCTATAGTGCTTTATCCATGGCTCACGCTCATGCATTGCGTGATAGTTGTAAAAAGGTTTGTGAAAGTAAGAGTGCAAAAACAATTACTTGGCCAATGCCGTGGTTGTGCATGATTTACATTAGTTGTGTGGAGATGATGGAGCATAGCCAGACTATATGATTTGTAGGGATAACTTTCGTTGGCCTTGTTATTTCGAAAGTTCATGATTACCTTGCTAGTTTGCTTGAAGTATTATTGTTTTCATATCAATAGCAAACTATTGTTTTGAATCTTACGGATCTGAACATTCATGTCACGTGAAAGAAGTTACAAAGGTTTCACGCCCAAGATGCGACCCTATCCTCAATTTGGCACGAGGGCCTCGTCAGGGATAGAAGCGCATCTCGTCGTGTCGCAAGAATGGATATCGTTACAAGTACATGTACTGAAAAGAAGAGATATAAAGAATTGGCTTACACTCGCCACAAGCTACATCAGAGTCACATCAGTACATTACATAATCATCAAGAGTAAGAGCAGGGTCCGACTACGGACGGAAACAAACGAGAAAAATAAGAACGACGTCCATGCTTGCTATCCCAGGCTGCCGGCCTGGAACCCATCCTAGATCGATGAAGAAGAAGAAGAAGAAGAAGAAGAAGAAGAAGAAGAAGAAGAAGAAGTAACTCCAAATGAACAATCAACGCGCTCGCGTCAAGTAACCTTTACCTGTACCTGCAACTGGTGTTGTGGTAATCTGTGAGCCACAGGGGACTCAGCAATCTCATTTCCAAAGGTATCAAGACTAGCAAAGCTTAATGGGTGAGACATGGTTAAGTGGTGAGGTTGCAGCACCGACTAAGCATATATTTGGTGGCTGACTTACGAGTACAAGAAATAAGAGGGGGATGATCTACGCATAAGGGACGTGAACTACTGATGATCAAATGAATGATCCTGAACAACTACCTACGTCACACATAACCCCACCGTGTCCTCGATCGGAGAAGGAACTCACGAATGAGACAGTCACGGTTACACACACAGTTGGCAAGTTTTAATTAAGTTAATTTCAAGTTATCTAGAACTAGTGTTAAACAAAGTTTCCACGTTGCCACATAACCGCGGGCACGGCTTTCCGAAAGATATAACCCTGCAGGGGTGCTCCAACTAGTCCATCACAAATTACCACCAGCCGCATAGAAATCCTCAACCACGAAGCTCGCGATCTCGTCGGATTCCCTAGTGGAAAACCTCAACTCTGAGATTACCCAAAGCATCACCGGAATCCCGATGCACAAGATATCTCTTCAAAGGTAAAACTAATCCAGCAAGGCCGCCCGACGTGTCGACGAACCCGATAGGAGCCGCGTATCTCGTTCTAAGGACACGACGGATAAGCGAAGCGTACGAGTGCCAAACCGCAAGTTTCCTCGCGGTGGCCCCGCACGGTGCTCTGTTTTGGACTAGCACCATCAGCACTGGCCCTCCCTGTATTATGTAGAATTACTCCCCGGGTAGCGCTAACTCCCTATGCATTTCAGTATTATCAAAATTATTATGTTGGGTAAATGTAGTACCAATGTTGGGCCTTGCTAGACCAGCTTTAATCTGAAACAAATTATCAAGGGGGTCCCCATAATAACCCCGAGCGAGTTAGGAGCGCTCAATTATGGAACATAACACCGGTAGCCGAAACTAAGGGGGCAAAGGTGGAACAAAACACCAGGCTAGAAAGGCCGAGCCTTCCACCTTTACCAAGTATATAGCTGCATTAAATTAAATAGCATTAAATATGGTGATATAACAAGGAACCCATGTTTTCACATGGAAGCAACTGCACCTGCAACTAGCAACGCTAACACAAGGTTAAGCAAGCGGTAACATAGCCAATCAGTGGTTTGCTAGGTTGAACTGGTTGACGGTTTTCATGGCATTGTTGAGAGGCTGAAATTTAACATGTGGTAGGCAACGAGACATAATCGATAGAAACGGTAATACTAGCATGGCAATGATAGTAATGGTATCTGGGGAAATGGTCATCTTGCCTGAGATCCCGCTTGGAAGAAGAATGCATCCATGAAGCAGACGAACCGACGTAGTCGAACGGGTCCTCACATCCGACACGCTTGCGGAACTCTATCGAGACGGGGAAAACCGGAAACAAGCATCAACACACGAAATTCACCACACGATGCACAACACATATGATGCATGAGCAGTTGAATACATGCAAGTCACGGCATGACAATTCACACAATCAAACCATACACATTAAGTGAAGTTCAATATGCAACGAGTTGCATATTAACGAAACTCCACGTTAATTATTCAGTTCTATCTCGGTTAGGTACACGGCAATATTAAATGTGGTTAAACATGGCAAGAGGTGAAGCGTAATTAAACTACCTATCTAGGCATTTTAAATGAGGTCGGATATGACTTATAGCATCTCCGAAACGACCTCACATGTTAATTTACAATTCTGTCCAGATATGAACTATCACAGTTAATTAGTTGTTAAATAGCAAAACAAATAGGTTCACGTGATTCTACGCGTCATGGCAAACAATCTACACATAGAGATCATCTCCAACGGAGCTACGGTTCAAAAGATACAAGCATCGCAAGATATGATGGCATGAATGCAATATGTGTGCAACGACGGCTACGAGCACTTCAAAACAAACAACCAGCAAGAGAAAATGAAACTACACGAGATTCTAAGCAAGTTTCATGTAGGACACGTTCAAATCGGAGCTACGGTTCAAAAACTACGAGCAAACCAAGATATCACTACAAACTGCCAAAATCAGCCACATAGCATATTCTACACCCCACAACTACGAGCTACGCAACTCCGATATGCTCAAGCAAGGCATGGCACGGGAGAGGGCAAGAAGCACTACTACAAACAACTAACTACAACTAGCATGGCAACAAGGAACACTAGGAAAAGAAGTCACAAAATGGCTTCCCACACACTATTTCAGACTTAGTGAAAATAACACCTCATGAAAGTGCAGTTTTCGATCTGAAGCCATATTGACAGCAGCAAAACCTATAGCTAGAGGACTCTAAATGACATGAAAATTTACAGAATGCAAGAGAAACACAAGGGGTACAACTATCTCCATTGGACCAACCTCAAAAGAGCTACAGATCAAACGACACAAGCAAGACAAGACAACAGCAAAATAATAACAGATTCCAGACTTAGAAATATTTCAGCTCCTCAAAATCAGCACTATTTCTAGCAACTTGAGGGCTATCAAACCACACCTAAACATGCATTTCTATTGCAACCAAAAATACCAGGGGCTAGTCTAAACACCCAAGAACAACTCTCTAGTTGACAACTCCGTCAAACGACGCACGGAATAAATCCTACGAATTAAACAAAAGGGCATCACAGCAAAATATCAAGCGAACTAACTTACTCAAAAGCTAAAACTAATTGCACAGAAAAATCCAATGGATTTTTCTACCCCGAAAACATATAAAATATGTGGGGTTGCACAACAATATAATGCCACACGAAAATGCGAGATAGATAACCTATACATGGGAAAATAAACTACCGGCTATCCCTACACGCAAAAATACCAATGACCGCTCTAAAACACATGGAATAGAGATCCCTAAAACATAGGCATTTATACTATGACATCCGAGCAATCCGGACTCGCGCGGAAAATAAATACGGGTCGAAACCTATTAGGACAGCATGCATATCTAGGCAAACAGTGGGTCAAACCACCTCAAACATTTATGCAAGATGCAAAAACGGATACTACGCGAAATTCTACACCAAATCCATATAAGATACGCCTCGATCCGATTTACAGTTTAAAAGATACGCGCGTTTAATATCGGTTATTTTTCTGGAATTTAATATAATTCCGAAAAATCCCTAAAAGATAAATAACTATCGGGCCTAAACTATTTACTAATGGGCTACAGAGGCATGGACGAAGATTAGCTAAAACGCGCACGAGCATCAAATAGAGGGCTCAGGGGGAATCTTCTCACCTTGCGTGGGTCGGCGTGGAGGTGGGCCTGGTGAGGAGGAGGCGAGGCGGCCTGGTGCTCGCTGGCTGCAGGGGCGGCGGGCCTCAGGCTGGCGCACTGGGCCTGGGGCTGCTGATGCGATGGATGGGAAGGCCTAGGCGGGGGAGGCTGCTGGCGGGCCGAGGCGCTGGGTCGTGGCGGTTCGCGTCCAGGCGGCCCGAGGGGTCAACGGGCGAAGCGGCGGCATCCTCGTCGTGCTCCTCGCGCCGAGCTGCCAGCACCCATGGAGGCGGCGGCCGGTGGCGGGGGCAGCCGGGAGGCGCGGAGGCGGCCGGGAAGGGGCGGATCCGGGAGGATCCGAGGCCTCCGGTCCCATTCCGTCCGGTGGCACCCCGAACCGGTGGGAAACGCCAAGGCAGCGGCTATTGGCGAGCCGAGGTAGAGGCGGGGACGAGGCACCACGTGGCGGCGCTGCACGCGGCGAGGGCAGCGGCGATCTCCGGCGAGGGGCGAGCTGGCCGGCTCTTGCCGAGCGACGGGATGCTGCGCGGGGCGCCACGGGAGGCAGGGAGGAGCTCGGGCGTGCTACTGCTCGGGCAGGCGGCGACGCTCGCTAGATGGGCCCGAGAGGGCCCGATCCGGGCTGAGGCGGGCAGGCGGCTGTGCAGAGGAGGGAGGGAGGAGAGAGAGAGTGGCTAGGGTTTGGCGGTAGGCACGGATTTCAAGGCGGCTAGGGTTGGCTGCCTAAAATTTAGGAGGGGGGGGTCTATTTATAACAAATGGGGCTAGGTTTAGCGGTTTTTCGTTCCGGATCCAACCATGCGGTCGGAATCGGACGATTCCGCATGTGGGAACGGGTACGTGGCCGTGTTGAGTGGATATCCGGAGACGAGAGGGAGAACGGGCGACGCAGCAACATATTTTAAAACACCGACAAATGTCCGACGGTAGACCGAATACGGTGCCGCTACGGTCGACCGTTCGGGTACCAGACGGTCTCCGATCGCGACGAAATTCGACAAGCGGCCTGGCTATAACTAATCACGACCGCATGCCAAGTTTCACCTTGACCAAAGAATGTTTTCAACACACTTTTAAAAATAGGGTTTGACGATGCCGCGGGCGCGTGCGTGTGCGGTCGGCTCAGAACGGACAACGACGAGATCCGGCAACTAACAACGGATGCAAGTTTTGAAAACTGGCGGCCACGGAGATGCCGATGCAATGCAGATGAAGCGAATGATGCGATGATGATGCGACAAAATAAAATAGACACACGACGAAAACGGAATAGAAGGGGAATCTTGTGGAACACCGACATCGGGCTGTCACAAAAGGACAACTATGCTAGGTAGCATTCCACATCAAAAATTTAGTCTTTATCACTTCCCTACTCGAGGACGAGCATGAGTTAAGCTTGGGAATGCTTGATACGTCTCCAACGTATCTGTAATTTTTGATGGTTTCATGCTATTATCTTGTCAAACTTTGGATGTTTTGTATGCCTTCTATATCTTTTTTGGGACTAACTTATTAACTCAGTGCCAAGTGCCAGTTCCTGTTTTTTCCGTGTTTTTGACCCTTTTCGGAGGAGGATTTTAAACGGAGTCCAAATGGAATGAAACTTCCAAAAAGATTTTTTCCGAAATAGAAGACGATCGGGAGACTTGAGAACCAAGGCAGAGGGTCTCTAGGGACCCCACAAGCCCCCTAGCCGTGGCAAGGGGGCCCGCGCCTCCCAGGCTTGTGGGCTCCATGGGCCTCCTCTGCCCTAGGTCTTTTGCCTATATATTCCCTAAAATCCCAGAAAAAATCAGGAGATCCACGAAAATACTTTTCCACCGCCGCGAGCTTCTGTCTCCGCAAGATCCCATCTGGGGCACGTTCTGGTGCCCTGTCGGAGGGGGATTTGGATATGGAGGGCTTCTTCATGAACACCATGACCTCTCGCATGATGCGTGAGTAGTTCACCATAGACCTATGGGTCCATAGCTAGTAGCTAGATGGCTTCTTCTCTCTCTTGGATTTTCAATACAAAGTTCTCCATGATCTTCATGGAGATCTATCCGATGTAATCTTCTTTTGCGGTGTGTTTGTCGAGATTCTATGAATTGTGGATTTATGATCAGATTATCTATGAATCTTATTTGAGTTTCTTCTGATCTCTCTTATGCATGATTTCATATCCTTATAATTCTCTTTGAGTTGTGGGTTTTGTTTGGCCAACTTGATCTATGATTCTTGCAATGGGAGAAGTGCTTGGTTTTGGGTTCATACCGTGCGGTGACCTCACCCAGTGACAGAAGGGGTAGCGAGGCACGCATCGTGTTGTTGCCATCAAGGGTAAAAAGATGGGGTTTTCATCATTGGTTTGAGCTTACCCCTCTACATCATGTCATCTTGCTTAAGGCGTTACTCTGTTCATCATGAACTCAATACATTAGATGCATGCTGGATAGCGGTCGATGTGTGGAGTAATAGTAGTAGATGCAGAAAGTATCGGTCTACTTGTCTCGGACGTGATGCCTATATGTATGATCTTTGCCATAGATATCGTCATGACTTTGCGCGGTTCTATCAAATGCTCGACAGTAATTTGTTCACCCACAGTAATATTTGCTATTTTGAGAGAAGCCTCTAGTGAACACTCTGGCCCCCGGGTCTACTTCACACCATATTTTTCGGCCTTACACTTTTAGTTCGTTGCACTTTCTGCCTTCAGTTCTCACTTTGCAATCAATCTTGAAGGGATTGACAACCCCTTTATAGCGTTGGGTGCAAGTTCTTTTGTGTTTGTGCAGGTACTCTGGACTTGACGCGATTCTCCTACTGGATTGATACCTTGGTTCTCAAATGAGGGAAATACTTACTGCTCCTGTGCTGCATCGCCCTTTCCTCTTCAAGGGAAAAACCAACACAAGCTCAAGAGACGACAAAAGACTTCTGTCGCCGTAGCAGCACGCCGTCACGCTGCCGGAGAACTCATCTACTTCCCCATCTCTCTTACTGGATCGAGAAGCCGGAGATCGTCATCGAGTTGTACGTGTGCTGAATGCGGAGGTGTCGTCCGTTCGGTACTAGATCGGGACGGATCGTGGGACGACGGTGATTTGAATCACGAAGACATTGCACTACATCAACAACGTTTCTTAATGCTTCCCGCTTAGCGATCTACAAGGGTATGTAGATTCGATCTCCCTCTCGTAGATGATCATCACCATGATAGGTCTTCGTGTGCGTAGGAAATTTTTGTTTCCCATGCAACGTTGCCCAACAATGGTAACCAACCATATGTAACCCTAAGTACCCTTGGTGTCTATATAAACTAGAGGGGGTTCAGTTCATCTGATCTTGTGGTAGATCAACTCTGTAATCATCATACACTCATCAATATAATCAAGCACGACGTTGGGTTTTACCTCTTCAAGAGGGCCCAAACCTGGGTAAATATTGTCCCTGTGTTTTCCTGTTCCCAATTGATCCAAGATCCACAGCTCGGAACCCCCTACACGAGATCTGCCGGTTTTTACACTAACATTGGTGCTTTCATTAAGAGTTCCATTGCAAGGTCGCCAAAGGATCAACTGCTCGCCTAATCATTACTAGCAATGTCTGCAACAAGTACATTTTTGTCCTTGGACAGATCTTCGCGTTCGGCAGCGTAGTTCTGCATGCCGATCTGATCGTCCACCTTGGCCAGGTCGAAAACCTCGCCGCCGATCAAGAGATTAGGTTTGGGAACCTAGAGTTCATCACCGACTCCTCGGGTGTCTTATTCTAACGAAACTTTCGAATCCTCTCAAAGAGCTCGTGAATCCCGATGCCTTAACGATGGGAGTGCTGGACCACGCCACTGGGGTTACCTCCACTCTCGGTCTAGCCATAGAACCCGAACTAGTCGATACACCTGGCTCATCTTTGATCGAAGACTAACCAGGTGCGACTTTAAACGCCCCCGAAACAATGATACTGCGGATCGACCCCACGCACTCCAAGATCATGGACTCCGTGGATATCTCGACATTAAATGAGTTACTCGATCGGATCCAAGCCATGGGGATAACCGACGGCCAACCCTTGGTCTATGATCATATCGGGCTTAAACTCGACGACACGGAAATATATGTCCCACCTATCACACACTTCGTAGCAACCATCGAGGACTCGACCGAGGGTTCGCCCTCTCAACCGATCGAGCTGAGAACGGTTTCCATTGAGGTTTCCTATCATCAGGATCGTTCCTCCAGCTCAGAATCCAGACTTCGCCCCGAAAAAAGTTCAGAATCGAACCCCGATCCGATGCACGACATGGATAACGTACGGCGGTGTCCAGTTAATAATTCGGATCCCAAGCCCGGCAAGTCAGACTCCACGATGGTACAAGGCATGACCACCAAAGCTTCGGACTCATGCTAGATTGAACCCACTACAACGCACCCCTCTCACCGAAAATAGATCAATCTAGTTGGCCAAACCAAATCAATAGATCAGAGAAATTTATGAATCTATAATAATCAAGCAAATAAGAATCACCAATAATTTTAGAGAAGACTCAAATCTTTATCATGAATAATCTAAACATAAACCCAAAATCCATCAGATCCAAACAAATGCACCGCACAAAGTGATTACATCGAATAGATCATCGCGAAGATGCAATGAACTTTGTGTTAGAGGATAATTTCTCCATATGTGGTTTTGGTAATTCATGACAATATCTATGGACTAATGGTTGCCCTAAGTTATATTCGAAGGATTTGTCCATAGGCATTTCTTGAAGTCTATTTGTTGGTTTCAAGGAGTTTATATGATGACCAAGGTGGTATTCACGGTATTATCCAAAGAATGGTCATAAAGACACAAGGTTGATCAAGACTAAGACAGAGACTAAATCAAGTTGATCAACACACAAAGCGTACAAGATGTACGGAGAGGGATCAAGTGATCCCATAGTATGGTAAGCATTGTCCATTACACTTTTGTGTACTAACTCATGGTCTTCGTGAGAGTTCTATGTGGGGTTAGGTGTGTTTCCATGGGCTTGCGTAAAGAGAAAGATCTCATACAACCCATGGAGTATGACGTCAAGTGGTGATCGTAATCAAGATTGCGGTGTGCAAGTTCAAGTGGATCATCACGAAGATATCATGCTTGAAGCTTGCCGTTCCATTGTGGTGGCAATGGACTTGTGAAGATGTGCTAAAGAGTGGATCACCCATAGTGAGTATGGGGGAGAAATCAACTAGTCTTCATCAAACCAACGCAATCAAGAAAGGTGGTCCATCTTGAGGAAGCCAAGATCATCATCATCTAGCTCAAGAGGACTAGGTGCAAGGAATAGGTTTGCCCTTGATAGGTTTTTCTATTTTAGGATAGATTGTCGTACTGTCAAGGGGGGCTCTCAAGTGAATAGCTTGAACGTATCGTTCATTGAGAGCTCAAACCATTTGCATCCTTGCATCATATTTCTTGGTTCTTCTTTGGTGTTTCTCTTTGTGAGTTTTAGAGCTTATGGTCATCTTCATGACAAGCTCGGGTTCATCGAAAACGGAGTCCATATGCATCTTCTATGATGTTTTCGATGTTGGAAGTTTTTTCCGGTTCATAGAGGTATCTGTTTGGATAGCTCTTGTCGTCCTAAATACAACAAGCTTGAGTTTGCTCAATTCAGAGCTCATATGTGAAAGATATGTCAGTTCTGGTTTTTCTTTTGTTGAATGATCCAAGCAGTAGTGCCGCTCTTGACAGGGGGATAACCCCGGGGTAGGCTCATCGTGCCTCCTCCTTTGTATTCAAGATTAAAGAGAAACCATAACTCTCTCCATGCGGCCGAACCCCCCTCGCCGGCTAGGAAGCTCCTGCCGGCTAGGGGCGAGACGGTCAACTCATCTTGGCCAGCTAGGAATCATCTGCCGACTAGGGGAGAGACGGCTACCTCCTTCTGGCCATCTGGGAGGCATCTACCGGCTAGAGGCGAGACGGTCGTTCCTAGGCCGACTAGCGAGGTTGCTAGCTGGCCAGGGAGCTCAAGTCACATCAGATCGTAGGTCATGATGAGACTCTACGATTAAAGGTGAATACGCGTCAGCACGAGTATAGGGTTGGAGCGCACGACAGGTACAGTGTCAGTGGCCATGCCGCTGACCTACTCCGTCTCCAATCCGTCAACCCCGCACAGTACCAGCCCGTCAGCACCCACTCCATTACCAAGCTTGGCGTGGGAACAGTGGAGACGTCCGTACTCGCAACCCATCACGAATTTCGCAAGACGATGCTAGACGTACTACACGTGTCCTGCGTCGGCCTTATGCAAGAGCTTCATTGGCTGGCCGGCGGGTCCAATAGCCAGACGACACCTTGCAGCTGGCGGGCCCCTCCAACGACAAGACAAGACCACCGTGGACCCCCTGCCGGCTGGCGAGGCTGCCAGGCGGGTCACTCCTTTGTACTTTTATCCTTATTGTAGGTCGGTGGGTTCGTCTATAAACCCCCCCGATCCCGCTCCATGCAGAGGGTCGGTCAATTGCTCACACACACACACCCATACAGGAGAGGTAGACGCGAGCCGACAACTCCTTCTTCCTCCTCCGTCGGACAGCTCAAGGAGCACACTGTAACCTCTCTGGTGCATTATACATTCCGGAGGACTAGGGGCGTTATCTCTATAGAGAGCCCCGAACCTGGGTATATCGTGCGTCCCTCGCTTGTACCAACCCCATTCCCGGAGCCCGTTGGTGTCCTTTCGGTTCCCACCTCACATCTTTAGCCTACACATGGCTTATGTCATGAGTAAACACCGACATTTGGCGCCCACCGTGGGGCCGTCCGCGACATCGGCTGGAGTTACGCTCTGGGCGGGGCCCTTCGCCAACACCGCCGGATGCCTCGCGTCCGGATGGATCAGCATGCCCGTGGAGCCTGCCCTTGCGGAGGTTTCTGTGATGCTAGTCGATGTTCCAGTCCGTCTCATGGACTCTGATGAGGAGTCTTACGACGAGTCGCTCCCCAGCGTCGGCATCGCTGCTGTTGCGAACCTCGGCGTCCTCTTCAGCGACCAACGCCTAGACGATGAGCCTCATTACCTCGGCGAGGGCATCGACATCGACGTGCTATGCACCAATTTTAGCAGGCTCTCCCTCGAGGAGGTGCCTGTGCATGATGAGTACCATAGCGAGGTGGTCGTCTTTGATGGTCCACCATCATTTGCGGGGTGTCTTGCCCCGCACCACGTCGGTGTCGTCACCAACCTCATGGAGGTGATGGTCATTGGTGCCGGCACCAGCAAGCCTCACGGCAAGGCGTCAATGGATGCAGCTGACCCTGCTGCTGGTTCTGCTGACACGCTTCACTCTGCCTTTGCCGGCTTGAAGACGGCTATCGCCACCTCTGTGAACCCAACTGATGCTCGGGCCTCGCTCGAGGAGGCCTGTAGGCAGATCCTGGAGGAGGGCATTGTCATCGCCGCTGCCAAGCGCCAGATGAAGGACGCGCAGCACGAGTATAACTCCGCTTGTGGCTTGACAACGACTGCTAATGGTCCTAGCCGACTCGGTGAGGTCCGCGGTCGCGGCCGGGTCATCACTGATATCCTAGGTGGCAAGCAGCCCATTTACGATACTCCCTCGGCTAACTTGCGGGCCGCTCACGCGGCTTTGGCAGAAATGCCAAGTTTGGAGGGAGAGGAGCGCGTCCTTCAAGAGAAGCGGGTCAAGGATCTCCTTGACACCGCTAATGAGCAGCAGTCTCTTCTTGACCCTGGACATGCACAGTGAGTGTCTCCGGGAGCCGACCCCGGAGCACACCGCAACCCCAGCGGCTGTCATCACGCCGAGGGTTCTTCCTCGCATCGCACTTCTGGACGGAAGGGTGAGGGCAGTCAAGACAGGGGTTTCCTGCGCCAGAGCGAGCCGACTTCAGGCCGGCATCCCAGGGATGCTAGCGACGAGGGGGATTCGGTGCGTGAGGTTCCTCCTCCGAGGCGACGGGAGGGGGCCAACGCCACTAGCTCCCAGGACACCCTTCCGATCTCAGCCCGGATCGGCCCTCGTGTCCCACACAGCGACATTGATGCTCGCCGACGCCTCAACCTTCTGGCGTAGTTGGCCCTTCTTGAGGAGGAAGGTCCCATTAGTCCAGCGTGCTTTGGCCCCCGAATCCAAGGGGAGCCATTTCCCAAAGGCTTCACTCTCCCTCGGGACATCCCCAAGTACAACGGCACGGCCAAGCCCGACGACTGGTTGATCGACTACACCACCGCGGTCGGCATTGCTCAGGGAAACAAGTGCGTAGCAGTCCGCTACATGCCTCTCATGCTGGCCGGCTCGACCAGGACATGGCTCAACAGCCTTCCAGCCGGCGGTGTCAACTCTTGGGTTGACTTCGAGGAGGCGTTCGTCCGCAACTTCACTGGCACTTATAAATGCCCTGGTCGGCCTCGTGAGCTGGCCATGTGCGTCCAGAGGCCTGACGAACCCCTTCGCGACTACATCACGCGTTGGACGGAGCTGCGCAACTCCTGCGAAGGAGTGCATGAGGTACAAACCATTCAATATTTCATTGACGGCTGCCGAGACGGCACCCTACTCAAGCACAAGATCATGTGCTCAATGCCCACTTCTCTGGCGGTGCTCATGGCCAAGGCGGACAAGTATGCCATGGCTGACTCCGCGATGCGGGTCAAGGTCACCGCCTCAGACAAATTGTCCCCACGCTGGCTACTCCCAAGCCGGCTCGCGACAACCAAGGCGGCCAGAACAACAAGCGCAAGGCGGATCAACTCGATTCGCGCTCTGCAAGCAAGCACGTGGCCAGCATGGAGGAAGAGGCGCCGGCTACTCAAGCCGGCTCTCAATGGCAGCGGACCAGCAAGAACAACTGGCAGCCCAAGCTCACATTTGAGCAAATGCTCGACGCACCATGCAAGATGCACACTGGGGCGAAGCCGACCACTCATACCCTCCGGTAGTGTAGCTTTGCATAGCGACTGTCGCGAGGAGAGGGTCTGCCGGCTCCCCCGCCGGCAGCTGCAGCGCCTCGTGCTCCGGCTCCAGGGCCGGCTCCGGCTCCACCACCACCGCCTCACAACAACGGCCGTCTCCACGACGAGTACCCCCACCAAGACGGGGCTTACGTTGTCTTCACTAGCGAAGGTGCGACAAGCACAGCCAGCGGCAATGCAGGCATGAGGTGAACGCCACGCCCCCCTGGTTCCCCAATTCATGCATTGGTCCAAAAAGCCAATTACGTGCAGCCGGGCTGACCATCCTGCGGTGATGCCAAACCCTGGCTCATACGCGCTCGTCCTCGACCCCACCTTCGCCTCCAAGAGGCTCACCTGCCGGTTCTCCCGGGTGTTGGTCGACGGTGGCAGCAGCATAAACATCCTCTACCGCGACACCCTGCTCAAGCTTGGGCTGAAGGAGAAGGAACTCCAGCCGACCAACACTGTCTTCCACGACATCGTGCGGGGTCAGTCCTGCTCGCCGATCGGCAAAATCCAGTTGGACGTCCTCTTTGGCGACAAGGCACACTTCCACCGAGAACCAATCTGGTTCGAGGTGGTGGATCTCAACAGCCCGTACCATGCGTTGCTGGGCAGGCCATCTTTGGCCAAGTTCATGGCTATCCCCCACTACGCCTACCTCAAGATGACGAAGTCGGGTCCAAAGGGCATCATCACCGTCGCTGGCGACTACAAGAAGTCGCTTGAGTGTGCACAAGACAACAGCCGTCTGGTCGACACCCAAGTGATTGCTGAGAAAAAGAGGGAGATCGACCGGCTCGTGGCTCAGGCTACCGAGCAGTCGACGATCCCTAATCCACCATCCCAGTCGGCCGACAAGGCTCATTCAAGCCGGCTAAGGAAACCAAGTAGGTGCCACTCGACCCTGCGAACCCCAAGCAGTGCGTCACCATTGGTGCTAATCAAAGCACCAAATAGGAAGGCGAGCTCGTCGACTTCCTCCGTGAGAATCGGGACATCTTTGCATGGTCTCCAAAAGACATGCCGGGAGTTACGAGGAAGTACGCCGAGCACAAGCTTCTTGTGCGGACGGATGCCAAGCCGGTAAAACAACCCTTGCGCTGCTTCGCCGAGGGGAAGCGGCGCACGATTGGAGAAGAAATCACCCGGCTGCTCGCAGCGGGCTACATAATGGAGGTTTTCCACCCGGACTGGTTGGCCAATCCAGTCCTGGTGCTGAAGAAGAACAACACGTGGCGAATGTCTATCGACTACACAAGCCTGAATATGGCATGCCCGAAAGACCCTTTCGCCTTGCCCCGGATAGATCAAGTGATCGACTCCACAGACGGCTGCGAACTGCTATCCTTTCTGGACGCCTATTCAGGCTACCATCAAATCAAGCTGGATCCGGTTGATCGACTGAAGACCTCCTTCATTGCACCCTTCGGGGCCTACTACTACACCGCCATGACGTTCGGTCTGAAGAACGTTGGTGCTACGTTTCAGCACTGCATGCAGCAATGCTTCCTGCCGCAGATCAGCAGGAACATCCATGTCTATGTGCATGATATCGTCATCAAGACCAAGCAGCATTTTAGTCTCCTTGAAGACTTGCGAGAGACATTCGCCAATCTGCGCGAATACAAGATCCAGCTCAACCCGGAGAAGTGCGTCTTTGGAGTTCCAGGCGGCAAGCTCTTGGGTTTCTTCATGTCCGCTCGTGGCATTGAAGCGAACCCTGAGAAGACCGGAACCATCGAGCGGATGGTGAAGCCGGCTCGAATCCTCGACATCCAGAAGTTCGCCGGCTGTCTGGAGGCCCTTAGCCGGTTCGTCAGCCGGCTGGGCGAGAAGGCGCTTCCACTCTATCAACTTATGAAGAAGATGACCTAGTTCGAGTGGAACGACCAGGCAGACGAAGCCTTCTGAGACCTCAAGCGCGTCATCTCGAGCCTGCCAATCTTGACGGCGCCGGCTGAAAGGGAGCCCATCCTCATGTACATCGTGGCAACCACTCGCGTGGTCACTGTGGTTCTGGTAGTGGAGCGCAAGGAGGAGGGCAAGGTATTGTTAGTGCAACTCCCTATCTACTACCTCAGCGAGGTCTTGTCCACCTCCAAGCAAAACTACCCCCACTATCAAAAGATGTGTTATGGTGCTTACCTTGCCGCCAAGAAGTTGAAGCAATACTTCCAGGAGCATTCCACCACTGTGGTGAGCACTGCTCTGCTTTCAGAAATCATGGGCAACCGTGATGCCACGGGCCAGATTGCCAAGTGGTCCATCTCCATGGCCGACCACGACATCCACTATGAGCCGCGCACCGCCATCACATCTCAGGTAGTGGATGATTTCCTCGTTGATTGGGCTGAAACCCAATTTATGCCACCACCTCCAAACTCCACTCATTGGCGCATGTGCTACTTCTCAAACAACAGCGCCAGAAATTGACACGTTGACGGAGATTGGGCTTGCGTTGGTTTTTCCCTTGAAGAGGAAAGGGTGATGCAGCATAGGAGCAGTAAGTATTTCCCTCAGTTTGAGAACCAAGGTATCGATCCAGAAGAAGGGTCTCGTCAAGTCCAGAGTACCTGCGCGAACACAAACAAGCTTGCACCCAACGCTTCAAAGGGGTTGTTAATCCCTTCAAGATTGTTTGCAAAGTGAGATCTGAAGGCGGAAAGTGCAACGAAGTAAAAAGTGTAAGGCTGAAAATATGGTGTGGAGTAGACCCTGGGGGCCATAGTGTTCACTAGAGGCTTCTCTCAAAATAGAAAGTATTATGGTGGGTGAACAAATTACTTTCGAGCAATTGATAGAACCGCGCAAAGTCATGACGATATCTAAGGCAATGATGATACATATAGGCATCACGTCCGAGACAAGTAGACCGATACTTTCTGCATCTACTATTATTACTCCACACATCGACCGCTATCCAGCATGCATCTAGTGTATTGAGTTCATGACGAACAGAGTAACGCTTTAAGCAAGATGACATGATGTAGAGGGATAATCTCAAACCAATGATGAAAACCCCATCTTTTTACCCTTGATGGCAACAACACGATGCGTGCCTCGCTACGCCTTCTGTCACTGGGTGAGGTCACCGCACGGTATGAACCCAAAAGCAAGCACTTCTCCCATTGCAAGAATCATAGATCTAGTTGGCCAGACAAAACCCACAACTCGAAGAGAATTACAAGGATATGAAAACATGCATAAGAGAGATCAGAAGAAACTCATATAAGATTCATAGACAATCTGATCATAAATCCACAATTCATCGGATCTCGACAAACACACCGCAAAAGAAGATTGCATCGGATAGATCTCCATGAAGATCATGGAGAACTTTGTATTGAAGATCCAAGAGAGAGAAGAAGCCATCTAGTTACTAGCTATGGACCCGTAGGTCTATGGTGAATTACTCACACATCATCGGAGAGGTCATGGTGTTGATGGAGAAGCCTTCCGTGTCCGAATCCCCCCTCCGGCAGGGCACCGACACGTGCCCCAGATGGGATCTTGCGGAGATAGAAGCTTGCGGCGGCGGAAAAGCGATTGCGATCCTCTCTTGATTTTTTGGGAATATTTGGGAATATATAGGCGCAAGATCTAGGTTAGGGGACCTCCAGGGGGCTCACAAGCCTGGATGGCGCGCCCCCTGGCCGCGGGGTGAAGGCTTGTGGGGCCCCTGGGGCTCTTCTGGCTTGGCTCCCAAGTCCTCCGATCTTCTTCCGTTCCATAAAAAGTCTTTTCGGAGATTTTCTTTCGGTTGGACTCCGTTTCAAAATCTCCTCTGAAAGGGGTCAAAAACATGGAAAAAACAGGAACTGGCACTTGGCACTGAGTTAATAAGTTAGTCCCAAAAAATAAATAAAAGGCATGCAAAACATTCAAAGTTTGACAAGATAATAGCATGAAACCATCAAAAATTATAGATACGTTGGAGACGTATCAGGATGCACTTCGACGGCTCGAAGATGCGAACTGGTCTAGGAGCCGACATCGTCTTGACATCTCCAAAAGGAGAACAACTTAAGTATGCTCTCCAGATACACCTCACCGCCTCCAACAACGTCGCCGAGTACGAAGCGCTCGCTCACGGCCTCCGGCTTGCCATAGAAATTGGCATCCGGCGGATCCTTTGCTTCGGCGACTCGGGCCTGTGGTGCAGCAAGTCTCTGGCGAATGGGACGCCAGGGATGGCAACGTGGCAAGCTACCGCTTCCTCATTCAACAGCTCAGTGGTCCTTTCAAGGGCTGCGAGTTCCATCATGTCCCCAGGGCGTACAACAAGGCGGCCGACACCTTGGCCAAAATCGGCTCCACAAGGCAGGCAATCCCAGCCGGTGTCTCCCTCGAGCAACTACACAAGCCATCCATCAAGCCGTCTCCGGAGTCGGCACCGATCTTTGTGCCGACAGATCCTTCAGTACCAACGACATCGGCTACGCCAGTTTTGCCGGCTACAGCTAGTGTGCCGGCTACACTGGCTCTGCCGACTCCAACTGCTGGGCCGGCTACAACTGCTTTGCCGGCTACAACAACAACTTCGGTCACGCCAAGCCACGAATCCTATCGGCTCGACACCCAGTGGGTGGCCGCCATGGAGGTAGACGGCGCGTCGGCTGCCACAACGACATCAGAGACAGAAGGTCTTGAGCTTGCGACTACATGAATAATTACGGGGGCTGCAGAAGCTCCTGATACTCAAGTCGAGGCGGAGTTGGCTCGTGCGTCGGCTCCTTTGTGGGCTCAACCCATATTGGCCTTCCTTCTTCGCGGTGAGCTGCCCCAAGATGAGGCGGAGGCAAGGCAGATCAAATGTCGATCAACAGCATACGCCATCATCAATCGCGAGCTGGTTCGGCGTAGCGTGACTGACGTGTTCCAACGCTGCGTCGAGTCAGAAAAGGGGCAGGAAATCCTCAAAGACATACATCGGGGTGAGTGTGGGCACCATGCCGCCTCTAGAACCGTGGTGGCCAAGGCATTGTGCCATGGATTTTACTGGTCCACGGCCCTCGAGGAGGCTGTGGACATGGTCAACAAGTGTGAAGGTTGCCAACGCTTCAGCACGCAGAGCCACACGCAAGCTTCAGCCCTCAAAACCATCCCCTTGTCATGGTCGTTCGCCCTCTGGGGGTTGGATATGGTGGGGCCATTCAAGACCGCTCTAGGCGGCATGACGCATCTCCTAGTTGTTGTTGATAAATTCACCAAGTGCATTGAGGCCAGGCCCATCAAGAAACTTGACGGCCCCACAACTGTCAGGTTCATCAAGGACATTGCAGTCCGCTACGGCGTCCCCCACAGCATCATCACCAACAACGGCACCAATTTCGCCAAGGGTGCTTTGGCACTCTACTGCTCCAAGGAGGGCATCCGGCTCGACTTGGCATCGGTGGCGCACCCACAGTCCAACGGCCAGGTGGAAAGGGAAACTGGCTGATCCTGGCAGCCATCAAACCAAGACTGGTGACGTCACTAGTCAGGTCATTTGGCTGCTAGATCAAAGAGCTATCAGCTGTGTTGTGGAGCCTCCGCACCACACCGAACCGGTCAACCGGCTTCACACCATTCTTTTTGGTATACGGGTCCGAGGCAATCATCCCCACAGATGTTGAGTTCGACTCTCCTCGGGTCACCCTATACAAAGAGAAGGAAGCGAAGGAGGCAAGAGAAGACAACGTCAATTTTCTCGAAGAGGCACGGGATCTGGCCTTTAGACGGGCGGCCACATATCAACAGAAGCTGAGATACTACCATAGCAAGAAGATCAAGCCCAGGGAGACTTGGTGCTCAGAAGAATCCAGCGAACAGTCGGCCACCACAAGCTCTCTTCCCCATGGGAGGGACCTTTCATCATCAGCAGGGCATTGCATAACAATGCGTACTATCTGATAGACGCCCAGAAACCAAGGAAGCGCAAGAGAGACGACTCCGGCCAGGAAACAGAGCATCCATGGAACGCGACATTGCTTCACCCGTTCTATTGCTAGAGTGCGAGAGAAAGAAAAAGCATGTACGTATGTATCTTCTTCCCCTTCGGGACTTTCAATGAATGCAATGGGTGCTTCAAGCCGTTGCTTGTGGCACACCTCTGTCATATTCATGGCAAGAATTATTCACTCGTTGGTGAGTCCCCTGGTCTGGCTCAACGGGCTCGGGGGCTCGCTAGCCGATCCGAACGATTTCCTTAGTTGTATGTGAGCGTATAGTGTATGCCAGGTCAAACCCTTGCCGTCTCGCACAAGCTACAGTCCGGCTCCGGGCTGTCCGGCTAACGAGACGGTGGCAACGAAGGCACGCTGCATGGAAAGCTCAATTACAAAGAAGGTTGCCGGCTTGGGTCGGTTTGATCACTTTCGATCTTATTTGCTAGCCAGCCTCTGCTGGCTCGTTTTTGAGTCTAAGAGTCTCGATGGCTTCAAAAAATCTAAGTCCGATGCTTTCAAAGGCAGAAGCCTCGTCCCAGTCATACACCGGCTCCCGGCTGTCGGCCTGGCGAGGCAGATGCTAGAGAGAACAAAGGAGTTGGATGAAAAGGATTCAAAAGGGAATCGAAAGATAAAAATGCGAGTCAGAAGCACAGTGCTTACGAATACAATGCAGAATAAGATAGCATAGATCACATTCAAAAGCATTCAAAGGCCCACGACCGAAATTCATTACAATAAAACACCCTCCAGTGGGTGGAACTGTTGGACTAACAACAAAATGCAGATAAAAACGAAAAGGGAAAGCTAAGGGGCGGCGGCTCCGTTTGTGGCCTCAACAGCAGCTCTTGAAGTGATGGTTTCGCCATCGCCAGCTACGCATGAGGTAGATGCACCTTCTCCGCCTCGAGCACCTCCGGCACCGTCCTTCACGGTCGAGTTCACGTAGGCCTCGCTCCTAGAGTCGGCGGCTTCCTCCTCAAAGGCTGCCTCGACAGAACTCGGCGTCGTAAGGTTGCCGATGGAACAGGTCCTCAGGGTCCATGTTGCCGTATGCATCACGCTCCAAGCCGAATTTGTCCCAGGTGGGGAAGGAGGCGATGCCGCTAGCTCTCACCTGTAGCTGGTCCTCCAGGGCCACCAGCTCCTCTTCCGAGCCGGCGCACTGTGCTGCGAGCTTGCCCAACTCCAGGTTTCAGTACCAAGACTTGGCCAGGCAAAGCACCAGGTATGTACGAGCGCGCGCAGCTGATGCGCGCCACACGTCCAGGCGGGAGCTACCGGCTTCAAGCCAGCGGGACAGCCGGCTCCACGCATCAAGCCACAGTGCTCTCACCATCTCGAGGCCTATGTTCTAGAGCTACTCGAGGGAGCGGGCCAGTTTGTGCAGGCGGGCCTTGGCGCCAGTGGCGTTCTCCTCCACGGACCAGCCAGCGTCGGTGTCCACCTCTTCACCAGCAGCGTGACGCTCTTCACAGCTGGTCTCCACAGCCGCTTCTACTGCTTCCCGTGTCCCAGGGAAGAACCATGGGGAGTGGGGGGGTGGTGGTATGAAGAGGAATGAGGGAAGGCGCCAACAAAAAGAAATATCAAATCAAGACAAAGGACACTTATGGTTGAAGTGGATATCGGTCTCGCGGGCCTCTTCCACGGCCTCGCGCTCCCGTGTCATGCTCTCTTGAGCCACGCGGGTGAACTCGCCTCGAAGGGCCTGGGCCGCCTCTGTCTCCTTCACCAGCTGCGCTTGCACTTGGGTCAAGGCGGCCTCCTTCTCCTTCAGGGCGGCGTCCTTACGCCCCGTCTTTCGAGATGGACCGTCTTCAGGCGCTCCATGTCGGAAGTGTGGGAGGTGTCCTTTTCCTGAAGGGTGGCGCGCAGCTGTTCCAGCTCTGCCTGGTGGGCCGCCTCGCGGTCCTTCATCTCTGTGTGGAGAAGATCCAGCTGCAGGTGGAGCTGCTTGTCCGCCTCGCGCAGGGCGTCTCGCTCCGAGATGGCAGCGTCTAGCCGGCTTTGAAGATCGCCGGTTCGGCCTTTGGCCACCTGGATCTGGGCCAGCAGTGCGTTATACGCCTGCACTTGGGCATCGTGAAGTTCCTACGAGCAATACAAACAAAACAAATAGTAAGATTCGGCCCGGCTAACTCTCAGCCGGCCTGATTCTCGGGGGCTACACCCAGTGGGTGCGCTAGCGCGCCCCCACTAAAAAAGCAACTGCAAGCATAACACAATGAGATTCGGCCCAGCCAATCCTTGGCTGGCCCGATTCTTGCGGGCTACACCCAGTGGGTGCGCTAGCGCGCCCCCATTAAAAAAGCAACTGCAAGCATATCACAATGAGATTCGGCCCGACCAATGCTTGGCCGACCCGATTCTCGGGGGCTACACCCAATGGGTGCGCTGGCGCGCCCCCACTGACGCAAGAGCAAGGAAGAAAAACCCAAATCGAAGCAAAGAAAAAGCAAAGGTTTGAAGACTTAAGGAGGTTCGGTCTTCAAGGCGATCCAGGTCGCATTTGGCCACCAGGGCTGCATGCGACACCTTCTCGCGGCTGCGGGAGAATAATGCCACCAGTGCCGGGATACCGATGAGTTCGGTGCTTGGGGCAGTGATGCGCGTTCAGCATTGGCCGCATGCCAGGTCTTCATGGGCTGGCTCCTGGCACGATCGGGCAGCGATTGGCCACGACAATGGTGTCGTCTCCGGGTGGTGGGCTCGTAGTTGGCTCCCTCGATGTTCCGGCCGGCATCGTCTCCGCAGCCGGAGGTGGATTGGCCATCTCGGGCGCCTCCATCGTCATTCCTGGCGCCTCCATGGTCATCTCCGGCACGCCGTCTACACCAGCTTCAGGCGCCTTGGGGACCACGTCAAGATCCACCGGCGTGGAGGCTGTCGGCTCGGCCCCCTGGGTGTGGTTTGGGGCCGGCTCGCTAGCTGGGTCCTCCACCCGCGCCCGCGTGGCGGGTCATCGTGGACTTCGACCGCTTCTCCTTGGAGGGCTTCTTGGTTCAGCTGGGTTGAGGTTGGCCTTTGGCCACCTTTTGAGACGCTTTCTCTCAGCGGAGGGTGGACTCATCGTCTAGCGCCTTCTTGGCAGCATCAGCACCTGCCCAGGCGGCCCGCTCGATGGCGGAGGCAGTTTCCTCCTCCACCGCTTCGGCATTCCTACCAAATACAAACTAATAAGGAGTCTATCTACGTACAAGAATCCAAAAAAGGGTAATGAAGATCTCTTACCCAGCTACGACTGGCACTGGCCTCCTGCCAGTGGCGGCTGCTTGCTTCTTGGCGCCTCCGCCTGGAGGTCCTGTTGCGGCGCGCTTGGGAGCCGGCTTGGCAGTGGCGACCCCCTTGCCCTTCTGCCAGGCCCTCTCGTCAGCGTTTCGGCGGGCTCGCGTCTGGGGAGTGCTGGAGACTTCTTCCAGATCCTCTTGGTCCTCCCCGAAGGTTGCACCGTGCAGAGAAGGCGGCGTTTCGTCATCATCCGTCCACTAAAGAAGGGAGGGCTTAAGGTGCTCACCAGGCGGTTCGGAGCCCTCCGACTCCATCGCCTCTTCCATGTCTGCTGAGGCAGAGGCCCGCGGCTCTATCACCCCCTCGTCCTCTATATCTGAGGAGCCCGACACCTCCACATCGGCGGCCGGCTGCTGAAGCTTTTGCAGACGCTCGAATATCTGGATGGCGGAGTTGGCATCCGGCTCAATTAGCGAACAACACATTCAAAATAAGTAAAGGGGATTTGGGGAGGCACTTACCACCGGAGCCGGATGGTCTCGTTCGTAGGGGGGCATTCCCCATTCCCAGTCTCCGCCCTCATCCATGTTGGCGGAGGAGATCAGGTTCACGTTCCGGGCCATCGCGCCGTCTCGAAAGTTCTTGGTGGAGAGCGTTCAGGTTGTGTCGGCCGCCCATCTGGCAGATCAGATGCGGCCGTCACTCCAGAGGCAGGACCCGGCGTGACACCATGGTGGTAAGCAGGTCACGACCCACAAGACCTCGAATCTTCATGTTGTCAAGGTGAGCGCATATTTGCTCCACCTCAACGATCGGCTTCGGAAGCGCCGCCTTCCAGTTTGTCTTCACCGTCGGAGAAGCGATGGCGAAGCGGGGCAAGTTGATGTAGTCATGGGAGGGGTCGACGTTCTTCACGTAGAAGAACCCCTTCTTCCACATCTTGATGGAGTCTTGCAGCGGCATCTGAGGGAAGACCGACGACGTCCGGTGATGCACCAGCGCCGCGTCACATGGGGTCATCAGCTTGGGGCCCGTAAGATTCGCCGCCTCGTCCTTCTCCATCGTCAGAGACTACTGTTTGAAGAAGAATAGCTTCCGCCAGATGTCCAGGCGGGGTTGGATCCCCAGGAATCCTTCGCATAGGATGACGAAGGAGGCTAACTAGAGGATGGCGTTGGGCACCAGGTGATGCGGCTGTAAGTCGAAGAAGGTGAGGAAGCGAGCGAAGAAGTCACTCGTCGGGAGGCCGAAACCACGGTAGAAGTGTTCTTCGAACACCACAACCTCGCCCTTCTCCGGGGTCGGGGCTGCTTCGGCTCCGGGAACCCGCGTCGTCACGAGGGTTGCGGGAGGCAGCATGCGGCGGTCGCGGAGCGCATCAATGTTGCCGTCGCTGATGTCACTACCCACCCAAGCCGCGGTACTTCCCCTTCTTAGGGGCACTGCTGGACATGGTGGGTGGCGGCGGAAGCTAAGATGATCCTGGAGGCGGTCAGCGGCGACGACTCGAGAGATGGCGAAGTCGGGGCCGTGCTCTTCTTTTCCCTAAGCACGTATGATGACACATGGAATGCATGCCTATATCACATTGACGAACGGGAGCTAGCCAGATATCTCTCCGTGTTATAGCTGTTGCATGATGAATATCATCCAAACAAATCACCGACCCATTGCCTACGAGTTTGTCCTACTGCTGCTGCTACTACTATTGCTACTTGCTATTGCTGTCACTACCGCTGTTCCTTGCCACTACCGTTACTCGCTACTTTGCTGTTACTACTTTGCTTGCAGATACTAATCTTTCAGGTGTGGTTGAATCTGATAAATTCAGCTGCTAATACTTGAGAGTATTCTCTCACCTCCCGTCGTGCGAATCAACAAATTTGGGTCAAATACTCTACCCTCGAAAACTGCTACAATCCCACGCGCTGGTGGGCGTCAACAACATTCTTCTAGTTTCGATTGCAGGAGAGTGCTAGAAGCATTCTTCTGGTGCCGTTGCAAGGGGAAGAACAGTTGACATCAAGCATTTTTCTTGTGTTGTTGCCGGGGAGGTATTGCTATATTCTCTGAGTCACTTGGGATTTATATCTGTTGATCACTATGAAGAATCTGAAGGATCCGAAGACCAAAGTCTTGCCCACAACTACGAGGGGAGGTAAGGAATTGCCATCTAGCTCTGCACTTGATTCACCTTCAGTTATGAGTAAGTTTGCGACATCACCTCCTGCTAGAAATCTTGATATGCCGCCTGTGCTTGACGATGCTTGTGATACTACTGCTAGAGATGCTATGCCTGATGATACTATGCTTGATACTATGCCTGATGCTATGCCTCATACTGCTAGAGATGCTATGCTTGATATTGCTTTGCCTGATGATGCTAGAGATACTATTTTGCGTGATGATGCTATGCTTGATACTGCTAGAGATACCACTTTCCTGATGTTCCACTAGGGGTATTCCTTGATGCTCATATTGCTAGAGTTATCGCCAATGCTCATGATGCTTCTGAAACTACCGATACTATTGAGATAGAACCTGCTTTTGCTCCTACTAGATCTAGCTCTCCAAGATATGAATTTCCTGATATACCTGAGGGTTACGTTATGGAGGGAGAGATAGCTGAGGACTTTCTTATGTGTAAGGATGCCTATGACGCTGAGAAATTACTTCTCAAGTGTAACATCCCAATTTTCCTAATTGGGAATGTTTTACATTGTAGCTAAGCATCTATGCATATTGATTGAAATAAATTTGGCACTTGAATTTTTTCGTCTTTTGATTTGCATTTCCATCTTTTTCCTCGCACGAGAAATGCCCGGGGAAATACTCTCTTGCACGCAAGAGAGAGAGAGCGGAGGAAAATGACCCTCCAAAGTGCGGGAAATTCCTGAAATATTGGAGCCAAGAAATCCAAAGATTATTTGCAAAAATATTTGCAAAAAGAAAATAAAGCATTTTGAGGAATTTCTGAAAAAACATTTTTTTAAGTTTTTATGTTTGCTTTGGAAAAATGTTATTCGGGTAGAGGATATTTTTCTGATTTTTTTGGTATATAATACTCTACATTAAATATTTTGGTTTATTTCCTTTTTTTCTCTTTTGATTTTCTCTTTCGGAAAAGATATAAATTAGGCAAGTCTTTTTTTAAGGAAACCGCCTGGGCGTTTTATAGCTGTGGGCCGCCACCCCCACAGCCCGGGATCCCAATCCCTTTAATTGCGGCCACCCTTCCCAACCGCAGCCCCCTCCCACCCACTACCGCCTAGGCCCCACTGGCCGACTCCCCCCTCTTCCCCGCGGTCGTCTCCCTCCTCTTTCCTAACAGAGAAACCGAGCCGAGCCCGAGCTCCATGGAACCGAGATCCTCTCGGATCCCCTCTCCCCCTTCCTTCCCCGCACCCCTCCCCGGCCTATAAAAGCCCCAGCCCCCGGCCGCACCCCGTTCCCACGCCCACCTCGCCGAGCCGCCGCCCGAGCCCGTCCCGCCACCATCGCCGGCAGCAGCCCGAGCCCCACTTCGACCGCACCTGGGGGGCAGCCACTCCGAGCTCCCTCGCTCCGCCCGACGCCTCCCCTCGCCGGAGGACCGCCGCCGCCACCTCCCCGTCCCGTCAACCACCACCGGAGCCCCTCCCCTCGCCGGCGACACCACCCCTCGCCGGAGTTGCCAGCCACTTCCACGGTAAGGTCTCCTCCTCCTGTGAGTTCCCCTGTGAGCTCTCCCCTCTTTTTCTCATCCGTTAGATTTTAGTTAGATGGTGTAGATTAGAAGTAGGATACCTGTTCGGTTTAGATCAGAAAACCGTCGGTTTTATTTTCATTTATTCATTAGCCAGTGGTTTCTGTTAGCTCACGGCCGTTTGCTCCTAACGATTGCAACAAACACCCCCGCAGCCCATCACAGCGCGACACGTATACCCCCTGTTAGTTAGCTAGTTAGTTTCTTTTTTTCTGTCTAGTTGCAAAAACAGAAAAGTTTATGTTTTGTTTTGGCCATAACTCTTGATCCCGAAGTCCAATGATATTGATTCTTGTTCCAGTAGACTCCAATTTTTCTGTAGTTTTTAAAAACATATAATTTGTCTATGTTTGAAATTTTCAAATATAAGTTAGATCAGATTTAGTTTAAACCTTGTTTTGCCTATTCCAGGAGTTTAAAAAATGATTTTTAGTTGATTCTTTTTGCTACTACTTCCTAGTGATTATATCTTACTGTGGTAGAAGTTTCAAAAAATTTAAAGTAATTTTACTGGTGTTTTTAACAGAAACAAGTTTCTGCCATAGTGACGCCTGTTGAATTCTTTTACTTAGGCTTTAGCAAATCCTTACTTGTGATGTTATTTTTTCTTGTTGCTTGATTGTAGTGCTTATGGTGTGTTTTGTGTTTGTATCGGTAGATCATCTGGAGTGCGATGCGTGTTACTTAGAAGCGCTCGATCAAGACAACTATCATCAAGGCAAGTCATTTTGATCATGTTATTTTCCTATGTTTCGATGCATGGTAGTTCACCTTTCTTTGCCCAAATTGCATGCTGCCTAGGTACTTGGAAACTTTAGTATAAGTTGTAGTATCATGTGTTAGGCACACAACAACCCCGATACTTGGCCCCGGGACGACAATTTCTTATTGCTATGCTTGAGTAGACGGATTTTCGGTTGAGTGCATAACACGAGTGATGCGAGGTTGATTAAATAATCAAGACCGGTTGAGACAAGATTTTCAAGACCTCGGACGCAATGCAACTCTGGGGGAAGGACGGTTGATCGGCTCCCTGGAGAAACCAGTGGATGCCCGGGATGCTGGGGACGGCCATGACATCCTGCAGAAAGCTTCACCCAGGCTCGAAGAGACGGACGGAGACTTCAAGACTCAAGGCTTACCTGCACAGCCACAAGTCATTATGGGCTCTGGCTTGGTTGGACAACGCGGCGACTCTGGACAGGCGGTGCTAGCAGATGTAGAAGAACGGTAGGAATGGATGGGCACCGACACGGATTCAGAGGGACCCGTTGAAAGACCATGTTTTGATCATCCGGTCTTCAAACACCCTGAAGTGCGAGGACAAACATGGAGGCGATCAAATCTTGTGGGGAACGTGTGCAAAACTCTACAGAGTGCCCAACCTAATCGATTAGCCGTGTCCACGGTCATGGACAACTTGAGCCGAAGGCATTGAAATCCCCTTGAACTCTCGACACAACTTAATAATGATGTGGGTGTTAACAACTATTCGGGTACGAGAATTGGTTGGCGGAACCATCTCGTTAACAACAAACAATGTAGTAATATTTTGCTTCCAACCCCTCTTGTTGTAGGATAAAACTGGCTTTATGCAAAACTTAGCCCCACCGGCCAAATATGCATGTAGAGATAGTTGATTATTATTTTACTCCTCCCTTTGATTACTTGCCGGCATATTCAATATGCTGACCTACACGGCTGCAACGTATCATGTTGCAGAGCACTTTTCCGACCAGGAGTGAGGCTACGATCTACGCTCAGCGACATGCCCTTGGAGTCGGATGGACTCGTCTACCTGATGCTTCCGCTAGTCTTCGTTAGATATCTCATGAGATGGCCTTCAGCCACTTTATTGTAATCCTTTATTGTAATAAAGTACTCTTTATGAGATTTCGTTTAATAAAGCTGTATGATTGAACTCTTGAATATATACATTATGTACTGAGTGTGTACCAGCATGATCTTGGGATGGTACGGAAACACCAGAGGCTTGACTCGTCTTGAGTCGGGTCGCTACATGAAGTGGAAGGAAAAATCTCGGGAAGCTAAGATGAAATATGACCCGAAGTTTGCCACTTCACCTATCTTTATCACCGATAATGATTATGAATTCTCTGTCGACCCTGAGATAATCTCTCTAGTTTAATCTGAGACGGTCGTAGCCCATCTTGCCAAACTACACGATATAGCCACCCTTTTCACTAATGAGGAGAAGATCCGCCATTACTATATCCTTAAGCTGTTTCCTTTCTCTCTAAAGGATGATGCTAAAGTCTGGTTCACCTCTCTTGCTCCTGGATGTGTGCGTAGTCCCCAGGAGATGGTCTATTACTTCTGTGAGAAATATTTCCCTGCCCATAAGAAGCAAGCTGCCTTGCAGGAAATATACAACTTTGCTCAACTCCAAGAAGAGAGTCTTCCACAAGCTTGGGGGAGGCTCGTCCAGCTACAAAATGCTTTGCCTGATCACCCTCTTAAGAAGAACGAGATACTTGATATCCTCTATAACGGACTTACCGATGCCTCTAGAGACCACCTAGATAGTTGTGCCGGTTGTGTTTTTAGGGAACGAACTGTAGAACAAGTTGAGACTCTACTGAATAACATCTTGATCAACGATAATGCTTGGATATTCCCGAACCACCTCCTAAGCCAACTCCTAAGAAAAGAGGTATTCTATTCCTCAGTCCCGAAGATATGCAAGAAGCCAAGAAATCTATGCAAGAGAAAGGCATTAGATCTGAAGATGTCAAAAATCTACCACCTATCGAAGAGATCCATGGTCTCGATAACCCGATACAGGTAGTACAAGTGAATTCTCTGTGTAGGTTTGATGAGAGTGATATTCCCTTTGATAAGTCTTCGTTCAGAGACTTTGTCTCGAGTATAACTGTTGGAGAAACCAGAGATACCACGCAAGCCACCATAGGAAGCATCCATTTCCCTTCCTTGCACTACCTTGCCCTCTTCATAGGTAGGTGCATTAACGGTAAGGGTGCACATTGTCACCTATGCGCTTCCGACCTTAGTATCCTTAAGAGCGCAGTAACAGGTGACACGAGCTTCAATATGGGAGCTCTAATAGCAAGGAGGCTGAATAAAAATGCCAGTGAGGGGGATTTATTTGGTGGAGATTATGCTACATGCTCAGCAAATTTTCATGGAGTATCCATCCGTCCAGAAGACCCTCCTCTCCGTACAGCCTACCTTGATCGTGTCGCTCTAACACACTACCAGTTCCTTGAGAGAGATCATGGATCCCTCCTATACCGCTTGATATTTAACCGGCTGCGTGTTTTCCATATTACCCTTTTTAAACACTGCAGGGGCTGTTATAGATTGCAACAAAGGCAATGTCACTTTCCATGTCAACGGTAATGAGCACACCGTGCACTTTCCGAAGAAACGATATCAAGTACATTGCATCAATGCTATCGAAAAGACTTCATCGATTCTTATTGGGAGCTTTGAATGCCCTATTCCTCGTGTCAAGATGAAGTATGATTTGCTTGTTGGGGAGATACATATCCCCATTGAGGTGACTTAGTGGCTATTCGAAAATTCTCCGTTCTCTCTTGCGATTCGAGAAGGTTTTGTCATAAGGACTTGATCAACCCCATTGACATATTTCTTTCGATGACCATGAAATGGGTGAATCAAAGAGTCACATACCTCTGTTTTGTGCTTTCATTTTCTCTTGCTTAGAAGAAAAAAGATAGAATTAGTTTAGTTTTTCCCTGTTTTCTGTTTTAGCGTCCCGGAGAAAAATACCTCGAAAATAAAAGTTCTCCGATGGTCCTGAAAATTTAGTATGATTTTTTATGGAATTTTTGAAAATTTCTGGGCCTGAGAGCTGGCCTGGGGGCCAGACCAGTGGGCCACAAGCCCTGCCACCGCCACCTACCACCATGGTGGCGGAGTGCAAGCTTGTGGGGCCCACAGGCACCCCCTCCACTCATTCCAGCTCCCAGCCTCTTCTTCCACGTCCAGAAAAAATTGTTTCGCAGCTCAAACCCGTGTTCTTGCTCATTTGGCACCTGATTTTCGATCTCCTTGCTCAAAGCACCATTCTCCGAACCGTTTTGGGGAAATTACTCCTTGGTAAGTGACTCCTCCATTGGTCCAATTAGTTTTTGCTCTAGTGCTTTATCCTTCGCGTATTCTTGCTACCTTGGTGACCCTGTTCTTGAGTTAGAAATGTTGATTTTAGCTGGTCCCAAGTAGTTTTAGCGCGTGATACGGTCTCTAGGCACTAGTAGGAGTAGTTTCTACAAGGTGTGGTGGATCTTCATTCACTTTTCTCTTAAACTTCAAAAATTTCAGCAAAAGGAAATTATGTTCAGGAGAAAGTTTCATGGTGGTTCCTCAAGTAAGAAGGGTCCTCGTCTCTCTTTTCGGGAGCCCGAACCTTTTCAACTAAGGGACGCACCGGTACAACCATGTGAATGGCCTTCCGATGAGTTCATGATCGAAGCAGGTTTCAAGGATGAGTTTAATACACTTGTCCGCAATGCCGGGTTAGAAGATTTCCTCTCAGATAAATGTGAACAGTATGCTATGCTCACTGCCTCTTTCGTGCGTAGATTTAAATTTTCAGTTGGCCGTGACTCATCCATACTGTTTGATCTGTACGATAAATCCTATACCATGGATTTGAAGGATTTCAATAGGATTTGCAAGATACCCGATGGGGGTAGTATTAATGATCCTTCTAAGTCTTCGGTCAGAGACTTTGTCTCCAGTATAACTGTTGGAGAAACCAGAGATATCACGCAAGCCACCATAGGAAGCATCCATTTCCCTGCCTTGCACTACCTTGCCCTCTTCATAGGTAGGTGCATTAACGGTAAGGGTGCACATTGTCACCTATGCGCTTCCGACCTTAGTACCCTTAAGAGCGCAGTAACAGGTGACAGGAGCTTCAATATGAGAGCTTTAATAGCAAGGAGGCTGAATAAAAATGTCAGTGAGGGGGATTTCTTTGGTGGAGTTTATGCTACACGCTTAGCAAATTTTCTTGGAGTATCCATCCGTCCAGAAGACCCTCCTCTCCGTACAGCCTACCTTGATCGTGTCGCTCTAACACGCTAGCAGTTCCTTGAGAGAGATCATGGATCCCTCCTATACCTCTTGATATTTAACCGGCAGCGTGTTTTCCATATTACCCTTCCTGCTCCTGCTTTCTTTGACTTTCAGGTAAAACGAAGATACTACATTACCATAGGAGAAGCAGAGGAGTATGAGAGGGAAGCGACTGCTGCTCGACTTCGTGAGGCAGCTATTCAGGCAGTGGCTGCAGCACTCCCGTATAACACCCATTATGATTTTGGGTTTCGCCAGGACCATCCTTGGGAGAAGACCGAGCTAAGCCAAAAGCCTAAGCTTGGGGGAGTACGTGTTCTCACCGACTTTACATTCATGCTTATGCTTTCACCTTGTTAGCCGGTGATTACACTTTGCCACTGTATTATCCATGCTAGTTTATTTTCGTTTTCTTGTTTTCTTGTTTTGTGTCCTTTTGAGAAAACCCAAAAAGATTTTTCTTTCTTCTTTTGCTTGTTGGGAGTTTTCCCATGTAAATAGTTTTCTTTTTCTTTGGGTCAAGGTAGAAAATATTGGTTACAATGTTTATTTGTTCTTGCATGCTTACCTGTTTAGCTTTCAACGAGCCATATTACTTTGTCTTCTCCTTTTTGTTTGCATGCAGATCCAGTTTAGTCCAATGCGCTTATTATTGTTCACATCGTTCGATCGTGCAAATGAAAGGCAACAATGATGATATATGATGAAGTGACTGAGACTGAAAAGCTGGTATGAACTCTCTATATATATTTTTTGTAAATATGACTAGCTTGCCGACCCAGATTTAGCTTTGTTGTGAGAGAACCATGTTTGCAATGTCAACTTAGAGATCATAGTTTCTGATGCCATGCTTATTTAGCTGAGAGCTTATAATGGTTTGTCTTGAATGCCAACATAGATTTTGAGATGACTATGATGTAGTATGATAGGATGGTATTCTCCTTTGAATGTTTCAAGTGGCTTGACTTGGCGCATGTTCATGCATGTAGTTGAAATAAAATCAACATAGCCTCTATGATGTTCGTGTTCATGGTGATTTATATCTTGTTCATGCTTGCATTCAATGTTAGTCAAACTCACTGCATCTTGATGACTGTTGTCGCTCTCTAGTTGGTCGCTTCCCAGTCTTTTGCTAGCCTTCACTTGTACTAAGCGGAATACTGCTTGTGCATCCACTTCCATAAACCCAAAAGTTATTCCATGAGAGTCCACCATACCTACCTATTTGCGGTATCTACATGCCGTTCCAAGTAAATTTGCATGTGCCACTCTCTAAACCTTCAAGAAATAATCTGTTTTGCATGCCCGAACCGCTCATGTGGTGACAGGGGGCTATTGGTATCTTCCATGCTAGGAGTGTTATCCTCGACATGTGTTTGTTCACTGTCATTCACGAGAAAGGGGCCGGTAATTGGAATGCCCAATTCCACGCTTAAATCGAAAACATAACTGTAAAACAAGACTACCCCCGGATTGATGTTAGTATGGACGGTACCCGAGGATTCGGCTAGCCGTGGAGTGTGATTGATTGGTGGTGGGGGAGTTAAAACTTTACTTTTCTGTTTGGGAACCGCCTATAGCATGAGTAGCATGGAAGATATTGAGAACTCTTGGTCATTGCGTTGACAATGAAAGCATGCCACCCAAAATTATTATCTCTGTTTTCAAAGCTTGAGCTCTGGCACCTCTGCAAATCAATGCTTCCCTCTGCGAAGGGCCTGTCTATTTATTTTCCTGTTGAGTCATCCTCCTCTTATATAAGCACCAATTAGAGAGCACCTCTGTCATTTTTATGCTTTGCTTTTGATTGATATTGAGTATGACTATGACTGGATCTTCGTTGCTATGAATTACAATGTTTAGTCAGCCCTTGATCTTTGAAAGTGCTCTGCATTTATATTTCGTGGTCTCAAAAAGAGCTAGCGAGATACCACCTATTCATATGGCTTCATGCTTGTTTTGATTGAAGTGTTGGTATTTGAAACTCATTATTATTTGCTCGTTAGCTGATTATGCCATTGATATTAGTTTACCGTGAGACCTTTGTGTCACTTGCTTATGTGGTTAACTTGTGATCTTGCTGAAATTCTGGTTATGAGTTAGACATAGTTGCAACAACAAGATCAAACAAAGTTTTTCAAAGTTTTTCTTTCTCTCTCAGTTTGTCAACTGAGTTGCTTGAGGACAAGCAAGGTTTTAAGCTTGGGGGAGTTGATACGTCTCCATCGTATCTACTTTTCCAAACTCTTTTGCCTTTGTTTTGGACTCTAATTTGCATGATTTGAATGGAACTAACCTGGACTGACGCTGTTTTCAGCAGAATTGCCTTGGTGTTATTTTTGTGCACAAATCAAAGTTCTCCAAACGTCCTGAAAATTTACGGGGAGCAGTTTTGGAAAATAAGAAAAATATTTGCGCCAAGTTCCACCTGAGGGGGTGGGCCAGTGGGCCCCAAGCCCTGGCTCCGCCACCACCCCCCTGGTGGCGGTGGGCAGGCTTGTGGGGCCCACACAGCTCTGTCGCCCCCAACCTCAGGTCTATAAGGTCACTTTTGCCCTAGAAAAAATAAAAAGAGAAGTTTTCGTCGCGTTTGCAATACGGAGCCGCCGCCACCACCTGTTCTTCATCTAGAGGGCAGATCTGGAGTCCGTCTTGGGCTCCGGAGAGGGGAAATCGTTGCCATCGTCATCATCAACCTTCCTCCCTCTCCAATTCCATGAAGCTCTTCATAGTTCGTGAGTAATCTATTCGTAGTCTCGCTGGGTGGTGATGAGTAGGATGAGATCTATCATGTAATCGAGTTAGTTTTGATGGGGATTGATCCCTAGTATCCACTATGTTCTGAGATTGATGTTGCTACTACTTTGCCATGCTTAATGCTTGTCACTAGGGCCTGAGTGCCATGATTTCAGATCTGAAATTATTATGTTGTCACCAATATATGTGTGTTTTAGATCCGATCTTGCAAGTTGTAGTTACCTACTATGTGTTATGATCCGGCAACCTCGGAGTGACAATAACCGGAACCACTCCCGATGATGACCATAGTTTGAGGAGTTCATGTGTTCACCAAGTGCTAATGCGTTGGTCCAATTCTTTATTAAAAGGAGAACCTTAATATCCCATAGTTTCCTTTTGGACCCCGCTGCCACGGGAGGGATGGACAATAGATGTCATGCAAGTTCTTTTCCCTAAGCACGTATGACGACACACGGAATGCGTGCCTACATCACATTAACGAACGGGAGCTAGCCACATATCTCTCCGTTTTATAGTTGTTGCATGATGAATATCATCCAAACAAATCACCGACCCATTGCCTACGAGTTTGTCCTACTGCTGCTGCTACTACTGTTGCTACTTGCTACTGCTGTCACTACCGCTGTTCCTTGCCACTACCGTTACTCGCTACTTTGTTGTTACTACTTTGCTTGCAGATACTAATCTTTCAGGTGTGCTTGAATCTGATAAATTCAGCTGCTAATACTTGAGAGTATTCTCTCACCTCCCGTCGTGTGAATCAACAATATTGGGTCGAATACTCTACCCTCAAAAATTGCTACGATCCCACGCGCTGGTGGGCGTCAACAACATTCTTCTAGTTTCGATTGCCGGAGAGTGCTAGCAGCATTCTTCTGGTGCCGTTGCAAGGGGAAGAACAGTTGACATCAGGGATTTGTCTACTTTGTGTGTTCTTGCCATTGCATTAGTTGCATAGCTTTGAGTTCTCCACGGTAATACGTGGAAGTGGGAAAGTTTGAGAAGCTTATTATCCTTGAATAATTGGTACCCTATAAATTGTTCTTCGTGGATGCTTTGGGGTCCTAGAAGCCTGGTGGTGCCTCAGAGCTCAATCATTGTGGTCTAAATCTCCGGGCAAGCTTCCGGGTCTCCAATTAGGCTGTAGAGATTGCCTCGAGCATTTGACATTACCTCAAAGTCATATTCCATTGGGGTGAGGCTTCGTGGTGTCGTTGGGAGCCTCCAATTAAGTTGTGGAGATTGCCCAAACCTTGTTTGTACGGGTTCGGTGACTACCCTCAAGGGTCCCTTAGTGGAATCACGACATCATGCATTGTGCAAGGGCATGAGGAGATTACGGTGGCCTTAGTGGCAGATTCCTTCCCCCTTATAAAAGGGGTCTTCTTCCCCAAAGGTCCCTATCCATTGAGCTCGTGTTCTTCCCCCATTGTTGACCTTAGAGCTTGCTAAACCTCAATCCCTTCAATGATTCTTGCTAGATATTGAGGGAAAATAGAGAGGAGATCTAGATCCACATCTCCACCAATCACTTTCTCCTCTATGCTAGGGGACCCCTTGGATCTTGATCTCGGAGTTCTTTGTGAGCTCCTTGTTCTTCCTCTCATATTCCTCCATAGCTTTTGTTGTTGTGGCGAGATTTGAGTGTGAGGGACTTGTCCACTTCGTGTGTTCTCACCATTGCGTTCGTTTCATCGATTTGAGTTCTCCACGGTAATATGTGCAAGTGAGAAAAGTTTGAGACGCTTATTACCCCCGAGTGCTTGGTACCCTAGATATTGTTCTGCATGGATGCTTTGACGTCCTAGAAGCTTGGTGGTGCATCGGAGCTCAATCATTGTGGTGGAAAGCTTCGGGCAAGCTTAGGGTTCTCCAATTAGGTTGTGGAGATTGCTCCGAGCATTTGAGGTTACCTATAAGCCTTATTCCTTTGTGGCAAAACTTCGTGGTGTCGTTGGGAGCCTCCAATTAAGTTGTAGAGATTGCCCCAACATTGTTTGTACGGGTTCGGTGACCGCCCTCAAGGGTCCTTTAGTGGAATCATGACATCTTGCATTATGCGAGGGCATGAGGAGATTATGGTGGCCTTAGTGGCAGATTCCTTCCCCCCTTATAAAAGGTGTATTCTTCCCCAAAGGTCCCTATCCGTTGAGCTTGTGTTCTTCCTCCATTGTTAACCTTCTTAGTGCTTCTAACCCTTAATCCCTCCAATGATTCCTGCTAGTTCTTGTGGTAAAAGGGAGAGGAGACCTAGATCCACATCTCCACCAATCACTTTCTCCTCTATGTGAGGGGAACCCCCTCAATCTTGATCTTGGAGATCTTTGTAAGCTCCTTGTTCTTAATCACATATTCCTCCATATCTTTTGTTGTTGTGGAGGGATTTGAGTGTGAGGGACTTGTCCACTTCATGTGTTCTTGCCATTGCATTAGTTGCATCGTTTTGAGTTCTCCACGGTAATACGTGGAAGTGAGAAAAGTTTGAGAAGCATATTATCCTTGAATAATTGGTACCCTATAAATTGTTCTTCGCGGATGCTTTGGGTTCCTAGAAGCCTGGTGGTGCCTCAGAGCTCAATCATTATGGTGTAAAGCTCCGGGCAAGCTTCGGGGTCTCCAATTAGGCTGTGGAGATTTCCTTGAGCATTTTACGTTACCTCGTAGCCATATTCCATTGGGGTGAGGCTTCGTGGTGTCGTTGGGAGCCTCCAATTAAGTTGTGGAGATTTCCCCAAACTTGTCTATACGGGTTCGGTGACCACCTTCAAGGGTCCCTTAGTGGAATCACGACATCTTGCATTGTGCGAGGGCATGAGGAGATTACGGTGGCCTTAGTGGCATATTCCTTCCCCCTTATAAAAGGGGTATTCTTCCCCAAAGGTCCCTATCCGTTGAGCTCGTGTTCTTCCCGCATTGTTGACCTTCTTAGAGCTTGCTAACCCACAATCCCTTCAATGATTCTTGCTAGATATTGAGGGAAAATAGAGAGGAGACCTAGATCCACATCTCCACCAATCACTTTCTCCTCTATGTCTGGGGAACCCCTTGGATCTTGATCTTGGAGTTCTTTGTGAGATCCTTGTTCTTCCTCTCATATTCCTCCATAGATTTTGCTGTTGTCGAGGGATTTTAGTGTGAGGGACTTGTCCACTTCGTGTGTTCTTGACATTGCATTAGTTGCATCGGTTTGAGTTCTCCATGATAATACGTGGAACTAAGAAAAGTTTGAGAAGCTTGTTACCCTTGAGTACTTAGTACCTTAGAGATTTTTCTTCGTGGATGCTTTGTTGTCCTAGAAGCTTGGTGGTGCCTTGGAACTCAATCATTGTGGTGTAAAGCTTTGGGCAAGCTTCGGGGTCTCCAATTAAACCGTGGAGATTCCCCGAGCATTTGGGGTCACCTCGAAGGCATATTCCATTGTGGTGAACCTTCGTGCTGTCGTTGGGAGCCTTTAAATAAGTTGTGGAGATTTCCCCAACCTTGTTTGTATGGGTTCGGTGACCGCCCTCAAGTGTCCTTTAGTGGAATCACGAAATCTCGCATTTTGCGAGGGCATGAGGATATTACGGTGGCCTTAGTGGCAGATCCCCCCCCTTATAAAACGAGTCTTCTTACCCAAAGGTCCCTACGCGTTGAGCTAGTGTTCTTCCCTCGTTGTTGACCTTCTTAGAGCTTGATAACCCTCAATCCCTCCAATGATTCTTACTAGTTCTTGAGGGAAAACAGAGAGGTCATCTAGATCCACATCTCCACCAATCACTTTCTCCTCTATGTGAGGGAACCCCTTGGATCCTGATCTTGGAGTTCTTTGTGAGCTCCTTGTTCTTCCTCTCATATTCCCCCATAGATTTTGTTGTTGTTGAGGGATTTGAGTGTGATGGACTTGACCACTTCGTGTGTTCTTTCCATTGCATTAGTTGCATCGGTTTGAGTTCTCCACCGCAATACGTATAAGTGAGAAAAGTTTCACAAGCTTATTACCGTTGGGTGCTTGGTACCCTAGAGATTGTTCTTCACGGATTCTTTGGCGTCCTAGAAGTTTGGTGATGCCTCGGAGCTCAATCATTGTGGTTTAAAGCTCCGGGCAAGCTTCGGGGTCTCCAAATAGGTTGTGGAGATTGCCCCAAGCATTTCAGGTCACCTCGTAGCCATATTCCATTGTGGTGAAGCTTCGTGGTGTCGTTGGGAGCCTCCAATTAAGTTGTGAAGATTTCCCCAATCTTGTTTGTACGGGTTCGGTGACCGCCCTCAAGGGTCCCTTAGTGGAATCACGGGATCTTCCATTGTGCAAGGGCATGAGATGATTACAGTGGCCTTAGTGGTAGATACCTTCCCCCTTATAAAAGGGTTCTTCTTCCCCAAAGGTCCCTATCCGTTGAGCTCTTGTTCTTCCCCAATTATTGAATTTCTTAGATCTTGCTAACCCTCAATCGCTCCAATGATTCTTGCTAGTTCTTGAGGGAAAAGAGAGAGGAGATCTAGATTCTCATATCCACCAATCACTTTCTCCTCTACATGCGGGGAACCACTTGGAACTTGATCTTGGAGTTCTTTGTGAGCTCCTTTTCTTCCTCTCATATATCTCCATAGGTTTTGTTGTTTTGGAGGTATTTGAGTGTGAGGGACTTGTCCATTTCCTCTGCTCTTGCCATTGCATTAGTTGCATCGGTTTGAGTTCTCCATGTTAATACTTGGAAGTGAGAAATGTTTCAGAAGCTTATTACCCTTGAGTGCTTGGTACCCAAGAGATTGTACTTCGTGGGTGCTTTGGCTTCCTAGAAGCTTGGTGGTGCCTCGGAGCTCAATCATTGTGGTATAAAGCTCCGGGCAAGCTTCCGGGTCTCCAATTAGGTTGTGGAGATTTCCCCGAGCATTTGAGGTCACCTCGAAGCCATATTCCATTGTGGTGAAGCTTCGTGTTGTCCCTGGGAGCCTCCAATTAAGTTGCGGAGATTGCCCCAACCTTGTTTTTACAGGTTCGGTTACCGCCATCATGGGTCCCTAATGGAATCACGGTATCTTGCGTTGTGCGAGAGCGTGAGGATATTACAATGGCCTTAGTGTCAGATCCCCCCCCCCCTTATAAAAGGGGTCTTCTTCCCCAAATGTCCCTATCGGTTGAGCTCGTGTTCTTCCCCCATTGTTCACCTTCTCAGAGCTTGCTAACCGTCAATCCCTCCAACGATACTTGTTAGTTCTTGAGGAAAAAGAGAGAGGAGATCTAGATCCACATGTCCACCGATAACTTTCTCTTCTATGTGAGGGGAACCCCTTGGATCTTGACTTTGGAGTTCTTTGTGAGCTTCTTGTTCATCCTCTCATATTCCTGCATAGATTTTGTTGTTGTGGAGGGAATTTAGTGTAAGAGACTTGTCCACTTCGTGTGTTTGAGTTCTCCACGGTAATACATGGAAATGAGAAAAGTTTGAGAAGCTTATTACCCTTGGGTGCTTGGTACCCTAGAGATTGTTCTTCGTGGCTGCTTTGGCATCCTAGAAGCTTGGTGGTGCCTCGGAGCTCAATCATTGTGGTGTAAAGCTCCGGACAAGGTTCGTGGTCTCCAATTAGGTCGTGGAGATTACCCTGAGCTTTGGAGGTTACCTTGAAGCCATATTCCATTGCGGTGAAGCTTCATGGTGTCGTTGGGAGCCTCCAATTAAATTGTGGAGATTGCCCCAACCTTGTTTTTACGGGTTCGGTGACCGCACTCAAGGCCCCTTAGTGTAATCACGACATCTGGCATTGTGCGAGGACTTGAGGAGATTACGGTGGCCTTTGTGGAAGATTGCTTCCCACCTTATAAAAGGGGTCTTCATCCCCAAAGGTCCCTATCCGTTTAGCTCGTATTCTTCCCCCACTATTGGCCTTCTTAGAGTTTACTAATCCTCAATCCCTCCAATGATTCTTGCTAGTTCTTGAGGGAAAAGAAAGAGGAGATCTAGATCCACATATCCACTAATCACTTTCACCTCTATGTGAGGGGAACCCATTGGATCTTGATCTTGGAGTTCTTTGTGAGCTCCTTGTTCTTCCTCTCATATTCCTCCATAGCTTTTGTTGTTCTGGATGGATCTGAGTGTGAGGGATTTGTCCACTTCGTGTGTCCTTGCCATTGCATTAGTTGCATCGGGTTGAGTTCTCCACGGTAATATCTAGAAGTGAGAAAAATTTGAGAAGCTTATTACCCTTGAGTGCTTGGTACCCTAGAGATTGTTCTTCATGGATGCTTTGGCGTCTTAGAAACTTGGTATTGCCTCATAGCTCAATCATTGTGGTGTAATGTTTCGGGCAAGCTTCGGGGTCTCCAATTAGGTTGTGGAGATTGCCCCGAGCATTTGAGGTTACCTCGAGGCTATATTTCATTGTGGTGAAGCTTCGTGATGTCGTTGGGAGCCTCCAATTAAGTTATGGAGATTGTCCCAACCTTGTTTGTACGGGTTCGGTGACCGCCCTCAAGGGTCCCTTAGTGGAATCATGTCATGTTGCATTGTGCAAGGGCGTGAGAATATTATGGTGGCCTTAGTGGCATATTCCTTCCCCCCTTATAAAAGGGGTCTTCTTCCTCAAAGGTCCCTATCCGTTGATCTCATGTTCTTTCCCCATTGTTGACCTTCTTAGAGCTTCCTAACCCTTAATCCCTCCAGTGATTCTTGCTAGTTCTTGAGGCAAAAGAGAGAGGAGATCTAGATCCACATCTCCACCAATAACTTTCTCCTCTATATGAGGGGAACCCCTTGGATCTTGACCTTGGAGTTCTTTGTGAGCTCCTTGTTCTTCCTCTCATATTCCTCATAGATTTTGTTGTTGTGGAGGGATTTGAGTGTGAGAGACTTGTCCATTTCATGTGTTCTTGCCATTGCATTAGTTGCATCAGTTTGAGTTCTCCATGGTAATACATGGAAGTCAAAAAAGTTTGAGAAGCTTATTACCCTTGCGTGCTTGGTACCCTAGAGATTGTTCTTCGTAGATGCTTTAGCGTCCTAGGAGCTTGGTGGTGCCTCAGAGCTCAATCATTGTGGTTTAAAGTTCCGGGCAAGCTTTAGGGTCTCCGATTAGGCTGTTGAGATTACTCGAGCATTTGAGATCACCTCGAAGCCATATTCTATTGTGGTGAAGCTTCGTGGTTCATTTGGAGCCTCCAATTAAGTTGTGGATATTACCCCAACCTTGTTTGTATCTCGTTCGGTGACCACCCTCAAGGGTTCATTAGTGGAATCACGACATCTTGCATTGTGCAAGGGCATGAGGAGATTATGGTGGCCTTAGTTGAAGATTCCTTCCCCCCTTATAAAAGGGGTCTTCTTCCCCAAAGGTCCTATCCATTGAGCTTGTGTTCTTCCCCCATTGTTGACCTTCTTAGAGCTTTCTAACCCTCAATACCCCCAATGGTTCTTGCTAGTTTTTCAGGGAAAAGAGACAGGAGATCTAGATCCACATCTCCACCAATCACTTTCTCCTCTATGAGAGGGGAACCCCTTCGATCTTGATCTTGGAGTTCTTTGTGACCTCCTTCTTCTTCCTCTCACATTCATCGATAGCTTTTTTTGTTGTGGAGGGATTTGAGTGTGAGGGACTTTTTCACTTCGTGTGTTCTTGCCACTACATTAGTTGCATCAATTTGAGTTCTCCACGGTAATACGTGGAAGTGAGAAAAGTTTGAGAAGCTTATTACCCGTGAGTGCTTGGTACCCTAGAGATTGTTCTTTGTGGATGCTTTGGCATCCTAGAAGCTTGGTGGTTCCACTAAGCTCAATTATTGTGGTGTAAAGATTCGGGCAAGCTTCGAGGTCTCCAATTAGATTGTGGAGATTGCCTCGAGCATTTGATGTTACCTCGAAGCCATATTCCATTGTGGTGAAGCTTCGTGGTGTCGTTGGGTATGGACATTGCCTCAACCTTGGTTGTACGGGTTTAGTGACCGACCTCAAGGGTCCCTTACTGGAATCACGTCATCTTGCATTGTGACAGGGCGTGAGGAGATTACGGTGGCCTTAGTGGCAGATTCCTTCCCCACTTATAAAAAGGGATCTTCTTACCAAAAGGTCCCTATCCGTTTGAGTTCTCCACGATAATACGTGGAAGCAAGAAAAGTTTAGAAGATTATTACCCTTGAGTGCTTGGTACCCTAGCGATTGTTCTTTATGGATGCTTTGGTGTCCTACGTGGAAGTGAGAAAAGTTTAGAAGCATATTACCCTTCAGTGCTTTGTAAACTAGAGATTGTTGTTCATGGATGCTTTGGCGTCCTAGAAGCTTGGTGGTGCCTCGGAGCTCAATCATTGTGGTGTAAAGGTCCGGGCAAGCTTCGGGGTCTCTAATTAGGTTGTGGAGATTGCCCCGAGCATTTGAGGTTACCTCGAAGCCATATTCCATTGTGGTGAAGCTTTGTGGTGTCATTGGGAGCCTACAATTAAGTTATGGAGATTGCCCCAACCTTGTTTCTAAGGATTCGGTGACCGCCATCAAGGGCCCCTTAGTGGAATCACGACATCTTGCATTGTGCGAGAGCGTGAGGAGATTACACTGGCCTTAGTGGCAGATTCCTTCCCCCCTTATAAAAGGGGTCTTCTTCCCCAAACGTCCCTATCCGTTGAGCTCGTGTTCTTCTCCCATTGATGACCTTCTTAGAGCTTGCTAACCGTCAATCCCTCCAATGATTCTTGTTAGTTCTTGAGGGAAAAGAGAGAGGAGATCTAGATCCACATCTTAACTAATCACTTTCTCCTCTATGTGAGGGAACCCTTTGGATCTTGAGCTTGGAGTTCTATGTGAGCTCCTTGTTCTTCCTCTCATATTCCTCCGTAGCTTTTGTAGTTATGGAGGGATTTGAGTGTGAGGGACTTAACCACTTCGTGTGTTCTTGACATTGCATTAGTTGCATCGGTTTGAGTTCTCCATGGTGATACGTGGAAGTGAAGTTTGAGAAGCTTGTTACCCTTGGGTACTTGGTACCCTAGAAATTGTTCTTTGTGGATGCTTTGGAGTCCTAGAAGCTTGGTAGTGCCTAATACGTCTCCAACATATCTATAATTTTTGATGGTTCCATGCTATTATCTTGTCAAAGTTTCGATGTTTTGTATGCCTTTTATATCTTTTTTGGGACTAACTTATTAACTCAGTGCCAAGTTCCAGTTCCTGTTTTTTCCGTGTTTTTGACCCTTTTCAGAGGAGAATATTAAACGGAGTCCAAATGGAATAAAACCTCCGAAAAGATTTTTTTTCCGGAACAAAAGATACGCAGGGGCCATGAGAACCAAGGCAGAGGCCACCAGGGGAGGCCACAAGCCCCCTAGGCGCGGCGAGGTGGCCGCGCCTAGCCGGCTTGTGGGCCCCCTGTGGCTCGTCTGCCCTACTTCTTCCGCCTATAAATCCCCGACAAATCCAAAACCACGGGAGAGATCCACGAAAATATTTTTCCGCCGCCGCAAGCTTCTGTCTCCGCAAGATCCCATCTGGGGCACGTTCCGGTGCCGTGTCGGAGGGGGGATTCGGATACGGAGGGATTCTTCATCAACACCATTGCCTCTCCGATGATGTGTGAGTAGTTCACCATAGACCTTCTGGTCCATAGCTAGTAGCTAGATGGCTCCTTCTCTCTCTTGGATCTTCAATACAAAGTTCTCCATGATCTTCATGGATATCTATCCAATGTAATCTTCTTTTGCGGTGTCTTTGTCGAGATCCGATGAATTGTGGATTTATGATCAGATTATCTATGAATCTTATTTGAGTTTCTTCTGATCTCTTATATGCATGATTTCATAACCTTGTAATTCTCTTCGAGTTGTGGGTTTTGTTTGGCCAACTTGATCTATGATTCTTGCAATGGGAGAAGTGCTTGGTTTTGGGTTCATACCGTGCGGTGACCTCATCCAGTGACAAAAGGGGTAGCGAGCCACGCATCGTGTTGTTTCCATCAAGGGTTAAAAGATGGGGTTTATATCTATTGCATGAATTTTCCCTCTACATCATGTCATCTTGATTAAGGCGTTACTCTGTTCGTCATGAACTCAATACACTAGATGCATGTTGGATAGCGGTCGATGTGTGGAGTAATAGTAGTAGATGTAGACAGTATTGGTCTACTTGTCTCGGACGTGATGCTTATATGTATGATCATTGCCTTAGATATCATCATGACTTTGCGCGGTTCTATCAATTGCTCGACAGTAATTTGTTCACCCACCGTAATATTTGCTATCTTGAGAGAAGCCTCTAGTGAAAACTATGGCCCCCGGGTCTACTTCACATCATATTTTCAGCCTTACACTTTTACTTCGTTGCACTTTCCGCCTTCAGATCTCACCTTGCAATCAATCGTGAAGGGATTGACAACCCCTTTGTAGCGTTGGGTGCAAGTTTGCTGTTTTTGCGCACGTACTTTGGAAACTTGGCTTGATACTCCTACTGGATTGATACCTTGGTTCTCAAAACTGAGGGAAATACTTACTGCTACTGTGCTGCATCACCCTTACCTTTTCAAGGGAAAAACCAACGCAAGCTCAAGAGGTAGCAAGAAGAATTTATGGCGCCGTTGTCGGGGAGGATCAAGTCAAGAATAGTCTCACGTCAACGTGTCAATTTCTGGCACCGGGGACTATTCTAAGTGAAGCTTATCCAAGTAAGTGTCGCAAACTCATCTCCTGCATTTACTTTTTTGCCTCTCGTTTTCCTCTCCCCCACTTCTAAAAAACAAAAATTTACAAAAATATTTGCCTTTTTCGTTCGCCCTTTTCTTCCGCTTGCTTTCTGTTCGCTTGTGTGCTTGTCTGCTTGCTGAAGTCACCATGACTGAAAACACCAAACTTTGTGACTTCTTGAATACTAATAATAATGATTTTATTAGTACTCCGATTGCTCCCGCCACTAGTGTGGAATCATATGAAATCAATGTTGCTTTGTTGAATCTTGTTATGAAAGAGCAATTCTCCGGCCTTCCTAGTGAAGATGTCGCATCCCATCTTAATACCTTCATTGAGTTTTGCGATATGCAAAATAAGAAAGATGTGGATAATGATGTGATTAAATTGAAGCTATTTCCGTTCTCATTGCGAGATCGAGCAAAAACTTGGTTTTCATCTTTGCCCAAAAATAGTATTGATTCTTGGAACAAGTGCAAAGATGCTTATATATCCAAGTATTTTCCATCGGTTAAGATTATGTCTCTCCGTAATGATATCATGAATTTTAAGCAACTTGATCATGAACATGTTGCACAATCTTGGGAGAGAATGAAATTAATGATTAGAAATTGTCCCGCTCATGGCTTGAGTCTTTGGATGATTATACAAATCTTCTACGCTGGTTTGAATTTTGCTTCTAGAAATACATTGGACTCCGCCTCGAGTGGAACCTTCATGGAAATCACATTATGATAAGCCACAAAACTCCTAGACAATATCATGACAAACTATTCTCAGTGGCACACTGAAAGGTCACCTACTAGTAAAAAGGTACACGCTATAGAAGAGATTAACTCGTTGAGTGCTAAGATGGATGAGTTAATGAAATTGTTTGCTAGTAAAGGTGCTCCTTTAGATCCACATGATATGCCCTTGTCTTCCTTGATAGAGAGTAGCAATGAGAGCTTGGACGCTAATTTTGTTTGTAGGAATAATTTTGGCAACAACAATGCTTTTAGAGGAAACTATATTCCTAGGCCTTTTCCTAGTAATCCCTCTAATAACTTTGGCAACTCCTACAACAATGCTCATGGAAATTACAACAAATTACCCTCTGATCTAGAGAGTAATATTAAAGAGTTTATCAACTCGCAAAAGATATTCAATGCGTCCATAGAAGAAAAACTACTCAAAATTGATGATTTGGCTAGGAGCGTTGATAGAATGTCTATTGATATTGATTCTTTGAAAGTTAGATGTTCTCCTCCCAAGATCAATATGGATGAAACTTTGAAAGCTATGCGTGTTTCCATAAATGAGAGTAAATAAAGAACCGCCCAAATTCGTGCTAGACATGAATGGCTTAAAAAGGCGTGTTCTTGTGATGATAATCACGAAGATCTTAAAGTGCTTGGCGTGAATCCCATTGAATCCTTGTTTTCTAGTGTCAAACCTAATGATGATGGTGCTGGATATGAATCCACCTTGGTTGAAAAACACCGCAATGATTCAGAGTCTATCTATCTTGATGCTAAAAGCATTGAAAGTGGAGTAGAGGATATCAAAACTTTGAGTAGTAATGAAACTACTACTTTGGATTTCAAGGAATTCAATTATGATAGTTGCTCTTTGATTGAATGTATTTCCTTGATGCAATCCATGCTAAACTCTCCACACACTTATAGCTAAAACAAGGCCTTTACCGATCATATCGTCGATGCTATGATAAAATCTCTTGAAGAGAAACTTGAATTGGAAGTTTATATTCCTAGAAAACTTCATGATGAGTGGGAACCTACTATCAAAATCAAAATAAAAAACTATGAATGCAATGCTTTGTGTGATTTGGGTACTAGCGTTTCCGCGATTCCAAAGTCTTTATGTGATATTCTAGGCTTTAATGAGATTGATGAGTGCTCTCTTAATTTGCATCTTGCGGATTCTACCGTTAAGAAACCCATGGGAAGAATCAATGATGTTCTTATTATTGCAAATAGGAACTATGCACCCGTGGATTTCATTGTGCTTGATATTGATTGCAATCCTACATGTCCTATCATTCTTGGTAGACCTTTCCTAAGGACTATTGGTGCTATCATCGATATGAAGGAATGGAATACTAGATTTCAATTTCCTTTAAAGAAGGGCATGGAAAATTTTCCTAGAAAGAAAATAAGTTTGCCTTATGAATCCATGATGAGGGCTATTTATGGTTTGAGTACCAAAGACGACGACACGTGATTTTATCACCTTATGCCTAGCTAAGGGCTTTAAACAATAGCGCTTGTTGGGAGGCAACCCAATGAATTTATCTTTGCTTTTTTGCTTTCTGTTTTGTTGCGTCCACGCCATCATAATTCTGTTATGATTGTATATTTTGTGTTTCTTTTTGTGTTTGAGCCAAGTAAAACCTTTATGACTAGTTTGGTGATGGTTGTTTGATCCTGCTAGAAAAAGGCAGAAACTTTTCGCTCACGAAATTATTTTTAATTTTTATCCAGAAAGAGGTTTTGAGTTGATTCTTTTTGCTGCTGGTTGATATGCCAATTTTCCAAACTGTCGTAATTTTTCAGAATTTTTGAGATACCAGAAGTATACTATGTATACAGATTGCTACAGACTGGTTTGTTTTTGACAGATTCTGTTTTTCTTGTGTCGGTTGCTTATTTTGATGAAACTATGGATAGTATTGGGCGGGGGGGTATTAGCCATGGAAAAGTGACAATACAGTAATCTAACACCAATATAAATAGAAATAAAGTTTGCTACAGTATCTAAAGAGGTGGTAGTTTGTTTTCTTGTGCTAATGATATCACGAGTTTCTGTTTAAGTTTTGTGTTGTGACGTTTTCAAGTTTTGGGTGATGTTCTCATGGACAAAGGAATAAAGAGTGGAAAGAGCTCAAGCTTGGGGATGCCCAAGGCATCCCAAGCCAAATTCAAGGACATCAAAAAGCCTAAGCTTGGGGACGCCCCGGGAAGGCATCCCCTCTTTCGTCTTCAATCCATCGGTAACATTACTTGGAGCTATATTTTTATTCACCACATGATATGTGTTTTGCTTGAAGCGTCTTGTATCGTAGGAGTCTTTTCTTTTTGTTTTGTCACAATCATCCTTGCTGCACACCTTTTGAGACAGGCATGCACTCATCATGAATTTGCTAGAATACTCTTTGAGCTTCGCTTATATCTTTTGAGTTAGGCAATTTAGCTCACATGTGCTTCACTTATATCTTTTGAGCTAGATAACTTTGCTCTAAGTGCTTCACTTCGATCTTTTAGAGCACAACGGTGTTATATTTTGGAGAAATAAGAACTCTCGATCTTCACTTATATCTTTTTGAGAGTGATCTCTCTGAGTAACTTGGTAGTTGGCTTGTGCTATGAAGGTAGTCCCAAAGGTGATAGGTACCCAAAGAGGATACAATAAAACTTGCATATTCATGTGCATTGATTAGAAAGAGAAGTTTGATTCCTCTCAAATAGTTTTGGGACATGGATTTGGTAATATTAATAGTTATGTTAGTAGGGTGTTGTGAATCTAGAAATACTTGTGTTGAAGTTAGTGATTCCCGTAACATGCACGTATGGTGAACCGCTACGTTAGGAAGTCGGAGCATAATTGATATATTGATTGTCATCCCTTGTGTTGCGTTGGGATCGCATGATGGTTAACACCTACCAACCCTTCCCCTAGGAGTATGCATTTAGCACTTTGTTTTGATTACTAATAAAAACTTTCGCAATAAGTATGTGAGTTCTTCATGACTAATGTGAGTTCATGGTATAGATGCACTTTCACCTTCCACCATTGCTAGCCTCTCTAGTGCCGTGCAACTTTCGCTGGTGCACAAACCCACCATATGCCTTCCTCAAAACATCCACTATACCTACCTACTATGGCATTTTCATAGCCATTTCGAGATATATTGCCATGCAACTCCCACCGTTCCGTCTCATGACTTGTGTCGTCACTTACATATTGCCTTTGCATGATCGTAAGATAGCTAGCGAGATGTTTTCAACGTCATACGCCAAGCTAGATTGTTGCACATCCCGGTACACTGCCAGAGGCATTTCCTATAGAGTCATCATTGCTCTAAGTATTGAGTTGTGAGTAAATAAAAGTGTGATGATCATCATTATTAGAGCATTGTCCCATGTGAGGAAATAAAAATAAAGAGGCCAGAGTTGCCCAAAAAAAAGAGAGAGATATGGAAAGAGGCCAATGAAAAAGGTTTGAGAAAGTAAGAGTGCGAAAACAATTACTTGGCCAATACCAGGGTTTTGCATGATTTAAATTAGTTGTGTGGGGATGATGGAGCATGGCCAGACTATATGATTTTGTAGGGATAATTTTCATTGGCCTTGTTATTTCGAAAGTTCATGATTACCTTGCTAGTTTGCTTGAAGTATTATTGTCACATGTCAATAGCAAACTATTGTTTTGAATCTTACGAATCTAAACATTCATGTCACATGAAAGAAGTTACAACGGACAAATATGCTAGGTAGCATTCCATATCAAAAATTCAGTCTTTATCACTTCCCTACTCGAGGACGAGCAGGAGTTAAGCTTGGGGATGCTTGATACGTCTCCAACGTATCTATAATTTTTGATGGTTCCATGCTATTATCTTGTCAAACTTTGGATGTTTTGTATGCCTTTTATATCTTTTTTGGGACTAAATTATTAACTCAGTGCCAAGTGCAGTTCCTGTTTTTTCCGTGTTTTTGACCCTTTTCAGAAGAGAATATTAAACGGAGTCCAAACGGAATAAAACCTCTGAAAAGATTTTTTTTCCGGAACAGAAGATACGCAGGGGGCGTGAGAACCAAGGCAGAGGTTACCAGGGGAGGCCACAAGCCCCCTAGGTGCGGCCAGGGGGCCGCGCCTAGCAGGCTTGTGGGCCCCGTGTGGCTCGTCTGCCCTACTTCTTCCGCCTATAAATCCCCAAAAAATCGAAAACCACGGGAGAGATCCACGAAAATACTTTTCCGCCGCCGCAAGCTTCTATCTCCGCAAGATCCCATCTGGGGCACGTTCTGGTGCCCTGCCGGAGGGGGGATTCGGATACGGAGGGCTTCTTCATCAACACCATTGCTTCTCCGTTGATGTGTGAGTAGTTCACCATAGACCTTCGGGTCCATATCTAGTAGCTAGATGGCTTCTTCTCTTTCTTGGATCTTCAATACAAAGTTCTCCATGATCTTCATGGAGATCTATCCGATGTAATCTTCTTTTGCGGTGTGTTTGTCGAGATCCGATGAATTGTGGATTTTTGATCAGATTATCTATGAATCTTATTTGAGTTTCTTCTGATCTCTTATATGCATGATTTCATATCCTTGTAATTCTCTTCGAACTGTGGGTTTTGTTTGGCCAACTTGATCTATGATTCTTGCAATGGGAGAAGTGCTTGGTTTTGGGTTCATACTGTGCGGTGACCTCACCCAGTGACAGAAGGGGTAGTGAGGCACGCATCATGTTGTTGCCATCAAGGGTAAAAAGATGGGGCTTATATCTATTGCATGAATTTTCCCTCTACATCATGTCATCTTGCTTAAGGCGTTACTCTGTTCGTCATGAACTCAATACACTAGATGCATGCTAGATAGCGGTCGATGTGTGGAGTAATAGTAGTAGATGCAGACAATATCAGTCTACTTGTCTCGGATATGATGCCTATATGTATGATTATTGCCTTAGATATCGTCATGACTTTGCGCGGTTCTATCAATTGCGCGAGAGTAATTCGTTCACCCACTGTTATATTTGCTATCTTGAGAGAAGCCTCTAGTGAACACTATGGCCCCCGGGTCTACTTCACGTCATATTTTCAGCCTTACACTTTTACTTCGTTGCACTTCCCGCCTTCAGATCTCACCTTGCAATCAATCGTGAAGGGATTGACACCCCCTTTGTAGCGTTGGGTGCAAGTTTGCTGTTTTTGCGCAGGTACTTTGGAAACTTGGCTTGATACTCCTACTGGATTGATACCTCGGTTCTCAAAACTGAGGAAAATACTTACTGCTACTGTGTTGCATCACCCTTTCCTCTTCAAGGGAAAAACCAACGCAAGCTCAAGAGGTAGCAGTGCCTCGAAGCTCAATCATTGTGGTGTAATGCTCCGGGCAAGCATCAGGCTCTCCAATTAAGTTGTGGAATTTGCCCCGAGCATTTGAGGTCATCACGGAGCCACATTCCATTGTGGTGAAGCTTGGTGGTGTCGTTGGGAGCCTCCAATTAATTTGTGGAGATTGTCCCAACCTTGCTTGTACGAGTTAGGTGACCGCCCTCAAGGGCCCTGATGGGGATATGTACCAAGGGTAGGGTCTTAGGCCTGACTTACATGCCCCACCCAAGGACAATACATTAGAGGACTCTGAAATTACAAAGAAGATCCCGACTGAAATCACCAAGGCGCACGAGTTAGTCGACAGAACATCCACTTGGAGTTTTCTCCCTCCATTCGATAGTTTCCTTTCACTAGGAAGAACTAGAGATGAGTCGACCGCAGAAGATTAGAAACGTCTCTAGGGAGGCCAATGGACAGGCATTCGATTGGTCGTCATGAGTAGCATTTATTACATACGTTATAAGTAACATTTACCTTAATTACCATTATCGAACCCTTGGTTTCCGGGGATTGATGAGGGGCAGCGTACCCTACATCAGCCACCCCTCCCCTCTGGCACAAGGGTTGGCACCCCTTATAACTCACACATTCCACACGACAAAAGCTCCCGAGCACTGAGACGTAGGGCTGTTACCTCCACGAGAGGGGAGTGAACTCATACATTCGTGTGTACAATCTCGTTGTAGCTAGGACTCTGCCCTCTACATACGTACCCCTAACTTCTACTATCACACTTGTTCCCACGATAGTTGGCGGCCACCATGGGGCAGGCGTCTAAGCTATTCCGGCGAGTTTACAATTTTCTTCTTCGTCATGTCTTCTGGTGGCGGTTTGTTCTTGGGCCACGAGATCCATTTAGGTGTGCTGACCTTCGTCGCTGATGTCTCGACATTTCTTCAGGAAGCGCCTCTTGACATTGAGGCACTCCCGATCCGCGGGCCGATGCACTTCTGTGCAAGCACCTGCGGCTTTCTTCTTCGGCAACTGCCGACGCCGGTGTCATTTGCTCTCCCCACTGTTCGTCACCGCAAGCGATCTGGTCGCTCGCGGCTCCAGTGTTGGGTGACACATGCGGCGGCTCGCCAAGCGTCATCTCCTCAGATTGCAGCTATCGAGCCTGCCGAATTGCTTCGTTGCGTGTTCGACTCGCCGTCGGATCAGTCTGACGTTCCTTCTGAGTGTGAGAGCTGCAATCCAACGGCTGAGTTTCTTATGGCGGGTTCACATCAAAGCCCGCCTGGTTTTGGCCGCGGAGGGCGCGAGGTTGGAGAACCATCGAATGGGCAGCAGCCCCGAGATGAGGAAATTCTCAATGAGCGCACCCGCCAGCGTCTACCAGTTTCCAGTCGACGTTAGCGAAAGTTATTTCCGAGTGGATCCCAAAACAATGTCCAGGTATTCCGTACTCCAGTTCTGAATATTGCAGCCACTGCTAGGATTGCAGATTCCATTCAACAGTCAGGTTCAGAGGCTGGCAGAGGTTTGGAGCAGATCCGAGCATTGCTTCATGCAGCGCAACAGCAGAATTGGGCTATTTCTGAGTCGCACAACAGATTACACAGTGATTCACCCAGGGTAGACAAAGTTCAGTCGGCTCACTGCCCGGGGTCACCTCTGTGTCGCGGGGGCGGAGGTTACCGTGAAGATGAGTACAGAGACGAGGGGTGAGATAAGTTTACTATATCTCTGAAGTGTTGACTCCTTCCAACCAAAGATACCCTCAATATGAGTAGCTCGTTTATGGTATATATCTGTCAGCGAAGAAGGTAGCACACTACTTCCAAGATCACTCGGTCTCAATCGTCAGTGATGCTCCATTGTGTGATATCCTCAACAACTGAGACGCGACTGGTCAAGTGGCCAAATGGGCTATTGAGTTCCTATACTTTAATATTAAGTTTGAAGCAAAGAAGGCAATCAAATTTCAAGAGCTTGCTGACTTCATGGCCGAGTAGATAGAACAGCAGGAGCCAACTCAAATCCACTCGGCGCACTGGACCATGTTCTTTGATGGCTCTAAGATGTTGAATGGGTCTGGTGCTGCATGGTATTCGTATCTCCAAAGGGTGACAAGCTTAGAGCAACTCTAGCAGACCCCGCATCCGACCGGCCCGTGAAACACGTTTGCAGTTCGCGCAAAACCGCTTTTGCAGGACGGCGCGAGCTGGCACAGATATAGACCCCGCATAATGGACCCATAAAAAAGCATATTCGCGGAATATACTTTTTGTATGGGTCGGCTTCTGCGGGTTCTGATCTGGCGCGGCTCCTCCCGGCCATTAAAACTTAGATTTGCAACTTAAATTGATCTAGCACAATGCTTTTCTTTGCTTTCTTCATTCTTCATCTTTTGTTCCAAATAAGTAGATGTTGCTTCCCCTCTAGTTGCACATGCAGTCGCATCATTGCCTTCCCAAAACCAACATCTATTAAGTTTCTTTCTATCAACAAATCAAGGAGTGCACTAACATCTATTAAGTTTCTTTCTATCAACAAATCAATGTATTGGCCTTCCCAAAACCAAAATGAGCATCCATCGTCCTACACAAAAGAATGAGCAAGCTCGAAGTGAGCTAGCACAATTGAACTAAAGAATGAGCTATGGAACGAGCTACCGCAAGTGCACGTACCCCGTCATTTTCGCATTTGTAGAACACCCATCTGGTGTGCTTCGGCGTGCCCGAAGTGAGCCACAACACTTGGCGCGTGTAGTCATCGCACTCTATGAGCGGCATCAGCACGCCACAAAGACGATGCGCAAGCGCCGAGCCCGGTGGACGGCCGGATGAGTCCATGCCCGCAAACCTTCGGCGACGGCGGGCGGACGAACCCGTGCCTGCATACGGTGATGGGACCTTGTCTGGGCTGCGGGAGAGGCTCCCTGACCACTCGATCACCTGGGGCAGTAACCGGCGGCTGGAAAAATCCAAATACGGCGGCCCGCGATGAAGTGCCGCAGATATGCAAATCCGGCGGCCCAGCGATGCAGGGGGGAAGGGAGGGGAGGCCTCGTGCGTGTGGCGGCCTTTCGGCGTGCTCCTGCCGACTGCTGTCGCCGGAATCTTGGGCGATGGCCGGCGGCGGCGCGAGAGGGGGGAGAGGAGAGGTGGTTGGTGGGAGAAAGCGCGAAATGAAATGTCCCCCCACCAACCGCTTCCGCTTATATGCAGGGCACCGCACCCGCGAGGGGGACTCCCGCGTTTTCCCGGGTTGGGGTCGGGAGTTTGCCGCGCCCCCTAAATTTTTTTGTGGGTCGGGGCGGGATGCGGGGTCTGATCAGGCTGGTTTTTCCGCCCTAACCCGCATTTTCGCGGTTATTTTGCGGGTCGGGGCGGGATGTGGGGTCTGCTAGAGTTGCTCTTAGTGATGTCCTCAAAATTCACTTTGATTCCTCCAATAATGAAGCTGAATACGAGGCACTCCTCTACGGGTTACGTATGGCCATCTGATGTCTACTACGCAACCTTCTCCTTGTATACGTTGTTGGGCCTCCAAGTCCAGAGGTTTGTAGGACAGTAGCAATTTTCCCTCAAGTAGGTGACCTAAGGTTTATCAATCCGCGGGAGGCATAGGATGAAGATGGTCTCTCTCAAGCAACCCCTGCAACCAAATAACAAAGAGTCTCTTGTGTCCCCAACACACCCAATACAATGGTAAGTTGTATAGGTGCACTAGTCCGGCGAAGAGATGGTGATACAAGTGCAATATGGATAGTAGATATAGGTTTTTGTAATCTGAAATTATAAAAACAGCAAGTTAATTAATAATAAAAGTGAGCACGAACGGTATTGCAATGCGTGGAAACAAGGCCTAGGGTTCATACTTTCACTAGTGAAGTTCTCTCAACAATGATAACATAATTGGATCATATAACTAGCCCTCAACATGCAACAAAGAGTCACTCCAAAGTAACTAATAGCAGAGAACAAACGAAGAGATTATTGTCGGGTACGAAACCACCACAAAGTTATTCTTTCTGATCGATCTATTCAAGAGTCCGTAGTAAAATAACATGAAGCTATTTTTTCCGTTCAATCTATCCTAGAGTTCGTACTAGAATAACACCTTAAGACACACATCAACCAAGACCCTAATGTCACCTAGATACTCCATTGTCACCTCAAGTATTCGTGGGCATGATTATACGATATGCATCACACAATCTCAGAATCATCTATTCAACTAACACATAGAACTTCAAAGAGTGCCCCAAAGTTTCTACCGGAGAGTCAAAACGTGTGCCAACCCGTATGCATAGGTTCCCGATGTCACGAAACCCGCAAGTTGATCACCAAAACATACATCAAGTACTCACCTGAATATCCCATTGTCACCACAGATAGACACGTGCAAGACATACATCAAGTGTTCTTAAAGACTCAATCCGATAAGATAACTTCAAAGGGGAAACTCTATTCATTACAAGAAGGGAGAGGGGAAAGAACATCATAGGATCCAACTATAGTAGCAAAGCCCGCGGTACATCGAGATCATGACATCTCAAGAACACGAGAGAGAGAGATCAAACACATAGCTATTGGTACATACCCTCAGCCCCGAGGGAGAACTACTCCCTCCTCATCATGGAGATCATCAGGATGATGAAGATGGCCACATGAGATGGATTCCCCCTCTGGCAGGGTGCCGGAACGGGCTCCCGATTGGTTTTCGGTGGCTACAAAGGCTTGCGACGGCGGAACTCCTGATCTAGGTTTCTTTTTGGGGGGTTTTGTATTTACAGGAATTTATGGCGGTGGAATTACGTCAGTTGGGCCCACGAGGAGGTCACGAGCCTGCTAGGACCTCCCCCCAGCGGGGGGGTGGGGGTGGGGGCAGGGCACACCTACCAGGCTCGTGACTCCCTCGTGGCTCTTCTGGCCTTCTTCCAAAGCTTCGGGGGGTCTCTTTTGGTCCAAAAAAATCATCGCGAAAGTTTTATTCCATTTGGACTCCGTTTGATATTCCTATCTGAAAAAGGTCAAAAACAAGGAAAAAATAGGAACTGGCACTGGGCTTTAGGTCAATAGGTTAGTCCCAAAAATAATATAAAATAGCATATTCATGCATATAAAACATCCAAAGTTGATAATATAATAGCATGGAACGATCAAAAATTATAGATACGTTGGAGACGTATCAAGCATCCCCAATCTTAATTCCTGCTCGTCCTCGAGCAGGTAAATGATAAAAACAGAATTTTTGATGTGGAATGCTACCTAACATATGTTGTAACATCAATATTCAGATACATATGATTCAAAGCAAAATGTTTAATATTGACATAAGAGCAATAATACTTCGAGCATACTAACAAAGCAATCATGTCTTCTCGAAATAACATGGCCAAAGAGAGTTATCCCTACAATATCATATAGTCTAGCTATGCTCCATCTTCCCCACACAACGTATTTAAATTATGCACAACCCCGGTATTAGTCAAGCAATTGTTTTCACACTTTTACTTTCTCAAACCTTTTCAACTGTCACGCAATACATGAGCGTGAGCCATGGACATAGCACTATAGGTGGAATAGAATATGGTGGTGGTTGTGAGGCAAAAACACTTCGAGTGATGAGCGACCCTCTCACTCGGGGGCTTGGCTGCGAACCAGTCTTCGGCTAAGTTTAATAAACACTCTGAGTGATGAGCGACCCTCTGACTCGGAGGCTTAGCTGCGAAACAGTCTTCACCTAAGTTAAAAACACTTCGAGTGGTGAATGATCTTCCCACTTGGGGGCTTAGCTGCGAAGCAGTCTTCGCCTAAGTTTTTTAGAAAAACTTTCTCGAGTGGCGAGCACTCCTCTCATTCGGGGACTTAGCTGCTAACCAGTCTTCGCCTAAGTTTAAAAAACACTCTCAGTGATGAGCGGCCCTCTCACTCGGAGGCTTAGCTGTGAACCAGTCTTCGTCTAAGTTAAAAACACTCCGAGTGGTGAACGGTCTTCCCACTCGGGGGCTTAGGTGCGAACCAGTCTTCGCCTAAGTTTAAAAAAATCCTGAGTGACGAGCACTCCTCTCACTCGAGGACTTAGCCGCGAACAAGTATTCGCCTAAGTTTAAATTTTTTCCCCGAGTGACGAGCACTCCTCTCACTCGGGGACTTAGCCGCGAACAAGTTTTCGCCTAAGTTAAAAACCTTGCTGAGTGAATAGCATTCTATATACTTGAGAGCTTAGCTGTGAATCAGTCTTCGCCTAAGTTAAAAACACTCCGAGTGGTGAGTGGTCCTTCCACTCGGGGGGGCTTAGCTAAGAACCAGTCTTCGCCTAAGTCTAAAAACTCTCCCAAGTGACGAGCACTCCTCTCACTCGGGGACTTAGCCGCGAACAAGTTTTCTCCTAAGTTAAAAACCTTGCCGAGTGACGAGCACTCCTCTCACTCGGAAACTTAGCTACGAACCATTCTTCGTCTAAGTTAAAAACACTCCGAGTGGTGAGCGATCCTCCCACTCGAGGGCTTAGCTGCAAATCAGTCTTCGCCTAAGTTCAAAAGAAACTCTCCCGAGTGACGAGCACTCCTCCCATTAGGGGACTTCAACGCAAACAAGTTTTTGCCAAAGTTAAAAGCCTTGCCGAGTGAGTAGCATCCTATTCACTCAAGAACTTAGTTGCGGATGAGTCTTTGTCTAAGTTAGAAACTATCCCGAGTGACGAGCATTCCTCTCACTCGGGGACTTAGCCTCGAACAAGTTTTCGTCTAAGTTAGAAAGTCCCCCGAGTGACGAGTGCTCCTCTCACTCAAAGACTTAGCTGCGAGTCAGACCTTGCCTAAGTTAAAGACTGCTCCAAGTGATAGTCGACACATTCACTCAAAACTTAGTTGTGAACCAGTTTTCGCCGAAGTTCAAAATTCTTCCGAATAATGAGCATCAATCTCACTCGAAAACCAAACAGACTTAGCCAAACAAAGACTTGGAAAGCAAAATGCGGATAAATCCAGGATCTCTCGAACGGATAAAACTTGTCCACACAAATGGAAGTACTCAGGCATAAGGCCTGAACGAAGTTTTAAAGGGTTACACCATCACTCGGCATACCGAGGCAAATAAAAGTTTTAACTGCAAGCGAAGTTTTTCTCAAGCACCGCTGGGGCTCGCGGGCTCGATGAAGGTCTCCAGATCTATCCCGTCAGCGATCCGAGTGGCTGCTTTGATGAAGGTCTCCATGAAGTCTTCGAATTGAAGTTTCTTCGTGTTGGCCACCTGGAGAGCCTTCAACTTGTCCTCCTTGGCGTCCTTGCAATGGACCCGGATGAGTGAAAGCGCCACGTCAGCTCTGCAGCGAGCATCATATTTTTTCCATGCATGTACTCGACTAGGAATCTCATTGAGGCGAATCGTCATTGACTCAAGGTCAGTCTCGAGGGTGTCTTCTGGCCACAATTCTTTGTCGATCTTCACCAGCGCAGCCTTCAGTCGAGTGATATACCCTTGAACACTCCTGAGACGACCGTCAAGGCGAAACATGTTCATGGCCACAACGTCGCCGACGGGTGACTTTGTGGGGTCCAGATTTGGCTCGATCTCCTCAGTTTCCTTGTCAAAGTCTTGACAGAATTCTACACGAAGGGGAAATGAAAGGTTGGTCACGCTGTTGTTCTGTGGAAATCAAGGAAATTCAATCGACGGAAGAAAGTTACCTTGAAGCATGCCGAACATCTTCTTCGCAAAGTCTCCCAAGTAGTTCTCTAGACTGCTGCTTCTCTTGGTCAGCTGTTCAGCCCTTTTGATCCAATCGGTTCGTTCTTGCTTGAGTTTGGTATTCTCTTCTTGCAACTTACTCACTGTGGCAAGCTTCTTCTCAGCAGCCTCGGTTTTCTCTCTCGCCACCTTCTGAGCATCAGCGAGTTCCTCGTCTTTATCTTCAAGCGCCTTCTTCACGGTATCTAAAGAAATAACATTGTTGAGTCGCGCTTGGAGTCGGCGGTTCTCATCACGCATGCCTGTTTGAGTGTGGACACTAGGTTCAAAGGATAAAATATGAAAGTGATAGTGCAATTAGTCGATAAGGATTACCTCCCACGGTCTTCAGCTCGGTCTGTGCGCGGTCTAGGTCATTCTTGGTCACCTCTAGATCCAGCTGAAGGTGGTTTTTCTCCTTCTCCAGGTCGACGTACTTAGTCCCGAGCTCACAAGCTTTTTGAAATCAGCAAAGAAGTAGTTCAGTCAACACTAATATTTCTCCACTCCCTAGTGGAAAAGAGCAAGTTCAGTCGGCTGGATGGCGGCCCGCTGCCCCACCCCACACTCCTGCAAAGCGTCATATCATGGTTGATGGAAATGATGTCCATGAAACCTGCAGGATAAGTCTTGCCAGCTCGGACCTTTCCATCCCTAAGACAAGCATTCAGAGGTGGAGACACTAAAAAATAGACTCACTCGACAAACCGAGTGACAAGCGTACTCCGAGTACGAAAAAGGACATTGAGTCCAAGTTCTTAAGACCACTGCCCATCGTAAACAATTGACAGACATCTCGGGGACTACACCCAGTGGGTGCACTCAGCGTGCCCCCACTGGATATGACACTACTCGACTAGGTCCGTTCTGTCCGAGTAACCAAAAAAAGTGCAAACAAGCAAAATTGTCTCTACCAGACCCCCGCCGATGCAAGTACTCGACGACGGTCTCGGGGACTACACCAAGTGGGTGCACTCAACGTGCCCCCGCTGGACCTACTATCACTCGACTAGGTCCGACTTGTCGAGTGCCAAGCGACTATCAAAACATATCTAAGACCCATGTCGATGTCATCGCCATTCGCCAACGATCTCGGGGACTACACCTAGTGGGTGCACTCAGCGTGCCCCCATTGGACCAGAAACCACTCGACAAAGACATGATCTAACTCGAGGGGAAAACAAGCAAGCATGCACCAAAAGAAAACACCCATTGTGTGTAGAGTCAAGATGGACAGGAATTCAATCATAAATGAACTTACAATCGCACTTACTCGGACATTGGCATGAAGTGCTGAATTGGCATCATAAGCCAACTTGCTGGCCTCATAGGCCTCCTTCACTCACAGCATCATTTGCTCAGCCTGGATCATGTCCTCTTTACCAGCTCCAGTCTGGTCCTCTGAGACGTGGTGCAGAGAGAACGCGGGCATCACTTGAGTTGGTGCTGCAGCTGAGGTCACAAGAGTGGCCTGAAATTGCCCAATTAGCGCTGAGACCACAAGAGTTGAAGATGCTGGTGGGGCATTCGACAGCGGAACCTCAAGTCCAGTTGTGACTCGGGAAGATTCGCCAAGTTCTTGAGACAATGCAGCAGTCGACCTGCGAGGCTCCTGATCGGTTCCATGTGGATGACGTCAGTAACTACCAATCGCCGACATTAACTTATTCCATTAACGAATCGTCTCCAAAAAATAGAGCAGAGTGAAGGTTTGCTTTACTTCGTTGAGAGGTGGCTGTGTTAGCAGTGTCCACTTCCATGTGCTCTCCCTCATTTCGCGGAGGCGACGTCACCGAGGTAGCAACTCTAGCAAACATATTCCACTCGTTCAACAAAGACGTGAGATTCCATAACAGCAGAAGAAGGAAAATGAACACTCATGTTGAGGTGACGGGCATGAAGATCTTCATATGGGGTTGAGCCTTCCGAGGTTTTTGTGCGGCGGACCTGGGTTGTTTCACAGCCTTTTTAGTTGACTCAAAGGTCGCGGCCCGGTCGCGCATTGGATTCCTGGTGCGTGATGCCAAGGTTCTGCTTGGGACAACTGCTGGGTCTTGGCGCTGCTTGGATCATTGCTCGGTGCACGGAGGAGACTGAACATCTTCCTCGCTCCCCTCTAAGTCGTCGTCACCACCTTCACTGTTGTCTACGCTTCCGCATGTGCTCTCTTCTCCTTCATGAGGTTGTCCTCCATTTGGCATGGGCAAGTACATGTTCATTAACTCCTGCAAGATACAAACAGTAAAATCAGTCGGCTGAAGACCCGATCACTCGAAGAAATATGAAAGCATTCGACAAAGATATAACTCACCAGGTTTGGCGGCGGGTTCGCGGCAGAGAAGGGCAGGATTTGCTTGGCTCCAAGAGGATTGTCAGAGACTCCAATGATGCTTCTGAGCCATAGCGCAACAGTCTCCCCAGAGACTTCATCTGGATGTGACCGAGTGGTGTCTTCAACGCCCGAATAGTGCCACATAGTGTGATCCCTCGCTTGAAGGGGCTGGATTCGCCGACTGAGAAACGCCTCTAGTAGGTCCACACCAGTCACTCCGCTATGGATCAGATTTACTACCACATTCACTAAATTCCTACCTGGACTTTCTCTCCCTGTGTCACGTTCAATGTTCTGGGAGTAGTGGGTCACTCCAATGTGAAGGGGGGAAGGCCAGTCGACATATTGGGAGACGCAACATATTTACAGTAAAACCAAGTCGACTGCCAGCCCCGAACAGATTCAGGAAAGGTCATCGACGAAAACGCACTCTTGCTCCTCTTTTGGACTCCCAGGCCACCGCATAGCTGGGTGACATGGGTCTTACTATCACTTGATTTGGCCTTTTTAACTGACTGAGATCGGATGGTGAAGATGTGTTTGAACAAACCCCAGTGAGGTGAACAACCCAGGAAGCATTCACACAATGTTATGAATGCGGCGAGGTACGCACTGGCATTCAGAGGGAAATGGTGAAGTTGTGCGCCGAAGAAATTCAAGAACCCACGGAAGAACGGATGGGGAGGCAGAGAAAAAACGCGCTCGACGTGGGAGAGGAGGAGGACTCGCTCACCTTCGCGCGGCTTCAGCTCAGTCTCTCCATCCGGCAATCTCCATGACCTGTCGGCTATCAGCTCGTCAGCGACGAGGTTCTTGACGTCCTCCGCCATGACGGTCGATCGAAGGAAATCCCCTTGGATCCACCCCGACGACACCGAAGACCGGGCGCCCGACGGCTTCTTCCCCTTGGCTCCCTTCTTGGCATGCTCGAGCTTCTCCGTATTCCCCTTCGTCATCGCGGCGGCGGTTGTCGAGGCAAAGCCAAGCGGCGTGCGTGGAGCAGAGAGGGGCGGAGGAAAAGAGGGGGATGGAGGAGGAGTACCGTACCAGCCCTAGCACCATCCCATTTTATAACTGCCCGAGTGAGTCGCCAACCTGTGGGCCCGTCGGATCCCTGTGTATCTCGATTTCAGAGGAAGAGCGGTATGTGGCATTAAAGACGGTGCGAAAATCAAGGCATCATGCCCCCACTTTCCCCGGTTGTTGCGTCATCATCGCGCGGAGCGTGCTTACCAATTTTTCGAATCCCGTGAAGTCCAGGCCTAACGAAGCAACCCGTTGCATCAAGAGACCATGCTTACCGCTCGAACGTGATTTCGTGCTCAAGTTCACTCGGACGCATGTCAAGACAGAATCGATCAGGGTGAATGACAAAGACTTCAATCAACGCATACTTCTGTGAAGCCCTAAAATGCATTCATAATTTGTGTGTCTTATCAAGGTCTGCATCGGCCCTTCTTTCACTCGAACCCCGATCCATTCGGGGGCTAATGATGGGGATATGTACCTAGGGTAGGGTCTTAGGCGTGACCAACATGCCCCACCCAAGGACACTACATTGGAGGATTTAGAGATTAGAACGAAGATTCCGACTGAAATCACCATGGCGCATGAGTCACTCGACAAAGCAACCACTTGGAGTTTTCTCCCTCCATTCGACAGTTGCTTTCACTCGGAAGAACTAGAAGCGTATCTAGGGAGGCCAACGGGCACGCATTCGACTAGTCGTCATCAGTAGCATTCATTACATATGTTATCAGTAACATTTACCTTTATTACCATTATCGAACCCTTGATTGTCGGGGATTGATGAGGGGCAACATACTCTATATAAGCTACCCAACCCTCTGGCACAACGGTTCACACCCCTTGTAACTCACACATTCCACACGACAAAATATCCCGAGCACTCAGACGTAGGGCTCTTACCACCACGAGAGGGGCCTGAACTCATACATTAGTGTGTACAATCTCGTCGTAGCTACGACTCCGCCCTCTCCTTACGTACCCCTAACTTATACTATCAGACTTGTTCCCACGACATGCCCCTTAGTGGAATCACGGCATCTTGCATTGTGCGAGGGCGTGAGGAGATTACAGTGGCCTTAGTGACAGATTACTCCCCGCCCATTATAAAAGGGGTCTACTTTCCCAAAGGTTCATATCCGTTGAGCTCGTGTTCTTCCCCCATTGTTGACCTTGTTAGAGCTAGCTAACTCTCAATCCCTCCAATGATTCTTTCTAGTTCTTGAGGGAAGATAGAGAGGATATCTAGATCCACATCTCCACTAATCCCTTTCTCCTCTATGTGAGGGGAACCCCTTGGATCTTGATCTTGGAGTTCTTTGTGAGCTCCTTGTTCTTCCTCTCATATTCCTCCATAGCTTTTGCTGTTGTGGAGGGATTTGAGTGTGAGGGACTTGTCCACTTCGTGTGTTCTTGACATTGCATTAGTTGCATCGGTTTGTGTTCTCCACGGTAATACGTGGAAGTGAGAAAAGTTTGAGAAGCTTGTTACCCTTGAGTGCTTGGTACCCTAGAGATTATTCTTCATGGATGCTTTGGCGTCCTAGAAGTTGGTGGTGCCTCGGAGCTCAATCAATATGGCGTAAAGCTCCGAGCAAGTTTCGGGGTCTCCAATTAGGTTATGGAGATTGCCTCGAGAATTTGAGGTCACCTCGAAGCCATATTCCATCATGGTGAAGCTTCATGGTGTCGTTGGGAGCCTCCAATTATGTTGTGGAGATTGCCCCAACATTGTTTGTACGGGTTTGGTGACCGCCCTCAAGGGTCCCTTAGTGGAATCACGACATCTTGCATTGTGCGGGGGCGTGCGGAGATTACGGTGGCCTTAGTGGCAGATTTGTTCCCCTTATAAAAGGGATCTTCTTCCCCAAAGGTCCCCATATGTTGAGCTCGTGCTCTTCCCCCATTTTAGACCTTCTTAGAGCTTGCTAACTTTCAATCCCTCCAATGATTCTTGCTAGTTCTTGAGGGAAAATAGAAAGGATATCTAGATCCAGATCTCCATCAATCTCTTTCTCCTCTATGTGAAGGGACCCCTTGGATCTTGATCTTGGAGTTTTTTGTGAGCTCCTTGTTCTTCCCCTCATATTCCTCCATAGCTTTTGTTGTTGTGGAGGTAATGAGTGTGAGAGACTTGACCACTTCATGTATTCTTGACATTGCATTAGTTGCGTTGATTTGAGTTGTCCACGGTGATACATGGAACTGAAGTTTGAGAAGCTTGTTACCCTTGGGTACTTGGTACCCTAGAAATTGTTCTTTGTGCATGCTTTAGTGTCCTAGAAGCTTGGTGGTGCCTCGGAGCTCAATCATTGTGGTATAAAGCTCTGGGCAAGCTTCGGGGTCTCCAATTAAGTTTTGGAGATTGCCCCGAGCATTTGAGGTCATCACAGAGCCACATTCCATTGTGGTGAAGCTTCATGGTGTCGTTAGGAGCCTCACTTAAGTTGTGGAGATTTCCCCAACCTTGTTTGTACGAGTTCAGTGACCGCCCTCAAGGGCCCCTTAGTGGAATCACGACATCTTGCATTGTGTGAGGGCGTGAGGAGATTACGGTGGCCTTAGTGGCAGATTCCTCCCCCCCCCTATAAAAGGGGTCTTCTTATCCAATGGTTTTATATTCGTTGAGCTCATGTTCTTCCCCCATTGTTGACCCTCTTAGATCTTGCTAACTCTCAATCCATGCAATGATTCTTGCTAGTTCTTGAGGGAAAATAGAGAGGAGATCTAGATCCACATCTCCACCAATCACTTTCGCCTCTATGTGTGGGGAACCCATTGGGTCTTGATCTTGGAGTTCTTTGTGAGCTCCTTGTTCTTCCTCTCATATTCCTCCATAGCTTTTGTTGTTGTGGAGGGATTTGAGTGTGAGGGACTTGACCACTTCATGTGTTCTTGACATTGTATTAGTTGCATTGGTTTGATTTCTCCACGGTGATATGTGGAAGTGAAATTTGAGAAGCTTGTTACCCTTGGGTACTTGGTGCCCTAGAAATTGTTGTTCGTGGATGCTTTGGCATCCTAGAAACTTGGTGGTACCTTGGAGCTCTATCATTGTGGTTTAAAGATCCGGGCAAGTTTCGGGGTCTCGAATTTAGTTGTGGAGATTGCCCCGAGTATTGGAGGTCACCTCGAAGCCATATTCCATTGTGGTGAAGCTTCATGGTGTTGTTCGGAGCCTCCAATTAAGTTGTGGAGATTGCCCCAACCTTGTTTGTACGGGTTCGATGACCGCCCTCAAGGGTCCCTTAGTGTAATCACGACATCTTGCATTATGCGAGGGCGTGCGGAGACTACGGTGGCCTTAGTGCCAGAAAAGGGATCTTCTTCCCCAAAGGTCTTCATCCGTCGAGCTCGTGTTCTTCCCCCATTTTTGACCTTCTTAGAGCTTGCTAACTCTCAATGCTTCTAATGATTCTTGATAGTTCTTGAGGGAAAATAGAGAGGATATCTAGATCCACACCTCCACCAATCTCTTTCTCCTCTATGTTAGGGGAACCCCTTGGATCTTGATCTGGAGTTTTTTGTGAGCTCCTTGTTCTTCCCCTCATATTCCTCCATAGCTTTTGTTGTTCTGGAGGGAATTGAGTGTGAGGGACTTGACCACTTCATGTGTTCTTGACATTGCATTAGTTGCATCGGTTTGAGTTGTCCACGGTGATACATGGAAGTGAAGTTTGAGAAGCTTGTTACCCTTGGGTACTTGGTACCCTAGAAATTGTTCTTTGTGCATGCTTTGGTGTCCTAAAAGCTTGGTGGTGCCTCGGAGCTCAATCATTGTGGTTTAAAGCTCTGGGCAAGCTTCGGGGTCTCCAATTAAGTTGTGGAGATTTCCCCGAGCATTTGAGGTCATCATAGAGCCACAATCCATTATGGTGAAGCTTCGTGGTGTCATTGGGAGCCTCCAACTAAGTTGTGGAGATTGCCCCAACCTTGTTTGTACGCGTTCAGTGACCGCCCTCAAGGGCCCCTTAGTGGAATCACGGCATCTTGCATTGTGTGAGGGCGTGAGGAGATTATGGTGGCCTTAGTGACAGATTCCTCCCCCCTTATAAAAGGGGTCTTCTTACCCAATGGTTTTCTATTCGTTGAGCTCATGTTCTTCTCCCATTGTTGACCATCTTAGATCTTGCTAACTCTTAATCCATGCAATGATTCTTGCTAGTTCTTGAGGGAAAATAGAGAGGAGATCTAGATCCACATCTCCGCCAATCACTTTCTCCTCTATGTGAGGGGAACCCATTGGATCTTGATCTTGGGGTTCTTTGTGAGATCCTTGTTCTTCCTCTCATATTCCTCCATAGCTTTTGTTGTTGTGGAGGGATTTGAGTGTGAGGGACTTGACCACTTAGTGTGTTATTGACATTGCATTAGTTGCATTGGTTTGATTTCTCCACGGTGATATGTGGAAGTGAAATTTGAGAAGCTTGTTACCCTTGGGTACTTGGTACCCTAGAAATTGTTGTTCATGGATGCTTTAGCGTCCTAGAAAGTTGGTGGTTCCTCGGAGCTCTATCATTGTGGTGTATAGCTCCGGGAAAGCTTCGGGGTCTCAAATTATGTTGTGGAGATTTCCCCGAGCATTGGAGGTCATCGCGGAGCCACAGTCAATTGTGGTGAAGCTTCGTGATGTCGTTGGGAGCCTCGAATTAAGTTGTGGAGATTGGCCTAACCTTGTTTGTATGGTTTTAGAGACCGCCCTCAAGGGCGCCTTAGTGGAATCACGGCATCTTGCATTGTGCAAGGGTGTGAGGAGATTATGGTGGCCTTAGTGGTAGATTCCTTCCCCCCTTATAAAAGGCGTCTCCTTCCCCAATGGTTTTCTATGCGTTGAGATCGTGTTCTTCCCCCATTGTTGATCCTCTTAGATCTTTCTAACTCTCAATCCCTCCAATGATTCTTGCTAGTTCTTGAGGGAAAAGAGAGAGGAGATCTAGATCCACATCTCCACCAATCAGTTTCTCCTCTATGTGAGGGAACCCCTTGGATCTTGACCTTGGAGTTCTTTGTGAGCTCCTTGTTCTTCATCTCATATTCCTCCCTAGCTTTTGTTGTTGTGGAGGGATTTGAGTGTGAGGGACTTGACCACTTCGTGTGTTCTTTACATTGCATTGGTTGCATCGGTTTGAGTTCTCCACGGTGATACGTGGAAGTGAAGTTTGAGAAGCTTGTTACCCTTGGGTACTTGGTACCCTAGAAATTGTTCTTCGTGGATGCTTTGGCATCCTAGAAGCTTGGTGGTGCCTTGGAGCTCAATCATTATGGTGTAAAGCTCTGGGCAAGCGTCGGGGTGTCCAGTTAAGTTCTGGAGATTGCACCGAGCATTTGAGGTCTTCACGGAGCCACGGTCGATTGTGGTGAAGCTTCGTGGTGTCGTTGGGAGCCTCCAACTGAGTTGTGGAGATTGCCCCAACCTTGTTTGTATGGGTATTACGGTGGCCTTAGTGGTATCTTGAGGAGCATTGTGCCTCCACACCGCTCCAAACAGATATTAGCATCCGCAAGGGTGTGAACTTCAGGATACATCGTTGTCTTTGCATGCCTCGGTTAGCTCTTACCCGAGCCTTTTACTTATGCACTTTACTTTGTGATAGCCATATTGTTTCTTGTTATATATCTTGCTATCACTTAGTTGTTTATCGTGCTTAGCATAAGTTGTTGGTGCACATAGGTGAGACTAGTTGTTTTAGGTTTTGTGCTTGACAAATTAAACGTTAGTTTTTTTCCGCATTTGTTCAAGCCTAAACCGTAATTGTTTTAAAGCGCCTATTCACCCCCCCCCTTCTAGGCGACATCCACGTCCTTTCACGTGGTTCATAAGATTGATTAGAAAAAAGGTCAATTTGATCATACTTTCTCTAATAGAAATAGAATCTTTGGAGCGATTCTTCGTTGCATGGGATTACCATGTGGTTCAATTATGTTAATAATGTTGAGAGATGGCACTGGTGAAACTATGGACCTAACCTTGTTTCCAAGCACTGAGACACAATTTTGCTCACTTTTGTTACTTTCTACCTTTTTATTTTTAATTGTTCGGATATAAAAAGATATTTCTACCATCCATATTACACATCTATCATCATCTTTTTGCCAAACTAGTGGACCTATACAACTAACAATTGTATTGGGTGTGTTGGGGACACAAGATACTCTTCGTATTTGATTGCATGATTATTTGAGAGACCATCTTCATCATACACCTCCTATGGATTGATAAACCTTAGATCATTCACTGGAGGGAAATTTACTGTTGTCCTACAAAACTCTCCGCTTGAAGGCCCATCAAAGTCGACAAAATAAAGTTGTGTAGTAGACATCAAGCTATTTACGACATTGTTGTCGTGGAGGTGAGTGCTTGAAGGTATATTATTTAGATCTTGCAATTGAATCTTTTAGTTTCTTGTTTTTCACTAGTTTGATTTATAAAATTAAATGATAGAAAATGGACGTGAAGTTGTGCCAAATTGTTTATCTTTATAAAGTTTTTTCTTGAAAACATGGATTCCAATAATTGCTATGAAGTTTTAAAAGAAGAATTTAACACAATGTTTTGTGTGAGCTCCTTGAATCTTGAGAATGATTGTAATGTTACTTGTATGAATTATTTGAATATCCATGATGCTAATGATTTGCAAAGCCATAATCTTGGGGATGCTATGTTTGATAAAGATGATCTTTTTAGTCCCCTACTTTTTATGAGCAAATTTATTATGATGATAGCATGCCTCCTATTTATGATAATTACAACAATGATGAAACTGGGTTTGGAAGAGTGTCAACTCTAGGTAATAACGATCCCGGTATTTTGGAGGGCCTTGAATCTTTTTTATATTGATACAAGTGGATTTGGAGAGGCCATGACTTTATTTAGTGTTGAATCCACTATTTTGGAAGATGTGTCAATTGATTATTTTGAGAAAAAATTGCTATCTATGATGATTAGTGTGATGACATGTATGCTATAAAGAGTAATTATAACCATGAAACTTGTCATCGTGATTTTAATGTTTAATTTGTTTATGTTAATCAAGAATCACATGATAGTTATTTTGTTGATTTGCTCCCACTATTATTATTGAGAAGAAATTTTCTTATGTGGCAAGCATTAATTTTTTATGCATGTGGATCATGAAAAGAATGCTTTATGTGATAGTTATATTGTTGAATTTGTTCATGATGCTACTGAAAATTACTATGAGAGAGGAAGATATGCTCATACATACCTCTCTATGTGTTGAAAGTTTTAAAGTTACACTTGTTTTGCCTTCGTATGCTAGATGATTCGTGTATTAATAAATTGTTTGCTTATAAAATTTCTATGCATAGGAAGTGAGTTAGGCTTAAATGCATGTGATATTGTTGGAAATATGCCCTAGAGGCAATAATGAAGTGGTTATTATTATATTTCCTAGTTCATGATAATTGTCTATTATTCATGCTACAATTGTATTAATCGGAAACCATAATGCATGTGTGAATATATAGATCACAATGTGTCCCTAGTGAGCCTCTAGTTGGCTAGCTCGTTGATCAATAGATGATCATGGTTTCCTGATCATGGACATTGGATGTCATTGTTAACGGGATCACATCATTGGGGAATGATGTGATGGACAAGACCCAATCCTAAGCATAGCACTAGATCGTGTTGTTCCTCTGCTAAAGCTTTTCTAATGTCAAGTATCATTTTCTTAGACCATGAGATTGTGCAACTCCCAGATACCGTAGGAGTGATTTGGGTGTATCAAACTTCACAACATAAATGGGTGATTATAAAGGTGCACTACAGGTATCTCCGAAAGTGTCTGTTGGGTTGTACGAATCGAGACTGGGATTTGTCACTCCGTGTGACGGAGAGGTATCTCTGGTCCCACTCTGTAATACGTCATCATACTGAGCTCAAAGTGACTAAGGAGTTAGCCACGGGATGATGTGCTATGGAACGAGTAAAGAGCCTTGCTCATAACAAGATTGAACAAGGTATAGGGATACCGATGATCGAATATCGGGCAAGTATCATACCGGTAGACAAAATGGAATTGCATACGGAATTGACCGAATCTCCGACATCATGGTTCATCCGATGAGATCATCATGGAAAATGTGGGAACCAACATGGATATATAGACCCCACTATTGGTTGTTGACCGGAGAGGTGTCTCGGTCATGTCTGCATGCTTCCCGAACCCGTAGGGTCTACACACCTAAGGTTCGATGACACTAGGGTTATATGGCAATAGTGTACGTGGTTACCAAAGGTTGTTCGGAGTCCCGGATGAGATCCCGGATGCCAGGAGGAGTTTCGAAATGGTTCGGAGGTAAAGATTCATATATAGGAAGTGAGGATTTGATCGCCGGAAGTGTTTCGGGCATCACCGGTAATGTACCGGGACCACCGAAAGGATTCCGAGGGTCCACCGGGAAGGGCCACAAGCCCTAAAGGGGCACATGGGCCAAAAGTGGATGGGAACCATCCCCTAGGTGAGCTAGTGCGCCACCACTAAAGTCCCAAGGCGCAACAAGGGGTGGAGGGGGCAAAAACCTAGGCGTGCAGGGGCACCTTTGGGCCCAAGGCCCACCCTAGGGCGCCTCCACCCTTTGGCTGCCGCCCTCCTTGCCCATCTAGGGATGCTGCACCCCTTAGGGTGGGAAACCCAAAGGGTGGACACCCTCCTCCCTATCCTCCTATATATAGTGGAAGGTTTGGGGCTGTTTGGAGACACAACTTCTCTCTCTCTCGGCGCAGCCCTACTCCTCCTCCTCCTCGTCCTCCGTAGTGCTTGGCGAAGTTGTGTCGGAATACCACGCAGCTCCACCGCCACCACGCCATCGTGCTGCCGGAGCTCTCCCTCAACCTATCCTCCCTCCTTGTTGGATCAAGGGGTTGGAGATGTCACCGGGTTGCACGTGTGTTGAACGCGGAGGCGCCGTTGTTCGGCGCATGGATTAGAATCCACCACGATCTGAATCGCTGCGAGTATGAATCCATCAACCGCGTTCTAGCAATGCTTCCGCTTAGCGATCTTCAAAGGTATGAAGATGCACTACCCCTTTGCTCGTTGCCGGTCTCTCCATAGATAGATCCTTGTGTGACGTAGGAAATTTTTGAAATTACTATGTTCCCCAACAGTGGCATATGAGCCAAGGTTCTATGCATAGATTCTATACACGAGTAGAACACAAAAGTTGTGGGCGATGATTTTGTCAATTGCTTGCCATTACTAGTATTATCTCGATTCGGCGGCATCATGGGATCAAGCGGCCCAGACCGACTTTACACGTACTCTTACGTGAGACTGGTTCCACCGACCGACATGCATTTGCTGCATAAGGTGGCTAGCGGGTGTTTGTCTCTCCCACTTTAGTCGGATCGGATTCGATGAAGAGGGTCCTTATGAAGGGTAAATAGCATTGGCATATCAACGTTGTGGCTATCACATAGGTAAGAAGCGTTCTTGGTACAAACCCTAATCAGCCATGTAAAACTTGGAACAACAATTAGAGGACGTCTAACTTGTTTTTGTAGGGTATGCTATGTGATGTGATATGGCCAAAAGGATGTGATGTATGAGATTGATCATGTTCTTGTAATAGGATTCACGACTTGCATGTCGATGAGTATGACAATCGGCAGGAGCCATAGGAGTTGTCTTAATTTATTGTATGAGATGCAACGCCATGTGATTACATTACTTTATTGCTAAACGTTAGCTATAGTAATAGAAGTAATAGTTGGTGTGACGACTTCACGAAGACACAATGATGGAGATCATGGTGTCATGCCGGTGACAATGATGATCATGGTTCCCCAGAGATGGAGATCAAAGGAGCAATATGATATTGGCCATATCATGTCAATATATGATTGCATGTGATGTTTATCATGTTTTTCATCTTAATTCTTAGGATGACGGTAGCAAACATAAGATGATCCCTCATTAAAATTTCGAGATATGTACTCCCCTAAGTGTGCACTGTTGCGAAGGATCGTTGTCTCGAAGCACCACGTGATGATCGGGTGTGATAGATTCTAACATTCGCATACAACGAGTGTAAGCCAGTTTACACACGCAAAACACTCAACGAGCCTAGCATGTACCGAAAGGTCGAACATGAGTCGTATGGTTGATACGATCAGCTTGGAGATGCTCACCATTGATGACTAGTCCGTCTCACGTGATGATAGGACATAGGCTAGTCGACGTGGATCATGTTTCACTTGGATGACTAGAGGGATGTCTATCTAAGTGGGAGTTCATCAGTAATTTGATTAGATCAACTTAATTATCATGAACTTAGTCTAAAATTGTCTTTACAAATATTGTAGATCCAATGGCAAACGCAAATGTCACATTCAACTTCAACGCGTTCCTAGAGAAAACCAAGCTAAAAGATGATGGGAGCAACTATGAGGATTGGGCTCGTAACTTAAAACTCATCCTCACTGCTTCCAAGAAGGCATATATCCTTAATGCACTGCTAGGTGATCCTCCCGTTCCCACGGCAACCCAGGACGTTAGGAACGCCTGGCAGTCGCGGAGTGATGACTACTCTATCGTTTAGTGCGGCATGCTTTACAGTTTAGAACCGGGGCTCCAAAGGCGTTTTGAGCAACACAGAGCATATGAGATGTTCGAGGAGCTGAAACTTGTTTTTCAAGCTCATCCTGGGTCCAGAGATATGAAGTCTCTGACAAGTTCTTTAGCTATAAGTGGAGGAGAATAGTTCTGTTAGTGAGCACATGCTCAGAATGTTTGGGTTGCACAACCGCTTGACTCAGCTGGGAGTTGAACTTCCGGATGATGCGGTCATTGACAGAATCCTCCAGTCGCTTCCACCTAGCTATAAAGGCTTTGTGATGAATTACAACATGCAAGGGATGGAAAAGACCATTCCCGAGTTGTACTCAATGCTGAAATCTGCGGAGGTAGAAATTAAGTAAGAACATCAAGTGTTGATGGTGAATAAGACCAGCAGTTTCAAGAAAGGCAAAGGTAAAAAGAACTTCAAGAAGGACGGCAAAGCAGTTGCTGCGCCCGGTAAACCAGTTGCCAGGAAGAAGCCAAAGAAAGTACCTAACCCTGAGACTGAGTGTTATTATTGCAAGGGAACCGGTCACTGGAAGCGGAATTGCCCCAAGTACTTAGCGGATAAGAAGGTCGGCAACGTCAAAGGTATATGTGATATACTTGTTATTGATGTGTACCTTGCCAGCGCTCGTAGTAGCTCCTGGGTATTTGATACTGGTGCTTTTGCTCACATTTGTAACTCTAAGCAGGAACTGCGGAACAAGCGTAGACTGGCTAAGGACGAGGTGACGATGCGCGTCGGGAATGGTTCCAAGGTCAATGTGATCACCGTCGGCACGCTACCTCTACATCTACCTTCGGGGTTAGTTTTAAACCTAAATACTTGTTATTTAGTACCAGCTTTGAGCATGAACATTGTATCGGGATCTCGCTTGATGCAAGATGCCTACTCATTTAAATATCAGAATAATGGTTGTTCTATTTATATGAGTGGTATGTTATGGTCATGCCCCGCTGGTCAATGGTTTATTCTTGATGAATCTCGATCGTGATGTTACACATATTCATAGTGTGTATCAAAAGATGTAAGGTTGATAATGATAGTCCCACGTACTTGTGGCACTGCCTCCTTGGTCATATCGGTGTCAAGCGCATGAAGAAACTCCATACATATGGACTTTTGGAGTCTCTTGATTTTGAATCATTTGACACATGTGAACCGTGCCTCATGGGCAATATGACCAAGACTCCATTCTCTGGAACAATGGAGCGAGCACCCAACTTATTCGAAATAATACATACCGATGTATGCAGTCCAGTGAGCGTTGAGGCTCACGGTGGCTATCGTTATGTTCTCACCCTCACTGATGATCTAAGTACATATGGGTATGTTTACTTAATGAAGCACAAGTATGAAACCTTTTTAAGGTTCAAGAGATTTCAGAGTGAGGTGGAGAATCAACATGACAAGAAAATAAAGTTCTTACGATCTGATCATGGAGGAGAATAATTGAGTCACGAGTTTGGCACGCACCTAAGGAAATGTGGAATTGTTTCACAACTCATGCCGCCTGGCACACCGCAACGTAACGGTGTGTCTGAATGTCGTAATCGCACTTTATTGGATATGGTATGATCTATGATGTCTCTTACCGATTTACCATTATCATTTTGAGGATATGCATTGGAAACTGCCGCATTAACTTTAAATAGGGCACCGTCTAAATCCATTAAGACGACACCGTATGAATTATGGTTTGGCAAGAAACCTAAGATGTCGTTTCTGAAAGTTTGGGGCTGCGATGCTTATGTGAAGAAACTTCAACCAGAGAAGCTCGGACCCAAAGCGGAAAAATGCGTCTTCATAGGATACCCTAAGGAAACTACTGGGTACACCTTCTATCTTAGATCCAAAGGAAAAATATTTGTTGCCAAGAACGGATCCTTTCTAGAGAAAGAGTTTCTCTCGGAAGAAGTAAGTGGGAGGAAAATAGACCTTGATGAGGTAATTGTACCTCCTCTCGAACCGGAGAGTAGCGCAGCACAAGAAAATGTTTCTGAGGTGCCTGCACCGGCTAGAGAAGAAGTTAATGATGATGATCATGAAACTTCAGATCAAGTTGCTTTTGAACCTCGAAGGTCCACAAGGACACGTTCCGCACCAGAGTGGTATGACAATACTGTCATGGAAATCATGTTGTTGGACAACAGTGAACCTTCGAACTATGAAGAAGCGATGGCGGGCCCGGATTCCAACGAATGGCTTGAGGCCATGAAATCCGAGATAGGATCCATGTATGAGAACGAAGTATGGACTTTGGTGGACTTGCCCGATGATCGCGAACCATAGAAAATAAATGGATCTTTAAGAAGAAGACTGACGTGGATGGTAATGTGACCATCTATAAGGCTCGACTTGTCGCTAAGGGTTATCGACAAGTTCAAGGGATTGACTACGATGAGACCTTCTTACCCATAGCGATGTTGAAGTCGGTCTGAATCATGTTAGCAATTGCCGCATTTTATGATTTTGAAATCTGGCAAATGGACATCAAAACGGCATTCCTGAACGGCTTTCTTAAGGAAGAATTGTATATGATACAGCCGGAAGGTTTTGTCTATCCTAGCAATGCTAACAAGGTATGCAAGCTCCATCGCTCCATGTATGGGCTTGTGCAAGCATCTCGGAGTTGGAACATTTGCTTTGATGAGGTGATCAAAGCGTTTGGGTTTGTACAAACTTATGGAGAAGCATGTATTTACAAGAAAGTGAGTGGGAGCTCTGTAGCATTTATCATATTATATGTGGATGACATATTATTGATGGGAAGTAATATAGAACTATTGGAAAGCATAAAGTCCTATCTGAATAAGAGTTTTTCAATGAAGGACCTTCGAGAAGCTGCTTACATATTAGGCATTAAGATATATAGATAGATCGAGACACCTCATAGGTCTTTCACAAAGCACATGCCTTTACAAGATATTGAAGAAGTTCAATATGGATAAGGCTAAGAAGGGGTTCTTGTCTGTATTACAAGGTGTGATGTTGAGTACGACTCAACGCCCGACCACGGCAGAAGATAGAGAAAAGATGAGTACCGTCCCCTATGCTTCAACCATAGGCTCTACTATGTATGCCATGATGTGTACCATACCTCATGTGAACCTTGCCATAAGTTTGGTAGGGAGGTATCAGAGTGATCTAGGAGTGGATCCCTAGATAGCTGTCAAGAACATTCTTAAGTACCTGAAAAGGACTAAAGATATGTTTCTCGTTTATGGAGGTGCCGAAGAGCTCGTCGTAAAGGGTTACGTTGATGCTAGCTTCAACGCAGATCCGGGTGACTCCAAGTCACAAACCCGGATACGTGTATATTTTGAATAATGGGGCAGTTAGCTGGTGCAGTTGCAAGCAAAGCGTTGTGGCGGCATCTACATGTGAAGCGGAGTACATAGCTGCTTCGGAAGCAGCACAGGAATGAGTCTGGATGAAGGAGTTCATCACCGACCTAGGAGTGATTCCCAGTGCGTCGGGCCCGATGACTCTTTTCTGTGACAACACGGGAGCTATTGCCATTGCAAAGGAGCCCAGGTTTCACAAGAAGACCAAGCACATCAAGCGTCGCTTCAACTCCATTCGTGGATACATCTAGGAAGGAGATATAGATATTTGTAAAGTACATGCGGATCTGAATGTCGCAGATCCGTTGACTAAACCTCTTCCACGAGCGAAACATGATCAACCCCAGAACTCTATGGGTGTTCGATTCATCACAATGTAACTAGATTATTGACTCTAGTGCAAGTGGGAGACTGTCGGAAATATGCCCTAGAGGCAATAATAAAGGGATCCCATAATAAGGTGGTTATTGTTATATTTCCTAGTTCATGATAATTGTCTATTATTCATGCTACAATTGTATTAACCGGAAATCGTAATGCATGTGTGAATATATAGATCACAATGTGTCCCTAGTGGGCCTCTTGTTGGCTAGCTCGTTGATCAATAGATGATCATGGTTTTCCTGATCATGGGCATTGGATGTCATTGATAACAGGGGGGAATGATGTGATGGACAAGACCCAATCCTAAACATAGCACTAGATCGTGTTGTTCGTCTGCTAAAGCTTTTCTAATGTCAAGTATCATTTCCTTAGACCGTGAGATTGTGCAACTCCCGGATACCGTAGGAGTGCTTTGGGTATATCAAACGTCACAACGTAACTGGGTGATTATAAAGGTGCACTACACGTATCTCCGAAAGTGTTTGTTGGGTTGTACGAATCGAGACTAGGATTTGTCACTCCGTGTGACGGAGAGGTATCTCTGGGCCCACTCGATAATACGTCATCATACTGAGCTCAAAGTGACTAAGGAGTTAGCCACAAGATGATGTGCCACGGAACGAGTAAAGAGACTTGCTGGTAACGAGATCGAACAAGGTATAGGGATACCGACAATCGAATCTCACGCAAGTATCATACCAGTAGACAAAGGGAATTGCATACGGGATTGGTCGAATCCCTGACATCATGGTTCATCCGATGAGATCATCATGGAACATGTGGAAACCAGCATGGATATCCGGACCCCGCTATTGGTTATTGACCTGAGAGGTGTCTCGGTCATGTCTGCATGCTTCCCAAACCCGTAGGGTTTACACACTTAAGGTTCGATGACGCTAGGGTTATATGGGAATAGTGTATGTCGTTACCGAAGGTTGTTCAGAGTCTCGGATGAGATCCCGGACATCACGAGGTGTTCTGAAATGATCCGGAGGTAAAGATTCATATATAGGAAGTGAGGATTTGATCGCCAGAAGTGTTTTGGGCGTCACCGGTAATGTACCGGGACTACCGGAAGGGTTCTGAGGGTCCACTGGGAAGGGCCACAAGCCCCTAAGGGGTACATGGGCCAAAAGTGTATGGGAACCAGCCCCTAGGTGTGCTGGTGTGCCACCACTAAAGGCCCAAGGCGCAGCAAGGGGTGGAGGGGGCAAAACCCTAGGCGTGAAGGGGCACCTTTGGGCCCAAGGCCCACCCTAGGGCGCCTCCACCCTTGGTCGCCGCCCTCCTTGCCCATCTAGCGCTGCCACACCCCTTAGGGTGGGAAACCCTAAGGATGGGCACCCTCCTTCCTCTCCTCCTATATACAGTGGAGGGTTTGGGGCTGTTTGGAGACACAACTTCTCTCTCTCTCTCGACGCAGCCCTACTCCTCCTCCTCCTCATCCTCCGTAGTGCTTGGCGAAGCCCTGTCGAAATACCACGCAGCTCCACCATATCCATGCCGTCATGTTGCCGGAGCTCTCTCTCAACCTCTCCTCCCTCCTTGCTGGATCAAGGCATCGGAGACGTCACTGGGCTGCACGTGTGTTGAACACGGAGGCGCCGTTGTTCGGCGCATAGATCAGAATCCACCGCGATCTGAATCACTGCGAGTACAACTCCAACAACCATGTTATAGCAACGCTTTCTCTTAACGATCTTCAAAGGTATGGAGATGTTCTACCCCTTTGCTCGTTGTTGGTCTCTCCATAAATAGATCCGTGTGTGATGTAGGAAAAATTTCAAATTACTACGTTCCCCAACAGATATATGATTCATGATGCTCTATTCCATGTTTGATTCCTACTTTTATGTGTGCATCACTAAAAATATCAATGCCTCGCTAAAAGGCAACAAAAAATCATTTCTTGGGATGCAGCCAATATTTTTACTTACTATTTTTGTGTGTCGACATGATTAATGCTATTGTAGTATTAATGATTTTTATATTTTGTAATCAAGTGCCAAGTAGCCCTTGGGATGTTGCAAATGCATGCTTGTTAGGTTCTGTGCAGAAACAGAAACTTTTGCATGCAGTGATTGAATTATTTCTCTTTACTTGAACGTGATCAATTGCTGAAATGTTTACACAATACTGAACTACGATTTGTATGTAAGGTCCTAAGTTTTCAGAATTTTGTGAGTGACAAAAGTATGATAATTAGTTAGATCTTTACGTACAGTTCTGTTTTTGATAGATTATGTTCCGTTTTCTTTGTTTGCATGTTTTAAAGTTTCCATGACATATGTTTGGTGATGTGAATTGTGAAAATGATAGAGTACAACATAAATTACTTGAGAACGATTATAAATCTTGTCTTGACAATACCCAAGTGAATGATTTATTTTTATACTAACCCATCTCATGAGTTTCGTTAAGTTTTGCTTGAATGAAGATGTCAAGTTTTGGGTGAGATGACGGTAGAAGGAGAAAAAGGAGCGGCAAGACCCTAAGCTTGAGGATGCCCAAAGCGGCCCAAGGTAATATCTTAGGAGTAACCAAGAATTTAAGCATGTGGATGCCTCATTCGTCTTCAACACTATCTGCATACTTCACTTGGAACTATATTTTAATTCTTTACATGATATGCATATTCTTGGAGTATATTTTTGTTTTGTTTGTTGTTTGATATGATCATTAGATCTGAATTTTTTATTTTTAGAGAGTCCACTTAGCTACCTATTTACTTAACTACTCTTTATTATTCACTTATATCTTTTGGAGTAGTTTATTGTTTACTCTTGTGCTTCACTTATATCTTCCGAGTAAAAAAAATTGAATGAAATGAATGTTGTGTGCTTCGTTTATTATATGTATGTTGAGATGTAAACATGCAATCTCTATGTAGTCAATTAAAGTAAGAGTGATACTATGATGGTACATATATTTAATCAAGTAAGGGAGATATATTATAATGGCAATGAGCATTAGTTTGTTTAAGTTGAATCTATCATGTTGTGGTGATAAGTATCTCCTAGTGAAGGATGGATGATTGGCTTGGTACATGTTTACACATGTTTGATAAATTTCAAATTCAGCCCTGGTGGTGTTCAAGTTTGTAGGTTACCACCATGATTATATCTTCTCAATAATATTTCTATTAGAGAATGCATGTGTGTGTTTTTGTGCTCATTAAAGTGGTTGCCTCTCAGTATTTTCCTAGCCTATTCCTTTAGTAAGCGAAAATGATGCTTGTGCATTGAATCCTTGAAACAAGTTTATGCCATAAATTATCCTCCATACCTACCTACACATTGTATTTCATTGTCATTTCAAGTAAATTTGCATGTGTCGCCTCTAAATATTCAGATATACTTTCTTTTTGTGTTCCCGTACAACTCATGAAGCGGTAGTGGTAGTTAATATCTTCCATGCTAAATGTGTTTTACTCATGACGAGAGTTTATTCGCTTGTCATATTTATGAGCAAGACTAGTAATAGGGATTCCCAGTTCCAAACAAAAAATAAGAAAAAAATGTTGACAAAAGACACTCCCCAAAAAAATTGAAAGTTGACACGCACCCATGGATTCAGCTATTCATGATTTGTGTTAGTATGGTGAAGGGAGTGTAACAGCATGGAAACCGTCATTGATGTGTTTAGCATGAAAAATATTAAAAAATTATCATTAAATCATTGACAAGAAAGATAACAAGTCCGTGAACGCATAGAGAGTCAAATTAGCTCAGTCCGGTTATAAGTTCCCTACCATCGTTGGATGCGGCGCGCGTTACATTAGATGTACATGAAGTTTGACCTTCCTACATAGTGAGTTGTTGTTTCTTCTTCACTAGAAGGGTTGGACGCGCTTTGGTGCGTTGTTGGTGCTGTTCGGCTTCTTAAAGAAACAATCTCTTTCAAAAATTAGATGTATCAATTTTTTTGAAAAGACAATTTTTTTAAGTTTGATCAAAGTTATAGAGAAATATATTAAAATCCATAATATCAAATTGGTATGATCAGATTCATCGTGAAATGAATTTCCATCCCTTTTTGTTTAATATTGTGAATGTTGATATTTTTGCTCTCAACTTGATCAAAGATTAAATTTTTTTTGACTTTCCAACAAACTAAGACCCAAATATATTTTGGAACGGGTGGGAGAGATGATGGAATGTGTTTTATTTTATTTATAATGTGCTGATTTGGTGGGCCTTTTATAGTGTGATTATGTGTTATCTGCTAACCAACCTATATTTATGTGGGTAATTTTTTGTACATTAGTGCTGCAATATCAAAGGACGAGGCTTCTTCTTTTTAGATGATGGGAGGATTTGCGGGATTGATATGTTTTTATAGGCGGGTTGCTGCTGATTGATTTGAAAAATCGTTGGCTCGGTCAAAACTGTAAACCAAATCCAAAATTGAATAACTCAATTGAATGAAAGAGATTCAAAATTAGAGAACATAATGAGTTAAAAGAATTGAATTAGAGAACTGCGCCATTCATGTTATTGGGTTTTCATAATGTCTTTGCTCCCTCTATTTCAAAATATTAGATGCATTAGTTTTTTTTTGAAAATTCAAACATCTTTAAGTTCGATTAAATTTGTAGAGAAATATATCAATATCGATAATATCAAATTGGTGTCATTCGATTCATCATGATATAAATTTTCATATTTTACTTATTTAATATGTGGATGTTGGTATTTTTGGCTCTGAACTTGATGAATGTTAAATAAAAATTTCTTTTGTAAAAACTAATACACCTTATATTTTGAAACAGACGAAGTATTTCGTTTGGCAAGTTGGAGAAATGATGAAGTGTGTTTTATTTTTATTTATAATCTGGTGTTTTTGGTGGGCCTTTTGCTGTGTGATTGCAAGTTCTCAACTAATCAACCCATACTTATGTGATCCATTTACATAGGTGGTTGCATGTATTATATTTGTGTTAACGCATCACATGTTTGCGCTTTTTTTTCTAGGTGCCAAAAGGGTGCATGGGGTTGATATGTTTTTATATGTCGATTGTTGTTGATTGATTTGTAAAAAACCCAGTCAAAATATGAACTACATCCAAAATCGAGTACGTCAATCAAATGGAAGAGCTTCAAAACTAGAGAGTGTAACGAATAAAAAAAAGAATGAGAGGGCTCATTAAAAAAATATTGACCTAGTCAAAATTGAGTGGCCATATTTTATATGGAAGACCTCATTTGATTAAGTGGCCTCTAAACTAAGGGAGCATAATGTATTTACATATATAGATGAGTGACCCAATTCCATCTGCTTAAGAAATTATTGACCTGGTCAAAATTGGATGACTCAATTTTAATTGGAGACCACAATTGAATGTGGGCCATTCAAAATTAAGGAGGTTAGTTTTATAGAGGATATAAAAGAATTGAATGACCCAATTCCTATTAAAGCTTCAATTAATCGTGGGCTTTAAAACTAGAAAGCTTGTAGTGTCATAAAAGATGACCAGCCAGCATGACGCCACCATGCGTAAGAGTGGAAATGGTGATGCTCGAGATCTACTACTCCACACTGTCCTCATGCCGTATAGAATTCATAAAATTAGCTTGCACAACGATATTATATTATGAGATGGAGGGAGTATTAGTAAAACAATCATGATCACCATCACCAACCAATCCAATCTTCTTTTTTTGCAACGAACTCAACTCTGTTGAGCTTACATTGTGTAATACGGAGTACAACGGTAGTTGGAAAGCACATCACCCGTCCTTTTCTGCTAGCTGTTTGAGTGTGTCCTTTGTATTCATCTCCAGGCAGCCTCACATAAATAAGCCAAGCAAGATCAAAACTAGAGCCGACACATGGTGCGCCTCAAGTTTCAGCCTCGCAAATGTGTCGGTGTGTGCTGCAAAGCAACAACCATGCTCCTCCCAACTGATGCTTATTCTTTAATAATTCCATAACACTTCATATAGGATTCCACCAGCCTTTATACTGGCAATGAATTTGTACATATGGAAACTGGAGATCAAAAATAAAATTCTACGAGATGGGGCTATGAGCTGATGGATCGTCATGTTGTACAACAGCACTGCTCTAACTTTCTTTGACGTAGTATAACGTATTACTATGCTTGCAAGAATGTGGTCCGACTCCAACTTGTGCAGCCATCTACTGTAATTCGCCTACTGGCGCCTCGTTCAGCCATAGGTAATGAATGAACTCATACAGCTTTGCACTCACACTCACCTGCGTCAATGCAACAAGATTTACGTTACAACTCTTGTGTGATAAGAGACAAACAAATGTAATTGAATGAAGATTTAAAAACTGGAACCTTGTAAGGTGTCGGATTTAGCCGCCTGATGTGATCCGGCCGCAGTTTTTCGAGCTGTTGCATACAGCGGCTTCTGATCTTCTCCAGCGGGGGCAGCTCTGCTCTAGGTTTATCTGCGCAGAACACAGATGCACACATATAATTGATGTTTAATCCACTGTGACAATACTAATCGGTCCACAGTTTAACAGGCTTGTTCCACTTTTACAATCACCAGCTTGAGTGTCCGTTTTCTCCAACGTGCATGGAAGCACGTCTTTGCATTAAGAAGCAGGCGCTAATCCAAATAGCTAGCTTTCCACCACTCAGGGTTGGAGGACGCAGCACTAAGAGGTAGTTGATCTTTCTACATCAAGTCTAGGAAAATATCAACACGACAGAGCACTAGAAAATGCCATTACAAGATAACTGGTTCAGGTGAGCCTTTCATGCCACTCCTTTCTTTTTAACAAATTTCGTGATCTGAATGGCTGCTATGCAACAAAACAACCCCATCGTATAGTCATCCTAATTACTCGTTCAGCAACCACTTTCCGAATTAGCCAACGCATAGTGATCCTAATTACTCGTTCGGCAACCACTTTCCGAATTAGCCATGGTGGACAAAGTTGCTGCAAGAAATAACTAGATCCGAACATGTTAGGAGTAGTGGGAGTGTGTCTGGTGGTGTTGTCCAGTTGGACCTCAAGTGTGGCAAGGCTGTTCCTCGTATTTGTGTTGCCTGTTGTTGGCTGCATGGCTGCAGGCAAGCCAACTGCAGTTGCCTTGTTGTTTTATGTATGGGGTAATCTGAATGCAGACTTTGTGAGTTTGTCCGATTCCGTTACGAAACCCATCATTTGTAACGGTTTTCCCAAAATTAAGTGGCAGCTCTTTCTTCAATAGTGAATTGCAGAGCTCCTGCCCTTTTGAAGGTTTTTGGAAGAAAACTCATCGCTGTAAATGCTAAGAGGTCCATACCTGAACTCCCAGGCCAGTAACAATGTAGCAGCTCCTCAACATGCTGGGGGACAACATAAGCCCTCTTGGATTCAAGGAACGGGTGACGACAAAGAATTCGCTCTCCTTCCTGGAATATTTCAAAGATGTGAAGTTCAGTTAAAAATAAATAAGAATCAGCCACTATAGACGAAGTCAACAAAGGATATGAAAGGTGACAACAGTCGCATGACAATAATGTGAAGCATATGGCATATAGGATCGACTCAGTATACTCCATTCTAAGGTAGATTATGATTGACAATAGTGTGACAGGTATAGAACCTCACATCTGAATAGAGAACACACGTGCATTGTTACCTTTGGTGATGGTTCACTTTCACGTATCATGATGTCTACCAACGGATAGCCTTCTTTTCCATACAATCTGAAACACCGCTTTTTGCATGGAATAGAGACCTGCAACATAACATGACACCATCCTTAAGTATCAGGAAAGCAAAATTATGCAAATCTTTTTCAAAGTATAAACAGTAAACATACTTTTGCCACATCCTCGGAAAGTTTGATACGAGGTCTACTGTTGATCTCAACTAGCTTAAAGACACATCCAAGAGCAGCTTGGGAATAACACGTTACAAGATAAGTTCCGATTCCAAAGGCATCAACTTCATGACCCTGTAAAGAAGATGAAAATAAAATAAAGAAAAATTATGTAGTTCATGATCATTAGCGCCACAGAAGCACACACAGACGCATATAACAGCATAAGTACATGACACGAAGTTCTTGATGTATTATCACCTCACTTCGCTGTAAGGTACTATGTACAATGCAAGGTGCTTAGATAGAGGTGCTTATGAGAACAAATCATTTTTTTCTTAAGCACCGGTGCTTATTTGCATAGCACATATGCTTAATTAGGCACCCACTGCTATGAAACAAGCACCGTTGCTTAAGCAAAAATCAGTTTATTTTTACAAGCACCTCTCTAAGCACCATGCATTGTACACGGTCTAAGAGAACTTGTGAAGTCACTCAATAATGAGACAGCATTTTACCTGCTTGTTCAGAGCATCAATTGTTTCCTCATTCAGGTCATTGCTAGCAGTAATGATCATCTTCCCGAAGCCAGGTATATTGAATTCCTTTTCTATTGCATGAAAAACTTTTCGGGTTTCAATTGACAGATAGGCTAGATCACCAGAGTCTAATCTGATACCAGATGCCTTGTACCTACAAAAGAAATATATTTGTCCAAACTGATTGTTTCAATCTTTTCTTTTACCAAAACAATGACGACATGATTAAGTGACTTATAACACTTTTCATGACTATATAAACACAAAACATTAAAGACCAAAACAAATAGATGTCATCTTTAGATTATCAGAGCAGGAGGGGATCAAGAGTACTGGGATATTATGGATTATTTTGCAAGCACACATGAATCTGACAGTAACTTGTTTTGGAGGGCTTAAGCATATAAAAAGAAGAAGTTGTAAGATTAAACCACTCCTAAATTTGATATCACTGGGATGTAGTTTCTGATTAACTTAGTTTCTTTGGTAATTTCTTGGATAAGGGATTTCCTGAATTTTGCTACTCTAAAGGGCAGCCCGGTGCACGTATCTCCAGCTTGCGCAGGGTCCGACAACTTTCGTTGTTTTGTACGCAGCCTTTCCCTCCAGTACTGATAACCCAATGCACATGGAATAGGTGTCCAAGAATAGGTTTGACATACCCTAAGTCATGGAGTGCTAGAGCTACCGCACAGAAATTTGGAATCCCACTTCGCATAACCTGAAAAAAAAATTGTGAGATTGTGCTCCAGATAATGCAGGGACAGCATAAATAAGCTAATAATATACACGTGAAGAATACAAATGGTAGAAGAGGGAGAATAGGTCATGTACGTGCACTTGCATGGTCATCATTTGTTAGACAACAAAAAACAAGGATAAAGTTGTACAAACATCAATACAGAGTTGACTACACCTTCCTGGAGTAAAGCCAGGCTGATGTCCTAACTTCGAGCTAAGCTTAGAAGCATGAGCTCCCGGCTTAAAAGAAGTCGACATTCTCAGAATTCTAGAAATAAAACAAACATATACAAGAAGTATTGAAGCATGTATCCGCCAATTTTGATGCCAAAACATGCATTCTAATGCCCTGTGGAGAAATAATAAATCCCCTACATAAAAGGTTCCTGAACACAAACTAGCATATTTTCTCACGAAAATTTGCATACTATTAAATACCGAATGCACATACATGGATTTTTTTCAGATTTTTTTTTAATTTCAATTTTTGTGAACTAAAGGGTGCAGGCGACCTCAGGCGCAACAAATCAATCCAAATAACAGCGCTGACATCCTAACCATGTCTAAGTTGGATAAACTTCCATCTTAAAATACAAGAGCCAGACTGCTCAGAGATACTCCCTCCGTTCCAAAATATAAGACCTTTTAGGGATTTCACTAGGAGACTACATTCGGAGTAAAATGAGTGAATCTGTACTCTAAAATATGTCTATGTACATCCGTATGTAGTTTATAGTACAATCTCTAAAAGGTCTTATATTTAGGAACGGAGGGAGTATAACAGAGCATGGTAGTTTAAGAAAATACCAACAAAGGAGCTTGAGAAGAACATTGCAAAAAACTATCATGTGCTAAGTTTCAGACCTCATTCAGACATGAATAACAGCAGAACAAGGGAAAAAGTTGCAGGCTGCAATAAGTTAACAGCTCACATCATATGTGTCCACCAGTGCTAGAAAGCTGCTTGGAAAAGCCAACGCATATGATGCAAATGCAGCAAGCTCACTTTGATTTGTATCGCCAAATACATTACGTAATGAATCTGCTACCTGACATAAACAAAAAATAACATAAGAATGCTGCAACAAGCAAAAACTGCACAACAAAGTTCTGCAATTGTACCTGAATCTTGCAAAGCCATTCTTTCACTAAACTAACAAAATCCTTGCAGATTTTTGAACCATCTTTGTTCCTTAGGGTCCTGTCTGGGATCTCATCAAGGCTCTGGAAGATTTAAAGCAATTGCCAAATCAGTCGTCGATCTAAATAACAATGGATGCCAGGAAAAAAGAACTTTCAGAATGCCAGAGATATGTAAGGATGAGTTCTAAAGATGCAAATGCAAGGGGCGGTACCAAATGTCGCGGACATTGCACATAAGTGTATACAAGAGAAGAGTTGATATGTTCAGAAAATGATTTATATCTGTATGTTCGAAATATTGTACCATGTTAATTAGCAAGCAAAGACACCAATTGTCCACAAAAATATAAACTAGCAAGGAGAATGATAAAAAGTACCTAGTATCCTAGAAAAAAATGAATATGGACATGCACGTGCATGTTATGTAAGAAAATAAAGATTTGAGTGCTAGTATGACGAGAAAACAAATATTCAAACTTTAATCCTGCTACGACATGGGGCTCAGCAACCAGTGTAGTGAAGAATTGTTTGACTAATGAAACTACATCATGAACAGAGGCACGGAAGGTGCTCCAATGATAGCACATTATTGCATATGTAATAGTGTTCATCAACAACAGGAATGGTATTTTACTAACCATATATGAGCTGACATAAGCATGAGAATGTGTTCCACGGAGTGGTATGCCAAATAGATGTCCTGCCAATACATTACTGCAAAAACAAGAGAACAAAATTAACCAATGGTGCACTATAGCAACACTAACATTTTCAGGAGAAAAAAAAATCTAAGGAGAAAAAGAGAAGGGAAATGATACAAGGAGATAGAGGACATATATGATCTTCCAATGATGTGAAAGAACTCACCTGGTTGCATCAAAGCCTCCCATGAAACAATACTTTGAAGCACTTATTGCGCCATCAGGCCCCTGCAAACATAAATCCAGAGGTACATTTCAGATTTCACATGTATTTGTATAAAATTAAAGCTAAACTGATGGTGCAGAAAGGATAGAAGAAGTCACACCTGTGCTCGTCTTAAACCAAATTCCATTAGAACCTTTGACTTTCCAGCAACATGACGGTGCCGTGCAGCATTGGTGGTTACCAAAGAGGCATAGTTGATCAGATTTACAAATGGAGTCTCAAGTAGTTGAACCACCTGATGATGTCATAACAAGAGTAAGTTGCTATAGCAAAAAATTCAAACTTCAGTTCATGCTCAGAATTAAAGTTTGTGACTGACATTATTAGACATAACAGCTGGTTAGGGCTTTCTACTTACAGCAACAGGACCCTCGACTCTCATCAAGGGCACTTTTGGAAAGACTACCGAGCCCTCAGGAATGGAGTACACTTCAACATCAGAGCAATCAATTCCACGGAGATAATCAAAGAATGAATCCTAGAAATTACAATTATATCAGTAAATAAGTGTTTCTCAGATCAAATAACTGAATGAGCATGACATATATGCACACTAAAAGTTGGGTGAGGAATAGCTTATACAAGGAACCACACACAAAGTTTCAAGTTACCCTTTCTTACATGTAGTATTTGAGGTGGACTTTTTGTAGCCCATGAATCAGCCTGGCTATACACAGGACCAACCAAAAAGCCTATTCATAACCTAGCAGCTAATCTCAGGACCAATTTACCATTTGAAGAAAGAAAGAATATTGCATACTCCCTCCGTCCTAAAATAAGTGTCTTGAGCTTAGTACAAATTTATACTAGAGCTAGTATAAAGTTGAGACACTTATTTTGGGACGGAGGGAGTATAATATATGTATATGGCATTCAGATGATACCTCACACATTGGCATGACTGACTGCAGGAAAGAAATCTCATCTTCTGTGAACTTAAAGTTTGCAATGAATTTTATACATTCCTCAAGACCGGCAAAAACAGTAAACTCTCCACCAAATGGATTTTTCCTAAAGTACAGGTCAAACCTGTAAAATGAAAAGGAACAAAATCAGCATGCAGTTGAGTACGTCCGAGTTGTTAGCTAACATTGTAGGTCCATATTAAGTGAAATTGACTCAACAGAGATCAAAGCATGCCAAGTGAGCCCATTGGGATGAAGCAAACTACATGGGCATATATGACCATACAAACACAGAGAAAATGTCTTCACTAACTTTTCTCTTTTAACTCAATTTACATATGTCTTTGGGTAGCTTCTGAGTTTTATTATCATGTTGTTCAAAGCTATATGCAGAAGTACCTCGCTCCTCGAATATTCTGCCAATGACAAAATTACATAGACTTTTCTCTTCTTGTAACTTCCCCAGGTCCGAAAACAGTCACTTTCCCCTTTAAAAAAAATGAAAATTGGCATAACATACCACCGCCTCCCCCACCCCCCACCCCTCTCGCAAGAATAGTTAAATATATGAAACCCAAGAACCAATAGTCTCTTTTGTTGACTCAAGTAAGTAGCAAAGTTCATTGTTCATTCAAGCACGTCACATCATTAATGTCCACATCCATTTGTTTCCTCTGCACAAGGAGTATTATACCACCATTTAGAATACACTTCATGTTCACACTGAAAATTCTAATTCATTCAACCATGTGACATCATTCAAATGTCCACATCTATTTGTTTCCTCTCCACCCGGAGTAAATCATATCACCAATTAGAAAATATTGATTAACACTGCAAGTTCTAGAGAACCCACAATGACATAATAAATTGATGTACCTATATGCTAGAATCCACACATGAGGTGCCACATACTAAAACAACAATGGAGGGGGGGGGGGAACCTAATAGAAAGGCCAGTCCAATTTTGTTAACACAAGAACATCTGGACCCACATGAAAGCAATGGCAAGCCCATCAATAAACGATGGTTGCACTCACAATTTTGACATAAAGGGATTAACTAAACAATGCACATTCAGAAGGGCTTTCCAAAGTACTGCATAGCAGAACAATCAAGAAGCAAGCAAAAAATGCCACTTCAGTTATTTATTTTATTTTAAAAAGAAAAAGAGGATAGCCCCGGCCTACGCAGCCACACATATAACAAGAATAACAAAAATAAATATTCGCAAAAGATATATTAAGACCAGCATACAACATTTTTGTTTTGTTTCAGTTATTACTGACAAGGAAGATGATCAAAACTACAGGCAAGAGGGAACCAAAGACAGAGTATCAGTTAGCCAACTACGCAACTACCAGGTAATAAACCATCAAAGCGCAAAGCTGCGGCCGTCTTACCCAATAACGTAGAGGGCACGAAAAAGATGCCAGACCACAGCAATGACAGAATTGCACGAGAACAAAAACCAAACTACCGCATAGATTGAAACCAAACTATTCGCCACGGCAACGAGAGAATTGCAGCAACAGTCCAAGTATCTCCCAAAAAATCAGACCTCTCGCCAATTCATTCCCCCGAACATAACCCGGACGGAACCAACCAACTCACCAGCTGGCACCAGATCACACCACCCGTCGATCCAATCCAATCGGCACGACCGAACCAGAGATACGCGAAGCGGAGGACACGAGGCAGAGGCGAGGGGTGCTTACACGGCGTGGTCGGCGTGCTTGCCGGCCTTCCAGTAGGCGTAGGCCATGGAGAACTGGTACTGATCGGTGAGCAGCGCCGTGGCCATGGGGTTCGTGGGCGGCCCCACCTGCGCCCTCGCCGCCGCCGCCAGCGAACCATTGGCGCCGGCGCCCACGCTAGGCGCCGTCGCCTCCATACTTGGGCTCTGGAACGCGAGAGCTTCCGCTAGGGTTCTCTGGGCTGAGGCGTGTGAAGCTTCAAGGGGAGGAAGGGGAGGCGGGAGGAGGACAATTGGAGGCCGGGAGGGGAAGGAGGAGGAGGAGGAGGAGACGCCAGGGGCCGATTTGGAATTTGGAAGTTTGGCTGGAAGCAGGCAAGGTATTTATAATAGGGGTGATAAGTTTCATAGGTGTACCACTGAAAGTTGGTAATGTCACATGGTGCCCTCGCATGCTTATGTTTTTTAATCACATTTGATGATTTGTAAAAGGATGCTTACAATATGCTGGATTGTCAATACGCTTCCTTAGCTTACTATAGACTGTTTCTTAATGTCGACAGAAACAAAAAAAAAATTCACTGAACAAACATCCTTAAAAAGGCTGAAATAAATTTAAAAAAATGTAGGCATCAATGTCTACATTTGATGATTTCTAAAAAGACGCTTACAATATGCTTGGATTGTCAATACGCTTCCTTAGCTTACTATAGATTGTTTCTTAATGTCGACCGAAACATCTTCTCTTAGTGAACGAACATCGTCAGAAAGATCGAAATAAATTAAGAAAAATACGGGCACCAATGTCATAACTAGGACCTTAAACTTTAATAGGTTGGTTCCACCATACGAAACTAACCATCCAAGCTATGTTGCTCCTTCACATTTTATTATTCCCAGGTTGATTTCGACGGATTTAGATCACTCGTGCTAACAAAAAATTATTTCAAAGGAGACTGAGAAAAATCAAGTCAATAGTGTTTTCGATAAATTTCAAGCATAGGAATTTTGGTCGTACCATTATACATGCACGAAAAGAAAGTACATCGCAAGTAATTAGGACGGATCATCTTCCACTCTTCTTACGTGTTGCTTTCACCTTTGAACTTTCATTTGGCATTGTCATTGTCAATGTATTACCCAAAAGATCTCAATCAATTTCGTAGCTCTCACAAACTATGGCACTTGATCATTTTGAAGCTCCTTGTATTTTTCCTACGAGTCTGGTCTATAACAACGTTTTGATCACCAACTAAAGAAAAAAGTGTCTTGATCCTGGGAAATTTCATCCAGAGACAAATAACGCAATAATATACTTCCTCTGTTCCAAAAATTTTGTCCGAGGTTTGTCCAGAAATGGATTTATCTAAATACTAAAATATGAGTATATACATTCATATATAGACAAAAAATTTAAGACAAAGGGAGTACCATCTTGGACTGAAATGGAATTCTCCTGTAACTATAGGGCAAAAGTAGAAGTCGCCCCCCAGCACATTCTGTTTTTGGCCGGATTACTCCACGCATGCCTTTTTGGACGCAATCTGGAGAGCCTTTCTCGCTGCTCTCTTGCGATGCAAAGTATACTCGCCGGAAGGCTACTCCTGCATGACAGTGGGCCTTGGAATTACATGATCCCAGCGGCAGCGAGAGGCTTGTTTGGGCCACGGATGGGCATGACGACATGTGGCGGTTGGTGAGTGGCGGCTCTGTTTTTGATTCGTTTCTTCCTTTTTGTTCTGTAATGGAAGCACGGGCCCGTTTGTTGTGGAGACAGGCGTGGCATGCGGGAATCTTCCGGGATCCCGTCGCCGGACTCTGATCTCATGTGGCCGCCGCCGCCGGCGACGGGACCCTGGTTAGTGGCAGAGGAAAATTCGTAGGCACAGGCGACGGCGCATATGATAATCGTTGTTAAATCGAAAGGCCGTGCCAACGTAGCCAGTCGTTTCTACTTTTTTTTTTTGGATTTAGGAAAGAGTAGTCAGTCGTTGTTGTTCTCGAAGGCTGGCTACACATACACAAAAGAGACATTGCAACCTACTCCCTCCGTTCTTAAATATAAGTCTTTTAAGATATTTCATTAGGAGTCTACATACGAATCAAAATAAGTGAATTTATACTCTAAAATATGTCTATATACATCCGTATGTAGTTCACTAGTGAAACTTTTTTAAAGACTAACGGAGGAAGTATGACCGGACGACGGGACCGGGAAGGCAGGAAATGTGGCCTTGCGAGCAGAGCACATGTATGGTTGGATGCGGAGAAATCTGCGACCATTTAAAATCCAATCAAAAAGGTGGGTTTGGGACGCTATGTTGTGAGCTCCGTTGTCCGTTCCAAACTACTCCCATCCATGCCTACATTTGTATATCTATATAAATATAAGACAACTAATATGGATCGAAGATGTAAGAGCATCTATAACCAGACCCTTTAAATTCTGATCAAACGTTCGGAATGGTCGTTCGGTCACTATCCGATCATAAAAATTCGATTCAGATGGACCTCTCAAACCGGCCACAAACGTCCGGGCTGACCAGCACCCCATTTTCTTCTCAAATATGAGACGGAAATGAGGGAGCCCGGGCACGCCCGTCACATCGGACCCGATAGCCCGACCCTACCTTAAATTGCATCAAATCCCCCAAACCCTTCCTCCTCCTTTCGTCGCCCGACCCCTCGCCGTCCGGCACCCTTGCTCTCCATTCTCATCACCTGTCTCGATCCGCCGTCATGATGTATTCCACCCCGTCCCCGATCGCCGCCTCAGAGACGTTGTCCGCCTTGTCCGTCGACAGTCCTTCCTCCGCTTCGTCTTGCAAGCCGGAGAACATTGCCCGTAAGTTGCGCCGTCGCCGACAGCGACAGAGGGAATTGGTCGCACAGGTACATGCGGGCATCGTCGATGAGATGTCTCCCCCGGCGTGTCGGGCTCCCCTCGCCCCATCCATGCAAGCGTAGGCGCGGATTGTGTCGTCCGGCACCGTCGAGACCGAGGAGGAGGAGAATGAGACGGTCGGCTGGACCATTTCGGAGAGATTTTCGGCCACCCAGCAGCCGTTAGTCCAAGAGTGTGAGTCACCGTAGCTCGTTCGGGAGGGGGTGAGCACGGGCAACCCCACCGTCCGGGCTGCACTCAACATGTTCGACGAAATGTCTCAACAAGACCGGGTACGTTTGCTCCTGATCGATCTAATGATTAATGTTTCGTATAGTTCACTAGTTCGGACAAGATGATTGCTTGCAAACCATGAACGTGTAGGAGGCATACTTGGAAAGTATGATCAATGAGAATGAAGATCCGGTCCATGTGGAATAAGACGGGTTGCAACTCACACGCGATGCGGAGGATGCAAAAGTCATGCTCGCAGATGAATCCACTTTGGATGAACATGGCAAGAAATGGCTTGTGGACAGGAAGAAGGAGATCAACGATCGTAGAGTGTTGGAGGCGGCCAGGGCGGCTACGGCGGCGGCAGCGGAGCGGGCGGCCAGGATGCAGGCGGTGGAGGTAGCCCGGATGCACACGACGATCGTTGCCAGGATGCAGGCGGAGGAGGCAACCCGAATGCAGGCGCAGATGGATGCCAGGCGGAGTAGGATGCATGGACGAACTCGTCCGCCCAGTGATCCTACAACACTTGTCGGTCGGACATTGATTTCATTTTGGCTTGTCCGTTTGGTTGAACTATGATATCGTTTTTTGTTTAAAACTGTTGAATTCAAATAATTTGTATCGAATGATCGATGTGCATGGATTTGTATGGATTTGAGAGTCTGGATATGAGGTATGTGGAATTGTGGATGCACGAAGCGAAATATGAGGGGCTGTCCGGATGCAACCGCGGGCGTGTCTGGGAGCGTCCGCGGGCATATAGGGGGCCGGATTTGTCGAGTCCGACTGTAGATGCTCTAATATAAGTCATATATCTATATATTTAACACTGTGTGAAAATTACATATTTGTGAAATGGTAAAAAAACAAATAAAGTGTTTAAAGACAGAACTTTGCCAAAAATAATTGCTGGTATACAACACGCTAAAACATTTGGATGTATGTAGATTTTTTAAAGCGTCCTCTCTCCTTCCCATCGATGGCTAGGATAGTTTCTTTTTCTCCAAACTTCGCTGGCGAGTCCGTGGATTTGCCTCCCCTCTATTTGTCCCTTCATTGCAGCGCACAGGGCTGGCCCTGCGAAGGGCGGGAGGGGCGGCCGCCTCGGGCCACTGAAATCAAGGGGCAGGGCCCAGCCCAGGTATGTGTGCACTTCTACCATCGGCAACCGCTCACGCGAGGCGCCATGAAAGCTTAGAAGTCGTTCGATCGATCTCCTGGAAGAAGAAAGCTGAAACGTTATGTTTCTTTAGCGGCTGGGCCTTGGGCCTTTTTGTTTAGGTAGTCTTTTGGTTTAGCACTAAACAAAGCTCTGAAAACATTGTGATGGGCCACACCTGGCTAGCAATCCCCTTTTGTTTTAGTAGTTAGAAAATGGTTGTTGGTCACGTGGTCAAGTCTAATTCCAAAATGACGGTGGGACACAAAGTGAGCTCCATTTCAAAATACTGGTTCAGCAGAATTAGCAATCTCCCTTTTTTAGTTGGAGAAAATCCCCTTTTCTTGAAGATGAAATTAGCGATCAATTGATCATAAAAAGATTTAAACTAATTCCAATAATCTTAATAGTTGGAGCTAATTTGGCTTATAAGATGACATCCACAATTTGGCTTGATTTGATGTGTGACATCCAACGACCAACGATCGATCTAGTATGGCTAATACCTGATCTCTTGACACCCCGTCATCAGCCTCACATGATCGAGTCGAGAGGCTGAGTCACAAAAAGAAGACCACATTGCACCGACTGGTCATCGTGACCGCCAAAATTTTACATATAATATGTCTCTTATTCTTTTTCCACGGATAACGACAATATTAATGACTTTGCATATAAGAAAGTTAGATTTTTTCGAGAGAATATTTATAAACTACTCCCTCTGTTCCTAAATACTTGTTCTTGGAGAGAACTAGACTAGTTCTCTCCAACAACAAGTATTGTGGTACAGAGGGAGTACTTGACATGATTATCATTTTTAGGCATTTAATTGTTTATTCATAACATTTTATATAGATATATACTCCATTTGCTCTTAAATATAAGGTATATTAGTTTTCCAAAAAGTTAAACGCTATCTATGCTTGAGCAACCTTACTGCAAGATATATAAATATTTACAATACTAAATATTAAAATATATTTCATGTTGAATCCAATGATAATTGTATTCTAGATATTGATATTTTTGTCCATAAAATTGATCAAAGTTAAGGTTTTTGATTTATTTTTTAAATAATAGACCTTATATTTAAAAACGAAGGAAGTATTAATTGTCGTAATGATTATATTAAAGGGTCCATGTTTTAGTGTCGCCCCGGGCCCCCAAAATCTTAGGACCGGGCCTGGCACCGCATTCACCCCGGCTAGTAATATAGGTTAGGGTCTTTTATTCCTCGCGGGTGCAGTGCTCAGACGAATGGCAGCGCTTCTTCTTCTTCTTCTTCTTCTTCTTCTTCTTCAAGTTTGACTTATGAGCTTCCATATTCCTCGAGTTTGTCTGGACATAGTTGACGAAGCTCCAATGTGGATCCATGTTGTCTCCTTGGAGGGCGAGGTTAGGGTTTTCTTGTCGTACATGCACGACAGCGAGATTTGATGTGAGTTGCTTCAGATCTATTCAAAGGTTCAATGTGTCAACTATGGTTTGAGAGAGTTGTTCCTTAGGTGCACGTGCACGAAGACTTACTAGCTTTATTCACAATGCCAAGCCGACTATGGTAAGGGAGCGGTGACGTATGCTCATTCTCATAGCGATAGTGGTTGTCGAGTGGTCTAGATATCTCATTGTAATATTTATTATGTTTGAAGTGCTTTTATACGTATCATGAGATATTTCCGCCAAAAAAACATGTAGAATGTTGGTCCTATCATTGCCCAAGGGTACAGTCTCTCATAAACAAGCTTTATATCCGTTTTACAAATAAAGCCGCATGTTTTTACCTACATGATGTTGAGAAGTGCTCTTAGTCATCACTAAGTGGTTCAGAAATCCCTTATGTTCTCTATTCTAATATGATTGACTATGAATAGATCGAATTTTTTCCCCGCTAGAAGAAAACCTAAGAGAAGCTAATCAAGAAAAGGGAAAGACAAAATAAACCAATCACCCTAAATATCACTAGAAGTGCGCAGCTAGACCCCTCTAGCATGTCATCAAGAAGAAGTACAACGGAGATCTGGTCACCTCGTAAGAGATTCTATAGTCGGATGCTTCAATTCCGTCTCAAACGTGGACGAACGGCCCGGTCACTTACCGATCACAAAAATGCAATCCAGACGGGCGTCTCAAACGGGCCTCAAACGTTTGGCTGACCGGCATGTTGGGTAACGTAGCACAAATTCAAAATTGTCCTACGCATATTCAGATCTTCCTATGGAGAGACCAGCAACGAGAGAGGGGTAAGATGTCACATCCCTAACCCTTAAGCAAGATAGCATTGTGCTCATGTCTTCTTTGCATTTGCATCTAAGAAGTTTCAACAAAAACAACAAAGTGGCAAAGGAAATACTCAAAACCCTAGCCACCATTTCAATTAAAGGAAATCTCAAACTAGTTCAAAATCAATGAACCCAAAATGGCCTCAAGAAATGTTCAAACTTTCTGATAAATCATGAAAGTAAATGAGCATTGGAGAAAACTATTTTTTTGACACTTTAAGCATTTTAAATAAATGCAAAAGCCACTGGTTTCAAACTTTAAAAATTGAAATCAGAAACTATAATTTTCCAAAAATGTTGAAAACCTTGGAAATGAGTGGGGATATTATAACAAATATTTCAGGAGGTCTAAAATAGTTTTTACTTTTTGTTTTGGAGCTGAATTAATTGGCAAATCAATAATTAGCAAAACAGAAAAACAAAAACAGAGAAAATGGAAAAAAAAACTTACCTGTCGCCTAAGCCTGGCCCGGCCCATCTCCCCGCTCGTTCCCTCCCTCGCGCTAGTAGGCAGCAGGAGGTGGCCGCCGCCCCCTCCGGCGCGGCCACGCACCTGCGTGCCTGCCTGGCCGCCACCTCGCGCTGGCGACGACGGGGATAAGCTCCCCAGAGCTTCCCCTATCCATTCCCCGCCTCGGTTCTCCTCCTCCTCCTTGCTGCCGCCATTAGAGCCGAGCTCGAGCTCGAGCTGCCCGTGCCCCTGACCATAGGATTCCCTCCCAGAGCACGCCATTAGCTCCGCCTCGTCGCCCTGGTCATCTCTGCAGAAGCCGAAGCTTCCTCGAGCCCTGCAACACCCGCAACGCCGTCGTCTTCCACCTCCGGCCGCCGGACCTCTCCCATCGATTCGTCGCCCCCAAGCCTTCCCCGAGCCGTCTAAGCTCTGCTCTGCACTCCCTGTGAGCATGCGGTCGTTTCCCCTAAGTTTCCCGCGTCGATCCCCTCCTCTAGCTCTAGTTTCACCGGAGCCCGACAAGGACCGCCGCTGCCGCTCGTCGCCGGTAGCCCTCTGATGTTCAGCTCGTCCTTCCGAGGGCACCAGCAGCTCCAGGACGACACGTAGATGCCGTAGCAGCTAAGAACCGAGCGTAGATCCCCCTGATTCAAAGACCCCGATGATGCCCGAGCTTCGGCCGCCGCCCCGGCTCGTCGCCGACGCCTCTTCCGGCAACCCTAGCCTCCCCCAGTTGGTCCTGCCAGATCGGCCACTTCGCGAGCATGCTGTAGCTGCCAACCGCGTGCGTTTTGGTGCTGTGCAGCGCCGTCTAGGTCGCCTCCAGCGAGCCCTCCGCCGCGGGTCTGGTCGCCGGCGACCACCCTCCGGTGGGCGTCGACGTGGCCGACCATTAGGGCGTAATCGCCTTCCCCTCAATCGCTGCCAGAGGGCCCCACGCCTGGTCAAACCCCAATTAGGGGCTGGTCAGCGCGGGTTTAGTCCCAGAGAGGCTCACCAGTGGGGCCCCCCTGTCAGGTTTGCCCTGAACAGGTCGGCTGACCTGCTGACGTCAGCCTGATGCAATAAATAGAATTTCCAGTATAAAACTAATTCAGGAAATTGCTAAAATTTGTAAAAATCATAGAAATTAATCTGTAACTCCAATGAAAATAATTTATATATGAAAAAGTATCAGAAAAATTCAAGGATTTTGATTATGCTATTTTCAACCATGTTTAAAAAAGTTACATAACCCTAAATTGTGGAATAAGGAATAATTCAATTCTTTTAATCACTTTATAAATGGAATTTGCAAAAATATTCAAATTTCATTATATATGCAATGATCACACACTGCCCTAATTACAAATCAGTATCATAACATGACGTTCATGCATGTTAACACCAAGTTGATCTGAGCATCAGGTCGAATCAATTAAACCGGTATCCGAGAATACCCCGTTTGAATTGCTATTCGAATGTGATTCAAATCAACTCTAAACCTATTACATGTTGAAAATAATAACTTATCACCCTGCATTCTCATGCCATGTTCATGCATCATCTTGAGTGCATATGATTGTTATTGAATGTTGCCATTCATTTCGGTAGGCTCCGCACCCCCGAATTCCATCGAATATCCGTCTGACGGATATCGTTCCTCCTCTGAGCAACAAGGCAAGCAACCCTTTTGATCATCCCGATAACTCCTATGTTCTTGCTCCTGCACCTATTTATTGCATTAGGATCAAATGCTTCAACTGCTTTTGCCACGATAGTTGGACCCACTTCCTTTGCATGACTTAACCTTGTCACAGTAAATAGCCGAACCTTGCAACCTAGCATACCTGGTAGTTGCTTGAGCTATGATGTGCCTTATCCTGCTATGCATGCTATGCTTAGAGTTGTGTATGGTCTGTCATCTGGGAGATGAACAGAAATGTGGAATGTGTTCGGTGAGCAAAGGTTGTGTGTTGAACTTGATTTGGTAAAGGTACCGGTGAAAGGCTGTGTAGGAGTACATGGCGGGTTGTTTCATTGGAACCGTCCTTAGGAACTGAGTTCCGTGTATGTAATCCAAGACTAGATACTACCACATGCTGGGCCCTGAAATATGACCCCGCTCGGCCTATTAATCGCGTAGTACTCGGTCCAGGAGTTGCAAGTAGTTTCTGGTGTTTATAGTAATGCTGGAGGCCGTGCATGGTGCTGACCTGAGAGGTGGACCGTGATGCGGTAGGCAGTGGCACTGTGTACCAAGTGGCACCCGGATGGTGGGCTTGGGAACCCTGCGCACATCGCTTGAGGCCGTGGCGGAAACCTCGGCCGGACTTCCGTACGGGTTACTCTCAGATAGGCGATAAACCTGGACTAGGTACTAGTGTGGTTAACGGTCGTGGCCGACTCCCTCGCTGGGCTTCCGCTTGAAGGTTGCCGAGGTGCATGACGTGCACATGGCGATAAGTGGCGAGAGCGTGTGTGACGAAGTACACCCCTGCAGGGTTATGATCTATTCGAATAGCCGCGTCCGCGGATATGGACTACTTGGAGACATATGTTGTTCATAGATAACTTCAATGGCTACTCATAAAATTGCCCAAATAAGCGTGAGTGTCGTGGACGGCATTTCCGTATGGAGACGGAATGATTCCACGATAGTGTATTGTTGTGGTGTTAGTGGACTCGTGTGCGAGAAATTAAGTTGTCAAAATTATTTAAAAATGCAAGTTGTCTAGCCACGAGGCAAATGCTGGCTTTCCGCATGAAACCCCACAATACCTTTTGATACCTGCATGAGTAGTTAGTTCTCCTAAAGTCTTGCTGAGTACCTTCGTACTCATGTTTGCTTAATCAATGTTGCAGAGGTTGCTAATGACCCTAATGGAGGGTTCTTCGTAGACATCGACGACGACGAGTAGCTGGTGTCCCAGCTACGATCTGGCCCTACGTCGGCTCTGTAGTATAGTCAGGCCATGTGCCTGCTAGTTGCCCTGTCTGTACCCAGACAGTTTATAACTCTTCCGCTGGCTTGTATTTGTATGACTACTATTATGGGTCGAGAGACCTTAATGTGTAATATTACATGTGTGGCTCTTCCGAGCCTCTTAAATAAAGGTTGTATGTTTATGGTTATGTTGTGATGCCATCGATGTATCTATACATATCGGTATGCCATGCGTACGTGTGTCTTACTTGATATGTATGGGGTTCGAATACCTAGTCACGAACTTTAGTAGCACTCCTTACAAGGAAATGCCCCTTTGTGATCCAACGAGCCTTGGTAGTCCGCTACTGCTCCGGACACATTGGTTGACCGGCATGTGTCCTTCTTAGCTGCTGTGTTTGTCCTCTTTGGGGAAATGTCACGCGACGTAATGGAGTCCTTGTAGCTTGCTACGACTCGTCTACGTTTGCTGATGACCGACACCTGCTTTGTTGGGTCATGTATGCCTGTTCTTGTGCGGAACTGCCACTTTGGTTTATGACTAGACATGTCGATCCGGGTTCTTTGACATTGGATTGCTAGCGACACCTATCGCATACGTGAGTCAAAAGACGCAAACGGTCCCGGCTAAGGTAAGGCTGCAGCCGTGGAGTTAACCGTGCGTGAGACCACAAAGAGATGCGATGTGTTACAGGCTGGATTCCTATGGCTTAGGATCGGGGTCCCGACAGCGTTGGTATCAGAGCCTGACTGACTGTAGGATTACCAAGCCAAACTGGTCGAAGTTGAGTCTAGAATTTCTTAGTTATATATAAGGGAATTGTTTGTGGAAGGGAACGTAACACTCTTGTTCTCTTCTCAAGATATTCTATCCTGGTCATCCTCGTCTTTTCTGCGGGAATTAAGGACTAGGTTACTCATCTTCTCATAGGCTCGTGTTTCCGATCGGTAGCTTATAGGACTACGGGTCGAGAGATATTGGGTTTCTTTTATTCCTAGGAAGCAGGAAGTAAGTTTGATGATCAGAGAGTTGAACTTGATAGTTGAGTGGTTACGCTAATCCATTTTGGGTTGTCTCAAATTTGTTTTGAGCATTTACAGCCGTTATGCTGCCCAATTTTGCATTCAGAGCTCTAATGCTTTTGCATTACTCTCTATTTACAGATGCCTGGCCGTCCTTCTCGTCAGGTGGTACGTCTGACCAGGTGCATTGATGTGCCGGGTCATACGACCATGCTGGTCAGGGTGATGTCGGTGTGCGGTTACCGCTGGTACCCCGAGTACACAGTGGAGGAACAGTACCGAGACTTCAACCAGAGCCAGTACATCTGCACTGTTAGGGTATTTCCAGACTACCCTGGAGCGGAGAAGCCAATCCATTGGTCCTATGGGTTGGGAGTCACTGTTGACATGGCAGTACAAGATGCTGCCTATTCAATGCTGACTATTATGAGAGCGAGACATGCACTGCTGCAGAATTCAGAGTTCTGCTATGTTCCGGCCTCTCAGTCTGGTGAAGAGGGATACCTCAGTGGAGTCTATTTTGATTCTTCTATGGAGGATCCACTTCTGCAGACCACTGTTGAGATGCTAGAGAACAGAGACAAGGATGCTCGTGCTCTCCGCATGGAGCTTTATGCTACCCGTGCCCGTCTGTGGACAGCTTTGACGCAACTGGCACCGGTAGTCCAGACAGGGTATGGAGAGATGGAGATGCTGAACCCTGTTAGGACCCATCTTCCGGCTCACGTTGACTGGCCAGCTATAGGAGGAGTCACACCTCTTCGGGGACCCCTCTTACCACCAGTCAGGGGACCAAGGCCACATCCGTGTCCTTATGGATCCCAGGGATCTCAGGCCAGAGTGTTTCCTGATCCGCAGGTTGAGCTTCCAGGTCATGGAGGTAATCTCTATGAGATGTTCTATGCGGATGCCTGAGCTGTGAGCGGAAGGATAGCATGGTAGTAGCCGTATGTTCACAGTCCTGCGTGACTTGTGAAGTATGGTAGTAATGTGAAACGAATTCCGGAGGCCTAGATAAATAATGTATAGGAAGCTTTTAAGCCTCTGATGAGTAGTTCCACCATTTCAGTAGTTTGCTCTTCGAGTAAGTTTGTACTGAACTATGTAAGGGTGTGTATGAACCATGGTGTAAATATAGCAGTTGCTTGTTACCATGTTGTTCGGATATTCATTTCCGCATTCCGTGTGTTCAGTACATTCTTAATCCATAGCTAGTATTGATATGATATTGGTCTAAGCTATGAGTTTGTTTGTCAGGATGGTGTTCACCAGGTTGAACCGTGCCCCTGCTCATGAGCAAGGTGAGGGTAGTCAAGCATCGCAGGAAGACCTGCCTCACCCACCTTCTCTGGCAGAAGTGATGCTTGAGGCAGAAAGAAACAAAAGGGAGACCAATCGACTGCTAGAGCGTATTGAGCAGAATACGGCTCGACAGCCTAGGAATGCTGCAGTGTCCCTCAATGACTTTGTGAAGCTGAATCCTCCAAAGTTTCATCATTCCGTCGATCCCCTCAACGCTGATGACTGGCTGTGTAGCATCTCACGCAAGATTCGCTCGACGAATGTGTCTGAGGCCGACAAGGTGACCTTTGCGGCGTATTTCCTGGAAGGACCCGCCAATCTGTGGTGGGAGAATTTTGAAGCTATGCGTCCCGTTGAACCAGTGGCCACATGGGCAGACTTCAGTGCAGCTTTTCGTCTGCACCATATTCCAGAGGGCCTGATGGACAGAAAGAGAGAGGAGTTCTGTGCCTTCACCCAGGGCAAGTTGTCTGTGGATGCCTATAGCCTCGAGTTCGGTAACCTCGCCCGCTATGCAACAGAGGAGGTGTCTACTGACGCCAAGAAGCAAGCAAGATTCCGTAAGGGTTTGAGCCCTGAGCTCCGTCGTGACCTGCGCCTCCATGAGTGTGCAAGTTTTCAAGCCCTAGTCAACAAAGCGATCAGTGCGGAGACTGGTCATTCTGACTTCGAAGCCACAAGGAAGCACTCCCGTGACTTTGGCTCATCTTCTGGTTCCGCGTTTCCAAAACGCGGGCTGTGGGTTCCAAACAGTTCTCTGCCGCCAAGATACACTCCAAGGCCATCCTACGTGGCGCCTCAGACGAATCCGGCCAACCCTCCAGCAAAAGCTTATGGTGGTCCAGTTAGCAATGCTGCACCACGTGCCAACCAGGTGATATGCTACAAGTGTGGAGAACCAGGGCATTATTCCCGTGAGTGTCCTCAGAATGTGGGTGTCAAGCAACCCGGAAAGTTCGTCGGGCAGGCCAAGTCGGGCAAAGCTTTCTATGTGAAGCCAACTCCTGCACGTGGCCGTGTGAACTATGTGTCAGCAGAAGAAGCTGCAGAGGATCCCGACGTCATGCTGGGTACGCTTCTTGTTAATCATCACCCAGCGTCCGTTCTCTTTGACACTGGGTCTTCTCATTCCTTCATTTCAGAAAGTTATGCACAGTTGCATAACATGTCTTTTTGTGATATGCCAATCCCATTGGTTGTCCAAACCCCTGGTAGTAAATGGCAAACCTCTAGGATAACCTATGACAATGAAATTCTAGTAGACATGCTAGTTTTTCTAGCCTCATTGATAGCATTGAAATCTTCGGATATTAATATCATCTTGGGCATGGACTGGATGTCAGCTTACTATGCCAAGATTGATACTCATTCTAGAAATGTCCAGCTTACCCATCCCTCGGGTGAGATAGTAAATGTCTCTACTCGAGCTGCCAAATGCCAACTCTATTCCCTAAATGTCAGCCCTCTTCCGGAACTTGAAGACATTCCGGTAGTCCGTGACTTCCCGGATGTTTTCCCAGAGGAACTGCCAGGAATTCCACCTGACAGAGATGTAGAGTTTGTGATAGATCTTGTTCCGGGAGCTGTCCCAATAGCCAGAAGACCTTATAAGATGGCACCCCTAGAGCTAGCCGAACTCAAGAAGCAACTAGATGAGGCCTTGAGCAAAGGTTTCATTCGTCCTAGCTCTTCTCCTTGGGCTTGTCCCGTCCTCTTCGTCAAGAAGAAAGACGGAACGGATCGGATGGTTGTAGATTACCGACCAGTTAATCTGGTCACCATTAAGAACAAGTATCCGCTCTCCAGGATCAACGATCTCTACGATCAACTCGCTGGATCCTCAGTCTTCTCCAAAATGGCTTTGAGGTTGGGATACCATCAAATCAATATTAAGAACGGGGACATTCCAAAAACGGCCTTTGTTACTCGTTATGGCCAATATGAGTACACCGTTATGTCCTTCGGTTTAACCAATGCCCCAGCCACCTTCTCTCGGCTGATGAATTCAATCTTTATGGAGTATTTGGATAAATTCATCGTAGTATACCTCGATGATATTCTCATCTACTCGAAGAATGAACAAGAACATGCCGAGCATCTAAGGCTGGTATTGATGAAACTTCGAGAGCATCGCCTTTATGCCAAATTTTCAAAATGTGAATTCTGGTTACCAGAAGTGACATATCTAGGCCACGTAATCTCTGGTAAGGGTATTGCTGTCAATCCCGAGAGAGTTCAAGCTGTCCTTGATTGGACTCAACCTGAATCGGTTAAGCAAGTTAGGAGTTTTCTTGGTCTAGCGAGCTATTGTCGCCGCTTCGTCGAGAATTTCTCCAAGGTTGCAAAGCCTCTAACTGAACTCCTCAAGAAGGATAAAAAGTTCGAGTGGACACCACAGTGTGAGCATAGTTTTCAGGAACTGAAAAGACGCCTGACTTCCGCACCTGTGTTGCTACCACCAGATTTTTCTAAGGGCTTTGTTATCTATTGCGACGCCTCGCGACAAGGATTAGGTTGCATTCTCATGCAAGATCGTCATGTGATCGCATACGCATCTCGACAGTTGCGTCCACATGAGGATAATTATCCCACACATGACCTTGAGCTTGCAGCTGTGGTCCATGCACTAAAAACCTGGCGACATTACCTTTTGGGTAATCGTTGCAAAATATTCACTGATCACCAAAGTCTGAAATATATCTTCACCCAGCCGGATTTGAATCTCAGGCAAAGACGGTGGGTTGCGTTGATCTCGGATTACGACTTAGGGATAACTTACACCCCGGGGAAGGCCAATGTTATGGCCGATGGCACTAAGTCGTAAATCTTATTGTAACAATTTGATGCTACAACAAGGTCAACCACGTCTCCATGAGGACTTTCGGAAGTTGAATCTTCATATTGTTCCTCAAGGATTCCTTTCTACCCTGGTGGCGAAGCCTACTCTTAAGGATCAAATTATAGCTGGCCAAAAGCGTGACAAGGGTATATCACGGATCAAGGAGAATATTTTTAGCGGAAACGCTAAAGAATTTTCCATGAATGATCAAGGTGTGGTGTTCTTCCAGAATCGTCTAGTGGTTCCTAAGAACCCACATCTAAGGCAGTTAATCCTTAAAGAGGCTCATGATTCCCCTCTCACCATTCATCCCGGTAGTACCAAGATGTATCAGGACCTACGCCAGAGGTTCTGGTGGACTAGGATGAAGAGAGAAATTGCTGAGTTCGTTGCTAACTGCGACGTTTGTCGCCGAGTTAAGGCAGAACATCAAAGGCCTGCTGGCACCCTTCAACCTTTAGCTATTCCTGAATGGAAATGGGATAAGGTTAGCATGGATTTCATTACCGGATTTCCCAAGACCAAGAAAGGAAATAATGCTATCTTTGTGGTCATTGACCGTCTTTCCAAAGTGGCTCATTTTCTTCCTGTTCGTGAGAGTATAACAGCTAGCCAGCTAGCAGAGTTATATATCTCTCGAATAGTGTCTCTTCATGGTGTTCCCCTGGAAATTAACTCGGACCATGGAAGTATCTTTACTTCTCGTTTCTGGGAAAGTTTTCAGAATGCCATGGGGACTCACCTATCCTTTAGCACTGCTTTCCATCCCCAATCCAGTGGTCAAGTAGAAAGAGTGAATCAAATCCTAGAAGATATGCTCCGAGCCTGTGTTATTTCGTTCGGTATGAATTGGGAGAAGTGCCTTCCATTCGCCGAATTCGCTTATAACAATAGCTATCAATCAAGCTTGGGCAAAGCTCCTTTTGAAGTTCTCTATGGACGAAGATGTCGAACCCCTCTTAATTGGTCAGAAACCGGAGAGAGGCAACTCTTTGGCCCGGACATGATTGAGGATGCAGAAGAGCAGGTTCGCATTATTCGTGAAAAGTTGAAAACAGCCCAGTCTCGTCAAAAGAGCCAATATGATCGTCATCATAAGGCTGTGACCTTTGAAGTTGACGAGAAGGCTTACCTTCGGGTTACACCTTTGAAGGGTACCCATCGATTCGGTATCAAGGGCAAATTGGCTCCTCGTTACATTGGACCTTTTCGCATTCTTGCCAAACGAGGAGAAGTTGCCTACCAGTTGGAACTTCCTCCGCATATTTCCAAGGTTCATGATGTTTTCCACGTCTCGCAACTCAGGCGTTGCTTTTCGGATCCTATCCGTGAAGTGGACCACGAAACGCTTGATCTACAAGATAACCTTTCTTACCGAGAATACCCCGTGCGTATTCTTGATCAAGCTGAGCGTACCACTCGACGTCGAAACCTCAAGTTTCTTAAAGTTCAATGGTCAAATCATTCTGAAAAGGAGGCAACTTGGGAAAGAGAGGATCGTCTCCGACTTGAGTATCCTGCGTTATTCCCGACGACTTCTAAATCTCGGGACGAGATTCTTTTGAGTGGGGGTGAGTTGTCACATCCCTAACCCTTAAGCAAGATAGCATTGTGCTCATGTCTTCTTTGCATTTGCATCTAAGAAGTTTCAACAAAAACAACAAAGTGGCAAAGGAAATACTCAAAACCCTAGCCACCATTTCAATTAAAGGAAATCTCAAACTAGTTCAAAATCAATGAACCCAAAATGGCCTCAAGAAATGTTCAAACTTTCTTATAAATCATGAAAGTAAATGAGCATTGGAGAAAACTATTTTTTTGACACTTTAAGCATTTTAAATAAATGCAAAAGCCACTGGTTTCAAACTTTAAAAATTGAAATCAGAAACTATAATTTTCCAAAAATGTTGAAAACCTTGGAAATGAGTGGGGATATTATAACAAATATTTCAGGAGGTCTAAAATAGTTTTTACTTTTTGTTTTGGAGCTGAATTAATTGGCAAAACAGAAAAACAAAAACAAAGAAAATGGAAAAAAACTTACCTGTCGCCTAAGCCTGGCCCGGCCCATCTCCCCGCTCGTTCCCTCCCTCGCGCCAGTAGGTAGCAGGAGGTGGCCGCCGCCCCCTCCGGCGCGGCCACGCACCTGCGTGCCTGCCTGGCCGCCACCTCGCGCTGGCGACGACGGGGATAAGCTCCCCAGAGCTTCCCCTATCCATTCCCCGCCTCGGTTCTCCTCCTCCTCCCGGATCTCCTCCTCCTCCTTGCTGCCGCCATTAGAGCCGAGCTCGAGCTCGAGCTGCCCGTGCCCCTGGCCATAGGATTCCCTCCCAGAGCACGCCATTAGCTCCGCCTCGTCGCCCTGGTCGTCTCTGCAGAAGCCGAAGCTTCCTCGAGCCCTGCAACGCCCGCAACGCCGTCGTCTTCCACCTCCGGCCGCCGGACCTCTCCCGTCTATTCGTCGCCCCCAAGCCTTCCCCGAGCCGTCTAAGCTCTGCTCTGCACTCCCCGTGAGCATGCGGTCGTTTCCCCTAAGTTTCCCGCGTCGATCCCCTCCTCTAGCTCTAGTTTCACCGGAGCCCGACGAGGACCGCCGCTGCCGCTCGTCGCCGGTAGCCCTCCGATGTTCAGCTCGTCCTTCCGAGGGCACCAGCAGCTCCAGGACGACGCGTAGATGCCGTAGCAGCTAAGAACCGAGCGTAGATCCCCCTGATTCAAAGACCCCGATGACGCCCGAGCTTCGGCCGCCGCCCCGGCTCGTCGCCGACGCCTCTTCCGGCGACCCTAGCCTCCCCAGTTGGTCCTGCCAGATTGGCCACTTCGCGAGCATGCTGTAGCTGCCAACCGCATGCGTTTTGGTGCTGTGCAGCGCCGTCTAGGTCGCCTCCGGCGAGCCCTCCGCCGCTGGTCTGTTCGCCGGCGACCACCCTCCGGTGGGCGTCGACGTGGCCGACCATTAGGGCGTAATCGCCCTCCCCTCAGTCGCTGCCAGAGGGCCCCACGCCTGGTCAAACCCCAATTAGGGGCTGGTCAGCGCGGGATTAGTCCCAGAGAGGCTGACCAGTGGGGCCCCCCTGTTAGGTTTGCCCTGAACAGGTCGGCTGACCTGCTAACGTCAGCCTGATGCAATAAATAGAATTTCCAGTATAAAACTAATTCAGGAAATTGCTAAAATTTGTAAAAATCATAGAAATTAATCTGTAACTCCAATGAAAATAATTTATATATGAAAAAGTATCAGAAAAATTCAAGGATTCTGATTATGCTATTTTCAACCATGTTTAAAAAAGTTACATAACCCTAAATTGTGGAATAAGGAATAATTCAATTCTTTTAATCACTTTATAAATGGAATTTGCAAAAATATTCAAATTTCATTATATATGCAATGATCACACACTGCCCTAATTACAAATCAGTATCATAACATGACGTTCATGCATGTTAACACCAAGTTGATCTGAGCATCAGGTCGAATCAATTAAACCGGTATCCGAGAATACCCCGTTTGAATTGCTATTCGAATGTGATTCAAATCAACTCTAAACCTATTACATGTTGAAAATAATAACTTATCACCCTGCATTCTCATGCCATGTTCATGCATCATCTTGAGTGCATATGATTGTTATTGAATGTTGCCATTCATTTCGGTAGGCTCCGCACCCCCGAATTCCATCGAATATCCGTCTGACGGATATCGTTCCTCCTCTGAGCAACAAGGCAAGCAACCCTTTTGATCATCCCGATAACTCCTATGTTCTTGCTCCTGCACCTATTTATTGCATTAGGATCAAATGCTTCAACTGCTTTTGCCACGATAGTTGGACCCACTTCCTTTGCATGACTTAACCTTGTCACAGTAAATAGCCGAACCTTGCAACCTAGCATACCTGGTAGTTGCTTGAGCTATGATGTGCCTTATCCTGCTATGCATGCTATGCTTAGAGTTGTGTATGGTCTGTCATCTGGGAGATGAACAGAAATGTGGAATGTGTTCGGTGAGCAAAGGTTGTGTGTTGAACTTGATTTGGTAAAGGTACCGGTGAAAGGCTGTGTAGGAGTACATGGCGGGTTGTTTCATTGGAACCGTCCTTAGGAACTGAGTTCCGTGTATGTAATCCAAGACTAGATACTACCACATGCTGGGCCCTGAAATATGACCCCGCTCGGCCTATTAATCGCGTAGTACTCGGTCCAGGAGTTGCAAGTAGTTTCTGGTGTTTATAGTAATGCTGGAGGCCGTGCATGGTGCTGACCTGAGAGGTGGACCGTGATGCGGTAGGCAGTGGCACTGTGTACCAAGTGGCACCCGGATGGTGGGCTTGGGAACCCTGCGCACATCGCTTGAGGCCGTGGCGGAAACCTCGGCCGGACTTCCGTACGGGTTACTCTCAGATAGGCGATAAACCTGGACTAGGTACTAGTGTGGTTAACGGTCGTGGCCGACTCCCTCGCTGGGCTTCCGCTTGAAGGTTGCCGAGGTGCATGACGTGCACATGGCGATAAGTGGCGAGAGCGTGTGTGACGAAGTACACCCCTGCAGGGTTATGATCTATTCGAATAGCCGCGTCCGCGGATATGGACTACTTGGAGACATATGTTGTTCATAGATAACTTCAATGGCTACTCATAAAATTGCCCAAATAAGCGTGAGTGTCGTGGACGGCATTTCCGTATGGAGACGGAATGATTCCACGATAGTGTATTGTTGTGGTGTTAGTGGACTCGTGTGCGAGAAATTAAGTTGTCAAAATTATTTAAAAATGCAAGTTGTCTAGCCACGAGGCAAATGCTGGCTTTCCGCATGAAACCCCACAATACCTTTTGATACCTGCATGAGTAGTTAGTTCTCCTAAAGTCTTGCTGAGTACCTTCGTACTCATGTTTGCTTAATCAATGTTGCAGAGGTTGCTAATGACCCTAATGGAGGGTTCTTCGTAGACATCGACGACGACGAGTAGCTGGTGTCCCAGCTACGATCTGGCCCTACGTCGGCTCTGTAGTATAGTCAGGCCATGTGCCTGCTAGTTGCCCTGTCTGTACCCAGACAGTTTATAACTCTTCCGCTGGCTTGTATTTGTATGACTACTATTATGGGTCGAGAGACCTTAATGTGTAATATTACATGTGTGGCTCTTCCGAGCCTCTTAAATAAAGGTTGTATGTTTATAGTTATGTTGTGATGCCATCGATGTATCTATACATATCGGTATGCCATGCGTACGTGTGTCTTACTTGATATGTATGGGGTTCGAATACCTAGTCACGAACTTTAGTAGCACTCCTTACAAGGAAATGCCCCTTTGTGATCCAACGAGCCTTGGTAGTCCGCTACTGCTCCGGACACATTGGTTGACCGGCATGTGTCCTTCTTAGCTGCTGTGTTTGTCCTCTTTGGGGAAATGTCACGCGACGTAATGGAGTCCTTGTAGCTTGCTACGACTCGTCTACGTTTGCTGATGACCGACACCTGCTTTGTTGGGTCATGTATGCCTGTTCTTGTGCGGAACTACCACTTTGGTTTATGACTAGACATGTCGATCCGGGTTCTTTGACATTGGATTGCTAGCGACACCTATCGCATACGTGAGTCAAAAGACGCAAACGGTCCCGGCTAAGGTAAGGCTGCAGCCGTGGAGTTAACCGTGCGTGAGACCACAAAGAGATGCGATGTGTTACAGGCTGGATTCCTATTGCTTAGGATCGGGGTCCCGACATAAGAGCATATTCATACCTTTGAAGATCGCTAAGCGGAAGCGTTGCTAGAACGCGGTTGATGGAGTCGTACTCGTAGCGATTCCGATCTAGTGCCGAACAACGACACCTCCGCGTTCAACACACGTGCAGCCCGGTGACGTCTTCCGCACCTTGATCCAGCAAGGAGGAGGTATAGGTTGGGGAAGAACTCCAGCAACACGACGGCGTGGTGTCGATGGAGAGACGAGGTCTCCCGACAGGGCTTCGCCAAGCACCGGCGGAGAGGAGGAGGAAGAAGAGCAGGGCTGCGCCGAGAGAGAGGGAAAAACCGTGTGTCTCAATGGCCAAAAGTGCCCGATATATATAGGGGGAGGGGAGAGGGGGTGCCACCCCTAGGGTTCCCACCCTAGGGGGTGCGGCAGCCCCCCAGATGGGAGGTGCGGTGGCCAGAGGGGGAGGAAGGGGTGGCGCACCATCCGGTGGGCCTTAGGCCCACCTGGCCTAGGGTTTGCCCCCCCTTTTCTCTCCCTTGCGCAATGGGCTGAGTGGGGAGGCGCACCAGCCCACCTAGGGGCTGGTTCCCACCCCCACTTGGCCCACCTTATCTCTCGGGGTCGTTGCCCCCCTTCGGTGGTCCCCCGGGGCCACCTCCGGTGGTCCCGGTGATCCCGGTATGTTACCGGTGATGCCCGAAACACTTCCGGTATCCGAAACCATCCGTTCTATATATCAATCTTTACCTCCGGACCATTCCGGAGCTCCTCGTGACGTCCGGGATCTCATCCGTGACTCCGAACAACTTTCGGTAACCTTGTATAACAATTCCCTATAACCCTAGCGTCATCAAACCTTAAGTGTGTAGACCCTATGGGTTCGGGAGACAGGCAGACATGACCGAGACATCTCTCTGGCCAATAACCATCAACGGGGTCTGGATACCCATGGTGGCTCCCACTTGCTCCACGATGATCTCATCGGATGAACCATGATATCAAGGATTCAATCAATCCCGTACACGATTCCCTTTGTCTGTCGGTATAGAACTTGCCCGAGATTCGATCGTCGGTATACCTATACCTTGTTCAATCTCGTTACCGGTAAGTCTCTTTACTCTTTCCGTAGCACGTCATCGTGTGACTAACTCCTTAGTCACATTGAGCTCATGATGATGTTCTACCGAGTGGGCCCAGAGATACCTCTCCGTCACACGGAGTGACAAATCCCGATCTCGATTCGTACCAACCCAACAGACACTTTCGGAGGTACCCGTAGTGCACCTTTATAGTCACCCAGTTACGTTGTGACGTTTGATACACCCAAAGCACTCCTACGGTATCCGGGAGTTGCACAATCTCACGGTCGAAGGAAAAGATACTTGACATTAGAAAAGCATTAGCATATGAACAATACGATCTAGTGCTAGGCTTAGGATTGGGTCTTGTCCATCACATCATTCTCCCAATGATGTGATCCCGTTATCAATGACATCTAATGCCCATGATCAGGAAACCATGATCATCTATTAACTAACGAGCTACCCAACTAGAGGCATGCTAGGGACACATTGTGATCTATTTATTCACACATGTATTACTGTTTCCTGTTAATACAATTATAGCATGAACAGTAGACGATTATCATGAACAAGGAAATATGATAATAACCATTTTATTATTGCCTCTAGGGCATATTTCCAACACGGCACCCCTCATATCTGATACGTCTCCAACATATCTATACTTTTTTATTGTTCCATGCTGATATATTATCATTTTATAATACTTTTGGGGTATTTATTTACCAATTTATATTATTTTTTAGAACAAACCTATTTGACCCGGTGCCCAGCGCTAGTTGTTGTTTTCTGCATGTTTTTCGCTTTTCAGGTTTTCCATACCAAGCGAAGCCCAATTGACCTGAAACTTTTTGATGATTTTTGATGCACCAAAAGAAGACCGAGGAGTATCTGAAGAAGGCTCAAGGCCGCAAAAGGGGCCAACAAGCCAACATGGCGCGGCCTAGGGGGCGCACTGATGGCTTGTGCCTCCCTCGTGGCCCTCCCGACTCCGTTTTGTGGCTTATAAATTCTCTTTTACCCTAGAAACACCAGAAGGAGCCCCGAAACACTTTTTACGCCGCCGCAAGTCTCTACTCCGATGGGAGGTCATCTCAAGCTTTGTTTCGGCACCCTGTCGGAGGGGGGTCGATCACGGAGGGCCTCTTCATCAACCTTGCTACCCTCACAATGATATGTGAATTGTTCATCACCAACCTATGGGTCCATGGGCAGTACCTAGATGGCAATATCTCTCTCTCTCTTGATATTTAATACAATGATCATCGCATCTTCACTTTGATCCACATGATGTAATTCCTTTTGTGCGGTGCGTTTGTTGGGATACGGTGAATTGTGGGTTTATGTTCAGATTATTCATGATAAATATTTGAGTCTTCTCTGAATACTTATATGATTCTTATGTGCATGATTATGATAGCTTTGTAATTCTCTCTAATTTATTGAAATAGTTTGGCCAACTAGTTGATATTTCTTCGGTGAGAGAGGTTCCTTGTAGTAGGTTCAACCTGGCGAATTTCTATATCTCAGTGGCAGAAGGGGACAAGATGCATCTTTGTGTTGATTCTACTGAGGACAAAACGATGGAGTTTATTCATATTGCTTGAGTTTACTTTGTCTACATCATGTCATTGTTCTCTATGTATTACTCTATTTTACTTAATACTCTAGATGCATGCTTGATAGCGGCCGATGAGTAGAGTAATAGCAATAGGTGCAGGCAGGAGTTGGCCTATTTTTTATGAATGTGATTTTTATATACAGAGGATCATTTCCGTGAATATCGCATAACTATCCACTTTTCTACCAATTGCCCAATAGTAATTTGTTTACCCACCGTAAGCTATTTTACATGAGAGATGCCATTAGGGAAAACTATGGCCCCCAGGTCTATTCACAACATATTGATAAAAACCTTCAATACCTTGTTTCCATTTACTTGTTTATATTTTATCTTGCTATCTAAAATTATATACACACCTTACTCACTTGCAAATAACAAGAAAAAGAGGATTGACAACCCTCTTGACCACGTTGGGTGCAAGTTGTTTGTTCTTTTGTGTGCAGCCGCTGAATACGGTTGTGGTTGATATTCCTATTGGTTCGATAAACCTTGGTTTCATAAGTGAGGGAAGTACTTATCCACATTGTGCTACGATAACCCGTTCCTCTTCACGGAAAACCCAATGCAGATCACAAGTATTAGGAAGGATTTCTAGCGCCGTTGTCGGGGAATATCATCACCAACTACCAAGTAAATTCACACAAAATTTCATTCACTTGTTCCTCATTTTATTTTCTGTTATATTTTGCTTGCTCTAAAATATCAAAAAATCAAAAATACCTACCTTTGCTTGTCACTAGTTTGCATCTTTGCTGTGTAGTTTACTTGCCTAGCTATGTTATATTTATCTTTGTCACACAGAAGCAGATAGTAAAATGCAAATATTAAGATAAATGGATCCTCATCCACTATCTAATATTTTCAAAAGACCCGTTTATGTTGAAACAATTGCTAGTGAGAGTGCACTAGATTATCTTTATGAGATCTTGGTTGAAAATCCTGAATCCAAAAATTATGAAATTTATAAAGTGGTTCACAATAGTTCCTTGAATGAAAAGCATGATTGCTATATTGTTTAATTTGAATATGATCCTACATGTAATCATTATGAGAGAGGCAAATATGGTTATAGAAATTTTCATGTTACTCACTTACCTCTCTTCATATTCAAATTGTTGTTGGAAATATGCCCTAGAGGCAATAATAAATTAGTTATTATTATATTTCTTTGTTCATGATAATCGTTTATTATCCATGCTATAATTGTATTGATTGGAAACACAATGCATGTGTGGATACATAGACAAAACACTGTCCCTAGTAAGCCTCTAGTTGACTAGCTCGTTGATCAAAGATGGTCAAGGTTTCCTGACCATAGGCAAGTGTTGTCACTTGGTAACGGGATCACATCATTAGGACAATCATGTGATGGACTAGACCCAAACTAATAGACGTAGCATGTTGATCGTGTCAATTTGTTGCTACTGTTTTCTGCGTGTCAAGTATTTGTTCCTATGACCATGAGATCATATAACTCACTGACACCGGAGGAATGCTTTGTGTGTATCAAACGTCGCAACGTAACTAGGTGACCATAAACATGCTCTACAGGTATCTTCGAAGGTGTTCGTTGAGTTAGTATGGATCGAGACTCGGATTTGTCACTCCATGTGACGGAGAGGTATCTCGGGGCCCACTCGGTAATACAACATCACACACAAGCCTTGCAAGCAATGTGACTTAGTGTAAGTTGCGAGATCTTGTATTACGGAACGAGTAAAGAGACTTGCCGGTAAACGAGATTGAAATAGGTATGCGGATACTGACGATCGAATCTCGGGCAAGTAACATACCGAAGGACAAAGGGAATGACATACGGGATTATATGAATCATTGGCACTGAGGTTCAAATGATAAGATCTTCGTAGAATATGTAGGATCCAATATGGGCATCCAGGTCCCGCTATTGAATATCGACCGAGGAGTCACTCGGGTCATGTCTACATAGTTCTCGAGCCCGCAGGGTCTGCACACTTAAGGTTCGACGTTGTTTTATGCGTATTTGAGTTATATGGTTGGTTACCGAATGTTGTTCGGAGTCCCGGATGAGATCACGGACTTCACGAGTGTTTCCGGAATGGTCCGGAAATGAAGATTGATATATAGGATGACCTCATTTGGTTACCGGAAGGTTTTCGTGCATTACCGGAAAAGTTTCGGGCTCATCGGTAGTGTACTCGGAGTGCCCGGAGGGGTGCCGGGGACCATCAGGAGGGGTGTCACGCCCCAAGGGGTCTCATGGGCTATGGGAAGAGATAAACCAGCCCCTAGTGGGCTGGAATAAGTTCCCACTAAGGCCCATAAGGTTTGAGAAGGAAAAAACACAAGGTGGAAAGAGTTTCCAAGTGGGAAGGTGGAATCCTACTCCAAGTAGGATTGGAGTAGGACTCCTCCACCTCCAATTTCGGCCAAACCTTTAGGTTTTGAGGCTGCCTCCTCCCCTCCCTCCCTCCTATATATAGTGGGGTTTTAGGGCTGATTTGAGACAACTTTTGCCACGGCAGCCCCACCACATACCTCCACGGTTGTACCTCTAGATCGCGTTTCTGCGGAGCTCGGGCGGAGCCCTACTGAGATTAGATCACCACCAACCTCCAGAGCACCGTCACGCTGCTGGAGAACTCATCTACCTCTCCGTATCTCTTGCTGGATCAAGAAGGCCGAGATCATCGTCGAGCTGTACATGTGCTGAACGCGGAGGTGTCGTTCGTTCGGCACTAGATCGGAGCGGATCGTGGGACGGATCGCGGGACGGTTCGCGGGGCGGATCGAGGGACGTGAGGACGTTCCACTACATCAACCGCGTTTCTTAACGCTTCTGCTGTGCGATCTACAAGGGTACCTGGATCGGAAATCCCCTCTCGTAGATGGACATCACCATGATAGGTCTTCGTGCGCGTAGGAAATTTTTTGTTTCCCATGCTACGTTCCCCAACAGTGGCATCATGAGCTAGGTTCATGCGTAGATGTCTTCTCGAGTAGAACACAAAAGTTTTTGTGGGCGGTGATGTGCATTTTGCTGCCCTCCTTAGTCTTTTCTTGATTTCGCGGTATTGTTGGATCGAAGCGGCTCGGACCAACATTACTCGTACGCTTACGAGAGACTGGTTTCATCGCTACGAGTAACTCCGTTGCTCAAAGATGACCGGCGAGTGTCGGTTTCTCCAACTTTAGTTGAATTGGATTTGACCGAGGAGGTCCTTGGATGAGGTTAAATAGCAATTCATATATCTCCGTTGTGGTGTTTGCGTAAGTAAGATGCGATCCTACTAGATACCCATGGTCACCACGTAAAACATGCAACAACAATTAGAGGACGTCTAACTTGTTTTTGCAGGGTATGCTTGTGATGTGATATGGCCAACGATGTGAGGTGATATATTGGATGTATGAGATGATCATGTTGTAATAGTTAATATTGACTTGCACGTCGATGGTATGGCAACCGGCAGGAGCCATAGGGTTGTCTTTAAACTAACGTTTGTGCTTGCAGATGCGTTTACTATATTGCTAGGACGTAGCTTTAGTAGTAATAGCATGAGTAGCACGACAACCCCGATGGCGACACGTTGATGGAGATCATGATGATGGAGATCATGGTGTGACAGCGGTGACAAGAAGATCGTGCCGGTGCTTTGGTGATGGAGATCAAGAAGCGCATGATGATGGCCATATCATGTCACTTATGAATTGCATGTGATGTTAATCCTTTATGCACCTTATCTTGCTTAGAACGACGGTAGCATTATGAGGTGATCTCTCACTAAAATTTCAAGACGAAATTGTGTTCTCCCGACTGTGCACCGTTGCGACAGTTCTTCGTTTCGAGACACCACGTGATGATCGGGTGTGATAGACTCAACGTTCACATACAACGGGTGCAAAACAGTTGGACACGCGGAACACTCGGGTTAAGCTTGACGAGCCTAGCATGTGCAGACATGGCCTCGAAACACATGAGCCCGAAAGGTCGAGCATGAATCGTATAGTTGATATGATTAGCATAGAGATGCTTACCATTGAAACTATTCTCGACTCACGTGATGATCGGACTTGAGATAGTGGATTTGGATCATGAACCACTTAAATGACTAGAGAGATGTACTTTTTGAGTGGGAGTTCTTAAGTAATATGATTAATTGAACTAATTGTGATGAAGATAGTCTAATGGACTTTGCGAATTACGATGTAGCTTGCGCTATAGCTCTACTATTTTTATATGTTCCTAGAGAAAATTTCGTTGAAAGTTGATAGTAGCAAACTTTGCAGACTGAGTCTGTAAAACCGAGGATTGTCCTCGTTGCTGCGCAGAAGGCTTATGTCCTTAATGCACCACTCGGTGTGCTGCACCTCGAGCGTCGTCTGTAGATGATGCGAACATCCGACATGCACGTTTCTGATGACTACACGATAGTTCAGTACAAAATACTTAATGGCTTAGAAGCAAGGCGCCGAAGTCGTTTTGAAACGTCACGGAACATAAGAGATGTTCTAAAGAGATGAAATTGTGATTTCATGCTTGTGCCCTTGTTAAGAGGTATGAGACCTCCGACAAGATTCTTTGTCCACGAAGTAAAGGAGAAAAGCTCAATCTTTGAGCGTGTGCTCAGATTATCTGAGTACGACAATCGCTTGAATCAAGTGCGAGTTGATCTCCCAGATAAGATAGTGATGGTTCTCCAAAGTCACTGCCACCAAGATGTGAGAGCTTCGTGATGAACTATAACATATCAAGGATAGATACAATGATCCTTGAGCGATTCACGATGTTTGACACTGCGAAAGTAGAAATCTAGAAGGAGCATCAATAGTTGATGGTTAGTAAAACCACTAAGTTTCGATAAAGGCAAGGGATAGAAGGGATACTTCGTGAAACGGCAAAGCAGTTGCTGCACTAATGAAGAGACCCCAGATTAAACCTAAGCCCGGGACTAAGTGCTTCTGTTATGAGGGGAACGGTCACTGAGGCGGAGCAACTCTAGATACTTGGTAGATAAGAAGGCTGGCAAAAGTCGAAAGAAGTATATTTGATATACATGATGTTGATGTGTACTTTACTAGTACTCCTAGTAGCGTGAGGGTATTGGATACCGGTTCGGTTGCTAAGTGATTAGTAACTAGAAATGAAAGCTACGGCATAAACGAAGACTAGCTAAAGGCGAGGTGACGATACGTGTTGGAAGTGTTTCCAAGGTTGATATGATCAAACGTCGCACGCTCCCTCTACCATCGGGATTGGTGTTAAACCTAAATAATTGTTATTTGGTGCTTGCGTTAAGCATGAACATGATTGGGTCGTGTTTATTGCGATATGATTATTCATTTAAAGAGAATAATGGTTACTCTATTTGCTTGAATAATCACCTTCAATGGTTTATTGAATCTCGATCGTAGTGTTACACATGTTCATGATATTGGTGCCAAAAGGTACGAGGTAATGATGATAGTACTACTTACTTGTGGCACTGCCGCTTGAGTCATGTTGGTATAAATTACATGAAGAGGCTCCATGTTGATGGATCTTTATACTCACTTGATTTTGAATCACTAGTGACATGCAAATCATACCACATGAGCAAGGCCTTGTTTTCATTGAGATGAAACAAGATAGTAACTTGTTGGAAGTGATACATTTTGATGTATGCAGTCCAATGGGTGCTGAGGCACGCAGTGGATATCATTATGTTCTTACTTCAATGACGATTTGAGTAGATACAAGAGTATTTACTTAATGAATCACAAGTCTGAAATATTGAAAAGTTCAATTTTGTTTCGGAGTGAAGTTCGTCGTAACAAGAGGATAAATTGTCTACGATATGATCATCGAAATGAATATCTGAGTTACGAGTTTTGGTACGCAGTTAAGACAATGTGGAAATTGTTTCGCAGTTCATGCCACCTGGAACGTCATAGTGTGATGATGTGTCTGAACGTCATAGCCACACACTATTTGGTATGGTACATGCTATGATGTCTCTTATCGAATTACCCCTATCGTTTATGGGTTATGCATTAGAGACAACCGCATTCACTTTAAATAGGGCACCGCGTATTTCCGTTGAGATGACACAGTATAGACTGAGGTTTAGAGAAATCTAAACTGTTGTTTCTTGAAAGTTTGGGGCTTCGACACTTACGTGAAAGCGTTTCAGTCTGATAAGCTCGAACCCAAAGCGGATAAATGCATCTTCATAGGATATCCAAAACAGTTGGGTACATCTCCTATCTCAGATTCGAAAGCACATTGTTTGTTTCTAGAAACGGATCCTTTCTCGAGGAAAGGTTTCTCTCGAAAGAATTGAGTGGGAGGGTGGTAGAACTTGATGAGGTTATTGAACCATCACTTCAACCAGTGTGTAGCAGGGCGCAGGAAGTTGTTCCTGTGGCGCCTACACCAATTGAAGTGAAAGCTGATGATGGTGATCATCGAGCATCGGATCAAGTTACTACAAACCTCGTAGGTTGACAAGGTCGCGTACTACTGCAGAGTGGTACGGTAACCCTGTCTTGGAGGTCATGTTGTTGAGCAACAGTGAACCTACGAGTTATGGAGAAAGCAATGGTGGGCCCGGATTCCGACAAATGGCTGGAGGCCATGAAATCCGAGAGAGGATCCATGTATCAAAACAAAGTGTAGACTTTGGAAGAACTACTTGATGGTCATAGCACTATTGAGTAAAGATGGATCTTGAAAAGGAAGACAGACGATGATGGTGATAAATCACTATTAAGAAAAGCTCGACTTGTCGCAAAGATGTTTCCGACAAGAACAAACAGTTGACTATGATGAGACTTTCTCACTCGTAGCGATGCTGAAAATCTGTTAGAATTATGTTAGTAGTTGCTGCATTATTTATGAAATATTGCACATAGGATGTCAAAACATTGTTTCCTCAACGGTTTCCTTGAGCAAACATTGTATGTGATACAACCAGGAGGTTTTGTCGATCGTAAAGATACTAGCAAGTATGCAAGCTCCAACGATCCTTCAATGGACTGGTGCAAGCATCTCGGAGTTGGAATATATACTTTGATGAGATGATCAAAGATTTTGGGTTTGTACAAGGTTTATGAGAAACTTGTATTTCGAAAGAAGTGAGTGGGAGCACTATAGAATTTCTGATAAGAATATGTAGTTGACATATTGTGGATCAGAAGTAATGTAGAATTTCTGTAAAGCATACAAGGTTGTTTGAAAGGAGTTTTTCAAAGGAATACCTGGATTGCGCTAGTTGAACATTGAGCATCAAAGATCTATGGAGATAGATCGAAAGCGCTTAATGGAAGTTTTAACAAGATGCATGCCTTGACAAATTTTTGAAGGAGTTCAAAATAGATCAGCAAAGAAGGAGTTATTGGTTGCGTTGTAAGGTGTGAATTTGAGTAAGACTCAAAACCCAACCCCGACAGAATAAAGAGAATAGACGAAGGTCGTCTTCTATGCCTTGGCCGTAGAATCTGAAGTATGCCATGCTGGGTACCGCACCTGATGTGTACCTTAACTCAAAGTCTGTTGAGAGGTACAGAGAGTGATCCATGATTGAATTACTAGCAGCGGTCAAAATTTATCCTTAGTAACTGATGGACTAAGGAATTTTTCTCGATTATGGAGGTGGTTAAAAAGTTCGTCGTAAAGGGTTACGTCGATGCAAGCTTTGACACTAATCCGAATAACTATGAGTAGTGAAACGGATTCGTATAGTAAAGTAGATATTTGGAGTATTTCCGAATAGCACATAGTAGCAGCATCTATAAGATGACATAAATATTTGTAAAGAACACAAGGATCTGAAAGTTTCAGAACCGTTGACTAAAACCTCTCTCACGAGCAAGACGTGATCAGATCCCATAACAATATGGGTGTTGGATTCGTTGGAATCACATGGTGATGTGAACTAGATTATTGACTCTAGTGCAAGTGGGAGACTGTTGGAAATATGCCCTAGAGGCAATAATAAATTAGTTATTATTATATTTCTTTGTTCATGATAATCGTTTATTATCCATGCTATAATTGTATTGATTGGAAACACAGTGCATGTGTGGATACATAGAAAAAACACTGTCCCTAGTAAGCCTCTAGTTGACTAGCTCGTTGATCGAAGATGGTCAAGGTTTCCTGACCATAGGCAAGTGTTGTCACTTAATAACAGGATCACATCATTAGGAGAATCATGTGATGGACTAGACCCAAACTAATAGACATAGCATGTTGATCGTGTCATTTTGTTGCTACTGTTTTCTGCGTGTCAAGTATTTGTTCCTATGACCATGAGATCATATAACTCACTGACACCGGGGGAATGCTTTGTGTGTATCAAACGTCGCAACGTAACTGGGTGACTATAAAGATGCTCTACAGGTATCTCCGAAGGTGTTCGTTGAGTTAGTATGGATGGAGACTGGGATTTGTCACTCCGTGTGACGGAGAGGTATCTCGGGGCCCACTCGGTAATACAACATCACACACAAGCCTTGCAAGCAATGTGACTTAGTGTAAGTTGCGGGATCTTGTATTACGGAACGAGTAAAGAGACTTGCCGGTAAACGAGATTGAAATAGGTATGCGGATAGTGACGATCGAATCTCGGGCAAGTAACATACCGAAGGACAAAGGGAATGACATACGGGATTATATGAATCCTTGGCACTGAGGTTCAAACGATAAGATCTTCGTAGAATATGTAGGATCCAATATGGGCATCCAGGTCCCGCTATTGGATATTGACCGAGGAGTCTCTCGGGTCATGTCTACATAGTTCTCGAACCCGCAGGGTCTGCACACTTAAGGTTCGACGTTGTTTTATGCGTATTTGAGTTATATGGTTGGTTACCGAATGTTGTTTGGAGTCCCGGATGAGATCACGGACGTCACGAGGGTTTCCGGAATGGTCCGGAAACGAAGATTGATATATAGGATGACCTCATTTGATTACCGGAAGGTTTTCGGAATTACCGGGAATGTACCGGGAATGACGAATGGGTTCCGGGAGTTCACCGAGGGGGGGGGGGCAACCCACCCCGGGGAAGCCCATAGGCATTGGGGGTGGCGCACCAGCCCTTAGTGGGCTGGTGGGACAGCCCAAGAGAAGCCTATGCGCCATAGGAAGAAAAATCAAAGAGAAAAAAAAGAGGAGGTGGGAAAAGGGGGAAGGACTCCTCCTTCCAAACCTAGTTGGACTCGGTTTGGAATGGGAGGGTTCCCCCCTTAGGTTCGGCCGACCCCCTTGGGAGTCCTTGGACCCCAAGGCAAGGCTCCCCCCTCCTCCCCCTATATATACGGAGGTTTTAGGGCTGATTTGACACAACTTTGCCACGACAGCCCGACCACATATATCCACGGTTTTACCTCTAGATCGCGTTTCTGCGGAGCTCGGGCGGAGCCCTGCTGAGACGAGATCATCACCAACCTCTGGAGCGCCGTCATGCTGCCGGAGAACACTTCTACCTCTCCGTCTCTCTTGCTGGATCAAGAAGGCCGAGATCATCGTCGAGCTGTACGTGTGCTGAACGCGGAGGTGCCGTCCGTTCGGCACTAGATCGAGGGACCGATCGCGGGACGGTTCGCGGGGCGGATCGAGGGACGTGAGGACGTTCCACTACATCAACCGTGTTCACTAACGCTTCTGCTGTACGGTCTACAAGGGTACGTAGATCACACATCCCCTCTCATAGATGGACATCACCATGATAGGTCTTCGTGCGCGTAGGAAATTTTTTGTTTCCCATGCGACGTTACCCAACAGTGGCATCATGAGCTAGGTTCATGCGTAGATGTCTTCTCGAGTAGAACACAAAAGTTTTTGTGGGTGGTGATGTGCGTTTTGCTGCCCTCCTTAGTCTTTTCTTGATTCCGCGGTATTGTTGGATCGAAGCGGCTCGGACCAACATTACTCGTACGCTTACGAGAGACTGGTTTCATCGCTACGAGTAACTCCGTTGCTCAAAGATGACCGACGAGTGTCGGTTTCTCCAACTTTAGTTGAATCGGATTTGACCGAGGAGGTCCTTGGATGAGGTTAAATAGCAATTCATATATCTCCGTTGTGGTGTTTGCGTAAGTAAGATGCGATCCTACTAGATACCCATGGTCACCACGTAAAACATGCAACAACGATTAGAGGGCGTCTAACTTGTTTTTGCAGGGTATGCTTGTGATGTGATATGGCCAACGATGTGATGTGATATATTGGATGTATGAGATGATCATGTTGTAATAGTTAATATTGACTTGCACGTCGATGGTATGGCAACCGGGAGGAGCCATAGGGTTGTCTTTAAACTAATGTTTGTGCTTGCAGATGCGTTTACTATATTGCTAGGACGTAGCTTTAGTAGTAATAGCATGAGTAGCACGACAACCCCGATGGCGATACGTTGATGGAGATCATGGTGTGACACCGGTGACAAGAAGATCGTGCCGGTGCTTTGGTGATGGAGATCAAGAAGCGCATGATGATGGCCATATCATGTCACTTATGAATTGCATGTGATGTTAATCCTTTATGCATCTTATCTTGCTTAGAACGATGGTAGCATTATGAGGTGATCTCTCACTAAAATTTCAAGACGAAATTGTGTTCTCCCCGACTGTGCACCGTTGCGACAGTTCTTCGCTTCGAGACACCACGTGATGATCGGGTGTGATAGACTCAACGTTCACATACAACGGGTGCAAAACAGTTGCACACGCGGAACACTCGGGTTAAGCTTGACGAGCCTAGCATGTGCAGACATGGCCTCGGAACACATGAGACTGAAAGGTCGAGCATGAATTGTATAGTTGATATGATTAGCATAGAGATGCTTACCACTAAAACTATTCTCGACTCACGTGATGATCGGACTTGAGATAGTGGATTTGGATCATGTACCACTCAAATGACTAGAGAGATGTACTTTTTGAGTGGGAGTTCTTAAGTAATATGATTAATTGAACTAATTGTCATGAACGTAGTCTAATGGTCTTTGCGAATAACGATGTAGCTTGCGCTATAGCTCTACTATTTTTATATGTTCCTAGAGAAAATTTAGTTGAAAGTTGATAGTAGAAAACTTTGCAGAGGATTGTCCTCGTTGCTGCGCAGAAGGCTTACGTCCTTAATGCACCACTCGGTGTGCTGCACCTCGAGCGTCGTCTGTGGATGCTGTGAACATCCGATATACACGTTTCTGATGACTACATGATAGTTCAGTGCAAAATACTTAATGGCTTAGAAGCAAGGCGCCGAAGACGTTTTGAAACGTCACAGAACATAAGTGATGTTCTAAAGAGATGAAATTGTGATTTCATGCTTGTGCCCTTGTTAAGAGGTACGAGACCTCCGACAAGATTCTTTGTCCACAAAGTAAAGGAGAAAAGCTCAATCATTGAGCGTGTGCTCAGATTGTCTGAGTACAACAATCGCTTGAATCAAGTGGGAGTTAATCTTCCAGATGAGATAGTGGTGGTTCTCCAAAGTCACTGCCACCAAGCTGTGAGAGCTTCGTGATGAACTATAACATATCAAGGATAGATACAATGATCCTTGAGCGATTCGCGATGTTTGACACTGCGAAAGTAGAAATCAAGAAGGAGCATCAATAGTTGATGGTTAGTAAAACCACTAAGTTTTGAGAAAGGCAAGGGCTAGAAGGGATACTTCGTGAAACGGCAAAGCAGTTGCTGCACTAATGAAGAGACCCCAGATTAAACCCAAGCCTGGGACTAAGTGCTTCTGTTATGAGGGGAACGGTCACTGAGGCTGAGCAACTCTAGATACTTGGTAGATAAGAAGGCTGGCAAAATTCGAAAGAAGTATATTTGATATACATGATGTTGATGTGTACTTTACTAGTACTCCTAGTAGCACGAGGGTATTGGATACCGGTTCGGTTGCTAAGTGATTAGTAACACGAAATGAAAGCTACGGCATAAACGGAGACTAGCTAAAGGCGAGGTGACGATACGTGTTGGAAGTGTTTCCAAGGTTGATATGATCAAACGTCGCACACTCCCTCTACCATCGGGATTGGTGTTAAACCTAAATAATTGTTATTTGGTGCTTGCGTTAAGCATGAACATGATTGGATCGTGTTTATTGCAATACGATTATTCATTTAAAGAGAATAATGGTTACTCTATTTGCTTGAATAATCACCTTCAATGGTTTATTGAATCTCGATCGTAGTGTTACACATGTTCATGATATTGGTGCCAAAAGAAACAAGGTAATGATGATAGTACCACTTACTTGTGGCACTGCCGCTTGAGTCATGTTGGTATAAATTGCATGAAGAGGCTCCATGCTGATGGATCTTTATACTCACTTGATTTTGAATCACTTGTGACATGCAAATCATACCACATGAGCGAGGCCTTGTTTTCATTGAGATGAAACAAGATAGTAACTTGTTGGAAGTGATACATTTTGATGTATGTAGTCCAATGGGTGCTGAGGCACGCAGTGGATATCATTATGTTCTTACTTGAATGACGGTTTGAGTTGATACAAGAGTATTTACTTAATGAATCACGAGTCTGAAATATTGAAAAGTTCAATTCTATTTCAGAGTGAAGTTCGTCGTAACAAGAGGATAAACTGTCTACGATGTGATCATAGAAATGAATATCTGAGTTACGAGTTTTTGGTACGCAGTTAAGACAATGTGGAAATTGTTTCGCAGTTCATGCACCTGGAACATCATAGTGTGATGATGTGTCTGAACATCATAGCCACGCACTATTTGGTATGGTGCATACAATAATGTCTCTTATCGAATTACCACTATCGTTTATGGGTTATGCATTAGAGACAACCACATTCTATTTAAATAGGGCGCCGCGTATTTCCGTTGAGATGACACAGTATAGACTGAGGTTTAGAGAAATCTAAGCTATCGTTTCTTGAAAGTTTGGGGCTTCGACACTTATGTGAAAAAGTTTCAGTCTGATAAGCTCGAACCCAAAGCGGATAAATGCATCTTCATAGGATATCCAAAACAGTTGGGTACATCTCCTATCTCAGATCCGAAAGCAAATTGTTTGGTTCTAGAAACGGATCCTTTCTCGAGGAAAGGTTTCGCTCGAAAGAATTGAGTGGGAGGGTGGTAGAACTTGATGAGGTTATTGAACCATCACTTCAACCAGTGTGTAGCAGGGCGCAGGAAGTTGTTCCTGTGGCGCCTACACCAATTGAAGTGAAAGCTCATGATGGTGATCATCGAGCATCGGATCAAGTTACTACAAACCTCGTAGGTTGACAAGGTCGCGTACTACTATAGAGTGGTACGGTAACCCTGTCTTGGAGGTCATGTTGTTGAGCAACAATGAACCTACGAGTTATGGAGAAAGCAATGGTGGGCCCGGATTCCGACAAATGGCTGGAGGCCATGAAATCCGAGAGAGGATCCATGTATGAAAACAAAGTGTAGACTTTGGAAGAACTAGTTGATGGTCATAGGACTATTGAGTAAAGATGGATCTTTAAAAGGAAGAGAGACGATGATGGTGATAAGTCACTATTAAGAAAAGCTCGACTTGTCGCAAAGATGTTTCCGACAAGATCAAACAGTTGACTATGATGAGACTTTCTCACTCGTAGCGATGCTAAAAGTCTGTTAGAATTATGTTAGTAGTTGGTGCATTATTTATGAAATATTGCACATAGGATGTCAAAACATTGTTTCCTCGAAGGTTTCCTTGAGCAAACATTGTATGTGATAAAACCAGGAGGTTTTGTCGATCCTAAAGATACTAGCAAGTATGGAAGCTCCCGCGATCCTTCAATGGACTGGTGCAAGCATCTCGGAGTAGGAATATACACTTTGATGAGATGATCTAAGATTTTGGGTTTCTACAAGGTTTATGAGAAACTTGTATTTCCAAAGAAGTGAGTGGGAGCACTATAGAATTTCTGATAAGTATATGTGGTTTACATATTGTGGATCAAAAGTAATGTAGAATTTCTGTAAAGCATACAAGGTTGTTTGAAAGGAGTTTTTCAAAGGAATACCTGGATTGCGCTACTTGAACGTTGAGCATCAAAGATCTATGGAGATAGATCAAAAGCGCTTAATAGAAGTTTCAACAAGATGCATGCCTTGACAAGTTTTTTAAGGAGTTCAAAATAGATCAGCAAAGAAGGAGTTCTTGGTTGCGTTGTAAGGTGTAAATTTGAGTAAGACTCAAAAACCGACCACGACAGAATAAAGATAATAGACGAAGGTCGTCTTCTATGCCTTAGCCGTAGAATCCAAAGTATGCCATGCAGTGTACCGCACCTGATGTGTGCCTTGACTCAAAGTCTGTTGAGAGGTACAGAGAGTGATCTATGATTGAATCACTAGCAGCGGTCAAAATTTATCCTTAGTAACTAATGGACTAAGGAATTTTTCTCGATTATGGAGGTGGTTAAAGAGTTCGTCGTAAAGGGTTACGTCGATGCAAGCTTTGACACTAATCCGAATAACTATGAGTAGCGAAACGGATTCGTATAGTAGAGTAGATATTTGGAGCATTTCCGAATAGCACGTAGTAGCAGCATCTATAAGATGACATAAAGATTTGTAAAGAACGCACGGATCTGAAAGTTTCAGAACCATTGACTAAAACCTCTCTCACGAGCAAGACGTGATCAGACCCCATAACTATATGGGTGTTGGATTCGTTGGAATCACATGGTGATGTGAACTAGATTATTGACTCTAGTGCAAGTGGGAGACTGTTGGAAATATGCCCTAGAGGCAATAATAAATTAGTTATTATTATATTTCTTAGTTCATGATAATCGTTTATTATCCATGCTATAATTGTATTGATTGGAAACACAATACTTGTGTGGATACATAGACAAAACACTGTCCCTAGTAAGCCTCTAGTTGACTAGCTCGTTGATCAAAGATGGTCAAGGTTTCCTGGCCATAGGCAAGTGTTGTCACTTGATAACGGGATCACATCATTAGGAGAATCATGTGATGGACTAGACCCAAACTAATAGACGTAGCATGTTGATCCTGTCATTTTGTTGCTACTGTTTTCTGCGTGTCAAGTATTTGTTCCTATGACCATGAGATCATATAACTCACGGACACCGGAGGAATGCTTTGTGTGTATCAAACGTCGCAAGTTTCTATTATGATAGTGTCTTTTGTGTTTCTCTTTGTGTTTGAGCCAAGCAAAACCTTTATGATTGTTTTGGTGATGGTTGTTTGATCTTGCTGGAAAAAGACAGAAACTTTTCGCTCATGAAATTAATTTTCATTTTTATTCAGAAAGAGGTTTTGAGTTGATTATTTTTTCTGCTGGTTGATATGCCTTTTTCCCAGGCAGTAGTAAGTTTTCAGAATTTTTGAGCTACCAGAAGTATACGAAGTATACAGATTGCTACAGATTGGTATGATTTTGACATATTCTGTTTTTGTTGAGTTTGTTGCTTGTTTTGATGAAACTATGGATAGTATCGGGGGGTACTAGCCATGGAAAAGTGAGAATACAGTAATCTAACACCAATATAAATAGAAATCAAGATTGCTACAGTACCTAAAGAGGTGGTAGTTTGTTTTCTTGTGCTAATGATATCACGAGTTTCTGTTTAAGTTTTGTCTTGTGAAGTTTTCAAGTTTTGGGTGATGTTCTCATGGACGAAGGGATAAAGAGTGGAAAGAGCTCAAGCTTGGGGATGCCCACGGCATCCCAAGCAAAATTCAAGGACACCAAAAAGCCTAAGCTTGGGGATGCCCCGGGAAGGCATCCCCTCTCTCGTCTTCAATCCATCGGTAACATTACTTGGGGCTATATTTTTATTCACCACATGATATGTGTTTTGCTTGGAGCGTCTTGTATCGTAGGAGTATTTTATTTTTGTTGTGTCACAATCATCCTTGCTGCACACCTTTTGAGAGAGACATGCACTCATCATGAATTTGCTAGAATGCTCATTGTGCTTCACTTATATCTTTTGAGCTAGATAATTTTGCTCTATGTGCTTCACTTAGATCTTTTAGAGCACGGCGGTGCGTAACTTGGTAGTTGGCTTGTGCTAGGAAAGTAGTCCCAAAGGTGATAGGTACCCAAAGAGGATACAAAAACCTCCATCTTCATGTGCATTTAGTAGAAAGAGAAATTTGATTCCTCTCAATTAGTTTTGAGACGTGGATTTGGTAATATTAAGAGTTATGTTAGTAGGGTGTTGTGAATCTAGAAATACCTGTGTTGAAGTTAGTGATTCCCGTAACATGCACGCATGGTGAACCGCTATGTTAGGAAGTCAGAGCATAATTGATCTATTGATTGTCATCCTTTGTGTTGCGGTCGGGATCGCGAGATGGTTAACACCTACCAACCCTTCCCCTAGGAGTATGCGTTTAGCACTTTGTTTCGATTACTAATAAAAACTTTCGCAACAAGCATGTGAGTTCTTCATGACTAATGTGAGTCTATGGTATAGATGCACTTTCACCTTCCACCATTGCTAGCCTCTCTAGTACCGCGCAATTTTCGCCGGTGCACAAACCCACCATATGCCTTCCTCAAAACAGCCACCATACCTACCTACTATGGCATTTTCATAGCCATTCCGAGATATATTGTCATGCAACTCCCACCGTTCCGTCTCATGACTTGTGCCGTCACTCTCATATTTCCATTGCATGATCGTAAGATACCTAGCGAGATGTTTCAACGTCATACACCAAGCTAGATCGTTGCACATCCCGGTACACTGCCGGAGGCATTTCATATAGAGTCATCATTGCTCCAAGTATTGAGTTGTGAGTAAATAAAAGTGTGATGATCATCATTATTAGAGCATTGTCCCATGTGAGGAAATAAAAAAAAGAGGCCAAAGATGCCCACCAAAAAAAATGAAAAGAGGCCAAAGAGCCCAAACAAAAAAAAGAGAAAAAGAGAGAAGGGACAATGCTACTATCTTTTTCCACACTTGTGCTTCATAAAAGCACCATATTCTTCATGATTGAGAGCCTCTCGTTTCGTCACCACCATATGTTAGTGGGAGTCTTTATTATATAACTTGGCTTGTATATTCCAATGATGGGCTTCCTCAAATTACCCTAGGTCTTCGTGAGCAAGCAAGTTGGATGCACACCCACTAGTTCTCCTTTTGAGCTTTCACATAGTTATAGCTCTAGTGCATCCTTTGTTTGGAAATCCCTACTCATTAACATTGATATCTATTAATGGGCATCTCCATAACCCTTTGATACGCCAAGTCAATGTGACCATCTCCTCCTTTTTTGTCTCACAACCACCACCACACTCTATTCCACCTATAGTGCTAAATCCATGGCTCATGCTCATGTATTGCGTGATAGTTGTAAAAGGTTTAAGAAAGTAAGAGTGTAAAAACAATTACTTGGCCAATACCAGGGTTGTGCATGATTTAAATTAGTTGTGTGGGGATGATGGAGCATAGCCAGACTATATGATTTTGTAGGGATAACTTACTTTGGACTTGTTATTTCGAAAGTTCATGATTACCTTGCTAGTTTGCTTGAAGTATTATTGTTTTCATGTCAATAGCAAACTATTGTTTTGAATCTTATGGATCTGAACATTCATGTCACATGAAAGAAGTTACAAAGGACAACTATGCTAGGTAGCATTTGATACGTCTCAAACGTATCTATAATTTTTTATGGTTTCACGCTGTTATCTTGTCTTCTTTGGTTGTTTTATGTACCTTTTATATCTTTTTTGGGACTAACTTATTAATTCAGTGCCAAGTGCCAGTTCCTTTTTTTTCCGTGTTTTTGACTCTTTTGAGATCTGATTTTGGAACGGAGTCCAAACGGAAGAAAAACCCCGAAATGATTTTTTCCCGAGCGGAAGAAGACTAGGGCTTCTGGGCCAAGCCAGGTGGGCTCCAGGGATCCCACAAGCCCCCACTCCGCCACCAGGGGGAGGCAGCGGTGGGCAGGCTTGTGGCCTTCCTGGCCGCCCCTAACCTAGGTCTTTGGCCTATAAATTCCCAAATATTCCGCAAAAAATCAAGGGAGCCTCAAAAATACTTTTTCGCCGCCGCAAGCTTCCGTTTCCGCGAGATCTCATCTGGAGACCCTTCCCAGCGCCCTGCAGGAGGGGAGTTTGGAGTTGGAGGGCTTGTTCATCATCATCATCGCCCCTCCAATGACTCGTGAGTAGTTCACTTCACACCTACTGGTCCGTAGTTTGTAGCTAGATGGCTTCTTCTCTCTCTTAGATCTTCAATACAAAGTTCTCCATGATCTTCATGGAGATCTATCCGATGTAATCTTCTTTGGTGGTGTGTTTGTCGAGATCCGATGAATTGTGGATTTGTGATCAAATTATCTATGATATATATTTGAGTCTTTGCTGATTTCTTATATGCATGATTTGATATCCTTGTAAGTCTCTCTGAGTCTTGGGTTTTGTTTATCCAACTAGATCTATGATTCTTGCAATGGGAGAAGTGCTTGGTTTTGGGTTCTACCATGTGGTGACCTTTCCCAGTGACAGTAGGGGCAGCAAGGCACACATCAAGTAGTTGCCATCAAGGGTAAAAATATGGGTTTTTTTATCATTGGTTTGAGATTATACCTCTACATCATGTCATCTTGCTTAAGGCGTTACTCTGTTCTTATGGACTTAATACACTAGATGCATGCTGGATAGCGGTCGACGTGTGGAGTAATAGTAGTAGATGTAGAAAGTATCGGTCTACTTGTTTCGGACATGATGCCTATAGAAATAATCATTGCATAGATAACGTCACGACTTTGCGCGGTTCTATCAATTGCTCGACAGTAATTTGTTCACCCACCGTCTACTTGCTTTAATGAGAGAAGCCACTAGTAAACACTACGGCCCCCGGGTCTATTCACATCCATCGTTTACACCTCCGCTTTTACTTTGCTTTGTTACTTTGTTGCTTTCAGTTCGCACTTGGCAAACAATCTATAAGGGATTGACAACCCCTTCATAGCGTTGGGTGCAAGATTTTGTGTTTGTGCAGGATCTTGAGATACTCTTCCGCCGGATTGATACCTTGGTTCTCAAACTGAGGGAAATACTTACCATCGCTGTGCTACATCACCCTTTCCTCTTCGAGGGAATGCCAACGCAAGGCTCCAAGGCCACGGGGGAAATCCTTTGCATACTTGCCTAGGAAGTCCCTTAAGGCGTAGCCGTAGCTGAAGGATTCCTGGTGCCATCGACACAACTATTTCCTGGCGCCGTTGCAAGGGATACACAGCAAACATCAGAAGTATTTCTGGCGCTGTTGCCGGGGATCTTTTTGAGATAGCAGAAGTATTTCTGGCGCCGTTGCCGGGGAGGAGAAAACAAGATCTATCCAAGTAGGTCTCACAAACTCTTCTCTTGCATTTACTTTTGTTGCCAATTGCCTCTCGTTTTCCTCTCCCCCACTTCACATTTGCCGTTTTCATTCGCCTTTCTCCTTCGCCGTCTTCTTTTGCCTTTTTCGTTCCCTTTTTCCTGTCCGCTCTTAGGTTTGTTCATGAGAGACCTTTCCTCATGGCCAAACTAAACTATTTCAGAAAATTGGAAGAGATTGAAACTAATGTCAAAAGTTTCATGACTATACGTGATTCCATCACTTTCGCCTAGCTAAGGGCGTTAAACAAAAGCGCTTGTTGGGAGGCAACCCAACGAATCTGTCCTTTTCATTTCTGTTTTGTGTTTTCCACACTTTCATAATTCTGTTATGATTGTGTTTTTTGTGTTTCTTTTTGCGTTTGTGCCAAGCAAAACCGTTATGATTAGTCTTGGGGATGATCGGTTGGTCATGCTGGAAAAGACAAAACTTTCTGCTCACGAAAAGAATTTTCATTTTTTTTCTGTAAGAGATTTTGAGTTGATTATTTTTGCTGATGATTTCTACGCACATTCTTCAGAGTGTCGTAATGTTTCAGAATTTATTAAGTACCAGAGGTATATGAAAAATACAGATTGCTACAGACTAGTCTGCTGTTAACAGATTCTGTTTTTATTGTGTTGGTTGCTTATTTTGATGAAACTATGGATAGTATCGGGGGGTATTAGCCATGGAAGATTGAAATTACAGTACCCCAACATCAGCACAAGTAGAATTTAAGTTTGCTACAATACCTAAGGAAGTGGTGGTTTGCTTTTTTGTACTAATGTTATCACGAATTTCTGTTTAAGTTTCGTGTTGTGAAGTTTTCAAGTTGTGGGTGAAGTTCTTATGGACAAAGAGATAAAAGAGTGGCAAGAGCTCAAGCTTGGGGATGCCCAAGGCACCCCAAGAGATTCAAGGATGCCGTAAAAGCCTAAGCTTGGGGATGCCCCGGGAAGGCATCCCCTCTCTCGTCTTCAATCCATCGGTAACGTTACTTGGGGCTATATTTTTATTCACCACATGTTATGTGTTTTTGCTTGGAGCGTCTTGTATCGTAGGAGTCTTTTATTTTTGTTGTGTCACAATCATCCTTGCTGCACACCTAGAGAGAGACATGCACACACCGTGATTTTGTCGAGCTTCACTTATATATTTTGGTAGACAATTCAACTCACATGTGCTTCACTTATATCTTTTGAGCTAGATACTTTTGCTCTATGTGCTTTACTTATATCTTTTAGAGCACAACGGTGCGTGGCTTGGTAGTTGATCTATGCTTTGAAAGTAGTCTCAAAAGGGGTAGTTATCCAAAGGGATACACAAACTTCCACCTTCATGTGCATTGAATAGTTAGAGAAGTTTGATTCATCTCAATTAGTTTTGAGTTGTGGTTATGGTAATATTGAAGTCATGCTAGTAAGGTGTTGTGGATCTAGAAATACTTGTGTTGAAGTTAGTGATTCCCGTAGCATGCACGTATGGTGAACCGCTATGTGATGAAATCTGAGCATGAGTAGTATATTGATTGTCATCCTTTGTGTGGCGGTCGGGATTGCGCGATGGTTTATATCTACCAACCCTTCCCCTAGTAGTATGCGTTGAATGCTTTGTTTCGATTACTAATAAAACTTTTGTAACAAGTATAAGAGTTCTTCATGACTAATGTTGAGTCCATGGTTAGATGCACTTTCACCTTCCACCATCACTATCTTCTTAGTGTCGCGCAACTTCCGCCGGTGCACAAAACCCACCATCAGCCTCCCTCAAAACAGCCACCATACCTACCTACTATGACTTTTTCAAAGTCATTATGAGATATATTGCAATGCAACTACCACCATGACATGTGCCACCACGTCTACTTGCCTTTTCACGAACGTAAGATAGCTAGCATGATGTTCCCATTGATGTCTATGCCATGCTAGATCATTGCCACGGTACACTACCGAAGGCATTCCATATAGAGTCATCGTTACTCTAAGTTTTGAGTTGAAAGTGTGATGATCATCATTAATGGAGCATTGTCCCATGTGAGGAAATAAAAGAGGCCAAAGAAGCCCATAAAAAAAGAGGCCAAAGAGCCCACCAAATAAAAAAATGAGAGAAAAAGAGAGAAGGGACAATGATACCACTTTTTCCTAACTTGTGAATATTAAGCACCATGATCTTCATGATTGAGAGTCTCTCGTTTTGTCACCACCATATAGCTAGTGGGAAATTTTCATTATATAACTTGGCTTGTATATTCCAATCATAGGCTTCCCCAAAATTGCCTTAGGTCTTCGTGAGCAAGCAAGTTGGATGCACACCCACTAGTTTTCTTTAAGAGCTTTCACATACTCGTAGCTCTAGTGCATCATTTGTATGGCTATCCCTACTCATTCACATTGATATCTATTGATGAGCATCTCCACAGCTCATTGATATGCCTAGTTAATGTGACTATCTTTTCCTTTTTGTCTTGCAAACTCCACTACATTCCACACCATCTATAGTGCTATAACCATGGCTCACGCTCATGTATTGCGTGAGAGTTGAAAATGTTTGAGAAAGTAAAGGTGTGAAACAATTACTTGGCTAATACCGTGGTTGTGCATGATTTAAATTCGTTGTGCAATGATGATAGAGCATAGCCAGACTATATGCTTTTGTAGGGATAACTTTCTTTTGGCCTTGTTATTTTGAAAGTTCATGATTACTTTGCTAGTTTGCATGAATTATTATTGTTTCCACGTCAATAGCAAACTATTGTTTTGAATCTAATGGATCTGAACATTCACGTCACATAAGAGGAATTACAAAGGACACATATGCTAGGTAGCATGTAAGCATCAAATATTCATTCTTATAACTTCCCTACTCGAGGACGAGGAGGAGTTAAGCTTGGGGATGCTTGATACGTCTCAAACGTATCTATAATTTTTGATGGTTTCACGCTATTATCTTGTCTTCTTTGGTTGTTTTATGTAACTTTTATATCTTTTTTGGGACTAACTTATTATTAATTCAGTGCCAAGTGCCAGTTCCTTTTTTTTCGTGTTTTTGACTCTTTTCAGATCTGATTTTGGAACGGAGTCCAAACAGAAGAAAAATCCCGAAATGATTTTTTCCCGAACGGAAGAAGACCAGGGGCTTTTGGGCCAAGCCAGGTGGGCTCCAGGGAGCCCACGAGCCCCCATTCCGCCACCAGGGCGGAGGCGGCGGTGGGCAGGCTTGTGGCCTCCGTGGCCGCCCCCTGACCTAGGTCTTTGGCCTATAAATTCCCAAATATTCTACAAAAAATCAGGGGAGCCTCAAAAATACTTTTCCGCCGCCGCAAGCTTCCGTTTCCGCGAGATCTCATATGGAGACCCTTCCCGGCGCCCTGCCGGAGGGAACTTTGGAGTTTAAGGGCTTCTTCTTCATCATCATCGCCCCTCCAATGACTCGTGAGTAGTTCACTTCAGACCTACGGGGCCGTAGTTAGTAGCTAGATGGCTTCTTCTCTCTCTTGGATCTTCAATACAAAGTTCTCCATGATCTTCATGGAGATCTATCCGATGTAATCTTCTTTGGCGGTGTATTTGTCGAGATCCGATGAATTGTGGATTTGTGATCAGATTATCTATGATATATATTTGAGTCTTTGCTGATTTCTTATATGCATGATTTGATATCCTTGTAAGTCTCTCCGAGTCTTGGGTTTTGTTTGGCAGACTAGATCTACGATTCTTGCAATAGGAGAAGTGCTTGGTTTTGGGTTGTACCATGTGATGACCTTTCCCAGTGACAGTAGGGGCAGCAAGGCACACATGAAGTAGTTTCATCAAGGGTAAAAAGATGGGGTTTTTATCATTGGTTTGAGATTATCCCTCTACATCATGTCATCTTGCTTAAGGCGTTACTCTGTTCTTATGGACTTAATACACTAGATGCATGCTGGATAGCGATCGACGTGTGCAGTAATAGTAGTAGATGTAGAAAGTATCGGTCTACTTGTTTCAGACGTGATGCCTATAGAAATAATCATTGCATAGATATCGTCACGACTTTGCGCAGTTCTATCAATTGCTCGACAGTAATTTGTTCACCTACCATCTACTCGCTTTAATGAGAGAAGCCACTAGTAAACACTACGGCCCCCGGGTCTATTCACATCCATCGTTTGCACCTCCGCTTTTACTTTGCTTTGTTACTTTGTTGCTTTTAGTTCTCACTTGGCAAACAATCTATAAGGGATTGACAACCCCTTCATAGCATTGGGTGCAAGCTTTTGTGTTTGTGCAGGATCTTGAGATACTCTTCCACCGGATTGATACCTTGGTTCTCAAACTGAGGGAAATACTTACCATCGCTGTGCTACTTTACCCTTTCCGCTTCGAGGGAACACCAACGCAAGGCTCCAAGGCCATGGGGGAAATCCTTTGCATACTTGCCTAGAAAGTCCCTTAAGGCGTAGGCGTAGCTGAAGGATTCCTGGTGCCGTCGACACAACTATTTCCTGGCGCCGTTGCAAGGGATACACAACAAACATCAGAAGTATTTCTGGCGCCGTTGTCGGGGATCTTTTTGAGATAGCAACATTTCACATCAAAAATTCAGTCTTTATCACTTCCCTACTCGAGGACGAGCAGGAGTTAAGCTTGGGGATGCTTGATACGTCTCCAACGTATCTATAATTTTTTGATGGTTTCATGCTATTATCTTGTCAAACTTTGGATGTTTTGTATGCCTTTTATATATTTTTTAGGAATAACCTATTAACTCAGTGCCAAGTGCCAGTTCCTGTTTTTTCCATGTTTTTGAGTCTTTTCAGAGGAGGATTTTATATAGAGTCCAAACGGAATAAAACTCCCGAAAAGATTTTTTCCGAAACAGAAGACGATCGGGAGACTTGAGAACCAAGGCAGAGGGTCACCAGGGACCCCACAAGCCCTCATGGCGCGGCCAGTGGGGCCGCGCTTCCCAGGCTTGTGGGCTCCCTGGGCCTCCTCTGCCCTAGTTCCTTCGCCTATATATTCCCTAAAATCCCAGAAACAATTAAGAGAGCCACGAAAATTCTTTTCCGCCGCCGCAAGCTTCTGTCTCCGCAAGATCCCATCTGGGGCACGTTCTGGTGCCCTGCTGTAGGGGGATTCGGATACGGAGGGCTTCTTCATCAACACCATGACCTCTCCGATGAGGCGTGAGTAGTTCACCATAGACCTACGGGTCCATAGCTAGTAGCTAGATGGCTTCTTCTCTCTCTTGGATCTTCAATACAATGTTCTCCATGATCTTCATGGAGATCTATCCGATGTAATCTTCTTTTGCGGTGTGTTTGTCGAGATCCGATGAATTGTGGATTTATGATCAGATTATCTATGAATCTTATTTGAGTTTATTATGATCTCTTATATGCATGATTTCATATCCTTGTAATTCTCTTCGAGTTGTGGGTTTTGTTTGGCCAACTAGATCTATGATTCTTGCAATGGGAGAAGTGCTTGGTTTTGGGTTCATACCGTGCGTGACCTCACCCAATGACAGAAGGGGTAGTGAGGCACGCATCGTGTTGTTTCCATCAAGGGTAAAAAGATGGGGTTTTCATCATTGGTTTGAGTTTATCCCTCTACATCATGTCATCTTGCTTAAGGCGTTACTCTGTTCGTCATGAACTCAATACACTAGATGCATGCTGGATAGCGGTCGATGTGTGGAGTAATAGTAGTAGATGCAGAAAGTATCGGTCTACTTGTCTCGAACGTGATGCCTATATGTATGATCATTGCCTTAGATATCGTCATGACTTTGCGCGGTTCTATCAATTGCTCGACAGTAATTTGTTGACCCACCGTAATATTTGCTATTTTGAGAGAAGCCTCTAGTGAACATTATGGCCCCCGGGTCTACTTCACATCATATTTTCAGCCTTACACTTTTACTTCGTTGCACTTTCCGCCTTCAGATCTCACTTTGCAATCAATCTTGAAGGGATCGACAACCCCTTTATAGCGTTGGGTGCAAGCTCTTTTGTGTTTGCGCAGGTATTCTGGACTTGACGCGATTCTCCTACTGGATTGATACCTTGGTTCTCAAACTGAGAGAAATACTTACTGCTCCTGTGCTGCATCACCCTTTCCTCTTCAAGGGAAAATCCAGCGCAAGCCAAGTCTCCGGCAACGTGCCAATTCCTGGCGTTGTTGTCTGTTGCCGTAGCAATGCACATGTAGAGGACAATCCCACTCTCCAACCTTCACGGTCTCAATATTCTCAATAGAATTAAGGCCATGCCTTTTATCTATCTTCTTTGAAAAATATACCGTGTCTCATTCTCATTAACATTGTAGGCCACCTTTCCTTTATTGCAATCAATAATAGCACCTGCGGTGTTAAGAAAAGGTCTACCAAGAATAATAAACTTGCTCCCATCCTCGGGCATGTCAAGCACAACAAAGTCGGTAAGGATCAAGCAATTAGCAACTTCAACGGGAACATCCTCACAAATACCTACAGGAACGGCTATTGACTTATCAGCCATTTGAAGAGAGATATCTGTAGGGATCAGCTTATCTAGAGAAAGCCTTTTGTAAAGAGAGAAAGGCATACCACTCACTCCTGCACCAAGATGACATAAAGCAGTTCTGACATAATTATTTTTTATGGAGCAAGGAATGGTGGGTATACCTGGATCACCAAGCTTATCAGGAATCTTGCCACTAAAAGAGTAATTAGCAATCATAGTAGATATTGCCTCATTAGGAACTTTTCTTTTATTAGTGACAATATCTTTCATATACCTCGAGTACGGAGGCAACTTAATAGCATTAGTCAAAGGAATTTGATGAAAAAGAGGTTTCATCCACTCACAAAATTTATTGTAATGCTCTTCTTCTTTAGTTTTGAAAGGCTTACCTGGGAAGGGCATTGATTTCTGTACCCATGGTTCTCTTTCCTTCCCATGTTTTCTTGCAACAAAATCTTCTCTAGTATATCTTTTGCGCTTGTCTGGTGCTTCTTCTCCTCGTATCTCACGAGGATCAATCTTCTCATTATCTTTATCAGGTTCAGCATTATCTTCAGTTTCAACATCGGAAATAGATATACTATTAGGATCTACAATAAGTTCATCAATTATGGGATCATTGGAGTTGCCAGCCTCCTTGTGTTTCTTCTTCTTCTTCGGGGAGCTGACAATGTCTTCTTCCTGCAATTGAGAATCTTGCTTGATCCTCTTTGGATGCCCCTCCAGATAAAGGGGGTCCTAGGTATGTGTACCACCTCAGGTCTTTATACCACATGCCTGCGTATCAACTTGTTTGGCATTGTTAGCAAGCAAATATTTTTGCACATTAGAATTTTTTTTAAGCTGAGTTTGAACCATATGAAAATGCTTAACAAGACCTTTAACATCATTAACATTCCTACTTAAAACATCAAGCAAACTTTTGATAGCAAGGGAATTATCATGCAATTGGCTTTGAATCCTCTCATTAAAGTGATTTTTCTTGACAATGAAATTATCAAGCTCATCTAAACATTGATCAGGAGGCTTACCATGAGGGACGTCACTTGCATTGAATTCTAAAAGTGAGTGTACCTTTACCATAGGTGGGTGAGTGGTAGGCTCACATAATTCCTCAATAGGGGGTAGATTCTTTACATCTTTAGTTTTAATACCTCTCTCTTTCATAGACTTCTTGGCTTATTGCATAACTTCTGGGCTCAAGAAAAGCATACCTCTATTCTTGGGTGATGGAGGTGGTTCAGGAATGGACCAATCATCATGATTCTTAGCTATCTTGCCCATTAATTCTTCGGCATCGTCCGACGTTCTTTCCCTGAAAACACAACCAGCACAACTATCTAGATAGTTTCTAGATTCATCGGTTAGACCAGCATAAAATATATCAAGCAATTCAGTATTAGGGATTCCATGCACCGGTCTAGCCTTAAGCAAAGTGCAATACCTCCCCCAAGCTTTAGGGAGGTGCTCATCCTGCAACTGTTTAAAGTTATAAATTCTTTGTAAACTAGCATGTTGCTTATGAGCAGGAAAATATTTAGAAAAAAAAGATTGAGATAAATCTTGAGGACTCTTAATGGAACCACATGGTAGTGCATCATACCATGCCTTAGCATCTTCCTTCAAAGAGAAAGGAAGTAGCTTAGTAACATAATAATTTCTCTTCTTGTCCTATGTAGTGAATAAGCCACCCAACTCAGTGAGTTTGGTAAGGTGAGCAATAGCATCGTCATCTTCTCTGCCATAAAAAGGGTCAGCTTCAACAGTGGATATAAGTGAAAGATCAACAGAGAAATCAAAATCAACATCCTCAATGCAAATAGGATATGAAGCAAACTTAGGATCAGGAGTAAACTTGTTCTTCATAGAATGCTTTTCAAGCAGCTTCTTAATAGAAGCAGGGTCAGAGTCAGCACACTCTGTAAGTTCCCTGCATAAATCATCATCAAGTTCAATATAATCATCATCAAGAATTCTTTCCTTGAGACCACTCAAGTGTGGGTAACCAAGAGATCTACCAATGGGGTAGCGTGTAACAGGAAGTTCAATTCCAGACTGCTTAGCAGCCTTAGCAATCTGAGACTCAATAAAATAACCAAGTAAACCAGGCTCATCAGTAGTAGTGGAAGCATCATCAAAAGTATCAGGCATAACAACAAACTCGGTAGAAGCAGCATGTGATGGTGGTGAAGCAAACTTACTCATAACGGAAGGTGAATCAAGCGTAGCACTAGTGCTAAGAACCGTACCTTTGCTCGTAGTGGATGGTAAAATTGGAACCTTGGGGTCTCCTTGCTTACCCATAGTGAATAAATCGCAGCAAGCAAAATAACTCCAAGTAGACTTGTAAATAAAGCTATGCTCCTCGGCAATGGTGCCAGAAAAAGGTCTTGATAACCCACAAGTGTAGGGGATCGCAACAGTCTTCGCGGGTAAGTTAACCCAATTTATTGATTCGACACAAGGGGAGCCAAAGAATATTTATAAGATTTAACAGTTGAGTTGTCAATTCAACCGCACCTGAAAGATACTTGCTTGGCAACAAAATATTAGTAGCAACAATGATATGGAAGTGATGATGGCAAAGGAAATAATAGTGGCAGAGCAACGAAAGTAAAACAATGAAAGTAAAGCAACTTGTGACCATCAGGATTAAAACACTGTAGGCTAAGGAGATGGATGGTTGGTCATGGATGAGAGACATCATGTATTTCACTTGGGGCAAGGCACATAGAAAAGTAATGATCATCTAGGCATATATCAAACATTAGGCATGTATTCCGAGGTAGTCGTGCGTGCTTGCGATAAGAACTTGCACAACATATTTTGTCCTACCATCCCGCTATCAACGGGGCCAAAAGGAACTTATGGAGATTAAGGTGCTCCTGTCAAAGAGCACCGGAACAAAGCATTAACAATCAATGGATACATCGAATCCTCAAACTATAGCCTATCCCCTTTGGTGTCCCAAGTTGTCACCATTGGGATTGCCGGTTCCGGACTATAATAGGTGCATACAACTCATAGATAGGATCTAGAACACAAATGTATTCATGAAAACATAATGTATTCAGATCTGAAATCATGGCACTCAGGCGCAAAGTGACAAGCATTAAGAGTAACAAGCAGTAGCAAAGATGATAAACACCATAGTAGATAATAGGCAACATGCCCCCAACAATCTGACGAACTATTACATGATGTAACTCATCCAATCTCTCCCGTCCCCTTCACCTACAACAGGGAATTACTCACACATGATGGGAGAAGCCATGTAAGGATGATGGAGTGGTGATGGTGATGACGAAGGCGACGATTTCCCCTCTCCGGAGGCCAAAACAGCCTCCAGATTAGCTCTCCCGAAGAAGAACCGAGGGTGGTGGCGGCTCCGCGTCGAGAAATTGCAAAATGACTTCCGATCTGGAATTTCCTCGTCAGAGGTAAAAATAGGAGCCAAAATAGGGCACCAGAGGGGGTGGGACCCACCAGGCGGCCTCCTGGCACGGCCAGGGGGCAGGCCGTGCTAGTAGGTCGCCTCGGGGCCGTGTGGCTCCCCTCTGGCCCATGGTTCCTCTAGGTGCGTGGATTTTCTCTATTTTTATGGGAATTTTCTGGGACGTCTAAATATCCATTTTCCTGCGCACAAGGAAACCATACAAACAACTCTGCTGAAAATAGCGTCAGTCGGAGTTAGTTTCATTCAAATCATGCAAGAATGAGGTCAAAACATTAGCAAAAGTGTTTGGAAAAGTCGATATGTTTGAGACGTATCAGTGTCGTGGGCCGCATGTCGCGGCGCGATAACCCGAATGGGCAACTCTAAGGTGGCGATAGCTAAGGGGGTAGCCGTCGGGAGGATCTCGGGGCGACATCATGGACCTTGTGCCGCTGTGCGACGACCTAAAGGGGTGTCGATGGCAGGAGCATGCGAGTCGGGGCAGCCAGCGGAAGGACCCCGGGGCAGCGACGCAGCCGTCCAAAGGTACGACGCGACAACATCCTGTGGCTCGATCGGCTGTAGGCGCGTGCTTGGTGAAGATAGGCGCGTGACTGGTTGATCTGGCTAGGTTGTATGCGCCATGGCAGGGACGAGGCGCAGATGAGAGTTGATGACGATGTTGTCAGTGATATCCCGGGTGATGACGATGAAGACAGACCAATAATGGAAACCACGCACGCAAGCGGCCGACAATGATGCACGAATTCATGCCTTTGACGATGCATCCAGCCTTGCCATACAGTTGATGATGAAGTGGCTGATGTAGATTCAACGCCGGTGTCAAAGTAGATGCGCTGGGTCGATGAGGGTAGCAAGTGACGCAAACCAAAAATAAAACACCAATCAAAGAGATTGGCGGAAGAGAGAAAACCCGGATGGAAGGATCGGGAAAAAGACTCTCTAGCATAGTCGGTCAGTATGACCGGCGGACGTACCCTAGGTACAGGCGGTACGTCCCCCGACAACAGTCATGGAGGCCAACCGCCCGGGTGGCGGTACACGGGGCGAAATCAATGGGTGACGGCTAGGGTTTTGATCTGTTAGGCTGATACCATGTTAGAAGGCATAGAGAGGGATTGCTGGATCGGTGTTTATTGCTTGAGCCTCGTGAGCATATAAATAGGAGTACATGATTAACTTGGAGTATAAGAGAAGCCAGAATAATTCCTAGTCTATCTTATGTTTCCTAACTAATAACGATACTCAACGGGCACAACACTCCTCTCTCCCGTCCTCACAGCCGGGGATGTCGTCACTGGACCGGACGCCACCGCGGTATGTGTGGCAACTCTCAGGCTGCCCCTTTCATTCCAAGTGTTTGACACATTGTCCGACCCACTTTATTGCATTTTTTCAAGGAAAACAATGAATTCTGATGCTCCATCGGACGAGGAGTCTAGACCAACGGAGCTTTTGCAAATGATTCAAGATGAGTTCTTCGATTCGTCATATTCGGATGGAGAAGTGCACATGATCATGCTCATGAGCATGCAATAAATGGACTAGCAGATCGATCATATTCCGAACTTCAAGGGCTCAGTCAAAGGAAGAAGAGTGATCAATCGGGATAGGGTCTCCGGAGCACGACTACTGCACAAGGACTACTTTGCTCCGGATCCAACTTTTTCGGATGATCCATGGTTTTGTCACCTCTTTCGTGGGTAGAAACCATTGTTTTTACAAATTGTGGAGGGAGTGGAGGCTTGCGATGACTACTTCAAATTCACAAGGGATTGCTGCGACCAACTTTGTTTCTCTGCTAAGTAGAAATGCACAGCTGCTCTGAGAATGATTGCACTTGGTACTGCCAGAGTGCCATTGGTGAGATGGTCTGGATGGGAGAGAGCAGATGTATGAAGACAACTATCAAGTTTGTCCGCACCGTCGTGCAGGTATTTGGAATAGAGTATCTGAGAGAACCAAATGTGCAGGACACATAAAAGTTGTTGGCTATTGGAGAGACCAGAGGGTTTCCATTAATGTTCAGAGCAATTGATTGTATGCATTGGCAATGTAAGAATTGTCCCAAAGGTTTGCAAGGAATGTATCAAGGTCACATCGAAAGGCCACCATCATACTAGAAGAAGTAGCATCACATGGCTTATGGATTTGGCATGCTTTCTTTGGAATGTCGGGTTTTCACAACGACATCAACGTGCTCCAATAGTCTCCAGTGTCTAGGAGGCTTTGTAATGGGGAATCACCGTCATGCAACTACACTGTCAACGAATGTGACTACAACATGTGATACTATCTTGTCAATGTCATCTATCCAGTGGACGACGTTTGTGAAGACCATACTCTAACCACACGGCAACAAACAAAAGAACTTCACAACAATGCAGGAAGCCGTTAGGAAGGATGTGGAGAGGGCATTCAGAGTGCTTTAAGATCGTTAGAGAATTATTCATGGAGCTGCAATGATGTGAGAATCATAAACTTTATGAAAGTTGGTGACATGTTGTGTTATTTTGCACAACATGATTGTCGAGGACGAGGGTGATGATGTTGCCCAAACCAATGATTTTGAAGCGCCCGGAGAACAAGTTCAAATCCAAAAAGATCAAGATGCAAACCCACTTATGCACTTTCCGCACATGCATCAAAATCTTCAAGATCATCAAGTGCATGCACACCTACTCAATGATTTTTGTGGAGTATATGTGGATCCACAATGGAAACCAAAGAGCTAATTATTGAGTTATGCACTTCCAATACATTTTATGTATGAACTATGTATTTTTGCTACCAAACATTTGTTATTTACGTGCAACATTATAGTGTATGATGGACGCACATTGATTTGCATGAATTTGAGAGTCTTAATTAAAAATATATGAATGTCGAACACGAGATATGAGGGGCCATCTGAACGTGCTCGCAGACGTGCCCCAACGTGTCCATGGACGTATATGGGGTCAGATTTGTCATCTCTACCCGTAGATGCTTGACACACCGAAGACCACCGACGATCTGTGACCATGCGCCACCTAGTCACCAGATTTTGTTGCACAATCACCACCAAGTTGCCGCTGGAAAGGACCCCGGTCCTCTCATTCTGGACCAAGGAGCGCCGACCAACTGCCAACAAGCAAAGGGTATGGAGAAAGGATGTCATCACGTGTAGAAGAAATGGGTCAACAGTGCTTGAGTGCGACGTGCTTGCAAATATTTATTGCATCTCTAACGCTCATCCTTAAGAGCATCTCCAGCTGTTCGCCCCTCAAGAGCGTTTTAGGCAAAAATTATCGCCTCTTGGGGTCTCGTCGACGCTATTTTCGACATGGGGGGCTCTGGCTCCTAGTCGTTCTCCCAAGTTTGCCCCTCCCTAGCCGCCGAGTTCCAACTCAAGTTTGGTACAAATTTGGCACAAATTTGTTACTTCGACATAAAATCAGCAAAAAAAATAATTTTTATCACAGAGTTCACAACAGAAATTAATACAAATCAAATAGTTCAATGAAGCAAGCTCATAATTTGAACACAAATTAAAACCAATCGAACTAGGCGTTGCCCTTGAACCTCCATAGGTGCTCCACAAGATCATGTTGCAGTTACTGATGCACCTGTGGGTCTTGGATCTCCTGATGCATATTGAGGAAGGCAACTCATGCTGCCTGTATGTGGTGATCAACAGCTACAAAAGAACCCTGCCTAAAATATTGTTCAGTATCAAAAACACTGGCTCCTCCTGCTCGCTCTCAATGATCATGTTCTACAAGATGACACAACAATTCATCACCTCCCACATGTGAGATTTCGACCAGGTCAGAGCGGGGTACCGGACAACAACAAATTGATATTGGAGCACACCAAATGTCCGCTCGACATCCTTCCAGCAAGCCTCCTAACACTTCACAAAGTGGGACTTTTTGCCTCCTCGCACAAGGTTTGAGATAGTCTTCACAAATTGGATAGATGACATGTCACGCCCAAGATGCAACCCTATCCTCAATTTGGCACGAGGGCCTCATCAGGGATAGAAGCGCATCTCGTCGTGTCGCAAGAATGGATATCGTTACAAGTACATGTACTGAAAAAAGAGATATATAAAGAGAGTTGGCTTACACTCGCCACAAGCTACATCAGAGTCACCACAGTACATTACATAAACATCATGAAGAAGAGCAGGGTCCGACTACGGATGAAAACAAACGACAAAAGAAGAACGATGTCCATCCTTGCTATCCCAGGCTGCCGGCCTGGAACCCATCCTAGATTGATGAAGAAGAAGAAGAAGAAGAAGCAACTCGAAATGAACAATCAACGCGCTCGCGTTGAGTAACCTTTATCTGTACCTGCAACTGGTGTTGTAGTAATCTGTGAGCCACATGGGACTCAGCAATCTCATTTCCAAAGGTATCAAGACTAGCAAGGCTTAATGGGTGAGGCAAGGTTAAGTGGTGAGATTGCAGCAGCGGCTAAGCATATATTTGGTGGCTAAACTTACGAGGACAAGAAAATAAGAGGGGGAAGATCTACGCATAATGGACGTGAACTACTGATGATCAAATGAATGATCTTGAACACCTACCTACATCAGACATAACCCCGCCGTGTCCTCGATCGGAGAAAGAACTCACGGAAGAGACAGTCACGGTTACGCACTCAGTTGGCATATTTTAATTAATTAGCTTCACGTTATCTAGAACCAGTGTTAAACAAAGCTTCCATGTTGCCACATAACCGCGGGCACGGCTTTCCGAAAAGATTTAACCCTGCAGGGGTGCTCCAACTAGTCCATCACAAATTACCACAAGCCGCATAGAAATCCTCAATCACGAAGCTCGCAATCTCGTCGGATTCCCTAGTGGACAACCTCAACTCTGAGATTACCCAAAGCATCACCGGAATCCCGATGCACAAGATATCTCGTCAAAGGTAAAACTAATCCAGCAAGGCCACCCGGTGTGTCGACGAACCCGATAGGAGCCGCGTATCTCGTTCTCAGGACACACCGTCTATGCAAAGTGGACGGGAACCAAACCTCGAGTTGCCCCGTGGTGGCACCGCCGACTGCTAGGTGGGTGGACCAACAGTCATGAGGAGCACTGGCCCGGGGGTTGATTAAATTTCCTCGGGTTAATTACTCCCTATGCAGTTCATTAGTTATTAGGCAAATGTAGTACCAAAGTTGGGCCCTGCCAGACCAGCTTTAATCTAAAACGAATTATCAACGGGGTCCCCATAACAACCCCGATCGTGTTAGGAGCGCTCGTTTATGGAACATAACACCGGTAGCCGAAACTAAGGGGGCAAAGGTTGAACAAAACACCAGGCTAGAAAGGCCGAGCATTCCACCTTTTACCAAGTATATAGGTGCATTAAGTTAAACAACATTTAATATGGTGATATAACAAGGAACCCATGCTTTCACATGGAAGAATCTGCACCTGCAACTAGCAACGCTACACAGGGTTAAGCAAGCAGTAACATAGCCAATCGGTGGTTTGCTAGGTCGAACAGGTTGAAGGTTTCATGGCATTGTTGAGAGGCTGATGTTTAACATGGGGTAGGCAACGAGACATAATCGATAGAAACGATAAACTAGCATGGCAATGATAGTAATGGTATCTGGGGAAATGGTCATCTTGCCTGAGATCCCGCTTGGAAGAAGAATGCCTCCGTGAAGCATACGAACCGACGTAGTCGAACGGGTCCTCACAATCCGGCACGCTGCGGAACTCTATCGAGATGAAGCAAACTGGAAACACAAATCAACACACGGAATTCACCACACGATGCACAACACAAATGATGCATGAGCAGCTGAATACATGCAAGTCACGGCATGACAATTCACACACCCAAACACTACACATTAAGTGAAGTTCAATATGCAACAAGTTGCATATTGACGAAACTCCATGTTTAATTATTTAGTTCACTCGCGGTTATTTACACGACAATATTAATGTTGTCAAACATGCAAGAGGTGAAGCAGAAATAAAACTACCTATCTAGACATTTTAAATGAGGTCGGAAATGACATATAGCATCTCCGAGACGACCTCACATGTTAATTTACAATTCTGTTCAGAACTGAGTTAACACATTTAATTGGTTGTTAAACAGCAAAACAAATACATTCACGTGATTCTACGCGTCATTTCAAGCAATCTAGACATAAAAGACATCTCCAACGGAGCTACGGATCAAAAGATACAAGCACCGCAAGATATGATGGCATGAATGCAATATGTGTGCAAAGACGGTCACAAGCACTTCAAAACATACAAACAGCAAGAGAAAATGAAACTACACGAGATTCTAAGCAAGTTTCATGTAGGACACGATCAAATCGGAGCTACGGTTCAACAACTACGAACAAAATAAGAAATCACTACAATCTGCCAAAATCAGCCACATAGCATCTTCTACGCCCCACAAGTACGGCTACACTACTCCGATAAACTCAAGCAAGGCATGACACGAAAGAGGGCAAGCATCACTACTACAAAAAACTAACAACAACTAGCATGACATCATAGATCACTAGGGAAAGAAGACACAAAATGGCATCTCACACACTATTTCAGACTTAGTGAAAATTACACCTCATGAAAGTGCAGTTTTCGATCTGAAGCTATATTGATAGCAGCAAAACCTATAGCTACAGGATTCTAAACGGCATGAAAATTTACAGCATGCTAGAGAAACACAAGGACTACAACTAACTCCATTGGACCAACCTCAACAGAGCTACAGATCACAAGATAGAAGCAAGACTAGACAGCAACAAAATATAATAGATTCCAGACTTAGAAATATTTCAGCTCCTCCAAATCAGCACTATTTCTAGCAACTTGAAAGCAATCAAACCACACCTAAACATGCATTTCTATTGCAACCAAAAATACCGGGGGCTAGACAAAACATCAAAGATCAACTCTCTAGTTGACAACTCCTTCAAACGAAGCACGGATTAAATCCTACGAATTAAACAAAAGGGCATCACGGTAAAATATCGCGCGAACTAACTTACTTGGAAGCTAAAACTAATTGCACAGAAAAATCTCATGGATTTTTCTACCCCGAAAACATATAAAATATGTGGGGTTGCGCAACAAAAATAAAGCCACACATAAATGCGGGAAAATAACCTATATACGGTAAAATAAACTAGAGGCAATTCCCTACACGCAAAAATACAAATGACCGCTCTAAAATACATGGAAAATAGGTTCCTAAAACATGGGCATTTCTAATACGGCATTCGAGCAATTCGAACTCGCGTGGAAAATTAAATACGCGACTAAACCTATTGGGACAGCACGCCAAACGATGCATTCGGCACGCTAAACGGCGTCAAACAAATATGCAAGTTGCATCAACGTATTCTATGCGAGAAACTACATGAAAACCATATACAACTCATCGCGATCCGAATTACGGTTAAGAATCTACGAGCGTTTTAATATTTATCAATTTTCTGGAATTAAAATAATTCCGAAAATCCTAATTAATCTAACCGGGCCAAATTGGTGGGCACAATAAAACTAAGGTGCGCCTAGGCGTAGTTTAGAGGGGCTGGGGGAGATCCTCACCTTAGTGGGCTCGGCCCAGCGCGGTTTGGAGGAGGAGGCTTGGGGCGAGGCATGGGCCTTGGAGGTGGAGCTGGGCCGAACCGGGGAGGGGGCCGGCCTGGCTGCGGGGGCGCTCTGGGCCGCAGCGCACCGGCTGGCGCGGCCTGCTAGCGCTGGCGAGCGGGAGGCGAGGCGGTTCCCCGTCGGGATCCTCCCGAGCGGGAACCAGAGGCGGCGCGACGAAGCTCTGGCTCGAACCGGCGAGCTCCGGCCGGCGGGACTGCGGGAACGGGCAGCTCCGGCCTACCCGCACCGGATCCATGCGACGAAGGCGCGAAGCGGGCACGGGGCAACGACTCCTTGAAGGCGGCGACACAGCTTCACCGGATCTGGCGGCAGCGGGGAAGCTGCGCGGGGCTGGCCGAGTTGACGGCGGCGGGGGCTCTGACGAGGGGCTGGTGCCGGCTGAGGAGGGTTGGCGGTTGCTGGCTCGGGCTCCGGCCAGAGGTGGCACTTGGCCGGCGGCAGCAGGGCGGCGCGGCGAGGCGAGCTTGGGCGCCGGCGGGACTCGGGAGAAGGAGCTCGGGAGCAGGGAGCTCGGGCACTGCGGCGGCAGATGGGCTCGGCTGGGGGCGCCAGGGAGGAGAGAGGAGGAGGGTTGGCTGCGCTAGGGTTAGGTTTGGCATGGGAAACGAGATAGGGGGAGAGGGGGCTGTCTAAAACATATGATGGAGGGGGGGTATTTATAGTGAAAAGAGGGGCTCGGTTAACCGGAATCGCGTTCCGGATCCAACCGTGCGGTCGGATTCGGACGATTCCGCACGCGGGAATGGGTACGTGGCCGTGTAGGGTGGTTTACCGGAGACGAGAGGGAGAACGGGCGGCGCGGCAACGAGTTTTAAAACACCGACGAACGTCCGATGCATAACCGGAGACGATGCCGCTACGATCGACCGTTCGGGTACCAGACGAACTCCGATCGCGACGAAACTTGACAGGCGGCCTAACTACAACTAATAAAGACCGCGCGTCAAATCTCAACCCGATCAGAGGAAGTTTTACGCACACTTTTAAAACAGGGTTTTGAACGATGCCGCGGGCGCGTGCGAGTGCGGTCGGGCTCAGAACGGACAACGAAGAGAACCGGCAACTAACAACGGATGCAAGTTTGAAAACTGGAGGCAACGGAGATGCCGTTGCAATGCAGATGATGCGCATGATGCGATGATGATGCGACAAAAGAAAATAGACACACGACGAAAACGGAAAGGAAAGGGGAATCTTCTGGAACGTCGGCCTCGGGCTGTCACATGACATCTGCTAAGTAGTATCCTTTATTGTAGTGGCGCCCATTGACCTCGAAGTTCACTACGGGAGCATGATATTCAACAAGCTTGGCAAAGACATTCGAGCATTGGAGGACGTTGATGTCGTTGTGAGTTTGTGGCATACCAAAGAAGGAGTGCCAAATCCAGAGGTCATGTGTAGCCACTGCCTCAAGTACCACACTGCAAGCTCCTTTCGTGCCTTTGTACATCCTCTGTCAAGCAAATGGACAATTTTTCCATTCTCAATGGATGTAGTCGATGCTTCCAAGCATCCTAGGAAATCATCTTGCGTCACTGTGTGCTAGGATCCGAGTAGTGTCTTTAGCATTGTTGATCGCAAGTATTGTGGTCCAAACACTTCCACCACTGCCTTGTACAAGTTGTATAAACACTCGATGGTGATGGACTCGGCCATGCGTCCATAGTCTTCATGTATATCACTAGGAGCTTCGTATGCAAGCATCCGCATAGCTCTCATGCACTTTTGGAGCGAGAAGAATCCCACTGTGCCGGTGCAATCCTTCTTGCAAATGAAATAGTTGTCGAACTCCTGGATGGCATTCACAATCTTGAGGAAGAGCTTCCCGCTCATCCGATAACGGCGTCGAAATACTTTCTCACCATGTAGTGGAGTGTTGGCGAAGTAGATGGCGTAGAGCAAGCAATAGACCTCTATTCGATGCCTCTCCTTGCTCTTGTGGCGGCCCGACGCCGAGCCACCTCGCCACGGTTTTGCATCTTCACGAACAGGCCGACCAGAGCGGCGAGGATCATGAGGTGCTCTTCCTCGTGGGTGTCGACCTCGGCTTCCTCCTTCATCAGAACTGTGAACGCCTCCTCATCGTCGGAGTCCATCACCGAACACGTGGCAGGTGTGGCAAGCGGGTAACCGTCGGTATCCTCGCCTGCTTGGTCGGAGCCCTGGAAAGCTCGGCCAATAGTGGGGATGGAGGTCGTCGCGATGAAACCCTCTCTTTCTGGCGTGGGAATGCCTTTCTAGCAGTGGAGCAACGACTATGGCAGGGGGTGGCACCGGTATCGGCATGGCGGGCGACGTGAGAAGTGGTGTTCTGCCGCGCATGGGTCAAATTTGGGCGGGAAAAGGCATTTATCACCTGCCAGTGGTGGTCGAGGGGCCACTGTTCCTTCCACCAGAGCCCCCATGTGCCTCCCAGCGCGCTCGGTTCGGCCTGGGATTGCCGGACCAAAAAATGGCCCTAATCGACGAAATTCAAAGGTCGTGAGGACGTGATTTTTTTTGCGTCGGCAGAAATAAAGGCGTCTTAGGGGGCCTGTTGCGGTGCGGTTAGAGATACTCTAAACCGTTCGTAATCATTCGAACCATGCATTCTATGTGTTAGAAATATGCTCCCCATTTCCTCGATATAAGTCCTTTTTACCGGTTTCACTAGTAAACTACATACGGATGTATATAGACATACTTTAGAGTGTAGATTCATTCATTTTGCTCTGTATATAGACCCTTAGTGAAATCTCTTAAAAGACTTATATTTAAGAACGGAGGGAGTATTTTATAGTTATAGATTCTTCAAGATTGAATATAATTATTTTCATCTTATCTTTAGAAGGTGTCTTGTCCTATAATTCTTGTACTCAATATGTACTTTAAATAATACATCTACCGCATTACGCCAATCGCTCTCTATTTGTTCTACATGGTATGCGACTAACCCTGATCCAAAACCCTAGCCGCCGTCGCTGCTTCGGCACCGCTTCGTCCGTACGCGGTCGATTTTCAAATGGTCACGGGGCCGTGTCTTTTTCTTGATTTTTTATCCGGATGTTTCTCTCTTGTCGGATGTTTGATTGACATTTTTTTTCCGATCTAAAATCTGTTTATGTTGTCCGCCACCGCTCGTCGACTACGCGCGATTGATCAGACCGAAGACTACTCCAACATCGACGACTAGTACACCGGTCTCCATCTCCTTCTCCCCGGCGTCTCCGCAGGCTCATCAGCGACCACAACGCCCCTGGCCAAGGTGCTCCATCCACGATCTGCATTGAGGCTAGCTTGTGTGCAATCACGTTCATCATCTAGTTGCATGCACCAATGCAACGTCTTGGACGAGTACGATTTGGACACCAAGAGGTGGATCCCATCTGCATCAGGCGTCGCTTCGTTTGTTTTGTGCTGACACCACGCAGCGTGGCCCGCGTGCCTTGGCTACTCACGCGCATCCTTTGCGAGTGTTGCCGCTTGCATGCCTGCACGCGGCCCTGCGTCTCCCCGTCCGGCCGCACGACGCACGTCGTGGGTACACCGTCGCCCGTCTGCATGATCTCACTCATTGCGTCTTCGGTCTGATCAATCGCGCGTGCGCGTGTCTGCCGGGTCATGTGAAAATTGTGATAGCGTCCATCGTCCATCGTCCGTGATTCTTTCGCGGCTGCATGACTCGGTTGCCGTCGCTGAGTTGTCCATTCAGACGGTAGCACCGCGACACCTGGTTCCGCCAGTTCGAGATCGTCTCCGCGGTGCAACGACTCACGCGTTGCGTCTGCATCACCCCTTCAGACCATAGTGTCGCGGCACGCCGTCTCTGTCGTTGTCCTCAGGTCTTTCTTGTGGTCGCCCCCACTCCCAAGTTGTCGTTGCGTCGTCCTTTGGGCCGCAGCACCGCGGCATACGGCCCACTCCATCATCTCCGTTTGTCGATTTCTATGCGGTATGCGTCGTGCCGCCTACCTAGCTAGGCATGGAAACGTCATCTTTTATGCACGATCTTTGTTACGTTATCGGATTTTTCGTCTACTTTGATTATCGCCGCCGCACTTCTAACCTAGTAGCTGCCGTCTCCTCAAGGCCGCGGTTGTCACCCTTCTTCCATCACCGTCGTTGCTACCCCGGTAGCCACCACCGTCGTTCACTTCTTCGTCTTCGTCTAGCACCAGCGTAGTTGTCATCTCCCCCGATCACTTCATCTACTCCGATAACCACGTGCAACATTGGTCCCACACCGATTGGCGCCACAACCGTCGTCGAGTCCTCCTCCGCTAGCCCCCTCGATATGGCGTACAACTCGTGCTTGTCCTCATCTACACATGCCTGGTGCTGTCAACATCGACATGTGCCTTCATCCACGACCCGTCCTTCAACCTCGCAAGCCTGGTGTGACGCCTCGTCAACATCAACTTCATCCGTCTATGCATGTCCGGTGCTGGCAACACCGATGCGTTCCTTCGTCCACGATGTTTTCAGAAGAATAAATGTGGTGTTGTTTTTGTGCAGAAAATAAAAGTTCTCGGAATTAGCTGAATTATTTGGTGTTTTTTATGGAACAAAAGAGGCCCACGGAGCACCGTAGAAGTGCCCGAGGGTGGACGATGAGGCCACAAGCCTGGGGCGCCCCCGAGCTTGTGGGGCCCTTGAGCACCGTCCTGGCATAAAACTGACGCCCAAAAATCCTATATATTCCAAAAACCCAGAACTAAACCTAGAACTTCTGCTGCATCGTCGCAAGTCTCTATTCTGAAGTGATCTCATCCCGAACCCTTTTCTGGCATCGTGCATGAGGGGAAATCATCACCGGATGCGATCTTCATCATCCCGGTGGTCTCCATGTCAAGGAGGGAGTAATTCACCCTTGTGGCTGAGGGTATCTACTAGTAGCTATGTGTTTGATCTCTCTCTCTCTCCCTCTCTCTCCCTCCCTCTCCCTCTCTGCCTCCCTCTCTCTCTCTCAGCCTCCCTCCCTCCCTCTTGATGTACAACGAGCTTTATTAATATAGTTGTATCATATGGTGTTCTTCCCTATCTATCTCGTGATGAATCGAGTCTTTCCCTTTGAGGTTTCGTTATGTTGGATTTACTACATTGCATTTGAGAACACTTGGTATATGTTTTGCATGCAGATACCCGTGGTGACAATGGGGTATTCTATTGAGTCACTTGATGTATGTTTTGGTAATCAACTTGCGGATTCACATGGTGACACTGGAGATAATCTAGGCATATAGGTTGATGCAAGTTTTCGTCCTACCTTCTTCGATAGAAACTTTGGGGCTACCTTTTGAAGTTCTTTGTGTTGGATTGTATATGGTGAGTCTGAAATTGTTTGATGTATGTTGAATAATTAACTCACAGATACTTGTGGTGATATTGGAGTATCTATGTGACATTAGAGTTGATTAATGTGTATCATATGTTTTATTCTAGTACAAACTCTAGGGCTGTTTGTGATACTTATAGGGATGGCTCAATAGATTGATTGAAAAATAATAACTTTAAGGTGGTATTACTACCTACAATAATTTCATCTTATGTTCTCCGCTAGATAGGAACTTTGGAGTGATTCTTTGTCGCACATTGAGGGATGGTTATATGATTCAGTTATGTTAGCATTGTTGAGAGATTACACTAGTAAAAATATGAACCTAGGCCTTGTTTCCAAGCATCGATATAAATTTTTGCTCGTTGTTTGCTACGTACCACCTTGCTGATTTTATATTTTCATATTACAAAAACCTTTATCTGTTATCCATACTACACTTGTATCTTTCTTAGTTGTATTTGATTGCACGGTTGTTTGAGGGAAACCATCTTCATCCTACGCCTCCCATGGATTGATAAACCTTAGGTCATCCACTTGATGGAAAATTCTTGTTGTCCTACAAAAGTCTGCATCTGGAGGCCTAACAACATCTACAAGAATAAAGTTGTGTAGTAGACATCAGAGCTCAAATGACTGCCCGAACGAGTGACTGCATTCGTATGAAAGGTTGTGTTTCAATCTGGACTTCGAGAGTTTCATATTTGTTTCTTCATACGAACTCCGATTTTGATGTTCTTGGGCTCGTTGGATTGCTAGAAACAAAATCCTGATGCGTTTGTGGCCTTGGGTATTCATTTTGGACACTTTTATAAATTTAAAATCATCAAAATATTCAAAGGGACATGATCGATTATGATGCAAGTTTCCGTCCTACCTTCTTTGTTAGAAACTTTGGGGGTACTCTTTGAAGTTCTTTGTGTTGGATTGAATATGATGAGTCTGAAATTGTTTGATGTATGTTGAATAATTAACTCACATGTACTTGTGGTGATATTGGAGTATTTATGTGACATTAGAGTTCATTGATGTGTATCATATGTGTTATTCTAGTACAAACTCTAGGGTTGTTTGTGATAGTTATAGGGATGGCTCAGTATACTGATCGGAAATAATAACTTTGATGTGGTATTACTACCTACAATAATTATATCTTATGTTCTCCGCTAGATAGGAACTTTGGAGTGATTCTTTGTTGCACATTGAGGGATGGCTATATGATTCAATTATGTTATTTTGTTGAGAGATTACACTAGTAAAAATATGAACCCTAGGCCTTGTTTCCAAGCATCGATATAAATTTTTGCTCGTTTTTTGCTACATGCCACCTTGCTGATTTTATATTTTAATATTACAAAAACCTATATCTCTTGTCCATACTACACTTGTATCCTTCTTAGTTGTATTTGATTGCACGGGTGTTTTGAGAGAAACCATCTTCATCCTACACCTCCCATGGAATGGTAAACCTTTGGTCATCCACTTGATGGAAAATTCTTGTTGTCCTACAAAAGTCTGCATTTGGAGGCCTAACAACGTATACAAGAATAAAGTTGTGTAGTAGAGATCAGAGCTCAAATGACTACCCGAACGAGAGATTGCATTCGTATGGAAGGCCGTCTTTCTCTTTGGACTTCGAGAGTTGTTTCATATTTGTTTCTTGATACGAACTCCGATTTTGATGTTCTTGGGCTCATTGGACTGCTAGAGAAAAAAAATCATGATGCGTCTGTGGACTTGGATATTCATTTTGGCCACTTTATAAATTTAAAATCATCAAAATATTCAAAGAGCCTTGATCGGGTGCCTATATCTTCTCTGATTTGACCACTATCTTGATTCTATTGATGTCCGAAGTCCATGAACATGTCAACACACCTATAAAGACCACAAAACAAAGAAAAATAATAAAAACTAAATAAGAATGAAGAAGTGTGCAATCAATTTTGTAAAACAATTAAAATACCGAAAACTATGCATTGGAGACATGAATATGTCGTAGATTGATATGATATGAGTGATTCTCGCACTAGAATGTACTCCAAAAAGTATGCATAAAATACACTCATCACTACTCCACATTGAAGCCATCGCAGTGTGATACTTCTTTATTCTAGTATTTTTATACATTCCAAAATAAATCATGGTGAAATTTCAGGTCATTTGGAGCTCTGAAAAATAGCTATATTTGTTGTACCTGTTTCACGTATAGAATTCCAGCCACTGACAATTTTCCTCTTCAAGTGTACCTTACAGATTAAAAGAGAAAAGACATGAGAATTGCATCATAAAGTGAAATATTTATTAAGAATATTATAGATAACAACAGAAAAATATGATGCAAAATGAATGTATCATGCCTATGGCGATGTTCCTATAGGCGTAGAAGGAACAACAACGGTAGAGTCTATTCCTCCTCCGGCAGCAGAGGCTATCGAAGGACGAGATAGACGATGGTGAGAGTGTGAACGAGGAGTCCGTGGTGCCATGGTCGAGGCGAACCCGAATATCATATGTTGGAAATATGCCATAGAGGCAATAATAAAATAATAATTATTATATTTCTTATTTCGAGATAATCGTTTATTATCCATGCTATAATTGTATTGAATGGAAACATAAATGCATGTGTGGATAAATCGACAAAACAATGTCCCTAGTGAATCTCTAGTTGACTAGCCTGTTGGTCAAGGATGATTAAGGTTTCCTAGCCATAGACAAGTGTTGTCAGTTGATGACGGGATCACATCATTAGGAGAATGATGTGATGGACAAGACCCGATGTAACGACCATGATGCGGTCCTTTCCGATCTGGGGATCGAAGCCCCGAATAGGAAAGAAGCGCATCTAAGCATTTCGTAAGCAAGTAACACAACACAAATAATAATAAAAGTAGAAAATCCGGGATTCAATTGTCTTCTCAATAATAACTCAGAGTACATCATAGATACAATCAAGGTAGTTCCGCTACGGACTACAAAACATAGAAATCCTATGCTACCCTTCCTGCAGGCCCACGATCACGACCACGCCCCAGTCCTTTGGATAGTTCACGTAGAGGCGGTCTGTCTCCTCGTCGTACTGCCACGCCAGCTGAGTGCTCTCGGGATCATCTGTCTCTGGGGTACCTGTACTTGTTGGGAGTTTCGGAGGAATCCGTGAGCCACGGGGACTCAGCAATCTAAGACCTTGGTGCCAGAACTAGTCATGTTATTCGGTAGGGAAAATGTGAAGTGTATAAGGCTGCAGCATCCTAAGCTTGATTTAGTGGCTATCTTACGTAAAGCGGTCTACACTAGCGGTCGTGATTACTTGATCACTAAGTGATCCTGAACACCTACCTACGGCATTCATAACCCCACCATGTTCCCGATCGAAGAGAGATCTTCGAGGGGGACAATCACGATTACGCACACAGTTGGCAATTTTATTAGCTTATGTTTAAGTTCTCTAATACCGTATGTTAACAAAATATTCCAAGTTGCCACATAACCGCGGGCACGGCTTTCCGAAAGATTAAACTCTGTAGGGGTGCTCCAACTAGTCCATCACAAACGTACACAGGCCGCAAAGGCATCCTCTATCACAAATCTCGTGATGTCGTCTGATTCCTTAGAGGAAAACATCAACTCTGGGGGAAACCAAAGCTTCACTGGGATTCCTATACGCAAGATATACCGCTAAGGTAAGGCAAAGCTAGCAGGACCTCCCGACGTGTCGACGACCCCGATAAGAGCCGCGTATCTCAGTCTCAGGACACGACGGTTGGAAAAGCCTAGAGGAGCAAAACCTCAAGTTTCCCTGTGGTGGCCCCCGCAGTCTGTCCATGTTGGACCAACACTCATGCGGAGCACTGGCCCGGGTTGTTGATTAAAATCCTCGGGGTAGCTATTCCCTATGCAGTTTATTATTAAGTGATTAGAAAATTAACACCAATGTTGGGTCCTGCCGGACGAGCCTTAGCACTACGCGATTTATCGAGAGGGTCCCCATAACAACCCCGAACGTGTTAGGAGCTATCATTATGGAATCAAGCACCGGTAACCGGTAACTAAGGCGGCAATAACGGAACAAAGCACCCGGCAAAAGGCTAGGCCTTCCATCATTTACCAAGTGTATAGGTGCATTAAATAAATAACATAATTTAAGATAATGATATCAAGCTCATGTTATCACATGAGTCAAAGCACCTGCATCTAGCAACGCTAACATTAGTAGCTGAGCAAAGCCTACTTAGCCATTCAAGTTTTGCTAGGAAGGGATCATTGTTTGGGTTCATGGCATATCAAGAGGCAACATAATTCAATGGTAGGCAGCGAGCAATATGACATGGCAACGCAAACTAGCATAACAAGTCTAGAGATGGAATCAAGGTCATATCATCTTGCGTGTGATATCCTCAGCTTGGAATGGTTCTGGTTCGTCCTGCACGCACTCTCCTGACTCCATGTATTCGTTCTCCGATCCCGGTTCTATCCAACATAAGAATAACAACCAATGAACAGCAGCACCACAAGATGCAACAAGCACATGATGCATGAGATGAAGAATGAGCATGCATCACTATTTCTATCACTAGCACAAGCAAAAGAAACTACTATAAGTTTCTGGACAGAACTGTACACTAAGCTATTTTGACAAGCATGAGAATGGCATGAACAGATGCGTCTCGTGAGAATGATGCAAAACCATATGAAGAACATTACCATCGGAGCTACGGATCAACGGGAATCAACGAAACAAGATATGAAGCCCTACGTGTAAGAATCAACACCACACACCCCAATGGCACAAATCTGGTATTCCCAGGTTGCCAAGACATATAAAAACCCAACATTAATGGATTGGAGCAAGGAAGAACACCACAACATCAACTAATCACCCACAATCATCAAAATGACTATACTACACAATCTGCCATAACCTGCATCCTAGCTCTTTGTGAGCTGCATGCAACATAGCTACAACCCTCAAAATATGACAAATAATATATGTGGCTGTAGCCAACCAAGAACAATACAAGCACCAGCAAGAATCACACCAAAAGGAATTAAAATCTAGAAGATACAAGGCCATAAACTTTCCCAAAACCATCAGATCTCAGGGACTTAGTGAAAATTCCTGCACCTGACTTTCTGTCTTAGTCCTGAAGCATTTTGACAGCAAGCAAAACAAAACCTACAGTACTCCAAAGGAGATGAAATTTGACAGGGAGCTTCACAAACATATCAGGTCCAAAATCCTAGCAGTGAACTAAGGCTAGTTCACAACACAATGACCAGCACAACCTCATCTATAGGAGAAGAAAATGTTTCCAGATTCTCAGACTTAGTAAAATTCCAGATTTCACTAAGCTGGAATTTTTAGCCACATGCCCACTTTGTCTAGGCATAGTTTGCACACAAATAACACCAAGTGATAAATGACACCACTATGGTGTAGAGCAAAACCCCTACTACTATCACACAAAAGCTCATGCCCTTGGGCTCCACCTATTCCATGGAAACAAAGAGCAAACTTGCAACAAATCTGAATATGCCAACTCCATAAAGTATCCCAATGGCAAAACTAACTTCACCACTGGATTCCTTGGGAGATTCTACCCCAAAATCATATATAGTATGTGGGCACTTACTTGGAACAAGTGACCACAAATTAAGGAAGAGGAAACTACCTCAAATCATGCCGAGTGAATATGACATCATTTCGTGTAGTTCCACTATAACAACAACTACAAAGGTTGAGCTCATGTGCACAATGACAAAGTGACATGGGGGTTTGAACCCCATGTTTGTGTCATGCACATCAACTTCACAACCCCTACTACTAAGCTTCCCACACAAACAACCCCATGTTTTTTCACAAGAACAACAACAACAAAGAAGGGAGTAAAATTACAGCAAAAAGGAAAACAAAAGGAGGGCTCCCTGGGATTCAAACCCATAACCCACTGGTGCAACACACCTGCCCATACCACTCTGCTACTGTCATCTTATCGACAGAACATAGGGGTCAGACAAGGTAAGGCTACCGTGCAGTATATTGTGCCGAAAAAATCAAATAAGCAAAAGGTGCCGAGGGGGGGATCGAACTCACGCCCTCTCATCAGGCACAACACAATGCTACCACTCGGCTACGGATCGAGAGTCTGACAGAGAGGGGAACTAGAACAAGATAAGCTACCATGGAACTCTGCTCTGCCTAGAGAACAGCTCCTACGACAGGGAGGTCGTCGGGCTGACCACGCCGTGGCTGTTGTTGCGCGCTGCCGAGGAACCCTACATCACGACGAGACACATGATGGGAAGATCTCCTGCTACTACTGCATGCCTACACGTCGCCCTGTTAACAAGATGCACACGCACAGAGACAGAGAGGAACACCCAAAGCTACAGCGAGGTGCCGCTACGTTACGGGAGAGGATCATGGCGAGAGAATTACGTGGTGCTTCTCTACCACGGCTCACCGACGGCGAGGGGGAACCACACAGCCTCGACGCTGCTACTACGAGCGGGAGAAGCCCTGCTGCTACTGCATCTAGCGCGCTAAGCCTAGCTAGCCGGCGACAACCTACTGGTCCTAACGGAACTGCACCAGACGGAAGACATGGCGAACACCTGGCGGATCCGGCTGATCTAGGAGGAAGGGGAGGTTGAAACTCACCTTGAGGAAGGAGGGAGAGCCGATCAGAGAAGAGGGCCCGGCTAGAGGCGACGAGGACGCCCTGATCTGCAGAACCGAGGTAGGGGAAGGAGCATCACGGGCGCGCCGTTGACGAGGATGAGCTCGTCGGTGTGGTCGCTTCCCGACCCTACCGATGATGGGAATGGAGCGCGGGGTCGAGGAGCGAGCTCCTGGACATGGCGGATGGCGCGGGTCGTCGGCGATGGCGTGGTAGACGCGGCGAGGACCTCTTTGTTCTCTCTGCTACTCTACAGATTCTTACCAGGAAAAGAAGAAGAAGAGAGATGGAGATGGGGGAGAAGAGAGGTGGCGGCGGCAAGAGAGGGAGAGAGGGGACCCTAGCGAGAGGAGGAGGGCACGGACGCCAAAGTTATAAGGGGGGACCTCGACGTTCGAGCTCACGACGTCGCGCGTGCTCTCTCTGGAGCCTGACGGAAAGCAGCGCGGTGGGAGAACGGCGTGAGGAAGGAGGCGGCGCGAGAGGGGGTTGCTGGGCCTGCTAGTGGGAGGAGGCCCACTAGTTGGCGCCAGAAAGGAGAGGAGAAAAACGAGAGGGTTTTTCTAATTAGAACAACCAGGGAAAAGGAAGTAATTCACAGACAAATATGTTGGGGTTAAAAACAAAACAAAAATGCCCATGGTGATAAGGAATTATGACCTATTTGAATAAAATAGAAAAGAAATATTTGGAGCAATTTGAATAAATGTAAAACAGCAATTTATTTACTGTTTTGGATTTATTTGCACCCTTAAAAACTAAGATACAATCAGCAAAAACACATCTTGGCATCCTCCACAAAATACACTAAATCATGGGCATTTTTGGATCACGGTTGGGACAAGTAAATATTTTACTAGGGAAATAAATAAAGAGGGGTTTGTAGTCAAAGGGTTTTGCCAAGTTCCAACACCACAACAACACTTCCACTCTCACCACAACACAAATGCAAGCACATCACAAGAACTCACAAGAACCCACATTACCACTACCATCATGCAATCACTAAGACATAAAGATGCATGGAAGAGATGATATGACATGCATGCATGCAAGGAAGGAATAAGAATAAAAAGGACATCACATGAAGCCATGGCACAATTGGATACATCAAATCACTGACAAGGTGGACCCACATGCAATAGGTTCCAAATATGGCAAGGTTTACATCTGGGGCACTACAAACTCTCCCACACTACAAAGAAGATCTCGCCCTCGAGATCTAAGACTGAAAGAAATCGGGAAATTCGAACAGAGGTGATCCTCGCGATCCCACGTAGCCTCTTTATCGGAATGGTGAGACCACTGCACTTTGAGAAATTTGACAGTCTTGTTACGGGTCTTGCGCTTAGTCGCCTCGAGAACCGCAATTGGATGCTCACGATAAGAAAGGTCAGGCTGAAGGTCGATATCTTGAAGATGCACAGTGCGCTCGGGGGTCTTGAAACACCTCCGAAGCTGAGAAACATGGAACACATGATGGACATTTGCAAAGGTTGACGGAAGCTCAAGCTGGTACGCATGGTTGCCCCTCTTGCCAACCACTCTGAACGGACCAACGAAACGAGGCGCAAGCTTGCCTTTGATGCCAAAGTGCTGCATACCATTCATAGGCGACACCTTGAGATAGACAAAGTCATCAAGCTCATAAGACATGTCACGGTGCTTGCTGTCGTAATAGCTCTTCTGACGGGACTGAGCTGCCCTGAGGTTGTCGCGAATGATCCGACACATCTCCTCAGCTTCTTCTATCATATCATTGCCAAGGATCTGACGCTCGCCGGTCTCGGACCAGTTGAGCGGAGTACGGCATTTCCTGCCATAGAGAATTTCAAACGGAGCCTTGCCAGAACTAGCTTGATTACTGTTGTTACACAAGAACTCCACGAAAGGCAGACAATATTCCCACTTCATGCCAAAAGAGATAACACAGGCTCTCAGCATATCCTCAAGAACTTTATTCACTCTCTCCACTTGACCACTAGTTTGAGGATGGAACGCTGTGCTGAAGCGGATCTTCGTGCCCATAGCAGACTGGAAGGAGTCCCAGAACATAGAAGTGAAGATACTTCCACGATCTGACGAGATCATCATAGGTACGCCGTGCAAAGAGACAATCCTGGAGGTGTACAACTCTGCCAGCTGAGCTGCTGAAATGGACTCCTTGACTGGAAGGAAATGAGCCACTTTACTCAATTTGTCGATGACGACAAAGATAGCATCATTGCCCTTCTTGGACTTCGGAAACCCGGTGACGAAATCCATCTCAATGTGATCAAAATTTCACTCGGGAATCGACAAAGGCTGCAAGAGGCCTGCTGGTCGTTGATGTTCTGCTTTCACCCTTCGACATACATCACACTCGTTTACGAACTGAGCAGTTTCACGTTTCATACGAGTCCACCAGAACGTCTGCTCCAAGTCATGGTACATTTTGGAGCTTCCAGGATGAATAGATAGCAGAGAGTTATGAGCTTCTTCCATGATCACCTTCCTGAGATCACCTTTCGGGATGACAAGGCGATCCTCGAAAAACAACGTATCCCTGGCATCAACAGTGAAGCACTTATACTTGGGGAGACTCTTTCCCACGCCAATCTTGACCTTCTTCACCATAGCGTCAACAAGCTGAGCTGCTCTGACCTGATCTTCCAAGGTAGGAGAGATTTGAAGCTTCGCAAGAAAACCCTGAGGTACTAACTGAAGATTGAGCTTCCTGAAAGACTCAGAAAGATCCGGCTGGAGAGGTTGCAGAATCAGACTGTTGCAATATGCCTTCCTGCTCAATGCATCTGCCACAACATTTGCCTTGCCTGGCGTGTACTCAACACTCGGATTAAAATCCTGGAGCATTTCCACCCAACGTGTTTGCCGAAGATTCAAGTTAGGCTGAGTGAAGATGTACTTGAGACTCTTGTGATTGGTGAAAACTTCAACCTTACGTTCTGACAAGAGATGTCTCCAAGTTATCAAGGCGTGCACAACAGCTGCTAGCTCGAGATCGTGCACACGATAGTTCTTCTCCGCAGGCTTCAGCTGCCTGGAGGTATAAGCAACCACCTTCCTATCTTGCATCAAGACTGCACCAAGACCCTCTAGAGAAGCGTCGCAAAAGACCTGGTACGGCTTGGAATCATCCGGAGGGGCCAAGACCGGAGTGGAGATAAGCTTCTCTTTGAGTGTATCGAAAGCCAGTTGACACTCTGGAGACCAAGCATACTTAACACCCTGTTGAAGAAGACAAGAGAGCGGCTTGGCGATTTTGGAGAAGTTCTCAACGAACCTTCTGCAATATCCAGCAAGCCCGAGAAAGCTTCGAAGTTGCTTCACATTCTGCGGAGGCTCCCATTCAACAATGGCTTGAACCTTGGACAGGTTAACCTTAATGCCCTCGGCAGAGATAATATGCCCAAGATAAACCACTTCTTTCAGCCAGAACTCGCACTTGGAAAACTTGGCATACAACTTGTACTCTCTCAGTTTATCAAGCACCAATCTGAGATGCTTCTCATGTTCTTCCTCAGTCTCAGAAAAGACCAGAATGTCGTCGAGATAGAGCAAGACAAATTCATTCTTGTATGGGGAGAAAATATAGTTCATCAATCGACAAAATGTCGGAGGAGCATTAGCTAGACCAAAACACATGACTGTATACTCATACGAGCCAAAACTAGTCCTTATTGCCGTCTTCGGAATGTCTTCCTCGCGAATGCGAATCTGATGATAGCCCATTCTGAGATCAAGCTTGGAGAATAGTTTAGCACCTTTCAACTGTTCGAACAACTCAGTTATGTTCGGAAGTGGATATTTGTTCTTGATTGTCTTCTTGTTCAATGGGCGGTAATCGACACACAGTCGGTACGATCCATCCTTCTTCTTGACAAACAGAACACCACATCCCCACGGAGACGAGCTTGGTCTGATCAAACCCAAACGCTCCTGCTCATCGAGTTGCCTCTTAAGTTCCTTCAATTCTTCTGGACCCAGCTTGTACGGCCGTTTGCACACTGGCTCTGTGCCTGGCTCAAGCTCACTGACAAACTCAACTTCACGGTGCGGAGGCATGCCTGGCAGCTCTTCAGGAAACACATCTTGATATTCGTAGACTACTGGGACTTGCTCAATAGGATTGATCTCACCCTTTTCATTCAAGGAGAACAGACGGATTGTATCATCGCGCGCCTCGAATATAATCACATCCTCCGAAGAGTGGGTAAGCTTCACTTCTTTGGCTTCACAATAAATTGACGCCTTGTTCATGGCCAACCAGTCCATACCAAGAATCAAGTCGATGTCGGAATTGCCCAAGACAATAGGAGATGCCAGAAAAGCATAAGCACCCATCTTAACAGAAAGCTCCGGAATGAACAAACTAGAACTCAAATGCTTTGCAAGAGAAATGACTGCCAATGGCTTAGGCAACTTCTCGTGACGCAGGTTATGCTTGGATGCAAAAGGATATGACACAAAGCAATGCGAAGCACCAGAATCAAATAACAATTTAGCAGGAATATCATTGATGAGGAGGTTACCCATGATCACATCAGAGGAGTTGTCTGCTTCAGCTACATTCACCATGTTGACTCGAGCTGATCTGGGGTTGAATTTGACAAGAGCGTTGCTTGGAGGTTTGCCTGGAGGAAGAGGCGGCAGACGGAGCTGAGAAGTACATTTGTTGGCATAGTGACCCTTCTGCCCACATTTGTGACAAGTGACATCTGCTGGCTACCGGAACTGAGTCTGAGGAGGCCCTTGCTTGTGATGCTGGTATCTCTGCTGGAATCCAGGGTTGGGTGGGTGGGAAGAACCACGTCCACCTGAGTGCTTCAAATGTTGTGAGTGTCGAGGAGGAGGAGGAGAAACCCAAAACTTCTGTTGCTTCTGAACCACGTGAGTCGAGGAAGAGCTGGAATCTCTGAAGCGCTTCTTGGAGTTTTCCACCCTGAGCAAGGCTGCCTCTGCTCTGAGAGCTAGGTTGTAGAACTTGTCAAACTCCTCAGGATCGTGCAAAGCAAGAGCTAACTGCAAGTCTTCCTTCAAGCCACCCCTGAACTGGTAGATCTTGCTCTTCTGATCCGGGACATCCTGCAGCGCGTAACGGACCATCTCGTGGAACTCGACATTGTACTTGTACATAGAATCGCTGCCATGCTTCAAACGCCTGAACTTCTCACGCATCTCCTCTACAAAACTGGAAGGGATGTAGTGGGAGCTGAAGTCACGACAAAACTCGTCCCAAGACATCACCCTGTCACCTCTGGAGTCCTTGAGCTGCTGCCACCATATAGAAGCTTGTCCCTTCAACTGAAACATTGCAAACTTGACATAGTCCTCCGGACGCACATTGCTACACTTGAAATGCTTGTTCATATCACGGATCCAATCTTCTGCATCAAAAGGCTGGTCGCAAGAACTGAACGTCTTAGGCTGGTTTGACAGGAACTGACTCAGATTGGCGAAGTGATTGCCACCCTGCTGGAAATTGCCCTGCTGATGATTGGCTCTCTCCTGGATCAACTGCAACATCATCTGAGTGTTTGCATTAGTAGCTGCCATCATCGCCTGCCAGGCCTCTGCAGGAGGAGGCGGCGGCGGCGGAGGAGGAGGAGGTGGTGGAGGTGGCATATCCTCACGCCCTGGGGTCTAACGAGTCGGTGGAGCCATCCTAAAGACGGACAACATATTAGTCCACAGAATAATTGAAGATATTGCTGAATCAAAAGACAGAATATCTGAACAGAATTTAGCATTGCACTCAAACAACATAGCAAGAGTGCATCCTCAAAGTAACAGACGACAAAATTCCGATAAGGACCACTGCAAACAAGTGTGAGCTAGAACTGCTCGGAACAAACATATGACAGAGATTTCCCAAACCTCAATCAAGCGTCTGTAGGAAGATAGTCATATAAGATACTACTAGATATCCCACCTATGAATTCCCGAAATAACTGGTCATGCAATCTGGTACACGGATACAAGGAGTATTTCACACAACTCCTAAACTAACCCGTCACCTGTATCACATCCTTCAACACACAACCAGCATCTCGGACCTTCATCTACAACAGATCCTCGTCATCACAGCGATACCAAGTGTGGTAATACCCTCGAACAATCTACACCAGTACTGGGGACATCGGGGTTATCTCACCACTACCAGTATTGAAGCAATAACGAACACCCTCCGTTCTTAGATACTCAGAAATCTGAATGATGGTGATGTGCGCAAGAATCCCCTGGAGCTCAACTCCCCTGATACTTAGAGCAGATAGAAGGCACCAAGACAGGATTCCGTCACATCAAAATCATATGGATTTCACAAATACCCGCGTGATCCTAAAAAAAATTTGAGCGAGAAAAGGAGTAGAATTAAGGATTTCCTAAGACGGGAACCTCACCACAGCATAGAAGAGGAGAAAAAAGAATCCTACTCTCCGATATAACTAAGACTCAAAACATTTTCTAGACTCGACTCGGCCAAGTACGATCACACAAAGGCTCCTATGGTCGTATGGCTCTGATTACCAACTTGTAACGACCACGATGCGGTCCTTTCCGATCTGGGGATCGAAGCCCCGAATAGGAAAGAAGCGCATCTAAGCATTTTGCAAGCAAGTAACACAGCACAAATAATAATAAAAGTAGACTATCCGGGATTCAATTGTCTTCTCAATAATAACTCAGAGTACATCACAGATACAATCAAGGTAGTTCCGCTACGGACTACAAAACATAGAAATGCTATGCTACCCTGCGTGCAGGCCCACGATCACGACCACACCTCAGTCCTGTGGATAGTTCACGTAGAGGCGGTGTGTCTCCTCGTCGTACTGCCACGCCAGCTGAGTGCTGTCGGGATCATCTGTCTTTGGGGTACCTGTACCTGTTGGGAGTTTCGGAGGAATTCGTGAGCCACGGGGACTCAGCAATCTAAGACCTTGGTGCCAGAACTAGTCATGTTATTCGGTAGGGAAAAGGTGAAGTGTATAAGGCTGCAGCATCCTAAGCTTGATTTAGTGGCTATCTTACGTAAAGCAATTATGAAGGTGGTCTACACTAGCGGTCGTGATTACTTGATCACTAAGTGATCCTGAACACCTACCTACGGCATTCATAACCCCACCGTGTTCCCGATCGAAGAGAGATCTTCGAGGGGGACAGTCACGGTTACGCACACAGTTGGCAATTTTATTAGCTTACGTTTAAGTTCTCTAATACCGTATGTTAACAAAATATTCCAAGTTGCCACATAACCGCGGGCACGGTTTTCCGAAAGATTAAACCCTGCAGGGGTGCTCCAACTAGTCCATCACAAACGTACACAGGCCGCAAATCATCCTCTATCACGAATCTCGTGATCTCGTCGGATTCCTTAGAGGAAAACCTCAACTCTGGGGGAAACCAAAGCTTCACTGGGATTCCTATACGCAAGATATACCGCTAAGGTAAGGCAAGGCTAGCAGGACCTCCCGACGTGTCGACGACCCCGATAAGAGTCGTGTATCTCAGTCTCAGGACACGACGGATGGAAAAGCCTAGAGGAGCAAAACCTCAAGTTTCCCTGTGGTGGCCCCCGCAGTCTGTCCATGTTGGACCAACACTCATGCGGAGCACTGGCCCGGGTTGTTGATTAAAATCCTCGGGGTAGCTATTCCCTATGCAGTTTATTATTAAGTGATTAGCAAATTAACACCAATGTTGGGTCCTTCCGGACGAGCCTTAAGACTACGCGATTTATCGAGGGGGTCCCCATAACAACCCCGAACGTGTTAGGACCGATCATTATAGAATCAAACACCGGTAATCGGTAACTAAGGCGGCAATAACGGAACAAAGAACCCGGCAAAAGGCTAGGCCTTCCGTCATTTACCAAGTGTATAGGTGCATTAAATAAATAACATAATTTAAGATAATTATATCAAGCTCATGTTATCACATGAGTCAAAGCACGTGCATCTAGCAACGCTAACATTAGTAGCTGAGCAAAGCCTACTTAGCCATTCAAGTTTTGCTAGGAAGGGATCAGCGTTTGGGTTCATGGCATATCAAGAGGCAACATAATTCAGTGGTAGGGAGCGAGCGATATGACATGGCAACGCAAACTAGCATAACAAGTCTAGAGATGGAATCAAGGTCATATCATCTTGCCTGTGATATCCTCAGCTTGGAATGGTTCTGGTTCATCGTGCACGGACTCTCCTGACTCCACGTATTCGTTCTCCGATCCCGGTGCTACCGAACATAAGAATAACAACCAATGAACAGCAGCACCACAAGATGCAACAAGCACATGATGCATGAGATGAAGAATGAGCATGCATCACTATTTCTATCACTAGCACAAGCAAAAGAAACTAATATAAGTTTCTGGACAGAACTGTACACTAAGCTATTTTGACAAGCATGAGAATGGCATGAACAGATGCGTCTCGTGAGAACGATGCAAAACCATATGAAGAACATTACAATCGGAGCTACGGATCAACGGGAATCAACGAAACAAGATATGAAGCCCTACGTGTAAGAATCAAGACCACACACCCCAATGGCACAAATCTGGTATTCCCAGGTTGCAAAGAGATATAACAACCCGACATGAATGGATTGGATCAAGGAAGAACACCACAACATCAACTAATCACCCACAATCATAAAAATGACTATACTACACAATCTGCCATAATCTCCATCTTAGCTCTTTGTGAGCTGCATGCAACATAGCTACAACCCTCAAAATATGACAAATAATATATTTGGCTGTAGCCAACCAAGAACACTACAAGCACCCACAAGAATCACACCAAAAGGAATTAAACTCTAGAAGATACAAGGCCATAAACTTTCCCAAAACCATCAGATCTCAGGGACTTAGTGAAAATTCCTGCACCTGACTTTCTGTCTTAGTCGTGAAGCTTTTTGACAGCAACCAAACAAAAACCTACAGGAATCCAAAGGAGATGAAATTTGACAGGGAGCTTCACAAACATATCAGGTCCAAAATCCTAGCACTGAACTAAGGCTAGTTCACAACACAATGACCAGCACAACCTCATCTATACGAGAAGAAAATGGTTCCAGATTCTCAGACTTAGTGAAATTCCAGATTTCACTAAGCTGGAATTTTTAGCCACATGCCCACTTTGTCTAGGCATAGTTTGCACACAAATAACACCAAGTGATAAATGACACCACTATGGTGTAGAGCAAAACCCCTACTACTATCACACAAAAGCTCATGCCCTTGGGCTCCACCTATCCCATGGAAACAAAGAGCAAACTTGGAACAAATCTGAATATGTCAACTCCATAAAGTATCCCAACGGCAAAACTAACTTCACCACTGGATTCCTTGGGAGATTCTACCCCAAAATCATATATAGTATGTGGGCACTTACTTGGAACAAGTGACCACAAATTAAGAAAGAGGAAACTACTTCAAATCATGCCTAGTGAATAGGACATCATTTCATGTAGTTCCACTATAACAACAACTACAAAGGTTGAGCTCCTGTGCACAATGACAAAGTGACATGGGGGTTTGAACCCCATGTTTGTGTCATGCACATCAACTTCACAACCCCTACTACTAAGCTTCCCACACAAACAACATACCATGTCGTCTCACATATGGTCATGTGGAGGTGCAAAGCTTGCTTGCAAAGGTGGAATGCTTCTCACACACACAACTACTCCACTTCACCCACAAGCACATCATGCTCAAGATCAACACCACACACTTACACATGTTATCAAAGCAAACATCACTAGAACAAGATCAACTATATTTATACACACACAACCTAGTGCAACCATGAAGTGTTAGTACCTACAACAATGAAGAACCTACACATGTTATTATATTCCTAGGATCAACTTATAAGCAGCACCACCATAACACAATCTAGTGCAACTAACCCCATGTGTGTGTCAATTTCAAAAAAAAACCCATGTGTGTGTCCACACACACACATGCACTTCTCACCAGCACACCTACACACACCACCTCACCTAGCACAAATATAACATCAAGGGAAAAAATAATAACATGCTATTGCCACCTGTGCTTTTGTCACAAGAACAGCAACAACAAAGAAGGGAGTAAAATTACAGCAAAAAGGAAAACAAAAGGAGGGCTCCCTGGGATTCGAACCCAGAACCAACTGGTGCAACAAACCTGCCCATACCACTCTGCTACTGTCATCTTATCGACAGAACAGAGGGGTCAGGCAAGGTAAGGCTACCCTGCAGTATATTGTGCCGAAAAAATCAAATAAGCAAAAGGTGCCGAGGAGGGGGATCGAACTCACGCCCTCTCATCTGGCACAACACAATGCTACCACTAGGCTACGGATCGAGAGTCTGACAGAGAGGGGAACCGGAACAAGGTAAGCTACCATAGAACTCTGCTCTGCCTATAGAACAACACCTACGACAGGGAGGTCGTCGGGCTGACCACGCCGTGGCTGCTGCTGCGCGCTGCCGAGGAACCCTACATCACGACGAGACACACTATGGGAAGATCTCCTGCTACTACTGCATGCCTACACGTCGCCCTGTTAACAAGATGCACACGCACAGAGACAGAGAGGAACACCCAAAGCTACAGCGAGCTGCCGCTACGTTACGGGAGAGGATCACAGCGACAGAGAATTACGTGGTGCTGCTCTACCACGGCTCACCGACGGCGAGGGGGAACCACACAGCCTCGGCGCTGCTACTACGAGGGGGAGAAGCCCTGCTGCTACTGCATCTAGCGCGCTAAGCCTAGCTAGCCGGCGACAACCTATTGGTCCTGACGGAACTGCACCAGACGGAAGACACGGCAAACACCCGGCAGATCCGGCCGATCTAGGAGGAAGGGGAGGTTGAACCTCACCTTGAGGAAGGAGGGAGAGCCGATCGGAGAAGAGGGCCCGGCCGGAGGCGACGAGGACACCTTGATCTGCAGAACCGAGGTAGGGGAAGGAGCACCGCGGGGGCGCCGTTGACGAGGACGAGCTCGTCGGTGTGGTCGCTTCCCGACCCTATCGATGATGGGAATGGAGCGCGGGGTCGAGGAGCGAGCTCCTGGACATGGCGGATGGCGTGGATCGTCGGCGATGGCGGGGTAGACGCGGCGAGGACCTCTCTGTTCTCTCTGCTACTCTACAGATTCTTACCAGATAAAGAAGAAGAAGAGAGATGGAGATGGGGGAGAAGAGAGGTGGCGGCGGCAGGAGAGGGAGAGAGGGAACCCTAGCGAGAGGAGGAGGGGACGGACGCCAAAGTTATAAGGGGGGACCACGACGTCCGAGCTCACGGCGGCGCGCGTGCTCTCTGTGGAGCCTAACGGAAAGCAGCGCGCTGGGAGAACGACGTCAGGAAGGAGGCGGCACGAGAGGGGGTTGCTGGGCCTGCTAGTGGGAGGAGGCCCACTAGTTGGCGCGAGAAAGGAGAGGAGAAAAACCAGAGGGTTTTTCTAATTTGAACAACCAGGGAAAATGAAGTATTTCACACACAAATATGTTGGGGTTAAAAACAAAACAAAAATGCCCCTGATCATAAGGAATTATGACCTATTTGAATAAAATAGAAAAGAAATATTTGGAGCAATTTCAATAAATGCAAAACAGCAATTTATTTACTGTTTTGGATTTATTTGCACCCTTAAAAACTAAGATACAATCAGCAAAAACACATCTTGGCATCCTCCACAAAATACACTAAATCATGGGCATTTTTGGATCAAGGTTGGGACAAGTAAATATTTTACTAGGGAAATAAATAAAGAGAGGGGTTTGTAGTCAAAGGGTTTTGCCAAGTTCCAACACCACAATACCACTTCCACTCTCGCCACAACACAAATGCAAGCACATCACAAGAACTCACAAGAACCCACATCACCACTACCATCATGCAATCACTAAGACATAAAGATGCATGGAAGAGATGATATGACATGCATGCATGCATGCAAGGAAATAATAAGAATACAAAGGACATCACATGAAGCCATGGCACAATTGGATACATCAAATCACTGACAAGGTGGACCCACATGCAATAGGTTCCAAATATGGCAAGGTTTACATCTGGGCCACTACACCCAAACTATACACGTAGCATATGATCGTGTCATTTTGTTGCTATTGTTTTGTGCATGTCAAGTATTCATTCCTATGACCATGAGATCATGTAACTCACTGACACCGGAGGAATGCCTTGTGTGTATCAAACGTTGCAATGTTACTGGATGACTATAAAGGTGCTCTACAGGCATCTCCGAAGGTGTCCATTGAGTTAGCATGGATCAAGACTGGGATTTGTCACTCAGTGTTACGGAGAGGTATCTCGGGACCCACTCGGTAATACAACATCACAAACAAGCCTTCCAAGGAATGTGACTAAAGAGTTAGTCACGGGATCTTGTGTTACGGAACGAGTAAAGAGACTTGCTGGTAACGAGATTGAAATAGGTATGCAGATGCCGACGATCGATTCTCTGGCAAGTAACATACCGAAGGACAAAGGAATGATATACGGGATAGTGTGAATCCTTGACATAGAGGTTCAACCGATAAGATCTTTGTAGAATATGTAGGATCCAATATGGAGGTCCAGGTCCCGCTATTGGATATTGGCCAGAGAGTGTCTGTGTCATGTCTACATAGTTCTGAACCCGCAGGGTCTGCATACTTAAGGTTCTGTGACGTTTTCGGTATAGTTGAATTATTGATGTTGGTAAACGAATGTTGTTTGGAGTCCCGGATGAGATCCCGGACGTCACGAGTGTCTCCGGAATGGTCCGGAAACTAAGATTGAATATAGGATTGTTGCATTTGGCTTCTAGAAAGATTTCGGGCATTACCGGCAAATTACCGGGAGTGATGAATGGGTTCCAGGGTTTTACCGGGAGGGGCCACCCACCCGGGAGAGAACCTAATAGGCCCATGGGTGGCGCACCAACCCTTAGTGGGATGGTGAGGCCAGCCCAATAGGGCTATTTCGGTTGAAGCAAAAATAAAGGAAAGGAAAAAAAGAGGACTGCTCCAGCAAACCGAATTGGAGGAGGAGACCTTCCTCCTTGGCTCGACCGATCCCTCCTACTTGGAGTAGGAGGCAAGGCAGCCACTCCTAGGTTCCTCCTATATATAGTGGAGGTTTGAGAGGGTTTTGCACCTCAAGCCCTTGTGCAAACCTCTCTCCCTCCACTACTTCGTGACACATCCTAGCTAGATCGGTACGGCACGGCGAAGCCCTGCCGGTGTAGCTCCACCATCATCACCGCCACGCCGTCGTGCTGCTGAAGAATTCAACTACCTCTTCGTCTCTCTTGCTCGATTAAGAAGGCGGAGATCGTAATCGAGCTGTACATGTGCTGAACGCGGAGGTGCTGTCCGTTCGGTGCTAGATCGGGACGGATCGTGGGACGGCGGCGATTTGAATCGCGAAGACATTCCACTACATCAACTGCGTTTCTTAACGCTTCCCGCTTAGCGATCTACAAGGGTATGTAGATCCATCTCCCTCTCATAGATGATCATCACCATGATAGGTCTTCATGTGCGTAGGAAATTTTTGTTTCCCATGCAACATTCCCCAACACTGGTATCAGAGCTAGATTATGATATCGCGAGTAGAGCACAAAAGCGTTTATGGGCGTTGATGTTCAATTTGTTGCCCTTCTTAGTCTTTTCTTGATTCAGCGATATTGTTGGATTGAAGCGGCCCGGACCAACCTTACTCGTACGCTTACGAGAGACCGGTTTCATCGACATACATGCAACTTGTTGCATAAAGATGACTGGCGGGTGTTTGTTTCTTCAACTTTAGTTGAACCGGATTTGACCGAGGTGGTCCTTGGAGAAGGTTAAATAGCAATTTGCATATCACCGTCGTGGCTTTGCGTAAGTAAGATGCGATCATACTAGATACCCATAACAGCCACATAAAACGTGCAACAACAAATTATAGGACGTCTAACTTGTTTTTGCAGGGTATGCATGTGATGTGATATGGCCAAAGACATGATATGATATATTGGATGTATGGCATGATCATGTTGCAATTGTTAAATATCGACTTGCATGTCGATGCTACGGCAACCGGCAGGAGCCATAGGGTTGTCTTTAAACTAACATTTGTGCTTGCAGATGCGTTTACTATATTGCTAGGTAGTAGCTTTAGTAGTAATAGCATATGTAGCACGACAACCTCGATGGCGGCACAATGATGGAGATTATGGTGTGGCGCCGGTGACGATGAATATCATGCCAGTGCTTTGGTGATGGAGATCAAGAAGCACAAGATCAAGGCCTCATCCTGTCACTTATGATTTGCATGTGATGTTAATCCTTTTGTGCACCTTATTTTTCTTAGAAAGACTGTAGCATTATAAAGTGACCCCTCACTAAAATTTCAAGATAACATTGTGTTCTCCCCGACTGTGCACCGTTGCGACAGTTCGTCGTTTCGAGACACCACGTGATGATTGGGTGTGATAGACTCAATGTTCACATACAACGGGTGCAAAACAGTTGCACACGCGGAACACTCGGGTTAAACTTGACGAGCCTAGCATGTACATACATGGCCTCGGAACACAAGAGGTCGAGCATGAATCATATAGTTGATATGATCAACATGGAGATGTTCACCACTGAAACTGTAGTCAACTCACGTGATGATCAGACTTGAGTTAGTGAATTTGGATCATGCGACACTCAAATGACTAGAGGGATGTCTATTTGAGTGGGAGTTTTTTAGTAATATGATTAGATAAACTCAATTGTCTTGAACATAGTCTAAGTAATCTTTGCAAATTTTTATGTTGTAGATCAATGGCTCACGCAGTAGCAACCCTGAATTTCAATAAGTTCCTAGCATGTGCAGACATGGCCTCGGAACAGATGAGACCGAAAGGTCGAGCATGAATCGTATAGTTGATATGATTAGCATAGAGATGCTTACCACTGAAACTATTCTCAACTCACGTGATGATCGGACTTGAGTTAGTGAATTTGGATCATGTACCACTCAAATGACTAGAGAGATGTACTTTTTGAGTGGGAGTATATTAGTAATTTGACTAATTAAACTCTAATTATCTTAAACATAGTCTAAGTACACTTTGCAATATTTGTGTTGTAGATCAATGGCTCACGCAAGTGTCACCCTGAATTTTAATACGTTCCTAGAGAAAGCTAAGTTGAAAGATGATGGTAGCAACTTTGTTGACTGGGCTCGAAATCTGAGGCTTATCCTCCAAGATAGCCAAAAGCAATATGTGCTTGATGCTGCTCTAGGTGATGCACCACTCACTACGGCATACCACGATGTTTTGAACGCTTGGCAGACACGTAAGGATGACTACTCACTAGTTCAATGTGCAGTTTTGTATGGCTTAGAACCGGGACTTCAAAGATGTTTTGAACGTCGTGGAGCATATGAGATGTTCCAGGAATTGAAGTTTATCTTTGAGAAGAATGACCGGATCGAGAGGTATGAGACCTCCGATAAGTTCTATGCTTGCAAAATGGAGGAGAATTCGTCTGTCAGTGAACACGTGCTCAGAATGTCTGTGTACTCTAACTGTCTAGCTCAGCTGGGGATTGAACTCCCACAAGAATCTATCACTGACATAATTCTTCAGTCATTGCCACCTAGCTATAAGGGCTTCATGTTGAACTATAACATGCAAGGGATGAATAAGTCAGCCGGCGAGTTATTTGTGATGCTGACGCTGAGTCAGAAATCCAGAAAGAACATCAAGTGTTGATGGTCAATAAGAAAACTAGTTTCAATAAATACGGCAAAGGCAAGAAGGGTAACTCCAAGAAGAGTGGAAAAGCTATTGCCCCTCCGACGAATAAACCCAAGGCTGGCCCTAAGCCAAAAATTGAGTGCTATTATTGCAAGGGGACTGGTCACTTGAAGCGCAACTTCCCCAAGTATCTGGCCGATAAGAAGGCGGCCAATGCTAAACAAGGTATATATATATATATATATATATATATACATGTTATTGATCTGTACCTCGCCAGCTCTCGTAGTAGTGCCTGGGTATTTGATACCGGTTCTGTTGCTCACATTTGCAACTCGAAATAGGAACTGCGAAATAAACGAAGGCTGGCAAAGGATGAAGTGACGATGCGCGTGGGAAATGGTTCCAAGGTCGATGTGATCGCCGTCGGCATGGTCTCATTTCAGTTACCCATCATGATTAGTTATGAACTTAAATAATTGTTATTTAGTGCCTGTGTTGAGCATGAACATTATATCTAGATCTTGTTTATTGTGAGACAATTACTCATTTAAGTGAGAGGATAATGGTTGTTCTATTTACATGAGTAATATCTTTTATGGTCATGCACCCAGTGTGAGGGGTTTGTTCATATTGAATCTCGATTGTGATGAAAATCATATCCATAACATTGAGACCAAAAGATGTAGAGTTAACAATGATAGCGCCACTTTCTTGTGGCACTGTCGCTTAGGTCATATTGGTGTTAAGCACATGAAAAAACTCCATGCTGATGGACTTTTGGAGTCACCTGATTTTGAATCACATGAAACATGTGAACCATGCCTCATGGGCAAGATGACTAAGACTCTATTCTCTAGAACAATGGAGCGTGCAAGTGACTTATTGGAGATCATACATACTGATGTGTGCGGACAAATGAGCATAGAGGCGCGCAGCGGATATCGTTATTTTCTCACCTTCACTCACGATTTGAGTAGGTATGGCTATATCTACTTGATGAAGCACAAGTCTGAAACGTTTGAAAAGTTCAAACAATTTCAGAGTGAACTTGAAAATCATCGTAGCAAGAAGATCAAGTTCCTACGATCTGATCGAGGAGGTGAATATCTGAGTTACGAGTTTGGTGCTCACTTAAGACAATGTGAAATTGTTTCACAGTTTACACCGCATGGAACACCTCAGTGTAATGGTGTGTCCGAACGTCGTAATCGTACTTTATTAGATATGGTGCGATCTATGATGTCTCTTGCCGATTTTCCATTATCATTTTGGGGCTATGCATTGGAGACAGCTGCATTCACTTTAAATAGGGCACTATCAAAATCCATTGAGACGACACCATATGAGATATGGTATGGCAGGAAGCCAAAGTTGTCGTCTCTTAAAGTTTGGGGATGTGATGCTTATGTCAAAAAGCTTCAGCCTGAAAAGCTGAAACCCCAAGCGGAAAAGTGCGTCTTCATAGGTTACCCAAAAGAGATAGTTGGGTTTACCTTCTATCTCACATCTGAGGGAAAAGTGTTTGTCACTAAGAACAGAGCTTTTCTTGAGAAACAGTTTCTCTCGAAAGAATTGACTGGGAGGAAGATAGAACTTGATGAGGTTGCGGAACCTCTGCTTCAACAAGATGGTGGCGCAGGGTAGAAAGAAATTTCTGTCGAGGCAACATGAGTTGAAGATGAAGTTAATGATGATGATCATGAAGCTTCAGATCAAGTTACTGTCGGGCCTCACAGGTCGACAAGAGCACGTACTGCTCCTAAGTGGTATGGGAATCCTGTCTTGTCAATCATGTTGTTGGAAAACAATGAGCCTGCGAATTATGGAGAAGCAATGGTGGGCCCAGATTCCAACAGATGGTTAGAAGCCATGAAATCCTAGATAGGATCTATGTATGAAAACAAAGTATGGACTTTGGAAGTATTACCTGAAGGTCGCAAGGCTATTCAGAACAAATGGATCTTTAAGAAGAAGACAGACACAAACGATAAAGTGACCATTTATAAAGCTCGACTTGTGTCAAAGGGTTTTTCACAAGTTCAAGGGGTTGACTATGATGAGATATTCTCACCCGTAGCGATGCTTAAGTCCGTCCGAATCATGATAGCAATAGCTGCATTTTTTATTATCAAATCTGGCAGTTGGATGTCAAAATGGCGTTCCTTAATGGGTTTCTTAAGGAAGAGTTGTATATAATGCAACTCGAAGGTTTTGTCGATCTAGAGAATGCTGACAAAGTCTGCAAGCTCCAGCGATCCATTTATGGACTGGTGCAAGCATCTCGGAGTTGGAATCATCGCTTTGATGAGGTGATCAAGTTGTTTGGGTTTATACAAGTTTTTGGAGAAGCTTGTATTTACAAGAAAGTGAGTGGGAGCTCTATAGCGTTTCTAAAATTATATGTGGATGACATATTTCTGATTGGAAACAATGTGGAGTTTTTGGAAAGCATAAAGGATTACTTGAATAAAAGTTTTTCAGTGAAAACCTAGGAGAAGCTCCTTACATATTGGGCATAAAGATCTATAGAGATAGGTCGATACGCCTAATAGCTCTTTCACAAAGCACATACCTTGATAAAGTTTTGAAGAAGTTCAAAATGGAACAATCCAAGAAGGGGTTCTTCCCTGTGTTACAAGGTATAAAGTTGAGTAAGACTCAATGTCTAGTAACTGCAGAAGATAGAGAAAAGATGAGTGTCATCCCCTATGCTTCAGCCATAGGGTCTATCATGTATGCATTGCTGCGCACAAGACCAGATGTGAGCCTGGCCATAAGTATGGCAGGCAGGTTTCAAAGTGAGCCAGGAGTGGAACACTGGGCGGTGTTCATGAATATTCTGAAGTACCTAAAAAGGACTAAGGAAATGTTTCTCGTTTATGGAGGTGACCAAGAGCTCGTCGTAAAGGGTTACGTTGATACAAGCTTTGAAACTGATCCGGATGACTCTAAGTCGCAAACCGAATACATATTTATTCTTAATGAGGGTGCGGTAATCTAGTGCAGTTCCAAGCAAAGCGTCGTAGCTGATTCTACATGCGAAGCGGAGTACATAGCTGCCTCGGAGGCGGCTAAGGAGGGTGTCTGGATGAAGCAGTTCATGTCATATCTTGAAGTAGTACCAAGTGCACTGGATCCAATTAATCTGTTCTGTTAGAACACTGGTGCCATTGCTCTAGCCAAGGAACCAAGGTTTCACAAAAGGACTAGACACGTAAAGCGACGCTTCAACGCCATCCACGATTACATCAAGGAGGAGGACATAAATATTTGCAAAGTGCACACGGATCCGAATGTTGCAGATTCGTTGTCTAAACCTCTTCCACGAGCAAACAAAACAACACCAGAACTGTATGGGTGTTAGATTCATTACATTGTAAATCACATAGATATGTGAGGCTAGATTATTGACTCTAGTGCAAGTGGGAGACTGTTGGAAATATGCCCTAGAGGCAATAATAAAATAGTTATTATTATATTTCTTGTTTCAAGATAATCATTTATTATCCATGCTATAATTGTATTGAATGGAAACATAAATGCATGTGTGGATATATAGACAAAACAATGTCCCTAGTGAGTCTCTAGTTGACAAGCCTGTTGGTCAAGGATGGTTAAGGTTTCCTAGCCATAGACAAGTGTTGTCACTTGATGAAGGGATCACATCATTAGGAGAATGATGTGATGGACAAGACCCAAACTATAAATGTAGCATATGATTGTGTTATTTTGTTGCTATTGTTTTCTGCATGTCAAGTATTTATTCCTATGACCATGAGATCATGTAACTCACTGACACCGGAGGAATGCCTTGTGTGTATCAAACGTTGCAACGTTACTGGATGACTATAAAGGTACACTACGGGCATCTCCGAAGGTGTCCGTTGAGTTAGCATGGATCAACGCTGGGATTTGTCACTCCGTGTGACGGAGAGGTATCTCGGGGCCCACTCGTTAATACAACATCACAAACAAGCCTTGCAAGCAATGTGACTAAAGAGTTAGTCACGGGATCTTGTGTTCCGGAACGAGTAAAGAGACTTGTCGGTAACGAGATTGAAATAGGTATGGAGATGCCGACGATCGAATCTCGGGCAAGAAACATATAAGGTATGGAGATGCAACGTTCCCCAACATCATCGTGGTCATGGAGCAGTGTGCGCTCTACAACACCCTCTGCGCTTAAGCTATTGCTCTACATGAAGCGGCCGCCATGGAGGCGCGGCTGTGGGCGACTGCGGACGAGAACAATGCCACGTGCACCTCCTACGCCCCGCTGACGAACAATCGGGTGGGATGATTCGATGATGATAACATTGACACCATTATCTTTATCGTGGACCTCGCGTCCACCTGCGACAAATAAAGCGTAGACTCCTCTGAGGATGAGTAGGACACAAGAGGCAGCACGACATTGTGTCCCATGTGGGCGAGTCCGTCTTTCGTGTTCTACTCTTCCTTCTCACACACCGCAACTTCACTTCATCGGTCTTATTGCCGATGCTCATAGAAATGACGGATGGAGGACAACAAGGGCTTGGCTGTCGGATGTCACCGTAGGATAGGTTTAGGGTTGTGTCGGAATAGATTTTTGTTCTAAATGTTTGAAATCTGATGAAAATACTCCGTGTTTGCATGAATGTCGCCCGATTTATGTGAAATCGCTCGTATTTGCACAAATTTCGTCCAGTTTGTTCATAATGTGTTTGAAATATATGCGGGCAACATTGGATGGTGGCCTTTCGCATCCTTGTCCGTGGACTAGTATAAGTCCAACTCCAATGGGTAACCCCAAATGAACGTCCATTTTGCCCTGATTTTGTCCGTTGAGCTCAAAAAAACGGACACACACAGATAGGCGAACATGATCTCTGCACCTAACGACACTCCCCATCTCGTGAGTTGTCCACGCCGTCATTTCATCGAACACCTGGCAAGCGTGATGCCGTGGCTTATGTCATCGATGAGCATGCTCTCCGCCTGCCTCGCGCTCGCCCTGCCGCCCATGCTCGTATCATTTGCGCTTGTGCCTTCCCGTGCCACGCCCGCACTCAGGCTTGCCCATTCTCGCCTGTCCTCGCCAGCGCTCGCGCTCACCCAGCCACGGCCGCACCCGCCTCATTGCTCTTTCGCGTGTAGCTGCTACAACTAGTCGTTGTTCTTGTTGTTGCGAGATCGAGCGTGATATCCTATTGTTGGTGTTGCAAGTGAGCACAACGACGAGGCACGACGGCCGTTGGTGGGTGATACATCCATTTTGCATCATGCTTTTATATCGATATTTATTGCATTATGGGCTGTTAATACACATTATGGTACAATACTTATGCCTTTTCTCTCTTATTTTACAAGGTTTACATGAAGAGGGAGAATGCCGACAGCTGGAATTCTGGACTAGAAAACGAGCAAATATGAGAGACCTATTATGCACAGCTCCAAAAGTCCTGTAAACTTACGGAGAATTATTTTGGAATATATAAAAATTAATGGGCGAAAGAAATATAGCAGGGGACCCACGAGGTAGCCACAAGCCAGGGGGCGCGACCTACCACCCCCCGGGCGCGCCCTGCAGGCTTGTGGCCCCCTGGCAGGCCTTCGGTTCCCATCTTCTGCTATATGAAGAGTTTTGACCTGAAAAAAATCATAAGAGAGCTTTCGTGATGAAGCGCCGTCGTCTCGAGGCGGAACTTCGACAGAACCAATCTAGAGCTCCGGCGGAGCTATTCTGCCGGGGAAACTTCCCTCCCGGAGGGGGAAATCAAAGCCATCGTCATCACCCACGATCCTCTCATCGAGAGGGGGTCAATATCCATCAACATCTTCATTAGCACCATCTCCTCTCCAAACCCTAGTTCATCTCTTGTATCCGATCTTTGTCTCAAAACCTCAGATTGGTACCTGTGGGTTGCTAGTAGTGTTGATTACTCCTTGTAGTTGATGCTAGTTGGTTTACTTGGTGAAAGATCATATGTTCACACACTTAATTGTTATTAATACTCCTATGATTATGAACATGAATATGCTTTGTTAGTAATTATGTTTGTTCCTGAGGACATGGGATAAGTCTTGTTATAAGTAATCATGTGAATTTGGTATTCGTTCGATATTTTGAGGAGATGTATGTTATCTCTCCTCTAGTGGTTTCATGTGAACGTCGACTACATGACACTTCACCATTATTTGGGCCTAGGGGAAGGCATTGGGAAGTAATAAGTAGATGATGGGTTGCTAGAGTGACAGAAGCATAAGTCTAGTTTATGTCTTGCTTAGTAAGGGGCTGATTTGGATCCATACGTTTCATGCCATGGTTAGATTTATCTTACTTCTTCTATCGTAGTTGTGGATGCTTGCGAGAGAGGTTAATCATAAGTGGGATGTTTGTCCAAGTAAGGGATCACCCTAGCACCGGTCCACCCACATACCAAATTATCAAAGTAACGAACACGAATCATATGAGCATGCTGAAAACTAGCTTGACGGAAATTCCCATGTGTCCCCGGGAGCACTTTGCTTTATATAAGAGTTTGTCCAAGCTTGTTCTTTGCTATAAAAAGGATTGGGCCACCTTTCTGCACCTTTTTTACATTTGTTACTTGCTACCCGTTATGAATTACCTTATCACAAAACTATTTATCACCGATAATTCCAGTGCTTGCAAACAATACCTTACTGAAAACCGCTTGTCATTTCCTTTTGCTCCTCGTTGGGTACAACACTCATACATATCGAAAGGACTATGGTAGATCCCCTACACTTGTGGGTCATCAGTGGGAAGTGGCGAGGCTTCTATGGCCGGCATGCAGCTGCATCTGGCTGGTGGGCAGTGACGACGACATCCATGGCGTTGCGACGGTGGTAGTGCGGGTGGAGATGGGGTGGGTGGGTGGGATGTTAGTGTTGAAATTATGTGTCCTACAACTATATTCAAATTACTAGGAATTACTAATTTTCAGAATACCTCATTATAGAATTACACATGTATATAAGTATGGATTTATTTTACATGATTATCATGAAAGTATCACTTGTTGGAAGGTACTTAATTTATATGCTTAAGGAAGTTGATCGATTATCACTGGAATACAATATACTATTTATATTGGAAAGACTATGCGAGTACAATGATAATAGAAAGGAGCTAGATCATATAATTAAATTAGAGCCTTAATGTTGATCTACATAACTAGAGGAATTTATAGTCTATTATGGCATGTTGCCCACAAGCGTGTGCTTAGGGGCATAAAAGGTAGAATCCGTTAACAAAAAAATATGACCGTGGCTGGTAATTTGATCTGACTCTATACCGGAAACAAGTGGAAAATACTAGGAATCTTATATCTCTATAAAAATGGACTCTTTGAAAAGACAATATAAAAAAGTCCCTACCCACTAGACTCAGATATATGAATTATGGGCGATACAACGAATAAGCACATAGAGATAGGGAGTAGACCACAAATTATTTCTAACAATGACATCTAGAGCAGGTTCGTCCGCCATGCAACTCTGCCGACATGGTCGTCGCTCGAGGCCCTTAATCCACTACAAACTCTATCGGAGCGCCGCCCCTAGTCGACGTGTCCTACTACGTGCTTTGGCCCATTAGAGCATCTACAACCGGACCTTGCAAATCCGGCCCCTCAAACGCCCGGCGACGCGTCCCGGCGCGTCCGTGAACACAAACCGAGCGCGCCTTATTTGCTTCCTTCCACATCCACGTCTGTCATATCTGAACCCTCAAAATCATACAACCCATGCAACGCTACGTAAAAGTAGATCAACACATAGTTCATCGGATCGGATTGCAAGGCCGAACAAAAGGAGCATAGTTCATCGGAGTTCATCGGCAAATCTTAACTACGAACTGGCTAAACATAAGTAAAATATAAAGGGAGGCATGGACATTCACCACTTCCTCGCTAGCGCTTTGCCCTTCCGGTCGCGAGCGCAGTTGTAGGAATCGGCGACTGGTGGGGAATCGGCCGAGTCGTCGGACGAGGAACCATGGTCGCCATCATCGTCGTCGGAGAGGATGACGAGCCATTTTAGCCGTCGGACCTCCCTATCCTTCTCCTCCTTGAGCTTGGCGAGCGGAGCCGCCTCCACCGCCTTGCGCTTGAACTACTCAATGGAAATCCATAGCACCTTCGCGTCCTTCCACCGGAGCCGCCGCACGTCTGTCTGTGCGGTTGTAAGCGACCAACGGTAGACCATTCGAGGAGCCGCAAGTCCTCGTCGGGCTCCGTCTCCATCCCATGGTGGCGGCGCACAGATTGCTCCGCCTCTGACCTCTCCCTTTGTTGCTGCCTCCTACGGCGGGTGGCGCGTGCCTCTAATTCTGGCGTGCATGTCCGGGTGGGCGCGGCGGGCACAAGCACCCACCACTACCCATGTGGGGGAGCAGCAGCCGACGGGGCCACAGGACGACGCAGGGGAGGTGCGGATTGTGCAAGTCGCGTGTCAGAAATACACATGGGCGGGAAGAGCCTAGCGTCGGTTTTCGAGCTGCGCATGAGGTGAAGCGGCGAGGTTGCCGATTCGGAGCTGCCCCCGGTCTCCACCTTCGATCGCTCCAAGGTGATGTGGAGGGCAAGCTCATACTCCGGATCCAAGTCATCGTCGGAGTGGCTGCCGAAGCTCGGCATTTCATCAGATTCGATGTGGGGAAAGGAGGGGACGGAACGAGAGTGGAGAGTGAGTGAGCTAGGCTTTCAGAGAGATGAGCCAATGTGACTTTTTGTGGGACTGTCATGGGATCGTGGATGGACCATGCATGTGAGGAAGGCGTGCCCGGGCTCCCGCATATCCGTCTCATATTTGGGCTGGATATGAGGGGTGTCGGTAGCCCGGACGTTTGTGACCCGTTTAAGGCGTCCGTCTGGGTCACTTTTTAATGACCGGGAACTAAGTGAATGGGGGTAGATGCTCTTAGTCTGCTTACATCAAGTGGTCGCACGGTGCCCCCTATTGCCTCTCTCGTCAAGCTAATCCACGCACGCCACGCAGGCCCTCCACTATATAGGCCAAACGGGTGCCAAATTTTCTTTTTGATATTTGGGCACCGATGCCCTATATTCCCCAACCGGTGTCAAACAAAAACTTCTCGAACCAATGCTTCTACTTGCTTTGGTACCAAAATTGTTGAGCCAATAAAGTAACTGATAAAGTAAAGACATCACCATCCTTTCTCATGCAAATCAGTCGAAGATATTGGTCATTGGTTAATTTAGGCTCATTTATTACTAGTTTATATGTGTGTGGGCTCGAGCTGGCATCGATGCTAAATCTCATACATTGTATGGCTGGTGCTAAAAAAAGTCTCACTGACAGTTGTGTGTACGTGGCTTGTTTTTCTAAAATGTGACACCGCGCACATAGGGCGCGTTTGGTTACCCGCATCGAGCCCAATCAGGCCTGCGCGGGAAGGAAGAGGCGTGTTTGGTTGCCTAGTTTCACTGTTGGGCCTGCATCACACGCTTCTCAAAGCAGTCCAGAGCGTGGCTCGCTGGAAACGCTGAGATCGACAGTTTCTCGCGAGCAAGGCTGAGTGCGGCGTGAGGTCGCATGGGCGGGTGCGACGCGAGGGCGAGGGGGGATGTCGGGAGATGGGAAATCTTGCGCGACGTCCCGGCGCCAAATTAGCCTCACCCCCCTTTCCACTCGCTCACCCATAGCAACTTTCTTCCATTCCGCCTCATTAGCCTCACCACCGGCGGCAACTGCGATTTCAGATCTGTGCTAGAGGTGGCGGCAGCGGAAAAGGCGGCGGCGTTTGCGGCGGATCTGGTGCTCCCCTTGCTGTTGGTCATGGCTCCCCCTCCGCCGTCCTCGTCTCCGATGCCGGTAAGCAGCACCCCTCCCCCCTTTGTTAGGTCAGTGGTAAGGCCGCTAGGCAAGGTGTAGGATCAATTTCTCACTGAATGAACATTCGATGTCGACTAGGTTATGGACACACGGATGAGTCTGATATTTCAGGCAGCAACACTGACAAGTGTGATTCAGGCATGGGTCATGTTCATGCACCAGAGAGCTGTTCGTCGTGTTGGGAGACCTTTGATCCGCTATGGTCCAATGTTTATCCGGGATTTGGAGAGGATCCAAAATCTGAACTACATCTACAACTGCAATGACGTCGAGGCTTTGTAGATGTTTCGAATGAAAAGAGCACCATTTGCCAGGCTTGTCGAGACCTTCATGATCAGGGGCTTCTACAAGATAACATCAACACCTATGTGGAAGAGCAAGTGGCAATGTTCCTCCATGTTGTTGCCCATGACCAGAGGTTCAGGGTCATTCACAACATGTTTAGGAGATCAATGGAGACTGATACGTCTCCAATGTATCTATAATTTTTGATGGTTTCATTCTATTATCTTGTCAAACTTTGGATGTTTTGCATGCCTTTTATATATTTTTTGGGACTAACTTATTAACTTAGTGCCAAGTGCTAGTTCCTGTTTTATCCATGTTTTTGACCCCTTTCACAAGAGAATTTGAAACGGAGTCCAACGGAATAAAATCCCCGAAAAGATTTTTTCCGTCACGGAAGAAGATCAGGAGACTTGAGAGCCAAGGCAGGGGGTCCCCAGGGGCGCCACAACCCCCATCCCGCGGCCAGGGGGAGGCCGCGGACCTCAGGCTTGTGGGCCCCCTGGACCTCTTTTGCCCTAGGTTTTGCGCCTATATATCCCCAAAAATTCCACAAAAAATCAAGAGATCATCGAAAGTACTTTTTCGCAGCCGCAAGCTTCTGTCTCCGCAAGATCCCATCTGGGGCACGTTCTGGTGCCCTGCCGGAGGGGGAATTCAGACACGGAGGGCTTCTTCATCAACACCATGACCTGTCCGATGATGCGTGAGTAGTTCACCATAGACCTACGGGTCCATAGCTAGTAGCTAGATGGCTTCTTCTCTCTCTTAGATCTTCAATACAAAGTTCTCCATGATCTTCATGGAGATCTATCCGATGTAATCTTCTTTTGCGGTGTGTTTGTCGAGATCCGATGAATTGTGGATTTATGATCAGATTATCTATGAAGCTTATTTGAGTTTCTCCTGGTCTCTCTTATGCATGATTTCATATCCTTGTAATTCTCTTCGAGTTGTGGGTTTTGTCTCGCCAACTAGATCTATGATTCTTGGAATGGGAGAAGTGCTTGGTTTTGGGTTCATACCGTGCGGTGACCCCACCCAGTGACAGAAGTGGTAGCGAGGCACGTATCTTGTTGTTGCCATCAAGGGTGAAAAGATGGGGTTTTCATCATTGGTTTGAGATTATCCCTCTACATCATGTCATATTGCTTAAGGCGTTACTCTGTTCGTCATGAACTCAATACACTAGATGCATGCTGGATAGCGGTCGATGTGTGGAGTAATAGTAGTAGATGCAGAAAGTATCGGTCTACTTGTCTCGGACGTGATGCCTATATGTATGATCATTGCCTTAGATATCGTCATGACTTTGCGCGGTTCTATCAATTGCTCGACAGTAATTTGTTCACCCACCATAATACTTGCTATTTTGAGAGAAGCCTCTAGTGAACACTATGGCCCCTGATACGTCCATTTTGCATCATGCTTTCATGTTGATATTTATCGCTTTATGGACTATTATTATACTTTGTGGTACCATACTTATCCCTTTTCTCTCTTATTTTGCAAGGTTTATTTGAAGAGGGAGAATACCGGCAGCTGGAATTCTGGACTTGAAAAGGAGCAAGTCTAAGTCATCTATTCTGCGCAACTCCAAATGTCGTGAAAATCAACGTGGATTTTTTTTGGGAATACATAAAAAATATTGGGCGAAAGAAGTGCCAGAGGGAAGCTGCCAGGGGCCCACAAGCCTGGTAGCCGCGGCCTGCCCCCCTGGTCGCGGCTACAGGGCTTGTGGGCACCCTGGTGGCCCACTGGCTCCCTCTTCTGCTATATGAAGTGTTTCGTTCGGAAAAAAATCAAGGCGGAGCTTTTTCGAGGAGGCGCCGCCGCCACAAGGTGGAACTTGAGCAGAACCAATCTAGAGCTCTGGCAGGACGATCCTGCCGGGGAAACTTCCCTCCCGGAGTGGGAAATCATCGCCATCGTCATCACCAACACTCCTCTCATCGGAGGGGACTCGTCACCATCAACATCTTCATCAGCACCATCTCCTCTCCAAACCCTAGTTCATCTCTTGTAACCAATCTCTGTCTCGCGACTCCGATTGGTACTTGTAAGGTTGCTAGTAGTGTTGATTACTCTTTGTAGTTGATGCTAGTTGGATTACTTTGTGGAAGAGTTTATGTTCAGATCCTTGATGCTACTCATTACACCTCTGATCATGATTATGATTATGCTTTGTGAGTAGTTACTTTTGTTCCTGAGGACATGGGATAAGTCATGCTAATAATAGTCATGTGAATTTGGTATTCGTTCGGTATTTTGATATGTTGTATGTTGTTTTTCCTCTAGTGGTGTTATGTGAACGTCAACTACATAACACTTCACCATTATTTGGGCCTAGAAGAAGGCATTGGGAAGTAGTAAGTAGATGATGGGTTGCTAGAGTGACAGAAGCTTAAACCCTAGTTTATGCGTTGCTTCGTAAGGGGCTGATTTGGATCCACTAATTTAATGCTACGGTTAGACTTTGTCTTGATTCTTCTTTCGTAGTTGCGGATGCTTGCGAGAGGGGTTAATCATAAGTGGGATGCTTGTCCAAGTAAGGGCAGTACCCAAGCGCCGGTCCACCCACATATCAAACTATCAAAGTAACGAACGCGAATCATATGAACATGATGAAAACTAGCATGACAGAAATTCCCGTGTGTCCTCGGGAACGCTTTACCACCTATAAGACTTTGTTCAGGCTTGTCCCTTGCTACAAAAGGGATTGGGCCAGTTTGCTCCACCGTTGCTATTACTTGTTACTTGTTACTTGTTACTTTTCACCTGCTACGTTTGACCTCACTACACCATCACTTGTTACCGCTACTTTGAGTACTTGCAGTTATTACCTTGCTGAAAACCGTTTATCAGAGCCTTCTGCTCCTCGTTGGGTTCGACACTCTTACTTATCGAAAGGACTACGATTGATCCCCAATACTTGTGGGTCATCAAGACTCTTTTCTGGCGCCGTTGCCGGGAGGGAAGTGCCTTTGGTAAGTGGAATTTGGTAAGGAAACATTTATATACTGTGCTGAAATTTATTGTCACTTGTCACTATGGAAACTGTTCCTTTGAGGAATGTTTTGGGGTATCTTCACCATGAACGGAAGCACGAGGAGTTTCTCCTCAACCTAAGGTACCTACTGAAAATATGTTTTATGAAATTCCTTCGGGTATGCTTGAGAAACTGCTGGCTAATCCTTTTACAGGAGATGGATCATCACATCCAAACTTGCATCTAATCTATGTAGATGAAGTTTGTGGTTTATTTAAGCTTGCAGGTTTGCCTGAGGATGAGGTAAATAAGAAAGTATTTCCTTTATCTTTGAAGGATAAGGCATTGACATGGTATAGGCTATGTGATGATACTGGATCATGGGACTACAATCGGTTGAAATTGGAATTTCATCAAAAGTTTTATCCTATGCATTTAGTACATCGTGATCAGAATTATATTTATAACTTTTGGCCTCGTGACAGGGAAAGCATAGCTCAAGCTTGGGGGAGGCTTAAATCAATGGTATATTCATGCCCCAATCATGAGCTCTCGAGAGAAATTATCACTCAAAACTTTTGTGCTCGGCTTTCTCATGAAGATCGTACCATGCTTGACACTTCTTGTACCGGTTCTTTTATGAAGAAGGATATTGACCACAAGTGGAATTTATTGGAAAGAATCAAACGTAACTCTGAAGATTGGGAGCTTGAAGAAGGTAAGGAGTCAGGTATGAATTTCCAGTTTGATTGCGTTAAATCTTTTGTTGAAACAAACACTTCTAGAGATTTTAGCGCTAAGTATGGACTTGACTGTGAGATAGTAGCTTCTCTATGTGAATCTTTTGCTGCTCATATTGATCTTCCCAAAGAGAAGTGGTTTAAGTATCATCCTCCTGTAGAAGTCAACATAGTTAAACCCAATCTAGTTGAAGAGAAAATCATTGCCTATAATGATCCTATTGTTCCTTGTGCCTACACTGAGAAACCACCTTACCCTGCTAGGAAAAAGGATTATTCTAAAGCTCCAACTGTGATACGTAGGGGTTACATTGAACCACTTGCACCCCGTGAGGAAATTAGAGTTGAACCTAGTGTTGCTATTATCAAAGATCTCTTAGCCGAAGACATAGACGGGCATGTTATCAAATTCTATTAGGACTCCGCTAGAATTGCTAAACCTCACGCGAAAGACAAATACGGACCTGTAGTTGGCTTGACCGTTGTTTCTGTCAAGATAGGAGATCACTATTATCATGGTTTATGTGATATGGGTGCTAGTGTTAGTGCAATACCCCGGTCCCTATATGATGAAATCAAAGATGAGATTGCACCTGCTGAGTTAGAACCCATTGATGTCACTATTACGCTAGCTAATAGAGACATTATCTGCCCTATGGGAATTGTGAGAGACGTAGAAGTCCTGTGTGGTAAGACGAAGTATCCTACTGATTTCCTCGTCCTTGCTACTATTGATTGCATTAAACAGACTATCACTGTTATTTTCGAGGGTGTGTCTCATGAATTTAACTTTTCCAAGTTTGGAAGACAACCCCATGAAAAAGAGTCGTCGGGTAGGGATGAAATCATTGCTATTGCCTCTATTGCCGTGCCTCTTACGGATCCTTTAGAGCAATATCTGCTTGAGCATGAAAATGATATGCATATGGATGAAAGAGATGAGATAGATAAAATTGTTTTAGAACAATATCCTATTCTTAAGAATAATCTGCCCGTTGAACTGCTTGGGGACCCTCCCCCACCAAAGGGTGATCCTGTGTTCGAGCTAAAACAGTTACCAGATACACTTAAGTATGCCTATCTTGATGAGAAGGAGATATATCCTGTTATTATTAGTGTTCACCTCTCGAATCACGAAGAGAAGAAGTTATTAAAAACTTTGAGGAAGCATCGTGCTGCTATTGGATATACTCTTGATGATCTTAAGGGTATTAGTCCCACTCTATGTCAGCACAAGATTGAAACCGATCCTGATTCTAAGCGAGTCGCTAATCATCAATGGAGGTTAAATCCTAGGATGAAAGAGGTCGTGAGAAAATAAATATTAAAGCTTCTGGAAGCAGGAATCATTTATCATGTTGCTCATAGTGATTGGATAAGTCCAGTACATTGCGTACCTAAGAAGGGAGGTATCAATGTCGTTCCTAATGATAAGAATGAACTAATCCCACAGAGGATTATTACTGGCTATAGGATGGTGATAGACTGCCGGAAACTAAACAAGGCAACCAGGAAAGACCATTATCCTTTGACGTTTATCGACCAAATGCTAGAAAGGCTATCTAAACACACACACTTCTGCTTTCTAGATGGTTATTCAGGTTTCTCGCAAATACCTGTTGCACAATCTGATCAGGAGAAAACCACTTTCACCTGCCCCTTCGATACCTTTGCTTATAGACGTATGCCTTTTGGCTTATGCAATGCACCAGCCACCTTTCAAAGATGTATGATGGCAATATTCTCTGACTTTTGTGAAAAGATTGTTGAGGTTTTCATGCATGATTTCTCCATTTACGGTTCTTCCTTTGACAATTGCCTCAGCAACCTTGATTGAGTCTTACAGAGATGCAAAGATACCAACCTCGTCTTGACTGGGAGAAGTGCCACTTCATGGTTCATGAAGGCATCGTCTAAGGAAAAAAAATCTCTGAGAAAGGCATTGAAGTTGATAAGGCTAAGGTTGATGCAATTGAGAAAATGCCTTGCCCCATAGATATCACAGGTATACGAAGTTTCCTAGGTCATGCTGGTTTCTATAGAAGGTTCATTAAAGACTTCTCTAAGATTTCTAGGCCTCTTACCAACCTCTTGTAGAAGGATGTTCCTTTTGTTTTTGATGAGGATTGTGAGGAAGCTTTCGAAATACTTAAGAGGGCCTTGATAACCGCACCTATTGTTCAACCACCGTATTGGAACTTGCCCTTTGAAATCATGTGCAATGCTAGTGATTATGTTGTTGGTGTTGTTCTAGGACAAAGAGTTGACAAGAAGTTGAATGTTATTCACTACGCTAGTAAAACTCTAGACAGTGCCCAAAGAAATTATGCCACTACGGAGAAGGAATTTTTAGCAGTCGTGTTTGCATGTGAAAAGTTTAGATCTTATATAGTTGACTCAAAAGTCATTATTCATTCTGATCATGCGGATATTAAGTACCTTATGGAGAAGAAGGACGCTAAGCCTAGGCTAATCAGATGGGTTCTCCTGCTACAGGAATTTGATCTGCACGTTGTTGACCGAAAGGGTGTTGATAACCCTATAGCAGATAACTTGTCCAGGCTAGAGAATGTCCTTGATGACCCACGACCTATTGATGACAGCTTTCTGGATGAGCAATTGAATGTCATCCGCACTTCACATAGTGCACCGTGGTATGCTGATTACGCAAACTATATCGTAGCCAAATACATACCACCCAGTTTCACCTACCAGCAAAATAAGAAATTCTTCTTTGATTTGAGACACTACTTTTGGGATGATCCTCACCTTTATAAGGAAGGAGTATATGGTGTTATTAGACGTTGTGTGCCTGAACATGAATAGGGACAGATCCTGCAGAAGTGTCATTCCGAAGCCTACGGGGGACACCATGCTAGAGATAAAACTGCTCATAAGGTATTGCAATCAGGTTTCTATTGGCCCACTCTCTTCAAGGATGCCCGTAAGTTTGTCTTGTCTTGTGACGAATGCCAAAGAATAGGGAACATCAGTAAACGTCAGGAAATGCATGTGAACTATTCACTTGTCATTGAACCATTTGATGTCTGGGGCTTTGATTATATGGGACCCTTCCCGAGTTCCAATGGGTATACTCACATCTTAGTTGCTGTTGATTACGTCACTAATTGGGTAGAAGCTATCCCCACCAGAAATGCTGATCACCACACCTCTATTAAGATGCTTAAAGAAGTCATTTTCCCAAGATTTGGAGAGCCTAGATATCTGATGACTGATGGCGGTTCACACTTCATTCATGGTGTTTTCCGCAAGATGCTCACTAAGTATGATGTCAACCATAGAGTTGCATTGCCTTATCATCCTCAGTCTAGTGGTCAAGTGGAGTTGAGTAATAGGGAGATCAAATTGATCCTACAAAAGACTGTCAATAGATCTCGAAAGAATTGGTCTAGCAAACTTGATGATGCACTATGGGCTTATAGGACTGCTTATAAGAATCCCATGGGCATGTCGCCGTATAAAATGATTTACGGTAAGGCCTGTCATTTACCTCTTGAGCTAGAACACAAAGCTTATTGGGCAATCAAAGAGCTCAACTTCGATTTCAAACTTGCCGGTGAGAAGCGTTTGTTTGATATCAGCTCATTAGATGAATGGAGGGCCCAGGCATATGAGAATGCCAAGTTGTTCAAGGAAAAGGTTAAGAGATGGCACGATAAAAGAATACAAAAACGTGAGTTCAATGTAGGTGATTATGTCCTGCTATACAATTCTCGCTTAAGATTCTTCGCAGGCAAGCTTCTCTCTAAATGGGAAGGTCCCTACATTGTCGAGGAAGTATATCGTTCCGGTGCCATCAAAATCAACAACACGGAAGGTAATTTACCGAGAGTGGTAAATGGGCAAAGAATCAAGCATTATATCTCTGGTACTCCCATAAATGTTGAGACCAATTTCATCAATATCATAACTCCAGAGGAGTACATAAGGGATGTTTATCATCCTGTTTCAAACTCTGAAAATGAAGAGGTATGTGTTTCGGTAAGTAATTGGACTCCAAAAGTTTTCGAGTAGGAAATTTTCTCTGTTTTGGAATTTATGGAAAAATAGAAAAATAAAAAGCAGTCCGGAGAGCGCACGAGGCGGCCACAAGCTTGGTAGCCGCGGCCTCCCCCCTGGCCGCGACTACAGTTTTGTGGGCACACGAGCAAGTCTCAATCAACTGTCATTAGATCAATAGTAAAAAGGAGATTGCTTTCCGTCCCGGACCCCGTTTTCTTGCGGATCACTCCTTCTGGTCCAGAAAAAATCATTATATATACTCCCGAGGGTTTTGATCTCCATATCACATAGTTTTCCTCTCTTTTTCATTTCGAGCCTGTTTCTGTTGCAGATCTAGATCGTCATGACTTCCCCAAAAGCTCCTAAGGACAAGATCTTCAAGAAGGTCATCAATCCCTACCTCACGGAAGTGCTGCAACACCCTCAATCTATTGAGATGCGTGAGGGGATGTTGCACATCTAGGATGTTGAGGGGCCTAAGAAGACCGGAAGCGTGGAGACGAGGCTCGAAGCAATGGAGCAACAAGTCTTCAAGTGCCAAGGGATGGTGGAGCGCGGACTCAACGCCAACCACATGATGATCACGGAGTTCACCAACAAGAACAAGATGGATGCCAATGACATTGGGAAGCACCTCTCCAGGCTCTATGACAGGATTGATCAACTCCAGTGCCAGATCTATGACCTGCAGAACCAAAACTGTGAGTATGAGTATAGATTTAAATCAATATGGTTGGCTGCAGATTTGAGGATTCCGACGACTCGTTCATCCTGCCATGATGGAGCACCTATGCCTTGGAAGACGGAGGATCAAACTCATGTTGCAACTCCTCCACCATCTCCTCCAAAGGAATACAACTGAGCATTGGTATGGGCAACTCCCTTGGCTTGTGCCAAGCTTGGGGGAGTTGCCCTGGTATCGTATCACCTTTATATCTTTTGCTTTTACCTTTGTTTTAGTTCTTTCCTTTTCAGTTTTTATTTCTTCTCTTAGTGGGATAGGTCTTTAGTGTTTAGTTTGAGTCTTTTGCCTTGTTTCTTCCCCGATGTATTCGAGCTTGCGAGCTATATAATAAAGAGTATCTTAGTCAAGGGCTTTGTTTTGTGCCGTGATCAAAAGTATGAAAAGAACGATAGCATGAAAGATCATGAGATGATCTTATGGAAAGTGATAGCTTTACATATAACAAGTATGATGATTGAAACTTGTTGAGAATAGACCAACATAGACCCCAGTCATTGTTGCAATTATTAAGAATTAATAAGGAAAGAGAGGTTCACATATAAATATATCATCTTAGACACTTTCTATAATTGTGAGCACTCAACAAACTATTACATGCTTAGAAGTAGATGTTGGACAAGGAAGACAACATAATGAATTGTGTTTGCTTGATTCCAAACAATGTTATATGTCTAGAGATCCCTTAGCATGTGACGATTACTTCCACCTCATATTAGCCAAAACTTCTGTACTAAGTAGAAATACTACTTGTGCATCCATAAACCTTCAACCCAGTTTTCCATGAGAGTCCACCATACCTACCTATGGATTGAGTAAGATCCTTCAAGTAAGTTGTCATCGGTGCAAGCAATAAAAAGTTGCTACATAAAGTATGTATGATTTATTAGAGTGTAGAAAATAAGCTTTGTACGAACCTGTGATGAGGAAGACATAAAAGCGATAGACTGCATAATAAAGTTCTTTATCACAGGTGGCAATATAAAGTGACGTTCCTTTATACTAAGAGGTCGTATATCCAAACCTTAAAAGCGCATGACAACCTCTGCTTCCCTCTGCGAAGGGCCTATCTTGTACCTTTACTTTTGTCCTTGTGAAAGTCATGGTGATCAACACCAATTCCCTATTTCGTCTTCATCTTGGTGAACGTCATATGCTAGGGAAAGATCTATATTCATATTTCAACTTGGAGATGAGTACTTATGCTTTATTATTGTTTACTTTACCCTTGAGGTAAATTGTTGGGAGGAAAAATTATAAGCCCCTATCTTTCTCTGTGTCCAACTGAAACTTCGATACCATGAGTACCACGTGAGTCGTAACAATTGTGGAAAACAAAAGAGATGATTAAGTATGTGGATTTGATGTACAAGCTCTTATTTGACTCTTTCTGATGTTATGATAAATTGCAGTTGCTTCAATGACTATGGATTGTTGTTGGCTACTTCTCGGTAATGTTTTTTGATTCATACTTTGCTTTGTGAAGGAATTGTTACTTTCCCATAAGAATCTTTATGATGTATTGCTGTTCTATGTGTGATCATGATGCCCTCATGTCTGTATTATGTTTTATCGACACCTCCATCCCTAAACATGTGGACATGTTTATGGATCTTGGTTTTCGCTTGAGGACAAGCGAGGTCTAAGCTTGGGGGAGTTGATACGTCCATTTTGCATCATGCTTTCATGTTGATATTTATCGCTTTATGGACTGTTATTATACTTTGTGGTACCATACTTAGGCCTTTTCTCTCTTATTTTGCAAGGTTTATTTGAAGAGGGAGAATACCGGCAGCTGGGATTCTGCACTAGAAAAGGAGCAAGTCTGAGTCCTATATTCTGCGCAACTCCAAATGCCCTGAAAATCAACGTGGAATTTTTTGGGAATATATAAAAAATACTGGGCGAAAGAAGTGCCAGAGGGGAGCTGCCACGGGCCCACAAGCCTTGTAGCCGCGGCCTGCCCCCTGGCCGCAGCTACAGGGCTTGTGGGCACCCTGGTGGCCCACTGGCCCCCCTCTTCTGCTATATGAAAGGTTTCGTCCGGAAAAAATAAATCAAGGCGGAGCTTTTTCGAGGAGGCGCCGCCGCCACGAGGCGGAACTTGAGCAGAACCAATCTTTAGAGCTCCAGCACGACGATCCTGCCGGGGAAACTTCCCTCCCAGAGGGGGAAATCGTCGCCATCGTCATCACCAACACTCCTCTCATCGGAGGGGACTCGTCACCATCAACATCTTCATTAGCACCATCTCATCTCCAAACCCTAGTTCATCTCTTGTAACCAATCTCCGTCTCGCGACTCCGATTGGTACTTGTAAGGTTGCTAGTTGTGTTGATTACTCTTTGTAGTTGATGCTAGTTGGATTACTTGGTGGAAGAGTTTATGTTCAGATCCTTGATGGTACTCATTACACCTCTGATCATGATTATGATTATGCTTTGTGAGTAGTTACTTTTGTTCCTAACGACATGGGATATGTCATGCTAATAATAGTCATGTGAATTTGGTATTCGTTCGGTATTTTGATATGTTGTATGTTGTTTTTCCTCTAGTGGTGTTATGTGAACGTCGACTACATAAAACTTCACCATTATTTGGGCCTAGAATAAGGCATTGGGAAGTAGTAAGTAGATGATGGGTTGCTAGAGTGACAGAAGCTTAAACCCTAGTTTATGCGTTGCTTCGTAAGGGGCTGATTTGGATCCACTAGTTTAATGCTATGATTAGACTTTGTCTTAATTCTTCTTTCGTAGTTCTGGATGCTTGCGAGAGGGGTTAATCATAAGTGGGATGCTTGTACAAGTAAGGGCAGTACCCAAGCGCCAGTCCACCCACATATCAAATTATCAAAGTAACGAACGTGAATCATATGAACATGATGAAAACTAGCATGACAGAAATTCCCGTGTGTCCTCGGGAGCGCTTTACTTCCTATAAGACTTTGTTCAGGCTTGTCCCTTGCTACAAAAGGGATTGGGCCAGTTTTCTGCACCGTTGCTATTACTTGTTACTTTTCACCTGCTAAGTTTCACCTCACTACACCATCACTTGTTACCGCTACTTTCAGTACTTGCAGTTATTACCTTGCTGAAAACTGTTTATCATAGCCTTCTGCCCCTCGTTGGGTTCGACACTCTTACTCATTGAAAGGACTACGATTGATCCCCTATACTTGTGGGTCATCAGCCCCCAGGGTCTACTCCACACCATATTTTCAGCCTTACACTTTATACTTCGTTGCACTTTCCGCCTTCATATCTCACTTTGCAAACAATCTTGAAGGGATTAACAACCACTTTGTAGCGTTGGCTGCAAGCTCTTTTGTGTTTGCGCAGGTACTCTGGACTTGACGAGATTCTCCTACTGGATTGATACCTTGGTTCTCAAACTGGGGGAAATACTTACTGCTCCTGTGCTGCATCACCCTTTCCTCTTCAAAAAACCAACGGAAGCTCAAGAGACGACAGAAGGATCTCTGGCACCACTGCCGGGGAAAGACTTTTGTTGACGTAGCGGAAGGATTTCTGGCGCCGTTTCTGGGGAGGATAAAGTCAAGAACTCATCCAAGTAAGTGTGGCAAACTCATCTCTTGCATTTACTTTGTTTGCCAGTTGCCTCTCATTTTCCTCTCCACCACTTCACCAATTTGCCTTTTTCGTTTGCCTTTTCGTTCGCCTTTTTCTCGCTTGCTCTTTGTTCGCTTGTGTGCTTGCTTGCTTGCCGAAGTCACCATGAATGAAAACACCAAACTTTGTGACTTCTCGAATACTAATAATAATGATTTTATTAGTACTCCGATTGCTCCCGCCACTAGTGCGGAGTCATAAGAAATCAATGCCGCTTTGCTGAATCTTGTTATGAAAGAGCAATTCTCCGGCCTTCCTAGTGAAGATGTCGCATCCCATCTCAATACCTTCATTGAGCTTTGCGATATGCAAAAGAAGAAAGATGTGGATAATGACGTGATTAAATTGAAGCTTTTTTCCTTTCTCATTGCGAGATCGCGCAAAAACTTGGTTTTCTTCTTTGCCCAAAAATAGTATCGATTCTTGGGATAAGTGCAAAGATGCTTATATATCCAAGTATTTTCCGCCGGCTAAGATTATATCTCTCCGTAATGATATCATGAATTTCAAGCAACTTGATCATGAACATGTTGCACAATCTTGGGAGAGAATGAAATTAATGATTAGAAATTGTCCCGCTCATGGCTTGAGTCTTTGGATGATTATACAAATCTTTTACGCCGGCTTGAATTTCACTTCTAGAAATATCTTGGACTCCGCCTCAGGTGGAACATTCATGGAAATCACGTTAGGGGAGGCCACAAATCTCCTAGACAGTATCATGATGAACTACTCTCAGTGGCACACTGAAAGGTCACCTACTAGTAAGAAGGTACACGCTATAGAAGAAATTAACTCGTTGAGTGCTAAGATGGACGAGTTAATGAATTTGGTTGCTAGTAGTAGTGCTCCTTTAGATCCTAATGATATGCCCTTGTCTTCTTTGATTGAGAGTAGCAATGCTAGCTTGGACATTAATTTTGTTGGTAGGAATAACTTTGGCAACAACAATGCTTTTAGAGGAAACTATGTTCCTAGGCCTTTTCCTAGTAACTCCTCTAATAACTTTGGCAACTCCTACGACAGTACTCATGGAGATTACCCTCTGATCTAGAGAGTAATATCAAAGAGTTTATCAACTCACAAAAAAATTTCAATGCGTCCATAGAGGAAAAACTACTCAAAATTGACGATTTGGCTAAGAGCGTTGATAGAATGTCTAGTGATGTTGATGCTTTGAAAGTTAGATGTGCTCCTCCCAAGATCAACATGGATGAAACTTTGAAAGCTATGCATGTTTCCATGATTGAGAGCCAAGAAAGAACCGCCGAAATTCGTGCTAGACATGACTGGCTTAAAAAGGCGTGTTCTCGTGATGAGAATCAGGAAGATCTTAAAGTGCTTGGTGTGACTCCCATTGAATCTTCGTTTTCTTGTGTCAAACCTAATGATTATGGGGCTGGATATGAATCCACTTTGGTTGAAAAGTGCCCCAATGATTCGGAGTCCATCTATCTTGATGCTAAAAGCATTGAAAATGGAGTTGAAGATGTTAAAACTTTGAGTAGTAATGAAATTACTACCGTGGATTTCAAGGAATTCAATTATGATAGTTGCTCCTTGATTGAATGCAGTTCTTTGATGCAATCCATGTTAAACTCTCCACACGCTTATAGCCAAAACAAGGCCTTTACCGATCATATCGTCGAAGCTGTGATAAAATATCTTAAAGAGAAACTTGAATTGGAAGTCTCTATCCCTAGAAAGCTTCATGATGAGTGGGAACCTACCATCAAAATCAAAATCAAAAACTATGAATGCAATGCTTTGTGTGATTTGGGTGCTAGTGTTTCTGCGATTCAAAAGTCTTTATGTGATGTTCTGGGTTTTAATGAGATTAAAGAGTGTTCTCTTAATTTGCATCTTGCTGATTCTACTGTCAAGAAACCCATGGGAAGGATCACTGACGTTCTTATTATCCTAGTTGGACTAGGATTGGAAGGGGAGGACTTCCCCCTTGCTTCGGCCGAACCCCTTGGGGCTCCTTGAGCCCCAAGGAAAGGCCCCTCCCCTCCCACCTATATATACGGAGGTTTTAGGGCTGATTTGAGACAACTTTGCCACGGCAGCCCGACCACATACCTCCACGGTTTTTCCTCTAGATCGCGTTTCTGCGGAGCTCGAGCGGAGCCCTGCTGAGATTAGATCACCACCAACCTCCGGAGCGCCGTCACGCTGCCGGAGAACTCATCTGCCTCTCGGTCTCTCTTGCTGGATCAAGAAGGCCGAGATCATCGTCGAGCTGTACGTGTGCTGAACGCGGAGGTGCCGTCCGTTTGGCACTAGATCGGAGCAGATCGTGGGATGGATCGCGAGACGGTTCGTGGGACGGTTCGCGGGGCGGATCGAGGGACGTGAGGACGTTCCACTACATCAACCACGTTTATTAACGCTTCTACTGTGCAATCTACATGGGTACGTAGATCTGAAATCCCCCATCACCATGATAGGTCTTCGTGCGTGTAGGAAAATTTTTGTTTCCCATGCGACGATCCCCAACAGTGGCATCATGAGCTAGCTTCATGCGTAGATGTTATCTCGAGTAGAACACAAAAGTTTTTGTGGGCGGTGATGTGCGATTTTCTGCCCTCCTTAGTATTTTCTTGACTCCGCGGTATTGTTGGATCAAAGCGGCTCGGACCGACATTACTCGTACGCTTACGAGAGACTGGTTTCATCGCTATGAGCAACCCCGTTGCTCAAAGATGACTGGCGAGTGTCGGTTTCTCCAACTTTAGTTGAATCGGATTTGATCGAGGAGGTCCTTGGATGAGGTTAAATAGCAATTCATATATCTCTGTTGTGGTGTTTGCGTAAGTATGATGCGATCCTACTAGATACCCATGGTCACCACGTAAAACATGCAACAACAACTAGAGGACGTCTAACTTGTAATGGCAGGGTATGCTTGTGATATGATATGGCCAACGACGTGATGAGATATATTGGATGTATGAGATGATCATGTTGTAATAGTTAATATCGACTTGCACGTCGATGGTAAGGCAACCGGCAGGAGCCATAGGGTTGTCTTTAAACTAACGTTTGTGCTTGCAGATGCGTTTACTATATTGCTAGGACGTAGCTTTAGTAGTAATAGCATGAGTAGCCCGACAACCCCGATGGAGACACGTTGATGGAGATCATGGTGTGGCGCCAGTGACAAGAAGATCGTGCCGGTGCTTTGGTGATGGAGATCAAGAAGCACATGATGATGGCCATATCATGTCACTTATGAATTGCATGTGATGTTAATACTTTATGCACCTTATCTTGCTTAGAACGACGGTAGCATTATGAGGTGATCTCTCACTAAAATTTCAAGACGAAATTGTGTTCTCCCCGACTGTGCACCGTTGCGACAGTTCGTCGTTTCGAGACACCACGTGATGATCGGGTGTGATAGACTCAACGTTCACATACAACGGACAGTTGCACACGCGGAACACTCGGGTTAAGCTTGACGAGCCTAGCATGTGCAGACATGGCCTCGGAACACATGAGACCGAAAGGTCGAGCATGAGTCATATAGGAGATATGATTAGCATAGAGATGCTTATCACTGAAACTATTCTCGACTCACGTGATGATCGGACTTGAGATAGTGGATTTTGATCATGTACCACTCAAATGACTAGAGAGATGTACTTTTGAGTGGGAGTTGTTAAGTAATATTATTAATTGATCTAATTGTCATGAACATAGTCTAATGGTCTTTGCAAATTACGATGTAGCTTGCGCTATAGCTCTACTGTTTTTTATATGTTCCTAGAGAAAATATAGTTGAAAAATGATAGTAGCAAACTTTGTGGACTAAGTCCGTAAAACTGAGGATTGTCCTAGTTGCTACGCAGAAGGCTTATGTCCTTAATGCACCACTCGGTGTGTTGCACCTCGAGCATCGTCTGTGGATGCTATGAACATCCGACATACACGTTTCTGATAACTACGCAATAGTTCAGTGCAAAATACTTGATGGCTTAGAAGCAAGGCGCCGAAGACGTTTTTGAAACGTCACGGGACATAAGAGATGTTCTAAAGAGATGAAATTGTGATTTCATGCTTGTGCCCTTGTTAAGAGGTATGAGACCTCCGACAAGATTCATTGTCCACAAAGTAAAGGAGAAAAGCTCAATAGTTGAGCATGTGCTCAGATTGTCTGAGTACGACAATCGCTTGAATGAAGTGGGAGTTGATCTTCGAGATGAGATAGTGATGGTTCTCCAAAGTCACTGCCACCAAGCTGAGAGAGCTCCGTGATGAACTATAACATATCAAGGATAGATATGATGATCCTTGAGTGATTCGCAATGTTTGACACTGCGAAAGTAGAAATCAAGAAGGAGCATCAATAGTTGATGGTTGGTAAAACCACTAAGTTTCAAGAGAGGCAAGGGCTAAAAGGGATACTTCGTGAAACGGCAAATCAGTTGCTGCACTAATGAAGAGACCCAAGATTAAACCCAAACTCGAGACTAAGTGCTTCTGTTATGAGGGGAAACGGTCACTGAGGCGGAGCTGCCCTGGATGCTTGGTAGATAAGAAGGCTGGCAAAGTCGAAAGAAGTATATTTGATATAAATGATGTTGATGTGTACTTTACTAGTACTCCTAGTAGCGCAAAGGTATTGGATACCGGTTCGGTTGCTAAGTGATTAGTACCACGAAATGAAAGCTACGGTATAAACAGAGACTAGCTAAAGACGAGGTGACGATTAGTGTTGGAAGTGTTTCCAAGGTCGATGTCATCAAACGTCGCACGCTCCCTCTATCATCGGGATTGGTGGTATAACCTAAATAATTGTTATTTGGTGTTTGCATTGAGCATGAACATGATTGGATCGTGTTTATTGCAGTACGATTATTCATTTAAAGAGAATAATAGTTGTTCTATTTGCTTGAATAATTACCCTCAATGGTTTATTGAATCTCGGTCGTAGTGTTACACATGTTCATAATATTAGTGCCGAAAGATACAAAGTAATAATGATAGTACCACTTAGTTGTGGCACTGCCACTTGAGTCATGTTGGTGTGAAATGCATGAAGAAGCTCCATGCTGATGGATCTTTGTACTCACTCATTTTTGAAACGTTTGAGACATGCAAACCATACCTGTTGGTGTAAATGCATGAAGAAACTCCATGAGAGATGGATCGTTTGGACTCGCTTGATTTTGAATCACTTGAGACATGTAAAACATGCCACATGAAACAAGAAGAGTAACTTGTTGGGAGTAATGCATTTTTTATGTGTGCAGTCCAATGAGTGCTAAGGCACGCAGTGAATATCAATATGTTCTTACTTCACTCACGATTGGAGTAGATACAGGAGTATTTACTTGATAATCACAAGTCTGAAATATTGAAAAGTTCAAAGCAATTTCAGAGTGAAGATCATCGTGACAAGAGGATAAACTGTCTATGATATGATCATAGAGATGAATATCTGAGTTGCGAGTTTTGGTACGCAGTTAAGACAATGTGGAAATTGTTTTGCCATTCATGCCACCTGGAACACCGTAGTGTCATGATGTGTCTAAACGTCATAGCCACACCCTATTTGATATGGTGCATACTATGATGTCTCTTATCGAATTAACACTATCGTTAATGGGTTATGCATTAGAGACAACCACATTCACTTTAAATAGGGCACCGCGTATTTCCGTTGAGATGACACAGTATAGATTGAGGTTTAGAGAAATCTAAGCCGTCGTTTCTTGAAAGTTTGGGGCAGCGATGCTTATGTGAAAAAGGTTTCAGTCTAATAAGCTCGAACCCAAAGCGGATGAAAGTATCTTCAGAGGATATCCAAAATAGTTGGATACATCTTCTATCTCAGATCCGGAAGCAAAGTGTTTGTTTCTAGAAACTGATCCTTTCTCGAGGAAAGGTTTCTCTCGAAAGAATTGAGTGGGAGAGTGGTGGAACTTGATGAGGTTATTGAACCGTCACTTAAACCAGTGTGTAGCAGGGCGGAGGAAGTTGTTCCTGTGGCGCCTACACCAATTGAAGTGGAAGCTGATGATAGTGATCATTAGAGCTTCGGATCAAGTTACTACAAACCTCGTAGGTCGACAAAGGTCGCGTGCTACTACAGAGTGGTACGGTGACCCTGTCTTGGAGGTCATGTTGTTGAACAACGATGAACCTACGAGTTATGGAGAAGCAATGGTGGGCCCGGATTCCAACAAATGGCTTGAGGCCATGAAATCCGAGAGAGGATCCATGTATAAAACAAAGTGTAGACTTTGGAGGAACTACTTTGAAAGGACGTGGATGTCGCCTAGAGGGGGGGTGAATAGGCGCTTTAAAATAATTAAGGTTTAGGCTTGAACAAATGCGGAATAAAACTAACGTTTAATATGTCAAGCACAAAACCTCAAACAACTAGGCTCACCTATGTGCACCAACAACTTATGCTAAGAAAGATAAACAACTAAGTGATAGCAAGATATATGACAAGAGACAATATGGCTATCACAAAGTAAAGTGCATAAGTAAAGGGTTCGGGTAAGAGATAACCGAGGTACGCGGAGACGATGATGTATCCCGAAGTTCACACCCTTGCGGATGCTAATCTCCGTTGGAGCGGTGTGGAGGCACAATGCTCCCCAAGATGCCACTAAGGCCACCGTAATCTCCTCACGCCCTCGCACAATGCAAGATGCCGTGATTCCACTAAGGGACCCTTGAGGGCGGTCACCGAACCCGTACAAATGGCAAACCTTGGGGGCGGTTACCGAACCCATACACGTGGCAACCCTTGGGGGCGGTTACCGGTACCCGTACAAATTGCTCGGGGCAATCTCCACAACCTAATTGGAGACCCCGACGCTTTCCCGGAGCTTCACACCACAATGATTGAGCTCCGAGACACCACCAAGCTTCCAGGACGCCAAAGCATCCACGAAGAACAATATCTAGGGTACTAAGTACCAAAGGTAATAAGCTTCTCAACCTTCACTTCCACGTATCACCGTGGAGAACTCAAACCGATGCAACCAATGCAATGGCAAGAACACACGAAGTGGTCAAGTCCCTCACACTCAAATCCCTCCACAAAAACGAAAGCTACGGAGAAATATGAGAGGAAGAACAAGGAGCTCACAAAGAACTCCAAGATCAAGATCCAAGGGGTTCCCCTCACATAGAGGAGAAAGTGATTGGTGGAGATGTCGATCTAGATCTCCTCTCTCTTTTCCCTCAAGAACAAGCAAGAATCATTGGAGGGATTGAGAGTAAGCAAGCTCTAAGAATGTCAACAATGGAGGTAGAACAAGAGCTCAATGAATGGATAAAGCCAAGGGGGAAGAAGACCCTCTTTATATAGTGGGGGAAGGAATCAGACCGTTACCCCCACTCTCTGCCCGAGCTCCAGCGGTACTACCGCTGGTACTCCAACGGTACTACCGCTGACAGCAGCGGTACTACCGCCAGCTAGCGGTACTACCGCTGGCACTCCAGTGGTACTACCGATGGGCCCCTGGTAGTGGAAAGGCATTACCACCGCCAAGAAAGTCTTCGCAAAAAGGTCCGTCCACGAACAACCTCTAGGCAAGCGGTACTACCGCTGACCAGGGGCGGTACTACCGCCAGCCAGCGGTACTACCGCTAGGGCCAGCAGTACTACCGCCAACTCTAGCGGTACTACCGCTAGGTCCAGCGGTACTACCGCTAGGTCCAACGGTACTAACGCTCGCCACTGAAACAGCCATAACTTTCGCATACGAGCTCCGAATCGAGCAAACCCAAGCTTGTTGGATTCAGGACGACAAGAGCTATCCAAACAGCTTGTTGGAAAACTTAAGACCATGCAGATATGAAAATGCCAATGATATAGAGATGTGAGTCCTCTATGAATGAAGAACCGGCAATAACTCGAACATCGAAAACATCATAGTAGATGCATATGGACTCCGTTTTCGATGAACTCGAGCTTGTCACGAAGATGACCATAAGCTCTAAAACTCACAAAGAGAAACACCAAACAAGAACCAAGAAGTATGATGCAAGGATGCAAATGGTTTGAGCTCTCAACGAACGATACGATCAAGCTATTCACTTGAGAGCCCCCTTGATAGTACAACAATCTATCCTAAACAGAAAACCTATCAAGGGCAAACCTATACCTTGCACCTCGTCCTCTTGAGCTAGATGATGATGATCTTGGCTTCCTCAAGATGGACCACCTTTATTGATTGCGTTGGCTTGATGAAGACTAGTTGATTGCTCCCCCATACTCACTATGGGTGAGCCACTCTTCAGCATATCTTCACAAGTCCATTGCCACCACAATGGACGGCAAGTTTCAAGCATGATATCTTCGTGCTGATCCACTTGAACTTGCACATTGCAATCTTGATGACGATCACAACTTGACGTCATACTTCATGGGTTGTATGAGATATTCCCTTTGACGCAAGCCCATGGAAACACACCTAACCCCCACATAGCACTCTCACGAAGACTATGGGTTAGTACACAAACACGTAATGGACAATGCTTAACCATGGGATCACTTGATCCCACTCGGTACATCTTGTACGCTTTGTGTGTTGATCATCTTGATTTACTCTTTGTCTGGGATCTTGCTCAACCATGTGTCTCTATGACCATTCTTTGGATAATACCTTGAATACCATCTTGGTCATCATATAAACTCCTTGAACCCAACAGATGGACTTCAAGAAGTGCCTATGGACAAATCCATACCATGGGATCACTTGATCCCTCTCGGTACATCTTGTACGCTTTGTGTGTTGATCATCTTGATTTACTCTTTGTCTGAGATCTTGATCAACCATGTGTCTCTATGACCATTCTTTGGATAATACCTTGAATACCATCTTGGTCATCATATAAACTCCTTGAACCCAACAGATGGACTTCAAGAAGTGCCTATGGACAAATCCTATAAATGTAACTTAAGGCAACCATTAGTCCATAGGAATTGTCATTAATTACCAAAACCACATATGGAGATATATGCTCTAACATACTTGATGGTTGTAAGACAATTAAGTAAAGATGGATCTTTATAAGGAAGACAGACAATGATGGCGATAAGTCACTATTAAGAAAAGCTCGACTTGTCGCAAAGATGTTTCCGACAAGATCAAATAAGTTCACTATGATGAGACTTTCTCACTCGTAGCGATGCTAAAAGTCTGTTGGAATTATGTTAGTAGTTGCTGCATTATTTGTGAAATATTGCACATAGGAAGACAAAACATTGTTTCCTCGACGGTTTCCTTGAGGAAAGATTGTATGTGATACAATCAGAAGGTTTTGGCGATCCTAAGGATACTAGCAAGTATGCAAGCTCCAGCGATCCTTCAATGGACTGGTGCAAGCATCTCGGAGTTGGAATATATACTTTGATGAGATGATCAAAGATTTTGGGTGTGTACAAGGTTTATGAGAAACTTGTATTTCCAAAGAAGTGAGTGGGAGCACTATAGAATTTCTGATAAGTATATGTGGTTGACAGATTGTGGATCAGAAGTAATTTAGAATTTCTGTAAAGCATAAAAAGTTGTTTGAAAGGAGTTTTTCAAAGGAATACCTGGATTGCGCTACTTGAACGTTGAGCATAAAGATCTATGGAGATAGATCGAAACGCTTAATAGAAGTTTCAACAAGATGCATGCCTTGACAAGTATTTGAAGGAGTTCAAAATAGATTAGCAAAGAAGGAGTTCTTGACTGTGTTGTAAGGTGTGAATTTGAGTAAGACTCAAAACCCGACCACGGCAGAATAAAGAGAATAGACGAAGGTCGTCTTCTATGCCTTAGCCGTAGACTCTAAAGTATGCCATGCTGAGTACCGCACCTGATGTGTGCCTTGCCTCAAGTCTGTTAAGAGGTACAAAGAGTGATCCTTGATTGAATCACTAAACAGCGGTCAAAGTTATACTTAGTAACTAATGGACTAAGGAATTTTTCTCGATTATGGAGGTGGTTAAAAGAGTTCGTCGTAAAGGGTTATGTCGATGCAAGCTTTGACACTAATCCGAATAACTATGAATAGTGAAACGGATTCGTATAGTAGAGTAGATATTTGGAGTATTTACGAATAGCACGTAGTAGCAGCATCTATAAGATGACATAAAGATTTGTAAAGAACACACGGATCTGAAAGTTTTCAAAACCGCAGACTAAAACCTCTCTCACGAGCAAGACGTGATCAGACCCTAGAACTATATGGGTGTTGGATTCGTTAGAATCACAAGGTGATGTGAACTAGATTATTGACTCTAGTGCAAGTGGGAGACTGTTTGAAATATGCCCTAGAGGCAATAATAGATTAGTTATTATTATATTTCTTTGTTCATGATAATCGTTTATTATCCATGCTATAATTCTATTGATTGGAAACACAATACTTGTGTGGATACATAGACAAAACACTGTCCCTAGTAAGCCTCTAGTTGACTAGCTCGTTGATCAAAGATGGTCAAGGTTTCCTGACCATAGGCAAGTGTTGTCACTTGATAACGGGATCACATCATTAGAAGAATCATGTGATGGACTAGACCCAAACTAATGAACGTAGCATGTTGATCGTGTCATTTTGTTGCTACTGTTTTTCTGCGTGTCAAGTATTTGTTCCTATGACCATGAAATCATACAACTCACTGGCACCGGAGGAATACCTTGTGTGTATCAAACGTCACAACGTAATTGGGTGGCTATAAAGATGCTCTACAGGTATCTCCGAAGGTGTCCATTGAGTTAGTATGGATCAAGACTGGGATTTGTCACTCCGTGTGACGGAGAGGTATCTTGGGGCCCACTCGGTAATACAACATCACACACAAGCCTTGCAAGCAAAGTGACTTAGTGTAAGTTGCGGGATCTTGTATTACGGAACGAGTAAAGAGACTTGCCGGTAAACGATATTGAAATAGGTATACGGATACTGACGATCGAATCTCGGGCAAGTAACAAACCGAAGGACAAAGGGAATGACATACGGTATTATATGAATCCTTGGCACTGAGGTTCAAACGATAAGATCTTCGTAGAATATGTAGGATCCAATATGGGCATCCACGTCCCGCTATTGGATATTGACCGAGGAGTCCCTCGGGTCATGTCTAGATAGTTCTCGAACCCGCAGGGTCTGGACACTTTAGGTTCGACGTTGTTTTATGCGTATTTGAGTTATAAGGTTGGTTACCGAATGTTGTTCGGAGTCCCGGATGAGCTCACGGACGTCACGAGGGTTTCCGGAATGGTACGGAAATGAAGATTGATATATAGGATGACCTCATTTGATTACCGGAAATTTTTCGGAGTTACCGGGAATGACGAATGGGTTCCGGGTGTTCACCGGGGGGGCAACCCACCCTGGGGAAGCCCATAGGACTTGGGGGTGGCGCACCAGCCCTTGGTGGGCTGGTGGGACTTCCCAAGAAGGCCCTATGCGCCATAGGAAGAAAATCAAAGAGAAAAAAAAAAGAGGAGGTGGGAAAAAGGGGGAAGGACTCCACCTTCCAAACCTTCTTGGATTCGGTTTGGAAGGGGAGGACTCCCCCCCTTGGCTCGGCCGACCCCCTTGGGGCTCCTTGAGCCTCAAGGCAAGGTCCCCCCTCTCCCACCTATATATACGGAGGTTTTAGGGCTGATTTGAGACAACTTTGCCACGGAAGCCCGACCACATACCTCCACGGTTTTACGTCTAGATCGCGTTTCTACGGAGCTCGGGCGGAGCCCTGCTGAGATTAGATCACCACCAACCTCCGGAGCGCCGTCACGCTGCCGGAGAACTCATCTACCTCTCCGTCTCTCTTGCTGGATCAAGAAGGCCGAGATCATCGTTGAGCTGTACGTGTGCTGAACATGGAGGTGCCGTCCGTTCGGCACTAGATCGTGGGACGGATCGCGGGACGGTTCGTGGGGCGGATCGAGGGACGTGAGGACGTTCCACTACATCAACCGCGTTCACTAACGCTTCTGCTGTGTGATCTACAAGGGTACGTAGATCGTAAATCCCCTCTCGTAGATGGACATCACCATGATAGGTGTTCCTGCCCGTAGGAAAATTTTTGTTTCCCATGCGACGTTCCCCAACAGTGGCATCATGAGCTAGGTTCATGCGTAGATGTCTTCTCGAGTAGAACACAAAAGTTTTTGTGGGCGGTGATGTCCGTTTTGCTGCCCTCCTTAGTCTTTTCTTGATTCTGCGGTATTGTTGGATTGCAGCGGCTTGGACCGACATTACTCGTACGCTTACGAGAGACTGGTTTCATCGTTACGAGTAACCCCGTTGCTCAAAGATGACTGGCAAATGTCGGTTTCTCCAACTTTAGTTGAATCGGATTTGACCGAGGAGGTCCTTGTATAAGGTTAAATAGCAATTCATATATCTCCGTTGTGGTGTTTGCGTAAGTAAGATGCGATCCTACTAGATACCCATGGTCACCACGTAAAACATGCAACAACAAAATTAGAGGGCGTCTAACTTGTTTTTGAGGGTATGCTTGTGATGTGATATGGCCAACGATGTGATGTGATATATTGGATGTATGATATGATCATGTTGTAATAGATAATATCGACTTGCACGTCGATGGTACGGCAACCGGCAGGAGCCATAGGGTTGCCTTTAAACTAACATTTGTGCTTGCAGATGCGTTTACTATTTTGCTAGGACGTAGCTTTAGTAGTAATAGCATGAGTAGCACGACAACCCCGATGGCGACATGTTGATGGAGATCATGGTGTGGCGCCGGTGACAAGAATATCGTGCCGGTGCTTTCGTGATGGAGATCAAGGAGCACGTGATGATGGCCATATCATGTCACTTATGAATTGCATGTGATGTTAATCCTTTTATGCACCTTATTTTGCTTAGAACGACGGTAGAATTATGAGGTGATCTCTCACTAAAATTTCAAGACGAAATTGTGTTCTCCCCGACTGTGCACCGTTGCTACAGTTTGTCGTTTCGAGACACCACGTGATGATCGGGTGTGATAGACTCAACGTTCACATACAACGGGTGCTAAACAGTTGCACACGCGGAACACTCGGGTTAAGCTTGACGAGCCTAGCATGTGCAGACATGGCCTCGGAACACATGAGACCGAAAGGTCGATCATGAATCATATAGATGATATGATTAGCATAGGGATGCTTACCACTGAAACTATACTCAACTCACGTGATGATCGGACTTGAGCTAGTGTAAGTGGGTCATGAACCACTCAAATGACTAGAGAGATGTACTTTTTGAGTGGGAGTTTAGCAAGTAATTTGATTAAGTTAAACTCTAATTATCTTGAACATAGTCTAAGTCCAGTTTGAATATATTTGTGTTGTAGATCATGGCTCACGCGACAGTCACCCTGAATTTTAATACGTTCCTAGAGAAAGCTAAGTTGAAAGATGATGGAAGCAACTTTGTAGACTGGGCTCGTAATCTTAAGTTAATCTTACAAGCTGGGAAGAAGGATTATGTCCTTAATGCTACGCTAGGAGATGAACCACCCGCTACGGCTGACCAGGATGTTAAGAACGCTTGGTTAACACGTAAGGAGGACTACTCAGTAGTTCAATGTGCAGTCTTGTATGGCTTAGAACCGGGACTTCCACGTCGCTTTGAGCGTCATGGAGCATATGAGATGTTCCAGGAGTTGAAGTTTATCTTTCAAAAGAACGCCCGGATCGAGAGGTATGAGACCTCCGATAAATTCTATGCTTGCAAGATGGAGGAGAATTCGTGTGTCAGTGAACATGTGCTCAAAATGAATGGGTACTCAAACCGTCTAGCTGAGCTGGGGATTGAACTCCCGCAAGAGGCTATCACTGACAGAATCCTTCAATCACTGCCGTGAAGCTATAAGGGCTTTGTGTTGAACTACAACATGCAAGGGATGAACAAGTCACCCGGCGAGTTGTTTGCGATGCTAAAAGTCGCAGAGTCTGAACTCCGTAAAGAGCATCAAGTGTTGATGGTGAATAAGACCACTAGTTTCAAGAGAAACGGCAAAGGCAAGAAGGATAATTCAAAGAAGAGCGGCAAGCCTGTTGCCAATCCGACGAAGAAACCCAAAGCTGGACCTAAGCCTGAAACAAAGTGCTACTATTGCAAGGGTATGGGTCACTGGAAGCGCAACTGCCCCAAGTATCTGGCTGATAAGAAGGCGGCCAAAGAAACATCAGGTATATTTGATATACATGTTATTGATGTGTACTTAACCGGCTCTCGTAGTAGTGCCTCGGTATTCGATACCGGTTCTGTTGCTCATATTTGCAACCCGAAACAGGAACTGCAGAATAGACGAAGGCTGGCGAAAGATGAAGTGACGATGCGCGTAGGAAATGGTTCCAGGGTTGATGCAATCGCCGTCGGCACAGTTTCACTTCAGTTACCATCAGGATTAGTTATGAACTTGAATAATTGTTATTTAGTGTCTGCGTTGAGCATGAACATTATATCTGGATCTTGTTTATTGCGAGACGGTTACTCTTTTAAGTCAGAAAATAATGGTTGTTCTATTTCTATGAGTAACATCTTTTATGGTCATGCACCCAATGTGAGAGGATTGTTCATATTGAATCTTGATAGCGATACACATATACATAACATTGAGACCAAAAGAGTTAGAGTTAACAATGATAGCGCCATATTTTTGTGGCACTGCCGCTTAGGTCATATTGGTGTAAAACGCATGAAGAAACTCCATGTCGATGGACTTTTGGAGTCACTTGACTTTGATTCACTTGACACGTGCGAACCATGCCTCATGGGCAAGATGACTAAAACTCCGTTCTCCGAAACAATGGAGCATGCCAGTGACTTGTTGGAAATCATACATACCGATGTGTGCGGTCCGATGAGCGTAGAGGTACGCGGAGGATATCGTTATTTTCGCACCTTTACTGACGATTTGAGTAGATATGGTTATGTCTACTTAATGAAGCACAAGTCTCAAACATTTGAAAAGTTCAAGCAATTTCAGAGTGAAGTTGAAAATCATCGTAACAAGAAGATCAAGTTCCTATGGTCTGATCGTGGGGGTGAATATCTGAGTTTCGAGTTTGGTGCTCACTTAAGACAGTGTGGAATTGTTTCACAGTTGACACCGCCTGGAACACCACAGCGTAATGGTGTGTCCGAACGTCGTAATTGTACTTTATTAAAGATGGTGCGATCTATGATGTCTCTTACCGATTTGCCGTTATCGTTTTGGGGTTATGCATTAGACACAGCTGCATTCACTTTAAATAGGGCACCATCAAAATCCGTTGAGACGACACCGTACGAACTGTGGTATGGCAAAAGGCCAAAGTTGTCGTTTCTTAAAGTTTGGGGATGTGATGCTTATGTCAAAAAGCTTCAGCCTAAAAAGCTGGAACCCAAAGCGGAAAAGTGCATCTTCATAGGTTACCCAAAAGAGACAGTTGGGTACACCTTCTATCTCAAATCCGAGGGCAGAGTGTTTGTTGCTAAAAACGGAGCTTTTCTCGAGAAGGAGTTTCTCTCGAGAGAATTGAGTGGGAGGAAGATAGAACTTGATGAGGTTGTCGAACCTCTTATCCGTCTAGATGGTGGCGCAGGGCAAGGGGAAACCTCTGTCGTTGCAACGCCGGTTGAGGAGGAAGTTAATGATGATGATCATAAAACTCCGGTTCAAGTTCCTGTCGAACCACGCAGGTCGACGAGACCACGTGCTGCTCCAGAGTGCTAAGGTAATCCCGTTTTGTCAATCATGTTGTTAGACAACAATGAACCTACAAATTATGAAGAAGCAATGGTGGGCCCAGATTCCAACAAATGGCTAGAGGCCATGAAGTCCGAGATAGGATCCATGTATGAAAACAAAGTGTGGACTTTGGAAGTACTACCTGAGGGCCGCAAGGCTATTCAGAACAAATGGATCTTTAAGAAGAAGACGGACGCTGACGGCAATGTGACCGTTTATAAAGCTCGACTTGTGGCAAAGGGTTTTTCACAAGTTCAAGGAGTTGACTACGATGAGACATTCTCACCCTAGCGATGCTTAAGTCCGTCAGAATCATGTTAGCAATAGCTGCATTTTTCGATTATGAAATCTGGCAGATGGATGTCAAAACGGCGTTCCTTAACAGTTTCCTTAAGGAAGAATTGTATATGATGCAACCCGAAGGTTTTGTCGATCCCAAGAATGCTGACAAGGTGTGCAAGCTCCAGCGATCCATTTATGGACTGGTGCAAGCATCTCGGAGTTGGAACAAACGCTTTGATGAGGTGATCAAAGAATTTGGGTTTATACAAGTGGTTGGAGAATCTTGTATTTACAAGAAAGTGAGTGGGAGCTCTGTGGCGTTTCTAATATTATATGTGGATGGCATATTGCTGATTGGAAACAACGTAGAGTTTTTGGAGAGCATAAAGGATTACTTGAATAAAAGTTTCTCTATGAAGGACCTAGGAGAAGCTGCTTACATTCTTGGCATTAAGATCTACAGGGATAGATCAAAACGCCTGATAGGACTTTCACAAAGCACATACCTTGATAAAGTTTTGAAGAAGTTCAAAATGGAACAGTCCAAGAAAGGGTTCTTGCCAGTTTTACAAGGTACGAGATTGAGTAAGACTCAGTGCCCAGCAACTGATAAGGATAGAGAGCATATGAGCACCGTCCCCTATGCTTCAGCCATAGGTTCTATCATGTATGCAATGTTGTGCACTAGACCGGACGTTAGCCTGGCCATAAGTATGGCAGGCAGGTTCCAGAGTAATCCAGGAGTGGATCCCTGGACGGCGGTCAAGAATATCCTGAAGTACCTGAAAAGGACTAAGGACATGTTTCTCGTGTATGGAGGTGACGAGGAGCTCGCCGTAAAGGGTTACGTCGATGCAAGCTTTGACACAGATCCGGACGACTCTAAGTCGCAGACCGGATACGTATTTATTCTTAATGGGGGTGCGGTAAGCTGGTGCAGTTCCAAGCAAAGCGTCGTAGCAGATTCTACATGTGAAGCGGAGTACATGGCTGCCTCGGAGGCGGCTAAGGAGGGTGTGTGGATGAAGCAGTTCATGACGGATCTTGGAGTGGTGCCAAGCGCACTAAATCCAATAACCTTGTTCTCTGACAACACGGGTGCCATTGCCTTAGCAAAGGAACCACAGTTTCACAAGAAGACCAGACACATCAAACGACGCTTCAACCTCATCTGCGACTACGTCGAAGGGGAGGACGTAAATATATGAAAAGTGCACACGGATCTGAATGTAGCAGACCCGCTGACTAAACCTCTTCCACGGGCAAAGCATGATCAACACCAGAACTGTAAGGGTGTTAGATTTATTACAATGTAATTTGCATGATGATGTGAGGGCTAGATTATTGAGTCTAGTGCAAGTGGGAGACTGTTGGAATTATGCCCTAAAGGCAATAATAAATATAGTTATTATTATAATTCCTGTATCAAGATAATTTTTTATTATCCATGCTATAATTGTATTGAATGAAGACTTATATACATGTGTGGATACATAGACAAAACACTGTCCCTAGCAAGCCTCTAGTTGGCTAGCCAGTTGATCAAAGATAGTCAGGGTCTTCTGATTATGAACAAGGTGTTGTTGCTTGATAACTGGATCACGTCATTAGGAGAATCACGTGATGGACTAGACCCAAACTAATAGACGTAGCATGTTGATTGTGTCATTTTGTTGCTACTGTTTTTTACGTGTCAAGTATTTGTTCCTATGACCATGAGATCATATAACTCACTGACACCGGAGGAGTGCTTTGTGTGTATCAAACGTCGCAACGTAACTGGGTGACTATAAATATGCTCTACAGGTATATCCAAAGGTGTTCGTTGAGTTAGTTTGGATCGACACTGGGATTTGTCACTCTGTGTGACGGAGAGGTATCTCAGGGCCCACTCGGTAATACAACATCACACACAAGCCTTGCAAGCAATGTGACTTAGTGTAAGTTGCGGGATCTTGTATTACGGAACGAGTAAAGAGACTTGCCGGTAAACGAGATTGAAATAGGTATGCGGATACTGACGATCGAATCTCGGGCAAGTAACATACCGAAGGACAAAGGGAATGACGTACGGGATTATATGAATCCTTGGCACTGAGGTTCAAACGATAAGATCTTCGTAGAATATGTGGGATCCAATATGGGCCTCCAGGTCCCGGTATTGGATATTGACCGAGGAGTCACTCGGGTCATGTCCACATAGTTCTCGAACCCGTAGGGTCTGCACACTTAAGGTTCGACGTTGTTTTATGCGTATTTGAGTTATATGGTTGGTTACCGAATGTTGTTCGGAGTCCCAGATGAGATCACGGACGTCACGAGGGTTTCCGGAATGGTCCGGAAACGAAGATTGATATATAGGATGACCTCATTTGATTACCGGAAGGTTTTTGGAGTTACCGGGAATGTACCGGGAATGACGAATGGGTTCCGGGTGTTCACCAGGGGGGGCAACCCACCCCGGGGAAGCCCATAGGCCTTGGGGGTGGTGCACCAGCCCTTGGTGGGCCGGTGGGACAGCCCAAGAAGTCCCTATGTGCCATAGGAAGAAAATCAAAGAGAAAAAAAAAGAGGAGGTGGGAAAAAGGGGAAGGACTCCACCTTCCAAGTCTTGTTGGATTCGGTTTGGAAGGGGAGGACTCCCCCCCTTGGCTCGGCCGACCCCCTTGGGCTCCTTGAGCCTCAAGGCAAGGTCCCCCCCCCCTCTCCCACTTATATATACGGAGGTTTTAGGGCTGATTTGAGACAACTTTGCCACGGCAGCCCGACCACATACCTCCACGGTTTTACCTCTAGATCGCCTTTCTACGGAGCTCGGGCGGAGCCCTGCTGAGATTAGATCACCACCAACCTCCGGAGCACCGTCACGCTGCCGGAGAACTCATCTACCTCTCCGTCTCTCTTGCTGGATCAAGAAGGCCGAGATCATCGTCGAGCTGTACGTGTGCTGAACGCGGAGGTGCCGTCCGTTCGGCACTAGATCGTGGGACGGGTCGCGGGACGGTTCGCGGGGCGGATCAAGGGACGTGAGGACGTTCCACTACATCAACCGCATTCACTAACGCTTCTTCTGTGTGATATACAAGGGTACGTAGATCGGAAATCCCCTCTCGTAGATGGACATCACCATGATAGGTCTTCGTGCGCGTAGGAAATTTTTTGTTTCCCATGCGACATTCCCCAACAACGCCACCATGACTAGCAGGCTCATGAGGTAGCGCTTGAGCTCGTCGAAGGCAGCGTCGGCCTCCGGTGTCCACTCAAAGGATCCCTTTCTTTTCATGATCTTGAAGAAGGGCAGGGCCCGCTCGCCAAGCTTGGAGATGAAACGATCCACTGAGGTGACACACCCCGCCAGCTTATGCATTTCCTTGAGGGTTGTGGGCGTGCTCATCTTGTTTATGGCATTGACCTTTACTGGGTTTGCCTCGATCCCCCGGTGTGACACCAGGAAACCGAGAAGCTTGCCTGATGGGACCCAAAAGACGCACTTCTCGGGGTTGACCTTCAGGTTCACCTCCCGCACGCTGGCGAAGGTCTTCTCCAGGTCCTCCACCAGGTTTTTTGCTTGCCTTGACTTGACCACGATGTCCTCGACGTAGGCCTCCGCGTTCCTCCCGAGTTGCGGCCCCAGGGCAATATGCATCAACCGCTGGAAGGTTGCCCCGGTGTTCCGCAGCCCAAAAGGCATGCACTCTTAGCAGTATAACCCGCATGGAGAGAGGAAAGTTGTCTTCTCGACGTCCTCCACCGCCATCTTGATCTGGTGGTAGCCCGAGATTGCATCCAGGAAGCACAGTAGGTCGCACTCCGCGGTGGAGTGCACGATCTGATCGACGCGTGGCAGCGGGACCGGGTCCTGCGGGCAAGCCTTATTGAGGTTCATGAAGTCGACGCACATGCGCTCCTTCCCACACTTCTTCGGGAATACCACCGGGTTGGCTACCCATTCTGGGTATCGCACCTCCCTTATGACCCCTGCTTCCTTCAGTTTGCGCACCTCATTTGACTATCGGAAGGTTTTCGGAGTTACCGGGTCCGGAGACGAAGATTGATATATAGGATGACCTCATTTGATTACCGGAAGGTTTTCGGAGTTACCAGGAATGTATCGGGAATGACGAATGGGTTCCGGATGTTCACCGGGGGGGGGCAAGCCCACCCGGGGGAAGCCCATAGGCCTTAGGGGTGCCACACCAGCCCTTAGTGGGCTGGTGGGACAGCCCAAGAAGCCCTATGCACAGGAGAAAGAAAAATCAAAGAGAAAAAAAGGGGAAGTGGGAAAGTGGAGAAGGACTCCACCTTCCAATCCTAGTTGGACTACGATTGGAAGGGGAGGACTTCCCCCCTTGCTTTGGCCGAACCCCTTGGGGCTCCTTGAGCCCCAAGGCAAGGCCCCTCCCCTCCCAGTTATATATACGGAGGTTTTAGGGCTGATTTGAGACAACTTTGCCACGGCAGCCCGACGACATACCTCCATGGTTTTTCCTCTAGATCGCGTTTCTGCGGAGCTCGAGCGGAGCCCTGCTGAGATTAGATCACCACCAACCTCCAGAGCGCCGTCACGCTGCCGGAGAACTCATCTACCTCTCCATCTCTCTTGCTGGATCAAGAAGGTCGAGATCATCGTCGAGCTGTACGTGTGCTGAACGCGGAGGTGTCGTCCGTTCGGCACTAGATCAGAGCGGATCGTGGGACGGTTCGTGGGACGGTTCGCAGGGCGGATCGAGGGACGTGAGGATGTTCCACTACATCAACCGCGTTTATTAACGCTTCTGCTGTGCGATCTACAAGGGTACGTAGATCTGAAATCCCCCTCGTAGATGGACATCACCATGATAGGTCTTCGTGCGCGTAGGAAATTTTTTGTTTCCCATGCGACAATCCCCAACAGGCCACTAATGGTTTGAGCACCAAAGACGACGATACGTGATTCTATCGCTTTTATGCCTAGCTAAGGGCGTTAAACAATAGCGCTTGTTGGTAGGCAACCCAATGAATTTATATTTTTCTTTCTGTTTTTTTTGCGTCCACACCATCACAATTCTGTTGTGATTGTGTTTTTTGTGTTTTTTTTGTGTTTGAGCCAAGCAAAACCTTTATGACTAGTCTTGGTAATGGTTGTTTGATCCTGCTGGAAAAAGAAAGAAACTTTTCTCTCACAAGATGATTTTTTTTATTCAGAAAGAGCTTTTGAGTTGATTCTTTGTGCTGCTGGTTGATATGCCTTTTTCCCAGGCCGTCGTAATGTTTCAGATTTTTTTGAGGTACCAGAAGTATACGAAGTATACATATTGCTACAGACTGGTCTGTTTTTGACAGATTCTGTTTTTGTTGAGTTGGTTGCTTGTTTTGATGAAACTATGGTTAGTATCGGGGGGTACTAGCCATGCAAAAGTGAGAATACAGTAGCCCAACACCAATATAGATAGAATTCAAGTTTGTTACAGTACCAAAAGAAGTGGTAGTTTGTTTTCTTGTGCTAATGTTATCACGAGTTTCAGTTTAAGTTTTCTGTTGTGAAGTTTTCAAGTTTTGGGTGATGTTCTCATGGACAAAGAGATAAGGAGTGGAAATAGCTCAAGCTTAGGAAGTGATAAAGAAGGAGAGGTTCACATATAAATATATCATCTCTGACACCATCTATGATTGTGAACACTCACTAAACTATTGCATGCCTAGAAGTACATGTTGGACAAGGAAGACAACATAATGAATTGTGTTTGCTTGGCTCTGAACAATGTTATATGATTAGAGATCCCTTAGAATGTGATGGTTGCTTCCACCTCATATTAGCCAAAACTCCCGCACCAAGTAGAGATACTACTTGTGCATCCATAAACCTTCAAACCAGTTTTGCCATGAGTGTCCACCATACCTACCTATGGATTGAATAAGATCCCTCAAGTAAGTTGTCATCGGTGCAAGCAATAAAAATTGCTCTCTAATATGTATGATCTATTAGTGTGTGGAAAATAAGCTTTATACGAACCTATGTTGAGGAAGACATAAAAGCGACAGACTGCATAACAAAGTTCTTTATCACAGGAGGCAATATAAAGTGACGTTCCTCCGCACTAAGAGGACACGCATCCAAACCTCAAAAGCGCATGACAACCTCTGCTTCCCTCTATGAAGGGCCTATCTTGTACCTTTACTTTTTGCCCTTGAAAGAGTCATGGTGATCTTCACCAATTCCTTATTTCACCTTTATCTTGGCTAACGTCATATGCTTGGGAAAGATCTATATTCATATGTCAACTTGGAGGTAGGCATTCATGAATTATTATTGTTGACATTACCCTTGAGGTAAGCAGTTGGGAGGGAAATCTGTAAGCCCCTATCTTTCTCCGTGTCCAGCTGAAACTTTGATCTCATGAGTACCACGTGAGTTGTAGCAATTGTAGAGAACGAAGGAATGGTTGAGTATGTGGATTTGCTTTACAAGCTCTTATTTGACTCTTTCTGATGTTGTGATAAATTGCAATTGCTTCAATGACTAAAGGCTATCGGTTGTTACTTTTTGGTAAGGTTCTTGATCCATGCTTTACTTTGTGAAGGAATTATCACTTTAGCATGAGAGATTATATGTTGATATTGCTGTTCTGATCTTGATCATGATGCATGCATGTTCGTATCTTGTTTTGTCGACACCTCTCTCCCTAAACATGTGGACATATTTAGTGAGCTAGGGTTTCGCATGAGGACAAGCGAGGTCTAAGCTTGGGGGTGTTCATACGTCCATTTTGCATCATGTTTTCATGTTGATATTTATCGCTTCTTTGGCTGTTATTTCACTTCACGGTACAATTCTTATGCCTTTTCTCTCTTATTTTGCAAGGTTTACATGAAGAGGGAGAATGCCGGCCACTGGAATTCTGGCCTGAAAGTGGAGCAAAGTTAAGATACCTATTCTGTGCAACTCCAAACGCCGTGAAAATCAACGGGGATTTTTTCCCAATTTATCAAAAATACTGGGCCGAAGAGGTGCCAGAGGGGCACCAGGGGGTGCCCACAAGCCTGCACGGCGCGGCCACCCCCCCCCCAGGCCGCGCCATGGGGGCTTGTGGGCAGCCCACTGGCCCCCCTCTTTTTCTATATGGAGGGTTTCGTCCAGGAAAAAATCAGGGAGGAGCTTTTTCGTGGATTCTCCGCCGCCACGAGGCAGAACTTGAGCAGAACCAATCTAGAACTCCAGCAGGACGATCCTGTCGGGGAAACTTCCCTCCCGGAGGGGGAAATCATCATCGTCGTCATCACCAACACTCCTCTCATCGGAGGGGACTCCTCACCATCAACATCTTCATCAGCACCATCTCATCTCCAAACCCTAGTTCATCACTTCTAACCAATCTCCGTCTCGTGACTCCGATTGGTACTTGTAAGGTTGCTAGTAGTGTTGATTACTCTTTGTAGTTGATGCTAGTTGGATTATTTGGTGGAAGAGTTTATGTTCAGATCCTTGATGCTACTCATTACCTCTCTGATCATGAATATGATTATGCTTTGTGAGTAGTTACTTTTGTTCCTGAGGACATGGGATAAGTCATGCTAATAGTAGTCATGTGAATTTGGTATTCGTTCAGTAATTTGATATGTTGTATGTTGTTTTTCCTCTAGTGGTGTTATGTGAACGTCGACTACATAAGACTTCACCATTATTTGGGCCTAGAGGAAGGCATTGGGAAGTAGTAAGTAGATGATGGGTTGCTAGAGTGACAGAAGCTTAAACCCTAGTTTATGTGTTGCTTCGTAAGAGGCTGATTTGGATCCACTAGTTTAATGCTATGGTTAGACTTTGTCTTAATTCTTCTTTCATAGTTGCGGATGCTTGCGAGAGGGGTTAATCATAAGTGGGATGCTTGTCCATGTAAGGGAAGTACTCAAGCGCTGGTCCACCCACATATCAAACTATCAAAGTAACAAACGCAAATCATATGAACATGATGAAACTAGCATGACAGAAATTCCCGTGTGTCCTCGGGAGCGTTTTTCCTCCTATAAGACTTTGTCCAGGCTTGTCCCTTTCTACAAAAGGGATTGGGCCACTTTGTTGCATCGTTGCTACTTTTGTTACTTGTTGCTTGCTACGAATCATCTCACCACACAATCACTTGTTACCGACAATTTCAGTGTCTCCATATTTTTCCTTGCTGAAAACCACTTGTGAGATCCTTCTGCTCCTCGTTGGGTTCGACACTCTTACTTATCGAAAGGACTACGATTGATCCCCTATACTTGTGGGTCATCACACTCCAGCCTTAGAGTAACTGTTGATAGGGCATTTGGAGCTCTAGAGAATAGGTTTAAGATCCTGGATCACAAGCCATTCCACCCATACCCCACTTAGGTTAAGCTTGTTCTTGCTTGTTGCATTCTGCATAACTGAATCCTCCAGTGGGGCTTTGATGAACACGTGCCTGAGGAGGAAGAGGTCGAGCATGATCATGTTGTTAGATCTGACCATGGTCTGGAGGCATTTGACAATGACGCTTGGAAGAACAAAAGGTTGGAGTGGGCTGAGGCAAGGTGGCTTAAGAGAGGTCACTGCATGATTTGAAGAAGAGGAAGAAGAAGAAGAAGCAAAAGCAGAAGTAGAAGAAGAGGAAGATCTGGTAGCAGCAACACCGATGAACTTTGCCCTATTTAGCCAATGGCTCTTAATAATTTGTTCTATCATTTGTTAGTAGTTAAGATGAACTGTTATTGTTTAACAAGATGGCACTACATGTTCAGATTGTGTGATGTAAGCTCACCGCTACTTACAAGTGGTGACAACAACTTATGCAGGTTGTAACCAAACACTATGTCATATGTGAACCTAATGCATTGCGGGAAACCAAACATGGGGTCAAAAATGGTTGTCTCATGCAACTAAGGTACATGCAGACAACCAAACTATGTGCATGTGGGGTCTTCTTGCCTGCGTCCCCTCAAACCGGCTCACGAGAGCCAGGCTAACCGGGCCAGACTCGATTGCCAATGTAACCAAACACGCCCATAGTGGAGGACACCATGCAGGTGGCTCGCACGACCAGGATCATGCATGGAACTCGTTTATTTTTTAGGTGCAAATCTACTCGCCGTCGATAGATACTTGCACTCGATCAGAATTTGGAACGCGCCATAACACAGAACGGCTACTCCTCGAGAAAACTACGATTGGTGGCATGTTCGAGCCATGACCGGAATCAGGAGCCACACGGGAATCGACTGGAAACGTACCGACTCCAGATCAAATCGATCGCCTCGTCGATTTTTGATTAGCCCGTGCCTGCGGTCTCCTCCAAAGTGTATGTGAGAGCAAGTACAATAAGGTGACAAAAGCAGGCTATAAGGATTAGAATATTATATCCTTGCTTAGTTGGAGGAGAGAGAGGAGGAGAGAGAAGAGAAGCGGGCTCTTGGTGAGTAGCCAGCTGCAACACGAGACCCAAGACACTTTGTGAGATTGTAGGGTGGGCCAACTACTACTAAAGTAGTACACATCTAAAATCGATTATTGTATATGTCGGCTATTAGGTTGGCTCTATATGACATGGCAACTCCTTATAGCCGATTGTTAGTTGTATTATTAACCATGCTCTGATGTTGCCGGCCGTCATCGTCGTCCCAACTACACTCTGCCCAGGCGTCATCCCGGGACCTTGAAGAGGGGATCAAGCACCTCCGGCATGGAAACCAAACTTGAGCCACCGTACTATTCAATTCTTACACGGTGATCGAGGTACGCTTAGTTAAGGCTTCGATTATTCCCTAACTTAATGCAGATATATCAAGCAAAATAAATGACTGTTGGAAATATGCCCTAGAGGCAATAATAAATTAGTTATTATTATATTTCTTAGTTCATGATAATCGTTTATTATCCATGCTATAATTGTATTGATTGGAAACACAATACTTGTGTGGATACATAGACAAAACACTGTCCCTAGTAAGCCTCTAGTTGACTAGCTCGTTGATCAAAGATGGTCAAGGTTTCCTGGCCATAGGCAAGTGTTGTCACTTGATAACGGGATCACATCATTAGGAGAATCATGTGATGGACTAGACCCAAACTAATAGACGTAGCATGTTGATCGTGTCATTTTGTTGCTACTGTTTTCTGCGTGTCAAGTATTTGTTCCTATGACCATGAGATCATATAACTCACGGACACCGGAGGAATGCTTTGTGTGTATCAAACGTCGCAACGTAACTGGGTGACTATAAAGATGCTCTACAGGTATCTCCGAAGGTGTTCGTTGAGTTAGTATGGATCAAGACTGGGATTTGTCACTCCGTGTGACGGAGAGGTATCTCGGGGCCCACTCGGTAATACAACATCACACATAAGCCTTGCAAGCAATGTAACTTAGTGTAAGTTGCGGGATCTTGTATTACGGAACGAGTAAAGAGACTTGCCGGTAAACGAGGTTGAAATAGGTATACGGATACTGACGATCGAATCTCGGGCGAGTAACATACCGAAGGACAAAGGGAATGACATACGGGATTATACGAATCCTTGGCACTGAGGTTCAAACGATAAGATCTTTGTAGAATATGTAGGATCCAATATGGGCATCCAGGTCCCGCTGTTGGATATTGACCGAGGAGTCTCTCGGGTCATGTCTACATAGTTCTCGAACCCGCAGGGTCTGCACACTTAAGGTTCGACGTTGTTTTATGCGTATTTGAGTTATATGGTTGGTTACCGAATGTTGTTCGGAGTCCCGGATGAGATCACGGACGTCACGAGGGTTTCCAGAATAGTCCGGAAACGAAGATTGATATATAGGATGACCTCATTTGATTACCGGAAGGTTTTTCAGAGTTACCGGGAATGTACCGGGAATGACGAATGGGTTCCGGGAGTTCACCGGAGGGGGGCAACCCACTCCGGGGAAGCCCATAGGCATTTGGGGGGGTCACACCAGCCCTTAGTGGGCTGGTGGGACAGCCCACCAATCCCCTATGCGCCAAGAGAGAAAAAATCAAAGGAAAGAAAAAAAAAGGGAAGAAGTGGGAAGGGGGAAGGACTCCCTCCCACCAAACCAAGTAGGACTCGGTTTGGGGGGGGAGAGTCCTCCCCCCTGGCTTGGCCGACCCCTTGGGGATCCCTTGGACCCCAAGGCAAGGTCCCCCTCCCTCCTCCTATATATATGGGGCTTTTAGGGCAGATTTGAGACGACTTTCTCACGGCTGCCCGACCACATACCTCCATAGTTTTTCCTCTAGATCGTGTTTCTGCGGAGCTCGGGCGGAGCCCTGCTGAGACAAGATCATCACCAACCTCCGGAGCGCCGTCACGCTGCCGGAGAACTCTTCTACCTCTCCGTCTCTCTTGCTGGATCAAGAAGGCCGAGATCATCGTCGAGCTGTACGTGTGCTGAACGCGGAGGTGCCGTCCGTTCGGTACTAGATCGTGGGACTGATCGCGGGATTGTCCGCGGGGCGGATCGAGGGACGTGAGGACGTTCCACTACATCAACCGCGTTCTCTAACGCTTTTGCTGTGCGATCTACAAGGGTACGTAGATCACTCATCCCCTCTCGTAGATGGACATCACCATGATAGGTCTTCGTGCGCGTAGGAAAATTTTTGTTTCCCATGCGACGTTCTCCAACAATGACATGCACCAGTCCGCGTACCTCGACGATCTGCATGCCCGGCTTCATGAATTGCTTTGTCATTTTTTTCCTCCGCCCACGGTTACACTTTTCCTTGGCAAACGTCAAAAGGATTTTAATTTCACCGCGTACTGGATGACTCATATTATCACGGTTCGGGAAAAACATAATTGTGTTATATTTTCTACATGGAATATTGATCACATTATTAGACGAAACAAACCGGAACAACAAACATTGCTAAGGAAAAGGAGATATATAATATGACACTTGGAATATGGATAGCGAATGACTTGTGTCATCTTCGGGATCATTCTATTGTTCTTTGGCTGTTCAATCTGATAGTGAATAAATTGCATGAAAAATAATTGAAATTGGAAACAACTTTCTTTTGGTGGAATATCTCTCGGAAAATATAGATCGTTGGCTACTTTATGTTATTTTGGAAAGTGCAAGTCATGGTTGTGCTAAACTCTATGACAAGTTGATTCGAAGAATTTTATATACACTTGTCACCCTGATTGGTTGCTTTATACATGTATATGAGATACTATTTGTTCAATGGAGAAATATAGAAAAAATTGGGGACGTGGTTTGGTCAAATGTTGTTGACTGCACCTTAGAAAGGATAATATAATATTTTATCAATGGAACTGATAAAGAGGAGCCGAGGAAAATTGTGGTAATTATACCAGCTTTGCATAAAAGGAATTCGTGGAAGTGTCTTTTGTTGAGCATCGACCACTTACCTATGGAGGAATATATGAATCACTCCGCGAGAAAGGAAATTTGCTCTCACTTAATGTCTATTGATCGTGACATACTATTTGGAAAAGGAAGAGTGAAAATATTGCTCAATGGTAAAATTAGTGCATTATTGAATTTTACACAATGGTATCTCATTTTTTGATGGTCCACTCGTAGTTGGCAAACCAATTTGTTTATTTGAAAAAGATAACTCCATATGTAGGTATACCGACAATGGAAACACATTCTTGGAATTTTATTATCTACATCATCAACGACTTGGTCACATATCTTGGAACAAGATCAAGAGGCTTATTGATTCTGGAATTTTAGAATTTAGTAGGAGGACTATGATACATGTGAAGCATATATGTTTTTTATATACACCTTTTAATTAAAGTGGAAGGAGACAAAAATCTTCATATCTTTTCTTTTTGATATACTTATATGGTATTTCTTTGGACGTCCCCAGCAGAGATCAGGTTATTTATTTTATCTCATCATTGATGACTGCACTTGATATGGTTATGTTTATACTATTTGGAAATACAAGTTGGAATGTTTCATTATGCTTATCGTATTACGCATTGAAGTGGAAAATCAGCTGATTAAAATATTTCAAAGTTTTAACAACTCGTTAGTGGTGAAGTACACTTCAGGAATATATCAATTGAACATGTAAGGAACATGGAACTATTTACTAGTGTAATATACCATTATACTCCCTGATTGAATGGAGGAATTTAATATATATTTTTGGAAGAATCATTACATATTGCCGCCATCTAGCACAATCAGGCCTTATGGTTTGTAAACTGGAAGGAACTTTTTTTTACTTTGGTAGTAAGTTTTTAGTCACTACAAATTATAGACCAGGAATCTTGTAATGGTTGTTCTAGTGGATCAAATGGTGTCCTTTTGATCTGGAAAAGTAAAACTGGTAGAAAGTAGGAAAACAACTATTTTTATGATCAAGGGTGGAATTGTTGACAATCATACTAGAATATAATCTTGACCCCAAGGAAACTACAAGTGACACTCCCAACACTAACATTCTTAGGATAAGTGGGAGGAATTAACTTGGAATGTCATCTCTAGATAATTGATATGTGTTTTTTGGGGGAAGTCACTCTAAATACTAGAGGAAGACTCTTAAGAAGGCTTAAATATTTCATCAATGTCAACTATGGGTGGAAGAATTTAGGGAATGAATGAACTCAAATGAGGAAGAACATAATTTGGGAACTTAATATCATACCAAATAATCGCAAGCCTATTCTGTGGAAATGATTTTATTGTAAGGAAATTTGCCTCACTAGAGTATTATAATGCCACTCTTGTTATTCAATTCTTCACACAAAGGAAAATATACTCTATGGAAAGCCTCTCTCCTGAAATATTGGGAAAGAGGAACTAAAGACAAGGGTTTTCCCGATTAAGTACATTAGTGTATGGTCTTACGACGAGCTTCACATCAATGGAATAACAGGTCATATGGTTTTCTAAATGAAGAAAGATGGTCATCTGCAAATGTAAGTGTAAAATATTTTGCATTATTATTGTATGTGTTAACATTGTTTTGTTGTTTGCAATGATAAAGTCATGTTAATGGAAGTCATAGCTTGGTAATGTTTTAACTTTCATCTCAACGGAATGTTTGAAGCTTGTTATGTTTTGGGAGTGGAACTACATAGGGTATGTTTTGAAACATTTCTATGGAAAATTGAAAACTTGTTAAAGTACATGGAACCAAATTTAGTGAGGAATTATGGTTGAACTCTTGAGGAAAAAAGTATAATAAATGGTATTGAAATTTGTATGTATCTTCACTATACTATCATACCTTAGCTTCCGAAATTTATGCAGCATTTAAACAGTGGAATGAAAGATGGACAACTAAGGAATCTCACACATCATATAAGACTTTGGAAAGTGCATCACAACCTATCACTTGTTTTGGAATTTATATTAAAGGTAAACACATTGAGGGAGCTATTAGTGTATCTATGAGATGAGGAAGAAGTCCATGTGCGCATATTCAATTTTTTTGTAGTACTAATATGGTGCAAGCTCACTAAAAGTTGGGATTTATTTTGAGCCTAAACAATACAATATTTTCATTAAAACTAAAGTATATAAATTATGGGTTAACCAATGCCGGCTCTAGGAAACATGAGTAAAAATTACAGGTTGTGTGTCACCCAAGCATTGATCTTGTCAGGAATTTCTTTCAAACATTGTTATTTACGAAACTTCATTTACTCATTGGATTTGATTTTTATGTGGTTTTAAAAAATTTATTCAAAATCATTATAATATTTGACTCAATGTGGAAGTATTCATATTATTAATATATGTGATGGAAAATAAATGATGCAAAATTTCACTCGAGGAAGCAAAATACTCAAGGTGCCTATAAAGGTGGAATTGCACTCGAGGAAATAATACTCAAGACGTTGAGGACATCTATGCTGGAATAATTAGGCTAAAACTAAGGTCTTTAGAGATCTTATGTGTCACAACAAGGAAACATATTGAGGGAATGTATCACATTTTGTTGTTGTTTTTTGTTTCAACGTAGTTATAATATGATTACTAACTCCTTGACGTAGCCTATTAGTCATGAGGTATTTGGTAAGCATGTTAACGCTATGAGTTTACGAATATTTGAATGATCGTTTTGAACAAGTGGGAGATGTTAAAATTATGAGTCCTGCAACTATATTAAAATTACTAGGAATTACTAATATTCGAAATGCCTCATTATGGAATTATACATGTATATATGCATGGAATTACTTTACATGATTATCATCGAATTATCACTTGTTGGAAGGTACTTAAGTTATATGCTTAAGGAAGCTGGTCGATTAGAGTGGAATATAATATACTATTTATATTGGAAAGACAACCTAGTACAATGATAATCGGAAGGAGCTAGATCGTATAATTAGATGACATCCTTAATGTTGATCTACATAATTAGAGGAATTTACACTCTACTCTCGCATGTTGCTCAGAAACTTTTGCTCCGGCGCATAACGGGTAGAATCCGTTAACAAACAAATATGATCGTGGTTGATAATTTGATGTGGACTCTATAACAAACAAACTTTTGCCCTTGTTTTGGACTCTAATTTGCATGATTTGAATGGAACTAACCCGGACTAACGTTGTTTTCAGCACAATTGCCATGGTGTTGTTTTTGTGCAGAAATAAAAGTTCTCGGAATGTCCTAAAAATTTACGGAGATTTTTTCTGGAATAAAAGAAAAAAACCTGCAAAGATCCACCGGAGGAGGTGGACCAGTGGGCCACAAGCCCACAGGCCGCGGCCACCCCCCTAGCCACGTCGTGAGGGCTTGTGGGGCCCACGTGGCTCCACCGCCCCCAATCTCAGCTCTATATCTTCCGTTTCGCCTGGAAAAAAAATCAGAGAGAAGGTTTCATCGTGTTTTGCGATACGGAGGCGCCGCCACATCCTGTTCTTCATCTGGAGGGCAGATCTGGAGTCTGTTTCGGGCTCCGGAGAGGGGAAATCGTCGCCATCGTCACCATCAACCTTTCTCCATCGACAATTCCATGATGCTCTTCATTGTTCGTGAGTAATCTCATTGTAGGCTTGGTGGACGGTGATGAGTTGGATGAGATCTATCATGTAATCGAGTTACTTCTTGACGGGGATTGATCCCTAGTATCCACTATGTTCTAGATTGATGTTGGTACTACTTGGCTATGATTAATGCTTGTCACTAGGGCCCGAGTGCCATGATTTCAGATCTGAACCTATTATGTTGTCGCCAATATATGTGTGTTTTAGATCCTATCTTGCAAGTTGGAGTCACCTACTATGTGTTATGACCCGGCAACCCCGGAGTGACAATAGCCGGAACCACTCCCGGAGATGACCATAGTATGAGGAGTTCATGTATTCATCGCGTGTTAATGTGTTGGTTCGGTTCTTTGTTAAAAGGAGAACTTTAATATCCCGTAGTTTCCATTAGGACCCCATTGCCACGGGAGGGATGGACAATAGATGTCATGCAAGTTCTTTTCCCTAAGCACGTATGACTACATACGGAATACATGCCTACATTAGATTGATGAACGGGAGCTAGTTACATATATCTCCGTGTTATAGCTGTTACATGATGAATCACATCCGTCACACTCATCCATCACCGATCCACTGCCTACGAGTAGTTTACTACTGGTTCTCGCTACGTTACTTTGCCTAGGCTTGTCCCTTGCTACCAAAGGGATTGGGCCACTTTGCTGTTGTTGTCACTACTTCTGTTATTTGTTACTTTGCTGCTGCTGCTACTATTGTTCCTTACTACTCCGTTGTTACTTGCTGCAAGACTTTGTTGGCGCCATTGCCGGTCTAGGTAAGCGGCACTTACATCCTGTCAGCAAGGCTTTTCCTGGCACCGTTGCTATCATACTACCTTGCTACTGATACTTTGCTTGGAGACACTAATCTTTCAGGTGTGGTTGAATTGACAACTCAGTTGCTAATACTTGAGAATATTCTTTCGCTTCCCCTTGAGTCAAATCAATAAATTTGGGTTGAATACTCTACCCTCAAAAATTGTTGCGATCCCATACGCTTGTGGGACATCAGTGAACTCTTTGGAAAGACAGTATAGAAATATTCCTACACCCTAGCCTCAAATATATGAGTTGTGAACGACACTACGGATAAAAACAGAGGAATAAGGAATAGATCACAAATTATATCTAACAGGGAGAGACGTTGGTGAATGTATGTCATATGGGGTAGGCGATGGTAGAAACGGACACAATCGAACAATAGGACGCGTTTGTGTTTGCTTCGCACGCAAATCCGAACCAAATTTGATTTGGAAAATCTAAAGGACACAAAACGAACGAAGTAACGACATATAGTGGGTGTTGGGTCTTAGTTTTTCTTTGTTTACGTCCAAACAAAAACAAATGGCCGATTTGGGATCACCCATTGATGTTGGGCTAAAAGCATCTACAACTGGACCTCTCAAACGCCCGGACAGGCCGTTCGGTCAGTGCCCGGTCACAAAAAACCAATTCAGATGGGCCTCTCAAACCAGCCTCCAAATATGGAGCATATATGGAGGAGCCCGGGCGCGCCCGGGCACACCCGCCATGTTGGCTTAACGGTTTGGCCCCACGTGGACTCGTCGAGAAACCCGACGATCTGACGGGTGCCTCGACCATCGGCACGGTATGAACGCCGCGTGGCGCCGCTACGGCTCCCCGCCCGAGGTCGGGCCCGGCTATTTAAGCCGGTCGGCGCCCCCAGCCCTAGCTCATCCGCCTTCTCATTCTCTCCGTCGCCACCCGAGCATGTCCGGCTCCTCTCGCATTTCCCTCTCCGTCAGGATGGTCCGACTGCTCATCACCACATACGCACAGCGCATTCGGGAACAACGCCTTCAAATCGAGGCGGTGATACAGGCTCGCAGCACCACCCGCATCGTTGCGGGTCTCCCTCCGGACTTGTCAGAGACAAAGGAGGAGGAGGAGGAGGACGATGAGGAGGAGAAGGAGGAGGAGCCGGAGGCCATGGAGGAGGAGGCTCCCGGCTTGAGAATGGTGAAGGCGGAGGCGGAGTTTGTCGTCGCCCAATCGGAGGAGATGGCGGAGCAACAGACCATCCTGGATTCCATCCGGGATGAGTCCGAGGTGGAGGCCAATCGTCGGCTCATCCGACAGAGGCACGCAAAGGCCGACGCCCTCTTCGATTAGCTGGACACGAAGAATGAGACCGAGGAGGCCGCAACGGAGCAGTCGGAGGTGCCGGAGGGGCAGAGCTGCGAAAAACGGCCATTTATCCGTCGGAGGGTACGAAGATCGTCGACATCCCCAAGAAGGAGTAGATAGGTTCTATATAGTACGTATGTTTCATATCTTGCATGTTTTTATATGGATTTGAGATCCTAATGTGAGATGTTCGAATGTAAAATAAAGGGTCGCGATAACGCCCACACGTGTGGGTGTTAAGAGGCTTTGCCACACGTCTCATGTGATGTGCAAGAGAAACAACCCGCATGTATACGTGTGGGCAAAACAACTAACGTCCACATGTCCGGCCTCCTGCCTCACGTCACCGCATGCATGTGGAAATCTTATTGGATTTCCAGTTTTTAAAATGTTTATATTGTAAATAAAAAATACGATTGAAGATCCGTTTTCACCATTAAATCCATCGTGATGAGATCTTTGAAACTATATCTCATATCAATATGTTTTGTTGACTTTTTTGCGTTAAAAGTTGCCATGTGTATTGCAAATGAATTGTCATGGTGTTTACACTCAAGTTGCCATGATATGTTTCAGCTATTTTTTCTTCTACCTTTTATACTAAATTTTGAAATATTATAAAATGGGGAATTAAGAAACTAGACTTGCCATGAACCATAAACTAAAATTGCCATGGTGAAAAAATTCTCATGGTCAATTAATAAAAATTACCGTAAAAAGTAGTTGAAAAATATAGCGGTAGCTTTAAATCTACAAGAAAAAATAGGTAAAACATGTCATGAAAAGTTTAGTATAAACATTATGGCAACTACAATGTAAAGATCATGGCAACTTTTGGTAAAAAAATGTCATCGATCATGGTCATCCTAGAATTGCCATGATCTATAAACTAAATTTGCCATGATGGATTACTAAAAATTGCCATGATCCATGCATTAAATTTGCCGTGGTTAATTACTAAAAATTACCATTGTCAATTAATAAAATATGCCGTAGAAAGTAGTTGAAAATATAACGATATTTTTAAATCTGGAAGAAAAAATAGATAAACATGTCATGGCAACTATAGTGTAACGAGTACGACAACTAGAGTGTAACATCATGCCAACTTTTACCTAATTTTTTATTAAAACATATCAACATGGGATCTACTTTTGAAGATCTCGTCGAGACGGATTTAATGGTGAAAAATAAATTTTAATTGGATTTTTAATTAGGAGATAAAACATTTTTAAGCCGAAACCACAAAAGATTCCTGCTCAGAGAGGAACGGGCATGCGGGCGAAGTGGTTAAATGTGACAACCCGAGACCGAAGCTCGAGAAGATTCCCCTTTTATTCCGTTGTCGCCGTGTGATTAGATTGTTTGTCGCATTCATCATCGCATCATTAGCATCATCACCATTGCTTAGGAACTCCGTTGACACCAGTTTTCAAAACTTGCATCCGTTATTAGTTGCCGGTTCTCTCCGTTATCGTCGTTGAGCGTTTCGTGACCAACCACACACGCACGCGCCCGCGACATCGTTAAATCTTGTTTTAAAAGTGTGTATAGAACTTTCTCATATTGGGTTGAAAGTCGGCATGCGTTCTTATTTTAATGTTGGTAGGCCGCGTGCCAATTTTCGTCGCAATCGGAGCTCGGTTGGTACCTGTACCATTTATTATATAACGACACTATAGTTAGTTTAATTGTCGAACATTCGGTGTTCTAAAAACTCTGTCACGGGCTGCACCATTTCCCTCTCATCTCTACATAGCCCAATTACACAACCCATTAAACCCATCTAGCCACATCCTCTGTTCGTGGTCGTCGGATCGCGATTGGACGGACGAGGTCCAACCCACCATAGACCAAACCCTATATAAGAACCACCCCATGGAGAGAGCTCTCTCACTCCACTAGGGTTTCCCCTAGCCAAATTTGCAACCACCCCCTAGAAAACCCCACTTGCAAGTCCACACCCTCCAAATCCCGCAATCCTAGTCTCTCCAGCCATTTTCACCCACCAGATTCTCATCCGAAGGCTCAGATTAGCCCAAGTCCCCACCTACCGGACATGTCCGCGCCCAACTCGGACATGTCCGTGTGTCCATAGAGAAATCACAGCCATGAAGGAGCCCAATCAGGCCGCAGCCACAGCCACGTGCCGCAACTCCGGTTGGTCACTCGTAGGAGCCGCCACCGGCCAGCCGCCGCCTCATCAGAGTGCCACCGGAGGGGCTCGCCAGAGCAGCAGCAGCTCTGCCCGGGAGCTGCTCCGCCGCAGCCGGCCATGGCCGCTCGCCCCGCTGTCAGCAGGACGCCGCCGGCCGCCGACCGTCCATGATCTGCATCGCCAGCCCGCGCTCTCGCCAGATCCGGGCCGGAGTAGTCGTCCCCCGCCGCAGTTGCAGCCTGCCGCGGAGCTCCCCTACCCAGCCGCCCTAGCATTGACCGGCGCCCAAGACTCCTGCTCGTGCAAAGGCATGAGGGAGACGGATCCCTGTCCGCCTCGCCCCGATGCACCACGTGGGCCGGCCCAGCTCCCTCCATCGTCCCTTCGGCCTTGTCGGCCCCGCCCCCGGCCTACCTTAGCATCTCCCCGACCGGCCCATGTGGCCCTCTCGTGAGCATCCCTTGCCCGTGTGTGGCATAGTTTCCGTGTAATCATGCCCTGTTGACCCAGCTCCTCGGATCTGGCCCGTAGTTTTTTTAGACCTACGATTTTATTTAATTTCACAAAACATGCATGTTTTCAAACGCCCGTAGTTTTTAAACCGTGCGTCGGACCGCAACAAGTTATACATGTAAAACGTTTAGATTTTCGCGTGCAAATTTAAAACTGATTAAAGTGCTCTTTGCATCGGTTTGTGTGTCGACGTGATAGAAACGGTTTAGTTCGTAGTTAATTAACTGTAGCTCCGTTGGAGATGAGCCATATATGTAAATGGACTAGAAAGATGAGTAGAATCACGTGAACCACTCTGTTTTGCCGTTTAACAAACATAAAAATGTGGTTAGAACAAATCTGGACAGATTACGAAGTTAACGTGTGGGATCAGTTCGGAGATGCTATATGTCGTTTCCGGCCTCATTCAAAATGACTAGATAGGTAGATTATTTGTGCTTCACCCCTTGCCATGTTAACAATATTTTAATATTGTTGTGTTAATAAACACGAGTGAACTAAATAATTAAATGAGGAATTTTGTCAATATGTAACTCGTTGCATATTGAGCTTCACTTAATCTGTAGTGTTTGCGTGATGTGAATTGACATGCCATGCCTTTCATAATTTAACCGTTCATGCATCATATTAGGGTGTGCATCATGTTGTGCATGTGTCGTGGTGAATATCATGTGTTGATTATTGTTTTTTGTTTGCTTCGTCTCGATAGAGTTCCACAAGCGTGTCGGAATGTGAGGATCCGTTCAACTACGTCGGTTCGTCTGCTTCACGGAGTCGTTCTTCTTCCAAGAGGGATCACAGGCAAGATGATCATTTCCTAAGATACCATTACTATCATTGCCATGCAAGTTGTCTCGGTTTTTTTTGCTATGTCTCGTTGCCTACCACCTGTTAAATATTAGCCTCTCGACATTGCCATGAAAACTTCAACCTTCTACAACCTAGCAAACCACTGATTGGCTATGTTACCGCTTGCTTAACCAATGGATAGCGTTGCTAGTTGCAGGTGCAGTTGATTCCATGTGATAACATGGGTTCCTTGTGCCTGTTTGGAATAACCTACTAACTCAGTGCACCCAGTGCCTGTTTTTGTCTGCTGATGTCTTTTTTGCAGGGACTTTTACCCCAATTTACATAGTCCCAAAAATCCTAAGAAAAATATATAAAAATAAGCATGACGGAAACTTCATGAAGCAATCATATGGGCTAGATGGGAGCCAGGGCCTGCCCAGGCGGTCTCCCTACGCGACCTACCCCGTGGCCGCACCCACAGGTCGCCTAGGTTGGGCCCGCCTCCTCTGGTGCCCTACCTTGGCTCCTATTTTTTTCCCCGTGGAGGAAACGCTGATTCCGGAACCCTTTTCGCCAGAAGCAATTCCGTTCTCCGTCGTCATTGCCAACAAGTTTGGGGGGGCCAGAATTCCTGTGCCGGCACCCTGTCGGGACGGGGAAGTGCCCCCCAGATTCATCTCCATCTATGATGCTTCCTCCCTCCATGAAGCGGGTGTAGTTCCGCCTTAGGGTCGAGGTCTTCTACAGTAGCTATGTGGTTAATTCTCTCTCCCATGATGTGATCTCGATTGTGGTCATAGGCTATGTTAATCTAGGGTGATCCCATGATGTTTCCCCTTCTTCTATGTATTGGATTGATGTACTCACTTGATCTTATCTAGTATAATCCCCAAGACCATGGTGACAGCGGTCTATTGGACATGGATTAGAAGAATATTTTCATGAGTGATTTCCTCTTCTGTGAATTGATTGAAGATTGAGAGTCTCTTGGTGCTCGTCTTCGACTATCCTTGAGATAGGTTGTGGTGATTGTGGTACTCTCTTTGGATGGCCGTGGTGACATTGGGAAATCCATAGATGAGAACTACAAACTCTGAGGTGTGCTTTTGTAGCCCTACATAATTCTCGTCCTCTCTTGATCACAAAGGAATGACCTCCGAGTACGTCACCATTGCATGTTTTAGTGAAAATATCATGTGATTAGACTATGTTAATGTTGTTGGGAGTTGCCACTAGTGAACGTATGAAGCCTAGGCCTTGTTTCTCACCATTGTTGCACCGTTTATGCTCACTTTTGTCACTTGCTACCTTGCTGCCATTTTTATTTTAGATTTACAATGCCTTGTTTTACTATCCATATCATTTTCCTTTTAACATCTCTTCGCTGAACTAGTGCACCTATACAACTGACAATTGTATTAGGTGTGTTGGGGACACAAGAGACTTCTTGTATCTTAATTGCAGGGTTGCTTGAGAGAGACCATCTTCAACCTCTACTTCTGTGAGTTCGATAAATATTAGGTCATTCACTTGAGGGAAATTGTTGCTGTCCTACAAACCTCTGTGCTTGGAGGCCCAACATAGTCTACAAGAATAGAAGCGTGCGTAGACATCAAGCTATTTCTCGCGTAGTTGCTAGGGAGGTGAGTGCTTGAAGGTATATCTTTAGATCTTGCAATTAAATATTTTCATTTCTTGTTTTTATTTTTACTAGTTAGGCTTATGGACAACTCTGCTCTTGGTTTGTTGCTTGTGGGGAACTGCTCCACCGCTATTGTTGTGGAGAAGCCTCTCCCACCTACAGAAATTGTGCCCTTTAAAATACCAACTCGTATTATTGATTGTGTCTTGGCTAATCGATATGCAGGAGATAGACATCCAGGCAAACACTTGCTATATCTTTCACAACTATGCTCCTTATTTAAGCTTGCAGGTATATCGATGGATTTTTTTATGAGAAAGCTATTCTCTCTATCATTAAAAGATAAGGCTTTGGGTTGGTATAGGCTTCTTGATAACTCTCATTTGCTAAATGTGCAAGATCTTATACCTCTCTTTTATGGAAAGTTTTATCCTCTTCATGAAATACATCGAGACAAGAACTATATTTATAACTTTTGGTCTCGTGACGGAGAAAGCATCGCTCAAGCTTGGGGTAGACTGAAAACTTTAATGCTAAAATGTCCTAACCATGGGATCCCCAAATATATGATTGTTACTAATTTCTATGCGCGGCTCTCTCGACAGGATAACGACTTGTTCGATGCTTCCTCTATGGGTTCTTTCACAAACAAAAGGATTGATGCTAAATGGGAACTCCTTGAAAGAATTCAACGCAACACTGAAGATTAGGAGATCGACAAAGGTAAAGAGCCAGGTATAAATCATGAGTATGATTGCATTAAGGCCTTTGTTGAAACTACAAGTTTTAATAAGTTTAGTGCTAAGTTTGGGCTTGATTCTCAACTCCTTGTTGATTTCCTGAAATCTTTTATTTCACATCTTAATATGCCTAAGGAGAATTGGATCAAGCATCATGAAACTTTTAAAGAGATTTGCAAAGAAAATGAAATTGTTAATGATAATTGCAACATGCATGATCCAATTCCTGAAAATGAAGTTTTATATAAGCATGTTAATTTTTGTGGAGTGGACAGACCTTGTGAAAGACCTATGATTGAAGAAGAGAAGTATTGTAAGCAACATAAGCATGAAAGAACAATCACTTGGGTTAGATATTTAAATGAAATTGCTAGAGAATTGTGTGACCTTTATCCTTTTACTTGTGAACTTTGTCGTATAGAGGGTCACTTTAATTTTCAATGCATGTACTTTCAAAACAGAACTCTTAACCAGTTGTGTGATGACATGATCACTTATGATCTTTATGATGAACTTATGTTATTTTTGATGTGTGAAGAGCTATCAGAAAAAATGTCTTGGCTAGATGATAATGTCTTAGGAATAAACAACACTTTGCAAAAATGACATCTCTATTGTGTTGTTAATTGCCATGAAAATGATTACATAAGTAAGATTAGAAAGGAGGGAACGTTACCAAAGCATAAAAATGTCTCTTATGTTTCCACTAATAAAAAGGAGAGTTTCTCCCAAGTTTCCCCTATTGTTTCTAATGATAAACCAGAAAATGTGGAGAAGCTTCCTCTTCGACCACTCCCTCCTAAGGTGAAGAAGAAGAAAAAGAAGAGGAGGAAGAGGAACAAGAAGGAGGAAGAATGGGTATCCACCTGGCCTGAGCATATTCCTCCCATCAACTTTTATCCTAACGGACATAAATTTATGGAGGATGGTGAGCTTGATTACATTCATTATTATGATAAGTCCATAGGTACTATTTAAGATGATTTTGATTATGATATGCATGTTACTTATTGTGATTGGGAAGATGATGATAATGCTACTTATGATCTTGAAAATATTTTTGGTACCAACTTTGAAAATGATGATATGGAAAGCTCTAAGCTTGGGGATGATAGGATTGCAAGTACTTTACCCATTAGTGATGTGATAATTGATAATTCTTTTGCTAGTAAGAATAAATACAAGATGTTAACAAATATAGTTGCTAGCAATAATAATGCTCTTCTCTACCATGATGATGTTATAACTCCTATCTATAGTGATTGTAAAGATACCTATGACATAAGGAGGAATTATCCATATGAAACTTGTCATAATCATGGAGGGAATTACTACCTTGCTTAACACTATCTCCCAAATACACAATTAATCCATAGTGTTCACGTTGTTTATGATAGTCCTACTCCCACTATTACCAATGAGAAAGATTATGCTTATGTGGAGAGTAAGAGTACCTTTTTGCATGTGGATCATGGTAACAATGCTTTATGTCATACTTATATTGTTGAGTTTATTCATGATTCCACTGAAAATTATTATGATAAGGGAACATATGCTTATAGATATTTCAATAATATTAAGTTCCCTCTCTTTATGTTGAAGGTTTTGAAGCTGCACTTGTTTTGCCTTCCTATGCTTATTGCTTTGTGCTTCAATGAATTATTCTATTGCAATATTCCTATGCATAGGAAGCATGTTAGAATTAAATATGTTTGGTATTTTCTTCTTGATGCTCTCTTTTGTTCTACAACTCTTATTCCTACGAGAGCATCACTAAAATCTTAAGCCTATATTTATGGCTATAAAGAAAGAGCTCTAGGGACACAACCCTTGTTATCTTTACTTTCAATTTTTAGTGGTCTTGATGTGTGTTACTACTGTAGCAACATCATTGTAGCTTTATTTTTAAGCTTTGTGCCAAGTTTTAGCCTCCGATTGCAAGATAGTTCAAAAGTTGTGACAATGTTGTCGAGAAACAGATTCTTTATGCTTGACGGAAAAATTCACCAAAACTCATCAGATCATCTTTTTTATCTGAAGTTTTTTGTAAGTATTATCTATACAATTGGATTTCTAGCTTATGTTCTGAGTTTTTTTATTTGAGTTGCAGAAGTGCCCAGAAAAAATTATTTACTACCTGCTGGTCTGTTTTTCACAGATTCTGCCACGTTTTGCGTTTTTATCATTTTGCAAATCTTAAGCTTGCTTTTTCTTTGCAAATTTTTTTTGGAAATCTTTAGTAACAGTAGATATTCATGAAAATATTTTCAGTGGATAAAAAATATTTTATAATGGGTACTAACCACTCTAATCAGCTTATGATGAGTTTCGTATGAAGGGAGTTTTCAAGTATGCGATGGAAGATGATGAAAGAAGATCCAGGAGTGTCAAACGCTCAAGATTGGGGATGCCCCCATGCTCCCCCAAGAAATATTAAAGGAGGCTCAAGCTTCTAAGCATGGGGATGCCCCCGTGCACCCCCTTCTCCATCAACAATCATTAGTTCGTCCATCTCCATGCTATATTTTTATCACTTCATAAGTTATGTGCTATGCTTGGAGCGTCCCACTCTTTACTTTTTAGTTTGTTTTAGTTTTTCTTGTTGTTAATAAAAAGTAGGAACCTATCCTTCTTTGTTTGGGAGATAAACACGCTCCACTCCACCCTAGAACGCAACATAGGTTTTCATGCTTATCTTTTTGTGTGTTCTTTATCTTTTCATAGCTGCTGTCATGCTTAGCTCTTAGTTTTCATGCTTTATCTTTTTAAGAGCTTTTATTTAGGTTGCTTTTGGAACTCTCTTGAGTTATCATGCTTATCTTGTTTAGAGAGTTGGCTTGTTGCACTGAGTTGTGTGTCTTGCATGAGTAGGTAACTGAGGTTGCTATTTAAGTATAGTAGTAACTTGCAATAGTTTTGAGTTATTGATTTGAGTAATGTTTGGACTATTGGTGCCAAGAGCTTGAGACTATTAGTGTTAGGTGTCGTATTTTGGAAATCCGTGTGTTTTTCAAGAACTAAAAAATTAGTTGAGAACTCTATCTACTAGATTGATCGCTAACCTCTGGAGGGGTTGGAATATATAGAGTACCCTCACGTTACCATGGGCCGAGGAGGCGCAAGGATAACCAAACCCCCAAACACTCCTCCTTGGGGTACTTGTCTCTTTGTGAATCTCCTCACTAGATAGAGAGTTACTGATAATAAGTGCATGAGTTCTTCGGACTAATGTGAATATTCGATTGTTGGCACTTCCACCATCCATATTTTGCTAGCCTCTTTGTTACCGTGCATTGCCCTTTCTCATCTTGAGAGTTGGTGCATACTTCAGCGGTGCATCCAAACCCTTGGCATGATATGCTTTGTCATGATAAGCCTCATTATATCCTTCCTCAAAACAGCCACCATAACTACCTATTAAGGCATTTCCATAGCCTTTCCGAGATACATTGACATGCAACATCCACCATCTCATGACTTGATCTTCATGTCATACATGCTTTTGCTTGATCCAGGAGCCGCATGCTAGTTGGGCCTTGCCCTTATTATTGCTACATGGCGCGCTAGTTTCATTGCATATCCTGCTACACTCGCAGAGGCATACATTTGCATCCATCATGATAGTTTTCATTTGTCTTTATGTTGAATACTTCTTATAAAGTGTGAAGATCTTCTTTTTATTCTTGTAAAACATAGAGTGTTGCCCTTAAGTGATGAAAAGATCCCAAAGAGGACAAATGAGAGATAAATAGAAAGAGCCAAAGAGGCCACACACACAAAAAGAGAAAAAAAAGAAGAAAAAAAGGGGGGCGACACTACTATTCCTTTTGAAAGATCTACACTCGTACTCCATCATTATATTTGTACTCCATAGAGATTATCATTCATGCATAACTATGTGGGGACCTTTACACTATAGAACTTGGCTTGTATATTCCAATGACGAGCCTCCTCAAATGAGCTCTAGGTCTTCATGAGCAAGCAAGTTGGATGCACCCCCACTAGTTCCATTGGAGAGCTTACCTTAGCTCATATGTGCATCCGTTGCATGGCAATCCCTACTCCTCACATCATATCTATCATTTGGCTTTCTCTCGCCTATGGTTGTCCTCATTGATGTGAGCCTTTCACACCCTTTTTGTTTTCCTTCCCCATCATTATTCTATTTTCCATCCTAAGTGCCAACATATCTTGCTTGCGCTCATCTATTGCATGAGTAATCAAAGTCAAAAGGGAGAGGGTCATTTTGACTTGTGCCTGACTAGTGGTCTGGGGATGAGTCAAAATAAGATTCCAAAGGAGACCAAGTGTGAAGTTTAGTAGATTGAGTTCTCAATTAAATTATTTTTGCTCTAAACCCATCTCCCACTTCTTGCGCGCAAACACCATTTGGAGACATTCGAGTTACGGACAGCGAGAGCTCTTGCACCTTTATGTTCTTACTTTGCTATTTTCAATACTAAATATAGTCTCTTGCTTGCTATTTCTTGACTTGAATTGCATATCTTGCTTTACTTTGAAGTTCTTATATGTGTGTTAGCATGTCACTACAAAAATTATGCTTGTTATCATTTACCTACTCGAGGACGAGTAGGAATTAAGCTTGGAGATGTTGATACGTCCCAAATGTATCTATAATTTCTTCTTACTCCATGGAAGTTTTGGTGATATTGCTATGTGTTTTATACACTTTCATACCTTTTTCAACATATTTGGACTAACCTACTAACTCAGTGCACCCAGTGCAAGTTTCTGTCTGCTCATGTCTTTTTTACACGGACTTTCACTCCAATTTACAGAGTTCCAAAAATCTCGAGAAAATATATAAAAATCAGCGTGACGGAAGCTTCATGAAGCACGAAGATGGGCCAGAGGAGAGCCAGGGCCTGCCCAGGCGGCCTCCCTGCGCAGCCTACCCCTTGGTCGCGCCCACAGGTCGCCTAGGTGGGGCCCACCTCCTCTGGTGCCCTACCTTGGCTCCTATTTTTACCCCCGTGGAGGAAACGCTGATTCCGCAACCCTTTTTGCGAGAAGCAATTCCGATCTCCGCCGCCATTGCCAACAAGTTTCGGGGGACCGGAATTCTTGTGCCCGCACCCTTCCGGGACGGGGAAGTGCCCCCGGATTCATCTCCATCGACGATGCTTCCTCCCTCCATGAAGCGGGAGTAGTTCCTCCTCGGGGCTGAGGTCTTCTACAGTAGCTGTGTGGTTAATTCTCTCTCCCATGATGTGATCTTGATTGTGATCATAGGCTATGTTAATCTAGGGTGATCCCATGATGTTTCCACTTCTTCTATGTATTGGATTGATGTACTGACTTGATATTATCTAGTATAATCCCCGAGACCATGGTGACAGTGGTCTATTGGACATGGATTAGAAGAGTATTTTCATGAGTGATTTCCTATTTTGTGAATTGATTGAAGATTGAGAGTCTCTTGGTGCTTGTCTTTGACTATCCTTGATATACGTTGTGCTGATTGTGGTACTCTCTTTGAATGGCTGCGGTAACACTGGGAAATCCATAGATGAGAACTACGAACTCTGAGTTGTGCTTTTGTAGCCCTACATAATTCTCGTCCTCTCTTGATCACAAAGGAATGACCTCCGAGTACGTCACCATTGCATGTTTTAGTGGAAATATCATGTGATTAGACTATGTTAATGTTTTTCGGAGTTGCCACTAGTGAAAGTATGAAGCCTAGTCCTTGTTTCTCACCATTGTTACACCGTTTATGCTCACTTTTGTCACTTGATACCTTGCTGCCATTTTTATTTCAGGTTTACAATACCTTGTTTTACCATCCATATCACTTGCCTTTTAACATCTCTTCGCCGAACTAGTCCACCTATACAACTGACAATTGTATTAGGTGTGTTGGGTACACAAGAGACTTCTTGTATCTTAATTGCACGGTTGTTTGAGAGAGACCATCTTCAACCTCTACTTCAGTGAGTTCGATAAATCTTAGGTCATCCACTTGAGGGAAATTTCTACTGTCCTACAAACCTTGCGCTTGGAGGCCCAACATAGTCTACAAGAATAGAAGCATGCATAGACATCAGGTTGTTGTGGGGACCCCCTAGATTTTCGTTTTGGGATAAAGCTCATCTCGCAAGGCCCAACATTGGTACTATATTTTCCCAACATAATAATTCTGATAATACTGAAAACATAGGGCGTCATGAATCCGAGGAGTAATTAAATATTATACAGGGGGGCTAGTGCTGCTGGTGCTGGTCCAAACTAGAGCCGTTTGCGGGGCTAACCCGGGGCAACTCAGAAGATTTCTATCAGGCCACCGTACGCTGTGCTTATCCGTAGTGTCTTGACAACGAGATACACGACTCCTATCGGGATCATTGACACGTCGGGCGACCTTGCTGGACTTGTTTTACCTTTCTCGAGCGTCTTGTGCATCGCGATTCGGTGATGCTTTGGGCTATCTCAGAGTTGAGGTTTTCCACTAAGGGATCCGAGGAGATCACGAGATTCATGGTCGAGGGTTTCTATGCAACGTGTGGTAGTTTGTGATGGACTAGTTGGAGCACCCCTGTAGGGTTAAATCTTTCGGAAAGCCGTGCCCGCGGTTATTTTGTAACGTGGAAACTTTGTTTAACATCCGGTTCTAGATAGCTTGACGTTAACTTAATTAAAACTTGCCAACTGAGTGTGTAACCATGACTGTCTCTTTCGTCAGCTCATTCTTCGATTGAGGACACGGTGGGGTTATGTCTGACAGAAGTAGGTGTTCAGGATCGTTCACTTGATCATCAATAGTTCATGTTCGATTATGCATAGATCTCCCCCCTCTTATTCTTGTACTCATAAGGTAGCCACCTCATATAAATGCTTAGTCGCTTGCTGCAGCCTCACCACTTAACCTTACCTCACCCATTAAGCTTTTCTAGTCTTGATACCTTTGGAAATGAGATTGTTGAGTCCCCTGTGGCTCATAGGTTACTAAAACACCAGTTGCAGGTACATGTCAAGAGTTACTTTGACGTGAGCGCACTAATTGTGCTATTTGGAGTTTCTTCTTCTTCTTCTTCATCGATCTAGGATGGGTTCCAGGCTGGCAGCCTGGGATAGCAAGGATGGACGTCGTTCTTTTATCGTTTGTTTTCATCCGTAGACGGACCCTACTCTTCTTCATGATGATTGATTATGATGTTGTATTAATGTGAGTGTGATGTAGCTTGTGGCGAGTGTAAGCCAACTCCTTATACTCCTCTTTTCAGTACATGTACTTGTAACGATATTCATTCTTGCGAAATGATGAGATGCCTTTATATCCCTGTCCAGTCCCTCGTTCCAAAATAAGGATAGGAGCGCATCTTGGGCGTTACAAGTTGGTATCAGAGCAGTACCGACCTAGGAGCCCCCTTGATTGATCGAACTTGGCCGAGTCGATTCTATTGAAAAACTGTTTTGAGTCTAGTTATATCGGAGAGTAGGATTCTTTTTTCTCCTCTTCTATGCTCTGGTGAGGAATCTTGATGTAAGAATTTTAATTCTACCCCTCTTCTAAATCAAAAAAAATTAGGATCACGCAGATATTTTTGGATTCTATATGATGTCGATGTGACGGAGTTCTGACTTGGTGCCTCGTGTCTGGCTTGATTACTTCCGGGGAGTTGAGCTTCAGGGGATTCTTGAGCATATCGTTATCATCCAGATTTCCTAATATCTCAGTATGAAGGTTGTTTGAAATTGCTTCAATACTTGTAGTGGCGAGATAAGCCCGGCATCCCGAGTACTGGTGTAGAGAGTTCGTGGGTACCGCCATACTTAGTATCATTGTGATTACGAGGGTCTGAGATAGATGAGTTTCCGTGATTCTGGTTATGTGTTGACGGATGTGATACATTGGATGGGTTAGATGCTAGGAGTTGAGTGAAATTTTACTACTTGTATCCGTGGACCCGATTGCATGACGTGAAAATTTCAGAAGTTCTTAGGTGGGAATTCAAGTAGTTACTTATAGGACAATCTTCCAGCAGATGCATGATGTGAGGTTGGGGTTCGACATCTAGTGTATTCGTTTGTTTATGGTCATCTTACAGCGGTTCTCGTTGTGTCTTGAAGAGTCCTTGTAGCTTGCTACGACTCGGGGACGCTTAGTATGTCGTGTGCACTGCCTTGTACATGATGGCTACTGTAGGATAGAGCCGTACGATCATATCCATGAAAATATCATACGGAATCTTTGTCATGAATTTGTTCTGGCTTGTTTCGTAAGCCGCATCTGTTGTTTTTTTGGAGTATGGCAATTCGAGTTGCCTCAATGACAAATAGTGATTCATAACTTTCCAAGAGGTGTTCTCATATTTTTATGGGAATCAAATTCTTTTCCTCAATCAAGTTGTCTTTTCAATTCTTTTCAACCGGAGTCGTCACATCAATTCTTTTCAACCGGTGTGCTTCTCTTCAAGTGAATTCTATCCTCTCCAATTTTGCAAGATCAATCTCTCATTTCTTTCCGGAGTTTGTCTCATCTGGCCCAAGTTGTCTTTGTTTTCCCCGCCCTCCCGCCCTTTTCTTCAGTGATTAGATTATGATCCTAGTGCCTTTCTTTTCAGTGTTGCTTCTACCACCTTCTCTTCTGTCTGGTATCCGGTGATTCTTTGTGAAGGTTCTCAGTAGTTGCTAGTTCATCATTCATCGTTCTTGTTTTCTTCTCCGGTGGATCCAATTCAAGCTCTCCGTGTTCGTCATATCTTTTTCATCCTTTAAATTCTTTTCCATGTTGAAAATTCATACCAAGTCTCTCTGTTGTCATCTCTCTCTATTCTATCTGGAGTGCTGAAGATATCTTAGAAGTTTCTTGTTTTCAGTCCTTCAATTATTCTGAGGTTCCCAACCTCATCAAATTTTGATTTATACCGGTGCAATCTCTCTTTTCCAAGCAATTGTTTCAATGGTGGTTTCTTTTGAGTGGGACCATAACCCACAGGTTTCTCCCAGGATCTTATGTGGCTCTTCTAATCTTTTCCCGAAGATCTCTAATTCTTTTCAATTATGACGTAAGTATGAATTTCATCAATCATATTCCTTCTCCAAGATTGCTTCAAAATTAATTCTCATCTTTGGCTCAACCTTTCATTCTTCATTATTCCGGAGTGTCTCAGTTATTCTTCGTGATGGTTCTTGCCTTCATTCTCAACTTGGAAGACCAAGGAGTTTTTCTCTCAAATCTTGTCCATTCTTTCAAATATTCATCATTTCAGCTTTGTGTTATCATATTGATTTTTTTCCAATCATGAGTAATCCCTTTCTCTCTATCCGGTGCATTTCAAATTTGTTTTCATTCTTGATCCTCCGAAGGCCATCATTTCAGAAGATTTCTTCGTTCTCAGCTTTCAACTTTCATTCTCAAACTCTTCTCAATTGTTGTCTCTTCGTTGGTCTCTCAATTATTCCGATGCCTTGTTCAAGTTTCTTCTAGGTGGATCATGATCTATTCTTTCTCAAGTGTTCTTCAATATTCTTATTGGAGAACCTCAAGTATTCTTTCTCTTGCATTTCAAAGTGCAATCTTCCTCCTTTATTCTTTGAGGTGGTGTTATAGCATTCTTGTTAGTGGAGGAGTCTAGAAGCGAGTTTGTTTCAAGAATGAGATATTAAAACCGTTGATTCTATGGTCATGAGATATTTTCAACTCATGGTTTCTTCATTGAAGTTATCTTGGATCGGGTTTCACCTAAAGCTTTTCCCATGGATTGTTGCTATTATGGTGATTATTCTTGATCCAAGCCTTCAATGTTTCTCTTGGTGTAAGAAGTTTTGCCTTTCTTGTTGCATCCAATCAATCCTTGTTTCTGTTAGTGGTTGGTTGTCACCTCATTGTTGAGATGGTTTTCGTAAGTCCACTACAAGCTTGTTCTTTCCGTTGTTGGGTTTCCAATAAATCCATTCAATTCCTCTTGTAATGATGCTTGCCAAATTCAATTGTGGTACAAGTTTTCATTTTCTTCTCCATTCCTTCTTTCCAATGATCTAGTTTATATTCTCTTGTTCCAGAGTTGTTGTGATGTTGCTCTCTTCAATCTGTCATCTTGTTCTTTCAAGATCATGTTCTCTCCTTGCTTATTCAATTTAGTTGGTTTGTTGTGAATCTTGTCAAGATCTTTCCATCTTATCAAATTTTTGCCCTCTTTCCACCGAAGTGGTGCCGAATTTTTTTGTGAATTCTGCCTTGTTCCTCATATCATTCTTTATCTCTTTGCAACCTTCAAGATTCATTGGTTTCACTCGTTTGTCAAAGAAGTGACTAAGTTTTACCCACCGCTCTTTATCTTCCTCTTCCCCTTTCATTCTTAGATCTTGAGGCGAGATCGCTTGTAAGTGTAGGAGAGTTGTGACAGCCCGAGACCGACGCTCGAGAAGATTCCCCTTTTATTCCGTTGTCGCAGTGTGATTAGATTGTTTATCGCATTCATCATCGCATCATTCACATCATCAGCATTGCTTCGGCACTCCGTTGCCATCAGTTTTCAAAACTTGCATCCGTTATTAGTTGTCGGTTCTCTCCGTTATCGTCGTTGAGCGTTTCAAGACCAACCACACACGCACGTGCCCGCGACATCGTTAAAATCTTGTTTTGAAAAGTGTGTATAAAACTTTCTCACATTGGGTTGAAAGCTCACATGCAGTCTAATTTTAATATAGGTAGGCCGCCTGCCAATTTTCGTCACAGTCGGAGCTCATTTGGTACCCGTACCGTTTATTATATAGTGACACTATAGCCGGTTTAATTATCGGACGTTTGGTGTTTTCAAAACTCGGTCACGGGCCGCACCATTTCCCTCTCATCTCTACATATCCCAACTACACAACCCATTAAACCCATCTAGCCACTTCCTCTGTTCGTGGTCGTCGGATCATGATCGGACGAACGACGTTCAACCCACCATAGACCAAACCCTATATAAGAAGGGAAACGTTTCCCTTCGGCGCGCCGGCGGAACCGACGCGCCGGTCGCTCGCTGCCTCGCACGGGCCATGCAGCATTTTTCGCGCGCACGTGCTTCGCTCGTCAGGCCATGCAACATTTTTCCGCTCAGATTTGCTGCAACCATGTTTATTTTTGATGCAAACGTTTGTTATTTTGCTATATTTTGTCCATTCAAAAAGTTGCATCCACGGTTGGTTGCAACTCGAGTTCGTTGGATTTCTGCTACAACCGGCGTTTTGACTTTTGCTACAACCGTGTTAATTTTTGCTACAACCGGCATTATTTTTTGCTGCAACCATTTACTAAAAAAGTTGCATACACGTTCACGTAGATTTGCTACAACCGACGTTTGACTTTTATTACCACGCACCATCAGCTTCGTTTTTTTGCTACGGTCAAGTAAATATTTTTTTGCTACAATTATTTTTTTGTTGCAACCGTTGACGAAAATTGTTGCATCGCGTCGAAATTTGCTGCATCGGGGGAAAAATTGTTGCATGGAGATCTAACGGCGCGGCTCGCCTACAGCTGGTGGATCGGGCGGCCCGCGCGCGGCCGGCCGAATCGTTCGGCCCGCGCGCCGGCGCAGAGCATCGCCCATATAAGAACCACCCCATGGAGAGAGCTCTCTCACTCCACTAGGGTTTCCCCTAGCCAAATTTGCAGCCACCCCCCTAGAAAACCCCACTTGCAAGTCCACACCCTCCAGATCATGCAGCCCTAGTCTCTTCATCCATTTTCAGCCACCAGATTCTGATCCGAAGGCTCAGATTAGCTCAAGTCCCCACCAATCGGACATATCCGTGGCCAACTCGAACGTGTTCGGGTGTCCACACAGAAATCGCAGCCATGGAGTAGCCCAAGCAGACCGTAGTCGCAACCCCGTGCCTCGTCTCCGGCTGGTCGCTAGCACGAGCCGCCACCGGCCAGCCGTCGCCTCACAGGAGTGCCACCGGAGCACTAACAGCTCTGCCCGGGAGCTGCTCCGCCATAGCCGTCCATGGCCGCTCGCCCCGCCGTTGTGAGGACCCCGCCGGTCGCCGGCCAATCGTCCTCGATCTGCGCCGCGAGCCCGCGCTCCGGCAGAATGCGTGCCCGAGCAACCGTCCCGCGCCGCAGTGGCAGCCTACTGCGGAGCTCCCGTGCCCAGCCGCCCTGGTGTTGACCGGCGCCCGAGCCTCCTACTCCTGTAGAGGCACGAGGGAGATGAAGCCCCATCCGCCTCACCCCGGTGCACTAGGTGGGCCGGCCCACCTCCCTCCATCGCCCCTTCGGCCTAGTCGGCCCCGCCCCCGACCTGCCTCAACATCTCCCGGACCGGTCCATGTGGCCCTCTGGTGAGCATACCCTTCCCCTCTATCCCTCGCCCGTGCGCGGCATAGTTGCCGTGCGCTCATACCCTATTGCCCGAGCTGCCCGGATCCGACCCGTAGTTGTTTTTTTTAAACCTGTGATTTTATTGAATTTCAGAAAACATGCGTATTTTCAAACGCCGTAGTTTTTAAACCGTGCGTTGGATCGGAACAAGTTATATATGTAAAACGTGTAGATTTTCGCGTAGAATAATATTTTCCAACACCCATGCCTATTTAAAACTGTTTAAAGTGTTGTTTGCATCAGTTTGCGTATCGACATGATAGAAACGATTTATTTTGTAGTTAATTAATCGTAGCTCCGTTGGAGATGAGTGATACGTCTCCAACGTATCTATAATTTTTTATGGTTCCATGCTATTATCTTGTCAACTTTGGATGTTTTATATGCATGAATATGCTATTTTATATCTTTTTTGGGACTAACCTATTAACTCAGTGCCAAGTGCCAGTTTCTGTTTTTTCCGTGTTTTTGGCCCATTTGCAGACGGAGTCCAAATGGAATGAAACTTTACGGTGATTTTTTTGGACCAAAAGAGACCCCCGAATCTTTGGAAGAAGGCCAGAAGAGCCACGAGGGAGTCACAAGCCCTGATGCCGCCACCACCCCCTAGGTGGTGGCGACCAGGCTTGTGACCTCCTCGTTGACCCAACTAACGCAATTCCACCGCCATAAATTCCTATAAATTCAGAAACCCCCAGAAAGAAACCTAGATCGGGAGTTCCGCCACCGCAGGCCTCTGTAGCCACCAAAAACGAATCTGGAGCCCGTTCCGGCACCCTGTCGAAGGGGGAATCCATCTCCGGTGGCCATCTTCATCATCCTGACGATCTCCATGACGAGGAGAGAGTAGTTCTCCCTCGGGGCTGAGGGTATGTACCAGTAGCTATGTGTTTGATCTCTCTCTCTCTCTCGTGTTCTTGAGATGTCTTGATCTCGATGTACCATGGGCTTTGCTACTATAGTTGGATCTTATGATGTTCTTCCCCCTCTCCCTCTTGTAATGAATTGAGTTTCCCCTTTGGAGTTATCTCATCGGATTGAGTCTTTGAGAACACTTGATGTATGTCTTGCACGTGTCTATCTGCTGTGATCAACTTGCGGGTTTGTGACATTGGGAACCTATGCATATGGGTTGGCACACGTTGGATTCATGTGAGTACTTGATGTATGTTTTGGTGATCAACTTCCGGGTTCGTGACATTGGGAACCTATGCACAGTTGGCACACGTTTTGACTCTCTGGTAGAAACTTTGGGCACTCTTTGAAGTTCTATGTGTTGGTTGAATAGATGATTCTGAGATTGTGTGATGCATATCGTATAATCATACCCGCGGATACTTGAGGTGACAATGGAGTATCTAGGTGGCATTAGGGTCTTGGTTGATATGTATCTTAAGGTGTTATTCTAGTACGAACTCTTGAATAGATCGATCAGAAAGAATAACTTTGTGGTGGTTTTGTACCCGACAATAATCTCTTCGTTTGTTCCCCGCTATTAGTGACTTTGGAGTGACTCTTTGTTACATGTTTAGGGCTAGTTATATGATCCAATTATGTTATCATTGTTGAGAGAACTTCACTAGTGAAAGTATGAACCCTAGGCCTTGTTTCCACGCATTGCAATACCGTTCGTGCTCACTTTTACCATTTGTTACCTTGCTGTTTTCGTAATTTCAGATTACAAAAACCTATATCTACCATCCATATTGCACTTGTATCACACACTCTTCGCCGAACTAGTGCACCTATACAACTTACTATTGTATTAGGTGTGTTGGGGACACAAGAGACTCTTTGTTATTTGGTTGCAGGGTTGCTTGAGAGAGACCATCTTCATCCTACGCCTCCCGCGGATTGATAAACCTTAGGTCACCCACTTGAGGGAAAATTGCTACTGTCCTACAACCCTCTGCACTTGGAGGCCTAACAACGTCTACAAGGAGAAGGTTGTGTAGTAGACATCAAGCTCTTTTCTGGCGCCGTTGCCGGGGAGGTTAGTGCTTGAAGGTATATCTTTAGGTCTTGCAATCGAATCTTTTTGTTTCTTGCTCTTTCGCTAGAAAACTACAAAAACATGGAATTGAGGATGCCTCATATGCTCCATCTTTTCAATGTCTTTCGTGAGCATGATGGGAAGGAAAATTGTGCTCAAGTGCTGAAAGAAGAATTGCATAGAATGCTTGGCATAGAATATGTGAATGATGAGCATGATTGCAATGTTGTTAGCATGAATTCTATGAATACCCATGATGCTAATGATATGCAAAGCCACAAGCTTGGGGATGCTATATTTGATGAAGATGATCTTTTTAGTTCTTCCACTTTGAATGATCAAAATTATTTTGATGAAAGCATGCCCCCTATCTATGATGATTATTGTGAGGATACTTATGCTTTAAAGAAGAGGGATGATAAAACTTGTCATACTCTTGAGAACCCTTTTGCTAAACCTTGCTTTTCTATTGTGGACACAATTTGTAGTGCTCAAGTCTTTTACGATACTCCCACTACTATTCTTGAGAATAGATTTCCTTATGTGGAGAGTAGTAAAATTTCTATGCTTGTAGATCATGAAAAGAAAGCTTTAGGTGCTGGTTATATTGTTGAATTCATTCATGATGCTACTGAAAATTACTATGAGAGAGGATCATATGCTTCTACTTATTGCAATAGTATCAAGCTTCCTCTCCATATGTTGAAATTTTTGAAGCTATGCTTGTTTTGCCTTCCTATGCTAGTTGATTCTTGCTCCAATAAATTGTTTGATCACAAAATCCCTATGCATAGGAAGTGGGTTAGACTTAAATGTGCTAGCCATTTGCTCCATGATGCTCTCATTGTGTTTCAATCCTTACCTTTTATGTGAGCATCATTGAAATCAATGCCTAGCTAAGGGCGTTAAACGATAGCGCTTGTTGGGAGGCAACCCAACGAATCTATCCTTTTTCTTTCTATTTTTTGTTTTCCACACTTTTATAATTCTGTTATGATTGTGTTTTTTGTGTTTCTTTTTGTGTTTCCGCCAAGAAAACCCGTTATGATTAGTCTTGGTGATGATTCTTTGATCATGCTGGAAAAAGACAGAAACTTTCTGCTCACGAAAAGAATTTTCATTTTTTTCTGTAAGAGCTTTTGAGTTGATTCGTTTTTCTGCTGATTGCTACGCAAATTCTTCAGATTGTCGTAATTTGTCAGAATTTTTGAAGTAACAAAAGTATACGAAATATACAGATTGCTACAGATTGGTCTGCTGTTAACAGATTTTGTTTTGTTGTGTTGGTTGCTTATTTTGATGAAACTATGGATAGTATCGGAGGGCACTAGCCATGGAAAAGTGAAAATACAGAAACCCAACACCAACATAAGTAGAATTTATGTTTTCTACAGTACCTAAGGAAGTGGTGGTTTGTTTTCTCATACTAATGTTATCACGAGTTTCTGTTTAAGTTTCGTGTTGTGAAGTTTTCAAGTTTTGGGTGAAGTTCTTATGGACAAAGAGATAAAGAGTGGCAAGAGCTCAAGCTTGGGGATGCCCAAGGCACCCCAAGAGATTCAAGGATGTCGTAAATCCTAAGCTTGGGGATGCCCCGGGAAGGCATCCCCTCTTTCGTCTTCAATCCATCGGTAACGTTACTTGGGGCTATATTTTTATTCACCACATGTTATGTGTTTTTGCTTGGAGCGTCTTGTATCGTAGGAGTCTTTTATTTTTGTTGTGTCACAATCATACTTGCTGCACACCTAGATAGAGAGACATGCATTCACCGTGATTTTGTCGAGCTTCACTTATATCTTTTGGTAGACAATTCAACTCACATGTGCTTCACTTATATCTTTTGAGCTAGATACTTTTGCTCTGTGTGCTTCACTTATATCTTTTAGAGTACAGCGGTGCGTGGCTTGGTAGTTGATCTATGCTTTGAAAGTAGTCTCAAAAGGGATAGTTATCCAAAGGGATACGAAAACATCCACCTTCATGTGCATTGAATAGTTAGAGAAGTTTGATTCATCTCAATTAGTTTTGAGTTGTGGTTTTGGTAATATTGAAGTCATGCTAGTAAGGTGTTGTGGATATAGAAACACTTCTGTTGAAGTTAGTGATTTCCGTAGCATGCACGTATAGTGAATCGCTATGTGATGAAGTGTGAGCATGATTAGTCTTTTGATTGTCATCCTTTGCGTGGCGGTCGGGATCGCGCGATGGTTTATACCTACCAACCCTTCCCCTAGGAGTATGCGTTGAATGCTTTGTTTCGATTGCTAATAAAACTTTTGCAACAAGTATATGAGTTCTTCATGACTAATGTTGAGTCCATGTTTTAGATGCACTTTCAACTTCCACCATCACTATCTTCTTAGTGTCGTGCAACTTTCGCCGGTGCACAAAAACCACCATTAGCCTCCCTCAAAACAGCCACCATACCTACCTACTATGGCTTTTTCAAAGTCATTACGAGATATATTGCCATGCAACTACCACCATGACATGTGCCACCACATCTACATTGCCATTGCATGATCGTAAGATAGCTAGCATGATGTTTCCATTAAAGTCTATGCCATGCTAGATCATTGTCACGGTACACTAGCGAAGGCATTCCATATAGAGTCATCGTTGCTCTAAGTTTTGAGTTGAAAGTGTGATCATCATCATTGATGGAGCATTGTCCCATGTGAGGAAATAAAAGAGGCCAAAGATGCCCACCAAAAAAAAGTGGCCAAAGAGCCCACCAAAAAAATATGAGAGAAAAAGAGAGAAGGGACAATGCTACCACCTTTCCACACTTGTGCATATTAAGCACCATGATCTTCATGATTGAGAGTCTCTCGTTTTTTCACCACCATATAGCTAGTGGGAAATTTTCATTATATAACTTGGCTTGTATATTCCTATGATGGGCTTCCTCAAAATTGCCTTAGGTCTTTGTGAGCAAGCAAGTTGGATGCACACCCACTAGTTTTCTTTAAGAGCTTTCACATACTCCTAGCTCTAGTGCATCATTTGTATGGCAATCCCTACTCATTCACGTTGATATCTATTGATGAGCATCTCCATAGCTCATTGATATGCCTAGTCAATGTGACCATCTTCTCCTTGTTTGCCTTGCAACCTCCACCACACTCCACACCACTTATAGTGCTAAAACCATGGCTCACGCTTATGTATTGCGTGAGAGTCGAAAAAGTTTGAGAAAGTAAAGGTGTGAAAACAATTACTTGGCCAATACCGGGGTTGTGCATGATTTAAATTTGTTGTGCAAGGATGATAGAGCATAGCCAGACTATATGATTTTGTAGGGATAACTTTATTTTGGCCTTGTTATTTTGAAAGTTCATGATTACCTTGCTAGTTTGCTTGAAGTATTATTGTCTCCACATCAATAGCAAACTATTTTTTTGAATCTAACGGATCTGAACATTCATGTCACGTGAGAGAAGTTACAAAGGACATCTATGCTAGGTAGCATGAAAGCATCAAAAATTCATTCTTTATCACTTCCCTACTCGAGGACGAGCAGGAGTTAAGCTTGGGGATGCTTGATACGTCTCCAACGTATCTATAATTTTTTATGGTTCCATGCTATTATCTTGTCAACTTTGGATGTTTTATATGCATGAATATGGTATTTTTTATATTTTTTGGGACTAACCTATTAACTCAGTGCCAAGTGCCAGTTTCTGTTTTTTCCGTGTTTTTGGCCCATTTTCAGACGGAGTCCAAATGGAATGAAACATTACGATGATTTTTTTTAGACCAAAAGAGACCCCCGAAGCTTTGGAAGAAGGCCAGAAGAGCCACGAGGGAGTCACAAGCCCTGACGCCGCCACCACCCCCCTAGGTGGTGGCGACCAGGCTTGTGACCTCCTCGTTGGCCCAACTGACGCAATTCCATCGCCATAAATTCCTATAAATTCAGAAACCCCCAAAAAGAAACCTAGATCGGGAGTTCCGCCGCCGCAAGCCTCTGTAGCCACCAAAAACCAATTTGGAGCCCATTCCGGCACCCTGTCGGAGGGGGAATCCATCTCCGGTGGCCATCTTCATCATCCCGGCGATCTCCATGACGAGGAGGGAGTAGTTCTCCCTCGGGCCTGAGGGTATGTACCAGTAGCTATGTGTTTGATCTCTCTCTCTCTCGTGTTCTTGAGATGTCTTGATCTCGATGTACCATGGGCTTTGCTACTATAGTTGGATCTTATGATGTTCTTCCCCCTCTCCCTCTTGTAATGAATTGAGTTTCCCCTTTGGAGTTATCTTATCGGATTGAGTCTTTGAGAACACTTGATGTATGTCTTGCACGTGTCTATCTGTTGTGATCAACTTGCGGGTTTGTGACATTGGGAACCTATGCATATGGGTTGGCACACGTTGGATTCATGTGAGTACTTGATGTATGTTTTGGTGATCAACCTGCGGGTTCGTGACATTGGGAACCTATGCACAGGGGTTGGCACACGTTTTGACTCTCTGGTAGAAACTTTGGGGCACTCTTTGAAGTTCTATGTGTTGGTTGAATAGATGATTCTGAGATTGTGTGATGCATATCGTATAATCATACCCGCGGATACTTGAGGTGACAATGGAGTATCTAGGTGACATTAGGGTCTTGGTTGATATGTATCTTAAGGTGTTATTCTAGTATGAACTCTTGAATAGATCGATCAGAAAGAATAACTTTGTGGTGGTTTCGTACCCGACAATAATCTCTTCGTTTGTTCCCCGCTATTAGTGACTTTGGAGTGACTCTTTGTTACATGTTTAGGGCTAGTTATATGATCCAATTATGTTATCATTGTTGAGAGAACTTCACTAGTGAAAGTATGAACCCTAGGCCTCGTTTCCATGCATTGCAATACCGTTCGTGCTCACTTTTACCATTTGTTACCTTGCTGTTTTTGTAATTTCAGATTACAAAAACCTATATCTACCATCCATATTGCACTTGTATCACCATCTCTTTGCCGAGCTAGTGAACCTATACAACTTACCATTGTATTAGGTGTGTTGGGGACACAAGAGACTCTTTGTTATTTGGTTGCAGGGTTGTTTGAGAGAGACCATCTTCATCCTACGCCTCCCGCGGATTGATAAACCTTAGGTCACCCACTTGAGGGAAAATTGCTACTGTCCTACAACCCTCTGCACTTGGAGGCCCAACAACGTCTACAAGGAGAAGGTTGCGCAGTAGACATCAATGAGACATATATGTAAATGGACTAGAACGATGAGTAGAATCACGTGAACCACTTTGTTTTGCCGTTTAACAAACATAAAGATATGATTAGGGAAAATCTGGACAGATTACAAAGTTAACGTGTGGGGTTAGTTCGGAGATGCTATATGTCGTTTCCGGCCTCATTTAAAATGACTAGATAGGTAGATTATTTGTGCTTCACCCCTTGCCATGTAAAAACATTTTAATATTGAACTAAATAATTAAATGTGGAGTTTCATCAATATGCAACTCATTGCATATTGAGCTTCACTTAATGTGTAGTGTTTGTGTGATGTGAATTGACATGCCATGCCTTGCATAATTTAACTGTTCATGCATCATATTAGGGTGTGCATCATGTCGTGCATGTGCTGTGGTGAATATCGTGTGTTGGTTCTTGTTTCCGGTTTGTTTCCGGTTTGTTTCATCTCGATAGTGTTCTGCAAGCGTGTCGGAATGTGAGGATCCGTTCGACTACGTCGGTTCGTGTGCTTCACGAAGTCGTTCTTCTTCCAAGCGGGATCACAGGCAAGATGATCATTTCCCTAGATACCATTACTATCATTGCCATGCTAGTTTTCTCGCTTCTTTCGATATGTCTCGTTGCCTACCACCTGTTAAATATTAGCCTCTCGACATTGCCATGAAACCTTCAACCTTCTATAACCTAGCAAACCACTGATTGGCTATGTTACCGCTTGCTTAACCAATGGATAGTGTTGCTAGTTGCAGGTGAAGTTGCTTCCATATGATAACATGGGTTCCTTGTTATATCACCTTATTAATGTTATTTAATTTAATGCACCTATATATTTGGTAAAAGGTGGAAGGCTCGGCCTTCTAGCCTGGTGCTTTGTTTCACCTTTGCCGCCTTAGTTTTGGCTACCGGTGTTATGTTCCATAAATGAGCGCTCCTAACATGCTTGGGGTTGTTATGAGGACCCCCTAGATTTTTGTTTTGGGATAAAGTTCGTCTGGCAAGGCCCAACATTGATACTATATTTGCCCAACATAATTCTGATAATACTGAAAACATAGGGTGTCATGAACCCGAGGAGTAATTCAACATAATATAGGGGGGCAGTGCTGTTGGTGTTGGTCGAAACTAGAGCCGTTTGCGGGTCCAACCCGGGGCAACTTGGAAGATTTCTATCAGGCCACCGTGTGTTGTGCTTATCCATCGTGTCTTGAGAACGAGATATGCGGCTCCTATCGGGATCGTCCACACGCTGGACGGCCTTGTTGGACTTGTTTTACCTTTCTCGAGCATCTTGTGCACCGGGATTCCGATGATGCTTTGGGCTATCTCAGAGTTCAGGTTTTCCACTAAGGGATCTGAGGAGATGACGAGATTCATGGTCGAGGGTTTCTATGCAACGTGTGGCATTTTGTGATGTACTAGTTGAAGCACCCCTGCAGGATTAAATCTTTCGGAAAGTCGTGCCCGCGGTTATGTGGTAACGGGGAAACTTTGTTTAACATTCGGTTCTAGATAGCTTGACGTTAACTTAATTAAAACTTGTCAACTGAGTGCGTAACCGTGACTGTCTCTTTCGTGAACTCATTCTCCGATCGAAGGCACGGTGGGGTTATGTCTAACGTAAGTAATTCACGTTCGATTATGCATAGATCTTCCCCCTCTTATTTTTGTACTCATAAGTTAGCCACCTCATATAAATGCTTAGTCGCTTGCTGCAGCCTCACCACTTAACCTTACCTCACCCATTAATTTTTGCTAGTCTTGATACCTTTGGAAATGAGATTGTTGAGTCCCCTGTGGCTCATAGATTACTACAACACCAGTTGCAGATACATGTCAAGAGTTACTTTGACGTGAGCACACTGATTGTGCTATTTGGAGTTTCTTCTTCTTCATCATCGATTTAGGATGGGTTTCAGGCCGGCAGACTGGGATAGCAAGGATGGACGTCGTTCTTTTATCGTTTTGTTTTTGTTTTCGTTCGTAGACGGACCCTGCTCTTCTTCAGGATGATTGATTATGTTGTTGTATTAGTATGACTCCGATGTAGCTTGTGGCGAATGTAAGCCAATTCCTTATACTCATCTTTTCAGTACATGTACTTGTAACAATATCCATTCTTGCAAAACGAGAAGATGTGTTTCTATCCCTGTCGAGGCGCTCGCGCCAAAATAACGATAGGACTGCATCTTGGACGTTACATTAAATAACCACACACCAGCCCAGTCTTATCATAAAAAATCTGACAAAACTTACCAAAATTCGTGCAATTACAAACGGACGCCGATCCATGCGTGTGGTCTAGCCGCAAACGTCCAAACGTATGGGCGTTATATTTTCTCAAAATTAATTATTTAAAACATGACTGATCAGTGTTCGTGGACGCGCCCGGATGCACCTGCCGGCGTTGGAGGGTCCGGATTTGAGGGATCGGTGTAGACGCTCTAATAGTGCTTTGGGCTTTGCTACAGCCCCGGTCTCCAATGGCTGTGAAGCCGGGGAATATACGTATTCCTTAATTCTGGTGTATATATATGTGATGAGACATCTCCATCCGCATGTTTATCCATTAGAAAACTAATGCACCATCGACCATGTCATAGTCAAAAGCAAATCCTCCAAATCCAACCACAGCAACAAGGGTAGCTTTCATGGTCTCCTCACTGCTCCCCCATCATTACCCCCTCTTGAATTTTTCTAAGTGCGGAGAGGCACAAACGAAATTAGCAATCCGTGATGGGCCACGGTACAAAATTCATCGCGAGTGGCCAGCCTGCTAGCCACCCTTCCTTGTGGTACAACATGTACAGCTTGATGATAGGATGTGGGTAGTACATGCTGCGACATCATCCAACAGATACATTTTGTGAGGAACCTGTTTGCAGGCGCTTTGCTAGCTCCAAGGATCCATCAGGAGCGTGACGTGAAAACGAGTTGTACGTCAGTACTGGACAAACATGTGCCTGTCTCCACATTATTATGGGCCTCTTATTATGGTCTGTGAAACATCTGGCTGCGACAGCGCGCGTATCAAGGTCGGAATATGCAACTTGAGGCGCCGTACATCACAATGCTGTCCTTGACCTTGTTTTCTCGGAAGAGACAGAATGACACCACACCACAACACAACACTGGCACAGGGTTAAGAGTGATCATATTTCTCTCCGCTACAGAGAATGTGGGCGATGGTTTTCTGAAAGTTCTCCCTTTTCATGCACCGAATATGCCACTTTATGGGTCCTTCACCTTTTCTCGCCTTCTTTCTGCATGTGAGATCACCTTCAACTTTTGGCAAAAACTAATGTGCTCGTGCGGAAACCACGTTCGATGCTTTTTTTAGGCAGCATGTTGGATACTAAGCAATTCCAATCACTTTCTTTCCAAAAGCAACTAGTTAGGACATGTACAACCCATAGCCTTAGAATGATGCCTCGTATGTCATGTAAAATCGAATGTTAGAAAAAATAGGTTTGATTAAAGGAAACAATATTTTTTACGAGAGGCGGGTGTTTAAAAAAAATATAGTCCGATGCAAAAAACTAAAAAAAAATAGAATGAAAAATAGAGTTGCATTTGTAATAGTCTTTATTTCTATTCTTTGATAAGGTCCATCAATAGTAACTTGTATTGGAGAAAATAAATCAATATAGATGTCTCAAGTTACTTTTTGTCATAGAGCATCTGTATCCTTATGTCATCATTGTACATGCCCTTAGCGAGCACTCCTTCAAAAGCCTCCCAACAATCACTCTCACGCGTCGTCACTTAACAAGTTCTCATTCGTCGTCACGTGTCGTACTTTGCGTTTTCTTGAATTTTTTTCCGCACGAGTTTTCAGATTTTTAGATCTTTTTGGGGGGTTATTTTTATGTTTCAATTTTTTATCGGTCTTTTTAGCTTTTTGAAGAAAAATAAGTAATTTTATTTTTGCAAGAAAAACGTGTTTTTTGGTTTTTTTGCGAAATGCATGGTATTCTTTCGCGAGAGGCATGTAAGTGCCTATCGAAAACAAAAAACATGTTTTTATTTGCGAGAGGCATGGTTTTGCTTCCTGAGAGGTAAGTTTTTGTGTTCGTGAGAGGCACGGCCGTACCTTTTGAAAATGAAAAAAACGTGTTTTCTGTTTGTTTTTTCACGAGAGGCACGGTCGTGCCTCTCGGAAATGAAAAAAATATTTTTTTTTACGAGAGACACGATTTTGCTTCCGTGAGCGTGCCTCTTGAAACGAAAAAAAATATGTTTTCTATTTTTATTCTATCGCAAGAGGCACGGTTTTTTCGTTCGTATTTTTATCCGTTTCTCTATGTGAAAAAAATCGTCAAAACCTATCAACATGGGGTTTTAGTTTTGAAGATCTCTTTGCAAGGAACCAAACGGTGAAAATGGTACGATATTTGGACGCATAATTTAAGAGATAAAATGTTTTGGAAATACAGATCTATGAAAAAAAGGGAAAACTCTGTGATTGCAACAAGTGGCATATGGAATGCACCACTTGTCCTAAACAAGGAAGGTGAGAGTGATCCTTAAAAGGAGTACACCTCCATTAATAATTTCGCTTCTTTCTGCATGTTTCTTTTTGGAAAGTGTCGCGTGAAGGTGTCGAGGCTCCTCACAGGTTTCACGAGCGAACGACGTGATCTGGGTCGGCCCGTTAATGATTGCAGCGATTCCGGTTTTCCTAACATTTCCAGATAGTTTTTTCCGGTTTTGGAATCTTCTAGGAGGTTCCAAAACCGGTTTCTTTTTTTATTCTTTTCTGTTTCTTTCTCTTTCATTTTTTGTTTTCATTTTTTCCTTTTCCAATTGTTTGTTTTTATGTTTGGGTTATTTTAACAATTATTCATAAATGTCTAAAAATGTTTTCCTTATCAAAATTATTCATATTTTCATTTTTTTCGGGATTTCAAAAAATATTTACGTTTGCAAAAAATGTTCTTGTTTTAAAACATTGTTAGCCATTTTCCCAAAATGTTCATAATTTTTTAAAAATGTTCTTGGTTTTAATTTTTTTTTAATTTTAAAGCATGTTTGTGTTTCTTTCAAATGTTCAAAAATATAAAAAATGATCACGTTTTCAAACATTTTTATTACATAAAAAATGTTCAGGATTTCAAAAATTGATCTTGTTTTTCAAAAAGAAATTGGAATGTTTTGGTTTTAGATTTCACAAGTTTCGAAAAATGTTCAGAATGTGAAAAAAACATTTCAGTTTTCAAACAAGCATTCACAATTTTTTCAAAAGGTTCTTTTTACTTTTTTTCTGGAGTTTCAAAAAATGTTCCAGTATAAAAGTTTGTTGTCAAATTTCTAAAAATTCTCAGAATGTCTCCGTTTATCACAATTTGCAAAAAAAGTTCAAGTTTTCTGAAATTGTTCATGGTCGTGGTATTCGTCACCCTGTGTGAGGACTAGTTATTCTTCACTCATCTCTATTTTCACACCAATGCATCGTAATTTTACGTTTTGTAAATTTTAATCTTATCTCATACATGAAAAGAGACCGTAAGAAAAAAAATCATCGTAAAAAATATTTTACGTGGCATAAAATTACAAACAGAACATCATGGTGTAAATTATACATAAAATGCGATTTTTCTGATCTTTTGACCTATATTTTTGTTTTTTATGTCAAATTTTACGTACCGGGACAATAGAAATGTAACCATTTGCAATTCAGACGTAAATTATTTATGAAATAATCATAAGATTATCTTGGGTGAGAAATAAGTTATTTTGCACCTTGAATGATGAATAGAGTTTTTACACACACACACACACACACACACACACACATATATATATATATATATATATAGTTACTCTATTAAACATCCAGGGTGAGGAACAAGTTATTCCTCATCCTGGTCAGGACGTAATTTTTTCACATGCATGAGGTAATTTTGCGGCTGTCATTTCCTTCACGGAAGAGAGGATTTCCTTTTTTTGAGGCCATAATCTTACCTTTCCTTTTTATCATGTCGTAATCTTACCTCACTTAGTTTTCTTTCTTACCTTTTGACCGTGGAAGATGGGGTGGGGTAAGAAATAACTATTCCTCACCCAGGGTGACGAATAGCGCGACCCTATATATATAGTTCACACATATTTTAATATCAATGCATCGTATTTTTACATTTTACTATAATTTTATCTTATTTCACACATAAAAAGGAAACGTAAGAAAATATTTTATGTTACGTATATTTATGAACGTAAAATTATAGTGTAAAATGTACATAAAAAAAAGTCTTGTAACCCATAATTTTGTTTTATAAGTTCATTTTTACGTTGTGAATCAATATGTATATAACTATTTGCATATCATATGTAATTTATGTATGAAATAATCGTAAAATTACCTCGGATGAAAATAACTTATTCTGAATCTTGGATGATGAATAGTGTTACTATATATATGTGTGTGTATTTGTCATTAATGCATTGTAATTTTACGTTCCTTAAATTTCGTTTTATTTTATATGTAAAAAGATGTTGTAGAAAAATATAATCAATGTAAAAATATTTTATGTCATGTAAAATTATGAACATACAAAAATGTTACAATAAATTCAATTTTTTCTGATCTTGTAATCTATATTATTGTTTTTCTTTTGTCAAATTTTATGTAGTGATTCAATATAAATATAACTATGTGTATTTCAAATGTAATTTATTTGTAAATTGATCATAAAATTATGTCGGATGAAGAATAACTATTCTGGACCCCGCGTGACGATTAGAGTTTCTATATATATATATACACACACACACACACGTACGAGTAGGCGCGTGAACATTTTGTGAAATATTCATTTTTTTGAAGAAAAAACTGATTTTTATTAACATGAACAAAAATGTTCGTGTTTTAGAAATGTGTTCATAAATTTAAAAAAAATGTTTATCTTTCCAAGAATTGTTCACATATTCAAATTATTCAGAAGATTTAGAAAAATGTTCAAGCTTGCAAAGATGGTTAAGTTTTTGTAAAATTTGCTCAGAAATTCAAACAACATTCGGGAACGCTGAAGAAATGTTTGTAAATTTAGGAAATGGTTCTCAAAATAAAAAAGGTTCAATTTTTTTGAAACATTTCATTTTAAAAGACATGTTTTTAAAAAACATTTCAAAAAAATGTAGTGCCTCGGTTCCTAAATATACATAGCAAAATGAGTGAATCTATGCTCTAAAATATGTCTATATATATTGTATGTAGTCTCATAGTAAAATCTTTATAAAGACATATATTTAAGAATAGAAGGAGTAATAGCTAGAGTATTGAAATAATATTTTTTACTCATCTACAACATGCTTGTACGGCTGTACCGGTAGCTTGTTCTTAAGACCAACTCCAGCGCGCGACCCCATCCAGACGTCCGTTTTGCCCGGATTCTGTTTGTTTGGTGCGGTGCGATGGGGTTGTGTCCGGGCCATTTCTGGGATGCGATAGCCGTGCGGCCAACGCGTGGATGCATCCTTGGCCGCATCTTGTCCTGCTCATTTTCAAACACAAGCATTCGAATAGCCACAACCCATAGTTCATGCAAGCGGCCCTAGATCACGCCGCAACACAACAAGTCTACACGTCCTCGCCGACAACACAACTGTCCTCCAAAAAAGAATAGGTTTTTTGCCGGCAACACAGCCGGTGGCCGGCTCATCATGCCAGCCTCCAATAAAAGAACGGCCATGGCCGATCTGACGCCCTAGTTCAGGACATCGACGTCGAACATCTCTTTGTGTCGGGCCTCGAACTAGCTCCTTGTCTTCTCGCTCATCTTGCTCAAGTCCATGCTCATGATCGCGAGTGCCACTTTCTTTGGTTTGGTTGCGGCATTGTCGCCCTCGATGTCGAGCTGCCTCTGCCTGGCCGCGGCATTGGCGGCCTCGATGTTGAACTGCCTCTGCCTGGCCGCCTCCTCGATGTCGAGTTGCCTCTGTTTGGCCGCCTCCTCCATGTCGACCTTCCTTTTCTTGGTCGCCTCCTCCATCTCAAGTTTCTTTGTTTGTAGCACCATGTATTGCTTCATTTGCTCCTCCTTGCCTTGTCGCTTCTTCTTGTCCCTCACTTCCTTTTGAGACATCATGCCATGCAAAGTCTCCTTCAAAGCATACGATGTCGCATCACGCTTGTCGTCCACCTTGGAGTTGGTCTTGCCCCTCGGCCTCTTTAACGCCTCACCATCTCCACCTCCGGTCAAGGCGTCCGCCTTCTTGCCTCTCTTCCTTTGAAGCTCATGATATTGATCTTTGCACTTAGGGCAATTGTTGATGATTTGCCAACAATGCGTGAGAGTGAATGGATTGTCGTTGTGTCGGGCCTTGAATTCTTCCAAAGATTGAAATGCCTACACGATCAACAACAATTGGACATGCAAACACAATTAATCATAGAGGAGGCCGAGGCACAATCGTAGCAAAGGAAAGAGAAGAGGTCATACCATGTCCCCGATGCCAAGACCACTCACGAGACGTGCTTCAACGCTCGCAAGTGTGGCGCAATATTTGTTGCATTCTTGTTGGATGAACAACCATCTCTTTTGAATAGAGTTGATGTTATGATCGCTCGTAAATTGGTGGGGCAGAAACAACTTTGTTTCATGGAATGTTTTGTGAACTCTTGTCCAAAAAACCATTCCCTTTTGTTGCGCACCTACTCTAGGATCTTGACCAATCTCCTTCCAACTTTCGCAAATAAACTTGTCCTCATCTTGTGTGTATGATCCCGTACGAATGTTCTTCTTCCTCATCTAAGCTTCTGCTCTTTGGGTGAGCTCGTCGATGAACAATGGCTTGCCCGCAAGAACAATGGCTTGCCCGCAATATCGACGCCGTCCTCTTCTTCTTCATCACCTTCGCAATACATGTCATCTTCTTCATGCCACGAGTCACCATGGTCGGCCTCAAAGTCTTCATCGGCCATGTACTCGCCGCATCCATCTTGACTCTAGGTCTCCTTCGGATCGAAGGTCCCGCCCTGCCCACCCGTCTGAAAGGCTTCGCCACGGCCCTCGAAGATAACATTCTTCATGAACTGGCCGTATAAGGGTTCCTCGACCGTTGGCGTCAGTGTTAGCATTTCGCCGAACAGGACGCGGGAGCGACGACATGGTGGCTGTAGACGGCAGTCGGGCTTGCTTTCTTTGCATCTTGACGAACGAGCGACCGCTACAGGACCCTGGCGTGACGTTGAGGTCGATGACGGCTGAGGGGCGCGGCATGGACGGCGCGATCACGCTGACTTCCGGCGACACCGACAAACGGGTCTGGGCTTGGCACCTTGGCGGAGGGAAACCGAGCAACAATGGCGTGGTCGACGACGTCGGGGAGGGGAATTACAGAGGCCGGACGACCGATGAGCCTGTGCTCGCCGGTCCGACGGGCGCATCCGCGAAGCTCGTCGGATGGCACAACCCCATCATGAGGAGGGCGTGCGCTTTGCTGACGATGTCCTCCTTCTCTTGAGCATTGGCCTTTTGCCGCGCGGCCTCCACCGCAGCGAGCTCGATGGCATACGCGGCCACGACATCCTTCATCTTCGCCTCCGCCCGCTGGTCCCGCCTCTTGGCCGATTCCGCGTCCAGCTTTGCGATCTCCTCCGGTGTGAGTCCTGACCGCGGCTTCTTCGTACCCTGGGGCGCCTTCTTATTCTTTGCCTTGGTGGCCGGGATGACGACGGGGTCGCTGGAATTCGGCGGGGGATCGTCCATGTCGGGAGGGTGGCAGGCGGAGGGAAGGGCTGGGCGTGGGAGGGTTTCGAGGGGAAATGAAATGGAATGGGGCGTGGGGACGGGAAGACCGTGCTGCTTTGTGCCACCGACGGGCGGGCCAAGGAAGGGCAAGCGCGCGCATCCACCCGTCCGCGTGGCGTCCGCTTCACGTGAAAACCGGACCAAGTTCAGGCCGGGAATGGGTCGAAAGCGGACACAAAATGGACAAATGTAAGTTTGCGCCCGCGCGCTGGGCCGCCTGGTGTGTCTGTTTTATCCCAAACGAACGCGGACGAATAGGATAGGGTCACGCGTTGGAGTTGGCCTAAAGTAGTGCATTAGTTATGTGTTAACAAAGTACGTTCGGCCTGTCTGTTAGCATTGTGCATGACCGCTGAAGGTCACGTGTTCGATACCGGGCAAGCGGCACACTTTTTCTGGAGTTTCTATCCCATGCTAGAGTGCATACTTACAAACTGGCATGTCTAGAGTGGACTCCTAACAATACGTCGCAGAACGCGCGGATCGTGCCTAGTGGACGGGCCAAATCAGTGACCAGGCTTTTTCAGGCCGAATTTGCACGGGTTTCCTTTATTTCCGGAAAGCCCATGCCGGTTTTTTCATAAAAGTATTTCAAAAATAATCAAATAATTAATATTGATTACATTGTTCATAGATACTAAAAAATGCTTTAGAAATGCCCACAATTTTTTCTAGAACTCTAAAAAATAATCATATATTTTCAATAATGTTTTAGAACACTATATATTAAAGAGAATCATCTTCACTACTTCTAGTTATCTCAACATGCATGCTTTCACGTCATCAAAATTATTTTAGCCGATAGATTTACTACTTGATCTGCTAGCACTCGTCTGATCTAGTCATGGTAATCATCCACCGTGCAACATAAATTTGTAAGCGGGTTTTAAATCACATTATATTTAAATATCTGCGCTACACTCAGGCTGTCAAGTCGGTAGTGAATAGATATCTTAATTGTAGCACACAGAGTATATAATTATAAATTGCATATTCATGTAGGTAAAAAACTCAATAAATATTGGTTATTTTAAACTTTTTGATCAAAATTTAGTTATTGAATCAGTTAAGGCCACACCAAGGATTCCTACTACACTTGCCTGGACGCTTCCTGATAGAGACGAGGTTGTGGGTGTAATGTTCATGGATTAATATCCTCATCACTTCCTCCCGTGGGAAGGTGATGTTGTCTGTCGATGGCATTTTTTATAAATCCGATGGCATTGTGGCCTCAGGGATAATCTTGCAGAACAACGATGGAACAACCATATTTGCTGTGTACATGTATTTATTTATTCAACTATAATGATGCATTGTAAGCGGAGATACATGCGATGATGCAACACATGACTCTTGCACTACACCGAGTCATCGTGTAGTCAGATTCGCCTACAACAATATCTATTTTCAAAAATAAGTCTCTTCTTTGGTCACTATATTGTCATCTTGCCATGCAGATCAATACTATGAGAATGGACCATGAGTTTATTCCACAGAAGGTTCGCCGTACCCAGAATAGAGTTGTTGATTGCTTGGCGAGATATAGTCATAGTGAATGTAGCACAATTGTGTGCCTATATAGCCCCCCCCCCCCCCCCCCCCACACACACACGCGCCGCCGCCGCGGTGTACTGAGAAATTCTTGCCTCTCAATTGTAACTCTATCATTTTGGAACTCTTTTTACCCTCGCAAAAAAAGTAAGTGTTCACTTAATTAAATGCCATAAGAGAAAAAATAGAAACAAAACAAACTATGAAGCCAAAAATAAATATAGTTGATGTCAAAATAAAATACCAACATCGATGAAATATTGTAAAACAAATATGCCTATGTAATTTTATTATATGGTTTAACTTATATCTATGTACATGTGTCACACTACAATATCAGATTTCCAAGAGATCATATAGTCTGATACTACTTCTACGATATTTTGTACTTCAAAAACAGTAGCATACATTAATCTTAATTCCATGCATGATATATTTTGTAATGTGACATGCATGATACTACTAGTCTTAATTTCTTTTCACTATGACTAGTGTAAGAAAGATATTTCTTCACAGTGAAAGATTTGAAGGCGTCTCACTCATGCATTAACACGAGAATTTATTAGCATCAAGGTCGGACGACATCACCGCATGATACACGTGGTTTACCCCCATCACCGCATGGCACACCTTGTTAGGCAAATGCATCAACATTATGTTATCTAGACATGTTTTAGCGTTTCAACAAATCCATAAGGCCCTGTTTGGAACCATCCAGATTATATAATCTGGTTTTATAATCTATTATGTTTTCAAACAGGGCAGTTTATATCATAGATTTTAAAAACTAGATGACCAAATTATTAAAAACTCATAATCTACTCTAACCGAGCTAAAATCAGATTATGGAATAATAAAGACATGTTACCCTTGTAAACTTTCAACTATTTACGTCTGCTGCCACCGCCACCGTTTTTCCCATCGCGACGGTTCCTGGTCATCGCGCCCGACTGGGACCTTCTTCCCCATCGCGCACAACCCAACCCCTGTTGCATGACCCGACCATCCAAGGCGTCTTCCCATCGCTCCAACCCTAGTGCGCCGCCACCGCCGCCACTACCCCTGAGACCTGCGGCCGGCAGCGCAGCCTCCACCGGAGATGGCGTCGCAGCGAGAGGAGGAGGTGGACGAACAGTACCAGCGGGATTCAATCCCAGCGAGGAGGAGTGAGCATGTCTGTGTCCATGGCTGTCCCGTCGATTCGAGCTTCGCCGGAGAATGTGGTTGTCTCCCTGCCCATGTATCAAGTGTATTTGGAGGATTGGACCTGAATTTGCAGGCCTCTTTCATGGGTCTCCTGCATTCAACTCCAACTGATGTGTACGGAGAAGAGCTGTCGGAGATCGTGGCTGGAGGTGCCGGAGGCGGTAGCCATGGTGCAGGGGCGGGGCAGAGGACTGACCGTGATGGGCGCGCCGACCATGCTGGACGCTCGGGTGGTGGCCGCGGGGGGCGGAGCAGTGGTAGTCGTGCTGGTCGTGGTGGCCGCCGTAGACGCGTCCCTATACTGGGATCAGAAGAGACAACTGGTGGTCGGGGCGCTGGACGTGGGCGTGGGGTAGGCCGCAGTGGGCAGACCGTTCGACCATGCTCTCTGCCGTATCGAGCGCCCCGTGCTAGCAACGGTTCAATTGAGATTGAAGGTGTTACTACTGCAGAGCATGAGCCAGAGGACTCCGACTTCAATGATCAGTGTTATGATGGCATTGGAGATGATGAATCGGTAATATTTCGTCAACGTTTAATTAATTTCTGCCATTTTGTCAATGTCAAATATGTGCTTAGCTCTTTATCATGTTGCAAGGAGTGTATACTCTGTCATGTGAGCATCATAGAACCTTCATTTAAAAAGTACAATTGTTCTTAGTTTTTATGTTGTGGCAGTTCATGCTATGTATAACATTAACATGCTTGTGTACTAGAACGATGATATTGATAAGGCTGAATGGACCAATAGCGAAAACACTGCTGCATTTTGTTCACTCTGTGTTGAGGAGATCATAGCTGGCAACAGGAGCAACGGATTCATGACTGCTAGAGGTTACAAAAATATTGCTATCAAGTTTGAACAGAACAGAGGGCTACGACACTCTAGGATGCAGTTTAAGAACAAATGGGAAGAACTAAAACGCTTCTACTCATTTTGGTTTTGGCTTAACAAACAAACTGGACTAGGTCGATCCCCTAGTGGGGGAATTGTGGCAAGTGATGAATTTTGGAAGAAACATACTAAGGTACATTCTTGCAAATTTTTATTTTCATGGTTCATATTGGTGTATCATACACATAATAATAATCCTTCTCCTTTACTTTGGGCAGGGACATGCTGCATGGAGGAAGCTTAAATATGGACCACCAGACAACCTTTCTGAGTTTGAGATAATGTTCGAACATAGTGCTATAGATGGATCAACATCTATTGTGCCAGGAGAACACATGGATGATGAAGGTGATATTGGAGAGGAGGGAGGAGATGAAGCCGATGTGAGTCCCTTGAGTGTTAGCAACAACAAAAGAAGCTCCAACAGCACTGCAACAGTCAGTAGTCCAAAGAAGAAAATCAAAAGTCCTATGGTGAGAATAATGAAGGGAATGTATGAAGAGATGAAAGAAACCAATGCAGCAATACAAAAAAGCAATGCAGGAGAAGGTTGTACAAGCGGAGAAGGTATTGCAGGAGAAGAAGGATTCCATTACCAAATGCATGTCCTTGGCTGTTGAGAGTGGGGCATTTGAGGGAAGTGGTGAGCATTTCATGGCTGGTACATTGTTCGTAAAGGAAGAACACCGGCAAGTGTTCCTCACTATAACTATTAGTCCTGGGAGGCTAGCCTTTTTGAAGAGGTGGTGTCGGGCAAAGAATGTCGAATAGCTACATGTGCTGTTTGTTAGTGGATTGTTCCTATCCTTTACTTATTGTCATAGGCCTTCATGTAATGATGTCATATTTCTCTACATGGATTGTTCGTACCTTTTATATAAATGCACAAGATTGATGATTCTATTTTATTTACTGGATTGTTCCTACCTTTAATATAAATGCACAACATTGATGACTCTATTTTGTTTGAATTTAATGTAGATGAATTGGTCAAGTGATGATTTACTTGAATATTCTTCAAGTGATGATGGAGTGGTTAGCTTGTATGGGAGTGATGTGGAGGATGACACAGTTAACTTTGCAAGACAAGCTTTGAAGCGGCATGCAGCTGTAGCCTGTATGATTGGTATGTACTATGAAGTGACTTTCTTGCAAGATAAAAAGAGGTCAGTACATGCATAAGAAGGTGAGTCTGGTTATGATTGGACTATTCGAACTTTGAAAGACCCAATTGAGTGTTACAACATGTTTAAAATGAGTAGAGAACTGTTTTACGAGCTCCATGGTTTGTTGAGGTCAAAATATGGGCTGAAGTCATCAGAAAAGATGTGCACTCTAGAATCTTTGGCAATGTTCTTATGGATGGTTGGTGCCCCACAATCTTTTCGACAAGCTAAAAATAGATTCAGAAGGTCACTTGAGACAATTAGTAGGAGGTTTGATCATGTTTTGGAAAGTGTCTACAGGCTATCTGTTGATATTATTAAAGTAAAAGATCCAACATATTGTACAATTCATTCGAAACTGCAAGAAGCACACTTCTCACCATACTTTGAGAATTGCATTGGAGCAATAGATGGGACACATATACCTGTCCAAGTGCCAGCTGCGAAAGTGCTTCAATATGTCGGGCGTCATGGTTATTCTAGTCAGAATGTGTTGGAATATGTGACTTTGATATGAGGTTTACATTTGTTGTTTCTGGTTGGCCGGGTTCCGTACATGACATGAGAGTATTCAATGATGCTTTATACAAATATGGTAACAAGTTTCCTCATCCTCCACTAGGTAACTAGAGAAATTTCAATCATGTTGATATTATTTTTACTTATCTTTTATACATGCTCATATCGGCTCATAACATTGTAGGTAAATTTTATCTTGTCGACTCGGGGTATCCGAACAGAAAAGGCTACCTTGCACCTTACAAGGGGACGAAGTACCATTTGCCAGAATTTCGTCAAGGTCCAAGACCACAAGGTAGCAAAGAAGTATTCAATTACTACCATTCGTCTCTTCGCAATGTCATTGAGAGGTCTTTTGGAGTTTTGAAGATGAAATGGAGGATTTTATTAGCCATACCGACGTACCCATTAGAGAAGCAAAGTAAAATCATTCTGGCATGTATGGCTCTACATAATTTCATCCGAGAGAGTGCGTTGAGTGACCAAGAGTTTGATAAGTGTAATGAAGATGAAAACTATATGCCCATGCCGCCACAAAATCATCCTCGACAAAGCTATGATAGCACTCAAGATACCGACATGAATGCCTTCTGTGAGACTATATGTAATGCTTTGATCGGCGAAGTAGAGTAGATTTGATATTATATGATAATTTAATAATGTAGTTTCTAATTTCTCATGGACCATGTAACTATTTTCTTTATTCGGATGAGATTTTCCTTCAAAGTTAATGATGTGTGCCCATCGTATTTTTTCGTACAATGATTAGTCTACGGTTCAAATTTGCTGGGAAATAACACGTTTGTACATGACTAGTACAAATGTGTACCGATTCAAACTTGACGCCAAGCAAACTAGATGGCGAGAAATATAAAAAAGATGACCGTTTAAAAAAACAGAGGGCAAACATGTTATTGTACAATTTAAAACCTGGATTACAGTTTATATAATCTGGCCTTCAAACATGCTCATCATTATTTTTATAAACCAGATTATATAATCTATGTTCATAATCCAGATTATTATAATCTATTGTGGTTCCAAATAGGGTGACAGATAATTTGAAACGGAAGTTGTACTAGTTAATTAGTACTACCAGAAAAAGTCCAAAACAAACCTTGGAGTTATAGACGAAAGCTAAATCAAACCCTAAACTTTGAATCCCTCAAATCGGCACACCGAACTCACTGATCCTGGTCTATTTTAAACCTTGACAAAACTTAGCCGGGATTTGCTGAATTGGGCCGGGCACATTAGCGCAGTTGCGCACGCGTGCACCCTCTGCTCTGTTTTTTTTTGTTTTTTCATTTTATTTTTGCTTTTCCACATGTGTATATTTTTTTTCAGTATCCAATGTATTTTTTAACACATATGTATATTTTTTGATAAACTTTCAATATTTTTCAACACATTATGTACATTTTAAAAGTACATCTTACAAAAAAAATACATGGTAATATTTTTCTAAATAAATATTTTATATTTTATAAATAACAATAAACATTTTATAAAATTGATATATATTTTTTTAAGGTATAAATAACAATAAACGTTGAATGTTTGGTGCTAGGATTATGCTCCTACAAATTTATAAAATGCATGTTGGATCAATACGAATATAATTAAAAATACGAATAGAATTAAAAATACAAATAGAATTAAAAATACGAATAGAATTAAAAATACGAATATAATTAAAAAAACCAAACATTTTTTTGAAACAAAAAAGACATAGAATTTGTGACAAAAATAGAAAACATAAATATTTTTAACTTCTGAACAATTTTAAAAATGCGCGAACTTTTTTTAAACTTCGTGATTTTTTTTGTTAGTGGGCCGGTCCAATTTCTGTCTATAAGAGTAGCAGCCTAGCAGGTTATCCCGGTCGGGATTGTGGTATTGTCAGAATCCCGGTGTGCCAAACGGGCCTAGGGTTCAAAATAGACGGGGATTACAAGTTCAGAGTGCCAATTTCAGGGATTCAAAGTTGAGGGTTTGATTTACCTTTTGTCTATAACTTCAAGGTTTGTTTTGGACTTTTTTAAGGTTTGTTTTGGACTTTTCCACCAGTAAAAGACAAAATTTATCTGTTGCCACCGGTTGGTACCAATTCGACGTAGCCGGACGGCGCACCATTTGCTGGGAAACGATCGACTTTTTGAGTTCCGTGAGGAGCCGAGAATTGATCCCGACCGTACGTACATCCATCACTGCAGTGGAGGAAAAAGTCCAAAACAAACCTTGAATTTATAGACGAAAGCTAAATGAAACCCAGAACTTTGAATCCCTGAAATCGGCACACCGAACTCACTGATCCTGATCTATTTTAAACCTTAACAGAACTTAGCCGGGATTTGCTGACTTGGGCCGGGCTCATTAGCGCAGTTGCGCACGCGCGCACCCTCTGCTCTGGTTTTTTTTATTTTCTTTTTGCTTTTTCATATGTGTATTTTTTTTCAGTATCCAATGTATTTTTTAACACATATGTATATTTTTGGTAAACTTCCAATATTTTTCAACACATTATGTACATTTTAAAAGTACATCTTACAAAAAAAATACATGATAATATTTTTCTAAATAAATATTTTATATTTTATAAATAACAATAAACATTTTATAAAATTGATATATATTTTTTTGAGGTATAAATCAATAAACGTTGAATGTTTGGCGCTAGGATTATGCTCCTAAATTTATAAAATGCATGTTGGACCAATACGAATAGAATTAAAAATACGAATAGAATTAAAAATACAAATAGAATAAAAACATATGAATATAATTAAAAATACGAATATAATTAAATAACATTTTTTTGAAACAAAAAAGACACAGAACTTATGACAAAAATAGAAAACATAAATATTTTTAACTTCTGAACAATTTTAAAAATGCGCAAACTTTTTTTAAACTTCGTAATTTTTTTGTTAGTGGGCCGGTTCAATTTCTGTCTATAAGAGTAGCAGCCTAGCAGGTTATCCCGGTCGGGATTGTGGTATTGCCAGAATTCCGGTGTGCCAAACGGGTCTAGGGTTCAAAATAGACCGGGATTACAAATTCAGAGTGCCAATTTCAGGGATTCAAAGTTCAGGGTTTGATTTAGCTTTCGTCTATAACTTTAGGGTTTGTTTTGAACTTTTTTCGTGCAGTGGACGGCTCGCATAACGTTGTGCCGAGCGTTTGTGTAACAAAAACAGTCGCTGGCGACTTGGCGAGCTCGTTAGGCGTGACGTGCATGGGTCCAATAATTTACCGTGCGTACGTGAGTGATATCGTCAAGGATAACGGATCCAAACTGGAGTCCTATTCTCCACACGCCATGGTTTTGCATGGATCCGGCTGGGTGGCACGCTGGACCAAGTGAGCAGCGAGCACACACTTCCGTAGCAAAGAGACAAGAGCACCATCCCTGTCCCAAAGATTATCATACGGTGGCAGTGGTACATGGCAGAACCAAGTAAAGATAACTTTCTCCTGTCCTCCCACCCTCCGAGACCCCATCACAAGTCATAGTCTAGTTTTGTTTTTGTCCTGATCGGAAATGCGCCGAGGAGAGGAGAGGATAGTTTTATCTGGTCCATATAAATGCACTCGAGCGGTTGTTGCTTGTGGAGCTGTGTTCGTGGAGCTTAGCTAGTCTGCTACTGCTACTGCTGGCTAGTGGCTACCTGCTCTCGGCCACGGCCATGGCGGGCGGCAAGAAGCTGCAGGAGAGGGTCGCCCTGGCGAGAACCGCGTGGATGCTGGCCGACTTCGCGATCCTCTTCCTCCTCCTCGCCATCGTGGCCCGCCGCGCCGCCTCGCTCCGGGAGCGCGGCGGGACGTGGTTGGCGGCGCTCGTCTGCGAGGCGTGGTTCGCCTTCGTGTGGATCCTCAACATGAACGGCAAGTGGAGCCCCGTCCGGTTCGACACCTACCCCGACAACCTCGCCAACAGGTACTCTACGTACGTACCCACGGCGACAAGACCCACCATGCTGACCCCTACAACTTCCTCAAATTTTGATCTAGCTAGTGTCTGTGATAATTTTGCTAGGATGGAGGAGCTCCCGGCGGTGGACATGTTCGTCACGACCGCGGACCCGGCGCTGGAGCCTCCGTTGATCACGGTGAACACGGTGCTCTCGCTGCTCGCCCTGGACTACCCGGACGTCGGCAAGCTGGCGTGCTACGTCTCTGACGACGGCTGCTCCCCGGTGACGTGCTACGCGCTGCGTGAGGCCGCCAAGTTCGCCGGCCTCTGGGTCCCTTTCTGCAAGAGGCACGACGTTGCTGTGAGGGCCCCATTCATGTACTTCTCTTCCACGCCGGAGGTTGGCACAGGCACAGCCGACCACGAGTTCCTGGAAAGCTGGGCGCTCATGAAGGTTAGGCGCCAATGGTGACCATGTCAGTTTACAAAATAATGTTTGGTCGTCCATCATCGCCATGGCCATTCATCTTCCTCGTGTACGTGTGACTTTCAGAGCGAATATGAGAGACTAGCCAGCCGAATCGAGAACGCCGATGAGGGCTCCATTATGCGTGACAGCGGCGACGAGTTCGCCGAGTTCATCGACGCCGAGCGCGGGAACCATCCTACCATCGTTAAGGTCGCCGCACTGACCATGTCCATGCATGTGTCCATGAACATCGTGTCATGACAAACGCATAGCAAATCCGTGTCTCGTGCTAATATCGTCACGGTTAATTTGGGCCGAGTTCAGGTTCTGTGGGATAACAGCAAGAGCAAAGTGGGGGAAGGATTCCCACATCTGGTGTACCTCTCTCGAGAGAAAAGCCCCAGACATCGCCACAACTTCAAGGCTGGTGCCATGAATGTTCTGGTGAGCACTCTCTTTCGCTCAACACAGTGTTGCACTGCTAATCAGTGTCACACAAGCAGCACACCACATTTTATACTAATTAAGCTGATCATTTCGTGGTGCAGACAAGGGTGTCAGCCGTGATGACCAACGCTCCCATCATGCTGAATGTGGACTGCGACATGTTCGCCAACAATCCGCAGGTCGCCCTACACGCGATGTGCCTCCTATTGGGGTTCGACGACGAGATCCACAGCGGGTTCGTCCAAGTGCCACAGAAGTTCTACGGTGGCCTCAAGGACGATCCCTTTGGCAACCAGATGCAGGTTATAACCAAGGTACTACATATGCATGTGCACAAGTGCTCTTGTCGTCGTGCTGTGCACCACTAGGTAGTGTTACAGTTGTACTGGTTTTTGTGGCATGTTCAGAAAATTGGAGGTGGAATCGCCGGGATCCAAGGCATGTTCTACGGCGGCACGGGCTGTTTTCACCGCAGGAAAGTCATTTACGGCATGCCGCCACCTGACACCGTCAAACACGAGACAAGAGGTGAAACTGGGCACACAACAGATGTGATCATCAGGCGTAAATTGGAGTATGCATTTCAGTTCGACTAGGGCATTTCAAATGGCTAAGTGTTCTTAATTTGCCAGGTTCACCATCTTACAAGGAGCTGCAAGTCAGGTTTGGGAGCTCAAAGGTGTTGATCGAATCATCTAGGAACATCATCTCAGGAGACCTGCTCGCTAGACCAACCGTTGATGTATCGAGTCGCATCGAAATGGCAAAACAAGTCGGCGATTGCAACTATGAGGCTGGCACGTGTTGGGGCAAGGAGGTATGCTTAGCTACCTGTTGCCGTATTTTTGCAGGTTTCGCTACAGTACATCTACAATCTTTTGCAGTTTTTCTCTAGTTACAGTTTCTTCCATGTATTTTTGCAGATTGGTTGGGTCTATGGATCAATGACAGAAGACATTTTGACCGGACAACGGATCCATGCGGCGGGTTGGAAATCGGCCTTGTTGGACACCAACCCACCGGCATTCTTGGGATGTGCTCCGACCGGGGGACCGGCCAGCTTGACCCAGTTCAAGAGATGGGCAACAGGGGTTCTGGAGATACTCATCAGCCGGAACAGCCCTATCCTCGGCACCATCTTCCAACGCCTCCAACTCCGGCAATGCCTTGGCTATCTCATCGTCGAGGCGTGGCCCGTGAGGGCGCCTTTCGAGCTGTGCTATGCACTATTGGGACCTTTCTGCCTTCTCACAAACCAGTCCTTCTTGCCAACGGTACATACACTTTCGCGGTTCGCCAAGATACATTATGCAGCTAAACAAAAATGCTGTGTGATTTGTTTGATAATGAAGCAGGACCTAGTTGGCTAATATGTATGTAAATTCAGATATTTTTTTTATGATTGGTACATTTGTTGTTTTGCAGGCATCGGATGAAGGTTTTCGCATCCCAGTAGCTCTATTCTTGAGTTACCACATATACCACTTGATGGAGTACAAGGAGTGCGGGCTCTCTGCCCGCGCCTGGTGGAACAACCACAGGATGCAACGCATCACCTCGGCCTCCGCCTGGCTCCTCGCCTTCCTCACCGTGATCCTCAAGACACTAGGGCTCTCTGAGACCGTGTTCGAGGTCACCCGCAAGGAAAGCAGCACGTCCGATGGCGGCGCCGGCACCGACGAGGCCGATCCAGGACTGTTCACATTCGACTCGGCGCCCGTTTTCATCCCGGTGACGGCGCTCTCAGTGTTGAACATTGTGGCCCTCGCCGTCGGGGCATGGCGCGCCGTCATCGGGACTGCGGCGGTCGTTCATGGTGGCCCGGGCATCGGAGAGTTCGTGTGCTGTGGCTGGATGGTGTTGTGCTTCTGGCCGTTCGTGAGAGGGCTTGTCAGCAGGGGAAAGCATGGAATCCCGTGGAGCGTCAAGGTGAAGGCTGGTTTGATTGTGGCTGCGTTCGTGCACCTCTGCACAAGGAACTAACCGGCCGGGCTGGCCATCGAAATATTGGAAGCGTAATTTTAGTTCTACCATTGGAACATGTAACGAAGACTCAAGCAGGAATTAAAGCGTGTTATTAAAGGAAGTTTGACCCAATGTATCTATCTATCTCTCTCTAATCTCTCTCTAATAATAAAGCAAATTGAGTTTCTGGTCGTCCGTCGTGGCAATTTTACGAAAACACCCCTTTATTGTTTCGTAATCAAACCGCGGTCCTTCATTAAGTGAAAAAAACGTTTCGTTTTTTTAAAAAAAAACATGCATCGGGGCGGCCCAAGGCAGCAGCCAGCCACTGACTCCTCCCGAGCCCCTGATATGCTCACCGCGTCGCCGCCTCGCTCCTCCCGCCGATCGCCGGCCCCGATCCACGCCGGATCCCTCCGCCGGCGAGCTTCCGAAGCCTTCGCCCCTGCTCTGCCTCCTCTGGAGCTCCGCCCAGATCCGGAGCGCAGGCGGAGCATCTGGCTACTACTACTGCCTGCGGTTTGAGCTGCGGTGGCGGGGGAAAGGGCGGGGTGAAGGGAGGTGCTCCTCCTGGCGATTCGCTCGGTGCCTCTGATAGTCCTGAGATTTTGAGGCGATTCTGCTCTCGTTGTGCTCCGTGGTCTCCGGGGAGCTGCTGATTTGGTGGAGGATTGGGGGGCGTCTGCGCGTGGTCACTTATTGGTCAATGCCAGCATGTTATACGAACAGAAAGATAGAGAGATTCAAGAGGTGCTGTCACAGAAGCAATTTATGGCTAACTTGCTGCAGGAGAAGGAAGCAATTATCCATTCACTGAACTCAGCCAGGTTTGAGCAAGAGAATAAGTTGCAAGCAAAGCTTAGGTCGTTTGAACATGATCTGAACGTGATGGGCCAGATGATCAGTGGGTATAAGAAGGCTTTGAAACAAAGCCGTGCTTCTTTCAGTGAGTACAGGAAGGAATTCCCTTGTAACAAGTCCCGTTATCATGACGTTCCAAATGGTGGCGGTCCTGTCCTTAGCGTCAATGAGTTGGAGAGGAAACGGTGGGAGGAAGAGCAGCAGAAACGTCCTGCAGCAACTGAGATGATTGAAATTTCAAGCTTGAATGGCTTTCGAAGCCTGATGACTGGGAAAAGCGCATCTGCCATCTGTGGAGCAAAACTCTGGCTCCGTGGTCTCCGGGGAGCTGCTGATTTGGTGGAGGATTGGGGGGCGTCTGCGCGTGGCCGGAGCCGAGGAGGATTGCGAGCAGGAGAGGTATGTGTTACGCACTTACGCTCCTGATTATCTTCATTTTGCGGCTTGTTAACCTCAAATTGGTCTCCCACAGTCGCCAACCACGGAAGATTTTAGGTCGATTTGGTAGTTTCTGATTTGGCGACTTTGCTCCAATTTGCTCAAGATTGAGCAAATATGTAGCCAGGCTCTACAAATGTCTGGACTCTGTCCGGTAGTCCATGTGTGTTTACAGGGTAGTATGTTTCATCATGAATCTTCACAACATTTGTTGTCTGGGCTTCAGAGGTCTGTCCGAATTCATACAAGTTTTGAAATGAAAAAACAGAGTGATCTACTCCGTAGGTGTGAATTATTAACTAGGAGGTGTACATAAAGAAGGCACTGTAAACTGTCTTGGTGAATTTGTTCCAATTTCCTCAAGATTGAGTAGTCAGGTTCTAGAAATGTCTCGAGTTGGTTTGGTAGTTTGATTATGAAATTTTTGATAATTTGCTAGTGGTTCAAATTTCTTACTCGGCTTGAGAGATGGGTCGGAAGTTTGTACCACTTTCGGAAGGAAGAAGAAAGAGAGATCTAGGTTGTGAAGTATGGACTAGGAGGTGTCCTCAGACTGCACATAGAGAATCTACTGTAAACTGTTTTCTCTTTACTTTTTGATGAAATCTTCTCATCTTTACTTGGAGAGCAAAATATTCACACTATTAGTTCCAGCTTCAGTTCATCACTCTAACTCCTGTCTGCTACTTTCTGTCAGGTGTCTAGGTGTATGAATTCATTTCCTAAAATTATGACACTCATATTTACTGATTGATCTATATTTATGTTCAGTGGATGAAGGGTGCTTGGGTCAATCAAGAGCAAAATCTATATGTTCGTTCCTACAAGAGCTCAATGATGCTGTGAAAGCCAAGTATGTTGAGGAGTCTCCAGCAACAATGATAGATACAAACCCTTCATTCTTTTCCCAGTTCACTGTTATCATTGCTACCCAGGTGTGTTTTCGTATATTCTCAAGATAAGCTGCAAAATCAGCGATTAATATGCTCGTGCTTTCTGTGTAGATTTTTTTTGCTGAATGAATACTTGTGATTTCTGTGAAGCCAAAAGATCGAGTGATTAAAATATTGGGTTGTGGATTAGGAGGTTTGTTCAACCAAATGGGGTTACCATAATTTGATGTCAAAAACATAAAGTGACTACTTAAGGTCAACTGGCATGGGCATTTCATCAACTTATGCAGATACGCAAGTAAACTGCTCATCACATGCTGGCTGCACGAATTTTTTTACAAGTAAAATTATCGACCAGTAAATTAGAGGAATTTTCATTTGTGTCAAAATTTTATTGCACTGTACATCAATTACCAACAGAAAAAAGAGCTTTGCTAGACTTACGTAAAGTTTTCTACGAAAATTTACGTAGGTCTGATGTGGCCTTTTTTGATTGGCTTGCACATGGTCACACCCTGAAAATCAGGGTCTTTGTGACAATATACCCATGTAAATTTTGAAGAATTATCTGTCGGGTGGATCAGATTATTATCGTTTGTATTCTAAAAATAAATCTTGAAATTTAGAATAATTCTTTGAATTACCAAGATTTTTGACAACCATGATATTTTTTTGGAAATGTGAAGATTGCTTCAACTTGTGAATAAATTTAAAAGAAGAAACATTTTCTTGTATTTGTGCACAAAATTTTAAAATCAAACGATGATGTGTGAACATAATATGGTCATCATCATGAAAGATCACAATTTTATTACCCGTTGCAACGCATGGGCCCTTTTACTAGTAGTAATAAAGAACAGAGTGTTTATGTCGTCCGTCGTGGTCATTTTGCAAAAAACACCCTGTCATTTTCGATAATTAACCCGTAGTCCATCTTTAAGTGAATCCGAACCGTTATTTTTGAATTTTATACAAAACCCCTGGCATTAACGCTAAATAACCCGCAGTCCATCTGTAGGCACAGCGAATCGTTTTATATGCTTTTACGTAAACCCCCTCACATATGTAATAATAACCCTGGAGTCTATTCAGAATAAATATGTATTTTCAAATAACAATATCTTTTAAACCGTAAATCTAATTTAAACATGTTATGAAATTTGATTAGAAAAATGTGTAGAGTTTGAATATATTATTATTTTACATGTTAAATAATTTTAATAATCCGGAGTCTATTAAGAATAAATATGTAATTTCAAATAATAATATTTTTTAAACCGTAAGTCCAATTTAAACATGTTATATATCGAATTTGATTAGAAAAATGTGTAGAGTTTGAATATGTTGTTATTTTATATTTTTTAAATACTATATAGGGTACAATGTAAATCAATATATTAGAAATTTTTACTACCTGTTGCCGATATAGACCCATGTCAAATCTTAATCAACATAATTATTGTCCCTATCATTGGTATTCGACATGCAGCGGGGAATATTTTTTATATGATAAAAAACATGTTCACAAAATCAAGGTTTCTACTAATGTTTATTCAAATCATTTATATGTATTATTCAATATTAGGTCATTTAAAAAAAATCAATTAACTAAGCTAGAGACATGAGAGGGTTTTTTCTTTCCGTTGCAACGCACAGACCTTTTTCCTAGTTATATCTATATATACTTAAAACAATAGAAAACGAACGGTGATGATTTGTTAGTCTAAACATTAAGATGTTTCAATAGTGAGGATTAGGCTGGTTGTAATGGGTAGTATCATATACTAGTATTATGCATGTGATACTAGTGTATGATACCACAACCGTAATGCATAGTATCATGTGTTAGTATCACTAGCAAAAATGCCCGTGCGTTGCACCGGAAAAAAATCATCACACCCTTTAACCATTGCCTGTTACATGACTAATTGTTTGATTTATGACCCACATCAACTAATCTCAACATGAAGAATTATGCTTTCACCTTACCATCTTTGCAGAATGGCTAACAAATGTTTGCATTGTTTGGTTTGCGGCTTTGCTAGTTTTATTCTCAGCTCCACCTCCACTTATGGTGGTGTACTTATTGTCTGGTGTTAATGCGAGGCATGTGTCCTCTGAGATACATAAGGACCGGGAATCTATTGGATTAATTGCTGTAACCAGCTTGTTTTGATAAAAAACTATCATGGATTATAGGGGTAGTAGATTATTTTTTGTAGAGATTCATGTTGCCCGAGGCTGCGGACTAAGGCATCTTATGTTCCCAGTGTATTGCACCATTTCCTAGTGGATTTGACATGTGTTGGCAACACACAGAGTCATCTAATCAGATCAGATTGAAAGATCAACTATTTTGGACAAGACTCATCGTTGTTATAATTCTGTACAAAGAAATTTGCACTATGCAATTAAGCAGACAAAGTACAGAGGCAAGTTCTCTAACTATTAAATACCGTCGAGCAATTGATAGAATTGCGTAAAGTCATGACGATATCTAAGACAATGATCATACATATAGGCATCACGTCCGAGACAAGTAGACCGATACTTTCTGCATCTACTACTATTACTCCACACATCGACCGCTATCCAGCATGCATCTAGTGTATTGAGTTCATAACAAACAGAGTAACACCTTAAGCAAGATGACATGATGTAGAGGGATAAATTCATGCAATATGATATAAACCCCATCTTTTTACCCTTGATGGCAACAACACGATGCGTGCCTCGCTACCCCTTCTGTCACTAGGTGAGGACACCGCACGGTATGAACCCAAAACCAAGCACTTCTCCCATTGCAAGAATTATAGATCAAGTTGGCCAGACGAAACCCATAACTCGAAGAGAATTACAAGGATACGAAATCATACATATAAGAGATCAGAAGAGACTCAGATAATATTCATAGATAATCTGATCATAAACCCACAATTCATCAGATCTCGACAAACACACCGCAAAAGAAGGTTACATCGGATAGATCTCCATGAAGATCATGGAGAACTTTGTATTGAAGATCCAAGAGAGAGAAGAAGCCATCTAGCTACTAGCTATGGACCCGAAGGTCTATGGTAGACTACTCACGCATCATCGGAGAGGCAATGGTGTTGATGAAGAAGCCCTCCGTGTCCGAATCCCCCTCCGACAGGGCACCAGAACGGTCCCCAGATGGGATCTTGCGGAGACAGAAGCTTGCGGCGGCGGAAAAGTATTTTCGTGGCTCTCTTCTTTGGTTTCGGGATTTTAGAAAATTTATAGGCGAAAGAGGTAGGGCAAAGGAGCCACGTGGGGCCCACAAGCCTACCAGGTGCGGCCACCCCCAGGCCGCGGCTAGGGGGCTTGTGATCTCCCCCGAGGTCTCATGCCTTGGTTCTCAAGTCCCCTGCGTATCTTCTGTTATGAAAAAAAAATCATCCCGCAGGTTTTATTCTGTTTGGACTCCGTTTAATATTCTTCTGTGGAAAAGGTCAAAACGACGGAAAAAACAGAAACTGGCACTTGGCACTGAGTTAATAGGTTAGTCCCAAAAAAGATATAAAATAGCATATTCATGCATAAGAAACATCCAAAGTTGACAAGATAATAGCATGGAACCATAAAAAATTATAGATACGTTGGAGACGTATCAAGCATCCGCAAGAACTCCTGCTCGTCCTCGAGTAGGGAAGTGATAAAGACCGAATTTTTGATGTGGAATGCTACCTAACATATTTGTTCTTTGTGACTTCTCTATTGTGGCATGAATGTTCAGTTCCGTAAGATTCAAAAAAATAGTTTACTAATGACATGAAAACGATAATACTTCAAGCATACTAGCAAAGTAATCGTGAACTTTTGAAATAACAAGGCCAAGGAAAGTTATCCCTATAAAATCATATAGTCTGGCTATGCTCCATCATCCCCACACAACAAATTTAAATCATGCACAACCCCGGTATTGGCCAAGTGATTGTTTTCGCACTCTTACTTTCTCAAACCTTTTCAACTCTCACGCAATACATGAGCGTGAGCCATGGATAAAACACTATAGGTGGAATAGAGTGTGGTGGAGGTTGTGAGGCAAAAAGGAGGAGATGGTGACATCGACTCGGTGTATCAATGGGCTATGGAGATGCCCATCAATAGATATCAATGTGAATGAGTAGGGATTGCCATGCAACGGATGCACTAGAGCTATAAGTGTGTGAAAGCTCAAAAAGAAAACTAGTGGGTGTGCACCCAACTTGCTTCCTCACGAAGACCTAGGGCAATTTTGAGGAAGCCCATCATTGGAATATACAAGCCAAGTTATATAATGAAAATTCCCACTAGTATATGGAAGTGACAAAACAAGAGACTCTCTATCATGAAAAGCATGGTGCTATTTTGAAGCACAAGTGTGGAAAAATATAGTAGCATTGTCCCTTCTCTCTTTTTCTCTCATTTTTTTTCTTTTTTCTTGTTTGGGCTCTTTGGCCCCTTTTTTCATTTTTTTTGGTGGGCATCTTTGGCCTCTTTTTTTTTCCTCACATGGGACAATGCTCTAATAATGATGATCATCACACTTTTATTTACTTACAACTCAATACTTAGGACAATGATGACTCTATAGGAAATGCCTCCGACAGTGTACCGGGATGTGCAACAATTTAGCTTAGCGTATGGCGTTGAAACATCTCGCTAGCTATCTTACGATCATGTAATGGCAATATGAAAGTGACGGCACATGTCATGAGACGGAACAGTGGGGGTTACATGGCAATATATCTCGGAATGGCTATGAAAATGCCATAATAGGTAGATATGGTGGCTGTTTCGAGGAAGGTAAATGGTGGGTTTGTGCACCGGTGAAAGTTGCGCGGTACTAGAGAGGCTAGCAATGGTGGAAGGTAAAAGTGCATCTATACCATGGACTCACATTAGTCATGAAGAACTCATATACTTATTGCGAAAGTTTTATTAGTAATCGAAACAAAGTGCTAAAAGCATACTCCTAGGGGAAGGGTTGGTAGGTGTCAACCATCGCGCGATCCCGATCGCCACACAAAGGATTACAATCAATAAATCAATTTTGCTCCGACTTCCTAACATAGCGGTTCACCATACGTGCATGCTACGGGAATCACTAACCTCAACACAAGTATTTCTAGATTCACAACACCCTACTAACATGACTCTAATATTACCATAACCATATCTCAAAACTAATTGTGAGGAATCAAACTTCTCTTACTAATCAATGCACTTGAATATGGAAGTTTTTATTATATCCTCTTTGGATGCCTATCATATTTAGGACTAATTTCATAGCACACACCAATTACCAAGTTACTTAGAGAGAGCACTCTCAAAAAGATATAAGTGAAGATCGAGAGTTTTCATTTCTTCAAAATATGACACCGCCGTGCTCTACAAAGATTTAAGTAAAGCACCAGAGCAAAATTATCTAGCTCAAAAGATATAAGTGAAGCACATGCGAGCTAAATTGCCTAACTCAAAAGATATAAGTGAAGCTCATTGAGTATTCTAACAATTTCACGATGAGTGCATGTCCCTCTCAAAAAGGTGTGCAGCAAGGATGATCGTGACAAAACAAAATGAAAAGACTCCTATAATACACGACGTTCCAAGCAAAACACATATCATGTGGTGAATAAAAATATAGCTACAAGTAACGTTACCGATGGATTGAAGACGAAAGAGGGGATGCCTTCCTGGGGCATCCCCAAGCTTAGGCTTTTTTGTGTCCTTGAATTTGGCTTGGGATTTCTTGGGCATCCCCAAGCTTAAGCTCTTTCCACTCTTTGTTCCATTGTCCGTAAGAGCATCACCCAAAACTTGAAAACTCCACAGCACAAAACTTAAACAGAAACTCGTGATATCATTAGCATAAGAAAACAAACCACCACTCTTTAGGTACTGTAGTAAACTTGATTTCTTTTTAGATTGATGTTATATTACTGTATTCTCACTTTTTTATGGCTAGTACCCCCCAATACTATCCATAGTTTCATCAAAATAAGCAATCAACACAACAAAAACAGAAACTGTCAAAAAGAGACCAGTCTGTAGCAATCTGTATACTTCGTATACCTCTGGTATCCCAAAAATTCTGGAAAATTGTGACAATTAGAACAATTCGCATATCAACTAGGAGAAAAAATAATCAACTCAAAATCTCTTTCTGGATAGGAATTAAAAATAATTTCGTGAGCACAAAGTTTCTGTCTTTTTCAGCATGATCAAACAACCATCACCAAAACTGATCATAAAGGTTCTACTTGGCACAAACACAAAAATAAACATAAGAAACACAATCAAAACAGAATTATGATGGTGTGGACACAACAACACAGAAAGCAAAAAGCAAAAATAAATCTATTCATTGGGTTGCCTCCCAACAAGCGCTATCGTTTAACGCCCTTAGCTAGGCATAAGGCGATAGAATCAAGTATCGTCATCTTTTTAGTGCTCAAACCATAAGTAGCCCTCATCATGGATTCATAAGGCAATCTTATTTTCTTTCTAGAAAAATGTTCCATCCCCTTCTTTAATGGAAATTGAAATCTAATGTTCCCTTCCTTCATATCGATAACAACACCAATAGTCCTAAGGAAAGGTCTACCAAGAATGATGGGACATGTCGGATTGCAATCAATATCAAGCACAATGAAATCTACGGGCACATAGTTCCTATTTGCAATAATAAGAACATCATTGATCCTTCTCATAGGTTTCTTAATAGTAGAATCCGCAAGATGCAAATTAAGAGAGCACTCATCAATCTCATTGAAGCCTAGAACATCACATAAAGACTTTGGAATAGCGGAAACACTAGCACCCAAATCACACAAAGCATTGCATTCATAATTTTTAATATTGATTTTGATAGTAGGTTCCTACTCATCATGAAGTTTTCTAGGAACAGATATCTCCAACTCAAGCTTCTCTTCAAGAGATTTCATCGTAGCATCAATGATATGATCGGTAAAGGCCTTATTTTGGCTATAAGCATGGATTGCATCAAGGAAATACATTCAATCAAAGAGCAACTACCATAATTGTATTCCTTGAAATCCAAAGTAGTAATTTCATCACTACTCAAAGTTTTAATATCCTCTACTCCACTTTCAGTGCTTTTAGCATCAAGATAAATAGACTCCGAATCATTGGGGCGTTTCTCAACCAAAGTGGATTAATACCCAGCCCCATCATCATTAGGATTGACATTAGAAAAGAAGGATTTAATAGGAGTCACACGAAGCACTTTAAGATCTTCGTGATTCTGATCACGAGAACACACCTTTTTAAGCCATTCATGTCTAGCACGAATTTGGGCGGTTCTTTCTTTACTCTCATTCATGGAAACACGCATGGCTTTCAAAGTTTCATCCATATTAATCTTGGGAGGATCACATCTCAATTTCAAAGCATCAATGTCAAGAGATATTCTATCAACGGTCCTAGCCAAGTCATTGATTTTAAGCAGTTTTTCTTCTATGGACGCATTGAAAATCTTTTGCGAGTTGATAAACTCTTTAATTTTACTCTCAAGATCAGGGGTAATTTATTGTAATTTCCATGAGCATTGTTGTAGGAATTTTCAAAGTTATTAGAGGGATTACTAGGAAAAGGCCTAGGATTAAAGTTTCCTCTATAAGCATTGTTGTTGCCAAAATTATTCCTACCAACAAAATTAACATCCAGACTTTCATTGCAATTCTCAATCAAGGAAGACAAAGGCGTATCATTTGGATCTAGAGGAGCACCTTTACTAGCAAACAATTTCATTAACTCGTCCATATTAGCACTCAAATAGTTAATTTCTTCGATAACATGCACTTTTTTACTAGTAGGTGACCTTTCAGTGTGCCATTGAGAATAGTTTGTCATGATATTATCTAGGAGTTTCGTGGCTTCTCCTAGTGTGATTTCCATGAAAGTTCCACCTTAGGTGGAATCCAAGATATTTCTAGAAGCAAAATTCAAACCAGCATAGTAGATTTGTATAATCATCCAAAGACTCAGGCCATGAGCGGGACAATTTCTCATCATCAATTTCATTCTCTCCCAAGATTGTGCAACATGTTCATGATCCAGTTGCTAAAAATTCATGATATCATTACGGAGAGAGATAATCTTAGCCGGTGGAAAATACTTGGAAATATAAGCATCTTTACACTTGTTCCAAGAATCAATACTATTTTTGGGTAAAGATGAAAACCAAGTTTTTGCTCGATCTCGTAATGAGAACGGAAATAGCTTCAATTTAATCATATAATTATCCACATCTTTCTTCTTTTGCATATCGCATAACTCAATGAAGGTATTAAGATGGTATGCGACATCTTCACTGGGAAGGCCGGAAAATTGCTCTTTCATAACAAGATTCAGCAAGGCAGCATTAATTTCATATGATTCCGCACTAGTGGCGGGAGCAATCGGAGTACTAGTAAAATCATTATTATTATTATTCGAGAAGTCACACAATTTGGTGTTTTCAGTCATGGTGACTTAGCAAGCAGACAAGCACACAAGCGAACAGAAAGCAAGCGAAAGAAAGGGCGAACGAGAAAGGAAAATATTTTTGTAAATTTTGTTTTTTCAGAAGTGGGGGAGAGGAAAACGAGAGGCAAAAGGCAAATAAAGTAAATGCAAGAGATGAGTTTGCGATAGTTACTTGGATATGCTTCACTTTGAATACTCCTCGGCAACGGCGCCAGAAATCCTTCTTGCTACCTCTTCAGCTTGCGTTGGTTTTTCCCTTGAAGAGGAAAGGGTGATGCAACACAGTAGCGATAAGTATTTCCCTCAGTTTGAGAACCAAGGTATCAATCGAGTAGGAGTATCAAGATGAGGCACCAATGTACCTGCACAAAAACAAACAAACTTGCACCCAACTCTATAAAGGGGTTGTCAATCCCTTCATGATTATTTGCAAGGTGAGATCTGAAGGTGAAAAGTGCAACAAAGTAATTTTGTAGATCTGAATATATGATGTGAAGTAGACCCGGGGGCCATAGTGTTCACTAGAGGCTTCTCTCATGATAGAAAGTATTACGATGGGTGAACGAATTACTGTCGAGCAATTGATAGAATCGCGCAAAGTCATGACGATATCTAAGGCAATGATCATACATATAGGCATCACGTCCGAGACAAGTAGACCGATACTTTCTGCATCTACTACTATTACTCCACACATCGACCGCTATCCAGCATGCATCTAGTGTATTGAGTTCATAACAAACAGAGTAACGCCTTAAGCAAGATGACATGATGTAGAGGGATAAATTCATGCAATATGATATAAACCCCATCTTTTTACCCTTGATGGCAACAACATGATGCGTGCCTCGCTACCCCTTTTGTCACTAGGTGAGGACACCGCACGGTATGAACTCAAAACCAAGCACTTCTCCCATTGCAAGAATTATAAATCAAGTTGGCCAAATGAAACCCATAACTCGAAGAGAATTACAAGGATATGAAATCATGCATATAAGATATCAGAAGAGACTCAAATAATATTCATAGATAATCTGATCAAAAATCCACAATTCATCGGATCTCGACAAACACACCGCAAAAGAAGGTTACATCGGATACATCTCCATGAAGATCATGGAGAACTTTGTATTGAAGATCCAAGAGAGAGAAGAAGTCATCTAGCTACTAGCTATGGACCCGAAGGTCTGTGGTGGATTACTCACGCATCATCGGAGAGGCAATGGTGTTGATGAAGAAGCCCTCCGTGTCCGTATCCCCCTCCGGCAGGGCACCAGAATGGTCCCCATATGGGATCTTGCGGAGACGGAAGTTTGTGGCGGCGGAAAAGTATTTTGTGGCTCTCTTCTTTGGTTTCGGGATTTTAGAGAATTTATAGGCGAAAGAGGTTGGGCAAAGGAGCCACGTGGGGCCCACAAGCCTGTGAGGCGCGACCACCCCCCAGGCCACGGCTAGGGGGCTTGTGATCTCCCCCGAAGTCTCCTGCCTTGGTTCTCAAGTCCCCTGTGTATCTTCTGTTATGAAAAAAATCATCCCACAGTTTTATTCCGTTTGGACTCCGTTTAATATTCTTCTCTGGAAAAGGTAAAAAACACGAAAAAAACAGAAACTGGCACTTGGCACTAAATTAATAGGTTAGTCCCAAAAAAGATATAAAATAGCATATTCATGCATAAGAAACATCCAAAGTTGACAGGATAATAGCATGGAACCATAAAAAATTATAGATACGTTGGAGACGTATCACTATGTGATGTCTCCTCTCCAATCTTGTGCTTCTATGGTTAGTCCTTGTGAGCTGCCCTACATGATCAAGGCATCTATGTAATTCTCTTGCTTTTGCTATGCTCATTTTGTTGGGATCCGATGGATTGTGAGATTATGTTCAGATTGTTGTGAGTTATATATTTAATTATCCTTTTATATTATGTTCCTTAGTGATTCTTGCATATTCTCCGTTGCTTTTATTGCTTTGGCCAAGTAGTAGATCGTAACTCCAAGAGGGAGCATTATGCATTATTGTGGGTTCGGGCCCCTCGATGTCTAGCTTGAGTGGCAGAAACAGGAGACTAGGGGATGTGCTTATTGCCAACAGGGAGAAAACAACGGTGCTTGTGACCACGGTTGCAAGGATTGTTTACCTTACGCATAGTTCGTTAATGCAGTTGTTCGTTGCTTTGAGTTTACACTTTGGGTGGGGTTCACAACTTAATACCTGAGAGGTGTTCTGGATAGATATATCAAGTTGGATGATTAGTAAGTAGATGTTTATAAACAAATGGTCTACTTGTCTTGTCGTACTGCCCATTACTATTGAACCTCTAACTATCAGGGAGCATAATTAGCATTGTGGTGCGATCATAATTCTGTCAATTGCCCAACTGTGATTTGTTTACCCTATCATAGTTGCTTATCGTCTTTTGGGAGAGAGACATCACAAGTGAACATCATGTGACTCCGGTCCATATCACCATCATTGTTTACACCTCCATCATTTACCGCTTTCATTTACTTTTCCGTTGCAATCACTATTTCCTCCCCGCTTGTGTTTTGATCCTTTGCAAACTACAAGGCCGGAGAGATTGACAACCTCTATGTACTTGTTGGGAGCAAAGTTATTTGTTGTGTGTGCAGGTCCACGTCTTCTGCTAGCGCCAGGGTGGAAGACACCTACTTGTTGATCCTAGGAGTCCTCCTGGTTCGTTAAACCTTACAGTCTCCGTGTAAGGGAAATTTGTTGCTAACTACATCTCCACCTTCCACTTGGGGTAACCAACGAGGGGTGAGAAGTATATACCTCATCTCGTCATCAAGCGAATTTCTGGCACCGTTGTCGGGGACTCCAGTCTTCAAGATAGGGGAGTTGCACATTATCTTTTACCTTTGCTTTTTAGTCTTGTTAGTTTTCTTTTCAGTTTTTGAGTTAGAGTCTTATACCGAAAACCACAAAAAAATTAGTTGCTTTATTCTTGGTTGTTGCCACTGCTATGGGTTCCACTGAGAACACCAAGTTGTGTGACTCCACTAGTCACAACAACAATGATTACACCTTCTCCTCTATTGCTCCAGTTACCACTAAGTGTCTTTTTACAAGTAAACCATGTGACTATACTAGTCATTATGGAGAATTATGCCCTTGGCATGGTTCCGTAGGGAAGCCACAAGATCTTTGGTTTGAAGTTGCTCCTACACATCCCCAAACTTTGGAAGACGTACAAACTCTTATAATGGAGAGAAAATCAAACATAGAGGATGACACTATAATTTGACTTAATAGAAATATTATTTATTTTGAAAATTGTAGTCTCTTCGAAGTCGTCACCTTTTTGCAAAGAATGGCAAAAGACCCCCATACTAGTATGCTCAATATTGCCTTCACTGAGCATATTACCAATGCTCTTATCAAAGCTAGGGAGGAGAAGCTCAAGCTAGAGACTTCTATTCCTAGGAAACTAGAAGATGGTTGGGATCCTATGGTCAAAATTAAATTGAATAATATCTCTTGCTTTGCCTTGTGCGATGTTGGAGCTAGTGCCTTCGTTATGCCCAAAAGAATGTATGATATGCTTGATCGGAAACCTTTTGATCCATGTTCTTTTGGTGATCGTCTTGTTGGTTCTTCCATAAAGAAACCTTTAGGGAGAATTGATGATGTTCTTATTATTGTCAATGATAATTATGTGCCCATTGATTTTCTTATTATGGACATTGAATGTGATCCTTCATGTCCAATTATTTTGGGATGTCCTTTTCTCCGCACCATTGGTGCTATCATTGACATGAAAGACGGAATTACTAAATTCCAATTTACTCTTAGAAAGGGAATGGAACACTTCCCTAGAAAGAAGATTAAGTTACCTTATGAGTCCGTTACACGGGCAAGTTATTCTTTTGGAGTTGATAACACTTGATCTGCTTGCATTGTGCCTAGCTCAAAGGCATAAAAGAAAGTGCTTGTGGGAAGGCAACCAAATTTGTTTTTACTTTCTGTTTCAGTAGTCTTGATGTGTGTTACTACTGTATCAACATAATTGTATCCTTATTTTTAATCTTTGTGCCAAGTTATAGCCTCCGATTGCAAGAAAGTTCAAAAGTTGTGACATGCTGTCCAGAAACAGATTCTGTCTACTTGACGGAAAACTTTGCCAAAAATCACCAGATCATCTTTTTGATCTTAATTTTTTTGAAAGCATGCTATATATAATTTGCTTTCTAGCATATGTTCTGAGTTTTTTTATTTGAGTTGCATAAGTGCCCCGAATAAATTGTTTACTACCCGTTGTTCTGTTTTTCACAGATTCTGCCATGTTTTGTATTTTCATTGTTTTGCAAATCCTAAGCTTGCTTTTTTATTTGCAAAAACCTTTTGAAAATCATGATAAGCAGTAGATTTTCATGAAAATATTTATTTCCAGCGTGTATTGAATTATTTTATTAAGGTAACTAACCACTCTAATCAGCTTATGATGAGTTTCGTATGAAGGGAGTTTTCAAGTATGCGATGGGACAGATGATGAAAGAAGATAAAGGAGTGTCAAACGCTCAAGCTTGGGGATGCCCCCATGCATCCCAAGAAATATTCAAGGAGACTCAACGTCTAAGCTTGGGGATGCCCCCGTGCATCCCCTTCTCTATCAACAATCATCAGTTCGTCCATCTCCATGCTATATTTCTATCACTTCATATGTTATGTGCTATGCTTGGAGCGTCCCTCTATTTGCTTTTTAGTTTATTTTATTTTTCTTGCTGTCCATAACAAGTCAGAACCTAGCCTACCTTGTTTGAGAGAATGATGCGCTCCATTCCACTCTAGAACACAACATAGCTTTTCATGCCTATTTTTTGTGCGTTCTTCATCTTTTTGTAGCTACTGTCATGCTTAGCTCTTAGTTTTCATGCTTATCTTTTTAAGAGCTATTATTTAGGTTGATTTTGGAACTCTCTTGAGTTATCATGCTTATCTTGTTTATAGAATTGGCTCGTTGCACTGAGTTGTGTGTCTTGCATGAGTAGGTAATTGAGGTTGCTATTTAAGTATAGTAGTAACTTGCAATAGTTTTGAGGTATTGATTTGAGTAATGTTTGGACTATTGGTGCCAAGATATTGAGCCTATTAGTGATAGGTGTCGTATTTTGGGAAATCCGTGTGTTTTTCAAAAAACTAAAAATTAGTTGAGAACTCTAGCTACTAAACTGATTGCTAACCACTAGAGGGGTTGGAATATATAGAGTACCCTCACGTTACCATGCGTAGAGGATGCGCAAGGATAACCAAACCCCCAAACATTCCTCCTCGGGGTACTTGTCTCTTTGTGAATTTTCTAACTAGATAGAGAGTTACCGATAATAAGTGTATGAGTTCTTCGGACTAATGTGAGTATTCGATTGTTGGCACTTCCACCATCCATATTTTGCTAGCCTCTTCGGTACCGTGCATTGCCCTTTCTCACATTGAGAGTTGGTGCAAACTCCGTCGGTGCATCCAAACCAATGACATGATATGCTCTGTCATACATAAGCCTCATTACATATTTCCTCAAAACAGCCACCATACCTACCTATCAAGGCATTTCCATAGCCTTTCCGAGATACATCCATGCAACATCCATCATCTCATGACTTGATCTTCATGTCATACATGTTTTTGCTTGATCATAGAGTTGCATGATAGTTGGGCCTTGCCCTCATCGCTGCTACATGACGCGCTAGTATCATTGCATATCCTGCTACACGGGCAGAGGCATACATTTGCATACATCATGATAGTTTTCACTTGTCTTTATGTTGAGTACTTCTTATGAAGTGTGATGATTTTTCTTTCTATTCATGTAAAACATAGAGTGTTGCCCTTAAGAGAGGAAAAGATCCCAAAGAGGACAAACAAAAGATCCCAAAGAGGACAAATGAGAGATAAAAAGAAAGAGCCAAAGAGGCCGCACAAAAACAAAAAAGAAGAGAAAAAGAAATAAAAGAAATAAAAAGAGAGTAGGGGGCAACACTACTATTTCTTTTAAAAGATCAACACTCATACTCCATTACTATATTGGTACTACATAGAGATTATAATTGATGCATAACAATGTGGGGACTCTTACACTATAGAATTTGGTTTGCATATTCCAATGATGAGCCTCCTCAAATGGGCTCTAGGTCTTCATGAGCAAACAAGTTGTATGCACTCCCACTAGTTCCATTGGAGAGCTTACCTTAGCTCATATGTGCATCCGTTACATGGCAATCCCTACTCCTCACATCATATCTATCATTTGGCTTTCTCTCGCCTATGGTTGTCCTCATTGACGTCAGCCTTTCACACCTTTTTGTCTTCCTTCTCCATCATTATTCTATTTTCCATCCTAAGTGCCAACATATCTTGCTTACGCTAATTCATTGCATGAGTGCTCAAAATCGAAAGGGAGAGGATCATTTTGACTTGTGCCTGACAAGTGGTCTGGGGATGAGTCAAAATAAGATTCCGAAGGAGACTAAGTGTGAGGTTTAGTAGATTGAGTTCTCAATTAAAAAACATTTTATCTCTGAACCCATCTCCCACTTCTTGCACACAAACACCATTTGGAGACATTCGAGTCATGGACAGCGAGAGCTCTTGCACCTTTATGTTCTTACTTTGCTAAATTCAATACTAGATATATACTCTTGCTTTTTATTGTCTTGACTTGAATTGCATATCTCACTTGCTTTACTTTGAAGTTCTTATATGTGTGTTAGCATGTCAACACAGAAATTATTGTGTTATCATTTATCTACTCGAGGACGAGCAGAAATTAAGCTTGGGGATGTTGATACGTCCCAAACGTATCTATAATTTCTGCTTGTTCCATGATCTTTTGGGTGACATTGTTATATGTTTTGCTACACTTTTATATCATTTTATGCATATTTTGACTAACCTACTAACTCAATGCACCGAGTGCCAGTTTATGTGTGTTGATGTCTATTTTGCAGGGGCGTTTACCCAATTTTCTGATGCCCAAAAAAATCCAGAAAAAAAATATAAATCAGCGAAGCAGAAGCTTCGGGATCACCGAAGGTGGGACGGAGGGGGGCCAGGGGCCTCCCAGGCGGCCTGCTGGCGCGGCCAGGGCCTAGGCCGTGCCAGGAGGTTGCCTGGGTGGGTCCCACCTCCTCCGGTGCCCTCCTTTGGCCTATATTTAGAGATTCGTGAGGAAACCCTCGCAGACTTTCTGGAATAGCGAATTTCTCCGTCATTCCACCACCACAACACTTCCAATATCGGGAGCATTAGGAGACCTCTTCCCGGCACCCTGTGGGAGGGAGGATTGACCTCCGGGAGTTGCTCCACCACCATGGACGCTTCCTGGACGTGCCGTGAGTAGTCCTCCTTGGACCATGAGTCCATAACCAGTAGCTATGTGATGTCTTCTCTCCAATCTTGTGCTTCAATGGTTAGTCCTTGTGAGCTACCCTACATGATCAAGGCATCTATATAATTCTCTTGCTTTTGCTATGCTTGGTTTGTTGGGATCCGATGGATTATGAGATTATGTTCAGATTGTTATGAGTTATATATTTGATTATCCTTTTATATTATGTTCCTTAGTGATTCTTGGATGTTCTCCGTTGCTTTTTATTACTTTGGCCAAGTAGTAGATCGTAACTCCAAGAGGGAGCGTTATGCATAATTGTGGGTTCGAGCCCCTCGATGTCTAGCTTGAGTGACAAAAACATGAGACTAGGGGATGTGCTTGTTGCCACGAGGGAGAAAACAACGATGCTTGTGACCATGGTTGCAAGGATTGTTTACCTTACACATAGTTCGCTAATGCAGTTGTCCGTTGCTTTGAGTTTACACTTTGGGTGGGGCTCGCAACTTAATACCGGAGAGATGTTCCCGATAGATATCTCAAGGTGGGTGATTAGTAAGTAGATGCTGATGAATAAACGGTCTACTTGTCTTGGCGTACTGCCCATTACTATTGAACCTCTAACTATCAAGGATCATAATTAGCATTGCAGTGCGATCATAATTCTGTCAATTGCCCAACTGTGATTTGTTTACCCTAGCATAGCTGTTTATCGTCTTTTGGGAGAGAGACATCATAGTGAACATCATGTGACTCCGGTCCATATCACCATCATTGTTTACACCTCCATCATTTACCGCTTTCATTTACTTTTCCATTGCAATCACTATTACCTTCCCGCTTGTGTTTTGATCCTTTGAAAACTACAAGGCCAGAGAGATTGACAACCTCTTTGTACTCGTTGGGAGCAAAGTTATTTGTTGTGTGTGCAGGTCCACGTCTTCTGCTAGCTCCAGGGTGGAAGACACCTACTTGTTGATCCCAGGAGTTCTCCTGGTTCGATAAACCTTACAGTCTCCGTGTAAGGGAAATTTGCTGCTCACTACATCTCCACCTTCCACTTGGGGTAACCAACGAGGGGCGAGAAGTATATACATGATCTCGTCATGATCGACGTTGTGTCGACCACCACTGGTGGATGAGTACCTCGCCATTTGGTCCGCCTCACCTTATAGAGCAGGAAAATGATTCTCTTCATCCCCGGCTCTTGGTGTCGATATTGTCATCAACATAACTGACAGGTTGGAACTCTATCTAGCTTTGTGAGTGTCATTGCGTAAAGGCTATCCACTTGGAATTCTCAGTGTCTTAGGAGGCAAGAAGACATTGGCAGGAATATGAGACCTACGGAAGACCCGTCAACGACAGCCGAGAGGAACCACCTTCGCCAACAGCTCACTAGACGAGAAGTCGTCAAGGACTCTTCCCAGCTCAACCCGATGCATTTCAGCAAACAACAAAAAAGGACATAGCGACACCATGAGAAGACCCAAAAGATGGAATGGTCTCCTCTCCATGGCGCGAAGCCAGCACGACTGTTGAGTCCGAGGACCCCTTGGGTAGGATGAGTTGTGAACCCCCCTATGCGTAGTTGAGTCTGTGAAATGGTTCGAATTGGACCATATTGTGTGTTTCTTGTTTTACTTGTTTATGCATTAATATACGTCGCACTTTGCCCTAGGCAACGAGAACGCGGCTATATCATCTATCTCATTTTGTTGTTTGTGATGGCCTTGTGGCACTTGTTTGATTACACTTTCACTATGCCATCCCCTTAGGCTCTCCCCTATATGCTACTTTTCTCTCTCACCTTTCTCAACAACCGAAGACCAGCAAGACAAGATGCACCAAGGATCCACCCCGACAGACAACTCGCACTGAAGACTCAGACTGCAACGTACTCAACCGGACACAACCCCATAGAAATACACTTCTCCCTCAAGATTGGAAGCCCCTCCCTAGATCAACCTAGACCTCACAAGATTCCCCAACTCAAACTTCTGGGTCCATTATGGAACAAGTGATCACAGTGAACAAGTATCCTTCATTCTTAAGATAGCACCAGGACCCTGATACCATAGGAATGATAATAGGTGTCTTGAGGATATTTCTAGACTATCTTGGTGGATCGTAAGACCCTTATGATGGTAGGTGAACTTGGTGGAACAAGTTGATAGCATGGCATAACCTACACATTCCTGGAGTAAGTTGGATTCAGTAGGACAATTATGATCACGAGCAAAAAATCTTGGTGGTACACTAAGATGACTCTATCAAGTGGTAGTCATGGTTCGATGATGGAACCATAATGACTTGGAGTGACAAGTACGAACTGTGAATCAGATTTAAGTAGGTAATCCAACTAGAGTGTCGGCGATGCATGAGGCCATATGGTTTGGAGTAAATTGGATTTAGTTTGATGATCTCGATCATGATATCATGCTTCTAGGTGGGTAACAAGTATAAGTAATTGGAGTTGTCAAGTTAATTTACGAATCTATATAATCCTGTCCTTGGAGATAGTTGGCCATGATATTGGAAGATGGTGTGTATACTATGGCATAGTCCTGGCAATGATATGAGGATTATGAGGACTCTAGGTGATCATGTAAAACCCCATCGATATTGGATTTGTAGGAGTGATGGCTCCAGAAATGGTCGATGGGATTGAAGAACCACTTGATCAGATTCGTAGGAAGGAAACAAGACCTTGGATTGGTATACTACATGTTTCCTTAGCATAGGAATGTAGTACCCTGGCCACTGGATAGTCTAGCTGAGCACTTGGATTTGTAGTGTCTTAATTCAAGCTTAGCAGGTTGTATGCTTTCCCGAGGATACCTACATAGGAATACATGTGCAACGTAGCTATAGCATACTTATGATGTTTTGGTTTAGGTCCTTCCCTTGGACCCTGGAATTGACTAGCATGAGTGTTGTGGAGATGGCTTATGTGATATGGCACCTTCGATGATATAGGGTGATTTTGTCCAGAGATAGAGACTAGACTATTGGCATCTAATGGATGTGCTTAAGGATAAGGTGATGGATGCTAACTCACATCCTAAGTTCCTTGAAACCCCAAAGCTTCACCGATCCATAATTTGGTCATATTAAGACCATAAGAAACGACTCTAAGTCGTTAGACTATGGTCAATTCTCTACCCGACCATCACCAGTCATGTCTATGAGGAACATGAACATGAAGGACTAGATTATGTTGGACCACAAACACCCGCTCCTCTCACCTATCTCATGAGCAGTGTGCTTATGTGATGCTTGGGGAAGTATGTTGGTATCCTCATGGATGACCTACTTATCCACCCAATAAGAGGAGGAACACCTTAGTCCTGTTGAACAAGCCCGAGGAACACCGATCTCCATGCCTCTCAAGAGTAAGGTATTACCTTGAGGAAATGGACTCCTCAAAGCAATCTCCTGTTGGAAATATTCCCTAGAGGCAATAATAAATTAGTTATTATTTATTTCCTTGTTCATAATAATCTTTTATTACCCATGCTAGAATTGTATTGATTGGAAACTCAAATACATGTGTGGATACATAGACAACACACTGTCCCTAGAGAGCCTCTAGTTGACTAGTTCGTTGATCAAAGATGGTCAAGGTTTCCTCGCCATAGACAAGTGTTGTCACTTGATAACGGGATCACATCATTAGGAGAATCATGTGATGGACAAGACCCAAATTATATACGTAGCATATTGATCGTGTCATTTTATTGCTATTGTTTTCTGCGTGTCAAGTATTTCTTCCTATGACCATCAGATCATATAACTCACTCAGACCAGAGGAATACCTTGTGTGCATCAAACGTCACAACGTAACTGGGTGACTATAAAGGTGCTCTACAGGTATCTCCGAAGGTGTCCGTTTAGTATGGATCAAGACTGGGATTTGTCACTCCGTGTGACGAAGAGGTATCTCGGGGCCCACTCGATAATACAACATCACACACAAGCCTTGCAAGCAATATGACTAAGTGTAAGTCATGGGATCTTGTATTACAGAATGAGTAAAGAGACTTGTAGGTAACGAGATTGAAATAGGTATGCGGATACCTACGATCAAATCTCGGGCAAGTAACATACCGAAGGACAAAGGGAATGACATACGGGATTATGTGAATCCTTGACACTGAGGTTCAACCGATAAGATCTTCGGAGAATATGTAGGATCCAATATGGGCATCCAGGTGACGCTATTGGATATTGATCGAGGAGTACCTCGGGCATGTCTACATAGTTCTCGAACCCGCATGATCTACACACTTAAGGTTCGACGATCTTTTAGTATATTTGAGTTATATGTGTGGTTACCGAATGTTGTTCGGGGTCCCGGATGAGATCATGGACGTCACGAGGGTTGTTAGAATGGTCCGGAATGGAAGATTGATATATAGGATGACTTCATTTGGTTACCGGAAGGTTTTCGGGCATTACCGGGATTGTACCGGGAGTGACGAATGGGTTCCGGATGTTCACCGGGAGGGGGGCAACCCACCCGGGGGAAGCCCAAAGGCCCTAGGGGTGTCGCACCAGCCCTTAGTGGGCTGGTGGGACAGCCCAAAGGGACCTATGCGCCAAGAAATAAAAACCAAAGAAAAGGAAAAAAAAGAAAGGTGGGAAGGAAGAGAAGGACTCCACTTTCCAATCCTAGTTGGACTAGGATTGGAGTAGGACTCCTCCTCCTCCCTAGCCGCTGCACCCTTGAGGGCTTGGCCCTCAAGGAAAGCCTTCTCCCCCTCCCTCCTATATATAGTGGTGATTTAGGGCTGATTTGTGAAAGCTTTTGCCACGTGCAAACTCATATCTAGACACTATAGTTCTTCCTCCAGATCGTATTTCTACAGAGCTCGGGCGGAGCCCTGCAGGAGTAGATCGTCACCACCACCGGAGCGCCGTCACGCTGTCGGAGAACTCATATACTTCTCCATCTTGCTTGCTAGACCAAGAAGGCTGAGATCATCGTTGAGCTGTACGTGTGCTGAACGCGGAGGTGTCGTCCGTTCGGCACTAGATCGGGACGGATCATGGGATGGATCATAGGACGGTTCGTGGGACGGTACGTGGGGCTGATCAAGGGACGTGAAGACGTTCCACTACATCAACCGTGTTTCTTAACGCTTCTTGGTGTGCGATCTACAAGGGTACATAGATCCAAATCTCCTCTCGTAGATGGACATCACCATGATAGGTCTTCGTGCGCGTAGGAATATTTTTGTTTCCCATGCGATGTTCCCCAACAGTTTCATCATGAGCTAGGTTCATGCGTAGATGTTAACTCGAGTAGAACACAAAGGGTTTTGTGGACGGTGATGTTCGATTTGCTTCCCTACTTAGTCTTTTCTCGATTCAGTGGTGTTGTTGGATTGAAGCGGCCCGGACCGGCATTATTCGTATGCTTATGAAAGACTGGTTTCATCGATTGACATGCAACCTCATTGCATAAAGATGACTAGCGGGTGTCGGTTTCTTCAACTTTAGTTGAATTGGTTTTGACCGAGGTGGTCCTTGGAGAGGTTAAATAGCAATTTGCACATCTCTGTTGTGGTTTTGCGTAAGTAAGATGCGATCTACTAGATACCCATAGCAGCCACGTAAAACATGCAACAACAAATTAGAGGACGTCTAACTTGTTTTTGCATGGTATGCTTGTGAGATGATATGGCCAATGATGTGATGTGATATATTGGATGTATGAGATGACCATGTTGTAATAGTTAATATCGACTTGCACGTCGATGGTACGGCAACCGGCAGGAGCCATAGGGTTGTCTTTAAACTAACGTTTGTGTTTGCCGATGCGTTTACTATATTGCTAGGACGTAGCTTTAGTAGTAATAGCATAAGTAGCACGACAAGCCCGGTGGCGACACGTTGATGGAGATCATGGTGTGGCGCCGGTGACAAGAATATCGTGCCGGTGCTTTGGTGATGGAGATCAAGAAGCACATGACAATGGCCATGTCATGTCACTTATGAATTGCATGTGATGTTAATCCTTTTATGCACCTTATTTTTCTTAGGACGACGGTAGCATTATGAGGTGATCTCTCACTAAAATTTCAAGACGAATTTGTGTTCTCCCCGACTATCCACCGTTGCTACAGTTCGTCGTTTTGAGACACCACGTGATGATCGGGTGTGATAGACTCAACGTTCACATACAACGGGTGCAAAACAGTTGCACACGCAAAACACTCGGGTTAAGCTTGATGAGCCTAGCATGTGCATACATGGCCTCAGAACACATGAGACCGAAAGGTCGAGCATGAATCGTATAGTTGATATGATTAGCATATATTACCACTGAAACTATTCTCAAGTCACGTGATGATCGGACTTGAGTTAGTGGATTTGGATCATGTACCACTCAAATGACTGGAGAGATGTACTTTTTGAGTGGGAGTTCTTAAGTAATATGATTAATTGAACTAATTATCATGAACATAGTCTAATGGTCTTTGCGAATTATGATGTAGCTTGCGCTATAGCTCTACTATTTTTATGTGTTCCTAGAGAAAATTTAGTTGAAAGTTGATAGTAGCAAGTTTGCGGACTGAGTCCGTAAAACTGAGGATTGTCCTCATTGCTGCGCAGAAGCCTTATGTCCTTAATGCACCACTCGGTGTGCTGCACCTCGAGCGTCGTCTGTGGATGTTGCGAACATCTGACATACACGTTTTTGATGACTACGCGATATTTCAGTGCGTAATACTTAACGGCTTAGAAGCAAGGCGCCGAACACGTTTTTGAAAACGCCGCGGAACATAAGAGATGTTCTAAGAGATGAAATTGAGATTTTATGCTCGTGCCCTTGTTGAGAGGTATAAGACCTCCGACAAAATTCTTTGCCTACAAAGTAAAGGAGAAAAGCTCAAATCGTTGAGCATGTTCTGAGATTGTCTGAGTACAACAATCACTTGAATCAAGTGGGAGTTAATCTTCCAGATGAGATAGTGATGTTTCTCCAAAGTCACTGCCACTAAGCTGCTAGAGCTTCGTGATGAACTACAACATATCAAGGATAGATATGATGATCCTTGAGCAATTCGCAATGTTTGACAATGCGAAAGTAGAAATCAAGAAGGAGCATCAATTGTTGATGGTTAGTAAAACCACTAGTTTCAACAAGGGCAAGGGCTAGAAGGGATACTTCATGAAACAGCAAACCAGTTGCTGCTCTAATGAAGAAACCCAAGATTGAACCCAAACCCGAGACTAAGTGCTTCTTTTATGAGGGGAACAGTCACTGAGACGGAGCTACCCTAGATACTTGGTAGATAAGAAGGCTGGCTAAGTCGAAAGATGTATATTTGGTATACAAGATATTGATGTGTACTTTACTAGTACTCCTAGTAGTACGAGGGTATTAGATACTGGTTCGGTTGCTAAGTGATTAGTAACTCAAAGTGAAAGCTACGGTATAAACGGAGACTAGCTAAAGACGAGGTGACGATATGTGTTGGAAGTGTTTCCAAGGTTGATGAGATCAAACATCGCACGCTCCCTCTACCATCAGGATTGGTGTTAAACCTAAATAATTTTTATTTGGTGAACATGATTGGGTCGTGTTTATTGCAATACGATTATTCATTTAAAGAGAATAATAGTTATTCTATTTGCTTGAATAATTACCCTCAATGGTTATTGAATCTCGATCGTAGTGTTACACATGTTCATAATATTGGTGCCAAAAGATATAAAGTAATAATGATAGTACCACTTAGTTTTGGCACTACCACTTGAGTCACGTTGGTGTAAAATGCATGAAGAAGCTCCATGCTGATGGATCTTTGTACTCACTCATTTTTGAAACGTTTGAGACATGCAAACCATACCTAATGGTATAAATGCATGAAGAAGCTCCATAGAGATGAATCGTTTGGACTCACTTGATTTTGAATCACTTGAGACATGCAAATCATGTCACATGAAACAAGAGAGTAACTTGTTGGGAGTAATACATTTTTGATGTGTGCAGTCCAATAAGTGCTGAGGCACGCAGTGGATATCGTTATGTTCTTACTTCACTGACGATTTGAGTAGATACAAGAGTATTTACTTGATGAATCACAAGTCTGAAATATTGAAAAGTTCAAAGCTATTTCAGAGTGAAGATCCTCGTGACAAGAGGATAAACTGTCTACGATATGATCATAGAGATGAATATCTGTTGCAAGTTTTGGTACACAGTTAAGACAATGTGGAAATTGTTTCGCAATTCATGCCACCTAGAACACCATAGTGTGATGGTGTGCCCGAACGTCATAGCCACGCCCTATTTTTGATATGGTGCATACTATGGTATCTCTTATCGAATTACCATTATCGTTTATGGGTTTTGCATTAGAGATAACCACATTCACTTTAAATAGGGCACCGCATATTTCCATTGAGATGATACAGTATAGACTATGGTTTGGAGAAACCTAAGCTGTCGTTTCTTGAAAATTTGGGGCTACGATGCTTATGTGAAAAAGTTTCAATCTGGTAAGCTCGAACCCAAAGTGGATAAATGCATCTTCATAGGATATCCAAGACAGTTGTATACATCTCCTATCTCAGATCCGGAAGCAAAGTGTTTGTTTCTAGAAACGGATCCTTTCTCGAGGAAAGGTTTCTCTCGAAAGAATTGCGTGGGAGGGTGGTGGAACTTGATGAGGTTGGTGAACCATCACTTCAACAGTGTGTAGCAGGGCACAGGAAGATGTTCCTGTGGCACCTACACCAATTGAAGTGGAAGCTGATGATGGTGATCATTAGAGCTTCAGATCAAGTTGCTACAAACCTCGTAGGTTGACAAGGTCGCGTACTACTATAGAGTGGTACGGTAACCCTTTCTTGGAGGTCATGTTGTTGAACAACAATGAACCTACAAGCTATGGAGAAGCGATGGTGGACCCGGATTCCGACAAATGGCTGGAGGCCATGAAATCCGAGAGAGGATCCATGTATGAAAACAAAGTGTAGACTTTGGGAGAACTTCTTGATGGTCGTAGGACTATTAAGTAAAGATGGATCTTTAAAAGGAAGACAGACGATGATGGTGATAAGTCACTATTAAGAAAAGCTCGACTTGTCGCAAAGATGTTTCTAACAAGATCAAAGAGTTGACTATGATGAGACTTTCTCATTCGTAGCGATGCTATAAGTCTGTTGGAATTATGTTAGTAGTTGCTTCATTATTTTTGAAATATTGCACATAGGATGTCAAAAAATTGTTTCATCAACGGTTTCCTTGACGAAAGGTTGTATGTGATAAAACTAGAAGGTTTTGTCGATCCTAAGGATACTAACAAGTATGCAAGCTCCAGCGATCCATTTATGGACTGGTGCAAGCATCTCGGAGTTGGAATAAACGCTTTGATGAGGTGATCAAAGCATTTGGGTTTATACAAGTGGTTCGAGAATCATGTATTTCCAGAGAAGTGAGTAGGAGCACTATAGAATTTCTGATAAGTATATGTGGTTGACATATTGTTGATCGGAAGTAATGTAGAATTTCTGTAAAGCATAAAGGTTGTTTGAAAGGGGTTTTTCAAAGGAAGACCTGAATAGAGCTAGTTGAACATTGAGCATCAAGATCTATGGAGATAGATCAAAATACTAAATAGAACTTTCAAATGAAATGCATGCCTTGACAAGTTTTTGAAGGAGTTCAAAATAGATCAGCAAAGAAAGAGTTCTTGTCTGTATTGTAAGGTGTGAATATGAGTAAGACTCAAAAGCCCGACCATGGCAGAAGAAAGAGAAAGGACGAAGGTCGTCCCCTATGCCTTAGCCGTAGACACTACAGTATGCCATACTTTGTACCGCACCTGATGTGTGACTTGCCACAAATTTGTTAAGAGGTACAGAGAGTGATCCAGGATTGAATCACTGAACAATGGTCAAAGTTATCCTTAGTAACTAATAGACTAAGGAGTTTTTCTCGATTATGGAGGTGGTTAAAGAGTTTGTCGTAAAGGGTTACGTTGATGCAAGCTTTGACACTAATCCGAATAACTATGAGTAGTAAAACGGGTTCGTATAGTAGAGTAGATATTTGGAGTATATCCGAATAGCACGTAGTAGCGGCATCTATAAGATGACATAAAGATTTGTAAAGCACACACGGATCTGAAAGATTCGGAACCGTTGACTAAAACCTCTCTCACGAGCAAGACATGATCAGACCCCAAAACTATATGGGTGTTGGATTTGTTAAAATCACATGGTGATGTGAACTAGATTATTGACTCTAGTGCAAGTGGGAGACTATTGGAAATATGCCCTAGAGGCAATAATAAATTAGTTATTATTATATTTCCTTGTTCATAATAATCATTTATTATCCATGCTAGAATTATATTGATTGGAAACTCAAATACATGTGTGGATACATAGACAACACGCTGTCCCTAGTGAGCCTCTAGTTGACTAGTTCGTTGATCAAATATGGTCAAGGTTCCCTGGCCATAGACAAGTGTTGTCACTTGATAACGGGATCACATCATTAGGAGAATCATGTGATGGACAAGACCCAAATTATATACGTAGCATATTGATCGTGTCATTTTATTGCTATTGTTTTCTGCGTGTCAAGTATTTGTTCCCATGAGATCATATAACTCACTGGCACCGGAGGAATACCTTGTGTGCATCAAACGTCACAACGTAACTGGGTGACTATAAAGGTGATCTACAGGTATCTCCGAAGGTGTCCGTTGAGTTAGTATGGATCAAGACTAGGATTTGTCACTCCGTGTGACGGAGAGGTATCTCGGGGCCCACTCGGTAATACAACATCACACACAAGCCTTGCAAGCAATGTGACTAAGTGTAAGTCACGGGATCTTGTATTATGGAACGAGTAAAGACACTTGTCGGTAACGAGATTCCGATGATCAAATCTCAGGCAAGTAACATACCGAAGGACAAAGGGAATGACATAAGGGATTATATGAATCCTTGACACTGAGGTTCAACCGATAAGATCTTCGGAGAATATGTAGGATCCAATATGGGCATCCAGGTCCCGCTATTGGATATTGACCAGGGAGTACCTCGGGCATGTCTACATAGTTCTTGAACCCGCAGGGTGTGCACACTTAAGGTTCGGTGATGTTTTAGTATAGTTGAGTTATATGTGTGGCTACCGAATTTTTTTCGAAGTCCCATATGAGACCACGGACGTCACGAGGGTTTCTAAAATGGTCCGGAAACAAAGATTGATATATAGGATGACTTCATTTGGTTACCGGAAGCTACCGGGATTGTACCGGGAGTAACGAATGGGTTATGGATGTTCACGGGGTGGGGGGCAACCCACCCGGGGGAATCCCAAAGGCCCTAGGGGTGGCGCACCAGCCCTTAGTGGGCTGGTGGGACAGCCCAAAGGGACCTATGCGCCAAGAAAGAAAAACCAAAGAAAAGGAAAAAAAAGGTGGGAAGGAAGAGAAGGACTCCACTTTCCAATCCTAGTTGGACTAGGATTGGAGTAGGACTCCTCCTCCTCCCTAGCCGGTGCACCCTTGAGGGCTTGGCCCTCAAGGCAAGCCTCCTCCCCCTCCCTCCTATATATAGTGGTGATTTAGGGCTGATTTGAGACAACTTTTGCCACGTGCAAACTCAGATCTAGACACCATAATTCTTCCTCTAGATCGTATTTCTGCGGAGCTCGGGCGGAGCCCTGCAGGAGTAGATCGTCACCACCACCAGAGCGTCGTCATGCTGCTGGAGAACTCATCTACTTCTCCGTCTTGCTTGCTGGATCAAGAAGGCCGACATCATCATCGATATGTACGTGTGCTGAACGCGGAGGTGTCATCCGTTTGGCACTAGATCGGAATGGATCGTGGGACGGATCGCAGGACGGTTCGTGGGGCTGATCGAGGGACGTGAAAACGTTCCACTACATCAACCGCGTTTCTTAACGCTTCCTGCTATGCGATCTACAAGGGTACGTAGATCCAAATCTCCTCTCCTAGATGGACATCACCATGATAGGTCTTCGTGCGTGTAGGAAATTTATTGTTTCCCATCCGACGTTCCCCAACATCTCCAAGCATCAAAAGTTAATCCTACCCAAGACGAGGCAAAGAATCACCATGGTTGGGAAGCCACGATGAAGGAGAAGAACCAGTAGAGGTCAACCGTCGCTCCTCTACCGGCTACATCAACTATGCCAACAAGCATCAACGTTCAAGGTGATGGAGCCTTTGTACATCAAGGGAAACTAAAGAGACCTCCTTGGTCCAAATCAGGGACATGAGTCCTAACTAGACCATGGTGAAGCTCCTGTCAAGGGGAAGTTCACCCCGCTTGCCAAGCCGCAGACTGTAGGGATTAGATGACTGGTCTATACTTTTGGGTAGCCAGCTCATCTTGGACCCCTCAAGGGCTTCCCTAGGTAATAGGACCATTCTAACGCCGCGTCCTTTAGCTTAGTCTCATGGACAAGACCAAACCCAGGCCTTTTCATGAGAAGTTATGAAGAGGCTAGAAGACCAAACATCTGAAGACCCACGAGAAGCATGCGTCCATGACGACAACGACAAACGACCAGAGCAGAACAAAGCACATACAAGGGCAACTTACTCAAGTAGAAGGTATCAACGAAACGCTTACGACGAACGCTTCTATTCTAACCCTAGATATCTAGGTGTCACCAACCAACGTGCACAGACCTAGGACCAGCACCCAGACACGCTACCTTGCCACGTATTTCGACTTTGGAGTAAACATGCAAGCCAGACCCTTGCGAGAACTTAGTCCATCAAGCCCTTGACCCTTAGTCATGCCTAGACTATTGCAAGAACCCCGTTCACGTTCAGTGGAAGATGAGAAGATAATTCGAAGTTGTACCATCAAGCACTTCAAGACCACACGAGCAACCACATCGAAGAAGGAACAACATGGGAACGTGAAGACTGCCTCCGACCCAAAGTTATGTATCTCTCCAACGCCTAGCCTAGAAATCTCGAGGACAAGATTTTTCTTAAGGGGTAAGGTCTGTCACACCCTATGTTTTAATTCTCCTGGTTAAACTAACATAGCTCAAAAAATTAGGACCAGTTAAATTTTTTGTGAATGCTTGATGTGATTGTTGCTTGCTGCTTGATTGCTTGTGTTTTAAATCACTAGGTTCCTACTATTCTCTAGAATCACCTCCTTGACCTAGATCTTTGTCCAAGTGCACACGACCAGAAACTATTTTTACCAAATATTATTTTGACCAAAAGGAATTTATTTGATTTAAGCTTTCAAAAACCCCTCAGTTGGGATTTGTACTACAAGTCCTCAAATCAGGGAAGATGTTTTGCCCCAAATATTTTATTTAAATTCCATTATAAAAAAGACTCCCCAAAATCAAAAAATTATTATTTTAAAATTTATTTTCCTATTTTATTTAATTACCTTTTTCTGAGGCCAGAAATGGTCTTCTACAAAGAAAGATTATTTTTCTTGCTTTCAAAATATTTGAGAAAATTTAGAGAAACTTAGTGGACATATATATTCCATATATAAGAGTTTCAACACATGTTCACGTTCTATTGGAGAAAACCCTTCAAAACCCTTTTTGCCTATTTCAGGCTTTTGAAATATTTCTATAAGAAATATTCTCTGTAAATTCTAATAAAATTCTATCATGTCACACATGCTATAGGTGATGGTCTTGCCAAGTTTCATCTCAATTAAAGTTGATTTGGTTCACCTAAATATTCCAAAACCCCATCTGTCCAGATCCAAATTTGAGCAACTCTACATTGCCAAGTGTCTCCAATTTTGCTCAAATTTTGTGGATATGTTTTTATGCTCCAATAATTCATCCACACCTAGTGGTGCATGAAGGAGAATAGATGAACTTGTCCAAAACCCCTCAAAACCTTCTATGTTGATTTCTAGAGTTGGGAAAATTTACATTGTGAAGTGTATCCAATTGATCCCAAACTTTTTGGGCATGCTATAATGCTCAAATAATGTCACCACACCCAGTGGTGCATTTGTGGGAATCAAATTGCATGAGTTTATCTTCAGTAAGTCATTTCTGCCTATTCCTTTGGTTTTTCAAGTCTACATTGGAAACTTTCTCCACCAGATCTGCAATTTGGCGTATAAGCTCATTGTGACCTATCATGTGATCCTGCTAAGTTTCATAACAATTGGAATCCATTTGCTAGCCCTAACACCAATCAAACACCTTCTGCTCACTTGCCAAATCTATTGCTTTGGCCCATTCCACTATTATCCTTGAGCTCAAATTTTTACCACAATATTCTCTGATCTTATTTTACCTCCAGTATCCTACCATGGCCTCTAGTCAATTATTGGAGGGTGACTCCCTCTCTTTACCTCTACTTTTTGCCATGACAACTCCTATTTTACTCTCTCCCAATAATTATGTTCAAGCCAAGACCCCACATCCTTCCAGAGCATCTCTAGTATGCTAGTGCACTATTTCAAGCAAAGATATGGCATGCTCATGTGGGAAAAATGAGCAGCCCTTCTGAAACTTGATTTTGGCAGAAATGTGGCCTCGAATTGCAAGTGCTAGTTACACTCCTCCTCTTGATTTGAAACTTGGTAGTCTTGTAGTCCTTCCATGACTAAGACTACTAGAAAAGGTTTTGATTCAAATTCCTCACAGTAAAAATACTTTGAACTAGCCTAAAGTTTGTTGTTGCAAACTTAACCACAGAATAAACCCCCCTACAATGCTCCATATGAGACCAAACTCCTCAATCACCCTCCTGAACGCATGCCTTGCATGCTAGACATCTTTGACTGGTCAGAATCCCATTGTGGACAGGTGTGGGCGTGGCGACCACTGTGCTCGCATGCAGAAACGATGCTCTGTGCCCTGGCCTCGTCCTCTAGCTCGGGGAAGGCTGTGGAAACGTGTCCCAGCGCTCCAGGGCACTACCCTTTCCACCTTCGACCCCTTCCATGACGCCAACTATGCTCCAAAACTGCTCAGGCCGCGTGCCTGCCTTCCCCAGAGCACGCAAGGCGCGTCTGATGACCCACAAGTATAGGGGATCTATCTTAGTCCTTTCGATAAGTAAGACTTTCGAACCCAACGAGGAGCAGAAGGATCTGACAAGTGGTTTTCAGCAAGGTAAAATCTGCAAGCACTGAAATTATCGGTAACAAGTAGTTGTGTGGTGAGATGATTCGTAGCAAGTAGCAAGTAACAAAAGTAACAACGGTGCAGTAAAGTGGCCCAATCCCTTTTGTAGCAAGGGACAAGCCTGGACAAAGTCTTATAGAAGGAAAAAAGCTCCCAAGGACACACGGAATTTCTGTCATGCTAGTTTTCATCATGTTCATATGATTCACGTTCGTTACTTTGATAGCTTGATATGTGGGTGGACCGGTGCTTGGGTACTGCCCTTACTTGGACAAGAATCCCACTTATGATTAACCCCTCTCGCAAGCATCCGCAACTACCAAACAAGAATTAAGACAAAGTCTAACCATAACATTAAACTAGTGGATCCAAATCAGCCCCTTACGAAGCAACACATAAACTAGGGTTTAAGCTTCTGTCACTCTAGCAACCCATCATCTACTTACTACTTCCCAATGCCTTCCTCTAGGCCCAAATAATGGTGAAGTGTTATGTAGTTGACGTTCACATAACACCACTAGAGGAAAAACAACATACAACACATCAAAATATCGAACGAATACCAAATTCACATGACTACTTATAGCATGACTTATCCCATGTCCTCAGGAACAAAAGTAACTACTCACCAAGCATAATAATATTCATGACCAGAGAGGTAATGAGTAGCATCAAAGATCTGAACATAAACTCTTCCACCAAGTAATCCCACTAGCATCAACTACAAAGAGTAATTAACACTACTAGCAACCTTACAAGTACCAATCGGAGTCGTGAGACGGAGATTGGTTACAAGAGATGAACTAGGGTTTGGAGATGACATGGTGCTGATGAAGATGTTGATGGTTATGAGTCCCCTTCGATGAGAGGAGTGTTGGTGATGACGATGGTGACGATTTCCCCCTCCGCGAGGGAAGTTTCCCCAGCAGGATCGTCCTGCCAGAGCTCTAGATTGGTTCTGCTCAAGTTCCGCCTCATGGCGGCGGCGAATCCTCCGAAAAGCCCCCTCTTGATTTTTTCCAGACCGAAATCCTTCTTGTAGAAAAAGAGGGGGCCTAGTGGGCCAGCAGGGAGCCCACAAGCCCCCTAGGCGCGGCCAGGGGGGTGGCTGCGCCTAGCAGGCTTGGGGCCACCTGCTGGCGCCCCTCTTGCACTTCTTCGACCCAATATTTTTTATAAATCCCAAAAAAAATCCATGTTGATTTTCACGGCTTTTGGAGTTGCGCAGAATAGGCATCTCAAACTTGCTCCTTTTTCATGCCAGAATTCCAGTTGCCGGCATTCTCCCTCTTCATGTAAACCTTGCAAAATAAGAGAGAAAAGGCATAAGTATTGTAAACATGAAAGCATGATGCAAAATGGACGTATCAACTCCCCCAAGCTTAGACCTCGCTTGTCCTCAAGCAAAAGCCGAGATCAATAAACATGCCCACCTGTTTAGGGAGAGAGGTGTCAACAAAACAAGATACGAACATGCAGGCATCATGATCATGATGAGAATAGCAATACCAGCATATCAACTCTTATGCTAAAGTGACAATTCCTTCACAAAGTAAAGCATGGATCAAGAACCTTACCGAGAATTAACAACCGATAGCCTGTAGTCATTGAAGCAATTGCAATTTATCACAACATCAGAAAGAGTTAAATAAGAGCTTGTAAAGCAAATCCACATACTTAATCATCCTTTCGTTCTCTACAATTGCTACAATTCACGTGGTACTCATGAGATCAGAGTTTCAGCTGGACACAGAGAAAGATAGGGGCTTATAGTTTCGCCTCCCAACTGCTTACCTCAAGGGTAATGTCAACAATAATAATTCATGAGTACTTACTTCCAAGTTGACATATGAATATAGATCTTTCCCAAGCATATGACATTAGCCAAGATAAAGGCGGAATAGGGAATTGGTGAAGATCACCATGACTCTTTCAAGGGCAAAAAGTAAAGGTACAAGATTGGCCCTTCACAGAGGGAAGCAGAGGTTGTCATGCGCTTTTGAGGTTTGGATGCGTGTCCTCTTACTGCGGAGGAACGTCACTTTATATTGCCTCCTGTGATAAAGAACTTTATTATGCAGTCTGTCGCTTTTATGTCTTCCTCATCACAGGTTTGTACAAAGCTTATTTTCCACACACTAATAGATCATACATATTAGGGAGCAATTTTTATTGCTTGCACCGATGACAACTTACTTGAGGCATCTTATTCAATCCATAGGTAGGTATGGTGGACTCTCATGGCGAAACTAGGTTGTAGGTTTATGGATGCACAAGTAGTATCTCTACTTGGTGCGGGAGTTTTGGCTAGTATGAGGTGGAAGCGATCGTCACATGCTAAGGGATCTCTAATCATATAACATTGTTCAGAACCAAGCAAACACAATTCATTATGTTGTCTTCCTTGTCCAACATCTACTTCTAAGATGCAATAGTTTAGTGAGTCTTCACAATCATAGATGCTGTCAAAGATGATATATTTATATGTGAACCTCTCCTTCTTTATCACTTCCTATTAATTGCAACAATGACCAAGGTCTACGTTTGTCTACCCTCAACAAGTTTCAATCATTATTCTTTTTATACGTGAAGCCATCACTTCCCATAAGATCATTACATGATCTTTCATGCTTTTGTTCTTTTATCAATCTATTGATCATGGCATGAGGCAAATACCTTCAACTAAGACACTCTTTATTATATGGCTCACGAGCTCGAATACATCAGGGGTGACACAAAGCAAAACTCAAGCCTAAAACACTAAGACCTTTATTCTTCTAGAGAAAGAGAAAACTGAAAAGGGACAAACTAAAACAAAGGTAAAGGCAAAAGATGTGATGGTGATACGATACCGGGGCAACTCCCCCAAGCTTGGCACAAGCCAAGGGGATTGCCCATACCCATGCTCAGTTGTCTTCCTTTGGAGGTGATGGTGGTGGAGTTGTTGTGTCCTTTGATTCCAAGAGGGCCATTAATCTTTGATTTATACCTTGGAGATCTGTGATATGTTTCTCCAGCAAAACAACTTCACGAGTGAGATAAGTATTGCGAGCACGAGTTGTTTCACAAAACCTCAAGAGTTCAATCAAGGATGGAGACAATAGGTGGATGTAGGGTTGGAGGAAACCCACTTCTTCAACTTCTTCCTTGTTGAGCACAGATTGCACTTTGTCCCATGCCTGATTCTTCTCCTTAGTTTTGCCCTTGGTTTCTTTAGGTAGCCTTTTCTTAGCCTCCATGACCTCCATCATTTTCAGATCAGCATTTACTTCTCCATAAATTTGAGGGAGATTGTTCTCCCCCACAGATTCCTGAGACGACATCTTGCTCTAAATCCGCGATAGAAAATAGGCTTGAAACAAAAACAGAGGAAATCTGCGTGATACAAGGGTCAGACCTTTTGGGAGAATATATAATGATTTTTTTTCCGAACTAGAAGGATTACTCCGCACGAAAACGGAGTTCGGGAGGCACACGAGGTGGCCACAAGCCCCCCAAGCGCAGCCAGGGGGTGGGCCCGCGCCTGGCAGGCTTGTCACCTCCTTGTGCGCTTTCCGGACTACTTCCAATTTTGTTATTTTTTCAAATATTCCAAAACAGAGAAAAAATCCTACTGGAAAAGTTTTGGAGTCTGTTTTCTTACCGAATCACATACCTCTTCGTTTTCGGAGTCTGAAACAGGCTGATAAATATCCCTTAGGTATTCTTTTGGAGTTATGGTATTGATAATATTGCTTTCAACATTTATGGGAGTACCTCAGATATAATGCTTGATTCTCTGCCCATTTACCACTCTCGGAAAATTAACTTCCGTGTTGTTGATCTTGATAGCACCGGAACGATATACTTCCTCAACAATGTAAGGACCTTCCCATTTAGAGAGAAGCTTGCCTGCAAAAAAATCTTAAACGAGAATTATATAGCAAGATATAATCACCTACATTAAACTCACGCTTTTATATCCTTTTATCATGCCACCTCTTAACCTTTTCTTTGAACAACTTGGCATTTCCATATGCCTGAGTTCTCCATTCATCAAGCGAGCTAATATCAAATAACCTCTTCTCCCCAGCAAGTTTGAAATCAAAGTTGAGCTCTTTGATTGCCCAATAAGCTTTATGCTCTCCTACGACAACAGACAACAGCGCCAGAAATTGGCACGTTGACGGAGACTGGGCTTGCGTTGGTTTTTCCCTTGAAGAGGAAAGGGTGATGCAACACAGGAGCAGTAAGTATTTCCCTTAGTTTAAGAACCAAGGTATCAATCCAGTAGAAGAACTCGTCAAGACCAGAGTACCCGCGCAAACACAAAAGAGCTTGCACCCAATGCTTTAAAGGGGTTGTCAATCCCTTCAAGATTGATTGCAAAATGAGATCTGAAGGCGGAAAGTGCAACAAAGAAAAAGAGTAAGGCTGAGAATATGGTGTGGAGTAGACCCGGGGGCCATAGTATTCACTAGAGGCTTCCCTAAAAATAGCAAATATCACGGTGGGTGAACAAATTACTGTCGAGCAATTGATAGAACTGCGCAAAGTCATGACGATATCTAAGGCAATGATCATACATATAGGCATCACGTCCGAGACAAGTAGACCATACTTTCTGCATCTACTACTATTACTCCACACATCGACCGCTATCCAGCATGCATCTAGTGTATTGAGTTCATGACGAACAGAGTAACGCCTTAAGCAAGATGACATGATGTAGAGGGATAAACTCAAACCAATGATGAAAACCCCATCTTTTTACCCTTGATGGCAACAACACGATGCGTGCCTCGCTACCCCTTTTGTCACTGCGTGAGGTCACTGCACGGTATGAACCCAAAACCAAGCACTTATCCCATTGCAAGAATCATAGATCTAGTTGGCCAAACAAAACCCACAACTCGAAGAGAATTACAAGGATATGAAATCATGCAAAGGAGAGATCAGAAGAAACTGAAATAAGATTCATAGATAATCTGATCATAAATCCACAATTCATCGGATCTCGACAAACACACCACAAAAGAAGATTACATCGGATATATCTCCATGAAGATCATGGAGAACTTTGTATTGAATATCCAATAGAGAGAAGAAGTCATCTAATTACTAGCTATGGACCCGTAGGTCTATGGTGAACTACTCACGCATCATCGGAGAGGTCATGGTGTTGATGAAGAAGCCCTCCGTATCCGAATCCCCCTCCGGCAGGGCACCAGAACATGCCCCAGATGGGATCTTGCGGAGATAGAAGCTTGCGGTGGCGGAAAAGTACTTTCGATGATCTCTTGATTTTTTATGGGATTTTAGGGAATATATAGGCGCAAAACCTAGGGCAGAGGAGGCTCAGGGAGCCCACAAGACCCCTGGCCGCGCCATGAGGGCTTGTGGGGTCCCTGGTGGCCCCCTGCCCTGATTCTCCGGCTTCCCGATCTTTTTATGTTCCGAAAAAATCTTTTTGGCAGTTTCATTCCGTTTGGACTCCGTTTCAAATCCTCCTCTGAAAGGGGTCAAAAACATGGAAAAAACAGGAACTGGCACTTGGCACTGAGTTAATAAGTTAGTCCCAAAAAATATATAAAGGGCACGCAAAACATCCAAAGTTTGACAAGATAATAGCATGAAACCATCAAAAATTATAGATACGTTGGAGACGTATCAAGCATCCCCAAGCTTAACTCATGCTCGTCCTCGAGTAGGGAAGTGATAAAGACTGAATTTTTGATGTGGAATGCTACCTAGCATAGTTTTCCTTTGCAACTTCTTTCACGTGACATGAATGTTCAGATCCGTAAGATTCGAAACAATAGTTTTCTATTGACATGAAAACAATAATACTTCAAGCAAACTAGCAAGGTAATCATGAACTTTCAAAATAACAAGGCCAAGGAAAGTTATCCCTACAAAATTATATAGTCTGGCTATGCTCCATCATCCTCACACAACTAATGTAAATCATGCACAACCCCGGTATTGGCCAAGTAATTGTTTTCGCACTCTTACTTTCTCAAACCTTTTATAACTATCACGCAATACATGAGCATGAGCCATGGATATACCACTATAGGTGGAATAGAGTGTGGTGGTGGTTGTGAGACAAAAAGGAGGAGATGGTCACATTGACTCGGCGTATCAAAGGGCTATGGAGATGCCCATTAATAGATATCAATGTGAATGAGTAGGGATTGACATACAAGGGATGCACTAGAGCTATAAGTATGTGAAAGCTTAAAAGGAAAACTAGTGGGTGTGCATCCAACTTGCTTGCTCACGAAGACCTAGGGCAATTTGAGGAAGCCCATCATTGGAATATACAAGCCAAGTTATAAAATGAATATTCCCACTAGCATATGGTAGTGACAAAGCAAGAAGCTCTCAATCATGAAGAACATGGTGCTATTATGAAGCACAAGTATGGAAAAAGATAGTAGCATTGTCCCTTCTATCTTGTTCTCTCTTTTTTTTTATTTGGGCTCTTGGGCCTCTTTTTTCTCGCTTTTTTTATGGGCTCTTTGGCCTCTTTTTTTTATTTCCTCACATGGGACAATGCTCTAATAATGACGATCATCACACTTTTATTTATTCACAGCTGAAAGCTCAAAATGATGATGACTCTATAGGAAATGCCTTCGGCAGTGTACCGGGATGTGCAATGATCTAGCTTGGCGTATGACGTTGAAACATATCGCTAGCTATCTTATGATCATGCAATGACAATATGAGAATGACGGCACAAGTAATGAGACAGAACGGTGGGAGTTGCATGGCAATATATCTCGGAATGGCTATGAAAATGCCATAGTAGGTAGGTATGGTGGCTGTTTTGAGGAAGGCATATGGTGGGTTTGTGCACCGGCGAAAGTTGCGTGGAACTAAAGAGGCTAGCAATGGTGAAAGGTGAAAGTGCATCTATACCATGGACTCACATTAGTCATGAAGAACTCACATACTTGTTGCGAATCTTTTTACTAGTAATCAAAACAAAGTGCTAAACGCGTACTCCTACAGGAAGGGTTGGTAGGTGTTAAGCATCGCGCGATTCCGACCTCAACACAAAGGATGACAATCAATATATCAATTATGCTCTGACTTCCTAACATAGCGGTTCACCATACGTGCATGCTACGGGAATCACTAACTTCAACACAAGTATTTCTAGATTCACAACACCCTACTAACATAGCTCTTAATATTACCAAATCCACGTCTCTAAACTAATTGAGAGGAATCAAGACTTCTCTTTCTACTCAATGCACATGAAGATGGAGGTTTTGTATCCTCTTTGAGTACCTATCACCTTTGGGACTACTTTCATAGCATAAGCCAACTACCTAGTCACGCACCGTCGTGCTCTAAAAGATATAAGTGAAGAACTATGAGCATTCTAGCAAAATCACGATGAGTGCATGTCTCTCTCTCTCAAAAAGGTGTGCAGCAAGGATGATTGTGACACAAAAAGAAAAGACTCCTACGATACAAGAAGCTCCAAGCAAAACACATATCATGTGGTGAATAAAAATATAGATCCAAGTATTATTACCGATGGATTGGAGACGAAAGAGGGGATGCCTTCCTCGGGCATCCCCAAGCTTAGGCTTTTTGGTGTCCTAGAATTTGGCTTGGGATGACTTGGGCATCCCCAAGCTTGAGCTCTTTCCACTCCTGATCTCTTTGTCCATGAGAACATCACCCAAAACTTGAAAACTTCACAACACAAAAAATAAACAGAAACTCGTGATAATATTAGCACAAGAAAACAAACTACCACCTCTTTTGGTACTGTAGAAAACTTGAATTCTATCTATATTAGTGTTGGGCTACTGATTCTCACTTTTCCATGGCTAGTACCCCCCGATACTAACCATAGTTTCATCAAAACAAGCAACCAACTCAACAAAAATAGAATCTGTCAAAAACAGACCAGTCTGTAGAAATCTGTACACTTCGTATACTTTTGGTACCTAAAAAATTCTGAAAAGTTACGACTGCCTAGGAAAAAGGCATATCAACCAGAAGCAAAAAGAATGAACTCAAAAGCTCTTTCTGAATAAAAATGAAAAATCATCACGTGAGTGAAAAGTTTCTTTCTTTTTCTAGCAGGATTAAACAACCATCACCAAGACTAGTCATAAAGGTTTTGCTTGGATCAAACACAAAAAGAAACACAAAAAACACAATCACAACAGAATTATCATGGTGTGGACGCAACAAAACAGAAAGAAAAAAGATAAATTCATTGGGTTGCCTCCCAACAAGCGCTATTGTTTAACGCCCTTAGCTAGGCATAAAAGCGATAGAATCACGTATCGTCGTCTTTGGTGCTCAAACCATAAGTGGCCCTCATCATGGATTCATAAGGCAATCTTATTTTCTTTCTAGGAAAGTGTTCCATGCCCTTCCTTAAAGGAAATTGAAATCTAATATTCCCTTTATTCATATCGATGATAGCACCGATAGTCTTTAGGAAAGGTCTACCAAGAATAATAGGGCATGTAGGATTGCAATCAATGTCAAGCACAATGAAATCCACGGGAACATAGTTCCTATTTGCAATAATAAGACTATCATTGATCCTTCCCATGGGTTTCTTGACAGTAGAATCCACAAGATGCAAATTAAGAGAACACTCTTCAATCTCATTAAAACCCAGAACATCACATAAAGACTTTGGAATCGCGGAAACACTAGCACCCGAATCACACAAAGCATTGCATTCATAGTTTTTGATTTTGATGGTAGGTTCCCACTCATCATGAAGCTTTCTAGGGATAGAGACTTCCAATTCAAGTTTATCTTCAAGAGATTTTATCATAGGTTCGACGATATGATCGGTAAAGGCCTTGTTTTGGCTATAAGCGTGTGGAGAGTTTAACATGGATTGCATCAAGGAAATGCATTCAATCAAGGAGAAACTATCATAATTGAATTCCTTTAAATCCATGGTAGTAATTTCATTACTACTCAAAGTTTTAATATCTTCTACTCCACTTTCAATGCTTTTAGCATCAAGATAGATGGACTCCGAATCATTGGGGCACTTTTCAACCAAAGTGGATTCATATCCAGCCCCATAATCATTAGGTTTGTCACAAGAAAACAAAGATTCAATGGGAGTCACACCAAGCACTTCAAGATCTTCATGATTCTTATCATGAGAACACGCCTTTTTAAGCCATTCATGACTAGCACGAATTTGGGTGGTTCTTTCTTTGCTCCCAATCATGGAAACACGCATAGCTTTCAAAGTTTCATCCATATTCATCTTGGGAGGAGCACATCTAACTTTCAAAGCATCAACATCACTAGACATTCTATCAACTCTCTTAGCCAAATCGTCAATTTTGAGTAGCTTTTCCTCTATGGACGCATTGAAAATCTTTTGTGAGTTGATGAACTCTTTGATATTACTCTCTAGATCAGAGGGTAATCTATTGTAATTTCCATGAGTATTGTTGTAGGAGTTGCCAAAGTTATTAGAGGAGTTACTAGGAAAAGGCCTAGGAACATAGTTTCCTCTAAAAGCATTATTGTTGCCAAAATTATTCCTACCAACAAAATTAATGTCCAAGCTAGCATTGCTACTCTCAATCAAGGAAGACAAGGGCATATCAATAGGATCTAAAGGAGCACTTCTACTAGCAACCAAATTCATTAACTCATCCATCTTAGCACTCAACGAGTTAATTTCTTCTATAGCGTGTACCTTCTTACTAGTAGGTGACCTTTCAGTGTGCCACTCAGAGTAGTTCGTCATGATGTTGTCTAGGAGCTTTGTGGCTTCCCCTAACGTGATTTACATGAACGTTCCACCTGAGGCGGAGTCCAAGATATTTCTAGAAGCGAAATTCAAGCCAGCATAGAAGATTTATATAATCATCCAAAGACTCAAGCCATGAGCGGGACAATTTCTAATCATCAATTTCATTCTCTCCCAAGATTGTGCAACAAGTTCATGATCAAGTTGCTTGAAATTCATGATATCATTACGAGAGAGATAATCTTAGCCGACGGAAAATACTTGGATATATAAGCATCTTTGCACTTATCCCAAGAATTGATACTATTTTTGGGCAAAGACGAAAACCAAGTTTTTGCGCGATCTCGCAAAGAGAAAGGAAAAAACTTCAATTTAATCACATCATTATCCACATCTCTCTTCTTTTGCATATCACAAAGCTCAATGGAGGTATTGAAATGGGATGCGACATCTTCACTAGGAAGGCCAGAGAATTGCTCTTTCATAACAAGATTCAGCAAAGCGGCATTGATTTCGTATGACTCCCCACTAGTGGCGGGAGCAATCGGAGTACTAATAAAATTGTTATTATTAGTATTCGAGAAGTCACAAAGTTTGGTGTTTTCATTCATGGTGAATTCGGCAAGCAAGCAAGCACACAAGCGAACAAAGAGCAAGCGAGAAAAAGGGCGAACGAGAAGGGCGAACGAAAAGGCAAACGAAAAAAGGCAAATTGTGAAGTGGGGGGAGGAAAACGAGAGGCAACTGGCAAACAAAGTAAATGCAAGAGATGAGTCTGCGAAACTTACTTTGATAAGTTCTTGACTTGATCCTCCCCGACAACGGCGCCATAAATCCTTCTGCTACGGCAACAGACAACGGCGCCAGAAATTGGCACGTTGACAGAGACTGGGCTTGCGTTGGTTTTTCCAATGAAGAGGAAAGGGTGATGCAGCACAGGAGCAGTAAATATTTCCCTTAGTTTGAGACCAAGGTATCAATGCAGTAGGAAAATCTCATCAAGTCCAGAGTACCTGCGCAAACACAAAAGAGCTTGCACCCAACGCTTTAAAGGAGTTGTCAATCCCTTAAAGATTGATTGCAAAGTGAGATCTGAAGGCGGAAAGTGCAAAGAAGAAAAAGAGTAAGGCTGAGAATATGGTGTGGAGTAGGCCCGGGGGCCATAGTGTTCACTAGAGGCTTCTCTCAAAATAGCAAATATCAAGGTGGGTGAACAAATTACTGTCGAGCAATTGATAGAACCGCGCAAAGTCATGACGATATCTAAGGCAAGGATCATACATATAGGCATCACGTCCGAAACAAGTAGACCGATATTTTCTGCATCTACTACTATTACTCCACACATCGACCGATATCCAGCATGCATCTAGTGTATTGAGTTCATGGCGAATAGAGTAACACCTTAAGCAAGATGACAGGCTCTAGAGGGATAAACTCAAACTAATGATGAAAACTCCATCTTTTTACCCTTGATGGCAACAACATGATGTGTGCCTCGCTACCCCTTCTGTCACTGGATGAGGTCACCGCACAGTATGAACCCAAAACCAAGCACTTCTCCCATTGCAAGAATCATAGATCTAGTTGGCCAAACAAAACCCACAACTTGAAGAGAATTACAAGGATATGAAATAATGCATAAGAGAGATCAGAAGAAACTCAAATAAGAATCATAGATAATCTGATCATACATCCATAATTCATCGGATCTTGACAAACACACCGCAAAAGAAGATTACATCGGATAGATCTCCATGAAGATCATGGAGAACTTTGTATTGAAGATCCAAGAGAGAGAAGAAGTCATCTAATTACTAGCTATGGACCCATAGGTCTATGGTGAACTACGCACGCATCATCGGAGAGGTCATGGTGTTGATGAAGAAGCCCTCCGTATCCAAATCCCCCCTCCGGCAGGGCACCAGAATGTGCCCCTGATGGAATCTTGCGGAGACAGAAGCTTGTGGCGGCGGAAAAATACTTTCGATGATCTCCTGATTTTTATGGGATTTTAGGAAATATATAGGCGCAAAACCTAGGGTAGAGGAGGCTCAGGGAGCCCACAAGCCATGGGCACGGGCCCCCCTGGCCGCACCATGAGGGCTTGTGGGGTCCCTGGTGACCCCCTGCCTTGTTTGTGTGGCTTCCCGATCTTTTTCTATTCCGGAAAAAATCTTTTTGGCAGTTTCATTCCATTTGGACTCCGTTCAAAATCCTCCTCTGAAAGGGGTCAAAAACATGGAAAAAACAGGAACTGGCACTTGGCACTGATTTAATAAGTTAGTCCCAAAAAATATATAAAAGGCATGCAAAACATCCAAAGTTTGACAAGATAATAGCTTGAAACCATCAAAAATTATAGATTCCTTGGAGACGTATCATGCTCTAGCTCAAGAGGTAAACGACAAGCTTTATCGTAGACCATTTTGTACGGAGACATGCCCATGGCATTCTTATAGGCAGTTCTATAAGCCCACAGTGCATCATCGAGCTTCTTAGACCAATTCTTTCTAGACCTGTTGATAGTCTTTTGCAGAATCAGTTTAATCTTTCTATTTCTTAGCTCTACTTGACCACTGGACTGAGGGTGATATGGAGACGCAATTCTATGGTTGACATCGTACTTAGCAAGCGTTTTACGGAAAGCACCATGAATGAAATGTGAACCACCATCGGTCATTAGATATCTAGGGACTCCAAATCTAGGGAAAATAACTTCTTTAAGCATCCTGGTAGAAGTGTTGTGATCAGCACTACTAGTGGGGATAGCTTCTACCCACTTAGTGACATAATCAACAGCAACTAGGATATGAGTATACCCGTTGGATTTTGGAAAAGCTCCCATATAATCAAATCCCCAGACATCAAATGGTTCAATGACAAGTGAATAGTTCATAGGCATTTCCTGACGTTTACTAATATTACCTATTCTTTGACATTCGTCACAAGACAAGACAAACTTACGGGCATCCTTGAAGAGAGTGGGCCAATAGAAACCTGATTACAATACCTTGTGTGCAGTTCTATCTCTCGCATGGTGTCCTCCGTAGGCCTCGGAGTGACACTTCTGTAGGATCTGTCTCTGTTCATGTTCAGGTACTAAACGTCTAATAACACCATCTACTCCTTCCTTATAAAGGTGAGGATCATCCCAAAATTAATGTCTCAAGTCAAAGAAGAATTTCTTCTTTTGCTGGTATGTGGAACTAGGTGGTATATATTTGGCAACGATATAGTTTGCATAATCAGCATACCACGGTGCACTACATGAAGCATTGATGACATTCAATTGCTCATCGGGAAAGCTATCATCAATAGGTTGTGGGTCATCAAGATCGTTTTCCAACCTAGACAAGTTATCTGCTACTGGGTTATCAGCACCCTTCGTGTCAACAACATGCAAATCAAATTCTTGTAGCAAGAGAACCCATCTGATAAGTCTAGGTTTAGCATATTTCTTCTCCATAAGGTACTTAATAGCAGCATGACCAGTGTGAATAGTGACTTTGGAATCAACTATGTAAGACCTGAACTTTTCACATGCAAACTCGACTGCTAAAAATTCCTTTTCAGTAGTAGCATAGTTTCTTTGGGCACTGTCTAGAGTTTTACTAGCATAGTGAATAACATTCAACTTCTTATCAACTCTTTGCCCAAGGACAACACCAACAGCATAATCACTAGCATCACACATGATTTCAAAAGGTAAGTTCCAATCAGGTGGTTGAACAATAGGTGCAGTTATCAAAGCCTTCTTAAGTATTTCGAAGGCTTCCTCACAATCATCATCAAAGACAAAAGGAATATCCTTTTGCAAGATATTGGTAAGAGGCCTAGAAATCTTAGAGAAGTCTTTAATGAACCTTCTATAGAAACCAACATAACCAGGGAAACTTCTTATACCTTTGATATCTGTGGGGTATGACATTTTCTCGATTGCATCAACCTTAGCCTTATCGACTTCAATACCTCTTTCAAAAAATTTATGTCCTAAGACGATGCCTTCATTAACCATAATGTGGCACTTCTCCCAATTCAAGACAAGATTGGTATCTTTACATCTCTGCAAGACTCGATCAAGGTTGCTGAGGCAATCATAAAAAGAAGACCCGTAAACGGAGAAGTCATCCATGAAAACATCAACAATCTTTTCAAAAAGTCAGAGAATATAGCCATCATACATCTTTGAAAGGTGGCAGGTGCATTACATAAGCCAAAAGGCATACATCTATAAGCAAAGGTACCGAACACGCAGGTGAAAGTGGTTTTCTCCTAATGAGATTGTGCAACTGGTATTTGGGAGAAACCAGAATAACCGTCTAGAAAGCAGAAGTGTGTGTGTTTAGACAGTCTTTCTAGCATTTGGTCGATAAAAGGCAAAGGGTAATGATCTTTCCTAGTGGCTTTATTCAATTTCCTAAAATCGATCACCATCCTATAGCCAGTAATAATCCTCTGTAGGATCAATTCATCCTTATCATTAGGGACAACGGTAATACCTCCCTTCTTAGGGACGCAATGCACCGGACTCACCCAATCACTATGAGCAACAGGATAGATAATACCCGCTTCCAGGAGCTTTAGTATTTATTTTCTTACTACCTCTTTCATCTTAGGATTTAATCTCCTTTGATGATCAGCAACTCGCTTGGAATCAGGATCAGTTTTAATCTTGTGATGGCATATAGTGGGACTAATGCCTTTAAGATCATCAAGAGTATATCCAATAGCAGCACGGTGCTTCCTCAGAGTTTTTAGTAACTTCTTTTCTTCATGCTCTGAGAGGCTAGCACTAACTATGACATGATATGTCTCTTTTTCATCAAGATAAGCATACTTAAGAGTATCTGGCAACTGTTTAAGCTTGAACACAGGATCACCCTTTGGTGGGGGTGGTTCCCCAAGTAGTTCAAGAGGCAAATTATTCTTAAGGATATGATATTGTTCTAAGACAGCTCTATCTATCTCATCCCTTTCATCCATATGCATATCATTTTCATGCTCAAGCAAGTATTTCTCTAAAGGATCAGTAGGAGGCACGGCAATAGAAGTTAAGGCAATAGTTTCATCCTTACTAGGAAACTCTTTTTCATGAGGTTGTCTACCAAACTTGGAGAAATTGAACTCGTGTGACACACCTTCAAAGCCAACAGTGACAGTTTGCTTCTCACAGTCAATATGAGCATTGACAGTATTGAGAAAAGGTCTGCCAAATATGATGGGACAAAAGCTATCTTGAGTGGTAGCAAGAACGAGGAAATCAACAGGATACTTCGTTTTACCACACAAGACTTCAACATCCCTAACAATTCCCACAGGGGAGATAGTATCTCTATTGGCAAGCTGAATAGTGACATCAATGGGTTCTATCTCGACAGGTGCAATCTCGTCTTTAATTTCATCATATAAGGATTGAGGTATTGCACTAACACTAGCACCCACGTCACATAAACCATGATAGCAATGATCTCCTATCTTAACAGAAACAACATGCGTGCCAACAACAGGCCTATGTTTGTCTCTAGCATGAGGTTTAGCAATTCTAGCAGCATCTTCATAGAAGTGAATAGTATGTCCCTCAACATCGTCGGACAGGAGATCTTTCATAATAGCAATGCTAGGTTCAACTCTAATTTGCTCAGGGGGTGTAGGTGTTCTAATATAGCCTCTACGTATCACAGTTGAAGCTTTAGAATGATCCTTTATCCTAACAGGGAAAGGTGGTTTCTCAATGTAAGCACTGGGAACAATAGGATCATTATAGGCAATGACTTTCTTTTCAACTCGATTGGGTTTAACTACATTGACTTCTAAGGGAGGATGATATTTAAACCACTTCTCTTTGAGGAGATCAATATGAGCAGCAAATGATTCACACAGTGAAGCTACGATCTCAGAGTCAAGTCCATACTTAGCGCTAAAGTCACAAAAAGTATTTGTTTCAACAAAGGATTTAAGGCAATCAAACTTGAAATTCATACCTGACTCCTTACCTTCATCAAGCTCCCAATCTTCAGAGTTGCGTTTAATTATTTCCAATAAATTCCATCTGAAGTCAATATCTCTCTTCATAAGAGAGCCGGTACAAGAAGTGTCAAGCATGGTGCGATCATCATGAGAAAGCCGAGCATAGAAGTTCTGAATGATAATTTCTATCGAGAGCTCATGATTGGGGCATGAATATAACATTAATTTAAGCCTCCCCCAAGCTTGAGAGATGCTTTATCTGTCCCGAGGCCAAAAATTATAAATATAATTCCGATCACGATGTACTAAATGCATAGGATAAAACTTTTGATGAAATTCAAATTTCAACCGATTGTAGTCCCATGATCTAGTATCGTCACATAGCCTATACCATGTCAACGCCTTATCCCTCAAAGATAAGGGAAAGACCTTCTTCTTGGCCTCGTCCTTGGGCAAACCTGCAAGCTTAAATAAACCACAAACTTCATCTACATAGATTAGATGCAAGTCTGGATGTGATGTTCCATCTCCTGTAAAAGGATTAGCCAGCAGTTTCTCAAGCATACCCGAAGGAAATTCAAAGCAAATATTTTCAGTAGGTGCAGAAGGTTCAGGAGCAAATCTTTGTGCTTCCGTTCGAGGTGAATATACCCCGAACAAGCCCCTCAAATGATTAGTTTCCATAGTGACAAGTGACAATAAATTTCAGCACACTATATGAATGTTTCCTTACCAATTTCCACTTACCAAAGGCGCTTCACTCCCCGGCAACGGCAACAGAAAAGAGTCTTGATGACCCACAAGTATAGGGGATCTATCGTAGCCCTTTCAATAAGTAAGAGTGTTGAAGCCAACGAGGAGCAGAAGGATCTGACAAGTGGTTTTCAGCAAGGTAAAATCTGCAAGCACTGAAATTATCGGTAACAAGTAGTTGTGTGATGAGATGATTCGTAGCAAGTAGCAAGTAACAAAAGTAACAACGGTGCAGGAAAGTGGCCCAATCCCTTTTGTAGCAAGGGACAAGCCTTGACAAAGTCTTATAGGAGGAAAAACGCTCCCGAGGACACACAGAAATTTTTGTCATGCTAGTTTTCATCATGTTCATATGATTCGCGTTCGTTACTTTGATAGTTTGATATGTGGGTGGACCGGCGCTTGGGTACTGCCCTTACTTGGACAAGCATCCCACTTATGATTAACCCCTCTCACAAGCATCCGCAACTACGAAAGAAGAATTAAGACAAAGTCTAACCATAGCATTAAACTAGTGGATCCAAATCAGCCCCTTACGAAGCAACGCATAAACTAGGGTTTAAGCTTCTGTCACTCTAGCAACCCATCATCTACTTACTATTTCCCAATGCCTTCCTCTAGGCCCAAATAATGGTGAAGTGTTATGTAGTCGACATTCACATAACACCACTAGATGAAAAACAACATACACCACATCAAAATATCGAACGAATACCAAATTCACATGACTACTTATAGCATGACTTATCCCATGTCCTGAGGAACAGAAGTAACTACTCACAAAGCATAATCATATTCATGACCAGAGAGGTAATGAGTAGCATCAAAGATCTGAACATAAACTCTTCCACCAAGTAATCCAACTAGCATCAACTACAAAGAGTAATTAACACTGCTAGCAACCTTACAAGTACCAATCGGAGTCGTGAGACGGAGATTGGTTACAAGAGATGAACTAGGGTTTGGAGATGAGATGGTGCTGATGAAGATGTTGATGGTGATGAGTCCCCTCCGATGAGAGGAGTGTTGGTGATGAAGATGGCGATGATTTCCCCCTCCGGGAGGGAAGTTTCCCTGGTAGGATCGTCCTACCGGAGCTCTAGATTGGTTCTGCTCAAGTTCCGCCTTGTGGCGGCGGCGAATCCTCCGGAAAGCCTCCTCTTGATCTTTCCAGACCGAAACCCTTCTTGTAGCAAAAGAGGAGGGCCAGTGGGCCAGCACGGAGCCCACAAACCCCCTCGGCGCGGCCAGGGGGTGGCCGCGCCTAGCAGGCTTGTGGCCACCTTCCCGCGCCCCTCTCACACTTCTTCGGCCCGGTATTTTTAATAAATCCCAAAAAAAATCCACGTTGATTTTTTCGGCTTTTGGAGTTGCGCAGAATAGGCATCTCAAACTTGCTCCTTTTTCAGGCCAGAATTTCAGCTGCCGGCATTCTCCCTCTTCATGTAAACCTTGCAAAATAAGAGAGAAAAGGCATAAGTATTGTACAGTGAAGTGAAATAACAGCCCAAAAAGCGATAGATATCAACATGAAAGCATGATGCAAAATGGACGTGATGGGGTTATAGTCCTAGGGTAGGGTCATAGGTCTACCCTATAGGTCCTACCCAAGGACTACCCTTCATAGAAGACAGGGCCCTTAGACAGTTCCGACTGAACTGAGGGCGACGATCCACTCGGAGCATATATAGCGTACCGACTGGAATCCACTCTGTACATCGTAACCTCCCACGAGGGAAACGGTCATACGTTTTCATACACCATTATTAGCATTTAAAGCTTACATTACCTGTAACGTAGGCATTTATTCGCCACTATTCCACCCTTGTCCACTGGGCCATTATGAAGGGTAGCGCACTCTATATAAGCCGCCCTTCCCTACTGGTGCAAGGGTTGGCACTTGCTGTAATCCTATAATCCACTCGACACTAAGCTCCCAAGAGCACTGAGACGTAGGGCTTTTACCTCCACCGTAGAGGGGCCTGAACTCATACATCCTCGCCATAGCTAAGGCTCTGCCCATCCTTTCGTACCCTACACTTCTACTGTCAGACTTATACCCACGACAGTTGGCACCCACCGTGGGGCAGGCGTCTAAGCGACTTCCGGCGAGTTTGCAATTTCATCTTTTCGTCATGTCGTCCGGCGGAGATCTGTGCATGGGTCGTGAGATCCTCTTCAGTGCCCTCTCCTTCGTCACCCACGATTCGGCACGGCTTCGGGATGTGCCCCTCGACGTCGAGGCGCTTCCCAGTCACCGGGCTACGCACTTCCGTGCCAGTTCCCGCGGTGTTCTTCTCCAGCCATCGACCCCGGTGTCGGTCTTCGCCCCCGTCGCGCGCCGCAACAAGCGATCCCGTCATCCACGGCTCCAGCGTTGGGTGCGACACGCCCAGGCGCGACAGAGCACGTCCTCTCAAGTGGCGGTGCTCGAATCGGTTGTGGTCCCGCCGCCATCCCAATGCTTGGAGTCAGTTCCGACTGAGCTACCTTCCGAGTATCCGGGTCGCGGGCCTGCAGCCGAAGTTCTCATGGCCGATTCCCATGAAAGTCCCCTCGGGACTGGTCGGAACGAGCGTGAGTTTGGAGAATCATCCGGCGTTCGTCGTCAACACCACCGTTATTCCAATCGACGCACTCGCCAGAGCAACGTCGAGGTGTTCCGCACACCCATCCTCAACTTGGCTGCAGCCGCCAGGATAGCCGATTCTCTCCAGCCGACTGATTCAGAGGATGGTAGAGGAATCGAGCAGATCCGTGCCCTGTTGCATACGGTGCAGCAGCAAAATTCGGCGGTCTCCCAGTCGCACAACAGGATCCACAACAGTTCTGTTCACGCGAACACGCATCGGTCGGTTTTCAGTCCCGACTCTCATCAGCGACACAGAGGGGGCATCCGTTCCAGGGACCCGAGTCGGAATCCGCTTCCCATTCGGTCTCACCCCGAAGATCGTCACCGTTCGCGTACTCCTCCGTGGGGTGGGCCTTACGGGCCCCGGCATCACGATGATCGTCGTTCGGGCGGTGACGCGCATGATCCAAGGCCTGATGCAAGAGGGTACATCGCCCAGAAGAAGGTCGACAGAAGTCGAGCCCACCATGATGGTCATGATAGAGACCGTCCGAGTGGCAGTAGGACCGTTGTTTCTCGCCCCGAGTGCTTCAGTCGGGCCATCCACTCGGCTGACATCCCTCCCAACTTCCGATTGGAGACGGGAATCAGCAAGTTCACACGAGAGTCCAAACCAGAAACTTGGTTGGACGACTACAGAGTGGCGGTCCAGATCGGTGGCGGAGATGACCATGTCACCATGAAACATCTCCCACTGATGCTCGACGGTTCGACGCGAGCCTCGCTGAACCAGTTAGCTCCGTCAAGCATCTACAGTTGGGCAGATTTGGCCCGAATCTTCATCAGGACCTTCGAGTGTACGTGCAAACGCCCTGCTGGTCTCGTAGAGCTCCAGCACTGTGTCCAGAAGTAGAATGAGCCCTTGCGCGATTTCATCCAGCGCTGGACGACCCTCTACCACAAGGTGGAGAACGTCATAGAGCACCAAGCAGTCTGCGCCTTCAAGGCAGGCGTGCGGTACAGAGATCTGTACCTGAAGTTCGGTCGGACAGGCGACATCTCCATGAGCAAGATGATGGAGATAGCCGCGCACTATGCAAATGGCGAAGAGGAGGACCGCATACGTAGCGGCAAGCATAAGTCAGTCGCCGATGGAGATGGGAACAGCAATCGGAAGCAAAAGCAGAAAGCTCAATCCACTCCGCAGGCACAGGCAGCAACCGTTACAAATGCCAAGTTCAAAGGCAAGGGGAAAGTACAGTACACCCCCAAGAAGAGGCAATCAGGAAATTCCATCCTGGATCAACCGTGTCCAATCCACACGAAGATGGATGAAGAAGGCAATGCCATATTGCCGAAGCATACCACTCGGCAGTGTCGCCTCCTGATCCAAGGATTCGGTGAGGGACAGTCGAGTGAGAAGGACACCGAGTAGGATGATGAGGACAAGGAGGATCCGTTCCCCCAAGTCCATGCAACGTTGATGATTTTTGCTGATGTGGAAAGAAAAAGTCGACTGAAGCTGGTTAACAGGGAGGTGAACATGGCAACCCCATACACCCCCACGTTCCTCAAGTGGTCACAGACTGCGATCACCTTTGATCAATCGGACCATCCAGCACACATACCCACCCCAGGGAGGCAAGCTCTGGTCGTCGACCCGGTGGTGGAAGGAGTCAGGCTGCGCAAAGTCCTCATGGACGGCGGCAGCGGCTTGAACATCATGTACGCCGACACTCTCAAGGGAATGGGCATTCCGATGTCCAAACTTAGCGAGAGCAGTATGCAGTTCCACGGAGTCGTCCCAGGACGAAAGCCCAAATCACTCGGCCACATTGCGTTGGATGTCGTCTTCGGCTCTGACAAGAACTTCTGCAAGGAGAAGCTGACATTCGAGGTGGTAGACTTCCAGAGTGCATACCATGCGATTCTGGGCTGTCCGGCATATGCGCGTTTCATGGCCCGTCCATGTTACGTCTATTTGAAGCTGAAGATGCCAGGTCCCAAAGGTGTGATTACGGTCATAGGAAATCGGCAGCGGGCCGAGGAGTGTCTGCAGCAGGGGTCGAGGATTGCTGATCAACAGATGGCTATTCTCGAGCTGGATGAGTACAAGAAGACCGCCGACCCCGCTGACCTGATGCGTTCAAAGAAGCCAGCTTCCGAGTCCGCATTCCAGTCGGCGGGAGACACGAAGAAAGTCAGCATTCATCCGACGGACGACACCGCCGCCTCCACAAACATCTCCACCACCCTTGATCCAAAATAGGAAGCCGAGCTCATCCAATTCCTCCGTGAGAACTGGGACATTTTTGCATGGAAGCCTGCTGACATGCCAGGTGTACCCAGGGAGTTGGCTGAGCACCGACTGCATGTGGATCCTACTGCTCGGCCTGTCCGAGAACGCCTGCGTCGGTCCGCCGCGCACAAGAGGAAAGCAATCGGAGAGGAGGTGGCTAAACTTTTGGCAGCCAACTTCATTCGCGAGGTACACCACTCCGAGTGGCTCGCTAATGTTGTCATGGTGCCCAAGAAGGACAAGTCTCTCCGTATGTGCATCGATTTCAAGCATCTCAATAAGGTCTGTCCGAAAGATCACTTCCCGCTCCCCCGCATTGATCAAATTGTTGATTCGACTGCGGGTTGCGAGTGCTTATCCTTCCTTGATGCCTATTCGGGCTATCATCAGATCCGTCTGTATGGTCTGGATGAATTAAAAACAGCCTTCATCACCCCATTCGGGTGTTTCTGTTACATCACTATGCCATTCGGTTTGAAGAATGCAGGAGCAACTTTTATGTGCATGATCCAAAAATGCCTCCTTGACCAGATCGGTCGAAATGTGGAGGCATATATGGACGATATCGTAGTCAAGTCACACAAAGGTTCCGACCTGCTGACTGACTTGGCAGAAACATTCGCCAACCTACGTAGGTACGATATCAAGCTCAACCGTGCCAAGTGTTCATTCGGCGTTCCCAGCAGGAAGTTACTCGGTTTCTTCATTTCCGAACGAGGGATCGATGTCAACCCCGAAAAGATCGGGACCATTGTTCGAATGGAGCGGCCGGTAAGAGTACATGATGTTCAAAGGCTCACAGGTTGCCTAGCATCTTTGAGCAGGTTTATCGCTCGACTCGGCGAGAAAGCGTTACCTCTGTACCGACTCATGAAGAAGTCAGATACCTTCGAGTGGACAGACGAAGCCCAAATCGCATTTGACGACCTCAAAGCCCTGCTTTCCACCCAGTCGGTTCTTACTGCCCCGCTCGGTAAAGAACCCCTTCTTCTGTACATCGCAGCTACAAATCAAGTCATCAGCATCGTTCTGACAGTCGAACGTGAAGAAGAAGGCAAAGCGTACAAGGTTCAACGGACAGTATATTATGTTTCCGAAGTCCTGACTCCTTCCAAGCAGAGGTATCCCCATTATCACAAGCTTATTTATGGGATCTACATGACTGCAAAGAAGGTGGCTCATTATTTCCAAGACCACTCAGTATCTGTCATATCTGATGCTCCGTTGTCGGAAATTCTCCACAATCGGGACGCATCAAGCCGATTGGCAAAGTGGGCAATGGAGATGCTATACTGCGACATCAAGTTCGAAGCCAAGAAAGCTATGAAGTCTCAAGCTCTTGCTGACTTCATAGCAGAATGGGTAGAACAACAGCAACCGACTCACATCTACTCGGCTCATTGGACCATGTTCTTCGATGGGTCCAAGATGTTGAATGGCTCCGGCGCCGGCGTAGTGCTCATATCCCCAAAAGGTGATAAACTCAAGTATGTGTTGCAGATACATTTTGATTCTTCCAACAACGAAACAGAGTACGAAGCTCTCCTTTACGGGTTGCGCATGGCCATCACACTCGGCGTCCGTCGCCTGATGGTCTATGGCGACTCAGATCTGGTGGTTAATCAAGTAATGAAGGAATGGGATGCAAGGAACCCCACCATGACTGCATACTGCAACGCAGTAAGGAAGCTCGAGGTGAAGTTTGAAGGTCTGGAACTTCACCATGTTCCCCGACTGAAAAACCAAGCAGCAGATGAATTGGAAAAACTTGGATCCACCCGCAGACCGGTCCCGAGTGATGTCTGCCTCGAGCACCTACATCTCCCCTGGGTGAAATAAGATCCTTTTACAGAGGAACCAGTACAACCGAAGAGCTCAACAGATCCGACTGAAGTCGAGGTCCCCGTTGTGGTTGATTTGATCATGGAGATTCTAGCCGTCATTCCCGAATGGACTGTGTCGTTCATTGCGTACATCATGAGGCAAGAGTTACCAGAAGACAAAGTCCAAGCTAGGCAGATCATTCGCAGATCGAAGTCCTTCGCCGTCATTGATGACCAGTTGTACAGGGAAAGTGTTTCAGGCGTCCTTCAGCGGTGTATCTCTCCTGAGGAGGGGCAGTTAATCTTGGAAGAAATTCACTCGGGAACCTGCGGTCATCATGCCTCCTCAAGAGCAATTGTCGCCAAAGCATTCAGAGCTGGTTTCTTCTGGTTGCAGGCGAATGAAATGGCAAAAGATATGGTCGACCGTTGCAAAGGTTGTCAGTTCTATTCAAACAAGTACCACAAGCCAACGTCTGCGCTAAAGACAATTCCCCTTGCTTGGCCATTCGCCGTGTGGGGATTAGATACAGTCGGACCATTCAGAACAGGCCAAGGAGGATTCACTCATCTGCTGGTAGCAGTCGACAAGTTTACCAAGTGGTTTGAAGCCAAGCCCATCAAGAAGCTTGATGCCCTTACGGCCATCAAATTTATCAGAGACATCATCGCCAGATACGGGGTTCCGCATAGCATAATCACCGACAATGGCACAAACTTTGACTCGGACAGGTTCAAAGGTTTTTGCACAGGCCAAGGTATCCGAGTGGTTTTTGCATCCGTGGTGCACCCCCAAACAAACGGGCAAGCAGAGCGGGTGAATGGACTTATTCTTCAAGGGTTGAAGCCTCGACTCCTGCGAGAAGTTGGACATGCCGCCGGCGCATGGGTCACCGAGCTGCCTTCGGTGCTGTGGGGCCTCCGCACAACTCCGAATAGATCGACAGGGCGATCCCCGTTCTTCCTCGTTTATGGAGCAGAGGCAGTCCTTCCGAGTGACTTGCTTCACAAGTCTCCACAAGTCGAACTCTTCTCCGAAGCCGAAGCAGAGCAAGCCAGGCAAGACGGAGTGGATCTTCTAGAAGAAGAGCGCGAGATGGCACTGATCCGTTCAACAATTTATCAACAAGATCTGCGGCGATTTCACGCGCGGCACGTCAGGAGCCGCACATTCCAAGCAGGCGACATGGTGATCCGAGTGGATCAGCAGAGACCACACAAGTTGGCTCCCGCCTGGGAAGGACCGTTCATCATCTCTAAGGTGCTGAAAAACGGAGCATATCGACTCTACAACCTCAACAGGGAAACGGACGAGCCGCGAGCATGGAATGGAGATCTATTGAAGGGCTTCTACACATAACTGCTGACGGGGACAATGTAAAGAACAAGTATCGTTGAAGTAATACAAAGCAGATTGATTTCTTGCCGATTCAAAATTCTTCCGCGTTTGCAGACTCCGGTCTAGAAAACTAACTCCGAGTGTGCACAAAAAGTCACACTCGGGGACTTAGTTGCGACCCAGAGTCGCCTAAGTACAAACTCGCTCCGAGTGTGCATTAAAAGTCACACTCGGAGACTTAGCTGCGACCCAGAGTCGCCTAAGTACAAACTCGCTCCGAGTGTGCTCTAAAAGTCACACTCGGGGACTTAGCTGCGACCCAGAGTCGCCTAAGTACAAACTCGCTCCGATGTGCACTAAAAGTCACACTCGGAGACTTAGCTGCAACCCAGAGTCGCCTAAGTACAAACTTACTCCGAGTGCGCACTAACAGTCACACTCGGGGACTTAGCTACGACCCAGAGTCGCCTAAGTAAAAACTCGCTCCGAGTGTGCACCAAGAGTCACACTCGGGGACTTAGCCACGACCCAGAGTTGCCTAAGTAAAAACTCGCTCCGAGTGTGCGCTAAAAGCCACACTCGGAGACTTAGCTGCGACCCAGAGTCGCCTAAGTACAAACTCGCTCCGAGTGTGCACTAAAAGTCACACTCGGAGACTTAGCTGCGACCCAGAATCGCCTAAGTAAACAACTCATTCCAAGTGTGCACGAAAAATCACACTCGGGGACTTAGCTGCGACTCAGAGTCGCCTAAGTAAAAAAGCTTCCTCCGAGTGTATACTCGAGATACACTCGGAGGCTTAGCAGACCCTCATTGAGGCTCATGTGGATGTGAAGACAACTGACAACTACATGAGTAATAACTCGCTCCAAGTGCGCACTAACAGTCGCACTCGCAGACTTAGCCGTGACCCAGAGTCGCCTAAGTAAAATCTCGCTCCGAGTGTGCACCAAAAGTCACACTCGGAGACTTAGCCGCGAACCAGAATCGCCTAAGTAAAAAGCTTCCTCCGAGTGGGCACTCGAGATACACTCGGAGGCTTAGCAGACCCTCACTGAGGCACATGCGGATGTGAAGACAACTGACAACTACATGCTCCGCATGTTTGCCATTGGCTTCACCAAGAGACGCCAAACAAAAACCACGAGCCAAAATCGTGTCAAAAAAAACTCAACGAAAGAAGAGCAAAAGATTCAATTCGAATTCAAGTTGGATCTACGATCAGTCGACTCGGTGTGAATCAAGTTTATCCACACTGAACCATGAATGTACCGGCCAACAGCAGTGGCCAAAGTTTATTACAGACTCCACTTGGCATACCGAGGTAAATGTGCGTTCAGCATAAAGTTTATCAAGCGTCGCCGGGACTGGCAGGCTCCACAAAGGTGTCGAGGTCGATGCCATATGCAATCCGAGTGGCTATGTCGAGGAAGGTCTCCATGAAGTCTTCGAATCGAAGCTTCTTGGTGTTGGCGACCTGCAACGTCTTCAGCTTGTCTTCGCGGGCTTCCTTGCAGTGCACTCGGACCAGAGACAGCGCCACGTCCGCACCACACCGAGCGGCAGACTTCTTCCATGCCTCCACTCTGTTTGGAACGTCCTCCAGCCGAGTCATCAACCCATCTATTTCGTTTCGGGAGTCGTCTTCAGGCCACAGCTCCTTGTCGATTCGGCCGACAACTTTTCTCAAGCGAACAATGAAAGGGCCCACCCTGTTAAGGCGAGAATGCGCTCGGAGCATGTCCCGGTTAGCTTCATCGCCGAGTGGAACATTCGGAACAAGCGACCGTTCAATTTCGGCTGCTTCAGCCTCAACGTCCCGACAGAAATCTGCAAAGAAAAGACAAGCAGAAAATAAGCACGGAGTGAACTCCAAAGTCAAAAAGCACTCGGCAAGAACTTACCACCAAGCAGTGCGACCATCTTCCTCGCCCAGGCGCTGACGTAGTTCTCCTGCGCTCTGCACCGAGTGTTCATCACCTTCACTTGGGCCATCCAGTCAGATATCTCCTTCTTCATCTTTTCTACCTCGGCCACTAGTGCCTTGTTGGTCTCCACAGATTCCTCCAAAGAATTCTCTCGGTCAGCGAGAGCCTTCTTCACGCCAGCCAGGTCATTCACAGCCAGCTCCAAGTCCGCAGCAAGCTGAGTCTTCTCAGCCTTCAGAGCATTGTGCGCAGATCCCATTTCACAAGTCTTCTGCCAAAGAGACACAAAGGGAGGATCAGCCACATTCAACAAGGAAAAAGTCTCGACAGATATGACAAGACAATCAAAGATCAAAATTCTTCAGACCCCTACCAATGCAAGCAATCGACAGCGGTCTTGGGGACTAAACCCAGTGGGTTCACTGAGAGTGACCCCACTGGTATGAAGCTCGAACAAGTCGGCCCAATTGAGCTCCATAGCAAACCAACAGCACTATGAGATTCCTATCTCTAGACCCGAGTAACACTACTCTCGGGGACTACACCCAGTAGGTGCACTCGGCATGCCCCCACTGGTACCATTCGAGCAGATCAGCTCTAATTTGTTCAGATTATGGAAAATACATATAAAGACAACTGTCGGTGCAAGCACTCGGCAGAAGTCTCGGGGACTACACCCACTAGGTTCACTCGGAGTGAACCCACTGCAAAAGAAACCTATTGCATCCGAGTACCTCACTGTAACACCCAGTGGGTTCCGAGAGGAATGTAAACACTTACTAGCGCACTTACTCGGATGTCGTCCCGAAGCTCCAAGATCTTCTTGTACAGGGATGCGATGGAGTCATACGCTCCCTTGGCGTCGCCCACCATCAGCTCCACCTGCACCATGGTGTCCTTGGCGGCTCCTACCTGGTCTTCCGGGAGGCGTCGGGCGTCATATTGAACAGCCGACGGACCCGACGTGGCAGAAGACTCCCTGGGCATCCCGAGCTCTGCTCCAGTCGGTTCCACCGTAAGGGGCACCGTCTTAGTCGGCGGCACCGTCTCACTAGGCGGCACGTTCATGGTGGGATTGGCAGCAGATGGGATAACCCCAGGGACAGGCGCCAAAGCTGGCTCCGACCTCCTTTGGTCGTCGTCGTCCAGATGGATCACCTCCGAAGGAAGCCCGACTGAACAAAATAAAATTACAGAAAAAGGAAGATCAAAGACAGCACTCGCGAAACAGTGATACAGCTCTCGGAGTCATGACAACGTACCTTGCTGAGACGTGGCGGCGTTGTCCGTGTCCATGGGATCATCGTCTTGGCGCGGCAGAGAGGTGGCGGAGGTAGCAGCTCTGTTGAGTGAAATCCACTCGACGGATAAACATGAGTTCCAAAAAGAGGAGTTCATTCGGATACTGAAGGAAGATGAAAGAGTAAAGATACTTATGCTGAGGCAACCAGAACAGCGATCCTCATCCGGGGCAAGGCTTTCCGAGGTCTAGGCCCACTGGGTTTGGCTACCTTGGACGGCTGGTTCACGGGCTCGGCAAAGGCACCCCTGGTTCTCTTCATGCTCCGAGCACTCGGAGCCACGGGAGGAGCTGGCGGAGCACTCGGGGCCGCGGGAGGAGCCGGCGGAGCAGCGGGGTCATGACGGCGCTTGGTTCGGTGCTCTGGTGGTGAGGGTGGCGAGCTCTCCTCTCCACTCTCCTCCTCCTCCTCTTCCGTCTCCTCCTCCGTCTCCCCACTGTCGGAGACGTACTCGGCGCTATCCGCGCTGCCCTCCTGGCTGCCCTCCTCTTCCTCGGCTGGATTCCCGTTCGAGACTGCGGAATGCCAGTTTGTCCACTCCTGCACAAAACACAGTCGGCAACGTCAGTCAGCGGGACAAGAAAAGCAATAAAGCTGAGAAGATTAAAAGCACTCGACAACATGTACTCACCTCATTCGAAGGAGGATTTTCGACGCGGAAGGGCTTCACCCGCCGGGCTCCCACGGGGTTATCACACGCGCCTGTGATGCTGCGGACCCACGCACTCACAGTCTCCCCGCTCACGTCCTCTGGATGAGACCGAGTGAAATCCTAAGGCCCCGCGTAGTGCCACATGGCGTGGTCTCGGGCCTGCAGCGGCTGGATGCGCCGACCCAGAAAAGTCTCCGGCAGGTCCATGCCGGTGACTCCCTTACGGACGACGGCTATCAGCGCGTCGACCAAAGGCTGGATCTGGGTTCTTTCTCCCTTAGAGAGTGCAAGCTTCCTGGGAGGGCCCGGACGGTCTAAACTGAAAGGTGGCAACCCGCTCGAAGCATTCGGACAAGCAATGTCTTGGCAATAGAACCAAGACGATTGCCAGTTCCTAACTGACTCGGATAGCTGTAGAGAGGGATAGCTACTCTTTGTTTTCTTCCGGAAGACTAAACCCCCGCAGAGCTGGAGGATGTGCGTCTTATCATCCGACTGGCTAAGCTTTTTAACAGTTTGGGATCTAGCGGAGAAAACATACTTAAAGAGCCCCCAGTGGGGAGGACATCCAATGAAGCACTCGCAGAGGGTGACGAATGCAGCAAGGTGAGCTATTGCGTTCGGAGGAAAGTGATGGAGTTGCGCCCCGAAGTAAGTCATGATACCTCGGAAGAAAGGATGGGGAGGCAAGGAGAAGCCTCTGGCCACGTGGCTAAGCAGCAGAACGCGCTCCCCCTCCTTCGGCTCCGGCTCCATCTTGCCTTCCGGCAGCCTCCAGGACTTGTTGACGCCCATGCCATGCTCCACCAGCTCCAGCATGTCGTTCTCCGTCACCGAGGAGGGGAGGAAGTCCCCCTGGATCCAGCCCGCCGGCAGCACCCGCTGCCGCCGCTGAGTGGAGGCTCCCCCCTTCTTCTTCTTCTTCTGCGCCTCGAGCTTGCTAGTCTGCCCCTTCGTCATGGCGAAGGCGATGGATCCGCAGGGGAGGAGGGGAAGGAGGTGGCTTGAGGTGTGCAGAGAGCTACGGGAGGAGCGAGATTAATGGGAGGAGGATGAGCAGCGCAACTGGAAATCCCGCCGGGGGAGCTTTAATAGGCTTCCGACTGGGTCACTTGCAGGTGGGCCCAGGATCTTATCCCCCCAACCGGCCGCTGCAAGGTTAGTGGAGAAGATAACGGCATGGTAATCGAGGAGGCAAAACCTACTCGATGGCGATGTCGTCATCCCCGCTGAGCGCGCGGCAACCGAAATTTGAGGATCCTGGAAAATTCGGCGCTGTCAGTTTGACCAGTCACGTCGAAAGATTCCGCAAAAGCACTCGCTCCCTGACGGTTCGTTTCACTGGCATATTCACTCGGATCACTGGCTAAAAAGGTAAAATGGATCGAGGCAAACAACGCTAAAGTCACCTCAATACCAGTCGGTTCCGAACTCCAGACATCACTTCATCGTTCCAACCCCGATCCATTCGGGGACTAATGATGGGGTTATAGTCCTAGGGTAGGGTCATAGATCTGCCCTATAGGTCCTACCCAAGGACTACCCTTCATAGAAGACATGGCCCTTAGACAGTTCCGACTGAACTGAGGGCGCCCCCATCATCCAGTCGGCGACGATCCACTCGAAGCATATATAGCGTACCGACTGGAATCCACTCTGTACATCGTAACCTCCCACGAGGGCAACGGTCATACGTTTTCATACACCATTATTAGCATTTAAAGCTTACGTTACCTGTAACGTAGGCATTTATTCGCCACTATTCCACCCTTGTCCACCTGGCCATTATGAAGGGCAGCGCACTCTATATAAGCCACCCTTCCCCACTGGTGCAAGGGTTGGCACTTGTTGTAATCCTATAATCCACTCGACACTAAGCTCCCAAGAGCACTGAGACGTAGGGCTTTTACCTCCACCGTAGAGGGGCCTGAACTCATACACCCTCGCCATATCTAAGGCTCTGGCCATCCTTTCGTACCCTACACTTCTACTGTCAGACTTATACCCACGACAGGACGTATCAGCGTCCGAGCCCCCCCCCCATCGGTCGCCCCGCTCCTCCTCTCCCCTCCTGTGCATCATGGACGAGTCCCACCAACACCCCGGACACGTTCCCGTGGCCCCCTGAGCCCTCCAGTAGTGACAGTGACCGAGCCAGCGCACGAGCTCACAGTACACTATCGTGATGCCCATATAAAGCCCCCTCGGATCCCCTTGGTTGTCCTTTCCTCTCGCGAACCTCCCGAACCTCCCAATTTGTCCTCCCCTACCCTGCATCCACCTCCACGAACGAAGTCCCACCGGCGGCCTCCGCCCTTATTCGAGCGACATAGGGCTTCTCACCTTCCCCTGGGCCAACGAGTGCCCCCCTAACCGCGTATAAGCTCCCCTCGCCGCAATTGCTCCTCCGGAACGTCGTGTGCTCGAAGCCCAAGTGTGGTCGGCGGCCTCCTCCGCGGTCACCCAAGGAGCCACCGCGTCATCCCTCCTCAGTGTGAGTGCAACACCTATATGGGCGTGTCACGTCCTTCCGAGCACGCCGGTGGTCGGACCTTCGTCGGAGGCACCAAAACGGGCATCAGTGAAGTTCTCTGCCTCTCCCCGACTCGAGCGGGAGGGAGAGAAGGTCTCGACAGGTGGCCCCCACCTGTCGGTGAGCTAGAGGTCGGGCCCCCTTTTAAATGGAGATGCCCTTCGCGAGCGTCGCCTCTCTGCGTAGGAGGGGAGTACGCCTCCGGCGTGACCGGCTTCCGCGGGGCTAAGGCTGCTAGGCCGGCCCAGTCGCTATCTAGCGGCCGGTGCGCACTTTATCCCAATGGGTAAGCTTTTCCCATTTTTTGTTTTTACAAAAAATTGGAAAATTCACATTAAATTTATTTTAGCTCCAAATGTTATGATTCAAACTCCTACAGGTTTCTGAAATCCTTACCTATCCAAATATGTACTTTGCACATTTTTCTAGAGGAACTTTCTTTGTTGTTAATGTTCAAATTCAAAGTTGAATATTTGAAACCCCACTTTGCAAAAGTCCTAGGGAACTCAAATCAACTCCAAATGGAGTGATTCCAATTTCTAGAGACTTACCATGCTCTAATTTTCTAGCCTTGGTGAACATTTTATAATTCCTTATTTCTGTTGGACCAAATTAATAGCCCTTATTCCCATTTATTTGATGTTATAAAATCCATAGGAAATTCATACCAACTCCAAATCTAGTGAAACCACTTCCTAAATGTTTCTAAATTCATGCCCTATTAAATGGGTGCCTCCACTAATTTTTAATAAAATGTTTTCTGTATACTTCTTGCGGGACCAAATATGCCTCCATTTCCTTTGTCCAAAAATCTCTGGTGATCCAAATCTCTTAGAGCAAGCTTTAGGAATTTTTCTTATGACCACAGATGTCCAAGAAAAATAAAACTCCTATTTACAGAGCACTTTTATTTTCGCTTGTTGTGTAGCTTATCGTGGTTGTTTCCGGCGATAGTTGACGGAGTAAACGGAGTACTAGGAGTTGGACTGGAAGACCTCAAAGAACCTAGAGACCTATTTGAGCAAGGCAAGCAGCCCTTTGACCATGCCTACGAAACTTTTACTTTCATGTCATATGATGTCTTACTTATGCATATATTCATGTTGAAACGGAGACTCCCATGTTGGGATGTCCCAAAGAACACCTCGTTGAATCATGTATTTGAGCATGACCCTACCACCTATGAGGGTTGTGCATATGGGATGTAGTTAGTTGGTAGTAGATGCTACACAATAAGGGATGGGTATATGCATGGTAATGATGAAGGGTGTGTTACAAAGGTTTTCAAAACTCCGTCGGGTGCCACTAATGCCCAAGGGTGATGGGTTGAGATGGATGACCACTTGAGAAAGAAGTGGTGTACCAAGAAAGGTGTTGTGTGTGTGGTTTTAGAAATGGAATTAGATTTAAGATGTGTCGACCATCCCAACCTTACATGTGCGACCACAATACCCCTTACGGAATGGGGCTTTGTTGACTACCTTGGTCAATACTAGCAAAGAGCCCGCATTACTAGTGGCAGGAGTGGCGTAGTCACTCTTGTGAAGGGGTCATGCCAGATAGGGCAACCATGTTGTCTTTACAGGTTCCTGGCACACCGTTGCACGCCCTCATGGATGGTACGATCTTGAGCGAGCGTCGTATGAGGAACAACATGAGGGACAACACCAACGAGTGGACTCTTTGTTTAGTGTCGCCACGGGAAAGGCATTGTGCAAGTGCTTACATTTGGTATGCTAAATACCGCGAGTCGAGGATGACACAAAAGTTCCCCGAGTCTTGTGGGTACAACACGCAACCTCTGTAGAGTGTAAAACTATTCGAATAGCTGTGTCCACGTTCAAGGACAGTTGGGTGCTGCTGCTTAAACTATGTCTAGTGGTTTCCGCATAAACCAAGTGTGTGGGGGGATAACATGAGGAAGAAGGTGGAGACATGGGAAAGATGATGTTGGAGCTATGTCACGTGACTTGGCATGATGGGTGAACATGGGATGTTGAACCCTTAGTTGATATTGATATGTGTAACCTGTTCACTGTTCACAAGAATTTGATCATGTTATAACACTAGGAAAAAATCTGCTTTCCTCAAAAATAGCCTATCGACGTAATAGCATGCTTTATTATTGCCCTGTTCCAAACATGGGGTGCTTGCGAGTACATTCAAAGTACTTATTGGCTTGCCACTCGTTATTTCATTGACCAGGTAAGAGAGAACATGAGATGGTGAAGAGTACCTTGGTGAAGTTCCTGCGAGCTAGGACGCTTCCTAGTTAGAATGCGTGTAGGTTAAGGCTGATGGCATGGGTTCATGATTTTAACCAAGATTTCCGCTATTAGTTGAGTTTGGTGTGTTTTCCTTCATGACCCTATCTATGTAAGACTTGACCTCAATGGTCCTTATTTGTATCAGACGATATGTATGGATGTAAGACTCTTGTTATTCAGTTTTGTGTGTTCAGTGAGCATTGGTCTCTGGGATCACTGAGCACGTACATTCGGCGATCTCAACCTACAAGTCAGGGTCCCCACAATTATGGTTGGTCACCCAGCCATAGCTTGTTCTATTGTGGGCGTTGCTGGGGGTGGCACAGAAAATGTTGGAGCATTAGGTACCCCGGAGGTTGTCTCCGGGAAATGCTCGAAGGGGATTGGGTTCCTTTCCCCGCCTTCATAGAAGGAACATGCCGCCTAAGTTTCATTGACCGAGGTATGTACCTCGGTCAAAATCTCCTGGTCCTCAGCGACCAGTGTATTAACACTAGTCGAAACCTCCTGGGTCTCGGAGGCTCGTGTCTCTTCTTCGGTCAGGATCTCCCGATCCTTGGCGCCTGATGTATCCGCCTCAACCATCACCTCCTCGGTAGTGGTCGGCGGGGCTTGATGGGACGTCACCTCGGCTAGCTCGTCCGAGGTCCGAGGAGGGGTGTTGTGGGATGCTTTCCCACTCTCGGCCAGCTCGACGGGCAGGAAATCCCCGTCCGACACTCGATCCGTCGGAAGATCATGGATCTGGGTGTGATAGAAAAAGCCCGGTCCTCATTGTTGATAAAAATTGGAATAACTCTATTAAAATAAGGAATAGACTCCGTACCTTTGGGCTGGGGGCTTGACCCTAAGTGTTCAGCGAGGAGCTCCCCGTGTGCCCCGATCTCTTCGTCGGAGTCCGGGCGTGAAGCGGGGAGGTTGACCTTGCGCTTGGAAGGTTTCTTTGGAGCCCGAGGAGGTAGTCCCTCCTCGGCCCCCTTCGGTGCCTCCCTCTTCCTCGCCTGAAGAAAATCTTTCTCTTCCTCCTCATATGCCTCCTCCCCCTCACGGGTAGAGGAGGCATGGGTGTCCTTGGATTTTGTATATGGGAGACCCCTTGAACGGAGACACCTGCGGGTCTCCTTCTTCTTAATGTTCGGCGCCACATATGATGACTCTACTAGAATCTGCTCCAACAGACGAGTCCGGGGTTCCTCGGGTAGGGGAGCTGAGCCTTCTATGTTCTTGGCCAGTTCGAACCACTCCTGTGAAAGAGAAAGGATAGTCGGACCTTTTACAAAAACAAAACTCTAAGTGGATTAAAGAGCTCGGATGTACCTCCATCGGGGAGTATTGTCGTCCAAGCCAGTATCTTCGTCCTCGGTCGGCAACTCTTGCTGCGGTTTGAGCAGTGCCCGCCACACGTCTTCATGGGTGGTGCGGTAGAACTAGAGCACCGTCCAAGGCTCGTCGGCCTTGTGAGACCACATCGGGTTGTCCCGATGCTGGCAGGGAAGGATATGGCGATGGAGCGTGACCTGGATTACACCAACCAGCTGGATATTGGATTCCACCATTTGCATGATGCGGTTTTGCAGCTGCTGCACATCCGAAGACGAGCCCCAGTCTAGGACTTTCCTGACCCATGTGGTTAACCTCACACGAGGACCATACATAAACTCGGTGGGTGCTGCCTAGTTTTCTTTTCGTGGTTCTATGATGTAGAACCACTCCTTTTGCTAGTTCTTGATGGTGTCGATCAGTGTACCCTTCGACCATGTCATGCCGCAGATCTTGCTTATGACCGTCCCACCGCAGTCGGCATGGTGGCTGCTGGCCGACTTCGACTTGACATTGAAGACCTTGAGCCACATACCGAAATGCGTACGAACCTGAAAGAAAGCCTCGCAAATGGTGAAGAACACGGAGATGTGCATAATGAAATTTGGGTGGAGGTCATGAAAATCTACCCCATAGTAAAACAGCAGACCCCTGATGAAGGGGTGGAGTGGGAATCCCATTCCCCGGAGGAAGTGGGGGACGAACACCACCCGCCCCCCAGGCTTGGCGTAGGCACCACCTCGCCCTTTTCTAGTGCTCGGTGGGTGATGCCGGAGGCGATCTAGCCGCATCGCTTCACCTCTTGGATATCTCCTTCGAAGACGCAAGAGACCTCCCATTTTCCATGTAATGCCCCAAGTGTGTAACCTTCCATATTTGGAACCTTGTTCATGTGGGTCCAACTTGTCATTCATATGAGAGCTTCCATGTGTTATGATTTCATGTGTCACCTTGTTATTTCTTCCTTTGCATGCATGCATCCCATATCATTCCATGTGTCATGTGTTGTTGCTTTGTGGTCATATGAGGTGATGTGATACCTTGTGTGATATGTGTTTTGTGAAATGTGTGGTGTGGTGCAACTCTAGTAGATTGCATGTGATAGTAGGAGCCTTGTGGTTTGCATAGCCTTCAAAACTCTCTCCCTCCTATTTATCTCAAGCCCAAATATCTTTGCTCCTTCCTTGTTTTTAAAATGCCCATGTGTTAGCTTTGATTTGTGGTGGATTGGAGATGTGGTTTGCTGTTTTTTCATAGGTGTTTTAATGGTGCAAACAATTACAAAACAGACCCTATAATTCTGTTTTGTAAATATTTAGAAGCTCCAAATAATTCTTTTCCATTTTATTCAAATAGGTCATGAGTTATCATGACCAGGGGTATTTTTGTTTTGTTTTTATCCCCAAAAGTTTTTGTTGTGCTTTATTTTCTTCTCTGGCTTTTCCTGTGAATAGAAAAAGCCCCAGGGTTTTATTTTCTCTTATGTGGCGCCTCATGTGGGCTTCCTCCCATTGGTGGCCCATCTCTCCTCTCCTAGCGCACGGTAGCCCAGCTCCCACGTCCCTCCTTCCACCTCCTGACGCCGTTCCACCTCTGCCTCCTTTCTGTCAGACTAGCCGAGAGAGAGACGACCGCCGTGAGGTCTCAAATGTCGAGGTCCCACCCATAAAACGTGGGCGTCCGTGCCCCCCTCTTCCTAGGGTTTCCCCCTTCCCCATCTGTGCCGCCACCATATCCTCTTTCCATCTCCTTCCCCTCTTCCTTCCCCGCAAGTAGGCTATGTAGTTTGCAGCAGAGAGAGAGAGAGAGAGAAGCTCCTCGTCGGCGTCTACCCCGCTCCCGTCGGCCTCCGGTGCCGCCACCATGTCGAGGGGCTCGGGCGAGCACCACGCGCCCCATTCCCGACCTCGGTGAGGCCGGGGAACGACCACGTCGACGGCCAGCTCTTCGTCATCATCGTGCTCACGGCGTCCTCCTTCTTCTTCCTCCGTTCTGCGTCAGGACTGCAGCGACATCTACATCCCCTCTGATCCGGCCTCCTCCCCTTCAGATCGGCGCTCCTTCATCCTTCCCTAGGTGAGGAACCTCTCCTCCCTCCTTCCCCCTCGAGTAGTTGGGGTTGTGCTCATCGGCACTCCTCTGTCCCAAGAGGAGATCTTGTGAAGTTGTGTGCGTGGGTGTGCTTGGGTGTGTGCTCGTGCAGTAGCGCAGCAGGGCATGTGCTAGCACGGCATAATAGATGTGTAGTAGCGTATATGGTATGCCCCCTCGTGGCGCAGCAGCAGTAGCTTTTGAAGCTCCGATGATCTTCCCTGTCGGCATCCCTGCGCAGGCAGAGCAGAGCACACTACCGTGGTAGAGTACCTGGTAGACTTCCTACGTTCTGTCAGTAACCGAAACGTAGCGCAGTGGTATATGCTTGTGTGTGTTCTCATATGATCGTGGGTTCGAGTCCCAGGGGTTACACCCCTTTTGATTTATTTTCGGTACAGTGGCGTTGCTGCAGCAGGGCAGCATATCCTGCTGTATTCATCTGTTCTGTCAACCAGAGCATCTCTAGCAGAGTGGTAGAGTGCAGTGTTGTGTACCAGGGGGTACAAGGTTCGAATCCTCTCCCCCCATTTTTATTTTGCTGTGTATTTTTCTTCCTTGTGTTGTTTCCTTGGCTGAGTAGTTGATGTGTTGCACTAGGTAGATGTGTGTTACATTTTGTAGCTCTCAAACAGCATGTGGCTTCTATATTTTTGCTCCAAGTTATATATATGGGTAGGCCCTATTTGCATGAGTGAGTATGTTCTTAGGTAGGCTTGCTTGAATAGGATCTGTAAGCATATGTGCATAATGTTGTGTGTGTTTGCACTAGGGTATCATGTGTATATGCATGTTATGATATTTAGTGTAGGGTGTGATTTTGTGCTTGTGGGTTTAGCTCATGCCCTAGTGGTGCAGGTAGACTGTGGTGTGTCTGTAGATGGGTTTCCCCCCTCCCCACATACCTTGTGTGTGTGTGCATGTGTGTGTGTGTCACACACATGCCCAAGCTATGTTGGCCTTGTTATGCTCATGATCTTACTTATATAGTAGGGGTACTATATATGGTGTCAACTAGGTGTGTGTCCTCAATTTCATGTGTAGGTGTTTTATTATGTTGTGCTTGTACATGTGATGGTGTGGTGGTGTGCCAAGGCACATGGGCATGAGGTCTACCCCTCATGTACCCCATTGATGTTGTGGTCATATGCACATGCTTGTGTAGATATAGTTCTAGTGAATAGCACATGTGATGATGCACTATTCACTATATGTGATTCTATGTAGATTTTCTTTTCTAGTTTGTGCTCATTTGTTCCAAGCAAGTGCATAGGTTTTATATATGTTTTTGGGGTAGAATCATCCCAGGAATCCTTTGGTGAGATCAGTTTTGCCATTGGAACACTTTCTGGAAATGGCATATTTCAGACTTGTTCTATGTTTGGAGCTTGGTCTCATGAGATGTGGTGTGCACAAGAGGTTGATTCCTTGTTGTGGCATTAGAGGGTAGCCCCCTCTATGGCATGTTGGTTTTGTTTCATGCTTAGGAATCCATATGTGCAAGTTGTGGCCATTCAAAGTAGGCATGTGGCTGAAATTCCAGATTAGTGAAAATCTGTGATTTTCACTAAGTCTGAGAATCTGTTTATATTTTCTTCTCCTGTTAATGAGCTTGTGTAGGACAATGTGTTGAGATTCAGCCTTAGTTTTCAACTGGAAAGTTGAAGCTTATGTGTTTTTCTAGATCCCTGTAAATTTTCATTCCATTTCGAGTCCTGTAGATATTGTTTTGGGTGCTGTCAAAATGCTTCAGAGCATAAACAGCTAGTGAGAATCTGGAATCTTCACTAAGTCCCTGAAAACTGACGTTTTTGTCCAAGTTAGCAGCTGTCTAACTTTCTGTGTGGAACTCCTTTGTGTGATATTTTTGCTTGTGCTTGTAGTACTCTTGGATAGCTACTGCCACATATCTTATTTCGCATGTTTAGGTGGTTGTAGGTGCTTTGCATGTAGCTCATAAAGTGCTATGATGTTGTTTATGGCAGATTGTGTAGTTTTGGTGTTTTGATGTTTGTGAGTGCATAGATGATGGTGTGGTGTTATTATTTGCACCACCACATCCATGTTGGTTTGTTTTATGTCTTGGCAACTTGGAAATACCAGAGTTGAGCCATTGGAGTGTGTGGTGACGAATTTGACACGTAGCACTTCATTATTTGTTTTCAGGGTGATAGGTGATCCCAACGGCACGCAGCTGGCGTGGCAGTACGATGAGGAGAACGATCGCCTGTATGTGAACTATCTAGAAGACTGAGGCGTGGTCGTGATCATGGGCAAGCATGCAGGGTAGCATAGTCATTTCTCATGTTTTGTAGTCCGTAGCGGAACTACCTTGTTTGGATGCATGATGTAACTCTGATATATTTATGAGATGACAGTTGAATCCCTTATTGTCATTCATCTACTATTATGTATGTGCTATGTTACCATGAATCCGAAACGCTTAGATGCGCTTCTTTCCAATTCGGGGCCTCGTTCCCCAAATTGGAAAGGACCGCATCTTAGTCGTTACAAGTTGGTAATCAGAGCCTTATGACCATAGGAGCCTTTGTGTGATCGTACTTGGCCGAGTCGAGTCTAGTAAAATGTTTTGTGTCTTAGTTATATCGGAGAGTAGGATTCTTTTTTCTCCTCTTCCATGCTCTGGTGAGGTTCCCGCCTTAGGAAATCTTAAATTCTACTCCTCTTCTTGCTCTAAATTTTTTTAGGATCACGCGGGTATTTGTGAAATCTATATGATTTCGATGTGACGGAGTTCTGTCTTGGTGCCTCCTGTCTGCCTTGATTTCTTCTGGGGAGTTGAGCTCCAGGGGATTCTTGCACACATCGCCATCATTCAGATTTCTGAGTATCTAAGAACAAAAGATGTTCATTATTGCTTCAATACTAGTAGTGGTGAGATAACCCCGAAGTCCCTAGTACTGGTGCAGATTGTTCGGGAGTACTGCCATACTTTGTATCGTTGTGATCACGAGGGTCTGTTGTAGATGAAGGTCCAAGATTCTGGTTGTGTGTTTACGGATGTGATACAGGTGACGGGTTAGTATAGGAGTTGTGTGTTATTACTCCTTGTATCCATGTACCAGATTGCATGACCAGATATTTCGGGAATTCATAGGTGGGATATCAAGTAGTAACTTATAGGACAATCTTCCTACGGATGCATGATGGGAGGTTGGGATTTGATGTTCAGTGGGTGTGTTTGTTCATGGTCGTCTTACAGTGGTTCTTGTTGTGTCTTAAAGAGTCCTTGTAGCTCGCTTCGACTCCGGGATACTTCGTAAGTCATGTGCACTACCTTGCACAGGATGGCTACTGTAAATTCAAGCCCGTGCGATCTTATCCACGAAGATATCGGATGAAATCTCGATCATATGTTTGTTCCGAGCAGTTCTAGCTCATACTTGTTTGCAGTGGTCTTAATCAGAATTTTGTCGACTGTCACTTTGAGGAAGCATTCTTACTATTTTGTTCAAGTGCAATTACTATATTCATGTTCAGATATTCATGTGTAGGTGTTATATTTTCTTCTCCTGTTGATAAGCTTGTGCAGGTCAATGTGTTGAGATTCAGCCTTAGTTTTCAAATGGAAAGTTGAAGCTTATGTGTTTTTCTAGCTCCCTGTAAATTTTCATTCCATTTGGAGTCCTGTAGATATTGTTTTGGGTGTTGTCAAAATGCTTCAAAGCATAAACAGCTAGTGAGAATCTGGAATTTTCACTAAGTCCCTGAAAACTGATGTTTTTGTCCAAGTTAGCAGTTGTGTAACTTTCTGTGTGGAACTCCTTTGTGTGATATTTTTGCTTGTTCTTGTAGTAATCTTGGATAGCTACTGCCACATATCTTATTTGGCATGTTTAGGTGGTTGTAGGTGCTTTGCATGTAGCTCACAAAGTGCTATGATGCTGTTTATGGCAGATTGTGTAGTTTTTGTGTTTTGATGTTTGTGAGTGCATAGATGATGGTGTGGTGTTATTATTTGCACCACCACATCCATGTTGGTTTGTTTTATGTCTTGGCAACCTAGAAATACCAGAGTTGAGCCATTGGAGTGTGTGGTGATGAATTTGACACGTAGCACTTTATTTCTTGTTTCGTTGTTTCCCGTTGATCCGTAGCTTCGTTTGTGATGTTTTTTATATGCTTTTGCATCATTTTCACGTGACGAATCTGATCATGTCATTATCATGCATGTCAAGATAGCTTAGGGTGCAGTTCGTGCAGTTCTGTCTAGGAACATGTATTTAATTCTCCTGCTTGTGCTAGTGAGTAGAATAGAGGTGCATGCTAATATTCATCTCATGCATCATGTGCTTATTGCATCTTGAGGTTCTGTTGATAACTGGATGTTATTTTTATGTTGGGTAGCACCGGGATCGGAGAACGAGTACGTGGATCCGGGAGAGTACGTGCAGGACGAACAAGAGCAGTTCCAAGCTGAGGATATCACAGGCAAGATGATATGACCTTGATTCCATCTCTAGACTTGTTATGCTAGATTACGTTTACTTTGTCTTATGCTCGCCGCCTACCACTGAAATAATTGCCTCCTGATATGCCATGAAACCAAACACTTATCCCTTCCTAGCAAATCTTGAATGGTAAGTAGGCTTTGCTCAGCTACTAACGTTAGCGTTGCTAGGTGCAAGTGCTTTGTCTCATGTGATAACATGAGTTTGATATCATTATGTTAAATCTATTATTTAATTAATGCACCTATATACTTGGTAAATAACGGAAGGCCTAGCCTTTTGCCGGGTGTTTTGTTCCGTTATTGCCGCCATAGTTACCGGCTACCGGTGTTTGATTCCATAATGATCGCTCCTAACACGTTCGGGGTTGTTATGGGGACCCCCTCGATAAATCGCGTAGTGTTAAGACTTGTCCGGCAGGACCCAACCTTGGTTTTAATCTGCTAATCACTTAATAATAATGTGCATAGGGAATGGCCTCCCCGAGGAATTTAATCAACAACCCGGGCCAGTGCTCCTCATGAGTGTTGGTCCAAACTAGAGCATTGTGCGGGGCCAACTCTGGGAAACTTGAGAGATTTCTATCAGGCCACTGTACGCGTCGCTCATCCGTCGTGTCCTGAGACTGAGATACGCGGCTCTTATCGGGGTCGTCGACACGACGGGAGGTCCTGCTAGTCTTGTCTTATCTTAACGATATATCTTGCGTATAGGAATCCCGGTGAAGCTTTGGTTCTCCCCAGAGTTGAGGTTTTCCTCTAAGGAATCCGACGAGATCACGAGATTCGTGATAGAGGATTACTTTGCGACCCATGTACGTTTGTGATGGACTAGTTGGAGCACCCCTGCAGGGTTTAATCTTTCGGAAAGCCGTGCCCGCGGTTATGTGGCAACTTGAAATATTTGTTAACATCCGGTTATAGATAACTTAAACATAAACTAATAAAATTGCCAACTGTGTGCATAACCGTGACTGTCCCCTTCGAAGACCTCTCTTCGATCGGGAACACGGTGGGGTTATGATTGACGTAAGTTGGTGCTCAGGGTCACTTAGTGATCATTTATTATCAACCGCTAGAATAGACCACCTTCATACATGTTCTACGTAAGTTAGCCACCATATAAAGCTTAGGATGCTGCAACCTAAATACTCCACCTTTCCAACCTAATAACTTGACTAGTTCTGGCACCAAGGTCATAGATTGTTGAGTCCCCGTGGCTCACAGATTCCTTCACAACACCAACAGGTTCAGGTACCCCCGAGACAGGTGATCCCGACGGCACGCAGCTGGCGTGGCAGTACGATGAGGAGAACGACCGCCTCTACGTGAACTATCCAGAAGACTGAGGCGTGGTCGTGATCATGGGCAAGCATGCAGGGTAGCATAGTCATTTCTCATGTTTTGTAGTCCGTAGCGGAACTACCTTGTTTGGATGCGTGATGTAACTATGATATATTTATGAGATGACAGTTGAATCCCTTATTGTCATTCCTCTACTATTATGTATGTGCTATGTTACCATGTTTGTGAAACGCTTAGATGCGCTTCTTTCCAATTCGGGGCCTCGTTCCCCAAATCGGAAAGGACCGCATCTTAGTCGTTACATTCCATGAGTGCCCGAGCTAGCCATTGCGGGACTTGAGACGGAGGGCAACTTGAAGGGATGGGAAGCAGAATGGATCTGGGGACTTGAGATGGGAAGGAGAAGGAGCAAGGGTATGGAATGCTTGTGGTGGGATTTAGATCTGTTTCCCATTTTAAAAGGGAGGTCACGAAACCAAGGGTTTCCGCTTACTGCGCCATCATCTCGTCAACTTCCTGAAACAACAGCACCATTGGGACGTGCGTAGATTGGCTTGAGTCATTAAATAAAAATCCCCTTAAATACAGGACACGATCTCTGTTGATGATGGAACGTGCCCCGCGGAAAGTGGCCTCGAGCAGTGACTCAAGCTCTACTCATTATTTTTATTGTGACTTTTTGTCAGAAGAGTTGTCGGATGGGTTACTATTCACCTTTGGGCCTTTAAAAGCCTCTGGATTTAATGATGCCTGTTTTCAATAATATTATGTCATTGGAGCGATTAAACCGATACCAGCCGAATATAAAGGGAACTCGCCATGCAAGCCGAATTGTCTATGTGTTGGGCTGCCGAAGACTATACACATCAGCGTTGAAGGCCAGTTCGGGGGCTACTAAGGGAGTTTTGGATTAAGGGGTCCTTGGGCGGTCGGGTTATGCCTTCTCGGCCAATCATATGGGTCGCGCCATTGTAGACCGGATTACCTGACGACTACGTAATCAAGATGGAGAGCTCCGAAGACTAGGCGTGCACTTCAAGGCAGGAAGATAAGTTCGGCTCATCTACCCTTGATTTATGTCGGTAACATGTAACCCTAGGGGACCTGGTGTCTACATAAACGAGGGGCCCTTATGCGTAGAGGCACGTTATCTCATCTAGGGTTTAGCTCGTACGATCTCGTGGTAGATCAATTATGTAACCATCGTTCCCCATCAATATTATCAAGCAGGATATAGGGTTTTACCTCTTCAAGAGGGCCCGAACCTGGGTAAACATCGTCTCCCTATCTCCCCTACAACCCATCGATCTAAGCTCCATAGTTTGGGACCCCCTACCCGACATCTACCGGTTTTGAAACCAACAGTGGGTCCCACCCCTTTGTGCGCCACCCCTAGGGGGAGGGAGACGCTAAGTATCCTCCCCCTCTAAGTATATATATAGTGGAGGAGCAACCCCTCTTTTTGAATAATTCGTGTTGCAAGGGTTGTACTCCCTCTCTCTCTCTCGTTTCTCCATCGAAAAAGTTATGTTACGCCACAAGGCTTCTCCACCCCCTTCTAGTTCTCCTCCACCACTAAGGTCTAGACGGAAAAGCACTATCGTATCGGCCGTGTGTGTCGATATTGGCAGAGATATCGTGCTTCTAATCTTCATTCAAGAGAGATATTATCGTGATTGCGAGGTTGTAAATCCTAACTGGTGGAATCTACACCAACGGTCTTCACAAACTCTTCTTCGGGTGCAACTCTAGCTCGTAAAGATCCAATCTAATCATATCTACACCTTCATAGTGTTCTTGGATTTGATCCGTAGGACTGATCTTTTATTCTACTATGTTTCCCAACAGTGGCATCATGAGTGATCTATGAGTAGATGCATGCTATGATTAGAACACATGTGATGTGTGGTTATTGCACAATGGTTTTTGTAGTAGATGAGATCTGATAAAACTTTGTAGTCGATGGGATCTATTTCTTAATAAAATTTGTGCAAGTAGTAGATGTGATATTAGTATGTTCAATCTATTACTTCATGTTCATGTTGCTTCTCTTGAGTTTGCATTTTTCTAATGTTGACAACACAGTGGGGTTTTGCTACAAAGTATTGTCTATTTGTGATCCTTCTATGCTTCTTATAGTATGTTGGCTTTTGGCTTTCAGATCAAAGATGTGCTTCAGTTCTTTGGGTTTCACCTTAGTTGAGAAATATGATTTTTTTTGCAAACTAAAGGGCTCGTAGATGTGATGTAAACAAGAGTCTTGCATTAAACGTAGTCCAATATGAAGCTCGAGATTTTAGTTAAGCCTCGTGTTTCATACATCCTGCATATTAATCTAGCAACTTGAATAATCATACTTGATGATGAACGTAGGTACCAATGGTTTGTTTCAAACCCTAGAAGACACAACAAATTTGCATAAACAAATTAGGTGTCTAACTTGGTTTTGCATGATGTGCATGTGACATGTGCTTCCTCACTACTAGGCGGGTTTTGGGGCCCCAAGCGCAAGTGTTTGCACACCGACGACCGCCTTGGTCCTAGCCTTCTAGCATGCTACTCTACACATCTAGCATGCTACTCTAGCCTTCTAGCATGCTACTCTGCACATCTCTAGCACATAGGGCCCAGTGTACACGCGTGCACACCGACGACCACCAAGGAAACTGGTACAAGTGGTCATTGGCTATTGGCGTGATCGTCGGCACTGGCACAAAAGCAGTAGGGCGCAGGTACACACCCACTCACAGGAAGGGTGGCTAACAACTGATCACTATTGGCGCGGTCGTCGGCACTGGCACAGGAGCAGTAGGGCGTAGGCACACACCCACTCACAGGAAGGGTGGCTAGAGTTGGCGACCTACCTGGGAAGGGCGTGGTGTCCGGTGGGAGGCGGCTGGTGGCTGGTACGGGAGAAGGGAGTTTGTAATTGCTTGGGGATGGGAAATGTGGGGTCGCGACAGAGCTAGCCAAACGAGTCGGTATTGGTATGCCGGTGTGCGAGCACGCCAACACGACACGTGACGGACCATACCCAACACACTCTAATCGGGTCGCACGAGGCATGCAACATGCCTTGGGCCACGCTTGGACGTGAAGGCCGGACATGCGGGACGGCACGATATTGTTAGTTTACCTTTTATATTCTTTTATATATATGACATACAAAACAGCCCAGTAAACCAAAATCAACCCAAAAACTACCTAGAAGGCTAATAGCCTAACGGGCCATCGGGTTTGGAGTGTTGCCAAGGTTGCACACATAGCTCCTGGGATGTGTCCGGACTAGAACGGTCAGCATGTGGGTCGACACGATGCGTTGTGGATAATAATCGTGCCATGGCGAGCGGGGCAATGCCAGACACGACCATGATTGGCCGGGCCATGCCATGTCGGGTTGGTCGTTTGGCCAGCTTTGGCCTACGAGGTGTGAGCGTGCATCTGGCATGTTGTGCTATGGTGCAGGATCAGTAGAATATAAGTTTAGGGAGGGGGTGAATAGACTACTTGACAAAATAAAACCTAGCATTTTACCAATTTTAATAGTTGGCAGATTTTAGCATTTATAGCAAGTCAAGCACACCCTATACATGCAAGTCTACGAGTATAGCAGCGAAAAGTAAAGACATGCACATGTAAGTAAGGAGTAGAGGTAGGAAGATCAAACGCAAAGATGACATGATGATTTTTGGCGTGGTTTCGATAGGTGGTTCTATTGTATGTCCATGTTGATGGAGACTTCAACCCAGGTGATGGCTACGAGAGTCCACGGAGGGCTCCACCCACGCAGGGTCCACGGAGAAGCAACCTTGCCTATTCCATCATGGCTTACGTCCACGAAGGACTAGCCTCACTCGGGGTAGATCTTCACGAAGTAGGCAATCTCCTTGCCCTTACAAACTTCTTGGTTCAACTCCACACGAAGTCGAAGGCTCCCAAGCGACACCTAACCAATCTAGGAGATACCACTCTCCAAGAGGTAATAGATGTGGTAGTATTATTAACTCCTTACTCTTGTGCTTCAAAAGATAGTTTCCTCAACACTCAATCACTCTCTAATGGATTTGGCTTGGTTTGAAGAGATTAATTCGGTGGAAATCAACTTGGGGAGGCTAGCAATCAAAATTATGTTTGGTGGCTAATCTCTAAGCACTTGAGCAACCAGATCATCATAGACAGCTCATCCCCTTTTAATAGTATTGGCTTTCCTATGGACTCAAGTGTGATTTCTCACAAATGCAAAATGTAGAGTCTTGAAGCTTGAAGTTTGGCCAATTCTATTCCTCTCCTTCCTTGGGGTTTCTCCTCACAATCCAGCCAATTATGTCTTGTGGACTCCATCTAAAATGAACTAGATAGAACTATTAGTCTAAGAAATAATGTATGTTGTCATGAATTATCAAAACCACCAAGGGAGCATATCGGCTTTCATGTGGGCGGGACTACTGGGCACGCTAGGCTTTATTTTTTCTATGGTATATATTGGCGATTGATACACCCCAAACGTATCTACTTTTCCAAACACTTTTGCTTTGGTTTTGTCCTCTAATTGCAAGATTTGAAGGAAACTAACCCGGACTGATGATGATTTCAGCACAACTACCCTCTTGTTATTTTTGCATAGAAATAAAAGTTCTTGGAATCGGGCCAAACTATATGTGAATTATTTCTAGAATATTCAAGGAATTATGGAGCGAAGAAGTACCAAAGGGGGACTGCTAGTGGGTCAGCACACATCATGTTGTGTGGTGGGGCCCACAAGGCTCCTCCAACCCTAACTTCAGTCCTATAAATTCACATCTTCGGAGAAACGATCAAAGAGAAGATTTCATCATGTTTTACGCGACGGATCCGCCGCCACCTCATGTTCTTCCTCTGGAGGGTTGATCTGGAGTTTGTTTTGGGCTCTCGAGAGGGGGATTCGTCGTCGTCGCCATCACCAACCCATTTCCATCAACAGTTCCATGATGCTCACCATCGGGACTGAGTAATTCCATAGTAGGCTCGCTGGATGGTAATGAGGTTTGGATGAGATTGATCATCTAATGAGATAAGTTGATAGGGCTTGATCCTTAGTATCCATTATGTTTTGAGATTGATGTTGCTATGACTTTCCTATGTTTAATGCTTGTCACTAGGGCCCGAGTGCCTTGATTTTAGACCTAAAATTATTATGTTATCTCTGAATATGAAAGTGTTTAGGTCCTACCTTGCAAGTTGTATGCACCTATTACGTGTTATGATCCGCAACCCCATAAGGTGACAATAATTGGGATTCTTTCCGATGATTGTCGTAGTATGAGGAGTTCATGTATTCACTATGTGTTAATTCTTTGTTTTGGTTCTCTATTAAAAGGAGGCCTTAATATCCCTTAGTTTCCATTTGGACCCCGCTGCCATGGAAGGGTAGGACAAAAGATATCATGTAAGTTCTTATCACAAGCACGTATGACTATATACGAAATACATGCTTATATTATATTGATGAATTGGAGCTAGTTCTGTGTCGCTCTAGTGTGTAACTATTACATGATGAATGCCATCCATGTCTATCCATCACTGATTTATGTGCCTATGATTTACATATACTGAATCTTGCTAAGTTACTACCGCTACTTCTACTACCACAACTGCTACAAAATTACTACTGTTACTGCTGCTACCAAATTGCTGCTATCACTATTAGTATTACTACTATTACTTCATGTGCTACTAAAATCTTCGATGTAGAGAGATATCCCAGGTGTTGTTAAATTGACAACTCAAGTGCTAAGGCTGATAAATATCCTTTGGCTCCCCTTATGTTGAATCAATAAATCAGGATGAAATACTACCCATGAAGATTGTTGTGATTCCCTACACTTGTGGGTTATCAAGACCTTTGCCTGGCACTGTTGTTGTTAGAGCATATTTCTCCATATGTGGTTTTGGTAATTGATGACAATTCCTATGTACTAATGGTTGCCTTAAGTTATATTTATAGGATTTATCCATAAGCACTTCTTGAAGTCCATCTGTTGGGTTCAAGGAGTTTATATGATGACCAAGGTGGTATTCAAGGTATTATCCAAAGAATGGTCATAGATACACAAGGTTTATCAAGATCGTCATACAAAGAGTAAATCAAGATGATCAACACACAAAGCGTACAAGATGTACCGAGAGGGACCAAGTGATCCCATGGTATGGTAAGCATTGTCCATTACGTGTTTGTGTACTAACCCATGGTCTTCGTGAGAGTTCTATGTGGGGTTAGGTGTGTTTCCATGGGCTTGCGTCTAGAGGAAGATCTCATACAACCCATGAAGGATGACGTCAAGTGGTGATCGTATCAAGATTGTGATGTGCAAGTTCAAGTGGATCAACACGAAGATATCATTCTTGAAACTTGCCGTCCATTATGGTGGCAATGGACTTGTGAAGATATGCTGAAGAGCGGCTCACCCATGTTCTGTGTGGGGGAGCAATCAACTAGTCTTCATCAAGCCAACGCAATCAAGAAGGTGGTCCATCTTGTGGAAGCCAAGATCATCGTCATCTAGCTCAATAGGACGAGGTGCAAGGTATAGGTTTCCCTTGATAGGTTTTCTGTTTTAGGATAGATTGCTATACTCTCAAGGGGAGCTCTCAAGTGAGTAGCTCGATCGTATCGTTCGTTGAGAGCTCAAACCATTTTCATCCTTGCATCATACTTCTTGGTTCTTGTTTGGTGTTTCTCTTTGTGAGTTTTAGAGCTTATGGTCATCTTCATGACAAGCTCGAGTTCATCGAAAACGGAGTCCAAATGCATCTACTATGATGTTTTCGATGTTGGAGTTTTTGCCGGTTCTTTATTCATAGAGGTCTCACATCTCTATATCATTGGCATTTTCATATTTGCATGGTCTTAAGATTTGATAGCTCTTGTCGTCCTGAATCCAACAAACTTGGATTTGCTCGATTCGGAGCTCGTATGCGAATGTTATGGCTGTTTCAGTGGCGAGTGGTAGTACCGCTACGGTGTGAGCGGTAGTACCGCTATGGGTGGGCGGTAGTACCGCTCCGGGTGGGCGGTAGTACCTCTCTCTGAGCGGTTGTACTTCGTCGGACTTTTTGTGAATACTTTTTCAAGCGGTGGTAGGCCCGACAGTAATATCTTTACTATCGTGGCCTAGCGGTAGTACCGCTCCTCGCCAGTGGTTGTTCCGCTAGGGGTAGCGGTAGTACCGCTCCTCGCCAGCGGTAGTACCGCGCCTCACCAGCGGTATACTGCTGTGCGCGGGCTGTAAGTGGGGGTAACGGTCTGATTCCTTCCCCCACTATATAAAGGGGGTCTTCTTCCCCTTGGTCGAACCTGACCGTTTGAGCTCGTGTTCTTCCTCCATTGTTGACCTTCCTTGAGCTTGCTAACTCTCAATCCCTCCAATGATTCTTGCTAGTTCTTGAGGGAAAAGAGAGAGGAGATCTAGATCCACTTCTTCACCAATCACTTTCTCCTCTATGTGAGGGAAACCCCTTGGATCTGGATCTTGGAGTTCTTTGTGAGCTCCTTGTTCTTCCTCTCATATTTCTCCATAGCTTTTGTTGTTGTGGAGGGATTTGAGTGTGAGGGACTTGGCCGCTTCGTGTGTTCTTGCCATTGCATTAGTTGCATCGGTTTGAGTTCTCCACGGTGATACGTGGAAGTGAAGTTTGAGAAGCTTGTTACCTTTTGATACTTAGTACCCTAGAGATTGTTCTTCATGGATGCTTTGGCATCCTAGAAGCTTGATGGTGCCTCGGAGCTCAATGATTGTGGTGTAAAGCTCCGGGAAAGCGTCGGGGTCTCCAATTAGGTTGTGGAGATTGCCCCGAGCAATTTGTACGGGTACCGGTGACCGCCCCCAAGGGTTGCCATTTGTATGGGTTCGGTGACCGTCCTCAAGGGTCCCTTAGTGGAATCACGGCATCTTGCATTGTGCGAGGGCGTGAGGAGATTATGGTGGCCTTAGTGGCATCTTGGAGAGCATTGTGCCTCCACACCGCTCCAATGGAGATTGGCATCCGCAAGGTTGTGAACTTCGGGATACATCATCGTCACCGTACCCGAACTCTTTACTTATGTACTTTACTTTGTGATAGCCATATTGTTTTTTGTCATATATATTGCTATCACTTAGTTGTTTATCTTGCTTAGCATAAGTTGTTGGTGCACATAGTTGAGCCTAGTTGTTTTAGGTTTTGTGCTTGACAAATTAAACGTTAGTTTTATTCCGCATTTCTTGAAGCCTAAACCGTAATTATTTTAAAGCGCCTATTCACGCCCCCCCCCCCCTCTAGGCGACATCCACGTCCTTTCAATTGCCAGGGAGCATAACTATATTTATTGTGTTAACTTGAGCATATCCAGATGATACTATGAAGAACCTAAAGGATACTGAACCAAGATCGTGGTTTGATCCACCTACTGTTTTGAATCAGCATATTGCACCACCGCATGGTGCTCGTCACTATTATATCCTTAAGCTTTTTTCCTTTCTCGCTAAAAGGCAAGGCTAAAGAATGGTTCCTTTCTCGCTAAAAGGCGAGGCTAAAGAATGGTTCCTTTCTCGCTAAAAAGCGAGGCTAAATAATGGTTCCTTTCTCTTGCTCCCGGTTGTATATGTAGTCCCGAAGATATACTTTATCACTTCTCTAAAAAATATTTACCTGCTCATAAGAAACAAGTTGCCTTACAGAAAATGTTTAACCTTATGCAAAATAAAGAAGAGAATTCCCCTCAAGCTTCGGGGGCTTCTCCAGCTACTAAGAGATTTGTCCGATCATCCTCTTAATAAAAATGAAATACATGATATCTTTTATAATGGACTAACTGATGCTTCTAAGAACAACCTAGATAGTTGTGTTGATTGTGTTTTTAAGAAAAGAACGGTTAAACAAGCTGAAGAATTATTGAACAATATATTACAAAATGATGATAATGGGACACTTCCTGAGCGACCGCTCGAACCTATTCAAAAGAAGAGATGTATTCTATTCCACAGTCCTGAAGATATGCAAGAAGCCAAAACATCTATTAAATAAAATGGTATTAAAGCTGAACATGTTAAAAAAATACCACATATCAAAGAAATACATGGACTTGACATCCCCACACAGGTAATAGAGGTAAATTGTCTTCATACCTTTAATGAAAATGATATACCTTATACTAAGACTCCTAGTCAGTGCAGGAATGAATTTGATAATTACAACATTAAGCAAGAAGGTGTTTAACTATTTTATGCATGTCATCGAACGGGCAGTTGTTACTTGCATCCATCTGCAGTTTCGAAGGGAGATGGATGCAAGTAACAGCTAAAAAAGCTTCAGCTCGTGTAGCATCTGCTTTGGCTGCAAGCGTGGAGGTGTGCCGTTTCAAAACTCCCGAGATGCTCGTAGCACAAGAATATACTACAGGGGTGGCCTCAGGAAGAAGAAAATACAACTGGCTTGGCCAGACGCCCGTTCTGACTTTTGAGGGTTCTTTATCCCTCTGTTTGTTCAACAATGTGACCATGCCCAGTTGGTGTTTGCAGCGGTATATATAATGCTCCATTATCCAGAAGTTCGATTCCTCAGCTGATTCTCGTATTTTATCACCAACGAACTTTTCACAACCAAAAACTCAGCCAGCTAAAAAAGTTTCCATCTAAGCTCTTTGAAGAGGTTTGCTTCTTGACATCGAATTTCTCCAAAAACATTTCCTACTCAGCACACTGCTGCTACAGCCTTTCGTAGAAAAGGAGGGTTGCTTCTGCACCCAAAACATCGTCCTCTGACACTTGTGATACATGATCGTCTGAAACGTAAACCCAGTTGCAATGAGGTCGTACTTGAACATTAGCATCAGGATTTGTCGCCACTCTCCGGTAAGCTGCATAATGCCCACCTCCGCATACACCATAGTGCTCAACAACAGCTGATAGACTATATAGCTCCATCCTTGATGAGGACGATGATGATGATGAAGAACTCGTAGCCACATCAACATTTTCCTGAAAGATAAAGAGGGTAAATGAGTTGATCAAATAAGTAAAATTTTGTATGAAGGAATGCCATTATCATCATTATCCTTGGACAAATCAAGTAAAAAAGAAGTTCAAAGAAGATAACTTACCTCATTAAGTGAGTGGACACCACCATTTGTTACTTGATCCTTAGTTGCCTTGCTTGATGAGTTCCCACCAGTAGGAAACATATTAATGGGCATGTGTGCATATAGTTGCCGATATAAATGGAGAGAAGGTGTGTCATATCTTTGCACGTTCATAGCTGAAGGTCCAGGTCCCTGTCCAGTGGTGAATGTGCCTCCGGCAAATGGGGATAGATTGAGAAGTAAAGGAAAAGAAACATGTCCCTGCAATCAAAGCACAGATCATTCAGCAACAATTCATATGGAATGATAGAAAGAGGCAATGTTTTATGTGTCTTTTTTAGTGCTTACCTGACGCTTTACAAGTTCACCATCAAAACTAAAAGAAGCGCGTAACAAATGAATGCACAAGATCTGGAAGAGGACATCAATAGGTGTCATGCCTTTTTTAGACATTATTCTATGCAAAGTTTCAGAAGGTGTCTTTCAATAGTGGATACCTTCGGACAACGAGTGATAGCCAACTGCTTTGTAGCTTTCGAAGATACTGACCATGTTGTTTTCTCTGGACCAAATATATGCTTGCAATTGCAACTGTCATAGTCGACACAGGTGCGCAGTTTGTTAACTTTTTCCTGGTACAGATCTCAATATGAGGTACCGTCAAACTAAATTGTGAAACAAGTACAACTTCACAGAAAATATGGTCATAAAATTTTACCTCGTCAACTTCTGATTGAAGGTTGAAATATTTGGCAGCAGCATTATGCCAACAATGATCACAACGGTAATTATCAAGATGCTCCAATACAGTGAAATGCTTCAGGCAATCCACCAAACTACACCCATTAATCTGAATTTGAAAAGGAACAAAGCATTATGAATAATGCGTGAATCAGAGTATAAACTGATGTACCCACCAAACTGAGAAAGATTAACTTGGACATACAATATCTCCATTTATATCAGGCACGGGAGAGACGGGCAAGCAGTGAAAATTCTCGAAGTCCAATGACAGCTGTGAGACATTAAAAAAATGAGGACAAAAAATCAACAGTTCTGACAAAACGAAATATGCATGGTTTCAACAACAGAAAAAAGCTAGCTGCTCTCTCTGCTACTAGATATATGTAGTTGTAGAGATTTTAAAACATGCTTCTTAACTTCTATCACTAATAATGTTGTGGCTCCGCTCCGCTCCCCTCTCCCTCCGCGCTCCCCTTGCCTAGCCACCGCGCAGCGCCGCCCGGACTGCCCCGCCGGCAGCACCCTCCCCGCACTCCTCCCTGCCCCTCGCGCCATGGCTCTGGTGCCGGCTGACCCTATCGACCGCCGGACGTCCCTCTCCGGCGAGCGCGTCTCCTATGGGGACTGCTGCTCTGGCTCGGAGAGCGGCTCGTCGGCGCGCTCGTACAGCGACGTCGCCCGCACCCCGCCGGCCGTCCCCGCGCCGTCGGCCGCCGCCGCTCCTAGCTGCGTCGCTCCCGCGGCCCGTCCCCCCACCAAAGATCGCCTTGGCTCCCGCTCGGAGGTTCACCGTTCCTCGGGCGGGCCGGTGCTGGACGCGGATGGTTTCCAGCAGGCTCGTCGCCGGGAGCATCGCCGTCGCCCGCGCCGGGAGGCCCCTGCCGGGCCCTCGACCTCGCGCCGCCGCAGCCCTTCTCCCGAGGAGCTCGCGAGCCTCTGCTTCCGATGCCTCGATCATCGCCACTGCGTCCGGGATTGCCCTAACGACATTCGCTGCCGCCGCTGTCTCGCCTCTGGTCACTCCTCCCGTGACTGTGATGGTAGGCGGCCCGCGGCCGCGACCCAGCGATCCCCGCGCAACGCCCCGGTCCTGCAGACCCGGCTTCCTCGCGCTGCCCCTCTCCCAGCGGCGCGCCCCGCTCCCGTCCTGCTGGCTCCAGCCCCCTCCCCACCTCCGGTCTTGCCGGCCGCGGACGCCCCCCCCCCCCCCCGTGTGTTCATGGCGCAGACCGAGGAGATGGACGAGGCCGAGCTGGTGCTCGCCCGCGCGATGGTGGCTTCGGTCACGGGCACCCGCCCCTCCGTGTCCATTGACGAGGTCGCCGCGCTGCTCCTCGGCTCCCTCGAGCTCGAGGAAGGAGACTTCACGGTTCACCAGCACCATCCCGAAGATTTCCTGATCATCTTCTCCTCCCTGGCTATCATGCGGCGGCTCCGCAGCGAGCACTTCATCAGCTCCGCCCGCTTCTCGCTGTCGCTCCGGCCTTGGTGCAAGCTCACCCATGCCGGTGCCGGCGAGCTCGAGTACCGCGTCGAGCTGGAGCTCCGCGGCATCCCCGCTCACGCCTGGTTGCTCTCCACTGCCGAACACCTGCTGGGAGACTGCTGCTGGATCGAGAGACTGCATCCCCGCACTCGTTCCCGCGACGACATGGCGGTCTTCCGCGTCTCAGGGCGCGCGCACGACCCGGCTGCCATCCGGCGCGCCGCCGTTCTGGAAATCGTCGAGCAGCTGCCCGGCCGCGTGCCCTCGGAGGCGTCGGCCGTCAGGACGCTCACGTTCCCGGTGGCCATCGCCCTCACCAAGGCCGAGATGATCAGACCCGCTCCAGCCGCTGCCCACTCCCCCGGCAATGGTGGCGAGGCTGACGACGCTACTGGCAGGCATGGCCCTGGGCCGAGCAAGGGGCAGGGCCACGGCAATGGACGCGCGCGCCGACGGGGCCGCAAGCGTCGACGTACGGACGGGGCGCATGCCGGCCGGGCGGATGGCATGGCAGTGGACGCTCTGGTGCTGCATGCCCACGGCGGCTCCGGCGGCTCCGGCGGTGTTTGTACGGTCGCGCCCTGGCCGTCCTCGGCCGCACCGCGACAGGGGCGCCGCCCCACGCGCCAGGGGATGCTCGCCTGGCCCGGTCAGCAGGGGCCTACACGCCCGCGTCATGGCGCCAGGAAAGGAAGGCGCCAGCGGCCCGCAGTGACGCCCAAAGCCACTTTGCCGGTGGCCCCATCGCTAGCTGCCAACTCCCCCCCCGCGCTGATGACGGCGCGACAGCTGGCAGTGGGACGGGTGGCATGCCCCCATTCGCTGGACGAGGACCGGAGGGGGCTGTAGATTCAAACCCGCCCTTGACCGAGGATGCTTCGCCCGGGCCCGCCACTACTGCGCCCGATCCCACACCCCGTCGGGATCGTGGCCAGCCACGACCGGCTCCTGCAAAGCAACCTGATGGGACGATCCCCCGGGTCCCTCCTGCAGCCCTGTCTGGACCGAAGGGGGCGAGGATCTCCTTTGCCCCCCCTGCACCGCCGCAGCCCCTCCCTGCAAAGCCGCAGCAGGCCCACGCGCGCACCCACGACGGGGAGGCGGGACGCGATCTGCACGCTCCCGCCAATTCGGCCACGCCCGCCCCGTCCCCACCGGCCCCAGCTGTCACCCCGAGACCCGCGGAGGTTGGTGCTGCTGACCCTGCCCCTGCACCCGCGGAAGCTGACCTGGCCGGGCCTGCTGCTGCTGCGAATGGGCCCAGGACCCGGGATATCACTGCCCCTGGGGCCACGCCGGTCGAGACACCCGCGCTAACTGCCATGCCTGCCGGGGCGAACGGGCCTGCGACGCCCACGGAGCCTTCGACCCTGCCGTGCGTGGAACCGGGCTCATCCCTCTGCCCAAGGCGCCTCTCGATACTGCAGAGACCCTCGCCCAGGCAGGACTCCTCCCCCTGCGCTGCTAGCACTAGCACCCGTGCTCTGGTCCCAGGTCGCTTCGCCTCGCCGCCGATCACCCTGCAGCGACGGCGCAACTGCCACGCCCCCAGCCAGCCCTGGACGCTGGGTGCCTTCCTCTCCGCGGCCACCAAACAGCTCGATGCCGTTCTGCCCTCTCCCGGGAAGCGGCAGCGCCCCGCCCTCAACTTCAGTCCGAGGAGGGGACGTTCCGCAGCCGCCGACACCAAAGCCACGGCTCCTTGCGCATCAGATCGGCGCGCGGTGGTGCAGATTCTGCGCACTCTCGGCATTGTGGGGGTGAACCAACAGATTACTGCCACAGAGATGAAGGCCTATGACGATATGTTCGCCATGCCGCTGGGGCTTCCAGTGCTGCAGGCCATGGCCGCCTTGGTAGACCGTGCTATCCCCGCTGACATGGCTACGCCGGCGGGTGATGTCATGGTCCGTGCGCGCTAGGCTGGCGGCGACTGTTGTCGATCTCTCTCCCATGTATCGAGGTCCTTAGATAGTGGTCTGGAATGTTAGGGGATTAAACTCGCGCGCTAGGCGCTGCGCGATCCGCTCTCTGCTATGTACTACTCGGGCATCCATTGTATGTCTTCAGGAAACGAAAATGGAGTTGATTTGCTCGTCGACTGTGTTGGACACCCTCGGGTCCGAGTTCGATGGCTCTACCTATTTCCCGGCCGACGGCACCCGCGGCGGCATTCTCATCGCTTGGAAAACTAGGGTTGTCACCATTTCCGACCCCCTATTTACCCAAAACGCGATCACGGTCAAGGTGTGCGCGCCTGAAGGAGCCCCGTGGTGGCTTACCACGGTGTATGGCCCTCAAGGCGACCCCGAGAAGTTGTTGTTCCTGCAAGAGTTGCGGGACATTCGCGCCGCATGCCAGGGCCCATGGATGCTATGTGGCGATTTCAACCTCATCTACCGGGATGCTGACAAGAGTTCGGGCAACCTGAATCGCCGCATGATGGGCAGATTCCGGCGTGCCATCAACGACCTTGCCTTGAAGGAAGTCTACCTCAACGAGCGCTGCTTTACTTGGTCCAACGAGCAATCGCCGCCGACGCTCGTGCACCTTGACCGGGTACTATGCACCTCGGAGTGGGAGGACTGCCATGAGGAGTGCCACCTCCGTTGCCTTGCATCCGTCGTGTCCGATCACTGCCCGCTGCTCTTGGACTGCTCTCCTATGCCCGTGGCCCATAGGCGCTTCCGCTTCGAGGAATTCTGGCTCCGCCTCGACGGATTCCACGACACCGTCACCACAGCCTGGAACTCGGTGCATGACCCCGACCCCTTCCAGCGGCTGGTCCGACGCCTGCAGGCCACTGCCCACGCCCTTACGAGCTGGAGTGCCCGCTCCACGGGCAGCATCCGGGACAAGCTGGCCATCTCCCGCGAGCTGATTGCCCGCTTCGACCTCGCGATGGAGACTCGCCCGCTCACCCTATCGGAGGATTGGTTGCGCAGGCAGCTCAAGCTGTCATACCTTGGGCTTGCCTCCCTGGAGCGCACTATCGCGCGGCAGCGTGCCCGCATCACCTTCCTCGCGGAGGGAGATGCGAAACGAGCTTCTTCCACCGACAGTGCACTTACCGCCGCCAGAAGAATCACGTGCATAGCCTCCTAGTTGATGGGCAGGTTCTGTCTGATCACGAAGTGATGGCCCAGGCTGCATTCGAGCACTTTGACGGGCTCCTGGGCACTGCGGTGGACCGGGAGCACACGCTTGACCTGGAGCAGCTCATCACGCCCGGACAGCTAGGCAGCCTGGACGAGCCATTCACTTCCGAGGAGATCTGGGCTGCGGTGTGCCGCATGCCGCTGCACAAGGCACCGTGGCCGGACGGGTTCACCGCCGAATTCCTGCGCGCCTGCTGGTGCATCATCAGGCAAGACATCCTGGACGTCTTCGAGCAGCTGTACGCGCTACGAGGGAGAGGGTTTGGTAAGCTTAACCAAGCCCTGCTGCCCAAGCGCGCGGATGCCCACAAGCTGGGCGACTATCGGCCCATTTGCCTGATCCACATCGTCGCCAAGATATTCGTGAAGGTTCTGTCGTTGCGCATCGCCCACAAGCTTGATAGCCTGGTGAGCCGCAACCAGAACGCCTTCATCGCCGGACACACGCTCCACGACAACTTCATGCTCGTCAGGCAGTCTCTGCGGATGCTCCAGCACCTGGGCGCGCCGTGCATCATGCTCAAGCTCGACCTCACGCGGGCTTTCGACTCCATATCCTGGCCGTTCCTCTTTGAGGTCCTGCGCCAATATGGTTTCGGTGACAGGATCAGGGAATGGTTGTCCATCCTGCTCTCTTCGGCCAGCACGCGAGTTATGCTCAATGGAGTACCCGGCCCCCCGATCTGGCACAGGCGCGGGCTGCGCCAGGGTAACTCCACATCGCCGCTGCTCTTTGTCCTGGCGGTCGATGCGCTGGCCCGCCTCATGCATAGGGCGCTCCAGACCGGCATCCTCCGCCGCCTGCACCCCCGTCGCAGCATTCCGGCAATTTCTCTATATGCCGACGACGTGATGATGTTTTGCTACGCTGAGATGGAGGAGGTTATTGCTGTGAAGAGCATCCTGGGCATCTTTGAGACCGCATCTGGCCTACGGGTGAACTACGGCAAGAGCTCCGCCACGACCTTGCATGGGGGTGAGGATGACGACGCCCTGCTGGAGGCGCTGGGCTGCCAGCCCGCGGGGCTGCCCATCACGTACTTTGGCATCCCGCTCTCCACTCGCCGGCCCTCAGCGGCACAGATGCAGCCACTGGTAGACGCCGTCGCAGGCCGCCTTCCGTCCTGGAAGGCATGGCTCATGAACAAGGCAGGACGGCTGGCATTGGTTAAATCTGTCCTCAGCGCGATCCCGATTCACCAGATGCTGGCCCTTTCGCACCCGAAGAAGATCCTGAAACAGCTTGAGAAGATCCAGCGCGGCTTCCTCTGGGCGGGGCGTGAGGCTGCAATGGGAGGGCACTGTCACGTTAACTGGCGCACTGTCTGTCGGCCACTCGCCTACGGCGGGCTGGGCATTCGAGACCTGGAGCGCACGGGGCTAGCGCTCAGGCTCCGCTGGCTCTGGCTATCGAGGACGGATGCCGACCGTGCATGGCAAGGCCTTGACCTACAGTTCTCCCCTGAGGAGCGTGGCCTATTCCATGCATCCACCCTCATGCTAGTAGGTAATGGCCTCACCGCTCTGTTCTGGGAGGACCGATGGCTGCATAGGCAGTCAATTCGCGAGCTTGCGCCACTCCTATACCTATGCATCCCCAAGAACAGAAGAAGAGCGAGGACGGTGGCGGAAGGCATCGCCGGCAATGCCTGGGCCCGTGACATTAGAGGTGTGGTGGGCCTGCAGGAGATAGGCCAATACTTGAGGACTTGGCAGCTCGTCGCTCGCATCAATCTGTCCTCGGAGCTGGACAAGCTCATCTGGAAGTGGACGGCCAACGGCATCTACTCGGCGAGATCTTGCTACCGGGCAACCTTCCATGGATCATTGACATGCCACTCTTGGCAGCTCATTTGGAAAGGTTGGGCTCCCCCGAAAGTCAAGTTCTTCCACTGGCTTGCGGATCTGGACCGCTGCTGGACCGCAACAAGGCTCGCGCGCCGAGGGCTCCCTCACCACACTCGCTGCCTCCTATGCGACCAAGAGCCTGAGACTATCCAACACCTGCTGATCTCCTGCTCCTTCGCGCGGCAGGCATGGCATGAGACGCTGTCCTGGCTGCACCTCCCGGTCCCTCTGCCGATGCATGACGCTTCCATCCAGGACTGGTGGAGTAGGGCGAGAGACGCCACCCCCCCCCCACCGCTCCGCAAGACACTGCGATCTGTCGCGCTGCTGGTCCCCTGGATGATATGGAAGCATAGGAACGCGCGTGTGTTCGATCACATACCTCCGTCGCTGAACGAGCTCTTAGATAGGATACAAGATGAGGCTAGGTGCTGGGCTCGGGCTGGGGACAAAGGGCTTAGGGTTCCTTGCCCCCAACCTGGGATGTCCACTAGACCTACATGTAACCGTGTTGTAACCACCTCTTCGGAGGCTGTAAACTATCCCCCCTTTTTCAATGCAAAGAAACGCAAGGCTTTTGCGTGTTCTCAAAAAACTAATAATGTTGTGGAAATGTGGACTCATACAAGTCAGCGGTATGAACAGAGAAAAAAAATGAGACACTGCAGGAAACAGCGGGCAGCCGAGGATTCCGGAAAGAGGTCAGCAAGAGCCAAAGCAAATGCATGCCGCATCCATAAGAAAAATTAGGGAAGTAAAGCCACTATATGTTATAGCCTATTATCCCAGGATGTTCTTTAGCTGAGTCCATGTAGATCTAAGGAGCAGTTCAAAGCAGTCTAAGTAGTACACGTGGAGAACCGAGCGCTAGCTTGGTGGCTAGAACTTACAGGTGTAAGCTCGCCCACTCGCGTTTGATCCGCAGGGATGTCTCATTTCTACCTAAATGCTATTAGAGTACAGTTAAGGGAGGGAACTTGCCCCTTTAACCACATTTTTTAAACTAGTACTGTAGTTCATGTGGTTTCAGTCAAACAAGAATTACGTCTCTACCATCTAAAATTTTCTCACTCTAGTCAATTTCTATCCCTATGTCCTCTAATACCATAAATCTCCTTCAAGCTATGAAGGCCGGCCATTTTTGGTAGTTCTCCCATGTGAACTATCTAACATTAGTAGATTCCACAAATACATATTTCCTCTATGCAATATAGTCATATACTAACCTCTAACTAAAAAAATACTAATGGTCCAAGATATGTTTGAATTTGCCAACAAAAAATGCATATAGCAGTAGAAATAACAATAACTAAATAGTTCATAAACCACACGTTTATAGTTACGAAAAAGAGGCATAGATATCTACCACAGATGAACAATTTCTGCAAGATAATGTGCTGCCAATAGTCCCATCAAAGGGACCAAATATGTTTTGTTTCCAGCGCTTGCATTCAGGTTGGTTACCTTCCCTTTGCTTGTATACTTTGGAGTGGAACATGGTAATGTCTGCCAGAGAACTCTTATATGGTACATAGCAATGGGAAAATTCATCCCTCAGTGATGTCAATAGATGAACAAAAGCTTCAGAAGCATCCTATGAGGGTAAAATACTTCTTATCAAATCCTGGATATCATACACAAGGTAAGATTTCTAAAGAATAGATGGAACAAAGCATCATGCCTGCTGTCTGGTCAAATTGAAGTGACTAACATAGCAGCTCAAAGCATGCATTACGCTTTCTGGATTCAATACAATTTTCTTATCTCGAACTGTGCTCAAGTCTGCAGACATATACGCAGATTCATTAAGTAGTAAAAGAAATTTTAGACAGACAAGATAGCAATTTATGAACAGTAAGTAAGCAAAGAGCTCGGACATCACATATTAAATAGGAGTATATAATTTAAGAAGAAAGAAAATTTATAAAATGTTGTTTGCAAAAGTTCTTTCAAATAGAAGCAGCAACGGAATGGACCAACTGGATCATCAAGCACGTTAAACTATGAGCAGCGGGCAATCGATTGCTCCAGGTAATACAGTTCCATTATATGGGAATTTAGCACTTGGTCAAACGGATCCATAAATGTGAACAATAAATTGGAGATTAGCTTGGGGAAAAGTGGGAAACTGTGTTTAAAAGTCACAGTATGTATCCATTCCGCCACCTTTTTTTTCGAGAAAACGCAAAAGCCTTGCGTTTCTTTGCATTGAAAAGGGGGGATAGTTTACAGCCTCCGAAGAGGTGGTTACAACACGGTTACATGTAGGTCTAGTGGACATCCCAGGTTGGGGGCAAGGCTACCCTAAGCCCTTTGTCCCCAGCCCGAGCCCAGCATCTAGCCTCATCTTGTATCCTATCTAAGAGCTCGTTTAGCGACGGAGGGATGTGATCGAACACACACGCGTTCCTATGCTTCCATATCATCCAGGGGACCAGCAGCGCGACAGATCGCAGTGTCTTGCGGAGCGGTGGGGGGGTGGCGTCTCTCGCCCTACTCCACCAGTCCTGGATGGAAGCGTCATGCATCGGCAGAGGGGCCGGGAGGTGCAGCCAGGAAAGCGTCTCATGCCATGCCTGCCGCGCAAAGGAGCAGGAGATCAGCAGGTGTTGGATAGTCTCAGGCTCTTGGTCGCATAGGAGGCAGCGAGTGTGGTGAGGGAGCCCTCGGCGCGCGAGCCTTGCCGCGGTCCAGATCCGCAAGCCAGTGGAAGAACTTGACTTTCGGGGGAGCCCAACCTTTCCAAATGAGCTGCCAAGAGTGGCATGTCAATGATCCATGGAAGGTTGCCCGGTAGCAAGATCTCGCCGAGTAGATGCCGTTGGCCGTCCACTTCCAGATGAGCTTGTCCGGCTCCGAGGACAGATTGATGCGAGCGACGAGCTGCCAAGTCCTCAAGTATTGGCCTATCTCCTGCAGGCCCACCACACCTCTAATGTCACGGGCCCAGGCATTGCCGGCGATGCCTTCCGCCACCGTCCTCGCTCTTCTTCTGTTCTTGGGGATGCATAGGTATAGGAGTGGTGCAAGCTCGCGAATTGACTGCCCATGCAGCCATCGGTCCTCCCAGAACAGAGCGGTTAGGCCATCACCTACTAGCATGAGGGTGGATGCATGGAATAGGCCGCGCTCCTCAGGGGAGAACTGCAGGTCAAGGCCTTGCCATGCACGGTCGGCATCCGTCCTCGATAGCCAGAGCCAGCGGAGCCTGAGCGCTAGCCCCGTGCGCTCCAGGTCTCGAATGCCCAGCCCGCCGTAGGCAAGTGGCCGACGGAGAGTGCGCCAGTTAACGTGACAGTGCCCTCCCATTGCAGCCTCACGCCCAGCCCAGAGGAAGCCACGCTGGATCTTCTCAAGCTGTTTCAGGATCTTCTTCGGGGGCGAAAGGGCCAGCATCTGGTGAATCGGGATCGCGCTGAGGACAGATTTAACCAATGCCAGCCGTCCTGCCTTGTTCATGAGCCATGCCTTCCAGGACGGAAGGTGGCCTGCGACGGCGTCTACCAGTGGCTGCATCTGTGCCGCTGAGGGCCGGCGAGTGGAGAGCGGGATGCCCAAGTACGTGATGGGCAGCCCCGCGGGCTGGCAGCCCAGCGCCTCCAGCAGGGCGTCGTCATCCTCACCCCCATGCAGGGTCGTGGCGGAGCTCTTGCCGTAGTTCACCCGCAGGCCCGATGGAGTCTCAAAGATGCCCAAGATGCTCTTCACAGCAATAACCTCCTCCATCTCAGCGTGGCAAAACATCATCACGTCGTCAGCATATAGTGAAATTGCCGGAATGCTGCGTCAGGGGTGCAGGCGCCGGAGGATGCCAGTCTGGAGCGCCCTATGCATGAGGCGGGCCAGCGCATCAACCGCCAGGACAAAGAGCAGCGGCGATGTGGAGTCACCCTGGCGCAGCCCGCGCCTGTGCCAGATCAGGGGTCCGGGTACTCCATTGAGCATAACTCGCGTGCTGGCCGAAGAGAGCAGGATGGACAGCCATTCCTTGATCCTGTCTCCGAAACCATATTGGCGCAGGACCTCGAAGAGGAACGGCCAGGATATGGAGTCGAAAGCCCGCGTGAGGCCGAGCTTGAGCATGATGCACGGCGCGCCCAGGTGCTGGAGCATCCGCAGAGACTGCCTGACGAGCATGAAGTTGTCGTGGAGCGTGCGTCCGGCGATGAAGGCGTTCTGGTTGCGGCTCACCAGGCTATCAAGCTTGGGGGCGATGCGCAACGACAGAACCTTCGCGAATATCTTGGCGACGATGTGGATCAGGCAAATGGGCCGATAGTCGCCCAGCTTGTGGGCATCCGCGCGCTTGGGCGGCAGGGTGAGCAGGGCTTGGTTGAGCTTACCAAACCCTCTCCCTCGTAGTGCGTACAGCTGCTCGAAGACGTCCAGGATGTCTTGCCTGATGATGCACCAGCAGGCGTGCAGGAATTCGGCGGTGAACCCGTCCGGCCCCGGTGCCTTGTGCGGCGGCATGCGGCTCACCACAGCCCAGATCTCCTCGGATGTGAATGGCTCGTCCAGGCTGTCCAGATGGCCGGGCGTGATGGGCTGCTCCAGGTCAAGCGTGTGCTCCCGGTCCACCGCAGTGCCCAGGAGCCCGTCAAAGTGCTCGAATGCAGCCTGGGCCATCTCCTCGTGATCAGACAGTACCTGCCCATCAACTAGGAGGCTATGCACGCGATTCTTCTGGCGGCGGTAAGTGCACTGCCAGTGGAAGAAGCTCGTTTCGCATCTCCCTCCGCGAGGAAGGTGATACAGGCGCGCTGCCGTGCGATAGTGCGCTCCAGGGAGGCGAGCCCAAGGTATGACAGCTTGAGCTGCCTGCGCAACCAATCCTCTGGCAGGGTGAGCGGGCGAGTCTCCATCGCGAGGTCGAAGCGGGCAATCAGCTCGGGGAGATGGCCAGCTTGTCCCGGATGCTGCCCGTGGAGCGGGCACTCCAGCTCGTAAGGGCGCGGGCAGTGGCCTGCAGGCGTCGGACCAGCCGCTGGAAGGGGTCGGGGTCATGCACCGAGTTCCAGGCTGTGGCGACGGTGTCGTGGAATCCGTCGAGGCGTAGCCAGAATTCCTCGAAGCGGAAGCGCCTATGGGCCACGGGCATAGGAGAGCAGTCCAGGAGCAGCGGGCAGTGATCGGACACGACGGATGCAAGGCAACGGAGGTGGCACTCCCCATGGTAGTCCTCCCACTCCGAGGTGCATAGTACCCGGTCAAGGTGCACGAGCGTCGGCGGCGATTGCTCGTTGGACCAAGTAAAGCGGCGCCCGTTGAGGTAGACTTCCTTCAAGGCAAGGTCGTTGATGGCACGCCGGAATCTGCCCATCATGCGGCGATTCAGGTTGCCCGAACTCTTGTCAGCATCCCGGTAGATGAGGTTGAAATCGCCCCATAGCATCCATGGGCCCTGGCATGCGGCGCGAATGTCCCGCAACTCTTGCAGGAACAGCAGCTTCTCGGGGTCGCCTTGGGGGCCATACACCGTGGTAAGCCACCACGGGGCTCCTTCAGGCGCGCGCACCTTGACCGTGACCGTGTTTTGGGTAAATAGGGGGTCGGAAATGGTGACAGCCCTAGTTTTCCAAGCGATGAGAATGCCGCCGCGGGTGCCGTCGGCCGGGAGATAGGTAGAGCCATCGAACTCGGACCCAAGGGTGTCCAACACAGTCGACGAGCAAATCAACTCCATTTTCGTTTCCTGAAGACATACAATGGATGCCCGAGTAGTACATAGCAGAGAGCGGATCGCGCACCTAGCGCGCGAGTTTAGCGGACACATTCTGGGGACTATAGATCCCGGTAGTAAAGCTACACAAGTGCATTGACCGCTGATTCTATACACCACTGAATTCCCCAATAGTAATCTTGAAGATGGTACAAAGTTTAACAGTCCATGTTACCAACATTACCTTTTAAAAGGGAACTTAAAGCAAGGATAAGAGGCATTCTTTCAGACTGTTCCTCGGGTAGCACATCATCACTTTCAAGTAAATCGTCTAGAGAGGATACAAAATTGTCGCAGCTAGCAAGTGCCTGTCAAGGAAACATTCTCTGGTTTAGCATGAACTCCAACCCGAGAACAATACTCGCACACGATGCACGCCGCAATATGGATTCAGTAAAAGAAATGTATGAGCTACCTGCAGAATAACATTGAGAAAGCAATTATTGCCAAGATTTTGCAGGCCTCCAGTGTAGTACAGCCTCTCCGATTCCGAAGAGAACTTCCCGAGAAGCCATTGTACGCCCAAACTGCTATTCAGCACTTTGCACAGCCCAGCAACTCCTATCCCCAGCCCAACAGCAACGGCTGTAAGACTGAAACCATGCCAGTGTCCCTGGCTAAGAGATAGCAGTAGATTGCCGTGCTCGAACTTACCCATGAATCGACTTGCCCTGACCCACTATCCTTTGCAAGAAACAGAATTCGGTCCTCAGAAGAAGCCTAGATTTGATTCCTATCCAGAGATTTTTGTTTGGCTATCCGATTCGCGGCACCTGAATCAGTAGAAATAGTTTTCATGGCATTTAATTTCAGAATCCCCACGAGCGAACCGTACTCTCGCAAGCAATCTAGGGGTTACTTACCCGCAAAAGAAAAGAAAAGATAACAGTAAACGGCAGTACAGCACGAGTAGGAGTCCCTGGTTGCGCCCCGTTGGCCGTCGGTGAGGCCGCCGACGAGGATGAGGAGGCGAAGCAAGCAGGCCTGCCTTCTTGTGTCCCGCTCTCCGTCTCTGAAATCAGGGAGAGAAGAAGAGCAGACGAGACTGGGAAGGGGAGGAATCCGCAGAGGCGAACAGGCGACCGTCGAGGCAGAGGAGCAAGAACTCAAGGAAACGGGGTATTCGTGGGTGCTCAAGATCTGAACAGTGTCGCTCTCGTCCGCTCGATGGCCAGTGCACGGCCCAGATTGAAGAGACTAAGACCCTGACCAATTTTGCACAAAACCCTTCATAGAACTCTTTCGGTCCCACAATAACTGTCTCAAGCTCAAAAAAAATATATACTATAGCTAAACAAAGTTAAGACACTTATTTTGAGACGGAGTAAGTATTATTTTTTAGCACTGTCCAAAATTGGGTCGGCCGCCCCGCAACCCCACGATATGCGTGCGGGCAGCCGTCACATGTGTCACATGTGTCGTCTTCTTACTCCCTTCCTTTTTCCTCACGTGCCAGCACATCATGGCCGCACCAACAACGAGCATGAGAGAATCCCCCTCCCCCCCTTCCCCGATGACCTCGCCAGCTTGTCGTTGCTCACCATTCTCGATCCCGAACATCCGCAATTCTCGAAGCCCCCATGGTTGCAACAAAAAAATCGAACGCCGGTGGAAGCTTCTCTTGAAGTCCATTGCAGCAACAAAAATCGTGTGTCATCGTTGTCGGCCATGCTCGTCGTCACCTGGTTGCAACAAAATCACAGCGCTATCACCGTCATCCACACTTCGTTGTCGCGGGTTATAACAAATCTGGTCGTTGGTTGCAGCTTTCCTGCTGCTGCTTGCAGCAAAAAATCACAGCATCGTCGTCGTCGACCGCCGTCCACACTTTGTTGTCGCTGGTTGTAGCAAATTTGGGCGTTGGTTGTAGCTTTCCTACTGTCGGTTGCAGCAAAAAAGATAGCACTGTCGTCGCCAGCCATACTTCAATGTGATGGCTGTAGTTGTAAGGGCATCTAGTGCAACCCCTTGTTGGTTTTGGAGTATTGAAGGCAAACGCGGTTGAGGGACTAATGTGTTTGTGAGAACATAGACATAACTCCCTCGAGATTCGTTGGTGGACAACCCCCAAAAATGTCCGAAGACATTGATGATGGTCAAAGCCATTGGTGATATGCGAAGATAATCGCTTGAAGACTATGAAACGCGAAGACGAAGTCTTTTGGTAGTTTTATTTCTTCTTTCTCGAGTCATAGGAACTGTTGTACTGTTAAGTGGGGTCGATGTGATCGAAGTCAGATGCTGAAGTGATGCTCAACCCAAAATACCTGTCTTCAAATGAAGACAATGAGAGAAAATCTCTTCTAGAGTTGGTTGAGTCAGCATTGTTTGTAGCCCAAGTAATGTTGTTGCATGTGTCTTTGAAATCGGACAGTTGGACACGTGTCAATTGGCCATTGACCCAGGGTTATTTCGGTCATATCATGTCGGGGTGCCTGTTGGCTATAAATACCCCATCCCCTCCACCATATGTTGGTGGCTGCTCAGAGTTAGATATGGCTATTGTTGTTTTCGAGAAACCCACCTAGAATACATTGAGAGAGAAAACTATCATATGAGGATAAATCCAAACACCTAGAGCTAGTGTGTTTGAGCATTACCGAAGTCGTCCTGTTTTGAGAGAATTGAAGACTTGTTACACTTAAAGACTATGATCTACCAGATGGTTAGACGTCGTGGTCTAGTGCATCCAAGAGTTATTGTGGATTGTCGGGTGGCCATGGTCTAAAACAATCGAAGAGTCACTATGGATTGTTGGGTGACCAAGTTTGTACAAGTTTCAGAAATCTCCCCTGAAGACTTGCTTGAGTGATTGGGCGTGGTCTAAGTGACCTCGGCTCACGAGGAACAAGGTGAAGGCGAGGTTTTCAGAGTTCAATCTCAGCCTCCCCAACAAGACGTAAAGTTGTCACAGCAACTGGAACTGATCCAACAAATCTTGTGTCTTCATGAAGCTACTGGTTCTATCTTTCACTCTCTTACTTACTGTATTGTACTGTGAAGCCATAGTTTGATCATCTTAGCTCGAAGACATTAGCCGAAGACATTCAAACTGCCATTTATATTCATACTACCTAAGTTTATCCTTGATATATCTTAGTGTGCATGATGACTATGCTCTATTTGTCTGGATATCTTCGTAGTATTGCATGCTATGCTTAGATACTTCATTGTTATCCCTACCCAATCCTCTATCGCTTTCACATACTTCGAATACATTTAATGTTTCGAAGCTTTTCATAAAAATCTCCTATTCACCCCCCTCTAGTCGATAACTAGCATTTTCAATTGGTATCAGAGCAAGGTACTCCCTTGTTCTTTGTTTCGGTTTAACCACCTGAGTTTTAGCTATGTCGACTATAGGGATAATCAAGGTCTCTGTTGTGTGCCATGTCTTTGATGGCACTGATTATCCATACTAGAAGAACAAGACGCACATGCATCTTGAAGCCATTGACAACGACCTTTGGTATGTCATCATGGCTAGAGTTCCCAAGGTTGGTGAAGGTGTCACTTCTGCTAATGTGAAGATATTTGCTCAACTGGACTCAACCGCCAAGAACATCATCTGTGGTCATGTGACCAAAGCACAGTACGGTCGTGTCAGTGCTCTTGAGACTGCGAGGCAAATCTCGGAATGGTTGTCTAAAGTCAATGAAGGTGTCTCGTCACAAAGAGACTCGCGTGTAGATGTGCTCCATGACCTGTTCAACCGCTTCCAAAGGCTTGACAATAAAAATGTCCAGCTCACGTTTGATCAACTCACTGATATCTCAAATGAGTTGAATGCTCTAGGTGCCACTGATATCACCAAACATGAAGTTGTGAAGAAGCTATTGAGATCTCTTGATAGTTCCTTTGACACTCTTGCCCTCGTGATCCAAGAACGGACTGACATCAAGGAATTGGATCCTACTGATATACTTGAGAGGTTGAACACTCATGAGTTCCAGCAAGCTGAGAAAAGGGAAATCTATGGTTCCAGCTCTGGTCGTTCTCGTGCACTAAAGGCAAAGGTTGTGTATTCATCCGAAGGCAAATTTGAATGCAATTCCGATGGTGCCGAAGACATTGGCAAAGAACTCGCGCTACTTGTAAGGAAATTCCAGGAGTTTGCCAAGTCAAAACGCTTTGGAAATTCTTCAAGGCATGACTCCAAGAAATCTGGTGAAGTGTAGGTCACTTCATCGTTGATTGTCCTTGATGGGAGAAGGAATCAAAGATGAAGAGTAAGGACTATGATTCTGATGACAACAAGAAGAAAAAGCATCACAAGTCTTCATCCAAGTCTTCGTCACATAAGAAGAGCTCCAAGGCACATGCTTTCATTGGCAAGGAGATGGATTCTGAATCTAAGTCTGAACCTCAAGAGGGATATAAGGAGGAGTTTTATTCTGAAGTTGCTGGTGTGGCTATGGCTTCTGCATTTGTCACCTCGTTTGTCTTCGACCCCGAAGATAATGGCCTCCTCATCAACACTGAAGCCAGTGACGACGAAAATGTTGTAGCCTACTACTTCATGGCAAAAGGCTCCAAGGTATCCTCAAAATCTTCACGCCATGACCCTGATAGCGAAGCTGAATCTGATAATGACTTGAAACCTAGTGAAAGGATCGATATGGTTGACTAGAGGGGGTGAATAAGCAACTAGCAATTTTTAACTCTTCTTAACAAATTAGGGTTAGCAACAAAAGGTTCTATAGATGAACAACTAGGTGAGCAACCTATATGATGCTAACAACAACACCTGGTGCAAGCAAGGAATACAACACAATAATAATAAGGACAAAGTAAAGGTAAGAGATAACCACAAGTGGAACCGGTGGAGACGAGGATGTGTTACTGAAGTTCCTTCCCTTTGAAGGGAAGTACGTATTTGTTGGAGCGGTGTGGATGCACAATGCTCCCCAAGAAGCCACTAAGGCCACCGTATTCTCCTCACGCCCTCACAAAATGCGAGATGCAATGATTCCACTAGCGGTGCCCTTGAAGGCAGCGACCGGACCTTTACAAACAAGGTTGGGGCAATCTCCACACAAAGGTTGGAGGCTCCCCACAAGACCACGGAGCTTCACCACAATGGAATGTGGCTCTGGGGTGACCTCAACCGTCTAGGGTGCTCAAACATCCAAGAGTAACAAGATCCGCAAGGGATTAGTGGGGGAATCAAATATCTCTTAGTGGAAGTGTAGATCGGGGCCTTCTCAACCAATCCTTAGAAATCAACAAGTTTGATTAGCTAGGGAGAGAGATCGGGCGAAAATAAGCTTTGGAGCAACAATGGAGCTTGGGAAGGGAAGAGATAGCCTTCTTGGGGAAGAAGACCCCCTTTATATAGTGGGGGAAAAGAATCCAACCGTTACCCCCGCTGTCAGCCCGAGCACAGCATACTACCGCTGCCTGGTGCGGTACTACCGCAGGCATGATGGTGGCGGAGGGAGACACTACTGCACGGGGCAGCGAGCGGTAGAACCGCCGGAGCGGTACTACCGCACGCCCTTACGGTACTACCGCAGGGTAGTGTCCAACTGCCACGGAAGTAAAAAAATCACTTCCGTGTCTACCTGTGCTGATGCTACGGTTGTGCAAAAGTCCGTCGGCACGGTAGTACCGGACATAGTTGTGGTACTACCACTTGTGGGCGGTAGTAAAAAACAACGACCACTCATACTACCGTAGATGCTCGTAACAGAGGCTTGTGACAGCGGTACTACCGCTGCTAGGAGCGGTACTACCGCTGGCACCTGCGGTACTACCGCTGGCCACTGAATACAAGCACCTTGCTGCTTTCACTTTGCACAGACAAGGGGAAACAGACTGGAGCTCCATTGAAGCGAAGGAAAGGTGGTTCAAAAGAACATATGTGTACGTGTTGATTCCACCCTAGCCTTTTCGAAGCGGACCCCCCACTTAATAGTACGGCTTTCCTACGACTCTCATCCATAAAAAATAAACGTAGAAGGCAATCATCTTCAAAGGACTCCGAGGGGCACCGAATCTTCTTGTGCCTAGGCATGAATTATCTGAAATGCTCAATGCACACGATTAGTCCGCACATGCATTGTCATCAATCACCAAAACCACTTGGGGAGAAATATGCCCTAACAATGTCCCCCTTTTTGGTGGATTGATGACAATACAGGATTTGCACAAAAGGATATACAAATAACATAAGCAAACCCAAACTCTATAAAATATAGAGAGGCTCCCCCTAGATGTGTGCATACTAGAGAAATGCTATGGACTGCAAAGCACACAACCTGGGAAAAGAACCCTCCCTTGCTACCTCTTGAGCTTGCGTTGGTTTTTCCCTTGAAGAGGAAAGGGTGATGAAACACAGTAGTAGTAAGTATTTGCCTCAGTTTGAGAACCAAGGTATCAATCTAGTAGGAGTATCAAGCGAAGTTTCCAAAGTACCTGCGCAAAAACAAACAAACTTGCACCCAACGCTATAAAGGGGTTGTCAATCCCTTCACGATTGATTGCAAGGTGAGATCTTAAGGCGGAAAGTGCAACAAAGTAAAAGTGTAGAGCTGAAAATATGAAGTGAAGTAGACCCCGGGGCCATAGTGTTCACTAGAGGCTTCTCTCATGATAGCAAATATTCCAGTGGGTGAACGAATTACTGTCGAGCAATTGATAGAACCGCGCAAAGTCATGATGACATCTAAGGCAATGATCATACATATAGGCATCACGTCCGAGACAAGTAGACCGATATTGTCTGCATCTAGTACTATTACTCCACACATTGACCGCTATCCAGCATGTATCTAGTGTATTGAGTTCATGACGAACAGAGTAACGCCTTAAGCAAGATGACATGATGTAGAGGGATAAATTCATGCAATAGATATAAACCCCATCTTCTTACCCTTGATGCCAACAACACGATGCGTGCCTCGCTACCCCTTCTGTCACTTGGTGAGGACACCGCACGGTATGAACCCAAAACCAAGCACTTCTCCCATTGCAAGAATTATAGATCAAGTTGGCCAAACGAAACCCACAACTCGAAGAGAATTACAAGGATACGAAATCATGCATATAAGAGATCAGAGGAAACTCAAATAATAATCATAGATAATCTGATAATAAATCCACAATTCATCGGATCTTGATAAACACACCGCAAAAGAAGATTACATCGGATAAATCTCCATGAAGATCATGGAGAACTTTGTATTGAAGATCCAAGAGAGAGGAAAAGCCATCTAGCTACTAGCTATGGACCCGAAGGTCTATGGTGAACTACTCACACATCATCGGAGAGGCAATGGTGTTGATGAAGAAGCCCTCCGTGTCTGAATCCCCCCTCCGGCAGGGCACCAGAACGGTCCCAGATGGGATCTTGCGGAGACAGAAGCTTGCGGCGGCAAAAAAGTATTTTCGTGGCTCTCTCCCGTGGTTTCAGATTTTTAGGCAATTTATAGGCGGAAGAAGTAGGGCAAAGGAGCCACGGGGGGCCCACAAGCCTGCTAGGCACCCCCTAGGCCACGCCTAGGGGGCTTGTGACCTCCTCCCGAGTCCTTTGCCTTGGTTCTCAAGTTCCCTGCGTATCTTCTGTTCCGGAAAAAAATCTTTCCCGAGGTTTTATTCTGTTTGAACTCCGTTTAATATTCTTCTCTGAAAAGGGTCAAAAACACGGAAAAAATAGGAACTAGCACTTGGCACTGAGTTAATAGGTTAGTCCCAAAAAAGATATAAAATGCATACAAAACATCCAAAGTTTACAAGATAATAGCATGGAACCATAAAAAATTATAGATACGTTGGAGACGTATCAAGCATCCCCAAGCTTAACTCCTGCTCGTCCTCGAATAGGGAAGTGATAAAGACTGATTTTTTGATGTGGAATGCTACCTAACATATTTGTCCTTTGCAACTTCTTTCATGTGACATGAATGTTCAGATCCATAAGATTCAAAACAATAGTTTGCTATTGACATGAAAACGATAATACTTCAAGCAAACTAGCAAGGTAATCATGAACTTTTGAAATAACAAGGCCACAGAAAGTTATCCCTACAAAATCATATAGTGTGGCTATGCTCCATCATCCCCACACAACGAATTTAAATCATGCACAACCCCGGTATTGGCCAAGTAATTGTTTTCGCACTCTTACTTTCTCAAACCTTTTCAACTCTCACGCAATACATGAGCGTGAGCCATGGATATAACACTATAGGTGAAATAGAGTGTGGTGGAGTTTGTGAGGCAAAAAGGAGGAGATGGTCACATCCACTCGGCGTATCAACAGGCTATGGAGATGCCCATCAATAGATATCAATGTGAATGAGTAGGGATTACCATGCAACGGATGCACTTAGAGCTATAAGTGTGTGAAAGCTCAAAAGGAGAACTAGTGGGTGTGCATCCAACTTGCTTGCTCACGAAGACCTAGGGCAATTTTGAGGAAGCCCATCATTGGAATATACAAGCCAAGTTATATAATGAAGATTACCACTAGTATATGGAAGTGTCAAAACAAGAGACTCTCTATCATGAAGAACATGGTGCTATTATGAAGCACAAGTGTGGAAAAAGATAGTAGCATTGTCCCTTCTCTCTTTTTCTCTCATTTTTTTGTTTGGGCTCTTTGGCCTCTTTTCATTTTTTTGGTGGGCATATTTGGCCTCCTTTTTTTCTCACATGGGACAATGCTCTAATAATGATGATCATCACACTTTTATTTACTCACAACTCAATACTTAGAGCAATGATGACTCTATAGGGAATGCCTCCGGCAGTGTACCGAGATGTGCAATGATCTAGCTTAGCGTATGACGTTGAAACATCTCGCTAGCTATCTTACGATCATGCAATGGCAATATGAAAGTGACGGCACAAGTCATGGGACGGAACGGTGGTAGTTGCATGGCAATATATCTCGGAATGGCTATGAAAATGCCATAATAGGTAGGTATGGTGGTTGTTTTGAGGAAGGTATATGGTGGGTTTGTGCACCGGCAAAAGTTGCACGGCACTAGAGAGGCTAGCAATGGTGGAAGGTGAAAGTGTATCTATACCATGGACTCACATTAGTCATGAAGAACCCATATACTTATTGCTAAAGTTTTATTAGTAATCGAAACAAAGTGCTAAATGCATACTCCTAGGGGAAGGGTTGGTAGGTGTTAACCATCGCGCGATCCGGACCGCCACACAAAGGATGACAATCAATAAATCAATTATGCTCTGACTTCCTAACTTAGCGGTTCACCATACGTGCATGCTATGGGAATCACTAACTTCAACACAAATATTTCTAGATTCACGACACCCTACTAACATAACTCTAGTATTACCAAATCCATATCTCAAAACTTAATCGAGGGGAATCAAACTTCTCTTTATAATCAATGCACATGAATATGTAAGTTTTTATTATATCCTCTTTGGATGCCTATCATCTTTAGGACTACTTTCATAGCACAAGCCAATTACCAAGTTAGTCAGAGAGAGCACTCTCAAAAAAATATAAGTGAAGATCGAGAGTTCTTATTTATCCAAAATATGACACCGCCGTGCTCTAAAAAGATCTAAGTGAAGCACTAGAGCAAAGTTATCTAGCTCAAAAGATATAAGTGAAGCACATGTGAACTAAATTGCCTAACTCAAAAGATATAAGCGAAGCTCAATGAGTATTCTAGCAAATTCACGATGAGTGCATGTCTCTCTCAAAACGTGTGCAGCAAGGATGATTGTGACACAACAAAAAGAAAAGACTCATATAACACACGACGCTCCAAGCAAAACACATATCATGTGGTGAATAAAAATATAGCTCCAAGTAACGTTACCGATGGATTGAAGACGAAAGAGGGGATGCCTTCCCGGGGCATCCCCAAGCTTAGGCTTTTTGGTGTCCTTGAATTGGATTGGGATGCCTTGGGCATCCACAAGCTTGAGCTCTTTCCACTATTTATCCCATTGTCCATGAGAACATCACCCAAAATTTGAAAACTTCACGACACAAAACTTAAACAGAAACTCGTGATATCATTAGCATAAGAAAACAAATCACCACCTCTTTAGGTACTGTACCAAACTTGATTTTTATTTATATTGGTGTTAGATTACTGCATTCTCACTTTTCCATGGCTAGTACCCCCCGATACTATCCATAGTTTCATCAAAATAAGCAATCAACACAACAAAAACAGAATCTGTCAAAAACAGACCAGTCTGTAGCAATCTATATACTTTTGGTATCTGGAAAAAATCTGAAAAATTATGACAGTTTGGGCAATTGGCATATAAACCAGTAGCAAAAAGAATCAACTCAAAATCTCTTTCTAGATAGGAATTAAAAATAATTTCATGAGCGCAAAGTTTCTGTCTTTTTTAGCAAGATCAAACAACCATCACCAAAACTAGTCATAAAGGTTTTACTTGGCTCAAACACAAAAAGAAACACAAAAAACACAATCATAACAAAATTATGATGGTGTGGACACAACAAAACAGAAAGCAAAAAGCAAAGATAAATTCATTGGGTTGCCTCCCAACAAGCGCTATTGTTTAACGCCCTTAGCTAGGCATAAGGCGATAGAATCAAGTATCGTCGTCTTTGGTGCTCAAACCATAAGTAGGGTGAACACTCATCATTTTAAGATCTTCATCTCTCTTACTAGATGGTTCACCACTGTTTTTAGGAACAAAGACAAACTTGGTGGCCTTATTGTGGGCGAAATTTGGAGTGTTTTGAACAACAGCAAAAGCGGAACCCAAGTTGGTTATAACATCCTCTAGTTTGCCAATTCTAGCGGAATCATGACCTAGTTTTTCGTTGACTGTGGGTTTCCTCTCCTTTAAATTTTTCAAATTCATTCCCACCTTGGATCCATACTGAGTGATTTTATTGTGGATCTTTTTATCCAAATTTTCAATGAGTTCAACCGTAGCAACTTTATTTTCAATGATATCCAGCCTACGCATCACATGCTCCAAAGTTAAGGTAGTTCCATTAACCATGAGTGGGGGTGAGCCTACCAAATTTATTAAGGCACTGTAAGAAACAACGGTATGGCTACCCGAGAAATTTCCACCTACGATTGTGTCAAGAACATACCTATTCCAAGGGGAAATTCCCACATAAAAGTTGCGAAGGAGAATGGTAGTAGATTGCTTACGAGTAGATCTACTCTGAGCATGGCAGATCCTATACCAAGCATCCTTTAAATTTTCTCCCTCATTCTATTTGAAATTAAGAACTTCGCTCTCGGGAGTATCGTTCAAGCGATAGGACTAGCCATGAGGATAGGTAGACTATCCCACACAAGCAAACAGAAAGCAAGCGAAAGAAAAGGGCAAAGGAAAAAGGCAAATATTTTTGTAAATTTTTGTTTTCCAGAAGCGGGGGAGAGGAAAACGAGAGGCAAAAAAGTAAATGCAAGAGATGAGTTTGCGAATGTTACTTGGATAAGCTTCACTTAGAATAGTCCCCGGTGCCACAAATTGACACGTTGAAGGGAGACTATTCTTGACTTGATACTCCCTGGCAACAGCGCCAGAAATTCTTCTTGCTACCTCTTGAGCTTGCATTGGTTTTTCCCTTGAAGAGGAAAGGGTGATGCAGCAAAGTAGCAGTAAGTATATCCCTCAGTTTGAGAACCAAGGTATCAATCCAGTAGGAGTATCAAGGCAAGTTTCCAAAGTACCTGCGCAAAAACAAACAAACTTGCACCCAACGCTATAAAGGGGTTGTCAATCCCTTCACAATTGATTGCAAGGTGAGATCTGAAGGCGAAAAGTGCAACAAAGTAAAAGTGTAGAGCTGAAAATATGAAGTGAAGTAGACCCGGGGGCCATAGTGTTCACTAGAGGCTTCTCTCATGATAGCAAATATTATGGTGGGTGAACGAATTACTGTCGAGCAATTGATAGAACCGCGCAAAGTCATGATGACATCTAAGGAAATGATCATACATATAGACATCATGTCCAAGAAAAGTAGACTGATATTGTCTGCATCTACTACTATTACTCCACACATCGACCGCTATCCAGCATGCATCTAGTGTATTGAGTTCATGACGAACAGAGTAACGCCTTAAGCAAGATGACATGATGTAGAGGGATAAATTCATGCAATAGATATAAACCCCATCTTTTTACACTTGATGGCAACAACACGATGCGTGCCTCGCTACCCCTTCTGTCACTGGGTGAGGACACCGCACGGTATGAACCCAAAACCAAGCACTTCTCCCATTGCAAGAATTATAGATCAAGTTGGCCAAATGAAACCCACAACTCGAAGAGAATTACAAGGATACGAAATCATGCATATAAGAGATCACAGGAAACTCAAATAATAATCATAGATAATCTGATCATAAATCCACAATTCATCGGATCTCAACAAACACACCGCAAAAGAAGATTACATCGGATAGATCTCCATGCAGATCATGGAGAACTTTGTATTGAAGATCCAAGAGAGAGAAGAAGTCATCTAGCTACTAGCTATGGACCCGAAGGTCTGTGGTGAACTACTCACGCATCATTAGAGAGGCAATGGTGTTGATGAAGAAGCTCTCCGTGTTCGAACCCCCCTCCGGCAGGGCACCAGAACGGTCCCAGATGGGATCTTGCGGAGGCAGAAGCTTGCGGCGACGGAAAAGTATTTTCGTGGCTCTCTCCCGTGGTTTCAGATTTTTAGGGAATTTATAGGCGGGAGAAGTAGGGCAAAGGAGCCACGGGGGGCCCACAAGCCTGCTAGGCGCCCCCAGGCCGCGCCTAGGGGGCTTGTGACCTCCCCGGGAGTCCTTTGCCTTGGTTCTGAAGTTCCCTGCGTATCTTCTGTTTCGGAAAAAAATCTTTCCGGAGGTTTTATTCCGTTTGGACTCCGTTTAATATTCTTCTCTGAAAAGGGTCAAAAGACGGAAAAACAGGAACTGGCACTTGGCACTGAGTTAAAAGGTTAGTCCCAAAAAAGATATAAAATGCATACAAAATTGTTGGAATTATGCCCTAGAGGCAATAATAAATATAGTTATTATTATAATTCCTGTATCAATATAATCGTTTATTATCCATGCTATAATTGTATTGAATGAAGACTTATATACATGTGTGGATACATAGACAAAACACTGTCCCTAGCAAGCCTCTAGTTGGCTAGCTAGTTGATCAAAGATAGTCAGTGTCTTCTGATTATGAACAAGGTGTTGTTGCTTGATAACTGGATCACGTCATTAGGAGAATCACGTGATGGACTAGACCCAAACTAATAGACGTAGCATGTTGATCGTGTCATTTTGTTGCTACTGTTTTCTGCGTGTCAAGTATTTGTTCCTATGACCATGAGATCATATAACTCAGTGACACCGGTGGAATACTTTGTGTGTATCAAACGCCGCAACGTAACTGGGTGACTATAAAGATGCTCTACAGGTATCTCCGAAGGTGTTCGTTGAGTTAGTATGGATCGAGACTGGGATTTGTCACTCCGTGTGATGGAGAGGTATCTCGGGGCCCACTCGGTAATACAACATCACACACAAGCCTTGCAAGCAATGTGACTTAGTGTAAGTTGCGGGATCTTGTATTACGGAATGAGTAAAGAGACTTGCCGGTAAACGAGATTGAAATAGGTATGCGGATACTGACGATCGAATCTCGGGCAAGTAACATACCGAAGGACAAAGGGAATGACATACGGGATTATATGAATCCTTGGCACTAAGGTTCAAACGATAAGATCTTCGTAGAATATGTAGGATCCAATATGGGCATCCAGGTCCCGCTATTGGATATTGACCGAGGAGTCTCTCGGGTCATGTCTACATAGTTCTCAAACCCGCAGGGTCTGCACACTTAAGGTTCGACGTTGTTTTATGCGTATTTGAGTTATATGGTTGGTTATCGAATGTTGTTCAAAGTCCCGGATGAGATCACGGACGTCACGAGGGTTTCCGGAATGGTCCGGAAACGAAGATTGATATATAGGATGACCTCATTTGATTACCGGAAGGTTTTCGGAGTTACCGGGAATGTACCGGGAATGACGAATGGGTTCCGGGTGTTCACCGGGGGGGGGGGGGGCAACCCACCCCGGGGAATCCCATAGGCCTTGGGGGTGGCGCACCAGCCCTTAGTGGGCTGGTGGGACAGCCCAAGAAGGCCCTATGCACCATAGGAAGAAAATCAAAGAGAAAAGAAAAAAGAGAGGAGGTGGGAAAAGGGGGAAGGACTCCTCCTTCCAAACCTAGTTGGACTCGGTTTGGAAGGGGAGGGTTGCCCCCCTTGGCTCGGCCGACCCCCTTGGGAGTACTTGGACCCCAAGGCAAGGCTCCCCCTCCTCCCCCTATATATACGGAGGTTTTAGGGCTGATTTGAGACAACTTTGCCACGGCAGCCCGACCACATATCTCCACGGTTTTACCTCTAGATCGCGTTTCTGCGGAGCTCGGGCCGAGCCCTGCTGAGACAAGATCATCACCAACCTCCGGAGCACCGTCACGCTGCCGGACAACTCATCTACCTCTCCGTCTCTCTTGTTGGATCAAGAAGGCCGAGATCATCGTCGAGCTGTACGTGTGCTGAACGCGGAGGTGCCGTCCGTTCGGCACTAGATCGTGGGACTGATCGCGGGACGGTTCGCGGGGTGGATCGAGGGACCTGAGGACGTTCCACTACATCAACCGCGTTCACTAACGCTTCTGCTGTGCGGTCTACAAGGGTACGTAGATCGAATATCCCCTCTCGTAGATGGACATCACCATGATAGGTCTTCGTGCGCGTAGGAATTTTTTTGTTTCCCATGCGACGTCCCCTACAGTGGCATCATGAGCTAGGTTCATGCATAGATGTCTTCTCGAGTAGAACACAAAAGTTTTTGTGGGTGGTGATGTGCGTTTTGCTGCCCTCCTTAGTCTTTTGCTGATTCCGCGGTATTGTTGGATTGAAGCGGCTTGGACCGACATTACTCGTACGCTTACGAGAGACTGGTTTCATCGCTACGAGTAACCCCGTTGCTCAGAGATGACTGGCAAGTGTCAGTTTCTCCAAATTTAGTTGAATCGGAATTGACCGAGGAGGTCCTTGGATGAGGTTAAATAGCAACTCATATATCTCCGTTGTGGTGTTTGCGTAAGTAAGATGCGATCCTACTAGATACCCATGGTCACCACGTAAAACATGCAACAACAAAATTAGAGGACGTCTAACTTGTTTTTGCAGGGTATGCTTGTGATGTGATATGGCCAACGATATGATGTGATATATTGGATGTATGAGATGATCATGTTGTAATAGATAATATCGACTTGCACGTCGATGGTACAGCAACCGGCAGGAGCCATAGGGTTGTCTTTAAACTAACGTTTGTGCTTGCAGATGCCTTTACTATTTTGCTAGGATGTAGCTTTAGTAGTAATAGCATGAGTAGCACGACAACCCCGATGGCGACACGTTAATGGAGATCATGGTGTGGCGCCGGTGACAAGAAGATCGTGCCGGTGCTTTGGTGATGGAGATCAAGGAGCACGTGATGATGGCCATATCATGTCACTTATGAATTGCATGTGATGTTAATCCTTTTATGCACCTTATTTTGCTTAGAACGATGGTAGCATTATGAGGTGATCTCTCACTAAAATTTCAAGACGAAATTTTGTTCTCCCCGACTGTGCACCGTTGCTACAGTTCGTCGTTTCGAGACACCACGTGATGATCGGGTGTGATAGACTCAACGTTCACATACAACGGGTGCAAAACAGTTGCGCACGCGGAACACTCGGGTTAAGCTTGACGAGCCTAGCATGTGCAGACATGGCCTCGGAACACATGAGACCGAAAGGTCGATCATGAATCATATAGATGATATGATTAGCATAGGGATGCTTACCACTGAAACTATACTCAACTCACGTGATGATCGGACTTGAGCTAGTGTAAGTGGATCATGAACCACTCAAATGACTAGAGAGATGTACTTTTTGAGTGGGAGTTTAGCGAGTGATTTGATTAAGTTAAACTCTAATTATCTTGAACATAGTCTAAGTCCACTTTGAATATATTTGTGTTGTAGATCATGGCTCACGCGACAGTCACCCTGAATTTTAATACGTTCCTAGAGAAAGCTAAGTTGAAAGATGATGGAAGCAACTTTGTAGACTGGGCTCGTAATCTTAAGCTAATCTTACAAGCTGGGAAGAAGGATTATGTCCTTAATGCCGCGCTAGGAGATGAACCACCCGCTACGGCTGACCAGGATGTTAAGAACGCTTGGTTAGCACGTAAGGAGGACTACTCAGTAGTTCAATGTGCAGTCTCGTATGGCTTAGAACCGGGACTTCAACGTCGCTTTGAGCATCATGGAGCATTTGAGATGTTCCAGGAGTTGAAGTTCATCTTTCAGAAGAACGCCCGGATCGAGAGGTATGAGACCTCCGATAAATTCTATGCTTGCAAGATGGAGGAGAACTCGTCTGTCAGTGAACATGTGCTCAAAATGTCTGGGTACTCAAACCATCTAGCTGAGCTGGGGATTGAACTTCCGCAAGAGGCTATCACTGACAGAATCCTTCAATCACTGCCGCCAAGCTATAAAGGCTTTGTGTTGAACTACAACATGCAAGGGATGAACAAGTCACCCGGCGAGTTGTTTGTGATGCTGAAAGTCGCAGAGTCTGAACTCCGTAAAGAACATCAAGTGTTGATGGTGAATAAGACCACTAGTTTCAAGAGAAACGGCAAAGGCAAGAAGGGTAATTCAAAGAAGAGCGGCAAGCCTGTTGCCAATCCGACGAAGAAACCCAAAGATGGACCTAAGCCTGAAACAGAGTGTTACTATTGCAAGGGTATGGGTCACTGGAAGCGCAATTGCCCCAAGTATCTGGCTGATAAGAAGGCGGCCAAAGAAAAATCAGGTATATTTGATATACATGTTATTGATGTGTACTTAACCGGCTCTCGTAGTAGTGCCTGGGTATTCGATACCGATTCTGTTGCTCATATTTGCAACTCGAAACAGGAACTGCGGAATAGACGAAGGCTGGCGAAAGATGAAGTGACGATGCGCGTAGGAAATGGTTCCAAGGTTGATGCAATCGCCGTCGGCACAGTTTCACTTCAGTTACCATCAGGATTAGTTATGAACTTGAATCATTGTTATTTAGTGCCTGCATTGAGCATGAACATTATATCTGGATCTTGTTTATTGCGAAATGGTTACTCGTTTAAGTCAGAGAATAATGGTTGTTCTATTTCTATGAGTAACATCTTTTATGGTCATGCACCCAATGTGAGAGGATTGTTCATATTGAATCTTGATAGTGATACACACATACATAACATTGAGACCAAAATAGTTAGAGTTAACAATGATAGCGCCATATTTTTGTGGCAGTGCCGCTTAGGTCATATTGGTGTAAAGCGCATGAAGAAACTTCATGCCGATGGACTTTTGGAGTCACTTGACTTTGATTCACTTGACACGTGCGAACCATGCCTCAGGGGCAAGATGACTAAAACTCCGTTCTCCGGAACAATGGAGCGTGCAAGTGACTTGTTGGAAATCATACATATCGATGTGTGCGGTCCAATGAGCGTGGAGGCACGCGGCGGATATCGTTATTTTCTCACCTTCACTGACGATTTGAGTAGATATGGTTATGTCTACTTAATGAAGCACAAGTCTGAAACATTTGAAAAGTTCAAGCAATTTCAGAGTGAAGTTGAAAATCATCGTAACAAGAAGATCAAGTTCCTACGGTCTGATCGTGGGGGTGAATATCTGAGTTTCGAGTTTGGTGCTCACTTAAGACAATGTGGAATTGTTTCACAGTTGACACCGCCTGGAACACCACAGCGTAATGGTGTGTCCGAACGTCGTAATCGTACTTTATTAGAGATGGTGCGATCTATGATGTCTCTTACCGATTTGCCGTTATCGTTTTGAGGTTATGCATTAGAAATAGCTGCATTCACTTTAAATAGGGCACCATCAAAATCCGTTGAGACGACACCATACGAACTGTGGTATGGCAAAAGGCCAAAGTTGTCGTTTCTTAAAGTTTGGGGATGTGATGCTTATGTCAAAAAGCTTCAGCCTGAAAAGCTGGAACCCAAAGCGAAAAAGTGCATCTTCATAGGTTACCCAAAAGAGAGACAGTTGGGTACACCTTCTATCTCAAATCCGAGGGCAAAGTGTTTGTTGCTAAAAACGGAGCTTTTCTCAAGAAGGAGTTTCTCTCGAGAGAATTGAGTGGGAGGAAGATAGAACTTAATGAGGTTGTCGAACCTCTCATCCCTCTAGATGGTAGCGCATGGCAAGGGGAAACCTCTGTCGTTGCGACGCCGGTTGAGGAGGAAGTTAATGATGATGATCATGAAACTCCGGTTCAAGTTTCTGTCAAACCACGCAGGTCGACGAGACCACGTGCTGCTCCAGAGTGGTACGGTAATCCCGTCTTGTCAATCATGTTGTTAGACAACAATGAACCTGCAAATTATGAAGAAGCAATGGTGGGCCCAGATTCCAACAAATGGCTAGAAGCCATGAAGTCCGAGATAGGATCCATGTATGAGAACAAAGTGTGGACTTTGGAAGTACTACCTGAGGGCCGCAAGGCTATTCAGAACAAATGGATCTTTAAGAGGAAGACGGACGCTGACGGCAATGTGACCATTTATAAAGCTCGACTTGTGGCAAAGGGTTTTTCACAAGTTCAAGGAGTTGACTACGATGAGACTTTCTCACCCGTAGCGATGCTTAAGTCCGTCAGAATCATGTTAGCAATAACTGCATTTTTCGATTATGAAATCTGGCAGATGGATGTCAAAACGGCGTTCCTTAACGGTTTCCTTAAGGAAGAGTTGTATATGATGCAACCCGAAGGTTTTGTCAATCCTAAGAATGCTAACAAGGTGTGCAAGCTCCAGCGATCCATTTGTGAACTGGTGCAAGCATCTCGGAGTTGGAACAAACGCTTTGATGAGGTGATCAAAGCATTTGGGTTTATACAAGTGGTTGGAGAATCTTGTATTTACAAGAAAGTGAGTGGGAGCTCTGTGGCGTTTCTAATATTATATGTGGATGACATATTGCTGATTGGAAACAACGTAGAGTTTTTGGAGAGCATAAAGGATTACTTGAATAAAAGTTTCTCTATGAAGGACCTAGGAGAAGCTGCTTACATTCTAGGCATTAAGATCTACGGGGATAGATCAAAACGCCTGATAGGACTTTCACAAAGCACATACCTTGATAAAGTTTTGAAGAGGTTCAAAATGGAACAGTCTAAGAAAGGGTTCTTGCCAGTTTTACAAGGTACGATATTGAGTAAGACTCAGTGCCCAGCAACTGATGAGGATAGAGAGCATATGAGCACCCCCCTATGCTTCAGCCATAGGTTCTATCATGTATGCAATGCTGTGCACTAGACCGGACGTTAGCCTGGCCATAAGTATGGCAGGTAGGTTCCAGAGTAATCTAGGAGTGGATCACTGGACGGCGGTCAAGAATATCCTGAAGTACCTGAAAAGGACTAAGGAGATGTTTCTCGTGTATGGAGGTGACGAAGAGCTCTCCGTAAAAGGTTACGTCGATGCAAGCTTTGACACAGATCCGCACGACTCTAAGTTGCAAACCGGATACATATTTATTCTTAACGGGGGTGCGGTAAGCTGGTACAGTTCCAAGCAGAGCGTCGTAGCAGATTCTACATGTGAAGCGGAGTACATGGCTGCCTCAGAGGCGGCTAAGGAGGGTGTCTAGATGAAGCAGTTCATGACGGATCTTGGAGTGGTGCCAAGCGCACTGAATCCAATAACCTTGTTCTGTGACAACACGGGTGCCATTGCCCTAGCAAAGGAACCACGGTTTCACAAGAAGTCCAGACACATCAAATGACGCTTCAACCTCATCCGCGACTACGTTGAAGGGGAGGACGTAAATATATGCAAAGTGCACACGGATCTGAATGTAGCAGACCCAGTGACTAAACCTCTTCCACGGGCAAAGCATGATCAACACCAGAACTGTATGGGTGTTAGATTTATTACAATGTAATTCGCATGATGATGTGAGGGCTAGATTATTGACTCTAGTGCAAGTGGGAGACTGTTGGAATTATGCCCTAGAGGCAATAGTAAATATAGTTATTATTATAATTCCTATATCAAGATAATCGTTTATTATCCATGCTATAATTGTATTGAATGAAGACTTATATACATGTGTGGATACATAGACAAAACACTGTCCCTAGCAAGTCTCTAGTTGGCTAGCCAGTTGATCAAAGATAGTCAGTGTCTTCTGATTATGAACAAGGTGTTGTTGCTTGATAACTGGATCACGTCATTAGGAGAATCACGTGATGGACTAGACCCAAACTAATAGACGTAGCATGTTGATCGTGTCATTTTGTTGCTACTGTTTTCTACGTGTCAAGTATTTGTTCCTATGACCATGAGATCATATAACTCACTGACACCGAAGGAATACTTTGTGTGTATCAAACGTCGCAATGTAACTGGGTGACTATAAAGATGCTCTACAAGTATCTACGAAGGTGTTCGTTGAGTTAGTATGGATCGAGACTGGGATTTGTCACTCCGTGTGACGGAGAGGTACCTCGGGGCCCACTCGGTAATGCAACATCACACACAAGCCTTGCAAGCAATGTGACTTAGTGTAAGTTGCGGGATCTTGTATTACGGAATGAGTAAAGAGACTTGCCAGTAAAAGAGATTGAAATAGGTATGCGGATACTGACGATCGAATCTCGGGCAAGTAACATACCGGAGGACAAAGGGAATGACATACGGGATTATATGAATCCTTGGCACTGAGGTTCAAACGATAAGATCTTCGTAGAATATGTAGGATCCAATATGGGCATCCAGGTCCCGCTATTGGATATTGACCGAGGAGTCTCTCGGGTCATGTCTACATAGTTCTCGAACCCGCAGGGTGTGCACACTTAAGGTTCGACGTTGTTTTATGCGTATTTGAGTTATATGGTTGGTTATCGAATGTTGTTCGGAGTCCCGGATGAGATCACGGACGTCACGAGGGTTTCCGGAATGGTCCGGAAACGAAGATTGATATATAGGATGACCTCATTTGATTACCGGAAGGTTTTCGGAGTTACCGGGAATGTACCGGGAATGACGAATGGGTTCCGGGTGTTCACCGGGGGGGGGCAACACACCCCGGGGAAGCCCATAGGCCTTGGGGGTGGTGCACCAGCCCTTAGTGGGCTGGTGGGACAGCCCAAGAAGGCCCTATGCGCCATAGGAAGTGAAAGTGCGTTATATCGACTAGAGGGGGGGGGTGAATAGGAGATTTTTAGAATTTCATCGCTGAGGAAATTCCTTTTGAGGAAATTCCTCACTGATGACTAACTTACAGCGGAAACAGTTAAGGATCAGTTGTGCAATTGTTCACAACAGCAGTATTACAGATGAAGATTATGAAAACAGATTACACAGCAAGCAGGCACGCAGAATACAGATGATGATTTACTCAAGTGAAGAATTTGGGGTTGAGGAAATTCAGAGAAAGTCTTCAGCAAATTCTTCAAACAGTCACAGTGAAAGTCATCAACACATAAGACAGAGAATGTAAAGAGTTGAGGAATTAGAACCCGATTCTTGGTGAAGACTGTTGTTGATGACCCAGTTCCAACTGCTGTGACAGTTGTACATCTGGTTTGGAGCGGCTTGGTATTTAAACCAAAAGGACACCCAGTCCCGGGACACACAGTCCCTACCGTATTCTCCTTGAGCTAAGGACACACAGTCCTCGCCCAACACTCGTGGTAAGTCTTCAGGGCAGACTTCCAAACCCTCACAAACTCGGTCACCCGGCGATCCACAATTGACTGCTGGATTGCTCTAGACCATGACGCCTAACCGTCTGGAGGATGCACAGTCCTCAAAGGTAAAAGGCTTCAGTCCCACACAGGAACAACTTCTTCAGTGATGCTCAATCACTAGGTTTGGTTTGTGGTTTCGGTGGGTGGTGTATTTCCTCACTGATGATTTACTCTCGAAAGCTCTGAGGAATTGGGTTGCTCTTATGACAAGTGTCAGTTTCTAGCGGAGCAGCCAACCAGCTAGTGGTTGTGGGGGGCGGCTATTTATAGCCTGGGAGCATCCCGACATGATTTGACACTAATGCCCTTAAATAATATGACCGTTGGAGTGGATAAGATCAGTGACTTGGCGTGGCTTATCGAAACGGTCGGGACTCTCAACTGTGAGAGTCCTCATGTCACTCATATTCCTCACTTGAGGCTTTTGGTAGGATTTGGCTTGGGTTGAGCATCATGAGGAAATCCATTCCGTAGTGTTACTTTGACCCCCTTTAACACTACGGTGTTCCTATTCATCAAATGCGAAGAAAGTAAAACAGAAAACGTAAATCTTCACGCTTCAATTTCTTCAGAACGATTTTCTTCAGGAACCACCGATCTTCTCAATATCAATATCTTCATGAGGAATATCAATTTCATCGCAAATTCTTCGCGATTCATTTCTTCAGCTTCAGACCAATTTCTTCAACTGAAGACATATATTTTTAGGGGTCGATATTCTTCAAATATCTCAAACTCCTCAATGACTTATAGATCCTGTGTACACTTAAAAACACATTAGATACTTAACCTATAAGTCTTCAAACCACCAAAATCACTAAGGGGCACTAGATGCACTTACAATCTCCCCCTTTTTGGTGGTTGATGACAATTAGGTTAAGTCTTCAACAGGGATCAAAAATATGAAGTGTAAATACTCATTTGAGGAATTTGAAAACAAGATTCACAGAGACTCCCCCTGAAGATGTGCATACCTTGAGGATTTTGCTTTTATAGCATATGCACATTGATGATTTATATCATGGAGATCTCCCCCTGAATCTTGTAAATCATGCATACATATAACATATTATATGAATAAAATGAAGATGCATGATGACAAATGGTATCTGACGAATTTCAGCATGCGTGCATTAAAACTTGAGGAATAAGCATGCGAAGAAAAACGTTCAAAAGCGTCAGAGTACCATCGGGCTTAAGTTACAACTCATTACATAAAAACTTCAGAAGAGCCAAGAGTTTGTAACTTAAATATAGTTCATAAGCCCCAAAAATAATTCCCGTTTGAAGACTAACTCTCAAGTTTCTCCCCCTTTGTCATCAAGGGACAAAAATGGACAAACTGAGGACTAACGCCCGTGAAGACTTCATTGCTTGGCAGTTGATGAAGATCCTTGGCGCTTCTTTGGTGTAGTCTTCTTCCTTGGGCCTGTCGCGGTGTCAAGTTGTTCCTCATCAGATTCGGCGGTGCGAAAGGATGAGAAGGAACTGTCTTCAAGATCTGGCACAGGAATGGGCCTGAACTTCTTCTTGGGAGGCCACGACCAGTCAAAGTCCTGCTCAAAGTTCAATTCTTCAAGCTCAGTCTGGGTCTTCAGATGTGCAAGGGTAGCCCAGGTGCGATCAAAAACCTCATGCAGATAGTTATGATTAAGCTTCACACTGTTCTGTGTCTCAGTGAGGGTTTTCACAATGGCACCAAACTGGCGTTTGACCCATTTGTGATTGTGATCCACCTTTTGATGAAGACTGAGAAGAAGTTCTCTGGTGGTTAGCACACGAGGAGGAACAGGGCTTGGCGGACGTGACTCAGTGTCGTCCCATGAGGAATATGCATCTGGTTCTTTGAACTGGCCATCAAGGGGCCTGCTTCCTTCATCAATCACAGACTTTCCTTTTCCCTCAATGGGCTCGAAAGTCTTCTTGTTGACCCAGATAGGAGGCATATAACCAACATGGTTCTGGAAATCTGCGTGAAAGTTGATGCCTGTCCTTGTCCTGAGGAATCTCATGATCCATGGTGCATAGATTTTGTGATCATAGGGGCACATTGCATTGTCAGCCAAAGTCCTCAAGAAGAAATCATGGATATTCATGGGGATACCGTGAATGATGTTGAAGAGGATGTTCTTCATGAGGCCGACGACATCTTCGTCATCATCATGGCCTTTGATTGGCGCTAGCACACTGCAGAGAATGCGGTAGACAGACCATGGTGTGTACTTTAGCTCATGGACGGGGAATGTGGTTCTTGAGGGTTTTCCTGCAGCCAAAGGCTTCATGAGGACTTCCATCATTCCATTTGGCAGCTCACGCTCACCATAAAGCTTCACTGCCCCTTCTGAAGGAATTGGTACGGGCAGTTCTCTGAGGAGTTCAGATGCTGGAGCCTTGTAGTGAGTATTTTGGGTCATCCAGTCGAACACCCAAGTGTTGATGTCATCAGCATTGCCCGAAATGTGCAGAGTTGAATAGAACTGAAGAATTAGCTCACTATTCCAATCTGATATGTCAGAGCACATAGGGAGCAAACCTGCATCATGTAGGACACTGAGGACTGGTTCCATGCAGGGAATTTCTTCAAGGTCAGCATGAGGAATGTGCGTGTGCTGGAATATCTTGTTGCGGCCACAGAGCACAGAAGCATAGTAGTTCATCTGCGTCCTTGTCCAAAACTTCAGATGCCTCATTTGAGGCTTGTCATAAGGATTCTCTCCGATGAAATACATACGTTCCTCAAAGAAATTCTCTTTCTGAAACTTGGGCCTCTTCGAGAATGGAAGGCGCTGAACTGGATTTAGATTGTGCTGAGGAATGGGAGGGGAAACAACCATGGCAGATTCTGGGTTGAGGACAATGAATTCATTGTCAGGGGCGGGAATATTTTCTTCAGCAGTTTCCTCAGGATGAGGAATTTCTTGTTCTAGCTGAGCATCAGGCCGAGGAATTTCTTCATCCTTCTCAGCTTGAGGAGTTTGATCAGCTTGTTCAGTGGGAGGAGCCTGCTCAGACTGGACATTTTCTTCAGCTTGATCATCAGCTGACTTTGTGGCAGAAGCAGATTCATCAGCTGCTGCAGCTGAGGCTTCAGTAGTCTCTTTCTGAGGAATATGAGGTTGAGGACTGTCATCAATCTGTATTTCCTCATCAGTATGCTCCTCAGAGGCAGCATCCTTCATTTCCTCATCTGCCCTCGTAGTGTGGTCACCAACGACGACCATTTCAAATGAGGGTGCAACATTAAGAGGCACCGGGTCCAGTGGGGCAGATTCTTCAATTTCCTTGAGGCGTTTTGCCTCAATCTTTTCTTCTGCTGAGGAAGCTTTTCTCTTCTTTGCTTCCTTCTCAGCAGCCCTTGTCTTTTTCGCGTCTGATGCAGACGGAATTAACTTCTTCACCTTTGAAATTTTTGGGGAAGGTGTATTCTTAACAGATTCTTCAGCTGGCAGTGAGGAACCAGCTGGAACATAGTCATCAGCCTGCTTTGTTGAAGCAGCTGGATCAGTAGGGTTTGCAGTTTCATCAGGAGCGGTCTCAGTGACGATTTCTTCAATGGCCGGCTCATCAGCACGGCGCTCTTGGTATTGTTCCTCAGCTTGAGGAATTTCCTTCTCAAGAGGAGATGCATCTTTTGGCTGTTCAACCAGGGGCTGAGGAGTTGGTGCTGGTGGGGGGTGACGTCTGTTGTAGTCATCAACAACACTAGTGGCTAGCTTGATGAAATTGCTTTTGATGCTTGTTCGATCTGACAGTTTCTCACACTTGTCAGTCAAAACTTGCAGTTCTGCCTGGGTGGACACCAATGCTTCAGGCGTCAGTTTGAGAACATTTTGCCTGAGGAATTTCTCCTTTCTGGCCTTTGCAATCTTTGCCTGCTTGGCCTTCTGTTCCTTCCACTTGGCTTCATTTATGAAAGTAGCCACCATGTGGCTGACACCAGGAGGAAGTTTCAAATCATCAATAGGTGTGTTTGGGTCTTCATACCACACATTGATGAAATCGAGGAGGACCTTGGGGTCCATTGCCAGAGGAATAGCACTACCTGATGCTTGTGCTACCCTTTCTTGCTTGTTCCTGATGATGGCTTCCAGAGTTTCATCATCATATTCTTCACTTCCCTCTGATGCAGACGGGACTGTGATGTTTCTTGGGCTGGGCAGAGGTGCAGGTTCAGTAGTAGCCAAAGTCTTCACATGGGGTGTTGAAGACTTTGTCTCCGAGCTAGTTGCAGCTGGGAGTGAGGAGCTAGAGCTGGCAGTCGTAGTCTTCACGACTTTCTTCTGTACTGGCTTTGGAGGTGGAGCTGAGGACTTTGGTGTAGATGAGATTGGTGCTGAGGGTTTTGGCGCTGATGGTTTTGGTGTGGTCGGTTTTGGAACCGAGGGTTTTGGAGCTGAGGGTTTGGTGACTGAAGCCTGTGCAAACTTTTCTTGGGGTTTTGAAGCTTTTGCCTTTGCTGGCACAGACTTTGGTTGAGGAATCTCGGAGCCTGAGGTTTCTGCTGCTGAGGAATGAGCAGCACCGGAGGCAGCAACTGAAGATTCATGAAATTTCTTCACTGCTGTTTCTGCTTGCTTCTTGAGCTTGGCCAGATGCCTTTCTTTTTTCCTCTAGGTAGTCATCAAGTGTCATAAGACTTGAGGGATGAGCAACTTGATGATCCTCAAGCGGGGCCCTTCTGCCAGGAGGCTTCAAGGCGAATTTATTCGCATACTTTGGAGTCACAAACCTGTACTCCTTCCACTCTTTTGCCCATCCGCGTTCAATTTTCTGCAGCCTAATCTTCCTTTTAGGCATAGTCTCAGGTTCATCATCAGGCGTGCAGTAGTCCATGTATATGTCATCAGGAATGTCCACAGCTGTGTTCTGCTCCAGTTTCTTTCCTCCCTTCTGTTTCCTTTCTTCCTCCATTTTCTTCAGACGAGGAACTGTCTAAGGATTTTGAACTCTTGAGGATTCTGATGAGCCTTGAAGAGTTTCTTCCAGAAACGCTGCAAATGAGTTAATGTGATGAGAACCGAGAGATTCATCAGCTGACATGTGTGTACCTGTGAACAAAGTATAGTTGCGAGGAATTTGGAGAGGTCATATGCGTTCTCAAATTTGAAGAAAAAGGAAAGGTTTGACAGTTTGAGGAATATAACCAGTGGTTGAGGAATTTGCTTAAGCATTCTGTTCTTGGGTTCCAGAGTTGTACAGATCCGAAAATTCGCACAATTGAGGAATCTCGTGAAAATCTTAGATGCTTAGCTAGTTCATCAATGATTGTGGTGATGGATAGTGTGTGAGGAATCATGTGCGCATCGTATCTTGAAGAAAAACAGATTTCACAAGGGAGAGGTAAAATTTTAGATCTAATCTGTTGTAAAAATGGGATATATTTACCCTGGAAGGTGCGAACGAAGAACACAAAAAGGTGGCGTTGAAGAGGCTCTTCGGTCAAGTGTCCAATGTACCCTAACTTGGCAGCAGAGGACGTCTACGGCGGCGGCGGACGTAGATGTTCCGTCTCCGGCGTGATCCTGGCGGCGAGAAGGTTGAGGCAGTGAAGCTCTTCCTTGCCGGCGTCAAGATTTCCAGCGGTGGCGCTAGGGTTCGGTGTGCTGTGGCAGGAGAGCGATGAGGCGAAGAAGATGATACCGAGGGGGTTAAGGACATATTTATAGCCCGAAAGTTACTGTTTGGCGCGAAAGTTTCGGACCGAATAGCCCTTGCCTCTACGTCTCCGCAGGACACGTGTAGCTCCCGTACGATGCGGTGGAGATAGTGGAGATCGTGGCTATCCAATCGTGGGAAGTGGGGGTTCAGTTACTGTTCCTTTGAAGAAAACAATTTTTCGAAGATTTGAGGATTTTCGTTACAAAATCATCAGCTGACAAGGATGCAGTGAGGATTTGGAACAAATTTTCAAGTAGAACGCATATGAAGAATTGAATAGACTGGATAAGTATAGCATAGAGGGAAGATCGGGTCCGATCACATTCACTTAGCAGAAACATCAACTTGAAGAAATAGCAATAAGTGAATGCTGTTGAGGACTAGAAATCTCAGTCTACCTAGGCAAATGAAAGTCATCAAGTGTTTTTGAAGATTTTGCAATAGATCATCACAATGAATAACAACTGTTTTGAAGAAAAATGCATTGTGAGGAATTTGATCATTTGAAGAAAATCAACTTGAGGAATTTCACATTGGGCGGTGGCGTTGCCCACCATATAAGAAAGTTGATTACAGACGCCGCGTACAATTGTCGTAGGGCCCTGAGAATCAATTTCTTCGTTAATTTCTTCACATTCAGAGTGACTTTCTTCATCGGTTGAAGAAAATGGTTTCATCATGTGTTGCACATCTAAGTCATCAACTTTGCATAAGTGTTAGGATGTGTGCATGTTTTTACACCGCAACTTGCAAAACCTTTTCTCATCCAAGGGCTTAGTGAAGATATCAGCCAGTTGATCATCAGTCTTCACATGGTCGATGAGGATATTGCCCTTGAGGACATGGTCCCGAAGAAAATGATGACGAATCTGGATGTGCTTGGTCTTCGAGTGCTGTACTGGGTTGTAGGCAATCTTGATAGCACTCTCATTGTCATAGTAGAGAGGCACATTCTTCATGTTGATGCCGTAGTCCTTGAGGGTTTGCTTCATCCATAGTAATTGAGCACAGCAAGAACCAGCAGCAATGTACTCAGCTTCGGCAGTGGAGAGTGATACGCAGTTCTGCTTCTTTGAGGACCAGCAAACAAGTGATCTTCCGAGGAAATGGCATGTGCCAGATGTTGACTTGCGATCCACACGGTCACCAGCATAGTCTGAATCAGAATACCCTACCAGATGAAGATTGGAGCCCTTGGGATACCATAATCCTAGTGTTGGTGTGTGAGCTAAGTATCGAAGAATATGTTTCACAGCCTTATGGTGTGATTCTTTCGGTTTTGCTTGAAAACGTGCACACATGCAAACACTAAGCATTATGTCTGGTCTAGATGCACATAGATACAATAAAGAGCCAATCATAGAACGGTATACCTGCTGATCGAAATCTTTACCATTTTCATCAGTGCCGAGGTGACCGTTGGTAGGCATTGGAGTCTTGGCACCTTTGCATTCATGCATGTCGAATTTCCTCAGAACATCCTTGAGGTATTTCTCCTGTGATATGAAGATTCCATTGTTTTGTTGACGAATTTGAAGACCTAAGAAGAATTTCAGCTCCCCCATCATAGACATCTGATATTCTTCACTCATCATATAGGCAAATTCATGACTGTATCTTTTGTCAGTACAGCCAAATATGATATCATCAACATAAATTTGACATACAAACAGTTCATTATCATAAGATTTTGTGAAAAGAGTTGGATCGAGTGAACCAGGTTTGAAGCCTTTCTTCATGAGGAATTCCTTCAATGTACCATACCATGCCCGAGGGGCTTGCTTGAGGCCATACAGAGCCTTTTTGAGTCTGAAGACTTTGTCTGGATTCTTTGGATCCTCAAAACCTGGGGGTTGAGCAACATATACTTCTTCCTCAAGCTTACCATTGAGGAATGCACTTTTCACATCCATTTGATATAAGATGATGTTATGATGATTAGCATAAGCAAGTAGAATTCGAATAACTTCAAGTCTAGCAACAGGTGCAAAAGTTTCATCGAAATCTATTCCTTCAACCTGGGTGTAGCCTTGGGCTACAAGTCGTGCCTTGTTCCTCACCACTTGACCGTCCTCATCTTGCTTGTTTCGGAAAATCCACTTGGTGCCGATGATGTTATGCTTGCGAGGATCGGGTCGTTTGACGAGCTCCCATACGTCATTCAGCTTGAATTGAAGAAGTTCGTCTTGCATGGCTTGGATCCACTCCGGTTCCAGAAAAGCCTCAGCTACTTTTGAGGGTTCTGTGATAGATACAAAAGAGAAATGCCCACAAAAGTTAACTAAGTGTGAAGCTTTTGAGCGAGTGAGAGGACCTGGCGCGTTGATGTCGTTGAGGATTTTGTCAAGTTCTACTTCATTTGCAATCCTCGGATGAGCTGGTTGAGGATTTTGTCTGGGTTGAGGAAGTGGTGTTGTTGCAATTTCCTCAGGAGCATCTTCTTGGTTTCTGTCAGCGATAGGGATTATTTCTTCTTCAATTTCCTCAGTGGGAACAATGTCTTCAGTAGGCTTAAGCTTTATCGCTTCCTCAGGGGACAGTTTATCTGGATCAGAAGGCAATTGCTCTCTTTGCGAGCCATTAGTTTCATCGAACCGCACATCTACAGTCTCAACAACTTTGTTGTGATAGTTGTTGAAGACTTTGTAGGTGTGCGAGTCCTTTCCATAACCGAGCATAAAACCTTCATGTGCCTTAGGTGCAAATTTTGAGCTATGATGAGGATCTCTAATCTAGCATTTTGCACCGAAGACTTTGAAATAACTTACATTGGGTTTCTTCTCAGTGAGGAGTTCATATGAGGTTTTCTTGAGGAATTTGTGAAGATATACCCTGTTGATGATATGGCATGCAGTGTTGATTGCTTCAGGCCAGAAGCGACGAGGAGTCTGATATTCTTCAAGCATAGTTCTTGCCATTTCAACCAGAGTCCTCTTCTTTCTTTCGACAACACCATTCTGCTGAGGAGTATAAGGAGCAGACAATTCGTGAGTAATACCAAGTTCATCAAGATAATCATCAAGACCAGTGTTTTTGAACTCGGTTCCATTATCACTCCTAATATGTTTGATCTTGATGCCGAAGTTCGTCGAGGCCCTTGAAGAAAATCGTTTGAAGATTTCCTGCACTTCAGTTTTATACACTATGATATGCACCCAAGTGTATCTGGAATAATCATCAACTATGACAAAGCCATATAGAGATGCTGCATTGGTTAGTGTTGCATAGTGAGTAGGTCCAAACAAATCCATATGAAGCAATTCAAATGGACGGGTAGTAGTCATGATGGTTTTGGAGGGATGCTTAGATCTGGTCATTTTCCCAGATTCACAAGCACCGCAGAGATGATCCTTGAGAAATTTGACAGATTCGATGCCAATGACATGCTTCTTCCTTGCAAGTGTGTGAAAATTCCTCATGCCTGCATGACCTAGTCTTCGGTGCCACAGCCATCCTTCTGAGGTTTTTGCTAGTAAGCAAGTGGCTGGTTGAGGACCTGTAGAGAAGTCAACAATGTACAAATCCCCTCTTCTTACACCTTCGAAGACTTTGGATCTGTCAGATTCCATGATGACTACACATCTATATCTACCAAAGATAACAATCATATCAAGATCACAAAGCATTGAGACTGACATAAGGTTAAAACCAAGGGATTCAACAAGCATCACTTTATCCATATGCCTATCCTTGGAAATAGCTACTTTGCCAAGTCCCAATACCTTGCTTTTACCTTTATCAGCATATGTGATTTGCTTCAGAGGTGATGGAGTTAGTGGCATATTCATCAATAGGCTTTTATCACCAGTCATGTGATGTGTGCAACCACTATCGAGAACCCACTCAGTATTTTTGGGTTTGTCATCCTGCAGATGAATTGGTACAGCTTACCATCTCATATGCTTCAAGTTTGAAGAATATGATACTAATTTCATCAGTTCAGTGATTTCATCATAACAGAAATGTAAGGACGTGTGAAATATTTCTATTTCATCAATCATTAGCTTGCGTCCTATCAAGCATTTCCTCAGGTCTCCAGCAAATTCTTCAGATGATGATTTTCATCTGGATACCTGACCTGCAGAAGTGATTAGTTTGATTTCTTCACCACCCACATCTGAAGGGGTGGCAAAGCGTTCATCATCCTGCGAGCAACATATGAGAAAGGTGGCATTGAAGCTAATGCACTTCTCTTAACAGTAGGGGGGTTAAAGTATTCATATGAGTATGTAGAGAACTCGTTTGAGGATTTATGAACATAATGATTTGAAGAATAGCGTTCATAATCATACTCCTTGTAGTTTCCCTGCATGTTAGACGTATAAGCACAGGTATGGGCATAGTTTTGACCAGTTGAGGATTTTGGTCCTCTTGAAGACTTTGGTCCTCCTGAGGAATTTGATCTGGGGTTCAGATTCTTCAGAGGTGATGTCATGAGGACATTCACTTGAAAGATTTTCAAGACAGCTTTTGGGAACCCAGATTTTCCTCAGAGGAGGGCCATTCCTGCAGTTAGTTCCAACATATCGAGCAAATACTTCACCAGATTGATTTTTGAACAGTTTATAGTTGGAATCAAATGACTCATCCGAGGAATAGGATGATTCACATGAGAAGCCAGTTAGATTAGATGGATCAAAAGGAGGCCCAATAGCAGCAACCCATGAGGTTTTGGGATACTGCTCAGGTTTCCAATAAGATCCATCAGCATTCAATTTCCTCTCAAAGGCAATTCCTTCTTTCCTCGGGTTCTTGTTCAAGATCTGCTTTTTGAGCACATCACAAAGGATTTGATGTCCTTTGAGGCTTTTGTACATGCCTGTCACGTACAATTCCTTCAACCCTGCATTTTCATCAGTGACATTTGTGTTTTCCTCAAGTGAGGAAATTGACACAACAGGTGTAGTTGAAGAATCTGTAGCAGTGGTAGCATTTGAAGATTCTGGTGAAGAATTAGCAGTTTTACGATTAATGCATTTAAGACATGGAGGAATAAATTCAACTTGACTAGCGCTGATCTGTTGAGCTAGTAATGAATCATTTTCCATTCGAAGATCATCATAAGACATCCTCAGCTTCTCAAGATCAAGCTTCCTTTGAAGAAATTCGTAGGAAAGCTTCTCATGATCATTGAGGAGTGTATCATAACGATCCTGAAGAATATCAAATCTAGACTGAAGATTTTTCATGTCATCAGTGAGGATTTGATTAAGATTCATTTCTTCATTCAACAGATCATCACTTTTGTCTAGCAGTTTTTGAAGCTTTTCCAGAGCAGTTTGTTGTTTAGTGGCAATGATGGCAAGTTTACTGTAACTGGGTTTTTTGTAATCATCATGTTCACAGTCACTTGAATCAGAGGAGGAGGCATTATGTGATACCTTTGAACCTTTTGCCATGAAGCAATAGGTTGGAGCGAAGTCATCAGCATAGTCATCAGTATGGATGGTGCACTCATTTTCTTCAATATTGAAGATTGACTTGCTGACGAAATTGGTTGCTAGTGCAAGACTAGCCTGTCCGGATTCTGAATCTTCTCCAGAGCCTTCTTCATCATCACATTCTTCTGATTCTGCCTCGGAATCCATTTCCTTGCCAATAAGTGCCCGAGCCTTTCTGAAGCTAGTCTTCTTGTGTGAGGAAGACTTTGAAGATGAGGATTTTGAGGATTTCTTCTTCTTCTTCCTTGAGTCATCAGAACTGTCATCCTTGTATTTCTTCTTCTTTGATTCCTTTCCCCAGCGAGGACAATCAGCAATGTAATGACCTGATTTCTTGCACTTGTGACAGGTCCGTTTCTTGTAGTCCTCAGATGCAGATTCTGATTTCCTCATGTCTCTTCTTGATGATTTACCGAACTGGCCTCGTCGTGTATATCTCTGGAATTTCCTCACAAGCATTGCAAGCTCCTGTCCAAATTCTTCAGGGTCACAACTGCTGTCATCTGTTTCTTCTTCAGATGAGGAAATTGCTCTAGCCTTCAGTGCTCGTGGTCTGGAATAGTTTGGTCCATATAGATCTCTCTTTTCTTCTTGCTGGAATTCATGAGTATTTAGCCTTTCAAGAATATCAGCTGGATCTAGCATCTTGTAGTCTGGTCTTTCTTGAATCATCAGAACTAGAGTGTCAAATGAAGGATCCAAGGATCTCAGCAGTTTCTTCACAACTTCGTGATCAGTGATGTCTCGAGCTCCCAGTGCTTGCAGTTCATTTGATATATCAGTGAGGCGATCAAAGGTGTCTTGGCAGCATTCATTGTCATGTCTCTTGAAACGATTGAAGAGATTTCGAAGAATATCAACACGAGAGTCACGCTGGGTTGATACTCCTTCATTTACCTTGCACAATCTCTCCCAGATCAGTGTTGCAGATCCCAAAGCACTTACTCTTCCAAACTGACCTGGGCTCAAATAGCCACAGATGATGTTCTTCGCTTGAGAATCGAGTTGCTTAAATCTCTTCACATGAGCTGCAGTGACACTGGCAGAAACGAGGGGAACGCCATTTTCCACAATATACCAGAGATCATTGTCAATTGCTTGCAGATGCAGTTGCATTTTGTTCTTCCAGAAAGGAAAGTTCTTCCCTTCGTAGGTGGGACATGGTGCAGTCACCTTGAACATGCCTGCAGTCGACATAACTAAAACTCCAGGTGGTTAAAACAAAATCACACAGAACAAGGGAGTACCTTGCTCTGATACCAATTGAAAGTGCGTTATATCGACTAGAGGGGGGTGAATAGGAGATTTTTAGAATTTCATCGCTGAGGAAATTCCTTTTGAGGAAATTCCTCACTAATGACTAACTTACAGCGGAAACAGTTAAGGATCAGTTGTGCAATTGTTCACAACAGTAGTATTACAGAGTGAAGATTATGAAAACAGATTACACAGCAAGCAGGCACGCAGAATACAGATGATGATTTACTCAAGTGAAGAATTTGGGGTTGAGGAAATTCAGAGAAAGTCTTCAGCAAATTCTTCAAACAGTCATAGTGAAAGTCATCAACACATAAGACAGAGAATGTAAAGAGTTGAGGAATTAGAACCCGATTCTTGGTGAAGACTGTTGTTGATGACCCAGTTCCAACTGCTGTGACAGTTGTACATCTGGTTTGGAGCGGCTTGGTATTTAAACCAAAAGGACACCCAGTCCCGGGACACACAGTCCCTACCGTATTCTCCTTGAGCTAAGGACACACAGTCCTCGCCCAACACTCGTGGTAAGTCTTCAGGGCAGACTTCCAAACCCTCACAAACTCGGTCACCCGGCGATCCACAATTGACTGCTGGATTGCTCTAGACCATGACGCCTAACCGTATGGAGGATGCACAGTCCTCAAAGGTAAAAGGCTTCAGTCCCACACAGGAACAACTTCTTCAGTGATGCTCAATCACTAGGTTTGGTTTGTGGTTTCGGTGGGTGGTGTATTTCCTCACTGATGATTTACTCTCGAAAGCTCTGAGGAATTGGGTTGCTCTTATGACAAGTGTCAGTTTCTAGCGGAGCAGCCAACCAGCTAGTGGTTGTGGGGGGCGGCTATTTATAGCCTGGGAGCATCCCGACATGATTTGACACTAATGTCCTTAAATAATATGACCGTTGGAGTGGATAAGATCAGTGACTTGGCGTGGCTTATCGAAACGGTCGGGACTCTCAACTGTGAGAGTCCTCATGTCACTCATATTCCTCACTTGAGGCTTTTGGTAGGATTTGGCTTGGGTTGAGCATCATGAGGAAATCCATTCCATAGTGTTACTTTGACCCCCTTTAACACTACGGTGTTCCTATTCATCAAATGCGAAGAAAGTAAAACAGAAAACGTAAATCTTCACGCTTCAATTTCTTCAGAACGATTTTCTTCAGGAACCACCGATCTTCTCAATATCAATATCTTCATGAGGAATATTAATTTCATCGCAAATTCTTCGCGATTCATTTCTTTAGCTTCAGACCAATTTCTTCAACTGAAGACATATATTTTTAGGGGTCGATATTCTTCAAATATCTCAAACTCCTCAATGACTTATAGATCCTGTGTACACTTGAAAACACATTAGATACTTAACCTATAAGTCTTCAAACCACCAAAATCACTAAGGGGCACTAGATGCACTTACAGGAAGAAAATCAAAGAGAACAGAAAAAAAAGAGGAGGTGGGAAAAGGGGGAAGGACTCCTCCTTCCAAACCTAGTTGGACTCGGTTTGGAAGGGGAGGGTTGCCCCCCTTGGCTCGGCCGACCCCCTTGGGAGTCCTTGGACCCCAAGGCAAGGCTCCCCCTCATCCCCCTATATATACAGAGGTTTTAGGGCTGATTTGAGATAACTTTGCCACGGCAGCCCGACCACATATCTCCACGGTTTTACCTCCAGATCGCGTTTTTGCGGAGCTCGGGCGGAGCCCTGCTGAGACAAGATCATCACCAACCTCCGGAGAGCCGTCATGCTGCCGGAGAACTCATCTACCTCTCTGTCTCTCTTGCTGGATCAAGAAGGCCGAGATCATCGTCGAGTTGTACGTGTGCTGAACGCGGAGGTGCCGTCCGTTCGGCACTAGATCGTGGGACTGATCGCGGGACGGTTCGTGGGGCGGATCGAGGGACGTGAGGACGTTCCACTACATCAACCGCGTTCACTAACGCTTCTGCTGTGCGGTCTACAAGGGTACGTAGATCGAATATCCCCTCTCGTAGATGGACATCACCATGATATGTCTTCGTGCGCATAGGAAATTTTTTGTTTCCCATGCGACGTCCCCTACAAAAACATCCAAAGTTGACATGATAATAGCATGGAACCATCAAAAATTATAGATATGTTGGAGACATATCACCCCTAAATTTTATAGACGAGGCATTCCTTGCAACAAACTGTTTAACACTAAGCATGGAAGCAAGGCATATCATGTGAGCATGAAGATAAGGGCACATATTAAATAGACCCACAAGCTACTAACATACTCGACAACAATGAGACAATAAAATGAGAGAAGAGTGATAGCATATGTCTCACACCATATGATAGAATAAGTCTCCTGGTCTCACACACAAAATAAGAGTAACCAAAGCAACGACGAAGGTTCAACGAACTAGGAGACACGAAAAACAAAAACGAAACTCGCAAATCCTACACTCTCTCCCCTTTGGCATCAAGACACAAAAAGACAGAGAGGACACCTAAGACATAGGTGGTAGCTCCTACTGCAGAGATATCAACCATCAGACTCCTCATCAGACTCATCCCACTGAAGGTTCTTCTTCTCCATCCAAGTAGAGGAGTAATGTCCTTCTCATACCCACTTGAGGTATGCACGTCTATCTTCCTCAGAATCAGCTTGTCGCGCTGACGACTCTCCTTCTGAGCAACATGGGTCATATATTTCCCCTTAGCCTGGATGCAAAATAGAGTCTTCATCCTGTCCTTGAGCTTCTTGGCCCAAGATGGCTCAGCAGAGGAAGGCTCATGTGTCTCGGGACTCCCCTCATCCTCATCCTCAACCTCATCCTCATCAAACACCACGTTGGCAGCATCAGGTGTAGTGGTAGAGTTGACCCACTTGTTCTTCTGATGCAGCTTAATGGGCTCATGGCAGATCCAATCGGGAGCATGAAACACCATTTCTCGAAAGGTCACCAATCACCTCTCCCGGATCAAGTAAAACAAATAAGGTCCATAGATGGGGACCTTATACTGAAACACAGCCGACTGAAGCTCACTTCACATGACATGGGATATATGAAGCGGTCCAGGAGCGCGAACCCGCCCTTTCTCACCCATGAGAAGCATATCCAAGAGATAGGAATGCACCCGGTCCTTGTTCCCAATACGAGGAAAGAGAGTGTTGCGAAAGATTCTGTGCATGACATCAAGAAACGGGTTCAGCACATGAGAGTGCTCACTAGTTGAGGACACCTTCTCAATAAAGTAGGGCAGCGGCTTTTCCTTGGGTGCAGCAGTTGGGTTCGCGTGCGGGCGCAAACCAACTGGGTGCTGAAGCTCCTCATCGCGAATGTGCAGAAGATCCACGAACTCCTTCCAGGTAGCAGACAACCTCTCACCATTGGTCATCCAAATCATTGTGCGCTCCGTATCATAGTGGAAGTGGACGATAATAAAGAACTGAGCCACAATCTCAGGATCAAAGTCAAGCTGAAATGAGATGATCTCCTTGATCCCAAGCTGCTCCTCCATGTCCATAGGTTCACCAAAGTATGTCTGGTCCTTCTTGAGATGATCCATGTCAATCCACTGAACCGGTACATAGATATTCTTCTTTGTCTTGATCACATCTTGATAGATAAGAGCATGTTGCTTGGACCAGAAAAGTTCACAACCCTTGAGATGAACCATATCGATGACATAGGGGTCACGCTTCTAGCGAATCTTAAACTCAGCTTGCGACATACCATCCCAACTGACAGTGTGCTCCATGTTCTTGTTTGCGGGCTGATACGTCTCCATCGTATATACTTTTCCAAACTCTTTTGCCCTTGTTTTGGACTCTAATTTGCATGATTTGAATGGAACTAACCCGGACTAACGCTGTGTTCAACAGAATTGCCATGGTGTTGTTTTTGCGCAGAAATAAAAGTTCTCGGAATGACCTGGAAATTTACGAGGATTTTTGTGGAATATATAAAAAATACTGGCGCAGAAATCAACCGGAGGAGTGGAGATAGGAGCCCACAAGCCGAGGAGGCGCGGCCCCCCTGGCCGCGCCTAACAGACTTGTGGGGCCCTCGGGGCTCCGCCGCCTCCAATTCCAGCTCTATTTAGTCTCTTTCGTCCGGAAAAAAAATCAAGGAGGATAGTTCATCGCGTTTTACGACACGGAGGTGCCGCCACCACCTGTTCTTCCTCTCGAGGGCAGATCTGGAGTCTGTTCTGGGATTTGGAGAGGGGAGATCGTCGCCATCGTCATCACCAACCATCCTTCATCGCCAATTCCATGATGCTCTTCACCGTTCATGAGTAATCTCATCGTAGGCTTGCTGGACGGTGATGGGTTGGATGAGATCTATCATGTAATCGAGTTAGTTTTGATGGGGATTGATCCCTAGTATCCACTATGTTCTGAGATTGATGTTGCTACTACTTTGCCATGCTTAATGCTTGTCACTAGGGCCCGAGTGCCATGATTTCAGATCTGAACCTATTATGTTCTCGTCAATATATGCGTGTTCTTGATCCTATCTTGCAAGTTGTAGTCACCTACTATGTGTTATGACCCGGCAACCCCGGAGTGACAATAGCCGGAACCACTCCCGGAGATGACCATAGTATGAGGAGTTCATGTATTCACTATGTGCTAATGCTTTGTTCCGGTTCTCTATTAAAAGGAGAACCTTAATATCCCGTAGTTTCCATTAGGACCCCGCTGCCACGGGAGGGATGGACAATAGATGTCATGCAAGTTCTTTTCCCTAAGCACGTATGACTATATACGGAATACATGCCTACATTACATTGACGAACTGGAGCTAGTTACATATCTCCCCATGTTATAACTGTTGCATGATGAATGTCATCCAGCATAATTACCATCACCGATCCAATGTCTACGTGTTTTTCCTACTGGTCCTTGCTACGTTACTTTGCCGCTACTGCTGTCACTGCAGCTACTGTTACCGTTGCTACTGTTGCTATCACACTACTTTGCTACTTATACTTTGTTGCAGATACTATGTCTTTCAGGTGTGGTTGAATTGACAACTCAACTACTAATACTCGAGAATATTATTTGGCTTCCCCATGTGTCGAATCAACAAATTTGGGCTGAATACTCTACCCTCGAAAACTGTTGCGATCCCCTATACTTGTGGGTTATCAAAACTATTTTCTGGCGCCGTTGCCGGGGAAGCATCGCACTATCCTCTGAGTCACTTGGGATTTACGTTTGTTGATCACTATGAGGAATCCGAGAGATCCAAAAACTAAAGTCTTTCCCTCAACTACGAGGACAGGTAAGGAACTGCCATCTAGCTCTGCACTTGATTCACCTTCAGTTTGAAGTAAGTTTGCGACACCACCTCCTGCAAGAAATTTTGATGTGTCGCCTGTGCTTGATGATGCTACTTCTGCTATCCATGATGCTTGTGATGATGCTTTGCTTGATACTGTTTTGCCACTAGTTGCATTCCTAGATGCACAAATTGCTAGAGTTGCTGCTGAATGTGATGATACTTCTGAGACTGCTGAGATTATTGAAGTAGAACCTGCTATTTCACCTGTTAGAACTAGCTCTCTTAGATATGAATTTCCTGATATACCTGAGGGTTATGTTATGGAGGGAGAGATAGCTGAGGTCTTTCTTGCTTGTAAGGATAGCTATGATCTGGAGAAATTACTGCGCAAGTGGAAAGAATAATCTTTGAACGCTAGGATGAAATACGACCCGGAGTTTGCTACTTCGCCTATCTTTGTGACTGATAAGGATTATGAATTCTCTGCCGACCCTGAGTCAATCACTTTGGTCGAATCTGATCCTTTTCATGGTTATGAGTCTGAAACGGTTGTAGCACATCTTACTAAGTTGCACGATATAGCCACCCTATTCACGAGCGAGGAGAAGATCCGCCACTATTATATCCTTAAGCTGTTTCCTTTCTCGCTGAAGGATGATGCTAAGACTTGGTTCACTTCTCTTGCTCCTGGTTGTGTGCGTAGTCCCCAGGATATGATCTACTACTTCTCCGAGAAATATTTTCCTGCCCATAATAAGGAAGCTGCCTTGCAGGAAATATATAACTTTGCACAAGTTGAAAAAGAGAGTCTCCCACAAGCTTGGGGGAGGCTTGTCCAACTACTGAATGCTTTGCCTGATCACCCTCTTGAAAAGAATGAAATACTTGATATCTTCTATAATGGACTAACAGATGCTTCTAGGGACCACCTAGATAGTTGTGTTGGTTGTGTTTTCAGGGAACAAACTGTGGAACAAGCTGAGATCCTATTGAATAATATCTTGTGCAATGAGAATGCTTGGACTATTCCTGAACCACCTCCGAAGCCAACTCCAAAGAAAAGAGGTATTACATTCCTCAGTCCTGAAGTTATGCAAGAAGCTAAGAAATCTATGAAAGAGAAAGGCATTAAATCTGAAGATGTCAAAAATATACCACCTATCGAAGAGATCCATGGTCTTGATAACCCGACACAGGTAGTAGAGGTAAGTTCTCTTTGTGGATTCAATGAGAGTGATATTCCTTTTGATAAACCTGCTAGCTTATGCCTGGATGAATTTGATAACTTTGTTGCCAAACAACAAAGTTTCAATGATTATGTTAGCAGACAATTGGAACAGAATGCTCGTATGCTTAGTCATTTAAGTGCTTGTGTGGACAGAAACGTCAATGATCTTAAGCTTTTGAGTAAACATGCCTCTATGGTTACTACTCAAGTAGAACAAGTACTTAAGGCTCAAAATGACTTGCTCAATGAGTTGAATGACAATTCTGTTAGAGTCGTCACTAGAGGCGGTAGAATGACCCAGGAACCTTTGTATCCTGAGGGTCATCCTAAGAGAATTGAACAGGATTCTCAAGGAGTTAGCACTGATGCACCTAGTCATCCTAGGAAGAAAAAGAAAGATGATAGGAACTTGCATGCTAGCAAACGTGTTGCTGTTACACCCGAAAGTCCAAAAGATGTCTCTGTTTCTGATGCCGAAACACAATATCGTGATGAACATGAGCCTAGTGATAATATCGATAGTGGTGTTCATGATGATGCAAAACCTAGTAATGATACGGATGTGGAGGTTGAACCAGCTGATCTTGATAACCCACAACCTAAGAATAGCATATACGATAAGAACGACTTACTGCTAGGAAGCATGGTAAAGAAAGGGAACCATGGGTTCAGAAACCCATGCCCTTTCCTCCCAAACCATCCAAGAAAAAGGATGATGAGTATTTTGAGCGATTTGTTGAAATGATTGGACCTGTCTTTCTGCAAATGTGTTTGACGGATATGCTCAAAATGTCTCCTTATGCTAAGTACATGAAGGATATTGTGACTAATAAGAGGAGGATACCTGAGGTTGAGATTTCCACCATGCTCGCTAATTACACCTTCAAGGGTGGAACTCCTAAGAAACTAGGTGATCCTGGAGTGCCCACTATACCTTGATCCATTAAAGGAAACTACATTAGAACTGCTTTATGCGACCTTGGAGCCGGTGTTAGTGTTATGCCTGTAACGACTAAGATGCGGTCCTTTCCGATTTAGGGAACGAGGCCCCAAAATGGAAAGAAGCGCATCTAAGCGTTTCGCAAGCACGATAATATAGCACATACGTAATAATAGAATGACAAATAGGGAATCGTTTGCCATCTCATAGATAAAATCAGAGTTTACATCACACATTTATACAGACAAGGTAGTTCCGCTACGGACTACATAACATGAGAAAAGGCTATGCTACCCTGCATGCTTGCCCACGATCACGACCACGCCTCAGTCTTTTGGATAGTTCACGTACAGGCGGTCGTTCTCCTCATCATACTGCCACGCCGGCTGCGTGCCATCGGGATCACCTATGTCGGGCGTACCTATACCTGTTGGGGTGTTGAAGGAATCTGTGAGCAACAGGGACTCAACAATCTATGACCTCGGTGCCAGAACTAGTCAAGTTATTAGGTAGGGAAGGTTCAGTGTTTAGGTTGCAGCATCCTAAGCATTTATGGTGGCTAACTTACGTAGAACAAGTTATTGATGGTGGTCTATACTAGCGGGCGAAGACTAGCTGATCAATAAGTGATCCTGAACACCTACTTACGTCAATCATAACCCCACCGTGTTCCCGATCGAAAAGAGGCCTTCGAAGGGGACAATCATGGTTACGCACACAGCAGGCAGTTTTAGTAGATTAGGTTCAAGTTATCTATAACCGGATGTTAACAAATATTCCAAGTTGCCACATAACCGCGGGTACGACTTTCCTAAAGATTAAACCCTGCACGGGTGCTCCAACTAGTCCATCACAAACGGTCACGGGCCGCAAACTAATCCTCTATCACGAACCTCGTGATCTCGTCGGATTCCTTAGAGGAAAACCTCAACTCTGGGGAGAACCAAAGCTTCACCGGGATTCCTATACCCAAGATATATCGCTAAGGTAAGACAAGACTAGCAGGACCTCCCGTCGTGTCGACGACCCAGATAAGAGCCGTGTATCTCAGTCTCAGGACACGACGGATGGAACTAGCTACGAGAACCAAACCTCAAGTTTCCTTGTGGTGGCCCCGCGGGCAGACCAGGTTGGACCAACACTCATGAGGAGCACTGGACCGGGTTGTTGATTAATTACTCGGGGTAGCTATTCCCTATGAAGATTATTATTAAGTGATTAGCAAATTAAAACCAATGTTGGGTCCTGCCGGACAAGTCTTAACACTACACGATTTATCAAGGGGGTTCCCATAACAACCCCGAACGTGTTAGGAGCGATCAGTTATGGAATCAAACACCGGTAGCCGGAAACTATGGCGGCAATAATGGAACAAAACACCCGGCAAGAGGCTAGGCCTTCTGTTATTTATCATATATATAGGTGCATTAAATTAAATAACAGATTTAACATAATGATATCAAACTCATGTTATCACATGAGACAAATGCACCTGCAACTAGCAATGCTAACATTAGTAGCTGAGCAAGCCTACTTAGCCATTCAATATTTGCTAGGAGGGGAAAGTGTTTTGGTTTCATGGCAATATCAGGAGACAATAATTTCAGTGGTAGGCAGCGAGCATAAGACGAAGGAAACTTGAATCTAGCATAACAAGACTAGAGATGGTATCAAGGTCACGTCATCTTGCCTGTGATGTCTTCAGCTTGGAACTGCTCTTGTTCGTCCTGCACGTACTCTCCCGGATCCACGTAATCGCTCTTCGATCCCGGTTCTACACAACATAAAAATAGCATCCAATGAACATCAGCACAACAAGATGCAACAAGCACATGATGCATGAGATGAAAATGTAGCATGCATCTCTATTCTAGTCACTTGCACATGCATGAGAAGAAAATACAAACTTCTTGACAGAACTGCACTCTAAGCTATCTTTACATCCATGAGGATGACATGAACAGATGCATCACGCAAAAACGATGCAAAAACATATAAAGAACGTTACGATCGGAGCTACGGATCAACCGGAAACAACGAAACAAGAAATGGAGTCCTATGGATCAAATTCATCACAAACACACTCCCATCGCATACTTCTGGTATTCCCAGGTTGCCACATCATAAAACAAACAAGTATGGATGGGGTGGTGCAAAGAAACTCACCACACCATCAACTATGCACTCACAAGCATCAAAACATAAAAACTATACATTCTGTCATAAACAACAACATAGCAGTTTGAGAGCAACATGCAAAGCACCTACAGCCACCCAAATGTGCCAAATAAGATATGTGGCAGAAGCTATTCAAGAACTATACAAGCATGAGCAAAAAGATAATACAAAGGAGTTTCACACACAAAGTTCTACAGCTGCTAACTTGGACAAAAATATCAGTTTTCAGGGACTTAGTGAAATTCTCAGATTCTCACAAGCTGTTTATGCTCTAAAGCATTTTGACAACACCCAAAACAATATCTACAGGAAGCCAAATGGAATTAAAATTGACAGAGAGCTAGACAAACATAAAAGCTACAACTTTCCAGTTCATTGCAAGGGCTGATTCACAACACATGAACTTTTGCAAGCACATCTACAAGGGAAGAAAATAACAGCAGTTTCTCACACTTAGTGAAAATCAGATTTTCACTAAGCTGAAATTTTCAGCCACATGCCTACTTTGACTAGGCACAACTTGCACATGTAAACTCCTAAGCATGAAACAACAACACCATGCTGTACAGGGGCTCACCCTCTACTGCCACAACAAGGAACCATCCTCTTGGGCTCATCACATCACATGGAACCATGCTCTAAACATAACAAAACAGAAATATGACATTCCCAGAAAGTGTTACAAAGTGGAATCTAATTCCACCAATGGATTCCTGGGATGATTCTACCCCCAAAACATATATAATACCTAGGTACTTGCATAGAACAAATGGGCACCAAGCTAAGAAGAAAATATACATGGAATCACATAGAGGTAAATAGTGCTATATCACATGTGCTTCTCACTAGATCATTACCTACACATGCACTTACACATGCCCACAACACCAATGGTGCACATGAGGGGTAGACCTCATGTTCATGTGCCTTAGCAGACCATCACACACTCACATACATCAAGCACACATATAATAAGCACCTACACATGCTAGTAAAAACACACACACACTAGCTTTCACTCAAATCATGCATTCCTACACCTACACATACTAGCTTGCACATAAGTGCTTATCAAAGCAACCCATGCCTTGGGCATGTGGGTGTCACACACACATGCACACACAAACATCACATGATCATCTATACACACACACAAGAACCACTACTCCTACACACAAAGTATGTGAGGGGGAACCCCCCCCCCCACACACACACTCACACACTTGCACAACCTAGTGCATAAGCTCACACCCATGCACAAGAGTAACACACACACACATGCATCACTACCCTAGTGCAATACACACATACTAATACACACACACATATATGGTAGCTTGCTCACACCTACACTAGCACACAAATACCTAATCATGCATACCTCAAACACTAACTCCTACTCACACACATGTATAGATATACCTACACATGCAACTAGCAACATAATCAAGGACAACCTGCTGGTTGGGAGGCAAAAGAAAATACCACTCATGCTGACCTAGCACTCCACATCAACTAACATAGCAACAAAGGAAAACAACAAAGAAAAATAGGCAAAAAAGGCTTGGGGGGAATCAAACCCAAGACCCCCTGGATCACCCCCAACACTAGCACCACTGGGCTAGACTGCTCTATCTCGATAGAAACAAGGAAGGGAGTGATACTTCTCCATCGTATCTACTTTTCCGAACTCTTTTGCCCTTGTTTTGGACTCTAATTTGCATGATTTGAATGGAACTAACCTGGACTGACGCTGTTTTTAGCAGAATTGCCATGGTGTTGTTTTTGTGCAGAAATAAAAGTTCTCGGAATGTCCTAAAAATTTACGGAGATTTTTTCTGGAATAAAAGAAAAATACTTGCGCAAATATCCACCGGAGGGGGCGTGCGAGTGGGCCACAAGCCCCAGCCACCCCCTATGGCTGCGCCATGCAGGCTTGTGGGGCCCACGTGGCACCACCGCCCCCAATCTCAGCTCTATATCTTCCGTTTCGCCTGGAAAAAAAATCAGAGAGAAGGTTTCATCGCGTTTTGTGATACAGAGGCGCCTTCACATCCTGTTCTTCATCTGGAGGGCAGATCTGGAGTCCGTTTCGGGCTCCGGAGAGGGGAAATCGTTGCCATCGTCATCATCAACCTTTCTCCATCGACAATTCCATGATGCTCTTCATCGTTCGTGAGTAATCTCATCGTAGGCTTGCTGGACGGTGATGAGTTGGATGAGATCTATCATGTAATCGAGTTAGTTCTTGACGAGGATTGATCCCTAGTATCCACTATGTTCTAGATTGATGTTGCTACTACTTGGCTATGCTTAATGCTTGTCACTAGGGCCCGAGTGCCATGATTTCAGATCTGAACCTATTATGTTGTCGCCAATATATGTGTGTTTTAGATCCTATCTTGCAAGTTGTAGTCACCTACTATGTGTTATGACCCGGCAACCTCGGAGTGACAATAGCCGGAACCACTCCCGGAGATGACCGTAGTATGAGGAGTTCATCTATTCACCGTGTGTTAATGCGTTGGTCTGGTTCTTTATTAAAAGGAGAACCTTAATATCCCGTAGTTTCCATTAGGACCCCGCTGCCACGGGAGGGATGGACAATAGATGTCATGCAAGTTCTTTTCCCTAAGCACATATGACTACATACGGAATACATGCCTACATTAGATTGACGAACGGGAGCTAGTTACATATCTCTCTGTGTTATAGCTGCTACATGATGAATCACATCCGTCACACTCATCCATCACCGATCCACTGCCTATGAGTCTTTTACTACCGGTACTCGCTACGTTACTTTGCCTAGGCCTGTCCCTTGCTACAAAAGGGATTGGGCCACTTTGCTGCTGCTGTCACTACTGCTGTTACTTGTTACTTTGTTGCTGCTGTCACTACTTTGCTGTTACCTGTTGCAAGACTTTGTTGGCGTCGTTGCCGGGGAGGCTAGGTAAGCGGCAGTAACATCCCGTCAACAAGGCTTTTTTCTGGCACCGTTGCTATCATACTACCTTGCTACTTATACTTTGCTTGCAGACACTAATCTTTCAGGTGTGGTTGAATCTGACACATTCAGCTGCTAATACTTGAGAATATTCTTTCGCTTCCCGTCTTGGCGAATCAACAAATTTGGGTTGAATACTCTACCCTCGAAAACTGCTGCGATCCCATACGCTTGTGGGACATCAAGGCTTTTTCTGGCGCCGTTGCCGGGGAAGCACAACTATATTCTCTGAGTCACTTGGGATTGACGTCTGTTGATCACTATGAGGAATCCGAAAGATCCAAGAACTAAAATCCTACCTTCCACTACGAGGAGAGGTAAGGAACTGCCAACTAGCTCTGCACTTGATTCACCTTCAGTTTTGAGTAAGTTTGCGAGTTCACCTCCTGCTAGAAATCTTGATATGTCGCCTGTGCTTGATGATGCTACTTCTGATGCCCATGATGCTTATGATGCTATGCTTGATACTATGCCTGATGATGCTATGCTAGATACTATGCCTGCTATTCTTGATACTGCTTTGCCACTAGGTGCCCTTGATGCACAAATTGCTAGAGTTGCTGCTAGATGTGATGATACTTCTGAAACTGCTAATACTATTGAAGTAGAACCTGCTACTATGCCTGAATTGCCTGTTATGCCTGATACGCGCTATGTTATGGAGGGAGAGATAGGTGAGGATTTTCTTGCGTGTAAGGATAGCTATGATGTTGAGAAACTTCTGCGCAAGTGGAAAGAAAAATATCTGAACGCTAGGATGAAATACGACCCGAAGTTTGCCACTTCACCTATCTCTGTGACCGATAAGGATTATGAATTCTCTGTCGACCCGGAGTTAATAACTCTGGTCTCTGATCCTTTTCACGGTTATGAGTCTGAAACGGTTGTAGCCCATCTTACCAAACTGCACGATATAGCCACCCTATTCACTAGTGAGGAAAAGATCCGCCACTACTACATGCTCAAGCTGTTTCCTTTCTCGCTAAAGGATGATGCTAAGACCTGGTTCACTTCTCTTGCTCCTGGTTGTGTGCGTAGCCCCCAGGATATGGTCTACTACTTCTCTGAAAAATATTTCCCTGCCCATAAGAAGCAAGCCGCCTTGCAGGAAATATACAACTTTGCTCAAGCTGAAGAAGAGAGTCTACCACAAGCTTGGGGGAGGCTCATCCAGCTACTGAATGCTTTGCCTGATCACCCTCTTGAGAAGAACGAAATACTTGATATCTTATATAATGGACTTACCGATGCTTCCAAAAACCACCTAGATAGTTGTGCCGGTAGTGTTTTTAGGGAACGAACCGTAGAACAAGCTGAGATTCTACTGAATAACATCTTGTGCAATGAGAATGCCTGGACTATTCCCGAACCACCTCCTAAACCAACTCCGAAGAAACGAGGTATTCTATTCCTCAGTCCTGAAGATATGCAAGAAGCCAAGAAATCTATGCGAGAGAAAGGCATTAAATCTGAAGATGTCAAAAACCTACCACCTATCGAAGAGATCCATGGTCTCGATAACCCGATACAGGTAGTGGAAGTAAATTCTCTGCGTAGGTTTGATGAGAGTGATATTCCTTTTGATAAACCTGCTAGCTTATGCATGGATGAATTTGATAACTTCGTTGCCAAACAAGAGAGTTTCAATGATTATGTTAGCAGACAATTGGAAAAGAATTCTCGTATGCTTAGCCATTTAAGTGCTTGTGTGGAGAGAAACGTCAACGATCTTAAGCTTCTGAGTAAACATGCCTCTATGGTTACTACTCAGGTAGAACAAGTACTTAAAGCTCAGAATGACTTTCTCAATGGGTTGAATGACAATTCTGTCAGAGTCGTCACTAGAGGCGGTAGAATGACCCAGGAACCTTTGTATCCCGAGGGTCATCCGAAGAGAATTGAACAAGATTCTCAAGGAGTTAGCACTGATGCACCTAGTCATCCTAGAAAGAAGAAGAAAGATGATAGGAACCTGCATGCTAGCAACCGTGTTGCTGCTACACCTGAGAGTCTAAATGATGCTTCTATCTCTGATGCTGAAACACAATCTGGTGATGAACATGAGCCTAATGATAATATCAATACTGATGTTCATGATGATGCTCAACCTAGCAATGATAAGGATGTGGATATTGAACCTGTTGATCTTGATAACCCACAGCCTAAGAATAGAAGATACGATAAGAATGACTTCGCTGCTAGGAAGCATGGTAAAGAAAGGGAACCATGGGTTCAGAAACCTATGCCCTTTCCTCCCAAACCATCCAAGAAAAAGGTGATGAAGATTTTGAGCGCTTCGTTGAAATGATCAGACCTGTCTTTCTGCAGATGAGTCTGACGGATATGCTCAAGATGTCTCCGTATGCTAAGTACATGAAATATATTGTGACTAATAAGAGGAGGATACATGAGGTTGAGATTTCCGCCATGCTTGCTAATTACACTTTCAAGGGTGGAACTCCGAAGAAACTAGGTGATCCCGGTGTGCCCACTATACCTTGCTCCATTAAAGGCAACTACGTTAGAACTGCGTTGTGCGACCTTGGAGCCGGTGTTAGTGTTATGCCTCTCTCTCTATCGTAGACTTGAACTGGATAAGTTGACACCCACTGAAATCTCTCTGCAAATGGCCGACAAATCAACTGCTTTCCCTATCGGCATTTGCGAGGATGTGCCTGTTGTGGTTGCTAACACCACTATCTTAACAGACTTTGTTATCTTGGATATTCCCGAGGACGATGCCATGGCTGTGATCCTCGGAAGACCCTTTTTAAACACTTCAGGGGCTGTTATAGATTGCAACAAAGGCAATGTCACTTTCCATGTCAACGGTAATGATCATACGGTGCACTTTCCGAAGAAACAACATCGAGTACATTGCATCAATGCTATCGAAAAAACTTCATCGATTCTTATCGGGAGCTTTGAATGCCCTATTCCTCGTGTCAAGATGAAGTATGATTTGCTTGTTGGGGAGATACACATCCCCATTGAGGTAACCTAGTGACTATTCGAAAATTCTTCGTTCTCTTTTGCGAGTCGAAAAGTTTTGTCGAGGGGATTTGATCAACCCCATTGACGGATTTCTTTCGATGACCATGAGATGGATGAATCAAGGAGTCACAAACCTCTGTTCCAAGCTTTCACCTTCGGTTGCTTAGAGGAAAAATGATAGATTTAGTTTAGTTTTCCCTGTTTTCTGTTTTAGCGTCCGGTAGAAAAATACCCCGGAAATAAAAGTTCTCCGAACGCTGTGAAAATCTAGTATGATTTTTTCTGGAATATTTGAAAAATACTCGGACAAAGAGTCTGTCTGGGGGCCACAACAGTGGGCCACAAGCACTAGGTGCGCGGGCACCCCCCTGGCCGCGCCACCCAGGCTTTTGGGGCCCACATGCACCCCCTCCACTCGTTCTTGCTCTCATCCGCTTCTCCTACCTCCAGAAAAAATCGTTTCGCAGCTTAAACCCGTGTTCTTGCTCCTCTTGCTGGGATTTTCGATCTCTTTGCTCAAATCACCGTTCTCCGAACTGTTTTGGGGAAATTACTCCTTGGTAAGTGACTCCTCCATTGGTCCAATTAGTTTTTGCTCTAGTGCCTTATGCTCCGTGTATTTTTGCTGCCTTGGTGACCATGTTCTTGAGCTTTGTATGCTGATTCTAGCTGGTCCCAAGTAGTTTTGATGTGTAATATGGCCTCTAGGCACTTGTGGGAGTAGTTGCTACGAGTTTAGTTGAGCCTTGTTCACTTTTCCTTTGGGTCACTGAAAATTTCAGAACGGAAGATGTTCAGGAGAAACTTTCATGGTGGTTCTTCAAGCAAGAGAAGTCCCCGTCTTGCGATTCGGGAGCCTGATCCTTACCAACCTAGGGACGCGCAGGTTCAACCATGTGAATGGCCTTCTGATGAATTTATGATTGAGGCAGGTTTCAAAGATGAGTTTGATGCATTTGTTCGCAATGTCAGACTCGAAGAATTCATCTCCGATAAATGTGAACAGTATGTTGCTCTCACTGCCTCTTTTGTTCGTAGATTCAAATTTTCAGCTAGCCGTGAGCCATCGGTAATGTTTGATCTCTATGATAAATCGTATACCATGAATTTAGAGGATTTCAGTAGAATTTGCAAAATACCTATTTGGGGTAACCTCAGTGATCCTCCTAAATCTTCGGTTAGAGATTTTTGCGCGGGTATTACTGTTGGAGAAACTAGAGACATTACGCAAGCTACCATGGGGAGTATTCATTTTCCTGCCTTGCATTACTTTGCCCTCTTCATAGGCAGATGCATTAATGGCAAGATTGAGCATTTTCACCTCTGCGCACCCGACCTTAGTATCCTTAAGACCGCAGTGACGGGTGACAAAATCTTCAACATGGGAGCTATTATAGCAAGGAGGCTGAATAAGAATGCTATTGAAGGGGATTTCTTTGGTGGGATTTATGCCACTCGCATAGCAAATTTTCTTGGAGTACCCATCCGCGAAGGAGATCCCCCGCTCCATACAGCTTTCCTTGACCGTGTCGCTTTGACACGCTACCAGTTCCTTGAGAGGGATGATGAATCCCTCCTATACCGTTTGATATTTAACCGGCAGCGTGTTTTCCATATTATCCTTCCTGCTCCTATCTTCTTTGACTTTCAGGTAAAACGGAGATATTACATAACCAGAGGAGAGGTAGAGGAGTATGAGAGGGAGGCAAAGGCTGCTCGTCTCCGTGAGGCAGCTATTCAGGCAGTGGCTGCATCGCTCCCGTATAACCCCGATTATGATTTTGGGTTTCGCGAGGACCATCCTTGGGAGTAGACCAAGTTAGGCCAAAAGCCTAAGCTTGGGGGAGTACGTGTTCTCACTGACTTTACATTCTTGCTTATGCTTTCACTTTGTTAGGCGGTGTTCACACTTTGCCACTGTATCATCCAAGCTAGTTTATTTTCCTTTTCTCGTTTTCTTTTCGTGTGTCTGTCTAGTTTGAGAAAAACCAAAAATATTTTCTTTTTCTTCTTTTGCTTGTTGGGAGATTTCCCGTGTAGATAGTTTTCTTTTTCTTTGGGTCAAGGTAGAAGATATTGGTTACAATGTTTAGTCGCTCCTGCATGCATACCTGTTTAGCTTTCAAAGAGCCATATTACTTTGTCTTCTCCTTTGTGTTTGCCTGTAGATTCCAGTGTAGTCCAATGCACGAGCACTCTTATTATTGTTCACATCATTCGGTCGTGCAAGTGAAAGGCAGTAATGACGATATATGATGAAGTGACTGAGCCTGGAAAAGCTGGTATGAATTCGATCTATTTTGTTTTTGTGAATATGACTAGCTCATCATGCGTGATTCAGCTTTGTGCTGAGAGAAACATGTTTGCAATGACAACTTAGAGATCATAGTTGCTTATGCCATGCTTACTTAGCTAGGAGCTTATAATGGTTTGCCTTGGTTGCCCACATGAATGTTGAGATGACTATGATGTAGTATGATAGGATGGTATCCTCCTTTGAATGTTTCAAGTGGCTTGACTTGGTGCATGTTCACGCATGTAGTTGAAACAAAATCAACATAGCCTCTATGATGTTCATGTTCATGGTGATTTATGTCCTACTCATGCTTGCACTCATTGTTAGTTACTCTCAATGCATTTTGATGACTGTTGTCGCTCTCTAGTTGGTCGCTTCCCAGTCTTTTGCTAGCCTTCACTTGTACTAAGCGGGAATACTGCTTGTGCATCCACTTCTATAAACCCAAAGTTGTGCCATATGAGTCCACCATACCTACCTATGTGCGGTATCTACCTGCCGTTCCAAGTAAATTTGCATGTGCCACTCTCTAAATCTTCAAGAAATAATATGTTTTGCATGCCCGAACCGCTCATGTGGTGACAGGGGGCTATTGGTATCTTCCATGCTAGGCGTGTTATCCTCGATATGTGTTTATTCACTATTATTCACGAGAAAGGGGTCGGTAATTGGAATTCCCAGTTCCATGCTCAAATCGAATAGATAATTGCAAACAAAACTCCCCCAGGATTGTTGTTGGTTTGGACGGTACCCGAGGATTCGGCTAGCTGTGAAGTGTGATTGATTGGTGGTGGGGGAGTCAAAACTTTACTTTTCTGTTTGGGAACCGCCTATAGCATGTGTAGCATGGAAGATGTTGAGAACTCTTAGTCATTGCGTTGACAATGAAAGCATGCCACCCAAAATTATTATCTCTGTTTTCAAAGCTTGAGCTCTGGCACCTCTGCAAATCAATGCTTCCCTCTGTGAAGGGCCTGTCTATTTATGTTCCTGTTGAGTCATCCTCCTCTTACAAAAGCACCAATTAGAGAGCACCTCTGTCATTTTTATGCTTTGCTTTTAACTGTGTTGAGTATGACTATGACTGGATCTTCATTGCCATGAATTACATTGTTTAGTCAGCCCTTGGTCTTTGAAGGTGCTCTGCATTTATGTTTTGTGGTCTCAGAAAGAGCTAGCGAGATACCATCTATTCGTACTGCTTCATGTTGTTTTGATTGAAGTGTTGACACTTGAGGCTTATTATTATTTGCTCGCTAGTTGATTATGCCATTGATATGAGTTTACCGTGAGACCTAGATGTCATTTGCTTATGTGGTTTGCTTGTGATGTTGCTGAAATTCTGGTTATGAGTTAGACATAGTTGCAACAACAAGATCAAACAGAGTTCGTCAAAGTTTTTCTTTTGTCTCTCTCAGTTTGTCAACTGAGTTGCTTGAGGACAAGCAAGGTTTTAAGCTTGGGGGAGTTGATACGTCTCCGTCGTATATACTTTTCCGAACTCTTTTGCCCTTGTTTTGGACTCTAATTTGCATGATTTGAATGGAACTAACCCGGACTGACGCTCTTTTCACCAGAATTGCCATGGTGTTGTTTTTGTGCAGAAATAAAAGTTCTCAAAATGTCCTGAAAATTTACGAAGATTTTTTCTGGAATGAAAGAAAAATACCTGCGCAAAGATCCACCGGAGGGGGCGTGCCAGTGGGCCACAAGCCCACAGGCCGCGGCCACCCCCTATGACCGCGCCATGCAGGCTTGTGGGGCCCACGTGGCACCACCGCCCCCAATCTCAGCTCTATATCTTCCGTTTCGCTTGGAAAAAAATCAGAGAGAAGGTTTCATCGTGTTTTGCGATACGGAGGCGCCGCCACATCCTGTTCTTCATCTGGAGGGCAGATCTGGAGTCCGTTTCGGGATCCGGAGAGGGGAAACCGTCGCCATCGTCATCATCAACCTTTCTCCATCGACAATTCCATGATGCTCTTCATCGTTCGTGAATAATCTCATCGTAGGCTTGCTGGACGGTGATGAGTTGGATGAGATCTATCATGTAATCGAGTTAGTTCTTGACGGGGATTGATCCCTAGTATCCACTATGTTCTAGATTGATGTTGCTACTACTTGGCTATGCTTAATGCTTGTCACTAGGGCCCGAGTGCCATGATTTCAGATCTGAACCTATTATGTTGTCGCCAATATATGTGTGTTTTAGATCATATCTTGCAAGTTGTAGTCACCTACTATGTGTTATGACCCGGCAACCCCGGAGTGACAATAGCCGGAACCACTCCCGGAGATGACCATACTATGAGTAGTTCATGTATTCACCGCGTGTTAATGCATTGGTCTGGTTCTTTATTAAATGGAGAACCTTAATATCCCGTAGTTTCCATTAGGACCCCGCTGCCACGGGAGGGATGGACAATAGATGTCCTGCAAGTTCTTTTCCCTAAGCACGTATGACTACATACGGAATACATGCCTACATTAGGTTGACGAACGGGAGCTAGTTACATATCTCTCCGTGTTATAGTTGTTACATGATGAATCACATCCTTCACACTCATCCTTCACCGATCCACTACCTACGAGTCTTTTACTACTGGTCCTCGCTACGTTACTTTGCCTAGCCTTGTCCCTTGCTACAAAAGGGAATGGGCCACTTTGCTGCTGCTGTCACTACTGTTGTTACTTGTTACTTTGTTGCTGCTGTCACTACTTTGCTGTTACCTGTTGCAAGACTTTGTTGGCGTCGTTGCCGGGGAGGCTAGGTAAGCGGCAGTAACATCCCGTCAACAAGGCTTTTTTCTGGCACCGTTGCTATCATACTACCTTGCTACTTATACTTTGCTTGCAGACACTAATCTTTCAGGTGTGGTTGAATCTGACACATTCAGCTGCTAATACTTGAGAATATTCTTTCGCTTCCCGTCTTGGCGAATCAACAAATTTGGGTTGAATACTCTACCCTCGAAAACTGCTGCGATCCCATACGCTTGTGGGACATCAAGGCTTTTTCTGGCGCCGTTGCCGGGGAAGCACAACTATATTCTCTGAGTCACTTGGGATTGACGTATGCTGATCACTATGAGGAATCCGAAAGATCCAAGAACTAAAATCCTACCTTCCACTACGAGGGGAGGTAAGGAACTGCCAACTAGCTCTGCACTTGATTCACCTTCAGTTTTGAGTAAGTTTGCGAGTTCACCTCGTGCTAGAAATCTTGATATGTCGCCTATGCTTGATGATGCTACTTCTGCTGCCCATGATGCTTATGATGCTATGCTTGATACTATGCCTGATGATGTTATGCTAGATATTATGCCTGCTATTCTTGATACTGCTTTGCCACTAGGTGCCCTTGATGCTATACTTGAGAATATTATTTCGCTTCTCGTCTTGTCGAATCAACAAATTTGGGTTGAATACTCTACCCTCGAAAACTGTTGCGATGCCATACGCTTGTGGGACATCAGGGAGCAGGTTAAATCTTCTACTGAAGCTACTGTGCCTGAAACAAAAATACAAAAGGGGTGGCGCCGAGGGGTTTCGAACCCACGACCACCTGATGCCACAAAACACCCCTACCACTACGCTGTTGCTACGGATCTTAACAGAGAAGAGGGGGAAACTCTATTGAGCAACTCCTCTGGTCTATCCTCTACCCGACGGTGGTCGGAACAGGGGAAGCACCTCGCCGGCGATATACACCAAATTGAACTACGGTCGTTGATGGAAGGGAGAAAGGGCTCCCACGGTTTCATTCCACTAGCTAACTCTCCTTGAGGAGGCCTACTTCTACTGCTCGATGACACGCGGCGGCGCCGGCGACAGAGAGAAGAACACGGCGTGGCTACGGTTCCTACACGCAAGATCTCGCTACGGGGGAAGGGAAAGATGCTCGTGCTCACCCACTAGACGAGCACGTCGTGCCTACCGGGGAGGAGGTAGAGGAAGAAGCTGTGGCGGAGGGGATCGATGGAGAGGAAGCAGGTCGTCGTCGAGGTAGGGGAAGTAGTGCAGATCTGCTCCTCCTAGCTGCGGGAACGGGTTCCCTGGAGGTCTCGCATGCTCGCTGAAGGGTTGGAGAGGACGCAGGGGCACGACAGCGACGGCGAGGACCTCCTCAAGTCAAGGCCATGGCGGAGGAGCTCGCTCACTTACCTGCTGCCGACGAGGGAGAGGGGGAGGAGATGGGGAAAGAGTGGCGGCGGCTAGGGAGGAACCCTAGGCATTGCACGGACGCCAAGGTTCTTTATAGGAGGAGGAGGCAAGGGACGCGCAGCCTCGACGTCCATGCTACTGCAACAAAAGACCTTCCAACGACGTCAGAAATAGGTGTATCGACGGCACCAGGAGTCCTTCTGCTATGACTACGCCTTAAGGGACTTCCTAGGCAAATACGCAAAGGATTTCCCCCGTGGCCTTGGAGCCTTGCGTTGGTGTTCCCTCGAAGCGGAAAGGGTGATGTAGCGCAGCGGTGGTAAGTATTTCCCTCAGTTTGAGAACCAAGGTATCGGTCCAGTGAAGGAGTATCACAAGAGCCTCCACAAACACAAAAAGCTTGCTCCCAACACTATGAAGGGGTTGTCAATCCCTTATAGATTGTTCGCCAAGTGAGAACTGAAAGCAACAAAGTAACAAAGCAAAGTAAAAGCAAAAGTGGAAACGATAGATGTGAATAGACCCGGGGGCCGTAGTGTTTACTAGTGGCTTCTCTCATGAAAGCAAGTAGATGGTGGGTGAACAAATTACTGTCGAGCAATTGATAGAACCGCGCAAAGTCGTGACGTCATCTATGGCAATGATTATATCTATAGGCATCACGTCCAAAACAAGTAGACCGATACTTTCTGCATCTACTACTATTACTCCACACGTCGACCGCTATCCAGCATGCATCTAGTGTATTAAGTCCAAAAGAACAGAGTAACGCCTTAAGCAAGATGACATGATGTAGATGGACAATCTCATATCTACGACAGAGCCCACCTTGTTACCCTTGATGGAAACTACACGATGTGTGCCTTGCTGCCCCTACTGTCACCGAGAAAGATCACCACACGGTAAGAACCCAAAACCAAGCACTTCTCCCATTGCAAGAATCATAGATCTAGTTGGCCAAATAAAACCCAAGACTCGGAGAGACTTACAAGGATATCAAATCATGCATATAAGAAATCAGCAAAGACTCAAATATATATCATAGATAATCTGATCACAAATCCACAATTCATCGGATCTCGACAAACACACCGCCAAAGAAGATTACATCGGATAGATCTCCATGAAGATCATGGAGAACTTTGTATTGAAGATCCAAGAGAGAGAAGAAGCCATCTAGCTACTAACTACGGACCCGTAGGTCTGAAGTGAACTACTCACAAGTCATTGGAGGGGCGATGATGATGATGAAGAAGCCCTCCAACTCCAAAGTCCCCTTCGGCAGGGCACCGGGAAGGGTCTCCAGATAAGATCTCGCGGAAACGGAAGCTTGCGGCGGCGAAAAAGTATTTTCGTGGATCCCTTGATTTTTTTTCTAATTCTTAGGGAATATATAGGCGCAAGATCTAGGTCAGGGGGGCGCCAGGGGGGCCACAAGCCTACCCACCGCAGTCCCCCTGGTGGCGGAGTGGGGGCTTGTGGGCTCCATGTAGCCCTCGTGGCTTGGCCCACAAGCCCCCTGATCTTCTTTCGTTCGGAAAAAAAATCATTTCGGGGATTTTATTCCGTTTGGACTCCGTTCCAAAATCAGATCTGAAAAGAGCCAAAAACACAGAAAACCAGGAACTAGCACTTGGCACTGAATTAATAAGTTAGTCCCGAAAAAGATATAAAAGGTACGTAAAACATCCAAAGATGACAAGATAACAGCATGAAACCATAAAAAATTATAGATATGTTTGAGACGTATCAAGCATCCCCAAGCTTAACTCCTGCTCGTCCTCGAGTAGGGAAGTGATAAAGAATGAATTTTTGATGCTTTCATGCTACCTAGCATAGATGTCCTTTGTAACTACTCTTATGTGACGTGAATGTTCAGATCCATTAGATTCAAAACAATAGTTTGCTATTGACGTGGAAACAATAATAATTCAAGCAAACTAGCAAGGTAATCATGAACTTTCAAAATAACAAGGCCAAAAGAAAGTTATCCCTACAAAAGCATATAGTCTGGCTATGCTCTATCATCATTGCACAACGAATTTAAATCATGCACAACCCCGGTATTGGCCAAGTAACTGTTTCACACCTTTACTTTCTCAATCCTTTTCAACTCTCAGGCAATACATGAGCGTGAGCCATGGTTATAGCGCTATAGATGGTGTGGAGTGTGGTGGAGGTTGCAAGACAAAACAAGGAGAAGATGGTCACATTAACTAGACATATCAATGAGCTGTGGAGATGCTCATCAATAGATATCAATGTGAATGAGTAGGGATTGCCATAAAAATGATGCACTAGAGCTACGAGTATGTGAAAGCTCTTAAAGAAACTAGTGGGTGTGCATCCAACTTGCTTGCTCACGAAGACCTAAGGCAATTTTGAGGAAGCCTATCATTGGAATATACAAGCCAAGTTATATAATGAAAATTTCCCACTAGCTATATGGTGGTGACAAAACGAGAGACTCTCAATCATGAAGATCATGGGTGCTTAATATGCACAAGTGTGGAAAAAGTGGTAGCATTGTCCCTTCTCTCTTTTTCTCTCTCTTTTTTAATTTTTTTGGTGGGCGCTTTGGCCTCTTTTTTTTGGGTGGGCTTCTTTGGCCTCTTTTATTTCCTCACATGGGACAATGCTCCATCAATGATGATCATCAAACTTTGAACTCAAAATTTAGAGCAACTATGACTCTATATGGAATGCCTTTGGTAGTGTACCGTGGCAATGATCTAGCATGGCATAGACATTAATGGAAACATCATGCTAGCTATCTTACGATCATGCAATGGCAATGTAGACGTGATAGCACATGTCATGGTGGTAGTTGCATGGCAATATATCTCGGAATGACTTTGAAAAAGCCATAGTAGGTAGGTATGGTGGCTGTTTTGAGGGAGGCTAATGGTGGGTTTTGTGCACCGGCGAAAGTTGCACGGCACTAAGAAGATAGTGATGGTGGAAGGTGAAAGTGCATCTAAACCATGGACTCAACATTAGTCATGAAGAACTCATATACTTGTTGCAAAAGTTTTATTAGTAATCGAAACAAAGCATTCAATGCATACTCCTAGGGGAAGGGTTGGTAGGTATAAACCATCGCGCGATCCCGACCGCCACGCAAAGGATGACAATCAATAGACTAATTATGCTCAGGTTGCATCGCATAGTGGTTCACCATACGTGCATGCTACGGGAATCACTAACTTCAACACAAGTATTTCTAGATCCACAACACCTTACTAGCATAACTTCAATATTACCAAAACAACAACTCAAAACTAATTGAGATGAATCAAACTTCTCTAACTATTCAATGCACATGAAGGTGGAAGTTTTTGTATCCCTTTGGATAACTACCCCTTTTGAGACTACTTTCAAAGCATAGATCAACTACCAAGCCACGCACCGCTGTGCTCTAAAAGATATAAGTGAAGCACATAGAGCAAAAGTTTCTAGCTCAAAAGATATAAGTGAAGCACATGTGAGCTGAATTGTGTACCAAAAGATATAAGTGAAGCTCGACAAAATCAAGGTGAGTGCATGTCTCTCTATCTAGGTGTGCAGCAAGGATGATTGTCACACAACAAAAATAAAAGACTCCTACGATACAAGACGTTCCAAGCAAAAACACATAACATGTGGTGAATAAAAATATAGCCCCAAGTAACGTTACCGATGGATTGCAGACGAGAGAAGGGTTGCCTTCCCGGGGCATCCCCAAGCTTAGGCTTTTACGGCATCCTTGAATCTCTTGGGGTGCCTTGGGAATCCCCAAGCTTGAGCTCTTGCCACTCTTTATCTCTTTGTCCATAAGAACTTCACCAAAAACTTGAAAACTTCACAATACGAAACTTAAACAGAAACTCATGATAACATTAGTATGAGAAAGCAAACCACCACTTCCTTAGGTATTGTAGCAAACTTAAATTATACTTATGATGATGTTGGGTTACTGTATTTTCAATCTTCAATGGCTAATACCCTCCGATACTATCCAGAGTTTCATCAAAATAAGCAACCAACACAACAAAAACAGAATCTGTTAACAGCAGACCAGTCTATAGCAATCTGTATATTTCGTATACTTATGGTACATCAAAAATTCTGAACAATTTCGACAGTCTTAAGAATTTGCGTAGCAATCAGCAGAAGAAAGAATCAACTCAAAATCTCTTATAGAAGAAAAATGAAAATTCTTTTCGTGAGCAGAAAGTTTCTGTCTTTTCGAGCATGACCAAACGATCATCCCCAAGACTAATCATAACGGTTTTGCTTGGCACAAACGCAAAAAGAAACACAAAAAACACAATCATAAGAGAATTATGAAAGTGTGGAAAACACAAAACAGAAATAAAAAGGATAGATTCGTTGGGTTGCCTCCCAACAAGCGCTTTTGTTTAACGCCCTTAGCTAGGCATTGATAATTCAATGATGCTTACACAAAAGACAAGAATTGAAGCACAATGAGAGCATCATAAAGCATGTGAAAATCACATCTAAGTCTAACATACTTCCTATGCATAGGAATTTTATAGGAAAACAGATTGTCAAGACAACCAATAGTTGCCATATGCAAGGAAGAAGAAAGAGACAATAGCAATCTCCACATAACGAGAGGTAATTTGGTAACATGAAAGTTTCTACCACAATATTTTCCTCTCTCATAGCTATTACATGTGGGATCATATTCGAATTCAACAATGTAACTATCACAAAGGATATTCTTTTCATGATCCACATGCATGCAAAGTTGACGCTCCTGAAAAATAGTGGGATTATCATCAACTAAAGTCATGACTTCTCCAAACCCACTTTCAATATCATTGCAAATATCATATACATCATGATGTTTAAACAAATTTTCAAGATCATAAGAAAGATCATCACCCCAATCATGATTATTGCAATAAGTAGTGGTCATAGCAAAACTAGCATCCCCAAGCTTAGTGTTTTGCATATTTTTAGCATGATTGTCACTAATAGGATTTATAGTGAAACCATTGCAATCATGCTTTTCATTCAAGGAGCCCTCGTGAATCACTTCATAAGTTTCTTCATCACGAATTTCAGATTCACGCATATCAAGCAAAACTCCATAAAGATAGTCAAGTGCACTCAACTCACTAGCAATTCGTTCCACACAAGTGGGTCTCTTAAAGAGATTAGCTATGTTGGGTAACGTAGCATAAATTCAAAATTTTCCTACGCATATTCAGATCTTCCTATGGAGAGACCTGTAACGAGAGAGGGGTAATAGCATCTTCATACCTTTGAAGATTGCTAAGCGGAAGCGTTACTAGAACGCGGTTGATGGAGTCGTACTCGTAGCGATTCCGATCTAGTGCCGAACAACGGTACCTCCGCGTTCAACACACGTGCAGCCCGGTGACGTCTCCCGCACCTTGATCCAGCAAGGAGGAGGGAGAGGTTGGGGAAGAACTCCAGCAACATGACGACATGGTGTCGATGGAGAGACGAGGTCTCCCGGCAGGGCTTCGCCAAGCACCGCCGGAGAGGAGGAGGAAGAATAGCAGGGCTGCGCCGAGAGAGAGGGAAAAACCGTGTGTCTCAATGGCCAAAAGTGCCCGATATATATAGGGGGAGGGGAGAGGGGGTGCCACCCCTAGGGTTCCCACCCTAGGGGGTGCGGCAGCCCCCCCCAGATGGGAGGTGCGGAGGCCAGAAGGGGGAGGAGGGGGTGGCGCACCATCTGGTGGGCATTAGGCCCACCTGGCCTAGGGTTTGCCCCCCCTTTTCTCTCCCTTGCGCTATGGGCTGAGTGGGGAGGCGCACCAGCCCACCAAGGGGCTGGTTCCCACCCTCACTTGGCCCACCTTATCTCCCGGGGTCGTTGCCCCCCTTCGGTGGTCCCCCGGGGCCACCTCCGGCGGTCCCGGTGGTCCCGGTACGTTACCGGTGATGCCCGAAACACTTCCGGTATCCGAAACCATCCGTCCTATATATCAATCTTTACCTCCGGACCATTCCGGTGCTCCTCGTGACGTCCGAGATCTCATCCGGGACTCCGAACAACTTTCGGTAACCTCGATTAACAATTCCCTATAACCCTAGCGTCATCGAACCTTAAGTGTGTAGACCCTACGGGTTCGGGAGACAGGCAGACATGACCGAGACACCTCTCTGGACAATAACCATCAGCGGGGTCTGGATACCCATGGTGACTCCCACTTGCTCCATGATGATCTCATCGGATGAACCACTATGTCAAGGATTCAATCAATCCCGTATACGATTCCCTTTGTCTGTCGGTATAGAACTTGCCTGAGATTCGGTCGTCGGTATACCTATACCTTGTTCAATCTCGTTACCGGTAAGTCTATTTACTCGTTCCGTAGCACGTCATCGTGTGACTAACTGCTTAGTCACGTTGAGCTCATGATGATGTTCTACCGAGTGGGCCCAGAGATACCTCTCCGTCTCACGGAGTGACAAATCCCGATCTCGATTCGTGCCAACCCAACAGACACTTTCGGAGGTACCCGTAGTGCACCTTTATAGTCACCCTGTTACGTTGTGACGTTTGATACACCCAAAGCACTCCTACGGTATCCGGGAGTTGCACAATCTCATGGTCGAAGGAAAAGATACTTGACATTAGAAAAGCATTAGCATACGAACAATACGATCTAGTGCTAGGCTTAGGATTGGGTCTTGTCCATCACATCATTCTCCCAATGATGTGATCCCGTTATCAATGACATCTAATGCCCATGATCAGGAAACCATGATCATCTATTGACTAACGAGCTAGCCAACTAGAGGCTTGCTAGGGACACATTGTGATCTATTTATTCACACATGTATTACTGTTTCCTGTTAATACAATTATAGCATGAACAATAGACGATTATCGTGAACAAGGAAATATGATAATAACCATTTTATTATTGCCTCTAGGGCATATTTCCAACAGTCTCCCACTTGCACTAGAGTCAATAATCTAGTTACATTGTGATGTATCGAACACCCATAGCATTATGGTGTTGATCATGTTTTGCTCGTGGAAGAGGTTTAGTCAACGGGTCTGCAATAGTCAGATCCGTGTGTACTTTACAAATATCTATCACTCCACTCTGGACATGGTCCTGGATGGAGTTGTAGCGGCGCTTGATGTGCTTCGTCTTTCGGTGAAACCTGGGCTCCTTGGCTATGTCAATGGCTCCAGTGTTATCACAAAAGAGTGTCATAGGACCCGACGCGCTTGGAACCACTCCAAGGTCGGTGATGAGCTCCTTCATCCAAATTCCTTCATGAGCCGCTTCTGAAGCAGCTATGTACTCCGCTTCACATGTAGATGCTGCCACGACTTCTTGCTTGCTGCTGCACCAGCTCACCGCCCCACCATTCAACACATATACGTATCCGGTCTGTGACTTAGAGTCATCTGGATATGTGTCGAAGCTAGCATCGACGTAACCCTTTACGACGAGCTCTTCGTCACCTCCATAAACGAGAAACATTTCCTTAGTCCTTTTCAGGTACTTAAGGATATTCTTGACCGCTGTCCAGTGTCCCGTACCGGGATTACTTTGGTACCTCCCTACCAAACTTATGGCAAGGTTTATATCAGGTCTGGTACACAGCATGGCATACATTAGAGAGCCCACGGCTGAAGCGTAGGGGACAGAACTCATCTTCTCTCTATCTGCTGCCGTGGTCGGCGACTGGGTCTTACTCAATCTCATACCTTGCAAAACTGGCAAGAACCCTTTCTTTGAGTTTTCCATATTGAACTTCTTCAATATCTTGTCAAGGTATGTACTTTGCGAAAGACCTATGAGGCATCTCGATCTATCTCTATAGATCTTGATGCCTAATACGTATGCAGCTTCTCCAAGGTCCTTCATTGAAAAACTCTTGTTCAAATAGGCCTTTATGCTCTCCAACATCTCTATATTATTCCCCATCAATAATATGTCATCCACATATAGTATGAGGAAAGCTACAGAGCTCCTACTCACTTTCATGTACAGACAGACTTCTCCGTAAACCTGTATGAACCCAAACGCTTTGATCACCTCATTAAAGCGAATGTTCCAACTCCGAGATGCTTGCACCAGCCCATAGATGGAGCGCTCGAGCTTGCACACTTTGTTAGCACCCTTAGGGTCGACAAAACCTTCTGGTTGCATCATATACAACTCTTCCTTATGGTTCCCGTTAAGGAACGCTGTTTTGACGTCCATTTGCCAAATTTCATAATCATAAAAGGCGGCAATTGCTAACATGATTCGAACTGATTTCAGCTTCGCTACGGAGAGAAAGTCTCTTCGTAGTCAACTCCTTGAATTTGTCGAAAATCCTTTGCGACAAGTCGAGCTTTGTAAACGGTTACATTACCGTTTGCATCAGTCTTCTTCTTGAAGATCCATTTATTTTCTATGGCTCGCCGGTCATCGGGCAAGTCCACCAAAGTCCATACTTTGTTCTCATACATGGATCCTATCTCGGATTTCATGGCCTCAAGCAATTTGTTGGAATCCGGGCCCGCCATCGCTTCTTCATAGTTCGAAGGTTCACCGTTGTCTAACAACATGATTTCCATCACAGGGTTGCCGTACTACTCTGGTGCGGAGCGTGCCCTTGTGGACCTTCGCAGTTCAGTAGTAACTTGATCCGAAGCTTCATGATCATCATCATTAACTTCCTCTTCAGTCGGTGTAGGTGCCACAGGAACAACTTCCCGCGCTGCGCTACTTTCCTGTTCGAGAGGGGGTGTAATTACCTCATCAAGTTCTACCTTCCTCCCACTTACTTCTTTCGAGAGAAACTCTTTCTCTAGAAAGGATCCATTCTTGGCAACAAAGGTTTTACCTTCGGATCTAAGATAGAAGGTATACCTAATAGTTTCCTTAGGGTATCCTACGAATACGCATTTCTCTGCTTTGGGTTCGAGCTTTTCTGGTTGAAGTTTCTTCACATAAGCATCGCAGCCCCAAACTTTAAGAAACGACAACTTAGGTTTCTTGCCAAACCATAGTTCATACGGTGTCGTCTCAACGGATTTAGACGGTGCCCTATTTAAAGTGAATGCTGCAGTTTCTAATGCGTATCCCCAAAATGATAGCGGTAAGTCGGTGAGAGACATCATAGATCGTACCATATCTAATAAAGTGCGATTACGACGTTCAGACACTCCGTTGCGCTGCGGTGTGCCAGGCGGCGTCAGTTGTGAAACGATTCCACACTTCCTTAGGTGTGTGCCAAACTCGTGACTCAAATATTCTTCTCCACGATCAGATCGTAGACATTTAATTTTTCTGTCATGTTGATTCTCAACCTCACTCTAAAATTCCTTGAACTTTTCAAATGTCTCAGATTTGTGCTTCATCAAGTAGATATACCCATACCTACTCAAATCATCGGTGAGAGTGAGAACATAACGATAACCACCGCGAGCTTCAACGTTCATTGGACCACACACATCAGTATGTATTATTTCCAATAAGTCGGTTGCTCTCTCCATTATTCCTGAGAATGGAGTCTTAGTCATCTTGTCCATGAGGCACAGTTCGCATGTGTCAAATGATTCAAAGTCAAGAGACTCTAATAGTCCATCAGTATGGAGCTTCTTCATGCGCTTAACGCCGATATGACCAAGGCGGCAGTGCCACAAGTATGTGGGACTATCATTATCAACTTTGCATCTTTTGGTACTCACACTATGAATATGTGTAACATCACGATCGAGATTCATCAAGAATAAACCATTCACCAGCGGAGCATGACCATAAAACATATCACTCATATAAATAGAACAACCATTATTCTCTGACTTAAATGAGTAGCCGTCTCGCATTAAGCAAGACCCTGATACAATGTTCATGCTTAAAGCTGGTACTAAATAACAATTATTAAGGTTTAAAACTAATCCCGACGGTAGATGTAGAGGCAGCGTGCCGACGGCGATCACATCGACCTTTGAACCATTCCCGACGCGCATCGTCACCTCGTCCTTGGCCAGTCTCCGCTTATTCCGCAGTTCCTGCTTTGAGTTGCAAATGTGAGCAACATCACCGGTATCAAATACCCAGGAGCTACTACGAGCGCTGGTATGGTACACATCAATAACATGTATATCACATATACCTTTAACGTTGCCGGCCTTCTTGTCCGCTAAGTATTTGGGGCAGTTTCGCTTCCAGTGACCCTTTCCCTTGCAATAGAAGCACTCAGTCTCAGGCTTGGGTCCGTTCTTTTTCTTCTTCCTGGCATCTGGCTTACCGGGTGCGGCAACAGCTTTGCCGTCTTTCTTGAAGTTCTTCTTACCCCTGCCTTTCTTGAAACTAGTGGTCTTGTTGACCATCAACACTTGATGCTCTTTCTTGATTTCTACTTCTGCAGACTTGAGCATCGAGTACAACTCGGGAATGGTCTTCTCCATCCCTTGCATGTTGTAGTTAAGCACAAAGCCTTTGTAGCTTGGTGGGAGAGACTGGAGGGTTCTGCCAATTATAGCATCATTCAGAAGTTCGACTCCAAGTGAAGTCAGACGACCGTGTAACCCAGACATTTTGAGTATGTGCTCACTGACAGAACTGTTCTCCTCCATCTTACAGCTAAAGAACTTGTCGGAGACTTCATATCTCTCGACACGGGCATGAGCTTGAAAAACTAGCTTCAGCTCCTGGAACATCTCATATGCCCCGTGTTGCTCAAAACGCCTTTGGAGCCCCGTTTCTAAACTGTATAACATGCCACACCTGACCAGAGAGTAGTCATCACTCCGCGTTTGCCAGACATTTAGAATGTCCTGGGCTGCTGCGGGAGCGGGAGGGTCACCTAGCGGCGCATTAAGGACATAAGCCTTTTTAGCTGCTTCAAGGATGAGCTTCAAGTTGCGAACCCAGTCCGCATAGTTGCTACCATCATCTTTCAGCTTGTTTTTCTCTAGGAATGCGTTGAAGTTGAGGTTGACGTTGGACATCTACAATATTTATAAAGACAACTTTTAGACTAAGTTCATGACAATTAAGTTCATTTAATAAAATTAAATATGAACTCCCACTTAAATCGACATCCCTCTAGTCATCTAAGTGATACATGATCCATGTTGACTAACCCGTGTCCGATCATCACGTGAGACGGACTAGTCACCATGGTGAGCAACTTCATGCTGATCGTATTCAACCATACGACTCATGTTCGACCTTTCGGTCTCTTGTATTCGAGGTCATGTCTGTACATGCTAAGCTCGTCGAGTCAACCTAGGTGTTTCGCGTGTGTAAATCTGGCTTACACCCGTTGTATGCGAACGTTAGAATCTATCACACCCGATCATCACGTGGTGCTTCGAGACAACGAACCTTCGCAACGGTGCACACTTAGGGGAATACGTTCTCGAAAGTTTAAGAGGGATCATCTTATTATGCTACCGTCGTTTTAAGCAATAAGATGTAAAACATGATAAACATCACAATGCAATCATATAGTGACATGATATGGCCATTATCATCTTTGCTCTTTCGATCTCCATCTTCAGGCATCGCATGATAATCATCATCACCGGTGTGACACCATGATCTCCATCATCATGATCTCCATCATCGTGTCTCTGTGAAGTCGTCACGCCAACTACTACTATCACTACTACTATAGCTAACCGTTAGCAATGAAGTAAAAGTAGTAAGCACATGGCGTTGCATCTCATACAATAAATTAAGACAACTCCTATGGCTCCTGCCGGTTGTCATACTCATCGACATGCAAGTCGTGAAACCTATTACAATAACATGATCATCTCATACATCATACATGCAACATCACAACTTTGGCCATATCACATCACATGTCAAACCCTGCAAAAACAAGTTAGACGTCCTCTAATTGTTGTTGCAAGTTTTATGTGGCTGATTTGGGTTTCTAGCAAGAACGCCTTCTTACCTACGTGACAACCACAACGATGATATGCCAAAGCTATTTACCCTTCATAAGGACCCTTTTCATCAAATCCAATCCGACTAGAGTAGGAGAGACAGACACCCGCTAGCCACCTTTATGCACGATCTGCATGTCTGTCGGTGGAACCAGTCTCACGTAAGTGTACGTGTAAAGTCGGTCCGGGCCGCTTCATCCCACAATACGGCCGGAAAAAAATAAGACTAGTAGCGGCAAGCAAATTGACAAATCATCGCCCACAACTTTTGTGTTCTACTCGTGCATAGAATCTACGCATAGAAAACCTGGCTCTGATACCACTGTTGGGTAACGTAGCATAAATTCAAAATTTTCCTACGCATATTCAGATCTTCCTATGGAGAGACCAGCAATGAGAGAGGGGTAAGAGCATCTTCATACCTTTGAAGATCGCTAAGCGGAAGCGTTACTAGAACGCGGTTGATGGAGTCGTACTCGTAGCGATTCCGATCTAGTGCCGAACAACGGCACCTCCGCGTTCAACACACGTGCAGCCCGGTGACGTCTCCCGCACCTTGATCCAGCAAGGAGGAGGGAGAGGTTGGGGAAGAACTCCAGCAACACGACGGCGTGGTGTCGATGGAGAGACGAGGTCTCCCGGCAGGGCTTCGCCAAGCACCGGCGGAGAGGAGGAGGAAGAATAGCAGGGCTGCGCCGAGAGAGAGGGAAAAACCGTGTGTCTCAATGGCCAAAAGTGTCCGATATATATAGGGGGAGGGGAGAGGGGGTGCCACCCCTAGGGTCCCACCCTAGGGGGTGCAGCAGCACCCCCTAGATGGGAGGTGCGGCGGCCAGAAGGGGGAGGAGGGGGTGGCGCACCATCAGGTGGGCCTCAGGCCCACCTGGCCTAGGGTTTGCCCCCCCTTTTCCCTCCCTTGCGCTATAGGCTGAGTGGGGAGGCGCACCAGCCCACCTAGGGGCTGGTTCCCACCCCCACTTGGCCCACCTTATCTCCCGGGGTCGTTGCCCCCCTTCGGTGGTCCCCGGGGCCACCTCCGGTGGTCCCGGTGGTCCCGGTACGTTACCGGTGATGCCCGAAACACTTCCGGTATCCGAAACCATCCGTCCTATATATCAATATTTACCTCCGGACCATTCCGGAGCTCCTCGTGACGTCTGGGATCTCATCCGGGACTCCGAACAACTTTCGGTAACCTCGTATAACAATTCCCTATAACCCTAGCGTCATCGAACCTTAAGTGTGTAGACCCTACGGGTTCGGGAGACAGGCAGACATGAATGAGACACCTCTCTGGCCAATAACCATCAGCGGGGTCTGGATACCCATGGTGGCTCCCACTTGCTCCATGATGATCTCATCGGATGAACCACGATGTCAAGGTTTCAATCAATCCCGTATACGATTCCCTTTGTCTGTCGGTATAGAACTTGCCCGAGATTCGATCGTCGGTATACCTATACCTTGTTCAATCTCGTTACCAGTAAGTCTCTTTACTCGTTCCGTAGCACGTCATCGTGTGACTAACTCCTTAGTCACATTGAGCTCATGATGATGTTCTACCGAGTGGGCCCAGAGATACCTCTCCGTCTCACGGAGTGACAAATCCCGATCTCGATTCGTGCCAACCCAACAGACACTTTCGGAGGTACCCGTAGTGCACCTTTATAGTCACCCAGTTACGTTGTGACGTTTGATACACCCAAAGCACTCCTACGGTATCCGGGAGTTGCACAATCTCACGGTCGAAGGAAAAGATGCTTGACATTAGAAAAGCATTAGCATACGAACAATACGATCTAGTGCTAGGCTTAGGATTGGGTCTTGTCCATCACATCATTCTCCCAATGATGTGATCCCGTTATCAATGACATCTAATGCCCATGATCAGGAAACCATGATCATCTATTGACTAACGAGCTAGCCAACTAGAGGCTTGCTAGGGACACATTGTGATCTATTTATTCACACATGTATTACTGTTTCCTGTTAATACAATTATAGCATGAACAATAGACGATTATCATGAACAAGGAAATATGATAATAACCATTTTATTATTGCCTCTAGGGCATATTTCCAACAAGCTAGTGGATGAGGATCCATATCACTAGATTTTCAGCAAGCGAAGATGCAAGCATATTGAAGGCACATGACACACAAGCGAACAAAAAGCAAGCAAGAGAAAAGGGCGAACGAAAAAGGCAAAAGGCAAAAGAAAACGACAAAGGAGAAAGGCAAATGAAAACGACAAATGTGAAGTGGGGGAGAGGAAAACGAGAGGCAACTGGAAAAAAAGGTAAATGCAAGAGATGAGTTTGTGAGACCTACTTGGGTAGATCTCTCCTTCCCCGGCAACGGCGTTAGAAATACTTCTGCTACTGCAACAAAAGACCTTCCAACGGAGCCAGAAATAGGTGTGTCGACGGCACCAGGAATCCTTCTGCTACGGCTACGCCTTAAGGGACTTCCTAGGCAAATATGCAAAGGATTTCCCCCGTGGCCTTGGAGCCTTGCGTTGGTGTTCCCTTGAAGCGGAAAGGGTGATGTAGCGCAGCGGTGGTAAGTATTTCCCTCGGTTTGAGAACCAAGGTATCGATCCAGTTAAGGAGTATCACAAGAGCCTACACAAACACAAAAAGCTTGCTCCCAACGCTATGAAGGGGTTGTCAATCCCTTATAGATTGTTCGCCAAGTGATAACCGAAAGAAACAAAGTAACAAAGCAAAGTAAAAGCGAAAGTGGAAATGATTGATGTGAATAGACCCAGGGCCGTAGTGTTTACTAGTGGCTTCTCTCATGAAAGCAAGTATACGGTGGGTGAACAAATTACTGTCGAGCAATTGATAGAACCGCGCAAAGTCGTGACGTCATCTATGGCAATGATTATATCTATATGCATCACGTCCAAAACAAGTAGACCGATACTTTCTGCATCTACTACTATTACTCCACACGTCGACCGCTATCCAGCATGCATCTAGTGTATTAAGTCCAAAAGAACAGAGTAACGCCTTAAGCAAGATGAAATGATGTAGATGGACAATCTCATATCTACGACAGAGCCCACCTTGTTACCCTTGATGGCAACTACATGATGTGTGCCTTGCTGTCCCTACTGTCACTGGGAAAGGTCACCACACGGTAAGAACCCAAAACCAAGCACTTCTCCCATTGCAAGAATCATAGATCTAGTTGGCCAAACAAAACCCAAGACTCGGAGAGACTTACAAGGATATCAAATCATGCATATAAGAAATCAGCAAAGACTCAAATATACATCATAGATAATCTGATCACAAATCCAAAATTCATCGGATCTCGACAAACACACCGCCAAAGAAGATTACATCGGATAGATCTCCATGAAGATCATGGAGAACTTTGTATTGAAGATCCAAGAGAGAGAAGAAGCCATCTAGCTACTAACTAGGACCCGTAGGTATGAAGTGAACTACTCACGAGTCATTGCAGGGGCGATGATGATGATGAAGAAGCCCTCCAACTCCAAAGTCCCCTCCGGCAGGGCACCGGGAAGGGTCTCCAGATGAGATCTCGCGGAAACGGAAGCTTGCGGCGGCGAAAAAGTATTTTCATGGATCCCTTGATTTTTTTTCTGATTTTTAGGGAATATATAGGCGCAAGATCTAGGTCAGGGGGCGCCAGGGAGGTCACAAGCCTGCCCACCGCCGTCCCCGTGGTGGTGCAGTGGGGGCTTGTGGGCTCCATGTAGCCCTCCTGGCTTGGCCCACAAGCCCCGTGATCTTCTTTCGTTCGGGAAAAAATCATTTCGGGGATTTCATTCCGTTTGGACTCCGTTCCAAAATCAAATCTGAAAAGAGCCAAAAAACACAGAAAAAACAGGAACTAGCACTTGGCACTGAATTAATAAGTTAGTCCCAAAAAAGATATAAAAGGTACATAAAACATCCAAAGATGAAAAGATAACAGCATGAAACCATCAAAAATTATAGATACGTTTGAGATGTATTAGTCCGTGAGACGGCGTTGAAGTCTGTCACGCTGCCTCTCTCTCTCTCTGACGAACTGACGGAAGGATGAGGAAGGAGGACGCCGTCTACAGGGAGGGGCTGCATGCGAGGAGGAGTTGGGCCGGCCAGTGGGAGAAATCCCACTTGAAGGCGCAGATAGAGAAAGAAAAACCCACTGGGGTTTTCTAATTACAAATCAAACAGAGGCAAAACAAATGCATAGGAAAATCTGTTGAAGCTAAAAATAAAACAAAATGCCCCTAGTCATAAGGAATTATGACCTATTTAAATAAAATTTAAAGGGAATTTTTGGAGCCTAAAAATATTTACAAAACAGAATTTAATTGATCTGTTTTGTGAATATTTGCACCACTAAAACATAGTTTCAAAACAATAAATACATAGCATCACATCCACCACAATTCATACTAAAGCATGGGCATTTTTGAAACAGGGAGGGAGCAAGTGAAACTTGAGCTTGAGATAAATAGAGAGGAAGAAGTGTTGAAACCTAGTGCAAACCAACATAGTTGAACCTACTTCCAAACAACAACCCACATCACTACACACATCATCATCACATGTCACACCACATACATTAATCACATGAACAACAAACACAAGAGGCATGGAATGATAAGGATGCACGCATGCAAAGGAAAACAAGACATGAGCACAAGAAATACCACATGGAATATACTCTCATTGCAATGACAAGATGGACCCACATACAAAACGTTCCAAATAAGGCAAGTTACACTCTGGGCCATTACAATGCCTCTCTCTCTTTATCGTAGACTTGAATTGGATAAGTTGACACCCACTAAAATCTCCTTGCAAATGGCCGCCACACAACTGCATTCCCTATCGGCATTTGCAAGGATGTGCCTGTTGTGGTTGCTAACGTTACTATCTTAACAAACTTTGTTATTCTGGATATTCCCAAGGATGATGCCATGGCGGTCATAATTGGAAGACCCTTTTTAAACACTGCAGGGGATGTTATTGATTGCAACAAAGGCAATGTCACTTTCCACGTCAATGGTAATGAGCATACCGTGTACTTTCCGAAGAACAAATATCGAGTACATTGCATCAATGCTATTGAAAGAACTTCATTGATTCTTATTGGGAGTTTTGAATGTCCTATACCTACTGTTAAGATGAAGTATGATTTGCTTGTTGGGGATATGCACATCCCCATTGAGGTAACCTAGTAACTATTTGAAAATTCTCCGGTTTTATGCGATTCGAAAAAAGTTTGTCAAGGAGACTTGATCAACCTCATTGACGGATTTATTTTGATGACCATGAGAAGGATGAATCTGAGAGTCACAACCCTCTGTTCCAAACCTTTACCTTCGATTGCTTAGAAGAAAAATGATAGATTTAGCTTTAGTTTCCCCTGTTTTCTGCTTTTTGCGTCCCGTAGAAAAGTGTCTCGAAAATAAAAGTTCTTCAAATGCCATGAAAATCAAGTATGATTTTTTTTTGGAATTTTTGAAAAATTCTGAGACGGAGAGCTAGTCAGGGGGATGCACCAGTGGGCCACAAGCCCAGGAGGCGCGGGCACCCCCCTGGCCGCGCCTACCAGGCTTGTGGGGCCCACGTGTCCCCCCTCCACTTATTCCAGCTCCCATCTCCTTCTCCTACTTCCAGAAAAAATCATTCTACAGCTCAAACCCGTGCTCTTGCCCTTCTTGCTGCGATTTTCGATCTCCTTGCGCGAAGCCCTTTATAATGATAAAACTTATAGCTTGGGTGCTATAGTCCTCAACGGTTGAACACGAACCGTTCTAAAGGCGTTGTTTATGGAGGTATCTACGCTAATCGTCTTTCTAGACATTTTAAGATACCCATTAGACTGCATGAGGAAGAAGAGATTCTTCTTCCTGAGAGATATCTAGATTATGATAGCATGGTTCGCCATGACTTTCTTGATAAAGATATAAATAAGAGGATGATTTATAACCTGGTATTTAGTCAGGGTACTCGTGAGACTATTACCTTGCCTGCTCCTTCTTTGTTCAATCTTCATCTAGGAAGGTACATTATTATTCCCTCGGGCATCTACGCATATTGGGGCATAGCGCCACCACAGGCGATCGTGCCCGAGCTACCAGTCGAGTACCAAACACCAGTTTACCAGTGGAAGCCAGAGGAGCTCACCCAGCAGTGGCACCCTCAATACACTCTAGAGTACCCCGGAGACGGTTACTTCCCACCTTGGGAGTAGACCAACTTAGGCCAAAAGCCTAAGCTTGGGGGAGTACGTGTTTCTCACCGACTTTATATTCATGCTCACGCTTTCGCTTTGTTAGTCGGTGTTCACACCTTGCCACTGTATCATCCATGCTAGTTTATTTCTTTTTCTCGCTTTCTTCTCGTGTGTTTGTTTAGTTTGAGAAAACCCAAAAATATTTCCTGTTCTTCTTTTTCTTGTTGGGAGCTTTCCCGTGTAAATAGTTTTATTTTTCTTTGGGTCAAGGTAGAAGACGATGGTTACAATGTTTAGTGGCTCTCGCATGCATATCTGTTTATCTGTCAAAGAGCCATATTACTTTGTCTTCTCCTTTGTGTTTGCTTGCAGACTCTAGATTAGTCCAATGCACGGACACTCTTATTATTGTTCACATCATTCGGTCGTGCAAGTGAAAGGCAATAATGATGATATATGATGAAGTGACTGAGCCTGGAAAAGCTGGTATGAACTCGATCTATTTTTTTGTAAATATGACTAGCTCATCGTTCCTAATTCATCTTTGTTGTGACAAAAACATGTTTGCAATGACAACTTAGAGATCATAGTTTCTGATGCCATGCTTAATTAGCTAGGAGCTTATAATGGTTTGTCTTGGATGCCAACATGAATTTCAAGATGATTATGATGTAGTATGATAGGATGGTATCCTCCTTTGAATGACTCAAGTGGCTTGACTTGGCACATGTTCACGCATGTAGTTGAAACAAAATCAACATAGCCTCTATGATATTCATGTTTATGGTGATTTATGTCCTACTCATGCTTGCACTCGATGTTGGTTAATTTCAATGCATTTTGATGACTGTTGCCGCTCTCTAGTTGGCCGCTTCCCAGTCTTTTGCTAGCCTTCACTTGTACTAAGCGGGAATACTGCTTGTGCATCCACTTCCATAAACCCAAAGTTGTTCCATATGAGTCCACCATACCTACCTATATGCGGTATCTACCTGCCGTTCCAAGTAAATTTGCATGTGCCACTCTCTAGACCTTCAAGAAATAATCTGTTTTGCATGCCCGAACCGCTCATGTGGTGACAAGGGGCGATCAGTATCTTCCATGCTAGGCGTGTTATCCTCGATATGTGTTTATTCACTATCATTCACGAGAAAGGGGCTGGTAATTGGAATGCCCAATTCCCTGCTCAAATCGAAAAGATAACTGCAAACAAAACTCCCCCTGGATTGTTGTTGGTATGGACGACACCTGAGTATTCGGCTAGCCGTGGAGTGTGATTGATTGGTGGTGGGGGAGTCAAAACTTTACTTTTCTGTTTGGGAACCGCCTATAGTATGTGTAGCATGGAAGATGGTGAAAACTCTTGGTCATTGCTTTGACATTGAAAGCATGGCACCCAAAATTATTTATCTCTGTCTTCAAAGATTGAGCTCTGGCACCTCTGCAAATCAATGCTTCCCTCTGCGAAGGGTCTATCTATTTATGTTTCTGTTGAGTCATCCTCTTCCTATAAAAGCACCAATTAGAGAGCACCTCCGTCATTTCTATGTTTTGCTTTTAATTATTATTGAGTATGATTGTGACTGGATCTTCTTTGCCATGAATTACAATGTTCAGTCAACCCTTGGTCTTAGAAGGTGCTCTGCATTTATGTTTTGCGGTCTCACAAAGACCTAGCGAGATACCATGTGTTCATATTGCTTCATGAGTGTTTTGATTGAAGTTTGACGTTTGAAACTCATTATTATTGCTCGCTAGTTGATTATGCCATTGATATGAGTTCCTCTTAAGACCTAAACGTCATTGCTTATGTGGTTAGCTTATGATCTTGCTGAAAATCTGAATATGAGTTAGACATAATTACATCAACAACATCAAACAGAGTTCGTAAAGTTTTTCTTTTGTCTCTTTTAGTTTGTCAACTAAATTGCTTGAGGACAAGCAAGGCTTTAAGCTTGGGGGAGTTGATACATCTCCATAGTATCTACTTTTCCAAACTCTTTTGCCCTTGTTTTGGACTCTAATTTGCATGATTTGAATGGAACTAACCCGTACTAATGTTGTTTTCAGCAGAATTGCCATGGTGTTGTTTTTGCGCAAAAATAAAAGTTCTCGGGATGACCTGGAAATTGACGAGGATTTTTTGTGGAATATATAAAAAATACTGGCGCAAGAATCAACCGTAGGAGTGGAGCGAGGAGCCCACAAGCCCAGGAGGCGCGGGCCCCCCTGGTCGTGCCTAGCAGGCTTGTGGGGCCCTTGGGGCTCCGCCACCTCCAATTCCAGCTCTATTTAGTCCCTTTCGTCCGGAAAAAAACCAAGGAGGAGAGTTCATCGCGTTTTACGATACGGAGGTGCCGTCACCACCCGTTCTTCCTCTGGAGGGCAGATCTGGAGTCCATTCTGGGCTCCGGAGAGGGGAGATCGTCGCCATCGTCAGCACCAACCATCCTTCATCGCCAATTCCATGATGCTGTTCACCGTTCGTGAGTAATCTCATCATAAGCTTGCTAGACGGTGATGGGTTGGATGAGATCTATCATGTAATCGAGTTAGTTTTGATGGGGATTGATCCCTAGTATCCACTATGTTCTGAGATTGATGTTGCTACTACTTTGCCATGCTTAATGCTTGTCACTAGGGCCTGAGTGCCATGATTTCGGATCTGAACCTATTATGTTCTCATCAATATATGTGTGTTCTTGATCCTATCTTGCAAGTTGTAGTCACCTACTATGTGTTATGAGCCGGCAACCCCGGAGTGACAATAGCCGGAACCACTCCCGGAGATGACCATAGTATGAGGAGTTCATGTATTCACTAAGTGCTAATGCTTTGTTCCGGTTCTCTATTAAAAAGAGAACCTTAATATCCCGTAGTTTCCATTAGGGCCCCGCTGCCACGGGAGAGATGGACAATAGATGTCATGCAAGTTCTTTTCCCTAAGCATGTATGACTATATACGGAATACATGCCTACATTACATTGACAAACTGGAGCTAGTTACATATCTCCCCATGTTATAACTGTTGCATGATGAATGTCATTCGGCATAATTATCCATCACCGATCCAATGCCTACGAGTTTTTCCTACTGGTCCTTGCTATGTTACTTTGCCGCTACTGCTGTCACTGCTGCTACTGTTACCGTTGCTACTGTTGCTATCACACTACTTTGCTACTGATACTTTGCTGCAGATACTAAGTCTTTCAGGTGTGGTTGAATTGACAACTCAACTGCTAATACTTGAGAATATTCTTTGGCTTCCCCTTGTGTCGAATCAACAAATTTGGGTTGAATACTCTACCGTAGAAAACTGTTGCGATCCCCTATACTTGTGGGTTATCACAGGCCTCTTGAAGTTGCGCTTCGGAGCATTGGATCTCTCAGGTGCCTCTTGATTGCAAAGGCGCTTGGAACCAGTATCCCGAGAAGGATTTGAGCGCCTGGAGCCTGCACCTATGACACACAACGCAAACACAAGAGAACATCGAAAGAAGTCAAGGCAATGAACCAAAGCAAACCAGAGAACCCCGTAGAAATGAGAATTAGTATGATAAAACATGGGGATTTAGGGTCGAGCGGTAGTAAAATTTTACTACCACGCTCGCCGCGGTAGTACTGCTCGAGGGTGCAGTAGTACCGTAGGTCAGGCGCTAGTAAATTTTTACTACCACCCCCACTACGGTAGTACCGCTCCAGGAGGAGCGGTAGTACCGCACGGGGCTAAAACCGCAAGATCTCATAACCCAACCTCCAGATCGGTACTACCGTAGATTAAAACTATCATGTTGTATCCTACTAAGTAGCATTTCGACCACACAACACTCTCCAACCATCCACTTATGCAAAGATGGTGCCACAAATCGATGAAACCTAACTCATATGCCCCCAAACCTAGATCCAACAAAATAGAAGCAAAGACAGGAGAACTTGGGGCATTACCTGGTTCCATGGCACGAGGGAGAGGAGGGAGACGATCCCACTAAATGGAGTGGGAGGAGAGTGGCCGGAGAAGGAGATCCGGCAAGATCGTCCGGCGCCGTTCCTTGAGAGGAGAGAGAGAGAGTGCCATGAGAGGAGGGGATGAATGGGTATGGGGGAGCAGAAACATCCCCCCTGCCCGTTTATAACCCCTCACGGTCTCGACGGTGCGGTAGTACCACACGTCAACACGGTAGTACCACCTGGCCAGCGGTAGTAAATTTTTATTACCACTTGCTGGGTGGTAGTACCGTTCGTCCAGCGGCAGAAGAAAAATACCGTCGCGTTGGATGCGGTAGTACAGTGCCCTCTCCAGCGGTAGTACCGTGGCTATCCACGGTAGTACCGCCCAACCAAGAAAAGACAGGTTTGGGCCTTTGCAAGAAACAAAAGAAACACAACACTGCTCCAAGCGAAAGGGGCACACACTAGGGAGCACGAACAAAGAAAATCAAACACGAACAACAAACACTGAGATGGATCATCTTATGAAGAGAGGGCGGTGGCCGGAGCCACTTATGTTTGAGACAATTTGTATGACACCGCAAAGAATTATCCTTTGATTCATGACCAAAGCTCAACTTTGAAGCACAAGTTCCATCAACAATGGCTAATGTGGAAGACATGATAAATCTATGCATAATGGGGAGAGGGAAAGTTCATTGAGAGAACAACACTCCCCCTATATCCATGCCTACACCTAGAGCTAGATACCCGCAAGTTTGCTCTTGAGTGTTGATGTAGATGACCTCAATATCTCCATGCTTGATATGATCTCGAATGAAATGATGACAAATATCAATATGCTTGGTCTTGCTATGTTGCACCAGATTGAGAGAAATCTTGATAACACTTTCATTGTCACATAGAAGAGGCACTTTATCACAAGTGACACCATAATCCTTTAAAGTTTGCCTCATCCATAGTAATTGAGCACAACAACTTGTGGCAGCAACATACTCGACCTCGGTGGAATAAAGTGACACACAATTTTGCTTCTTAGAAGACCAACTTTCCAAAGAGCGACCAAGGAACTGGCATCCTCCAGAAGTTGACTTCCTCCCAACGCAGTTTACAGCCCAATCTGAGTCAGAGTAACCCACAAGATTAAAGCTTGCTCCTTTGGGTTACCATAAGCCAAAGTTTGGGGTATGAGCCAAATATCAAAAGAATCATTTGACTATCGCATAGTGGCTTTCCTTTGGTGTGAATTGAAACCATGCACAAATTCCCACACTCAACATGATATCCATCTAGATGCACAAAGGTAAAGCAAGGATCTAATCATGGAGCGATATACCTTTCGATCCACTGCTTTACCATTGGGATCATTGTCAAGCTTGCATTTGGTTGGCATAGGAAACTTGAACGGCTTGATGTCCTCTAGCTCGAACCTCTTGAGCATGTCTTGAGTGTATTTGGCTTGATTAATGAACGTTCCTTCTCTTCCTTGCTTGACTTCGAACCCAAGAAATAACTTCAACTCTCCCATCATAGACATCTCAAACTTCTTGGTCATTAGTGCAGCAAACTCTTCATTGAAAGATTTGTTAGGCGAACCAAAAGTAATATAATCAACATATAGTTGGCATACAAAGAAAAATACCCTTTGACCCTTTTGGTAAAAAGGCTGGGATCAATTTTCCCAATTCCAAACCCACGATCTTGCAACAACTCGGTTTAAGGCCATAGAGCGCCTTCTTTAGTTTTTAGACATGAGTGGGGAGCTTGGGATCCTCGAATCCTGGGGGTTGTTTGACATATACCAACTCATCCAAGGGACCATTAAGAAATCATAATGAGATGCAAATGCAAGCAATATGCGAATAGACTCAAGACGAGCAACAAGGGCAAATGTTTCACCATAGTCAATGCCCTCGACATGGGAGTAGCCTTGAGCCACCAGTCTTGCCTTGTTTTGAACAACAACGCCATTCGCATCTTGCTTGTTCTTGAAGATCCATTTGGTTCCAATGACATTATGTTCCTCCGTTGGCCTTGGCACTAATTCCCAAAATTGATTGTGCTCGAAGTTGTTAAGTTCATCATGCATGGCTTCAAGCCAATCCTCATCATCGAGCGCTTCATGTACCTTCTGGGGTTCAACACACGAAACAAACGCGTGATGCTCACAAAAGTTTGATAATTTTTGACGAGTAGTTACCCCCTTTTTGAAGCTTCCAAGCACATTTTCCAAGATATGTTGTCGATGCTCGGGCTTGGAAGACACCTTGGCGGCGCGATGCTCCAAGAGTTCCTTACTAGGTAATTGAGGATCATCATCTTGATCATCTTGAGCACCGTCTTGAGCTTGCTCACAAGCTTGGCCTTGATCTTGTGGTTGCACTTGATCTTGAGCAAACTCGGAGTCTTGAGCATGATCTTGGACATCATTTGGTGCAACACCATCTTCATGAGGTTGATCTTGTCCTTGATCTTGTTTAACGGGTTCAGGGCCTTCACTTTGTTCTTTGAAAGCATGTGGGTCTAGCGAGGGTGATGGCTCCACTTGAGTAGAGCATTGTCCTTCTCCTTCGGCCACAAGGGGTTCCTCAATGGGGAGTATTTGACCAATCCCCATTCTTCTTATGGCTTGAGGAGGAATTTCATCACCTACATCACAAAGACACTTTGCTCCACTTGGGAGCCATTATTTTCATCACACTCTATGTTACACATCTCCGCAATGAGTCCGGTGAACTTGTTGAGGACACGGTAAGCATGAGAGTTTGTAGCATAACCAACAAATATGCCCTCTTGAGCTCTAGTTTTGAATTTAGGCAAATGAACTGTGACACCCCGAGACCAACGTTCCATAAGATTCCCTTTTATTTCGTGGTTGCCGTGGTTATTATTTGTTGGTTGCATTCATCATCGCATTACGCACATCATCTGCATTGCATCGGCACTCCATTGCCGCCTGTTTTCAAAATTGCATCCGTTATTAGTTGCCGGTTCTCTCCGTTTTGTTGTTAGCAGTTTGAGACCTACCACATAGGCACGCACCCGCGACATCTTTAAACTCTGTCGTCGGGTTGCCGTTTTCCCTCTCATCCTCGCCTAGCCCCTCTGCATAGTGCACCGACCCTACGCGCAGCCTAGTCCAAAAACCTCCCGAAACCCGAACCGGGTGCTCGTGACCGTTGGGTCCAGATCAAGCCGGTTTTACTGCAAATCGTCATCGGTTTGTCCATTGGACTCCCTATCCTAATTATCTCGACCACTGATACTTCTCCATCATATCTACTTTTCCAAACACTTTTGCCCTTGTTTTGGACTCTAATTTGCATGATTTGAATGGAACTAACCTGGACTGACGCTGTTTTCAGCAGAATTGCCTTGGTGTTATTTTTGTGCAGAAATCAAAGTTCTCCAAACGTCCTGAAAATTTACGGGGAACATTTTTGGAAAATATGAAAAATACCTGCGCCAAGATCCACCTGAGGGGGGTGGGCCAGTGGGCCACAAGCCCTGCCTCCGCCACCCCTTGGTGGCGGTGGGCAAGCTTGTGGGGCCCACACGACTCTGCCGCCCCCAATCTCAGCTCTATAAGTTCACTTTCGTCCCAGAAAAAATAAAAAGAGAATATTTCGTCGCGTTTGCAATACGGAGGCGCCGCCACAACCTGTTCTTCATCTGGAGGGCAGATCTGGAGTCCGTTTGGGCTCCAGAGAGGGGAAATCGTCGCCATCGTCATCATCAACCTTCTTCCCTCTCCAATTCCATGAAGCTCTTCGTCGTTCGTGAGTAATCTATTCGTAGGCTCGCTGGGCGGTGATGAGTAGGATGAGATCTATCATGTAATCGAGTTAGTTTTGATGGGGATTGATCCCTAGTATCCACTATGTTCTGAGATTGATGTTTCTACTACTTTGCCATGCTTAATGCTTTTCACTAGGGCCCGAGTGCCATGATTTCAGATCTGAAATTATTATATTGTCACCAATATATGTGTGTTTTAGATCCGATCTTGCAAGTTGTAGTTACCTACTATGTGTTATGATCCGGCAATCCTGGAGTGACAATAAACGGAACCACTCCCGGTGATGACCATAGTTTGAGGAGTTCATGTGTTCACCAAGTGCTAATGCGTTGGTCCGGTTATTTATTAAAAGGAGAACCTTAATATCCCGTAGTTTCCTTTTGGACCCCGCTGCCACAGGAGGGATGGACAATAGATGTCATGCAAGTTCTTTTCCCTAAGCACGTATGACGACACACGGAATGCATGCGTACATCACATTGACGAACGGGAGCTAGCCACATATCTCTCCGTGTTATAACTGTTGCATGATGAATATCATCCAAACAAATCACCGACCCATTGCCTACGAGTTTGTCCTACTGTTGCTGCTGCTGTTACTTGTCTTGCTCTGCTGCTGTTACTTGTCTTGCTCTGCTGCTACTGTTGCTACTACTGTCGCTTGCTACTGTTGCTACTTGCTACTGATGTCACTACTGCTGTTCCTTGCCACTGCCGTTACTCGCTACTTTGTTGTTACTACTTTGCTTGCAGATACTAATCTTTCAGGTGTGGTTGAATCTGACACAATCAACTACTAATACTCGAGAGTATTCTCTCACCTCGTGTTTGGCGATCAACAAATTTGGGTCGAATACTCTACCCTCGAAAACTGCTGCGAACCCACGCGCTGGTGGGCCATCAACACCATTCTTCTAGTTTCGTTGCTGGGGAGTGCTAGCAGCATTCTTTTGGTGCCGTTGCAAGGGAAGGTTTGTTGTCACAGAATCAGCATTCGTCTAGCTATTGCTAGAGAGTGCCAGTCAGCATTTTTCTGGCGCCGTTGCCGGGGAGGTATTGCTATATTCTCTGAGTTACTTGGTATTTATATCTGCTGATCACTATGAAGAATTTGAAGGATCCGAAAACTAAAGTCTTGCCCTCAACTACGAGGGGAGGTAAGGAATTGCCATCTAGCTCTGCACTTGATTCACCTTCAGTTATGAGTAAGTTTGCGACATCACCTCCTGCTAGAAATCTTGATGATGCTTATGATGCTACTGCTAGAGATGCTATGCTTGATACTATGCTTGATACTATGCCTGATACTGCCAGAGATGCTATGCTTGATACTACTAGAGATGCTATGCTAGATACTGCTTTGCCTGACGATGCTAGAGATGCTATTTTGCCTGATGATGCTATGCTTGATACTGCTAGAGATACTAATTTGCCTGATGTTCCACTAGGGGTGTTCCTTGATGCTCATATTGCTAGAGTTACTGCCAATGCTCGTGATGCTTCTGAAACTACCGATACTATTGAGATAGAACCTGCTTTTGCTCCTGTTAGATCTAGCTCTCCTAGATATGAATTGCCTGATATACCTGAGGGTTACATTATGGAGGGAGAGATAGCTGAGGATTTTCTTGCGTGTAAGGATGCCTATGACGCTGAGAAATTACTTCTCAAGTGGAAGCAAAAATCTCTGAAAGCTAGGATGAAATACGACCCGAAGTTTGCCACTTCACCTATCTTTATCACCGATAAGGATTATGAATTTTGTGTCGATCCTGAGATAATCTCTCTAGTCGAATCTGATCCTTTTCACGGTTATGAGTCTGAGACGGTCGTAGCCCATCTTGCAAAACTACACGATATAGCCACCCTTTTCACTAATGAGGAGAAGATCTGCCACTACTATATCCTTAAGTTGTTTCTTTTCTCTCTAAAGGATGACGCTAAAGCCTGGTTCACCTCTCTTGCTCCTGGATGTGTGAGTAGTCCCCAGGATATGGTCTATTACTTCTGTGAGAAATATTTCCCTGGACATAAGAAGCAAGCTGCCTTGCAGGAAATATACAACTTTGCTCAACTCCAAGAAAAGAGTCTCCCACAAGCTTGGGGGAGGCTCGTCCAGCTACAGAATGCTTTGACTGATCACCCTCTTAAGAAGAACGAGATACTTGATATCCTCTATAGCGGACTTACCGATGCCTCTAGAGACCACCTAGATAGTTGTGTCGGTTGTGTTTTTAGGGAACAAACTATAGAACAAGGTGAGACCCTACTGAATAACATCTTGATCAACGATAATGCTTGGACTATTCCCGAACCACCTCCTAAGCCAACTCCGAAGAAAAGAGGTATTCTATTCCTCAGTCCCGAAGATATGCAAGAAGCCAAGAAATCTATGCAAGAGAAAGGCATTAGATCTGAAGATGTCAAAAATCTACCACCTATCGAAGAGATGCATGGTCTCGATAACCCGATACAGGTAGTAGAAGTGAATTCTCTGCGTAGGTTTGATGAGAGTGATATTCCTTTTGACAAACCTGCTAGCCTATGCTTTGATGAATTTGACAACTTTGTTGCCAAACAACAGAGTTTCAATGATTATGTTAGCAGACACTTGGAACAAAGTACTCGTATGCTTAGCCATTTAAGTGCTTGTGTAGACAGAAATGTCAATGATCTGAAGCTTCTGAGTAAACATGCCTCTATGATTACTACTCAGGTAGAACAAGTACTTAAAGCTCAGAATGACTTGCTCAATGAATTAAATGACAACCATGTCAGAGTCATTACTAGAGGAGGCAAAATGACTCAGGAACCTTTGTATCCTGAAGGTCATCCTAAGAGAATTGATCAAGATTCTCAAGGAATCAATGCTGATACACCCAGTCATCCTAAGGAGAAGAAGAAGGATGATAGAAACCTACATGCCAGTTCACCAAATACTATCACACCTGAAGAACCTAATGATATTTCTGCGTCTAATGCAGAAACACAATCTGGTGATGAACATGAACCTCGTGACAATATGGACAATGATGTTCATAATAATGCTCAACGAGGATGTGGAGATTGAACCTATGGTTAATCCTGATAACCCACAACCTAAGAGATACGAGAAGAATGACTTTACTGCTAGGAATCATGGTAAAGAAAGGGAGCCATGGGTTTAGAGATCTATGCCCTTTCCTCCTAAGCCATCCAAGAAAAAGGATGATGAAGATTTTGAGCGCTTCGTTGAGATGATAAGACCCATCTTTCTGCAGATGCGGTTAACTGATATGCTCAAGATGTCTCCATATGCCAAGTACATGAAAGATATCGTGACTAATAAACGGAAGATACCAGATCTTGAGATCTCCACCATGCTTGCCAATTACACTTTCAAAGGTGGAACTCCTAAGAAACTTGGTGATCTCGGAGTGTGTTGGGGATATTACCTGTGGATGACCCGCCCTAGTTGGGCCGGGTCATCCATTGGGCGATTCACCCAAACATTTAGTTGGGCCTCGTTGTGGCCGAACTAAGATTGTATGACGGTTGTGGCTCTTGGAAGGTCTCCAAGCTTCGGAAGATGGCGACTTAGAAACCATAGGGGTCACGAGTTGTAGGAAGGAAAGAATCCTTGTAAACCCTAGGGGATCGACCTGTTTATAAAGGCGAGTCCCGGGGGACAGAGGGGGGGGGTTAGAAATCATCGAGTGCTAGGTTTAGGCGAGTTACACCTTCCTTGTAATCGAATCCATATCAATACACACCAAAGCAGGACGTAGGCTATTACCTCCTCAGAGGGGCCGAACCTGGGTAAATCGCCGTGTCTCTCCCGCTTAACCCCTTTGAGTCGCCACCAAGGTGCGATGGCTCCAGTACTAAGTCCTTTCACGAGGACATCTGCCGTGAAAAAACCACGACAGTTGGCGCCCACCGTGGGGCCTACGCACGGTGGAGTAGAGTTCTCAAAGGGAGCCCTACCAGGGTTTGGGAGTTACGCGACGGCGCTCATGACTCGGAGCCGCCGCGGGATAACCTACATCGACAACCAGCAATGGGGACCTGAAGCGAATTCGATCGAATCTGGCTACAGGGTCCCCTTCGGCAAGATCAACATCTTCATCGACATGATCGGATCATCCGTTCCTGAGCCGGACATCTCCACCGACATCGTCGAGCCGGCCAGGTACGTCCGCCCACTCATAACACATAATTTAACTCGCCCGGTCTTTGTGGGGTTCACGCAGGGATCGGAGGAACCAGAACACTTGGCGACTCAGGAAGTTACCCCGGCCAACTCTGACGACGAGTCATCCATGGGCGATTCAGATTCCATCCGGTCTCTCCATGGGGACGGTCTCGGAGGCTTGTCGCTGGCCATGGATCCGGGAATCCTTGATCGAACTCGCCGCCAGATCGCCATCTACATGGCTGGGGCAACTCAACCCGCACAAAACCCTACCGGAGGCGATGGGACCGGCGGGACATCCAGAAGTGCATCCGCAGTCCTGGTGGATTTAGCGGCGGAAATCACGAGACTAATGGCGACTCCCCTCACGCTAGCGAACCAAGAGGGGATAAACGCAGAGTTAGCAAAGCTCAGAGAGGCGGTGGCAAAGGACCACCAGGATGCTGAGATGGAGTCCGCCAGGACCGAGACTCGACAAGCCCAAATCACGGCCGAAAGGATGCGATTAAACACTGACAACTGGCGGCTCGAAAGACAGCAGCGCGCGTCCGATGTCGTCCATCAGCGGAGACACCAGGGTCGCCTGCCCCATGACCTCAACCTGACCCGCCTGTTCGACACTCCCCGAACCCCCGGGATGGGAGCCGCCCCGGTGGGAGGACCGGGCCGCCCACCTAACCCGCCGGTTCAGCCGATTGAGGGTCAAATTCCTCGTTTCCGGACCCCTCAAGGCCACTTCTCCAACCCGGTGGATAGCGTGCTTGCCGCAACTCGCCACCTGGAGTCCCTTCCGATTCACGGCAACACCCCAGCTGAGATTGAAGCAAGGAACGCCATCGAGATGTTGAAAACAGTGGTGGTTCAAAACGCCCAGTTCTCGCATAGCCTCGAGAGGTTGCACTCCACCCCTCAGGCAAGCTATACCAGGAGCAGGCCGGAGGACCAGCCTGCCATAAACAGTGGGCCGCGACACTTCCCGCAGGACAACCCGCCCGAGCGGAACCCGCCGGGCCGAGATCTCCCGAATATCCAAGACGCCACGGCCCCCCTTGGAGGGGGCGGAGGGCGAGTTGGGGTACCATGCTTATCCCCGGCCCTTCGGAACGAAAGGATGCCCAAAGACTTTAAAGGACCAAGGAAAGTACCTAATTATACACCAGACCTCGAACCAACGTCATGGATCGAGGGTTACGAGATTGCCATGGACATGCTCGACGTAGACGAGGCGGTTTGCGCCCGATACTTCACTATGATGCTCGAGGGGTCGGCACACACCTGGTTGAAAATTTTACCTCCCAATTCTATCCAGTCCTGGGCCGAGTTAAAAGGGCGTTTCATCAAAAACTTCCGGGGAACCTGCAAACGTCCAATGACGATTGTCGATCTACAACACTGTGTTCAGCGCCCGGACGAATCGGCCCACCATTGGTCGCGGCGGGTAGCAGAAATTATTCATTCGTCAGATGGTATTACGGCGGCTCAAGCCGTGCTCATCCTCGAGCACAATTGTCATTACGAGCCCTTAGTACAGAAGTTGGGGCGACTCAAACGGAAGGTCCAAGACATGGGCGAACTAATGGACACCCTCACTAGATATGCCGAGGCCGATGATACTAAGGATCCCGGCGAGGATGGCAAGGCTAACTCGCCCAAAAAGGGCGAGTCGTCCAAAAACCATACCCGTTTCCAGGGGCGCAACCGTCACAACCAGGGGACCAATGGCAAGCGTAGACCGCAGGAGGAGCCCTCGGACTTGGTCGCCAACACCAATGCTAATGATGGCAAAAAGAAGAACCGAGGCTTCAGTGGGAAAAGGCCGCGTAACTATGAAGAGTTACTCAAGGGCCCTTGCCCGCACCACGCCACGACTGACGGCCCGGCGAGTCATTCTTGGGAAAACTGTTTCGTGATGCGAGAATTTCGGGCGGAGGCAATCAAGAAGAGCCAAAACGAAGATCCAAACCGGCGCCAGGACCAACTCGCCGCATCCAACCAAAGGCAGAACCCCTTCGGCGGCTTTCCCGAACAGGGGGCTCAGGGAGTCCCGCAACCAGGCGGCGGCCAGTATCCGGTGCACCACCAACGGCGGTACAACCCGCCGGGAGTTTTCCAGCAGCCACCCCCACAGGGGGCTCCACAGGACCAGGATGACAATGGAGGCTTCCGCAGCAATCCCAAACAGCTAAGTAATGGGCAGTACCACGTTTTCACCACTAATGCTTGCAGGCGTGATAAAAAGGTAAGTCACCGGGCGTACAGTGTAACTGAGCCAGCGATTCCCAGATATCTCCACTGGTCCGAGCAGACCATAACATGGAGCAGGGAGGATCACCCGCCAAGAATAGATAACCCGGGCGACCTGGCATTAGTCGTGGCTCCCCAAGTGGGGGGTTACACCCTATCAAAGGTATTAATGGATGGTGGCAGCAGCATCAATATCCTATACTTCGACACCTTCCAGAGGATGAATCTATTGGAGAAAGACTTGATGCCTTCGACCACGGTTTTCCACGGAATTGTCCCGGGCAGAAACTTTGATCCGGGCGGCTTAAAACCTCGCTCCAGGTGTTCAACAAAAACGACTATCTCCCCTTCCTTGGGGTTAGGGAGGTCTTCTCCGAACCCGGTGCGCCAGCCAATAACGTCCTGAGGATCCAAGCTGCCCGTTTTCACATAATCGGCTAAAATGGAGTCGTCAACCTTGGTAGGAAGCCAGTCACTCTTGAAAACGGCGCCCATGCTACAAATAAGTAAAGTATGATATTACATGTCTTGGATGCCTATTGTATGGGATAAAATCAGTTCATTTAACCCGTCGGGTGCTTTGGTTAAAAAAGGGTTTTTGACCCGCCAGATCAAAGGGGCGGGTTGGATCACTATGGCGACTTATGGAAGGATGGCTATCCCCAAGGGTTGCATTCTGGGGACGGTGAAGGCATTCGTTTGAAGTACCAGAAGATGAAGACTATAAACAACTTTTTGCGAACAGTAAAAAAGGAGTGGATCTATCAGACAGACGCAAAAACCTAGAGAAAATGACTAGTCACGACAGTTTATTATCAGATGATGCCCATCGCTTGGTGAAGATGTTGTTTTCAATGATTCACAAGTACAGCGGATAAGTGAAAGTATTCGGGGTATTAAGCTATTCTACCGACACTCGTGTTAATCGATTCGAAGCAGATAGCATCTATATGCGACGAGCTTCAAGAACACGGCAATGGCGGAAGCTCGAACAGGAAGTAAATTTATTCTTAAAGATAGACGGAAGCCTAACCTGATGTTGTTGGGAGAGAAGAGTCGACGGAGATGGGGTTCGTTGGAGAAGCGCGGGCGTCCCGTCGAGCAGAGAAGTGTCCGACGGCGGCAAGGTTTGAAGTGAACGGCGAGGTGGCCGACGGTGATGCAGTCGATGATGCCGATGGCGGATATGTTGATTGCGGCGCGAGGGTGGGCGACGGCGAAAGCTCACAGGCGGCACCGGAGCTCCTCGCGTGAAGGCCGAAGGCTCGGTCGGCGGCGGATTCCTCGGGGCAATACGGTTTTTTCGCTGTGCCGGTGGGGAGGAAGGTGACGGGACTGGTAGGTGAGAAGCGACAGTTCTGTTTCCCCCCCCCTCGGCCTATTTATCGAGGCAGGTGCAAGAATCGAGGCACCATGAGCGGGAACCGCCGGGAGATAAAAGATTCGCTATAAATGTGCGCCGAAAATTTCGGGATAAATGATGCGCTAAAAGATCCGTTGGAGTTGTGGCTATCTTCCCGAAAATCGAGGAGTAAGAAGAGGCCAATCAGTAATGGTTTGGCGACTTGAGGGATTTTCAGTACACAATGGCGGACGTACGATTTTTTACATATGAAGAAAAATGAGGGATGAATCGCCTTCAATGGAGCAGAGGTGTTGGCATAAAAAAATCGCCTTCAATCGCCTTCAGGGCCCCCATCTCTCTCACCTGTTCACAGTACGGCATGGCCATCGGCCTGTTGTTTTCCCCTCTGTGAGAACCTCCATCCCGATCTAAAATTCAGTCTTCTGTTCTAGATCCGTTCTGCAAGTATATATTGTTTAGATTATGTGCTAGTTCTGTCAACGTGAAGGCCGCTAGCTGGCTAGCGTAGCCACTCTGGTTCCAAGGGGTCCTGGGTTCAAATCCCAGTTGCCCCATATTGTTGATTTCCCTTTAATTTTGTCACGCTTGGGCCTGATCTGTTGCACCGTATTTTTAGTTTTAGCCCAGTTCGTTTTTTCCTGTGCTAGGAATCTTGCTAATTTTCAGAAAAATCTACATATTTTCAAATGCCCGTAGTTTCTAATCCATAATTAGATCTAATATTTTCCAACTCTCATGCATAATTAGATCTGTTTAGTGTGCTGCTTGCATCGGTTTGCGTGTCGACATGTTGAAAACGGTTTAGGTCGTAACTATTTGACCGTAGCTCCGTTCGGGATGAGCCATATTTGTAAATGGGCTAGAACGACGTGTAGTTTCAAGTGAACCACTTTGTTTTGATGTTTAACAAACTTAAAAATGTGATTAGGACAAATCTGGGAAGAATTATAATTTAACGCTTTGGGTCATTTTGGAGATGCTATAAGTTGTTTTCGGCCTCATTTAAATGCCTAGATAGGTAGATTAATGGGTGCTTCACCCCTTTCCATGTTAACAACAATTTAATATTGCCGTGTTCCTAAATGGGACTGAACTAAACAATTAAACGTGGAGTTTCGTCGATATGCACCTCGTTGCATATCGAGCTTCACTTAATGTGTATTGTTTGCGTGAGGTGAATTGCCATGTCATGCCTTGCATTATTGAACTGATCATGCATCATATTAGGTTGTGCATCATGTCGTGCATTTGCCGTGGTGAATATCATTGTTGATGCTTGTTTCCGGTTTGCTCCGTCTCGATAGAGTTCCGCAAGCGTGTCGGAATGTGAGGACCCGTTCGACTACGTCGGTTCGTCGGCTTCACGGAGTTGTTCTTCTTCCAAGCGGGATATCAGGCAAGATGACCATTTCCCTAGATGCCATTACTAATATTGCCATGCTAGTGTTATCGTTTCTATCGTTATTGTCTCGTTACCCACCACCTGTTAAATATCAGCCTCTCAACATTGCCATGAAAACCTTCAACCTGTTCACCACCTAGCAAACCACTGGTTGGCTATGTTACCGCTTGCTTTACCATGTGTTAGCGTTTCTAGTTGCAGGTGTAGTTGCTTCCATGTGATAACATGGGTTCCTTGTTATATCACCATATTAATGCTATTTAATTTAATGCACCTATATAGTTGGTAAAAGGTGGAAGGCTTGGCCTTTCTAGCCTGGTGTTTTGTTCCACCTTTGCCCCCTTAATTTCGGCTACCAGTGTTATGTTCCATAATTGAGCGCTCCTAACACGATCGGGGTTGTTACGGGGACCCCCTTGATAATTCGTTTTAGATTAAAGCTGGTCTGGCAAGGCCCAACATTGGTTTTACATTTGCCTAATAACCTAATAAAATTGCATAGGGACTTTCCGGACCCCGAGGATAATTAATCAACCCCCGGGCCAGTGCTCCGCATGAGTGTTGGTCCACCCACCTAGCAGTCGGCGGTGCCACCTCGGGGCAACTCGAGCGTTTGGCTACCGTCCACTAGGCGACGGTGTGTCCTGAGAACCAGATACGCGGCTCCTATCGGGTTCGTCGACACACCGGGTGGCCTTGCTGGATTAGTTTTACCTTTTATGAGATATCTTGTGCATCGGGATTCCGGTGAAACTTTGGGTAATCTCAGAGTTGAGGTTTTCCACTAAGGAATCCGACGAGATCGCGAGTGTCGTGATCGAGGATTTCTATGTGGCTTGTGGTAATTTGTGATGGACCAGTTGGAGCACCCCTGCAGGGTTAAATCTTTTGGAAAGCTGTGCCCGCGGTTATGTGGCAACATGGAAACTTTGTTTAACACTGGTTCTAGACAACTTGAAGTTAACTTAATTAAAATATGCCAACTGAGTGCGTAACCGTGACTGTCTCTTTCCTGAGCTCCTCATCCGATTGAGGACATGGTGGGGTTATGTTTGACATAAGTTGGTGTTCGAGATCATTCATTTGATCGTCAGTAGTTCACGTCCGCTATGCGTAGACCATCCCCCTCTTATTCTTGTACTCATAAGTTAGGCACCTTATATAATGCTTAGTCGCTTGCTGCAGCCTCACCACTTAACCATACCTCACCTATTAAGCTTTGCTAGTCTTGATACCTTTGGAAATGAGATTGCTGAGTCCCCTGTGGCTCACAGATTACTACAACACCAGTTGCAGGTACATGTAAAGGTTCCTTGACGCGAGCACGTTGATTGCTCATTTGGAGCTGCTTCTTATTCTTCTTCTTCATCGATATAGGATGGGTTCCAGGCCGGCAGCCTGGGATAGCAAGGATGGACGTCGTTGTCTTTTCTCGTTTGTTTTCGTCCGTAGTTGGACCCTGATCTTCTTTGTGATGTTTATGTATTGTACTGATGTGACTCTGATGTAGCTTGTGGCGAGTGTAAGCCAATTCCATATATCTCTTCTTTTCAGTACATGTACTTGTAACGATATCCATTCTTGCAAAACGACGGGATGCGCTTCTATCCCTGACGAGGCCCTCGTGCCAAATTGAGGATAGCATCGCATATGGGCGTTACACGAACACCTTTATTGAGAATGAAACAGTTACGACCGAATACCCAGGAGTACTTGAGGTTGGGCTTGTTCCCGATAAGAATCTCATATGGAGTCTTGTTCAAGCCTTTGCAGAGGAGATGCGATTGGATGCATGACATGCGGTGTTGATGGCTTTGGCCCAAAAGTTCTACATAGATTTGAACTCTGCCATCATGGTTCTTACCACGTCCATCAACGTCTGGTTCTTCCTCTCCGCCACACCATTTTTTTGAGGGTTATAGGGTGCCGAATATTGGTGCTTGATCCCCTCGTCACTAAGGAACTCATCCAAGGTGTAGTTCTCAAACTCGGTGTTGTTGTCACTTCTAATCATCAATATCTTTGCTTCATGTTGACGTTGAGCTTCATTAGCAAAGACGGTAATGGTTTGTTGAGTCTCACTCTTCCTCTTGAAGAAGTACACCCAAGTGTATCTTGAGTAGTCATCCACAATCACCGAGCAATACTTTCTTCCCCCAAGACTATCAAAAGACGGAGGACCAAAGAGATCCATGTGAAGGATCTCCAAGGACCTTTTAGAGTAGATGATCGTCGTGGGATGATGAGCCATTTCATGAAGCTTTCCTTCAATACAAGCACTGCAAGCACGATCTTTGGCAAAAATCACATTTTTTAGTCCACGAACATGATCCCCTTTGAGGAGACTTTGCAAAGATCTCATATTGACATGAGCTAGTCGGCGATGCCAAATCCAACCCACATCAACTTTATCCATTAGACAAGTCGCGATCTTAGTGGGTCGCTCCAAAAAGTTCACCACATACAGACCGTTCGCGACATGTCCAACAAAGGCTACTTTAAGAGTCTTGATATACAAAAGGGCCATGGTATCAAGATTAAAGAATGTGGAAAATCCCATAATTGCAAGTTGATGAACGGAAAGCAAATTGTATGCAAGGGACTCAACAAGCATGACCTTCTCTATAGATAAATCTTGAGAGATGACCACCTTGCATAATCCCAATACCTTAGATGTTGAGGCATCAGCAGATTGGACATGGGTGGGCATAGATGGAATTGGATGCACATCCACCACCAAGTCCTTGCTCCTGGCCATATGATTTGTGGCTCCACTGTCGAGCAACCATGACACCCCAGTGTAACCAAACTCCTACAAGAGATCAATGCTTGGATTTAGGTACCCATTCTTGAATGGGTCCTTTGATGTTATAAACAAGGGTCTTAGGAACCCAAAGAGACCATTCAATGTACTCATAACAAGAACCAACAAATTTAGCATAAGCATGCCCATCACTAGCACGACATAAAACACAATAGGGGTTAAAGTCGTCGACTTTGTTGGTAGAGGTGGTTTTTCCCTTCTTGGCATTGTCACCCCCTTCCTTGTTCTTCATCTTCTTATGAGTACTCTCACCCTCTTTGACAAAAATATCCTTGAGAGGACGAGATTGCTTGGTTTTGTTCTTCTTTTTCTTCTTAGAATTGGGTGCAAACCCAAGTCCCTCCTTTCCTTCAACTTCCTTTTGATTACTCAAAAGGTCATTTAGGTTCTTCTCGCCTTGGATGCATGACACAAGGCCCTTCTCAAGTTGTTCTTTCAACTTGGCATTATCCTCCACAAGATGCACATGCTCACAACAAGGGTTAGTAGCACAAGCATTATCAATTAGAACGAAGGGAGGACAAGTAGAAATCTCCTTGGTTACTTTTACTTGGAGTTGATCATGGGACTCCTTAAGAGAGGAATGAACACCTTTCAAGACCTTGCGGGCCTTGTCGAGTGTGTCAAATTCTTCCTTGAGTCTGTCATGGACAACCCCAAGTGTAAATTTCTCGGAATTAAGCACACAGGTAAGAACAATAGCATGATCAAGATCTTTTTGCAGTTTAGCATGATCAACATTGTGTGACTCCTCAAGATCCAAACGAAGACCACGCTCTTACTCTAGAGCAACGGATAGTTCCGCAATCTCATCGGTGTATTCACGACTATGTCCCTCCATCTTGGAGATAGTATCCTCGTGAGACTCAATGAGATCATTGGCCTCGCCAAGTTGTTCCAAAAGAGCAACAAAGTGCTTCTTGGATTCACCTTTGATCTTACTCAAGAATTTGTCAAACTCATTCTCATCAAGCTCCACTACTTCACTATCATCAACGCAATCTAACAATGAAGGAGTAGTAGGGATAGTGATCTTGATGTTGGGGGTTACCTTATTGATACCTTTGGCCATAAGGCACTTGGCGATGCGGTTCTCGTTGGTGGCGCCGAAGAGAGACACCTTGGTAGAGGAGGTAGCAATGGCCATGGTAGCCGTTGCCATCCCCTCACGACTTGTATCATCCTCTTCATCATCGGAGGTGTACTATTCAAGGGCCACCATACTCTTTGTAGGAGTCTTCTTGGTGAAGTTGTTCTTGCTTCGAAAAGACTTGGCTTTGTCTTTGCAAATGAGCTTGGCCCCGTTGTCTTCCCTCTTCTCATAAGGACAATCCACCATAGAGTGACTCACATTGCCGCAATTGTAGCATGTCCTCACTCGTTCCTTGTTCTTGGACCCACTAGAGTTGTTCTTGCAGAAGTTGAGCCTTGAGTTTCTCTTGTTGCCCCAAAATTGCCTTGATGCAAGAGCCATGTGCTTGTGATAGGCATACTTTGTGTCTTCGGGGCAGCCCTCTTCTTCCTCTTCCTCTTCTTCATCCGAAATGACCTTGGCTCTCAAGGCAAGGTTGGGTGAGGCTTTCTTTGACCGTACACAAGAAAGATAATTGTCGGCGGTCTTGTTCATGATATTGATGGCAATGAACTCATCCAACACTTCACTTGAGGTCAAGGTGTGGAAATCCGGCCTTTGACGAATTACGGAGGACATGGCTTTGTTGAATGGCATGATGGCCTTGATAAACTTGCGCTTGATCGAAGTGTCATCTGTATCCTTGCTCCCATGATCTTGGAGAGCAACGGCAAGAGTAGTCACCCTTCGGTAGAGATCACAAGGATCCTCATCTTCTAGCATCACAAACTCAGTACCACTTCAAAGTTGGGCCATTGGATGCTTGAGCTCCCCTTGTACAACACCATGATGTGCTCCAAACAATCCTTTGCACGAGTGAAGGGGAGAAAGTGAGATTGATCCTCGAGAGGAACCGTGGATTGAAGGATGAACAACACAGAATTATTGTATTGATTGTTCGCCTCTTCTCTGAGAGTGAAGTTGTTTGGATCATGTGGGTAGAAGCCTTGTTCGGTGATTCTCGGAAGATTTGTTGAGTTGTGATTCAAATGAGACTTGATGCATACGACCCAATTAGAAAAATCACCTTTAACAAGTTTAGGAGGAGGACCAAGGTTATTAATATGCAGTGTAGGGACCGGTCCTCCATAGACCGGGGGAGGAGGAACCGAGGCAAAGGTTCCCGCCCCATTCTTGTCAAGAGGGGAAGAAGTTTGAGTACCTCTAGCCGCTTCCTTTTCAGAATTGGCCTCCGACTTTGATGTGTTGGGTTTATCCACAAGCAATGGTTCGGGAGAATTCTTCAACCCCTCAAGTAATTCTTTAAGCATTGACTTGACTTTGATCATCATGGACGTCTTGAGTGAGGCCATAGCCTCATTCAAGTCGTCACGTGTGATCGAACTAAACTCCACGGCCTCGGGAACTTCATGATCACTCCCACCATCATTAACCATACTCTTCGGGTGGTGAAACCCTTAATAAATAGACGAGGCTCTGATACCAATTGAAAGGATTGATATGGTTGACTAGAGGGGGGTGAATAGGCAACTACCAATTTTTAACTTTTCTTAACAAATTAGGGTTAGCAACAAAAGGTTCTCTAGATGAACAACTAGGTGAGCAACCTATATGATGCTAACAATAACAGCACCTGGCGCAAGCAAGGAATACAACACAACAATAATAAGGACAAAGTAAAGGTAAGAGATAACCACAAGAGGAACCGGTGGAGACGAGGATGTGTTACCAAAGTTCCTTCCCTTTAAAGGGAAGTACGTCTCTGTTGGAGCGGTGTGGAGGCACAATGCTCCCCAATAAGCCACTAAGGCCACCGTATTCTCCTCACGCTCTCACACAATGCGAGATGCCATGATGGCACTGGTGGTGCCTGATACGTCCCAAACGTATCTATAATTTCTGCTAGTTCCATGATCTTTTGGGTGACATTGTTATATCTTTAGCTACACTTTTATATCATTTTACACATATTTGGACTAACCTACTCAGTGCACCCAGTGCCAGTTGCTGTCTGCTGATGTCTATTTTGCACGGGCTTTTACCCAATTTTCTGAAGCCCGAAAAAATCCAGAAAAATATATAAAAAGTCAGCAAAACAGAAGCTTCCGGATCACCGAAGGATGGCCAGAGGGGGGCCAGGGGCCTCCCAGGCGGCGTGCTGGCACGGCCAGGCCCTAGGCCGCGCCAGGAGGTCGCCTGGGTGGGTCCCACCTCCTCTGGTGCCCTCCTTTGGCCTATATTTAGAGTCCCAAGAGGAAACCCTCGCAGACTATCTGGAATCGCAAATTTCTCCATCGTTCCGCCGCCGCAGCGCCTACGAGATCGGGAGCGTCAGGAGACCTCTTCCCGGCACCCCACAGGAGGGAGAACTGACCTCCGGGAGCTTCTCCAGCAGCATGGACGCTTCCCGGACGTGCCGTGAGTAGTCCTCCTTAGACCATGAGTCCATGACCATTAGCTATGTGATGTCTTCTCTCCAATCTTGTGCTTCAATGGTTAGTCCTTGTGAGATGCCCTACATGATCAAGGCATCTATGTAATTCTCTTGCTATTGCTATGCTCGGTTTTTTGGGATCCGATGGATTATGAGATTATGTTCATATTTTTATGAGTTATATATTTAATTATCCTTTTATATTATGTTCCTTAGTGATTCATGCATGTTCTCCGTTGCTTTTTATTGCTTTGGCCAAGTAGTAGATCGTAACTCCAAGAGGGAGCGTTATGCATGATTGTGGGTTCATGCCCGTCGATGTCTAGCTTGAGTGACAGAAACATGAGACTAGGGGGTGTGCTTGTTGCCACCAGGGGGAAAACAACGGTGCTTGTGACCACGGTTGCAAGGATTGTTTACCTTACACATAGTTCGTTAATGCAGTTTTCCATTGCTTTGAGTTTACACTTTGGGTGGGCTCACAACTTAATACGGAGAGATGTTCTGGATAGATATCTCAAGGTGGATGATTAGTAAGTAGATGTTGATGAATAAACGGTCTACTTGTCTTGGCGTACTGCCCATTACTATTGAACCTCTAACTATCAAGTAGCATAATTAGCATTGCGGTGCAATCATAATTCTGTCAATTTCCCAAGTGTGATTTGTTTACCCAAGCATAGTTGTTTACCGTCTTTTGGGAGAGAGACATCACTAGTGAACATCATGTGACTCCGGTCCATATCACCATCATTGTTTACACCTCCATCATTTACCGCTTTCATTTACTTTTTCGTTGCAATCACTATTACCTTCCCGCTTGTGTTTTGATCCTTTGCAAACTACAAGGCCGGAGAGATTGACAACCTCTGTGTACTCGTTGGGAGCAAAGTTATTTGTTGTGTGTGCAGGTCCATGTCTTCTGCTGAACAGGATGGGAGACACCTACTTGTTGAGCCTAGGAGTCCTACTGGTTCGATAAAGCTTACAGTCTCCGTGTAAGGGAAATCTGTTGCTGACTACATCTCCACCTTCCACTTGGGGTAACCAACGAGGGGCGAGAAGTATATCCATCAACTTGTCATCAGTGCCCTTGAAGGCGACGATCGGACCTTTACAAACAAGGTTGGGGCAATCTCCACATAAAGGTTGGAGGCTCCCCCACAAGACCACAGAGCTTCACCACAATGGAATGTGGCTCCGAGGTGACCTCAACCGTCTAGGGTGCTCAAACACCCAAGAGTAACAAGATCCGCAAGGGATTAGTGGGAGGAATCAAATATCTCTTGGTGGAAGTGTAAATCGGGGCATTCTCAACCAATCCCTAGAAAATCAACAAGTTTGATTATCTAGGGAGAGAGATCGGGCGAAAATAAGCTTTGGAGCAACAATGGAGCTTGGGAAGGTAAGAGGTAGCCTTCTTGGGGAAGAAGACCCTTTATATAGTGGGGGAAAAGAGTCCAACCGTTACCCCCACTGTCAGCCCGAGCATAACGGTACTACCGCTGCGTGGTGCGGTACTACCGCACGCACGATGGTGGTGGAATTTGATGATGCATGCTTAAAATGCATTGCTCGTGAAGCTAATGATTCTACTGGTGAATGTTGAAATGCTTCTGAAAATGCATTATCTTCAACTGTATCTGTGGTATCTAACCCCTCATCTAAGCAAACCACTACTATTACTGATGACAATATAGGTTGAAGACATTGCTTGAAACATGCATGTACAAAAGTCTAAAGGGACATCAGATCTTGTGCGATGTCTTCAAGAAGATAATCTTGAACAAAAACCCTAGGAAAGAGGGTGTTGGTTTCAAAAGAAACATCAATGTTGATGGATCTTATTGGAAGCTTGAGCAGTACCCCGAAACCACATGGGTTGCTGCAAAGGCCCCTCAGTGGATCCATCCACATTATATGGCTTTAACTATGCTAATCCTATCATTATTGATAAATCTTTTGATTCCAACTATAAACTGTTCAAATGTCAAAATTGTAAAGTGTTTGCTAGGTTTATTGGCACTAACTACACGAACGGTTCACCCATGAAGAGGATTCGAGTTCCCAAATGTCTTCTTGAGAAGCTTCCTATGAATGTCACGACAACATCTCTCAAGAAGAAGACATTCCCCAGATCCAAGTCTTCGAGAAGACAAAGATCTTGATATGATCACACTAACAACTATGTTTCACATAGAAGGACTCAAAAGACTCATGAATATGAGCACTACGGCATGAACCGTTATGTTCACCCAACTAAGAAATTTTCTGCATGTTCATTTGAATATTCTAACCCTCCTGTGAAACATGCTACTAGGCCAACATCACGTAAATTCTCTGATGTTCCTTTATGTATCATTGCTTCTAAGGCACCAATCAAGATGTGGGTGGTTAAGAAGAACTAATATCTTCATGTAGCACTGGGTCTCCAGAAGGGATGAAGCCTATGTCGAATACTATATCTAGATACCCGAAAACATTCTTGGCTGGACACAAGAAAACTAATGAAAATGGTGTTACCATTTATATCGTCTAGTACGAATGTTATTTACACTGCAATACCTTCATCAATGCATGATGTTATTACATGCATGGGTGAACAAGACTAATTCTAAATGCAGGAAGACAAATCCAGTACAACCGAATGGATCATGATAGTGGATGCACTAGTCACATGACTCGTGATTGAAGCCTATTGATGGAGTTAACTGTTTGACCTCCAACCAAAGATCACATTATCTTTGCCGACAAAAGCACCAGCAAAAGTACTGGGACTAGGTAGAGTTGTTATCACATGGTATAGGAACATGTAAAATGTTATGCTTGTCAAATCCCTTGGTTGCAACTTAATGTCTATCTCTATGCTTTGTGATCTTCACATGCTTGTCATATTTGGCAAATTCCGATGCGTTGTACTAATGGCCTCTGACAAAACCAAAGTCTTTGAAGGTTTTCAAAGAGGTTATCTATACATGGTAGACTTATCTTCATGACCACATGTTGCCACATGTCTTCTAGCAAGAGCTTCAGAATGCTGGATGCGACATCGAAGGCTAAGACATGCTGGTATGAGGAACTTGCATACACTCGCCAAGAAGAATCACATCATTGGTGTCGAGGGTGTCAAGTTCAAGAAGGATAAACTTTGTGGTGCCTGCGAACGTGGGAAGATGACTAGGGCCAAACACCCCTCGAAGACTATCATAACAACTTCCAGTCCCTTCGAGCTGCTCCACATGGACTTATTCAACCCTACTCACTACTCCACTTTCTCTACCACTACAAATCTATATGGCTTCATAATCGTTGATGATTATTCTAGATATACCTGGGTGCACATCTTACTTTATAGGACTGAAGTGCAGGGTGTCTTCAGACGCTTTGCAAACAGGTGCATGACCAACTACAACGTCAAGATCAAGCACATCAGGAGTGATAATGGCACAGAGTTCAAGAACACTAGTCTGGACACATATCTTGACTCCCTTGGTATCACTTATGAGTTCTCTTCTCCATATACACCATATCAGAACGGTGTTGTGGAACGCAAGAACAGGACGATCATAGAGATGGCTTGCACTATGCTTGAGGAGTACAAGACACCACGAAAATACTAGCCTAAAGCCATTGACACTTCATGCCACATCATCAGAACGGTATATGTTCACAAGTTCCTCAAGGAAATGTCATACAAGCTACTTACTCGTAAGAAACCCAATGTAAGTTATTTCAAAGCCTTCGGTGCAAGATGTTGGATATTAGAGATCCACACCACACTTCAAAATTTGCACCGAAAGCACATGAGGGTTTCATGCTTGGTTATGGAAAGAATTCGCACACCTACAGAGTCTTCAACATTTTTCACAATAAAATTGTTGAGACTGTAGATGTATGGTTCGATGAAACTAGTGGCTCGCAAAAAGAGCACCTGCCACCTGTGCTAGATGAAATTCTAGCTGATGAAGCTATCAGGCTAATGGGCATTGGTGAGATCATACCCGAGGAACCAGACGTTGACGAAGCCATCATTCCTCCACCTACCCATCATGAAGACAATGACGCTCGTGAAGATAATGCTGCTGAGAAAGACAATGCTCAGGAGCAAGACCAATGTCTTCGACCTGCCCATCCACTAGTTGCAAATGAAGTTCAAATTGAGAAGACGCTCGATAGCATCAATGCGCGAGGTCCTCTCACTCTCTCAAGATCTAACCAATTGGCTAATTTTTGTGGGAACTTTTCTTTCGTGTCTATCTCCGAGCCCACCAAAAGTATATGAAGCTTTCATGGAATTGGAATGGATTCAAACCATGCAAGAAGAGCTTCATCAATTTAAGATCAACGACGTATGGGAGCTAGTCAAGCGTACCAACCCACGCAAGCACAATATCCTCAGCACAAAATGGATCTACCACAACAAGAAATATGAATTTGGCCAAGTCAGAAACAAGACTTGACTTGTCGCTCAAGGCTACAGACAGGTTGAGGGTATTGATTTCGATGAAACATTTGAACCAGTTGCTAGAGTTGAATCCATACGCATATTGCTTGCTTATGCTAACCACCATGATATATGATTATACCAAATGGATGTCAAAAGTGAATTAACAATGGTAAGATTGAGGAAGAAGTATACGTTAATCACTTCTGGTTGGTTCTATTGGCAAGTTTCCGCCAGTTCTTCTGCGGCCTCCCAACTGCGGTAGCACCACCCGCAACCCTGATGGTAGTACCAGGGGTAGTACAACCGCTCTTTCAAGCGGTACAATCACCCCAGCCTGGTCAGTATAGAAAGGGTGTGGGACGAAGGGGTATTTCTTATTCCCCTTCGTGCCCAACCTCCCCTCCTGCCCTAGCGGCTAACCATCGTCACCTTCGTCTTGGAGTGCCCTTCGGCACCCTGGATCCACAGGACTCTCTCGGATCTGCTCCGAGGAGGCCCCCTCCTCTCCAATATCTTCCCATGGACACTGGTAATGCCTTGTTTTCCTTTCTTCCTTGGTTCCTCCCCATGGATCCACCATTGTTAGGGCATTTATTTAAGTCCCATGTTTTTGTCCAAACTATTGGATTGAAGAGATCCTAGTGTTAAACTATATTGCTTGTGTTAGTCTAGAATGTTTAAATATTGTTACATGGTTCGAATTCGCACGCGTCGGTTTCTCCTCAAAGTTGGGCTGCAGGTGCTCAGCGGTACAACCGCTTTTACTAGCAGTACAACCATGGCAGCGGTTCAACCACCTGGGGGTCCGGTTCAACCAGATGCTCTGAATCCTGTAGAAGTGTTTCAATTTATCTACTTCAGAGTCAATATATTCCTTCATTTTTGCATACAAACCCCCTTATCTGTTTTGGGTTTCTTGTGTGCTGCTCGTGTGTGTGTGCAGGTGGCTCAGGTTCTCGCTTTGCTCCTCGACGGAAGTGATCCCGGAGGCTCAAATACACTAAGGACTATTCATAAGAGGAAGTAGTCATTCCCACCAAGCCAACTCGTCGTGAGAAGTCCATGGCTGTCAAGTAAGAGGCTGCTATTCCCTTGAGCAAATGGAAGCTACCAGATTGGGAGAGGTTTTGTCTCTAGAATCCCTATGAGGTCCACGTTGCTCCCCGTTGGACCACTACGCGGTTTAGGAATGAGACCTAGATCAGAATTGTGCACGAGCTGTTTGAGCACAATAAGAACAGGTTCGCCAAGCAGTGGATGATTGATCTTGATCACTGGAGGACCAACACATATTACTTTGGTGAGGCCTTGGCACAGTGTGAGGAGTTTGACTTGAGTAAGCTCATGTCCATCAAGTGTGACTTTGATGTGCAGCTAGTTTATCAGTTCTATGCCACTGTACTTTGGCACTAATGACGCCCGTACCTTATCCTTCATGTGATGTGATGAGTTCTTCAGTGTTCCTTGGAAGGCATTATGCAATGCTCTTGGTTATGATGATACTTGTCTCTCCGGCAATGGTTCCATCTGTCTTGACAGCCATGCTTTTCCCATGGAGAAGGAGGATCTCGCCCCTGTGTACAATCCAGAGCGCGGTATCATTGGTGAGTCCAAGGATCTGTTGTAAGTTTATGATATCATGCATCGGGTCTTCCACAATGTGCTTCTGCCCAAAGTTGGGAATCAAGATAAGATTCATGGCTATGTGGTGGACTTGCTTGTGGCTATGCATACTGAATCCGGCTCTGGTGCTACTTTTTATATGTCCAAGTGGATGTGAGAGGAGATGTACAACATGGTCATGAGACGGAAGGTTCCCATTTATGCTCCGTTCGTCATGTGCTTTATGAAGTCGGTTTGGGGAGTTCATAGGCCTGGCGAGGCGCTGTCTTCTTATGCCAATATTACCGTGCATGAGACCAAGCAGCTCAGGAAGAACAAGCATGTTGTGCCTCACATTCTCCCTGATCACCCCGAGGATGTTTTTTCCACTTCCAGCGACAGTGATTTTGAGCTCGAGGCCGGGGTCAAGCCCTCTTGGGTTACCAAGCTCACTGACAAAGTAAGGAAGACCTTCTACCTACATGCTCATGTTCAGAAGAAGCTCTATAATGCCCATGTTAACGAGAAGCTGGTCATACACAGACATATTCAGATTATGCGGGCTCTCATAATTCAGACTAAGAGTGGTTCTGAGAAGACCATCACTCGTGAGGAGAAGTGGACCTACGAGCACAACACCTGGACTGATGATGTGGCCTTGGTCCATCCAGCTGCTGCATCTTCTACTCCTGCTACTTATGACATTATGGAGGTATTTTTCTTTTATTCCAGAAAAAATCTCCGTAAATTTTCAGGACGTTCCGAGAACTTTTATTTCTGCACAAAAACAACACCATGGCAATTCTGCTGAAAACAGCGTCAGTCCGGGTTAGTTCCATTCAAATCATGCAAATTAGAGTCCAAAACAAGGGCAAAAGAGTTTGGAAAAGTAGATACGACGGAGACGTATCAATGTCCAGGGCAGTTGTACCGCCCAGGACTTAGCCGCATCCTCATGTCTCTCCTAGAGGTTGCATCGTGGCAACAACCGCCCCAACATTGCTCGACGGTGCCTCATCCCTGTTTCCACGCGGTTGTTGGGTGGTAGTAGGGCGGTTGTTCGTGTCCTCTTTGGGTGACCGGTACTACCGCCCCGACCACCGGCTGTACCATTGGTTAGGGCTGGTGTGAATTATCCATGCACACATCGGTTTTACTGCCCCGTTGAGGAAACAACTGTAACGGTTGGAAATGGGGTTCACTATACAAATCGGTGCTTCTTCCACCTATCACTTTACCTCTTACCCCTCTCTCTCCACCATTGATGCCCTCCAAGAGAATTAATGAATTCCTTTATTGTGTTATCAAGATCAGAGGGTATCCAATTAGAATTTGTAGAGGAATTTCCATAAGAATTACCATAAGAATTGTCATAACCATTAGGATTATAACCGGGATACGACCTAGCATTGAAATTACCCTTATAAGCATTGTTGTTGAAATTATTTCGCAAGAAAAAGTTCACATCAATAGCATAATTATTTTGTTCAATCAAGGTAGACAAGTCCATATCATTAGGATCAACATGAGTATTTTTATTAGTAGCTAAGTTCATAAAAGCATCCACTTTTTCACTCAAGGTAGCGATTTCCTCAATAGAATTTACCTTCTTACCAGTTGGAGCTCTCTTGGTATACCATTGAGAATAGTTGGCCATGATTTTGTACAGAAGTTTGGTGGCCTCTCCTAAGGTCACCTCATTGAAGGTACCACCTCCGGCAGAATCTAGAAAAAATTTAGACACAAAGTTTAGTCCAACATAGAAATTTTGGATAATCATCCACAAGTTTAAACCATGAGTTGGACAATTTCTTATCATCAATTTCATCCTCTCCGAAGCTTGTGCAACATGTTCATGATATTTTTTTAAATTCATTATTTTATTTCTATGGGAGATGATCTTAGCGGGAGGAAAATACTTGGCAATAAAAGCATCTTTACACTCATCCCATGTTACAATACTATTACGTGGTAAAGATGAAAACCAAGCTTTAGCTTTCTCTCTTAGTGCAAAAGGAAACAATTTTAATTTCAAAATATCACTATCCATGTCCTTTTTCTTTGGCATATCACAAAGTTCAACAAAGGTATTGAGATGTGGAGCGGGATCCTCATTAGGACTTCCCGAAGATTGCTCTTTCATGACAAGATTCAATAATGCAGCATTAATATCAAAAACATCCGCACTAATGGCGGGTGGTATAGGAGTACTAATAAAATCATTATTATTAGTATTGGGGAAGTCAAACGACTTAGTAGTATCTTGAGACATGGTGACCGAGCAAGCGAAGTAACAAGCAAGACAAGCAAACTAGAGAGAGAAGATGCAATCTAGTGACAAGCAAAACAAGAAAAGACAAATATTTTTGTATTTTTATTTTTTATGAGACAAACTAAATATACCAGTGAATAAAAAGAGGAAGAACTGAATGAAATTTTGTGTGGAGTTACTTGGTAGTTGGTGATGACATTCACCGGTAACGATGCCAGAAATCCTTCATGACTCGTGATCTGCGTTGGGTTTTCCGTGAAGAGGAACGTGTTATCGCAACACAAAGTGGGTAAGTATTTCTCTTAGTTATGAAGCCAAGGTTTATCGAACCAATAGGAATATCAACCACAACCGTCTTCAGCGGCTGCACACAAAAGAACAAAAAACTTGCACCCCAACGTGGTCAAGAGGGTTGTTAATCCTCTTGTCTTGTTATTTGGAAGCAAGTGAGGTGTGTAGATAATTGTAGATAGTAAGATAAAACAAAAACAAGTAAATAACAGCAAGGTAATAAAGGTTTTATCAGTATGTTGTGAATAGACCGGGGGCCATAGATTTCCCTAATGGCATCCTCATGCAAAAATAGCATATGATGGGTAAACAAATTACTCTTGGGCAATTGACAGAAAAGCGGATGATATGATCGGTAATCATTCTTGCAATTTTATATGAGGGAGAGACATGAGCTAACATACTTTCCATACTTGGATCATATAAACTTATGATTCGATCTCTAGCAAGCATCCGCAACTACTAGAGATCATTAAGGTAAACCCAACCATAACATTAAACATCAAGTCCCCTTTACTCCCATACACAAACAACTCCCTTACTCGGGTGTAAGCTCTTGTCTCTCTATCCACCCACTATAAACAAATCATGAACATATTACAAACCCTACAGCGAGAATTCCCTCACGTGTGCGCTGCACAAAGGGCACCATAGGGCAACACCAAAATAAAACATACACTCAAATCAATCAACCCAAAGGACAACATAAATCTACTCAAACAACATAGGATGGAAACACACCTTTGATTAATAATATGTGGCATGAAACACCATCTTCAAGTAGGGGATTATAGCGGGGTGTGGGAGCGTGGACCGCCATAGATAGATGAGGGAAGGTGGTGGAGACGGTGATGTTGACGAAGACGATCACCGCGGCGATGGTTCCTTCGGCGGCACTCTGGCGCCACCACAAGAGAGGGGGAGAGAGTATCCCACATAGGCTTCCTCCTCCATGGCATCTCCCCATATAGGGAGAGGTTCTTCCTTTGGTCCTTGGTCGCCATGGTACCCGGAGGGGCGAGAGCCCCTCCGAGATTGGATCTCTCTCTGTGTTTCGCTCCTGTTTTCGCTTTTCTTTTCTGGCCCTTCACCATTTCATAAATATCTGGAGATCCGTAACTCCGATCAGGATGAAATTTTTAGGGATTTTTTATCATGAAAATATCTTTCTTGCGGCAGAAGGAGAGCCTCAACCGACTTAAGGACTGGCCACAATTCATCGGGGCACCCGCTCCCCGAGGTTGCGCCCTGTTGTGTGGGGCCCTCGGGCATCGTCTTGCGTTGATTCCAACTTCCAAAATTCACATATATTACAAAAAAATATTTGTAATTTTTTATCGTGTTTGGAGTCCATTTGCAATGCATTTTCTACAAAACAAAAAACACAAAAAAAACAGGAACTTGCAGTGGACACTTGATAAGTAAGTTAGTCCCAAAAATAATATAAAATGTTGCCAAAAGTATATGGAAGTTGTAGAATATTGGCATGAATAATTCATAAATTATTTATACATTGGAGGCATGTCACATGCCCCGAGAGAGAGGGTTGGTAGGAATTAACCATCGCGCGACTCCGACTTAAAAAAACACAAGGATTTCAACGAGAAATAGAAATGCTCACACATCATCACCATGCCTTTTTAATTTTTTAGATGAACAAGAAGTTTAACATCTATTAGTATCGACACCTATCTAAATTAATAATAATGCACTCACACCTTTTTCATATCACCACATCAAAATCATTAACCCACAATTTCTCTATATGTGGTACATGATGATTTTTATCATCATTCATTGGATACTCATTATTTTTTATCTAGTCTTATGACCCGTGCAAATTACGGTCACTATTTTCCAGCTCTCAAACAAATGTAAGTAAAGAACCATAGAATACTATTTCTATAAAATCTACACGACACGGTGCTCAAAAATATATAAGTGAAGTACTAGAGCAACTGCTAAGCTTAGAAGATATAAGTGAAGCACATAGAGTATTCTAACAAGTTGTGATGATGTGATCTCTCTCTCACTCAAATAGGTGTGTCCAACAAATAATGATTGTGGTATACTGAAAGTAAAATCAAACAAAAACAAATGACGCTCCAAGCAAACCTCATATCATGTGATGAATAAAAATATAGCTCCAAGTAACATATCGATGGATTGAGACGAAAAGAGGGGATGCCTTCTGGGGCATCCCCAAGTTTAGGCGCTTGAGTATTCCTAGAATATTAACTTGTGGTGCCTTGGGCATCCCCAAGCTTAGTATTTTTCTGCTCCTTAATCCTTTCTCCATCGCGACAATACCCAAAACTTGAAAACATAAATCACATAAAACTCAACAAAACTTCATGAGATTCGTTAGTAGAAGCCACATATCAAATACTTTCAGGTGTTGTTACATATTGATTATTATTTTATTTTACCATAGGGTAATGTATCTTAACTCCTCCATGGCTTATTACCCCCCCCCCATACAATCCATAGCATCATCAAAACAAGCAAACTACACATGCAAAAACAGAATCTGAATAAACAGAAAAGTGTGTACTAATCTGTAATGAGTCTATACTTATGTAACACCAACAATTCTAAAAAATAGGAATGCCTGAGTAATTTTTATATCAATACTTGAAAAAACTTCAGCTTAAAAAGACGTTCCAGTAAAATCAGAGAAATTTTGTACTCGACATCAAAGTTTCTGTTTTTGCATCGTATTAATTCTAGTCATCATGCAAATCATCCCAAAGGCTTTACTTGGCACAAATACTAATCAAAACATAAAAACACAATCATTACAGAGGCAATAATTATCTTATCACACACTAATAGAAATAAAAAGCAAAAATTAAAGAAAACTATTGGGTTGCCTCCCAACAAGCGTTATTGTTTTACGCCCCTAGCTCGGCATATTGCATAGTTTCAAGTGTTGTCATCTTTGAAAATCAAACCATAAGTGTCTCTCATGCTTGATTCATATGGTGGCCTAATTATATTTCTAGGGAATTGTTCCATTCCTTTCTTTAATGGAAATTGGAACCTTATATTTCCCTCTCATGTCAATGATTGCACCTATAGTTCGTACGGAGGGTCTTCCAAGTATAATTGGACAAGTAGGGTTGCAATCAATAACAAGCACAATGAAATCTACAGGAACATAATTTTTATTTGCAATTATCAGCACATCATTTATTCTACCAAAGGTTTTGTTGATGATAGAATCCACGAGATGCAAGTTTAGGGAACATTCTTCAATATTGGTGAGACCAAGCACATCACATAAAGTTTTAGGTATGGTTGAAACACTAGCACCAAGGTCACACAAAGCATTGCATTCATATTTATTTATCTTAATTTTGGTAGTAGGTTCCCACTCATCATGCAATTTTCTAGGAATAGAAACTTCAAGCTCAAGTTTCTCCTCATAAGCTTTTACCATAGCTTCCACTATATGTTGAGTAAAAGCTTTGTTTTGTTCATAAGCATTGGGTGAACTAACAATGGATTGCAGAAAGGAAATGCATTCTACTAAGGATAAATTATCGTAATTAAAGTCCTTGTAACCCAAAATAGTGGGCACATCACTAGTTAAAGTTTTGACCTCTCCAAACCAACCTTTTCAGTTTTAGCACTAAAATCATCACCCTCCAAGCAAACGGGGTGCTCCTTTACTAGAGTTGACTCAGCACTAGTCCCTTTATCATTAACATTGAGAGAAGTAAACAAAGATACAATAGGATAAGTACCAATCATTTTAAGATCTTCATCATGATTCATAATGGGAAAGATTTTGGTTTAGCATCCATCCTATTTACTAGAGTTGTTTGATTATCAAAGGTTTTTCCTAGTATCTTTCGGTTAGACCAACTTGCGATTGGAAGTTAGACACTTCTTTATTAATTTCATCAAGTTGTTTACTTATAGCATCGAACAAAGTTAAATGTTCCTTTCCTTGGAAGCAAATAATTTATTGTGCTCATATTGCGAAGTCATGAAGGTCATCATGGAACCTTTTATTTTAGACATCCTTTGATAGTAAGAGATAGTGTGGAATCTATCTTGAGATATGGTGACCGGTCAAGCAAAGTGACAAGCAAGACAAGCAAACTAGAGAGTGAAGATGCAATCTAGTGACAAGCTAAGCAAGCAAAGATAAGTATTTTTGTATTATTTTTAAAAAAAATATGAGACAAACTAAATATACTAGCAAATAACAAGAGTAACAAGCGAATGTAATTTTGTGTGGAGTTACTTGGCAGTTGGTGATGATATTCCCCGGCAACGGTGCGAGAAATCCTTCGTGACACTCGTGATGTGTGTTGGGTTTTCGTCAAGAGGAATGGGTTATCGCAGCACAAAGTGGGTAAGTATTTCCATCAGCTATGAAACAAATGTTCATCGAACCAATAGGAATATCAACCACAACCGTCTTCAGTGGATGCACACAAAAGAACAAACAACTTGCACCCAACGCGAGCAAGAGGATTGTTAATCATCTTGTCTTGTTATTTGCAAACAAATGAGGTGCGTAGATAATTGTAGATAATAAGATAAAATAAAAACAAGTAAATAACAGCAAGGTAATGAAGGTTTTATCAATATGTTGTGAATAGACCCGGGGGCCATAGCTTTCCATAATGGCATCTCTGATGGAAAAATAGCATTCGGTGGGTAAAGAAATTAGTGTTGGACAATTGACAGAAAAGCGGATAGTTATGCGATATTCACGGCAATGATCATGTGTATATATGCATCGCGTCCATAAACAAATAGGCCAACTCCCTCCTGCACCTATTACTATTACTTCACTTCAAGAGCACTTTTATGCTTGCCTCTCTACGTATTAAGTTCATGACGAACGAAGTAATGCATGGAGTAAGATGACATGATGTAGAGAAAGTAAATTCAAGCAATATGAATAAACCCCATAATTTTATCCTTAGTAGCAGCAACACAAAGACACATCTTGTCCCCTTACGTTACTTGGTTATAGAAATTTTCTAGGTTGAACCTACCACAAAGAACCTCTCTCACCGAAGAAATATCAATCTAGTTGGCCAAACTATTTCAATAGATCGGAGAGAATTATGAAGCTATCATATCATGCACATAAGAATAATATTATATATCACAGGAGACTCAAATGTATATCATGAATAATCTGAACATAAACCCACAATTCACCGGATCCCAACAAACGCACCGTACAAAAGAGTTACATCATATGGATCAAAGCGAAGATGTGATGATCATTGTATTGAAGATCAAAGAGAGAGATTGCCATCTAGGTACTCACTATGGAACCGTAGGACTGTGGTGAACTACTCACACATCATCATGAGGGCAGCAAGGTTGATGAAGAGGCACTCCGTGATCGATCCCCCCTTCGGCAAGGTGTCGAAACAAAGCTCCATATGGCCTCCCGTCGGAACAGAGACTTGCGGCAGTGTAAAAAGTGTTTCGAAACTCCCTTTGGTGTTCATAGGATAGATGAGAATTTATAAGCCAAATAACGAAGTCGGGAGGGCCACATGTTGGAAATATGCCCTAGAGGCAATAATAAATTGGTTATTATTATATTTCCTTGTTCATGATAATCGTTTATTATCCATGCTAGAATTGTATTGATTGGAAACTCAAATACATGTGTGGATACATAGACAACACACTGTCCCTAGTGAGCATCTAGTTGACTAGCTCGTTGATCAAAGATAGTCAAGGTTTCCTTGCCATAGGCAAGTGTTGTCACTTGATAACGGGATCACATCATTAGGAGAATGATGTGATGGACAAGACCCAAACTATAAACGTAGCATATGACCGTGTGAGTTTATTGCTACTGTTTTTCTGCATGTCAATGTATCTGTTCCTATGACCATGAGATCATGCAACTCTCGGACACCGGAGGAATACCTTATGTGTATCAAACGTCGCAACTTTACTGTGTGACTATAAAGGTGCTCTAAAGGTATATCCAAGGGTGTTTGTTGGGTTGGCATGGATCAAGACTGGGATTTGTCACTCCGTGTGACGGAGAGGTATTTCGGGGCCCACTCGGTAATAAAACATCACATATAAGCCTTGCAAGCAATGTGACTAAAGAGTTAGTCATGGGATCTTGTATTACGGAACGAGAGACTTGTCGGTAACAAGATTGAAATGGGTATGGAGATACCGACCATCGAATCTCGGGCAAGTAACATACCAAAGGACAAAGGGAATGGTATACGGGATTATATGAATCCTTGACATAGAGATTCAACCGATAAGATATTCGTAGAATATGTAGGATCCAATATGGACATCCAGGTCCCGCTATTGGATATTGACCAGAAAGTGTCTCACGTCATGTCTGCATAGTTCTTGAACCGCAGGGTCTGCACACTTAAGGTTCGGTGATGTTTCGGTATAGTTGATTTATAGGTGCTGGTAACCGAAGGTTGTTCGGAGTCCCAGATGAGATCCTGGATGCCAAAAGGAGCTCGGGAATGGTACAGAGGTAAAGATTGATATATAGGAAGTCCTGTTTTGGTCACCGGAAAGGTTTCGGGCTCATCGGTAGTGTACCGTGAGTGCCGGGAGGGTACCGGGGGACCATCGGGAGGGCTATGACGACCCTAGGGGCTTCATCGGCTAAGAGAGAAGGCAAGCCATCCCCTGGTGGGCTGGCTGACGCCACCTCTAAGGGCCCATGCGACTGGATGAGGAATAAAGAAAAAACACAAGGTGGAGAAGGTTTCCAAGTGGGAGAAGGGGAATCCTACTAGGAGTAGGATTGGAGGAGGAATCCTCCTCTCCTCCCACGTCGGCCGACCCAAAGGGGAAACCCTAGGGCCGACGGACTTCCTCCTCTCCTCCTATATATACTAGAGGTTTGAGGGCTTTTTGAGAGACAATTGTTTCAGCCACGTGCTACCTCAACTCTAGATCACAGTTTCTCCTCTAGATCGGTTTTTTACGGTGCTTAGGCGAAGCCGTGCAGAAATAGATTCACCACCACCATCTACTTCCCCGTCTCTCTTGCTGGATCAAGAAGGCGGAGATCGTCATCGAGTTGTACGTGTGCTGAACGCAGAGGTATCGTCCGTTCGGTACAACGGTGATTTGAATCATGAAGACGTTCCACTACATCAATCGCGTCTCTTAACGCTTCCCGCTTAGCGATCTACAAGGGTATGTAGATCCGATCTCCCTCTCGTAGATGATCATCACCTGTCACACCCTGTTTTTCACCACCAATGTTTTAAGTTGCAAAAATCAGGGCTTGTTAAAACTTTTTCCAATGATGTCGTGAATGCTATGAATGCCTTGTATGAATGTGTGCTTGTTTGCTTGTTGAACCAAACCCATGGCTAATTATTTATTTACTTAAAAAAATGAATTTCCAAAACTCTTTTCTTTGACATCAGATCACCTTTCCCTTGCTTAGGTTACACTACTGGTTCATGATGCTTAGTAGCCCTCTCAACCAAAGTTGGTGATCTGAATGTTTTGCCAAAAAATTATTTAAAGATTTAAAACATTATTTTTCTATTTTAAATACATGTCTGTTTGTAAGGCCAGAAATGATATTCCCACAAGGAAAAATGCTTCTCTGCCTTAGAAAATTTTGAATAATTCATGGAAGCTCAGAAGGACATATATTTTCCATACATAACATTTTCAACCCTATTTATATTATTATTATTTGAGAAAAACCTTGAAAATCATTTATGTCTGTTTTAACCTTTTGAGATATTTCCAAAGGAAATATTCTCAATAAAATCCCATTAAATTACAGGAGCCTCCCCAAGCCATATTTGGTGCCCACATAAACTCTCACCTTGATCTAAGGTGGGGAAGGTCACCAAATGAGCCTAAAACCCTCTCTGTCCACAATAGAGTTGGAACAACTCTACATAGCAAAGTTTGTCCAACAGGGCTGAAACTTTGCAGGAAAGTTTTGCACCTCAAAAGAGGACTCCACACCAAAAATGAGATTTGCTAGACTCTGTTTAGTCACACTCCCTTTGGAGAAGACAGATCTAGCCACTACCATGCATTTTCAAGTTTACAAAGCTAAACTTGTGCAATGGATCTCAAATTTGGTGGAAGCCTCTACGTTAACCCCAAGACCAAACCTGTTAAGTGGCAGTTCTAGTGGTAGAGTGGAAGCACCCCAAACCACTGTCGAACACCTTCTGACAGCAAGGTAAAAACCCACCTAGCCATTGTTTTACCCCATGTCAGAGCCTCAAACTTGTTGTATTAGTGCCACAGACCAACCTAAACACCCAGTCAACTGGCCCCTCCCCAGTTCAAAGCACAAGTGACAAAAACTCCAATTTGTGCCACAGGTCAGGACTGGCAGCACTAGTAAACCATGTCCCCCTTGACCAGCCAGTGCTCTCACTAGCACACAACGGCTAGATACACTCCCAGCAACACCCATGACATGAGGGACACGTCTGAAGTGCCCCAGAGCGCGCCAGCATGCCGTGGCATGCCAAAACTACACTCTGGACGCGCTAGAGAGAGCAACCGAGAAGGGGACGACGCTCCCGCCCGGTTCCAACCTCCCCCGAAGTGTCCAAGACCTCCCCCGATAACCTCTCAGTGTAAAGCAGCCGCCAGGGACCCTCCTCCCCCGCGCTAGAGCTCGGGCGACGCGTGCCCGCGTGCACCCGACTCGGCCGAGCATGCACGGACGCCGCAGCTCGACCCCACGCTCTCTCCTTCTGTGGCCGATGCTTTAGGGCATCCTAAACCACGTCCGGAGACCTTGGTTTCGCAGCCAGCCCCTCACTGTGCACGCACGCGCGCCACGGTGAGTCACCGGCGCACCGAGTTCGGCTCACTGTCGCCAGCCTATAAATAGGCCCCCCGGCACCTCAGCACCCCTTCAACAGCCTCTGCACAACCACTAGCCCCCCTAGCCACCCAATCGAGCTCACAGAGCCCCGGTACTCGAGATCGATCGAGGCCCCTCCGCCTCGGAGCTCCGGTCGATCTCCTGTTACACGCCGGCTCCTGCAGCACTCGACCCACCAGAGCACTCCCCTCGACACCAGGAACCTTTCCCCCAACAGCCCCGAGCTTTTCCGTGCCCCTAGCTATGAGTTCAACTACCCCCCCCCCCCCGAAACTCCTCCGCCACGGCCACCTCGTCGCCGGCGACTCGTAGACTCTCCGGCGCTGTTCCGACCACCTACAGGTAGGCGGAGGCATGCTGAATCCATTCCTGCCCTTAGCTAGGCCCATGGACGACGGTAGCCTCACCGGCGTTCGTTTCCTCCTCTCTGGCTGGAGGTAGGGGAAGAACCCGACAGGTGGGCTCCACCTGTCAGCGTCCTGGAGCTGCCTCGCGCGCAGCCACTGCCGCTGACTCCACGGGCCTGCACGTTAGGTTCAAACCTGGCGCGCGCGCACCTGGCAGCCTGCTGGCTGGCTGGGCCGGCCTGCTTCCCAGGCCAGGCTTTGGCCTTTTCTTTTATTTTTATAAACCTGAGATTAAATGATTTTTGTAAAAATAACTATCCAGTGGAAAAATATGATTCTTCCCTGATATTTTTCTAAAAATGTGTAGTATTTGATTCTTCCGTTGTTGATATTTTTCAAAAGCAGAATCTGTTTTATAGCAATATAAAGGCATTAAAAGCAATAATTTGCTTCTGTTTTACAATTATTAAAAATGCTTTGCTAGTAAAAACAAAGAGAAGGTATTTTCAAAGTAACAACCTGATTTTTACCAAGACTTGCAACATTTTTTTAAAATGGTTTGGGATCTGTTTTTGTGTGAGCTGTTTCTTATTTATTCTATTCTCAATGATAGAATTACCGAGTGACGAAGGATTCGGAGCGGAAGACCTCAAAGACCCAGGATACTTAGTTGACCAAGGCAAGCAACCCTTTGACCATGACTTGAGCACATACATTGATGCATGCTAGAATAGCAAGTACTTTTCCGTTGCATGAGATCACAGTGTCGGTTCATCATTGATGCATTGATGTGATGGTACCGAAGGCTTCTTCGAAGCACTTGCACGACGGTGATGTTATACATATGGCTCCTCGGAGCACAAGCATGATGAGCTTGACCCTACCATCTATGAGGATCATGCTACTGTCATGCTGACTAGTAGAGTTATAGGACCATTGCATTGAGCTTGACCCTACCCCTTGAGGGTCATGCTAATACCATGTTGACAAGTAATGATAGAGCATATTATCATGAGCATGATGATGAGTTAAATCAAAGAGTTTATGAAAACCCCGTCGGGTTCCACTAATGCCCGAGGGTGATGATGAGTTGGTGATCACTTTTGGTGAAGTGATGCACCGGTGTTTTTGTGTGAGTATGGTTTCGAAAGGGGATTAGATTTATGATGTGTCGACCGTCCCAACCTTACCAGTACGACCATGATACCCCTTTATGGGACGGGGCTTTGTTGATTACTCTGGTCGGTACTAGCAAAGAGCCACATTACTAGTGGCGGGAGTGATTGTCGTCACTCTCGTGATGGGGTCGTGCTAGGTAGGACGACTATGCCATTATTATGAGTTCCAGGCACACCGTTGGTCCCTGCATGGTTGATACTGTCCAGAGTCGGTGCTCGTAAGACGTAAAACATGTGGGCTGGGTACCAATCGAGTGGACCTCTTTGTCTAGTATCGTCAGGGGAAAGATGATGATCGGGTACTTACCTCGGGTATATGTGATATACCGCGAGTCGTGGATGAGACGGAAGTTTCCCGTTTCTCGTGGGTCCAGCGTACTACCTCTGCAGAGTGTAAACTATTCGAATAGCCGTGTCCACGGTCAAGGACAGTTGGGTAATCCTGCTTAAACTACGTCCTGATATTTCCACATAAACCAAGTGTGAGTGTGTGTGTGGTGTTAAAAAGGTGTTGTTGTTATGATCATAATAATATGACCAAGTTCGGTGACTTGGCATATAGGGTGAACCCGGATGGTTTAACCCTCAGCTGATACATTGAGGTTATGACAAGTCCGATGACTTGGCATATAGGGTAAACCCGGATGGTTTAGCCCTCAGCTGAGGCATTGACGTTATGACAAGTCTGATGACTTGGCATATAGGGTGAACCCGGATGGTTCAACCCTTAGCAGATATGTTGATATCCGTAACCTTATTTTCAAAAGTAATTCTTTAACTTGATGCATATTCATGATCATTTTACCCAGATGACTTATACTAGAGATGCATGATAATGATGTCCATCATTTTTATTGTTCATATCATGGGCTGTTTGCGAGTACATTCAAAAGTACTCATTGGCTTGCCACTGGTTATATTATTGACCAGACAAGGAAGGACCGGAGTTTGGCGACGAGTACGTCTTCGGAGACGGACCTGCGATCTAGGACGCTTCCAAGTGAGAATGCCTGTCGGTGTAGGCTTGATGGCATGGGCACCCGCTTAGCCCTTATGAGTTCCGCTACCCGATGTACCCGCTTTATTTGGCCTTAGGCCCTGTTTGTGAACCTGACCCTTCGGTCATGTGATGTAATATTTGGTATTTGGATGTAAGACTCTATTATTAAGTATCCGTGTTCAGTGAGCATTGATCCTTGGGATCACTGGGCACGGCGATCTCGACTCACCAGTCGAGGTCCTCACAGAACTGGTATCAGAGCGATCCTGACTATAGGAAGCCTTAGGTAGCTTGGTCGTTAGCCGGGAACGATTAGTACACCAACCTTACACTCGCACCTAAAACCTTCTGATTTTCTCTCTCTCCTATACCTTGTAGATGGCCGTTGTACCTGAGACGCTTCTGGAAACCGGCTTTCCCCTACTTCTGGTGGATAGCCTCGAGAAGTGCCACGTACACCGCACGCCCATCTTCCTCTACCACGAGCACTGGGTCAACCCCGACACCAAAGAATATCACGTGGACGTGATAGTGAAGGCTAATGACTCCCCGACTAGTTGGTTCTTTGAAGGACCACAAATGGGAGAACTGATGCTGGCAGTGGAGACAGCAGCACGAGAGGCGCTCGTACGTCTCCGCGATATCCTCCCCGAGATGGCTAATGAACCTGCTACTTGCCACCTACCTTTTCTTAAGGAAGGAGTGGACGGGAGCTGGACGCTCACTCCATCGTCTGAGGATGGAATGCCATTAAGGTTTCAGACCTACTTCAGTCTCTCATCCGACACCCTGACGCACCTTCTAGTTAAAGAATCAACGAAGCTTCGCCAAGAACTACACCAAGTTAAGAGCCTACTTCACACGGAGAAGATGAAGAATCACAAGATGAAGAAAGAAGGTGCACCTAAAGGAAGGGCCGGTATTGCTACCAGGGGTGGTGTGCTACCAATCCGGGCCATCCCTCTTCAGAGTCGCCGCCTGACAGCAGAAGAATATACTGAGCTCTTTGCCGCCTCACCTAAGAGATGTCGTGATGTGCGGATTCTTTCTTCCACTCCATTGAAGGAAGAAGACACCGACGAAGACGAAGATCCTGCCGAACCCACTTTTGAGACCGAGCAGTCCGCCGCGTAGGATTTCAGCGTAGGCAACTAGGAGTACCCCTGAGCATAGGGTATCCATGTATCCGATCCTTTAAATTAAGAGTGTGTATGACGTAAGCTGCGCTCTGCCTTAGGCAGCCTGTACGCGACTACGTTACTTGTTTTCAATGAATGCAAATTCCGTTTTCAAGACATTGTTTTAAACAAAACTAGTAGTACCACATTTGGACCCCACCCCCCCTCTTACTAGAGCGAACCCTTGTGAATTCAAGCAAGGCGGATTTTTGACCTGTCTGTTCCATGACAGGATGGTGAATGCAACTCGCAACAGCACCTTCGGCAACCCCGGCACCGCCTCCTCAGGTCAGCCACAGGGAACCGAAGGGGAAGCTCACGCTGGAGATCACCACGAGCAGCATGGCAATGTTCCTCCGCCACCTCCTCCCGAGAACTTGACTATGGCTGAGTTCCTTCATGCTCTTCGTGAGGAACGTCAAGCCAACAATGCCGCCATTCAGCAGCTGGCTCAAGTCCTAGTGAACAACCCGCCGTAGAACGGGAATGGCAATGGCCGCTCTACTCTCTCAGAGTTTATGCGAACTACGCCTCCCATATTCTCAGAGACGACTGAACCGTTGGATGCCGATGACTGGATTCGCACTATTGAAGACCTCCTTGCGCTGGTTAAGTGCACCGACGAACGTGAGAATGTCCTTTATGCTTCTCACTATCTCGGAGGCACCGCCAGAGCTTGGTGGGATGGTTTCCAGATCATGCGAGATGGACAAGTCATCACTTGGTCAATGTTCAAGGAAGGATTCCGCGCAGCTCATATTCCGCCCGGAATGATGACCATCAAGAAGCGGGAATTCCGAGCCTTGAGGCAAGGCAGTGGGACTATTAAGGAATATCTGCACAAGTTCAACCTCTTGTCGAGGTATGCCCCTGAGGATGTTAACACTGAGGCCGCTAAGGTGGAGCGCTTCATGGAAGGATTGCAGCAGTCCCTACAATACCAGTTGGTAGTTTGCGACTGCAGAACCTTCAGCGACCTAGTTAACAAGGCACTTATGCTAGAAGACAAGCGTCGTGCAATGGACAACACCCGCAAGCGCAAGATGATAGGCAGTGGAGGACCCAGTAATGCAAGACCAAGACCATGGCAGTCGGCACCTGCGAGGCCCAACTATCAGCAAGAGCAGTACAAGACCCCGGCGTTCCGTCAGAATTATCAGCCTCAAGTCAACACCAAGCCAGTTCCCAACCCGCCGAACAACAGTGGAGTCAAGACCAACCCTCCGGGTCAGGTGACCTGTTTTGGGTGTGGTCAAACCGGGCACTATTCCAGGCAGTGTCCCAACAAGAAGCCCGATGCACCGCGTCCCAATGCACCCAACCCAGGTCAAGGAGCACCAGGAAGAAACCAAGTTCCCCGCAATCAGCAGTTCAACAGCAAGGGGCGGATCAATCACATCACCGCCGAAGAGGCGCAGGAAGACCCGGACTGCATTCTGGGTACGTTCCTCGTCAACTCCACCCCAGCTACAGTGTTGTTTGATTGTGGTGCTTCGCACTCTTTTGTTACTCAAAAGTTTGTGGAGAAGTGTGGTTTAAACCCACTCTGCTTCACGGGCGGATGGCAATTCAAACCCCGGGAGCAGTGTTGAGGTCAAATCTAGGGTGTAGAAAGGTCGAGGTAGTTATCAATGGGACGAGCTTCTTGGCAGACCTCATTGTGCTTAAGTCACAAGGCTTAGAAGTAATCCTCGGCATGGATTGGTTGGCCAAGCACCATAGTCTCTTGGACTGTGCCAACAGGGCCATTACCATGACAAGCGACCAAGGGGTCAAGGTCAAGTATGTCTCTGAGCCGGTATCAGCTCAAGTACCTCGAATCAACAGCCTATCCGAGGTAGAGCTCGACCAAGTACCAGTAGTCTGTGAGTACCCGGACGTCTTCCCTGACGAGCTACCCGGAATGCCTCCTGACCGATACATCGAGTTCATCATCGAGCTCATGCCCGGGTCAAGGCCTATTTATAAGAAGCCTTACAGGATGGGATCCGAGGAGCTAGCAGAGCTGAAGAAGCAACTGGAGGAGCAACTCAGGAAAGGATTCATCCGTCCGAGTGCGTCACCTTGGGGATCACCTGTTCTGTTTGTGTCAAAGAAGGATGGTACAATTCGACTCTGCGTCGATTACCGTTCTCTCAACGAAGTCACAATCAAGAACAAGTACCCACTCCCCAAGATAGAAGACCTATTTGACCAGTTAAATGGAGCTAAGGTATTTTCCAAGATCGATCTTCGATCCGGATATTACCAGTTGAAGATTCGACCCGAGGACATACCCAAGACTGCATTCGTGACCCGATACGGTCTCTATGAGTGCACAGTCATGCCCTTCGGATTGACAAATGCCCCAGCTTACTTCATGTACCTCATGAACAAGGTTTTCATGGAGTATTTAGATAAGTTTGTCGTCGTATTCATCGATGACATTCTAATCTTCTCCAAATCCAAAGAAGAACATGAGCAACACTTGAGCATAGTTCTGGGAAAACTTCAAGAGCACCAATTGTATGCCAAGTTCAGCAAGTGTCAGTTCTGGCTGAACGAAGTTGGATTTTTGGGTCATATCATGACGGCAAGCGGATTGGCAGTAGATCCATCCAAGATTTCCACAGTGGCCAACTGGGAATCACCAAGGGACGTGAAGGATGTCAGGAGTTTCCTCGGACTCGCGGGATACTACCGCAAGTTCGTAGAAGGATTCTCCAGCATCGCTCAACGTATGACTCAGCTTTTGAAGAAAAGTCGGAAGTTCGAGTGGACACCGGCATGCGAAGCAAGCTTTCAAGAGTTGAAGAAAATACTGACTACTACCCCAGTGCTAGCTACCCCGGACATCAACAAGGAGTTTGTGATTTACTGTGATGCCTCCGGAACCGGACTCGGTGGAGTCCTAATGCAAGATGGCAGAGTCGTGGCGTACTTGTCACGGCAACTGCGTCCGCATGAGGAAAACTATGCAACCCATGACCTCGAGTTAGCAGCCGTAGTGCATGCCTTGAAGACATGGCGACATTACCTTCTGGGGAAGAGATGTGAAATATACACAGACCACAAGAGTTTGAAATATATTTTCACCCAAAGGGAGCTGAATATGAGGCAACGAAGATGGCTTGAGTTAATCAAGGATTATGACCTCAGCATTAAGTACCACCCCGGTAAGCCTAACGTGGTAGCTGATGCTTTAAGCCGGAAGGCAGGCACCTTGAATGTCATGCTCAAGGAACGGTTGCCCGCCTTGTATGAAGAGATGGAAAGCTTCGGATTGGAGTTGGTCGGACCAGGATACCTGGCCAACCTCGAAGTCAAACCAACTCTGGCCGATGATATCAAGGAAGCCCAGAAAGGACACAGGAGTATGGAAGGCCTCAAGAAGAAGATTCGGGAAGGCAAGGCCCCAGGGTTCTCGATCGATGATAAAGGAGTGGTGTGGTACGGGAAACGCTTATGTGTGCCCAACAAGGCCGAACTCAAGGACTTGATCCTGCAAGAGTCCCACGACACGCCATACTCCATCCATCCCGGTGGTACCAAGATGTATCAAGATCTCCGAGAACGATTCTGGTGGCATGGCATGAGAAGAGAAATAGGCTCCTACGTCGCTAAGTGTGATGTATGCTAGTGGGTCAAGGCTGAGCATCAACGACCTGCTGGACTGCTACAACCTCTTCAAGTGCCAGAATGGAAATGGGACAAGGTCGGCATGGACTTCATTACCGGACTACCCCGGTCAAGCAGGGGTCACGACTCCATATGGGTCATCGTCGACCACTTGACTAAGGTGTCTCATTTCATTCCGGTCAACACCACCTATGGGGGCGACAAGTTGGCTAGCCTCTACATTGAGCACATCGTTAGCCTTCATGGAGTTCCTAAGGAGATTGTGTCCGACCGCGGCACGCAATTCACCTCAAGATTCTGGAATAAGTTTCAAGAAGCTCTCGGAACCAAACTCTCTTTTAGCACGACTTTCCACCCGCAGACGGGCGGACAGACTGAGAGGGTGAACCAGATACTCGAGGACATGCTCCGCGCATGTGTCCTGACCCATGGTGCCAAGTGGGAAGACTGTCTGCCATTTGCTGAGTTCTCTTACAACAACAGCTACCAGTCCAGTCTCCAAATGGCCCCATTCGAAGTGCTATATGGACGGAAGTGTCGCACCCCTCTCAATTGGTCCGAAACCAGAGAAGGGCTAGTTTTTGGGCCAGAAGCATTGCAGGAAGCGGGAAGAAAGGTGCAGCTCGTCCAAGAAAACCTGAAGGCAGCTAAGTCGCGACAAAAGAGCTATGCGAACTCTCACCGCAAGAATGTGGAGTTCACTCCCGGAGATCGGGTATACTTGCGTGTTACGCCTCTCAAGGGAACCAAGCGTTTCCACATCAAGGGGAAGCTAGCCCCAAGGTTTATTGGACCCTTCAAGATCACGGCAAGGCGCGGGGAAGTGGCTTATCATGTAGAGCTACCCCTAGAACTTTCGGGTGTGCACAACGTGTTCCACGTGTCACAACTCCGGAAGTGCTTACAAGTGCCGAACCGTTCCGATCATTGCAAGGACATTGACCACCAAGTTGTCGACCTTCAACCAGACCTTACTTATCGCGAGAAGCCGATTCGCGTTCTGGATGAAGCAGAGCGTTGCACCAGAAGCCGCACCATCAAGTATTTCAAGGTTCAGTGGCGCAACCATACCGAAGCAGAAGCAACATGGGAACGTGAAGACTATCTCCGATCAGAATTTCCAAAGCTATTTAAACGCTTAGCTTAGGAATCTCGGGGACGAGATTCTTGTAAGAGGGATAGGTCTGCCACACCCTGTTTTTCACCACCAATGTTTTAAGTTGCAAAAATCAGGGCTTGTTAAAACTTTTTCCAATGATGTTGTGAATGCTATGAATGCATTGTATGAATGTGTGCTTGTTTGCTTGTTGAACCAAACCCATGGCTAATTATTTATTTACTTAAAAAATGAATTTCCAAAACTCTTTTCTTTGACATCTGATCACCTTTACCTTGCTTAGGTTACACTACTGGTTCATGATGCTTAGTAGCCCTCTCAACCAAAGTTGGTGATCTGAACTCAAATACTACTATGTTTTGCCAAAAACATTATTTAAAGATTTAAAACATTATTTTTCTATTTTAAATACATGTCTGTTTCTAAGGCCAGAAATGATATTCCCACAAGGAAAAATGCTTCTCTGCCTTAGAAAATTCTGAGTAAATTCATGGAAGCTCAGCAGGACATATATTTTCCATAAATAACATTTTAAACCCTATTTATATTACTATTATTTGAGAAAAACCTTGAAAATCATTTCTGTCTGTTTTAACCTTTTGAGATATTTCCAAAGGAAATATTCTCAATAAAATCCCATTAAATTACAGGAGCCTCCCCAAGCCATATTTGGTGCCCACATAAACTCTCACCTTGATCTAAGGTGGGGAAGGTCACCAAATGAGCCTAAAACCCTCTCTGTCCAGAATAGAGTTGGAACAACTCTACATAGCAAAGTTTGTCCAACAGGGTTGAAACTTTGCAGGGAAGTTTTGCACCTCAAAAGAGGACTCCACACCAAAAATGAGATTTGCTAGACTCTGTTTAGTCACATCCCTTTGGAGAAGACAGATCTAGCCACTACCATGCATTTTCAAGTTTACAAAGCTAAACTTGTGCAATGGAGCTCAAATTTGGTGGAAGCCTCTACTTTAACCCCAAGACCAAACCTGTTAAGTGGTAGTTCCAGTGGTAGAGTGGAAGCACCCCAAACCACTGTCGAACACCTTTTGACACCAAGGTAAAAACCCACCTAGCCACTGTTTTACCCCATGTCAGAGCCTCAAACTTGTTGTATTAGTGCCACAGACCAACCTAAACACCGAGACAACTGGCCCCTCCCCAGTTCAAAGCACAAGTGACAAAAACTCCAATTTGTGCCACAGATCAGGACTGGTAGCACTAGTAAACCATGTCCCCCTTGACCAGCCAGTGCTCTCACTAGCACACAACGGCTAGATACACTCCCAGCAACACCCATGACATGAGGGACACGTCTGAAGTGCCCAAGAGCGCGTCAGCATGCCGTGGCATGCCAAAACTACGCTCTGGACGCGCTACAGAGAGCAACCGAGAAGGGGACGACGCTCCCGGCCGGCTCCAACCTCCCCTGAAGTGTCCAAGACCTCCCCCGACAACCCCTCAGTGTAAAGCAGCCACCAGGGACCCTCCTCCCCCGCGCTAGAGCTCGGGCGACGCGTGCCCGCGCGCACCCGACTCGGCCGAGCATGCACGGACAATGCAGCTCGACCCCACGCTCTCTCCTTCTGTTGCCGATGCTTCAAGGCGTCCTAAACCACATCCGGAGACCGTGGTTTCGCAGCCAGCCCCTCACTATGCACGCACGCGCGCCACGGTGAGTCACCAGCGCACCGAGTTCGGCTCACCGTCGCCAGCCTATAAATAGGCCCCCCGGCACCTCAGCACCCCTCCAACAGCCTCTGCACAACCACTAGCCCCCCCCTAGCCACCCAATCGAGCTCACAGAGCCCCGGTACTCGAGATCGATCGACGCCCCTCCGCCTCGGAGCTCCGGTCGATCTCCTGTTACACGCCGGCTCCAGCAGCACTCGACCCAGCAGAGCACTCCCCTCGACACCAGGAACCTTTCCCCCAACAGCCCCGAGCTTTTCCATGCCCCTAGCTATCAGTTCAACTACCCCCCCCCCCCCCCCGAAACTCCTCCGCCACGACCACCTCGTCGCCGGCGACTCCTAGACTCTCCGGCGCTGTTCTGACCACCTACAGGTAGGCGGAGGCATGCTGAATCCATTCCTGCCCATAGCTAGGCCCATGGACGACGGTAGCCTCGTCGACGTTCGTTTCCTCCTCTCTGGCTGGAGGTAGGGAAGAACCCGACACGTGGGCTCCACCTGTCGGCGTCCTGGAGCTGCCTCACACGCAGCCACTGCCGCTGACTCCAGGGGCCCGCACGTCAGGTTCAAACCTGGCGCGCGCGTACCTGGCAGCCTGCTGGCTGGCTGGGCCAGCCTGCTTCCCAGGACAGGCTTTGGCCTTTTCTTTTATTGTTATAAACCTGAGACTAAATGATTTTTGTAAAAATAACTATCCGGTGGAAAAATATGATTCTTCCACTGATATTTTTCTAAAAATGTGTAGTATTTGATTCTTACATTGTTGATATTTTTCAAAAGCAGAATCTGTTTTATAGCAATATAAAGGCATTAAAAGCAATAATTTGCTTCTGTTTTACAATTATTAAAAATGCTTTGCTAGTAAAAACAAAGAGAAGATATTTTCAAAGTAACAACCTGATTTTTACCAAGACTTGCAACATTTTTTAAAATGGTTTGGGATCTGTTTTTGTGTGAGTTATTTCTTGTTTATTCTATTCTCAACGATAGAATTACCGAGTGACGAAGGATTCGGAGCGGAAGACCTCGAAGACCCAGGATACTTAGTTGACCAAGGCAAGTAGCCCTTTGACCATGACTTGAGCACATACATTGATGCATGCTAGAATAGCAAGTACTTTTCAGTTGCATCAGATCACAGTGCCGGTTCATCATTGATGTGATGGTACCGAAGGCTTCTTCGAAGCACTTGCACGACGGTGATGTTATACATATGGCTCCTCGGAACACAAGCATGATGAGCTTGACCCTACCATCTATGAGGATCATGCTACTGTCATGCTGACTAGTAGAGTTATAGGACCATTGCATTGAGCTTGACCCTACCCCTTGAGGGTCATGCTAATACCATGTTGACAAGTAATGATAGAGCATATTATCATGAGCATGATGATGAGTTAAATCAAAGAGTTTATGAAAACCCCGTCGGGTGCCACTAATGCCCGAGGGTGATGATGAGTTGGTGATCACTTTTGGTGAAGTGATGCACCGGTGTTTTTGTGTGAGTATGGTTTCGGAAAGGGGATTAGATTTATGATGTGTCGACCGTCCCAACCTTACCAGTACGACCACGATACCCCTTTATGAGACGGAGCTTTGTTGATTACTCTGGTCGGTACTAGCAAAGAGCCACATTACTAGTGGCGGGAGTGATTGTCGTCACTCTCGTGATGGGGTCGTGCCAGGTAGGACGACTATGCCATTATTATGAGTTCCAGGCACACAGTTGGTCCCTACATGGTTGATACTGTCCAGAGTCGATGCTCGTAAGACGTACAACATGTGGGTTGGGTACCAATCGAGTGGACCTCTTTGTCTAGTATCGTCAGGGGAAAGATGATGATCGGGTACTTACCTCGGGTATATGTGATATACCGCGAGTCGTGGATGACACGGAAGTTTCCCGTTTCTCGTGGGTCCAGCGTACTACCTCTGCAGAGTGTAAACTATTCGAATAGCCGTGTCCACGGTCAAGGACAGTTGGGTAATCCTGCTTAAACTACGTCCTGATATTTCCGCATAAACCAAGTGTGAGTGTGTGTGTGGTGTTAAAAAGGTGTTGTTTTATGATCATAATAATATGACCAAGTTTGGTGACTTGGCATATAGGGTGAACCCGGATGGTTTAACCCTCAGCTGATACATTGAGGTTATGACAAGTCCGATGACTTGGCATATAGGGTAAACCCGGATGGTTTAGCCCTCAGCTGAGGCATTGACGTTATGACAAGTCTGATGACTTGGCATATAGGGTGAACCCGGATGGTTCAGCCCTTAGCAGATATGTTGATATCCGTAACCTGTTTTTCAAAAGTAATTCTTTAACTTGATGCATATTCATGATCATTTTACCCAGATGACTTATACTAGAGATGCATGATAATGATGTCCATCATTTTTATTGTTCATATCATGGGCTGTTTGCGAGTACATTCAAAAGTACTCATTGGCTTGCCACTGGTTATATTATTGACCGGACAAGGAAGGACCGGAGTTTGGCGACGAGTACGTCTTCGGAGACGGACCTGCGATCTAGGACGCTTCCAAGTCAGAATGCATGTCGGTGTAGGCTTGATGACATGGGCACCCGCTTAGCCCTTATGAGTTCCGCTACCCGCTGTACCCGCTTTATTTGGCCTTAGGCCCTGTTTGTAAACCTGACCCTTCGGTCATGTGATGTAATATTCGGTATTTGGATGTAAGACTCTATTATGTAGTATCTGTGTTCAGTGAGCATTGATCCTTGGGATCACTGGGCACGGCGATCTCGACTCACCAGTCGGGGTCCCCACATCACCATGATAGGTCTTCGTGTGCGTAGGAAATTTTTTGTTTCCCATGCAACGTTCCCCAACAGCACAAGCTATTAGGGCGCCCCCCTAGATTGCCTCCAGCCTTCTTTCGATGCTCATTGGTCTTCTTTTGGTCCAGAAAAAATAATCAAAAAGTTTCATGGCAATTGGACCTCGTTTGGTACGGAAAACCTGCAAAGCGAAAAATGGGCAGAAAGCAACAAGTCGCACTGGGCATTGGGTCAATAGGTTAGTGCTAAAAATAATATAAAATGGTAAATAAATACCCCAAAAGCATACTAGAATGATAATATATCAGCATGGATCAATAAAAAATTACAGATACGTTGGAGATGTATCATGTAGCTATCGAGCACGGCCGCGTGCTCGACCATGTTTTCTCCCACCACGAGCTTCCCACCACCACCCCATGCCCGCTTCAGAGCAACCAGCGGCGGGAATTGGAGCGGATCTCGCCGGATTTGAGCGTGGCAGGCCACTGAAGGCCGCGTCGTGCCACCGACTAGCCGGGTACCGGTCTGCACATCCCCAACAACACCCTCGGGCCGCATGCAGGTACTGACTCCGCCTCTAGTCGTTCGGATCTACCCCGTCACCGGTTCGCCGACAAATACACAAACGATCGTCATCCGGGCTCGGTCCTGGCCCAAATGCTCGTCGGTGCACCAATGTCGCTCATAAAGTGCGACGTTTGTCCAGTGAAGGTCTTGCACCACGTGTCTAACACGCGAGAACATTTCGGATGTGTGTTCGTTAAGTGCAAAAATGTTGGGGTATGTGCTAGTTTAGTTTCGGTTGTGCTTTGGATTCCACTCGTTTTGCTTACACCCAATTATTTATTGTGTAGGAGGGATGTAACTTTTGGTTTTGGGAGGAAAAATACATTGATCTACTGATAGCATTCAATTTAATAGACTTCTTGCTAGTCTACATTGTAAAGATAAGACTAGATGTGAAGAAGCAACGTCTAATTATTTAGACTCAAAGAAGAAAGAAGATTGCAAGATAGACTCCGCAGATCAACATCGAATGCATTGAGAAGGCATTAATCCAACTTACGGCAGTAGTTATGGAAGTTGGATATCTTTTAAATTGTCCTCTTATGGTTCTTGTTTTCTTTGGTCTTGCTATTCTAGCCAAGATTTGGTAAATATACTCCAATGTATCAAAAAAATTGTTGATGAAAAAAAATAAAAATAAGGAAAAAAATATATGCGGATGAGATGTGGACGAAGATGCGACCGCGCGTTGGGCGCCCGGCCGGCGCAAACACTGATCCATACGGACACGGCCCCATTCCCACCTCCAAACAAACGAAATTCGAATAAAACAAACATCAGTTTGGGGTCGTGAGTTAGAGTTGCCCTAAGCCATAAACAACCCACCCTTATCTGCTTCCCGCTCCTCGCCTTCTTCCTTGGCAAAAATGCCCCCAAATCAAGAGGAACAAACTCCTTCCTCCCCTACATCGTGCCTCTGTGAATCCGATGGTAAACTACGGCCAAGAAATCTACTAATTCATCCTTGAAAAATTCAATCGGGGGATAAATTCACTATCCCAAACATCCCGTCATCTATAATAAATCTATAAAAAAATCTACAATCTGGACTTGTTGCTATGGGTGGGGGGTCACAAAACAAAATTGGGGGGACTAAGGCAATGGGTTTTTTCACCAATGCGCAAAGTTATGTATTTTTTCATTGATAGAAGAAATAGAAATGAGAACAAAAGGGATACATCACATGACACAACCAAAGATGGCATAAATATGGTGCTCGAAGCGGAGTGCATGGAATGCTCGACCCAAACAAAAGCTATAACACAATGCTAAACTACCCTGACCAAGAGAAACAACTTGAATTAAAGCGACAACCCGAGTCTCAAAAATCATTACCGGGTACGCCACGAGCAAACAAAAGAATGCCTTCATGAAGGGGAATGACACTGACGTTGTCGTCGTCCGATCTGAAGAATCGTACATAGGCTTCCCCTAGTGCTCTAAGAAGGGATGAATAAAGGTCATGGCAACGCCTCCAATAAGGGGACAACACCCACAGGCATCACCACTGCTAGCATCAGCAAGGCGAGTAGGGATTTCACCCTAGCCTATGTCCGAACAATCCCAAAACCGTTCAAACAGGTCGGAGACATGGAACATGTCGCGAGTTGGGGGCCGCAGCATCCAGAAGGGGAGCTATGCTCGCTACCGAAAGGTGGCAACGAGTGTCGCCAAAGCGCGAGCATTTGATCTGGCGAAGAAGGGCTGAGGGAAGGGGTGATGGTCAGTGTTGCAAATGAAACAATGGCAGAGAGCCAACACACGGGATACAATAACAACTGATAATATTGGCGAGCTAGGATCTCGAGAAACGTAGATTTGGATTGTCGAGCCCGAAAGCCGTCAAGACGTCAACGATACAGGGAAGTGAAAAAGGGTGCATCTTCGAGAACACCGGGGTCGGACAACGGCAAGCCATGGAGAACACATGTCCAGGCCCGTCGAGCCAGGAGGAGCAATGGCATTATCCACCATGTGCATGTTGCCCCATTGTTGAGGACCCCGGATCCACGCCACCACCAAGCACAACGGCTGGAGGCCCGCATGGGCCCAGATCAGTCTCATCCGTAGCGCCATCAATGGAGCAGCCGCTGGTGCAAGTGCAACGACAAACCCGTGCATGGGTCACAAGTAGCGCAGACGCTCGCCGAAGAAGCTCTTCGTTGCAGCCCCCATGGACAGGCTCGCAACTCGACTTCACGCACATAGCCCGGAGAGGAGGTGCCACCGAAGACGAGGTGGAGTGCCCGTCGTTGGAGAAGAGAAGGAACGTCCATTGCCGATAGGGGAAGTCGTCCCTGGAAAAGAGCCGCCCCAAACCGATAGGACAAGGAGCCCGGATGGCCGCACCGCCACCTTCCCTGGGCACACACTAAATTCATAGGTGTTCCCTTTGACGATGGCGATGTGTCGGAAGACCGGAGCTAGAGGTGGAGAGAACATGGCTGGAGTTCCCCCGTGTCGCCTGGGAGGGTGGTAGCGCGGCTAGGGATCCTCGGTGTGGTCGGTTTCAAACGGAGTGGCGGGCGTGGCACTGCGAGGCTGCAAATGAGTCAAGTTCAAACGAGTTGGACTAACCTCAGCTCAGCTTATACTAAAATTCGAGCAAGGTCCACAAAGTTGTGGAAAGTGGTTCATGCTTAGCTTGTAATGATCTCAAGTCGATCTCGAGCTAGTTTTGAGCTAAATAAGATGATTTTCTTAATAATCCAATGCAGGTTTTTAAACAAGATAGGCCATAACAAAAAATAACAAACCACTGTAAAATTTGACTTACTAAAAACAAGTACCTAATAGCAAAGGATCGTGGATGAACTAGAAATATAGAAAAAGGAAGGTGCCTTCGCTCTAAAACTTTGGCTAAGAATAATACAATATTTAACACACCACTGGCCATATTGAGGCTAAATTATTTTCGTGCTTAATTAAGCTTTCATGTTTGTTGGTGCGTAAAATAGAGAAAAGTTGTACACAACATTTATGTGAAATAAATTATTCTATTTTATTTAAATATGTATTAAGATTATTTTGTATAATTATCGATATCGAGCTAAAATCGAGTGAGCGAGTGTTAACTCAAGCTCAATTCGGTTGTCGATCGAGCGACATAAAATGCTCATACTCAGCTCATTTTTTCCAAGTCAACCTCGAGTCGAGTCCAAATTCGACTTGATCACGAGCAGATCAAAAGCCTTGAACTTTTCTTGCAGCCTTAACTGCGACATGGTGAGATGAACAGTCAAGGCAATGAATTTGACATGATACATACATCAAGTTAGCCATGGTATGCATAAATTAACTGCCATGGTACTCGCCGCCGTCGAGAATGAGGCGAAGCAAGTAGACCTTCGCCTCTAAGGCCAGGGAGAGAAGAAGAGCAGATGTGGTCGGGGAGGGGAGGAATCCACGAAGACGAATAGGCGATCGTTGAGGCATAGGAAGGAGAACTCAAGGAGAACAGGTGTTCGTAGGTCCCCGGGATCTAAACAGTGTCGATCTTGCCCGCTTGATCGAGAGTTCATGGCGAGTGAGACTACCGACCCTGACCAACTTTGGACAAAACCCTGATTTCATTTTTCGCAAACCTTGCCTAAGAGGGGAATTTGATTATAAATTTAAATTCAGATAGAGTTCGTGTTGAACCTATACGCCCGCAAGCTACCTGAACAAACATTCAAATTTAAATACTTCGTATTTCTGAAGCAAACCAGACTCGAATATGATGCAAGATTTTTTTTGGGTGGATTATCCTGGTCAAGCTCGTAGTTGGGGACTTAGTTCTCAATGCTATCAGTGCGTATGCCCCACAAGTAGGCCACAATGAAAACACCAAGAGAGAGTTTTGGGAAGGCTTGGAGGACATGGTTAGGAGTGTATCGATTGCCGAGAGGCTCTTCATAGTAGGAGACCTCAATGGCCATGTGGGCACATCTAACACAAGTTTTGAAGGGGTGCATGGGGATTTGGCTATGGCATCAGGAATCGAGAAGGATAAGACGTCTTAAGCTCTGAGCTAGCCTACAACATGATCATAGCTAACACCCTCTTTAAGAAGAGAGAATCACATCTAGTGACTTGCAGTAGTGGGCAACACTCTAGCCAGATTGATTTCATCCTCTCGAGAAGAGAAGACAGGTGTGCATGCATAGATTGTAAGGTGATACCCGGAGAGAGTGTTGTCCCACATCATAAGCTTGTGGTTGTTGACTTCCGCTTTCGGATTTGTGTCTAGTGGGAAAATTGTGCCAAAATCACTAGAACGAAGTGGTGGGAGCTCAAGGGGGAGGTAGCTTAGGCGTTTAAGGAAAGGGTCATTAAGGAGGGCCCTTGGGAGGAAGGAGGTGATGCAGACAACATGTGGATGAAGATGACGACTTGCATTCATAAGGTGGCCTCGGAGGAGTTTGTAGTGTCCAGGGGAAGTAGAAGAGAAGCTAAAGATACCTGGCGGTGGAACGATGATGTCCAGAAGGCAATTAAGGAGAAGAAAGACTGTTTCAGATGCCAATATCTAGATAGGAGTGTAGACAACATAGAGAAGTACAAGATGGCAAAGAAGGCCGCAAAGCGAGCTGTGAGTGAAGCAAGGGGTCGGGCGTATGAGGACCTCTACCAACAGTTAGACACGAAGGAAGGCGAAAGGGACATCTATAAGATGGTCAAGATCCGAGAGAGGAAGACGAGGGATGTTGACCAAATCAAGTGCATCAAGGATGGAGCAGAGCAACTCCTGGTGAAGAGCGGGGAGATTAAGCATAGATGGCGGGAGTACTTTGACAAGATGTTCAATGGGGAGAGTGAGAGATCTACCATTGATCTGGACGACTCCTTTCTTGATACTAGCAGGCGTTTTGTGCGGCGAATCCAGGAGTCGGGGGTCAAGGAGGCTTTAAAGAGGATGAAAGGAGGCAAGGCGCTCGGCCCTGATTGTATCCCCATTGAGGTGTGGAGAGGCCTCGGGGACATAGCGATAGTATGGCTAACCAAACTTTTCAACCTCATTTTTCGAGCAAACAAGATGCGAGAAGAATGAAGACGGAGTATATTAGTACCAATCTTCAAGAACAAGGGGGATGTTCAGAGTTGTACTAGTTACCGTGGAATTAAATTGATGAGTCCTACAATGAAGCTATGGGAGAGAGCCATTGAGCACCACTTAAGAAGAATGACAAGCGTGACCAAAAATCAGTTTGGTTTCATGCCTAGGAGGTCGACCATGGAAGCCATTTTCTTGGTAAGACAACTTATGGAGAGATATAGGGAGCAAAAGAAGGACTTGCATATGGTGTTCATTGACTTGAAGAAGGCCTATGATAAGATACCGCAGAATGTTATGTGGTGGACCTTGGAGAAATACAAAGTCCCACCAAAGTACATTACCCTCATCAAGGACATGTACGATAATGTTTCGACAAGTGTTTGAACAAGTGATGGCGACACTGATGACTTTCCGATTAAGATAGAACTGCATCAGGGGTCATCTTTGAGCCCTTATCTTTTTGCATTGGTGATGGATGAGGTCACAAGGAATATACAAGGAGATATTCCATGGTGTATGCTCTTTGCGAATGATGTGGTGCTAGTCAATGATAGTCGGACGGGGGTCAACGGGAAGTTGGAGTTATGGAGGCAAACCTTGGAATCGAAAGGTTATAGACTTAGTAGGACTAAGACCGAATACATGAAGTGCCCTTTCAGTACTACTAAGCACGAGGAGGAGGGGGATGTTAGCCTTGATGGTACATGAGAAGGACACCTTTCTTATATAGGGTCAATGTTGCAGAAGGATGGGGATATTGATGAAGATGTGAACCATCGAATTAAAGCTGGATGGATGAAGTGGCACCAAGCTTCTAGCATTCTCTATGACAAGATGGTGCCACAAAGGCTAAAAGGCAAGTTCTATAGGACTGCGGTTCAACCCACAATGTTGTATGGCGCTGAGTGTTGGCTGATTAAAAGGCAACATGTGCTACAGCTAAGTGTGATGGAGATGCGCATGTTGAGATGGATGTGTGGCCACACAAGGAAGGACCGAATCCGAAATGATGATATACAAGATAGAGTTGAGGCAACACCAATTGAAGAGAAGCTTGTCCAACATCGTTTGAGATGGTTTAGGCATATTCAGCGCAGGCCTTTAAAAACCCCAGTGCATAACGGACGGCTAAAGCATGCGAATAATATCAAGAAAAATCAGATAGACCGAACTTGACATGGGAGAGTCCGTAAAAAGAGATCTAAATGATTGAAACGTCACCAAAGAACTAGCTATGAACAAGGGTGCATGAAAGCTTGCTATCCATGTGCCAGAATCATGAATTGGTCGCGAGATCTTATAGGTTTCACCTCTAGCCTACCCCAACTTGTTTGAGACTAAAGGCTTTGTTGTTGTTGTTGACGCCTTACACCATCAATTATAATCAGACTATGGGATGTGCATTGAGAAGAATACCACCTTACAACGCTTCAAATCTACTCCTACACAATATCTTCTGTGGAGTATCAGAGATTCTAAGAACCGGCTGTTTTGCGAAGATTGCTTGCGGACCCACGCCTTTTAGCTGAATCATGGACCGTTCTGCAGGTATAACACTCCATTTTGTTCTCTAGGGTTCACATCTTCTTTTGCTTTCAGAGGCGTCGAAGCCAAGTTCTTGATAATCGCAGCAGATAGGTCAAACTCAGCTTTGTACTTGCAGCAGCTGGCCTCGATCCACTGCTCTGCAAGGCTTGTTGATACATTGTCTTGGCTGTCCCTCTCATGTTCTTCAATCGCTGGCCTTATCTCGTCGTACAGGGCATCGATTTCGGCAGTCGCCTGCTTCTTCACTTCCTGCGACATTGGATCAGAAAAAGAGCCGTTACTGTGCAATATTTACAGCTTTCCCCTGCAGTTTTCAGGACTAGTGGGTTACTGTTAGTTTTCTACCTCACAGAACAATATCTCCTGGCGTGCCGCAGCTGATGCTAACCGGGCACAAATATCTGCAACATTCAATTGCTTGCGCAGACCACGTTTAGCTTTGCCACCACGAAATTTGGGTTCGGGTCTCGCCAGGACCAATTCGGTATGATGGTTGTTGTTCTGGGGAGAACTTTGATTCTCAAGCTTCGCAACTTTATGCATGGAATTCTGTACAGTGTCATCAGAATATTGTGCACCATATTCAGTCAATCCATTCTCCATAATATCAACTCCCACTGGAACAGCTATCAGTGGTTCAATAGTCATTGGTGTGAGGTTATCTGAGCTTGCCGTCAATGGTTCAACACTCAATGGCGTGAATTCATTTGAGCTTGCAATCTCAAGATTCTCAGTGGTATGTACTATGTTGCTGTTATTTTCTTGGGTGACTGCCTCATCTTTTGCTAGAATGGTGTCCTTCGGAATGCTTGTATGTTCGTCATCGGTAGAGTCATAAAGAGGGATATTTTCAACAGAAAACCTGCCATTTAAGATGGAAAATATTTGCTGCTTAACTGATGCACAGAACCGTTGACATTTTAGCACTTCCAATAATAAACGTTTACTTATCACGATGAGTCGACATGAGCAAAAGAGGTCAGAATTTTTATGTATTGCCTAGTATTTTCAATTATTTGTGATGTACGTATTTACTTTTTAACTGGTGCTCAGGATTGTTGTCTCCATCATTATTTCAGCACAAGTTCACTCTCAGGACAAGTTGATTTGGGCAACAGAGGTCTGAATACTTTTACTGACCAGTGGTTCTCAATGCTGATAAATCAAGACACTAAAGTAGCAAATACTAGTTGAGGAGCAGTGAAAGGTTCTGGTTAGGTCTCTTATTACCCGCACAAAAGGTTGATAGCAAATAATCATCCACGTAGTGAAAACTATCTAAGCATATGTATCCTTTGAGCAAACCAGATCTTAACTAGCAAATTGTCCAGGTAAGTTAAATGATAGCTTCTCATCAGCCTACGTCAATTAAGCAAAATTCTAAACGACCATCGGTGTGTCAACTTTTATTCTGTACAGCAGACTAACATGCAAGCACAAGGTTACCACAGAAGACTAACATACAAGCACAAGCTTACCTGTCATCATCGTCTTCCCACAGATATGTGGCCTCCTAAAACATGACAGACAATAGAGCACACATTAGGCAAGTGTTGGACGTTCCAAATATTGACTTAAAAGGAAGATCCAACAATGACCACAAACAAATAAGTCCTATTAATGAGAGATGACTGATTCGCTACACTACATTAACCATGAAGTGACTATTGCAAACAGTGCTCCTAGTTACACTAAAATCTCCCAAGAAGGACAGCACAAAAGAATTTTTAGATGAAGCAACACAAAATAGTTGTGTCAGCACACATGCAAGGCGACAAGCCAAAGAACTATCAATGTTTTTGTTCTGGAGCATCATCAGTCTAAGGGCAAGAAGGGCCAAACTCTACAGTAAATCCCTGCAGCTTTAATTGAATGGTCAGAAAGATAACAGTGCTTTCTTTTGCCAAACCCTACTGTCAAAACTCAAGCTGAAATAGGATCTCTTAAGTTAATGAGATGTTTACAGCATATTGTTCCACCCACCTGGAAACCACGTGATTTTGCCCCAAGAAACCCTGAACATCCGGTAGCTCCACAGAGGCACCGCACCATCACACCACCAAACCACTCAAAATTATAGTCATAGGATAATTCCGTTCCAATAGGAACATCTTGCTTTGCAAAAATGCCAACTCTTACTTCCCCGAGGACGGTCCATTTTCTTGTCTCACAGTTCGGCTGGCTGCACGTACAATAACAAACTGTTTCATTTTATCACTAAGATGGAAAAGGAAGCATAAAAGCTAATGATGGAATAATGAAAAGAAAAGAAACAAAATAGTAAAGGACTGTGTGTTTGCTACAAACATACCATGAATGGTTGATAAATCTGGCCAGACTCCCTTTCTTTGTTGCATCAATAGACTCATCAGCATTGAGGTAAATAATATAAGACTCCGTTAAACCTAATGGGGAACAGCAGACAAATTACTAAATAGAGGGCAAAAGGTGCGACAATTCCATTACTGGAAGGAGTGTTGTAACTGTGTACCCTGGTCTTCGTATGCTTGAGATCTCCGCTTGGCTTCCTTCCATGATATTACTTCTCCACAATATTCACTAACAAATTGTCCAGCCTACAAATACCATTAAGACAAAAGACATACTTGACTAAATGGGATGTGAGCAGAACAAACATAAAAATAGATGTAGTCACCGACTCACTGTAATATTTTCATCAGCCAAAAGACCCCATCCACGCCCTTCAGTTTTTACCAGCCTTGTTCTAGCATATTGACTTTTTTGAAATCGCTACAAAGACGAAAAATGATGAAATGGCAAAAAAAGCTTATAAATAAACTGGAAAACACATCAAGTAACTTCTAGCACAATTTACCACTAGTTCAAGATTCACGGCATTGCAACACTTCACTTTAAAACTCCATCAAAAGTTTGAAAAGCAATAAAAGGCATTTAATTTCGTGGTTATAATTGGCAGGATTTGAACTCAGAGTGATACAGAACCTTCAAAGGATTTGAGGGAGGATTTAGAAACGATCCTTGGACATCTAAATACTGGTTCAACTAAAGCAAACTGTGCATACACATCTTTTTCCTTCTTGCCAGTAGCTCCGTGCAAATCAACATCAACACAGATCAGAAAAAATGACCAAACAATCACACAGTGGTAGCACCAATACGGCAATACCTAAAAAACAAAACGTGAAAACCACTAACCTGGTTCTTGCAATATACACCACAGCGGCAATAGCCAGGAGTGCACTCTGTGTTAGTCGAGACATTCCAGCACCTCTCTCCACATGCACTATCTGGATCCATCAAATCATACTGGCACTCGCACACAGCTATGTCCTCCTCCTTCTGCCGCTTATGCCTACAAGCAGCAATACACCAGTATGAGATTCACATTGGTTTGTAAAACTGCAAGACACAATGCTTCCTTCCGCAGTGGGTTGATAATAGGAACAAAATGTATACACAACAAAACTATCAACCTTCTGTATGAAAAATCATTAGTCTCGATATGGATGTAAAGTGGTGGCTCTATGGGCTCTTCCTCCTGAAACAGAAACAACTCGAACAGTTCAGTACAGAGACAACAAAACCACTACAGAGGCGTTCATGTGGGAATGAAGAAATGTGTTTTGAACCAGCAGTAATACCATTTGCGATGCCAATTCTTGGACGGTGGAGCAACAGGACCTCGACCTAGAAAGTAGGGGAACTGATCAACTAACTGAGGCTGCAATTATAGCATGTTAATAAAGTGGTGGACGACCGAGTGCCGTAATTAAAAATCTTGGAGCAATTTGTGTAATCGTGGCCCGTTCAACAATGTGAGTGGGATTCATAATCCATCGATTGGGGGAGAAACGGAACTAGGGCATACCAGGACGTCTGGATCAAAGTGGTGGGGGAGGTCCTGCTGGTGGTGCTGGTGGTGCTGGTGGTATTGGCGCAGCCCGTCCGCTACTTTCAGTCGCGTCAACTCACCGCCCCCTCGGCGTCCGAGCTCCGGCCGCCGCCTTCGTCCAACACCGCTGCGTGCAAGGCCCGAGGTGGGAGGCTTGCTCCGCTCACCGCCGAGAAGACCCCGAAGCTCCGCCGCCGAGAGGTGCCCCGACGCCTCTGCCCTGATCTCGAATAACAAGCAGCAGAGGGAGGCCGGAGGCCAGCGAGGGAGACGGTGAGTCGGTAAGGGAGAGAGGGCGGGGAGGCGAGGGAGGAGGGAACAAGCGGTGAAGGGGGGGCAGGGCGGCGCGGCGTGGGAGAGGGTCGCGTAGAGTTATGCGCCTCCTTTGAACGAAAGCGTATATCCCTTATTACGCGTACTCAACTGTAATACATTAATAAGATTAAATAAAACTGCAACACATCTTTTTTATAAAGGACACTTTTTATTGACTTAAATGGATTCACAAAATAAGTAGACACCTGACCTCTGCATGCCTAAAAAACACACAGCTAACATCAACACACACATAAATAATAACGCCAACTAAGAAAAAAGTCATACAATATCAAAGCTTTGTCTGAGCGGAGAAAAAAGAAATAAAAACAAAGCGACCAAAGCAGCGATTGACGAAATACAAAAAGTATCATCGGTACTAACCATATCATGACAACATAAAGACTATTAGAAACATTCTCTAACAAAAACATTTTGAGGAAGAAAACGACGCACAAGTGTGTGTTGTTTATGGATCCAACTTTATGCAAATACATGAATACCCTCTACAACTTTATACAAAATCAACGACAAATAATATCAATAGAAGGGATACATTATTTTTCTATGTACCCTTAGTGGTATAAAGAAAAACACTAATATGCTCTTTGGTTGGGACCATAAGGCAACGCACTCTCTTCATTTTCTTTATTCTGCATATTAGTTTTGTGTGAAGCCAAACTTTGGTCAAGTTTGTAGAAATATTATATTAACATATACACCATCAAATCAATAACATTAGATTTATTGTTGAACATTTTTTTCACGTCATATGGATTTGTTAAAAAATAAAAAGGAAATTGAAACCCTCGGCCTATGCATCGTTGTGATGCACACAAACATTTTTATTAATTAATAAACATAGTAGAAAAAAATAATTACCGATGAACCATTACAATATTTGAAATAAATACCTACGACTAAGTTGACTTCTTCTACGACAACACCTTCAAAAAGGCATAAATGTCCTTTCATCATCGTCGACGGTCTAATCAAAGAGATGCCATGAACAATGATTTTCATCACATGTGCTCGGACCAACCAATGGAGAGAAGTACAACTGCAAGTAGACAACACATTCAACAAGGTAATGATGCAAATTCATCGTTGTTGATCCCAATCAATAAAGGTCGGGACAAAAGTTTTCACCACGGACATGAAGCGGTACTCCAATCAGCATCTTGCTGATAGATGATCGATAGTCGCATTCGTCGGTACTTTGTGCTTGGAAAAAAGACACTAGACAATTGGTGGGACATCTTCACACCTTTGACGATTCCCCGGTCGCTAGGGGTCATCCATGTCTTGTCGCGGAACTGGTCGTAGCCACTCCGCATCATCGTGAGTCACACTGAAGCATCCACCATACCGTCATGGATTTGTTATTGTAAATGTTCATACTGTTTACTATAAACTTAGTCAAACTTTATAAATTTTGACTTCAATCAAAGCTAATACGTGGAGTAAATAAAAATAAAGGGGTACAACACAAGGTGCTTATAGAAATGGGTTGAATTTTTCTGAAGTGTTGACGCTTATTTATATAACAGCACTCTCTTAGGCACATATGGTTTAGAAATAAGTGTTGACACTTAATCAGAAATTTTTACTAATACCTCTTGGAGTGTCTTGCATTGTGCGTAGTCTTAGGTTCATAACCATAAGCATCGCTTCTTTGTGGTACTATTTTCAAACTTATATAAGAAACACCTTGCAAGGAGGGGTTGCGAGGGCACCCTTGGTGAGTAGAGTCTATGGAACAATTTCATGAGCGTGCATGTCATCTTATCTGCTTGTATCAAATTTCTCAAAAAGAATCATGAAGAAATTATAATGAACTTTGATATCCAGAAAAATGGAGTAGAATAAATAAGCAATTGAATTTTACAAGAACAAAACTTTCATATGGAATAAGAAGAGAAGAATGCATGGCTTTGTCAAATGAAAGGGTCTATCAGAAAACAGTTTTCCAAGAATAAATAAACAATTGAATTTTACAAGAACAAAACTGTTTTTTGATAGACCCTTTTTCGGAGTGAACTAACGAGTATTATGCTATTTGTTCTTATTTAGTTGGTTATATTTCATATGGAACAAGAGGAGAAGAATGTGAAGTTTTTTCAAATTATGTCTTTTAAATGAAATGCAACGGTCCATAGTACTAGTACTTGCTCTACATCCAATTTTGATTCACAAAATTATCAAAACATGGGAATAGGAAAAAAATGTAGGAATAGAATGGCATGTCCTCTTGTATAGTACATCATTACAAAACTATACGCACTAGAGAATACCTGCGCATTGTTACAGAAATTGGTTGATGTTTAAGTCACTAGGGCAGGCGCCTGGTATACAAACGGTTTCTAACCCTTTACATCACGTAGTCTCAAACTGTCGCCTTGTATGTGTGGGTGATAGGGGGGAAGGCTATCCCACACGCATGGAAAACCCATCGGTGATGCCTGCGCCAGGTCACACACGATGGTCAAAAATATATCATGTGTGATTGAAAGGGCCGTCACAAACAGATATACTCGGGAAATCATGTGAGATGTGCTTAGCATCCCACATAGTGAATCCCAAACATACGTTTCCGTTTGTATTGTACATCACACACAATTCTCTATATAACATCGTCTCTGTTAGGGGTTGCCATCACGCGCGGTGACTAGAAGAAACTATTTGGCATAGGACTGTCCATCACACACACGTTTTATGTGAAAACATTTGTGAATGAGTGTTCTAACGCACACAGTTGCCGCCCGGAAGTCGTGTGTGATTTTTCACTGATCCAACACGCCAACTTTCCACAAACTGTGTGGGTTTGTTGAGGTCATCGCTCACGGTGTTCTATGACAAACCGTCTGCAATAGAAAACCCCAATAATCAGGCAAATATTGAGCCTTCACTGATGTCGAAGGCCCTTGCAACTTTATGCCACTGCATGTGGATGGTTGCTCGCCCATCCTCATCCTATTGAGGAAGACTTCATGATTATACCGTGGGTGTTGTATGAATATATACGTTCCTCACCTCTTGACCATATAGGTGGTTTGAGACATATTCATAGATTAACTGCTTTAGAAAGGACTAAAACAAATATATGCACAAATTTTGTTATGAAAAATTAAAATGTCGCAAAGGGAAAAAACACAAGGTAAAAGAGATAGTACCATCCTATAGTTGAATGATGTCTTCTTCATTGTGCAGACAAACAGCTTGCTGTTTTTTGTTGCTAGTTTCTTTATCTTAACAATCTTTGTGAGTTTCTTGATTTGATTGATATTCATGAACACGTCGTTTCTCCACATGCAAAATGGGTCCAACCGTGGGTCTAAACCTCTTACAGCAGGACCTACATGTGCAAGACTAAATTATTAGAAACCTAAATATTAGAATGCTTCCTGCAATTGCACAGTAATGTGCTATTAGCCAAAGGATCATGAAATGAAAACCTCGATGGTAAACTTCAGTGTCTCCCATTGTTCCCCTGTAACTTATTTAAGATAGGTATTGATCAGGTTATAAGTAAGATTTGGTATGCTATCAGTAAAATATGTTAATGAAAAATAAACGCATTGCAGATTCAGCATATTAATTCAAGCCACATGGAAAAGCCAAGCATGCTAAGAACTAGGAGATAGAGCCATTGTATGTTTCACATGCATAACAATACAAAATTGTACCAACAACAATTGAAGACCACATTACATATGATCACCAAAACAAATCAACCAAAGAGTTAACTGAGCATCACATTGCACAATAGAACATACTAGAAGGTCAGATTGTGTAGTAGCATTACATTGCATATTTCACTATAATTTCTTAAGGAAAGGCAGGAGTAGAACATGCATGAGGTAAAGCAAACATGCTTAATGGGCGTAGCTAGCCGAACACACATGTCATTAGTAATTAGGCTAAAAACAAGCTATTCCTCGTTGTTGGAGATATCGACAATGATGGACTTGGATGAGGGCGAGGCCTTCACATCGTGGGTGCCCTTCTTGTAGTGGTGAGTGGCCTCAACATGTTCGAGCACCAACCTGCCAGCTCTAGAGTTGACGAGAGCATGGGCACGCTGAGAAAACAACTTGTAATCGTCGTCGAAGACACGAGTGGAGCCCTCGAGAAAAAACAATGAGTTGTTTTGTAAAGCAGCCAACCACGTGGTGATGACCACACGCGAGGCGTCGACGGTGGCCTCAACGGCGAGGTGCTTCTCCAAGATCTGGGGGTCGACACGCATGGCTGCCATCACGGCCTCATCCACGTGTGCGGTCGTGATTTGCTTCTTTGCTGCCAGATGCTCCTTGAGATCCTGGCTATACTGCGTGCACCATGTCTTTCGATGGAGATTATGTGAGGGGTGGGCTGGTGATTTTGGTGGAAGGTGTCGCGCCGGCGGTCAGGGCATGTGAAATGGAGGAGGAGGGGTGGAGGGGGGGTATGGGGAAGGTGTGGATTACCTGACTAGATGGAGAAGGCCGAGCAGGAGGAAGGCACATTGTCGGTGAGGAGGCGACACTACAAGAAAGGAGTGAAGGTTTGAACTTATAAAAGTTAAAGCACATATGCTCCCTTGGTGGTTTTGATAATTCATGACAACATACATTGTCTCTTGGACTAACACTTTTACCCTGGTATATTTCACGTATAGTCCACAGAGAGCATTGGCTAAAGGATTGTGAGGAGAAACCCCTTGATGAATGGAAATGAATAGGATTGGGCAAGCTTCAAGCAAGAGGACTCTACATTTTATATTTGTGATAAATCACTTTTGAGTCCATAGGAAAGCCAATGCTATTAAAAGGGGGTGAGGTATTATGATGAATTGGTTCCTCAAGTGCTTAGAGATAGCCACCAAAAATACTCAGCATTTCTCTCACCAAAACCTCTGTCCCAAGCCAAAACAACAAAATCAATGCCACCAAGTTTTTCCATTTGGCGCTACCAATTTTCCACCAGACATGTCCTTTGCCAAACCCTAATCTCTCGGTACCACCAACATTCATATCTGCGCCACCGAAAGACAGTGATGAACTCTCTGGTATCTCTCTTTCAAGAATCAAAATTTCTGAGATTGAAATCGGTACCATCGAGATTTGGAAACTGCCCTAGGTCATCGTGTGGGTACCACCAAGATTTATATATCGGTCTCACCGAGAATTCAAAAGTTCCCACATTTAGTGCAACTCTGTACCACCAAGATTCATTTCGGTGCCACCTGGTTGGGCAATAATATTGTAACGGTTGGATTTTGGGGGATGCCTATATATACCCCTTCACCTCCTCTCATTCCTAGTGGAAGCACTTAGAACACGTGCACACTTGCTAGATCCATTTTTTCTGAGAGAGAGCTACCTACTCACGTGTTGAGATCAATATATTCCAATCCATTCATTTGAAACTTTATCTCTAGCCTCCCCAAGTTGCTTTCCACAAAATCAATCTCTCATACCCATGCCAAATTTGTGAGAGAGTGATTGAGTGTTGATGAGACTATCTTTTCAAGCACAAGAGGAAGGAGTTTGTCATTCTACCGCATCTATTACCTTTTAGAGGGTGGTGCCTCCTAGATTGTTTAGGTGTCACTTGGGAGCCTCCTACTTCATATTGTGGAGTTGAACCAAGAAGTTTGTACGGGCAAGGAGATCGCCTAGTTTGTGAAGATCTACCGTGAGTGAGGCTAGTCCTTCATGGACGTAAGCCATGGTGGAATAGACAAGGCCGCTTCTTCATGGACCCCTTGTGGGTGGAGCCCTCCATGGACTCTCGTAGTCGTTACCCTTCGTGGGTTGAAGTCTCCAGTAATGTGGAAGTACGTTAGCACCACCTATCGGAACCACGCCAAAAATCGTTGTGTTCATCTTTGTGCTTGATCTTCCTAAACTCTACTCATTACTTACATGTGCAATGTCTTTACTTTCCGGTGCCATATATGTTGAATAGCATGTGTAGGGTGCACTAGACTTGTTAGAATTGCTAAAATATGCTAACAGTCAAATTTGGGAAAAGGATAGGTTTTAATTTATGCAAGTAGTCTATTCACCCCCCCCTCTAGACATCCCTTCTAGCGATCCTACAATTAGTATCACAGCTTTGGTCTCCATGGCTTTGGTTTAATCACCATTGAAGGAAGATGGATGTGCCTAGTTTGGGGAATATTAGTTGTAGAGTGCCTATTCTCAATGGGGAGTACTATAGACAATGGAAAGATGAAATGCTTGATATATTTGATGAATTCCATTTGTGCAAGTATGTTGAATATCCATATGTGCTTCCCATTGATCCCTTACATCCTTATCATGATGAAGAACTTGATATGATTGGCAATCTTAAAACTGTAAATCTCATCATTAGAGGACTACCAAGAAATGTGCTTAATCAAATGCAGAATTTTGAGTGTGCTTATACTTTGTGGAAAAAATGGACAAAACATATCCAAACTACTCCTTGAAAAATCTTGATATCATTTTCAATAAATGCATTGCCTTACACAAAATGAAGCCCAATGATCCTAATTTTAATAAATGTATATTTGAGCTCTGTGACCTCATGCGTGCTAAAGATGTCATTACCATTAATAACATCATTGTAGAAGCCATTCACATGCATAAACTTGAACATTGTGATGGTCAAAATCCTAACGAATCTCTTGATTCTTATGACGAGGAAACTTCATTTGACGATGACAATGTGGAGCATGGCTACTACGATGAAGATGAGGAGTTTGACATCAAGTATGAGAAGACCATGAGGAACCTTAGTCTTATGGCGAACCTTAGAGACTGCATGTCCGGAGGAAAGGAGTGGATACTTTACAGTGGATGCACCGATCACATGATCGGAGATAAAGACATGTTTCATGAGATCGCACCAAACCATGGACCACGAAGGTATGTGACCTTTGGTGAGAACTCCAAGGGTAAGGTACTTGGTGTCGGTAAGGTGGCCATATCTCATGATAGTTCCATTCAAAATGCCATGCTTGTTGAATCCCTTGGCTACAATCTTCTTTTCGTATCTAGACTAGCATACTTTGGTTTCAATGTGTTGTTTACGTAAGTTAACTGCCAAGTGTTTCGCCGCGGTAATCATAACATTGTCTTCACTGATTTTCGTAGAGGAGATCTATACATTGTTGACTTCACTAAAAATCCAAACCTCGTACATGTCTTATTGTAAAATCTTCTAAAGGTTGGTTATGGCATAGAAGACTAGGACGTGTTGGTATGCGTAATATTGACAGGCTTATCAAAGGTGATCATATTCTCGGTGTTAAATATGTTATCTTTGACAAAGATAGACTTTGTAGTGCTTGTCAAGAAGGAAAACAAGTCGGTGGAAGTCATCCCATGAAGAACATCATGACTACAAGAAGGCCACTCGAGCTGCTACACATGGATCTCTTTGGTCCCAACGCTTACATGAGACTCAGTGGAAATTCTTATGGTTTAGTCATTGTTGATGATTTTTCCAAATTTACTTGGGTATTCATTCTTGATGATAAGTCGTAGGTACAAAAGATCTTCAAGAACTTCGCTCAGAAAGCTCAAAAATAGTTTGAAGCGAAGATCAAGAAAGTTCGGAGCGACAACAGATCAAAGTTCAAGAACAAAAATGTGGATACCTTTCTTGACGAAGTAGGTATCTCACATGAGTTCTCGGCGATGTACACTCCTCAACAAAATGGAGTTGTTGAGAGGAAGAACTGAACTCTCATAGAGATGGCCAGAATGATGCTTGACGAATACAAGACGCCAAGACACTTTTGGACAGAAGCCGTGGAAACAACTTTTCACGCCACTAACCAACTCTACTTACACAAGCTTCTTGGTAAAATGGCATACGAGCTACTCACCGGTAACAACCCCCCAAGTTGGATAGTTTCGAGTATTCGGCTCTAAGTGCTACATTCTTGATAAGCATCGTCATTCTTAATTTGCTACTAAATCTTATGAAGGTTTCCTACTTGGTTACAGATCAAGCTGACACATTTACCGTGTCTACAACAGCTTCAGTCGAAAAGTTGAAGCGATGGTAGACGTGAAGTTTGATGAACCTAATGGTTAGTCGAACAATTGTCAAAGGATGTAGGAGATAAGGAACCTTTGGAAGCCATCCAAGATCTACCTATCAGCAAGATTAGTCCCATGGAGGTGAAGGAGAGCACTTCATCAACTCAAGTGGAAGCTCCTAATTTGTGTCAAGGTGAACCACAAAACGACATGGAGGCATCCACAAGTGGTACGCGTGATGAAGAAGAGGAAGAAGTACATCATGAAGATCCAGCTCAACCTTCCTCACCACCACCTCAAAGAGATGACACCGTCAACGACAATGAAGAATAAGATGATGAGGCAGCTCCACCATCCAACAAGAAAAGGTTGTCACGAGTTCGAGCAAGAGTGTACGAGGATCATCTGCTGAATCAAATCATCGGTGACATACAAATCGGGAGAATCACTCGCTCTAAATCTCGTTTAGCTAACTTTTGTGAGCATTACTTATTTATCTCTAGCATTGAGCCTATGAAGGTTGAAGAAGTCCTTCAAGACCCGAATTGGGTGAATGCCATGCACGAAGAGCTATACAACTTTGAGAGGAACAAAGTTTGGACACTTATACAAAAGACCAAGAATGAGCACAACATCATCGGTACAAAATGGGTGTTCCAGAACAAGCAAGATGGATATGGTCAAGTTGTACGCAACAAGACGCATCTCGTAGCCCAAGGTTGCACACAAGTCGAAGGTATGGACTATGGTGAGACCTATGTCCCCGTTGCTAGACTTGAAGGCATTCGTATTCTTCTCACTTATGCCAATCATCATGATATTACTCTTTACCAAATGGATATCAAAAGTGCTTGTCTAAACAATGAAATTGGGGAGGAAGTTTATGTCAAACAACCTCCCGGCTTTGTGAACCCTAAGAAACATAATCATGTCTACAAACTTCATAAAGCTTTATATGGTCTTAAACAAGCCCCTAGAGGTTGGTACAAATGTCTAACAAAGTTTATCATTGAAAAGGTTTTGAGATTGGTAAAATTGACGCAACCTTATTCACTAAAAGAGTTAATGATGAACTATTTGTGTGCCAAATATATGTGGATGATATTATATTTGGTTCTACTAACCCACATTTTAGTGAGAAATTTGGAAGGTTGATGTCCGAGAAGTATGAGATGTCTATGATGTGTGAGCTGAAATTCTTCCTTGGTTTGCAAATTAAAAAATCGAGAGAAGGTACGTTTATCTCTCAAACCAAGTACACCAAGGACTTAATCAAGAAGTTCTACATGCAAGAGTGCAAAGGTATGAGAACTCCCATGCCTACTGGTGTACATGTTGACCTCACTAAGGAGGACAAACCGGTTGATCAAAAGGTTTATCGATCAATGATCGGTTCGTTACTATATCTATGTGCCTCCCGTCCCAATATCAAGTTGAGTGTTTGCATGTGTGCTCGATATCAAGCGGCACCTAAAGAGTGTCAACTAAAGGCTGTGAAATAATTGTGAGATACTTGATACATACACCAAATTTTGGCATATGGTATCCCAAGGGATCTTCTTTCAATCTTGTTGACTATTCTGACTCGTACTATGCCGGAGACAAGGTTGATTGAAAATCCACCTCGGGTACATGTCAATAGAAAATCTACCTTGGGTACATGTCAATTTATTGGGAGATCTCTTATGCATTGTTCATCCAAGAAATAAAACCCGGTATCTTTATCTACCGCCGAAGCGGGATACATTGCCGCTGGATCATGATGTGCGTAATTACTATGGATGACACAAACTCTTAAGGTTTATGGCATTCATGTGAAACATATTCCATTGTTGTGTGAGAATGAAAGTGCTATTAAAATTGCCTATAATCCCGTGCAACATTCTCAAACTAAACATATTCAAGTGCGACATCATTTCATTCATGAGCATGTTGGTAAAGGAGATATTAAACTCAAGCATGTTCGTACCGACAAACAACTGGCTGATATATTTACCAAACCACTTGATGAGAAAGTATTTTGTCATTTGAGGAGTGAGTTGGACATCATTGATGCTTGGAACATGAGCTAGACTCACTCGGATGCATGCAAGGGCATGAGCTTACTTGATTATTCCGTGATGCTATTGATATGACACTATCTTGTATGTTGGAAAACTTTGCTCCCTTGTATTGCATCTAACCTTTTGTAGGTACTTGGAAGAACTACACTCCACAAGATTGCCATTAACTCACATCAAAAGTAATCTTGTCATGGCCAAGTATCAACAACCCTCTCTTCGGAGATGAAGGAAGAAGACAACAAAATCATATCCTTGACAACTATTCGATGAATAAAATTCACTGTTGTCATTTGGATATATTATGTTCTTCCTTGCATGACTAACCAATGTAGGTGAAAAGTGAACCAAAATGACAAGGATAACTCCCTACTTAAGATGATCTTCAACAACATTGAGCATCCACAACAAGTTCACCTACATGCCAAGTCATCAACATCATTCAAAGGTATGTACTCATATCCTTGCTAAAGCTTTACACCAAGTCACGAGGTAAAGAACCTCAAGTGATATGAAGACATTAAAATGCTTAATCGAAAAATGGTAACCCCATTTTGCGCTTAACGATGAGTATGACCTATGATCAAGCATTCTTGCTTAACTCCTCAAGTCAATATACTCTAATATAGGTGACCTAGTCACCGCCCAACATCTAGATGAAAATTCTTGTATGGTTCATATTTTTGATGCATGATTTCTTGGAACCATTCACCTCTCAGCTATATGTATGTATATACTTTTAAAAACTGTCTCTTGTTCTTTTTCAAATATTTGGATATTTCTTTTTTCAAGTTTGTGGATATTTTCTCTCTATTTGAGTTGATAAGTCCATTATCATTGCAACTCGGTCTTACCGATCTCAGAAACTCGGTCTAACTGATTTCTCTTCAAGGCTTATTTTCATTATCGGTTCTACCGAACCATATTGCCTCGGTAACTACGAATTTTATCACTACTTTTGGACATTGTGAATTTCTGGACTTTTGCCAAAGAGAGAGAAAACTTTTCAGTGATCCCAAGTTTATTACCTCCTAAGCTCTTATTGGTCATTTCCATTTATGCCAAAGGGGGGCATAATCTTGTTTCCCATAATTTTAAAGGAGGAGAAAACTTCAATGATCCAACAATGTAAGAGGGACAAGCTTCTATGATCCCTAACAAAGGGGGAGATAAATCAAGCAACTCTTATCTATACTTAAGGGGGAGAAAAATTCAAGGAACCCTTATCAAAGAGAGAAGAATCAAGGATCCCTTTCTCTCAATGAACCCTTACCCCCGTGATCTTTTTGGAAATTAATGCCAAAGGGGGAGAAATATCAAAGCTTCCAATAAGATTCAGTCAAAGGGGGGATATATACTCACGGGGAGAAATACCATTAAGGGGGAGAGATATAAAACTTAAATAAATCCTTTCATTGCCATCTTTGGATTGAACTTGTCTCACCCTACCTACTCCCAATATCTACATGCTATGATTCACGGGGAGAGGTAATCTTACATGTTCATTCTTAGGGGAGAAAGTTCTGAATATTCTTGGAGACATATCTATCATCAAATCATATTTCTCATATGTTCTCCATATCTTGGTATTTTTGAAGCTCTTTGCATCTTTACAATAGAATACTCTTATGTTATCTAACATTTATTTCATAAGTGTACTCCTACTGCTAAGATGCTCAAGAACCTCAAGGTAAGTGTATGTATCATATCCTTATTTAGGATGATCTCTTGTATCTTGCACATATTGTTTGCAAGAGTGAGTACTGAACATGGAAATCCTTCATTCACATATGTTTGATGCATATAGCCAAGATTTACATGACTTTTCTTGTCCTTCTACCATGTGTGTGCCCATGCAATCAAAAGAAACTATCCTTTAAAAGGGGATTGCACACATTTAGGGGGAGCTTGTATTAGTCATGTATCTTCCAAAGCTGTCATACTCTACTGCTTATCTTTATTTGAAGCTTTGATTGTATGTTGTCATCAATTACCGAAAAAGGGGAGATTGAAAGCACATATGCTCCCTTGGTGGTTTTGATAATTCATGACAACATACATTGTCTCCTGGACTAACACTTTTACCTAGTATATTTGAGGTATAGTCCACAGAGAGCATTGGCTAAATAATTGTGAGGAGAAACCCCTTGATGCAAGGAAATGAATAGGATTGCCCAAGCTTCAAGAAAGGGGACTCTACATTTTACATTTGTGAGAAATCACTTTTGAGTCCATAGGAAAGCCAATACTATTAAAAGGGGGTGAGGGATTATGATGAATTGGTTGCTCAAGTGCTTAGAGATAGACAAAAAAAATACTCTCAAAAAAATCTTTGTCCCAAGAAAAAACAACAAAATCGATGCCACCAAGTTTTTCCATTCGGCCCTACCGATTTTCCACGAGACCGATCCTTTGCTAAACCCTTATCTCTCGGTATCACCAACTTCCATATCGGTGGCACCGAAATATAGTGAACAAATTTTTGGTATCTCTATTTCAAGACTCCGAATTTCTTAGATTGAAATCATTACCATCGAGATTTGGAAACTGCCCTAGGTCATCGTGTCGGTACCACCAAGATTTATATATCGATCTCATCGAGAATTCAAAAGTTGCCACACTTCATGCAACTCGATACCACCGAGATTCATTTTGGTGTCACCGAGTTGGGCAATAATGTTGTAATGGTTGGATTTTTGGGAATGCCTATATATATACCCCTCCACCTCCTCTCTTTCGTAGAGGAAGCACTCAGAACACACACACACACACACTTGCCAGTTCCATTTTTGTGAGAGAGCTGATATGTCCATTTTGCATTATGTTTTCTACTATTATTTATAGTGTTTTTATGCATTATATCACTTTATGGAGTAATTATAATGCCATTTCTATCATAATATGCAAGGTTTACACCAAGAGGGAGAATGACGACAAATGGAATTCTCGACCTGAAAAGGCTACGCCAGAGATACCTATTCTGCACATCTCCAAATGGGTTGAAAGTTCACGAAGAATTTTTGAGGAATAAATAAGAAATATTGGCGGAAAGAAGTACCAGAGGGGGGCTGCCAGGAGGCCACTAAGCACTGATGACGAGATTATGTATATACTTCTCGCTCCTCGTTGGTTAACCCAAGTGGAAGGTTGAGATGTAGTCAGCAACAAGTTTTCCCTCACAGAGATAATGTGAGGTTTATCGAACCAGAAGGACTCCTAGGACCAACAAGTAGGTGTCTTCCACCCTGGCGCTAGTAGAAGACGTGGACCTGCACACACACAAATAAATTTGCTCCCAACGAGTACAAAGAGGTTGTCAATTTCTCCGGCCTTGTAGTTTGCAAAGGATCAAAACACAAGCGGGAAAGTAATAGTGATTGCAACGGAAAAGTAAATGAAAACGGTAAATAGTGGAGGTGTAAACAATGATGGTGATATGGACCGGAGTCACATGATGTTCACTAGTGATGTCTCTCTCCCAAAAGACGATAAACAACTATGCTTGGGTAAACAGATTACAATTGGGCAATTGACAGAATTATGAACGCACCGCAATGCTAATTATGCTACTTGATAGTTAGAGGTTCAATAGTCATGGGCAGTATGCCAAGACAAGTAGACCGTTTATTCATCAGCATCTACTTACTAATCATCCACCTTGAGATATCTATCCATAACATCTCGCTGGTATTAAGTTGCGAGCCCCACCCAAAGTGTAAACTCAAAGCAACAGACAACTGCAATAACGAACTATGCGTAAGGTAAACAATCCTTGCAACCGTGGTCACAAGCACCATTGTTTTCTCCCTGGTGGTAACATCACATCCCCTAGTCTCATGTTTCTGTCACTCAAGCTAGACATCAAGGGCATGAACCCACAATCATGCATAACTGTCACGCCCAAGATGCGACCCTATCCTCAATTTGGCACGAGGGCCTCGTCAGGGATAGAAGCGCATCTCGTTGTGTCGCAAGAATGGATATCGTTACAAGTACATGTACTGAAAAGAAGATATATATATATATATATATATATATATATATATATATAGAATTGGCTTACACTCGCCACAAGCTACATCAGAGTCACATCAGTACAATACGTAATCATCATGAATAAGAGCAGGGTCCGACTACGGACGAAAACAAACGAGAAAAGAAGAACGACGTCCATCCTTGCTATCCCAGGCTGCCGGCCTGGAACCCATCCTAGATCGATGAAGAAGAAGAAGAAGAAGCAACTCCAAATGAACAATCAACGCACTCGCGTCAAGTAACCTTTACCTGTACCTGCAACTGATGTTGTAGTAATCTATGAGCCACAGGGGACTCAACAATCTCATTTCCAAAGGTATCAAGACTAGCAAAGCTTAATGGGTGAGGTAAGGTTAAGTGGTGAGGTTGCAGCAGCGACTAAGCATATATTTGGTGTCTAAACTTACGAGTACAATAAATAAGAGGGGGAGATCTACTCATAGCGGACGTGAACTACTGATGATCAAATGAATGATCCTGAACACCTGCCTACATCAGACATAACCCCACCGTGTCCTCGATCGGAGAAGGAACTCACGAAAGAGACAATCACGGTTACACACACAGTTGGCATATTTTAATTAAGTTAACTTCAAGTTATCTAGAACCAATGTTAAACAAAGTTTTCACGTTGCCACATAACCGCGGGCACGGCTTTCCGAAAAGATTTAAGCCTGCAGGGGTGCTCCAAATAGTCCATCACAAATTACCACAAGCCGCATAGAAATCCTCAATGACGAAGCTCGCGATCTCGTCAGATTCCCTAGTGGAAAATCTCAACTCTGAGATTACCCAAAACATCACCGGAATCCCGATGCACAAGATATCTCGTCAAAGGTAAAACTAATCCAGCAAGGCCGCCCGACGTGTCGACGATCTCGATAGGAGCCGCGTATCTCGTTCTCAGGACACGACGGATGGAAAAGCCTACAGGTACAAAACCTCGAGTTGCCCCGTGGTGGCACCGCAGTCTGTCCATTTTGAACCAACACTCACGAGGAGCACTGGCCCCGGGGTTGATTAAATTTCCTCGGGTTAATTACTCCCTATGCAGTTCATTAGTTGTTAGGCAAATGTAGTACCAAAGTTGGGCCTTGCCAGACCAGCTTTAATCTAAAACGAATTATCAGGGGGGTCCCCATAACAACCCCGATTGTGTTAGGAGCGCTCAAATATGGAACATAACACCGGTAGCCGAAACTAAGGGGGCAAAGGTGGAACAAAACACCAGGCTAGAAAGGCCGAGTCTTCCACCTTTTACCAAGTATATAGGTGCATTAAATTAAATAGCAGCTAAATATGGTGATATGACAAGGAACCCATGTTAACACATGGAAGCAACTGCACCTGCAACTAGCAACACTAACAACATGGTTAAGCAAGCGGTAACATAGCCAATCAGTGGTTTGCTAGGTTGAACAGGTTGAAGGTCTCATGGCATTGTTGAGAGGCTCATATATAACATGTGGTAGGCAACAAGATGTAAACGGTAGAAACGGTAAAACTAGCATGGCAATGGTAGTAATGGTATCTGGGGAAATGGTCATCTTGCCGGCGATCCCGCATGGAAGAAGAACAACTCTGTGAAGTCGGCAAACCAACGTAGTCGAACGGGTCCTCACATTCCGACACGCTTGCGGAACTCTATCGAGACGGAGCAAACCGGAAACAAACATCAACACAGATATTCACCACACGATGCACAACATGATGCACAACCTAATATGATGCATGAACAGATCAATGATGCAAGGGATGGCATGGCAATTCACCTCACGCAAACACTACACATTAAGGAAGCTCGATATGCAACGAGTTGCATATCGACGACGAAACTCCACATTTAATTATTTAATTCACTCCCGTTTATTTACACGCAATATTAAATTGTTGTTAACATGGCAAGGGGTGAAGCGAAGATCCTACATGTCATCCTAGTCGGTTAACACGCGGAGATCGGAGCTACGTTACAAGAGACATGCAACACAAGATATTATGCCATGAATGCGTCATGCATGCGAGTTCAAACATGACGGGCAAGAAGAGAAAGAAACAGGTGTCGCCACGGCGAGCGAAAGGGAACCATGGTGGCAAGACGGAAACGAAGCCACGGCAACGTTCCTTTCACGTTAACTCAACGGGATATCGGTGCCAACGAGTAGGGAGCGCGTGCGGGACATGCCAAATACTGATGGGGTGATCCCGGTTACCGGGTTCCCATGTGTCGGGGGCACGACGAAAAGGAAGACGACGTGCAACGGGCAAACATATGGCGCAAACATACGGTACATCTCATAGATCATATGCGTTCGGCTCACGACAACGCCCCATCGGTATACTTTCGAAGCGTGCAAATTGGAGCGGATCGGTTCGGTGGAGGAGAACAAAGATCATCGTGGTCGTAGTGGAAGTCGTGGTACTCGGTTCTCGTCGACGGTAGTCGTACTCTTGCGCCGGTAGATGGGTCTTCGGCGACGGTAAACAAACACGGTTCCGATGATGTCCGAGGGTCGTCGAGGACATCGTGGGAGTAGTGGTGGTCTTGATCTTCGGCGACGGTAACCCGCGACAATGTTGACGTGCAGCTATTCCTGACTTGATGCCTCCACGGCAACAGAGCCAGAAAAGAGCTGCTCCCAATTGCTCAACTATTAGAAATTGTCTTGCAATAGCCCACCAACGCGTGGGATCGAGGCAGTTTTCAAGGGTAGAGTATTCAACCCAAATTTGTTGGTTCGCACGACGGGAAGTGAAAGAATATTCTCAAGTATTAGCAGCTGAATGCGTCAGATTCAACCACACCTGAAAGATTACTTTCTGCAAGCAAAGTGTCAACAGCACAGTAGTATGATAACAACGGTGCCAGAAACGATCTGTTGACGGCAGACTATTCCTAACTGTTGTATCAATGGCGCCGGAAAAGTATTGTAGCAGGTAGCAGCAGTGTAACGAGTAACAACAGTGGCAAGGAACAACAGTAGTGACATCAGTAGCAAGTAGCAACACTAGCAAGTAACAGCAATAGCAAGTAGCAGTAGAGCAAAGCAAGTAACAACAGCAGAGTAACAACAGCAGTGGGACAAACTCGTAGGCAATGGGTCGGTGATTTGTCGGATGATATTCATCATGCAACAGTTATAACATGGAGAGATATGTGGCTAGCTCCCGTTCGTCAATGCGACGTAGGCATGCATTTCGTGTGTCGTCATACGTGCTTAGGGAAAAGAACTTGCATGACATCTATTGTCCATCCCTCCCGTGGCAGCGGGGTCCAAAAGGATACTACGGGATATTAAGGTTCTCCTTTTAATAAAGAACCGGACCAACGCATTAGCACTTGGTGAACACATGAACTCCTCAAACTATGGTCATCACCGGGAGTGGTTCCGGTTATTGTCACTCCGGGGTTGCCGGATCATAACACATATTAGGTAACTACAACTTGCAAGATCGGATCTAAAACACACATATATTGGTGACAACTGCATTCACTTTAAATAGGGCACCATCAAAATCCACTGAGATGACACCATACGAACTGTGGTATGGCAAAATACCAAAGTTGTCGTTTCTTAAAGTTTGGGGATGTGATGCTTATGTCAAAAAGCTTCAACCTGAAAAGCTGGAACCCAAAGCGGAAAAGTGCGTCTTCATAGGTTACCCAAAAGAGACAGTTGGGTATACCTTCTATTTCAAATCCGAGGGAAAAGTGTTTGTTGCTAAGAACGGAGCTTTTCTCGAGAAGGAGTTTCTCTCGAGAGAATTGAGTGGGAGGAAGATAGAACTTGATGAGGTTGTCGAACCTCTCATCCCTCTGGATGGTGGCGCAGGGCAAGGGGAAACCCCTGTCGTTGCGACGCCGGTTGAGGAGGAAGTTAATGATGATGATCATGAAACTCCGGATCAAGTTCCTGTCAAACCTCGCAGGTTGACGAGACCGTCTTATCAATTATGTTGTTAGACAACTATGATCCTGCGAATTACGTAGAAGCAATGGTGGGCCCGGATTCCAACAAATGGCTGGAGGCCATGAAGTCCGAGATAGGATCCATGTATAAAAACAAAGTGTGGACTTTGGATGTACTACCTGAAGGCCGCAAGGCTATTCAGAACAAATGGATCTTTAAGAAGAAGACGGACGCTGACGGTAATGTGACCGTTTATAAAGCTCGACTTGTGGCAAAGGGTTTTTCACAAGTTCAAGGAGTTGACTACGATGAGAAGTTCTCACCCGTAGCGATGCTTAAATCCGTCAGAATCATGTTAGCAATAGCTGCATTTTTTGATTATGAAATTTGGCAGATGGATGTCAAAACGGCGTTCCTTAATGGTTCCCTTAAGGAAGAGTTGTATATGATGCAACCCGAAGGTTTTGTCGATCCTAAAAATGCTAACAAAGTGTGAAAGCTCCAACGATCCATTTATGGACTGGTGCAAGCATCTCGGAGTTGGAATAAACGCTTTGATGAGGTGATCAAAACATTTGGGTTTATACATGTGGTTGGAGAATCTTGTATTTACAAGAAACTGAGTGGGAGCTTGTTGACGTGCAACTCTTCCTGACTTGATGCCTCCTCAGCAACGGCGCCAGAAAAGAGTTGCTTCCAGTTGCTCAACAATTAGCAATTATCTTGCAAATGCCCACCAGCGTGTGGGATCGCGGTAGTTTTCGAGGGTAGAGTATTCAACCCAAATTTGTTGGTTCGATGCGATGGGAATGAAAGGATATTCTCCAGTATTAACAGTTGAGGTGTGAGCTCAACCACACCTGAAAGTTTAGTATCTGCAAGCAGGATATAAGCAGCAAAGGTAGTATGATAGCAACGGTGCCAGAAACGGTCTGTTGACAAGGCAGATTATTCCCAACTGAAGTATCAATGGCGCCAGAAAAGTATCATAGCAGGTAGCAGCAGTGTAACGAGTAACAGCAGTGGCAAGGAACAACAGTAGTGACAGCAGTAGCAAGTAGCAACAACAAGTAACAGTAGTAGCAACAGTAGTGGCACCAGCAGCAGGACAAAGCAAGTAACAGTAGCAGCAAGTAACAATAGCAGCAACAGTAGTAACAGCAGAAGAGCAAAGCAAGTAACAGCAGCAGTGGGACAAACTCGTAGGCAATGGATGGGTGGTTCGTTGGATGACATTCATCATGCAATAGTTATAACACAGAGAGATATGTGGCTAGCTCCCGTTCGTCGATGTGATGTAGGCATGCATTCCGTGTGTAGTCATACGTGCTTAGGGAAAAGAACTTTCATGACATCTATTGTCCATCCCTCCCGTGGCAGCGGGGTCCAAATGGATACTACGGGATATTAAGGTTCTCCTTTTAATAAAGAACCGGACCAACGCATTAGCACTTGGTGAACACATGAACTCCTCAAACTATGGTCATCACCGGGAGTGGTTCCGGTTATTGTCACTCCGGGGTTGCCGGATCATAACACATAGTAGGTAACTACAACTTGCAAGATCGGATCTAAAACACACATATATTGGTGACAACATAATAATTTCAGATCTGAAATCATGGCACTCGGGCCCTAGTGACAAGCATTAAGCATAGCAAAGTAGTAGCAACATCAATCTCAGAACATAGTGGATATAGGGATCAATCCCCGTCAAAACTAACTCGATTACATGATAGATCTCATCCTACTCATCACCGCCCAGCGAGCCTACAAATAGATTACTCACGAACGATGAAGAGCTTCATGGAATTGGAGAGGGAAGAAGGTTGATGATGACGATGGCGACGATTTCCCCTCTCCGGAGCCCAAAACGGACTCCAGATCTGCCCTCCAGATGAAGAGCAGGATATGGCGGCGCCTCCGTATCACAAACGCGATGAAATCTTCTCTTTTTGATTTTTTTCGGGACGAAAGGGAATAAATAGAGCTGAGTTTGGGGGCGGGAGAGCCACGTGGACCCCACAAGCTTGGTTGTCGCGGCTAGAGGGGGTGGCCGCGGCGACAGGGCTTGTGGCCCACTGGCCCGTCCCCTCCGGTGGATGTTTGCGCAGGTATTTTTCATATTTTCCAGAAATATTCTCCGTAAATTTTCAAGACGTTCTGAGAACTTTCATTTCTGCACAAAAACAACACCATGGCAATTCTGCTGAAAACAACGTCAGTCCGGGTTAGTTCCATTCAAATCATGCAAATTAGAGTCCAAAACAAGGGCAAAAGAGTTTGGAAAAGTAGATACGATGGAGACGTATCAACTCCCCCAAGCTTAAAACCTTGCTTGTCCTCAAGCAACTTAGTTGACAAACTGAAAGAGAAATAAAAACTTTGACAAACTCTGTTTGATCTTGTTGTTGCAACTATGTCTAACTCATAACCAGAATTTCAGCAAGATCACAAGTTAACCACATGAGCAAGTGACACATAGGTCTCACGGTAAACGAATATCAATGGCATAATCAGCTAGCGAGCAAATAATAATGAGTTTCAGATACCAACAATTCAATCAAAACAAGCATGAAGCAATATGAATAGGTGGTATCTCGCTAGCTCTTTCGGAGACTGCAAAACATAAATGCAGAGCACTTTCAAAGATCAAGGGCTGACTAAACATTGTAATTCATAGCAACGAAGATCCAGCCATAGTCATACTCAATATCAATCAAAAGCAAAGCATAAAAATGACAAAGGTGCTCTCTAATTGGTGCTTATATAAGAAGAGGATGACTCAACAGGAAAATAAATAGACATGCCCTTCGCAGAGGGAAGCATTGTTTTGCAGAGGTGCCAGAGGTCAAGCTTTGAAAACAGAGATAATAATTTTGGGTGGCATGCTTTCATTGTCAACACAATGACCAAGAGTTCTCAATATCTTCCACGCTACACATGCTATAGGCGGTTCCCAAACATAAAAGTAAAGTTTTAACTCCCCCACCACCAATCAATCACACTCCACGGCTAGCCGAATCCTCGGGTACCGTCCATACTAACATCAATCCCGGGGGAGTCTTGTTTTACAATTATGTTTTCGATTTAAGTGTGGAACTGGGCATTCCAATTACCGGCCCCTTTCTCGTGAATGACAATGAATAAACACATGTCGAGGATAACACGCCTAACATGGAAGATACCAATAGCCCCCTGTCACCACATGAGCGGTTCGGGCATGCAAAACAGATTATTTCTTGAAGGTTTAGAGAATGGCACATGCAAATTTACTTGGAACGGCAGGTAGATACCGCACATAGGTAGGTATGGTGGACTCATATGGCACAACTTTGGGTTTTTGGAAGTGGATGCACAAGCAGTATTCCCGCTTAGTACAAGTGAAGGCTAGCAAAAGACTGGGAAGCGACCAACTAGAGAGCGACAACAATCATCAAGATGCAATGAGTTTGACTAACATGGAGTGCAAGCATGAACTGGATATAAATCACCATGAACACGAACATCATAGAGGCTATGTTGATTTTGTTTCAACTACATGCATGAACATGCACCAAGTCAAGCCACTTGAATCATTCAAAGGAGAATACCATCCTATCATACTACATCATAGTCATCTCAAAATCTATGTTGGCATTCAAGACAAACCATTATAAGCTCCTAGCTAAGTAAGCATGGCATCAGAAACTATGATCTCTAAGTTGTCATTGCAAACATGTTTCTCTCACAACAAAGCTGAATCTGGGACGACAAGCTAGTCATATTTACAAAAACAAAATAGATAGAGTTCATACCAGCTTTTCCAGTCTCAGTCACTTCATCATATATCATCATTATTGCCTTTCACTTGCACGATCGAACAATGTGAACAATAATAAGAGTGCTCGTGCATTGGACTAAGTTGAATCTGCAGGCAAACACAAAGGAGAAGACAAAGTAATATGGCTCTTTGAAAGCTAAACAAGTATGCATGCAAGAGTCACTAAACATTGTAACCAATATCTTCTACCTTGACCCAAAGAAAAAGAAAACTTTTTACACGGGAAAGCTGCCAACAAGCAAAAGAAGAAAGGAAAAACTTTTTGGGTTTTCTCAAAAGGACACAAAACAAGAAAACAAGAAAACGAAAATAAACTAGCATGGATAATACAGTGGCAAAGTGTAAACACCGACTAACAAAGTGAAAGCATAAGCATGAATGTAAGATCGGTGAGAACACGTACTCCCCCAAGCTTAGGCTTTTGGCCTAGCTTGGTCTACTCCCAAGGCGGGAAATAACCAGCTCCGGGATACTCCGGAGCGGACTGTGGATGCCACTGCTGTGTGAGCTCCTCTGGATCCCACTGATAAACTGGCGTCTGGTACTCGACTGGCGGCTCGAGCACGGGCACCTGTGGTTGGGCCAAGCCCCAATATGCGTAGATGTATGAGGGAATAATAGTGTACCTGCCTGCATGAAGATCGAACAAAGAAGGAGCAGGCAAAGTAATAGTCTCTCGAGTACCCTGACTAAATACCAGGTTATAAATCTTCCGTCTACTAGCATCTCTATTCAGAAAATCATGGCGAACCATGCTGTCATAATCCATATATTTCTCAGGAAGAAGCATCTCTTCTTCCTCGTGAAGTCTAATAGGTATCTCAAAGTGTCTAGCAAGACGAGTAGCATAGATACCTCCATAGACGACACCTTTGGAACGGTTTGTGTTCAACCGCTGAGCTACTATAACACCTAGGCTATAAGTCTTAGTGCTATAAAGGCCTTCGCGCAAAACCGCAAGGTCTAGAGAGCTAAGTGATCCAGCCTCCCCACGGCCAATCAAACATTTTCCCACAAATAATGAGAAGTACCGAAGCACAGGAAAATGCATGCTAGCAATTCTAGCGCGAGACACTCCTCTCTCCTCTCCAACAGCAACAATACCTATGAAATCCTCCAAGTCTCGTGGACGAGGATCATGAGTATCCCCAACATAAGGTAATTTGCATACATTGCAAAAATCATGTAGTGTCATGCACTGGGGGATGTCGTATAACATGATCTCAACCATAGGAGGATTCTTCCTCGGATAAAAGTTGAAGCTTTGAACGAAAGTATTGGTGAGGAGGAGGTATTGTGAGCACTTATCTTCAATGAACGTGGTAGTACCTGCGTTCACCACCAAGTAATAAAAGTCTTCATAAAGCCTGGTGGCGCGCAAAAATTCATCACTTGGCCACTCGCACGCTCGAACTTCTGTGACTCGAGGAACCACGTACTTGGGGTGACTCTTCTCATCCTCCTTGGGGTTACGGCTTGAAGAGCCTCTCAAGAACCTCCTCATCTTTTTTTCATTTTCTAGCTCTGAAATATTCTGAAATTTTTAGAGACTTCGAAAGAAAAGTGAATAAAGATTAACCCAACTCGTAGCAACTACTCCTACTAGTGCCTAGAGACTGTATCACGCGCAAAAACTACTTGGGACCAGCTAAAATCAACATTTCAAGCTCAAGAATAGGGTCACCAAGGTAGCAAGAATACGCGAAGGATAAAGCACTAGAGCAAAAACTAATTGGACCAATGGAGGAGTCACTTACCAAGGAGTAATTTCCCCAAAACGGTTCGGAGAATGGTGCTTTGAGCAAGGAGATCGAAAATCACAGCCAAATGAGCAAGGCGGGTTTGAGCTGCAAAACGATTTTTTCTGGAGGTAGAAGAAGAGGATGGGAGCTAGAATGAGTGGAGGTTGTCCCTGTGGTCCCCACAAGCTTGGTTGCCGCGACCAGGGGGGAGGCCGCGGTGACAGGGCTTGTGGCCCACTGGTGTGGCCCCCAGGCCAGCTCTCAGTCCCAGTATTTTTCAAATATTCCAGAAAAAAGCATACTAGATTTTCAGGACCACCAGAGAACTTTTATTTTCGGGATACTTTTCTCCGGGACGCTAAAACAGAAAATAGGGAAACCTAAACTAAATCTATCATTTTTCTTCTAAGCAACAAAAAGTGAAAGCTTAAAACAGAGGTATGTGACTCTTTGATTCATCCATTTCATGGCCATCGAAAGAAATCTGTCAATGGGGTCGATCAAATCCTCATGGCAAAACCTTCTCGAATCGCAAAAGAGAACGGAGAATTTTCGAATAGCCACTAAGTCACCTCAATGGGGATATGTATCTCCCCAACAAGCAAATCATACTTCATCTCGACACGAGGAATAGGGCATTCAAAGCTCCCAATAAGAATCAATGAAGTTTTTTCAATAGCATTGATGCAATGTACTCGATATTGTTTCTTCGGAAAGTGCACAGTATGCTCATTACCGTTGACATGGAAAGTGACATTGCCTTTGTTGCAATCTATAACAGCCCCTGCAGTGTTTAAAAAGGGTCTTCGGAGGATGACAGCCATGGCATCGTCCTCGGGAATATCCAAGATAACAAAGTCTGTTAAGATGGTGGTGTTAGCAACCACAACGGGCACATCCTCGGAAATGCCGACAGGGAAAGTAGTTGATTTGTCGGCCATTCGCAGAGATATTTCAGTGGGTGTCAACTTATCCAGTTCAAGTCTACGATAAAGAGAGAGCGGCATAACACTAACACCGGCTACAAGGTCACATAAGGCAGTTCTTACGTAGTTTCCTTTAATGGAGCAAGGTATGGTGGGCACTCCGAGATCACCAAGTTTCTTAGGAGTTCCACCTTTGAAAGTGTAATTGGCGAGCATGCTGGAGATCTCAAGATCTGGTATCTTCCGTTTATTAGTCACGATATCTTTCGTGTACTTGGCATATGGAGACATTTTGAGCATATCAATTAACCGCATCTGTAGAAAGACGGGTCTTATCATTTCAATAAAGCGCTCAAAATCCTCATCATCCTTTTTCCTATATGGCTTAGGAGGAAAGGGCATATGTCTTTGAACCCACGGCTCCCTTTCTTTACCATGCTTCCTAGCAGTGAAGTCATTCTTATTGTATCTCTTAGGTTGTGGGTTATCAGTATTAACCGTAAGTTCAATCTCCACATCCTTATCATTGCTAGGTTGAGCATCATTATGAACATCATTGTCCATATTGTCACCAGGTTCATGTTCATCACCAGATTGTGTTTCTGCATTAGACGCAGAAATATCATTTGGTTCTTCAGGCGTGACAGCATTTGGTGAACTGACATGTAGGTTTCTATCATCCTTCTTCTTATTCTTAGGATGACTGGGTGTATCAGCATTAATTCCTTGAGAATCTTGATCAATTCTCTTAGGATGGCCTTCAGGATACAAAGGTTCCTGAGTCATTTTGCCTCCTCTAGTAATGACTCTGACAGAGTTGTCATTTAATTCATTGAGCAAGTCATTCTGAGCTTTAAGAACTTGTTCTACCTGAGTAGTAATCATAGAGGCATGTTTACTCAGAATCTTCAGATCATTGACATTTCTATCTACACAAGCACTTAAATGACTAAGCATACGAGTACTTTGTTCCAAATGTGTGCTAACATAATCATTGAAACTCTGTTGTTTGGCAACAAAGTTGTCAAATTCATCAAAGCATAGGCTAGCAGGTTTGTCAAAAGGAATATCACTCTCATCGAATCTACACAGAGAATTCACCTCTACTACTTGTATCGGGTTATCGAGACCATGGATCTCTTCGATAGGTGGTAGATTTTTGACATCTTCAGATCTAATGCCTTTCTCTTGCATAGATTTCTTGGCTTCTTGCATATCTTCGGGACTGAGGAATAGAATACCTCTTTTCTTAGGAGTTGGCTTAGGAGGTGGTTCGGGAATAGTCCAAGCATTATCGTTGATCAAGATGTTATTCAGTAGAATCTCAGCTTGTTCTATAGTTCGTTCCCTAAAAACACAACCGGCACAACTATCTAGGTGGTCTCTAGAAGCATCGGTAAGTCCGTTATAGAAGATATCAAGTATCTCGTTCTTCTTAAGAGGGTGATCAGGAAAATCATTCTGTAGCTGGATGAGCCTCCCCCAAACTTGTGGGAGACTCTCTTCTTTGAGTTGAGCAAACTTGTATATTTCCTACAAGGCAGCTTGCTTCTTATGGGCAGGGAAATATTTCTTTTGACAAATGTAGTACCAAATTTGATCATGACCATAGGATCCCAACCATCTTCTAGTTTCCTAGGAATAGAAGTCTCTAGCTTGAGCTTCTCCTCCGTAGCTTTGATAAGAGCATTGGTAATATGTCGGTGAAGGCAATATTGAGTGTACTAGTGTGGGGGTCTTTAGCCATTCTTTGCAAAAAGGTGATAACTTCGGAAAGACTACAATTGTCAAAATCAAGATTACTACCATTAATTAAAGTGGTAGTAATGTCATCTAAGATCATTCTTTTAGTAGTCTCTAAATTCAAAGGACCTTCTTGTCCTATAGTTGAGGTGTTAGCATCACCATTAATAGGTCCATTGGGACTAGGAGTGTGATGGGCGCTAAAAGGTTTGAGATCCTCAAGAACTTGTATAGTAGCAATGGTAGTGTGTGTAGGAAGGCTCTTAATTTTCTCGTCCTCTTCTTTTTCTCTAGCCCATATATTCTTAAGTTTGGATAGCATTCTTATGTTCTCATTAATTTGGACTTGGATAGCATTCATGGGTGTGGTGTTCCTTTCCTCAAGTGGGGAAGTTCTATTTTTAAGCATCTCTACGTCATGAGCTATGTTGTCCACCTTCAAAGAGAGACTATCTAATTTTTCTAGTTTCTCTTCTACATTCTTGTTGAAGGCTTTTTGAGAAGTGATAAAATCTTTAAGCATGCTCTCTAATTCAGAAGTGGAGTTTTTGGTGCTAGGATAATTGTTGTTGTTCCCATAGTTCTTGGATGGGAACGGTCTAGGATTGCTAGCAAAGTTACTCCTATAAGCATTGTTATTAAAGTTGTTCCTAGATATAAAATTAACATCAACGTGCTATATTTCTTGAGCAACCAAAGAATTTAAAGGAACATCATGAGGATTAATAGGAGCGTGCTTAGTGAGTAAAGTCATGATCAAGTCAACCTTATCATTAAGGGAGGAGATCTCCTCAACAGAGTTTTCCTTCCTACCTGTTGGAGCTCTCTCGATGTGCCATTGAGAATAATTTTTCATCATCTCATCCAATAGCTTTGTGACAACACCAAGTGTAGCTGACATAAAGGTTCCTCCCGTAGTCGAGTCTAACAGATTCCACGAGGTAAAGTTCAATCTTACATTGAAAGTTTGGATAACCATCCAAGTAGTCAAACCATGTGTAGGGCAATTCTTAACAACATATTTCATACGTTCCCAAGCTTGAGCAACGTGTTTATTATCCAGTTGCCTAAAATTCATAATGTTACTTCTTAACTGAATAATCTTAGCAGGCGGGTAATACTTCCCAATAAAAGCATCTTTGCACTTATCCCCAGAATCTATGCTATTCCTAGGCAAAGATTGAAGCCACACTTTAGCTCCTCCTCTCAAGGAGAAAGGAAAAAGCTTAATTTTAACAATATCACCATCTACTTCTTTATATTTTTGCATATCACAAAGCTCAACAAATTTTTTCAAGTGCAAGGCAGCATCATCTCCAGCACCGGAGAATTGATCTTTCATAACGAGGTTCAGTAAAGTAGGTTTAATCTCATAGGACGTAACCCCAGTGGCAGGAGCATCAATAGGAGTGCAGATAAAGTCATTGTTGTTGTGACTAGTGAAGTCACACAACTTGGTGTTCTCACTGGAACCCATATCAGCAGCAACAAGCAAGACCAAAGCAACAACTTTTTTGTGGTTTTTGGTATAAGACTCTAAAGCAAAAAGTAAAAAGCAAACTAACAAGACTAAAAGGCAAAGGTAATGGATAGCATGCAACTCCCCTATCTTGAAGACAAGAGTCCCCGGCAACGGCGCCAGAAAACTTTGCTTGATGACGAGATGATGTATATACTTCTCGCTCCTCGTTGGTTACCCCAAGTGGAAGGTTGAGATGTAGTCAGCATCAAGTTTTCCCTCACACAGAGATTGTAAGGTTTATCGAACCAGGAGGAATCCTAGGACCAACAAGTAGGTGCCTTCCACCCTGGCGCTAGCAGAAGACGTGGACTTGCACACACACAAATAAATTTTCTCCCAATGAGTACAAAGAGGTTGTCAATCTCTCCGGACTTGGAGTTTGCAAAGGATCAAAACACAAACGGGAAAAGTAATATTGATTGCAACGGAAAAGTAAATGAAAACGATAAATAGTGGAGGTGTAAACAATGATGGTGATATGGACCGGAGTCACAGGATGTTCACTAGTGATGTCTCTCTCCCAAAAGATGATAAACAACTATGCTTGGGTAAGCTTATTACAGTTGGGCAATTGACAGAACTATGAACGCACCGGAATGCTAATTATGCTACTTGATAGTTAGAGGTTCAATAGTAATGGGCAGTACGCCAAGACAAGTAGACCATTTGTTCATCAACATCTACTTACTAATAATCGACCTTGAGATATCTATCCAGAACATCTCGCCCATATTAAGTTGCGAGCCCCACCCAAAGTGTAAACTCAAAGCAACGGACAACTGCATTAATGAACTATGCGTAAGGTAAACAATCCTTGCAACCGTGATCACAAGCACTGTTGTTTTCTCCCTGGTGGCAACATCACATTCCCTAGTCTCATGTTTCTGTCACTTAAGCTAGACATCGAGGGGCATGAACCCACAATCATGCATAACGCTCCCTCTTGGAGTTGCAATCTACTACTCGGCCAAAGCAATAAATAGCAAGAGAGAACATGCATGAATCACTAAGGAACATAATATAAAAGGATAATCAAATGTATAACTTATAATAATCTGAACATAATCTCATAATCCATCGGATCCCAACAAACCGAGCATAGCAATAGCAAGATAATTACATAGATGCCTTGATGATGTAAGGCAACTCACAAGGATTAACCATTGAAGCACAAGATTGGAGAGAAGACATCACATAGCTACTGGTCATGGACCCATGGTCCAAGGAGGACTACTCACGACAGGTCCGGGAAGCATCCATGGCAGTGGAGAAGCTCCCGGAGGTCAATCCTCCCTCTGACAGGGTGCCGAGAAGAGGTCTCCTGACGCTCCTGATCTCGGAAGCGCTGCGGCGGCGGAACGATGGAGACATTCACGATTCTGGATGTGATGGAAGGGTTTTCTCATAGAGGAGTAAATATAGGCCAAAGGAGGGCACCGGAGGAGGTGGGACCCACCCAGGCGGCCTCTTGGCGCGGCGAGGGGGTAGGCCGCACCCACAGGTCGCCTTGGCGGCCCTTGTCCCCCCTCTGGACCATCTTTCATGTTTTGGAAGCTTATGGCACGTTGATTTTTTATATATTTTTCTTGGGATTTTTCGGGCTTCAGAAAATTGGGTAAAATCCCCTGCAAAAAATACATCAGTAGACAAGAACTGGCACTGGGTGCACTGAGTTAGTAGGTTAGTCCAAATATGTGTAAAACAATATAAAAGTGTAGCAAAACATACAACAATGTCACCCAAAAGATCATGGAACAAGAAGAAATTATAGATACGTTTGGGACATATCGAGCACCACGGTGCGCCAGTCCCCCTAACGCGGCCTGGTGGGTAGTGGGCCACCCAACCCACTTCTGGCGATCATCTTCTGGTACATATTCTCTTTTGACGTGGAAAATAAGAAGAGGACTTTCGGTACGGAGCGCTGTCGTCTTGAGACTGAACTTGGACAGGAGCACTTTTGCCCCCCGACGGAGCTATTCCGCCGGAGGAACTTTCCTCCCGGAGGGGGAAATCAAGGCCATCGTCATTGCCAAGAACCCTCTCATCTTGGGGAGGCCAATATTCATCAACATATTCAACATAACCATCTCCTCTCAAAACCCTAGTTCATCTCTTGTGCTCAATCTTCTACTGGAACCTCAGAGTGCTACCTGGGGGTGACTTGTAGTGTTGATTACATCTTGTAGTTGATGCTTTATGGTTTATTTGGTGGAAGATCATATTTTAGATACAATATGATATTTAATAACTCTCTGATCATGAGCATGTTTATCACTTGTGAGTAGTTAGTTTTGTTCTTGAGGCCACGTGAGAAGTCATGTTGCAAGTAGTCATGTGAAGTTGATATTCGTTCGATATTTTGATGATATGAATGGTGTGATTCCCTTAGTGGTATTATGTGAGAGTAGACTACCTAACACTTCACCATCTTTGGTCCTAAGGGAATGCATTGTGGATTAGTTATTAGATGATGGGTTGCGAGAGTGACAAATGCTTAAACCCTAGTTTATGCGCTATTCCTTAAGGGGCTGGTTTGGATCCCTATGTTCAATGCTATGGTTAGAATTTATTCCTAATACTTTTCTCATAGTTGTGGATGCTTGCGGGAGGGTTAATCATAAGTGGGAGGCTTGTTCAAGTAAGAACAACACCCAGGCAGTAATCCACCCACATATCAAATTATCAAAGTACCGAACGCGAAACAACCCGACATGACGAAGGTGACTAGATGAAATTCCCGTGTGCCCTCAAGAATACTTTGCCTATTATAAGAAACTGTTCCGGCCTGTCCTTTGCCACAGAAGGATTGTTCTACCTTTCTACACCTATTGTTACTATTACTACTTGTTACTTTTTACAATTATCTTGCTATCAAACAACTTGTTACCGCTATTTTAGTGCTTGCAGAAATTACCTTTCTAAAAACCGCTTGTCATTTCCTTCTCCTCCTCGTTAGGTTCGACACTCTTACTTATAGACACAACTACTATTGATCCCCTATACTTATGGGTCATCAAGACTCTTTTCTGGCACCGTTGCCGAGGAGTGAAGCGCCTTTGGTAAGCAGAAGTTGGTAAGGGAAAATTTGTACTACATGCTGAAATTTACTGTTACTCGTCACTATGGAAAGTAATCCTTTGAGGGGTTTGTTCGGGATATATTCACCTCGACTGGGAACACAAAGATTTGTTCCTCAACCTACTGAACCTACTGAAAATGTTTATTATGAAATTCCTTCGGGTATGATAGAGAAACTGCTAGCTAATCCTTATGCACGAGATGGAACAAAACATCTCGATATGCACCTAATCTATGTGGATGAATTTTGTGTATTATTTACGTTTGCAGGTTTGTCCGAAGAAGGAGTTAAGAAGAAGGTTTTCCCTTTATATTTTGGGGGAAAGCATTGACATGGTACAGGCTATGTGATGATATAGGATCTTGGAACTGGAATCGATTGCAATTGGAGTTTCACCCAAAAAATTATCCTATGCATCTTGTTCATCGTGATCGGAATTTTATCTACAAGTTTTTGCCTCGTGAAGGATCAAGTATTTCTCTAGCTTGGGGGAGGCTGAATTCAATGTTATATCAATTCCCCAATTGTGAGATCCTGAGAGAAATTGTTATTCCGAATTTTTATGCTCGACTTTCTCGTAATGATCAAACCATGCTCAATACTTCTTGTTCTGGTTCTTTTATGAACAAGACTATTGAATTTATGTGGGATTGTCTGGAAATAATTAAACGCAACTCTGAAGATTGGGAACTCAACAAAGGTAAATAGTCAGGTATAAAACTTGAGTTTGATTGTGTTAAATCTTTTATGAATACCATTGCTTTCAATGATTTTAGCACTAAATATGGACTTGGCTCTGAGATAGTAGCCTCATTTTGTGAAACCTTTGCTACTCATGTTGATCTCCCTAAAGAGAAATGATTTAAATATCATCCACCTATCAAATAAAAAGTTGAAGAACCAATTAAATTTGAGGGTGAAACTATCATTTACAATGTTGACCCAGTTGTGCCTACTACTTTTATTGAGAATCCACTTTTCCCTGTTAGGATAAAGGAACATACTAAAGCTTCAACCGTGGTTAACAAAAGTTATGTAAGAGCAATCAAAACCTTTGAGCAAATCAAGGTAGAACCTAGTATTGCTATGGTTAAAGATCTCTTGGTCGATAGTATTGATGATCATGCTATTTATTTCTGTGATGAAGCTTCTTGAATTGCCAAACCTGATACTAAAGATAAAAATAGACCCGTAGTTGGAATGCCTGTTGTCTCAGTCAAAATAGGAGAGCATTCTTATCATGGTTTATGTGATATGGGTGCTATTGTTAGTGCTATTCCTTTTACCTTATATCAATAAATTATGCATGAGATAGCACGCGTAGAAATAGAAGACATAGATGTTACTATTAAAGTTGATAACAGAGACACCATCACACCACTTGGGATTGTTAGAGACGTTGAAGTCTTGTGTGGAAAAGTAAAATACCCTACTGATTTTCTAGTACTTGGCTCACCACAAGATGTTTTTTGTCCCATAATATTTGGTAGATCCTTCTTGAACACTGTCAATGCTCAAATAGATTGCAAAAAGGAAATTGTCGGTGTTAAATTTGGTGGTATGTCTCATGAGTTTAATTTCTCTAAGTTCAGCAGGAAACCCCATGATAAAGAATTGCATAGTAAAGATGAAGTAATTGGTCTTGCTTATATGCCATTCTGCCTACTGATCCATTAGAACAATATTTGGTAGACCAGGAAAATGATATGCATACGCATGAATAAAATGAAATAGATAAAATGTTCTTTGAGCAAAAGCCTATTCTTAAACATAACTTGCATGTTGAAACTCTTGGAGGTCCTCCTCCACCCAAGGGTGATCCTGTGTTTGAATTAAGGCAATTACCTCACACTTTGAAATATGATTATCTTGATGAAAGGAAGATATATCCTATTATTATCAGTGTTATCCTTACATAGCATGATGAACAAAGATTGTTTAAAACTTTAAGGAAGCACCGAGCTGCTATTGGGTATACTCTTGATGATCTTAAGGGCATTAGTCCCATTCTCTGTCAGGACATTGTTCTCGGCCTGTCCTGGCTGAGCTGTGTGGCGAGCCATTCATCCCGGATATTGTGCCGAAAAGAGGCTATTGCTTTGACGTGCAGACAGTCTGCAATTTGGTTCTCCTTGGTGAGGAAACTGTTCCAGACTTCTGTGGTTGATTCCCCCGTCTTCTGGACGACGTTGCTCAGATCGGATGAATCCGGTGGGCGAACATATGTTCCTTGAAAGTTAGATAGGAAAGCCTCCTCAAGGTCCTCCCAGCATCCAATGGAGTCTTTAGGTAGGCTGTTTAGCCAATGCCGTGTTAGTCCTTTGAGATTTAGTGGTAAATATTTTATGGCATGGAGATCACCCCCTCTGGCCATATGAATGTGGAGAAGGAAATCCTCTACCCACACGGCGGGATCTGTTGTCCCGTCGTACTGTTCGATGTTTACCGATTTAAACCATTCCAGAAACTGGTGCTGCATGACCTCATCCATGAAACACAATGGTGAGCGGCGCCTCTGATCCGGGCTATGATGTGCCGTAGATCGGCTTCGGGTTGAGCCCCATACGTTTCCTGGCCTCTTCTGATCCGGGTTTGTCATCCCATCGAGTGGGAGAGTACCTTCTCGATCCATAGATGGACCTGCTGCAACCCGATTTGTCATATCATGGGTTGGGTCTGTCCCCGTGGTTCATATGCTCTTATCTTTTCAGTGCCGAGGTTCGGTTCTATACCCGTTCTCTCCAGTCGTTCTTTTGCACCCTCTAGGTGGGTGATCCGGTTGGTCGTAGTCGGTGCGTGGGGGGACACATGATCTGGGCCTCGTCGTCGAACTGTGGGAGCAGTAGTCGGCACGGGTATGTCTTCTTCTGGTATGACCATTCTGTGCCGTATCCTTCTTCGTCAGCTGGGATTTTGGTCCACCAGTTATTGATGGTATCTTGCTCGTCCTAAACATCATAAGTAGATGTTGCGGTCCACTTCCCTGTGTTTATGGGGTGGGGTAGTAGGCCTCTTCGTCTGTATCCTCAAGGTCTTCACATGCGTAGTCGAGTGCGTCAGTTAAATCTTCGACGGTGGCAATTAAGTGGGTGGTGGTTTGGTCGTAAAAGTCCCCATAATCCACCTCGAAGCGATCTTTGAACAAGTTGGACTCTGGGTAAGCGAGATCTGAAGCGACCGGATCCGATCAAGCGTCTCGTTTAACATCGAGAGGCTGACCTGACCAATCATCTATATGTTTTTGGAGTTAACCTTCACGACTTCCGAGAAGGAAACCAATTCGGGAGTAGCCGTTTCCCTCTGTCGCGACATATTGGTCGATTCTGAGCTCGAAGCCTCGTCTCCGAGGAGGAGAGGACCAAGACCATGGTCGGACAGGGGACCCGGAGATAAGGCTTCAGGGTTTTGCACTTTATCGACCAAGGACGTGAGGTTAGTGGGGAACAGATTGCCCCGCGAGTGAGTGGAGACTTCGAACTCTCCGAACCTTATCCGGTGACCGAGGACAAAACCACCGATATAGTAGGATGGCCAGTTAGGTCCATGCTTGGCGTGAAGCGGTCGAGTGCAGAGACATGTTCGGGGGCAAAGATGCCCCCGTCGCGGACTCGATCATTGATGATAAAGAGAACCATCGATTTTTGCGGTACTCCAACAATGAAACTCTCAATGAAAGCACCAATGTTGGTGTGAAAACCGGAAAATCTCGGGTAGGGGGTCCAGAACTATGGAGCTTAGATCGATGGTTTGCAGGACAGAGGGGGAGATGATGTTTACCCAGGTTCGGGCCCTCTTGAGGAGGTAAAACCCTATGTCCTGCTTGATTATATTGATGGGGAACAACGGTTACAGAGTTGATCTACCTCGAGATTGTACGAGCCAACCCTATATGAGATACTCTCCCTCTATGTATAAGGGCTTACGACTTATATATACACCGCCCCCTAGTGTTACATGTTACCGACATAGATCGGGAGTAGATGGACCGAACTAGTCATCCTCCTTGGAGTGCACGCCTGTCTTCATAGCTTTCCATCTTGATCACGTAGTCCTTAGATAATCCGGTTCTTCAATGATGCGGCCCATACAATCGGCACATGAGGGATAACCCGACTGCCTCCCTCACCCGTAGGTGATAACTTGTCTAGGTTAGAAAATGTTCTTGATGACCCACTACCTATTGATGATAGCTTCCCCAATGAACAACTTGTTGTGGTCAATGTTTCTCATAACACAACCTGGTTTGATTGTTATGCTAATTACATTGTTGCTAAATACATACCACCTACTTTCACCTATGAGCGAAAGAACAAATCTTCTTTGATTTAAGATATTACTTTTGGGATGACCCACATCTTTATAAAGAGGGAGTAGATGTTATTATTAGACGTTGTATACCTGAGCATGAACAGTAACATATCCTTCAGAAGTGTCACTCCGAGGCTTATGGAGGACACCATGTGGGAGATAGAACTGCACACAAGGTATTAAAGTCTAGATTTTATTGGCCTATGCTTTTCAAAGATGCTCGTAAGTTTGTCCTCTCTTGTGATGAATGTAAAAGAATTGGTAATATTAGTAGATGTCAAGAAATGCTTATGAATTATTCAATTGTTATTGAACCATTTTATGTTTGGGGATTAGATTATATGGGACCTGTTCCTTCCTTTAATGGGTATACACATATTTTGGTTGTTGTTGATTATTTCACTAAGTGGGTAGAAGCGATTCCAAGTAGTAGTGCTGATAACAACACCTCTATTAAAATGCTTAAGGAAGTTATTTTCCCACGTTTTGGAGTCCCTAGATACTTAATGGTTGATGGTGGTTCACATTTTATTCATGGTGCTTTTCATAAGTTGCTTGCTAGATATGATGTTAACCATAGAATTGCATCTCCCTATCATCCTAAATATAGTGGTCAAGTAGAATTAACCAATAGAGAAATGAAATTAATATTACATAAGACTGTCAATAGGTCCCGAAAGAATTGGTCTAAGAAATTAGATGATGCATTGTGGGCCTATAGAACAGCTTATAAAAATTCCTATGTGTATGTCTCCTTATAAAATGGTTTATGGAAAAGCATGTCATTTACCTCTTGAGTTAGAGCATAAAGCTTATAGGGCAATTAAAGAACTCAACTATGATTTCAAACATGCTAGTGAAAAGAGATTATTTGATATTAGCTCATTAGATGAATGGAGAACCCAAGCTTATGAAAATGCCAAACTATTCAAAGAAAAAGTTAAAATATGGCATAAAAAAGAATCCAAAAGTGAGAATTCGAAGTTGGTCAAGATGTTATATTGTACAATTCTCATCTTAGATTTTTTGTAGGAAAACTTCTTTCCAAACGGGAAGGGTCATATGTCATCGAAGAAGTTTATCGGTCGGGAGCTATTAACATCAATAATCCCGAAGGCACTAACCCGAAGGTGGTCAATGGACAAAGAATAAAGCACTATATTTCAAGTACACCTATTAATGTTGAAACAAATATTATTCAAACCATGACAGTAGTGGAACACGTAAAGGAGACCTTCCAGAACACTCCACAACCCTTAAAAGGAAGAGTTATGTGATACGGTAAGTAAACAGACTCCAAAAATCCGCAAAAATATTTTCTATTAGTTTTGGAATATTAGAAAATTTAGGAAATTTATAAACACATGGGAAGGCAACCCAGTTGCCCACTAGGCACAAGGGCACGCCAGCCCCCCTAGCGCGGCTTGGTGGGTAGTGGGACCTTGGGCACCTTCATGGCTCCATTTTCTTGCAGGACAAGTATTTCCATGTATAAAAATTCTTTATATATATCTACCGATGATTTGACCCCAGTACCACAGATAAATGTTTTCTACTTGTTTCGTGTTGTTTTTCTGTCAGAACTATCAAGCCAGGCATCATGTCTTCTCCCTCCTCCAACCATATAGAAGAGGATGCTTGGCTAATGAAGATGGAACTAAAGAAGGAGGAACTAGTAGAAGCCACCAATGAGAACAAGGGTGAGGAAGTCAAGGGAATCAAGCTCGAGAAGAGGGGCATGCCATGCGAGCAAAGGAAGAGGAGGAAGAAGAGGAGGAAGAAGATTACCTCCCCTTGGCTTGTGCCAAGATTGGGGGAGGTGCCGTGGTATCATATCACCTTCACTCTTATTATCTTTATCCATCTTAGTTTGGTCTTTAGTTATTTCATGATTTACTCAAATAAAAGTTTAGTTCAATCCATCTTTTTGAGTGCTAGTTTCATGATCTATATATCTATCTATTTAATGGAGTGAGAGTTATATAATAAAGTTTAGTTTGAGATTTTTCTTCTTTACTTTCTGATAGAATCCGGTCCCTCCTTCCTTGGCCGTGTCCAAGGAGGAGAAGACTGATGTAGATATCTTGGTGATAGCGTTAGTTGCTCTGGTACAGAAGAGTGTGAATGGATTGGACCTCATGGAAGTCTTCTTTCAGCGTAGGATTCAGCCTCTCCAGGCCAGAGTCCATCCAATGTCTAAGTATGAGGGGCCGAGTGACCCAACCCATGTTCACCCTAAGGATATTGGGTCAGAGGCGTTGGAGAATAAACTTGAGGCCATCACGCCGGTGAGAGACAATCTCAGGGGCACCAGATTGGTGCCTCCTTTCTCGGTGGAGCTGCCGCCGAATGAGGTAAGCCATCGAGCATTTGGGCCGAGTGAACTTCTTTGTTGCTTCAGTACCTATTTGTGATTTTGTTTTCTTCATTTAGCAGGCTTTTACAAGGCTGGTCAGTTCTGTTCCGGCGGTTGTCCGCACACCCATCGACGTGGAGAGCAACACTGAGCACCAGGACTGTGAGCACCCGGAGGGCTCAGAGGATGACGACAATGATGACGGCGATGACGAGGAGACAAAGGGGAATGCTGATGAACATAGGGTCGAGGCGAAGTCTTCTCCATTCAACAAGGTTCCGTGTGAGGCCTGTTCCAAGGCGCGCCAGGACCCTGGAGTCCGTGCTGGCACCTTGAGGACTCCGTCAGTGGCAAAGCCGAGTGCGTCGGTGATGCCGACTCATAGTTACAAATGGGGTTAGAGCGAGCCTGAGATGATGCTAGAGCAGGTCGCCAAGCAGCCTAAGATCACGTGTTCCAAACCTAGGAAGGCCGTTCTGCCGCGCATCAAGGTTGACATGCCCGTTGCTTCAGCATAAGTATTTCCGCCAAATGGTCCATCCCAGCTTGATCAATGTCTACCGAGTGATGATTGGATTTTGTTGTTGTTTTTGTTGTAGGGTCGATACCTCGACTGTTTCATTGGAACCCAAGACCCCTGACAAAGGGAAGGATAATGCTGATGTCGCTTCATCCAAAGGTGACCCTTGAACTTTTCCAGTGATTCATTTGGGGCTCGGGGTTTAGTCACATGAGTGGCCTTTCGAATGCCTTGTGAACATGTGTAGAACCGCGAAACCTGGTTGAACTTGACCCTAATGTCCCTTCTGCAGTTGGAGAAGTGTCAAACAAGGATACGACTCCCAACCGAGTGATTGTCAAGGCTTAGACTCCCATGGTGCAAGAGACCACCTCGGCTGGAGTGTCACTCGGACTAGGTCTGTTAACCGCTCCATCGGTTCTCCCCGAAGGCCGCAACATCTTCCAGCTTTACCATATTCCAGAGGATCGGGAGGGGGCGCGCAAGGAGGCCTTGGCCCAGCTGGACGTGATGGTTGGGCGGCTGAAGGAGGTGTATGACGCAAGTGAAGCCATGGCAAAGAACATTTGGGTGAGTCCTTCACGTATGCATTTGTTTCATACATGTTTCTAAATCTGGCCCCGAGTGGGTATCCACTAGGCGTTGGCTTTTAGTGGGGACAAGCTGGCGCATCCACTCGGTGTAGTCCCTGAGGCTACCGTCGACTGAAATAGTCGGCGGTAGTCTCAGTTTCCTTGTCTGTTAGATAGAGGTTGGTAGGGTGCATAGCCCTTTTCTCTCCTCTATCCCTCCAGTGGGGCCGTGTGAGCACACCCACTGGGTGTAGTCCCCGAGGCTACCATCGACTGAAGCAGTCGGCGGTAGTCTTAGAGTTGCGATAGTGTATTCTACTTTACTTGTGTTTGTTGATCGCAGACTGCTTGTGGGCCCAGAGGCCATGATGATGCTGTGGAGAAAGAGTTGCAGGAACTACGACTGAGCTTTGATGCAGAAAGAGCCAAGAATAAGCTACTAGACTAGGACTGCTTCGTGCTTCGGTTGCCTTTCCTATTCGACTGGTTCAGTTGCCTTTCCTATCTGACTGAAGTTGTCTTGTCAGATCGCCTTTCTAAGAGGCTGGATAATTTCATTTCTCTAGTTACCATGAAGGACACCCTCGAGAAGAGGGATTAAGAGCTTGCGTCGGCTTGGAAGGAGGCCAATCAGAAGACCCAGGCGGTGGAATCCAAGCTTAAGATGGTCGGGTCACTTGAAGAAGAGAATCGTCTTCTCAAGGCTGGTGCGGAGAATCTACTGCGGATCTTGCCGAGCTCAAGAGGCACTATGCCGAGTGGGAGGCCAAATTTGAGAAGGATGCTGCCAAGAAAGCTCAGTTGGAGAAGTTCATTGAGGACTTCAGTGTGGAACACTATGAGAACCTTAAAGGTGTGTTAAGTGTCCGAATTCTCCCCCATTGCCACTTTACAATTTCCAAGTGACGTTTTCTCATCTTTTTGTTTTCCCATCTAAATTTAGCTTTCTCCATTGATGCCGAATAAGAGACGACGCGAATAGAGAAAGAGCTTGATCCCAAGAGAGGGCTTCTGAAGGATAGTGCTACCTTGGCTCTCCTCAGGCTGGAGGCTCACACCAACTACGTATTGGGCTATTTCAAATGGCTCTAGTCGGCCGTTGGGGAGATAGACCAAGAGAAAGCCCCCGACGATGCACCCCTACAGGATGCCCAGACCATCGTGAATAGTGTGAAGGCCATCCCCAATGAACTCAAGTCCTGGAAGAAGTCACCGGCGAGGGCCAGAGCCGACATCGCCCTTACGCTCGTCCGTATCCATTGTAAAGGAGTGGATGAAGAAAAGCTAAGGAGTCTTTGGGCCATCAACAGGAAAAGCGCCAAGTTCGAAGACTTCATGGAGATTTTTATGGCGGCTGCCACTTGGATTGCGGAAGGAATCAACCTTGACACCTTCGTTGAAGCAATGAAATCTTCGGCCTCCGAGTGATGCTCGGAGGAAAAACATTTAAGTTTCAATTCGCCTCGAGATGCCGAGTGGTTTTATATAACCATAAACTTTGAGCGGGCCTTGTCCTCTCTCCTATGCATGCCTTTTGCTGAACTTTATTCTGTTTATCCATATTCGAGTTTGGATCTTATTTGCTTGGTCACTTTTACTCGGTCGAAAGCTGGTTCGCATCCGAATCCCCGTGTGTGGAGGTTATCCACACTTGGGGTCGTTTTTGGCTTAGGAGAAAGCTAGTTCGCAGCTTAAGCCCCTGAGTGTGGAAGTTGTCCATACTCGGGATCGTTTTTGACTTAGGCAAAAGCTGGTTCACAGCTTAAGCCCCCAAGTGTGGAAGTTGTCCTCACTCGGGATTGTTTTTGACTTAGGTGAAAGCTGGTTTGCAACTTAAGCCCCCCGAATGTGGAAGTTCTCCTCACCCGGGATCATTTTAGACTTAGGCGAGAGCTGGTTCATAGCTAAGTCCCCGAGTGTGGAAGTTATCCTCACTCGGGATAGGTTTTAGACCTAGTCGAAAGCTGGTTCACAGCTAAGTCCCCGAGTGTGGAAGTTGTCCTCACTTTGGATATGTTTTACCCTAGGTGAAAATGGATTCACTGCTAAGGGATGATTGTTTTGTTCATCTTGGCATCCGAATGAAGATCTTGCCTTCATTTGGAACCGCTTTAACTTAGGCGAAAGCTTGTTCGCTGCTAAGCCCTCGAGAGTGGAGGATATTCCCACTCGAGGAAGGGTTTACCTTACAATAAAAAAGATTCACTACCAAGATATGATTGTTCTGTTCATCTTGGCGTCCGAATGAAGATCTTCCCTTCATTCAGAACCGCTTTAACTTAGGCGAAAGCTGGTTCAGAGCTAAGCCCTCGAGCATGGAGACTGTTCCCACTCGAGGAAGGGTTTAACTTAGGAGAAAATAGCTTCGCTACCAATATATGATTGATCTGTTCATCTTGGTGTCCGAATGAAGATCTTGCCTTCATTCGGAACCACTTTAACTTAGGCGAAGGCTGGTTCGTAGCTAAGCCCTCGAGAGTGGAGGCTGTCTATAACACCCCAAAAATTTTGGTCAATATATTTATTGGCCATGGTTATTTTTATTTTTATTTTTGGGTTTTCTGCTGTTTCAAATCCCTCGTGTGCCTTATTTTATAAAAATGATATCTTTCCTGAGCAGGAGTTTTTGAAAGATATTAATTGACTTGAGTGTTTGCCTCAAATAGTTTCTTAGTTAATTCCAAATCGAATGAAAGTTTTTTTATAAATATTTTCTTTTAAGTTTTAGTTATCCAAAGCTGGCTTTTAAATTCTTCAAGGCCCAATTTGAACTGGAACCCTTTGGTAACTTATTTTAAAAATCCCACAAAAACTTGGAAATAACCTAGTATATTTATGGATCAGTGTCATGCAATAACTTAGCCAAGTGTTTTGGAATAAGTGAGCTCGTTATCTTCTTTTCCATTCTGATCCAATTTGGTGTTTTGTAGTACAACCCCTAGTAATAATTATTCAAAAATTATGCAAAAATTTGGAACGGTCAAGGAGTTCATATAAATGAGTTTTATGCAAAAACCCATATTGGTCTTTTGAAAATTTTGAGCACCACTTCCTATTTTGTGTTTTGGACTAGTTTTGTTGTTCGCACTGCAACCATATTAATTTCTTGCCAAAAGTTTGTGAAAATTTTACTACCCATTTAGAACCCTACCAAACCCTTAAGCCCAGAATTTCAGCCCAAGTGGCCTTGTTTGAGACCATGTTTTAACCTCATTTTTCTTGTGTACAGGAATGCACTTTTGCAAAAAATACACTAGGAAGTTTCTGTTTTGCCAAATTTAACCATGACATCATTGTTAGCATACATAAAGACCTCAACCTCGAGAATTTGGTGGTCAGAAAACTTTTCTAGATGCCCTTGGCATTCTGTCAAACACCTAGTGTCCCTCACTAGGATTGACATGCCTTGTAGAGTGTGCTATGAAGTTATCCTTATGGCCAAACCAGCATGTCCACTAGCCCTACACCATCCTCATAAAGGGATCTGGTAAATTCCACTTGCTTCTGAAGGTAGCTACCCATGACATTTAGCCCAACACATGGTGGTCATGCCTGGAGTGCGGCGAGAACGGGCGTTTTGCATGTGCGGTGAAGTGGCTGCCGTGCCCACCTATCCTATTCCCACTGACACCCGCGCAGTGGGAGCCTACAACTCCTCATTGCTAGCATGACTGACACCCGCTGCACCTCCAGCAACCGTGTTGGCCGTCGATACCTGCAACGGCTGTCCCGACGAGTGCAGCACCGCCCGAGCCACCTCGGCTCACCAGCTCCCCTTTGTGATCGAAGTTCTCACGTCCGCTAGCCAAACCGCTAGTCAGGACCCCGTTTGACCATCCCCTGTAGCGCCACGTCTCCCTGCAGCTCCAGAGGCGGTGGACCCACGATCTTATCGCCATCACTTTGGACCAACCTTGAGGCTCTATAATAATGCTCCCCTAAGCCCTCATAGCAACGGGAGACTCCTGTGCACAACCATAGGAGACCACCCCTTCACCCAATTTGGATCGGAGCTCCACCTTCCCCACCTCCAGTGACCTCAGCTGCCGTCGTGTTTTGGTTCGATTCTGCCAAACTGAAGCACCCTAGCCCCACCCGAGCTGCCCCTCGACCCCTCCTCAACCCCCACGGAGCTACCTCACCTCTCGGAACCTACCTGGAGCCACCCTAGCTTGAATCCCACCTAAGCCTAAGCTGCACTCCGCCATGGAGGAAGGGCTGCTCGTCCTCAAGCTCCACCGCGTCCCCAAGCCCAAAAAATGGATGTGCCTCATCCTCCCGAGCACATGCATAGTGCTACTTCTCAAACAACAACGCCAGAAATTGGCACGTTGACGGAGACTTGGCTTGCGTTGGTTTTTCCCTTGAAGAGGAAAGGGTGATGCAGCACAGGAGCAGTAAGTATTTCCCTCAGTTTGAGAACCAAGGTATCAATGGAGTAGGAGAATCGCGTCAAGTCCAGAGTACCTGCGCAAACACAAAAGAGCTTGCACCCAACTCTATAAAGGGGTTGTCAATCCCTTCAAGATTGATTGCAAAGTGAGATCTGAAGGCAGAAAGTGCAACGAAGTAAAAGAATAAGGTTGAAAATATGGTGTGAAGTAGACTCGGGGGCCATAGTGTTCACTAGAGGCTTCTCTCAAAATAGCAAATATTACGGTGGGTGAACAAATTACTTTCGAGCAATTTATAGAACTGCGCAAAGTCATGACGATATCTAAGGCAATGATCATACATATAGGCATCACGTTTGAGACAAGTAGACCGATACTTTCTGCATCTACTACTATTACTCCACACATCGACCGCTATCCAGCATGCATCTAGTGTATTGAGTTCATGACGAATAGAGTAACGCCTTAAGCAAGATGACATGATGTAGAGGGATAAAATCAAACCAATGATGAAAACCCCATCTTTTTACCCTTGATGGCAACAAAATGTTGTGTGCCTCGCTACCCCTTCTGTCACTGTGTGAGGTCACCGCATAGTATGAACCCAAAACCAAGCACTTCTCCCATTGCAAGAATCATAGATCAAGTTGGCCAAACAAAACCCACAACTCGAAGAGAATTACAAGGATATGAAATCATGCATAAGAGAGATCAGAAGAAACTCAAATAAGATTCATAGATAATCTGATCATAAATCCACAATTAATCGGATCTTGACAAACACACCGCAAAAGAAGATTACATCGGATAGATCTCCATGAACATCATGGAGAACTTTGTATTGAAGATCCAAGAGAGAGAAGAAGCCATCTAGCTACTAGCTATGGACCCGAAGGTCTATGGTGAACTACTCACGCATCATCGGAGAGGTCATGGTGTTGATGAAGAAGACCTCCGTATCCAAATCCCCCCTCCGGCAGGGCACCAGAACGTGCCCAGATGGGATCTTGCGGAGACAGAAGCTTGCGGCGGCGGAAAAGTATTTTCGTGGATCTCCTTATTTTTTTAGGGATTTTAGGGAATTTATAGGCGAAAGAGCTAGGGCAGGGGAGGCCCAGGGAGCCCACAAGCCGTGGAGGCGCGGGCCCCCCTGGCCGCGCCATGGGGGCTTGTGGCCTCCCCCGGGACTCCGTGCCTTGGTTCCCAAGATTTCTGCGTATCTTCTGTTCCGGAAAAAATCTTTTCGGAAGTTTTATTCCGTTTGGACTCCGTTTAAAATCCTCCTCTGAAAACGGTCAAAAACACGGAAAAAAACAGGAACTGGCACTTGGCACTGAGTTAATAAGTTAGTCCCAAAAAAGATATAAAAGGCATACAAAACATCCAAAGTTTGACAAGATAATAGCATGAAACCATAAAAAATTATAGATACGTTGGAGACGTATCAAGCATCCCCAAGCTTAACTCCTGCTCGTCCTTGAGTAGGGAAGTGATAAAGACTGAATTTTTGATGTGAAATGCTACCTAGCATAGTTGTCCTTTGTAACTTCTTTCATGTGACATGAATGTTCAGATCCGTAAGATTCAAAACAATAGTTTGCTATTGACATGAAAACAATAATACTTCAAGCAAACTAGCAAGGTAATGATGAACCTTCGAAATAGCAAGGCCAAAGAAAGTTATCCCTACAAAATCGTATAGTTTGGCTATTCTCCATCATCCCCACACAATTAATGTAAATCATGCACAACCCCGGTATTGGCCAAGTAATTGTTTTCGCACTCTTACTTTCTCAAACCTTTTACAACTATCACACAATACATGAGCGTGAGCCATGTATATAGCACTATAGGTGGAATAGAGTGTGGTGGTGGTTGTGAGACAAAAAAGGAGGAGATGGTCACATTGACTCGGCGTATCAAAGGACTATGGAGATGCCCATTAATAGATATAAATGTGAATGAGTAGGGATTTCCACACAAAGTATGCACGAGAGCTATAAGTATGTGAAAGCTCAAAAGGAGAACTAGTGGGTGTGCATCCAACTTGCTTGCTCACGAAGACCTAGGGCAATTTTGAGGAAGCCCATCATTGGAATATACAAGCCAAGTTATAAAATAAATATTCCCACTAGTATATGGTGGTGAGAAAGCAAGAAGCTCTCAATCATGAAGAACATGGTGCTATTATGAAGCACAAGTGTGGAAAAAGATAGTAGCATTGTCCCTTCTCTGTTTTTCTCTTTTTTTTTATTTGGGCTCTTTGGCCTCCTTTTTTTATGTGGGCAACTTTGGCCTTTTTTTATTTCCTCACATGGGACAATGCTCTAATAATGATGATCATCACACTTTTATTTACCCACAACTCAAAGCTCAGAACGATGATGACTCTATAGGAAATGCCTCCGGCAGTGTACCAGGATGTGCAACGATCTAGCTTGGCGTATGACGTTGAAACATCTCGCTAGCTATCTTATGATCGTGAAATGGCAATATGAGAGTGACGGCACAAGTCATGAGATGGAACGGTGGGAGTTGCATGGCAATATATCTCGGAATGGCTATAAAAATGCCATAGTAGGTAGGTATGGTGGCTGTTTTGAGGAAGGCATATGGTGGGTTTGTGTACCGGCGAAAATTGCGCGGTACTAGAGAGGCTAGCAATGGTGTAAGGTGAAAGTGCATCTATACCATTGACTCACATTAGTCATGAAGAACTCACATACTTATTGCGAAAGTTTTTATTAGTAATCGAAACAAAGTGCTAAACGCATACTCCTAGGGGAAGGGTTGGTATGTGTTAACCATCGCAAGATCCCGACCGCAACACAAAGGATGACAATCAATGGATCAATCATGCTCCAACTTCCTAACATAGCGGTTCACTATACATGCATGTTACGTGAATCACTAACTTCAACACAAGTATTTCTAGATTCACAACACCCTACTAACATAACTATTAATATTACCAAATCCACGTCTCAAAACTAATTGAGAGGAATCAAACTTCTCTTTCTACTCAATGCACATGAAGATGGAAGTTTTTGTATCCTCTTTGGGTACCTATCACCTTTGGGACTACTTTCATAGCACAAACCAACTACCAAGTCACGCACCGCCGTGCTCTAAAAGATCTAAGTGAAGCACATAGAGCAAAATTATCTAGGCTCAAAAGATATAAGTGAAGCATAATGAGCATTCTAGCAAATTCACGATGAGTGCATGTCTCTCTCAAAAGGTGTGCAGCAAGGATGATTGTGACACAACAAAAAGAAAAGACTCCTACGATACAATACGCTCCAAGCAAAACACATATCATCTGGTGAATAAAAATATAGCTCCAAGTAATGTTACCGATGGATTGAAGACGAAAGAAGGGATGCCTTCCCGGGGCATCCCCAAGCTTAGGCTTTTTGGTGTCCTTGAATTTGGCTTGGGGTGCCTTGGGCATCCCCAAGCTTGAGATCTTTCCACTCTTTATCCCTTTGTCCATGAGAACATCACCCAAAACTTGAAAACTTCACAACACAAAACTTAAACAGAAACCCGTGATATCATTAGCACAAGAAAACAAACTACCACCTCTTTAGGTACTGTAGAAATCTTGATTTCTATTCATATTGGTGTTAGATTACTGTATTCTCACTTTTCCATGGGTAGTACCCCCGGATACTATCCATAGTTTCATCAAAACAAGCAACCAACTCAACAAAAACAGAATCTGTCAAAAACAGACCAGTCTGTAGCAATATGTATACTTCGTATACTTCTGGTACCTCAAAAATTCTGAAAACTTACGAATGCCTGGGCAAAAGGCATATCAACCAGCATAAAAAAGAATCAACTCAAAAGCTCTTTATGAATAAAAATGAAAAATAATCTCGCGAGTGAAAAGTTTCTGTCTTTTTCCAGCAGGATCAAACAACCATCACCAAGACTAGTCATAAAGGTTTTGTTAGGCTCAAACACAAAAAGAAACACAAAAGACACTATCATAACAGAATTATGACAATGTGGACGCATTAAAACAGAATGAAAAAGATAAATTCATTGGGTTGCCTCCCAACAAGCGCTATTGTTTAACGCCCTTAGCTATGCATTGATAATTCAATGATGCTCACACAAAAGACAAGAATTGAAGTGCAACGAGACCATCACAAAGCATGTGAAAATCACATCTAAGTCTAACATACTTCCTATGCATAGGCATTTTATAGGAAAACAGATTGTCAAGACAACCAATAGTTACCATATGCAAGGAAGAAGAAAGAGACAATATCAATCTCAACATAACGAGAGGTGATTTGGTAACATGAAAGTTTCTACCACAATATTTTCCTCTCTCAAAGCAATTACACATGGGATCATAATCAAATTCAACAATATAGCTATCACAAAGGATATTCTTTTCATGATCCACATGCATGCAAAGTTGACGCTCTTAAAAAATAGTGGGATTATCATCAACTAAAGTCACGACTTCTCCAAACCCACTTTCAATACTATTGAAAATATCATATTCATCATGAGGCTTAAACAAATTTTCAAGATCATAAGAAAAATCATCGCCCCAATCATGATTATTGCAACAAGTAGTGGATATAGCAAAACTAGCATCCCCAAGCTTAGGGTTTTGCATATTTTTAGCATGATTGACACTAATAGGATTTATAGTGAAACCATTGCAATCATGCTTTTCATTCAAGGAACCCTCGTGAATCACTTCATAAATTTCTTCATCACGATTTCCAGATTCACGCATCTCAAGCAAAACTCCATAAAGATAGTCAAGTGCACTCAACTCACTAGCAATTGGATCAACATAATTGGATCTCTTAAAGAGATTAGCAAGTGGATGAGGATCCATATCAATAGATTTTCAGCAAGCGAAGATGCAAGCATATTGAAGGCACATAGCACACAAGCAAAGGAAAGGCAAACGAAAAAAGGCAAATGTTTTTGTAAATTTTTGTTTTTCAGAAGTGGAGGAGAGGAAAACGAGAAGCAAAAAAACGTAAATGCAAGAGAAGAGTTTGTGACACTTACTTGGATGAGTTCTTGACTTGATCCTCGCCGGCAACAGCGCCAGAAATCCTTCTGCTACTTCTCAAACAACAGCGCCAGAAATTGGCACGTTGACAGAGACTTGGCTTGCGTTGGTTTTTCCCTTGAAGAGGAAAGGGTGATGCAGCACAGGAGCAGTAAGTATTTCCCTCAGTTTGAGAAGCAAGGTATCAATCGAGTAGGAGAATCTCGTCAAGTCCAGAGTACCTGCGCAAACACAAAAGAGCTTGCACCCAACGCTATAAAGGGGTTGTCAATCCCTTCAAGATTGATTGCAAAGTGAGATCAACAACTATTTCTGGCACCATTGCAAGGGATACACAACAACCATCAGAAGTATTTCTGGCGCCGTTGCCGGGGAGGAGAAATCAAGATCTATCCAAGTAGGTCTCACAAACTCTTCTCTTGCATTTACTTTTGTTGCTACTTGCCTCTCGTTTTCCTCTCCCCCACTTCACATTTGCCTTTTTTATTCGCCTTTCTCCTTCGCCGTTTTCTTTTGCCCTTGTCGTTTTCCTTTGCCAGTTTCTTGCTTGCTTGTGTGCTTGTTTGTTTGTTGAATACATCATGTCTGAAAACACCAAACTTTGCGACTTCTCGAGCACTAATAATAATGATTTTATTAGTACTCCGATTGCTCCCGCCACTAGTGCGGAATCGTATGAAATCAACGCAGCTCTATTGAATCTTGTTATGAAAGAGCAATTCTCTGGCCTTCCTAGTGAAGATGCCGCATCCCATCTCAATACCTTCATTGAGCTTTGTGATATGCAAAATAAAAGAGATGTGGATAATGACGTGATTAAGTTGAAACTTTTCCTTTCTCGTTGCGAGATCGTGCAAAAACTTGGTTTTCTTCTTTGCCTAAAAATAGTATCGATTCTTGGGATAGATGCAAAGATGCTTACATATCCAAGTATTTTCCACCGGCTAAGGTCACCTCCTTACGTAACGATATCATGAATTTCAAGCAACTTGATCATGAACACGTTGCACAATCTTGGGAGAGGATGAAGCTTATGATTAGAAATTGCCCCGCTCATGGCTTGAGTTTGTGGATGATTATAAAAATCTTTTACGCTGGCTTGAATTTCGCTTCTCGCAATATCTTGGACTCCGCCTGAGGTGGAACGTTCATGGAAATCACGTGAGGAGACGCTACAAAACTCCTAGACAATATCATGACCAACTACTCTCAGTGGCACACTGAAAGGTCGCCTGCTAGCAAAAAGGTGCATGCTATAGAAGAGATTAACGCGCTTAGTGCTAAGATGGACGAGTTGATGAATTTGGTTGCTAGTAGAAACTCTACTGTAGATCCTAATGACATGCCACTTTCTTCTTTAATTGAGAGTAGCAACGCTAGTTTGGATGTGAATTTTGTTGGTAGGAACAATTTTGGCAACAACAATGCTTTTAGAGGAAACTATGTTCCTAGGCCTTTTTCTAGTAACTCCTCTAACAATTATGGCAATTCCTACGGAAACACTTATGGAAATCATAACAAATTACCCTCTGATATAGAGAGTAATATCAAAGAGTTCATCAACTCTCAAAAGATTTTCAATGCGTCCATAGAGGAAAAACTACTAAAAATAGATGATTTGGCTAAGAGCGTTGATAGGATGTCTTGTGATATTGATGCTTTGAAAGTTAGATGCGCTCCTCCCAAGATCAACTTGGATGAAACTTTGAAAGCTATGCGTATCTCCATGAATGAGAGCAAAGAAAGAACCGCCCAAATTCGTGCTAGACATGAATGGTTTAAAAGGGTGCGTTCTAGTGATGCAAATCACGAAGATCTTAAAGTGCTTGGTGTGTCTCCTCTTGAATCTTTGTTTTCGCGTGTCAAACCTACTTATGGAGGGGCTGGATATGAATCCACTTTGGTTGAAAAACGCCCCAATGATTCGGAGTCCACCTATCTTGATGATAAAGGGGTGGAGAGTGGAGTAGAAGAAGTAATTTTTTTGGGTAGTAATGAAACTCCCACTTTGGATTTCAAGGAATTCAATTATGATAATTGCTCCTTGTTTGAACGCATTTCTTTGATGCAATCCATTGCAAACTCTCCACATGCTTATAGCCAAAGCAAAGCCTTTACTGTGCATATCGTAGATGCTATGATGAAATCTCTTGAAGAGAAGCTCGAATTAGAAGTCTCAATTCCTAGAAAACTTCATTATGAGTGGGAACCTACTATCAAAATCAAGATCAAAAACTATGAGTGCAATGCTTTGTGTGATTTGGGTGCTAGTGTTTCCGCGATTCCAAAGTCTTTATGTGATATTCTTGGTTTTCATGAGATTGAAGAGTGTTCTCTTAATTTTCATCTTGCGGATTATACCGTCAAGAAGCCCATGGGGAGGATCGATGATGTTCTTATTGTTGCAAATAAGAACTATGTACCCGTGGATTTCATTGTACTTGACATAGATTGCAATCCTTCATGTCCCATTATTCTTGGTAGACCTTTCCTAAGGACTATTGGTGCTATCATCGATATGAAGGAAGGGAATATTAGATTTCAATTTCCCTTAAATAAGGGCATGGAACACTTTCCTAGAAAGAAACTAAGATTGCCTTATGAATCTATGATGAGGGCTACCTATGGTTGGAGCACCAAAGATGACTATACGTGATTCCATCACTTTCGCCTAGCTAAGGGCGTTAAACAAAAGCGCTTGTTGGGAGTCAACCTAATGAATCTATCCTTTTTCTTTCTGTTTTGAGTTTTTCACACTTTCATAATTCTGTTATGATTGTATTTTTTGTGTTTCTTTTTGCGTTTGTGCCAAGAAAACCCGTTATGATTAGTCTTGAGGATGATCGTTTGGTGACGCTGGAAAAGACAGAAACTTTCTGCTCACAAAAAGAATTTTCATTTTTTTTATGCAAGAGATTTTGAGTTGATTCTTTTTGCTGCTGATTGCTACGCAAATTCTTCAGACTGTCGTAATTGTTCAGAAGTTTTGAAGTACTAGAAGTATACGAAACATACAGATTGCTACAGACTGGTCTGCTGTTAACAGATTCTGTTTTTGTTGTGTTGGTTGCTTATTTTGATGAAACTATGGATAGTATCGGGGGGGGGGGGGTATTGGCCATGGAACATTGAAAGTACAGTACCCCAACATCAGCACAAGTAGAATTTAAGTTTGCTACAATACCTAAGGAAGTGGTGGTTTGCTTTTTTGTACTAATGTTATCACGAGTTTCTGTTTAAGTTTCGTGTTGTGAAGTTTTCAAGTTTTGGGTGAAGTTCTTATGGACAAAAAGATAAAGAGTGGCAAGAGCTCAAGCTTGGGGATGCCCAAGGCACCCCAAGAGATTCAAGGATGCCGTAAAAGCCTAAGCTTGGGGATGCCCCGGGAAGGCATCCCCTCTCTCGTCTTCAATCCATCGGTAATGTTACTTGGGGCTATATTTTTATTCACCACATGTTATGTGTTTTTGCTTGGAGCGTCTTGTATCGTAGGAGTCTTTTATTTTTGTTGTGTCACAATCATCCTTGCTGCACACCTAGAGAGAGAGACATACACACACCGTGATTTTGTCGAGCTTCACTTATATGTTTTGGTAGACAATTCAGCTCACATGTGCTTCACTTATATCTTTTGAGCTAGATACTTTTGCTCTATGTGCTTCACTTTTATCTTTTAGAGCACAGCGGTGCGTGGCTTGGTAGTTGATCTATGCTTTGAAAGTAGTCTCAAAAGGGGTAGTTATCCAAAGGGATACGGAAACTTCCACCTTCATGTGCATTGAATAGTTAGAGAAGTTTGATTCATCTCAATTAGTTTTGAGTTGTGGTTATGGTAATATTGAAAGTCATGCTAGTAAGGTGTTGTGGATCTAGAAATACTTGTGTTGAAGTTAGTGATTCCCGTAGCATGCACGTATGGTGAACCGCTATGTGATGAAGTCTGAGCATGATTAGTATATTGATTGTCATCCTTTGCGTGGCGGTCGGGATCGCGCGATGGTTTATACCTACCAACCCTTCCCCTAGGAGTATGTGTCGAATGCTTTGTTTCGATTACTAATAAAACTTTTGCAACAAGTATATGATTTCTTCATGACTAATATTGAGTCCATGGTTTAGATGCACTTTCACCTTCCACCATCACTATCTTCTTAGTGCCGTGCAACTTTCGCCGGTGCACAAAATCCACCATTAGCCTTCCTCAAAACAACCACCATACCTACCTACTATGGCTTTTTCAAAGTCATTCCGAGATATATTGCCATGCAACTACCGCCATGATATGTGCCACCACGTCTACATTGCCTTTGCACGATCGTAAGATAGCTAGCATGATATTTCCATTGATGTCTATGCCATGCTAGATCATTGGCACGGTACACTATCGAAGACATTCCATATAGAGTCATAGTTGCTCTAAGTTTTGAGTTGAAAGTGTGATGATCATCATTATTGGAGCATTGTACCATGTGAGGAAATAAAAGAGGCCAAAGAAGCCCATAAAAAAAAAGAGGCCAAAGAGCCCACCAAAAAAATGAGAGAAAAAGAGAGAAGGGACAATGCTACCACTTTTTCCACACTTGTGCATTTTGAGCACCATGATCTTCATGATTGAGAGTCTCTCGTTTTGTCACCACCATATAGCTAGTGGGAAATTCTCATTATATAACTTGGCTTGTATATTCCAATGATAGGCTTCCTCAAAATTGCCTTAGGTCTTCATGAGCAAGCAAGTTGGATGCACACCCACTAGTTTTCTTTATGAGCTTTCACATACTTGTAGCTCTAGGGCATCATTTGTATGGCAATCCCTACTCATTCACATTGATATCTATTGATGAGCATCTCCACAGCTCATTGATATGCCTAGTTAATGTGACTATCTTCTCCTTTTCTTCTTGCAACCTCCACCACATTCCACACCATCTATAGTGCTATAACCATGGCTCACGCTCATGTATTGCGTGAGAGTTGAAAATGTTTGAGAAAGTAAAGGTGTGAAACAATTACTTGGACAATACCGGGGTTGTGCATGATTTAAATTCGCTGTGCAATGATGATAGAGCATAGCCAGACTATATGGTTTTGTAGGGATAACTTTCTTTTGGCCTTGTTATTTTGAAAGTTCATGATTACTTTGCTAGTTTGCTTGAATTTTTATTGTTTCCACGTCAATAGCAAACTATTGTTTTGAATCTAATGGATCTGAACATTCACGTCACATAAGAGGAATTACAAAGGACACCTATGCTAGGTAGCATGAAAGCATCAAAAATTCATTCTTATCACTTCCCTACTCGAGGACGAGCAGGAGTTAAGCTTGGGGATGCTTGATACGTCTCAAACGTATCTATAATTTTTGATGGTTTCACGCTATTATCTTGCCTTCTTTGTATGTTTTATGTACCTTTTTATATCTTTTTGGGACTAACTTATTAATTCAGTGCCAAGTGCCAGTTCCTGTTTTTTCCGTGTTTTTGACTCTTTTCAGATCTGATTTTGGAACGGAGTTCAAACGGAAGAAAAACCCCGAAATGATTTTTTCCCGAACGGAAGAAGTCTAGGGGGATTTTGGGCCAAGCCAGGTGGGCTCCAGGGAGCCCACAAGCCCCCACTCCGCCACCAGGGGGGTGGCGGCCGGGGCAGGCTTGTGGCCTCCCTGGCCGCCCCCTGACCTAGGTCTTTGGCCTATAAATTCCCAAATATCCCGCAAAAAATCACGAGAGCCTCGAAAATACTTTTCCGCCGCCGCAAGCTTCAGTTTCCGCGAGACCTCATTTGGAGACCCTTCCCGGCACCCTGCCGGAGGGGACTTTGGAGGTGGAGGGCTTCTGCATCATCATCATCGCCCCTCCAATGACTCGCGAGTAGTTCACTTCAGACCTACGGGTCCGTAGTTAGTAGAAAGATGGCTTCTTCTCTCTCTTGGATCTTCAATACAAAGTTCTCCATGATCTTCATGGAGATATATCCGATGTAATCTTCTTTGGCGGTGTGTTTTTCGAGATCCAATGAATTGTGGACTTGTGATCAGATTATCTATGATATATATTTGAGTCTTTGCTGATTTCTTATATGCATGATTTGATATCCTTGTAAGTCTCTCCGAGTCTTGGGTTTTGTTTGGCCAACTAGATCTACGATTCTTGCAATGGGAGAACTGCTTGGTTTTGGGTGTTGCCATGTGGGGACCTTTCCCAGTGACAGTAGGGGCAGCAAGGCACACATCAAGTAGTTGCCATCAAGGGTAAAAAGATGGGGTTTTTATCACTGGTTTGAGATTATCCCTCTACATCATGTCATCTTGCTTAAGGAGTTACTCTGTTCTTATGGACTTAGTACACTAGATGCATGCTGGATAGCAGTTGACGTGTGGAGTAATAGTAGTAGATGCAGAAAGTATCGGTCTACTTGTTTCGGACGTGATGCCTATAGAAATAATCATTGCATAGATATCGTCACGACTCTGCACAGTTCTATCAATTGCTCGACAGTAATTTGTTCACCCACCATCTACTTGCTTTCATGAGAGAAGCCACTAGTAAACACTACGGCCCCCGAGTCTATTCACATCCATCGTTTACATCTCCGCTTTTACTTTGCTTTGTTACTTAGTTGCTTTCAGTTCTCACTTGGCAAACAGTCTATAAGGGATTGACAACCCCTTCACAGCGTTGGGTGCAAGCTTTTGTGTTTGTGCAGGATCTTGAGATACTCTTTCGCCGGATTGATACCTTGGTTCTCAAACCGAGGGAAATACTTACCGTCGCTGTGCTACATCACCCTTTCCGCTTCTTGGGAACACCAACGCAAGGCTCCAAGGCCACGGGGGAAATCCTTTGCATACTTGCCTAGGAAGTCCCTTAAGGCGTAGCCGTAGCTGAAGGATTCCTGGTGCCGTCGACACAACTATTTCTGGCGCCATTGCAAGGGATACACGGCAACCATCAGTGTTCACTAGAGGTTTGTCTCAAAAAAGCAAATATTACGGTGGGTGAACAAATTACCGTCGAGCAATTGATAGAACTGTGCAAAGTCATGACGATATCTAAGGCAATGATCATACATATAGGCATCACGTCTGAGACAAGTAGACCGATATTTTCTGCATCTACTACTATTACTCCACACATCGACCGCTATCCAGCATGCATCTATTGTATTGAGTTTATGACGAACAGAGTAACGCCTTAAGCAAGATGACATGATGTAGAGGGATAAACTCAAACCAATGATGAAAACCCCATCTTTTTACCCTTGATGGCAACAACATGATGCGTGCCTCGCTACCCCTTCTGTCACTGGGTGAGGTCACCGCACGGTATGAACCCAAAACCAAGCACTTCTCCCATTGCAAGAATCATAGATCAAGTTGGCCAAACAAAACCCACAACTCGAAGAGAATTACAAGGATATGAAATCATGCATAAGAGAGATCAGAAGAAACTCAAATAAGATTCATAGATAATCTGGTCATAAATCCACAGTTCATCGGATCTCGACAAACACACCGCAAATTAAGATTACATCGGATAGATCTCCATGAAGATCGTGGAGAACTTTGTATTGAAGATCCAAGAGAGAGAAGAAGCCATCTAGCTACTTGCTATGGACCCGAAGGTCTATGGTGAACTACTCATGCATCATAGGAGAGGTCATGGTGTTGATGAATAAGCCATTCGTATCCAAATCCCCCCTCCGGCAGGGCACTAGAACGTGCCCCAGATTGGATCTTGCGGAGACAAGCTTGCAGCGGCGGAAAAGTATTTTCGTGGATCTCCTGATTTTTTAGGGATTTTAGGGAATTTATAGGCGAAAGAGCTAGGGCAGGGGAGGCCATGGAGCCCACAAGCCTAGGAGGCGCGGCCCCCTGGCCGCGCCATGGGGGCTTGTGGCCTCCCTCGGGACTCCCTGCCTTGGTTCCCAAGCTTTCCGCGTATCTTCTGTTCCGGGAAAAATCTTTTCGGAAGTTTTATTACGTTTGGACTCCGTTCAAAATCCTCCTCTGAAAAGGGTCAAAAACACGGAAAAAACAGGAACTGGCACTTGGCACTGAGTTAATAAGTTAGTCCCAAAAAAGATATAAAAGGCATACAAAACATCCAAAGTTTGACAAGATAATAGCATGAAACCATCAAAAATTATAGATACGTTGGAGACGTATCACATAGTCGGATCACTGCAAATGGTGCACCGTGTGATGACGAGATGATGTATATACTTCTCGCCCCTCGTTGGTTACCCGAAGTGGAAAGTGGAGATGTAGTCAGCACCAAATTTCCCTCACACAGAGACAGTAAGGTTTATCGAACCAGGAGGACTCCTAGGACCAACAAGTAGGTGTCTTCCACTCTGGCGCTAGCAGAAGACATGTACCTGCACACACACAAATAAAATTTATCCCAACGAGTATAGAGAGGTTGTCAATCTCTCTGGCCTTGTAGTTTGCAAAGGATCAAAACACAAGCCGGAAAAGTAATAGTGATTGCAACGGAAAAGTAAATGAAAGCGGTAAATGATGGAGGTGTAAACAATGATGGTGATATGGACCGGAGTCACATGATGTTCACTAGTGATATATCTCTCCCAAAAGATGATAAACAACTATGCTTGGGTAAACAAATCACAGTTGGGCAATTGACAAAATTATGATCGCACCGCAATGCTAATTATGGTCCTTGATAATTAGAGGTTCAATAGTAATGGGCAGTACGCCAAGACAAGTAGACCTTTTATTCATCAGCATCTACTTACTACTCATCCACCTTGAGATATCTATCCAGAACATCTCTCCGGTATTAAGTTGCGAGCCCCACCCAATGTGTAAACTCAAAGCAACGGACAACTGCATTAATGAACTATGCGTAAGGTAAACAATCCTTACAACCGTGGTCACAAGCACCGTTGTTTTCTCCCTGGTGGCAACAAGCACATCCCCTACTCTCATGTTTCTGACACTCAAGCTAGACATCGAGGGGACCGAACCTACAATCATGCATAACTCTCCCTCTTGGAGTTACGATCTACTACTTGGCCAAAGCAATAAAAAGCAATGGAGAACATGCATGAATCACTAAGGAGCATAATATAAAAGGATAATCAAATATATAACTCATAACAATCTGAACAACATCTCATAATCCATCGGATCCCAACAAACCGAGCATAGCAATAGCAAGAGAATTACATAGATGCCTTGATCATGTAGGGCAGCTCACAGGGACTAACCATTGAAGCACAAGATTGGAGAGAAGACATCACATAGCTACTGGTCATGGACTCATGGTCCAAGGAGTACTACTCATAGCACGTCCGGGAAGCGTCCACGGCGGTGGAGAATCTCCCGGAGGTCAATAGTCCCTCCAGAAGGGTGTCGGGAAGAGGTCTCATGACACTCCCGATCTCGGAAGCGCTGCGGCAGCGGAACAATGGAGAAATTCGTGATTCGAGAAAGTCTGCGAGGATTTCCTCTCAGGACTCTAAATATAGGCCAAAGGAGGGCATCGGAGGAGGTGGGACCCACCAAGGCGACCTCCTGGCGCGACCTAGGGCCTGGCCGCGCCATCAGGCCGCCTGGGATGCCCGTGGCCCCTCTCTAGCCCTCCTTCGGTGGTCCGGAAGCTTCTGTTTCGCTTATTTTTTATACATTTTCTCTGGATTTTTTCGGGCTTCGGAAGATTTGGTAAAAGCCCTTGCAAAATAGACATCAGCAGACAGAAACTAGCATTGGGTGCACTGAGTTAGTAGTTAGTCCAAATATGTGTAAAATGATATAAAAGTGTAGCAAAACATATAACAATGTCACCCAAAAGATCATGGAATAAGCAGGAATTATAGATACGTTTGGGACGTAGCAACATCCCCAAGCTTAATTTCTGCTCGTCCTCGAGTAGATAAATGATAACACAATAATTTCTGTAGTGACATGCTAACACACATATAAGAACTTCAAAGTAAAGCAAGTGAAATATGCAATTCAAGTCAAGACAATAACAAGCAAGAGTGTATATCTAGTATTGAATTTAGCAAAGTAAGAACATAAAGGTGCAAGAGCTCTCGCTGTCCGTGACTCGAATGTCTCCAAATGGTGTTTGCGTGCAAGAAGTGGGAGATGGGTTGAGATCATAAACTATATTTTTTAATTGAGAACTCAATCTACTAAACCTCACACTTAGTCTCCTTTGAAATCTTACTTTGACTCATCCCCAGACGACTAGTGAGGGACAAGTCAAAATGATCCTCTCCCTTTCGACTTGAGCACTCATGCAATGGATGAGCGCAAGCAAGATATGTTGGCACTTAGGATGGCAAATAGAATAATGATGGGGAAGGAAGACAAAAAAGTGTGAAAGGCTAACTCAATGAGGACAACCATAGGCGAGAGAAAGCCAAATGATATATATGATGTGAGGAATAGGGATTGCCATGTAACAAATGCACATATGAGCTAAGGTAAGCTCTCGAACGGAACTAGTGGGGGTGCATCCAACTTGTTTGCTCATGAAGACCCAAAGCTCATTTGAGGAGGCTCATCATTGGAATATGCAAACCAAGTTCTATAGTGTAAGGGTCCCCACATAGTTATGCATGAATGATAATCTCTATGTAGTACCAATATAGCAATGGAGTACGAGTGTGGATCTTTCAAAAGGAATAGTAGTGTTGCCCCATTCTCTCTTTTTATTTCTCTTTCTTTTCTTTTTCTCTTTTCTTTTTATTTTTTGTGGCCTCTTTGGCTCTTCCTTTTTATCTCTCATTTGTCCTCTTTGGGATCTTTTGTTTTGTCCACTTTGGGATCTTTTCCTCTCTTAAGGGAAACACTCTATGTTTTACATGAATACAAATTAAAATCATCACACTTTATAAGAAGTACTCAACATAAAGACAAGTGAAAACTATCATGATGTATGCAAATGTATGCCTCTGCCAGTGTAGCAGGATATGCAATGATACTAGCGCGTCATGTAGTAGTAATGAGGGCAAGGCCCAACTAGCATGAGGCTCTACAATCAAGCAAAAGCATGTATGACATGAAGATCAAGTCATGAGATGGTGGATGTTGCATGACAATGTATCTCAGAAAGGCTATGGAAATGCCTTAATAGGTATGTATGGTGGCTGTTTTGAGGAAAGATATAATGAGGCTTATGTATGAGAGAGCGTATCATGTCATGGGTTTGGATGCACCGGCGGAGTTTGCACCAACTCTCAATGTCAGAAAAGGCAATGCACGATACCGAAGAGGCTAGCAAAATATGGATGGTGGAAGTGCCAACAATTGAATACTCACATTAGTCCGAAGAACTCATACACTTATTATCAGTAACTCTCTATCTAGTTAGGAAATTCACAAAGAGACGAGTACCCCAAGGAGGAGTGTTTGGGGGGTTTGGTTATCCTTGCGCATCCTCGACTCATGGTAGCGTGAGGGTACTCTATATATTCCAACCCCTCTAGAGGTTAGCGTTCAATTTAGTACCTAGAGTTCTCAACTAATTTTTAGTTTTTGAAAAACACACGGATTTCCCAAAATACGACACCTATCACTAATAGGCTCAAGCTCTTGGCACCAATAGTCCAACATTACTCAGATCAATACCTGAAAACTATTGCAAGTTACTACTATACTTAAATAGCAACCTCAGTTACCTACTCATGCAAGACACACAACTCAGTGCAACGAGCCAACTCTCTAAACAAGATAAGCATGATAACTAAAGAGAGTTCCAGAAGAAACCTAAATAATAGCTTTTAAAAAGATAAGCATGAAAACTAAGAGCTAAGCATGACAGTAGCTACAAAAATATGAAGAACACACAAAAAATAAGCATGAAAACCTATGTTGTGTTCTAGAGTGAAATGGAGCGTGTCTCTCTCCCAAATAAGGTAGGCTAGGTTATGACTTGTTATGAACAGCAAGCAAAACTGAAACAAACTAAAAAGCAAATAGTGGGACGCTCCAAGCATAGCACATATCATATGAAGTGATAAAAATATAGCATGGAGATGGATGACCTGATGATTGTTGATAGAGAAGGGGATGCATGGGGGCATCCCCAAGCTTAGACGTTTGAGTCTACTTTGAATATTTCTTGGGGTGCATGGGGGCATCCCCAAGCTTGAGCGTTTGACACCCTTTTATCTTCTTTCATCATCTCTCCCATCACATACTTGAAAACTCCCTTCATACAGAACTCATCATAAGCAGATTAGAGTGGTTAGTACCCTTAATAAAATAATTCAATACCTGCTGGAAATAAATATTTTCATGAAAAGCTACTGCTACTCATGAATGCCAAAATATTTTTGCAAATAAAAAACAAGCTTAGGGTTCGCAAAACAATGGAAACACAAAACATGACAGAATCTGTGAAAAATAGAATAACATGAAGTAAATAATTTATTCGGGGCACTTCTGCATCTCAAATAAAAAAACTCAGATCATATGACAGAAAGTAAATTATATTGAGCATTTTGGCAAAAACATTCAGATCAAAAAGATGATCTGGTGATGTTTGGCAAATTTTTCCGTCAAGCACACAAAATCTGTTTCTGGACAACATGTCACAACTTTTGAACTTTCTTGCAATCGGAGGCTAAACCTTGGCCCAAAGCTTGAAAATAAAGATAAAATGATGTTGCTATAGTGGTAACACACATCAAGACCACTAAAAACTGAAAGTAAAAACTCAAAGTAAAGATAACAAGGGTTGTCTCCCTAGAGCTCTTTCTTTATAGCCATAAAGATAGGCTTAAGATTTTAATGATGCTCTCATAGGAATAAGAGTTGTAGAACAAAAGAGAGCATCAAGAAGCAAATACCAAACACATTTAAGTCTAACATGCTTCCTATGCATAGGAATATTGCAATAGTAAAATTTATTGAAGCACAAAGAAATAAGCATAGGAAGGCAAAACAAGTGTAGCTTCAAAACCTTCAACATAAAGAGAGGGAACTTGATATTATTGAAATATCTATAAGCATATGTTCCCTTCTCATAACAATTTTTAGTGGGATCAAGAATAAACTCAACAATATAAGTATCACATAAAACATTGTTACCATGATCCATATGGACTTCGTGAAGAGGATATAACTTGGAGTAAAAGAGAGACTGAATCTCTTCCCAATCCCGTAGGTGAGAATCATCTAGTAGCCTATACCATTCCAATGCTTTTACTTTCAGTGACAAGGAAAATAATTTCCTTACGACTCCATCTCTTTTCAAACCTGAAATCTTAAACAACTCACAAAGTTCTGTAAGTTTCAACAAATGAATATTAGGATTGACTGTTCCATGTCCTGCATAACAATCATTCCTAATTATTTCAATTATCCCAAGTGGTATTTTGAATGGGATACATTCAGTAGGTGGAGGAGACTTCTCTACCACGAGTGTGGTAAAGAGGCCTTCCCCAAGCAGCGAACTTAGAGTGCAGTTTTCCATAAGCCTAACTAGTCATGCCAATCATGAAAAGCAAACTAACAAGACTAAAAAGCAAAGGTAAAATATAGTGTGCAACTCCCCCATCTTGAAGACTGGAGTCCCCGGCAACGGCGCCAGAAATTTGCTTGATGACGAGTTGATGTATGTACTTCTCGCCCCTCGTTGGTTACCCCAAGTGGAAGGTGGAGATGTAGTCAGCAGCAAATTTCCCTCACACAGAAACTGTAAGGTTTATCAAACCAATAGGACCCCTAGGATCAACAAGTATGTGTCCGCTGCCCCTGTCTAGCAGAAGACGTTGACCTGCACACACAACAAAAAACTTTTCTCCCAATGAGTACATAGAGGTTGTCAATCTATCCGGCCTTGTAGTTTGCAAAGGATCAAAACACAAGCGGGAAAGTAATAGTGATTGCAACGGAAAAGTAAATGAAAGCGGTAAATGATGGAGGTGTAAACAGTGATGGTGATATGGACCGGAGTCACATGATGTTCACTAGTGATGTCTCTCTCCCAAAAGACGATAAACAAGTATGCTTGGGTAAACAAATCGCACTTGGGCAATTGACAGAACTAAGATCGCACCGCAATGCTAATTATGCTCCTTGATAGTTAGAGGTTCAATAGTAATGGGCAGTATGCCAAGACACACTATTAGAAAAATGGCTATAGCTAATATGGACATTAATGGCGCACCATGTATGTGGACCATTTATTCATCAACATCTACTTACTAATCATCCACCTTGAGATATCTATCCGGAACATCTCTCCGGTATTAAGTTGCGAGCCCCACCCAAAGTGTAGACTCAAAGCAACGGACAACTGCATTAACAAACTATGCATAAGGTAAACAATCCTTGCAACTGTGGTCACAAGCACCATTGATTCCTCCCTGGTGGCAACTAGCACGTCCCCTAGTCTCATGTTTCTGTCACTCAAGCTAGACATCGAGGGGCCCGAACCCACAATCATGCCTAACACTCCCTCTTGGAGTTACGATCTAAGACTTGGCCAAAGCAATAAAAAGCAATGGAGAGCATGCATGAATCACTAAGGAACATAATATAAAAGGATAATCAAAAATATAACTTATAACAATCTGAACATAATCTCATAATCCATCGGATCCCAACAAACCGAGCATAGCAATAGCAAGATAATTACATAGATGCCCTGATCATGTATGACATCTCACAAGGACTAACCATTGAAGCACAAGATTGGAGAGAAGACATCACATAGCTACTGGTCATGACTCATGGTCCAAGGAGGACTACTCACGGCACGTCCGGGAAGCGTCCATGGCGGTGGAGAAGCTCCCGGAGGTCAATCCTCCCTCCAGGAGGGTACCGGGAAGAGGTCTCCTGACGCTCCCGATCTCAGAAGCGCTGCGATAGCAGAATGATGGAGAAATTCATGATTCGAGAAAGTCTGCAAGGGTTTCCTCTCGGGACTCTAAATATAGGGTAAAGGAGGGCACCAGAGGAGGTGGGACCCACCCAGGCGACCTCCTGGTGCGGCCTAGGGCCTGGCCGCGCCAGCAGGCCGCCTGGGAGGCCCCTGGCCCCCTCTGGCCCTCCTTCGATGATTAGGAAGCTTTTGTTTCGCTGATTTTTTATATATTTTTTCTGGATTTTTTCGGGCTACGGAAAATTGTCTAAAAGCCCCTACAAAATAGACATCAGCAGACAGAAACTGGCACTGGGTGCACTGAGTTTGTAGGTTAGTCCAAATATGTGTAAAATGATATAAAAGTGTAGCAAAACATATAACAATATCACCCAAAAGATCATGGAACAAGCAGAAATTATAGATACGTTTGGGACGTATTATCGTGTCGCCGGCAATCACCGCTGGAGCCCACTCCCTGCTCTGTGTCAGCATGCGCGGAAGGAAGGAGGAGAACTCGACACATGGGTCCCATCTGTTGGTGAGTGGGCCGGTTCCCTCGGCCATGCACCCGTGTGAGTGCGCTTCCCCTCTGAGGAAGGCGTAGTCAACTCACTATGTTTTCCTAGTGCGTTAGGCGTATTGCTGCTGAAGCATTTTCTGATTTGTGTTTTTGTTTTACAATAAGTTTGACTGAGTTTGACTGATCTATAAATTTTAAAATAAAACTCCAACTGGGCTAATTCTTTTTCTCACCTCTTTCAAATTTCATCTAGTTTATTTTAGTATTTATTTGAAAATTTTCTAAGACAACTTTCTGTACTGTTTTTAGATTATGCGTTAGTTAGAATATTTTTCAAACTAGGCTATGAAGAGAGGAGCAAAAACTTCAAAGGTTTTGGAGTGCAGCCTACCTCTCTACACTTGGAAGGCAAGCATTCTGAACCTTCATATATTGGTTGTGTGTGGGTTGCTTGATGAGAAGAACATTAGGGTATGTTGACCAAGTAGTGGTATTTCATGTGATAATCATGCATGTGGCTTTCTGAATTGAAAGGACAATTATTGCATGATTGAGATGCATGGGACAACAGTCACATATTCCTACCACACATGTCTACCAGATGGGATCCGGAGAGAGTCGGTGTCTCGTGAAGATACGACTTTTGGCCTGACATCTCGTGGGAAGAGAGTGGTCAGCGAGGCATGTTGGGGTACGACAGGTAGTGACTATGTCTGCGGTGATAAAACATTTTGGTTATGCTAATCTTGTAGGGAATAACTTAAATATCCTGAGTCGACCGTGTAACGAGTCTTGTCAATATGTCACCGATACGTCTCAAACGTATCTAGAATTTTTGATGGTTTCACGCTGTTATCTTCTCAACTTTGGATGTTTTGTTTACCTTTTATATGTTTTTTGGGACTAACTTATTAACTCAGTGCCAAGTGCTAGTTCCTGTTTTTTCTATGTTTTTGACTCTTTTCAGATCTGATTTTGGAACAGAGTCCAAACGGAATAAAATCCCCAAAATGATTTTTTCCAGAACGGAAGAAGATCGGGAGGCTTGCGGGCCAAGAAAGAGGGCCCACAGGGAGCCCACAAGCCCTGTTGCCGCGACCAGGGGGGAGGCCGCGGCAACCAAGCTTGTGGCCTCCCTGGCGCCCCCCTGCCCTAGGTATTTGGCCTATAAATTCCCTAAAAATACAGAAAAAATCAGGGCGTCCACGAAAACACTTTTCCGCCGCCGCAAGCTTCCGTTTCCGCGAGATCTCATCTGGAGACCCTTCCCGGTGCCCTGCCGGAGGGGACTTTGGAGTTGGAGGGCTTCTTCATCAACATCATCGCCCCTCCAATGACTCGTGAGTAGTTCAATTCAGACCTACGGGTCCGTAGTTAGTAGCTTGATGACTTCTTCTCTCTCTTGGATCTTCAATACAAAGTTCTCCATGGTCTTCATGGAGATCTATCCGATGTAATCTTCTTTGGCGGTGTGTTTGTCGAGATCCGATGAATTGTGGATTTGTGATCAGATTATCTATGATATATATTTGAGTCTTTGCTGATTTCTTATATGCATGATTTGATATCCTTGTAAGTCTCTCCGAGTCTTGGGTTTTGTTTGCCCAACTAGTACGGCCCCCGGGTCTATTCACACCTATCGTATACACTTTCGCTTTTACTTTGCTTTGTTACTTTGTTACTTTCAGTTCTCACTTGGCAAACAATCTATAAGGGATTGACAACCCCTTTATAGCGTTGGGAGCAAGCTCTTTGTGTTTGTGCAGGCACTTGTGATACTCCTTCACTGGATCGATACCTTGGTTCTCAAAACTGAGGGAAATACTTACCGTCGCTATGCTACATGACCCTTTCTGCTTCGAGGGAAGACCATCGCAAGGCTCCAAGGCCACGGGGGAATCCTTTGCATATTTGCCAAGGAAGTCCCTAAAGGCGTAGCCGTAGCAGAAGGACTCCTGGTGCCGTTGCTGAGGAGAATCAAGACAAGAATAGTCTCCCGTCAGCACGCTTGTTTGTGGCGCCGTTGGAAGGTCTTTTGTTGCAGTAGCAAGAAGAATTTCTGGCGCCGTTGCCGAGGAAGGAGAGATCTATCCAAGTAGGTCTCACAAACTCATCTCTTGCATTTACTTTTTTTTGCCAGTTGCCTCTCGTTTTCCTCTCCCCCACTTCACATTTGCCGTTTTCATTTGCCTTTCTCCTTTAACGTTTTCATTTGCCTTTTTTGTTTGCCTTTTCGTTCACCCTTTTCTCTCGCTTGCTTTCTGTTTTCTTGTGTTGCCATGTGCCTTCAATATGCTTGCATCTTCGCTTGCTGAAAATCTAGTGATATGGATCCTCATCCACTTGCCAATCTCTTTAAGAGATCCACTTATGTGGAACCAATTGCTAGTAAGCTGAGTGCACTTAACTTTCTCTATGGAGTTTTTCTTGAGATGCGTGAATCTGAAAATCGTGATCAAGAAACTTATGAAGTGATTCACGAGGGCTCCTTGAATGAAAAACATGATTGCAATGGTTTCACTATAAATCCTATTAGTGACAATCATGCTAAAAATATGCAAAACCCTAAGCTTGGGGATGCTACTTTTGCCATGTCCCCTACTTGTTGCAATAATCATGATTGGGGTGATGATCTTTCTTATGATCTTGAAATTTTTTTCAAGCCTCATGATGATTATGATATTTGCAACAATATTGAAAGTGGGATTGGAGAACTCATGACTTTAGTTGATGATAATCCCACTATTTTTGAAGAGCGTCAACTTTGCATGCATGTGGATCATGAAAAGAATATCCTATGTGATAGTTACATTGTTTAATTCTAATATGATCCCACATGTAATTGCTATGAGAGAGGAAAATATTGTGGTAGAAACTTTCATGTTACCAATTTTCCTCTCGCTATGTGGAGATTGCTATTGTCTCTTTCTTCTTCCTTGCATATGGTAACTATTGGTTGTCTTGACAATCTGTTTTCCTATAAAATGCCTATGCATAGGAAGTATGTTAGACTTAGATGTGATTTTCACATGCTTTAGGATGCTCTCGTTGTGCTTCAATTCTTGTCTTTTGTGAGAGCATCATTGAATGCCTAGCTAAGGGCGTTAAACAATAGCGCTTGTTGGGAGGCAACCCAACGAATCTATCCTTTTTCTTTCTGTTTTGTGTTTTCCACACTTTCATAATTCTGTTATGATTGTGTTTTTTGTGTTTCTTTTGCGTTTGTGCCAAGTAAAACCGTTATGATTAGTCTTGGGGATGATCGTTTGGTCATGCTGGAAAAGACAACAACTTTCTGCTCACGAAAAGAATTTTCATTTTTTTTCTGTAAGATCTTTTGAGTTGATTCTTTTTGCTGCTGATTGCTATGCAAATTCTTCAGACTGTCTTAATTGTTCAGATTGTTTGAAGTACCAGAAGTATACGAAGTATACAGATTGCTACAGACTGGTCTGCTGTTAACAGATTCTGTTTTTGTTGAGTTGGTTAGGGATGGCACCCGCAGGGTATGGGTATTGGTGGATCCTCCCCATACCCTTACTCGTCGAGTGTGAGATTACCCTTCATCCTTACCCATACCCGTCAACGGGTACAATTTTTTCCCACACCCGTTATCCGATGGGTAGACCAGTACCCACGGGTAAAATTACCCATATTTGCAAAACATCAATTTAAACAACTTATAGTTATAAACTTCATTGTATCATATAGTTTAGAAATATAGATTATAACTACAACACATTCTTATAAAACAACATCATATAGTCATAAACAATAACACATAGGAACACACTTTCAGTTCACAAATTATTCACATAGTGTAGATTGTAGAGATAATTTTGAGTTTACATAGACATTATATGGGTACATGGGTATATGGGTATGGGTTATATGATCCCATACCCATACCCGCTCTATTCGATGGGTTTTAAATTTTTCAATTTATATACCCATGGGTAAATTTTTGTCCCATACCCTTACCCTAATAGGGTTTTTACCCATAGGGTACGTGGGTAATGGGTACCCATTGCCATCCCTAGAGTTGGTTGCTTATTTTGATGAAACTATGGATAGTATCGGGGGGTATTAGCCATGGAAGATTGAAAATACAGTAACCCAACATCAACATAAGTAGAATTCAAGTTTTCCACAGTACCTAAGGATGTGGTGGTTTGCTTTCTTATACTAATGTTATCACGAGTTCCTGTTTAAGTTTCGTGTTGTGAAGTTTTCAAGTTTTGGGTGAAGTTCTTATGGACAAAAAGATAAAGAATAGCAAGAGCTCAAGCTTGGGGATGCCCAAGGCACCCCAAGATGGTTCAAGGATGCCGTAAAAGCCTAAGCTTGGGGATGCCCCGGGAAGGCATCCCCTCTTTCGTCTTCAATCCATCGATAACGTTACTTGGGGCTATATTTTTATTCACCACATGTTATGTGTTTTGCTTGGAGCGTCTTGTATCGTAGGAGTCTATTTTTTTTATGTCACAATCATCCTTGCTGCACACCTAGAGAGAGAGACATGCACACACCTTGATTTTGTCGAGCTTCACTTATATGTTTTGGTAGACAATTCAGCTCACATGTGCTTCACTTATATCTTTTGAGCTAGCTGATTTTGCTCTATGTGCTTCACTTATATATTTTAGAGCACGACGGTGCGTGGCTTGGTAGTTGATCTATGCTTTGAAAGTAGTCTCAAAAGGGGTAGTTATCCAAAGGGATACGAAAACTTCCACCTTTATGTGCATTGAATAGTTAGAAAAGTTAGATTCATCTCAACTAGTTTTGAGTTGTGGTTATGGTAATATTGAAGTTATATTAGTGAGGTGTTGTGGATCTAGAAATACTTTTGTTGAAGTTAGTGATTCCCGTAGCATGCACGTATGGTGAACCGTTATGTGATGAAGTCTCAGCATGATTAGTCTATTGATTGTGATCCTTTGTGTGGCGGTCGGGATCGCGCGATGGTTTATACCTACCAACCCTTCCCCTAGGAGTATGCGTTGAATGCTTTGTTTCGACTACTAATAAAGCTTTTGCAACAAGTATATGCGTTCTTCATGACTAATGTTGAGTCCATGGTTTAGATGCACTTTCACCTTCCACCATCACTATCTTCTTAGTGCCGTGCAACTTTCGCCGGTGCACAAAACCCACCATTAGCCTCCCTCAAAACAACCACCATACCTACCTACTATGGCTTTTTCAAAGTCATTCCGAGATATATTGCCATGCAACTACCACCATGACATGTGCCACCACGTCTACATAGCCATTGCATGATCGTAAGATTGCTAACATGATGTTTCCATTAATGTCCATGCCATGCTAGATCATTGTCACGGTACACTACCGAAGGCATTCCATATAGAGTCATCGTTGCTCTAAGTTTTGAGTAGTAAGTGTGATGGTCATCATTGATGGAGCATTGTCCCATGTGAGGAAATGAAAGAGGCCAAAGAGCCCATCCAAAAAAATGAGAGAAAAAGAGAGAACGGACAATGCTACCACCTTTCCACACTTGTGCATATTAAGCACCATGATCTTCATGATTGAGAGTCTCTCGTTTTGTCACCACCATATAGCTAGTGGGAAATTTTCATTATATAACTTGGCTTGTATATTCCAATGATAGGCTTCCTCAAATTTGCCTTAGGTCTTCGTGAGCAAGCAAGTTGGATGCACACCCACTAGTTTTCTTTAAGAGTTTTCACATACTCCTAGCTCTAGTGCATCATTTGTATGGCAATCCCTACTCATTCGCATTGATATCTATTGATGAGCATCTCCACAACTCATTGATATGCCTAGTTAATGTGACCATCTTCTCCTTGTTTTTCTTACACCCTCCACCACACTCCACACCACTTATAGTGCTAAAACCATGGCTCACGCTCATGTATTGCGTGAAAGTTGATTTTTTTTGAGAAAGTAAAGGTGTGAAAACAATTACTTGGCCAATACCGGGGTTGTGCATGATTTAAATTCGTTGTGCAATAATGATAGAGCATAGCCAGACTATATGATTTTGTAGGGATAACTTTCTTTTGGCCTTGTTATTTTGAAAGTTCATGATTACTTTGCTAGTTTGCTTGAAGTATTATTGTTTCCACGTCAATAGCAAGCTATTGTTTTGAATCTAATGGATCTGAACATTCATGTCACATAAGAGGAGTTGCAAAGGACATCTATTCTAGGTAGCATGAAAGCATCAAAAATTCATTCATTATCACTTCCCTACTCGAGGACGAGCAGGAGTTAAGCTTGGGGATTCTTGATACGGCTCAAACGTATCTATAACTTTTGATGGTTTCACGTTGTTATCTTGTCAACTTTGGATATTTTGTTTACCTTTTATATCTTTTTTGGGACTAACTTATTAACTCAGTGCCAAGTGCCAGTTCCTGTTTTTCTGTGTTTTTGACTCTTTTCAGATCTGATTTTGGAACGGAGTCCAAACAGAATAAAATACCAAAAATGATTTCTTTCCAAAATGGAAGAAGATCAGGAGGCTCGAGGGCCAAGCAAGTGGGCCCATAGGGAGCCCACAATCCCTGTTGCCGCGGCCAGGGGGGAGGCCGCGGCAACCAAGCTTGTGGCCTTCCTGGCGCCCCCTGCTCTAGGTCTTTGGCCTATAAATTCCCTAAAAATCCAAAAAAAATCACGGCGTCCACGAAAACACTTTTCTGCCTCCGCACGCTTCCGTTTCCGCGAGATCTCATATGGAGACCCTTCCCGGTGCCCTGCCGGAGGGGACTTTGGAGTTAGAGGGCTTCTTCATCAATCGCCCCTCCAATGACTCGTGAGTAGTTCACTTCAGACCTACGGGTCTGTAGTTAGTAGCTAGATAGATTCTTCTCTCTCTTGGATCTTCAATACAAAGTTCTCCATGATCTTCATGGAGATCTATCCGATGTAATCTTCTTTGGCGGTGTGTTTGTCGAGATCCGATGAATTGTGGATTTGTGATCTGATTATCTATGATATATATTTGAGTCTTTGCTGATTTCTTATATGCATGATTTGATATCCTTGTAAGTCTCTCCGAGTCTTGGGTTTTGTTTGGCCAACTAGATCTATGATTCTTGCAATGGGGGAAGTGCTTGGTTTTGGGTTCTTATCGTGTGGTGACCTTTCCCAGTGACAGTAGGGGCAGCAAGGCACACATTGTGTAGTTGCCATCAAGGGTAACAAGATGGGCTTTGTCGTAGATATGAGATTGTCCATCTACATCATGTCATCTTGCTTAAGGCGTTACTCTGGTCTTTTGGACTTAATACACTAGATGCATGCTGGATAGCGGTCGACGTGTGGAGTAATAGTAGTAGATGCAGAAAGTATCGGTCTACTTGTTTTGGACGTGATGCCTATAGATATAATCATTGCCATAGATATCATCACGACTTTGCGCGGTTCTATCAATTGCTCGACAGTAATTCATTCACCCACCATCTACTTGCTTTCATGAGAGAAGCCACTAGTGAACACTACGGCCCCCGGGTCTATTCACACCTACCGTTTCCACTTTCGCTTTTACTTTGCTTTGTTACTTTGTTGCTTTCAGTTCTTACTTGGCAAACAATCTATAAGGGATTGACAACCCCTTTATTGCGTTGGGAGCAAGCTCTTTGTGTTTGTGCAGGCACTTGTGATACTCCTTCACTGGATCGATACCTTGGTTCTCAAAACCGAGGGAAATACTTACCGCCGCTGTGCTACATCACCCTTTCGGCTTCGAGGGAACACCAACGCAAGGCTCCAAGGCCACGGGGGAATCCTTTGCATATTTGCCTAGGAAGTCCCTAAAGGTGTAGTCGTAGTAGAAGGATTCCTGGTGCCGTTGCTGAGGAGAATCAAGACAAGAATAGTCTCCCGTCAGCACGCTTGTTTCTGCGCCGTTGGAAGGTCTTTTGTTGCAGTAGCAATCACCTTAACCGATTCATGCTGCCACAGGTCTTCCTAAAAAGGGAATGTGGTTCAGTAGGTAGTAAACCTATTACCAGGTACACACCAAGTAGAGGGACCGGGATGAAGGTATCCGGGGCACCGAACTAAATCCACTCATCCGGTCAGGGGACATGGGTGTTTCCGATCTGGGACCGAGAGGGAAAGAGCTCTCCCCTTGTAGCGCTCGGTATAAATGAACTGTAGTGGCCAAATAAGGTTAACTGCTCTTATAACAAAGGAATCCATATTTACACTGAAAATTTGACTAGAATTTTTAATGTATTTTTTTGATGGAAAAACTCTGACTTCCTAGTTTTAGTTAGTAGAAACCTAATTGGTTAAAATTCCATCCAGTAAAATGGAAGAATTATAAATTTCTAAAATGATAGATAGGAATATAGCGAATAAAGCCATTGCGACCCCCATTAAAGGAGTAGTCCCCCAACCCGGGGCGACTTTCCCATATTCCGAATTCAAGGGTTTCAACCGACAGAAAAAGATTGCAGTCAGGTTGATAATAGTCGACTGACATTACTTCGTCGGTCCGAACTAAGGAATCTGTTATAAATGTTTTGAAATGGATATTGTTCTCTCTTTGATGAGGGATTGCTATATGAAAAGAAGTGGAGTTTGAAAAAGGGAACGGAATGCTCAAACCGATTCCATGCTAGTCGAGGTTGGAGCCTCCCCGTCTTATGGTTTTTCTCTGGCAGCGTAGTCCGAGTGATATCGGTCTTCGCTGGAGAAAAATGGGTGTGTATTGGTTCTGAGTGTTTACTTCTAAAATACCATACGCGGGATTAATCCAAGTGACTATTGAAACCCGTGGGCTATGGGAAAAGAGTACACCCTTTGTAGAGTCAAAACTATTCGAGTAGCTTGGAGAGGAGGAACCCGATGATAAACCATGAACCTAGGTACCGAAGACAACAACCGCGTGAGATAGGAATTATCCAAGTCAATTGTTCCTGTGGGAAATGGAGTCCCATAGACGCTGGAGATCCCCGAACCGCTTCCACCATCAACCATTAGAAAACCTTTGATGTACTCTATGGACCACCTCGGTCGTGTACCTCAAGTTTATATTTTTGCTTGGACAATTGTATCAAGGATTTGTGCACCAGCTAATAGTATTCCTGGGGCTGGCATGCACAAGAACCTTTTTGAAGGGAAATTAAAATCCCTGAAAAATCCGGTCCTCACACTGTCCCCACTCGGGGAAGGGTTCACCTTAGGCGAAAACAGGTTCGCTACCAAGATGAAATGATAGTTCTTGCAAACTTGCCGATGGTCCTGTCCATCTTGGTATCTGAATGATTCTCCATTCAGAACCGTTTTAACTTAGGTGAAAGCTGGTTCGCAGCTAAGCCCCTGAGCGTGGAGGTTGTCCGCTCTCGGGGCAGGTTTTACCTTAAGCGAAAGCGGATTTGCTGCTACACACACTCGGGTGTGTTTCATCGGAGTGAAGTATTTGTGAATAGTTGAAGAAATAAGGCACTTTATTCTTCTAACCATTTGGATTCATTACAGGAATGAAAAATGGTAGGTTCTACGTGTAGAACTTGTGGAGCAGGTCCGCGTTCGAGGTCATGTGCTCTTCCACGTCGTCATTGAGGTTGTACAACCGATAAGCTCCATTGCACGGGAATTTGGAGATGGTGTATGTCCCTTTACACGGAGGTGCCAGCTTGTGGGGTTATTGTTGGTCCAATTGGAGGACTAAGTCCCCCTCTTGAAACGCTCGGCCCCTGACTTTCTTGTCATGGTAGCGTCGTAGGTCTTGCTTCTACAATTTGGACCGAATGAGGGCCAGCTCCCTCTCTTCCTTGAGGAGATCCAAACTGTATTGGCATGGTGCTTTGGATTTATATTTGGTGTACTGATCCACTCGGGGGTGGGGGGGGTGGGGGGAGTTGTGACGTAAGTCACTCGGCAGAACGACTTCTGACCCATACACCATGAAGAACGGAGTACACTTGGTTGAACTATTCGGAGTCATTTGCATACCCCACATGACGGATGGTAATTCTTCTACCCATGCGCGTGTGGCATATTTCAGATCTCTCATCAGCCGGGGTTTCAATCCCTAAAGTATCATACCATTCGCCCATTTCGAGTGCCCATTCGACTGCGGGTGAGCCGCGGAGGCTTAATTAACCCGAGTGCCCTCGGAGTGATAGAACTCGCGGAATTCCTCTGAGTCGAAGTTTGTTCCATTGTCGGTGATGATGTCATGAGGGACTCCAATTCTGAAGATGACGTGCTGAATGAAGCTAACGACAATCGCCGCGTCCAAGCTTTTGATGGGTTTAGCTTTGACCCACTTGGTGAACTTATCCACCGCAACCAGCAGGTGGGGGAATACACTCGTCCCATCTCGTAGAGGCCCAACCATGTAGATGCCCCACATGGCGAATATCCAAGTGAGTGGAATCGGTTTCAGTGCGGATGCAGGCTTGTGCGACTGATTCTTATAGAACTCGCATCCAACACACAGATCGACCAAGTCTTTCACTCCCTCATTGGCTCGGGGCAAATTAAAACATGCTCGGAAGGCCTTGGCCACCAGGGTTTGAGAGGAGGCGTGATGTCCATAGGTTCCCAAGTGGATCTCATGCAAGATCTGTAGTCCTTCCTTTGGGAAATGCACTTTTGTCTGACTCATGTAACACTCTTCTTTTATAGTTTGTCTTCGAGGACTTTGAAAGCTTTAGAGCGCCGAACGATCTGGCGAGATCCCTCTTCGTCTTCAGGGAGCTCTTGCCGGAGCAAGGCATCCAGATAAGGTTGTGTCCATTCGGGCGTGATGACCAACATCTCGTGGACGAGGTCGACCACGACCGGGACGTTGATCTAAGTCAGATTAGATGGACCGACTACTTGTGGGGGATCTTCTATAAAGCGATCCTCCTTGACCGAGGAGGCGCATAAATGTTCGAGGAACATGCCCTTTGGAACGACTTTCCGAGTGCACCCAATCTTTGCCAAGTCATCAGCCGCTTGATTCTTGGCTCGGGGCACATAGTGCAGTTCTAGCCCTTCAAAGTTTTTCTCCAGTTTCCTGACTGCGCCGCAGTAGACTGTCATTGCTGTGATTCAAATGTCCCATTCCTTCATTACTTGGTTGACATCAAGATCCGAGTCACCATAGACAATCAAACGGCAAATGCCAAGATGGCCATGCGGAGCTCGTACAGGAGGGCGTCGTACTCGGCCTCGTTGTTGGATGAATCGAAGTGGATTGGGAGCACATAGTTCAGTCGGTCTCCCGTGGGGGAAACGAGAACCACTCAAGTGTTGGAAATATGCCCTAGAGGCAATGATAAAATAGTTATTATTATATTTCCTGTTTCAAGATAATCGTTTATTATCCATGGTATAATTATATAGAATGAAAGCATAGATATATGTGTGGATATATAGACAAAACAAAAATGCCTAGTAAGCCTCTAGTTGGCTAGCCAGTTGATCAAGGATGGTTAAGGTTTTCTGACCATACGCAAGTGTTGTCACTTGATAACTAGATCACATCATTAGGAGAATCATGTGATGGACTAGACCCAAATTATGAACGTAGCATGTGATCGTGTCATTTTATTGCTATTGTTTTCTGCGTGACAAGTATTCATTCCTATGACCATGAGATCATATAAATCACTAACACCGGAGGAATACCTTGTGTGTATCAAACGTCACAACGTAACTGAGTGACTATAAAGGTGCTCTAAAGGTATCTCTGAAGGTGTTCGTTGAGTTAGTATGGATCAAGATTGGGATTTGTCACTCCGTGTGACGGAGAGGTATCTCGGGGACCACTCGGTAATACAACATCACAAACAAGCCTTACAAGCAATGTGACTCAAGTGTAAGTCACAGGATCTTGTATTACGGAACGAGTAAAGAGACTTGCCAGTAACAAGATTGAAATAGGTATACAGATACCGACGATCGAATCTCGGGCAAGTAACATACCGAAGGACAAAGGGAATGACATACGAGATTATATGAATCCTTGGCACACAGGTTCAACCGATAAGATCTTCGTAGAATATGTAGGATCCAATATGGACATCCAGATCCCGCTATTGTATATTGACCGAGGAGTGTCTCGGGTCATGTCTACATAGTTCTCGAACCCGTATGGTCTGCACACTTAAGGTGCGATGTTGTTTTAGTATAGTTGAGTTATATGTGTGGTTACCGAAGGTTGTTCAGAGTCCCAGATGAGATCACGGATGTCACGAGGGTTTTCGGAATGGTACGGAAACGAAGATTCATATATAGGATGGTTTCATTTGTTCACCGGAAAGTTTCGGGCATTACCGACAGTGTATCGGGAGTGACGAATGGGTTCCGGGTATTCACCGGGAGGGGCCCACCCACCCGGGAGTGAGCCGAGTGACCCTAGGGTGGCGCACCAGCCCTTAGTGGGCTGGTGAGGCCAGCCCAATAGGGCCATGGCACCACAAGTGGAAAAAACCATAAGAAAAGAAAAAAAACAAGGAAAGAGGGAGGTGGGAAGGAAGGAGGGGACTCCTTCCCCAAAACCGAATTGGGGTGGGAGTCCACCTCCTCCCACTCGGTCGGCGCTCTTGGGGCTCCCTTGAGCCCCAAGGCTAGCCCCTCCCCTCCTCCTATATATATTGGTGGTTTAGGGCTTTTTGAGACACAACTTTGCCACGTGCAACTCAAACCTATACCACGAAGTTCTTCCTCTAGATCGGATTTCTGCGGAGCTCGGGCGGAGCCCTGCAGGAGTAGATCATCACCACCACTGGAGCGCCGTCACGCTTCCGGAGAACACATCTACTTCTCCATCTCTCTTGATGGATCAAGAAGGCCGAGATCGTCATCGAGCTGTACGTGTGCTGAACACGGAGGTGTCGTCCGTTCGATGCTAGATCGGAACGGATCGTGGGACGACGGTGATTTGAATCACGAAGCTGTACGACTACATCAACCGCGTTTCTTAATGCTTCCCGCTTAGCTATCTACAAGGGTATGTGGATCTAATCTCCTCTCGTAGATGGACATCACCATGATAGGACTTCGTGTGCGTAGGAAATTTTTTGTTTCCCATGCAACGTTCCCCAACAGTGGCATCATGAGCTAGGTTCATGCGTAGATGTTATCTCGAGTAGAACACAAAAGGTTTTGTGGGTGTTGATGTTCGATTTGCTTCCCTCCTTAGTATTTTCTTGATTCAGCGGTATTGTTGGATTGAAGCGTCCCGCACCGACATTACTCGTACGCTTATGAGAGACGGGTTTCATCGACTGACATGCAACTCGTTGCATAAAGATGACTGGCGGGTGTCGGTTTCTTCAACTTTAGTTGAATTGGTTTTAACCAAGGCGGTCCTTGGAGAGAGGTTAAATAGCAATTTGCACATCTCTGTTGTGGTTTTTGTGTAAGTAAGATGCGGTCATACTAGATACCCATAGCAACCACGTAAAACATGCAACAACAAATTAGAAGACGTCTAACTTGTTTTTGCAGGGTATGCTTGTGATATGATATAGCCGAAGACATGATGTGATATATTGGATGTATGAGATGATCATGTTGTAATAGTTAATATCGAATTACACGTCGATGCTACGACAACCGGCAGGAGCCATATGGTTGTCTTTAAACTAATGTTTGTGTTTGCACATGTGTTTACTATATTGCTAGGTTGTAGCTTTAGTAGTAATAGCATAGATAGCACGACAACCTCGATGGAGGCATGATTATGGAGATCATGATGATGGAGATCATGGTGTGGCGCCGGTGACAAGAAGATCAAGTCGGTGCTTTGGTGATGGAGATCAAGAAGCACAAGATCATGGCCATATCATGTCACTTATGAATTTCACGTGATGTTAATCCTTTTACGCACCTTATTTTGCTTAGAACGACGGTAGCATTATAAGGTGACCTATCACTAAAATTTCAAGATGAAATTGTGTACTCCCCGACTGTGCACCGTTGCGACAGTTCGTCGTTTTGAGACACCACGTGATGATCGCGTGTGATAGACTCAACGTTCACATACAACGGGTACAAAACGGTTGCACACGTGGAACACTCGGGTTAAACTTGACGAGCCTAGCATGTGCATACATGACCTTAGAACACAAGAAACCGAAAGGTCGAGCATGAATCGTATAGTTGATATGATTAGCATAGAGATGCTTACCACTAAAACTATACTCAACTCACGTGATCATCGGACCTGAGTTGGTGGATTTGGATCATGCACCACCTCAAATGACTAGAGAGATGTACTTTTTGAGTGGGAGTTTATTAAGTAATTTTATTATTTAAACTCTAATTATCTTGAACATAGTCTGAGTACACTTTGCAAAATTTTATGTTGTAGATCAATGGCTCACGCAGTAGCAACCCTGAATTTCAATATGTTCATAGAGAAAGCTAAGTTGAAAGATGATGGAAGCAACTTTGTAGACTGGGCTCGGAATCTAAAGCTGCTCCTGCAAGCTGGGAAGAAGGATTATGTCCTTAATTCTATGCTAGGAGATGAACCACCCGCTACATCTAGCCAAGATGTTTTGAACGCCTCGTTAACACGTCAGGAGGACTACTCAATAGTTCAATGTGTAGTCTTGTATGGCTTAGAGCCGGGACTTCAACGTCGCTTTGAGCGTCATGGAGCATATGAGATGTTGCAGGAGTTGAAGTTTATCTTTCAGAAGAACGCCCGGATCGAGAGGTATGAGACCTTCGATAAATTCTATGCTTGCAAGATGGAGGAGTATTCGTCTGTCAGTGAACATGTGCTCAAAATGTTTGGGTACTCAAACCATCTAGCTGAGCTGGGGATTGAACTCCCGCAAGAGGCTATCACTGAAAGAATTCTTCAATCACTGCCTCCTAGCTATAAGAGCTTTGTGTTGAACTATAACATGCAAGGGATGAATAAGTCACTCGGTGAGTTATTCGCGATGTTGAAAGTCGCAGAGTCAGAACTCCGGAAAGAGCATCAAATGTTGATGGTCCATAAGACCACTTGTTTCAAGAGAAACGACAAAGGCAAGAAGGGTAACTCCAAGAAGAGCGGCAAGCATGTTGCCAATCCGACGAATAAACCCAAGGCTGGACCTAAGCCTGAAACAGAGTGTTATTATTGCAAGGGACTGGGTCACTGGAAGCGCAAGTGCCCCAAGTATTTGGCTGAGAAGAAGGCGGCCAAGGAAAAATCAGGTATATTCGATATACATGTTATTGATGTTTACTTAACCAACTCTCGTAGTAGGGCCTGGGTATTCGATACCGGTTATGTTGCTCATATTTGCAACTCGAAGCAGGAACTGTGGAATAAACGAAGGCTGGCAAAGGATGAAGTGACGATGCGCGTGGGAAATGGTTCCAAGGTTGATGCAATCGCCGTCGGCATAGTCTCACTTCAGTTACCATAAGGATTAGTTATGAACTTAAATAATTGTTATTTAGTGCCTGTGTTAAGCATGAACATTATATCTGGATCTTGTTTATTGCGAAATGGTTACTCGTTTAAGTCAGAGAATAATAGTTGTTCTATTTCTATGAGTAATATCTTTTATGGTCATGCACCCAATGTGAGAGGATTGTTCATATTGAATCTTGATAGCGATGATACACATATACATAACATTGAGACCAAAAGATGTAGAGTTAACAATGATAGTGCCATGTTTTTGTGGCACTGCCGCTTAGGTCATATTGGTGTAAAGCGCATGAAGAAACTCCATTCCGATGGGCTTTTGGAGTCACTTGATTTTGAATCACTTGACACGTGCGAACCATGCCTCATGGGCAAGATTACTAAGACTCTGTTCTCCGGAACAATGGAGCGTGCAAGTGACTTGTTGGAGATCATACATACCGATGTGTGCGGTCCAATGAGTGTGGAGGCGCATGGGGATATTGTTATTTTCTCACCTTCACTGACAGTTTGAGTATGTATGGATATATCTACTTGATGAAGCACAAGTTTGAAACATTTGAGAAGTTCAAGCAATTTCAGGGTGAAGTTGAAAATCATCGTAACAAGAAGATCAAGTTTCTACGTTCTGATCGTGGGGGTGAGTATCTCAGTTTGGAGTTTGGTGCTCACTTAAGACAATGTGGAATTGTTTCACAGTCGGTACCGCCTCAAACACCACAACGTAATGGTGTGTCCGAACGTCGTAATCGTACTTTGTTAGAAATGGTGCGATCTATGATGCCTCTTACCGATTTGCCGTTATCGTTTTGGGGTTATGCATTAGAGACAGTTGTATTCTATTTAAATAGGGCACCATCAAAATCCGTTGAGACGACACCATACGAACTGTCGTATGACAAAAGACCAAAGTTTTCGTTTTCTTAAACTTTGGGGATGTGATGCTTATGTCAAAAAGCTTCAGCCTGAAAAGCTGGAACCCAAAGCGAAACAGTGCGTCTTCATAGGTTACCCAAAGGAGACAGTTGGGTACACATTCTATCTCAAATCGGAGGGCAAAATGTTTGTTGCTAAGAACGGAGCTTTTCTTGAGAAGGAGTTTCTCTCGAAAGAATTGAGTGGGAGGAAGATAGAACTTGATGAGGTTGTCGAACCTCTAATCCCTCTAGATGGTGGCGCAGGGCAAGGGGAAACCCGTGTCGAGGCGACGCCGGTTGAGGAGGAACTTAATGATGATGATCATGAAACTACGGATCAAGTTCCTATCGGACCTCGCAGGTCGACAAGATCACGTACTACTCCTGAGTGGTATGGTAATCCTGTCTTATTAATCATGTAGTTAGACAACAATGAACCTGCGAATTATGAAGAAGCAATGGTGGGCCCGGATTCCAACAAATGGCTGGAGGCCATGAAGTCCGAGATAGTATCTATGTACGAAAATAAAGTGTGGACTTTGGAAGTATTACCTGAAAGCCGTAAGGCTATTCAGAACAAATGGATCTTTAAGAAGAAGAGGACGCAGACGGTAATGTGACCGTTTATAAAGCTTGACTTGTGGCAAAGGGTTTTTCACAAGTTCAAGGAGTTGACTACGATGAGATGTTCTCACCGGTAGCGATGCTTAAGTCTGTCATAATCATGTTAGCAATAGCTGCATTTTTCGATTATGAAATCTGGCAGATGGATGTCAAAACGGCGTTCCTTAACGGTTTACTTAAGGAAGAGCTGTATATGATGGAACCCGAAGCTTTTGTCGATCCAAAGAATGCTAACAAAGTATGCAAGCTCCAGCAATCCATTTATGGACTGGTACAAGCATCTCGGAGTTGAAATAAGCGCTTTGATGAGGTGATCAAAGCATTTGGATTTATACAAGTGGTTGGAGAATCTTATATTTACAAGAAAGTGAGTGGGAGTTCTGTGGCGTTTCTATTATTATATGTGGATGACATATTGCTGATTGGAAACAACGTGGAGTTTTTGGAGAGCGTAAAGGGTTACTTGAATAAAAGTTTCTCTATGAAGGACCTAGGAGAAGCTCCTTATATTCTAGACAATTAGATCTATAGGGATAGATCGAGACGCCTGATAGGACTTTCACAACGCACATACCTTGATAAAGTTTTGAAGAAGTTCAAAATGGAACAGTCCAAGAAGGAGTTCTTGCTTGTGTTACAAGGTATAAAATTGAGTAAGACTCGGTGCTGAGCAATTGTGGAAGATAGAGAACAAATGAGTTCCGCCCCCTATGCTTCAGCCATAGGCTCTATCATGTATGCAATGTTGTGCACTAGACCAGACGTTAGCTTGGCCATAAGTATGGCAGGCAAGTTTCAAAGTAATCCATGAGTGGATCACTCGAAGGCAGTCGAGAATATTCTGAAGTACCTAAAAAGGACTAAGGAAATGTTTCTCGTTTATGGAGGTGACGAAGAGCTCGTCGTAAAGGGTTACGTCGACGCAAGCTTTGACACTGATTCGGATGACTCTAAGTCTCAAACCGGATACATACTTATTCTTAATGGGGGTGAGGTAAGCTGGTGCAGTTCCAAGCAAAGCGTCATAGAAGATTCTACATGTGAAGCGGAGTACATGGCTGCCTCGGAGGCGGCAAAGGAGGGTGTCTGGATGAAGCAGTTCATGACGGTTCTTGGAGTTGTGCCAGGCACACTAAATCCAATAACTCTGCTCTGTGACAACACTGGTGCCATTGCTTTAGCAAAGGAACCAAGGTTTCACAAGAAGACCAGGCACATCAAATGATGCTTCAACCTCATCCGCGACTACGTCGAAGGAGAGGACGTGAATATTTGCAAAGTGCACATGGGTCTGAATATAGCAGATCCGCTGACTAAACCTCTTCCACGGGGAAAACATGATCAACACCAGAACTGTATGGGTGTTAGATTTATTACAATTTAAATTGCATGGCTATGTGAGGACTAGATTATTGACTCTAGTGCAAGTGGGAGACTGTTGGAAATATGCCATAGAGGCAATGATAAAATAGTTATTATTATATTTCCTGTTTCAAGATAATCGTTTATTATCCATGCTATAATTGTATTGAATGAAAACATAGATACATGTGTGGATACATAGACAAAACAATGTCCCTAGCAAGCCTCTAGTTGGCTAGCCAGTTGGTCAAGGATAGTCAAGGTTTTCTGACTATATGCAAGTGTTGTCACTTGATAACTGTATCACATCATTAGGAGAATCATGTGATGTACTAGACCCAAACTATGAACGTAGCATGTGATCGTGTCATTTTGTTGCTATTGTTTTCTGCGTGTCAAGTATTTATTCCTATGACCATGAGATCATATAACTCACTGGCACCGGAGGAATACCTTGTGTGTATCAAACGTTGCAATGTAACTGGGTGACTATAAAGGTGCGCTACAGGTATCTCCGAGGTGTCCGTTGAGTTAGTATGGATCAAGACTGGGAATTGTCACTCCATGTGACGGAGAGGTATCTCGGGGCCCACTCGGTAATACAACATCACACACAAGCCTTGCAAGCAACGTGACTAATTGTAAGTCATGGGATCTTGTATTACAGAATGAGTAAAGAGACTTGCCGGTAATGAAATTGAAATAGGTATGCGGATACCGACGATCGAATCTCGGACAAGTAACATACCGAAGGACAAAGGGAATGATATACGGGATTATATGAATCTTTGGCACTCAGGTTCAACCGATAAGATCTTCAAAGAATATGTAGGATCCAATATGGGAATCCAGGTCCCGCTATTGGATATTGACCGAGGAGTGTCTCGCGTCATGTCTACATAGTTCTCGAACCCGCAGGGTCTGCACACTTAAGGTTCGATGATGTTTTAGTATAGTTGAGTTATATGTGTGGTTATCAAATGTTGTTCGGAGTCCCAGATGAGACCACAGATGTCACGAGGGTTTCCAGAATGGTGTGGAAATGAAGATTGATATATAGGATGGTTTCATTTGGTCACCAGAAAGTTTTGGCCATTTCCGGTAGTGTACCGGGAGTGACGAATGGGTTCCGGGTGTTCACCGGGAGGGGCCCACCCACCCAGGAGTGAGCCTAGTAACCCCAGGGTGGCGCACCATCCCTTAGTGGATTGGTTGAGCCAGCCCAAGAGGGCTATGGCGCCACAAGTGAAAAAATCAAAGGAAAGAAGAAAAAAAGGAAAGAGGGAGTTGGGAAGGAAGAGGAGGACTGCTCCTTCCCCAAACCGAATTGGAGAAGGAGTCCTCCTGTCCCTTCGACCGGCGCACCCTTGGGGCCCTTGAGCCCCAAGTCTAGCCCCTCCCCTCCTCCTATATATATTGGTGGTTTTAGGGTTTTTGAGACAAAACTTTGCCACATGCAACTCAAACCTATTCCACATAGTTTTGCCTCTAGATCGGATTTCTGCGGAGCTCGGGCGGAGCCGTGCAGGAGTAGATCATCACCACCACCGGAGCACCATCACGCTGTCGGAGAATTCATCTACTTCTCCATATCTCTTGCTAGATCAAGAAGGACGAGATCGTCATCGAGCTATACGTGTGCTGAACACGGAGGTGCCGTCTGTTTGACGCTAGATCGGAACGGATCGTGGGACGACGGTGATTTGAATCACGAAGCTGTACCACTACATCAACCGCATTTCTTAACGCTTCCTGCTTAGCGATCTACAAGGGTACGTAGATCTAATATCTTCTCATAGATGGACATCACCATGATAGGTCTTCGTGTGCGTAGGAACATTTTTGTTTCCCATGCAACGTTCCCCAACAGGATGCCCGAAATTGGCTGCTCTTGCTCTATCCATTCATCCAAGAAGTCCACTAAGGCCTGAGACTTGATTGCGTGCTTGGCTTCAAATTTGATCTCTAGCGGGAGGAGCTCAATCGCCCATTTGGCCACTCGACCGGTAGCATCCCGATTGTGCAGGATTTCCGCCAGGGGGCGTGACTAATGAGAGTGACCGAGTGATCTTTGAAATAGTGGGCTACCTTCTTTACAGTCAGATATATCCCGTAAACCAGCTTGTGGTAGTGCGGATACCTTTGCTTTGAGGGGTTAGTACTTCAGAGATGTAGTAAATGGGCCTTTGTACCTTGTGCACCTTGCACGCTTCCTCACGCTCTACAGTGAGTACGGTGCTGACCACTTGTCTAGTGGCAGCAATGTACACGAGCAAGGTCTCATGGCTGCCCGGAGAAGCTAACACCGGTTCAGTGGAAAGCAGAACTTTGAGTTGGTCGAATGCGACCTGCACCTCGTCGGTCCACTCAAATCTATCGGATTTCTTCATCAATCGTTTAAGAGGTAGAGCCTTCGCATTGCGTCTTGAGATGGAGCGGCTCCGGGCTGCGAGGTAACCCGTAAGCCTTTGCAATGAATGCGCTCCGGGCACCTCATTTGGATGATGTCACCGATCTTGTCAGGATTGGCATCGATACCCCGTTCAGAAACAAGGAAACCGAGTAGATCTCGAGCTGGAACATCGAAGGTGCATTTGGCTGGACTAAGCTTAATCCTGAAGCATCAAAGGTTCGAGAAGGTTTCGGCGAGTTCGGCCAGAAGGTCAGAACCTTTCCTGGACTTAACCACGATGTCGTCCATGTACGCTTTGATGTTCCGAGTGATATGTTCTTGTTAGCACTTTTGGATCATGCGCTCGTAAGTGTCCCCAACATTCTTGAGGCCGAATGGCATCGCGATGTAACAAAAACACCCAAACAGGGTGATGGAGGCCGTTTTTATTTCACCAGGCCCATACATTCGGATCTAATGGTACCCTGAGTACGCATCTAGGAACGACATGCGTTCACATCCGGCAGGCGAATCTACGATTTGATCTATGCGAGGCAGAGGGAAGTGGTCCTTCAGGCAAGCCCGATTGAGATGCTTGAAGTCAATACACATTCAGAGTGAATTGATCTTCATTGGCACCATGACCACGTTCGCCAACCACTCGGAGTGGTAAACCTCGCAGATGAACTCGACAGCTAGGAGTCGAGCTATCTCCTTGCCAATAGCCCTACGCTTCTCCACGGAGGAGCGGCGCAGGTGTTCCTTGACGGGCTTGACTTTTGAGTCCACTCGGAGGTGGTTGATATGTCCATTTTGAATCATGCTTTCATGTTGATATTTATCGCTTTTTGGGCTGTTATTTCACTTCACGGTATAATACTTATGCCTTTTCTCTCTTATTTTGCAAGGTTTACATGAAGAGGGAGAATGCCGGCAGCTGGAATTCTGGCCTAAAAAAGGAGCAAGTTTGAGATGCCTATTCTGTGCAACTCCAAAAGCCGTGAAAATCAACGTGGATTTTCTTGGGATTTATAAAAAATACTGGGCCGAAGAAGTGCCACAGGGGCGCCAGCAGGTGGCCACAAGCCTGCTAGGCGCTTCCACCCCCTGGTCGCGCCTAGGGGGCTTGTGGGCTCCCTGCTGGCCCACTGGCCCACCTCTTTTGCTACAAGAAGGGTTTCGGTCTGGAAAAAATCAGGGGGAGGCTTTCGGAGGATTCGCTACCGCCACGAGGCGGAACTTGAGTAGAACCAATCTAGAGCTCCGGCAGGATGATCCTGCCAAGGAAACTTCCCTCCCGGAGGGGGAAATCGTCGCCATCGTCATCACCAACACTCCTCTCATTGGAGGGGACTCATCACCATCAACATCTTCATCAACACCGTCTCATCTCCAAACCCTAGTTCATCACTTGTAACCAATCTCCGTCTCGTGACTCCGATTGGTACTTGTAAGGTTGCTAGTAGTGTTAATTACTCTTTGTAGTTGATGCTAGTTGGATTACTTGGTGGAAGAGTTTATGTTCAGATCCTTGATGCTACTCATTACCTCTCTGGTCATGAATATGATTATGCTTTGTGAGTAGTTACTTTTGTTCCTAAGGACATGGGATAAGTGATGCTATAAGTAGTCATGTGAATTTGGTATTCATTCGATATTTTGATGTGTTGTATGTTGTTTTTCCTCTAGTGGTGTTATATGAACGTTGACTACATAACACTTAAGAATTATTTGGGCCTAGAGGAAGGCATTGGGAAGTAGTAAGTAGATGATAGGTTGCTAGAGTGACAGAAGCTTAAACCCTAGTTTATGCGTTGCTTCATAAGGGGCTGATTTGGATCCACTAGTTTAATGCTATGGTTAGACTTTGTCTTAATTCTTCTTTCGTTGTTGCGGATGCTTGCGAGAGGGGTTAATCATAAGTGGGATGCTTGTCCAAGTAAGGGCAGTACCCAAGCGGCGGTCCACCCACATATCAAACTATCAAAGTAACGAACGTGAATCATATGAACATGATGAAAACTAGCATGACAGAAATTCCCGTGTGTCCTCGGGAGCGTTTCTCCTCCTATAAGAGTTTTTCCAGACTTGTCCCTTGCTACAAAAGGGATTGGGCCACTTTGCTGCACGGTTGTTACTTTTGTTACTTGCTACTTGCTACGAATCATCTCACCACACAACTACTTGTTACCGATATTTTCAGTGCTTGCAGATATTACCTTGCTGAAAACCACTTGTCAGATCCTTCTGCTCCTCGTTGGGTTCGACACTCTTACTTATTGGAAGGACTACGATAGATCCCCTATACTTGTGGGTCATCAAGACTCTTTTCTGGCGCCGTTGCCGGGGAGTGAAACGCCTTTGGTAAGTGGAATTTGGTAAGGAAACATTCATATAGTGTGCTGAAATTTATTGTCAGTTGTTACTATGGAAACTAATCCTTTGAGGGGCTTGTTCGGGGTATCTTCACCTCGAACGGAAGCACAAAGAGTTGGTCCTCAACCTGCTGCACCTACTGAAAATATTTGCTTTGAATTTCCTTCGGGTATGCTTGAGAAACTGCTGGCTAATCCTTTTACAGGAGATGGAACATCACATCGAGACTTGCATCTAATCTATGTAGATGAAGTTTGTGGTTTATTTAAGCTTGCAGGTTTTCCCGAGGATGAGGTCAAGAAGAAGGTATTTCCCTTATCTTTGAGGGTAAGGCGTTGACATGGCATAGGCTATGTGATGATACTGGATCATGGAACTACAATCGGTTGAAATTGGAATTTCATCAAAAGTTTTATCCTATGCATCTAGTACATCATGATTGGAATTATATTTACAATTTTTGGCCTCGTGACAGAGAAAGCATCGCTCAAGCTTGGGGGAGGCTTAAGTCAATGTTATATTCATGCCCCAATCATGAGCTCTCGAGAGAAATTATCATTCAGAACTTCTATGCTCGGCTTTCTCATGATGATCGCACCATGCTTGACACTTCTTGTACCGGTTCTTTTATGAAGAGAGATATTGACTTCAAATGGAATCTATTGGAAAGAATTAAACGCAACTCTGAAGATTGGGAGCTTGACGAAGGTAAGGAGTCAGGTATAAATTTCAAGTTTGATTGCGTTAAATCCTTTGTTGAAACAAATATCTTTTTTGATTTTAGCGCTAAGTATGAACTTGACTCTGAGATAGTAGCTTCATTGTGTGAATCATTTTCTTATCATATTGGTCTCCCCAAAGAGAAGTGGTTTAAATACCATCCTCCCTTAGAAGTCAATGTAGTTAAACCCAATCCAGTTGAAGAGAAAGTCATTGCCTATAATGATCGTATTGTTCCCAGTGCTTACATTGAGAAACCACCTTTCCCTCTTAGGATAAAGGATCATTCTAAAGCTTCAACTGTGATACGTAGAGGCTACGTTAGAGCACCTACACCCCCTGAGAAAATTAGAGTTGAACCTAGCATTGCTATTATGAAAGATCTCCTGTCCGACAATGTTGATAGCCATAACATTCACTTCTGTGAAGATGCTGCTAGAATTGCTAAACCACATGCTAGAGACAAACATAGGCCTGTTGTTGGCACACCTGTTGTTTCTGTTAAGGTAGGAGATCATTATTATCATGGTTTATGTGACATGGGTTCTAGTGTTAGTGCAATACCTCAATCCTTATATGATGAAATCGAAGACGAGATTGCACCTGTCGAGATAGAACCCATTGATGTCACTATTCAGCTTGCCAATAGAGATACTATCTACCGTGTGGGAATTGTTACAGATGTTGAAGTCTTGTGTGGTAAAATGAAGTATCCTGCTGATTTCCTCGTTCTTGCTACCACCCAAGATAGCTTTTGTCCCATCATATTTGGTAGACCCTTCCTTAATACTGTCAATGCTCATATTGACTGTGAGAAGAAAACTGTCACTGTTGGCTTTGAAGGCGTGTCACATGAGTTCAATTTCTCCAAGTTTGGTAGACAACCTCATGAAAAAGAGTTGCCTAGTAAGGATGAAACTATTGCCTTAGCTTCTATTGCCGTGCCTCCTACTAATCCCTTAGAGCAATACTTGCTTGAGCATGAAAATGATATGCATATGGATGAAAGGGATGAGATAGGTAGAGTTGTCTTAGAACAATATCCTATCCTTAAGAATAATTTGCATGTTGAACTTCTTGGAGATCCACCCCCACCAAAATGTGATCCCGTGTTCGAGCTTAAACAGTTGCCTGATACTCTTAAGTATGCTTATCTTGATGAAAAAGAGATATATCCTGTTATTATTAGTGCTAGCCTCTCAGAGCATGAAGAAAAGAAGTTACTAAATACTCTGAGAAAGCACCGTGCCGCTATTGGATATACTCTTGATGATCTTAAGGGCATTAGTCCTACTCTATGCCAACACAAGATTAAAACCCAGCCTGATTCCAAACCAGTTGCTGATCATCAACGAAGATTAAATCCTAAGATGAAAGAGGTAGTAAGAAAAGAAATACTAAAGCTCCTGGAAGCAGGTATTATCTATCATGTTTCTCATAGTGATTGGGTGAGTCCGGTGCATTGCGTCCCTAAGAAGGGAGGTATTACTGTTGTCCCTAATGATAAGGATGAATTGATCCCACACATGATTATTACTGCCTATAGGATGGTGATTGATTTTAGGAAATTGAATAAAGCCACCAGGAAAGATCATTACCCTTTGCCTTTTATCGACCAAATGCTATAAAGACTGTCTAAACACACACATTTCTGCTTTCTAGACAGTTATTCTGGTTTCTCCCAAATACCAGTTGCACTATCTGATCAGGAGAAAACCACTTTCACCTGCCCTTTCGGTACCTTTGCTTATAGACATATGCCTTTTGGCTTATGCAATGCACCTGCTACCTTTCAAAGATGTATGATGCCTATATTCTCTGACTTTTGTGAAAAGATTGTTGAGGTTTACATGGATGAGTTCTCCGTTTATGGGTGTTCTTTTGACGATTGCCTCAACAACCTTGATCCAGTCTTGCAGAGATGTAAAGACACCAACCTTGTCTTGAATTGGGAGAAGTGTCACTTTATGGTTAATGAAGGCATTGTCTTAGGACATAAAATTTCTAAAAGAGGTATTGAAGTCGATAAGGCTAAGGTTGATGCGATCAAGAAAATGCCATACCCCACAGATATCAAAGGTATAAGAAGTTTCCTTGGTCATGCTGGTTTCTATAAAAGGTTCATTAAAGACTTCTCTAAGATTTCTAGGCCTCTTACCAATCTCTTGCAAAAGGATATTCCTTTTGTTTTTGACGATGATTGTGAGGAAGGCTTCGAAATACTTAAGAAGGCTTTGATAACTGCACCTATTGTTCAACCACCTGATTGGAACCTACCTTATGAGATCATGTGTGATGCTAGTGATTATGGTGTTGGTGCTGTCCTAGGGCAAAGTGTTGATAAGAAGTTGAATATTATTCACTATGGTAGTAAAACTCTAGACAGTGCCCAAAGAAACTATGCTACTACGGAAAAGGAATTTTTAGCTATTGTGTTTGCATGTGAAAAGTTCAGGTCTTACATAGTTGATTCCAAAGTCATTATTCACATTGATCACGCTGCTATTAAGTACCTTATGGAGAAGAAAGATGCTAAACCTAGACTTATCAGATGGGTTCTCTTGCTACAAGAATTTGATTTGCATGTTATCGACAGGAAGGGTGCTGATAACCCCGTAGCAGATAACTTGTCTAGGTTGGAGAATGTTCTTACTGACCCACAACCTATTGATGATAGCTTTCCTGATGAGCAATTGAACGTCATCAATACTTCACGTAGTGCACCGTGGTATGCTGATTATGCAAACTATATCGTTGCCAAATATATACCACCTAGTTTCACATACCAGCAAAAGAAGAAATTCTTCTTTGACTTGAGACATTACTTTTGGGATGATCCTCACCTTTATAAGGAAGGAGTAGATGGTGTTATTAGACGTTGTGTACCTGAACATGAACAGGGACAGATCCTACAGAAGTGTCACTCCGAGGCCTACGGAGGACACCATGCAGGAGATAGAACTGCACACGAGGTATTGCAATCAGGTTTCTATTGGCCCACTCTCTTCAAGGATGCCCGTAAGTTTGTCTTGTCTTGTGATGAATGTCAAAGAATAGGTAATATCGATAAACGTCAGGAAATGCCTATGAACTATTCACTTGTTATTGAACCATTTGATGTTTGGGGCTTTGATTATATGGGACCTTTTCCAAAATCCAACGGGTATACTCATATCCCAGTTGATGTTGATTACGTCACTAAGTGGGTAGAAGCTATCCCCACTAGTAGTGCTGATCACAACACTTCTATCAGGATGCTTAAAGAAGTTATTTTCCCTAGATTTGGAGTCCCTAGATATCTAATGACCGACGGTGGTTCACATTTCATTCATGGTGCTTTCCGTAAAATGCTTGCTAAGTACGATGTCAACCATAGAATTGCGTCTCTCTATCGCCCTCAGTCCAGTTGTCAAGTAGAGCTAAGCAATAGAGAGATTAAACTAATTATGCAAAAGACTGTCAACAGGTCTAGAAAGAATTGGTCTAATAAACTCGATGATGCACTGTGGGCTTATAGAACTGCCTATAAGAATCCCATGGGCATGTCCCCGTACAAAATGGTGTACGGTAAAGCATGTCATTTACCTCTTGAGCTAGAGCATAAAGCTTATTAGGCAATCAAAGAGATCAACTTTGGTTTCAAACTTGCTGGTGAGAAGGGGTTATTTGATATTAGCTTGCTTGATGAATGGAGAACTCAGGCATATGAGAATGCCAAGTTGTTCAAAGAAAATGTTAAGAGGTGGCATGATAAGAGGATACAAAAGCGTGAGTTTAATGTAGGTGATTATGTCTTGCTATATATTGCTCGTTTAAGATTTTTTTGCACGCAAGCTTCTCTCTAAATGGGAAGGTCCCTATATTGTTGAGGAAGTATATCGTTCCGGTGCTATCAGGATCAACAACACGGAAGGTAATTGTCCGAGAGTTGTAAATGGGCAGAGAATCAAGCATTATATCTCAGGTACTCCCATAAATGTTGAAAGCAATAATATCAATACCATAACTCCGGAAGAATACCTAAGGGATATTTATCAGCCCATTTCAGACTCCGAAAACGAAGAGGTATGTGATTCTGTAAGAAAACAAACTCCAAAACTTTTCTAGTAGGAATTTTTCTCCGTTTTGGAATATTTGAAAAATAGAAAAAATGGAAGTAGTCTGGAAAGCGCGCGAGGAGGCGACAAGCCTGCCAGGCACGGGCCCACCCCCTGGTCGCACCTGGGGGCTTGTGGCCACCTTGTGTGCCTCCCGGACTCCGTTTTCGTGCGGAGTACTCCTTCTGGTCTGGAAAAATCATTATATATTCTCTCGAAAGGTCTGACCCTTGTATCACGCGAATTTCCTCTGTTTTCGTTTCGAGCCTGTTTTCTGTCGCAGATTAAGAGCAAGATGTCGTCCCAGGAATCTGTGGGGGAGAACAATCTCCCTCAAGTCTATGGAGAAGTAAATGTTGATCTGAAAAGAATGGAGACCAAGGAAAGGCTACCTAAAGAAACCAAGGGCAAAACTAAGGAGAAGAATCAGGCGTGGGACGAAGCATAATATGTGTTCAACAAGGAAGAAGTTGAAGAAGTGGATTTCCTCCAAACCTACCTCCACCTACTGTCTCCATCCTTGATTGAACTCTTGAGGTTTTGTGAAACAACTCGTGCTCGTAATACTTATCTCACTTGTGAATTTGTTTTGCCGGATAAACATATCACATATCTCCAAGGTATAAATCAAATATTAATGGCCCTCTTGGAATCAAAGATTGCAACAACTCCACCACCATCATCTCCAAAGGAAGACAACTAAGCATGGGTATGGGCAATCCCCTTGGATTGTGCCAAGCTTGGGGGAGTTGCCCCGGTATCGTATCACCATCACATCTTTTGCCTTTACCTTTGTTTTAGTTTCCCTTTTCAGTTTTCTCTTTCTCTAGTAGAATAAAAGTCTTAGTGTTTTAGTCTTGAGTTTTGTTTCGTGTCACCCCCGATGTATTCGAGCTCGTGAGCCATATAATAAAGAGTGTCTTAGTTAAGGGCTTTGCCTCATGCCATGATCAAAAGAATGATAAAAGAACAAAAGCATGAAAGATCATGTAATGATCTTATGGGAAGTGATGGCTTCACATATAAAAAGAATGTTGATTGAAACTTGTTGAGGGTAGACAAACGTAGACCTTGGTCATTGTTGCAATTAATAGGAACTGATAAAGAAGGAGAGGTTCACATATAAATATATCATATTTGACACCATCTATGATTGTGAACACTCATTAGACTATTGCATGCTTAGAAGTAGATGTTGGACAAGGAAGACAACATAATGAATTGTGTTTGCTTGGTTCCGAACAATGTTATATGATTAGATATCCCTTAGCATGTGACGATTGCTTCCACCTCATATTAGCCAAAACTCCTGCACCAAGTAGAGATACTACTGTTGCATCCACAAACCTTCAACCCAGTTTTGCCATGAGAGTCCACCATACCTACCCATGGATTGAATAAGATCCCTCAAGTAAGTTGTCATCGGTGCAAGCAATAAAAAATTGCTCCCTAATATGTATGATCTATTAGTGTGTGGAAAATAAGCTTTGTACGAACCTGTGATGAGGAAGTCATAAAATCAACAAACCGCATAATAAAGTTCTTTATCACACGAGGCAATATAAAGTGACGTTCCTCCACACTAAGAGGACACGCATCCCAACCTCAAAAGTGCATGACAACCTCTGCTTCCCTCTGCGAAGGGCCTATCTTGTACCTTTACTTTTTGCCCTTGAAAGTGTCATGGTTATCTTCACCAATTCCCTATTTCGACTTTATCTTGGCTAACGTCATATGCTTGGGAAAGATCTATATTCATATGTCAACTTGGAGGTAAGCATCCATGAATTATTATTGTTGACATTACCCTTGAGGTAAGCAGTTGGGAGGCGAAACTATAAGCCCCTATCTTTCTCTGTGTCCAGCTGAAACTTTGATCTCATGAGTACCATGTGAGTTGTAGCAATTGTAGAGAACGCAAAGATGATTGAGTATGTGGATTTGCTTTACAAGCTCTTATTTGACTCTTTCTGATGTTGTGATAAATTGCAATTGCTTCAATGACTAAAGGCTATCGGTTGCTAATTCTCGGTAAGGTTCTTGATCCATACTTTACTTTGTGAAGGAATTGTCACTTTAGCATGAGATATTATATGTTGGTATTGCTGTTCTGATCATGATCATGATGCCTGCATGTTCATATTTTGTTTTGTCGACACCTCTCTCCCTAAACATGTGGGCATATTTATTGAGCTCGGCTTTCGCTTGAGGACAAGTGAGGTCTAAGCTTGGGGGACTTGATACGTCCATTTTGCATCATGCTTTCATGTTGATATTTATCGCTTTTTGGGCTGTTATTTCACTTCACGGTACAATACTTATGCCTTTTCTCCCTTAGTTTGCAAGGTTTACATGAAGAGGGAGAATGCCGGCAGCTGGAAATCTGGCCTGAAAAAGGAGCAAGTTTGAGATGCCTATTCTGCGCAACTCCAAAAGCCGTGAAAATCAACGTGGATTTTTTTCGGGATTTACAAAAAATAATGGGCTGAAGAAGTGCCAGAGGGGCGCCAGCAGGTGGCCACAAGCCTGCTAGGCGCGGCCACCCCCTGGCCGCGCCTAGGGGGCTTGTGGGCTCCCTGCTGGCCCACTGCCCCCTCTTTTTCTACAAGAAGGGTTTCGTTTTGGAAAAAATCAGGGGGGGGGGGCTTTTCGGAGGATTCGCCGCCGCCACGAGGCGGAACTTGAGCAGAACCAATCTAGAGCTCCGGCAGGACGATCCTGCCGGGGAAACTTCCGTCCCGGAGGGGGAAATCGTCGCCATCGTCATCACCAACACTCCTCTCATCGGAGCGGACTCATCACCATCAACATCTTCATCAGCACCATCTCATCTCCAATCCCTAGTTCATCACTTGTAACCAATCTCCGTCTCGCGACTCCGATTGTTACTTGTAAGGTTGCTAGTAGTGTTAATTACTCTTTGTAGTTGATGCTAGTTGGATTACTTGGTGGAAGAGTTTATGTTCAGATCCTTGATGCTACTCATTACCTCTCTGGTCATGAATATGATTATGCTTTGTGAGTAGTTACTTTTGTTCCCGAGGACATGGGATAAGTCATGCTGTAAGTAGTCATGTGAATTTGGTATTCGTTCGATATTTTGATGTGTTGTATGTTGTTTTTCCTCTAGTGGTGTTATGTGAACGTCGACTACATAACACTTCACAATTATTTGGGCCTAGAGGAAGGCATTGGGAAGTAGTAAGTAGATGATGGGTTGCTAGAGTGACAGAAGCTTAAACCCTAGTTTATGCGTTGCTTCGTAAGGGGCTGATTTGGATCCACTAGTTTAATGCTATGGTTAGACTTTGTCTTAATTCTTTTTTTGTAGTTGCGGATGCTTGCGAGAGGGGTTAATCATAAGTGGGATGCTTTTCCAAGTAAGGGAAGTACCCAAGCGCCGGTCCACCCACATATCAAACTATCAAAGTAACGAACGCGAATCATATGAACATGATGAAAACTAGCATGACAGAAATTCCCGTGTGTCCTCGGGAGCGTTTTTCCTCCTATAAGAGTTTGTCCAGGCTTGTCCCTTGCCACAAAAGGGATTGGGCCACTTTGCTGCACCATTGTTACTTTTGTTACTTGCTACTTGCTACGAATCATCTCACCACACAACTACGTGTTACCGATAATTTCTGTGCTTGCAGATATTACCTTGCTATGGTGCTCAGCCAGTTCCCTAGGAATCCTCGGCATGTCAGATGACTTCCATGCGAAGATATCGTAGTTCTCACAGAGAAACTAGATGAGCTCGGGTTCCTATTTCTCTCCGAGTGAAGTGGAGATGTTCATTGCGGAAGCACTCAAATCGGTGGGATGGATGTGGACCTGCTTTATTTAACTGGCCAATTGAAAGGCGCACTCAGTCGCCAGCCACCTTGACTTGAGCAGGTCAGTGGAAGCCACCGCCTTCTTGTACCCATCAAGCTCGGTAGCAAGGATTTGCTCGTTGGCAATCCCAGAACCTTGCTAGAGGCACTCCTCAACGACCTTCCAATTGCCAGTCACCATGATCACGCCTTTCGGCCCTGGCATCTTAATCTTAACATACACGTAACATGGACGGGCCATGAAACATGCGTAGGCGGGCCTTCCCAGGATGGCGTGATAGGCACTTTGAAAGTTGGCCACTTCAAAGGTCAATCTCTGATTTCGGTAATTCTTCTCGCCGCCGAATACGACATTCACGGTAATCTGGCTGAGTGATTCAGCCTTCTTTTTGGGGATGAACCCATGAAACTACATGTTGCTCTTGCTCAACTGGGACAACAGAATTTCCATAGCTTTGAGAGTGTCGATGTATCTGATGTTAAGGCCATTGCCCCCGTCGATGAGGACTTTCCGCAGTCGAAACCCATTGACCGTTGGATCGACCACAAACGCCTGCCTCCCAGGGGTGGCAATGTTGGCCGGGTAATCCGTTGGTCAAATGTGACGGGCGTCTTTGCCCAGTTGAGGTATTTCGTGACTGCCGGGGCCGCCATGTTCACTTCCCGATTGATAACTTTCAATCGGCCTTGCTCTCGACATCAACAAAGATCATGAGGACTCCCTCGATGTTCGGGTACCCGGAGGCATCCTCTTGGTCATCCTCATCTTGTTTGTCCCCAGAGGGTTCTCTGCCCATATCCTTATGGAGTAGGCGGCAATCTTGAGCCGTGTGCTTGGCGGGGATGGTCTCCCGATCGTCGTCCTTCCTAGTGTGAATCAAACACGGCTGGTCCAAAAGGTTGCTCTTGTACTCGGCCTTCTTCTAGCATGCCCAATCTTTTTTCTTCTTCTTGGGCTTCTTTTGGCTCTTCCCTTGGACATCAGCTACTTCGGCTTTGCCCGATGGGTCGCCCTTTCGCTTCTGTTTTTCCCTGTGTTGCCCGACTGGGGGGCTTCGCTCGCTCGACCTTTACCGTTGCGGAGGCGGTCCTCTTCTTCGCCATTCGCATACTAATTGGTGATTTCCATTGCCCGACTAAGGGACAGATCCCCCGATCGTCCAAACTTGAGGATGAGCTCACGATACCGAGTGCGTGCTTTGAAAGCGCACACGGCCTAATGCTCGATGACATTCTCCACCGTGTTGTGCAGTGTGGTCGACCACTGGATGTACTCCGTGAGAGTCTCGTTATTCTTCTGGACACAATGTTGCAGCTCTGTCAAGCCACCTGGATGCTTGTAAGTGCCCTCGAAGGTCCTGACAAACACTCGGGCAAGGTCACCCCAGCTATGGATGCTACTGGGGGGAAGCTGATTGACCCACGTCCTCGTCGACCCCTCGACATAAGGGGCATATGCTTCATTGCTACGTAGTCGTCGCTGTCGCCTATTTGGAAGGCCACTCGGTAGTCCTCCAGTCAGGTCTCTGGCTTGGACTCACCGTTGAACTTGATGATCCCCATGGCTAATCGATAATTTGAGGGGATCTCCACCTCTCGGATGTGTCGGCCAAAGCATTCAAGGCCAGATACCCCCCCGACCATCTCGCGACCGATCAACCACGTTCTGCGTGATTATAGACCTTGCATTGAACTGAGGGGCCTGATAGCCATCGTCCCCATTACCCCAATGCCAATTGGGGCTTGGCCTACGATCATGGGATCCGCGACCGAGTGGACCACCCCTCGGAGGAGGTGTTCTTCTTAGGACCTGATGATCCCGCCACCGGTCCCCATGCGACCCTCTCGGAAGAGGAGGAGACCTTTGGCGTCTTCCCAGCGTGTGAGGGCTATGAGCCGACTGCACTGTGTCCGCCTGGACGGGCATGCTATGGATGCGATTCCGCGATTGCGACACCGCAGAATTCTGCTGCAAGGAAGTCTTCAACAGAGCTTGGATCTGCCGAATGCCTTCCCCAGCCGTAGTGTCACTCGGTTGAATGGAATCAACAATCCAAGTGGCAGCGGCCAGGTTCAACAAAGGCGTCCGCATCACCTTGATGTGCCACGGGCGGTCGTTCATAAACAACTACCGACGACTGTGGCTGGAACTTGGCTGGTCCCTCGTGTCTCGAGCGTCGAGTGAGTGTTGGAGTCGCTCGAGTCGCTCGTGCTCGTCCACATTGACCAGACGCTTTCTTTAGTGCAATTTATTCTGGGGTGTTCCTGATGACCCACAAGTATAGGGGATCAATCATAGTCCTTTCGATAAGTAAGAGTGTCGAACCCTACGAGGAGTAGAAGGCTCTGATAAGCGGATTTCAGCAAGGTAATAACTGCAAGCACTAAAATTAGCGGTAACAAGTGATGGTGTTGTGAGGTGAAACGTAGCGAGCAAAAAGTAACAAGTAACAAGTAGTAGCAACGGTGCAGCAAGTGGCCCAATCCCTTTTGTAGCAAGGGACAAGCCTGAACAAAGTCTTATAGGAGGAAAAACACCCCCGAGGACACACCGGAATTTCTGTCATGCTAGTTTCATCATGTTCATACGATTCACGTTCGTTACTTTGATAGTTTGATATGTGGGTGGACTGGCGCTTGGGTACTGCCCTTACTTGGACAAGCATCCCACTTATGATTAACCTCTCTCGCAAGAATCCACAACTACAAAATAAGAATTAAGACAAAGTCTAACCATAGCATTAAACTAGTGGATCCAAATCAGACCCTCACGAAGCGACGCATAGACTGGGTTTAAGCTTCTGTCACTCCGGCAACCCATCATCTACTTAATACTTCCCAATGCCTTCCTCTAGGCCCAAATATGGTGAAGTGTTATGTAGTCGACATTCACATAACACCACTAGAGGAAAAACAACATACAACATATCAAAATACCGAACGAATATCCAATTCACATGACTATTATTAACATGACTTATCCCATGTCCTCAGGAACAAAAGTAACTACTCACAAGACATAATAATAATCATGACCAGAGGTGTAATGAATAGCATCAAGGATCTAAACATAAACTCTTCCACCAAATAATCCAACTAGCATCAACTACAAAGAGTAATCAACACTACTAGCAACCTTACAAGTACCAATCGGAGTCGTGAGACGGAGATTGATTAGAAGAGATGAACCAGGGATTGGAGAGGAGATGGATTCTGCTCAAGTTCCGCCTTGTGGCGGCGGCGAAACCACAGAAAAGCTCCCGATTGATTTTTTCTAGACCAGGACACTTCATATAGAAAAAGAGGGGGGCAAGTGGGCCTTCAGGCAGCCCACAAGCTTGCCCACCGCCACCAGGGGGGTGGTGGCGGAGTGGGGGCTTGTGGAGCCCTGGTGGCCCCCCTCCTGTAGTTCTTTCGCCCAATATTTTTAATATAATCTAGAAAAAATCCACGTAAATTTTCAGGGCATTTGGAGATGTGCAGAATAGTGGACTAGGATTTGCTCCTTTTCCAGTCCAGAATTCCAGCTGCCTGAATTCTCCCTCTTCAAATAATCCTTGGAAAATAAGAGAGAAAAGGCATAAATATGGTACCACAAGTAATACAACAGCCCAAAAAGCAATAAATATCAACATGAAAGGATGATGCAAAATGGACGTATCAACTCCCCCAAGCTTAGACCTTGCTTGTCCTCAAGCGAAGACCAAGTTCCATAAACATGTGCACATGTTGAGGGACGAAGGTGTCGATAAAACATAATACGGACATGAGGGAATCATGATCACACATAGAAGAGCAATACATCATAAAGATTCTTATGGGAAAGTAACAATTCTGTCACAAAAGCAAAGCATGAAGCAAAAACCTTACCGAGAAGTAACCAACAATAAACCATAGTCATTGAAGCAATTGCAATTTATCTCAACATCAGAAAGAGTCAAATAAGAGCTTGTAAGGCAAACCCACATACTCAGTCATCAATTTTGTTTTCCACAATTGTTACAACTCACGTGGTACTCATGGTGTAAAAGTTTCAGCTTGACACAGAGGAAGATAGGGGCTTATAGTTTTGCCTCCCAACCATTTACCTCAAGGGTAAAGTCAACAACAATAAAGCATAAGTACTCAACTCCAAGTTGATATATGAATATAGATAGTTCCCAAGCATGTGACGGTAGCCAAGACAAAGTCAAAAAGGGAATTGGTGATGATCACCATGACTCTTACAAGGGTAAAAAGTAAAGGTACAAGATAGGACCTTCGCAGAGGGAAGCAGATGTTGTCATGCGCTTTTGAGGTTTGAATGCATGTCCTCTTAGTGCGGAGGAATGTCACTTTATATTGCCTCCTGTGACAAAGAACTTTACTATGCAGTCTGTCGCTTTTATGTCTTCCTCATCACAGGTTCATACAAAGCTTATTTTCCACACACTAATAGATCATACATATTAGAGAGCAATTTTCATTGCTTGCACCAATGACAACTTACTTGAAGGATCTTATTCAATCCATAGGTAGGTATGGTGGACTCTCATGGCAAAACTGGGTTGGAGGTTTATGGATGCACAAGTAGTATCTCTACTTGGTGCGGGAGTTTTGGCTAATATGAGGTGGAAGCAATCGTCACATGCTAAGGGATCTCTAATCATATAACATTGTTTGGAACCAAGCAAACACAATTCATTATGTTGTCTTCCTTGTTCAACATCTACTCCTAGGCATGTAATAGTTTGGTGAGTGTTCACAATTGTAAAAAGTGTCTAAGATGATATATTTATATGTGAACCTCTCTTTCCTTATTACTTCTTATTAATTGCAACAATCACTGAGGTCTATGTTGATTTATTCTCAACAAGTTTCAATCATCATACGTGTAATAAGTGAAGTTATCACTTTCCATAAGATCGTCTCAAGGTCTTTCATGTTACCGCTCTTTTCATACTTTTGATCATGGCACAAAGAAAAGCCCTTGACTAAGACACTCTTTATTATATAGCTCATAAGCTCGAATACATCGGGGGAGAGACAAAAGCAAAAGACTCAAACTAAAAACTAAAGACTTATTCCTCTAAAAGAAGAAATAAAAACTGAAAAGGAAATAACTAAAACAAAGGTAAAAGCAAAAGATATAAAGGTGATACGATACGAGGGCAACTCCCCCAAGCTTGGCAGAAGCCAAGGGGATTGCCCATACCAATGCTTAGTTGTCTTCCTTTGGTGGTGATGGTGGTGTTGTTGGAGTAGTCTGATCCTCCGTCTTCCAAGGCATAGGTGCTCCATCATGGCAGGATGAACGAGTCGCCGGAATCCTCAAATCTGTAGCAAACCTTATTGATTTAAATCTGTACTCATACTCACAGTTTTGATTTTGCAGGTCATAGATCTGGCCCTGAAGTTGGTCAACCCTATTGTAAAGCCTGGAGAGGTGTTTCCCCATATCAATGGCATCCATCTTGTGATTGCTAGTGAACTCCGTGATCATCGTGTGGTTGGCGTTGATTCCACGCTCAACCATCCCTTGGCACTTGAAGACTTGTTGCTCCATTGCTTCGAGCCTCGTCTCCACGCTTCCGGTCTTCTTAGGCCCCTCAACATCACGGATGTGCAACATCCCCTCGCTCATCTTGATAGATTGAGGGTGTTTCAGCACTTCCGTGAGGTAGGGATTGATGACTTTCTCGAAGATCTTGTCCTTAGGAGCGTTTGGGGAAGTCATGATGATCTAAATCTGCGACAAAAACAAGCTCGAAACGAAAACAGAGGAAAACTGCGCGATATGGAGATCAAAACCTTTGGGCGACTATATATTGATTTTTTTCTGGGTCAGAAGGAGTCCTCCTCAAGAAAACGGAGTCCGGGAGGCACACGAGGTGCCCACAAGCTTGCCCACCGCCACCAGGGGGGTGGTGGCGGAGTGGGCCCTTGTGGCTGCCTCGTTTGCTCTCCAGACTGCTTTTTATTTTTCTAATTTTCCAAAAATTCCAAAACTGAGGAAATTTCCTATTGGAAAAGTATCGGAGTCCAATTTCTTTCCAAAACAGATACATCTTCGTTTTCAAGGCCTGAAACAGGCTGATAAACATCCCTTATGTACTCCTGTGGAGTTATGACATTGATGATATTGGTCTCAACATTTTTGGGAGTACCAGAGATGTAATGCTTGATTCTTTGCCCATTTACCACTCTAGGAAAATTTCCTTCCGTGTTATTGATTTTGATGGCACCGGAACGATATACTTCCTCGACAACATAGGGACCTTCCCATTTAGAGAGAAGCTTGCCTACAAAGAATCTCAAACGAGAATTATATAGCAAGACATAATCACCTACATTGAACTCTCGTTTTTGTATTCGTTTGTCGTGGCATCTCTTAACCTTTTCCTTGAACAACCTGGCATTCTCATATGCCTGGGCTCTCCATTCATCTAACGAGCTGATATCAAACGACCGCTTCTCACCGGCAAGTTTGAAATCGAAGTTGAGCTCTTTGATTGCCCAATAAGCTTTGTGTTCCAGCTCAAGAGTTAAATGACAGGCCTTACCGTAAACCATTTTATATGGTGACATGCCCATGGGATTGTTCTAAGCAGTCCTATAAGCCCATAGTGCATCGTCAAGTTCGCTAGACCAGTTCTTTTGAGATCTATTGACGGTCTTTTGTAGGATCAACTTGATCTCCCTATTACTCAACTCCACTTGACCACTAGACCTAGGATGATAAGAAGATGCAACTCTATGGTTGACATCATACTTAGCTAGCATCTTGCGGAAAACACCATGAATGAAGTGTGAACCGCCATCAGTCATCAAGTATCTAGGGACTCCAAATCTTGGGAATATGACTTCTTTAAGCATCTTAATAGAGGTGTGGTGATCAGCATTTTTAGTGGGGATAGCTTCTAACCACTTAGTAACGTAATCCACAACAACTAAGATGTGAGTGTACCCATTAGAACTCGGGAAGGGTCCCATATAATCAAAGCCCCAGACATCAAATGGTTCAATGACAAGTGAATAATTCATAGGCATCTCTTGACGCTTATGGATGTTCCCTATCCTTTGGCATTCCTCACAAGACAAGACAAACTTACGGGCATCCTAGAAGAGAGTGGGCCAATAGAAACCTGATTGCAATACCTTATGGGCAGTTCTATCTCCAGCATGGTGTGCTCCGTAGGCTTCGGAATGACACTTCTGTAGGATCTGTCCCTATTCATGTTCAGGCACACAACGTCTAATAACACCATCTACTCCTTCCCTATAAAGGTGAGGATCATCCCAAAAGTAGTGTCTCAAATCAAAGAAGAATTTCTTCTTTTGTTGATAGGTGAAACTGGGTGGTATGTATTTGTCTACGATATAGTTTGCATAATCGGAATACCACGGTGCACTAAGTGAAGTGCGGATGACACTTAGTTGCTCATCAGGAAAGCTGTCATCAATTGGTAGTGGGTCATCAAGGACATTCTCTAGCCTAGACAAGTTATCTGCTACAGGGTTATCAGCACCCTTTCGGTCAATGACGTGCAAATCAAATTCCTGTAGCAGGAGAACCCATCTGATCAGCCTAGGCTTAACGTCCTTCTTCTGCATGAGGTACTTAATAGCAGCATCATCAGAGTGAATAGTGACTTTGGAGTCAATTATGTAAGATCTGAACTTTTCACATGCAAACACGACTGCTAAAAATTCCTTCTCCGTAGTGGCATATTTTCTTTGGGCACTGTCTAGAGTTTTACTAGCGTAGTGAATGGCATTCAACTTCTTGTCAACTCTTCGTCCTAGAACAGCACCAACAGCATAATCACTAGCGTCACACATGATTTCAAAGGGCAAGTTCCAGTCAGGTGGTTGAACAATAGGTGTGGTTATCAAAGCCTTCTTAAGTATTTCAAAGGCTTCCTCACAATCCTCATCAAAAACAAAAGGAACATCCTTCTGCAAGAGGTTGGTAAGAGACCTAGAAATCTTAGAGAAGTCTTTAATGAACCTTCTATAGAAACCAGCATGACCTAAGAAACTTCGTATACCTCTGATATCTGTGGGGCAAGGCATTTTCTCAATTGCATCAACCTTAGCCTTATCAACTTCAATGCCCCTCTCAGAGATTTTTTGTCCTAAGACGATACCTTCATTAACCATAAAGTGGCACTTCTCCCAATTCAAGACGAGGTTGGTTTCTTCGCATCTCTGTAAGACTTGATCAAGGTTGCTGAGGCAATCATCAAAGGAAGACCCGTAAATGGAGAAGTCATCCATGAAAACCTCGACAATCTTTTCATAAAAGTCACAGAATATAGCCATCATACATCTTTGGAAGGTGGCGGGTGCATTACATAAGCCAAAAGGCATACGTCTGTAGGCAAAGGTACCGAAAGGGCAGGTGAAAGTGGTTTTCTCTTGATCAGATTGTGCAACAGGTATCTGCGAGAAACCTGAATAACCGTCTAGAAAGCAGAAGTGTGTGTGTTTTGATAGCCTTTCTAGCATTTGGTCGATGAACGGCAAAGGATAATGATCTTTCCTGGTTGCCTTGTTCAGTTTCCGGAAGTCTATCACCATTCTATAGTCGGTAATAATCCTTTGTGGGATTAGTTCATCCTTATCATTAGGAACGACAGTGATACCTCCCTTCTTAGGTACGCAATGTACTCGACTTACCCAATCACTATGAGCAACAAGATAAATGATTCCTGCTTCTAGAAGCTTTAATATTTCTTTTCTAACGACCTCTTTCATCTTAGGATTTAATCTCCTTTGAGGATCAGCAACTGGTTTGAAGTCAGGATCGGTTTTAATCTTGTCCTGACATGGAGTAGGACTAATATACCCTTAAGATCATCAAGAGTATATCCAATAGCAGTGCGGTGCTTCCTCAGAGTTTTTAGTAACTTCTTCTCTTCGCGCTCTGAGAGGAGAGCACTAATAATGACAGGATATATCTCCTTCTCATCAAGATAGGCATACTTAAGAGTATCAGCCAACTGTTTAAGCTCGAACACAGGATCACCCTTTGGTGGGGGAGGATCCCCAAGAAGTTCAACAAGGAGATTATTCTTGAGAATAAGATGTTATTCTAAGAAAATTCTATCTATCTCATCTCTCTCCTCCATATGCATATCATTTTCATGCTCAAGCAGATACTGCTCTAAAGGGTCCGTAGGAGGTACGGCAATAGAGGCAAGAGCAATGATTTCATCTCTACCAGACGACTCTCTTTCATGGGTTTGTCTTCCAAACTTAGAAAAGTTAAATTCATGAGACACACCCTCGAAACTTACTGTGACAGTCTGCTTAATGCAATCAATGTGAGCATTGACAGTGTTGAGAAAGGGTCTACCGAATATGATGGGACAAAAGCTATCTTGTGCAGTACCAAGGACGAGGAAATCAGTAGGATACTTCGTCTTACCACACAAGACTTCTACGTCTCTCACAATTCCCATAGGGCAGATAGTGTCTCTATTAGCTAACGTAATAGTGACATCAATGGGTTCTAACTCAGCAGGTGCAATCTCATCTTTGATTTCATCATAGAGAGAACGGGGTATTGCACTAACACTAGCTCCCATATCACATAAACCATGGTAACAGAAACAATGGGCAAGCCAACTACAGGTCTGTACTTGTCTTTCGCGTGAGGTTTAGCAATTCTAGCGGAGTCCTCACAGAATTTGATAACATGCCCGTCTATGTCTTCGGCTAAGAGATCTTTGATAATAGCAACACTAGGTTCAACTCTAATCTCTTCAGGGGGTGCAAGTGGTCTAATGTAACCCCTACGTATCACAGTTGGAGCTTTAGAATAATCCTTTATCCTAGCAGGGTATGGTGGTTTCTCAGTGTAAGCACAAGGAACAACAGGATCACTACAAGCTATGATTTTCTCCTCAACTACATTGGTTTTGGCTATGTTGCTTTCTACAGGAGGATGATATTTAAATCACTTATCTTTGGGAAGATCAACATGAGCAGCAAAAGATTCACATAGAGAAGCTACTATCTCAGAGTCAAGTCCATACTTAGCGCTAAAATCTCTAGAAGTGTTTGTCTCAACAAAAGATTTAACGCAATCAAACTGGAAATTCATACCTGAGTCCTTACCTTCCTCTAGCTCCCAATCTTCAGAGTTGCGTTTGATTCTCTCCAATAAATTCCACTTGTGATCAATATCCTTCTTCATAAAAGAACCGGCACATGAAGTGTCAAGCATGGTACGATCTTCATGAGAAAGCCGAGCATAAAAGTTTTGAGTGATGATTTGTCTTGAGAGCTCATGATTGGGGCATGAATATAGCATTGATTTAAGCCTCCCCCAAGCTTGAGCTATGCTTTCCCTGTCACGAGGCCAAAAGTTATAAATAAAGTTCCGATCACGATGTAGTAAATGCATATGATAGAACTTTTGATGAAATTCCAATTTCAACCGATTGTAGCCCCATGATCCAGCATCATCACATAGCCTATACCAGGTCAACGCCTTATCCTTCAAAGATAAAGGAAAAAAACTTTGTTCTTTACCTCATCCTCAGGCAAACCTACAAGCTTAAATAAACCACAAACTTCATCTACATAGATTAGACGAAATTCTGGATGTGAAGATCCATCTCCTGTAAAAGGATTAGCCAGCAGTTTCTCAAGCATACCCAAAGGAATTTCATAAAAGATATTTTCAGTAGGTACCTCAGGTTGAGGAGCAACTCCTTGTGCTTCCGTTCGTGGTGAAGATACCCCGAAGAAAATCCTCAAAGGAAGAGTTTCCATAGTGACAAGTTACAATAAATTTCAGCACAGTATAAAAATGTTTCCTTACCAATTTCCACTTACCAAAGGCGCTTCACTCCCCGACAACGGTGCCAGAAAAGAGTCTTGATGACCCACAAGTATAGGGGATCAATCGTAGTCCTTTGGATAAGTAAGAGTGTCGAACCCAACGAGGAGCAGAAGGCTCTGATAAGCGGATTTCAGCAAGGTAATAACTGCAAGCACTAAAAGTAGCAGTAACAAGTGATGGTGTAGTGAGGTGAAACTAGCGAGCAAAAAGTAACAAGTAACAAGTAGTAGCAACGGTGCAGCAAGTGGCCCAATCCCTTTTGTATGAAGGGACAAGCCTGAACAAAGTCTTATAGGAGGAAAAACGCTCCCGAGGACACACGGGAATTTCTGTCATGCTAGTTTCATCATGTTCATATGATTCGCGTTCGTTACTTTGATAGTTTGATATGTGGGTGGACTGGCGCATGGGTACTGCCCTTACTTGGACAAGCATCCCACTTATGATTAACCTCTCTCGCAAGCATCCGCAACTACAAAAGAAGAATTAAGACAAAGTCTAACCATAGCATTAAACTAGTGGATCCAAATCAGCCCCTCACGAAGCAACGCATAGACTGGGGTTTAAGCTTCTGTCACTCCAGCAACCCATCATCTACTTACTACTTCCCAATGCATTCTTCTAGGCCCAAATATGGTGAAGTGTTATGTAGTTGACGTTCACATAACACCACTAGAGGAAAACAACATACATCATATCAAAATACCGAACGAATATCAAATTCACATGACTATTATTAACATGACTTATCCCATGTCCTCAGGAACAAAAGTAACTACTCACAAGACATAATCATAATCATGACCAGAGGTGTAATGAATAGCATCAAGGATCTGTACATAAACTCTTCCACCAAATAATCCAACTAGCATCAACTACAAAGAGTAATCAACACTACTAGCAACCTTACAAGTACCAATCGGAGTCGTGAGATGGAGATTGATTACAAGAGATGAAATAGGGATTGGAGAGGAGATGGTGCTGATGAAGATGTTGATGAAGATGCCTCCCCTCCGACAAGAGGAGTTTTGGTGATGACGATGACGACGATTTCCCCCTCTGGGAGGGAAGTTTCCCCGACATGATCGTCCTGTCGGAGCTTTAGATTGGATCTGCTCAAGTTCCGCCTCGTGGTGGCGGCGAAACCACGAAAAAGCTCCCGATTGATTTTTTCCAGACCAGGACGCTTCATATAGCAAAAGAGGGGGTCTAGTGGTCCTTCAGGCAGCCCACAAGCTTGCCCACCGCCACCAGGGGGGTGGTGGCGGAGTGGGGGCTTGTGGGGCCCTGGTGGCCCCCCTCCGGTAGTTCTTTCGCCCATTATTTTTAATATAATCCAGAAAAAAGCCACGTAAATTTTCAGGGCATTTGGAGATGTGCAGAATAGTGGACTAGGATTTCCTCCTTTTCCAGTCCAGAATTCCAGCTGCCTGAATTCTCCCTCTTCAAATAATCCTTGCAAAATAAGAGAGAAAAGGCATAAATATGGTATCACAAGTAATACAACAGCCCAAAAAGCAATAAATATCAACATGGAAGCATGATGCAAAATGGACGTATCAGTTCCGGGTGATGGGAGTGCACAGAGCCCATTCGCTCCTCTACCGAAGTTCCTCCCGCTGCTGTACTGTGAGCAGCTGCGAAACGTAGTGGCTGGCATCATCGTGGCGACGTTCTCCACATCACACCCAGAAGAGTTCTCCATGGCGAAACCGGGGCCGCCTCTCCTGTTTGTGTCGACCATCAATACCTTAGTGGCGCCTCCACTGCTTTTGCAGTCGGAGTCGCTGAGTGATTCTTCGCTCGATGACGGAAAAAGGCCGATGGTGGGCTCATCGGAACTGAGCATAGCCACTGCCTCGAGATGGCCTCATGGGCCATGGTGTTCTTGATCCACCGCTGCAACCGTGAGCGCCCGAAGCACTTGCGACGAACTGCAACGGGGCATGGGGGCACCGAGTGGTACGACAACGATGGCTGCCAGATCAGGACTTCATGCGCAACTATGCTGAAATGCGACGTACCTCAAGCAGGGAGGGTGTCAGTGTCTAGTGGCGCATCCTGTAGCCATGCTGAGTGATCAACGACGAAGCTGAGGGAACTGAAGAGGATCTCCCCGCAGAGTGTCATCATGTTGACAGAAAAGGCAAAAACTCCAACTACGTCGGATTTGCTTGAAGCGTAGCCGCACGGTGGGCGCCAACTGTCGTGGAAATGAACCTAACAATAGTACCAGTGATTCGAATGGAGGGGCGAAACCTAACTAAGTGCAGTGGATACACTCAGATGTACAAGTTCGGGCCCCACTCGGGAGTGGTGACAACCCTACGTCTCGAGCCCTGAGGCTATGTTTTCTTATGGGGTATCTGATATTACAGGATGCTGAACCCTTGAGCAGGAGCCCGTGAGTGGCTTATATAGAGTGTGCCACGACTGGCCGAGCTTCATTACAAGGCAAGTTAATGCTAATTATTATGGGAGTTACTAGAAACGACACCTATAACTATGGTGTTACTGGTAACACATGTCTTCACTGCACTTCATGTGATAGTTTAAGTCCTTAGCCGTTAGAATCTCTTTGGTGCCATCGTATTGTTGTGGTCCAAGTGCCAGGATGTGTCCGACTGACATAAGGCGATCCAATGACTTCACGTAAGCCGAGTGAGGGTACGTTGTCCCGAGTGAGGTCGTGACTACATCAGTGACTTGTAGGACACAGATGTCCATGCGGGGCTTTAGGCGGGCCTTGGGAAGCAGGTCCGTAGGCCTACCCCTAATGTACAACCCTTTCACCCGCTCTGTCATGCAGCATGGCAAAAGGCGCGACTGTGAAAGCCAAGCAGACCGGGACGCTCCCACTAGGATCGATCCAGGGAAACTGGATGCCGTCCGAGTCTTGAAGGAGTGCATGCTGGACCTGGAGAGCAAAGGCCTCATAGTTCCGGGCAGCTGGCGGTTGTCGGATGAAGGCAAGCTGGAGCCTATGCCGAGGGGTGACGAGCGGGTGCTCCTAGTCACCCATGTGGAAAGAGGTTTCTCCTTGCCCCTGCATCTGTTCTTCTATGCTTTCCTCGACTTTTTCGGTGCGTAGCTTCACCATCTTCCCCCAATGTTGTCTCATACTTTGCTGCTTTCATATCTCTGTGCGAGAATTTCCTCGGGTGCTACCCGCACTCGGCATTATTCAAGCAATTGTTCACGTGCTGAGTGGCGACAGTGAAAAGTCTTCTCAGTCGGGGGGAAAGACGCATGTAGTGCAACTCTTTGGGGGTTAGGAATACATCTCAGGGGCAAGAGTAGTTTTTGTCACATGTCCTTCCCCGATTCGGTGAAGGGTTGGCAAGACTCCTGGTTCTATTGCTAGGATGTCCTAGTAGGTGAGGATTAGTCAGTCCTTCTGCCTTATTCACCCGAGCGAGTTTAGTCGGCTCCCTCATTAACCGTGTCGAAGGAAGAGAGGATGGGCGTAAATATCCTAGTGATAGCATTGGTTGCCTTGTTGTGGGAGAACATCAACGGGATGGACCTTCTAGAAGTCTATTTCCAGCAAAGGATCCACCCTCTGCAGGCCAGCGCTCATCCCATGTGGATGTATATCACTCTGAATGACTCAACCCATGTTCATCTGAAAGAGATCAGGGCACAGAAGCTGGAGGAAAAGCTCAAGGTCATAACACGTGTGCGAGACAATCCCAGGGGCTCCAGGTTGGTGCCTCCATTCTCAGCAAAGCAGCCGGCGAATGAGGTAAAGTTCACTTGCTTGAACCGAGTGAACTTCTTTGTTGCTTATCGTTTTCATTTGTAATTTTGAATCCGCCACTCAGCAGGCTTTTACACGGCTGGCTAGTTCCATCCTGGTGGTTGGCCGCGCACCCATCAATGTGGCGAGTGACACCGAGCACCGGGAGGACTCGGAAGGTGATGAAGATGAAGATGACGACGGGGAGATGGAGGAGAGTGCAAACGCACACGGGGATGAGGCAGAGTCTTCTCCATCTGGTGAAGTCCCACCTAAGACTCGCTCAAAAGTGCGCTAGAACCCCGGGGACCATATCTGGGGCGGAAGGAGTCCAAAGGTGGTGAAACCGACTGTGTTGGCTATGCCGACCCCTAGTTCCAAATGAGGCCGGAGTGAGCTGGAGGTATCACCGGAGAAAGGTGCCGAACATCCCAAGACCACGACCTCGAAACCCTAGAAGGTCATTCGGCCGTGCATCAAGGTCGACATGCGAGTCGCTTCAGCATAAGTACTTTTGCCGAGTGATTCTTTCTTTTTTGTCAAGGTATTTCGAGTGATGACTCGTTTTCTTGTTGTCTTTGTTGCAGGCCTGATACGTCGACCACTTCTCTAGAGCTAAAGACCTTTGACAAAGGGTAGGCGGATACCAACGTCGCCTCTTCCAAAGGTAACCCTTGGGCTTGTTTTTGTGCCATTCGGGACTTGGGACCCAGCCACAAAATGACATTTTCAATGTTTGTGGATGTGTGTAGAGCCACGAGATGTGATCGAACTTGACCCCGTTAGTCCTGCAACGATTGATTAAGCATCCAAGTGAGTTGCGACCCCCAGCCGAGTGATTGAGTCCTCGAATGCCCAGGTTCAGGTTCCTGAGGCTCATGAGGCTGTTTTGGCTGGAGTGTCACTCGGACCTGGTCCGTCTGTCAGCTCATCGCTTCCTCCTATGGACCACAACCTCTTCCAGCTGCACCATATCCCGGGGGATCAAGAGGGGGCATGCAAGGAGGCCCTGCCTCAACTGGAAGTGATGGTTGGGCGACTAAAAGAAGCGTATGATGCTTGCAAAGCTGTGGCGAAGAACATTCGGGTGAGTCCTTTTCGTGCACACATGTTTTTATTTCGAAATATGATACCGAGTGGGTTTGCTCTGAGGCACACCCATTGGGTGTCGTTCTTCAGTGGGGGCGTGCTGAGCGCACCCACTGGGTATAGTCCCCGATACTACCATCGACTGGAGCATTCAGCGGTAGTCTTAGTTCTTGTTTTGGTTCGAGAAAGGTAGATTGGGTACGGGGCCCTTTGTTCCTCCTCTTACCTTTCCAGTGGGGGCGCGTTGAGTGCACTCACTATGTGTAGTCCCCGAGGCTACCGTTGACTCGATCAGTCGGTGGTAGTCTTAGTGTTACTTATTTTGTATTCTGCTTGACTTGTGTTTGTTGATGACAGAGTGCCTGCGGGCCCGGGGGTCATGATGACATTGTGGAGATGGAGTTGCAAGACCTTCAACCGAGCCTTGACGCTGAAAAGGCCAAGAGTAAATGTCTGCAACAGGAGAAACGCGTAGTTGAAGGTAAGCCTTTGCTGTCTGACTGGGTCTTGATTCGATTATCCTTCCCATCCGACTGAGACTATCTTGTGAGATCGCCTTTCTGAGAAGTTGAAGAATTATGTTTCTTTAGTTACCATGAAGGAGGCCCTCAAGAAGAGGGATGAAGATCTCGCATCAGCGTGGAGAGAGGCCAAACAGAAAATCCAAGTGGCCAAAACCAAGTTCAAGATGGTCGGGTCGGTTGAAGAAGAGAACTGACTTCTAAAGGTTGGCGCACAGAAATCTGTTGCAGAGCTCGCTAAGCTGAAAAATCACCACGCTGAGTGGAAGACCAAATTTGGGGAGGTCGTCGCCAAGAAAGCTGAACTGGAGCAGTTTATTAAAGACTCCAGCAAGGAACATTGTGACAAACTTAAAGGTATTTCATGAATCTGAATGGTCTCTCGTTGTCACCTTGGAATTTACGAGTGATATTTCTCATCCCTTTGTTTTTGACTGAATCCAGCCTTCTTCATTTGTGTTAAGGAAGAGACGGTTCGAATAGAGAAAGAACTAGACCCGAACGCAGGGCTCCTGAAGGACATTGTCGCCTTAGCTCTTCTCAGGCTGGAACTCGCGTCGACTATGTGTTGGGTTGCTTCAAGTAGCTTCAATAGGCCATCGGGGAGATAGATCAAGATACCACCCCTCACAATGAACTTCCAAAGGATGCCAGACCATTGTGAACCAAGTGAAGGTCATACCGAGACAACTCCTATATTGGAAAAGTCAGCGGCGAGGGTCGGAGCCGACATTGCCCTCTCACTCATCCGCATCCATTGTAAGGGAGTGGATGAAGAGAAACTGGAGAATCTTTGGGTCGTCAGTAGGAAAAGCGCCAAGTTCGAGGACTTCATGGAGATGTGCATGGAGGCTGCCACCCGGATTGTAGATTGGATCGACCTCGACACCTTCGTGGAAGCGGTGGAGTCTTCAGCTTCCGAGTGATGCTCGAAGAAAAAACATTAAGTTTCAATTTTCCTCGCGACGGCGAGTGGTTTATGTAATCCAAAACTTTGAGAGAGCCTTGAGCTCCCTCTTGTGCGTACCTTTTGCTGGAACCTTGTTTTGTTCATCTTCATTTGGATTTGGATCTACTTTGCTTGATTATCCTTATGTAACATCCCAAAATTTATAAATTTTGGAATGTTAATATAATTATTAGATTTGCTTGTTTGTTTGTTTGCTGAGTGACTGAGACTTGTGTGAAATTTGAAACTTTTCGAAACTTTCGAATGAGAGGCAATAAAATAACTTTCCCCTTCTCCGGTGCATTCAAATTAAAGCTTTTAAAAGCAAAGAGAGAAGAAGACATGACTTCTTCAACTATAAAGGATTTGAACGGAGATATTTACATTTGAATTCCCTTACATTTCCATTCGTTTTCTTCACGCAAGAAATGCCGGGAAATTCTTTCGTCTTTTGTTTTGCTTTTCCATCGCGCGAGAAAAGCCCGGAGAAAATACTCTCTTGCACGCAAGAGAGAAGCGGAGGAAAATGACCCTCCAAAGTGCGGGCAAATTTCTGAAATATTTGAGCCAAGAAATCCAAGGATTATTTGCAAAAATATTTGCAAAAAGAAATAAGGCAATTTAGTGAAATTCCGAAAAAAAACATTTTTTTAAGTTTTTTATTTTGGCTTTAAAAAAATGTTATTCGGGTAGAGATTCTTTTTCTGATTTTTTTGATATATAATACCATATATAGATATTTTGATTTATTTCCCTTTATTAGCTTTTATATTTCTGTTTTGGAAAAGGTTTAATATTAGGAAATTTTCTAGCCGCCGCCCCGAGCGTTTTTTTACTCGGCCGAATCCCCACTTACCCGGGATTGAAATCCCTTAATACCGGGCGACCGACCCCCTCTCCCCGCCCCTTCTCTCTCTGGCCGAAGGGCCCCTGCCCGAGCCTAGCACCCGAGCGGCCATCTCCTTCTTCCTCCTACCAAAAAACAAGCCGAGGCCGAGCTGCACCGAGAAACTCGGGATTTCTTCCCCGAGTACTCCCTCTCCCTTCCTTAACTCTCCCTCCCCATGGCCTATAAGTACTCCCCCACCTCGGCCGACCCCGTTCCCAACCCTAGCCCGAGCCGCCGCCGCCCCTAGCCGCCGCTCCATCGCCCGCCCCCGCCGGAGTTACTGCACCTTCGGCCAGGAGCAGCCCCAACGCCCCCCCGAGCCCCTATCTCCCCCGAGCGCCTCCCCCCGAGGAGGAGTACTGCCATGCCGCCACCCCGCCGCCGCCTTCCCACGTCTCCACCGCCCCGGAGCTCCCTCAACCTCGCCAGCAGCAGCCCCGCTGCCCACCTTCGTCTACCCCACTGGAGCAGCGCCCCGACACCCAACCGACGCCCCGGAGCCCTTCCTCGGAGGAGGACCAACCCCGCCGCCGCCTCCCAATCTCCCCCACCGCCCTGGAGCCTCTCCATCGCCGGCCATCCCCTCCCTCGCCGGAGCAACCCACACCAGCCACGGTAGCTCTCCTTCTTCCTCTCTGTTCCTCCTTTTGTTTCTTTTTTCCCCTTAGTAACCGTTAGATCTTAACTGGATGGTTTAGATTAGATCTAGGAACACCTCTTCGGTCTAAATCAAAAAACCAGCGGTTTTTTGCTCACTTAACGTTTAACCAGCAACTTTTCCTTAGCTTCGGCCGTTTGCTCCTAGCGCTGCAACAAACACCCCCCGCAGCCATTAGCAACTTGCCACGTGTACCCCAATAGCTAGCTAGTTATTTCAGTTTTTCTGTCAAAAATTACAAAAACAGCAAGTTTCAATCTTGTTTTGGCCACAACTTTTGATCCAGAAGTCCAATGACATTGATTCTTTTTCCAGTAGCTCACAAATTTCCTGTAGTTTTTAAAAACATATAATTTGTCTATGGTTGAAATTTTCAAATATAAGTTAGATCAGATTTAGTTTAACCTTGTTTTGCTTATTCCAGGAGTTTAAAAATAGCTTTTAATTTGATTCCTTTTGGTACTGATCACTAGTGATCTCATGTATCAGTGGTAAAAATGTCATATTTGTTTGAGTATTTTAACTCATTATTTCATGTGAAACAATTTCTGTTTCACCGCTTTTAGGATTTCGGGCAATTCCTTTTCTACTTTTGTTTTAAAATATTTTATTTATTATTTCAGAAAGATTATTATTGTTTTGTTTATGTTAGTTAATAGTAGTTTTGCAACAAGTTTTTTTTTTCATGAAAACAATTCTAGTCCCGTAGTAACGTGCAATTGTTTTCATCTCTCTTTCAAATCCCGTTTGGGAATACTTTCAAAAGGTTTTGTGAAAAAAACTTTATTTTATCTTAGTTAAGCTTATATCTTAGTTCCTTGTTATTATTTTCTGTTAGAGAAAACTATTTAGTGTTTGACGTAGTAGAAGACTCCCTGGTCTCATTTGAAGTTTCTTTCGGATTCTATTTCGCTCTCTCTTGTTTTGATTTCTAGAATGATTGCTAGTATGAGTGCTTATGTGAATGATATGTTTGTTATATAGATTTCATCAGAGAGTGACGAGTAGTCTATCAAGTTATTTTCTCGAGAAATTCTTCTTCGTTAACATCACCAGGCAAGTCACTTTGATCATACCATCACCTATATTTTATGCATCGTAGTTCTACTATCCTATACCCAATTGCATGCTGCCTAGGTACTTGGAAACTTTAGCATAAGTTGTAGTATCATGTGGTAGGAACACAACAACCCCGATACTTGGCCCCGGGACGACAATTTCTTAATGCTATGCTTGAGTAGACGGGTTATCGGTTGAGTGTATACCACGAGTGATGCGAGGTTGATATAATAATCAAGACCGGACTAAGACAAGATTTTCAAGACCTCGGACGCAATGCAACTCTGGGTGAAGGACGGTTGATCGGCTCCCTGGAGAACCCAGTGGATGCCCGGGATGCTGGAGAGGCCATGTCATCCTGCGGAAAGCTTCACCCAGGCTCAAAGAGACGGACGGATATTTTGAAGACCCAAGGCTTACCTGCACAACCACAAGTCATTATGGGCTCTGGCTTGGTTGGACAACGCGGCGACTCTGGACAGGCGGTGCTAGCAGATGTAGACGAACGGTAGGAATGGATGGGCACCGGCAGGGATTCAGAGGGACCCGTTGAAAGACCATGTTTTGATCATCCGGTCTTCAAACACCCTGAAGTGCGAGGGCATACTCGGAGGCGATCAAATCTTGTGGGGAACGTGTGCAAAACTCTGCAGAGTACTCAACCTAATCGATTAGCCGTGTCCACGGTCATGGACAACTTGAGCCAAAGGAACTGGAGTTATCTGGATTTCTCAACACCATTAAATATATTTGATGAGGGTAGTTATTGACAACTCGGGTACGAGAACTGGTTGGCGGAACCATCTCGTTAACAACCAACAATGTAGTAACATTTTGCTTTTACCCCCCTCTTGATGTAGGAGAAAATTTGCTTTTTTCGCTAAAAACTTATAGCCCCACGTGCCATATATGCATATAGTATAGATGATTACTTTTCACCCCTCTCTTATGTGACTTGCCGGCATATTCAATATGCTGACCTACACGGCTGCAACGTCTTATGTTGCAGATACTTTTCTTCGACGAGTAAGAGTACGATTCAGGGTTACGGTCTACACTCAACTTTCCGTTGGTGTTTATTGGGACTCCACTCCCTTGACCGCTTCCGCTGAGATATTTAAGGTATATATCAGTTTTACGCTATTTCCATGTGATTGCACTTTGATATATACATTGATGTACTGTGTGTGCCAGCATACTGATCTTGGGATGGTACGGAAACACGAGAGGCTTGACTCGTCTTGAGTCGGGTCGCTACAGAAATGGTATCAGAGCACATGTTGACTGTAGGACGTGACCCTAGAAACTGGAATTTCTTAGGATATGATCTCTCAAAAAAATTTCTATTTTTCAAGAACACCTTTCACTTCTCATCTTTTCTGATTTCATGAAACGTTCTCTCTCACCTCAAATAGTTAGACAATGCCCTTTCCCTTTTGACCACATGAAGGATCAACCGACTCCCACGTCAAAGTAAAGAGGATATCACCATGCAATTGAAGAATTGAAGCTACACCCATTGAAGACTCTCAAGACCCGAAGAACTCAAAGTCCCTGAAGTGTTCGAATAATTATATGACCATTAGAAGTCCAAACCCCTTTTATATACCAACGTTAGATACGATGATTTGTGAGCCGTCCTTGGTGTGTGTTTTCCGATGGCCACAAATAAAATCTATTCTCAAAAATATTGTTTGTATTGTGTGTATCTCCCTCCCTCTTACCCGTCTCATCCAAAAAACCTCAACCCTACCAGATGGAGTATGAAGCTGGACTTGTAGTCTCTGGACCAATGACCCAGCTGGAGGCTGAAATATGGATTCAAAACATGGAGAACCACTTCAGGAGCAACTTGATCTCAAGGAAGTATGAAGTGGAACACGCTCTCCAGTACTTTACCCAAAGTGCTGCTATCTGGTGGGAAATGCACTATGCCATACAAGGATTTAGTGGAGCATAAAGTTGGGAAGAATTCAAGAAGACTCTGTTAAGATCCTGTCTCATTCAGAAGAGCTATGATAATCCGATGAAGAAGCCTTGTGCATGCAAGATCCGTGGAGAAATAGGACACACCCAGGAAGAACACAAGGATGGATGCCCTCATTGCGAAGAGAATCACCCAGCTGAGGAATGCCCAACTAGTCAGGTGACTTGTTTCTTGTGTGAAGGAACCACCCGCTACCCAGCTCAGTGTCACATTTACCCCAAGGTACAACAAGTTGTCAAGCAGCAGAAAGATGCAATGAAGGAAACACTCAAGAAAAAGATTCCAGAAGAGCCGGTGATGAACGAAAATATTGAAGACCCTGATGGACAAGGTCTGACCAGATTTTTCTCCAATGCATGCTACTCATGTGGAGAAGAAGAACATTATTCACAGGATTGCATGGAGAGAAGCCAAGAGTATCTGGGAAACTTCCCGACGGAAGAAGTGGAGTTTGATCCACTTGAAATAGAAGAACTGGCCAAAATAAAGGAGTCCGGAAAGAAGAAAAAGTACCCTTGGAAGAACCAAATCTCTGCAGACATAGACCTGAGTCATGTCAGATGTTAGAAGTGTATGAAATTTGGCCACCACAAATACATGTGCTCAGGAAGGAAGCCGGGAATCCAAGGAGCAAAAGCAGAAGCTAAGACGCCTCGAGACTTGTTAGAAATCATTTGCTTTTGCTGCAAGGAAGCAGGACATTTTGCCAGCGATTGTCCACAAAGGAAGAAAGCTAGAATGGAGTAGTTAAGCTTCGACCATGGCAATAAGTGTAACCAAAGCACTCTTGTTTTTCAGGAGATCATGGAGTGAATTATTTTTTTGTAACAAAAGTCCCTGAGATTGTAATAACATCATGAATAAATGGAATTTATTGTCTCATGATTGTCTATGTTGAAACTGTATGCATTGTTTCTCTTTGAGCAAAGATCTCTGAACATTATGAGGATATGAGAAAATATGGTCTATGCAGGCATGAGTATAATTCATTTAAGTGTGGTAGTAATTGGTAAACCCCACAGGATCCACTGATTAGGAATGTACCATAACTACCAAGGAGACATATACATTCCTCTGAGTACCTATTTACTGACACCTGCAGATGACAACTCTCTACGAGTCATTCCTCAAGGGCCCAGAAACGATCATGACCCTGACCAGCGATCATGATTACCCTAAAATCCTGAAGGACATGATGAAGCACATTCATCTTGAAGGAGATGCAGTCTACAAAGGCTACCCATTCATGGAAAATGGAGTGGAACTTTGGTACATGGAAGTACACCTCCACCATGTGAAAGGAGTTTGTCCAAAGACTATGGGGCAATACTTTTTCATTTCACGTGTACCACGAGCAACCTTCTTTGATGCTGTTCGTGAAGCTGCCATGGAAGCCATACGTCAGATTGGAGAAATACTTGAAGCAAAACTCCGTCATACCCAGGAATACCTGAGTGAAGTACGTGCAGAGATGATGGAGATGAAGCTCATGACCACCATGATGAAGCAAAAGATGGATGATTTCCACGAGCACATCGGAAAATTCCAGTGGAACAAAACTACCTCCAAGTGAGGCAGATGAATAAAGTTGGTAGAAATGCTCGACCATACCGAACAATGTGGATGGCAGCATTTGTAATAGAGTACTTTTGAATTGGAGTTTTTGAGGATAAATTAAGGATGTATTAAAGGATTGATTATGAAATGAATATGATTTATGGAAGAAGCTATGATGGATCAGCAAACGTTTTCTTAGGAGCGTATGAAAACCTGAGAGTTGTGAAGATACGATAGATGTTTCGTTCAGCTTGCAGAACCAATGGATTATCCGAACTTCGTTCGTGGACAAGAGAAATTCTGCAACGCTTGTGAGGATGCCCAAGTGTTAGAATGCGAGATTCGCTAAACCTTATACAGAGAAATGATTTGGCTGCGGAATGAATTGATCACCATGACGACTTACTCTTATCATTTATCTTGCTATTCGGAATGGTAAATCTGAGAGACTTACCCATAAAGAGTGATGAGGTTCTTTGAAGCTTTTGTTTCATCCTTAGAATGGTATAAGAAAAGCCCATATACATGGCATTTGTTGTCACGCGTAGGAAATTTTACGGTGAGGATGAAGCCAAGACCTTTCTCTCTGCAGGATAACCACAAATGGTAGACCACCATGAGAATCATCGATAGGTTATTTAGAATGGTCACGAGACTTGTCAGTTAAGAAGCCCCAGTGACGGAAGAAGCTTATATCAACAGAAGAGCACTCGATTCTGATGGAAAACATTATGAATATAATGGAAGAACTTCACCAAAGAAGTTACCATGAAGAATGTGACGAGCGAGATGCCAAGACCCCAGAGGATTGTTAAAAATTTGAGCGACCAGTAACTCTCGTTCTAAGTGTGGTAGCACCCCACTTTGCAGGAGATTGGATTTGTTAGAAGACCCCCGAAACCATAACCTTTTCTTTCTAGCCTCTTCGAATCTCGAGGACGAGATTCATTTTAAGTGTGGTAGTTTGTAACATCCCAAAATTTATAAATTTTGGAATGTTTTATATAATTATTAGATTTGCTTGTTTGTTTGTTTGCTGAGTGATTGAGACTTGTGTGAAATTTGAAACTTTTTGAAACTTTCGAATGAGAGGGAATAAAATGACTTTCCCCTTCTCCGGTGCATTCAAATTAAAGCTTTTAAAAGCAAAGAGAGAAGAAGACATGACTTCTTCAACTATAAAGGATTTGAACGGAGATATTTACATTTGAATTCCCTTGCATTTCCATTCGTTTTCTTCACGCAAGAAATGCCGGGAAATTCTTTCGTCTTTTGTTTTGCTTTTCCATCGCGCGAGAAAAGCCCGGAGAAAATACTCTCTTGCACGCAAGAGAGAGAGCGGAGGAAAATCACCCTCCAAAGTGCGGGCAAATTTCTGAAATATTTGAGCCAAGAAATCAAAGGATTATTTGCAAAAATATTTGCAAAAAGAAATAAGGCAATTTAGTGAATTTCTGAAAAAAAAACATTTTTTTTAAAGTTTTTATTTTGGCTTTAAAAAAATGTTATTCGGGTAGAGATTCTTTTTCTGATTTTTTGATATATAATACCATATATAGATATTTTGATTTATTTCCCTTTATTAGCTTTTATATTTCTGTTTCGCAAAAGGTTTAATATTAGGAAATTTTCTAGCCGCCGCCCCGAGCGTTATTTTTACTGGGCCGAATCCCCACTTACGTCGGATTGAAATCCCTTAATACCGGGCGACCGACCCCCTCTCCCCGCCCCTTCTCTCTCTGGCCGAAGGGCCCCTGCCCGAGCCTAGCACCCGAGCGGCCATCTCCTTCTTCCTCTTGCCAAAAAACAAGCCGAGGCCGAGCTACACCGAGAAACTCGGGATTTCTTCCCCGAGTACTCCCTCTCCCTTCCTTAACTCTCCCTCCCCATGGCCTATAAGTACTCCCCCACCTCGGCTGACCCCGTTCCCAACCCTACCCCGAGCCGCCGCCGCCCCTAGCCGCCGCTCCACTGCCCGCCCCCGCCGGAGTTACTGCACCTTCGGCCAGGAGCAGCCCCAGCGCCCCCCCGAGCCCCTCTCTCCCCCGAGCGCCTCCCCCCCCCCGAGGAGGAGTACTGCCACGCCGCCACCCCGCCGCCGCCTCCCCACGTCTCCACCGCCCCGGAGCTCCCTCAACCTCGCCGGCAGCAGCCCCGCTGCCCACCTTCGTCTACCCCACTGGAGCAGCGCCCCGACACTCCACCGACGCCCCGGAGCCCTTCCTCGGAGGAGGACCAACCCCGCCGCCGCCTCCCCATCTCCCCCACCGCCCCGGAGCCTCTCCCTCGCCGGCCATCCCCTCCCTCGCCGGAGCAACCCACGGCTAGCTACGGTAGCTCTCCTTCTTCCTCTCTGTTCCTCCTTTTGTTTCTTTTTTTCCCTTAGTAACCGTTAGATCTTAACTGGATGGTTTAGATTAGATCTAGGAATACCTCTTCGGTCTAAATCAGAAAACCAGCGTTTTTTTGCTCACTTAACGTTTAACCAGCAAATTTTCCTTAGCTTCGGCCGTTTGCTCCTAGCGCTGCAACAAACACCCCCCGCAGCCATTAGCAACTTGCCACGTGTACCCCAATAGCTAGCTAGTTGTTTTCAGTTTTTCTGTCAAAAATTACAAAAACAGCAAGTTTCAATCTTGTTTTGGCCACAACTTTTGATCCCGAAGTCCAATGACATTGATTCTTTTTCCAGTAGCACACAAATTTCTGGTAGTTTTTAAAAACATATAATTTGTCTATGTTTGAAGTTTTCAAATATAAGTTAGATCAGATTTAGTTTAAACCTTGTTTTGCTTATTCCAGGAGTTTAATAATAGCTTTTAATTTGATTACTTTTGGTACTGATCACTAGTGATCTTATGTATGAGTGGTAAAAAGTTCAGATTTGTTTGAGTATTTTAACTCATTATTTCATGTGAAACAATTTCTGTTTCACCGCTTTTAGGATTTCGGCTAATTCCTTTTCTACTTTTGTTTTAAAATATTTTCTTTATTATTTCATAAAGATTATTATTGTTTTGTTTATGTTAGTTAATAGTAGTTTTGCAACAAGTTTTTATTTTATTTTTATTTGTTTTCATGAAAACAATTCTAGTCCCGTAGTAACGTGCAATTGTTTTCATCTCTCTTTCAAGTCCCGTTTGGGAATACTTTCAAAAGGTTTTGTGAAAAACACTTTATTTTATCTTAGTTAAACTTATATCTTAGTTCCTTGTTATTATTTTCTGTTAGAGAAAACTATTTAGTGTTTGACGTAGTAGAAGACTCCCTAGTCTCATTTGAAGTTTCTTTCGGATTCTATTTTGCTCTCTCTTTTGTTTTGATTGCTAGAATGATTGCTAGTATGAGTGCTTATGTGAATGATATGTTTGTTATATAGATTTCATCGGAGAGTGACAAGTAGTCTATCAAGTTATTTTCTCGAGAAATTCTTCTTCGTCAACATCACCAGGCAAGTCACTTTGATCATACCATCACCTATATTTTATGCATCGTAGTTCTACCATCCTATGCCCAATTGCATGCTGCCTAGGTACTTGGAAACTTTAGCATAAGTTGTAGTATCATGTGGTAGGAACACAACAACCCCGATACTTGGCCCCGGGACGACAATTTCTTAATGCTATGCTTGAGTAGATGGGTTATCGGTTGAGTGTATACCACGAGTGATGCGAGGTTGATATAATAATCAAGACCGGACTAAGACAAGATTTTCAAGACCTCGGACGCAATGCAACTCTGGGTGAAGGATGGTTGATCGGCTCCCTGGAGAACCCAGTGGATGCCCGGGATGCTGGAGAGGCCATGTCATCCTGCGGAAAGCTTCACCCAGGCTCAAAGAGACGGGCGGATATTTTCAAGACCCAAGGCTTACCTGCACAACCACAAGTCATTATGGGCTCTGGCTTGGTTGGACAACGCGGCGACTCTGGACAGGCGGTGCTAGCAGATGTAGACGAACGGTAGGAATGGATGGGCACCGGCAGGGATTCAGAGGGACCCGTTGAAAGACCATGTTTTGATCATCCGGTCTTCAAACACCCTGAAGTGCGAGGGCATACTCGGAGGCGATCAAATCTTGTGGGGAACGTGTGCAAAACTCTGCAGAGTACTCAACCTAATCGATTAGCCGTGTCCACGGTCATGGACAACTTGAGCCAAAGGAACTGGAGTTATCTGGATTTCTCAACACCATTAAATATATTTGATGAGGGTAATTATTGACAACTCGGGTACGAGAACTGGTTGGCGGAACCATCTCGTTAACAACCAACAATGTAGTAACATTTTGCTTTTAGCCCCCTCTTGATGTAGGAGAAAATTTGCTTTTTCGCTAAAAACTTATAGCGCCACGTGCCATATATGCATATAGTATAGATGATTACTTTTCACCCCTCTCTTATGTGACTTGCCGGCATATTCAATATGCTGACCTACACGGCTGCAACGTCTTATGTTGCAGATACTTTTCTTCGACGAGTAAGAGTACGATTCAGGGTTACGGTCTACACTCAACTTGCCGTTGGTGTTTATTGGGACTCCACTCCCTTGACCGCTTCCGCTGAGATATTTAAGGTATATATCAGTTTTACGCTATTTCCATGTGATTGCACTTTGATATATACATTGTTGTACTGTGTGTGCCAGCATACTGATCTTGGGATGGTACGGAAACACCAGAGGCTTGACTCGTCTTGAGTCGGGTCGCTACACCTTATTCGGGATCACTTTTACTCGGACAAAATCAGGTTCGCATCCGAGTCCCCGAGTGTGGAGGTTGTCCCCACTCGAGATTGTTTTTAACTTAGGGGAAATAAGGTTCACGGCCAAGCCCCTGAGTGTGGAGGTTTTCCTCACTCGAGATTGTTTTAACTTATGTGAAAGCTAGTTCGCGGCTAAGCCCCCGAGTGTGGAGGTTGTCCTCACTTGGGATTGTTTTTAACTTAGCGAAAATTTTGTTCGCGGCTAAGCCCCCGAGTGTGGAGGTTGTCCTCACTCAGGATTTTTTTTACTTAGGAGAAAGCTGGTTCATGTCTAAGCCCCCGAGTGTGGAGGTTGTCCTCACTTGGGATTATTTTTAACTTAGGCGAAAGCTGGTTCGCGGCTAAACCCCCGAGGGTGGAGGTCTTAGAAATATACCCTAGTGGCAATGATAAAATAGTTATTATTATACTTCCTGTTTCAAGATAATCGTTTATTGTCCATGCTATAATTGTATTGAATGAAAGCATAGATGCATGTGTGGATATATAGACAAAACAATGTCCCTAGTAAGCCTCTAGTTGACTAGCGAGTTGATCAAGGATGCTGTTTTCTAACCATATGCAAGTGTTTTCACTTGATGACTCGATCACATCACTAGGAGAACGATGTGATGGACAAGACCCAAACTAGAAACGTAGCATCTGAACATGTCATTTTGTTGCTATTGTTTTCTGCGTGTCAAGTATTCATTCCTATGACCATGAGATCATTTAACTCACTGATACTAGAGGAATACCATGTGTGTATCGAACGTCGCAACATTACTGGATGACTATAAAGGTCCTATATAGGTATCCCCGAAGGTGTCCGTTGAGTTAGCATGGATCAAGGCTGGGATTTGTCGTTCCGTGTGACGGAGAGGTATCTTGGGGCCCACTCGGTAATAGAACATCACATATAAGCCCTGCAAGCAATTTGACTAAAGTGTTAGTCACGGGATCTTGTATTACGGAACGAGTAAAGAGACTTGCCGGTAATGAGATGGAAATAGGTATAGAGATACCAACGATAAAATCTCGGGCAAGTAACATACCGAAGGACAAAGGGAATGATGTACGGAATTGTATGAATCCTTGGCAGAGAGGTTCAACCGATAAGATCTTCATAGAATATGTAGGATCCAATATGGACATCTAGGTCCCACTGTTGGATATTGACCGCGGAGTGTCTCAGGTCAGGTCTGCATAGTTCTCGAACCCGCAAGGTCTGCACACTTAAGGTTCGGTGACATTTCGGTATAGTTGAGTTATAGGTATTGGTGACCGAAGGTTTGTTCGGAGTCCCGGATGAGATCACGGACATCACGAGTGTTTTCGGAATGGTCCGGAAGCGAAGATTGATATATAGGATTATTTCATTTGGTCTCCAGAAAGATTTCGGGCATTACCACCAGTGTACCGGAAGTGACGAATGGGTTCCGGGTTTTCACCGGGAGGGGCCCACCCACCCGGGAGTGAACCTAATAGCCCAAGGGTGGTGCACCAGCCCTTAGTGTGCTGGTGAGGCCAGCCCAAGTGGGATATTTCGGCCAAGAGGAAAAAATCAAAGTGAAAGAAAAAAAGGAAAAAAAAGAGGAGGTGGGAAGGAAGGAAGGGACTCCTACCTCCAAACCGACTTGGAGGAGGATCCCTCCTCCCTTCGGCCGGCGCCCCAAGGGCAAGCCGCACCCCTTGGCTCCTCCTATATATACTTGAGGTTTAGGGATTTTTGAGACAGAACTTTTCCACGTGCAACCCTAAACCTCTACTTCGTAGTTCTTCCTCTAGATCGGTTTTCTGCAGAGCTAGGGGCGGGGCCATGCAGGAATAGATCATTACCATCACTAGCGCACCGTCACGCTGCCGAAGAACTCATCTACTTACCCGTCTCTCTTGCTGGATCAAGAAGGCGGAGATCATCATCGAGTTGTACGTGTGCTGAACGCGGAGGTGTCGTCCGTTTGGCGCTAGATCGGAATGGATCATGGGACGACGATGATTTGAATCACGAAGCTGTTCCACTACATCAACCGCGTTTCTTAATGCTTCCCACATAGCGATATACAAGGGTATGTGGATCCGATCTCCCTCTCGTAGATGAACATCACCATGACAGGTCTTCGTGTGCGTAGGAAATTTTTTGTTTCCCATGCAACGTTCCCCAATAGTGGCATCATGAGCTAGATTCATGCGTAGATGCAATCTCGAGTAGAACACAAAAGTTTTTGTGGGCGCTGAAGTTCGATTGGTTGCCCTCCTTAGTATTTTCTTGATTTGGCGGTATTGTTGGATTGAAGCGGCGCGAACCAACATTACTCGTACGCTTACGAGAGACCGGTTTCATCGAGTAACATTCAACTTGTTGCATAAAGATGACTGGCAGGTACCTGTTTCTTCAACTTTAGTTGAATTGGATTTGACCGAGGCAGTCCTTGGAGAGAGGTTAAATAGCAATTTGCACATCTCCGTTGTGGTTTTTTGTAAGTAAGATGCGATCATACTAGATACCCATAGCAGCCACGTAAAACATGCAACAACAAATTAGAGGACATCTAACAATTAAGAGGACGTCTAACTTGTTTTTAAACTAACTTGATGTGATATGGACAAAAACATGATGTGATATATTGGATGTATGAGATGACCATGTTGTAATAGTTAAATATCGACTTCTACGTCGATGCTACGGCAACCGGCAGGAGCCATATGGGTGTCTTTAAACTAACGTTTGTGTTTGCAGATGTGTTTACTATTTTGCTAGGTTGTAGCTTTAGTAGTAATAGCATAGATAGCACGACAACCTCGATGGCGGCACGATGATGGAGATCATGGTGTGGCGCCGGTGACGATGAAGATCATGTCGGTGCTTTGGTGATGGAGATCAAGAAGCACAAGATCATGGCCATATCATGTCACTTATGAATTGCATGAGATGTTAATCCTTTTATGCACCTTATCTTGCTTAGAACGACGGTAGCATTATAAGATGATCCCTCACTAAAATTTCAAGATAAAAGTGTGTTCTCCCCGACTATGCACCGTTGCGATAGTTCGTCGTTTCGAGACCCCGTGATGTTCGGGTGTGATAGACTCAACGTTCACATACAACTGGTGCAAAACAGTTGCACATATGGAACACTTGGGTTAAACTTGACAAGCTTAGCATGTGCAGACATGGCCTCGGAACACAAGAGACCAAAAGGTCGAGCATGAATCGTATAGTTGATATGATTAACATAGAGATGTTTACCAGTGAAACTACACTCAACTCACGTGATGATCGTACTTGAGTTAGTGAATTTGGATCATGCCACACTCAAGTAACTAGAGGGATGTCTATTTGAGTGGGAGTTTATTAGTAATTTGATTAGCTAAACTCTAATTGTCTTGAACATAGTATCAGTCCTCTTTGCAATATTTTATGTTGTAGATCAATGGCTCACGAAGTAGCAACCCTGAATTTCAATATGTTCCTAGAGAAAGCTAAGCTGAAAGGTGATGGTAGCAACTTTGTAGACTTGGCTCGTAATCTAAGGCTCATCCTACAAGATGGGGAAAACAATTATGTGCTTGATGCAGCGCTAGGAGATGAACCACCCGCTACGTCTGATCAACATAGAGATGTGCAGTCTTGTATGGCTTAGAACCGGGACTTCAACGACGCTTTGAACGTCATGGAGCATATGTGATGTTCCAGGAGTTGAAGTTTATCTTTCAGAAGAATGCCCGGATCGAGAGGTATGAGACCTCCGATAAATTCTATGCTTGCAAAATGGAGGAGAATTCGTCTGTCAGTGAACATGTGCTCAAAATGTCTGGGTACTCAAACCGTCTAGCTGAGTTGGGGATTGAACTCCTGCAAGAGGCTATCACTCATAGAATTCTTGAATTACTGCCACCTAGGTACAACAGCTTTGTGTTGAACTATAACATGCAAGGGATGAATAACTCACCCGGCGAGTTATCCGCGATGCTGAACGTCGCAGAGTGAGAACTCCAGAAATAACATCAAGTGTTGATGGTGAGTAAGACCATTGGTTCAAGAAAAACGGCAAAGTCAAGAAGGGTAACTCCAAGAAGAGCGGCAAAGATGTTGCCCCTCCGATAAAGAAACCCAAGGTTAGACCTAAGCCGGAAACTGAGTGCTATTATTGCAAGGGGATGGGTCACTGGAAGCTCAACTGCCCCAAGTATTTGGCTGATAAGAGGGCAGCTAACGCCAAACTAGGTATATGTGATATACATGTTATTGATGTGTACCTAACCAACTCTCGTAGCAGTGCCTAGGTATTTGATACCGGTTCTGTTGCTCATATTTGCAACTCGAAGCAGGAACTACGGAATAAACGAAGGCTGACAAAGGATGAAGTGACGATGCGCGTGGGAAATGGTTCCAAGGTTGATGCAATCGCCGTCGGCACGCTCTCACTTCAGTTACCATCAGGATTAGTTATGAACTTAAATAATTGTTATTTAGTGCCTGCGTTAAGCATGAACATTATATCTGGATCTTGTTTATTGCGAGAAGATTACTCATTTAAGTTAGAGAATAATGGTTGTTCTATTTTTATGAGTAATATCTTTTATGGTCATGCACCCAATGTGAGGGGTTTGTTCATATTGAATCTTGATTGTGATGACACACATATCCATATCATTGAGACCAAAAGACGTAGAGTTAACAATGATAGCGCCACCTTTTTGTGGCACTGCCGCTTAGGTCATATTGGTGTAAAGCGCATGAAGAAACTCCATGCTGATGGACTTTTGGAGTCACTTGATTTCGAATCACTTGACACGTGCGATCCATGCCTCATGGGCAAGATGACTAAGACTCCGTTCTCCAGAACAATGGAGCGTGCAAGTGACTTGTTGGAGATCATACATACTGATGTGTGCGGTCCAATGAGTGTGGAGGCGCACGACTGATATCGTTATTTTCTCACCTTCACTGATGATTTGAGTAGGTATGGATATATCTACTTGATGAAGCACAAGTCTGAAACTTTTGAAAAGTTCAAGCAATTTTAGAGTGAAGTTGAAAATCATCGTAACAAGAAGATCAAGTTCCTACGATCTGATCAAGGGGGCGGATATCTGAGTTTCGAGTTTGGTGCTCACTTAACACAATGTGGAATCGTTTCACAGTTGACACCGCCTGGAACACCACAGCGTAATGGTGTGTCCGAACTTCGTAATCGTACTTTGTTAGATATGGTGCAATATATGATGTCTCTTACCGATTTTCCATTATCGTTTTGGGGTTATGCATTAGAGAGAACTGCATTCACTTTAAATAGGGCACTATAAAAATCCGTTGAGACGACACTATATGAGATATGGCATGGCAAGAGGACGAAGTTGTCGTTTCTTAAAGTTTGGGGATGTGATGCTTATGTCGAAAAGCTTCAGCCTGAAAAGCTGGAACCCAAAGCGGAAAAGTGTGTCTTCATAAGTTACCCAAAAGAGACAATTGGGTACACCTCCTATCTCAGATCCGAGGGAAAAGTGTTTGTTGCTAAGAACGGAGCTTTTCTTGAGAAGGAGTTTCTCTCGTAAGAATTTAGTGGGAGGAAGATAGAACTTGATGAGGTTGTGGAACCTCTGCTCCCTCTAGATGGTGGTGCAGGGCAGAGGGAAATCTCTGTTGAGGCAACACCGGTTGAGGAGGAAGCTAATGATGATGATTGATGACCCACAAGTATAGGGGATCTATCATAGCCCTTTTGATAAGTAAGAGTGTTGAACCCAACGAGGAGCAGAAGGATCTGACAAGTGGTTTTCAGCAAGGTAATCTCTGCAAGCACTGAAATTAACGGTAACAAGTAGTTGTGTGACAAGATGATTCGTAGCAAGTAGCAAGTAACAACGGTAACAAAGGTGCAGCAAAGTGGCCCAATCCCTTTTGTAGCAAGGGACAAGCCTCGACAAACTATTATAGGAGGTAAAACGCTCCCGAGGACACATGGGAAGTTGTGTCAAGCTAGTTTTCATCATGTTCATATGATTCGCGTTCGGTACTTCGATAGTTTGATATGTGGGTGGACCGGCGCTTGGGTACTGCCCTTACTTGGACAAGCATCCCACTTATGATTAACCCCTCTCGCAAGCGTCCACAACTACGAAAGAAGAAGTAAGACAAAGTCTAACCATATCATTAAACTAGTGGAGCCAAATCAGCCCCTTACGAAGCAACGCATAAACTAGGGTTTAAGCTTCTGTCACTCTAGCAACCCATCATTTACTTACTACTTCCCAATGCCTTCCTCTAGGCCCAAATAATGGTGAAGTGTTATATAGTCAACGTTCACATAACACCACTAGAGGAAAAACAACATACTACACATCAAATTATCGAACGAATACCAAATTCACATGACTACTTATAGCAAGACTTATCCCATGTCCTCAGGAACAAAAGTGACTACTCACAAAGCATAGTCATATTCATGACCAGAGAGGTAATGACTAGCATCAAAGATTTGAACATATAATCTTCCACCAAGTAATCCAACTAGCATCAACTACAAAGAGTAATTAACACTACTAGCAACCTTACAGGTACCAATCAGAATCGCGAGACGGAGATTGGTTACAAGAGATGAACTAGGGTTTGGAGATGAGATGGTGCTAATGAAGATGTTGATGGTGATGAGTCCCCTCCGATGAGAGGAGTGTTGGTGATGACGATAGCGATGATTTACCCCTCCGGGAGGGAAGTTTCCCAGGCAGGATGACCCTGCCGGAGCTCTAGATTGCTTCTGCTCCAGTTACGCCTCGTGGCGGCGGCGATTCCTCCCGAAATCCTCCTCTTGATTTTTTCTGGAACGAAACCCTTCTTGTAGCAAAAGAGGGGGGCCAGAGGGCCAGCTGGGAGCCCACAAGCCCCTAGGTGCGGCCAGGGGGGAGGCCGCGCCTAGCAGGCTTGTGGCTTCCAAGTGGCGCCCCTCTGGTACTTCTTCGGCCCAGTAATTTTATAAATTCCAAAATAAATCCTTGTTGATTTTCACGGCTTTTGGAGTTGCGCAGAATAGGTATCTCAAACTTGCTCCCTTTTTAGGCCAGAATTCCAGCTGCCGGCATTCTCCCTCTTCATGTAATCCTTGCAAAGTAAGAGAAAAAAGGCATAAGTATTGTACCGTGAAGTGTAATAACATCCCAAAACGCGATAAATAACAACATGAAAGCATGATGCAAAATGGATGTATCAACTCCCCCAAGCTTAGACCTCGCTTGTCCTCAAGCGAAAGCCGAGATCAATAAATATGCCCACATGTTTAGAGAGAGAGAGTTGTCCAAGCTTAGACCTCGCTTGTCCTCAAGCAGGCATCATGATCATAGTTAGAACAGCAATATCATCATATGAACTCTTATGCTAAAGTGTCAATTCCTTCACAAGGTAAAGTATGGATCAAGAGCCTTACCGAGAATTAACAACCGATAGCCTTTAGTCATTGAAGCAATTGCAATTTATTATAACATCAGAAAGAGTCAAGTAAGAGCTTGTAAAGCAAATCCACATACTCAATCATCCTTTTGTCTTCTACAATTGCTACCACTCACGTGGTACTCATAAGATTAAAGTTTCAGCTGAACACAGAGAAAGATAGGGGCTTATAGTTTCGCCTCCCAACCATTTACCTCAAGGGTAATGTCAACAATAATAATTCATGAACACTCACTTCCAAGTTGACATATGAATATAGATCTTTCCCTAGCATATGACGTTAGCCAAGATAAAAGTGAAATAAGGAATTGGTGTAGATCAGCATTACTCTTTCAAGGGTAAAAAGTAAAGGTAAAAGATAGGCTCTTCGCAGAGGGAAGCAGAGGTTGTCATGCGCTTTTGAGGTTTGGATGTGTGTCCTCTTAGTGTGGAGGAACATCACTTTATATTGCCTCGTGTGATACATAACTTTATTATGCAGTCTGTCGCTTTTATGTCTTCCTCATCACAGGTTCGTACAAAGCTTTTTTCCACACACTAATAGATCATACATATTTAGGGAGCAATTTTTATTGCTTGCACCGATGACAACTTACTTGAGGGATCTTATTCAATCCATAGGTAGGTATGGTGGACTCTCATGGCAAAACTGGGTTGAAGGTTTATGGATGCACAAGTAGTATCTCTACTTGGTGCGGGAGGTTTTGCTAATATGAGGTGGAAGTAATCGTCACATGCTAAGGGATCTCTAGTCATATAACATTGTTCGGAAACAAGCAAACACAATTCATCATGTTGTCTTTCTTGTCCAGCATCTACTTCTAAGCATGTAATAGTTTAGTGAGTGTTCACAATCATAGATTGTGTCAAAGATGATATATTTATATGTGAACCTCTCCTTCTTTATCACTTCCTATTAATTGCAACAATGACCAAGGTTTACGTTTGTCTACCCCCAACAAGTTTCAATCAACATTCTTTTTTATATGTGAAGCCATCACTTCCCATAAGATCATTACATGATCTTTCTTGCTTTTGTTCTTTTCTCATTCTTTTGATCATGGCATGAAGCAAGGCCCTTAACTAAGACACTCTTTATTATATGGCTCACGAGCTCGAATACATCGGGGGTGACACAAAGGAAAACTCAAGCCTAAAACACTAAGGACTTTAATTCTACTAGAGAAAGATAAAACCAAAAAGGAACAAACTAAGAAAGGTAAAGGCAAAAGAGGAGATGGTGATACGATACCGGGACAACTCCCCCAAGCTTGGCACAAGCCAAGGTGATTGCACATACCCATGCTTAGTTGTCTTCCTTTGGAGGTGATGGTGGTGGAGTTGTTGCAACATGGGTTTGATCCCGTGTCTTCCAAGGCATAGGTGCTCCATCATGGAAAGATGACTGAGTCTCCGGAATGCTCAAATCTGCAGCCAACCGTATTGATTTAAATATATACTCATACTCACAGTTTTGGTTCTGCAGGTCATAGATCTGAGCTTGGAGATGATCAATTCTGTCATAGAGCCTGGAGAGGTGCTTCCCTATGTCATTGGCATCGATCTTGTGCTTGTTGGTGAACACCGTGATCATCATGTGGTTGGGGTTGAGTCCACGCTCCACCACCCCTTGGCACTTGAAGACTTGTTGCCCCACTGCTTCGAGCCTCGCCTCCACGCTTCCGGTCCTCTTGGGCCCCTCAACATCATTAATGTGCAGCACCCCCTTGCTACTGCAACAAAAGACCTTCCAACGGCGCCAGAAACAAGCGTGCTGACAAGAGACTATTCTTGTCTTGATACTCCTCAGCAACGGCACCAGGAATCCTTCTGCTAGGGCTACGCCTTTAGGGACTTCCTTGGCAAATATGCAAAGGATTCCCCCGTGGCCTTGGAGCCTTGCGTTGGTGTTCCCTCGAAGCGGAAAGGGTGATGTATCACATCGGTGGTAAGTATTTCCCTCAGTTTTGAGAACCAAGGTATCGATCCAGTGAAGGATTATCACAAGTACCTGCACAAACACAATGAGCTTGCACCCAACGCTATGAAGGGGTTGTCAATCCCTTATAGATTGTTTGCCAGGTGAGAACTGAAAGCAACAAAGAAACAAAGCAAAGTAAAAGCGAAAGTGGAAACGATAAGTGTGAATAGACCCGGGGGCCGTAGTATTCACTAGTGGCTTCTCTCATGAAAGCAAGTAGATGGTGGGTGAACGAATTACTGTCGAGCAATTGATAGAACCGCGCAAAGTCGTGACATTATCTACGGCAATGATTATATCTATAGGCATCACGTCCAAAACAAGTAGACTGATACTTTCTGCATCTACTACTATTACTCCACACGTCGACCGCTATCCAGCATGCATCTAGTGTATTAAGTTCATGAGAACAGAGTAACGCCTTAAGCAAGATGACATGATGTAGATGGACAATCTCACATCTATGATAAAAGCCCATCTTGTTACCCTTGATGGCAACAACACGATGCGTGCCTTGCTGCCCCTTCTGTCACTTGGAAAGGTCACCACACGGTATGAACCCAAAACCAAGCACATCTCCCATTGCAAGAATCATAGATCTAGTTGGCCAAACAAAACCCAAGACTCGGAGAGACTTACAAGGATATCAAATCATGCATATAAGAAATCAGCAAAGACTCAAATATATATCATAGATAATCTAATCACAAATCCACCATTCATCGGATCTCGACAAACACACCGCCAAACAGGATTACATCAGATAGATCTCCATGAAGATCATGGAGAACTTTGTATTGAAGATCCAAGAGAGAGAAGAAGCCATCTAGCTACTAATGACGGACCCGTAGGTCTGAAGTGAACTACTCACGAGTCATTGGAGGGGCGATGATATCGATAAAGAAGCCCTCCAACTCCAAAGTCCCCTCCGGCAGGGCACCGGGAAGGGTGTCCAGATGAGATCTCGCGGAAACGGAAGCTTGCGGCGGCAGAAAAGTGTTTTCGTGGATGCCCTGATTTTTCTGGATTTTTAGGGAATTTATAGGCCAAAGACCTAGGACAGGGGAGCGCCAGGGGGGCCACAAGCTTGGTTGCTGCGGCCTCCCCCCTGGCCGCGACAACAGGGCTTGTGGGCCCCCATTGGGCCCACTTGCTTGGCCCTCAAGCCTCCCGATCTTCTTCCGTTCTGGAAAACTTCATTTCGTGGATTTTATTCCGTTTGTACTTTGTTCAAAAATCAGATCTGAAAAGAGTCAAAAACAGAGAAAAAACAGGAACTAGCACTTGGTACTGAGTTAATAAGTTAGTCCCAAAAAGATATAAAAGGTAAACAAAACATCCAAAGTTGACAAGATAACAACGTGAAACCATCAAAAAATTATAGATACGTTTGAGACGTATCAAGCATCCCCAAGCTTAACTCCTGCTCGTCCTCGAGTAGGGAAGTGATAAAGAATGAATTTTTGATGCTTTCATGCTGCCTAACATAGATGTCCTTTGTAACTCCTCTTATGTGACGTGAATGTTCAGATCCATTAGATTCAAAACAATAGCTTGCTATTGACGTGGAGACAATAATAATTCAAGCAAACTAGCAAGGTAATCATGAACTTTCAGAATAACAAGGCCAAACGAAGGTTATCCCTAAAAATCATATAGGCTGGCTATGCTCTATCATCATTGCATAACGAATTTAAATCATGCACAACCCCCGTTATGGCCAAGTAATTGTTTTCACACCTTTACTTTCTCAAACTTTTTCAACTCTCACGCAATACATGAGCGTGAGCTATGGTTTTAGCACTATAAGTGGTGTGGAGTGTGGTGGAGGTTGCAAGACAAACAAGGAGAAGATGGTCACATTAACTAGGCATATCAATGAGCTGTGGAGATGCTCATCAATAGATATCAATGTGAATGAGTAGGGATTGCCATACAAATGATGCACTACAGCTAAGAGTATTTCAAAGCTCTTAAAGAAAACTAGTGGGTGTGCATCCAACTTGCTTGCTCACGAAGACCTAAGGCAATTTTGAGGAAGCCTATCATTGTAATATACAAGCCAAGTTATATAATGAAAATTTCCCACTAGCTATATGGTGGTGACAAAACGAGAGACTCTCAATCATGAAGATCATGGTGCTTAATATGCACAAGTGTGGAAAGGTGGTAGCCTTGTCCCTTCTCTCTTTTTCTCTCATTTTTTCGGTGGGCTCTTTGGCCTCTTATTTTGGTGGGCATCTTTGGCCTCTTTTTGTATATGGGCTTCTCTGTCCTCTTTTATTTTCTCACATGGGACAATGCTCCATCAATGATGATCATCACACTTACAACTCAAAACTTAGAGCAATGATGACTCTATATGGAATGGCTTCGGTAGTGTACCGTGACAATGATCTAGCATGGCATAGACACTAATGGAAACATCATGCTAGCTATCTTACGATCATGCAATGGCAATGTTGACATGGTGGCACATGTCATGGTGGTAGTTGCATGGCAATATATCTCGGAATGACTTTGAAAAAGCATAGTAGGTAGGTATGGTGGCTGTTTTGAGGGAGGCTAATGGTGGGTTTTGTGCACCGACGAAAGTTGCACGACACTGAAGAAGATAGTGATGGTGGAAGGTGAAAGTGCATCTAAACCATGGACTCAACATTAGTCATGAAGAACTCATATACTTGTTGCAAAAGTTTTATTAGTAATTGAAACAAAGCATTCAACGCATACTCCCAGGGGAAGGGTTGGTAGGTATAAACCATCGCGCGATCCCGACCGCCACACAAAGAATGACAATCAATAGACTAATCATGCTCAGACTTCATTACATAGCGATTCACCATACGTGCATGCTACGGGAATCACTAGCTTCAATACAAGTATTTCTAGATCCACAACACCCTTACTAATATAACTTCAATATTACCATAACCACAACTCGAAACTTCTCTAACTATTCAATGCACATGAAGGTGGAAGTTTTCGTATCCCTTTGGATAACTACCCCTTTTGAGACTACTTTCATATCATAGATAAACTACCAAGCCACGCACCGCCGTGCTCTAAAAGATATAAGTGAATCACACAGAGCAAAATCAACTAGCTCAAAAGATATAAGTGAAGCACATGTGAGCTGAATTGTCTACCAAAGGATGTAAGTGAAGCTCGACAAAATCACAATGAGTGCATGTCTCTCTCTCTCTCTCTAGGTGTGCAGCAAGGATGATTGTGACACAACAAAAATAAAAGACTCCTACGAAACAAGACGCTCCAAGCAAAACACATAACATGTGGTGAATAAAAATATAGCCCCAAGTAACGTTACCGATGGATTGAAGACGAAAGAGGGGATGCCTTCCTCGGGCATCCCCAAGCTTAGGCTTTTAAGGTATCCTTTAATCAACTTGGGGTGCCTTGTGCATCCCAAAGCTTGAGCTCTTGCCACTCTTTATCTTTTTGTCCATAAGAACTTCACCCAAAACTTGAAAACTTCACAACACGAAACTTAAACAGAAACTCGTGATAACATTAGTATAAGAAAGAAAACCACCACTTCCTTAGGTACTGTAGCAAACTTAAATTCTACTTATGTTGATGTTGGGTTACTGTATTTTCAATATTCCATGGCTAATACCCCACGATACTATCCATAGTTTCATCAAAATAAGCAACCAACACAACAAAAATAGAATCTGTTAACAGCAGAACAGTGTGTAGCAATCTGTATACTTCGTATATTTCTGGTACTTCAAAAATTCTGAAAATTTACGACGGTCTGAAGAATTTGCGTAGAAGTCAGCAGCAAAAAGAATCAACTGATAAGCTCTTACAGAAAAAAAATGAAAATTCTTTTATTGAGCAGAAAGTTTCTGTCTTTTCCAGCATGACCAAACGATCATCCCCAAGACTAATCATAACGGTTTTGCTTGGCACAAATGCAAAAAGAAACACAAAAAACACAATCATAACAGAATTATGAAAGTGTGGAAAACACAAAAGAGAAAGAAAAAGGATAGATTCATTGTGTTGCCTCCCAACAAGCGCTATTGTTTAACGCCCTTAGCTAGGCATAAGGTGATGAAATCACGTATAGTCATCCTTGGTGCTCAAACCATAAGTAGCCCTCATCATAGATTCATAAGGCAATCTTATTTTCTTTCTAGGAAAATGCTCCATGCCCTTATTTAGGGGAAATTGAAATCTAATATTCCCTTCCTTCATATCAATGATAGCAACAATAGTCCTTAGGAAAGGTCTACCAAGAATAATGGGACATTAAGGATTGCAATATATGTCAAGTACAATGAAATCCATGGGTACATAGTTCTTATTTGCAACAATAAGAACATCATCGATCCTTCCCATGGGTTTCTTGACAGTAGAATCCGCAAGATGCAAATTAAGAGAACACTCTTCAATCTCATGAAAACCAAGAATATCACATAAAGACTTTGGAATTGCGGAAACACTAGCACCCAAATCACACAAAGCATTACACTCATAGTTTTTATCTTGATTTTCATAGTAGGTTCCCACTCATCGTGAAGTTTTCTAGGTATAGAGACTTCTAGTTCGAGCTTCTCTTCAAGAGATTTCATCATAGCATCTACGGTATGCGCGGGAAAGGCTTTGCTTTGGCTATAAGCATGTGGAGAGTTTGCAATGGATTGCATCAAAGAAATTCATTCAAACAAGGAGCAACTATCATAATTGAATTCCTTTAAATCAAAAGTGGGAGTTTCATTACTACCCAAAATTTTAATTTCTTCTACTCCACTCTCCACACCTTTATCATCAAGATAGGTGCGCTCCGAATCATTGGGGCGTTTTTCAACCAAAGTAGATTCATATCCAGCCCCTTCATCAATAGGTTTGACGCGCGAAAACAAAGATTCAAGAGGAGTCACACCAAGCACTTTAAGATCTTCGTGATTTGCATCACTAGAATGCACCCTTGTAAACCATTCATGCCTAGCACGAATTTGGGTGGTTCTTTCTTTGCTCTCATTCATGGAGACACACATAGCTTTCAAAGTTTCATCCAAGTTGACCTTGGGAGGAGCACATCTAACTTTCAAAGCATTAATATCACAAGACATCATATCAACGCTCTTAGCCAAATCGTCAATTTTGAGTAGTTTTCCCTCTATGGACGCATTGAAAATCTTTTGAGAGTTGACGAACTCTTTGATATTACTCGCTAAATCAGAGGGTAATTTGTTGTGATTTCCATAAGTGTTGTTGTAGGAATTTCCATAACTGTTAGAGGAGTTACTAGGAAAAGGCCTAGGAACATAGTTTCCTCTAAAAGCATTGTTGCTGCGAAAATTGTTCCTACCAACAAAATTAACGTCCAAACTAGCGTTACTACTCTCAATCTTGGAAGATAGTTGCATGTCATTAGGATCTAAAGGAGCGTTTCCACAAGCAACCAAATTCATCAAATCGTCCATCTTAGCACTAAGCGAGTTAATTTCTTCTATAGCGTGTACCTTTTTCGTTAGCAGGTGACCTTTCAGTGTGCCACTGAGAGTAGTTGGTCATGATATTGTCTAGGAGTTTTGTAGCGTCTCCTAACGTGATTTCCATGAACGTTCCACCTGAGGCGGAGTCCAAGATATTGCGAGAGGCAAAATTCAAACCAGCACAAAAGATTTGTATAATCATCCACAAACTCAAGCCATGAGCGGGACAATTTCTAATCATTAACTTCATCCTCTCCCAAGATTGTGCAACGTGTTCATGATCAAGTTGCTTGAAATTCATGATATCGTTACGTAATGAGATAATCTTAGTGGGCGGAAAATACTTGGATATGTAAGCATCTTTGCACTTATCCCAAGAATCGATACTATTTTTAGGCAAAGAAGAAAACCAAGTTTTTACGCCATCTCGCAACGAGAAAGGAAAAAGCTTCAACTTAATCACGTCATTATCCACATCTCTTTTCTTTTGCATATCGCAAAGCTCAATGAAGGTATTGAGATGGGATGTGGCATCTTCACTAGGAAGGCCAGAGAATTGCTCTGTCATAACAAGATTCAGCAAAGCTGCGTTGATTTCATACGATTCCGCACTAGTGGCGGGAGCAATCGGAGTACTAATAAAATCATTATTATTGGTACTCGAGAAGTCGCAAAGTTTGGTGTTTTCAGCCATGATGACTTTAACAAACAAACAAGCACACAAGCAAGCAAGAAAACCGGCAAAGAAAAACGGCAAAGGGCAAAAGAAAGCGGCAAAGGAAAACAACAAAAAGGCAAAATAAAACGGCAAAGGAGAAAGGCAAAGGAGAAAGGCAAATGAAAACGGCAAATGTGAAGTGGGGAAGAGGAAAACGAGAGGCAACTGGCAAAAAAAGTAAATGCAAGAGATGAGTTTGTGAGACCTACTTGGATAGATCTCTCTTTCCCCGGCAATGGCGCCAAAAATACTTCTGCTACTGCAACAAAAGACCTTCCAACGGTGCCAGAAACAAGCGTGCTAATGGGAGACTATTCTTGTCTTGATACTCCTCAGCAACGGCACCAGGAATCCTTCTGCTACGGGTACGCCTTTAGGGACTTCCTTGGAAAATATGCAAAGTATTCCCACGTGGCCTTGGAGCCTTGCATTGGTGTTCCCTCGAAGCGGAAAGGGTGATGTAGCACAGCGGTGGTAAGTATTTCCCACAGTTTTGAGAACCAAGGTATCGATCGTGTGACGGATTATCACAAGTACGTGTACAAACACAAAGAGCTTGCACCCAACGCTATGAAGGGGTTGTCAATCCCTTATAGATTGTTTGCCAAGTGAGAACTGAAAGCAATAAAGAAACAAAGCAAAGTAAAAGCGGAAGTGGAAACGATAAGTGTGAATAGACCCGGGGGACGTAGTATTCACTAGTGGCTTCTCGCATGAAAACAAGTAGACGGTGGGTGAACGAATTACTGTCGAGCAATTGATAGAACCGCGCAAAGTCATGATGTTATCTACGGCAATGATTATATCTATAGGCATCACGTCCAAAACAAGTAGACCGATACTTTCTGCATCTACTACTATTACTCCACACGTCGACCGCTATCCAGCATGCATCTAGTGTATTAAGTTCATGAGAACAGAGTAACGCCTTAAGCAAGATGACATGATGTAGATGGACAATCTCATATCTACGATAAAACCCCATCTTGTTACCCTTGATGGCAACAACACGATGCTTGCCTTGCTGCCCCTTCTGTCACTGGGAAAGGTCACCACACGGTATGAACCCAAAACCAAGCACTTCTCCCATTGCAAGAATCATAGATCTAGATGGCCAAACAAAACCCAAGACTCGGAGAGACTTACAAGGATATCAAATGATGCATATAAGAAATCAGAAAAGACTCAAATATATATCATAGATAATCTGATCACAAATCCACAATTAATTGAAGATCATGGAGAACTTTGTATTGAAGATCCAAGAGAGAGAAGAAGCCATATAGCTACTAACTACGGACCCGTAGGTCTGAAGTGAACTACTCACGAGTCATTGGAGGGGCGATGATATTGATGAAGAAGCCCTCCAACTCCAAAGTCCCCTCCGGCAGGGCACCGGGAAGGGTCTCCATATGAGATCTCGCGGAAACGGAAGCTTGCGGCGGCGGAAAAGTGTTTTCGTGGATGCCCTGATTTTTTCTGGATTTTTAGGGAATTTATAGGCCAAAGACCTAGGGCAGGGGAGCGCCAGGGGGGCCACAAGCTTGGTTGCCGCGGCCTCCCCCTGGCCGCGGCAACAGGGGTTGTGGGCCCCCTGTGGGCTCACTTGCTTGGACCTCAAGCCTCCCGATCTTCTTCCGTTTTGGAAAAATTCATTTCGGGGATTTTATTCCGTTTGGAATCCGTTCCAAAATCAGATCTGAAAAGAGTCAAAAACATAGAAAAAAACAGGAACTGGCACTTGGCACTGAGTTAATAAGTTAGTCCCAAAAAAGATATAAAAGGTAAACAAAACATCCAAAGTTGACAAGATAACAGCGTGAAACCATCAAAAATTATAGATACGTTTGAGAGTATCACCCCTCACGCATCTCAATAGATTGAGGGTGTTGCAGCACTCCCGCGAGGTAGGGATTGATGACCTTCTCGAAGATCTTGTCCTTCGGAGCTTTTGGTGACGCCATTGCGATCTAGATCTGCAGCAGAAACAGGCTCGAAACGAAACAGAGGAAATTTGTGTGATACGAGGGTCAGACCTTTTGGGCGAATATATAATGATTTTTTCTATTTTCTATTACACACTTATAGAATCACATACCTCTTCGTTTTGGAGTCTAAAACAGGCTGATAAATATCCCTTATGTACTCCTCCGGAGTTATGGTATTGATAATATTGCTTTCAATAGCCGGTCAAGAATCAATTGAAAAGACTGTGGGGTGATTCCCTACAGTAGCCGGTCAAAAAAAATATTGCTTTCAACATTTATGGGAGTACCTGAGATATAATGCTTGATTCTCTGCCCATTTACCACTCTCGGAAAATTACCTTCCGTGTTGTTGATCTTCATGGCACCGGAACGATATACTTGCTCAACAATGTAAGGACCTTCCCACTTGGAGAGAAGCTTGCATGCAAATAATCTTAAACGAGAATTATATAACAAGACATAATCACCTACATTGAACTCATGTTTTTGTATCCTTTTATCATGCCGCCTCTTAACCTTTTCTTTGAACAACTTGGCATTTTCATATGCCCGAGCTCGCCGTTCATCAAGTGAGCTAATATCAAATAACCTCTTCTCACCAACAAGTTTGAAATCAAAGTTGAGCTCTTTGATTGCCCAATAAGCCTTATGCTCTAGTGCAAGAGGTAAATGACAAGCTTTACCGTAAACCATTTTGTACGGAGACATGCCCATGGGATTCTTATAGGCAGTTCTATAAGCCCACAGTGTATCATCGAGCTTCTTAGACCAATTCTTTCTAGACCTATTGATAGTGTTTTGCAGAATTAGTTTAATCTCTCTATTGCTTAGCTCTACTTGACCACTGGACTAAGGGTGATAGGGAGACGCAATTCTATGGTTGACATCATACTTAGCAAGCATTTTACGGAAAGCACCATGAATGAAATGTGAACCACTGTCGGTCATTAGATATCTAGGGACTCCAAATCTAGGGAATATAACTTCTTTAAGCATCCTGATAGAAGTGTTGTGATCAACACTACTGGTTGGGATAGCTTCTACCCACTTAGTAACGTAATCAACAGCAACTAGGATATGAGTATACCCGTTGGATTTTGGAAAAGGTCCCATATAATCAAAGGCCCAAACATCAAATGGTTCAATAACAAGTGAATAGTTCATAGGCATTTCCTGACGTTTACCGATATTACCTGTTCTTTGACATTCGTCACAAGACAAGACAAACTTACGGGCGTCCTTGAAGAGAGTGGGCCAATAGAAACCTGATTGCAATACCTTGTGTGCAGTTCTATCTCCCGCATGGTGTCCTCTGTAGGCCTCGGAGCGACACTTCTGTTGGATCTGTCCCTGTTCATTTTCAGGTACACAACGTCTAATAACACCATCTACTCCTTCCTTATAAAGGTGAGGATCATCCCAGAAGTAATGTCTTAAATCAAAGAAGAATTTCTTCTTTTGCTGGTATGTGAAACTAGGTGGTATATATTTGGCAACATTTTAGTTTGCATAATCAGCTTTCCACGGTGTACTACGGGAAGTATTGATGACATTCAATTGCCCATCAGGAAAGCTATCATCAATAGGTTGTGGGTCATCAAGAACGATCTCCAACCTAGACAAGTTATCTACTACGGGGTTATCAGCACCCTTCGTGTCGACAACGTGCAAATCAAATCTTGTAGCAAGAGAACCCATCTGATAAGTCTAGGTTTAGCATCTTTCTTCTCCATGACGTACTTAATAGCAGCGTGGTCAGTGTGAATAGTGACTTTGGAATCAACTATGTAAGACCTGAACTTTTCACATGCAAACACGATTGCTAAAAATTCCTTTTCCGTAGTAGCATAGCTTCTTTGGGCATTGTCTAGAGTTTTACTAGCATAGTGAATAACATTCAACTTCTTATCATCTCTTTCTCCTAGAACAACACCAACAACATAATCACTAGCATCACACATGATTTCAAAAGGTAGGTTCCAATCAGGTGGTTGAACGATAGGCGCAGTTATCAAGGCCTTCTTAAGTATTTCGAAGGCTTCCTCACATTCATCGTCAAAAATAAAATGAATATCCTTTTGCAAGAGATTGATAAGAGGCCTAGAAATCTTAGAGAAGTCTTTAATGAACCTTCTATAGAACCCAGCATGACCAATGAAACTTCTTATACCTTTGATATCTGTGGCATGGCATTTTCTCGATTGCATCAACCTTAGCCTTATCGAATTCAGTACCTCTTTTAGAAATTTTATGTCCTAAGACGATACCTTCATTAACCATAAAGTGGCACTTCTCCCAATTCAAGACAAGGTTGGTGTCTTTACATCTCTGCAAGACTCGATCAAGGTTGCTGAGGCAATCATCAAAAGAAGACCCATAAACGAAGAAGTCATCCATGAAAACCTCAACAATCTTTTCACAAAAGTCAGAGAATATAGCCAGCATACATCTTTGAAAGGTGGCAGGTGTGTTACATAATCCAAAAGGCATACGTCTATAAGAAAAGGTACCGAAAGGGCAGGTGAAAGTGGTTTTCTCCTAATTAGCTTGTGCAACTGGTATTTGGGAGAAACCAGAATAACATCTAGAAAGCAGAAGTGTGTGTGTTTAGACAGTCTTTCTAGCATTTGGTCAATAAAAGGCAAAGGGTAATGATCTTTCCTAGTGGCTTTATTCAATTTTCTAAAATCAGTCACCATCCTGTAACCAGTAATAATCCTGTGTGGGGTCAATTCATCCTTATCATGAGGGACAACGGTAATACCTCCCTTCTTAGGGACGCAATGCACAGGACTCACGCAATCACTATGAGCAACAGGATAGATAATACCTGCTTCCAAGAGCTTTAGTATTTCTTTTCTTACTACCTCTTTCATCTTAGGATTTAATCTCCGTTGATGATCGGCAACTGGTTCGGAATCAGGATCGGTTCTAATCTTGTGCTGGCATAGAGTGGGACTAATGCCCTTAAGATCATCAAGAGTATATCCAATAGCAGCACGGTGCTTCCTCACAGTTTTTAGTAACTTCTTTTCTTCATGCTCTGAGAGGCTAGCACTAATAATAACAGGATATATCTCTTTTTCATCAAGATAAGCATACTTAAGAGTATCAGGAAACTGTTTAAGCTCGAACACAGGATCACCCTTTGGTGGGGGTGGATCTCCAAGCAGTTCAACAGGCAAGTTATTCTTAAGGATATGATATTGTTCTAAGACAACTCTATCTATCTCATCCCTTTCATCCATATACATATCATTTTCATGCTCAAGCAAGTATTGCTCTAAAGGATCAGTAGGAGGCACGGCAATAGAAGCTAGGGCAATAGTTTCATCCTTACTTGGCAACTCTTTTTCATGACTTTGTCTACCAAACTTGGAGAAATTGAACTCATGTGACACACCTTCAAAGCCAATAGTGATAGTTTGCTTTTCATAGTCAATATGAGCATTGACAGTATTGAGAAAAGGTCTGCCAAATATGATGGGACAAAAGCTATCTTGGGTGGTAGCAAGAACGAATAAATCAGCAGGATACTTCTTTTTCCCACACAAGACTTCAACATCCCTAAAAATTCCCACAGGGCAGATAGTATCTCTATTGGCAAGCTGAATAGACATCAATGGGTTCTAGCTCGACAGGTGCAATCTCGTCTTTGATTTCATCAAATAGGGATTGAGGTATTGCACTAACACTAGCACCCACGTCACATAAACCATGATAACAATGATCTCCTATCTTAACAGAAAAACAGGCATGCCAACAACATGCCTATCTTTGTCTCTAGCATGAGGTTTAGCAATTCTAGCAGCATCTTCACAGAAGTGAATATCATGGCCCTCAACATTGTCGGACAGAAGATCTTTGATAATAGCAATTCTAGGTTCAACTCTAATTTTCTCAGGGGGTGTAGGTGTTCTAATGTAGCCCCTACATATCACAGTTGAAGCTTTAAAATGATCGTTTATCCTAACAGGGAAAGGTGGTTTCTCAATGTAAGCACTCGGAACAATAGGATCATTATAGGCAATGACTTTCTCTTCAACTGGATTGGGTTTAACTACATTGACTTCTAAGGGAGGATGATATTTAAACCACTTCTATTTAGGGAGATCAATATGAGCAGCAAATGATTCACACAGTGAAGCTACTATCTCAGAGTCAAGTCCATATTTAGCGCTAAAATCACAAAACGTATTTGTTTCAACAAAGGATTTAACGCAATCAAACTTGAAATTCATACCTGACTCCTTACCTTCATCAAGCTCCCAATCTTTAGAGTTGTGTTTAATTATTTCCAATAAATTTCATATGAAGTCAATATCTCTCTTCATAAAAGAACCGGTACAAGAAGTGTCAAGCATGGTGCGATCATCATGAGAAAGCCAAGCATAGAAGTTTTGAATGATAATTTCTCTTGAGAGCTCATGGTTGGGTCATGAATATAACATTGATTTAAGCCTCCCCCAAGCTTGAGCGATGCTTTCTCTGTCACGAGGCCAAAAATTATAAATATAATTCCGATCACGATGTACTAGATGCATAGGATAAAACTTTTGATGAAATTCCAATTTCAACCGGTTGTAGTTCCATGATCCAGTATCATCACATAGCCTATACCATGTCAACGCCTTATCCCTCAAATATAAGGGAAAGACCTTCTTCTTGACCTCATCATCGGGCAAACCTGCAAGCTTAAATAAACCACAAACTTCATCTACATAGATTAGATGCAAGTCTCGATGTGATGTTCCATCTCCTGTAAAAGGATTAGCGAGCAGTTTCTCAAGCATACCCGAAGGAAATTCAAAGCAAATATTTTCAGTAGGTGCAGCAGGTTGAGGAGCAACTCTTTGTGCTTCCGTTCGAGGTGAAGATACCCCGGACAAGCCCCTCAAAGGATTAGTTTCCATAGCAACAAGTGACAATAAAATTTAGCACACTATATAAATGTTCCCTTACCAAATTCCACTTACCAAAGGCGCTTCACTCCCCGACAATGGTGCCAGAAAAGAGTCTTGATGACCCACAAGAATAGGGGATCTATCATAGTCCTTTCGATAAGTAAGAGTGTCGAACCCAACGAGGAGCAGAAGGATCTGACAAGTGGTTTTCAGCAAGGTAAACTCTGCAAGCACTGAAATTATCGGTAACAAGTAGTCGTGTGACAAGATGATTCATAGCAAGTAGCAAGTAACAACGGTAACAAAGGTGCAGAAAAGTGGCCCAATACCTTTTGTAGCAAGGGACAAGCCTGGACAAACTTTGAGGTAAAACGCTCCCGAGGACACATGGGAAGTTGTGTCAAGCTAGTTTTCATCATGTTCATATGATTCGCGTTCGGTACTTTGATAGTTTGATATGTGGGTGGACCGACGCTTGGGTACTGCCCTTACTTGGACAAGCATCCCACTTACGATTAACCCCTCTCACAAGCATCCGCAACTACGTAAGAAGAATTAAGACAAAGTCTAACCATAACATTAAACTAGTGGATCCAAATCAGCCCCTTACGAAGCAACGCATAAACTAGGGTTTAAGCTTCTGTCACTCTAGCAACCCATCATCTACTTACTACTTGCCAATGCCTTCCTCTAGGCCCAAATAATGGTGAAGTGTTATGTAGTCGACGTTAACATAACACCACCAGAGGGAAACAACATACAACACATCAATTTATCGAACGAATACTAAATTCACATGATTACTTATAGCAAGACTTATCCCATGTCCTCAGGAACAAAAGTGACTACTCACAAAGCATAATCATATTCATGACCAGAGAGGTAATGAGTAGCATCAAAGATCTGAACATATAATCTTTCACCAAGTAATCCAACTAGCATCAACTACAAAGAGTAATTAACACTACTAACAACCTTACACGTACCAATCGGAGTCGCGAGAGGGAGATTGGTTACAAGAGATGAACTAGGGTTTGGAGATGAGATGGTGCTGATGAAGATGTTGATGGTGATGAGTCCCCTCCGATGAAAGGAGTGTGATGACGATGGCGACGATTTCCCCCTCCGGGAGGGAAGTTTCCCCGGCGGGATGACCCTGCCGGAGCTAGATCGGTTGTGCTCAAGTTCTGCCTCATGGCGGCGGCGATTCCTCCGAAAAGCCTCCTCTTGATTTTTTCTGGAATGAAACCCTTCTTGTAGAAAAAGAGGGGGGCAGAAGCCCAGCTGGGAGCCCACAAGCCCCCTAGGCGCGGCCAGGGGGCGCGCCTCGCAGGCTTGTGGCTTTCTGCTGGCGCCCCTCTGGTACTTCTTTGGCCCAGTATTTTTTATAAATTCCGAAATAAATCCTCGTTGATTTTCACGGTTTTTGGAGTTGCGCAGAATAGGTATCTCAAACTTGCTCCCTTTTCAGGCCAGAATTCCAGCTGCCGGCATTCCCCCTTTTCATGTAATCCTTGCAAAGTAAGAGAGAAAAGGCATAAGTATTGTACCGTGAAGTGTAATAACAACCCAAAAAGGGATAAATAACAACATTAAAGCATGATGCAAAATGGACGTATCAATGATCATGAAGCTTCAGATCAAGTTACTATCAGACCTCGTAGGTCGACAACATCACGTACTGCTCCTGAGTGGTACGGGAATCATGTTTTATCTATCATGTTGTTAGACAACAATGAGTCTGCGAATTATGAAGAAGCAATGGTTGGCCCGGATTCCAACAAATGGTTAGAGGCCATGAAGTGTGAGATAGGATCTATGTATGAAAACAAAGTGTGGACTTTGGAAGCATTACCTGAAGGTCGTAAGGCTATTCAGAACAAATGGATCTTTAAGAAGAAGACGGACGGGGACGGTAATTTGACCATTTATAAAGGTTGACTTGTGGCAAAGGGGTTTTCACAAGTTCAAGGAGTTGACCATGATGAGACATTCTCACCGGTAGCGATGCTTAAGTCCGTCTGAATCATGTTAGCATTAGCTGCATTTTTCGATTATGAAATCTGGCAAATGGATGTCAAGATGGCGTTCCTTAATGGTTTTCTTAAGGAAGAGTTGTACATGATGCAATTCGAAGGTTTTGTCGATCCAAAGAATGCAAACAAAGTATGCAAGCTCCAGCGATCCATTTATGGACTGGTGCAAGCACCTCGGAGTTGGAATAAGCGCTTTGATGAGGTGATCAAGGCGTTTGGGTTTTAACAAGTTGTTGGAGAATCTTGTATATACAAGAAAGTGAGTGGGAGCTCTGTAGCATTTCTAACATTATATGTGGATGACATATTGCTGATTGGAAACAATGTGGAGTTTTTAGAGAGCATGAAGGATTACTTGAACAAATATTTTTCAATGAAAGTCCTAGGAGAAGCTTCTTACATATTAGGTAGTAAGATCTATAGAGATAGATCGAGGCGCCTAATAGGACTTTCACAAAGCACATACCTTGATAAAGTTTTGAAGAAGTTCAAAATGGAGCAATCCAAGAAGGGGTTCTTGCCAGTGTTACAAGGTATAAAGTTGAGTAAGACTCAGTGTCCAGAAAATGCAGAAGATAGAGAAAAGATTTGTACCGTCCCCTATGCTTCAGCCATAGGGTCAATCATGTATGCAATGTTGTGCACAAGACCGAACATCAGCCTGGCCATAAGTATGGCACGCAGGTTTCAAAGTGATCCAGGAGTGGAACACTGGGCGGCGATGAAGATTATTCTGAAGTACCTGAAAAGGACTAAGGAAATGTTTCTCGTTTATGGAGGTGACGAAGAGCTCGTCGTAAAGGGTTACGTCGATGCAAGCTTTGACACTGATCCGATGACTCTAAGTCTCAAACCGGATACATATTTATTCTTAATGGGGGTGCGGTAAGCTGGTGCAGTTCCAAGCAAAGCGTCATAGCAGATTTTACATGTGAAGCGGAGTACATGGCTGCCTCGGAGGCGGCTAAGGAGGGTGTCTGGATGAAGCAATTCATGACGGATCTTGGAGTTGTGCCGAGCGCACTAAATCCAATAACTCTGTTCTGTGACAACACTGGTTCCATTGCTCTAGCCAAAGAACCAAGGTTTCACAAGAAGACCAGACACATCAAACGACGCTTCAACCTCATCTGCGACTATGTCGAAGGAGAGGACGTAAATACTTGCAACGTGCACACGGATCTGAATGTTGCAGATCTGCTCACTAAACCTCTTCCACGAGAGAAGCATGATCAACACCAGAACTGTATGGGTGTTAGATTCATTCCAATGTAAATCGCATAGCGATGTGAGACTAGATTATTGACTCTAGTGCAAGTGGGAGACTGTTGGAAATATGCCCCAGAGGCAATGATAAAATAGTTATTATTATATTTCCTGTTTCAAGATAATTGTTTATTATCCATGCTATAATTGTATTGAATCAAAGCATAGATGCATATGTGGATATATGGACAAAACAATGTCCCTAGTAAGCCTCTAGTTGACTGGCCAGTTGATCAAGGATGGTTAAGGTTTTCTGACCATATGCAAGTGTTGTCACTTGATGAGTGGATCACATCATTAGGAGACTGATGTGATGGACAAGACCCATACTATAAACGTAGCATGTGATCGTGTCATTTTGTTGCCATTGTTTTCTGCGTGTCAAGTATTCATTCCTATGACCATGAGATCATTTAACTCACTGACACCGGAGGAATACCTTGTGTGTATCAAACATCGCAACGTTACTGGGTGACTATAAAGGTGCTCTACAGTATCTCCGAAGGTGTCCGTTGAGTAAGCATGGATCAAGACTGGGATTTGTCACTCCGTGTGACGGAGAGGTATCTCAGGGCCCACTCGGTAATACAACATCACATATAAGCCTTGCAAGCAATGTGACTAAAGTGTTAGTCACGGGATCTTGTATTATGTAATGAGTAAAGAGACTTGCCGTTAACGAGATTAAAATAGGTATAGAGATACCGACGATCAAATCTCGGGCAAGTAACATACCGAAGGACAAAGGGAATTATGTACGGGATTATATGAATCCTTGGCACAGAGGTTCAATCGATAAGATCTTCATAGAATATGTAGGACCCGATATGGACATCCAGGTCCCGGTGTTGGATATTGATCGGGGAGTGTCTCAGGTCATGTCTGCATAGTTCTCAAACCCGCAGGGTCTGCACACTTAAGGTTCGGTGACGTTTCGGAATAGTTGAGTTATAGGTATTGGTGACCGAAGGTTTGTTCAGAGTCCCGGATGAGATCACGGACGTCACGATGGTTTCCGGAATGGTCCGGAAGTGAAGATTGATATATAGGATTGTTTCATTTGGTCTGCGGAAAGATTTCGGGCATTACCGGCAGTGTACCGGGAGTGACGAATGAGTTCCGAGTTTTTACTGGGAGGGGCCCACCAACCCGTGAGTGAAACTAATAGCCCAAGGGTGACGCACCAGCCCTCAGTGGGCTGGTGACGCCAGCGCAAGTGGGCTATTTCGGACAAGAGGAAAAAATCAAGGAGAAAGAAAAAAGGAAAAAAAAGAGGACGTGGGAAGGAAGGAAGGGACTCCTCCCTCCAAGCCGAGTTGGAGGAGGATCCCTCCTCCCTTGGCCGGCACCCCAAGGGAAATCCCCACCCCTTGGCTCCTCCTATATATACTTGAGGTTTAGGGCTTTTCGACACACAACTTTGCCACGTGCAACCCTAAACCTCTACTTCGTAGTTCTTCCTCTAGATTGGTTTTCTGCACAGCTCGGGCGGAGCCCTACAGGAATAGATCATTGATTGTTCTACTGTGTATCCCTTGCAACGGCGCCCGAAATACTTCTGCTACCTCCAAAAGATCCCCGGCAATGGTGCCACGAAGTAGTTGTGTCGACGGCACCAGGAATCCTTCAGCTACGGCTACGCCTTAAGGGACTTCCTAGGCAAGTATGCAAAGGATTTCCCCTGTGGCCTTGGAGCATTGCGTTGGTGTTCCCTCGAAGCAGAAAGGGTGATGTAGCACAGCGACGGTAAGTATTTCCCTCAGTTTGAGAACCAAGGTATCAATTCGGCGGAAGAGTATCTCAAGATCCTGCACAAACACAAAAGCTTGCACCCAACTCTATGAAGGGGTTGTCAATCCCTTATAGATTGTTTGCCAAGTGAGAACTGAAAGCAACAAAGTAAAAAAGCAAAGTAAAAGCGGAGATGTAAACGATGGATGTGAATAGACCCGGGGGCCGTAGTGTTTACTAGTGGCTTCTCTCATGAAAGCAAGTAGACGGTGGGTGAACAAATTACTGTCGAGCAATTGATAGAACTATGCAGAGTCGTGACGATATCTATGCAATGATTATTTCTATAGGCATCACGTCTGAAACAAGTAGACCGATACTTTCTGCATCTACTACTATTACTCCACACGTCGACCGCTATCCAGCATGCATCTAGTGTATTAAGTCCATAAGAACAGAGTAACGCCTTAAGCAAAATGACATGATGTAGAGGGATAATGTCAAACCAATGATAAAAACCCCATCTTTTTTACCCTTGATGGCAACTGCTTGATGTGTGCCTTGCTGCCCCTACTGTCACTGGGAAAGGTCACCACATGGCAGAACCCAAAACAAAGCACTTCTCCCATTGCAAGAATCATAGATCTAGTTGGCCAAACAAAACCCAAGACTTGGAGAGACTTACAAGGATATCAAATCATGCATATAAGAAATCAGCAAAGACTCAAATATATATCATAGATAATCTGATCACAAGTCCACAATTCATCGGATCTCGACAAACACACCGCCAAAGAAGATTACATCGGATAGATCTCCATGAAGATCATGGAGAACTTTGCATTGAAGATCCAAGAGAGAGAAGAAGCCATCTAGCTACTAACTACGGACCCGTAGGTCTGAAGTGAACTACTCACGAGTCATTGGAGGGGCGATGATGATGATGATGAAGCCCTCCAACTCCAAAGTCCCCTCCGGCAGGGTGCCGGGAAGGGTCTCGAGATGAGATCTCGCGGAAACGGAAGCTTGTGGCGGCGAAAAAGTATTTTCGAGGCTCCCATCATTTTTTGCGGAATATTTGGGAATATATAGGCTCAAGATCTAGGTTAGGGGGCGGCTAGGGTGGCCACAAGCTTGCCCACCGCCGCCTCCCCCTGGTGGCGTGGTGGGAGCTTGTGGGCTCCCTAGGGCCCACCTGGCTTGGCCCAAAGGCTCCCCGGTCTTCTTTCGTTCAGGAAAAAATCATTTCGGGGTTTTTATTCCGTTTGGACTCCGTTCCAAAATCAGATCTGAAAAGAGTCAAAAACACGGAAAAAACAGGAACTCGCACTTGGCACTGAATTAATAAGTTAGTCCCAAAACGATATTAAAAGGTACACAAAACATACGAAGAAGGCAAGATAACAGCGTGAAACCATCAAAAATTATAGATACGTTTGAGACGTATCAAGGATCCCCAAGCTTAACACCTGCTCGTCCTCGAGTAGGGAAGTGATAAGAATGAATTTTTTATGCTTTCATGCTACCTAGCATAGGTGTCCTTTGTAATTCCTCTTATGTGACCTGAATGTTCAGATCCATTAGATTCAAAACAATAGTTTGCTATTGACGTGGAAACAATAATAATTCAAGCAAAATAGCAAGGTAATCATGAACTTTCAAAATAACAAGGCCAAAAGAAAGTTATCCCTACAAAAGCATATAGTCTGTCTATGCTCTATCATCATTGCACAACTAATTTAAATCATGCACAACCCCGGTATTGGCCAAGTAATTGTTTCACACCTTTACTTTCTCAAACATTTTCAACTCTCACGCAATACATGAGCATGAGCCATGGTTATAGCACTATAGATGGTGTGGAATGTGGTGGAGGTTGCAAGACAAAAAAGGAGAAGATAGTCACATTAACTAGGCATATCAATGAGCTATGGAGATGCTCATCAATAGATATCAATGTGAATGAGTAGGGATTGCCATACAAATGATGCACTAGAGCTACAAGTATGTGAAAGCTCTTAAAGAAAACTAGTGGGTGTGGATCCAACTTGCTTGCTCACGAAGACCTAAGGCAATTTTGAGGAAGCGTATCATTGGAATATACAAGCCAAGTTATATAACGAGAATTCCCACTAGCTATATGGTGGTGAGAAAACAAGAGACTCTCAATCATGAAGATCATGGTGCTCAAAATGCACAAGTGTGGAAAAAGTGGTAGCTTTGTCCCTTCTCTCTTTTTCTCTCATTTTTTTTATTATTTTGGTGGGCTCTTTGGCCTCTTTTTTTATGGGCTTCTTTGGCCTCTTTTATTTCCTCACATGGGACAATGCTCCAATAATGAGGATCGTCCCACTTTCAACTCAAAACTTAGAGCAACTATGACTCTATATGGAATGCCTTCGGTAGTGTACTGTGGCAATGATCTAGCATGGCATAGACATCAATGGAAACATCATGCTAGCTATCTTACGATCGTGCAAAGGCAATTTAGACGTGGTGGCACATATCATGGTAGCAGTTGCTTGGCAATATATCTTCGAATGACTTTGAAAAAGCCATAGTAGGTAGGTATGGTGGCTGTTTTGGGGAAGGCTAATGGTGTGTTTTGTGCACCGGCGAAAGTTGCACATCACTAAGAAGATAGTGATGGTGGAAGGTGAAAGTGCATGTAAACCATGGACTCATCATTAGTCATGAAGAACGCATATACTTGTTGCAAAAGTTCTATTAGTAATCGAAACAAAGCATTAAACGCATACTCCTAGGGGAAGGTTTGGTAGGTATAAACCATCGCGCGATCCCGACCGCCACGCAAAGGATGACAATCAATATACTAAGCATGCTCAGACTTCATCACATAGCGGTTCACCATACGTGCATGCTACGGGAATCACTAACTTCAACACAAGTATTTCTAGATCCACAACACCTTACTAGCATGACTTCAATATTACCATAACCACAACTCGAAACTTATTGAGATGAATCAAACTTCTCTAACTATTCAATGCACATGAAGGTGGAAGTTTTCGTATCCCTTTGGATAACTACCCCTTTTCAGACTACTTTAAAGCCTAGATCAACTACCAAGCCACCCACCTCTGCGCTCTAAAAGATATAAGTGAAGCACATAGAGAAAAAGTATCTGGCTCAAAAGATATAAGTGAAGCACATGTGAGCTGAATTGTCTACCAAAGGATATAAGTGAAGCTCGACAAAATCACGGTGTGTGCATGTCTCTCTCTCTAGGTGTGCAGCAAGGATGATTGTGACACAACAAAAATAAAAGACTCCTACGATACAAGACGCTCCAAGCAAAAACACATAACATGTGGTGAATAAAAATATAGCCCCAAGTAACGATACCGATGGATTGAAGACGAGAGAGGGGATGCCTTCCCGGGGCATCCCCAAGCTTAGGCTTTTACGGCATCCTCGTATCTCTTGGGGTTCCTTGGGAATCCCCTAGCTTGAGCTCTTGCCACTCTTTATCCTTTTGTCTATAAGAACTTCACCCAAAACTTGAAAACTTCACAACACGAAACTTAAACAGAAACTCGTGATAACATTAGTACAAGAAAGCAAATCACCACTTCCTTAGGTACTGTAGCAAACTCAAATTCTACTTGTGCTGATGTTGGGTTACTTTACTTTCAATCTTCCATGGCTAATACCCCCCGATACTATCCATAGTTTCATCAAAATAAGCAACCAACACAACAAAAACAGAATCTGTCAACAGCAGACCAATCTGTACCAATCTGTATGTTTTGAATACCTCTGGTATTTCAAAAATTCTGAAAAATTAAGAAAGTCTGAAGAATTTGGGTAGAAATCAGAAGCAAAAATAATAAACTCAAAACCTCTTACGTAAAAAAAACTAAAATTCTTTTCGTGAGCAGAAAGTTTCTGTCTTTCCCAGCATGACCAAACGATCATCCTCAAGACTAATCATAACGGTGTTGCTTGGCACAAACGCAAAAAGAAACACAAAAAACACAATCATAACAGAATTATAAAAGTGGGGAAAACACAAAACGGAAAGAAAAAGGATAGATTCGTTGGGTTGCCTCCCAACAAGCTCTTTCGTTTAACGCCCTTAGCTAGGCATTCCATGATGCTCTCACAAAAGACAAGAATTGAAGCATAACGAGAGCATCCTAAAGCATGTGAAAACCACATCTAAGTCTAACATACTTCCTATGCATAGGCATTTTATAGGAAAACAGATTGTCTAGACAACCAATAGTTGCCATATGCAAGGAAGAAGAAAGAGACAAGAGCAATCTCAACATAACGAGAGGTAATTTGGTAACATGAAAGTTTGTACCAAAATATTTTCCTCTCTCATAGCAATTACATGTGGGATCATATTCACATTCAAAGATATAGCTATCCCATAGGATATTGTTTTCATGATCCACATGCATGCAAAGTTATGCTCTTCAAAAATAGCATGACGTCTCCAAACCCACTTCCAATATTATTGCAAATATCATATTCATCATGGGGTTTGAACAAATTTTCAAGATCATACGAAAGACCATCACCCCAATCATGATTATTGCAACAAGTAGTGGACAAAGCAAAACTAGCATCCCCAAGCTTAGGGTTTTGCATAATTTTAGCATGATTATCACTAATAGAATTTATAGTCAAACCATTGCAATCATGCTTTTCATCCAATGAGCCCTCGTGAATCACTTCATGAATTCCTTCCTCACAATTTTCAGATTCACGCATCTTACCCAAAACTCCAAAGAAATAGTCAATTGCCCTCAACTCACTAGCAATTTGTTCCACGCGAGTGGGTCTCTTAAAGAGACTAGCAAGTGGATGAGGATCCATATCACTAGATTTTCAGCAAGCGAAGATTCAAGCATATTGAGGGCAAATGGCACACAAGCGAACAGAAAGTAAGCGAGAGAAAAGGGCGAATGAAAAAAGCAAAAGAAAACGGCGAAGGTGAAAGGCGAATGAAAACGGCAAATGTGAAGTGGGGGAGAGGAAAAGGAGAGGCAACTGGCAACAAAAGTAAATGCAAGAGAAGAGTTTGTGAGACCTACTTGGATAGATCTTGATTTCTCCTCCCCGACAACGGCGCCAGAAATAGGCACGTTGTCGCGAGAATATTCTTGACGATCCTCCTCCCGGCAACGGCGCCAGAAATACTTCTGATTGTTCTGTTGTGTATCCCTTGCAACGGCGCCAGAAATACTTCTGCTACCTCAAAAAGATCCCCGGCAACGGTGCCAGGAAGTAGTTGTGTCGACGACACCAGGAATCCTTCAGCTACGGCTACGCCTTAAGGGACTTCCTAGGAAAGTATGCAAAGGATTTCCCCCGTGGCCTTGGAGCCTTGCGTTGGTGTTCCCTCGAAGAGGAAAGGGTGATGTAGCACAACGACGGTAAGTATTTCCCTCAGTTTGAGAACCAAGGTATCAATCCGGCGGAAGAGTATCTCAAGATCCTGCACAAACACAAAAGCTTGCACCCAACGCTATGAAGGGGTTGTCAATCCCTTATTGATTCTTTGCCAAGTGAGAACTGAAAGCAACAAAGTAACGAAGCAAAGTAAAAGCGGAGATGTAAACGATGGATGTGAATAGACCCGGGGGCCGTAGTGTTTACTAGTGGCTTCTCTCATGAAAGCAAGTAGACGGTGGGTGAAAAAATTACTGTCGAGCAATTGATAGAACTGTGTAGAGTCGTGGCGATATCTATGCAATGATTATTTCTATATGCACCACATCCGAAACAATTAGACCGATACTTTCTGCATCTACTACTATTACTCCACACGTCGACCGCTATCCAGCATGCATCTAGTGTATTAAGTCGATAAGAACAGAGTAACGCCTTAAGCAAGATGACATGATGTAGAGGGATAATCTCAAACCAATGATAAAAACCCCATCTTTTTTCCCTTGATGGCAACTGCTTGATGTGTGCCTTGCTGCCCCTACTGTCACTGGGAAAGGTCACCACATGGCAGAACCCAAAACCAAGCACTTCTCCCATTGCAAGAATCATAGAACTAGTTGGCGAAACAAAACCCAAGACTCGGAGAGACTTACAAGGATATCAAATCATGCATATATGAAATCAGCAAAGACTCAAATATATATCATTGATAATCTGATCACAAGTCCACAATTCATCGGATCTCAAAAAACACACCACCAAAGAAGATTATATCGGATATATCTCCATGAAGATCATGGAGAACTTTGCATTGAAGATCCAAGAGAGAGAAGAAGCCATCTAGCTACTAACTACGGACCCGTAGGTCTGAAGTGAAGTACTCACGAGTCATTGGAGGCGCGATGATGATGATGAATAAGCCCTCCAACTCCAAAGTCCCCTCCGGCAGGGTGCCAGGAAGGGTCTTGAGATGAGATCTCGCGGTAACGGAAGCTTGCCGCGGCGGAAAAGTGTTTTCGAGGCTCCCCTGATTTTTTGCGGAATATTTGGGAATATATAGGCGCAAGATCTAGGTCAGGGGGTGGTCAGGGTGGCCACAAGCTTGCCCACCGCCGCCTCTGCCCTGGTGGCATGGTGGGAGCTTGTGGGCTCCCTGGGGCCCACCTGGCTTGGCCCAAAGGCTCCGTGGTCTTCTTTCGTTCGGGAAAAAATCATATCGGGATTTTTATTCCATTTGGACTCCGTTCCAAAATCAGATCTGAAAAGAGTAAAAAACACGGAAAAAACAGGAACTGTCACTTGGCACTGAATTAATAAGTTAGTGCCAAAATGATATAAAAAGGTACATAAAACATACAAAGAAGGCAAGATAACAGCGTGAAACCATCAAAAATTATAGATACGTTTGAGACGTATCAATCATCACCATCACCAGCGCGCCGTCACGCTACCAGAGAACTCATCTACTTCCCCGTCTCTCTTGATGGATCAAGAAGGCGGAGATCGTCATCGAGATGTATGTGTGCTGAACGCGGAGGTGTCGTCCATTCGGTGTTAGATCGGAACAGATCGTGGGACGACGGTGATTTGAATCACGAAGCTATTCCACTACATCAACTGTGTTTCTTAACGCCTTCCACTTAGCGATCTATGAGGGTATGTGGATCCTATCTCCCTCTCGTAGATGAGCATCACCATGATAGGTCTTCGTGTGCATAGGAAATTTTTTGTTTCCCGTGCAACATTCCCCAAGAAGAGGTTGTCCTCACTCGGGATTGTTTTTAACTTAGGCGAAAGTTGGTTCGCGGCTAACCCCCGAGTAAGGAGGTTGTCCTCATTCAGGATTGTTTTTAACTTAGGCGAAAGCTGGTTCACGGATAAGCCCCCGAGCATGGCGATTGTCCTCCCTCGGGATTGTTTTTAACTTATGCGAAAGCTGGTTCATGGCTAAGCCCCTGAGTGTGGAGGTTGTCCTCACTCGACATTGTTTTTAACTTAGGCGAAAGCTAGTTCACAACTAAGCCCCCGAGTGTGGAGGTTGTCCTCACTCGGGATTGTTTTTAACTTAGGCAAAAGTTGGTTCGAGGCTAAGCCCGTGAGTGTGGAGGTTGTCGTCACTCGGGATTGTTCTGTTCATCTTGGCGAGTAAATGAAGAACTTGCTTCTATTCGGAACCGTTTTAACTTAGGCGAGTAATATTGTATTCTTCTAACCATTCGAATTCATTACATGAATGAAAATGGCACGTTCTAAGCATAGAACTAGCGCAGATGGTCTGCATTCCATATTCTGGGCTCTCCCACTCCATTCTCGAGGTTGTATAAACGATAACCTCCATTGTGCATGACTTTGTAGATGGCGTATGGTCCTTTCCACGGAGGTGCCAGCTTATGGGTTTTTTGTTGGTCCAATCGAAGGACCAAGTCCCCTTCTTGAAACACTCGACCCCTCACTTTCTTGTCATGGTAGCGTCTCAGGTCTTGCTGGTATAGTGTGGACAGAATGAGGGATAGATCTCTCTCTTCTTACAAGAGATCCAAATTGTCTTGTCATGCTGCTTTGACTTCAACTTTGTTGTACTGCTCTACTCGGGGGGAGTTGTGACGTAAGTCACTCGGTAGAACAGCTTCCGACCCATACACCATGAAGAAAGGAGTATGCCTGGTTGAACGATTCAGACTCGTTTGGATACCCCAGAAGACGGCTGGTAACTCTTCTACCCATGCGCCTGCTGCGTATTTGAGATCTCTCATCAGTCGGGGCTTTAATCCATGCAGTATCATACCATTCGCCCATGTTGCCTGCCCATTCGACTATGGGTGAGCCACAGAGGCGTAATTGACCCGAGTTCCCTGGGAGTGATAGAACTCACAGAACTCATCTCACTCAAAGTTACTTCCATTGTCGGTGATGATGTCGTGAGGAACTCCAAATCTGAAGATAATTTGCCGAATGAAGCTGATGGCAGTCGCTGAATCCAGGGTTTTGATGGGCTTCGCTTCGAGCCAGTTGGTGAATTTATCCACCACAACTAGCAAGTGGGTGAATCCACTCGTCCAGGTTTGCAAAGGGCCAACCATATTGAGACGCCACAAGGCGAATGGCCAGGTGAGCGGAGTCGTTTTCAGCGTGGATACACGCTTATGCGATAGATTTTTATAGAACTAGCATCCAACACACAGTTCGACCAGGTATCTTGCTCCCTCATTGGCTCTAGGCCAATAAAAACCCACTCGGAAGGCCTTGGCCACCAGGGTCTGAGAGGATGCTAGATGTCCACAGGTTCCCGAGTGAATCTCGTGCAAAATCTACATCCCTTCCTCTAGGGAAATGCCCTTTTGAGTGACTCCTGTAACACTCTTCTTCTATAGTTTATCTCCGAGGACTTCGAAAGCTGTAGAGTGCTAAACGATTTGGCGGGATTCCTCCTCGTCTTTGGGGAGTTCTTGTCGAAGCAAGTATGCGAGATAAGGCTCAGTCCATTTGGGTGTGATGACCAGCATATCATGGATGAAGTGGACCACGGCCGGGACATTGATTTGAGTCGGATTTGACGGACCTATTATTTGCGGAGGCTCTTCCGTAAAAAGGTCTTCTTTGACTGAAGGGGCGCGTAGGCATTAGAGGAACACGCCTTTCAGAATGACTTTCCGAGTGGAGCTGATTTTTGCCAAGTCATCAGCCACTTGATTCTTGGCACGTGGCACATGGTGCAATTCCAACCCTTCAAAGTTCTTCTCTAGCTTTCTAACTGTGTTGCAGTAGGCTATCATGGTTGGGCTTTGAATGTCCCATTCCTTCATCACTTGATTAACGACGAGGTCCGAGTCGCCGTAGACAATCAATCGTCACACACTGAGCGAGATGGCCATGCGGAGTCCGTACAAGAGGGCTTCGTATTCGTCGTCATTGTTAGATGAGTCGAAGTGGATTTGGAGCACATAGTTAAGTCGGTTTCCCCTGGGGGAAACAAGAACCACTCCAACCCCTAAACCTTGAAGCATCTTGGATCCATAAAAGAACATGGTCCAATGCTCGGGGACGCCAGGAGTTGACTGCTCTTGTTCTATCCATTCGACAAGGAAGTCGACCAAGGCGTGAGACTTGATCGCCTTTTTGGCTTCAAACTTGATCTCCAGTGGGAGGAGTTCAATAACCCATTTAGCCACTCGACTAGTAGAATCCCTATAATCCAGGATTTCCGCCAAGGGAGCATCACTGATGATAGTGACCGAATGATCTTGGAAGTAATGGACTACCTTGCTCACAGTTAGATAAATTCCATAAACTAGCTTCTCGTAATGTGGATACCTCTGCTTGGAGGGAGTTAGTACCTGCGAGATGTAATAAATGGGTATTTGTACCTTGTACGCCTTGCCCGCTTCTTCGTGCTCCATAGTGAGGACAATGCTAACCACTTGGCTAGTGGCGGCATTGTACATGAGTAAGGGCTCCTGGCTGCCTGGAGCAACTAACACCGGTTGGGTGGATAGTAAAGAATTGAGATGGTCGAATGCGACTTGTGCTTCGTTTGTCCACTCGAGTCTATCATATTTCTTCTTCAATCAGAAAAGAGGCAGTGCCTTCTCGCCGAGTCTTGAGATGAAGTGGCTCAGGGAAGTGAGGCAACCGATAAGCCTCTGCACATCATGGATGCACTCTAGACATCTCATTTGGACTACTGTGTCAATTTTTATCGAGGCTGGCGACAATACCACGTTTGGAAACAAGGAAACCGAGTAACTTACCGATCGACACTCCAAAAATGCACTTGGTCGGATTGAGCTTGATCCCTAAGCACCGGAGGTTCGCGATGGTTTCAACAAGGTCGGTCAGGAGGTCGGAACCTTTCCTCGACCTGACCATGATGTCATCCATGAATGCTTCAATGTTTTGGCTGATCTGTTCCTGCAAACACTTCTCGATCATGCGCTAAAAATTAGCCCCAACATTTTTGAGGCCGAATGGCATGGTGATGTAGCAAAAACACTCGAATGGGGTGATGAAGGACATTTTTATTTCATGAGGTCTGTACATTCGGATCTAGTGGTACCCGGAGTATGCATCCTGGAATGATATGCGTTCACATCCACCAGTTGAATCTACAATATGATCTACTCGAGGTCCTTTGGGTAGGCCCGATTGAGGTGCTTGAAGTCAATACGCATCCGGAGTGAATCGTTCTTCTTGGGCACCATGACCATGTTCGCCAACCACTCCGAGTGGTACACCTCGCGAATGAACTCGACAGCTAGGAGTCGAGAAATCTCCTTTCCGATTGCCTTGCCCTTCTCCACGAAGGAGCGGCGCAAGTGCTCATTCACGGGCTTGACTTTGGAGTCCACTCGAAGGCGGTGCTGAGCTAGTTCCCTGGGAACACCCATCATGTGAGAAGGCTTCCATGCGAAGATGTCCCACTTCTCACGGAGGAACTGGATGAGTTCGGCTTCCTATTTGTCGCCGAGTGAAGTGGAGATGTTTGTCCCGGAGGCACTCGGGTCGGTTGGGTGGACGAGAACCTGCTTGGTCTCACCGGTCGACTGAAAGGCGGACTAAGTAGCCAGCCGTTTGGACCTAAGCAAGTCAGCAGTGTCCACCGCTTTCTTGTACCCATCGAGCTCAACCACCAAGACTTGCTCGTTAGCGATCCGAGAACCCTGTTGTAGGAATTCTTCGGCGATCTTCCATTTTCGGTCACTGTAATCACGCCTTTTGGCCCTGGCATCTTAAGTTTAAGATATACGTAACATGGTCGGGTCATGAAACGCGCATAGGCAGGCCTACCCAGGATGGTGTGATATGCGTTTCGGAAGTGAACAACCTCAAAGGTCAGTCTTTCCTTCCTGTAATTCTTCTCACCGCCAAATACGACATTCAAGGTGATCTTATCGTGTGATTCATCCTTCTTTCCGAGGATGACCCCATGGAACTGCATGTTACTCTTGCTTAGCTGGGACCATGGAATGTCCACCGCTCTGAGCATGTCGACATAGATGATGTTGAGGCTGCTATCGCCATCTATGAGGACCCTTCACAGTCGGACCCCGTTGACAGCTGGATCGATGACCAACGTCTGCCTTCCAGGAGTGGAGATGTTGGCCGGGTGGTACGGTTGGTCGAACATGACGGGCATCTTTTCCCAATCGAGGTACTTTGCATTAGCCGGAGCCACTATGTTTACCTCCTGTTTTATGACCTTCAATTGGATCTTGCTCTCGACATCGGCAAAGATCATGAGAACTTTCTCCATGTTCGGATACCCGGGGGTAGCCTCTTGATTGTCCTCATTACTTTTATCCTTCGAGGGTTCTCCGCCCATCTCCTGCCGGAGCAGGCGACAATCTCGAGTCGTGTGCTTGGCAGGGATGATCTCCCCCTCCCCGTCCTTCCTAGCATGGAACGGACATGGCTGGTCCATAAGGTGTCTTTTGGACTCGGCCTTCTTCTTGCCTACCCAATGTTTCTTCTTCTTCTTGGGCTTGCTTTGGCTCTGCCCGTGGACAACAGCCACTTCGGCTCTGCCCAATGGGTTGCCCAACTCAGGGGCTTTGTTGGCTCGGCCTTTGCCATTGCGGAGGCGGTCTTCTTCTTCGCCATTCGTGTACTGATTGGCGATTTCCATTGCCTGATTGAGGGGCAGATCCCCTGATCTGCCAAACTTGAGGATGAGTTCCCAGTACCGAGTGCCCGCTTTGAAAGCGCACATGGCCTGATGCTTGGTGACGTTTTCCATCGTGTTAGACAACATGGTACATCGCTAGATGTACTCCCAGAGGGTCTCGTTGCTCTTCTGAACACAATGGTGTAGCTCAGTTAAGCCACCTGGGTGCTTGAAAGTGCCCTCGGATGTTTTGACAAACACTCGGGCCATAGTTCCCCGGCCATGGATACTGTCGGGGGGAAGCTGGTTGAGCCATGCCCTCACCGATCCCTCTAGCATTATGGGCAGATGCTTCATTGCGACGAAGTCATTTCCACCGCCTATCTAGACGGCCACTCGGTAATCCTCGAGCCAGGTCTTCGGCTTGGACTCACCGTTGAAATTGCTGATCCCCGTGGCCGATCGGTAATTGGAGGGGATCTCCACTTCAAGGATGTGTCGGCTGAAGCACTCGAGGCCAAATATTCCACGGGCTGCGCGCGATCAGTCAACCACGTTCTGCGTGATTGTGGACCTTGCGTTCACTTGAGGGGCACGGTAGCCGTCGTCCCCATAACCCGTGTGCCAATTGGGGCTTGGTCTGTGGTCATGGGGACGACGTCCGAGTGAACCACTCCTCGGAGGAGGTGTTCTGCTACGAACCCGATGATCATGTCGTCGATCTCCGTGCGTGCCTCTTTGAAGAGGAGAAGATCTTTGACGTCTTCCAAGTGCATGCAAGATATGAGCAGACTCACTGTGTCCACTTCGACGGATCTGCTTGTCACACCCTGTTTTCACTACCAATTTTTCTGTAATTCAAAAATCTGAGTTTATTAAAACTTTTTCAAAACTAATGTTGTGAGTGCCATGATTGTCATTGTATGCTTTTATGCTTGATCATGTGATATTAAAAACAACATTCCTCATTACTTAATTATTTTCAAAACACTTTTTATTGTTTCTGGTTAAAGCAAAACCCTGCTTTTGGTTGCACTACAAGTCCTTGATGGCAAGGAGTGTTCTTACCCAAAGTTAGTGATCTGGTTCTAGCACCATTTTAGAGCACCAAAACCATATAATAATTATTTTATGAAATATTTTTCTAATTTAATTGCATGTCCATTTCTCAGGCCACAAATGGTATTCCTATATGGAAAAATACTTTTCTGCCTAAGAAAAATCTGAGAAAATTTGGAGATGATCAGAAGGACATATATTTTCCATACATAAGATTTTCAACCCCTATTTATATTATTATTATTTGAGTAAAACCCTCAAAATCCTTTCTGTCTGTTTTGCCCTTTTGAAATATTTTCAAAGGAAATATTCTCAATAAATTCGTAGAAAATTCCAGTGGTATCTCTAAGCCATATTTGGTGTCCATATAAAATTTTACCTTGATCCAAGGTGATTAAGGCCACCAAATTGTTGCAAAACCCCTTCTGTCCAGATTGAAGTTAGAGCAACTCTACATAGCAAAGTTTGTCCAATGGAGTTGAAACTTTGCAAGAGTACCTAATGCCTCAAATGAGGGCTCCATGCCAAAAATGGGATTTGTGGGACTTAATTTGCCTACAGTCTCTTTGGAAGGAACAGATGTGGTCATTTAGTGAAGTTTTCAAGTTTACAAAGCTAAACTTGTCCAATGGAGCTCAAACCTGACCGCAGCCACTGACCGCAGGGGTCCGTGCGTTAGGTTCGAACCTGATGGCGCGCGCGCCTAGGCAGGCTGGTTGGCCGGACTTTGGGCCAGCCTAGTCCCAGGCCAAGCCAGGCCAGGGTCTGTAGCCTTTTTCTTTTTGATTTTAAACCTGTGTTTAAAATATTTTTATAAAAAGATTTAACCAGTGTAAAAATATAAATTTTCCACTGTTATTCTTCTAAAATTGTGTAGTATTTAACAGAATCATTGGTTGAATTTTTGCAACAACTATTCCATTTTATAATAATAAAAAGGATTAAATTGGAATAGTTATGCTTCTCCTAAGTTGATTTAAAAAATATTCTTTCTCTAAAACCAGAAGAAAATATTTTTAAAATAACAACCTGGATTTATCAGAAATAACCAACATTTTTAAAATGACTTTGTGATCTGTTTTGGAGTGAGCTACTTATTATTTTTATCTTTATATGACGATAGAAAACCTGTGTGACGAAGGAGTCGGATCGGAAGACCTCGAAGACCCGGGATACCTAGCTAACCAAGGCAAGCAGCCTTTGACCATGACTGAGCATATGATATAATTGCATGTTAGTATAGCAAATATTTCCGTTGCATATGATCTTAAGTACCGGTAAATCATTGAAGTGATGTTACCGATGGCTCCTCCAGAGCACATGCATTGAGCTTGATCCTACCACCCATGAGGGTCATGCTAAATATCATGTTGACAAGTAGATCTAAGCATAGTAGCATGAGCATGTTGTTGGTATAAATCAAAGGTTTATGAAAACCCCGTCGGGTGCCACTAATGCCCGAGGATGATGATGAGTTAGGTGGCCAGTTTTGGTGAAGTGGTTCACGAGGTATTTTGAGTGAGTATGGTTTCGGAAATGGGAATAGATTTACGACGTGTCGACCGTCCCAACCTTACATGTACAACCACGTTACCCCTTTATGGGACGGGGCTGTGTTGATTACACTGGTCGGTGCTAGCAAAGAGCCACATTACTAGTGGCGGGAGTGATGTGTGGTCACTCTCGTGATGGGGTCGTGCCAGGTAGGGCGACTATGTCGTTTTTACGTGTTCCAGGCACACTATTGGTCCCCGCATGGTTGATACTGTCGAGAGTCGGTGCTCGTAACACGTGCAACATGTGGGCTGGGTACCAATCGAGTGGACCTCTTTGTCTAGTATCGTCAGGGGAAAGGCATTGATCGGGTACTTACGTCGGGTGTGTTATATACCGCGAGTCTGGGATGACACGAAAGTTTCCCGAATCTCGTGGGTCTAGCGTACTACCTCTACACAGTGTAGAACTATTCGAATAGCCGTGTCCATGGTCAAGGACAGTTGGGTAATTCTGCTTAAACTATGTCCACTCGTTTCCGCAGAAACCAAGTGTGTGTGAGTATGTGGTAATGAAGTTAACATGAAAGAGTTGATATGACCAAGTTTGGTGACTTGGCATTCAGGGTGAACCCGGAGTGTTTAGCCCTCGACGGATATATTGGTATTTGTAACCTGTTCTTCAAATCAACATTGAGCTTATGTTGCATACACATGATCATGTTTATTACAACAAGTTGTTGTCCAGCAAAGATGCATATTATTGTTATCCTTCACATGCATTGTTCATATCATGGGTTGTTTGCGAGTACATTCAAAAATACTCATTGGCTTGCCACTGGTTATATTATTGACCAGACATGGAAGGACCGAAGTTTGGAGATGAGTACGTCTTTGGAGATGCCCCTACGAACTAGGACGCTTCGCAGTCAGAAAGCATGTTGGTGTAGGCTGATGGCATGGGCACCCGCTTAGCCCTAACATTTCCGCTACTAGTTGTATCCGTGTGATTTGTCCTTATAGGCCATCCCTTTTGAACTTGACCATTCGGTCACGTGATGTAATAATTCAGTATTTGGATGTAAGACTCTTAATAGTCAGCATCTGTGTGTTTGGTGAGCATTGATCTCTGGGATCATTGAGCATGTTCATTCCGCGATCTCGACTCGTAAGTTGGGGTCCCCCAGAGCTGCTATCAGAGCCATCCTGACAATAGGAAGCCTTAGGTAGCATGGACGATAGCCGAGACGATTAGTGCACCTAGACCTTAACTTGAGGTTCTGCACCACTAAAAACTTTCTAACCCTCTCTCCTACATCTTGTAGATGGACGCCGTATCTAAGATACTTATGGGGACGGGCTTTCCCCTACTTTTGGGTGATAGCCTTGAGAAGTGCCAAGTACGCTGCACACCCATCTTCCTCTACCACGAACACTGGGTCAACGCCGACACCAAGGAATATCACGTGGATGTGATAGTGAAGGCTAATGACTCCCCGACTAGTTGGTTCTTCGAAGGACCACAAATGGAGGATCTGATGCTTTCAGTGGAGACAGCCGCACGAGAGGCGCTCATGCGTCTCCGCGTTATCCTTCCCGAGATGGCTGACGAGCCAGCTACTCGTCACCTACCTTTTATTAAGGATGGGATAAATGTGAGTTGGACACTCAACCCATCATCAGAGGACGAGATGCCACTAAGGTTTCACACCTACTTCAGCATGTCCTCCAATACTTTGACACACCTTTTGATCAAGGAGTCAACAAAGATTCGCCAAGAACTGCACCAAGTCAAGGATCTGCTCCACATGGAGAAGATGAAGACCTGCAAGGTGAAGAAGGAAGGAGCAACCGCAGGACGATCATCGTTGCTTTCCGAGGAGGAGTACCACCGCTGCACGCCACTCCTATTCAGAGTCGCTGCCTAACAGCGGAAGAGTACACTGAACTCTTCACTGCCTCGCCAACCAAGAGACGTCGCGATGGACCGCTTCCTTCTCCCACTCCTCTGAAGGAGGAAAGTATCGATGAATATGAAGACGGAGACCGTGCAGAACCCGCCTATGAAACCGAGCAGTCAGCCGCATAGGATTACAACTTAGGCAGTTAGGAGATTTCCCAACCGTAGTGCGTTTATTTATCGGTTCATGCAAACCATGATGTTGTGAGCATGTTGGATGCAAGTCGCATTCTGCCTTAGGCAGCTTGTAAGCAACTACATCACTTGATTTAATCTAATGCATTAGTCTTTTCCAAAAATCTTTGGCTTAAAACTCTCACACCAGCACAGCACCAGACCCCTTTACTAGAGCATCATCCCTTATGATTCCGGCTAGTTCACCATATTGACCTGTCTACTCCCCTGACAGGATGGTGATTGCAACTTGCACCAGCACCTTCGACAACCCCGGCTCTGCCTCTTCAGGTCAGCAGCAGGGAACCGGAGGGGACGCTCAAGCTGGAGATCACCACAAGCAGCAGCAAGACGATGTTCCACTGCCACCGCCTCCTCCTGAAAGCTTGACTATCGCTCAGTTCCTTCAAGCTCTCCGCGAGAAGCCTCAAGCCAGTAATGCCGCTATTCAGCAGCTGGCTCAAGTCTTGGTGAACAACCCGCTGCAGAACGGGAATGGAAATGGTCGCTCTACTCTCTCTAAGTTCATGCGAACTACGCCACCCATATTCATGGAGACTTCTGAACCATTGGATGCCGATGACTGGATCTGTACTATCAAAGACCTCCTCGCGCTGGTCAAATGCACTGATGATCGTGAGAAAGTCCTCTATGCTTCTCACTGTCTCGGAGGCACAACCAGAGCTTGGTGGGATGGATTCCAGATCATGCGATCCGGGCAAGTCATCACCTGGGCAATGTTCAAGGAAGGATTCCGCGCTGCTCACATTCCTCCTGGAATGATGACCATTAAGAAGCGTGATTTCCAAGCTTTAAGGCAAGGCAGTGGATCCGTCAAGGAGTATTTGCAGAAGTTCAACCTCCTGTCAAGATATGCACCAGAGGATTCAACACTCAGGCCGCTAAAGTGGAACGCTTTATGGAAGGACTGCAGCAGTCACTCTAGTATCAACTGGTTGTTTGTGAATGTCGGACCTTCAGCGATCTGGTTAATAAGGCTCTTATGTTGGAGTATAAGCGTCTTGCAATGGACGACACCCTTAAGCGCAAGCTGATGGATACTGGAGGACCTAGTAATCCGAAGCCACGCCCATGGCAATCAGCTCCAGCAAGACCCAGTTATCAACAGCAGCAGTACAAGTCTCCAACATTTCACCGGAACTACCAGCCTCGGCACCAAGTCAACACCAAGCTAGCATTCAACCCACCATACAACAGTGGAGTTAAGACCAACCTTCCAGCACAAGTTACCTATTTTGGATGTGGACAGACAGGGCACTGTTCCAGGAAGTGTCCCAACAAGATGCCTGACGCACCGCGCCCCAATGCGCCAAACAAGGCCAAGGAGCACCACGCAGGAACCAAGCTCCCCGCAACCAGCAGTATCACAACAGGGGGCGGATCAATCATATCTCCGCAGAAGAGGCACAGGAAGACCCGGACTGCATTCTAGGTACGTTCCTCGTCAACTCCACCCCATCAACAATATTGTTTGATTGTGGTGCTTTGCATTCTTTTGTCACGCAAAGATTCGCAAAAAAATGCGGTTTAAGGCCTACTCTGCTTAACAGGCAAATGGCAATACAAACCCCGGGAGAAGTGTTAAGGACCAACCTAGGGTGTAGGAAAGTCGGGATTGTTATCAATGGGATAAGCTTCTCAGCAGATCTCATCGTCATTAAGTCGCAAGGCCTAGAAGTAATTCTCGGCATGGATTTGTTGGCCAAACACCAGAGCATCTTGGACTGTGCCAATAGGGCTATTACCATGACAAGCGACCAAGGGGTCAAAGTCAAGTATGTCTCTGAGCAAATAACCACTCGAGTACCACAGGTTAACAACCTGTCAGGAGAAGAGCTGGACCGAGTGCCGATAGTCTGTGAGTACCCAAACGTATTTCCTGATGAGCTACCATGGATGCCTCCCGACCGAGACATCGAGTTCATCATTGAGCTCATGCCCAGATCAAGGCCTATCTATAAGAAGCCTTAGAGGATGGGATCCGAAGAGATAGCGGAGCTGAAGAAGCAGCTAGATGAGCAACTCAGGAAAGGTTCATCCGTCCAAGTGCATCACCTTAGGGATCACCTGCTCTATTCGTGTCTAAGAAGGATGGAACTATCAGACTGTCTGTCGATTACCTTTCTCTCAATGAAGTCACGGTCAAGAACAATTACCCACTCCCTAAGATTGAAGATTTGTTTGACCAGTTAAATGGAGCCAAGGTATTCTCCAAGATCGACCTCCGATCTGGATATTACCAACTGAAGATCCGACCTGAAGACATACCCAAGACTGCGTTTGTGACTTGGTACGGTCTATACGAATGCACTGTCATGTCTTTCGGGTTGACTAATGCCCCAGCTTACTTCATGTACCTCATGAACAAGGTCTTCATGGAATACGTGAATAAGTTTGTTGTCGTATTTATTGATGACATATTAATCTTCTCCAAGTCCGAAGAAGAGCATGAGCAACACTTGATGTTAGTTTTGGAAAAGCTTCGAGAGCACCAACTTTATGCCAAATTCAGCAAATGCCAATTCTCGCTGAATGAAGTTGGATTCTTGGGTCATACCATGACAACAAGTGGATTGGCAGTCGATCCCTACAAGATTACTACGGTAACCAACTGGGAGTCGCCAATCGATGTGCAGGAAGTCAGGAGCTTCCTCGGGCTCGCAGGATACTACCGCAAGTTCGTAGAAGGATTCTCCCGCATCGCTCGACCCATGACTCAGCTCTTGAAGAAAGGCAAGAAGTTCGAATGGACGTCGGAGTGTGAAGCAAGCTTCTAGGAATTGAAGAAGAGATTGACTACCGCCTCGGTATTGGCTACTCCAGATATCAGCAAGGAGTTTGTGATATACCGTGATGCCTCCAGAACCGGGCTCGGTGGAGTCCTAATGCAAGACGGTAGGGTCGTGGCATATCTGTCATGGCAACTACGCCCGCATGAGGAGAATTATGCCACCCATGATCTCGAGTTGGCAACAGTAGTGCATGCTCTAAAGACATGGCGACATTACCTTCTGGGGAAGCGATGTGAAATATACACCGACCACAAAAGTCTGAAGTATATCTTCACTCAAAGGGGATTGAATATGAGGCAACGAAGATGGTTGGAGTTAATCAAATACTACGATCTCAACATTCAATATCACCCCGGTAAGGCTAAGGTAGTGGCTGATGCCTTAAGCAGAAAGACCGGCACCTTGAACGTTATGCTCAAGGAAAGGCTACCTGCCATATATGAAGAAATGGAGAACTTCGGGTTGGAGCTAGTGGAATCAGGATTCCTAGATAACCTCGAAGTCAAACAAACGCTCGCTGATGATATCAAGAAGGCCTAGAGGGGGCACAAGAGCATTGAAGGCATCAATTAGAAGATCCTAGAAGGCAAGGCCCCGGAATTCTCAGTGGATGAGCAAGGAGTAGTGTGGTTTGGGAAACGTTTATGCGTACCCAACAAGGCAGAACTTAAGGACTTGATCCTCCAGGAAGCACATGACACCCCCTACTCTATTCACCCCGGTGGTACCAAGATGTATCAAGATCTCCGAGAAAGATTCTGGTGGCACGGCATGAAGAGGGAAATAGCCTCATATGTTGCCAAGTGCGATGTGTGTCAGCGAGTCAAGGCTGAGCATCAGCGACCTGCTGAACTGCTACAACCTCGCCAAGTGCGAGAATGGAAGTGGGACAAAGTAGGCATGGACTTCGTTACTGGCTTAGTGAGGTATAACACAGGTCACATGGGTCATCGTCGACCATCTGACCAAAGTGTCTCACTTCATTCCGGTCAGCACCACCTTAGGGGGCGACAAGCTGGCTAGCCTCTACATTGTGCGTATTGTGAGCCTTCACGGAGCTCCCAAGGAGATTGTGTCTGACCGAGGCACGCAGTTCACCTCAAGATTTTGGAAGAAGTTCCAAGAAGCCCTCGAAACCAAGCTCCCTTTCAACACCGCTTTCCACCCGCAAACGGGCAGACAAACGGAACGAGTAAATTAGATACTCGAAGATATGCTCCGCGCTTGTGTCTTGGCGCATGGTGCCAAATGGGAAGATTGTCTGCCATTCGCTGAGTTCTCATACAACAACAGCTACCAGTCTAGTCTCCAGATGGCCCCATTTGAAGTGTTATATGGACGAAAGTGCCGCACCCCGCTCAATTGGTCTGAAACCGGTGAAGGGTTGATTTTCGGGCCGGAAATTCGGCAAGAAGCAGAAGATAAGGTGCAACTTGTTAAAGAAAACCTAAAGGCAGCCAAGACACGACAGAAGAGCTATGCGGATTATCATCGCCGAGAATTGGAGTTTAACCTTGAAGACCACATGTACCTCCATGTCACACCTCTCAAGGGAACCAAGCGTTTCCACGTCAAGGGGAAACTTGCTCCAAGGTTCATTGGACCTTTTAAGATCACGGCAAGGCGTGGAGAAGTTGCTTACTAGTTGGAGCTACCTCCAGAACTTTCGGGTGTGCACAACGTCTTCCACGTGCCACAACTTCGGAAGTGTCTTCAAGTGCCAAACCGTTTCAATCTTTACAAGGACATTGACCATCAGGCCATCGACCTTCAGCTCGACCTCACTTATCGTGAGAGGCCGATCCGCATCCTGGACGAAGCAGAGCGTTGCACCAGAAGCCGCAGCATCAAGTATTTCAAGGTTCAGTGGAGCAACCACACCGAAGCAGAAGCAACATGGGAGCGTGAAGACTATCTCCGATCTGAGTTTCCGTACCTTTTTAGCACATAGGTTAGGAATCTCGGGGATGATATTCTTGTAAGGGGGATAGGTCTGTCACACCCTGTTTTCACTACCACTTCTTATGTAATTCAAAAACCTGCGTTTATTAAAACTTTTTCAAAACTAATGTTGTGAGTGCCATGATTTTCATTGTATGCTTGTATGCTTGATCATGTGATATTAAAAACCACATTCCTCATTACTTAATTATTTTCAAAACCCTTTTTATTGTTTCTGATTAAAGAAAAACCCTCCTTTGGGTTGCACTACAAGTCCTTGATGGCAAGGAGTGTTCTTACCCAAAGTTGGTGATCTGGTTCTAGCACCATTTTAGAGCACCAAAACCATATAATAATTATAGAGCACCATTTTAGAGCACCAAAACCACAAATGGTATTCCTATATGGAAAAATACTTTTCCCCCTTAGAAAAATCTGAGAAAATTTGGAGATGATTAGAAGGACATATATTTTCCATACATAAGATTCTCAACCCCTATTTATGTTATCATTATTTGAGTAAAACCGTGAAAACCCTTTCTGTCTGTTTTGACCTTCTCAAATATTTTCAAAGGAAATATTCTCAATAAATTCCTAAAAATTCCAGTGGTATCCCTAAGCCATATTTGGTGTCCATATAAAATTTCACCTTGATCCAAATATTTTTCTAATTTAATTGCATGTCCATTTCTCAGGCCACAAATGGTATTCCTATATGGAAAAATACTTTTCTGCCTAAGAAAAATCTGAGAAAATTTGGAGATGATCAGAAGGACATATATTTTTCCATACATAAGATTTTCAACCCCTATTTATATTATTATTATTTGAGTAAAACCCTCAAAATCCTTTCTGTCTGTTTTGACCTTTTAAAATATTTTCAAAGGAAATATTCTCAATAAATTCCTAGAAAATTCCAGTGGTATCTCTAAGCCATATTTGGTGTCCATATAAAATTTCACCTTGATCCAAGATGATTAAGGGAACCAAATAGTTGCAAAACCCCTTCTGTCCAGATTGAAGTTAGAGCAACTCTACATAGCAAAGTTTGTCCAATGGAGTTGAAACTTTGCAAGAGTGCCTAATACCTCAAATGAGGGCTCCATGCCAAAAATGGGATTTGTGGGACTTAATTTGCCCACACTCTCTTTGTAAGGAACATATGTGGTCATTTGGTGAAGTTTTCAAGTTTACAAAGCTAAACTTGTCCAATGGAGCTCAAACTTGGTGAAGCCCCTTGTTTTAGCACCAAACCCAATCCTATTAAGTTGCACAGCGAGAGGTGGGGTGCAACCACCCCAAACCACTGTCGAGCACCTTATGACGGATGGCTAAAACCTCTCCTAACCTTAGATAAACCCTAACCCTTTCTCCTAAACTCTCAGATTAGGTGGCTAGCATCAATGCCAAGCCTCAATCAACTGGCCCCTCTCTGGTTCAAAGTAGAAATGCCAAAAACCCCAATCTAAGCTTGAGCTCAAGGTTGACAACACATGTTTTCCTTGTCCCCTTGACCAGTTGAAGCTCCCACGGGTCTCCAACAGCTAGGCATCTTGCAGCCAGTCCCCACGGCACGCTAGACTCATCCAAGGCACCCCAGAGCACGCCAGCATGCCGTAGCATGCCCAAGCTGCGCTCTGGGCGCACTACAGAGAGCCACCGAGGTGGGGACAACGCTCTCGGCAGTTCCAGCCTCCCCGATGTGTCTATCCTCTCCCCGACAACCCCTTGGCACCACGTGACCATCACGGGCCCTTCTCTCGCACGCTAAGAGCTGGTGCGACGCGTGCCCGCGCGCACCAGAACCAGCGAGAGATGTGCGGCCACGGTAGCTCGCCTCTCCTCTCCCTCCCTCCCACGCACTGAGTCCTCGCAGTCCAAAACCACGTCCTGAGACCGTGGTTTCGACCCCATCTCCTCTCTGCAACCCCATGCGTGCCACGGTGAATCACTAGCGCTCTCGAGTCGGCTCACCGTCGTGGGCCTTTTTATAGCCTCTCCCCTCACTCCAGCACCCCTCATTCCTCATCACAACAACCTCAATCACCTCCCTAGCCACCCAGTAAGCCAGCAGAGCCCCGATGCTCGAGATCGACCGAGGCCCCTCCACCTCGGAGCTCCGGTCGATCTCCGGCTACACGTCAGCTCCTCCGTTCCTCTGCCCACCAAACCACTCCCCGTGACCTCAGGAAGCTTTCCCCTCTCTTCCCTCGAGCAAAGCCTGCCCCTAGCTACCACCTCCGCCTTCACCAGAAACCCCTCCGCCGTGGCTACCTCGTCGTCGGTGAACCTGAGCCCCTCCGCCGTCTTCTTGACCATCTTCAGGTAGGCGACGATGAGCCAGACCCATTCCCGTCGTCGTTAGGGCCCGAGGACGTCGGTAGCCACGCCGGCGTGCTCCTCCTCCTCTCTGGCCAGAGGTAGGAGACGACCCCGATAGGTGTGCCACACATGTCGGTGGCCAATCGCTCTCCCTGGATGCTTGCACACACTGACTGCACGGGCCCGCGCGTCAGGTTCAAACCTGACGGCATGCGCGCCTGGGCAGGCTGGCTGGCTGGCCTTCGGGCCAGCCCAGTCCCAGGCCAAGCCAGGCGAGGGTGTGTAGCCTTTTTATTTTTGATTTTAAACCTGAGTATAAATGATTTTTATAAAAAGATTTAACCAGTGTAAAAATATAATCTTTCCACTGTTATTCTTCAAAAATTGTGTAGTATTTAACATAACCATTGGTTGAATTTTTGCAACAACTATTCTGTTTTATAATAATAAAAAGGATTAAATTGGAATAGTTTTGCTTCTGCTAACTTGATTTTAAAAATATTCTTTCTCTAAAACCAGAAGCAAATATTTTTAAAATAACAACCTGGATTTATCATAAATAACCAACATTTTGAAAATGACTTTGTGATCTGTTTCGGAGTGAGCTACTTATTATTTTTATCTTTATACGACGATAGAAAACCCATGTGACGAACGAGTCGGAGCGGAAGACCTCAAAGACCCCGGATACCTAGCTGACCAAGGCAAGCAGCCCTTTGACCATGACTGAGCATATGATATAATTGCATGTTAGTATAGCAAATAATTCCATTGCATATGATCATAAGTACCGATAAATCATTGAAGTGATATTACCGATGGATCCTCCGGAGCACATGCATTGACCATGATCCTACCACCTATGAGGGTCATGCTAAATATCATGTTGACAAGTAGAGCTAAGCATAGTAGCATGAGCATGTTGTTGGTATAAATCAAAGGTTTATGAAAACCCCGTCGGGTGCCACTAATGCCTGAGGGTGATGATGAGTTAGGTGGACACTTTTTGTGAAGTGGTGCACCGGGTATTTTGAGTGAGTATAGTTTCAGAAATGGGAATGGATTTATTACGTGTCGACCGTCCCAACCTTACATGTACGACCACGTTACCCCTTTATGGGACGGGGCTGTGTTGATTACTCTGGCCGGTGCTAGCAAAGAGCCACATTACTAGTGGAGGGAGTGATGTGTGGTCACTCTCGTGATGGGGTCATGCCAGGTAGGGCGACTATGCCGTTTTTACGTGTTCCAGGCACACCGTTGGTCCCCGCATGGTTGATAATGTCCAGAATCGATGCTCGTAAGACGTGCAACATGTGGGTTGGGTACCAATCGAGTGGACCTCTTTGTCTAGTATCGTTAGGGGAAAGGAATTCATCGGCTACTTACCTCGGGTATGTTATATATCGCGAGTCGTGGATGACACGGAAGTTTCCCACATCTCGTGGGTCCAGCGTACTACCTCTGCAGAGTGTAAAACTATTCCAATAGTCGTGTCCATGGTCAAGGACAGTTGGGTACTCCTGCTTAAACTATGTCCACTCGTTTCCGAATAAAACCAAGTGTGTGTGAGTATGTTGTAATGAAGTTAACATGAAAGAGTTGATATGACCAAGTTTGGTGACTTGGCCTTCAGGGTGAACCAGGAGTGTTCAGCCCTCGACAGATATATTGGTATTTGTAACCTGTTCTTCAAATCAACATTTAGCTTATGTTGCATACACATGATCATGTTTATTACAACAAGTTGTTGTCCATCAAATATGCATATTATTGTTATCCTTCACTTGCATTGTTCATATCATGGGTTGTTTGTGAGTACATTCAAAAGTACCCATTGGCTTGCCACTGGTTATATTATTGACCACACATGGAGGGACCATAGTTTGGAGATGAGTACGTCTTCGGAGACGCCCCTGCGAACAAGGACGCTTCCTAGTCAGAATGCCTGTTGTTGTAGGCTGATGGCATGGGCACCCGCTTAGCCATAAGATTTCCGCTAATTGTTGTATCCGTGTGATTTGGCCTTATAGGCCCTACCTTGTGAACTTGACCATTTGGTCACGTGATGTAATAATTCAGTATTTGGATGTAAGACTCTTAATATTCAGTATCTGTGTGTTCGGTGAGCATTGATCTCTGGGATCACTAAGCACGTTCATTCGGCGATCTCGACTCGTAAGTTGGGGTCCCCACACTGCTATGGATACGATGCCATGACTCTAAAGCCATGGAGTTTTGTTGCATGGCAGTCTAAAGTAGAGCCTGGATCTGTCAAATGCCTACTCCGGCCGCAGACTCACTCGGCTGAATGGAATCAGCAATCCAAGTGGCAGCGGCCAAATTGAGCAGAGGTGTTCGCATCACCTCAATATGGCAAGGGTCGTCGTTCGAAAACAGCTCACGATGATTGCGATTGGATTCGGGCTGATCCCTCGTGGCCTAAGCATTGAGTGACTGCTGGAGCCGCTCGAGACGCTCGCGCTCGACCAAAGTGTCCCAACATGTGTTCTCCAATGCTATCTCCTCCGGGGCATTCCCGGTGATGGGGTACGAAGGGCTTGCTCGCTCCTCCGCCAAAGTTCCTCCTGCCACTGCTCCGTGAGCGGCCGCGGAACGTGATGACTGTCATCACCATGGCAATGCTCTCCATCATCACGCCAGAAGAATTCTCTACGGGAAATCCTGGGCTGCCTCCCCTGGTCGTGTCGGCCATCAAGACCTCTGCGGTGTGTCCACTGCATTAGGAGTCAAAGTCGCTGAGTGATTCGTTGCTCGATGACAGGAAGAGGTTGAAGGTGGGCTCATCGGAACTAAGCATAGCCACCTGTCCTGAAGTAGCCTGTTGGGCCACTGCATGCTTGATCCACCGCTCCAACCGCGAGCACCCGTTGCGCTTCGGACGAATTGCAGCGGGGCACGGGGGTACCGAGTGGTACGACACCGATGACTGCCGAATCAGGACCCCGTGCAGAACTGTGCTGAAATGCGATGTACCTCGAGTAGGGAGGGTGTCAGTGTCTAGCGGGGAGACTTGCAGCCACGCTGAGTCGTTTATGACAAAGCTGAGGGAGCCGAAGAGGATCTCTGCATCGAGTGACATCATGATGACGAAAAAGGTAAAACTCCTACTGCGCCGGATTTGCTAAACGTCAAGCCCCACGGTGGGTGCCAACTATCGTGGGAATGATCCTGACAATAATACGAGGGGTACGAATGAGGGGTGAAGCCTAGCTAGGGTGCAGTGGATACTCTCGGATGTACGAGTTCGGGCCCCACTCGGGAGTGGTAACAACCCTACATCTCGAGCCTTGGAGGCTGGTGTTTGCTTATAGGATTTGTGATAGTACAAAATGTTGAACCCCTGATCACGAGCCCGGGGATGGCTTATATAGAGTGCGCCACGACCAACCAGATCTTATTACAAGGGTGAGTAATGCTAATAACTACGAGAGTTACTGGTAACGGCAGCCCTAACTTCAGTGTTACAGGTAACACACGTTTTCACTGCACTTCATGTAATTGTCTAAGTATGTAGTCGTTGCAGTCCTTTCGTAGCCCACGCCTTGTTGCAGTCCGAGTGTAGAGGTACATCCGACTGATACGAGATGGTCCGAGTGACCTCATGCGGGCCAAGTGAAGGTACTCTTGTACAAATGAAGTCACGACCGCAGAGGTGGATTTTGGGACGCTGATGTCCATGTAGGGTCTTGGGCAGGCCTAGGGATGCAGGTCTGTAGGACTACCACTAATGTACAACCCCGTGAGGTATGAAAATTCCCATGCCTACTAGTGGACATGTTGACCTCACCAAGGAGGAAAAACTGGTTGATAAAAAGTTTAATCGATCAATGATCGCTTCATTGCTATATCTATGTGCCTCTCATCCTAATATCATGCTAATAAGTTTCAGCATGTGTGCCCGATATCAAGCGCTACATAAGGAGTGTCATCTAAAGGCCATCAAAAGAATCGTGAGATATTTGATACATACACCAAACTTTGGTATTTGGTATCCCAAGGGATCTTGTTTTAATCTTGTTGGATATTCTGACTCGGACAATGCCGGACACAAGGTTGATAGAAAATCCACCTCGGGTAATGCTACTGCAACAAAAGACCTTCCAACGGTGCCAGAAATAGGAGTGTTGCTTGATACTCCTCAACAACGGCACCAGGAATCCTTCAGCTGCGGCTACACCTTAAGGGACTTCCTAGGCAAGTATGCAAAGGATTTCCCCCGTGGCCTTGGAGCCTTGCGTTGGTGTTCCCTCGAAGCGGAAAGGGTGATGTAGCGTAGCGGTGGTAAGTATTTCCCTCAGTTTGAGAACCAAGGTATTAATCCGGCGGAAGAGTATCTCAAGATCCTGCACAAACACAAAAGCTTGCACCCAACGCTAGGAAGGGGTTGTCAATCCCTTATAGATTGTTTGCCAAGTGAGAACTGAAAGCAACAAAGTAACAAAGCGAAGTAAAAGCGGAGGTGCAAAAGATGGATGTGAATAGACCCGGGGGCCGTAGTGTTTACTAGTGGCTTCTCTCATGAAAGCAAGTAGACGGTGGGTAAACAAATTACTGTCGAGCAATTGATAGAACTGTGCAGAGTCATGACGATATCTATGCAAAGATTATTTCTATAGGCATCAAGTCCGAAACAAGTAGACCGATACTGTCCGCATCTACTACTATTACTCCACACGTCGACCGCTATCCAGCATGCATCTAGTGTATTAAGTCCATAAAAACAGAGTAACACCTTAAACAAGATGACATGATGTAGAGGGATAATCTCAAACCAATGATAAAAAACCCATCTTTTTACCCTTGATGGCAACTGCTTGATGTGTGCCTTGTTGCCCCTACTGTCAATGGGAAAGGTCACCACATGGCAGAACCCAAAACCAAGCACTTCTCCCATTGCAAGAATCATAGATCTAGTTGGCCAGACAAAACCCAAGACTCGGAGAGACTTACAAGGATATCAAATCATGCATATAAGAAATCAGCAAAGACTCAAATATATAGCATAGATAATCTAATCACAAGTCCACAATTCATCGGATCTCGACAAACACACCGCCAAAGAAGTTTACATCGGATAGATCTCCATGAAGATCATGGAGAACGTTGTATTGAAGATCCAAGAGAGAGAAGAAGCCATCTAGCTACTAACTACGGACCCATAGGTCTGAAGTGAACTACTCACGAATCATTGGAGGGGCGATGATGATGATGAAGAAGCCCTCCACCTCCAAAGTCCCCTCCGGCAGGGCGCCGGGAAGGGTCTCCAGATGAGATCTCACGGAAACAGAAGCTTGCGGCGGCGAAAAAGTATTTTCGAGGCTCCCTGATTTTTGGCGGAATATTTAGGAATATATAGGCGCAAAACCTAGGTCAGGAGGCGGCCAGGGAAGCCACAAGCTTTCCCACCGCCGCCTCCCCCTGGAGGCGTGGTGCAAGCTTGTGGGCTCCCTGGGGCCCACCTGGCTTGGCCCAAAGGCTCCCTCGTCTTCTTTCGTTCGGGAAAAAAAATCATTTCGGGGATTTTATTCCGTTTGGACGCCATTCCAAAATCAGATCTGAAAAGATTCAAAAACAGGAACTCGCAATTTGCACTGAACCAATAAGTTAGTCCCCAAAAAGATATAAAAAGGTACATAAAACATACAAAGAAGACAAGATAACACCGTGAAACCATCAAAAATTATAGATATGTTTGAGACGTATCAAGCATCCCCAAGCTTAACTCCTACTCATCCTCGAGTAGGGAAGTGATAAGAATGAATTTTTGATGCTTTCATGCTACCTAGCATAGGTGTCCTTTGTAATTCCTCTTATGTGACGTGAATGTTTAGATCCATTAGATTCAAAACAATAGTTTGCTATTGACGTGGAAACAATAATAAGTCAAGCAAACTAGCAAAGTAATCATGAACTTTCAAAATAACAAGGCCAAAAGAAAGTTAACCCTACAAAAGCATATAGTCTGGCTATGCTTTATCATCATTGCACAACGAATTTAAATCAAGCACAACCCCGATATTCGCCAAGTAATTGTTTCACACCTTTACTTTCTCAAACATTTTCAACTCTCACGCAATACATGAGCGTGAGCCATGGTTATAGCACTTCAGATGGTGTGGAATGTGGTGGAGGTTGCAAGACAAAAAGGAGAAGATAGTCACATTAACTAGGCATATCAATGAGCTGTGGAGATACTCATCAATAGATATCAATGTGAATGAGTAGGGATTGCCATACAAATGATGCACTAGAGCTACAAGTATGTGAAATCTCTTAAACAAAACTAGTCGGTGTGCATCCAACTTGCTTGCTCACGAAGACCTAAGGCAATTTTGAGGAAGCCTATCTTTGGAATATACAAGCCAAGTAATATAATGAAAATTTCCCACTAGCTATATGATGGTGACAAAACGAGAGACTCTCAATCATGAAGATCATGGTGCTCAAAATGCACAAGTGTGGAAAAAAATAATGGTAGCATTGTCCCTTCTCTCTTTTTATCTCATTTTTTTACTTTTTTATTTTGGTGGCCTCTTTGGCCTCTTTTTTTTATGGGCTTCTTTGGCCTCTTTTATTTCCTCACATGGGACAATGCTCCAATAATGATGATCATCACACTTTCAACTCAAAACTTAGAGCAATTATGACTCTATATCCAATGCCTTCGGTAGTGTACCGTGGCAATGATCTAGCATGGCATAGACATCAATGGAAAAATCATGCTAGATATCTTATGATCATGCAATGGCAATGTAGACGTGGTGGCACATATCATGGTGGTAGTTGCATGGCAATATATCTCGGAATGACTTTGAAAAAGCCATAGTAGGTAGGTATGGTGGCTGTTTTGAGGGAGGCTAATGGTGGGTTTTGTGCACCGGCGAAAGTTGCACGGCACTAAAAAGATAGTGATGGTGGAAGGTGAAAGTGCATCTAAACCATGGACTCAACATTAGTCATGAAGAAATCATATACTTGTTGTAATTGAAACAAAGCATTCAACGCATACTCCTAGGGGAAGGGTTGGTAGGTATAAACCATCGCGCGATCCCGACCGCCACGCAAAGGATGACAATCAATAGACTAATCATGCTCAGATTTCATCACATAGCGGTTCACCATACGCGCTTGCTATGGGAATCACTAACTTCAACACAAGTATTTCTAGATTCACAACACCTCACTAGCATGATTTCAATATTACCATAACCACAACTCAAAACTAATTGAGATGAATCAAACTTCTCTAACTATTCAATGCACATGAAGGAGGAAGTTTTCGTATCCCTTTGGATAACTACCCCTTTTGAGACTACTTTCATATCTTAGATCAACTACCAAGCCACGCACCGCTGTGCTCTAAAATATATAAGTGAAGCACATTTGAGCTAAATTGTCTACCAAAAGATATATGTGAAGCTCGACAAAATCATGGTGTGTGCATGTCTCTCTCTCTAGGTGTGAAGCAAGGATGATTGTGACACAACAAAAATAATAGACTCCTAAGATACAAGACGCTCCAAGCAAAAACACATAACATGTGGTGAATAAAAATATAGCTCCAAGTAATGTTACCGATGGATTGAAGACGAGAGAGGGGATGCCTTCCCGGGGCATCCCCAAGCTTAGGCTTTTACGGCATCCTTGAATCTCTTGGGGTGCCTTGGGAATCCCCAAGCTTGAGCTCTTGCCACTCTTTATCTTTTTGTTTGTAAGAACTTCACCCAAAACTTGAAAACTTCACAACACGAAACTTAAACAGAAACTCGTGATAACATTAGTACAAGAAAGCAAACCACCACTTCCTTAGGTACTGTAGCACACTTAAATTCTACTTGTGCTGATGTTGGGTTAGTGTACTTTCAATCTTCCATGGCTAATACCCCCGATACTATCCATAGTTTCATCAAAATAAGCAACCAACACAACAAAAACAGAATCTGTTAACAGCATACCAGTCTGTAGCAATCTGTATGTTTCGTATACCTCCGGTACTTCAAAAATTCTGAAACATTAAGACAGTCTGAAGAATTTGCGTAGCAATCAGCAGCAAAAAGAATCAACTCGAAAGCTCTTATAGAAAAAAATGAAAATTCTTTTCGTGAGCAGAAAATTTCTGCCTTTTCCAGCATGACCAAACGATCATCCTCAAGACTAATCATAACGGTTTTGCTTGGCACAAACGCAAAAAAGAAACACAAAAAACACAATCATAACAGAATTATGAAAGTGTGGGAAACACAAAACAGAAAGAAAAAGGATAGATTCGTTGGGTTGCCTCCCAACAAGCGCTTTTGTTTAACGCCCTTAGCTAGGCATTCAATGACGCTCTCACAAAAGACAAGAATTGAAGCACAACGAGAGCGTCCTAAAGCATGTGAAAATCACATCTAAGTCTAACATACTTCCTATGCATAGGCATTTTATAGGAAAACAAATTGTTAAGCTAACCAATAGCTGCCATATGCAAGGAAGAAGAAAAAGACAAGAGCAATCTCAACATCAGAGAGGTGATTTGGTAACATGAAGGTTTCTACCACAATATTTTCCTCTCTCATAGCAATTACATGTGGGATCATATTCAAATTCAACAATATAGCTATCCCATATGATATTCTTTTCATGATCCACATGCATGCAAAGTTGACGCTCTTCAAAAATAGTGGGATTATCATCAACTAAAGTCATGACTTCTCCAATCCTAGTTTCAATATTGTTGCAAATATCATATTCATCATGAGGTTTGAACAAATTTTCAAGATCATAAGAAAAATCATCACCCCAATCACGATTATTGCAACAAGTAGGGGACATAGCAAAACTAGCATCCCCAAGCTTAGGGTTTTGTATATTTTTAGCATGATTTTCACTAATAGGATTTATAATGAAATCATTGCAATCATGATTTTCAACCAAGGAGCCCTCGTGAATCACTTCATGAATTTCTTCCTCACAATTTTCAAATTCACGGATCTTAAGCAAAACTCCAAAGACATATGCAATTTCCCTCAACTCAATAGCAATTTGTTCCACACGAGTGGGTCTCTTAAAGAGACTAGCAAGTGGATGAGGATCCATATCACTAGATTTTCAGCAAGCGAAGATGCAAGCATATTGAGGGCACATGGAACACAAGCGAATAGAAAGCAAGCGAGAAAAAAGGGCGAACGAAAAAGGCAAAGGAGAAAATGGCGAAGAAGAAAAACGGCAAACGTGAAGTGGGGGAGAGGAAAACGTGAGGCAACTGGCAACAAAAGTAAATGCAAGAGAAGAGTTTGTGAGACCTACTTGGATAGATCTTGACTTCTCCTCCCCGGCAACGGCGCCAGAAATTATTTAGCTACTGCAACAAAAGACCTTCCAACGGCGCCAGAAATAGGAGTGTTGCTTGATATTCCTTAGCAACGGCACCAGGAATCCTTCAGCTGCGGCTACGCCTTAAGGGACTTCCTAGGGAAGTATGCAAAGGATTTCCCTCGTGGCCTTGGAGCCTTGCGTTGGTTTTCCCTGGAAGCGGAAAGGGTAATGTAGCGTAGCGGTGGTAAGTATTTCCCTCAGTTTGAGAACCAAGGTATCAATCCGGCGAAAGAGTATCTCAAGATCCTGCGCAAACACAAAATCTTGCACCCAACGCTATGAAGGGGTTGTCAATCCCTTATAGATTGTTTGCCAAGTGAGAACTAAAAGCAACAAAGTAACAAAGCAAAGTAAAAGCGGAGGTGTAAAGGATGGATGTGAATATACCCGGGGGCCGTAGTGTTTACTAGTGGCTTCTCTCATGAAAGCAAGTAGACGGTGGGTGAACAAATTATTGTCGAGCAATTGATAGAACTATGCAGAGTCATGACGATATCTATGCAATGATTATTTCTATAGGCATCACGTCCGAAACAAGTAGACGGATATTGTCTGCATCTACTACTATTACTCCACACGTCGACCGCTATCCAGCATGCATCTAGTGTATTAAGTCCATAAGAACAGAGTAATGCCTTAAGCAAGATGACATGATGTAGAGGGATAATCTCAAACCAATGATAAAACCCCCATCTTTTTACCCTTGATGGAAACTGCTTGATGTGTGCCTTTCTACCCCTACTGTCACTGGGAAAGGTCACCACATGGCAGAACCCAAACCTAAGCACTTCTCCCATTGCAAGAATCATAGATCTAGTTGGCCAAACAAAACCCAAGACTCGGAGAGACTTGCAAGGATATCAAATCATGCATATAAGAAATCAGCAAAGACTCAAATATATATCATAGATAATCTGATCACAAGTCCACAATTCATCGGATCTCGACAAACACACCGCCAAAGAAGATTACATCGGATAGATCTCCTTGAAGATCATGGAGAACTTTGTATTGAAGATCCAAGAGAGAGAAGAAGCCATCTAGCTACTAACTACGGACCCGTAGGTTTGAAGTGAACTACTCACGAATCATTGGAGGGGTGATGATGATGATGAAGAAGCCCTCCACCTCCAAAGTCCCCTCCGGCAGGGCGCCGGGAAGGGTCTCGAGATGAGATCTCGCGGAAACGGAAGCTTGCGGCGGCGGAAAAGTATTTTCGAGGCTCCCCTGATTTTTTGCGGAATATTTGGGAATATATAGGCGAAAAACCTAGGTCAGGAGGCGGCCAGGGAAGCCACAAGCTTGCCCACCGCCGCCTCCCCCCCGGTGGCGTGGTGCAAGCTTGTGGGCTCCCTGGGGTCCACCTGGCTTGGCCCAAAGGCTCCGTGGTCTTCTTTCGTTCGGGAAAAAATCATTTCGGGGATTTTATTCCGTTTGGACCTCGTTCCAAAATCAGATCTGAAAAGAGTCAAAAACACGGAAAAACAGGAACTAGCACCTGGCACTGAATCAATAAGTTAGTCCCCAAAAAGATATAAAAAGGTACATAAAACATACAAAGAAGACAAGATAACAGCGTGAAACCATCAAAAATTATAGATACATTTGAGACGTATCACGTACATGTCAATTTCTTGGGGGATATCTTGTGTCTTGGTCCTCCAAGAAACAAAACTCGGTATCTATATCTATCGCCGAAGCAGAATACATTGTCGTCAGATCATGTTGTGTGCAATTTGTATGGACGAGCAAACTCTTAAGAATTATGACATACATGTGAAACATGTTCCATTGTTTTTTGACAATTAAAGTGCTATTAAAATTGCTGATAATCCCATGCAACATTCTTGAACTAAACATATTCAAGTTCGATATCACTTATTCATGATCATGTTGGCAAAAGAGATACTGATCACAACCATGTTAGTATCGGAAAATAATCGGCCGATATCTTTACCAAGCCACTTGATAAGAAAGTGTTTTGTCACTTGAGAAGTGAGTTGAACATGAGTGGTGCTTTAACTTGAGATATACTCACTTGGATGCATGCAAGGGCATGAGCTTACTTGACTATTCCATGATGTTATTGATATGTCACTATCTTATATTTTGCAAAACTACGCTCCCTTGTATTACATCTAACCTTTTGTACATACTTGGAGAACCACACTTCACAAGATTGCCATCAACTCACATCAAAAGCAATCTTGACATGGCCAAGTATTAACAACACTTTCTCTATGGATGAAGGAAGGAGACAACTCAATTCGTATCCTTGACAACTATTTGTTGAATAAACCCACTCTTGTCATTTGGATATATTATGTTTTTTCTTTCATGACTAACCTATGTAGGTGAAAAGTGAACCGAAAAACAAGGAATGCTCCAAATTCAAGATGAACCTCATCAATATTGACCATCCACAACCACTTCACCTACATGCCATGTCATCAACGTCTTTCAAATTTATATACTCATATCCTTGATAAAGCTTTACTCCAAGTCATGAGGTAAAGCAACACGAGGGATATGAAGACATTAAAATGCTTAACGAAAAATGTAACCCCATTTTGAGCTTAACAATGAGTATGGCCTATGATCAAGCATTCTTGCTTGGCTCCTTAAGTCAAATAACTCTAATATAGGTGACCTAGTCGTCGATCACCATCTAGATGAAGTTTCTTGTATGGTTCATAATTTTTAGTTGCATGCTTTCTTAGAACTATTCTATCTCCATCTACTTGTGAAAAATCATTGAAAATATTTTTGAAAATTCCTTGAAAATCATTTCAATATTTTCTTAGAACATTGGCCAAAATTCCTGAAAGACTTCACAGTCAAAATGGCCAAGAAGGATATTTGCTTGATAAAAGAAACCCCATTTTCAAGTAGTTAAGTTTCTATTTGCAACTCGGTCCCTCGGAACTCAGAAAATCGGTCTCACCAACACAGTAGATATACTTCCAAGAGTTTCTTCGGCACCACCGATATGAACCTCTTCAGCTGTACTAATTTCTCCCATAGGCCTAAGATCATTTTCGGTTCTACCGAATTATTTTTCCTCGGAGTCTTCAAATTTTGATGCTACTTGAGTTCCTTGACTTTATCTCAACCTTTTCAAGGGCAAGAAATAAATATCAAAGGGGGAGAAATATCAAGGATCCCTTACTCTCAAGGAACCCTTACCCTCTGACCTTTTTGGAAATTAATGCCAAAGGGGGAGAAATATCAAAGCTTATGGTTTAAGGGGGAGAAATATCAAAGATTATGCTTACTCAATGGGGGAGAAATATTCCATGGGGAGAACTACATTAAGGGGGGAGAAAGTTTTATTTAAGTTTTATTTGCCTTCTTGTATTGGACTTGTCTCACCCTACCTACTCCCAATATCTACATGTTGAGATTCACGGGGAGAGGGAAACCTGCATATTCATACTTAGGGGAGGAAGTTCTAAATGTTGTTGGAGACATATCTATCCTAACAAATAGGGGGATAAATATCTATTTTCAAATCCTATTATCAATATGTCTTCCATGTCTTGGTACTATTGAAGCTCTTTGCATCTTTACAATTGAATACTCTTGTGTTATCTAACAATTGTTTTCTCAAGTGTGTTCCTACTGTTAATATGCTCAAGAACTCCAAGGTAAGTATCTGCATCATATCCTTATTCAAGGTTATCTCTTGTCTCTTGCACATATTGTTTCCAAGAGTGAGTCTTGAACATGGAAACCTTTCATTCACATATGTTTGATGAATATAGCCAATATACACATGACTCGTCATGTCTCTTTTTACAATGTGTGTATCCATGCATTCCAAAGCAATTGTCTTTTAAAGGGGATTGCACACATTTAGAGGGAGCTTGTACCAGTCATGTACCCTTCAAAGTTGTCATACTTTACTATCCATCTTTATTTGAAGCTTCGATTTTGTGTTGTCATCAATTACCAAAAAGGGGGATTGAAAGCACATATGCTCCCTTGGCGGTTTTGATAATTCATGACAACATACATTGTCTCTTGGACCAGTACTTTTACCTAGTGTATTTCAGACATAGTCCACACAAATTATTGGCTAAGGATTGTGAGGATAATCCCCAACAAGTAAAGGAATAGGATTGGACAAACTTCGAGCCTCAATACTCTACATTTTACATTTTGTGAGAAATCACATTTGAGTCCATAGGAAAGCCTATACTATTAAAAGGAGATGAGGTGACTATGATGATCTGGTTGCTCAAGTGCTTAGAGAGTGTCCACCAAAAGTACTCATGAAATTCTCCCACAAATATTATATGCAAACCTCAAAATCAAATTCGGTGCCACCAATATTTACAAATGGCCCCTGTCGAGTTTTACCCTAGACAGAACCTATGCCAAACCCTAGCATCTCGATACCACCAAGTTTGGTTTTGGTGTGACCAAAAACAGTGACCAACTACCTGGTTAGCCATTTGCTAAAATTGGATTTTCTGAGTTTTGCTAATCGGTGCCACCGAGTCTAGTAAATGCCTAGGCCATCCAAAATTGGACCCTCCGAGATTCATATATCGGTCTCTTCGAAAAGCCTAAAGTTGACACATTTTGCACTAGTCGGTGCAACCGAGTTTTTACTTCGGTTTCACTAAGTTGGGAAATAATGTTGTAATGCTGGATTTTTGGAGATGCCTATATATGCCCCTCGATATGCCTCCCATTCGTAGAGGAAGCACTCGGAACTAACCAACACTTGCCCCATCCATTTTATGAGAGAGATCCACCTACTCATGTGTTGATATCAAGATATTCCACTCCTACCATATGAATCTTGACTTCTAGCCTCCCCAGGTTGCTTTCCACCCAATCAATCTCTTCTACCAAAGCCAAATCTATGAGAGAGTGATTGAGTGTTGAGGATACTATCTTTTGAGACACAAGAGCAAGGAGTTCATCGTACTACCACATCTATTACATTTTGGAGTGTGGTGTCTCCTAGATTGGTTAGGTGTCGCTTGCTAGCCTCCGAATTTGTGTAGAATTGAACCAAGAAGTTTGTAAGGGCAAGGAGATCACCTACTTGATGAAGATCTACCCCGAGTGAGGCCATTCCTGTGCAAACGTAAGCCATGGTGGAATAGACAAGGTTGCTTCTCCGTGGACCCTTCGTGGGTTGAGCCCTCCATGGACTCTTGGGGTTTTTGCCCTCCGTGGGTTGAAGTCTCCATAAACATGGACGTACAATAGCACCATGATGTTTCAAAAGGGATCCCTGGCAATGGCGCAGGAATGCTTCTGATGTCCTTTATGTTGTTGCACAAAAGACCTTCCAATGGCGCCAGAAATGGGCACGTTGACGACACCAGGAATCCTTCTGCGTTAGTGTTTCCTCGAAGCGGAGAGGATGATGTAGCACAACGGAGGTAAGTATTTCCCTCAGTTTGAGAACCAAGGTATCAATCCAGCGGAGGAGTATCTCAAGATCCTGCACAAACACAAAAGCTTGCACCCAACTCTATGAAGGGGTTGTCAATCCCTTATAGATTATTTGCCAAGTGAGAACTGAAAGCAACAGAGTAACAAAGCAAAGTAAAAAAGCAGAGTTGTAAATGATGGATGTGAATAGACCCGGGGGCCATAGTGTTTACTAGTGGCTTCTCTCATGAAAGCAAGTAGACGGTGGGTGAACGAATTACTGTCGAGCAATTGATAAAACTGTGTAGAGTCGTGACGATATCTATGCAATGATTATTTCTATAGGCATCACGTTCGAAACAAGTAGACCGATACTTTGTGCATCTACTACTATTACTCCACACGTCGACCGCTATCCAGCATGCATCTAGTGTATTAAGTCCGTAAGAACAGAGTAACGCCTTAAGCAAGATGACATGATGTAGAGGGATAATCTCAAACCAATGATAAAAAACCCCATCTTTTTACCCTTGATGGCAACTGCTTGATGTGTGCCTTGCTGCCCCTACTGTCATTGGGAAAGGTCACCACATGGCAGAACCCAAAACCAAGCACTTCTCCCATTGCAAGAATCATAGATCTAGTTGGCCAAACAAAACCCAAGACTCGGAGAGACTTACAAGGATATCAAATGATGCATATAAGAAATCAGCAAAGACTCAAATATATATCATAGATAATCTGATCACAAGTCCACAATTCATCGTATCTCGACAAACACACCGCCAAAGAAGATTACATCGGATAGATCTCCATGAAGATCATGGAGAACTTTGTATTGAAGATCCAAGAGAGAGAAGAAGCCATCTAGCTACTAACTACGGACCCGTAGGTCTGAAGTGAACTACTCACAGGTCATTGGAGGGGCGATGATGATGATGAAGAAGCCCTCCAACTCCAAAGTCCCCTCCGGAAGGGTGCCGGGAAGGGTCTCCAGATGAGATCTCGCGGAAACGGAAGCTTGCGGCGGCGGAAAAGTATTTTCGAGGCACCCCTGATTTTTTGCGGAATATTTGGGAATTTATAGGCCAAAGATCTAGGTCAGGGGGGCAGGGAGGCCACAAGCCTGCACACCGCCGCCTCCCCCTCGTGGCAGATTGGGGGCTTGTGGGCTCCCTAGATCCCACCTGCTTTGGCCCAAAAGCCCCCTGGACTTCTTCCGTTTGAGAAAAAATCATTTCGGGGTTTTTCTTCCGTTTGGACTCCATTCCAAAATCAGATCTGAAAAGAGTCAAAAACACGGAAAAAACAGGAACTGGCACTTGACACTGAATTAATTAGTTAGTCCCAAAAAGATATAAAAAGGTACATAAAACATACAAAGAAGGATGGATAACAGCGTGAAACCATCAAAAATTATAGATACGTTTGAGACGTATCAAGCATCCCCAAGCTTAACTCCTGCTCATCCTCGAGTAGGGAAGTGATAAGAATGAATTTTTGATGCTTTCATGTGACCTAGCATAGGTGTCCTTTGTAATTCCTCTTATGTGACGTGAATGTTCAGATCCATTAGATTCAAAACAATAGTTTGCTATTGACGTGGAAACAATAATAATTCAAGCAAACTAGCAAAGTAATCATGAACTTTCAAAATAACAAGGCCAAAAGAAAGTTATCCCTACAAAAGCATATAGTCTGGCTATGCTCTATCATCATTGCACAACGAAATTAAATCATGCACAACCCCGTTATTGACCAAGTAATTGTTTCGCACCTTTACTTTCTCAAACATTTTCAACTCTCACGCAATACATGAGCGTGAGCCATGGTTATAGCACTATAGATGGTGTGGAATGTGGTGGAGGTTGCAAGACAAAAAGGAGAAGATAGTCACATTAACTAGGCATATTAATGAGCTGTGGAGATGCTCATCAATAGATATCAATGTGAATGAGTAGGGATTGCCATACAACTGATGCACTAGAGCTACAAGTATGTGAAAGCTCATAAAGAAAACTAGTGGGTGTGCATCCAACTTGCTTTCTTACGAAGACCTAAGGCAATTTTGAGGAAGCCTATCATTGGAATATACAAGCCAAGTTATGTAATGAAAATTTCCCACTAGCTATATGGTGGTGACAAAACGAGAGACTGTCAATCATGAAGATCATGGTGCTCAATATGCACAAGTGTGGAAAAAGTGGTAGCATTGTCCCTTCTCTCTTTTTCTCTCATTTATTTTGGTGGGCTCTTTGGCCTATTTTTTTTATGGGCTTCTTTGGCCTCTTTTATTTCCTCACATGGTACAATGCTCCAATAATGATGATCATCACACTTTCAACTCAAAACTTAGAAGAATTATGACTCTATATGGAATGCCTTCGGTAGTGTACCGTGGCAATGATCTAGCATGGCATAGACATCAATGGAAACATCATGCTAGCTATCTTACGATCGTGCAAAGGCAATGTAGACGTGGTGGCACATGTCATGGTGGTAGTTGCATGGCAATATATCTCAGAATGACTTTGCAAAAGCCATAGTAGGTAGGTATGGTGGCTGTTTTGAGGGAGGCTAATGGTGGGTTTTGTGCACCGGAGAAAGTTGCACGGCACTAAGAAGATAGTGATGGTGGAAGGTGAAAGTGCATCCAAACCATGGACTCAACATTAGTCATGAAGAACTCATATACTTGTTGCAAAAGTTTTATTAGTAATCGAAAGAAAGCATTCAACGCATACTCCTAGGGGGAGGGTTGGTAGGTATAAACCATTGCACGATCCCGACCGCCACGCAAAGGATGACAATCAATAGACTAATCATGCTTAGATTTGATCACATAGCGGTTCACCATACATGCATGCTACGGGAATCACTAACTTCAACACATGTATTTCTAGATCCACAACACCTTACTAGCATTACTTTCAATATTACCATCACCACAACTCAAAACTAATTGAGATGAATCAAACTTCTCTAACTATTCAATGCACATGAAGGTGGAAGTTTTCGTATCCCTTTGGATAACTACCCCTTTTGAGACTTCTTTCAAAGCATAGATCAACTACCAAGCCACGCATCGTTGTGCTCTAAAAGATATAAGTGAAGCTCGTAGAGCAAAATTATCTAGCTCAAAAGATATAAGTGAAACACATGTGAGCTAAATTGTCTACCAAAAGATATAAGTGAAGCTCGACAAAATCATGGTGTGTGCATGTCTCTCTCTCTAGGTGTGCAGCAAGGATGATTGTGACACAACAACAAAAAATACTCCTACGATACAAGACGCTCCAAGCAAAAACACATAACATGTGGTGAATAAAAATATAGCCCCAAGTAACGTTACCGATGGATTGAAGACGAGAGAGGGGATGCCTTCCCGGGGCATCCCCAAGCTTAGGCTTTTACGACATACTTGAATCTCTTGGGGTGCCTTGGGCATCCCCAAGGTTGATCTCTTGCCACTCTTTATCTTTTTGTCCATAAGAACTTCACCCAAAACATGAAAACTTCACAACACGGAACTTAAACAGAAACTCGTGATAACATTAGTACAAGAAAGCAAACCACCACTTCCTTAGGTACTGTAGCAAACTTAAATTCTACTTGTGCTGATGTTGGGTTACTGTACTTTCAAACTTCCATGGCTAATACCCCCCGATAATATCCATAGATTCATCAAAATAAGCAACTAACACAACAAAAACAGAATATGTTAATAGCAGACCAGTCTGTAGCAATCTGTATGTTTCGTATACCTCTGGTACTTCAAAAATTCTGAAACATTACGACAGTCTGAAGAATTTGCATATAAATCAGAAGTAAAAAGTATCAACTCAAAAGCTCTTACGGAAAAACAATGAAAATTCTTTTCGTGAGCAGAAATTTTCTGTCGTTCCCAGCATGACCAAACGGTCATCCTCAAGACTAATCATAACGGTTTTGCTTGACACAAATGCAAAAAGAAACACAAAAAACACAATCACAACAGAATTATGAAAGTGTGGAAAACACAAAACAGAAATAAAAATGATAAATTCGTTGGGTTGCCTCCCAACAAGCGCTATTGCTTAACGCCCTTAGCTAGGCATTCAATGATGCTCTCACAAAAGACAAGAATTGAAGCACAACGAGAGCATCCTAAAGCATGTGAAAATCACATCTAAGTCTAACATACTTCCTATGCATAGGCATTTTATAGGAAAACAGATTGTCAAGACAACCAATCGCTACCATATGCAAGGAAGAAGAAAGAGACAAGAGCAATCTCAACATCACGAGAGGTGATTTGGTAACATGAAAGTTTCTACCAAAATATTTTCCTCTCTCATAACAATTACATGTGGGATCATATTGAAATTCAACAATATAGCTATCCCATAGGATATTATTTTCATGATCCACATTCATGCAAAGTTGACGCTCTTCAAAAATAGTGGGATTATCATCAAATAAAGTCATGACTTCTCCAATCCCACTTTCAGTATTGTTGCAAATATCATATTCATCATGAGGTTTGAACAAATTTTCAAGATCATAAGAAAGATCATCACCCCAATCATGATTATTGCAATAAGTAGTGGTCATAGCAAGACTAGCATCCCCAAGCTTAGGGTTTTGCATAATTTTAGCATGATTATCACTAATAGAATTTATAGTGAAACCATTGCAATCATGCTTTTCATCCAAGGAGCCCTCGTGAATCACTTCATGAATTTCTTCATCATGATTTTCAGATTCACGCATCTCAAGCAAAACTCCATAAAAATAATCAATTGCCCTCAACTCACTAGCAATTTGTTCCACAATAGTGGGTCTCTTAAAGAGACTAGCAAGTGGATGAGGATCCATATCACTAGATTTTCAGCAACCGAAGATGCAAGCATATTGAGGGCACATGGCACACAAGCGAACAGAAAGCAAGCGAGAGAAAAGGGCGAACGAAAAAGGCAAATGAAAATGGAAAATGTGAAGTGGGGGAGAGGAAAACGAGAGGCAACTGGCAACAAAAGTAAATGCAAGAGAAGAGTTTGTGATACCTACTTGGATAGATCTTGATTTCTCCTCCGAGGCAATGGCGCCAAAAATAGGCGTGTTGACGGGAGATTACTCTTGTCTTGATCTCCTCGGCAAGCGATCCTCCTCCCGGGCAACGGCGCCAGAAATACTTCTGATGTTTCAAAAGGGATCCCTGGCAATGGCGCAGGAATGCTTCTGATGTCCATTATGCTGCTGCACAAAAGACCTTCCAGTGGCGCCAGAAATGGGCACATTGACGACACCAGGAATCCTTCTGCGTTGGTGTTTCCTAGAAGCGGAGAGGATGACGTAGCACAGCGGAGGTAAGTATTTCCCTCAGTTTGAGAACCAAGGTATCAATTCGGCAGAGGAGTATCTCAAGATCCTGCACAAACACAAAAGCTTGCACCCAACGCTATGAAGGGGTTGTCAATCCCTTATAGATTGTTTGCCAAGTGAGAACTGGAAGCAACAAAGTAACAAAGCAAAGTAAAAGCGGAGTTGTAAACGATGGATGTGAATAGACCCGTGGGCCATAGTGTTTACTAGTGGCTTCTCTCATGAAAGAAAGTAGACGGTGGGTGAACGAATTACTGTCGAGCAATTGATAGAACTGTGCAGAGTCATGACGATATCTATGCAATGATTATTTCTATAGGCATCACGTCTGCAACAAGTAGACCGATACTTTCTGCATCTACTACTATTACTTCACACGTCGACCGCTATCCAGCATGCATCTAGTGTATTAAGTCCGTAAGAACAGAGTAACGCCATAAGCAAGATGACATGATGTAGAGGGATAATCTCAAACCAATGATAAAAATCCCATATTTTTACCCTTGATGGCAACTGCTTGATGTGTGCCTTGCTGCCCCTACTGTCACTGGGAAAGGTCACCACATGGCAGAACCAAAAACCAAGAACTTCTCCCATTGCAAGAATCATAGATCTAGTTGGACAAACAAAACCCAAGACTCGGAGAGACTTACAAGGATATCAAATCATGCATATAAGAAATCAGCAAAGACTCAAATATATATCATAGATAATCCGATCACAAGTCCACAATTCATCGGATCTCGACAAACACACCGCCAAAAAAGATTACATCGGATAGATCTCCATGAAGATCATGGAGAACTTTGTATTGAAGATCCAAGAGAGAGAAGAAGCCATCTAGCTACTAACTACGGACCCATAGGTCTGAAGTGAACTACTCACGAGTCATTGGAGGGGCGATGATGATGATGAAGAAGCCCTCCAACTCCAAAGTCCCCTCCGGCAGGGTGCCGGGAAGGGTCTCGAGATGAGATCTCGCGGAAACAGAAGCTTGCGGCGGCGGAAAAGTATTTTCGGGGCTCCCCTGATTTTTTGTGGAATATTTGGGAATTTATAGGCCAAAGATCTAGGTCAGGGGGCGGCCAGGGAGGCCACAAGCCTGCCCACCACCGCCTTCGCCCTGGTGGCGGAGTGGGGGCTTGTGGGCTCCCTGGAGCCCACCTGGCTTGGCCCAAAAGCCCCTTGGACTTCTTCCGTTTGAGAAAAAATCATTTCGGGGTTTTTCTTCCGTTTGGACTCCGTTCCAAAATCAGATCTGAAAAGAGTCAAAAACACGGAAAAAAAGGAACTCACACTTGGCATTGAATTAATAAGTTAGTCCCAAAAAGATATAAAAAGGTACATAAAACATACGAAAAAAGGCAAGATAACAGTGTGAAACCATAAAAAATTATAGATACGTTTGAGACGTATCACACCACCTATTGGAACCATGCTAAAAAATCACCGTGTCGTCTTTGCACTTGATCTTCCTAACTCTACTCCTCACTTTCATGTGCATGTCTTTACTTTTCGCTGCTATACTCATAGACTTGCATGTGTATGATGTGCTTGACTTGCTATAATTGCTAAAATGTGCCAACCATCAAAACTGGGAAAAGTTAGGTTTAATTTTGGCAAGTAGTCTATTCATCCCCCTCCCTCTAGAAATCCCTTCTAGTGATCCCACACACTTATTGTGGAATGCATTGAACAAGTTGTCGTGGACACTAAGTATCAATTACCATGTTCAACATACTAGAGCTACCATGTGAATTTTGGAAAAAGGATTGTCACTTGCTTCACCGTTGAGTTAGCTAGGTTCCACCACAGAAGGGATAGAAGAACACACCTCTTGGCTGTTTCCCTCAAGTATTCCAGTCCAACAGGATCCTCGATGTTGGACGATGCTATACAAGGAGACAAGCATGTGAACGTGATGCCAGCCATAGTGGGGGGCGCCTTGTTAAACCAAGAAGAAGCAAGAGAGGGTGTACCCACTTGTTTCTGTTTAGTTGCTCGTCCATTAGCTGTCGCCTCGTTGCCAACAGAAAACACAAGGTAAAGAGATTAAGAGAATACAATCATAGCATATAGGTGATGAAAAGTCATGGAAGGATGAAAACAAATTACACAATGAACAAAGAGCAAACCTCCTCCTAGTAGCAACAGGATCAGTCCTGAGCATCTTGCTGATAGGGACCTGAGCAACATACTCTAGCACCCTACCCTCTACGACGTAGAAACATCAATGTGTCTCGCGGCTATGGAGGCATTGTCTTGCTTGGATGCTGGTACAATCGACGGAGCCTTGATTCAGTGGGATCTCCATCCTGAACTTCTCGAGATTCATTGTGATTAGTGTCATGTTGCACATTATCCATATCATGATCTCCATCCTTGTCAAGACCAGCGTCGTCACCACCGAAACCATCCCCAAACAGCTCCATTTGGGTGTCAAAGAGCTCCTAAGAACTGTTGTAGTCATATTATCCATGCCAACCAGTTCGACGTTGTGTATGTTCTCCAACAAAGAAGTGAACTGTGTGGCAACTGCAGCGCCATCAAAACGCACCAATGTTGTCCACCCCTCAACTAACTTCCCAAGGAGGTTGATCATGCCAGACGCAAACTGCACAATTAGATGCTCGACAGGAGCCTTGCCCTATTTAGAACAAACAAAAAAATCACACACAAATAATAGGGGGTAAAAATGCAAAATCACAAAAGTCGCAAATGCAAAAGGCTCACAAAAATAACTATGTGTTCAATTAGCTCAGCGGAACAAGATGGAGATGAATGCACATCCATCTATTTGATGAAATTTTGTGGCCCACCAAAAATATTGTAGTCAATATCATGCTTGGCCATCACCTGCAAAATAATGAAAGAGAGGTCAGAAAACAATGACATCAAACATGGATCACACATATGTGGGGAAATGGTATTCCATATGAAGATCACAATATTTCCAATGTGATACTCGAAGAGTTGCCATGTGAAGTGTGTACAAGGTGCATGTGCCATATGAACTTTTTAGTATGTATGCTTGCATGCTGAAAATGAATTACAATCTCCATGTGGAAACAACCATATTTTCCATGTGGATTACAATTTCTTTGCCATCTTGAATGCATTGCAGTTGCCATGTAGAATGCAAAAGATAGTTGCCATGCAGAATGAACAATGTTTGTCATGTGAAATGTACTACATATGCCAAGTGGAAAACAACCATATTTTCCATGAGGGTTACATTATATCTCCCCATTCGAAAATACTATAAAAATGTACTACAATTTTCAATTTCGTGAGAGGAATGCAAAAACTTGCCATGCCCAACAGACCAAAAAGTTTTGATTTTTTTTGCATTGAGCTTCAAATTGCCATACAAAAAGAAAAAGAAAACTAACATCTAGTTTGCTACACTTCGTGTAAAATATCCTATCTGCGACAAGCACAGCCTTGACACTGTCGTAAGCCAAGAAGAGATGACAAACTTATGTGGAGGAGGCGGAGCTCCTAACTCAGCAAACTTGATAGTAGAGATACCAAGAATGTCGACATACATAAGCTGGAAAGCACAAAAAGGCGAAAAGTGAGGAAAAATAAGTGAGATTCCAATAGTATGTGATGCGAAAAAATGGCAACAAAGTAAATCTTGTAGGCAAACATTATAGAAACAGTAAAAAGAGTGCGTTTGCCATGTGGTTGGTGATGCATTTTCGCCTGTGGACACTTAAAAATATTTACCATGTTCATATTGATATATTTGCCATGTAGTAAGTATTGCACTTGCCATGTGTAAGATGTTGATGACCCACAAGTATAGGGGATCAATTGTAGTCCTTTCGATAAGTAAGAGTGTCGAACCCAACGAGGAGCAGAAGGATGTGACAAGTGGTTTTCAGCAAGGAAAAATCTGCAAGCACTGAAATTGTCGGTAACAAGTGATTGTGTGGTGAGATGATTTGTAGCAAGCAACAAGTAACAAAAGTAGAAACGGTGCAGCAAAGTGGCCCAATCCATTTAGTAGCAAGGGACAAGCCTGGACAAAGTCTTATAGGAGGAAAAACGCTCCCGAGGACACACGGGAATTTCTGTCATGCTAGTTTCATCATGTTCATATGATTCGTGTTTCTTACTTTGATAGTTTGATATGTGGGTGGACTGGCGCTTGGTTACTTCCCTTACTTGGACAAGCATCCCACTTATGATTAACCCCTCTCGCAAGCATCCGCAACTACGAAATAAGAATTAAGACAAAGTATAACCATAGCATTAAACTAGTGGATCCAAATCAGCCCCTTACGAAGCAACGCATAAACTAGGGTTTAAGCTTCTGTCACTCTAGCAACCCATCATCTACTTACTACTTCCCAATGCCTTCCTCTAGGCCCAAATAATGATGAAGTGTTATGTAGTCCGTGTTCACATAACACCACTAGAGGAAAAACAACATACAACATATCAAAATACCGAACGAATACCAAATTCACATGACTATTATTAGCATGACTTATCCCATGTCCTGAGGAACAAAAGTAACTACTCACAAAGCATAATTATAATCATGATCAGAGGTGTAATGAGTAGCATCAAGGATCTGAACATAAACTCTTCCACCAAATAATCCAACTAGCATCAACTACAAAGAGTAATCAACACTACTAGCAACCTTACAAGTACCAATCGGAGTCGCGAGACGGAGATTGGTTACAAGTGATGAACTAGGGTTTGGAGATGAGATGGTGCTGATGAACATGTTGATGGTGAAGAGTCCCCTCCGATGAGAGGAGTGTTGGTGATCACGATGGCGACGATTTCCCCCTCCGGGAGGGAAGTTTCCCCGGCAGGATCGTCCTGCCGGAGCTCTAGATTGGTTCTGCTCAAGTTCCGCCCCATGGCGGCGGCAAAACCATGAAAAAGCTCCTCTCTGATTTTTCCTGGACGAAACCCTCCATATAGCAAAAGAGGGGGGACAGTGGGCCAGTGGGCTGCCCACAAGCCCCCATGGCGCGGCCTGGGGGGTGGTCGCGCCGTGCAGGCTTGTGGGCACCCCCTGGTGCCCCTCCGGCACTTCTTCGGCCGAGTATTTTTTATAAATTGAAAAAAAATCTCCGTTGATTTTCACGGCGTTTGGAGTTGCGCGGAATAGGTATCTGAACTTTGCTCCACTTTCAGGCCAGAATTCCAGTTGCCGGTATTCTCCCTCTTCATCTAAACCTTGCAAAATAAGAGAGAAAAGGCATAAGAATAGTACCGTGAAGTGAAATAACAGCAAAAGAAGCGATAAATATCAACATGACAACATGATGCAAAATGGACGTATCAACTCCCCCAAGCTTAGTCCTCGCTTGTCCTCAAGTGAAAGCCTAGCTCTATAAATATGTCCACATGTTTAGGGAGAGAGGTGTCGACAAAACAAGATACGAACATGCATGCATCATGATCAAGCTCAGAACAGCAATACCAAATCTCTCATGCTAAAGTGATAATTCCTTCACAAAGTAAAGCATGGATCAAGAACCTTACCGAGAAGTAACAACCCGTAGCCTTTAGTCATTGAAGCAATTGAAATTTATCACAACATCAGAAAGAGTCAAATAAGAGCTTGTAAAGCAAATCCACATACTCAATCATTCTTTCATTCTCTACAATTGCTACTACTCACGTGGTACTCATGATATCAAAGTTTCAGCTGAACACAGAGAAAGATAGGGGCTTACAGTTTTGCCTCCCAACTGCTTACCTCAAGGGTAATGTCAACAATAATAATTCATGAATGCCTACCTCCAAGTTGACATATGAATATAGATTTTTCCCAAGCATGTGACGGTATCCAAGACAAAGGAAAAATAAGGAGTTGGTGAAGATCACCATGACTCTTTCAAGGGCAAAAAGTAAAGGTACAAGATAGGCCCTTCGCAGAGGGAAGCACAGGTTGTCATGCGCTTTTGAGGTTTGGATGTGTGTCCTCTTAGTGTGGAGGAACGTCACTTTATATTGCCTCCTGTGATAAAGAACTTTATTATGCAGTCTGTCGCTTTTATGTCTTCCTCATCACAGGTTCGTATAAAGCTTATTTTCCACACACTAATAGATCATACATATTAGAGAGCAACTTTTATTGCTTGAGGGATCTTATTCAATCCATAGGTAGGTATGGTGGACACTCATGGCAAAACTGGTTTGAAGGTTTATGGATGCACAAGTAGTATCTCTACTTGGTGCGGGAGTTTTGGCTAGTATGAGGTGGAAGCAATCGTCACATACCAAGGGATCTCTAATCATATAACATTGTTCAGAGCCAAGCAAACACAATTCATTGAGTTGTCTTCATTGTCCAACATCTACTTCTAGGCATGTAATAGTTTAGTGAGTGTTCATAATCATAGATGGTGTCAGAGATGATATATTTCTATGTGAACCTCTCCTTCTTTATCACTTCCCATTAATTGCAACACTGACCAAGGTCTACGTTTTCCTACCCCCAACAAGTTTCAATCATCATCCTTTTTATATGTGAAGCTATCACTTCCCATAAGATCATTACATGATCTTTCATGCTTTTGTTCTATTCTCACTCTTTTGATCATGGCAAGAGGCAAAGCCCTTCAACTAAGGCACTCTTTATTATATGGCTCACGAGAAAGAATACACCGGGGGTGACACAAAGCAAAACTCAAGACTAAAACACTAAGACTTTTAAACGACTAGAGAAAAAGAAAACTTAAAAGGAAAACTAAAACAAAGGTAAAGACAAAAGATGTGATGGTGATACGATACCGGGGCAACTCCCCCAAGCTTAGCACAAGCCAAGGGGATTGCCCATACCAATGCTCAGTTGTCTTCCTGTGGTGGTGATGGTGATGAAGTTGTTGAAGAGGTCTTGAGCTTGTTTAATTTCCACTTGAGCATAAAATTCTGCTCCCTCAGGTCATCATTTTCCTCTTCAAGTTTCAACACCCTTTGGCATAATTCCTGCTTACTCTCCTGCAAGAAACGAGAAGGGATAAACAAGGTCTTAGGCTTCTTCCTTGAGTCAGGGAGGCTCGACTTCTTGAACTCCACATGCGTGCGTCCAGGTTGAGGAAGAGGAGCCTCCACTTCATGGGAACTCGTTTGTTCCTTCTCCTTGGGATCATAATCTTCTTCCTCATTAGAGGTCCAGCCATAAGGATCAAAGTCCTCATAGACCTTGGGGTTAGCAAGGTAATCAGCCACATAGCTCTCCCCCTCTGAATCCTAAGAACACATCTTGGCCTAGATCTGCGGCAGAAAACAGGCTCGAAACGAAAAACAGAGGAAATCTGCGTGATGCAGTGGTCAGACCAAACGAGAGTATATATAATGATTTTTTCCAGACCAGAACGAGTACCCCGCACGAAAACGGAGTCCGGGAGGCGCACGAGGTGGGCACAAGCCCTCACGGCGCGGCCAGGGGGTGGGCCCGCGCCGTGCACGCTTGTCGCCTCCTCGCGCACTTTCCCAACTACTTCCAATTTTTGTATTTTTTCAAAAATTCCAAAACGGAGAAAATTTCCTACTGGAAAAGTTTTGGACTCTGTTTTCTTACCGAATCACATAGCTCTTCGTTTTCGGAGTCTGAAACAGGCTGATAAATGTCCCTTGTGTATTCTTCCGGAGTTATGGTATTGATAATATTGCTTTCAACATTTATGGGAGTACCTGAGATATAATGCTTGATTCTCTGCCCATTTACCACTCTCGGATAATTACCTTCCATGTTGTTGATCTTGATAGCACCGAAACGATATACTTCCTCAACAACATAGGGGCCTTCCCATTTAGAGAGAAGCTTGCGTGCAAAGAATCTTAAACGAGAGTTATATAGCAAGACATAATCACCAACATTGAACTCACGCTTTTGTATCCTCTTATCATGCCACCTCTTAACCTTCTCTTTGAAGAGCTTGGCATTCTCATATGCTTGAGTTCTCCACTCATCAAGCGAGCTAATGTCAAATAACCTCTTCTCACCGGCAAGTTTGAAATCAAAGTTGAGCTCTTTGATTGCCCAATAAGCTTTATGCTCCAGCTCAAGAGGTAAGTGACATGCTTTCCCATACACCATTTTGTACGGAGACATGCCCATGGGATTCTTATAGGCAGTTTTATAAGTCCACGGTGCATCATCGAGCTTCTTAGACCAATTCTTTCTAGACCTATTGACAGTCTTTTGCAGAATTAGTTTAATCTCTTTGTTGCTTAGCTCTACTTGACCACTAGACTGACGGTGATAGGGAGACGCAATTCTATGGTTGACATCGTACTTAGCAAGTGTTTTACGGAGAGCACCATGAATGAAGTGTGAACCGCCATCGGTCATTAGATATCTAGGGACTCCAAATCTAGGGAAGATAACTTCTTCCAGCATCTTGATAGAGGTGTTGTGATCAGCACTACTAGTGGGATAGCTTCTACCCACTTAGTGACGTAATCAACAACAACTAAGATGTGAGTATACCCGTTGGATTTTGGAAAAGGTCCCATATAATCAAAGCCCCAGACATCAAATGGTTCAATGACAAGTGAATACTTCATAGGCATTTCCTGATGTTTGCTAATATTACCTATTCTTTGACATTCGTCACAAGACAAGACAAACTTACGGGCATCCTTGAAGAGAGTGGGCCAATAGAAACCGGATTGCAATACCTTGTGTGCAGTTCTATCTCCCGCATGGTGTCCTCCATAGGCCTCGGAGTGACACTTCTCTAGGATCTGTCCCTGTTCATGTCCAGGTACACAACGTCTAATAACACCATCTACTCCTTCCTTATAAAGGTGAGGATCATCCCAAAAGTAGTGTCTCAAGTCAAAGAAGAATTTCTTCTTTTGCTGGTACGTGAAACTAGGTGGTATGTATTTGGCAACTATATAGTTTGCGTAATTAGCATACCACGGTGCACTACGTGAAGCATTGATGACATTTAGTTGCTCACCGGGAAAGCTATCATCAATAGGTTGTGGGTCATCAAGAACGTTCTCCAACCTAGACAAGTTATCTGCTACGGGGTTATCAGCATCCTTTCTGTCGACAACGTGCAAATCAAATTCTTGTAGCAAGAGAACCCATCTGATAAGTCTAGGTTTAGCGTCTTTCTTCTCCATAAGGTACTTAATAGCAGCATGATCACTGTGAATAGTGACCTTGGAATCAACTATGTAAGACCTGAACTTCTCACATGCAAACACGACTGCTAAAAATTCCTTCTCCGTAGTAGCATAGTTTCTGTGGGCACTATTTAGAGTTTTATTGGCATAGTGAATAACATTCAACTTCTTATCGACTCTTTGCCCTAGAACAGCACCACCAGCATAATCGCTAGCGTCACACATGATTTCAACGGGTAGGTTTCAATCAGGTGCTTGAACAATAGGTGAAGTTATCAAAGCCCTCTTAAGTATTTCGAAAGCTTCCTCACAATCATCGTAAAAAACAAAAGGAATATCCTTTTGCAAGAGATTGGTAAGAGGCCTAGAAATCTTAGAGAAGTCTTTAATGAACCTTCTATAGAAACCACCATGACCAAGGAAACTTCTTATCCCTTTTAAATCTGTGGGGTATGGCATTTTCTCGATTGCATCAACCTTAGCCTTATCAACTTCAATACCTCTTTCAGAAATTTTATGTCCTAAGACGATGCCTTCATTAACCATAAAGTGGCACTTCTCCCAATTCAAGACAAGGTTGGTGTCTTTACATCTCTGTAAGACTCGATCAAGGTTGTTGAGGCAATCATCAAAGGAAGACCCGTAAACGGAGAAGTCATCCATGAAAACCTCGACAATCTTTTCCCAAAAGTCAGAGAATATAGCCATCATACATCTTTGAAAGGTGGCACGTGCATTACATAAGCCAAAAGGCATACGTCTATAAGCAAAGGTACTGAAAGGGCAGGTGAAAGTGGTTTTCTCCTGATCAGATTGTGCAACTGGTATTTGGGAGAAACCAGAATAACCATCTAGAAAGCAAAAGTGTGTGTGTTTAGACAACCTTTCTAGCATTTGGTCGCTAAAAGGCAAAGGGTAATGATCTTTCCTAGTGGCTTTATTCAATTTCCAAAAATTGATCACCATCCTCTAGCCAGTAATAATCCTCTGTGGGATCATTAGGGACAACGGTAATGCCTCCCTTCTTAGGAACGCAATGCACCGGACTCACCCAATCGCTATGAGCAACACGATAGATAATACCCGCTTCCAGGAGCTTTAGTATTTCTTTTCTCACTACTTCTTTCATCTTAGGATTCAATCTCCTTTGATGATCAGAAACTGGTTTGAAATCAGGATCAGTTTTAATCTTGTGCTGACATAGAGTAGGACTAATGCCCTTAAGATCATCAAGAGTATATCCAATAGCAGCACGGTGCTTCCTCAGAGTTTTTAGTAACTTCTTTTCTTCATGCTCTGAGAGGCTAGCACTAATAATGACAGGATATATCTCCTTTTCATCAAGATAGGCATACTTAAGAGTATCAGGCAACTGTTTAAGCTCGAACACAGGATCACCCTGTCATGGGTATAAGTCTGACAGTAGATGTGTAGGGTACGAAAGGATGGGCAGAGCCTTACCTATGGCGAGGTTGTATGAGTTCAGGCCCCTCTACGGTGGAGGTAAAAGCCCTACGTCTCAGTGCTCTTGGGAGCTTAGTGTCGAGTGGAATATGGGATTACAGTAAATGCCAACCCCTGCACCAGTGGGGAAGAGCGGCTTATATAGAGTGCACTGCCCTCCACAACGGCCCGGTGGACAGGGGTGGAATAGTGGTGAATAAATGCCTATTACAGGTAACGTATGCCTTAAATGCTAATAATGTTGTATGAAAACGTGTCACTGTTGCCCTCCTGGGAGGTTACGATGTACAAAGTGGAATTCAGTCGGTACGATAAATATGCTCCGAATGCTCGTCACCGACTGGATGATGGGGGGTCCTTAGTTCAGTCGGAACTGTCTAAGGGCCTTGCCCTCTATGAAGGGTAGTCCTTGGGTAGGACCTATAGGGCAGGCCTGTGACCCTACCCTGGGACTATAACCCCATCATTAGTCCCCGAATGGATCGGGGTTGGAATGACGAAGTGATGCCTGGAGTACGGATCCGACTGGTATGGATGTGACTTTGGCGTTGTTTGCCTCGATCCATTTTATCCTTTCGATCAGTGATCCGAGTGAATATACCAGTGAAGCGAACCGTCAGGGACCGAGTGCTTCCGTGAAATCTTTCGATGTGACCGGTCAAACTGACAGCGGCGGATTTTCTAGGATCCTCAAATTTCGGTTGCCGCGCGCTCAGCGGGGATGTCGACATTGCCATCGAGTAGTTTCTGCCGCCTCGATTACCGCGCCATTATCTTCTCCACTAACATCACAGCAGCCGATCGGGGGATAAGATTTTGGGGCCACCTGTTAGTGCCCAGTCGGAACCTTATTTAAGCCTCTCCGGCGGGGTTTGCTTGTTGCCCTGCCCTTGTTACTCGCATTTGCCTCGCTTCTCCCGTAGCTCCCTGCGCGTTCCAAGCCTCCTCCTTCCTCTCCTCCTCTGCGGATCTGCTGCCTTCACCATGACGAAGGGGCAGACGAGCAAGCTCGAGTCGCAGAAGAAGAAGAAGAAGAAGGCCCCTGCTCAGCGGAGACAGCGGGCACTGCTGGCGGGTTGGATCCAGAGGGATTTCCTCCCCTCCACGATGATGGCGGACGACATGCTGGAGCTGGTGGAGCAAGGCATGATTGCCAACAAGTCGTGGAGGCTGCCGGCGGAGGGTGAGACGGAGCCGGCGCCGCAGGAGGGAGAGCGTGTCTTGCTGCTCAGCCACGTGTACAGGGGCTTCTCCTTGCCTCCCCACCCTTCTTTAGAGGTACTATGAATCACTTCGGGGCGCAGCTCCATCATTTTCCTCCCAACGCGATAGCCCATCTTGCCGCATTCGTCACTCTGTGCGAGTGCTTTATTGGATGTCCCCCCCCCCATTGGGGGCTCTTTAAGTACAACTTCTCCGCTAGGTCTCAGACTGTCAAAAAACTTAGCCAGTCGGACGATAAAACTCATCTCCTCCACCTCTGCGGGGGCTTAGGCTTCCAGAAGAAAATGAAGAGTAGCTAACCCCCCCTCTCCAGTTGTCCGAGTCAGTTAGGAACTGGCAGTCGACCTGGTTCTACTGCCAGGACATAGCTTGTCCGAATGCCGCGACTGGGTTGCCGCCCTTTAGCCTAGACCGTCCGGCCCCTCCCAGGCAGCTTGCGCTCTCAAAGTTGGAAAAGATCCACATCCAACCTCTGGTCGACGCGCTGATAGCTGTCGTCTGCAAGGGAGTCACCGACACAGATTTGCTGGAGACTTTTCTGGGTCGGCGCATCCAGCCGCTGCAAGCCCGACACCACGCCATGTGGCACTACGCGGGGCCTGAGGATTCCACTCGGACCCATCCAGAATGCGTGACCGGGGAGGTTGTGACATCGTGGGTCCACGGCATCATAGGCGCATGCGACAACCCAAGAGGAGCCCGTCGGGTGAAGCCCTTCCGCGCCGATAATCCTCCTCCGAATGAGGTGAGCACCTCTTGTCGAGTGCTTTCAATCTTCTTAGATTTATCGATTTTCTTGTGTCGCCGCCTGGTGTCTGACGTTGTCGACTGTATTTTGTGCAGGAGTGGACCCTGGCACTCTCCCGTCTCGAACGGGAATCCCGCTGAGGAAGAGGAGGGCAGCCAGGAGGGCAGCGTGGATAGCGCCGAGTACGTCTCCGACAGTGGGGAGATGGAGGAGGAGTTTGAAGAGGAGGAGGGAGAGGTTGGGGAGCAGAGCTCGCCACCTCCACCATCAGAGCTTCGAACTAAGCGTCATCACAAACCCGCGACTCCGCCGGCTCCTCCAGTGGCCCCGAGTGCTCCGCCAGCTCCTCCCGTGGCTCCGAGTGCCCCGCCAGCTCCTCCCGTGGCTCCGAGTGTTCGGAGCGTGAAGAGGACCAGGGACGCTGCTGTCGAGCCCACGAACCAACCGTCCAAGGTGGCCAAACCGAGTGGGTCCAAGCCTCGGAAATCTTTGTCTCGGATGAGGATCGCTGTTCCAGTTGCCTCAGCGTAAGTGTCTTGTTCTCCCATCTTCTTTTAGTATTTGATTGAACTCATGCTTATCGGTCGAGTGGATTTTACTCGACAGAGTTGCTACCTCCGCCACCTCTCTGCCGCGCCAGGACGATGATCCCATGGATACGGATAACACTGCCACATCCCAGCAAGGTACGTTGTGACGACTCCGAGAGTTTGCATTTTTGTTTCGCGAGTGCTGCCTTTAATCTTGCCCTTTTCTGTAACCTCATGTTGTTCAGTCGGGCTTCCTTCGGAGGTGATTCATCTGGAGGAGGACGACCAAAGGGGATCAGAGCCAACTTTGGCGCCGGTCCTTGAGGTTGTTCCATCTACTGTTGCTCCCACCATGGACGCGCCGCCGACCGAGACGATGTCGTCGACTGAGGCGGTGCCCCTCACGGCGGAACCGACTGGAGCGGGACTTGGGATGCCCAAGGAGTCTTCTGTCGTGCCAGGTCCGTCGACCGTCCAGTACGACGCCCGACACCTCCCGGAAGACCAAGTGGGAGCCGCCAAGGAGGCCATGGTGCAGGTGGAGTTGATGGTGGGTGATGCCAAGGGAGCGTACAACTCCATCGCGTCTTTGTACAAGAGAAGCTTGGAGCTCCGGGACGATATCCGAGTAAGTGCGCTAGTAAGTGTTTACTTTCCTCTTGTTACCCACTGGGGGTTTCAGTGATATACTCGGATAACGTAGGATGTTTTAGCAGTGGGTTCACTCCGAGTGAACCCAGTGGGTGTAGTCCCCGAGACTTCTATCGAGTGCTTGCACCGACAGTTGTCTTTATATGTATTTTCTGTTACTTGGGCGGATCAGAGCTGATCTGCTCGAATGGTTCCAATGGGGGCACTCCGAGTGCACCCGCTGGGTGTAGTCCCCGAGAGTACTGTTACTCAGGTCGGGTGATAGTAGTTTCATAGATTTGTCTGTTTGTCATGTAGCTAAATAGGGCCGGCCTGTTCGAGCTTCATGCCAGTGGGGTCACTCTTAGTGAACCCACTGGGTGTAGTCCCCGAGACCGTTGTCGAGTGCTTGCATCGGCAGGGGTCTGAAAAACTTTGAGCTTTGTTTGTTTTCCTTGTTGAATGTGTCTGATCTTCCCTTTGCGCTGATTTGGCAGAAGACTTGCGAAATGGGATCCGCGTACAATGCTCTGAAGGCTGAAAAGGTTCAGCTTGCTGCGGAATTGGAGGCGGCTGTGAATGACTTGGCTGGTGTGAAGGTGGCTCTTGCCGACCAAGAGAAGTCTTTGGAGGATTCCGGCAGACCAACAAGGCATTGGTGGCCGAAATTGAGAAAATGGGCAAGCAAAGAACTGAACTGGTGGGTCAGATGAAGTTGATGAACAGTCGGTGCATTTCGGAGGAGAAGTACATCAGCGACTGGGCGAGGAAGATGATTGCACTACTCGGTGGTAAGCTTTTTTTTGGCGAGTGCTTCTTGACTTTGTAGTTCATTCTGCGCTTACTTTCTGTTCGTCTTTTCTTGGCAGATTTTTGTCTGGACGCTGAGGTTGAAGCGGCCGACATTGAACGGTCGGTTGTTCCGAACGTTCCACTCGGCGACGAAGCCAATCGGGACATGCTCCGAGCACATATTCGCCTTGGCAGAATGGGACCTTTCATCGGCGGTCTGAGAGAAGTCATCGGCCGGATCGACAAGGAGCTGTGGCCCGAAGACGATTCCCGGCACGAAATAGAAGGGTTGATGACTCGGCTGGAGGACGTCCCGAACAGAGTGCAGGCATGGAAGAAGTCTGCCGCTCGTTGTGGTGCGGACGTGGCGCTGTCGCTGGTCCGAGTGCACTACAAGGAAGCTCGCGAAGAAAAGATGAAGGTGTTGCAGGTCGCCAAGACCAAGAAGCTTCGATTCGAAGATTTCATGGAGACCTTCCTGGAGACAGCCACTCGTATCGCGGACGGGATCGACCTTGAGACCTTTGTGGAGCCTGCCAGTCCCGGTGCCAGTCCTGATGACGCTTGAAAAACTTTACCTCGGTATGCCGAGTAGTATCTGTATCAAACTTGGGCCACTGCTGTTGGCCATCACATTCATGGTTCGGTGTGGATAAGCTTGATCCACACCGAGCTGACTATCGTAGATCCAACTTTGAACTCGAATCGAATATTTTGCTCTTGTGTCGCCAAGTTTTTTTTACATGATTTTGGCTCGTGGTTTTTGTTTGGCGTTTCTCGGTGAAGCCAATGGCAAACATGCGGGGCATGTAATTGTCAGTTGTCTTCACATCCACATGAGCCTCAATGAGGGCCTGCTAAGCCTCTGAGTGGATCTCGAGGATACACTCGAAGGAAGCTTTTTACTTAGGTGATTCTGGATCGCAGATAAGCCCCCGAGTGCGGCATCTCGTCCGCACTCGGAGTGAGTTGATACTCATGTAGTTGTCAGTTGTCTTCACATCCACATGAGCCTCAATGAGGGTCTGCTAAGCCTCCGAGTGGATCTCGAGGATACACTCGAAGGAAGCTTATTACTTAGCCGATTCTGGATCGCAACTAAGTCCCCGAGTGTGGCATCTCGTGCGCACTCGGAGTGAGCTGATACTCATGTAGTTGTCAGTTGTCTTCACATCCACATGAGCCTCAACGAGGGTCTGCTAAGCCTCCGAGTGGATCTCAAGGATACACTCGAAGGAAGCTTATTACTTAGGCGATTCTGGATCGCAGCTAAGTCCCCGAGTGCGGCTTTTCGTGCGCACTCGGAACGAGTTTTGTACTTAGGCGATTCTGAGTCGCAGCTAAGTCCCCGAGTGCGACTTTTAGTGCACACTCGGAGAGAGTTTTTTACTTAGGCGACTCTGGGTCGCAGCTAAGTCCCCGAGTGCGGCTTTTGGCGCGCACTCGGAGCGAGTTTGTACTTAGGCGATTATGAGTCACAGCTAAGTCCCCGAGTGCGACTTTTAGTGCACACTCGGAGAGAGTTTTTACTTAGGCGACTCTGGGTCGCAGCTAAGTCCCCGAGTGCGGCTGTTAGTGCACACTCGGAGAGAGTTTTTTACTTAGGCGACTCTGGGTTGCACCTAAGTCCTCGAGTGCGGCTTTTGGTGCGCACTCGGAGCGAGTTTGTACTTAGGCGATTCTGGGTCGCAGCTAAGTCCCCGAGTGCGGCTTTTGGTGCGCACTCGGAGCGAGTTTGTACTTAGGCGACTCTGGGTCGCAGCTAAGTCCCCGAGTGCGCCTTTTAGTGCACACTCGGAGAGAGTTTTTTACTTAGGCGACTCTGGGTGGCAGCTAAGTCCCCGAGTGCGGCTGTTAGCGCACACTCGGAGAGAGTTTTTTAGACCGGAGTCTACAAACGCGGAAGAATTTTGGACCTGCAAAAAATCAGTCTGCTTTGTATTACTTCAATGATACTTGTTCTTTACATTGCCTCCGTCGGTGGTCACGTGTAGAAGCACTTCAAGAGATCTCCGTTCCATGCTCGCGGCTCATCCGTTTCCCTGGCGAGGTTGTAGAGTCGATATGCTCCGTTGTTCATCACCTTAGAGACGATGAAGGGTCCTTCCCAGGCGGGAGCCAACTTGTGAGGCCTCTGCTGATCCACTCGGAGCACCAGGTCGCCTGCTTGGAATGTGCGACTCCTGACGTGCCGTGCGTGAAATCGCCGCAGATCTTGTTGATAAATTGTTGAGCGAGTCAATGCCATCTCGCGCTCTTATTCTAGTAGATCCACTCCGTCTTGCCTGGCTTGCTCTGCTTCGGCCTCGGAGAAGAGTTCGACTCATGGAGAGTTGTGAAGCAAGTCACTCGGAAGGACCGCCTCTGCTCCATAAACAAGGAAGAACGGGGATCACCCTGTAGATCTATTCGGAGTTGTGGGGAGGCCCCACAGCACCGAATACATCTCGTTGACCCACGCACCGGCGGCATGTCCAACTTCTCGCAGGAGTCGAGGCTTCAACCCTTGAAGAATAAGTCCATTCGCCTGCTCTGCTTGCCCGTTTGTTTGGGGGTGCGCCACAGATGCAAAATCCACTCGAATACCTTGGCCTGTGCAAAAACCTTTGAATCTGTCCGAGTCAAAGTTTGTGCCATTGTCAGTGATTATGCTGTGCGGAACCCCAAATCTGGCGATGATGTCTGTGACAAACTTGATGGCCGTAAGGGCATCGAGCTTCTTGATGGGCTTGGCTTCAATCCACTTGGTGAACTTGTCGACTGCCACCAACAGATGAGTGAATCCCCCTTGGCCTGTTCTGAATGGTCCAACTGTATCTAATCCCCACACTGCGAACGGCCAAACAAGAGGGATTGTCTTCAGCGTAGATGTTGGCTTGTGGGCCTTGTTCGAATAGAACTGACAGCCCTCGCATCGGTTGACCATATCCTTTGCCATTTCATTCGCGTGCAACCAAAAGAAGCCAGCTCTGAATGCTTTGGCGACGATTTCTCTTGAGGAGGCATGATGGCCGCAGGTTCCCGAGTGAATTTCTTCCAGGATTAACTGTCCCTCCTCAGGGGAGATGCATCGCTGAAGGACTCCTGAAACACTTTCCTTGTACAACTGGCCATCAATGACGGTGAAGAACTTCGACCTGCGGACGATCTGCCTCGCTTGGACTTCGTCTTCTGGTAATTCTTGCCTCGGGATGTATGCAATGAACGGCACAGTCCAATCGGGGATGAGAGCAAGAAACTCCATGATCAAATCCACCACAGCGGGGACCTCGACTTCAGTCGGGTCTGTTGAGCTCTTCGGTTGTACCGGTTCCTCTGTAAAAGGATCTTCTTTCACCAAAGGGAGATGTAGGTGCTCGAGGCGGACGTCACTCGGGACTGGTCTCCGAGTGGATCCGAGTTTTGCCAACTCATCAGCTGCTTGGTTCTTCAGTCGCGGAACATGGTGAGGTTCCAGACCTTCAAACTTCTTCTCGAGCTTCCTTACTGCGTTGCAGTATGCAGTCATGGTGGGGTTCCTGACATCCCACTCCTTCATCACTTGATTAACCACCAAATCTAAATCGCCATAGACCATCAGGCGACGGACGCCGAGTGTGATGGTCATGCGCAATCCGTAAAGGAGAGCTTCATACTCTGCCTCATTCTTGGAAGAATCGAAATGTATCTGCAGCATATACTTAAGCTTATCACCTTTTGGCGATATGATCACTACGCCAGCGCCGGAGCCATTCAACATCTTGGACCCATTGAAGAACATAGTCCAATGAGCCGAGTAGATGTGAGTCGGTTGCTGTTGTTCTACCCATTCTGCTATGAAGTCAGCCAGAGCTTGAGACTTTATAGCCTTCTTGGCTTCGAATTTGATGTCGCAGTATAACATCTCCATTGCCCACTTCGGCACTCGGCCTGATGCGTCTCGATTGTGGAGGATTTCCAACAATGGAGCATCAGAATCGACGGACACCGAGTGGTCTTGGAAATAATGAGCCACCTTCTTCGCAGTCATGTAAATCCCGTAAATAAGCTTTTGATAATGGGGATACCTCTGCTTGGAAGGAGTCAGGACTTCGGAGACATAATATACTGGCCGCTGAACCTTGTACGCTTTCCCTTCTTCTTCGCGTTCGACTGTGAGAACAGTCCTGACGACTTGATTTGTAGCCGCGATGTACGGAAGAAGGGGTTCTTTACTGAGCGGGGCAGTAAGAACCGGCTGGGTGGAAAGCAGGGCTTTGAGGTCGTCGAATGCAATTTGGGCTTCGTCTGTCCACTCGAAAGTATCTGATTTCTTCATGAGTCGGTACAGAGGTAACGCCTTCTCGCCGAGTCGAGCGATAAACCTACTCAAAGCCGCTAGGCAACCTGTGAGCCTTTGAACATCATGTATTCTGACCGGCCGCTCCATTCGGACGATGGTCCCGATCTTTTCGGGGTTGACATCGATCCCTCGTTCGGAAACGAAGAAACCGAGTAACTTTCCGCTGGGAACACCGAATGAACAATTGGCAGGGTTGAGCTTGATATCGTACCTACGAAGGTTGGCGAATGTTTCTGCCAAGTCAGTCAGCAGGTCGGAACCTTTGCGTGACTTGACTACGATATCATCCATATATGCCTCCACATTTCGACCGATCTGGTCAAGGAGGCATTTTTGGATCATGCGCATGAAAGTTGCTCCTGCATTCTTCAAACCGAATAGCATAGTGATGTAGCAGAAACACCCGAATGGGGTGATGAAGGCTGTATTTAATTCATCTGGACCATACAGACGGATCTGATGATATCCCGAATAGGCATCAAGGAATGATAAACGCTCGCAACCCGCAGTCGAATCGACAATTTGATCAATGCGGGGGAGCGGGAAATGATCTTTCGGGCAGACCTTATTGAGATGCTTGAAGTCGATGCACATACGGAGGGACTTGTCCTTCTTGGGCACCATGACAACATTGGCGAGTCACTCAGAGTGGTGTACCTCGCGAATGAAGTTGGCTGCCAAAAGTTTAGCCACCTCCTCTCCGATTGCCTTTCTTTTGTGCACGGCAGACCGACGCAGGCGTTCTCGGACGGGCCGAGCGATAGGATCCACATGCAGTCGGTGCTCAGCCAACTCCCTGGGTACACCTGGCATGTCAGCGGGCTTCCATGCGAAAATGTCCCAGTTCTAACGGAGGAATTGGATGAGCTCGGCTTCCTATTTTGGATCAAGGGTGGTGGAGATGTTCGCCGGGGCGGCGGTGTCGTCCGTCGGGTGGATGCTGACTTTCTTCGTGTCGCCCGCCGACTGGAATGCAGACTCCGAAGCTGGCTTCTTCGAACGCATCAAGTCAGCGGGGTCGGTTGTCTTCTTGTACTCATCCAACTCAAGGATAGCCATCTGCTGATTGGCAATCCTCGACCCCTGCTGCAGACACTCCTCGGCCCGCTGCCGATTGCATGTGATCGTGATCACGCCTTTGGGACCCGACATCTTCAGCTTCAAATACACGTAACATGGACGGGCCATGAAACGTGCATATGCCGGACGGCCCAGAATCGCATGGTATGCGCTCTGGAAGTCCACCACCTCGAATGTCAGCTTTTCCTTGCGGAAGTTCTTGTCGGATCCGAAAACGACATCCAACGCGATCTGGCCGAGTGACTTGGCCTTTCGTCCTGGGACGACTCCGTGGAACTGCATGCTGCTCTCGCTAAGTTTGGACATCGGAATGCCCATCCCCTTGAGGGTGTCAGCGTACATGATGTTCAAGCCGCTGCCGCCGTCCATGAGGACTTTGCGCAGTCGGACTCCTTCCACCACCGGGTCGACGACCAGAGCCTGACTCCCTGGGGTGGGCACATGTGATGGATGGTCCGACTGGTCAAAGGTGATCGCAGTCTGAGACCATTTGAGTAACGTGGGGTTGGTTGGTGTTGCCATGTTCACCTCCCTGTTCACCAGCTTCAATCGACTCTTGCTTTCCACGTCAACAAAAATCATCAATGTTGCGTGGACTTGGGGGAACGGATCCTCCTTGTCCTCATCATCCTGCTCGTTAGCCTTTTCACTCGATTGCCCTTCGCCGAACCCTTGGATCAGGAGATGACATTGCCGAGTGGTGTGCTTCGGGAATATGGCGTTGCCTTCCTCGTCCATCTTCGTGTGGATTGGACATGGCTGATCCAGGATGGAGTTCCCGAACTGCTTCTTCTTGGGGGTGTACTGAGCTTTCCCCTTGCCCTTGAAATTGGCATTGGTAACGGCTGCTGCCTCTGCCTGCGGAGTGGACAGAGCTTTCTGCTTTTGCTTCTGATTGATGTTCCCATCTCCATCGGCGACTCCCTTGTGCTTGCCGCTACGTATGCGGTCCTCTTCTTCGCCATTTGCATAGCGTGCGGCTATCTCCATTATCTTGCTCATGGAGATGTCGCCTATCCCACCAAACTTCAGGTATAGATCTCTGTACTGCACGCCTGCCTTGAAGGCGCAGACTGCTTGGTGCTGTGTGACGTTCTCCATCGTGTGGTAGAGGGTCGTCCAGCGCTGAATGAAATTGCGCAGGGGCTCATTCTGCTTCTGGACACAGTGCTGGAGCTCCACGAGACCAGCAGGGCGTTTGCACGTGCCCTCGAAGGTCCTGATGAACACTCGGGACAGATCTGCCCAGCTGTAGATGCTTGATGGAGCCAACTGGTTCAGCCACGCTCGTGCCGAGCCGTCGAGCATGAGGGGGAGATGTTTCATGGCGACCTGGTCATCTCCGCCACCGATCTAGACCGCCACTCGGTAGTCGTCCAGCCATGTTTCTGGCTTGGATTCTCCTGTGAACTTGCTGATCCCCGTCGCCAATCGGAAGTTGGGAGGGATGTCAGCTGAATGGATGGCCCGACTGAAGCACTCGGGGCCAGATACGATGGTCCTGCTTCCACTTGGACGGTCTCTATCATGACCATCACGGTGGGCTCGACTCGTGTCGACCTTCCTCTGGGCAATGTACCCTCTTGCGTCGGGCCTTGGATCATACGTGTCACCGACTGAACGCCGATGATCGTGATGTCGGGGCCTGTAAGGCCCACCCCGCGGAGGGGTGCGTGAACGGCGACGATTTTTGGGATTCATGGAACGGCTGCCCCCTCTGCGTCGCTGATGAGAGTCGGGGCTGAAAACCGACCAATGCGTGTTCGCGTGAACAAAACTGTTGTGGATCCTGTTGTGCGACTAGGAGACCGCCGAATTCTGCTGCTGCGCCGTGTGCAACAGGGCACGGATCTGCTCGATCCCTCTACCAGCCTCTGAATCAGTCGGTTGGAGGGAATCGGCTATCTTGGTGGCGGCAGCCAGGTTGAGGACGGGTGTGCAGAACACCTCGACGTTGCTCTGACGAGTGCGTCGACTGGCAGAACGGTGGTGTTGACGGCGAGCGTCGGACGATTCGCCGACCTCGTGCTCGTTCCGACCAGTCTGGTGGGGACTTTCATGGGAATTGGCCATGAGAACTTCGGCTGCAGGCCCGCGAACCAAGTACTCGGAAGGTAACTCAGTCGGAACTGAGTCCAAGCACTGGGACGGCGGCGCGACCACAACCGACTCGAGGACCACCACTTGAGAAGACGCGCTCTGTCGCGCCTGGGCGTGTCGCACCCAACGCTGAAGCCGCGGACGGCAGGACCGCTTATTGCGGCGCGTGACAGGGGCGAAGGTCGACACCGGGGCCGACTGCTGGAGAAGAAGGACGCCGCGGGCACCGGCACGGAAGTGCGTAGCCCCGCGATTGGGGAGCGCCTCTACGTCGAGAGACGCATCCCGAAGCCATGCCGAATCGTCAACGATGAAGGAGAGTGCGCCAAAGAGGATCTCACGACCCATGCATAAATCTCCGCCGGACGACATGATGAAAAGGTGAAGTTGCAAACTCGCCGGAAGTCGCTTAGACACCTGCCCCACGGTGGGCGCCAACTATCGTGGGTATAAGTCTGACAGTAGATGTGTAGGGTAGGAAAGGATGTGCAGAGCCTTAGCTACGGCGAGATTGTATGAGTTCAGGCCCCTCTACGGTGGAGGTAAAAGCCCTACGTCTCAGTGCTCTTGGGAGCTTAGTGTCGAGTGGAATATGGGATTACAGTAAATGCCAACCCCTGCACCAGTGGGGAAGAGCGGCTTATATAGAGTGCGCTGCCCTCCACAACGGCCCGGTGGACAGGGGTGGAATAGTGGTGAATGAATGCCTACGTTACAGGTAACGTATGCCTCAAATGTTAATAATGTTGTATGAAAACGTGTGACCGTTGCCCTCCTCGGAGGTTACGATGTACAGAGTGGAATTCAGTTGGTACGATAAATATGCTCCGAATGCTCATCACCGACTGGATGATGGGGGGTCCTTAGTTCAGTCGGAACTGTCTAAGGGCCTTGCCCTCTATGAAGGGTAGTCCTTGGGTAGGACCTATAGGGAAGGCCTATGACCCTACCCTGGGACTATAACCCCATCACACCCTTTGGTGGGGGTGGATCCCCAAGCAGTTCAACAGGCAAGTTATTCTTAAGAATGGCATATTGTTCTAAGACAACTCTATCTATCTGATCCCTTTCATCCATATGCATATCATTTTCATGCTCAAGCAAGTATTGCTCTAAGGGATCAGTAGGGGCACGGCAATAGAGGCTAAGGCAATAGTTTCATCCCTACTAGGCAACTCCTTTTCATGAGGTTGTCTACCAAACTTAGAGAAATTGAACTCATGTGACACACCTTCAAAGCCAACAGTGACAGTTTGCTTCTCACAATCAATATGAGCATTGACAGTATTGAGAAAAGGTCTACCAAATATGATGGGACAAAAGCTATCTTGAGCGGTAGAAAGAACAAGGAAATCAGCAGGATACTTCGTTTTACCACACAAGACTTCAACATCCCTAACAATTCCTACAGGGCAGATAGTATCTCTATTAGCAAGCTGAATAGTGACATTTGTAGGTTCTATCTCAACAGGTGCAATCTCATCTTTGACTTCATCGTGTAAGGATTGAGGTATTGCACTAACAGTAGCATCCAAGTCACATAAACCATGACAACAATGATCTCCTATCTTAACAGAAACAACAGGCATGCCAACAACATGCCTATGTTTGTCTCTAGCGTGAGGTTTAGCAATTCTAGCAGCATCTTCACAGAAGTGAATATTATGACCCTCAACTTCTTCAGATAGAACATCTTTGATAATAGCAATGCTAGGTTCAACTCTAATTTGCTCAGGGGGTATAGGTGTTCTAATATAGCCTCTACGTACCACAGTTGAAGCTTTAGAATGATCCTTTATCCTAACAGGGAAAGGTGGTTTCTCAATGTAAGCACTAGGAACAACAGGATCACTATAGGCAATGACTTTCTCTTCAACTGGAGTGGGTTTAACTACATTGACTTCTAAAGGAGGATGATATTTAAACCACTTCTCTTTGGGGATATGAATATGAGCAGCAAATGATTCACACAATGAAGCTACTATCTCAGAGTCAAGTCCATACTTAGCGCTAAAATCACTAAAGGTATTTGTCTCAACAAAGGATTTAATGCAATCAAACGTGAAATTCATACCTGACTCCTTACCTTCTTCAAGCTCCCAATCTTTAGAGTTGTGTTTAATTCTCTCCAATAAATTCTATTTGAAGTCAATATCTCTCTTCATAAAAGAACCACTACAAGAAGTGTCAAGCATGGTGCGATCATCATGAGGAAGCCGAGCATAGAAGTTCTGAATGATAATTTCTCTCGAGAGCTCATGATTGGGGCATGAATATAGCATTGATTTAAGCCTCCCCCAAGATTGTGCAATGCTTTCTCTGTCACGAGGCCAAAAATTGTAAATATAATTCCGATCACGATGTACTAAATGCATAGGATAAAACTTTTGATGAAATTCCAATTTCAACCGATTGTAGTCCCATGATCCAGTATCATCACATAGCCTATACCATGTCAACGCCTTATCCTTCAAATATAAAGGAAAGACCTTCTTCTTGACCTCATCCTCAGGCACACCTGCAAGCTTAAATAAACCACAAACCTCATCTACATAGATGAGATGCAAGTCTGGATGTGATGTTCCATCTCCTGTAAAAGGATTAGCTAGCAGTTTCTCAAGCATACCCGAAGGAAATTCAAAGCAAATATTTTAAGTAGGTGCAGAAGGTTGAGGAGCAACCATTCGTGCTTCCGTTCGAGGTGAAGATACCCCGAACAAGCCCCTCAAAGGATTAATATCCATAGTGACAAGTGACAACAAATTTCAGCACACTATATGAATGTTTCCTTACCAAGTTCCACTTACCAAAGGCGCTTCACTCCCCGGCAACGGCACCAGAAAAGAGTCTTGATGACCCACAAGTATAGGGGATCAATCGTAGTCCTTTCGATAAGTAAGAGTGAAGAACCCAACGAGGAGCAGAAGGATCTGACAAGTGGTTTTCAACAAGGAAAAATCTGCAAGCACTGAAATTGTCGGTAACAAGTGATTGTGTGGTGAGATGATTCGTAGCAAGCAACAAGTAACAAAAGTAGCAACGGTGCAGAAAAGTGGCCCAATCCCTTTTGTAGCAAGGGACAAGCCTGGACAGAGTCTTATAGGAGGAAAAACGCTCCCGAGGACACACGGGAATTTCTGTCATGCCAGTTTCATCATGTTCATATGATTCGCGTTTGTTACTTTGATAGTTTGATATGCGGGTGGACCTGCACTTGGGTACTGCCCTTAATTGGACAAGCATCCCACTTATGATTAACCCCTCTCGCAAGCACCTGCAACTATGAAAGAAGAATTAAGACAAAGTCTAACCATAGCATTAAACTAGTGGATCCAAATCAGCCCCTTACGAAGCAATGCATAAACTAGGGTTTAAGCTTCTGTCACTCTAGCAACCCATCATCTACTTAATACTTCCCAATGCCTTCCTCTAGGCCCAAATAATGGTGAAGTGTTATGTAGTCGACGTTCACATAACACCACTAGAGGAAAGAAACATACAAGATATCAAAATACCGAACGAATACCAAATTCACATGACTATTAATCTATTATTAGCATGACTTATTCCATGTCCTCAGGAACAAAAGTAACTACTTACAAAGCATAATCATAATCATGATCAGAGGTGTAATGAGTAGCATCAAGGATCTGAACATAAACTCTTCCACCAAATAATCCAACTAGCATCAACTACAAAGAGTAATCAACACTACTAGCAATCTTACAAGTAACAAAAGGAATCGCGAGACGGAGATTGGTTACAAGTGATGAACTAGGGTTTGGAGATGAGATGGTGCTGATGAAGATGTTGATGGTGACGAGTCCCCTCCGATGAGAGGAGTGTTAGTGATGATGATGGCGACGATTTCCCCCTCCGGGAGGGAAGTTTCCCCGGCAGGATCGTCCTGCCGGAGCTCTAGATTGGTTCTGCTCAAGTTCCGCCTCGTGACGGCGGCGAAACCACGAAAAAGCTCCTCTGTGATTTTTTTTTCCTGGACGAAACCCTCCATATAGCAAAAGAGGGGGCCAATGGGCCAGTGGGCTGCCCACAAGCCCCCATGGCGCGGCTTGGGGGTGGTCGCACCGTGCAGGCTTGTGGGCACCCCCTGGTGCCCCTCCGGCACTTCTTCGGCCCAGTACTTTTTATAAATTGGGAAAAAAATCTCCGTTGATTTTCACGGCGTTTGGAGTTGCGCAGAATATGTATCTCAACTTTGCTCCACTTTCAGGCGAGAATTCCAGTTGCCGGTATTCTCCCTCTTCATGTAAACCTTGCAAAATAAGAGAGAAAAGGCATAAGAATAGTACCATGAAGTGAAATAACAGCAAAAGAAGCGATAAATATCAACATGAAAACATGATGCAAAGTGGACGTATCAGATGCTGACATTTTCCATGTATGTGGAACAATAACTGTCATAAGAAACACAATGCAAACCTAGTTGGAAAATGCTATAACAACTAGGTGGAGTTTAGAAAAAACAAATATGTCATGTGTGATATATAGTATTTGCCATGTGCATGTGAACTTTAGTATGCATGTCTATGTAGTTTCAGTGTAGCATCAACTAGAGTTTTCATGTGTGAACAACTACAGTTGCCATATGTGAACAACAATAGTTGCCATATGTGAACAACTATAGTTGCCATCTCTAATCAAATGCATTTGGCACTTATTTACTCCTTAAAAGTGTTTCGATGAACTATGTTTTCCATCTTGAATGCGCTAGACTAACCGCGTTGGGTTCTCTAGATTATAAAAAAGGAACGAATGTACCATGATAAAGCATTTGTGAAGAAACATTTGCCATTAGGTGTAGGCGGCAGCCTTCTCGTTCATCTTGTTTGCAAAGGCATCATGGAGGAAGTCACCAATGAACTTGTACCAATTCATGATTTTTACGTCTTCCAGCTTCGCCTGCAAAATTAAAAAATGCACACACGTACACAGTTAGAAAACGTCAAGTCGGAAAACATTCTAGTATATGACAACAAAAGAGAAGGCAACAAAAAATAAAAAATAAAGAACATGCACGAGGATAGGAAAGCATTTGTTGCTTGGGAATAGCGACGTGGTAGGTGCAAAGACGGGTGAGATTAAGTACATGAGCAGCTTCATCTTGAATACCTCACCATGGGTTTCCACAGCACCCAAAGAAGTTGCAAGTATGGTCTTGTTAGGCATGGATGATTCGTCGGGGAAGAAACGGGGGAACAAAACTTCCTCAATTTTGTTGTTCACCTTGTAAGGAACTTTGAATCCACCACGAGGGACACCCAACATGAAGAAAACAAACTCCTCATCCAAAGGGAGTCTTCTGGGTCTCGGAATGACAAATTCCCTTGACGGAGGGTCATAGATATCCACAAGCCAATCGCACATAGGGTTCACTGAATTTGTGCATTAGACATCCATCAATGCGCGCATCCCCATATCCCGAGTAGCTAACTTTTGTTATTTGCTAAATTCTTTGATCAGTACAGTTAGATGTTCTTGCGAAGCCCTATTGCATGTGTGTTTCTTCTTCTACAAAATAGAAACGCGGCCATTCTTGCCATGTTCAATCTGATAAAAAAATCCATAATAAAATGAATGAACTCTCATGAACACGATGAAACTAATAATAAAGAACCTTGCCCCTGTCTTTCTTGGCACCAGCCGCATCCTTCTATGGAAGTGGCTCCATGAAGTCGTCGTCCTCATATTCCTGGTGGTTGCGAATCATGATGTAGTAAATAAGAACAAGTGCACATGAGTGTAGGGGAAACATAGTGAAAATTGCCATGAATACATAATGTAGCATGAAAATTGTGAAGTCGATGAGAAGGGAAAATTACCATGTTTGCTAGTCAGATGGATGGTTTCATATTCAAGAATACTTAGTTTACCATGTTGCACAACAAATGAATAGCAAGATAAAAGTGCAAGTTTCCATATACTAACTAGCAAACTTGCAAAATGTTAAGATTCCCATTCACATGGATTTGCCATCTTAGTATAAAAAATGTGAGTGATCACTGAATTACAATAAAAAGACATGGTGGTCTAGTTGGAAACACACATGTGTACTACCGAGAGAACATAAAAACAAAGTCGACATGATTGTACGATGTCTGATGGCAAACGACACCATTATGGTTCACACAAAAGTTACCATGTTTGCTACTGGTTTCATACTATAGCGTAGGAGGCACTTGCCATGAGGCCCTGCAGAAGCATGGCAAAGAATGGGTTGCATGCAAATAGGAAGTTGCCATCTGCTAACTGAAGCACTATGGCAAACTGGTAAGTTGTTACACAAATGTAGTTGCCATGCTTGCACCACAAACCACATGGAAATTAAGTAGGATGCAGTTGCCATGTGGTCGTGCAAAAGCATGTCAATGAAAAGTGTTTGGGGACAAACAAAGCAAAGTTATCATCTGCTAACGAAGCATTACGACAAAAGATCTTATACGGGCATAGTTGCCATGTTTTCTAATGGTTTCAAACTGAAGCACATTAGGCAGTTTCTCTGTAGCACTACTGAAAGGACATGGATGCCACCTAGAGGGACGGGGGTGAATAGGGGCTTTAAAATATTTTTGGTTTAGGCTTGAACAAATGCGGGATAAAACTAGCATTAAATTGGTCAAGCACAAAGCCTAAAACAACTAGGCTCACCTATGTGCACCAACAACTTATGGTAAGCAAGATAAAAAACTAAGTGATAGCAAGATATATAACATTGAACAATATGGCTATCACAAATTAAACTGCATAAGTAAAGGGCTTAGGTAAGAGATAACCGAGGCATGCAGAGACGACAATGTATCCCGAAGTTCACACCCTTGCGGATGCTAATCTCCGTTTGGAGCGGTGTGGAGGCACAATGCTCCCAAGAAGCCACCGGGGCCACCCTAATCTCCTCATGCCCTCGCACAATGCAAGATGTCGTGATTCCACTAAGGGACCCTTGAGAGCGGTCATCGAACCCATACAAATGGCAACCCTTGGGGGCGGTCACCGAACCCGTATACTTTGGCAACCCTTCAGGGCGGTCACCGAAACCCATACAAAATGCTCGGGGCAATCTCCACAAACTAATTGGAGGCCCCGACGCTTGCCCGGAGCATTACACCACAATGATTGAGCTCCAAGGTCCCACCAAGATTCTAGGATGCCAAAACACCCAATATGAACAAGCTCTAGGGTACCAAGAACCCAAGAGTAATAAGCTTCTCAAACTTCACTTCCACATATCACCATGGAGAACTCAAACTGATGCAACTAATCGAATGGCAAGAACACACGAAGTTGTAAAATACCTCACGCTAAAATCCTTCCACAACAACAAAAGCTATGGATGAATACGAGAGGAAGAACAAGGAGCTCACAAAGAACTTCAAGATCTATATCCCCTCATATAGAGGATAAAGTGATTGGTGAAAACATAGATCTAGATCTCCTCTCTCTTTTCCCTCAAGAACTAGCAAAAATCATTGGAGGGATTGAGAGTTAGCAAGCTTGAAGAAGGTAAATAAAGGGGGTCAAATACGAGCTCAAAGGATAAGGTTTAATGGGGGAAGAAAAACCCCTTTTATAGGAGAGTAAAAATCCAACTGTTACTCCCTTAGCCCGCACACAAGCGGTACTACCGCTTCATAGAGCGGTACTACCACCCATAAGTTGCAGTACCACTGGTCTTAGGGTAGGCAGACAAGTTGTAGTTTCACCGGAGCAGTACTACTACTAGGGTGGCGGTGCCACAGATTTGATGGTAGGCACGCGAGTGGTAGTTCCGCCGGAGCGATACTACCGCTACCAAGAGTGGTACTAACGCAGATAAGAGGTAGTACGTATCCTACTACCGCTCAGGATGCGGTGAGGATTCTAGCCCGAGAAAACATGGGTGGAAGTGGCGGCATGGTAACAAGTGGTACTACCGCGTTGAACTACCAGCCAGAAACCGCCCAGTCCGACACGAAAGCTGTCGAGACCTTAGGGCAGCGACATAACCAGCGACACTAGCAAGAGGCGCTACCACCCGAGAGTGATACTACCGCTGACCAGGGCGGTACTACCATAGATAATAGGAAGTACTGATGTTGGGAGCAGTACTACCGTTTGGATCTTACCGAACGAGAACAAAAGCAACAAATGAATGCGGGCATACCAGAACTGTCACAACTTCTGCAAATGAGCTCCGAATTGAGCAAAGTCAAGCTTGTTGGATTCCGGATGACAAGCGCTATCTAAGAGCTTGTTGGTTATAATAAGAAGAAGCAGTATAAAAATGTGAATGATATGGAGATGTGAAATCTCTATGAACGAAGAACCGACAAAAACTCCAACATTGAAGACATCATAGAAGACGCAAATGGACACTGTTTTTTTTGAACTCGAGCTTGTCATGAAGATGGCCATAAGCTCTAAAACTCACATAGAGAAACACCGAACAAGAACCTAGATCCAGGGTTCATGTCATGCTCTCAACCTCTGATTTCCAACAAAGAGAACACTCAAGCAGAGAGCCAATGGCTACTTGCACGACATGAATTGTACAAAACAACAAGGATGAATGAAGAGAAACCACTACACTCCGGATTTGAAAATCGAATCATCTCTGAAAAGAGAGCATGAATTGCGAGGAACGGGAGAACCATCCCCATGGCTATAATGCGTACTCAAGTCAGCTTAACAACGCGTCAGCGACTCCCCGTCGATGGAAAACGAGAGCGCTCGCCACTACGTCTCGGATTCGCCATGTATTCGAGGCACAAAATCAGAGAGGGAAGAACGAATGCAGGGCTTCGATGGTGGTACCTCTACGCGGTTCAGTCTTCGACGACGATGAAGAGGCTACGCGAGCTCCGACGACGACAACTGGCCACCGTGGGACTTCCGTCGCCATTTCGCTACAAATTCGTCGTGGAATCGCCTCCGCGTCGTCACGAAACCGCCTCTAGTCGAGGCACTATCTCAACATAATGGGAAGGGGGAAAGGAGAAGGAGAAATGAAAGAGGAGGAGATTGCACACAGAAAAATGGCTACGTGCTGTGAAACGGGCAAGGTGGCGATCGTGTGTGTGCCGGAGGAGGGCTGTTCCACCACACGATGAGGACTAGAACCGCGCACTACGGGTCGGGTGGGAGGCCGTTCGAGCCAGCATTCTAACACGCACACAACACACTACGCCAACGTGATAGAGAAAACGTCTCTAATTTGTTGTAAGCCGCGCACTACAAAATCAATGACGATTAAAGCATTCACACCAAGTGCTAAAATGCCACACGTATGGACGTTATAATTGAAAAATGAATAATATTTCTTCCGTTCCAAATTAGTCAAGCGCTCGAACAGATCTATCTAATGGTTAAGGACGTCACGGACAACCAGGTAGCACTCGCATTACCAGCTTTCTTTTCTTTTCGCTATCGATTATCCCCGGCAGTCGTATCGTTTTGTTTTGGTTTTGGGGTACAAAAATGTGCTGTGCTCATGAGTATCCGATGGATAAGGATCGACGTAATGTGCCACGTCTGACTACATAGAACCATGTCGTGACTACCAAGGATCAAGACACACAACCCCTTTAAAAAATGCACCTCGGTCCTCCTTCTACGACGAAGCCTTGGCTTCGAAGTTTAAACACCCCCAGCAATGTACGGACGAACGCATGTAGTCGCCAATCATGTCCAGATACACGCGCTGCTGAGCTCCCTCCACCCACACTCCCGCGGGAAGAAAGCTGGGCTAACCATGAACGACAATGCGAAGCAACCATGTGCAGACGCATCGCACAAGAATCCATAGTTTCGCATCCCGAAACATACGACTGAACTCCGCGCTAGGCTCCAAATGTCCGAAAAGAGGAAAAGCGCACGCGCGCACGCTATCGTAGCAGCTCGGTGCACCTTCATATGCCGACTGCTCGTCCCGGAGTACAAACACACGAGCTCAGGTCATCTACATCGGGACTAGCCAAATTCGACCTCTCACATGTTCGTGACGCGTCCGGTCAGCATGCGCTAATTTGAGTTATTATTTGTTTACAGTCATGTTTTTCAAAAAAATCTTATATTTTCGACCACATATATTTTCTTCGTGTCAAAATTATTATCTTAAATTTGTGTAGATATGAATGTACCTAGTCATATTTTAACATTTAGATACATTCGTTTGTAGATAAACATAAGACACAAATTTAGTACTATGTGATTGATGAAGAATGAGAAAGAGGGAAAAAGGAAAAAACAAGCTTGATGGTGGATCAAATCCTATGTGATGGAAGCAGTATCAGTGACCGGATAAGTCCGGTCACTCTCATACTAAGAGCATGGTTAATAGTATAGCCAACAGCTGGCTATAAGCCATCTTATAGCCCATCTTATAGCTAACTCGTACAATAGTTAGCTATAAAAGAGTACTATTTTATCATATATGGTCCACCTTTCATTCTCATAAATCACCTAGGAGCACGTGCTAGAGCTAGTTCTTCACGAAGAGTCCGCTTCCCTTCTCTCTCCTCTTTTCTCTCATCCAACTCAGCAAAAATATAGTATTTAAATCATTACAGTCTGCTGACTGTACCTTATTGTATTTGCTCTAATCTCATATATGGAACAATATGAAGAGTGTTGGACACCGAGGACATTTAAGGAGGCTTTGAGGGGTCCGGTTAGGTTAAGCTTTTTTCTTTTCTTTCATGTCTGGTCAGTGCTTCAGTCTCCGTCCGGTCAATTTGAAGAGTCCGGCTATAGATACTCTCATACATATGTATATACACTCATGTCAATGAACTCGTGCACAAATCCTACTCCTATGAACACATACGGAAAACTTAACCGGCATATCATCTTAAGATTAGAGAAGTCACCACAGACGCCTTCGTAACCGGCGGAAACATCTATTTTCATTGGACCCACATCACCGAAAGGTCTCAAATATATTCAGAAAAATACGATGCGAGTGTCAAGTCTTGGACTTGAATTTTGATGGACTGGAGATATCATTGTCCTTCTAACCATCTAACCACATGTTGGTTCACCTCACGACTCTATCATTCAAGACACTCCGCAGTATTAATATTTTTTAACAAAATCTGGATCTATTAAGTTTGTTGAAAATACTTCTACAAAGCATCCCTAACATAATAAATATTATATCAAGATTTTAAGACCACGGGACGATCTCTACCGCCCCCAAATGAGACCGTGGAAAGATATAATATTTTCTTCATATAGATGCCTCCATCATTGTGAGCATGCTTTGGCAGCGGTGCTCTCATATACTCACTCCATTCGAAATTACTTGTCGCAAAAACGAATAGAAATGAATGTATTTAGAATTAAAATACGTCTATATACATTCATCTTTTCAATAAGTATTTTCAAACGAAGAGAATATCAAAGAAGGTTTGTCACTGGCATTGCAATGCCGTAATCTCCCCATTCAGGTTGGGTCCGAATGTCTAGAAGCACTTAATTTGGTGAAGAAACAAGGCACTGAGAGAACCCACTTCGGCTTTTAAGGTGCATGAGATTAGATCACTCATGGCACTTCAAAATACTTGTACTTCCTTCGTTTCTAAATATAAGTCTTTTTAGTAATTTTTACAGTAGGCTACATATATATGTATGTAGACATATTTTAAAATATAGATTTATTAATTTTGCTTCGTGTATAGCCTTTTTATAAAATATCTAAAAAGACTTATATTTAAAACGAAGGAAGTATTATTCATGTTCGATGGAACCATAATCCATTTCTTGAAAGGGACGGAACCATAATCAAGTCACTCTTTAGCTCACTATGGTAGAATTAGTGGGCGTACCGCCATTTGGCTTGGTTCTAGTTCGTATAGTGTTGTCAAACTGCAGTTTTTAGTGTAGCTCGACTACATGAGTAATACTACCTTCATCTCAAAATACTTGTTCTAGAGATGAATGTATCTAGACTTATTTTAATTATAGATACATCCATTATATGCATTTTTAAGACAAGTATTTCCGGACGGAGGGAGTACAAATCATTTCCTGTAAAGAAAAAGAATGAGTCATGGATGCGACACTGTCTTCACTTTTTTACCCGTGCTGGCTTGACTTTGTCGGTGTCAGTTGAAAAGTCTTTGTGCATATGCCATAAATGACTAGTGCCTTGGATCCACAGTCGTCGACGTTGAAACCTGTTAGCTTTTAATCCGTAGATCAAAAGACAAGAACAGCAACACACATACGTACGTGCAAAGCTAGTAAGCGCGTAGCTGGATGGATATCCAACCACGTACGTGTGTGTGCAGCCGGATCGTTTCTTCAACCGGCTACGATCGACACGACACGATTTCAACGGAACAAACACGAAGGCACAAATCGATGTATGGCCACAGGCTCGTGTCGAGCCTGTCAAACATTGTATTGCTTTTCGTTTTTCTGGTGTTACAAGCAACACCCCTAGGGTGCCTTTTATACACGTCCACAAGGGACTATGGAAATAGACTAGGACTAGGTACCCTAATACTACTAGGACTCGGTTTGACTTTTTTCCTAATCCTGTGTGTACAGGGCAATGTGATTAACTCACAAAACCTGGAATAGACGTGAAGCCCATGACATCAAATCTTGCCACACAAAAAGAAATCCTCCCTGTGCGACACAAATTGTGTTGGTGTTGATGCACTTGAGGAAGACGACTGAGACCCGTGCGTGTCATCGACATCCGCGTCGTCGGCGTAGTCGTCGTAACCGTGACCATCATCTTGATTGTCGTCGTCACTATGCGCCTCGTTGTCGATGGTGTCGTCGAGATCTCCGCCTGTGTCGTGCGCGGCGTTATCGCTATCTCCTTGCGACCTATGCGCGTCGTCGTCGGTGTTGGCACCATGATGATCACTACCATTGTGGTCACCTTGGTTGGGCGTCTTGCCAACCACCTGGACAGCCTCCCCTGCATCATCATTAGTTGGAAATTGAACTGTGAATATGTTACCGTTTGGAGCATCGTCGGCTGCGGCGCTCCAATTCCACGCTTGGTTTTCTTCAAACACGACGTCGCGTGAAATCCGTAGACGCTTGGTTTGTGGATCGTAGAAGCGGTATGCCTTGGTGCCGGAACTCCTCTCATATCCGATGAACACCATCTTGGTGCTACGATCGACAAGCTTTGAAAGATGCGGCTCCATCGTCTTCACATGTGCCACGCACCCAAATGTCCGTAGATGAGATACATTCGGCTTACGTCCGTAAATTGCTTCATACGGAGTCTTGCCGATCACCGCCTTCGTTGGAGCCCGGTTGAGAAGATAGACCGCCGTCGAGACAACTTCTCTCCAAAAAGTCCCCGGCAGGTTCTTGCTCTTGAGTAAACTCCTTGCCATGTCAACGACGGTTCGATTGCGCCTTTCAACGACCCCGTTCTGCTGCGTCGTGTAAGGTGCCGTGAGGAACCTTTTTATGCCAATCTTCTCGCAGTAGTCGTTGAACTCGTTCGACGTAAACTCTCCGCCGCGATCTGTCCGTAGAGCGTGAACCTTCAGCTTGTGTTCCATCTCCGTTGCATCCTTTAGCTTCTTGAATGCTTCAAACGCCTCATTTTTAGATCGTAGGAGAACGACCCACATACATCTCTAGTAGTCATCTACTACAAGGAGGAAGTACTTCTTTCCTCGTGAGTTGCCGGGGTGATAGGGCCACATAGATCACCATGGAGCAGCTCGAGTGCATCACTTGCACGACAGGTAGACTGAGCAGGGAACGGTCTGCGGTGCTACGTTTCAACCAAGCACCCGTCACATACTCGATCAACATGGTTGATAAATGGCATCCCAGATACCATCTCCATCTTAGACATCTTCTTCAAGGCGTAGAAGTTAACGTGTCCTAATCTAGCATGCCATAACCACGAATCATCATCATTCTTGGCGAGTCAATACTCCAGTTGAGATTGATCAAGGTTGAGGATATAGAGCCTGTTCTGTGTGCGACTAACACCAGTTAGCACGTTCCGGAGGTTGTCGAAGATCTTCATCACTCCGTTCTCGATATCCACCTTGCATCCATTCTCGTCAAGCTTTCTCATAGAGATGATGTTGTTGCGAAGCCGTGGGATGTAGTACACTCCGGTGAGTATGTGAAGTTCGCCTGTGAGACCCTCGAAGAGGACAGATCCTTGCCCGCAAATCTCCACGGCTGAACCATCACCGAACTTGACCGAGCCTTCAACATCGTATTCCAGCTCGAGGAATTTCTCCTTGCATCCCGTCATGTGGTTACTGGCACCCGTGTCGAGATACCACGACACGTTCTGATCACCGGATAACTTCGGTGTCACTTTCTTCTCATGAAGTAGCACCTGAGGATTGGTTTCACAACCACCGTTTCAGCGAGATCACAAACTTCGGCCATCAAAAGACATGGACCTTTGCCTTCCTGCTTTGCCAAATTTGCTTTGATCTCCCGCTTGTTAGGCTTCGGACAATCCTTCGCAAAGTGACCCATCTTATTGCAGTTATAGAACTTGACCTCGGACAAGTCCAAGTTTCGTGGCTTCTGCTCTTTAGATTGGCCCGCCTTACCACGACCTTGTGGTTTGCCTTTTCCTTTGCCTTTTTCCGGTTTGTCCATCGCCCTTCGTGTTGCCTAAGCCTTCGCCACCATCACGCCTTCCTTTGCTACTTGGGGCCTCCCAATCTGCGCGCGAGTACATGAGTTGGTCACTACCTCCTCCTTTGCCTTTCCGACAGCCACAAGCATTCTCTTCCCATGTCCGCAAGCGTTCGATCGCCTCCGTTATGGTCATGTCGTCGATGTCGTAAAGCTGCTCGAGCGTGCCGATGATGTACGTGAATTTATCAGTCACCGAACTGAAAAATTTCTCCACAATCTCGGTCTCATTGAGCTTTGCACCAAGCGCGCGGATCTCTCCCACCCAAGTAGTAATACGCATGGCATAGTCGTTCACAGATTCAGTTTCCTCCATCTGCAACTTGTGAAATTGGCGCTTCAGCACTTGTGCCCGAGCCTTGGTGACGCGATCTTCTTCGATCCTCATCTCCTTGAGTGCGTTCCACGCCTCTCTTGTCGTCTCGAACTCCGCCAATGTCATCAGCACGGAATCCAGCACGGACTGGGCTATGGCGGCCATGGCACCTACCTGGGGTTTGGGGGCGGCGGCGGTGCTCCTCGACTCGACGACGGTCCGGCGATCCGGCAGCAGTGGCCGGTGACGCGTGAGGTGATGGTGTTGCCCCTTGGCGATGAGACGACGTGGTGACACAGGTTGGCCGGTGGCACGCCTCCGGCCTAGATCCCGGCCCTATGGGCCCCATCTGGGTCCTAGCGGGCCGGCTCCATGCGTGGCTTCATCGTCGTCTGTGTGGTGAGGAGGAGGAGCAGCTCGGACCGGGGGGGCGACGTCGAAGGCGCGCCTGCTGCAGCGTGATGGCAGGAGCTTTACGGGCGTGGAGAGCCCGATCGGGCTGGTATGCTCCTGCTATTGTGCCCGGTCGGCTGCCGTCGTCGACGGTGGAGGTTGTACCCTCCCGCGTGCCGACGGTGTTGTGGCCCCTAGTCCCGGCTCCTATTCCCCGCTGTGCAGGCCTCACTTCATGGTGCTGTGGTGAGACAGCATGGAGGCTACATGACCGCGGTGGCGTAAGATGGTGGTCGCTTTGGTGGCACACTCTGGAGCATCCGAGGTGAAGGTTGGGATCGGGGGAAACCCCTATCGGCCTGGTCGACACCGACGCGGCGACGCTTGTGGGTGCCGCTGGACCTTCCTGGAGGGCGTCGGGGGCGACCCTTCCTCTTGCCTCGTCAAGTACCGGGGGAAACCCTTGGCAGCAGCGTCGTCATCGTCGCGGTCCTTCTTGGAGGTGTTGATTGGTACTGGTGCTTCGAAGCCTTGGAGCTTGGTGGGAGATCTTCGGTGGGCGCAATGGTCGTGAAGCTTCTTCGTTTTCGTTGATCCACCGTTGTCGGCATTTTTTCTCTTGTTGTTTCTCTTTCGTTTCTTTTGGGTGTGATTGTGCTGCTTCCGCCCCAGCACCTATGGTTAACAGTATCGGTTGGTTGCTTTGTAATACAAAGCGGGGGAAACCTTTTTTCGGCGAGTAAACATACATCTACTATAATACTAATCTCCCCAGAATTAAAGAACCCAGATTTAATTGAGGTCTTCAATTGACATTGTGACACCCGATTTTGACATAGTCAACAATTTCTCAAAGGTATCTTATTTATTTATTTTATTTATACCTCTATAGTTTTAAAGAGTCGCATTCAATTGATGTCTCCAAGACTTCAATTAAAATTGGGCCACATGATTTTCACTGGTTTAACAATTTTTCAAAACTCTCTCGTTCAATTCATTAGACAAATACAATATGCTTCCTAATGAGTTTGGTTTGCGATTTTGATCAAACCAACGGTTTTTCAAATCAATCGACAGCAATCGACCTATAAAAACATATCAATCATGCGCATGCAGCTGTTGACGTAGAATTTTTTTCCACATATACAAAATTTGGTTAGCATATAATATAGAATCATACTACGAAAGGCCCATCAAATTACTGAATTATAAATGAAAATAAAATACATTATGTCATATCCCCGCCACATCAAACGAAATATTCCATTAGTTTCAAAATATAAGGGGTATTAGTCTTTTAAAAAGTCAAATTGTTCAACTTTGACCAAGTTAAGAGAAAAAATATCGTCATCCACAATATTAAATAAAAAATATAAAAATTCATTTAATGATGAATCTAATCACAACAATTTGATATTATGTATTTTGATATATTTATCTAAAAAATTAATCAAATTTAAAAGATTTGACATTTAAAAAAAATAATACACATTGTATTTTGAAACAAATGATTAGTCTTTTAATCTAACGATGCAGCAAAGCGCGCCGAGTCCTTCTAATAAGAATGAAGTCGTCATGCCAAAAGATACCACATTATAAATGCATAGGCTCACACACACATGTGCATCTGCTTTTATGAATGCACACACGTACATTCACTCATTGTGAGGACCTCAAATGAATGAATCAACAATTTTTGGGATTGACAAAGTCACACAAACACTTCATAGTCGATTGTAACATCATTTTGTCAAATGAACATTGTCCGAAAGAATAGAATATATTCAAGAAAATGCGAACATTCATGCAAAGCCTATGACTTAAACTTGGTGGTGGTTCAACCGATAGAAACGTCTAACTCGCTCTTAAACCTAAACAATCTATCAACTCTTTTTTGGGTGCACCTTCCATTTCCACTAACATTCTCATATCAGCGCCTTGCTACAAACTCAAGCCTATGCCCAACACCCTTGCTTTGTTGTGATAACCTTGCTGCTTGCTCGATTGTCGTATTGATGGGATTGACGTTGATAAATTCTATTAACTCTGTACCAAAATATAAGACGGGTTGTTTAGCTAAACTACCCTATAAAAACGTCTTATATTTTAATGCGGAGGGAATATATGGTATGAGAATTGGCTTTTGTAAGTGGGGTTTGATGAAGACTGTGATCCTCATGGCAAGTTGCTTATAACTTGGGATGTAGTCCTTCTATGCACATAGATAAAAGATGTTCTAAATTTTTTCTAAACCAGATGTATATAGACACATTTTAGTGTGTGTTTTGCATTCATTTCAATTCATTTGTATTTTATACTAGCAAAAGGGCCCATGCGTTGCAACGGGAGAAAGAAATACCACACGACACACGCTCTTAATTTATAAAAAATGTTTATAATTTGAGAATTTATAGTTACGATACAAATAAAGATGGTCTTATCCTACAAAAATGCAGTTCAAAATTTCACAGGTCTTCTATTTTAACACAGCTTGCATGTAGATTTAATACGTACAAAGAATCAGTCAAGTGACCTTCAGTTTCATCTCTAATCCTAATTTTGTTGACGTGTTCATTCCCAACCCGGATGAGTACCGGTATGAAAGAAAGACGAATAATGACTTATTTATTAAGATTGCACCCTAGATAGTATTTTTATTAAACGTTTAACAGATAAAATAATATTATATTCAAATTCTACATATTTTTCTAATCAAATTCCATGTATAATATGTTAAATTTGGAGTTACGGTTTAAAAGATATGAGTATTTAAAAAAATATTTAATATATATACTACGAGTGTAATGTCATAAACTGTAAGGGCTTTTTTGTAAAATCACCTCGGTGGGTTTTTCGACGGAAGCGATAGCCTCTTTATTATTAGGTAAAGATTAGGTAAAGATAAAGATTTGATGGTGTACCGGCCCAGGGGTCTCTCACCACGTAAGTTTTTGACCTTGTGGGCCGGATTGAGGCCCCTTGGTCTCCTTTATTCTAGGGCATGTTAGACAACCCATGATGGATTATACGACGACTTGAAAGAACTTGCAATACAAACCAAAAATCAGAATCGTGGAAGACACTACCTCCATCTACATAACTGATTAGGATCTGTAAGCCTAGGACCACTTGTATATTATATAAGCCAGTGGTCGAACTCGTCGATAGAACACAACACAATCCCTCGGTATTAACCTATACTTTGTATACACCCCAACTACAATATACATGAGTAGGGTTAGAGTTTTACCTCAATTGCCACGGCCCAAACCTGCGTAAAAACTGGCCTCCTATTACCATCTAGCCTAATCGCCTAGCCAGGATACCCTACCGAGGGATGTGCAGGAATTGTATCCGATCGTGGTGGCCCATATAGGTCCAACTAGGTGAACTCACAGGATCGATGGGAGTACAAATCAGATTCAGCGTGATCTATGCTCTGGGGCAAATATTCAAATTAGGCATCTCCCTCTTCATCGTCGACTTGACTGGACAACTCGATCGGGTCGATAAATTCGCTCTAGGTTGAATTGGCATATTCGAGTGTCTAGAGTACACCGTAGACTCCCGTGGAGAACTGGTTTTCTGGGGTCTCGCATCATGATGGATCCAACAATAGGAGAAAGAAGTCGGTGCTTTTGACCCACCCATCACCCATCTGATCGCAAATATCGAAGATCTCACCGAGTTGCTTGTTGGCGCTGCCGAGGAAATGAAAGTCCTCGAGGAGGAGACCAACGATTCTACACATAGACGGTCACCAGTAGAGGTTCCCTTACGCCCATGGCAGACAACCTCGGCCCAGGAGTGTTACATGGTATACACACCATGTGAGAGCCAAGGCAACAAGGGCTATCCCGATTAGTGGGAGGGTCAGCGAGCACGATCTTCAAGTATTTTACATAACTCTTGGCAGTTTGCATCCGGTTCATTCTCGACACATGATTGTGGAGTCAGCAATCAAGGTGAACAGGGACCAACAATTCCTGCCCCTAGAGAGCTCATGAGCTGCAAAGAGAGCCTTGGCTCAGTGGTTGGACATGCGGTTGTGCAGCTCAACGACCCGAGTTCAATTCCTAAAATTGACAGGTGATGCACAGGGAGTTATCTCCCATTTATTGAAGATCAAGTTTGACATGTGGTGCAACCACTCATCAAAAAAATCTTGATACTCATTTAAAAAATTCTGAGGACCATGTTTATCTTGGTACTCATACTAAAATGGTTGTATGCATCCCTAGTTGGTGCAGAGGCCAGGAAGTGAAATTCTCCCCATTTTATGGTGAAAAAGATGGATCCGAAGGCGAAAGGGGGGTCCTGCGGCGACGAGGAGGCAGGGCTAGATGCGATCGTCGGCGTCAAGGAGGTGGGGCTAGAGGCGATCATCTGCGAGGCGGATCCGGGCCAGGCCGAGGTGTTCCCCCCAGCGAAGGGTTCGAACCTCATCGGCGATCCAGATCCAGACGTCTCTGGGGCGTCCACAACAGCCGGGGGTTCTGGCCCCGCTCGCGTTCGGGATCTCCAGATTTCGGAGGCGCAGGATCGAAATGCAGACTCGGTCATCATCGAGACCGATCTGCCTTCTGCTAACCATCGGCGATGGGAGGTTTCTTGCGTGGATACCACCATTGCTGAGTCTTCCATTCTTCAGGGGTTTATTCATCTCAATTTGGTGTCTTTCTAGGTTACGGTTAGAGATGTGGAAGATGACATCTTGGCTGGTTGTTATTTGATCGATCGACGTTGCCCTCTTGTAGGACAGGAGCTGGAAATTGATGGGTATAGGGTGACTGTGAAGAAGCTATGCTTGGCTGCGGCTAGGGTGGAATCGGTGCCGTGTATTGATCTCACCTCGTCGACTAATCGGGTGGGAGGCCGTTTTTGGGCTCTTGCAGAATTGGATGACGAAGAGGATGAAGATCCAGCGTCAGCAGAGGTGGAGCCCGTGATGAGTACTGAGCCGGTGATCAAGAGGGAAGTCTCTCCATTGATGCCGGCGGTGAAAACGTTCGAGCGGAGGAGTAGAGCAGATTTCTGCCTCAACGCAAAGGTGAGATCTTCCAATTTTTTGAAGCCATGGATCGACCCGATTCCAAAGGTTAGTCTTCCGCCTCTATCTCTGTCGGATTTTTTTAAACCTGATGCGTGGAAGAGCTCTACCAGGAGCAAGCGGCTCGGCCGCCGCGGCTCGTCGCCGGCGGTGCCGACGATGAGAACTGAAGTGCGTGATTTCAGGGCCTGTTTTTTGAATTCAGCTCTGTCAGAGGCTGGGATGATTGGGTCGGATGGGTATAAGGCCCAGCATGGTAATTCGGCAACTGGTTTGGACTCTACCTCCGTATCAACTGGGTATACAGCCCAGGGAGAGTCCGAGCTTGCGGCGTCATTAGCACCGGTTTCACCTGGGTATAAGGCCCGGGGTGGGACTGAGCTGGCAGCGCCATCAGCGGTATTAGACGGGGCGCTACCGTCTTGCCCTAGGGTTCGTCGCGCGCCTACGTCGGGATTCCCACGTCTAGGAACGGGAAGGGCGCCCCGAGTGGTTCCTTCGCGGCTGTTAACCGAGATGGCGGGGCGGGGCTCCAGCGCCTCCAGTGCCTTGGCGAAGGGTGAGATGGCGGGGAGGGGCTCCAGCGCCTCCAGTGCTATGGCGAAGGGCTCTGGGCAGAATACTCTAAACCCTTCCGATCGCTCCATGAGTCGTCCTCCTGCTGTCGCGGCGGCACCAGCTGCTTATGGAGGGCCCGCGACGGGGGAGAGGCTACCTCCTCGCGGTCGGTGGGGTGATGATGGGTTCGACGCTTACGGTGCAGGACAGCATCGAGGCTCGTCGGCGGCGGCGGCGGTCGGGGATACGCCTGGCAGTCTGGTGGTGGCAACAACGGAGGTTTTGCTCGGCCTCCAGGAAACTTTGTACCAGGGGTCTCGGGTCCTCCACATAGAAGAGGGGGTCATCATGGTTGGGGAGCTAGGGGTGGCGGCAGGAAGCAAAGGCCTCCAGTACCACCTTCGGTTGTCCCTGCAGCGGCTGGGCCTGAGACTACAACGCCATCTAAGAGTGCCCAGTCGGGTGTGGTGGCTAGTTCGGCACCTCCTAAAGAGCCTACATCTGCAGCAGCAGGAGAGGGAGACAAGTCGAACTCTCTTAGTAAATCCGAGGGTGGGGATAGACCTTCCAAGTGGGCAAGAAAGAAGGAGAAGATGACATGCTTTCGTTGAGGGGGGGGGGGGCAGGTCACTTTGTGTCGGAATGCAAGGCTGATCTCTGCGAGTTTTTTCTTAAGCTGAAGCACGGCGATGCTCAGTGTCCTCTCACAGTTGGACCAATGCCTGTGGTGAATATCTATGGTGTGTGCTGTCAGGAGCTGATGTTCTTTGAGTCACCGGCGGTTTTGACTGCGAGTCACACACCTGATGTGGCATCCACGGGGACGGTAACTGTGGTCTGTGGGACTATGACTGTCGAGCAGGTGGTGGGGCAACTAAGAGAGCTTGTTTCCTCAACTTTTTGCTGGGAGCCAATTCAGATTGCGGATAATGTGTTCAAAGTGGTATTTCCTACAAAGGAGGACCTAACTCGCTTGCTTAAATTTGGGATGTGTAGAGTTCCAAGTACTTCATGCGTGTTAGAATTTGATGCATGGACCAGTGAAGAGCCTCAAGGTGTGGCCCTTCCTCAGATCTGGGTTCATTTCTCTGGGGCACCGTCCAAGGCAGTGAATGATTTTTTGCTTACATGGAGTTTGGGATCTCTGATTGGCAAGACAGAAAAGGTAGACATGGTGTTTACCCGTGCTAAAGGAGTTTCTCGTGTACTTGTTAGTGTCATTGATATTGAACTTGTACCGGATGAAGTGTTCTGGACGTATGCGGGTATGCGATACACACTGCATCTTGAGATTGAAAGCCCGCCTTTATTCCAGGAGGGGGGACCGGGCAAGGATGTGGATATGTCTGATGGAGATGATGTGTCGGGAGCTAAGGAGAATGACAAGAGTGATAGCCAGGCGGATACAGCTAAGAGGCCGGCTCCGGCACAGGCAACAGGTTCTCCCTGTGGCTCTACCTCAGCGACGGTTCCAATGGAGCAGCTCCGGTTTGGTTCTTTTGGACCGGCCTCGGCTCCGGCGAAAGTTGGTGGAGGCAGAGCGGTGGCTTCATTTCAGGGTCATGGTAGACCGAGTCGGCTCTCAGGAAAGAATCCGGTTGTCTCCCTCGAGCCCGCGTCCCCTTCTCAGGCTATGACACCACTGTCTCTTGACGCGTATCTTGCAGGAGCAAGGTTGCAGGAGGCGAGGGCGGTGCATGAGCAGGTTTCAGCTATCTCTATGGTACCTACAGATTCGACAGCTGAGGGAGTACCCAAGGCTACGGATGATAGTCCTTTGGGTGGACTGGCTCAGCATGAGGAGCCTCTTATCTCTGCAGAGGAGGTTATTGCGTTTGGGGGGATCCCGGATCCTATGACTTAGGATAGGCGTTCCAGTCAATGTATTCAGGAGCAACCAGATGTGGATGACCTGTAGATGGGGCGTGCTGTGCGAGCTGCTAAAATCAGAGATGCAGAATACTCATCAGGTATGTCTTTTAACAAAGACAATTCTATACTGCATTTTTCCCCGCATGAGATTCTTGAGAATGTTGCTGATATTGGGGTATCACTGGGTACTAATGCTTCGCAAATTTCAAAATCAATCAATGACCTTCTAGACTTAGAGGTAGACAGGGCTCTTGACATTATTCGAAATCTTGCTGCTGTTAAACCTATGAATGATTCTGAGATTAATGAGTTGGGGGATTGAACACTCTATGTGAGCATTTAGATATCACGGCTGATCTCGAGGGGGGTGAGGGTATTAATTTAGAGCATACTTCCGAGAAAACGCTATCTGGGAAGGTCGACCTCCAAAATCATGGTTATATGGACCAGGATGCTATGGAGAAACCTAAAAGACCCTCGAAACGGAAAGTATATCCGGTTTCGGCTGTAAGAAGGAGTGCTCGGTTTAAGACTGCCAAATTTTTTATGATGAAAGATGAGAGGAATTTTCTGGAATAGCGGAGGTCTTCGGGACTTGGCTAAGATAAGATTCCTTTCCGAGGCAACTTTAGAACATGAGCTAGATTTTATAGCACTCATGGAGACTAGGAGAGATAACTTCACTTCTCAGTTCTTGAGTTCTTTATCAGCGGGAGTGGCTTTTGACTGGCATTGTCTCCCTCCAAGAGGAAGATCCGGCGGGATCTTACTTGGTGTACGATGTGATACCCTTCAAGTTCGGGAGGTGATATTGGGAGATTTTGCGATTAAATTTCGGATTACATCCAAAGTGGATGGTTTCCAATGGGCTCTCATAGTGGTTTATGGGGCTGCTCAACCTGAGCTTAAACCTGATTTTCTCGCTGATCTCGTTCGGATCTGTGATGAGAAATTACCTCTTTTGATAGGAGGTGATTTCAATATTATTAGGAGAGCTGAAGAAAAGAATAATGATAATTTTGATGGCAGATGGCCATTTTTATTTAATACTATTATTGAGAGCCTCGACTTAAGGGAAATTGAACTGCGTGGGAGGAAATTCACCTCGGCAAACTCCCTTCAGAACCAGACGTTTGAGAAGTTGGATAGGGTTCTTACTAGCACTGAATGGGAACAGAAGTTCCCTCTAGTAACGGTGCGTGCTCTACAGAGAGCTATTTCTGACCACACACCTTTGTTGCTATATTCCGGTAGTGCTATTCATGTGGGCAACAAATTTGGATTCTCCTTTGAGTCAAGTTGGTTCACAAGGGATGGGTTTATAGATTTGGTTGCGCGGGAATGGAATCGAGACTTGGGTGGGACATCCAACGTTGATCGATGGCAAAACAAGATCACGCATCTTAGACAATACCTTCATGGTTGGGCTAAGAATATGTCAAGGATCTATAAAGATGAGCAGGAAAGGCTTATTAAACTCATTGATGATCTGGACCGTCAGGCTGAGACGACTAGTCTAGATTGCAATGAGAGATCTGTGAAGAATGAAGCTGAACACCGTCTTCAGATACTCCTTAGAGAGGAGGAATCGAAATGGGCGAACAGAGCTAAAGTTAGGGCGGTTGTTCACGGGGATAATAATACTAAATTCTTCCATTTGATTGCAAATGGCAAGCATAGGAAGAAGAGAATTATCCATCTCGAGCAAGATGAGGGAACAATTGTAGGTCATGAGAACCTAAAATTATACATATCTAATTACTATAAACAATTATTTGGTGCGTCTGATAATAGTTATGTAACTATGGATGAGCACCAAGTGGCGGATATTCCTCAAGTTGGACAGAGTGACAATGAGTTATTATCCACCCCATTCTCGGAGAAAGAGGTGCTGGAGGCAATAGGGAGATGAAGAATGGTAAAGCTCCCGGGCCAGACAGGTTTTCGGTAGAATTTTACAAGAAATGTTGGCATATTATCAAGAAGGATCTTATGGCAATGTTTCAGGATCTTTATGATGGTCAGCTCCAACTATTTCATTTAAATTTTGGTACCATCACGTTGCTACCAAAGAAAGAGGGGGCGACGCGTATTGAGCAGTTCCGTCCAATTTGTTTGCTTAACGTTAGTTTCAAGATTTTCACAAAGGTGGGAACAGATAGATTAACAAAGATGGCACATTCGGTGGTGCAATCTACGCAAACAGCTTTTATGCATGGGTGGAATATTCTTGAAGGTGTTGTTGTTTTGCATGAAACAATGCATGAAATCCATTCGAAGAAACTTGATGGCGTTATCTCCAAGGTGGATTTCGAAAAGGCATATGACAAAGTTAAATGGTCCTTTTTGCACCAAACCCTACGTATGAAGGGGTTCGACGAACTTTGGCGAAAGCATGTCGATTGTTTTATAAAAAAAGGGAGTGTTGGGATTAAGGTTAATGATGACGTAGGTCATTTTTTCCAGACTCTCAAGGGTCTTAGACAAGGGGACCCCATGTCTCCTATTTTATTCAACATTGTTGCAGACATGTTGGCCCTGGTGATTAAAAGGGCCAAGAATAAGGACCTGATAGGGGGCCTCATTCCGCACCTTGTGGATAGGGGAGTTTCTATACTGCAATATGCCGATGACACCATTCTTTTTATGGAACATGATCTGGTTAAGGCCGGGAATTTGAAACTCATACTTTGCTTGTTTGAGCAGCTCTCTGGGCTGAAGATTAATTTTAATAAAAGCGACGTGTTCTGTTTTGGAAGAGCCAAAAATGAACAACATGCTTACAATCAGTTATTCGGTTGTGAAACTGGGAACTTGCCCTTTACGTATTTAGGGATTCCAATTCATCATCGAAAACTATCAAACAAGGAATGGAAATGTATTGAAGATAGGTTTGAAAAAAAGTTGAGTTGCTGGAAAGGCAAACTTCTGTCTTATGGAGGACGGCTCGTGCTAGTTAATTCAGTATTAACGAGCATGCCTATGTTTCTCTTATCTTTTTTCGAAATTCCCGTTGGGGTTCGGAAAAGATTAGACTTCTTTCGATCCCGTTTCTTTTGGCAAAGTGATGAGGTCAAGACTAAGTATAGGCTCACTAGGTGGGATATTATCTGTAGACCAAAGGAGCAAGGAGGTTTAGGAATTGAAAATTTAGAGATCAAGAATAGATGTCTACTCAACATATGGCTGGCTAGACTATCTTCTGACCCAGAAGGTAAGTGGGTACAAATTTTGAAGAACAAGTACTTACAGAGCAAATCCTTATCTCAGGTTACAGCTCATCCATCGGACTCTCCCTTCTGGAAGGGGTTGATGCGGATGAAAAATGCTTTCTTAAGTAGAACTAGGTTCATCATAGGTAATGGTGAATCCACTAGTTTCTGGGAAGACACTTGGTTAGGGGACTTGCCTCTTGCATTTCAATATCCGCAGTTGTATCATATTGCACAACGGAGACATGCATCCGTTGCGTCAATACTTAATGAGAGTCCTCACAATATTCAATTCCGTAGATCTCTCATTGGGGATAGATGGCTTAGTTGGCTGCATCTTGTGAGGAGGTTGATGGACGTCAACCTTTCCCATAACCCGGATAGTGTGTGTTGGAAGTTGACTAGTAATGGCATATTCACGGTTAAGTCGATGTATATGCATCTCATAAATTACACACCTATTCCAAAATCGGCTAATATTTGGAAGATCAAAGTCCCACTTAGAATTAAAATCTTTATGTGGTTTGTTCATAAAGGGGTAATTCTAACAAAGGATAATCTTGCCAAGCGAAACTGGAATGGTAATGTTAGATGCAGCTTTTGTCCAGATAAAGAGACCATTCAACACCTTTTTCTCGATTTTCCTATGGCTAAACTTGTTTGGCGCTCGCTTCAGATTGCCTTTAACATCACTCCTCCTAATAGCATGACCACGTTATTTGGGATGTGGCTAAATGGGGTTATGTGCAGTTTGCTAAACTTATTTGCGTGGGTTCCTGTGCTCTCCCGTGGGCAATATGGAATTGCAGAAATGACTTGGTCTTTAACAGAAAACGCGATTTGCACTTTTTGCAGGTTATCTACAAGGCTACCGCACTGATCCGCACGTGGTCATTACTCACTCCTGTGGAAGCCAGGGAGCGTATGGTTACTGGGTGTGTCCGATGGGAGATGGTAGCACAGGGTATCTTCAACCGGTTTGGATGGCGGCATATTAATAGGATAGGTGTTTAGTCATCTATTTTATTTTTGGTCATCACCGGCTTGGGCATGAGAGATGCCTTGTAGCTTTGTTTTTTTACTGATTTTACATCAAACTTTATGTACTCGGCTGAGACTTGCTTTTGATTTTAATATTTGGCTGTATGCATCACTCGATGCAGAGGCCGGGGCTATGCCTTCTTTTCTAAAAAAAGAGAGCTCATGAGCTCGATAATGTGTGGGAGAATCTCGATGCTTACGAGCAAGAACTAAAACCAATCCTGGCGGTAACAAAAAAAACCTCACCTAGAGAGGTCAGCCGATGAAGCAAGACATGGAGCACAACTTGACTTCTCACCGCATGCGAAAAAAGATTTTGCATGTGGTAGCCTAGGATCTCGGCAAAGCTAGACTCCTCAGGGGTACTGGACAACAAGCGGTGGGATATCGGCATGCATGCATTGAACACAGCGGCACACCACACCAGCATGAAATTTATGCCCGATCCAGAATCCACATCGCACCGGAGGCCGGCACATGCGGCTGGCCGTCGGTCTGATTGACACTCATCGAGAGCGGATGGCCTGGACTGGCGTCGAGATGACAGGTCCCCGGGGCATCGGTCCACTGAGCTATCGGCGGTGCCGGCTCTGGCCAAGAAGAAGAAGAAGGCGTCTGGAGTGACACCTGGAGTGGCTGGCTGGCCGGCTCCGGTGGGGGCTCCTGAGCAGGTGGCTACGGATCCCCCGTGCGGGTCGATCGTCAGCGCTCCCACGAAGACACGATGTGCATCAACTGTGGGTGCGCGGGCCACTTCCGTTCGGAGTGTGAAGCACCCCCACGGTGCCCCACGACCATTGCGTACCTTGGGTACGGGACCGAGAGGGGGAGCTTCTACTTTGTGGATGCGGAGATCAAGGAGGAGGTGACGCGGCCACACCTGGCTTCAGTCACCCTGGCTCCCGAGCAGGTCCTCCCGCCAGGATTGGTGATATCGGCTGACCTCATTCAGGCCAAGCTCGCCGCGTACATTGGTGACTTCCGTTCCGAGTTCACTTGGGAGGTGACTGAGACGGCCCCCCTCGTCTTCTTGGTCCCCTTTCCTTCGGCCAAGCTGCTCCGGGTGTGCTCCCATCACTTTATCCGTTGCCCCATCAACAAGTTCTTGATCTCCGTCCGTGCTGCGACGGCGGAGCATGAGCTTGTTCCACCTCTGGAGAAGGTGTGGGTACTTGTCTACGGCCTGCCTAGGGGTGGCTCGGCGGCACCGCGGGGAGGCAAGCTTACGCATATCCTCAAGGCGATCTCCGAGCCGGTGGGCAAGTTGATCACCGTGGATTTGGCCTCCTTCGAGGATGATGGCCCTGCCCGCATTGAGATCCTCTGCCGTGCCCCGACAGAGATTGATGGTTTGTCCCTGATCTTCTACTTTAGCACCAGGGGGAGGCACCTCACTTTTGAGCTCGAGTCCCCGACTGCAATCGGCCTGCATAGCCCGGTCCCTGGTGCCTCCGTCCCTGGTGATGATGTGAGAGGGGGGATGGAGGCTCGTCTGAGGAGAGCTCCTTCTGTGAGGAGGATGATGGTATTGGCGGGGTCCCGCCGGCCGCGTCTGATGGTCGGCGTACCTCGGGCTCCACTGCTGCTGGCCCCTCCAGCTCTGTTGGGGTGGCCTCCCGGGTGGTGTCACGGGATTGAGCCGGTGATCATCGCCGGGCCTTCTCCTGTCGTCACTGACCTGGTGGTCCAGGACGGGGTGGAGGTCCTGGGCGGCTCTTCCCGTGTCGCTACCATGGCGGGTGACCTGGAGTTCACGGAGACGGACATTCTGAGTGTGGGGATGGAGGTGTGCCCTTCGTCTTCGCCGCGCTCACCGGGGGTGGTCTGCTACTCACGCTCGCCGGGGTCCCCTTCTCTAGCCTTGGGATCCCTGGATCGGGTGCCACCGCCACCCCTGGACTTGGTCATTTCGGCTATGACCCCTGAGGCTGCTGGCTCCAAGGCTACGGGTGAGGACTCTCTGGTGGTGTCCGCGCGTCAGAGTGCGAGGCTCAGCCAGTCGCGCCTCCTCCTGGATGGCCGGGTCCCTACGATCCAGGAGAAGGCCTCCCTGCGCATGGCTGCCCGTGATCTGTCCCCAGGTAACTCCTCCCTCCCCCCCCCCCCCCGCTCCCTCTCGCTCGGCCTCTCGGTTCTCTATTCTTGGTGGCAAGTCATTGTCTCATCTGGCTGAAGTGGCTTCCGATAGTGGCATTGTGTTCCGGGGTGAGAAGGGGGCCATCCTGGAGCAGATTTCTGCCATTTGCGCCAAGGAGAAGCTTGAGGGGGCGCTTGCGGAAGCCCGTGCCAATGCGGCGCGTGGTGAACCCAGCTCCCAGGCGACCACTGACCCTGGTCATAGGGAGACCAGGGAAGGTGCGGCCCCCTCATTGGAGACTGTGGCGGGGACTTCCAGGGTGGTTCCCTCCCCGCTCAAGGAGCCACGCGGATAACCCCCGACACATCTCAACCCCACGGAGCACCGCCTCGAGGTGCGTGGGTCTAGGTCCCGGTCCACCTCCATCGGACCGGGGGTCACGGCTGCCCCTGCTGCGCGGGGGCGTCATGGCCGCCCGTCTAAGGTTATCCCCCGTCCCGCGATTGACGGGCGGGCTAGCTCGGCCCCGCTTGCGGGGCCTAGGAATCCAGATGAGGTTATTAAATGAAGCTCCTATGTTGGAACATCAGGGGCTTCGGTCTCTCTGGCCGGCGGCGGTAGCTCATTGAGTATTTGTGTGAGGAAGAGATTGACATAGTGGGATTGCAGGAGACGATTCGCCAGGATTTTAGCATGCACGAGCTCCAAAGGCTTTTCCATCACCAGTTTGCCTGGCAGTGGCTGCCTGCTGTGGGCCACTCTTGGGGAATCCTGCTCGGTGTTCGGGAGGATGCGTTCTTGGTTGACGACATGGACCGTGGGGAGTTCTTTGTGAGCATGTCCGTCACTGACCGACGAGTTCACCTCAGTTGGGAGTTGAGTATCGTCTATGGTCCGTCGGACCATGGCCGCTCGGCCGACTTCCTTGCCGAGTTTAAAAACAAGGTGGAGAGGTGCACCACCCCGGTGGTGGTGGTCGGCGACTTTAACCTCATTAGGTGGGCTTCTGCTAAAAGCTCTCCAAATGTGGATCGGCCCCGAATGCGTCTCTTCAATGATTGCATTGCGGACCTGGCGCTCTGTGAGATAGCCCGCGTTGGGGCTAGGTTCACGTGGTCGAATAAACAGGCGGACCCCATTTGGAGTATCTTGGATCGGGTCTTTGTGTCGGCCCAATGGGAAGTGATGTTCCCTCTTTGTTGCCTTAAGGCGGTCACGCGGATTGACTCCGACCATACGCCTCTGATTTTCTCGTCGGGGGAAGGTTCCCCCCTAGATCCCGTCGCTTCCGCTTTGAGACGTTCTGGCTGGAGCAGCTTGGTTTCTGCGAGCTGGTTCGCGACCGTTGGCGCCTAGCGGCCTCGTCCCCGTCGCATCTCTTCTGTGCGGTGGATATATGGCACCACTGTGCTAAGTTGGCTCGACAGGCCATGAAGGGCTGGGGTGCGAACTTGGGCGCTGACCTCCAGGCCTGTAAAGGGGTCCTGCTGGGTCAGATTAAGGCTCTGGATGACTTGGCAGACGGGCCGGGTCTGTCCCCTGACGACTGGATCCGGAGATACTCCCCCGAGACCTCGCTCATGGACATCCTCAAGAGTGAGGAACTGTTCTGGCAGCATCGAGGGGGCCATAATTGGCTCCTGAATGGTGATGCGAACACCGCCTACTTTCAGGCCATTGCTAATGGTCGTAGGCGAAAGTGCATCATTCCTTTCCTCTCGGATGGAGATGTTCTACTGGAAAGCCCAGAGGACATCTCATCCCATATTTACTCCTTCTATAAGGAGTTGTTCTCGGCTAAGCCGCGTGGAGGCACCTCCATTTGTGAGGACTTCTGGACGCTAGCTGATCAGGTGTCCGACGCGGAGAATGCAGAGCTTACTCTCCCGTTCTTCCCGGAGGAGGTGGGTCAGGCGATTGCCTCTATGAAGGCATGCTCGGCCCGGGCCCGGATGGTCTCTCAGTTGTGTTCTTCCAGAGATTCTGGGGGACCCTACGTCCGGTCATCATGCCCATGTTCCATGAATTCTGTATCGGCACCCTGGACATGAGCAGGATTAGCTTTGGTGTCATTGCTCTCATCCCCAAAGTAGTTGGGGCTTTGGATATCCGACAATTCCGTCCCATCACGGTGATTAACTCGTTGGCACGAATCGTCGCAAAGGTCTGCGCCACTCGTTTGTCCCCTATGACTGAACGGATTGCTCACCCCCTCCAGTCCGTATTCCTCAAGGGCATGCAGATTCATGATGGGATTCTTGCCCTCCACGAGATTTTCCACGAGGTGGCCTCCAAGGGGCTCAAGGGGGTCTTCCTCAAATTGGACTTCCACCCTCTGCTCCTCCCCCCTTTGTACATTCTACAACCCCTCTTGTACATACAGTTTTCATAGTTGAAGTACACAAAATGGCTGTGGGGGGTTTTCCCTACAGTAGCCGGTCAAAAAAATTGGACTTCCAGAAGGCGTATGACCGTCTTGATTGGTCCTTTTTGAGGTTGGTGATGCAGCGACGCGGATTTGACGAGAGGTGGTGTTCCTGGATCATGCAACTGGTCACATCTGGTAACACGACGATCAACATCAATGGTGAAGCAGGCCCCTTCTTCCAGGCTTCAAGGGGGGTAAAGCAAGGGGACCCTATATCCCCCCTGATTTTTAACATCGTTGCCGACGCCCTTGCAGGCATCCTAGATAAGGCCAAGCTAGCCGGTCATATTCAGGGGGTGGTTGGCCACCTCATCTCGGGCGGTGGTGTTTCCCACCTCCAATATGCGGACGACACCATGATCATGGTCGCAGGCTCCGAATCGGACATTGCTAATCTTAAGTTCCTTTTGCTCTGCTTCGAGGAAATGTTTGGACTTAAGATTAACTTTGATAAGAGTGAGGTGGTGGTCCTTGGCTACTTTGAGGCTGAGCAGCACAGGATCGCGGACAACCTTAACTACAAGCTGACTGTCTTCCCCATCTCATATTTGGGGATGCCCCTGGCTGAGTCCAGGATCTTGGTTAGCGGGTTTGATCCGCTTGTGGGACGAGTAGCGTCCCGTGCGGAGCCCTGGTGCGGCAGGTTCACGTCTAAGGGCAGTAAGACCATTCTCATTAGCTCTAACCTTGCGAGCCTCGCCATGTATATGATGGGGATGTATATCTTGCCCGAAGGTGTACATAGAGCCTTTGACAAGGAGTTGGCTAGGTTCTTCTGGCAGGCAGGGGATGGTCGACCCAAATACCACATGGTCAAGTGGGCCGATATCTACCTGCCAAAAGACCGAGGGGGCTTGGGCATCCCTGCGTCCCGCCGCATGAACATTGCCTTGATGCTTCGTTGGGTGTGGCGGATCTTGCAGGGAGATGGAGGTTTGTGGCTACAACTGATTGATGCCAAGTACCTGCGGGGTAGACCCCTCTTGGCCTGCTCGCTCTCGACTGGGTCGCAGTTCTGGAAATCTATCCAGGGCATCAAGAATGATATTAGGTTGGGTCTACGGTTCTTGGTGGGCAATGGGTATGGGACCCAGTTTTGGTTGGACCCCTGGCTTGATGGAGAACCTCTATGCTTGCGATTTCCGAGGCTCTTTGCTATTCGTGACGACCCAGGTGTCCTTGTCTCTGCGTCTGCTCTGGAGGACGGATGGCATTTTGCGTTCCACCGCCCCCTCGGTCCAGCCGAGGTCCACGATTGAGAGATCTTGCAGGCAGTGGTTCCCCTCCCAGACTCGTCGATCTGTTATAGTGTTTCTTGGAGTCTTTCTCCTTCGGGAGAATTCTCCGTTAGTTCGGCTTATCTGGCACTTTGATGGATGTTGGTCCTTTCGTGGTTATCCCCACTTTGGAAGGCACCGTTGCCCTTGAAGATCAAGATTTTTGTTTGGCAGCTTCTCCACGACCGTTTGCCTTCGGGGACCGAGGTGCTGAAATGCCATGGTCCGGGTAACGGCACCTGTCCCCTGTACCACGTCCCGGAGACTGGAACTCACATTATATTCTCCTGCGTGGTGGCACATGCCCTTTGGTGCTTTGTGTGTGAGGCTCTGGGACCGGAGTGGGAGGCTCATGACCTTGCAGAATTTCAGCAGGTAAGGGCCACCTAGGTTGGCCGTAAGCGCCGACTGTTCTGGCTGGTCTTCGCAGCGATGATGTGGACTCTTTGGACTACTCGCAACAAAATGGTGATTGAGCGGGTGTTTCAGCGGCATGCATCTGACTCGTTCTTCAAATTCCTTGCCTTCTTGCAGCACTGGCATCCGCTCGCTAGGACCCGAGACTGGTTTCGGCGCTATTTGGACGCGCTGATGACGTCCGCCTGGCGGCTCTCCGCTCGCTCGCATGCTGCTTAGCTTGCCCCTATGATGGCATTTTCTGTTTCTTTTTGTTTTTTTCTTGGGCGTGACTGTGTTGTTGCCCCAGCGTTTTAATGTTGGCCGCTGCTACGGATCAGGCGGATGATTTCCTAGAAAAATCATCCGCCTAGCCAGCCGTTAGATCTGACGCTAGGTGACGTGTGGTCTCACGCTCCATCCGTAGCTGCACGTGCTGTTCATGGCAACATAAAACATCAGTAAAAAGTTTCATAGCAACACCATCAGCAAGACGAAGCTCCAACGGAGCATCGATGCCGCAGGTGAAGCTCCAGTGCAGCACCGGCGAAGCTCCATTACAACTTCGATGGAGCTTCAACGCAACACCGGCGCTCCGGCCAAGCTCCAGTGCAACCCCGACGAAGCTCCAACGCAGCGCTGACGGGTCCGATGAAACTCCATCGCAACTCTGGTCGAGCTTCATTGAAGCCTCGACGGAGCTCCCAACGCAACGTTGACGGCTCCGACGAAGCCATGGCAACTCCGACCAAGCTCCATTGTAGCCCCGACGGAGCTGCAACTGCGCTCCATTACAACCACGACGAGCTCCATTGCAGTCCGCGGCGCCGTCGCCCGCGAAGCTCAGCTACAGCCACGACGGTGTTGTGGAGCTCTGTGCCACGGCTCCAACTATGGTGTGGGCGAGCGTGACGACCTGAGATGGCGAGAGATCATAAAACGACGGGAGCCGCGGTGCAGAGAAGTGTGTGGCCAGGAGAAAAAGGAGAATGGATCTTGACGAAGGACTCGAATGTGTGGACGAGAACAACGCGTGAAGATAAGGCTACGTAAGGATAAGCGGTGATGGTCTCCAAGGTGACACGCGTCGGGAGGGAGAGGCGGCAGATGCACGGACAAAATCATCCGGCTTATTAGATCGTTTTTCTTTTATGTTTTATCACTCTATTGGGTCGTGGTTGTCTGGATGCTGGAATATTTGCTTTATATATAAAGCGGGACGAAAGCCTGTTTCGAGGGCAGAATCCACATCGCAAGTCCTAGTGATCTGGGCAGCACGGCATCACGGTGCACCAATAAGTCCAAGTCCAGTCACAAAGATTCCCACCCGCCTCCAAACAACGAGGGGACTTCTCGGACGATTTACGAGCCGAAGTCCGCTCGCATGCCGCATGACCGGATGTGCCACGCGGCCCACCCTCGTACGATACTTTGGTGGAGAGGTCAGCTTGACTACTACGAGCTGACGTTCACCAAGTATGTTCAAGCAACCAGCTTTAACGATGCGCGTTATACCATTGACGTCATCCGGTCAGCAACTACGGGTCCATCCATGAAGTATCTTCCTTCTTCTTAGATAAGATCATTGGTCATCCATTCTCGTTGAACATGAAGATAATCAATTGTGACAAGTACGAAAACAACATGGACCCCATGATCTGGATCTCAGATTACATCCTCACAATCCAGGCCCTTAAGGGCTCGTTTGGTTAAGGGGGATTGGGGAGGATTTGAGAGGAAAATCCTCGGGGGGTCCAGAAACCCCACAGATCCTCACGCGCCCATTTGGTAGGAGGGGTTTGATTAGCCCAATCCCCTCTGGTCCCCTTCAATCCCTTCCTATCCATGTGTTTCAAAACCCTCCTCGGGGGACTAGTGGAAGCAAAACCCCGGGGATTTGAGAGGATTGGGTGAAACAAAGGGATTCACCCAATCCCGTGAAATCCCCCCTCTCAAATCCTCCCCAATCCCCCTTAACCAAACGAGGCCTAATGATGATGACTATCACGCAGGGAAGCATCTTCCCCTGATGCTGGAAGGATCAGCACAAGGCATAGCTTCACACCGTGCCACCCGACTCGATTAGAAGTTGGGATAAGTTTTAGGTTCAGTTGATGGAAAATTTCTGTGGTACTTATGTCCGGCCTGCCGATACAAGTGACTGAGCATCATGAAGCAAGGGAAGAACGAATCAGTAGATAGGTGACTCGATTCCTGAAAAATAAGAACCAGATCTTTGTGTAAAACAACGTCGAGGCATTGCCACATTTAAGCACAACTCTGTTGATGAGTTCCTCTCCAAGGACTTGGGTCACTTCAAAACCAAGACAGTGCTAGAGCTCATGGAGATGATGACCATATTTTGTGCTGGTGACAGGGACAATTCTAGGGGGGACGAGGGGGGGGGGGCTGGACCCCCCCTAACAAATTAATTTTTCTACTATAATAGTGATTGTTGTAGCCGAAAAATTTCATTTCATATGAACTTTGCCCCCTTCATGTACAGACTTGCCCCCCTATGCTTGCATGTTAGCTTCGTCCCTGGCTGGTGAGGACATATGACTCATAAAAACAATCGTGGGGAGGACCCACAACCAATGGGAATGGGAAGTCAAGGCACAACCATAGAAACAAGTACTAGAACAACGAGGATGTAGAAGATGACGAGGTCAACACCGAATTTAATAATCAACCCCCATCTAGCGGTGGCAAGAAGATGAAGGGGCTGTTTGGATTGTGACTATCTTTGCCATATCTTACCACATTATTTTTGCCACACTTGCCTTACTTGAGTTGCTCAAATTGTCAGCCACACATTGGCTTGCCTAAGAGAATCTTGCCACACTTTTTGTGTCTATGACATGTGGGGTTTAGTACTCATTAAAAAATGCTTGCCTTAGGTGTGGCTAGAACCAAACACCCACCTAACTTGGTCAAACTTGCCTAAGGTAAGTTGTGGCAAAGTGTGGCAAGGCGTGGCTAGTAACCAAACAACCCCGAAGTTTTAAGGAAAGAAGGGTCAGGGCGGCAACTCAACCCGGGATAAGATCATGGATCGTACTTGCGACGTCACAATACTAAGAAAGAGGATGATCCTCCAGCAACCCACACAAACTAGGACTGCTAGGTCCATAAGAAAGTTGCGCAGTTCGGCAAAGGCAATGCCGATAGACGTGGCTGACTAGGATCTATAACCCTAGCCCCTTGATATGTTATATAGGGTAGGGGTTGGGTTCGCCGGTAGAACACAACACAATCCTAGGTAGTCACATGTACTTTTTACACACCCCAATCGCAATATACACAAGTAGGATTAGGGTACTACCTCGTTCGCGAGTGCTAGAACTTGGCTAAGGATTGGACTCCTGTTAGCATCCACCCTAATTGACGAACTGCGATACCCTATCGAGGGATCTTCCCTAATTGTATTTAACAATATTGAAATTTTCTAATCATCTTATATTTATGAACAAAAAAAGTATATGATGGTGGACGCGAGGGAGGGACAATACAATTAAGTCAAGAGGCGGAGTTAGACAATGTGGCCAAACACAAAATATGAATGGGGGGTCAAAGGCTATATGTTTTCTAATCTAAGGATTCCCCAAGAACCACTCTTCTTGTTTTTCACCGAGGTCTGGGTTTAGCCCATGGCCCCTATAGTGCACATAGCTTTGGCCCTGATTAAGTCACATGATGTAGTGAATGCATTTGCTTTATCCTCTCTATTTTCCCTTTTGGCAAATAATTTTTTGTTTACCCCACTGAGGTGGCATATCAACCTATGTTGGTCTAATCTTTTTAGATATACTGAGAATTTTTAGCATGTGCTGTTTCAAGGTAAAAATATCCACACTTTGTCACGTAATGAGTTTGCAACATCTTGTATGATTAGATCATTCAATGTGATGGCAGTTTATGGGTAAATACTATTGATGTGAAAATCCTTAAGAATATTTGAAATAATACTTCATTGGTATTGCCTTAGAGACCAAAATAGCTTCTAAGTACCCCCTCTGTCCCCATATCATAAGATCGTTTTGCAAGCTGTTTTAGCTTGCAACAATTTGCAAAATGATCTTATATTATGGGACGGAGGGAGTATTATATAAAATTCCACACCATCAAGTTTAAATCTCTCTCAATCACACGAATAAACAAACATAGCAAAAACCATTAGATTGACAACCAGGGCCGGTCCTGAGATTTTTGAGGCCCGGGGCGAAATTAAATTTAGGGGCCCTTAACATAAACTCAAACAAGTATTGCAAACGATATTTTAAATCGCTAATCAATGAAAATATCACAAAAAAATTCTCTTAATTATAAGTCTCTTCTTTACTGATATGCGGAGTAGCATTTTATTAAGTTTATCCCAATTCTTTGATCCTAATCAGGTATAGGAAAAACTGGTACCTGGTCAAGACTAATGGATGATAATGCAGATGATCACTATGTTGTCATCCATTTAGATGTCAGCTTGTATTATGTATTGCTCTTACCTTGTGGATTTGTTTAATCGGCAATATCAATTATAGGCAAGTCGCCAAACATACATATTAATAACTGCAATGACACCTATCTCTATTCGACACTCGTAAATCGATTATTAGTGTCCAACTGCAAAAACGCAGAGGCCATATCGATGATCATTCATAAATTTTAAGCAACCATCATGATAAAATTTCTTGTTGGGGACAGATATAGACACCAAAATTTCCTATTGCAACCATTATAGTTATAGTAATAGAGATTAGAGACATACCTTCTCTTCTATAACTATAATGGTTCCCGTATGATCTAGCCTCCATGCGAGTCAGTTTGCTCGCATGAGACGCAGGGACTGATTATGTAGTTCAGTATAGAGTTCAGCCACCTCAGGCTTAGATCTCCTCCGACCCGAGGCAACACCATGCACGCATAGTAGATGGATATCAAGCGTCGATCTTGATCTATTCTTGCCCATGGGTGGTATAGTCGCTTCCCGTTAGTCATGTTTTTCTCAGAAATTGGCCACACAATTTTCGGCTTGTGGATTAAGGAAGGCATTTTTCTACTGAAAGAATAAGGAAAGAAATTAAGAGCGGATTTTTATCATAACTACGCCTAATTAATCAAATGCAATACCTGCTCTATTAATTAATCACAAGCGCTCTCAATCGTACTACTAACATGAAGGAAGGAAGGCGAGGAACATCAGGGAAAGGTTGTAGGAGTAGGACGCCATTTTATGGGCCATGTTGCTTGGCCAATTAAGAGAAGAGCTGGGGGGGCTCTTGGCACCTGGGGGCTCGGGGCAGCCGCCCCGCTCCCCCCCCCTCAGGGCCGGGCCTGTTGACATCTCCCAATATTAGAAGGTGTCGCATGCTGATATGTTTGACAACATTTGCTATTTTTTAAGAGGATACACCATTTCCTTTTTGGTTAGTATTTACTAGAAGGATTAAGCGCGCGTTTCTGCGTCTTTGGTGTTGTTGTGTTTTTACAAAATAAATTATCCTATTTGTTTTTAAAATATAGGTGTAATAGATTTTTTTTAAAGTCAAAGTGCTTCAAGTTTGAGCAAATTTGTAGAGAACTATATTAATATTAATAATATCAAGTTGCGATCATTAAATTCATCATGAAATAAATTTTCATATTTTATTTATTTAGTATTTTGGATGCTCATGACGATATTTTTTACTTCCGAACTTAGTCAAACTTAAATAAATTTGACTTAGAAAACACCTTATATCTTGGAACCGAGGGAGAATTTGATTTCGCTAGTGTGAGTGGCGATGGCCTAGTTATTTTATTTTATTTATAATGTGGTGTTTTGATGGATTTTTCATGGTGTGATTCTGTATTATGTGCTAATCAGCCGATATTTACGTCAGAAAATTTTCTGCGTCACTATCTGCATGTACTATTTTGATGTTTCAATAATATATTTTTAGGTGGCGAGGGATGCACGGGATTGATGTTATTATAAATCGATTGCTATCGATTAATTTTAAAAATTCTTGACCAAGTCAAAATCATGAACCCAATTACAAATCAAATACCTCAATCGAATCAAAAAGCTTCAAAATTAAGGAGCATAGCGAATTAAAAGAATTAAAAAGAGATTGTTAAAAAATTGTTGACCCAGTCAAAATTGGATGACCAAACTCCAATTGGAGGCATGAGTTGATTGTGAGGCCTCCAATCCTATAAAGATTAGTCATATAGTATATATATTGGCAGGGTTGGTGCAATGGGGTTGTTGATAGTCCTTTGTTATTCATTTTTTGTATGTGTTCAAGACATGCATGGGTAAATGATATAAAATCTCAGCTAGGAAACATAATACCAAATTGAAGTGGGTATCTGATTTGTTCATTAGCTGGCGTAAGTGTTGGGACGAAAATTTGATTAAGCATATTTTCTACCCACATGATGCAGAGGAAATCCTCAAGATTCGCATCCAAGCCTCTAAGGATGATGATTTTGTTTTGTGGCACCATGAAAAGAATGGTATTTTCTATGTTAAAAGTGCGTACAATTTTACGCTTAAATTGATTGATAATTGGGATACTGTTGGACAATCTAGTGGTGAACCATAGGGGGTAAGGGGGATTTGGAAGTTACTTTGGAAGGCTAATATCCCTCAGAAGATCATAACTTTTATATGGAAATCTGCAACTAATAGCTTGGCGGTCCAGATGAATAGAGTTAAGCACCATTAGATTGAGTCAGGTATGTGTTTTATTGTGGTGTAGAAAACAAAAGCACTTTTCATGCTCTAGTAAATTGCTCTAAGGCTCGGGCTGTGCGACTCGCACTAAGAGAGTTGTGGAACATTTGAGATGAGGAGCTCGGGTCCAAAGTGATTATTGAGTTTGTTGAATGAGGTGAGCATGGAGCAATTAAATTTTTTTTTGCAGCATGCATGGCATTTGAGAAATGATTTAATTATTGGGAAGGGGAAATAATTCATTATTTCCTGTACTCGGTTTGTGGACAATTATTGGGGTAAGGAGAAGGTAAGGGGTGTTGTAGATGTTTATGCTCCGTTAAAAAACATGTGGTGTGGACTCCTCCTCCTATGGACCATATCAAGGACAATGTTGATGTCAGTTTTGTGGAGAGTACTATTGTCGCGAGTGTGGGGGTTGTTGCTCGCAATTTTTATGGAGAAATTATTGTTTCTTCTAGGGATTTTATTGATTGATGTACCAATGTGAATGAAGCTGAGTTTCAAGCCTGCCTCACAGGACTTTATATAGGTATCATCCTTCACCAATCTATTATTTTGAAGACTGACTATGTGTTCGCACATTTCTTTGTTGCCAATGAGAAGCTTCATAGGTTCTCGATGGCTGATCTGATGAATGAGGCTCTAAGCACTTATCTTTGGATTAATTAATATATGGGGTGTTTTTTTTAAATGTGTGTTTTTGTTTGAGGTTGTATGAAGCAGACTCGTTGGCACTGCATTGTCACTTTGAACCCATACACACCATGGATGTTCGTTTAATTGCAGGTGTGTTGACATGGGGAAGTGGAAGCGACTAGAGCAACTGAAATCGTGCGACTCATTTTGTTCGTGCGTGTTTGTTTGAATCACCACACACAAAAATTCGGCTTAATGCGACGATTCAAACGGACGTATGTCCGTTTTTTCTCTGTCCGCGGCCTTTTCGAGGCCCAAATTTGTGTCGCATTTACGTCGGCGTGAACACTGGACGGACACGCGCGACGTCCGCCCTTCCTCCCTCCTGAGTCTTAGTCGGTGGCACACATGCCAATATCCTTTTTCTCCCATAGCCTTCGACTCACTATGCCTCCCCACCTCCCATCGCCGCTGCCCAGTTCCGTCGATGTAGCCAGACATCCATCCATAGAAAAGTCACACTCCCAGCGGCGTCATCTGCCGCCGCCGCCTCCCAGTTCCTACCTTGTCTTGGTGGGGCTCGAGGCTCTTCACCGACGGGCTTCTTCCAGGATCCCTGCAAGTTGTTTGTAGATTTCCCTGCAAGGTACAAATGGATTCTGACGATGAGTTCTTTTTCTACAACATTCTTTGCGATTTGGATGATTCTTCGTCTGATGAGGAGGAGATCGTGGAAGCTGCATTGGCAGTCCATGACCACCTAAGAAGGCAACGACCATTGTTTAGGGGCTCGATATCGGGGCAGACGCCAACGTTGAATCGTAACCGGGAGAGTGGTCATTTCCTACTCTGGAACAACTACTTTGAGAACCCCGACCCTCTCTTGAAACATCACATGTTCCGGCGTTGTTTTCGTATGACTAGGCATGTGTTCAACCATATTCAGGAGGGATGGTGAGCCACGGTAACTATTTCGAGTGCAAGATGGATGCCCTTGGAAAAATTGATTTCTCCTCTTATCATAAATGCACTTCTGCTATTTGGATGCTTGCATACGGAGTTTTCGATGATCTAAATGATGAGTATGTCTCGATGAGTGAGTCCACCTGCCTTGAGTCCATATATAAGATCTGTAGGACTGTCATAGTTGTGCTTGGGCTAGATTACTTGGGAGAACCAAATGGTGCTGATACAACACGGTTGTTGGCGATGAATGCCAACATGGGGTTCAGACGATGGTTGGTAGCATAGATTGCATGACTGGAAGTGGAAAAACTACATGAGCATGGAGGAGCGGCAACGTTTGCACAGTTTACCGAGTTTCATCATCACATGTGTTATTGGAAAACTTTCATGCAGCTGCAAAATAATTTGGTTAAGCATACGATCACCTTTTCTTTTAAATGCATTTGAAACAATTTAATATTTATTTCGCTCGTAAATCATGAGATATTTGTGTGATTTTTGAACTGTGTAATATTTATATTCTTATTGAACTATCTACTATCAAATTTTATACATATATGACAAAACGATCAAAAAATGGCCGCAAGCTAGCCATGTGGAGGAAAAAAGGGTCGACACGTTGGACGCATTGTCGACCTAAACAAAACAGAGGCAAACATGTCGATCCAAACGGAGAAAAAACAAAAAAAATCCGCATTTGTTTGGGTCACCTGGTAGGAGTTGCTGTTAAATCACGAGCTCTAATCCTCTAGAACCACAAATAATAGGTTGGACCGTGGTGCCGCGAAAGCATGGACCACCGCAGCTAGCATGATTTGACAGCCAGTGCCAACTGAAGCATTTTGTCATGATGGATCATGCTTACTTTGACCGTGATAGAATGGGCTAAGAAAAGGGACGACCCTACGCGTCGGTCGACGGTTTTTTCTAAAAGGTATGTCCCTTTGACAATGGTTTGTGACGAATCTTTTTAAAAGATTCGTCCTTTTGACAATGGTTTGATCTAGCATCCAACAATACCTATCTCTCCTTACCATTGCAACAAAGACATTGATGTAGAATCCTTCTATGTAACAAATCATATGTTGTAGAAACATTTGTAACATAGATTCTGTTACGAAATTATTACCTTTTCGTTTTAACTTTTTTGTGACATGGTTGTTGTTGCGGAAAGACTTCTGTAACACAGATGATGTTGCAGATTATTGTTTGGTCTTAACTTTTTTATAACTTGGATGTTGCTGCGAAAAGACTTATACAACCCAAATTATGTTGCAGAAAAATTATTAAGGTGGAAGAGGCACGTGTCGTCCGTGAATTGAGTTGGGAGAATTGGTGCCGTGACTCACGATCCAATCTAGGCGGAAGACTCGAAAGTTTCACAACATTTATCATGTTGCAATCAAGTGGTTTGCAACACCTATTGTATTACATTAATATGTATGTTGTGACGGTCTGATGAAATTTGAATCTGACGGCTGCACAAGTCGTATTCGATTGGTTGATTCTAATCATTTCCCTAAAAAAGGCCCGTAACACGAAACAATGTGAAGCAAACAAGACAGTCTACAATCAGTGCCCACAAAGCATTTTTGCCACGTCGTATGATTGATGGGTCCCACCTCTAACGGAACATTCCAAATGAACATCCACAACACAAAAGCAATGTTAAGCAACCTCACATGTCTACATTTCTTAGCCCCGTAGAGTATGTTTTACAAAACCACCCCTAATTAGGTAGGTCGTTGCGCATAACAAAAATGAATTCTTAAATTTTAAGAATTCATTTTTGTTATGCGCAACGACCTACCTAATCATAAATAGTTTGCTGAGATGGACGGCCAATGTTTCATAATTTTTTGGCAAACCGTTTAATCAAGATTTGTTTTCAGCTCACGATGGTTGGATCCTTCGGGCGCTGGTTGTGGTTTCTTTATTCCGTGGGGGTTTCTGTATCACTGGTCATTTTCAATGTAGTCTGGGGTCATTTCCGCAAAAAAAAGAATCAACTTTCAAGTTTATCGAAATTGCTACAATCGGACTGAATAGTGTTGGCTTTTAGTTTAATACTCCCTCCATCCCAAAATTTTTGACTTAGATTTGTCTATATATAAATGCATCTAATCACGTTTTAGTATTTAGATTCTTCCGTTCCTAAACAAAGCTAAGGCAAAAAATTTGAAACGGAAAGAGTATTAGTGAATGGGGTTGCAAACAATATTTGTAATGAACAATCCTATAGCCACTTGTTATATTCTTTCCATTTCTGCATTAAAATATTGCATACATACCAAAAGTTGAACTGATGGTTATAAATAATCTTCGCTTTGAATGCTACGATGAGTCTAGATTAGGGATGGCACCCGCGGGGTTTGTATACGGGTGTAGCCGCCTCATACCTTTAGTCGTCCTTTCTGAGCTTACTCATCATCCTTATCCATATCCGTTAATAGGTATAATTTTTCGTTATATTAGGATAGACGGGTATCTGTAGATAAATTTATCCATGTTTGCAAAGTATCAAATTGAGCAACTCATGGTCATAAACAACAACATATAATCATAATCTATAACAACTGATTACAACAAAAACACATATTTAATAAAGAACATCACTTTCTCGTGAACAACAACACAACAAAACAACATCACAAATTCACTACAAAGTGTTTGCTATAGAGATCATTTGAGTTCACATAGATTTTACATGGATACATAGGTATATGGGTATGCGTTATAATCTCATACGCGTATCCACTCTATTCGATGTTTCAGATTTTATTTATTTATATAACCATGTGTAACTTTTTTATCATATTCTTACTCTCGTATGGTTTTTTACCCACATGATGTATGAGTAAGAGTAATGCATATCCATTGCCAACCCTAATTAATCCTACTAGTACTTGCGGTGAGTGGGTCCGACCCTAGAAGGTGCCAAAAATGAATGAGGAAACGATTGTTGTGAGCTTGCTGACGTATTTCTACCTTTCCTCCGTCATTTTCTTTTTATCTGCCCTCCGTCACCTTCTGACTTCTAGTAGAAGGGGTCAAAGCTCAAACTCAAGTCATAATATCCGTTGGCTGTCTCCAACCGTAAAAAGAGCAACCGTCCAAGGGCGCCATGAACACGCGGTTCCAAAGAAAAAGTTTCAGTTAAAGTTTTTCTCGCGGAGCGAGCGGGAAGAAGAGGCCAAGCGCCCAACCCTCTCGAAGTCCGGATCCTTAGCTGTTAAGCAGAGCAGTGCAGTGCTTCCCTAAGTCGGTTTCGCTTCGCTTGACGCTCCCTTTATTTATTGCACTTTCATGATGAAGCCCGATTTGCCTCCGCTGCACTGGTTTAATGGCTGCTTATTTAGACTAATATAAGCGATTGCTGGCTTAATCCGAGTTTGCTTCTTCTTCCGCGGTGCCTTGGTTGATCGCGTCGAGGTTTTGAGGAACGGGGAGTATAAATTGCACCCGACATGCTTCCCCTGCAAAACCTGATGTGTGTGTCTGAACGCGTGCGAACCTCCGGAGCAATGCTGACCCCGCCCACCACGTTGCCGGCGGCAGGGGCGCTCTCGGAGCAGGCTGAGACCGCGGCGATCGTGTCCGCCCTCACGCACGTCATCGCCAGCGGCCGCGGCCCGCCGGGGCCCTCGCCGCCGCTGGTCATGCCGTGCCGCCCGGGCGTCCAGCAGCTCGGCGCGTCGACGTCGTCCCAAGGAACAGAGCCGCCGCCGCGCAAGTATCGCGGCGTGAGGCGGCGGCCGTGGGGCAAATGGGCGGCTGAGATCCGTGACCCGCAGAAGGCGGCGCGAGTGTGGCTTGGCACGTTCGCCACCGCTGAGGACGCGGCGCGCGCGTACGACGCCGCCGCGCTCCGCTTCCGCGGGAGCCGCGCCAAGCTCAACTTCCCCGAGGACGGCGCGGCCGCCACCGCGCGTCGCGCCAGGGACGCGGCCACGGCCGCCGCGGCGGCGTCCTCGAAGCCGGCCGCGCTGCTCGAGTCGCAGGACGGCGACGTCATGGACTACATGGACTACTCCAAGATCCTCGCGGAGCCGGAGCCGAGCAACGTGATGGGCCGGCTCCTGGGCAGCGACGGGAACGGACGGTTCCTGGGGTCGTGGAGCATCGGAACGTCGCCGACGTCGTCTGCGTCGAGCACGTCGCTCGCCGGGGCCGGACCCGCCTCCGCTCCTCTGTTTCATTGCGGTAGCGGCTTGAAGCAGAGCAGTGAGAGCTCTTCGCATAGGGGTTACTAGCCAAGCCAAAGGTTATCAACCTCATTCCTGCCTCATAATAAACGAGCAAAAGGAGAAGACCGACGAAATTCCCGCCTTTCGGAGCGCGTCGTACTACCGCAGATCGTGATGGTGGTTGGGGGCCCGGCGAAGGTCACTTTCTTGGACGGGGATTAAGACGAGCCAGGGCCGAGAGATGTGGAACTTTGGGTTCAATTGCGTTCATCAGGAAGCAACTAAGGACGAAGGTTTAGATTTTCTTTTAGTAAAAACATTCTTCTAGTGCCATGCAGGTTCTTGGTTTCTATTGAGGTCATTTCCTAAACTGAAGCTCTCTAACTCAGGTAGCTGGCAATGTTACTAGAGCTAGATAGTATTCATTTTAAATTTACTTGCAGGAGGAAATAAATCATCTGTAATGAATAAGATGCATTAGTTATCCATTTATTCATAATGACTTGTTGTGTAGAAATGTGTTGTATGGGCTAAGACCCTGTTTTTTGACTTTTGCTTATGCTTTTCCAGCTTCTCCACTTTGACCAAAAAGCCATAAAATCTTAAAATCTCATAAGTAGGTGATTTTGGAGCTTCTATGGTTTTTGGAACCAAATATTGTTATATTAATTTATCAAAAGTCATGAAAGCTCCAAAAGCATCTATTTTAGGAGCTTTTATGGCTTTTTAGTCAAAGTGAAAAAGCTAAAAAACAGAAGTAAAAGCCCAAACAAACAGGGTCTAAGACTATACTTTTCTTAGCTTAGCTTTTCATTTTCCGTTCGGTCTCGCTTGTGATATCAAATCCCATAGGAAATGTGTGACATTTGGGATATTTTCATGAAGAATGATCAACTAATTTGATTAAATTTTACGAAAAGAATTGGGCCATTGTAGCATGTGGATATTCATGGCTATTGGCCTAGTCCTTGAAATTAATTAAAGAATTTAATTAAATTTCACAAAATGTCATGGGCTATTGGTCTTGCTAACATGTGTGACACACCATAAGCGGCTACCCTAAGACCACTCACAATAAGACGTCTCTTTACACTTCTCTTACTCCATGGTAAGTGTTTACATAAAACCATCCCAATAAATTTTACATGATTGATATTTATGATGCTTGGCACAACGATTAACTGAGTCTAATTAAGTGATATTAAGACTTATTGCATACGATTGTGTGTAGAGACGATACCTAAAACAAGAAATCGCTTCATTTTCTCATTAATTACACATCACATTGACATAAATCTAACATTAAGGGATAAGACATGGCGCGTATGTGAAGCAGCATGAGCGGTCTAAGAGGCTAAAGGGCAACTTTGATCAATTTGATAATGTGCCACATCTTCCATACTTCAATATGTACTACAACACATGGGATTGATATATATGGATGAGTAGGCCCAATACTCCTACAGGTTTCTCTAGGGGATCATATATCTGTGGCCCCAAAATCCTTTTGGAGCGCACTAATAAAATGGAGGTTGTTGCGGGTACTCACAAATTCGTATTCATCATATCCTAGCATACAGAAAATATATGGGAAGGGATTTAGGGCACGCAAGTGCAATGACATGCAGTTTGCGGGCCATTGATCTGTATCAAGATCCGGAAATTTGGGTTTGAATTTCTTGTATTTGCTAGTGTATATCACTCGTCATATACGTATATTCGCATTGTAAAGCTAAACTATTATATCTTTCTTGTGCGTCCCATTTCTAACATACACATATTTTAATGAACAGTTCCTGTAACAGGTGGCTACAAAACGTTACGGTTGTGCTTAAAGTGTTCTTACGTTCTTCTATCTCATTATTCTCTTGAAGTACATTCTCCTTCTTTTGTTAGAATACTTTCTTAGAACTATTCTAGAAGAACCATCACTGTAGAAGAGAACGGATTGAAGCTATTTACTGTGAAATAGACACAATCGAGAACAACTAAAAGGCATGAGCATACGTGTCAATGTTGTATTTCCCTATATGATTCATGTTCTTACAATGTTTTGGTAAGCACAGTGTTGCCATAAGGCTGTTGGCTGTTTGTTCGCTTCTTCTTTAACTCTTTTCTTTTGCGAGCTCCTTCTTCAACAACTCAAAGCTTTGGCTTACCCAATTTTATTGGAACATTTTTTTTGGTGTAGATCGTAGAAGAAAAAGCAATATGCCAGGTGTGAAGTTTATGAATCTAGGACGTGATTGCATATACCAAAATTTAAAGGTGAGAAACATAGAAACTACTCCTTTTGTACCTAAATAATAGTAGTTGGAGAGAACTAGTCTAGTTCTCTCCAACTATAATTATTTAGATACAGAGGGAGTAGGTATGTTTTGGACGTTGAAACTTATGCATTTATGTCAGTTAATCACAGCAAACCTTATAGCATACATCTACTTTCGTCTACCTTTCGAAGAAATATCAACACAAGCTGTTAAATATTTCTACAATGTAAATTTATAATATGCATTATCATATATGAAAGGAAATATATGTTCTAAAATATTTATATGAAACATTATTTAGGTTTATGAAAAATATTTACAAACTTAACAAGACAACTACGTATAAAAAGAGTGTATATTTAACTTTCAATTTATATTATTTACTGCTATAGTGGAAAATGAGTATATATATTATTGTACTTGCATTTCGACATAATTTTCTTACTAGTAACAATAATAGATATCATTACTGCCTTAAAAATATTTATTTTAACAAGTAGTTATTGAAACAGCTAACTCTAATGAAATTATGTGGTCCATTAAATGATTTATTAATCTTATTCTCTTCATCCGTGTTCTAGTGATAAAATATGTCGTCTAAGTCAAGTCATTCCGCAAGTGGTACAATAAAATGTAACAGAGGTTAAGATATTATTGAATCAAGTGGAGAAAATGAGGATGACATATGTAACTCTAAATCTAGTTTGAAGGTAGATCTTGTTCGTGTTGTTTTGAATGCATTCATTGAATACAAGTAATTTATGACGTGGGGGAATCAAATTTGATGGGTTGTTGAATCTACCTGTAATTAAAAAGATTTATCTTAGTTTAGTACATTTGTGGTAAGTTCAACCAATATGATAGATCGGTGCATTAAGATGTCTCAAGATAGGTAACTGAAGTTCTATGCTCGAGATATGCACATATTTTTTGGGTTTCCTTGTGAAACTAGAAATATTGATAGTTAGATAATATTGATTCTCAGACAATTGCTGCTTCTATTGACTTCTTGAGGAAAAATATAGGTATAGTTGGAAATGTGTCGGCCCAGTGAGAACCAGGGTACCACGACACCTTTGCATGCAGCCCAGTCGGTGAGACCTGGAGGGCCAAACTTCCGAAGCGGCCCACTTCTAGGATCCAGGAGCTCAAGGCACCCCATGAGGGCTCGGCCTCACGAGGCCCCTCTCTCCAAGAGGGGGAACTTAAAAGCGACCATCTTCAAGTTGCGGCATCCTTGCAAGGATCCCCTCGCGAAGTAGCCTCCCACGTAGCCCTCCGCCTGATATGCCAACCACGTGGGTGATGTATAGTGCCGGACAGGACCACAAGGACCATGCCAGCAGGCGCAAACAGATAGGTTTTCCTCTTTGGTGAATAAAGGGCAGCAGGCGACTGTCCTCCGCAAAGCGAGTCCCAAGACTTGTCGTTTCGGTGCAAGAAGACCACACTGACGTTGCACGCCAGGGCATGCGTCATCAGCGAGCCCATAAGCTTGTCATGGACGACTCCTTTGCAGATGAATACCACCTTTTGTCAGGATAGACATGGCGCCTGTCCCCCTTCGAATTGCCGCCCTGTGGCTGCCCTTTTCCCATTGATATTTCAGGAAAAGAGGACCGATGCAAGGATAAGAGGGGCGGTTCTGCCAGGGGAGAGGGGATCGACCCATTGAGATCTCTCACTCTCTCGTGGAAGCCCTTCTACCACCTCAAACCTTCTAACACCCGTGCAACCCCGATAGGAAGTCCCATCAACCAGGAGTAGGGTTTTATACTGCATGGTTGCCCTAATCTGGATAAAATATGTGTGTTCCTGTCATGTTGTGTGTCGGTAGCCTAGCCAAGGTCATAGTCAGGTTGTAGATCGTGGAGAGCTCCACAGTGTTCGAACCAGGGTTCTTGGAGGGTTTCCCTTAGGCTCCAAACCAATATCCGACATTTAGCGCGCTAGGTAGGGAGCTACCCGCATCCTCAACCTCGACCTCAACATCGACATAGCTGAAGCACGCCATGAGCGGTATGCGCGCATGGCTGAGATGGTCCACATGGATCACGTCGTCAAATGCGAACAGCCACGGGCGTGCTCGTGCGGACACTTAGACTTGGAAAGAGCAGGACTCCTCCTTCCACTCATTCGTGCAGGCAGAGCCGCCGCCTGCGCGCACCGCCAGTGAGGCTTCGCACGACTGTTGTGACCATCCGGCCCCTCTGGCTGAGGTGCTCATGGAGCGCGATCTGTTGAGCGACCGTCCCATCGTGTTTGGCTACGGTGTGTTGCTTGTGCGCATCCTCGAGCTCGTCAATACCGCTGGAAATGCTGCGATGCTCACCCACTCCTTGCCTCCTCCGACATTGCATGCCGCACGGGAAGGGCATGGTGCTCCTCCTCCGCTTCCTTCCTTCAACACTGACGAAGGGCGGCGTCACGGTGTCCATGCATCGGGGCCGTCCCACGGCGCGTCTTCACTACCCCATGTAGGTCTCAGCTGCTAGATCATTCGACGTGCGGACCAAGATGCGCGCGTGGTCCTCAAAAGGCAGAGCGAGCGTCAGAGCTGCACCCTCCAGGACGTCGTGGCAGCCGGGCACTAGAACCATGCTACGCTCGCTGCCGGAGTTCCTTTTTGCTACAGGGGTTGTCGTGCCTTCACTGATGAACTATGCCGCATGGTATGACCCATGTCATTCAAGCCGGAGCTGGCTCCTCGATGTGACGACACCCCCAATTCCATGGAGTTATTGCACCTCTACACAATCGACATCGAAGCTGTGGGCGACGACGACAAGGTTATGGTCAACTAGTTCCCCATGGCCCTCAAGGATGCCACGTATTCATGGATGATGAACCTCCATGAGGGCTCCATCTCTTCATGGTCTGACCTATGCACGCAGTTTGTCACCAACTTCAAGGGCATGTACGAGCGTCCCCTCACCCTCAACGACTTGCAGATCGTGCGCCAGTAGCCTCGCAAGAACCTTTGCAAGTATATTCAACATTTCAGCCCGTTGCGTAATGAGATCCCGCATGCCTTCGACAATGCGATCATGTGCATGTTCTCCTCAGGCGTCATGGATGTGAGGATGTGCGAAAAGATTGGCATCAATGATGAGCTCGGCACTGTGGTCACGTTGTTTGACCTCGCTCGCGCCAAGGCCGAGGAGGGCCGCCTCTTCACCCACAATGATCCAGATGTGTTCCTCGAAGCCGTCAAAACCAAGAGCATGGATGCCAAGCGCAAGGGCCCTGCCGTGCTTGCGACGGAGCATGAGTGGAAGCGTGGGCGTGACCGTGACGAGACCCCCAGGAAGGATAGCCGTCCTTTCCGTGTCTACCACAACATGCATTCCCACACAACCGAAGACTATCAAGAGCTCAAAATGCTTCACGAGCACGGGCAACAGCAACAACAACGACAACAACCGCTAATGCTGGCGGGACTAGCCGTAACGCGCCAACCCTCAAGCCAACAACGCCCTTCAATGCCCCAATGCCAATAATGGAAATCTCCATGATGAGGACGCTAGGGGCTATGAGGAGCCTCATAGGATGGTGTTCATCCTTGGTGCATCCGAAGCTCCCTCGTCCAACCGCCACTTCAAGTAGTTCTATCGCGAGCTAAATGCGTCCCTCCCAGGAATTGAGGCCTCCAGGCCCTCAAGTGGTCACAGTATGCGATCTCCTTCGAATCTACTGACCACCCCAAGTCCACAAGGACTATGGGCACCATTCTTGAGCACGACTACCATCAACAACGTAGATGTCACCAAGACACTCATTGATGGCGTCGCATGCCTTAACGTGCTCCCCATCGAGACTTTCGAGCATCTCCAGGTGCCCTACAAGCATTTGATGCCGACGAGGCCCTTCTCAGGTGTGACTGATGGCTCCACTTTGCCTCTGGGGCAAGCGCGGATCCCCATCACTTTTGGCACCCACACAAACTACCACGTCATCTTGACTTCATCGACTTTGATGTGACGCACGTTAGCCTACGCTGAAACGCCATCTTGGGCCACCCTGCACTTGCCAAGTTCATACCGGTGACTCACCATGCCTACAACACTGTCAAGATGTCGAGCTACGATAGCACCATCACCATCTACGGCGATGAAAAGAGGTTGTGTGTGCCATCGAGCATGCCTGCAAGGCTGCCTCCACCACCTACCGTGTAGACGAAGACGACCTCGAGCCTCCAGAGGCCGTACCCATGATATGTCACCAACGTATCGATGATTTTGTTGGCCAACGTTGCATGGGAAACAAAAAAATTCCTACGGTCACCAAGATCAATCTAGGAGATGCACATCTACGAGAGGAGAGATTGTATCTACGTACCCTTGTAGATTGCTAAGCGGAAGCGTTAAAGAACACGGTTGCTGTAGTGGAACGTCTTTGCAATCCAATCATGATCCATCCCGCGAACTCCCGATCAAGCGCAAAACGGACGACACCTCCGCGTTCAGCACACGTATGGCTCGATGACGTCTCCGCCTCCTCGATCCAGTAAGAGAGGGAGGAGTGATGGATGTGTTCCTCGACATCGAGACGGCATGGAGGTGGTGGTGGTTTAACTGTCCCGGCAGGGCTTTACCAAGCACTACCAAGAAATATAGAGGAGAAATTGATCTAGAGGGAAAGGGAGAGGCTACGCCGTGGCTTGTGTTGCTACTGCTCTCCCTCCCCTTTCATATATATAGGAGGAGAGGAGAGGCTGGTCGTCCTAGGGTTCCCCTCCCTAGGAGGGGTGGCAGCCAAGGGGACGGGCGACGGCCCAAGTGGTGCCTTGCCACCCAAGGCAAGGGTGGTCGACCTCTTGTGGGCTTAGCCCTCCACCTCCTGCCGCATGAGCCTTGGTGGGAGGGGAGGCCATCCCACCATGGGCTGGTGCACCCCCTCTCACAGCCCATGGGTCCCTCCGGGGCAGGTGGACCCTCCTGATGGATCCCCGGAGAACTTTCGACACTCCCATCACAAAACATGCATGTTTCAGAACCTTTCCGAACCTCGAATACCAACTTCGCATATATTAGTCTTTACCGCCGGACCATTACGGAGCTCCTACTGATGCCCGGGATCTCATTGGGGACTCCGAACAACTTTCGTTACCTTCACACATAACTCATTAGTACGAAAACGTCACCGAACCTTAAGTGTGCACACCCTACGGGTTCGAGAACTATGCAGACATGATCGAGACACTCTCCGGTCAATAACCAATAGCAATACATGGATGCCCATATTGGCTCCTACATATTCTACGAAGATCTTTATCGGTTGAACCACGATGTCAAGGATTCAATCAATCCCGTATACGATTCCCTTTGTCCATCGGTATATTACTTGCCCGAGATTCGATCGTTGGTATCTCCATACCTAGTTCAATCTCGTTAGAGGGAAGTTGTAGGATCGAAAGTATGTCTAGAGGGGGGTGATTAGACTACTTAACAAGATAGTTTTTTTGCCTTTTCCCAATTGTACTTGAGAGGCAGCTATAGAAGTTATCACAAGTCAAGTACACCCTATAGATGTAGTTCTAAAAGTATAGTAGCGGAGAGTAAAACATGCAAGTGTAAAGTACGGGAGTAAGGTAGGGAGATCAAACGCATGAAGTTGACACGACGATTTTTGGCATGGTTATGATAGGTGGCGCTATCATACGTCCATGTTAGTGGAGACTCCAACCCACGGAGGGCAACGACTGCGAGAGTCCACGTAGGGATCCACCCATGGAGGGTCCACAAAGAAGCGGCCTTGTCTATCCCACCACGGCTTCCGTCCACGGAGGACTAGCCTTACTCACGGTAGATCTTCACGAAGTAGGCGATCTCCTTGCCCTTACAAACATCTTGGTTCAACTCCACAACACGAAGTAGGAGGCTCCCAAGCGACACCTAACCAATCTAGGAGGCACCACTCTCCAAAAGGTAATAGTTGGGGTAGATCAATGAACTCCTTGCTTTTCTGCTTCTAAAGATAGACTGCTCAACACAAATCTCTCTCTCATAGAATATGCATGGGTAGGAGAGGTTGATTTGGTGGAAAGCAGTTTGGGGAGGCTACAGATCAAGATTAAAATAATTGGATTGGAATATCTTGGTCTCAACACATGAGTAGGTGGTTCTCTCTCAGAAAATGGACCTGGAAATGAAGTGTGTGTTCTGAGTGCTTCTCCCACGAATGAGAGGTGGGTGAAGGGGTATATATAGGGAGCAGCTAAAATCCAACCATTACACACAAAAGAGCAAACTCGGTGACACCAAAGTGGACGACTAGGTGGTACCGATTTAGCACTAAAAGTGGTCAACTTTTGAATCTCGGTGAGACTGGTATATAGAATTCGGTGGCACCGACAAGGTGACTAACGGTCAGATGGCCAAACTTGGTGGCACCGATACTCAAACTCGGAAATTCCCATTTTGTGTATCTTGGCAACAGAATGTTGGTCACACTGAACTCGGTAGCACCGATGCGGTTTCGGTTGCACCAATTTGGTGGGAATGGCTAGGGTTCTGTTTTAGGTTCAAACTCGGTGGGTATGATGTGGCAATGTTGGGGACACCAAATTTGTGAATGTGGAACTTGACAAAGTGGATATGTGGGGGAAAATGACTGAGTGTTGTGGTGGCTAACTTTGAGCGTTTGAGCAATTAGTTCATTTTACCACCTCACCCCCTTTTAATAGTATTGGCTTTCCTATGGACTCAAAAGTGATTTCTCACACATATAAAATGAAGAGTCTTCTAGCTTGAAGCTTGAGCCAATATTATTCCTTTCTTGCATCCAGGGGCATCTCCACATAAACCTTAAGCCATAGCATCTTTTGAACTTTTCTGAAATATACTTGGAAAACACATTAGTCCAATGATGCATATGTTGTGATCAATTATCAAAACCACCCTAGGGAGCAACTTTTCTTTCACATGTATCTTTACTCGTTCCGTAATACAAGATCTCATGGCTAACTCCTTAGTCACATTGCTTGGAAACCATTTTGATATCGTATTACCGAGTGGGCCCTGAGATACCTCTCCATCACACGGAGTGACAAATCCTAGTATTGATCCACGCCAACTCAAAGATACCCACGGAGATACCTATAGAGCATCTTTATAGCCACCAAGTTATGTTGCAACATTTTACACACACAAGGTACTCCTCCGATGTTAATGAGTTGCATGATCTCATGGTCATAGGAACAAATGCTTCGCATGCAGAAAACAACAACAATAATCTGACAAGATCACATGCTATATTCATAGTTTGGGTCTTGTCCATCACTCCAGTCTCCATGATGTGATCCCATTATCAAATGACAACTCATGTCTATGGACAGGAAACCTTGACCATCTTTGATCAACGAGCAAGTCCATTAGAGGCTCACAAGGGAGACAGTGTTTGTCTATGTACCCACACATATATTTGAGTTTCCAATCAATACAATTCTAGCATGGATAATAAACGATTACCATGAACAAGGAAATATAATAATAACCACTTCATTATTGCCTCTAGGGCATATTTCCAATAGTCTCCCACTTGCACTAGAGTCAATAATCTAGCTCACATCACTATGTGATTTACATTGTAATGTATCTAGCACCCATACAGTTCTGTTGTTGATCATGTTTCGCTCGTGGAAGAGGTTTAGTCAACGGGTCTGCGACATTTAGATCCGTGTGCACTTTGCAAATATTTATGTCCTCCTCCTGGATGTAATCACGGATGGAATTGAAGTGTCACTTTATGTGTCTGGTCCTCTTGTGTAACCTTGGTTCCTTGTCCAGAGAAATGACATCAGTGTTGTCAGACAGCAGAGTAATTGGATCCAGTGCACTGGCACAACTTCAAGATCTATCATGATCTCCTTCATCCATACACCTTCTTTACCCGCCTCCGAGGTAGCTATGTACTCCGTTTCTCATGTAGAATTAGTGTTAGGGCATATTTATGCCTAAGTAATTTTGGTTATTGATGACAATACCTTCAAGGACTAATCGTGTGCATTAAGCTTTCAGATAATACATGTCAACGGCACAAGACGATTCGGCACCCTCCGTGGAACTGAAGCACGATGTCCTCTACGATTCTCTTAGTCTTTGAGTCGTAGGAACGCTGTACTATTAAGAGGGGATTCGTAGTGGAAAGGTTTGGGTGGAATCAATTTTGCACGCACACACTTTATCTCCATCCCCTTTTCCCGGCAACTTTGGAGCTGTTCCCATCTCTTGTTTATCTCATCTTGCAAAAAGGTCCCCTAGCGGTAGTACCGCTGTCCCTAGCGGTAGTACCGCTGAGCTGGCGGTAGTACCGCCCCTGGTCAGCGGTAGTACTGCTCCAGGACTTTAGTACCGCCTTCTTGCGGCTGTACTTCGTTGGACTTTTTGCGAAGACTTTCTTGGTGGTGGTAGGCCCGGTAGAGTCTTTGCACTACCCTGGGATCAGCGGTAGTACCGTTGCAGCCATCGGTAGTACCGCTGGAGTGATAGCGGTAGTACTGCTGCAGCGAGCGGTAGTACCGCTAGAGTGGCAGCGGTAGTACCGCTGTAGACAACGGTAGTACCGCTGGGCTCGTGCTGTGAGTGGGAAAACGGTTGGATTCCCCCCTACTATATAAAGGGTTCTTCTTGCTCAAGAACCCTACCTTTGACCCTCCCAAGCTCCATTGTTGCTCCCTAAGCTCAAAAGTAGCAAACTTCAACCTAGTGGGCTATTCTGACTCAGATTGGGCAGGAGATTGTGTGGAGAGGAAGTCAACCTCTGGAGGATGCCAATTCCTTGCTCGTTCACTGGTAAGTTGGTTTTCAAAGAAGCAGAATTGTGTCTCACTATCCTCCACCGAAGCTAAGTTTGTGGCAGCTGCAAGTTGTTGTGCACAGTTGCTATGGATGAGGCAAACTTTAAAGGATTACGGTGTCACTTGTGACAAAGTGCCTCTTCTATGTGACAATCAAAGTGCTATCAAGATTTCCCTCAATCCGGTGCAACATGGCAAGACCAAGCATATTGATATTCACCATCACTTCATTCGTGAACATATCAAGCAAGGTGATATTGAGGTTCACTTCATCAACACTGAAGAGCAACTTGCAGATATTTTCACTAAGCCCCTAGATGAAGCAAGGTTCCGGGAGTTAAGGCATGAGCTAAATATCATTGATTCAAGTCATGTGGATTGAAACTAGGAAATTTGCACCTCACTGTGCATTACATCCTGTTCTAGGTGCAGGCATGGACATAGGGGGAGTGTTGTTCTCTCAATGAACTTTCCCTCTCCCATTATGCATAAATTGATCAAGTCTTTCACTTTGGCCATTATTAAATGGCACTTGTGCTTGAAAGACGAGCTTTGGTCATGAACCCAAGGATAATTCTTCGCAGTGTCGTACCTTTGCCTCAAACCTAGGTGGCCTCGGCCATCGCCCCCACCTTTCTCTCGTATGGAAGAAAGGATACAAAATGACTAGTCAGTATACCTTGCTGGTGTTCTCTTTTTATTACACCGACTAGTCGTTGCCCACTTCATTTCCAAAAAATCCTATGTCTCGTTGTGTCTTCTTGAGCGGTACTACCGCCAGGGGTAGCGGTACTACCGCCAGGACCCCAGCGGTACTACCGCCAGGGGTAGCGGTACTACCGCCAGGACCCCAGCGGTACTACCGCCAGGGGTAGCGGTACTACCGCCAGGACCCCAGCTTATCACGACTTGCCTAAGGGCTTTTTAGGGCTGTCTTAAGGGGGAACGGTACTACCGCCAGGAGGAGCGGTACTACCGCTAGGACCCCAGCGGTACTACCGCCAGGGGGAGAGGTACTACCGCTAGGACAACGGTACTACCGCTGGGCCCGTACCCCTTGGGCTATAAAAAGGAGTGGGAGCCCGTTTTTCTTGCCCTGTTTCTTCTTCCTCGTGGCTCTCCCTTCCTCTACTCCGAATTCCCCCCATTTAGATCTCTCTCTGCGGAGCCCCTTCTCTCCCTTGAGTTGGAGGGTTTGCTCCCCTCCTCCTCCCTCCGTCAAGTGCCATGGACGCCGGTAAAGCTCCTCCCTTCTTCTCTTGGTTGTTGATTTTTGTTCTAGGGTTAGGAGCTTGGTGATTTCAATCCATGGCTATGATTTTTGCTTAGTTTTTGGATGGAACGAAGGAGATATCATAGGGGAGTTTAGGTTTTATGTTTCTCATTGCAATTATTTTGACATGCCCTAGTTCTCCATGTTTTAGATCTAGTAGCTCTTATCATTCCTCTCATAGATTTGATCTCAAACTTGGATCTCTTTGCCTAGGCTTGTCTCCATCTAGATGATCTCGAGTACCACATGTGTTAAGGCTATGGTGATTCTTATAATGAGTTTGTTTATTAGCCATGGATCTCTTGAAACGAATCTAGTAGTTTTTGAGGATTTTTATATATTCAGATCTGAAAGTCAAACCCTAGCGGCACTACCACCAGCCTGGCGGTACTACCACCAGCCCGGCGGTACTATCGCCAGGACCCCAGCGGTACTACCACCAGGGTAGCGGTACTACCGCGAGGACCCCAGCGGTACTACCGCCAGGAGGATTTTTTTTATTTTTGTTCTTTGAGTTCTGTTGGCAATATGTTTCTTCTTATAATTCTTCTTGGCCATTGCCATGACTCCTTTTGTCTCCCCTTTTTGCGTGTCTATCTTGTGTGTCACAGGTGGTGCTCGTCACTCGAATCCCTCCCATACCACCCAACCCAAGCAGTATCGTACTTCGGAGGCTCCAGAGGGTTCCGCCACTTCCAGTCCGACTCCCAAGAAGAGGTCCTTCAAGAAGACTGCTACCAAGAACAAAGGGATCAACATTCTCACTATGCCCCCTAGGGATTTTCTGGCATTCCGCACCCGCAATCCCTATGTTGAAGACAAGGGTCAGATTAAGAACATCGATTATGTTTGGTCACGGGATCACTGCATGATCTATCATGACATCATCAAGCCCTTCAAGAAGATATTTGTCCCAGTAGAGTGGATTGACCTTGCTCACCTTCGGTGGAATCCAGACTACTTTGGCGAGGCTCTCTCCTTGATTGAAAAGATTGGCCTTACAGAGATCATCACCTTCAGACAAGACTTTGATCCAGATATTGTGGCTCAGTTCTATGTCACTATTCATTTCCAACCTGATGACGTGCGCACCATGACCTGGATGACCGGTACTCAGAAGATGACTGGTTCGTGGACAGAGTTCATGCAGTTTCTCAAAGTCGACTTTTAGGGGGACGAAACTATTCTTGGGATGCGTCCTCATGCTCCTTCTTCGGCTACTGCCACCCCCAAGTACAGGCTGCAACAACATTACATCAAGAAAGGTGTGCTCCCCACGCATCTGGATATCATGCATCGGGTCTTCCACAACTCTCTATTCCCTCGTATTGGCAACAAGGACGAGGTGCATGGTCATCTAGCTGAGATGCTTTTGTTATGTGAGGAGGCAAGGACTAAGGATACTGCGCCTCTCGATATTTCCCATGTGATGTTTAATGAGGTCTGGAACTGCATCATGAACCATAAGGTTCCCATCTACGGGCCCTACGTGTTTGCCTATATTCAGAAGAGGTGTCATGATGTCTATCTGATAGATCCCTTCCCTATTCAGGCTGACTATTTTGTGCATGATCCTATCAAGCTCCGTATCAAGGACAAATGGGCCAACCCATCAACTTCTTCTCAGCACATGGACACAGACACAAAAACTGCTGCTGGAGGAGGACCTGCTTCACAAATCCGCTCTTCTGCTATGCCATCTTGGGCAGTGAAACTGAAGGATCAAATGAATACTATCTTCTGTATGCAGGCCAAGGGACAATATCAGTCTCATGTGGCCCAGAAGGAGAACCGTCAGAGGCACAAGCGTGTCTTAAGGACCCTTGATGTGGCTATCTCAAGCGGCTCAGAGGACGACATCACTCCAGAGTCTGATTGGATGAGGGCTCAAGGTTATCAGTGGACTGGGTCTGATGTTGAGGAGGAGGCCTCTGAGGAGGACATTGAGGAGGAGCAGGACGAGCAGGATCCGGATGCCACGGACACGTCTGGGGATGATGAGGATGCGGAGTGACCACGTGTGTTGTTAGGTGTGCCCCCTTTTTGGTGTCTTGTGCCAAAGGAGGAGAGAGTCTAGGAGCTGGATTTGCGCTTTGCTTATCTTTATCGTGTTTGCTTTGAACTTGGTTTGATCATATTTGCTATCTTTGCTTTGTGTGATGTGAGACTTGGTCTTATTGTGAGTCTTATTGTGAGACTTATGTTTATCATATGCTGCGAGTCATATGCTCTTCAATTATCTCTATTATTTATCTTTATGTTCACATGCTTTCTACTGTGCAAATCCGGTATTGTCATCAATCCACCAAAAAGGGGGAGATTGTTAGGGCATATTTATGCCTAAGTAATTTTGGTGATTGATGACAGTACCTTAAAGGACTAATCGTGTGCATTAAGCTTTCGGATACATGTCAACGACACAAGACGATTCGGCACCCTCCGTGGAACAGAAGCACGGTGTCCTCTACGATTCTCTTGGTCTTTGAGTTGTAGGAACACCGTACTATTAAGAGGGGATCCGTAGTGGAAAGGTTTGGGTGGAATCAATTTTGCACGCACACACTTTATCTCCATCCCCTTTTCCCGGCAACTTTGGAGATGTTCCCATCTCTTGTTTATCTCATCTTGCAAAAAGGCCCCGTAGCGGTAGAACCTCTGTCCCTAGCGGTAGTACCGCTAGCCCCACCGGTAGTACCGCTAGAGCTGGCGATAGTACCGCTGAGCTAGCGGTAGTACCGCCCCTGGTCAGCGGTAGTACCGCTCCAGGACTTTAGTACCGCCTTCCTTGCGGCTGTACTTCGTCGGACTTTTTGCAAAGACTTTCTTGGCGGTGGTAGGCCCGGTAGTGTCTTTGCACTACCATGGGATCAGCGGTAGTACCGTTGCAGCCAGCGGTAGTACCGCTGGAGTGCCAGCGGTAGTACCGCTGCAGACAACGCTAGTACTGCTGGGCTCGTGATGTGAGTGGGAAAACTGTTGGATTCCCCCCCCACTATATAAAGGGTTCTTCTTGCTCAAGAACCCTACCTTTGACCCTCCCAAGCTCCATTGTTGCTCCCTAAGCTCAAAAGTGCCCGATCTCTCTCCCTAGCCAATCAAACTTGTTGATTTCCTACGGATTGGTTGAGAAGGCCTAGATCTACACTTCCACCAAGAGAAAATTGATTCCCCCACTAATCCCTTGCAGATCTTGTTACTCTTGGGTGTTTGAGCACCCTAGACGGTTGAGGTCACCTCGGAGCCACATTCCATTGTAGTGAAGCTCCGTGGTCTTGTTGGGAGCCTCCAAGCTTTGTGTGGAGTTTGCCCCAACCTTGTTTGTAAAGGTTCGGTCGCCGCCTTCAAGGGCACCTATAGTGGAATCACGGTACCTTGCATTGTGTGAGGGCGTGAGGAGAATACGCTGGCCCTAGTGGCTTATCGGGGTGCATTGTGCCTCCACACTGCTCCAACGGAGACGTACTTCCTGTCAAAGGGAAGGAACTTCGGTAACACATCCTCGTCTTCATTGGTTCCACTTGTGGTTATCTCTAACCTTTACATTGTGTATGCTTTTGTTATTGACTTTCTCTTACCTACCTTAGTACTTTTAGTTGATAGCATCATATGGGTTCACCTCCTTGTTGTCATTTTAGAGAACCTTTATGTTGCTAACCCTAACTTGCTAAGATAAATTAAAAAGTGGTTGTTGCCTATTCACCCCCCTCTAGTCAACCATATCGATCCTTTCAATCAGCTACCACGCTTTGCTTGGAACTGCACCAGCTTACCGCTCCCCCATTGAGAATATATACGTATATGGTTTGAGATTTAGAGTCATCCGGATCAATGTAAAAGCTTGCATCGATGTAACCCTTTACGACGAGCTCTTGATCAGCGCCATAAACGAGAAACATTTGCTTAGTTCTTTTGAGGTACTTAAGGATATTCTTGACCGTTGTCGAGTGTTCCTTTCCTAGATCACTTTGGAACCTTACGACCATACTTATGGCAAGGCCGATATCTGGTCTTGTCCACAACATTGCATACATGATATAGCATATGGCAGAAGCATAGGGGACAACACTCATCTTTTCTCTATCTTCTGAAGTCACTGGGCATTGAGTCTTACTCAACTTCACAACTTGCAATATAGGCAACAACCCTTTCTTGGACTGATCCATTTTGAACTTCTTCAAAACTTTGTCAAGGTATGTGCTCTGTGAAAGTCCTATTAAGCATCTCGATCTATCTCTATAGATCTTGATGCTTAACATGAAAGCACCTTCTCCTAGGTCCTTCATTGAAAAACTCTTTTTCGAATATTCGTTTATGCTTCCAAAAATTCTATATTGTTTCCAATCAGTAATATGCCATCCACATATAATATTAGAAACACTATAGAGCTCCCACGCACTTTCTTGTAAATACAAGATTCTCCATAAACTTGTATAAACCCACACGCTTTGATCACCTCATCAAAGCACTGATTCCAACTCCGAGATGCTTGCACCAGTTCATAAATGGATCGTTGGAGCTTGCATACTTTGTCAGCATTCTCTAGATCGAAAAAACCTTCTGGTTGTGTTATATACAACCCTTCCTTAAGGAAACCATTTAGGAACATTGTTTTGAAATCCATGTGCCAAATTTCATAATCTAAAAATGCATCTATTGATAACATGATTCTCACAAACTTAAGCATCGCTACGTGTGAGAAAGTCTCATCATAGTCAACTCCTTGAACTTGTGAAAAACCTTTTGCCACAAGTCGAGCTTTATAGACGATGACATTACCATCCGCGTTCATCTTCTTCTTAAAGATCTATTTATTCTGAATGGCCTTTCGCCTTTCGAGTAATACTTCCAAAGTCCATACTTTATTTTGATACATGGATCCTATCTCAGATTTCATAGCCTCTAACCATTTGTTGGAATCCAGGCCTACCATCGCTTCTCCATAGCTTGTAGGTTCATTATTGTCCACTAACATTACTATTAAGACATGGTTACCATACCACTCACGAGCAGTGCATGCCCTTGTCGACCTATGAGGTTTGATAGTAACTTGATCCGAAGCTCCATGATCATCATCATTAGCTTCCTCTTCAATTGATGTAGGCTCCACAGAAACATCTTTCTATGTTGCGCTGCTCTCTCGTTGAAGTAAAGGTTCAACAACCTCATCAAGTGCTATCTTCCTCCCACTCAATTCTTTTGAGAGAAACTCCTTATCGAGAAATGTTCCGTTCTTAGAGACAAACGCTTTGCCTTCGGATCTGGGATAGAAGGTATACCCAACTGTCTCTTTTGGGTATACTATGAAGACACACTTTTCCGCTTTGGGTTCCAGCTTTTCTGGCTAAAACCTTTTGACATAAGCATCGCATCCCAAACTTCAAGAAACGACAACTTTGGTTTCTTGCCAAACCATAGTTCGTACGACGTCGTCTCAGCGGATTTAGATGGTGCCCTATTTAAAGTGAATGCAGCTGTCACTAACGCATAGCCCCAAAACGATAATGGCAAATTGATACGTTTCCGTCGTATCTAGTTTTCCGAACTCTTTTGCCCTTGTTTTGGACTCTAATTTGCATGATTTGAATGGAACTAACCCGGACTGACGCTGTTTTCAGTAGAATTGCCATGGTGTTGTTTTTGCGCAGAAATAAAAGTTCTCTGAATGACCTGGAAATCTACGAGGATTTTTTGTGGAATATATAAAAAATACTAACGCAAGAATCAACTGGAGGGTCGGAGCAAGGAGCCCACAAGCCCACCAGGCCCGCCCCCCTGGCCAGGCCTGGCAGGCTTGTCAGCCCCTCAGAGCTCCGCCGCCCCCAATTCCAGCTCTATATATCCTCTTTCGCCCGGAAAAAAAATCAAGGAGAAGAGTTCATCACGTTTTACGATACGGAGGCGCCGCCACCACCTGTTCTTCCTCTAGAGGGTAGATCTGGAGTCCGTTTTGGGCTCCGGAGAGGGGAGATCGTCGCCATCGTCATCATCAACCTTCCTTCATCGCCAATTCCATGATGCTCTTCACCATTCATGAGTAATCTCATCGTAGGCTTGCTGGACTGTGATGGGTTGGATGATATATATCATGTAATCGAGTTAGTTTTGACGGGGATTGATCCCTAGTATCCACTATGTTCTGAGATTGATGTTGCTACTACTTTGCCATGCTCAATGCTTGTCACTAGGGCCCGAGTACCATGATTTCATATCTGAACCTATTATGTTTTCGCCAATATATGTGTGTTCTAGATCCAATCTTGCAAGTTGTAGTCACCAACTATGTGTTATGACCCGGCAACCCCGGAGTGACAATAGCCGGAACCACTCCCCGAGATGACCATAGCATGAGGAGTTCATGTATTCACGAAGTGTTAATGCGTTGGTCCGGTTCTTTGTTAAAAGGAGAACCTTAATATCCCGTAGTTTCCATTAGGAACCCGCTGCCACGGCAGGGATGGACAATAGATGTCATGCAAGTTCTTTTCCCTAAGCACGTATGACTACATACGGAATACATGCGTACATTCGATTGACGAACTGGAGCTAGTTACATATCTCTTCGTGTTATAACTGTTGCATGATGAATAGCATCCGGCATAATCATCCATCACCGATCCAATGCCTACGAGTCTTTCCTACTGGTCCCTGCTATGTTACTTTGCCGCTACTGCTGTCACTGCTGCTATTATTACTCTGTTGCTACTGCCGTTACTTTGCTGCTACTGCTGTCACTTTACTGCTACTGGTTACCGTTGCTACTTTGCTATCACACTACTTTGTTACTGATACTTTGCTGCAGATACTAAATCTTTCAGGTGTGGTTGAATTGACAACTCAACTACTAATACTTGAGAATATTCATTCGCTTCCCCTTGAGTCAAATCAATAAATTTGGTTTGAATACTCTACCCTCGAAAACTGTTGCGATCCCCTATACATGTGGGTTATCAAGACCTTTTTCTGGCGCCGTTGCCGGAGAAGCACATCTATATTCTCTAAGTCACTTGGGATTTACGTCTGCTGGTCACTATGAGGAATCCAATAGATCCAAGAACTAAAGTCTTGCCCTCCACTATGAGGACAGGTAAGGAACCGCCATCTAGCTCTGCACTTGATTCACCTTCAGTTATGAGTAAGTTTGCGACACCACCTCCTGCTAGAAATCCTGATATGTCGCCTGTGCTTGATGATGCTACTTCTGCTATCCATGATTCTTATGACGATGCTATGCTTGATACTGCTTTGCCTGATGATGCTATGCATGATACTGCTCTGCCTGATGATGCTATGCTTGATACTGCTTTGCCTGATGATGCTGTTCTTGATACTGCTTTGCCACTAGGTGCATTCCTTGATGCACAAATTGCTAGAGTTGCTACTAGATGTGATGATACTTCTGAAACTCCTGATACTATTGAGGTAGAACCTGCTATTTTGCCTGCTAGAACTAGCTCTCTTATGCCTGAATTGCATGATATGCCTGAGCGTTATGTTATGGAGGTAGAGATAGCTGAGGATTTTCTTACGTGTAAGGATAGCTATGATGTTGAGAAAATACTGCTCAAGTGGAACGAAAAATCTTTGAACCCTAGGATGAAATATGACCCAAAGTTTGCTACTTCGCCTATCTTTGTGACCGATAAGGATTATGAATTCTCTGTCAACCCCGAGTTGATAACTCTGGTCGAATCTGATCCTTTTCACGGTTATGAGTCTGAAACGGTTGTAGCGCATCTTACCAAACTGCACGATATAGCCACCCTATTCACGAGTGAGGAAAAGATCCTCCACTACTATATCCTCAAGCTGTTTCCTTTCTCACTAAAGGATGATGCTAAGACCTGGTTCACCTCCCTTGCTCCTGGTTGTGTGCGTAGCCCCTAGGATGTGGTCTACTACTTCTGTGAAAAATATTTCCCTGCCCATAAGAAGCAAGCAGCCTTGCAGGAAATATACAACTTTGCTCAAGCTGAAGAAGAGAGTCTCCCACAAGCTTGGGGGAGGCTCGTCCAGCTACTGAATGCTTTGCCTGATCACCCTCTTGAAAAGAATGAAATACTTGATATCTTCTATAATGGACTTACCGATGCTTCTAGAGACCACCTAGATAGTTGTGTCGGTTGTGTTTTTAGGGAACGAACTGTAGAACAAGCTGAGATCCTATTGAATAACATCTTGTGCAATGAGAATGCTTGGACTATTCCCGAACCACCTCCTAAGCCAACTTCGAAGAAAAGAGGTATTCTATTCCTCGGTCCTGAAGATATGCAAGAAGCTAAGAAATCTATGCGAGAGAAAGGCATTCAATCTGAAGATGTCAAAAATCTACCACCTATCGAAGAGATCCATGGTCTCGATAACCCGATACAGGTAGTAGAAGTAAATTCTCTGCGTAGGTTTGATGAGAGTGACATTCCTTTTGATAAACCTGCTAGCCTATGCCTGGATGAATTTGATAACTTTGTTGCCAAACAACAGAGTTTCAATGATTATGTTAGCAGACAATTGGAACAGAATGCTCGTATGCTTAGTCATTGAAGTGCTTGTGTGGACAGAAACGTTAATGATCTTATGCTTCTGAGTAAACATGCCTCTATGGTTACTACTCAGGTAGAACAAGCACTTAAAGCTCAGAATGACTTGCTCAATGAGTTGAATGACAATTCTGTCAGAGTCGTTACTAGAGGCGGTATAATGACTTAGGAACCTTTGTATCCCGAGGGTCATCCAAAGAGAATTGAACAAGATTCTCAAGGAATTAGCACTGATGCACCTAGTCATCGTAGAAAGAAGAAGAAAGATGACAGGAACCTGCACGCTAGCAACCCAGATGTTGATACACCCGAGAACCCAAACGATGTCTCTGTCTCTGATGCTGAAATACAATCTGGTGATGAACATGAGCCTAATGATAATATCAATAGTGATGTTCATGTTGCTGCTCAACGTAGCAATGATAAGGATGTGGAGATTGAACCTGTTGATATTGATAACCCACAGCCTAAGAATAGAAGATACGATAAGAATGACTTCGCTGCTAGGAAGCATGGTAAAGAAAGGGAACCTTGGGTTCATAAACCTATGCCCTTTCCTCCCAAACCATCCAAGAAAAAGGATGATGAGGATTTTGAGCGCTTCGTTGAAATGATTAGACCTGTCTTTGTGCAAATGCATTTGACAGATATGCTCAAAATGTCTTCGTATGCTAAGTACATGAAGGATATTGTTACTAATAAGAGGAGGATACCTGAGGTTGAGATTTCCACCATGCTTGCTAACTATACCTTAAAGGGAGGAACTCCCAAGAAACTAGGTGATCCCGGAGTGCCCACTATACCTTGCTCCATTAAAGGCAACTACGTTAGAACTGCTTTATGTGACGTTGGAGTCGGTGTTAGTGTTAGGCCTCTCTCTCTTTATCGTAGACTTGTACTAGATAAGTTGACACCCACTGAAATCTCTCTGCAAATGGCCGACAAATCAACTGCTTTCCCTATCGGCATTTGCGAGGATGTGCGTGTTGTGGTTGCTAACGTTACTATCTTAACGGACTTTGTTATCCTGGATATTCCCGAGGACGATGCCACGGCGGTCATCCTTGGAAGACCCTTTCTTAACACTGTAGGGGATGTTATAGATTGCAACAAAGGCAATGCCACTTTCCATGTCAACGGTAATGAGCATACGGTGCTCCAAAGAAACAATATCGAGTACATTGCATCAATGCTATCGAGAAAACTTCATCGATTCTTATTGGGAGCTTTGAATGCCCTATACCTCCTGTCAAGATGAAGTATGATTTGCTTGTTGGGGAGATACACATCCCCATTGAGGTGCCTAGTGACTATTCAAAAATTCTCCGTTCTCTTTTGCGATTCGAAAAAGTTTGTCAATGAGACTTGATCAACCTCATTGACGGGATTTCTTTCGATGACCATGAGATGGATGAATCAAGGAGTCACAAAATCTCTGTTCCAAGCTTTCACCTTCGGTTGCTTAGAAGAAAAATGATAGGTTTAGTTTAGTTTTCCCTGTTTTCTGTCTTAGCGTCCCGTAGAAAAGTACCCCGAAAATAAAAGTTCTCCGAACGTCGTGAAAATCAAGAATGATTTTTTCTGGAATTTTTGAAAAATACTGAGACGAAGAGCTAGTCTGGGGGATGCGCTAGTGGGTCACAAGCCCAGGGGCCCCGGCCACACCCCCTGGCCGGGCCTGGCAGGCTTGTGGGGCCCACATGCACCCCTCCACTCATTCTAGCTCTCATCCACTTCCCCTACTTCTAGAAAAATTCATTTCGCAGCTCAAACCCGTGTTCTTGCTCCTCTTGCTGGGATTTTCGATCTCCTTGCTCAAAGCACCATTCTCCGAACTGTTTTGGGGAAATTACTCCTTGGTAAGTGACTCCTCCATTGGTCCAATTAGTTTTTTTGCTCTAGTGCCTTATACTTCGCGTATTTTTGCTACCTTGGTGACCCTGTTCTTGAGCTTTGCATGCTAATTTTAGCTGGTCCCAAGTAGTTTTGATGCGTAATATGGCCTCTAGGCACTTGTGGGAGTAGTTGATACGAGTATAGTTGAGCCTTGTTCACTTTTCCTTTTGGTCACTGAAAATTTCGGAAAAGGAAGATGTTCAGGAGAAACTATCATGGTGGTTCCCCAAGCAAGAGAGGTCCCCGTATTGCGATTCGGGAGCCCGATCCTTACCAACCAAGGAACGCACCGGTACAACCATGTGAATGGCCTTCTGATGAATTCATGATTGAGGCAGGTTTCAAAGACGAGTTTGATACACTTGTTCACAATGTCGGACTCGAAGAATTCATCTCCGATAAATGTGAACAGTATGTTATGCTCACTGCCTCTTTTGTTTGAAGATTCAAATTTTCAGTTGGCCGTGATACATCCGTACTGTTTGATCTCTATGACAAATTGTATACCATGGATTTAGAGGATTTCAATAGAATTTGTGAGATACCTATTTGGGGTAGTCTCAATGATCCTCCTAAATCTTCGGTTAGAGATTTTTTTCTAGTATAACTGTTGGAGAAACTAGAGATATTACGCATGCTACCATCGGGAGCATTCATTTTCCTGCCTTGCATTACTTTTCCCTCTTCATAGGCAGATGCATTAATGGCAAGATTGATCATTGTCACCTCTGCGCACCAGACCTTAGTATTCTTAAGAACACAGTAACGGGTGATAGAAGTTTCAACATGGGAGCTATAATAGCAAGGAGGCTAAATAATAATGCTAATGAAGGGGATTTCTTTGGTGGGATCTATGCCACTCGCATAGCGAATTTCCTTGGAGTACCCATCCGCGAAGGAGACCCCCCGCACCATACAGCTTTCCTTGACCGCGTCGCTTTAACACGCTACCAGTTCCTTGAGAGGGATGATGGATATCTCCTATACCGTTTAATATTTAATCGGCAGCGTGTTTTCCATATTACCCTTCCCGCTCCTGCCTTCTTTGACTTTCAGGTAAACGGATATATTACATAACTAGAGGAGAGGTAGAGGAGTATGAGAGGGAGGCAAAGGCTGCTCATCTCCGAGAGGCAGCCAATCAGGGAGTGGCTGCAGCGCTCCCGTACAACCCCCATTATGATTTGGGATATCGCCCGGACCATCCATGGGAGTATACCAACTTAGTCCAAAAGCCTAAGCTTGGGGGAGTACGTGTTTCTCACCGACTTTACATTCTTGCTTATGCTTTCACTTTGTTCGTCGATGTTCACACTTTGCCACTGTATCATCCATGCTAGTTTATTTCTTTTTCTCATTTTCTTTTCGTGCGTCTGTCTAGTTTGATAAAACCCCAAAAGATTTTCTTGTTCTTCTTTTGCTTGTTGGGAGCTTTCCCGTGTAAATAGTTTTCTTTTTCTTTGGATCAAGGTAGAAGATCATGATTACAATGTTTAGTGGCTCTCGCATGCATATCTGCTTATCTGTTAAAGAGCCATATTACTTTGTCTTCTCCTTTGTGTTTGCCTGCAGATTCCAGCTTTAGTCCAATGCACGAGCACTCTTATTATTGTTCACATCATTCGGTCATGCAAGTGAAAGGCAATAATGACGATATATGATGAAGTGACTGAGCCTGGAAAAGCTGGTATGAAGTCGATCTATTTTGTTTTTGTAAATATGACTAGCTCATCGTTCCTGATTCAGCTTTGTTGTGAGAGAAACATGTTTGCAATGACAACTTAGAGACCATAGTTGCTGATGCCATGCTTAATTAGCTAGGATCTTATAATGGTTTGTCTTGGATACCCACATGAATGTTGAGATGACTATGATGTAGTATGATAGGATGGTATCCTCCTTTGAATGATTCAAGTGGCTTGACTTGGCGCATGTTCATACATGTAGTTGAAACAAAATCAACATAGCCTCTATAATATTCATGTTCATGGTGATTTATGTCCTACTCATGCTTGCACTCAATGTTAGTTAATCTCAATGCATTTTGATGACTGTTGTCGCTCTCTAGTTGGTCGCTTCCCAGTCTTTTGCTAGCCTTCACTTGTACTAAGTGGGAATACTACTTGTGCATCCACTCCCATAAACCCAAAGTTGTTCCATATGAGTCCACCATACCTACCTATATGCGGTATCTACCTGCCGTTCCAAGTAAATTTGCATGTGCCATTCTCTAAACCTTGAAGAAATAATCTGTTTTGCATGCCCGAACCGCTCATGTGGTGATAGGGGGCTATCAGTATCTTCCATGCTAGGCGTGTTATCCTCGATATGTGTTTATTCACTATCATTCACGAGAAAGGGGTCGGTAATTGGAATGCCCAGTTCCATGCTCAAATCGAAAAGATAATTGCAAACAAAACTCCCCTAGGATTGATGTTGGTATGGACGGCACCCGAGTATCCGGCTAGTCGTGGAGTGTGTTTGATTGGTGGTGGGGGAGTCAAAACTTTACTTTTCTGATTGGGAACCGCCTATAGCATGTGTAGCGTGGAAGATGGTGAGAACTCTTAGTCATTGTGTTGACAATGAAAGCATGCCACCCAAAATTATTATCTCTGTTTTCAAAGATTGAGCTATGGCACCTCTGCAAATCAATGCTTCCCTCTGCGAAGGGCCTGTCTATTTATTTTCCTATTGAGTCATCCTCCTCTTGAAAAAGCACCAATTAGAGAGCACCTCTGTCATTTTTATGCTTTTCTTTTAACTGTATTTAGTATGACTGTGACTGGATCTTCTTTGACATGAATTACAATGTTTAGTCAGCCCTTGGTCTTTGAAGGTGCTCTGCATTTATGTTTTGCGGTCTCAGAAAGAGCTAGCGAGATACCATCTGTTCGTACTGCTTCATGATTGTTTTGATTGAAGTGTTGACGTTTGAGACTTATTATTATTTGCTCGCTAGTTGATTATGCCATTCATATGAGTTTACCGTGAGACCTAGATGTCATTCGCTTTTGTGGTTTGCTTATGATCTTGCTGAAATTCTGGATATGAGTTAGGCATAATTGCAACAACAAGATCAAACAGAGGTCGTCAAATTTTTTCTTTTGTCTCTTTCAGTTTGTCAACTGAATTGCTTGAGGACAAGCAAGGCTTTAAGCTTGGGGGAGTTGATACGTCTCCGTCGTATCTACTTTTCCGAACTCTTTTGCCCTTGTTTTGGACTCTAATTTGCATGATTTGAATGGAACTAACCCGGACTGACGCTGTTTTCAGCAGAATTGCCATGGTGTTGCTTTTGCGCCGAAATAAAATTTCTCGGAATGACCTGGAAATGTACGAGGATTTTTGTGGAATATATAAAAAATACTGGCGCAAGAATCAACTAGAGGGACGGAGCCAGGAGCCCACAAGCCCACCAGGCCCGTCCCCCCTGGCCGGGCCTGGCAGGCTTGTGAGTCCCTCGGAGCTCCGCCACCGCCAATTCCATCTCTATTTATCCTCATTCGTACGGAAAAAAAATCAAGGAGAAGAGTTCATCGTGTTTTACGATACGGAGGCGTCGCCACCTCCTGTTCTTCCTCTGGAAGGCAGATCTGGAGTCCGTTTTGGGCTCCGGAGAGGGGATATCGTCGCCATCGTCATCATCAACCTTCCTTCATCGCCAATTCCATGATGCTCTTCACCGTTGGTGAGTAATCTCATCATAGGCTTGCTGGGCGGTGATGGGTTGGATGAGATCTATCATGTAACCGAGTTAGTTTTGACGGGGATTGTTCCCTAGTATCCACTATGTTCTTAGATTGATGTTGCTACTAGTTTGCCATGCTTAATGCTTGTCACTAGGGCCCGAGTGCCATGATTTCAGATCTGAACCTATTATTATTGTCTCTAATATATGTGTGTTCTAGATCCTATCTTGCAAGTTGTAGTCATCTACTATGTGTTATGACCCGGCAACCCCGGAGTGACAATAGCCGGAAGCACTCCCGGAGATGACCATAGTATGAGGAGTTCATGTATTCACCAAGTGTTAATGCATTGGTCCAGTTCTTTATTAAAAGGAGAACCTTAAGATCCCATAGTTTCCATTAGGACCCCGCTTCCACGGGAGAGATGGACAATAAATGTCATGTAAGTTCTTTTCCCTAAGCACGTATGACTACATACGGAATACATGCCTACATTAGATTGACGAACTGGAGCTAGTTACATATCTCTCCATGTTATAACTATTGCATGATGAATAGCATCCACCATAATCATCCATCACTGATCCAATGCCTACGAGTCTTTCCTACTGGTCCTTGCTACGTTACTTTGCCGCTACTGCTGTCACTGCTGCTACTGTTACTCTGTTGCTACTGCCGTTACTTTGTTGCTACTGCTGTCACTTTGCTGCTATTGGTTACCGTTGCTACTGTTGCTATCACACTGCTTTGTTACTGATACTTTGCTGCAGATACTAAATCTTTCAGGTGTGGTTGAATTGACAACTCAACTGCTAATACTTGAGAATATTCTTTCGCTTCCCCTTGAGTCGAATCAATAAATTTGGGTTGAATACTCTATCCTCGAAAACTGTTGCGATCCTCTATACTTGTGGGTTATCACAAATCGACAAGAGACATCATAGAAGGCACCATATCCAATATGGTACGATTAGGACGTTCGGACGCACCATTACGTTGTGGTGTTCCAGGCGGCGTCAACTATGAAATAATTTCACATTGTCGTAGGTGAGTGCCAAACTCATAACTCAGATATTCTCCTGCTTGATCACATCATAGAAATTTAATCTTCCTGTTATGATGATTCTCAACTTCACTCTAAAATTGCTTGAAGTTTTCAAACATTTCAAACTTGTGTTTCAGAAATTAAATATACCAATATCTACTTAAGTCATCGGTGAAGGTGAGAAGATCACGATATCCACTACGCGCCTCAATGCTCATCGGACTGCACACATTAGTATGTATGATTTCCAATAAGTCACTTGCGCGCTCCATTGTTCCGTAGAACGGAGTCTTAGTCATCTTGCCGATGAGGCATGGTTCACATGTATCAAGTGATTCAGAATCAAGTGACTCCAAAAGTCCATTAGCATGGAGCTTCTTCATGCGTTTTACACCAATATGACCTAAGCGGTAGTGCCACAAGAAAGTGGTACTATCATTAGTAACTTTACATATTTTGGCATCAACGTTATGAACATGTGTGTTATCACTATCGAGCTTCGACAAGAATAAACCCCTCATATTGGGTGCATGACCATAAAGGATATTACTCATAGAAATAGAACAATCATTATTCTCTCATTTAAGTGAGTAACTATCTCGCATCAAACAAGTTCCAGATATAATGTTCATGCTTAACATAGGCACTAAATAAAAATTATTCAGGTTCACCACTAATCTCGATGGTAATCAAAGAGAGAGCGTGTCGACGGCGATCACATCAACCTTGGAACCATTTCCCACGTGCATCGTTACTTCATCCTTCACCACCATCTATCTATTTTGTAGTTCCTGCTTTGAGTTGCAAATGTGAGCAACCGAACCGGTACCATATACCGAGGCACTACAACGAGAGTTGGTAAGGTACACATCAATAACATGCATATCATATATACCTTGATTGGTGTTGGCCGCCTTCTTGTCGGCCAGATACTTGGGGCAGTTCCGCTTCTAGTGGCCAATCCCCTTGCAATGAAAGCACTCAGTTTCTGGCTTGGGTCCAGCCTTGGGTTTCTTCATGGGAGGGGAAACTGCTTTGCCACTCTTCTTGTTGTTACCCTTCTTTTCCCTTCTGTTCTTCTTGAAACTAGTGGTTTTATTTACCATCAACACTTGATGCTTCTTCTGAATTTCTGACTCAACGACTTTTAGCATCTCAAACAGCTCGGCGACCGATTTGTTCATCCCTTACATGTTATAGTTCATCAAAAAGCTTTTATAGCTAGGTGGCAGTGATGGAAGAACTTTGTCAGTGGTTGCCTTTGGCGGGAGAACAATTTCCAACTCAGCTAGACGGTTGGAATACCCATACATTTTGAGTATGTGCTCAATGGCAGACCCGTTCTCCTCCATCTTGTAAGCATAGAACTTATCGCAGGTTTTGTACCTCTCGATCCGGGCATCCTTTTCAGAAATAAACATCAAATCCTGGAACATCTCATATACTTCATGACGTTTTGAACATCTTTGATGTCCCGGCTCTAAGTCATACAAGATTGCATACTGAAGTATTGAGTAGTCATTAGAACGCGCCTGCCAGACTTTTACAACGTCTTCAAATGACTTTGCAGGGGGTGCCGCACCAAGCAGTGCATCAAGGACATAAGTCTCTTGGGAAACCGTGAGGACAATCCTCAGATTATGGGCCCAGTCTACAAAGTTAATTCCATCATCTTTGAACTTTGTTTTCTCTAGGAACGCATTGAAATTCAGGGGTGCTAGTGCGCGAGCCATTGATCTACAACATTATTTTGGAAAGGTTACTTAGACTATTGTTCAAGATAATGAGTCTAGTTAATCATATCACTAAAAACTCCCACTCAAATTGACAAACCAAGTCCGGTCATCATGTGAGATGACGTGGTTTCAATGGTGAACATCTTCATGTTGATCATATGTACTATATGACTCATGTTCGACCTTTCGGTCTCTTCTGTTCCGAGGCCATGTCTGTACATGCTAGGCTCGTCAAGTTTAACCCGAGTGTTCCGCATGTGCAAAACTGTCTTGCACCCGTTGTATGTGAACGTAGACTCTATCACACCCGATCATCACGTGGTGCTTCGAAACGATGAACTTTCGCAACGGTGCACACTCAGGGAGAACACAATTTTATCTTGAAATTTTAGTGAGCGGTCACCTTATAATGCTACCATCATCCTAAGAAAACAAGGTGCATAAAAGTATTAACATCACATGCAAATCATAAGTGAGATGATATGGCCATGAACTTGTGCTTTTGATCTCCATCTCTAATGCACCGGCATGATCTCCATCGTGACCGGCATTACACCATGATCTCCATCAGCGTGTTGCCGTCACGGTTGTCGTGCCAACCATGCTTCTACTACTATTGCTACCACTTAGCGATAAAGTAAAGCATTACATAGCACTTAATGATTGACACGCATGTCATGCAATAATTAAATACAACCCTGTGGCTCCTGCAGGTTGCCATATGCATCGACGTGCAAGTTGATATTAACTATTACTACATGATCATATCATACATCAAATATATACGATCATGTCTTTGTCCATATCATATCACAACATACCCTGCAAAACAAGTTAGACGTCCTCTAATTTGTTGTTGCATATTTTACATGGCTGCTATGGGTATCTAGCAAGAACGATTCTTACCTATGCAAAAACCACAACACTGATATGAAGTTGCTATTTAACCTTCTACAAGGACCGCCTTCATTGAATCTGAATAAACTAAGGTGGGAGAGACAAACACCCGCCAACCATCTTATGTCAGTCAATGGAACCGGTCTCTCGTACATGGACTAGTAAAGTAGGTCTGGGCCACTTCATCCCACAATACATCTGAATCAAGAAAATACTAAGGAAGGAAGCACTATGAATATCAACACCGAAAATCTCCTTTGTGTTCCACTCGTGATGTCATCTATGCATAGAGCTAGCTCAAGATGCCACTGTTAGGGAACGTTGCATGGGAAACAAAAAAATCCTACGCTCACCAACATCAATCTAGGACATGCACATATACGAGAGGAGAGATTGTATCTACATACCCTTGTAGATTTCTAAGAGGAAGCATTAAAGAACGCGGTTGATGTAGTGGAACATCATCACAATTCAATCACGGTCCGTCCCACGAACTGCCGATCAAGCGCCAAACGGAAGACACCTCCGCGTTCAGCACACGTACAGCTCGATGACGCCTCCGCCTCCTCGATTCAGCAAGTGAGGGTGGAGTGCTGGACGAGTTCCCCAGCAGCGCGATGGCGTGATGGTTGTGCTGGTGTAGCTGTCCTGGCAGAGCTTCGCCAAGCACTACCAAGAAATATAGAGGAGAAATTGATCTAAGGGAGAGGGAGAGCTGCGCCCTGGCTTGTGTTGCTAGAACTCTCACTCCCCTGTCATATATATAGGAGGAGAGGAGAGGCCGGTCGGCCTAGGGTTCCACACCCTAGGAGGGGCGGCGGCCAAGGGGATGGGCGGCGACCCAAAGGGTGCCTTGCCACCCAAGGCAAGGGTGGCCGACCCCTTGTGGGCTTAGCCCTCCATCTCCTGCCGCATGGGCCTTGGTGGGAGGGGCAGCCAACCCACCAGTGGCTCGTGCACCCCCTCTCACAGCCCATGGGGCCCTCCAGGGTAGGTGGACCCTCCCGGTGGACCCCGAGAACACTTCCGACACTCCCATAAAAAACCGGCATGTTTCAGAACCTTTTCAGACCTAGAATACCCACTTCCTATATATCAATCTTTACCACTGAACCATTACGAAGCTCCTCGTGACGTACGGGATCTCATCCAGGACTCCGAACAACTTTCGTTTACCATCACACATAACTCATTAATACGAAAACACCACCGAATCTTAAGTGTGCACACCCTGCGGGTTCGAGAACTATGCACACATGACTGAGACACTCTCTAGTCAGTAACCAATAGCATACCTAGATGCCCATATTGGCTCCTACATATTCTATGAAGATCATTATCGGTCGAACCACGGTGTCACGGATTCAATCAATCCCGTATATGGTTCCCTTTGTCCATCTGTATGTTACTTGCCCGAGATTCGATCGTCGGTATCTCCATACCTAGTTCAATCTCGTTACCGGCAAGTCTGTTTACTCGTTTCGTAATACAAGATCCCGTGGATAACTCGTTAGTCACAATGCTTGCAAGCTCATTGTGATGTTGTATTACCGAGTGGACCCTGAGATACCTCTCCGTCACACGGAGTGACAAATCTCAGTCTTGATCCACGCCAACTCAAGAGACACCCTCGGAGATACCTGTAGAGCATTGTTAGTCACCCAGTTACATTGCGACGTTCTATACACACGAGGTACTCCTGTTGTGTCAGTGAGTTGCATGATCGCATGGTCATAGGAACAAATGCTTGACATGTAGAAAACAATAAAAATAAACTGACACGATCACATGCTATGTTCATAGTTTGGGTCTTGTCCATCACATCATTCTCCTAATGATGTGATTCCATTACAAATGACAACTCATGTCTATGGCCAGGAAACCTTGACTATCTTTGATCAACGAGCTAGTCCATTAGAGGCTCACTAGGGACATAGTGTTTGTCTATGTACCCACACATGTATTTGAGTTTCCAATCAATACAATTCTAGCATGCATAACAAATGATTATCATGAACAAGGAAATATAATAATAACCACTTTATTATTGTCTCCAGGGCATATTTCCAACAAATTTATGAAGTATTCATGCCAAACTTACCTATTTTTACAATACTTTTGCATGGTATTGATGCACTTTATATGGTTTAATTGGAACTAGCATAGAGTGATGATGTTTTCAGCACAATTACCATGGTGTTGTTTCTATGCAGAAAATAAAGTTTCTCCGAGTCGCCCAAATTTTTATGATGATTTTTTCTGGAACATATAAGAAATACGAGAGCGAAGAACAACCGGAGGGGGCCATCGGGTGCTCCAAGCCAACAGGGCGCGATCATGCCCTAGGTGCTCTCTGATGGCTTAGGACCACCCCGCGGCTCCGTTTGACGCGATTCCAACACTCAGAAATCTTATATATTGAGAACCCCCTAGAAATAACCAAGAATCTATGCTCCATCGCCACAAGCCTCTTACTGAAGAAATCTCATCCGAAGCCCTATTCCGGCACCCTGTCACAAGGGGCAATCATCGCCGAAGGCCATCTTCATCGTCCCGGCGGTGTCCATGTCAAAGAAGGAGTAGTTCACTCTCGGGGCTGAGGGAATGTACAAGTAGCTACGTGTTTGATATCTCTCTCTCTCTCTCTCTCTCCTGCTCTTGATATGTCATGATCTTGAGGAATCATGGGCCTTGCTAATATAGTTGGATCATATGGTGTTCTTCCCTTGCTATCTTGTTGGGATGAATTGAGTGTTTCCCTTTGAGGTTTCGTTATGTTGGATTAAATACTTTGGATTAGAACACTTGACGTATGTCTTGCATGTGGATACCCGTGGTGAAAGCTGAAAGTATTATTGCCCCCTAAGGTGGTTTTGGCAACTAATAACAACATATGTGTTATTGAACTAATGATTCTATCTAAGTATATTTCAGAAATGTTCAAAGATGCATTGGCTAAAGGATTGTGAGGAGAATCCCCTTGATGCATGGAAAGTAATAGGGTTGGCCAAGCTTCAATCTACAAGACTATACATTTTACATTTGTGAGAAATCACATTTGAGTCCATAGGAAAGCCAATACTATTAAAAGGGGGTGAGGTATCTATGATGACTTGGTTGCTCAAGTGCTTAGAGATAGCCACCAAAAATACTCAACCATTCCCCCACAATATTCTATGTCAAAAGCCTAAACATAAAAATATGTGCCACCAATAATTTCCACTCGCCCCTACCGATTTTTCCAAACAGAGAACCTATGCCAAACCCTAGAGTCTCGGTACCATCAACTTCCACTTCGGTGCCACCAAAAATCAGTGTCCAACTTTCTAGTGTGTCAATTTCAAGAATCGAAATTTACAAGTTTTGAAATCGGTATCACCGAGATTTGGAAACTATCCTAGGTCACTCTATCGGTACCATGGAGATTCCTGTGTCGGTCTCACCGAGAATTCGAAAGTTGCCACATTTAGTGCAACTCGGTGCCACCGAGATTCATTTTAGTTTCATTGAGTTGGATATAATGTTGTAGCAGTTGGATTTTAGGAGATGCCTATATATACCCATCCACCACCTCTCATTCGCAGAGGAAGCACTCACAACACACACACACACACACTCACCATATCCATTTTTCTGAGGGAGAGCCACCTACTCATGTGTCAAGATCAATATATTCCAATCCATCCATTAGAAACTTGACATCTAGCCTCCCCAAGTTGCTTTGCACCAAATCAATTGCCTCCACCCATGCCAAATCTGTGAGAGAGTGATTGATTGTTGAGCAGATTATCTTTTGAAGCACAATAGCAAGGAGTTCATCGTTCTACCACATCTATTACCTTTTGGAGGGTGGTGCCTCCTAAATTGGTTAGGTGTCGCTTGGGAGCCTCCTACTTCGTGTTGTGGAGTTGAACCAAGAAGTTTGTAAGGGCAAGGAGATTGCCTACTCCGTGAAGATCTACCCCGAGTGAGGCTTGTCCTCTGTGTACGTAAGCCATGGTGGAATAGACAAGGCCGCTTCTTTGTGGAACCCTTGTGGCTGCAGCTCTCCATGAACTCTTGCAACTGTTACCCTCCATTGGTTGAAGTCTCCACTAACATGGACATACGATATCACCACCTTCCCTCTACTTACATTTGCTTGTCATTAGTTTCTGCTACAATACTCTTATATATGCATGTGTATGGTGTGCTTGACTTGCTACAACTGCTGAAACTAGCTCACAGCTAAAATTGGGAAAAGCTAAGTTTTTATTTGGTCAAGTAGTCTAATCACACCCCCTCTAGACATACTTAGGATCCTTCAAGTGGTATCAAAGCTTCGCTCTCCATTGCATTGGTTTCACAACCTAGGATAGTATGGTGTCTAGTGAGGGAAATTACCACCGTTGATGTCCATATTTTTATGGTACAAACTCTGCTAGTTGGGAGCATAAAATGAAAATGTTTATCCTTGGTCATAACCCTATCGTTTGGGCTGTAGTTCGTGTTGGATTGCAAGGTGAATTATTCAGTGATGGAAAGCAACTAGATCGCGAAGTGACTGCCGAAGAATTGAAGATGTTGCAATACAATGCTAAAGCATGCGACATTCTATTAAACTCCCTATGCCCCAAAGAATTCAACAAAAACAGTTGTCTTGAGAATGCCAAGGAAATTTCGGACACTTTGATTGATATGCACAAAGTTACCAAATCCTTTAGTAAATCTTAGTTGGAAGTGCTATAAAGTCAGCTTGACAAGTTCAATATGAAGGATGGTGAAGGAGTCGCTAAGATGTACTCTAGGCTAGCTCTCATCACAAATGAGATTGCCAGCTTAGGAAGCAAAGAGATGACCGAAAAATTCATCATCAAGAAGATACTTAGATCTTTGGATGAGAAGTAGGACACCATGTGCACGTTGATTCAAATGATGCCAAACTACAAGGATCTCAAGACAACTAAAGTCATCAAAAGAATTGTTGCTCATGAAATGTCACTCAAGGACAAAGAAGAGATGCACAACAAGTCAAGCGGTGCTTACAAAGCTTCAAGTGATGCTCCTGCTACTTCAAATGACAACCTTGTCACCAATGAAGAGATAAGCCTCATGGTTAGGAAATTCAACAAGTTCTACAAGAGTAGAGGCAAAGAGAGAAGCTCTAGCTCAAGATATGAAGAGAAGCGTTCATCTAGTCATGACAGAAACTGCTACAATTGTGGGAAGCCAGGATAGTACTACAATGGGTGCTCGACTCCCCACAAATGAAGACAAAAGTCATGTACAAGACCAAGCTCAAGATAAGAGTCACCTCGCGGAGAGAGGAGGAGTAGAGAAGATTGTTATGAATGAAGACCCTCCTGGAGAAGTAAGGATTCAGAGAAGAAGGACAAGTACACCAAGACCCACTCAAGAATAATACATCAAGCTCATGTTGGTGAATGGGCATCCAGCTCCTAGTCCGACAATCAATCCGAGAGAAGCTACCACTCCAACTCTCACTATAGTCTAGACGAAGGTGTTACCGGTCTTGCACTCGTATCCTACAACTCCTATGATATATTTGATTCACCAAATAGAAGGATTGGAAGCTACTTCATGGCTAAAGGCCCCAAGGTATCACACCCCGAGTACTTTGACTTTAATAGTGATGAGTATGACTTGCTAGGAGAAGATGACTTGCTCTTTAATAAAACTAGTGACAACAGTGAAAATGAACTTGATGATAGTCATGCTAGTCAATATAAGGCATATCATAATGATAAGAAAGATATTGAACGACTAACTAAAGAATTAAACACTCTTAAGTCATCTCATGAAACTACTCTAGAACATCATAGAGATTTTGCAAGAACTCATGAGAAGCTACGCTTCGAGAAGCTAAATTTAGAGCAAGAGCACGAGTTCATAAAAGCACTCAATGATGAGTTTCAAAAGAAGAGTTCTCCTTATCTAGCCAAACGATTACTCTTGTCAACTTTTGTTTCACGTGTTAAACCTAAGAACACTACTAACAAAGGCAATAAAGTTTCCTCATCTAGTAACAACAATTCTAAAGTTAAATCAAATGATGTTGTTGCTAGAAACTCTCTTGATTCCACTAATGGTTCTCTTAGCCAAGTTACACTTTAGCAAGAAAACGACTTATTGAAAGGAATTATAGAGATAGGAGTCTTCAAGAGTCTTGCCAGAAGTAAGAAATTCATGGAGATTGTACGTAAGAAAGGAGGACACCAGAAGAAGCAAGGTGTTGGCTACTTCAATGCCAACGGAGTTGAATGGGAATAAGGTCAATACCCTATCCCGAAGTTTGTTCCCCAAAAGGATAAGTATGATCTTACTCTCCCCAAGGGAACAATCTCTCAAGATGACCTTCCACCACAAGACCATAGGGGCAAGGACAAGCTTCAATAGGAGATTGACTCATTTGAGTAAGAACCCCAAGCCATGGTCAAGTGGATTCCCAAGGCCACTGCTAGCTCTACTTCATCTAGTGCTACCACAACTCCAAGGATCCCCATCAAGTTGATGTGGGTCCCCGAGAAGAAGAACTAGAGAAGTTCTCAAGGGGTGACTCCACCAATGAAATTCACTCCTATTCATTTTGGCAAGAACTATATGCAATCAACTCCAACAATATGCATTAGTTCAAAGAGTCGCACATTCCCTCAAAGGTAATCAAGGGACAAGGTAATTAATGTATCATTGGACATCATCTCACATGTACTTCACTCCATGTCCATAAATATCCTTCTATTTGTTCCATGTGTTTGGGACTATCCCACGTAGGTGAGAAGAGTAAGAAACAACAAGGATTTCTCCCAACTCAAGATGATCTTCATCAACAATGAGCATCCACCACCACCACACCTACTTGAAGTCTTCTACAACAACACCCAAGGTTAGTTTATCCCTCTTAGGGAAGATGTCACATCGAGGGGATATTTACTCTAAGACTTTGGTATAAGCATCTCCTATGGTTTGAACACATTGAAAGCTTTATGTAAATGTGGTAACGCCACTTGTGCTTAAACGATGAGTATGACATACGATCAAGTATATTTTCTTGACTCCTAAATAAATATATTCATATATAGATGACTTTGTTTGGCCATGTTTTTTTGACATCTTATTTAGTGAGCATGTTGGTATGCACATTTTTTCTCATTCAAGGAAATCCAATTTTTGTTATTTGGCTTTTCAGTGTGTTTGGCCAATTGGATATACAAGAATGCATAAGTACACCTCTCTAGCTATCTATGCTTTCTCGTCTCAAATTCTATTCATGCTACATCAGAAAATTTGAGCAAGCACTTCAGGGACACTCTGTGTGAGGAGCACTCGGAGACCCCTCTCGACAAGAGCTGACTTCCAAAATCTCCCATGTGCCACCAAGTGTGACCAACTTCATATCTCGGTCCCACCAAAGCACTAGGATTGATCTCATTTTATGATCTCGGTACCACCGTAATGTAAATCTCGGCTCATCGAGTTTCACTATCATCAGACATTAATGGAACTTGGTGGCATCGATATTTCCAACTCGGTGTCACCGATAGTAGGGGATATACATATCCACGAGACCCTACTTTTGGCATTCAATCGTCAAATGTCACACCTGCAACCCCCTTGCTTCCTTGCTCTCGTCTCTAGGACATCGTTGTTCATCTCCCATGTGCCCTTGCCATAGGAGTCCTCATCATTGTTGGCGATCTCTCCCGCCAACGCCGCGTAGGAGATCTTCATCGAAAGTAGCATAAAGATCTCTCCCCTCTTTGCGCTCCATAATATGATTCTTGCGCCAATAGGTTTAGTCCATCTACAATCCACGTTTGCAATGCTCCTATCCAGAAGAGATCTCCATTATATTAGACAACAAGAAGTTTTTAGGTTTAACCGTCCGCAAACTGAATCTCGGTGTCACCTTATGGATTTCAATAACATTGGGGGATCTATGCATATGGGTTGATGCACGTTTTTTACTACTTTCTTCAATAGAAATATTAGGGTACTCTTTGAAGTTATTTGTGGTGGATTGAATATGATGAATATGATTTTTTTATGCATGTCGAATAATCAACTCACGGATACTTGTGGTGACATTAGAGTTGGTTGATGCATGTCATAGGTGTTATTCTAGTATAACCTCTAGAGTTGTTTGTGACACTTATAGGAATAGCTCAATAGATTAATCGAAAAGGACAACTTTTAGATGGTTATACTACCTACAACAATTTCATCTTATGTTCTCAGCTAGATATGTACTTTGGAGTGACTCTTTGTTGCCCTTTGAGGGATGATCATATGATTCTATTGTTGGAATTATGCCCTAGAGGCAATAATAAATGTATAGTTATTATTATAATTCCTGTATCAAGATAATAGTTTATTATCCATGCTATAATTGTATTGAATGAAGACTCATTTACATGTGTGGATACATAGACAAAACACCGTCCCTAGCATGCCTCTAGTTGGCTAGCCAGTTGATCGATGATAGTCAGTGTCTTCTGATTATGAACAAGGTGTTGTTGCTTGATAACTGGATCACGTCATTGGGAGAATCACGTGATGGACTAGACCCAAACTAATAGACGTAGCATGTTGATCGTGTCATTTTGTTGCTACTGTTTTCTGCGTGTCAAGTATTTATTCCTATGACCATGAGATCATATAACTCACTGACACCAGAGGAATGCTTTGTGTGTATCAAACGTCGCAACGTAACTGGGTGACTATAAAGATGCTCTACAGGTATCTCCGAAGGTGTTAGTTGAGTTAGTATGGATCAAGACTGGGATTTGTCACTCCGTGTGACGGAGAGGTATCTCGGGGCCCACTCGGTAATACAACATCACACACAAGCCTTGCAAGCAATGTAACTTAGTGTAAGTTGTGGGATCTTGTATTACGGAACGACTAAAGAGACTTGCCGGTAAACGAGGTTGAAATAGGTATACGGATATTGACGATCGAATCTCGGGCAAGTAACATACCGAAGGACAAAGGGAATGACATACGGGATTATACGAATCCTTGGCACTGAGGTTCAAACGATAAGATCTTCGTAGAATATGTAGGATCCAATATGGGCATCCAGGTCCCGCTATTGGATATTGACCGAGGAGTCTCTCGGGTCATGTCTACATAGTTCTCGAACCCGCAGGGTCTGCACACTTAAGGTTCAACGTTGTTTTATGTGTATTTGAGTTATATGGTTGGTTACCGAATGTTGTTCGGAGTCCCGGATGAGATCACGGACGTCACGAGGGTTTCCGGAATAGTCCGGAAACGAAGATTGATATATAGGATGACCTCATTTGATTACCGGAAGGTTTTCGGAGTTACCGGGAATGTACCGGGAATGACGAATGGGTTCCGGGAGTTCACCGGAGGGGGGCAACCCACTCCGGGGAAGCCCATAGGCATTTGGGAGGGTCACACCAGCCCTTAGTGGGCTGGTGGGACAGCCCACCAATCCCCTATGCGCCAAGGGAGAAAAAATCAAAGGAAAGAAAAAAAAGGAAGAAGTGGGAAAGGGGAAGGACTCCCTCCCACCAAACCAAGTAGGACTCGGTTTGGGGGGGGAGAGTCCTCCCCCCTGGCTCGGCCGACCCCTTGGGGATCCCTTGGACCCCAAGGCAAGGTTCCCCTCCCTCCTCCTATATATATGGGGCTTTTAGGGCAGATTTGAGACGACTTTCTCACGGCTGCCCGACCACATACCTCCATAGTTTTTCCTCTAGATCGTGTTTCTGCGGAGCTCGGGCGGAGCCCTGCTGAGACAAGATCATCACCAACCGCCGGAGTGCCGTCATGCTGCCGGAGAACTCTTCTACCTCTCCGTCTCTCTTGCTGGATCAAGAAGGCCGAGATCATCGTCGAGCTGTACGTGTGCTGAACGCGGAGGTGCCGTCCGTTCGGTACTAGATCGTGGGACTGATCGCGGGATTGTTCGCGGGGCGGATCGAGGGACGTGAGGACGTTCCACTACATCAACCGCGTTCTCTAACGCTTCTGCTGTGCGATCTACAAGGGTACGTAGATCACTCATCCCATCTCGTAGATGGACATCACCATGATAGGTCTTCGTGCGCGTAGGAAAATTTTTGTTTCCCATGCGACGTTCCCCAACATCTATTATGTGAGCATTGTTGACAGATTGCACTAGTGAAAGTTTGAACCCTAGGCCTTATTTCCAAGGATTAATATAACATTTTGCCCTGTTGTTTACTACTTGTCACCTTGCTATTTTTATACTTTCAGTTTACAAAAACCTATATTTACTTCCATACAACACTTGTATCGCCATCTCTTCACTAAACTAGCACTACTGGAAAACAGTTTTTTGCCATCTGCCTAGTATTTCTCATCTGCTAGGTGATGGCAAAGAGTGTCTTTGCCGTCAGCTTCAGAAAAACAGACGGCAAAGCACAGGCTGATGGCATAAAGTGTTTTTGCCATGTGTCACATCTTTGTCGTCTTCTCGCGGACGACAAAGAGTCCGGAGGCAGACGACAAAGATATAGATGGGCCCACCTGACCGTGGGGTGGCTAGGTCAAACTGGAGTCAGACCTTTGCCGTCTGCTAGCGGACGACAACGAGTCCGGAGGTAGACGCAAAGAGTCTAGACTCTTTGCCGTCCGCCGGCAGACAGCAACGCGCTAACTCTGTTAACGGCTCCTTCCCCCCACCCCGCCCCTCTCTCTCTTTGTAATGGTCACCCTGCGCGCCCCTCTCTCTCTCTCCCCACCACGCGCGCCCCTCTCTCTGTAACGGCCGGCGCCACCACCGTCGCGCGACCGCCCTTGTCGCCCTCGCCGCCGCCCCTGTCGCCCCCGCCGCAGCCCCTCTCTCTCTCCCAACCTCGCCCCCACTGCCGCTGCCCCACCACCGTCGCGCCGCCGCCCCTGGCGCCCCCGGCACCGCCCCGCCACCCCAACACCCCGGCCCCTCCACAGCCGCCCCTCCCGGTGAGCCCCCACACCCCCACCCCCACCCCCACCCGCATTATTTTTTAGTACTTTTATTATTTTTAGTAGTTTTAGTAGTTGTTATTGTTAGTAGTTTTAGTGGTAGATTTATTTAGGTTAGTAGTTTTAGTTAGGTTAGTTAGTTAGCTTGGTTAGTTAGGTGGAGGAGGAGAAGAGGAGAAGAGGAGGAGGAGGAGGACGAGAAGAGGAGAAGAAGAGGAGTAGGAGGAGGAGGAGGAGGAGAAGAAAAAGAAAAAGAAGAAGAAGAAGAAGAAGAGGAGAAGAAAAAAATAAGAAGGAGAAAAAGAAGAAGAAGAAGAAGAGAAGAAAAAAATAAGAAGGAGAAGAAGTAAAGAAGAAGAGAAGAAGAGAATAAGAAAAAAATAAGAAGGAGAAGAAGAGAAAAAAGAAGAAGAAGATTCTGTTTTTGTTATAGTGGTAGATTCTATTTTTTTTTTATTTTTTTTCCTGTTTAGTGCTATCTAGGTTTAGCGATAGGTTTAGTTAGCTTGGTTAGTTAGGTTAGTTAGTTAGTTAGCTTAATAGAAAGAATAGGAAGAATAAGAAGAGGAGCAGGAGGAGAAGAGGAGAAGAGGAGGAGGAGGAGGAGGAGAAGAAGAAGAAGAAGAAGAAGAAGAAGAAGAAGAGGAGGAGAAGACAAAAATAAGAAGGAGAAGAAGAAAAGAAGAAGAAAAGAAGAAGAGAAGAAGAAGAGAAGAAGAGAAGAAGAATACCTTCTCCTCCTCGTTCTTCTCCTCCTTCTTCTCCTCCTCCTCCTTCTCCTTCTTCTTGAGTTCTTCTTCTTCTTCTCCTCCCCCTCTTTCTTCTCCTATATCTTATTCTCCTGACCTTATTTTCCCCAACAATGAGATAATTAGCCCATTTAGCTACAAAATGGCATAAAAACCTTGGTTAGCTCATGAATATTATATTGTTAACTTGTTTTCCTCTAAAATGACATAATTAGAATATTTGTGTTGATCGGTTGGATTTACATGTGATAGTTGTCTCGTCGCTGTGAGGTCTGCTGTGCGAAGACCTACCCGTGCGTTGTACGAGCTCCGCCCCTGCATTCGTGGGTCAGTACAAATTTCATCCCCCCCGCCCCTTCATTTACTGTGGCTCGGTTTCCGGATGAAACTTTCTACATTTAGGTAATTAAATTAATTTATCAGTATGCGTCTCCCGTTCGAAAGGGCGACATCTATAAATATGCATGTCTTTGCATATTTATAATCGCCATCCTTTCGAATTGTCCAACATTATCCATGGACAGCCCGAGTATGTGTAGATTGGGTTTGTTTTCCCGTATGCTGTGCTCTGGATTCGATGTGGAATTTCGTCAGTGCCTCCCTGTTGTTCTCCGGATGCACATCCTCTTTGCTTATTGCGGAGACGTGTATCAGGAGAACAGCGGGGAGGTGCTGCCGAAATTTTGCGTTGGATCCGGAGCAGAGCATGGGAAAACGAACCGAATCTACACATACTCGGGTGGGATTAGGACCTATCTTTACCTATTAGCGTGTAGGTTGCCTGCACGTAATAAAAATGGCGAACCTGATTAACCTATCAATATAAATGCTAAATTATATATAAATATATTTCTTCTATCTTTAGTATCTAGGCAAGATGAGTGATCGTGCGTGGATGTATACCGGTCACCCTAGTCAGAAAGAGATGACGGAAGAATGGTTTGTAAAAACAAAGGAATTTGTGAAAGCCGCATTCGCAAATGGCTAGGAAAGAAACTATTGCCCCTGTCCTGGATGCGACAACTATAAAAAGACGACAGAGGCTGTAATGATTAAACACCTGCAGAGGAGGGATTTTAAGCCTAATTATACGGTGTGGACATTTCATGGTGAGTCTATACAACGCATGAGAGCTGAGGTGGCCTGTCGTCGCACGGACGAGCATGGTACCGGGATCGAAGACATGGTGCTAGACTTTGATGATGCTCGGGATTCGGAAGATGAGATGGAGGAATCTGCAAAGGCCTTTTATGAAATGTTGGAGTCTTCAAAACGTCCTCTCCATGAGCACAATGAGCTCTGTCAGCTGGATGCAATTTCACAAGTAATGGCTCTGAAGGCTCAATTCAACTTGGGAAGAGAATGCTACGACGCGATGATGACACTATTTGGACGCTTCCTACCCAAAGGCCATGTCATGCGTGCAAACCTGTACCAGTCGGACAAAATACTTCATGTACTTAAGATGCCCTATGAGAAGATAGATGCATGTGAGAAAGGATGTGTCTTATTTAGGAAGGAGTATGCACACTTGGACTATTGTCCCAATTGCGAGTCTTGCAGGTATCTTGTGGTAGACAACGGTATGGGTGAGAAGAGGCAGACCAAAATCGCAGTTAGTGTTCTTCGATATAGGCCAATTGTACCAAGACTTCAACGTCTTTTCATGGTCAAAGAGATAGCCAAACAGATGACATGGCACAAATTGGGCAAAAGAACCGAACTAGATGCGGATGGGAATAAGATGGTGGTACACACATCGGATGGGGAATCGTGGAAACATTTCGATGGATTGCATCAGGATAAAGCGGCAGATCCAAGGAATCCTCGAGTCTGCGCCACCATGGATGGTTTTAATCCCTTCGGCATGACGGCAACCCAATACAATTGTTGGCCTGTATTTGTCATTCCACTCAATCTCCCCCCCGGGCAGATTATGCAAAGAAAGAACATATTTCTGACGTTGATAATTCCAGGGCCCAATTATGGAAGAATATGAATGTGTACCTGCAACCGCTTAAGGATGAATTGGAAGAAGCTTGGGATAATGGGGTCAAGACATATGATGCCGCTAGAAAAGAAAACTTCAAAATGCATGTGTGGTACATGTACTCTATGCATGACTTGCCAGCGTATGCGCAATTCTCTGGATGGTGTGTGCATGGAAGGTTCCCGTGCCCCCAATGCAAGGCAACTCTTCAGTTTCATTGGTTGCAGGAGGGTCAGAAGTATTCTTGCTTTGACTTGCATAGACAGTTCCTGGATCCTGACCATCAGTTCAGAAAAGACAAGAATAACTTTACCAAAGGTAAAGTTGTCAAAAACTTGGCACCACCTGCGTTCACAGGCCAATAGATCCTGGATCAGTTAAACGCCCTCGAGCCTGATCCAGAGCGTCCAGGGTATTTCAAGGGGTATAATTCAAAACACGCCTGGACTCACAAGCCATGCTTCTGGGATCTGCCTTACTTCAAAGACCTCCTTCTTCCACACAATATAGACATGATGCACACTGAAAAGAATATCAGAGAGGCTATTTTTGGTACAATGTTCAACATAGATGGGAAGACAAAGGATAATACTAAGGCTAGATTCGATCAAGAGACACTATGTCATAGACCGTTACAAAACATGCGAGAAGGCAAAGGAAAGCAGAAGTGGTCGAAGCCAAAGGCCTGGTTCAATCTTGGAAGGCCAGCTATGAGGGAAATTATCTTGTGGGTCAAAATGCACTTGATGTTCCCCGATGGGTATGCGGCGAATCTAAAGAGGGGAGCGAGTCTTGAAAAATTAAAAATCTTTGGTCTCAAGAGTCATGATTGGCACATCTGGCTAGAGCGGGTAATGCCGGTGATGTTACGTGGCTTTATTCTTGAGGATGAATGGCTAGTACTGGCGGAGCTGAGCTATTTCTTCCGTGTTCTTTGTGCGAAAGAATTGTCGCCTGGCGTGGTAGAAGACATCGAGGAGTTTGCACCGGAGTTGTTGTGCAAGTTAGAGAAGATCTTTCCACCGGGCTTCTTTAATCCAATGCAGCATTTGATTTTACATCTACCGACCGAGGCAAGATTGGGTGGGCCCGTGCAAGATCGTTGGTCCTATGCAGCTGAGAGGATGCAGAAGAACCTTTGAGCTAAATGTAAAAATAAGAGTAGAATTGAAGCATCGATGGCTGAGGCATTCATTACCGAGGAGGTGGAAAACTTTGTGACAGCACACTACGAAGCCAAAAATCATGATTTGCATAATCCGAAGCCTCGGCACAATGATGCAGACCCAAAAAAGGTGGGTCCAACCTCAACCTATTCAAAGGGAAGCTCGCACCAGCCGGTGCTTCGAAACCAATAACGTTGGATGTCGAAGAATGGCAGAACATTTCGTTGTATATCTTCAACAACCTAACAGAAGTGCGGCCGTACATTGAGTGAGTTTTCGGCACATTTTCCCGTAACTTCTAATTTATTTGAACTGCTCTTATTCCCGGATATTTCAAACAGACGTTACGTCGCCAAATTCTCGGATGGAGCGGTGATTGAAAATGATTCCGTCGAAGAGTATGAGCTTCTGTGAAAGACAGGAGGCGGCTATCCCGGTTTCATCTCTTGGTTCAAACAAACGGTAATTATCAATAATGGACCATTTCATTTCTTGGTCTAACTTGCGGCTAATGCAACAATCGTTTTGTATTAAACTTGTAGGCTAATTCAGAGTCTATGGACGCCGAATTGAGACAAGTCGCTAATGGTTTTGACTATAAGGTCCGTTCATTTGAGAAATACAACATCAACGGGTATCTCTTTCGTACCTTTGGCAAAGAGCTATCTATGCCCGACCGGAAATCTACAAATTGTGGTGTCTCTGCTGTCGGTGAAGGTGTTATCGAGTATTATGGAAGAGTTGAAGCAATTTATGAACTTCAATTCTATTGTGGAAACCCACCGAACGTCGTAGTCTTCAAATGTTATTGGTTCCAGCCGAAGAAGACTAGAAGGACTCATGAACATATAGGACTAGTCGAAATCAATCCAAACACCCATTTAGATGTTCCCGATGTCTATATTTTGGCTCAACAGGCGAACCAAGTTTTCTATCTACCGTGGGCATGCCAAACGGATAAGAATATGGAAGGTTGGTATGTTGTTTATGAAGTGCAGCCACATGTCAGACCACCTCTCCCAAATGAACAGGATTATGAACCTCACATTAACCCAGACACATATGATGGAGAATTCTTCCAAGAAACACGTCTTTCCAAGAAACATTTCAAGAACCGCCGTGCTTCACCCAAGAACATGTAAGTAGACAGAGACAATGAGTCCGACTCCAGCCCTAAGCCTAAACTAGAAGACCTGGAACTCGTAGAGGTTACTGATGACCTCTCAATGCTTCAACGAGTAAAGGAAGGCCTTTCACAACTTCACGCCGTTGAACCCGACGAGCACGTCATTCATGAAGACATGCGTGATAGTGATGATGATGATGCATTTATTGATGATGATTATTAGTTTGTAAGATTCACAACTTAAATTATATATATTTTAATCTTTATTATTCATGTACATATTATTATTCATGTCAGTTATTCAATTTTTTTATGTTGTACTAATTTCTTTTAATCTTTATCATGGCAGGTCACCAGGTGTTGAAAGATGGTGGGAGCTGGTCCAGATCGCTCGACGGGTTCTTCACAGGCGCCCCGCACGAGGGGTGGTACTTCCCTTCCACCCCTATCTCTCCGTAGAGCCTTGGCAGACAGTCTGTCGACACCACCCGTGGGTTCTTCTTCGTCGGCGGCATTGCCCACTGGGAGAGGTGCTAGTCGGGTAGGGAAGAAGGGGAAGGGTACAGGGAGAGGTGGTGGCCGCAGAAGATCCAGGAGGACTGTTGAGCCGTCCTCGTCACCACCACCAGCTCATTCACCCGAGCATAGGACTACTATGGTCGACCCGTTTGCAGAGGAGGCTACGCGGACTCCGTTCCAGGAGCCTGGTGTTGACGGGCATTCGTCCCATGTGACTCCGGTCTAGGAGCAGCCTCGGGTCGAGGTGCATTCGGCCCACGAGACTACGGTTCCGGAGGCTTCACCCGACGTGGAGAGGCCTGGATGGGAGACCTGGCCGGATCGGACCGAGTTGCCGGATTGGACCGAGGGTTTGGGTGGCTCAGGGGGCGGTGATGGCGGGGATGAGCTTATGGATAGTGAGGGCGATGTGCAGGTGGACGGGGCCACCGTGTACAAGCGTGGTAGTACACGTCTCCCGGTCGTGCCGGCTACCTGCGAGCAGAGGCCGGTGATTAAACCTGAAGGAGATAGGTAAGTACATTTACTCTTTTTTTAGCTTTTGCCTTCAAATTTGTTCAAATATCTAATGCGTTGACCTTATCATACTGCAGGGGATGGGTATACCCTCTTGGAATCCGCAGGCCGAACTCCGTCCTTGGTGTTCTTTGCCGGACAAATTTCCTAGGGTTTGTCACGTTGCCTGGTGAGGGTCAGGTTCCTACACTAGGATTTTCTTGGGAGCACTACGAGGCTGCGCAGGCCCCGCCGGAGGAGATTATAGATGGTGTCTTGTGCCACACGAGGGCCGAGATGGTGATCAAGAGATTTTGGGTAAATCATCCTTTTACAGAATCTAAAATTAACAATATAGCTAATTATTGTACTAATCGGTGTTTTCACGTTTGATTGCAGACCTTCTATAGGTGTGAGGATGGATATGAGGAGGAGGCGGCCAGGGTTCTCGAGGCCGAGTGTAGGCGGTTACTACAGAACTTACGCCACGAGGCTCGGTCGCAGGCTATTTGAGATTACTACGCTACGCGTGGTATTAAGAAGCAGAAGAGGGATTGCCGCGGAAAGTTTCAGAAGAAGGAGCAATACATGAAGGTAATTACCTATTCTTAAGTCCTTCTACGTAGTTTTCTTGATTTCATTCATAGGCGCAGCGCTCAAAATTCTTTCTAATAACTTACAGGTGCTCCCGAGATGGTGTGCGGATAAGATGGATTGTTGGGAGGCGTTGGTTGATGAGTGGTGCACACGCAGCTGGCGAGCCGTCCACGAGAATGCGAAGGATCAGCGTAGCCAAATGGTTGGTGTGCCACACCACCAAGGCAGCGCCAACTTACTTCAGTTCGGACGAAACTGGGTATGTGATTTGCTTCATGATTCATGCAATTCATTCTTCATGCTAATATTTCGTTCCTCTCTTTTAGGCGCATCACAATAAGATGGAGATGCCACACTTGTACGACCTTTATGGCATGGCCCATACTGCCTCGTACAAGAAGGCGAAGGCATTCTCTGAGTCTGACCTGGATGATCCCAATAACTTCACCAGCATATCATCCCACCAGAAGCTGTGGCATACAGGAACGCGAGGAAAGCTACGAAGCTTGTGGCATCAGCGGATTATTTTTTTCACATTAGCCAAATCATGTGTGTAATGTCTGTTTCATTACTAACATATACGACCCACTCTTCAGGGTCTGTGCGAGAAGAGTGGTCAAGTCCCTCCGCCGATGCCGTCTTCTCTTCGATTGGCACGGTGAGTTTCATTATAAACTAGTATTAATAATTGAGTGTCATCATGATAACTGAGACATTGCATAATATCTATTCTGCATAATAACTCCCGAGCGGCATCACACGACCCTTCTCCAGGTGTTTCTCCTCCTTGATGACCACTACGGTAAGTTTCTCTTCTCCTCTTTCATATTCTCCTTGCCTTAATTTCCCCAACAATGACATAATTAGCCCATTTAGCTCCAAAAAGACATAGTTAGCTAATTTAGGTCCAAGAAGAGGAGAAGAAATAGGAAAAATGAAAATAAAGAAGAATAAGAAAAAGAGAAGAAGGAGAAGAGGAGGAGGAGGATGACGAGGACGAGAAGGAGGAGAAGGCCAAGGACCTTCTAGTCCTCCTCCTCCTCCTCCTCCTCCTTCTCCTCCTTCTTCTTTATTTCTTCTTCTGCTCCTCCTCCTCCTCTTTTTTCTCCCATTTCATATTCTCCTTGCCTTAATTTCCCCAACAATGACATAATTAGCCCATTTAGCTCCAAAATGCCATAATAACCTCAAAATGGCATAAGAACCTTGGTTAGCTCATTAATATTATATACTTAGCTTGTTTTCCTCTAAAATGGGATAATTAGCCCATTTAGCTCCAAAAAGACATAGTTAGCTAATTTAGCTCCAAGAAGAGGAGAAGAGGAGAAATGAAAAGGAAGAACAAAAAGAAGGAGAGAAAGAGAAGATAAGGAGAAGGAGAAGAAGGAGGAGGAGAATAAGGAGAAGGAGGAGGAGGAGGAGGAGGAGAAGGAGGAGAAGGCCAAGGACCTTCTAGTCCTTCTCCTCCACCTCCACCTCCTCCTCCTTCTTCTTTATTTCTTCTTCTTCTCCTCCTCCTCCTCTTTCTTATCCTCTTTCATATTCTCCTTGCCTTAATTTCCCCAACAATGACATAATTAGCCCATTTAGCTCCAAAATTTCATAATAACCTCAAAATGGCATAAGAACCTTGGTTAGCTCATTAATATTATATACTTAGCTTGTTTTCCTCTAAAATGGGATAATTAGCCCATTTAGCTCCAAAAAGACATAGTTAGATAATTTAGCTCCAATAAGAGGAGAAGAGTACAAGAAATAGGAAAAATGAAAAGAAAGAAGAAGAAGAAGAAGAAGAAGAGAAGGAGGAGGAGGAGGAGAAGGAGGAGAAGACCAAGGACCTTCTAGTCCTTCTCCTCCTCCTCCTCCTTCTCCTCCTTATTCTTTATTACTTCTTCTTCTCCTTCTTCATATTCTCCTTGCCTTAATTTCCCCAACAATGACATAATTAGCCCATTTAGCTCCAAAATGCCATAATAACCTCAAAATGGCATTAGAACCTTGGTTAGCTCATTAATATTATATACTTAGCTTGTTTTCCTCTAAAATGGGATAATTAGCCCATTTAGCCCCAAAAAGACATAGTTAGCTAATTTAGCTCCAAGAAGAGGAGAAGAGGACAAGAAATAGGAAAAATGAAAAGAAAGAAGAAGAAGAAGAAGAGAAGAATAAGAAGAAGGAGGAGGAGGAGGAGGAGGAGGGGAAGGCCAAGGACCTTCTAGTCCTTCTCCTCCTCCTCCTCCTTCTCCTCCTTCTTCTTTATTTCTTCTTCTTATCCTCCTCCTCCTCTTTCTTCTCCTCTTTCATATTCTCCTTGCCTTAATTTCCCCAACAATGACATAATTAGCCAATTTAGCTCCTAAAAGACATTATAAGCTCAAAATGGCATAAGAACCTTGGTTAGCTAATTAATATAATATACTTAGCTTGTTTTCCTCTATAATGACATAATTAGCCCATTTAGCTCCAAAAATACATAGTTAGATAATTGAGCTCCAAGAAGAGGAGAAGAGGATAAATGAAAAGAAGGAAGAAGAAGAAGAAGAGAAGGAGAAGGAGAAGGAGAAGAAGAAGAAGGAGGAGGAGAAGAAGAGAAGAAAAGGAGAAGGAGGAGAAGAAGGAGAAGGAGCCCTCCTCCTTCTCCTTCTTCTTCTCTCCTCCTTCTTCTCCTCCTTCTTCTTCTTCTTTTTTCTTCTTCTCCTCCTCCTTCTCCTTCTCCTTCCCCTTCCCCTCCTCCTCCTCCTCATCCTTCTTGTTTTTCTTCTCCTTGTTCTCTTCCTCCTTCTTCTCTTTCTTCTTCAATTTAGCTTATTTGTCATATATATGTTGTTGTTGTTCTTCTTCTGACTTTCTTATTCCCATTTTGCAGATTGGATGTACTACATGCAAGGAAGCTGGCATTGGAGTGCTTTATTTCTGTTTTTATTTGAGTTGATGAACAATGTGGAACTATATGTATATGTATATGTGGATGAATAATATATGTGCAACTATATGTATGTATATATGGATGAAACTTTGTATGTGTTGGTTCTTTTGATATATGGGATGTACGTTGATGAACAAATGGCATTGATGAGCTTTATATGTATATCATATATGTGTTGTGACCTATTTATCATATATGTGCTATGAAATAGAAAAAATAAAAAAAAATGTGAAAATACAGGCTCTTTGCCGTTTGCCAGCTGATGGCAAAGGCCTTTGCCGTCAGCTGGCCGACGACAAAGGTGCCATGTGGCGCCCAGCTGTGCAACGTGGGCAGTAGCAGCTGGCCATATAGTATCTTTGTCGTCTGCTTCCAGGGGGGCTGACGGCAAAGAAGAGGGCACAGAGGAGGGGTGGAGGAGGTGGAGGTTTACGGCAAAGAAGAGGAGAGGGGAGGCAGACGACACAGAAGAGGGGGGAGGCAGACGGCAAAGAAGAGGGGGGAGGCTGACGGCAAAGATGATGGGGGAGGCAGACGGCAAAGCCTTCGTTAGACCCTAACAGAGGCAACGCCTGTCGGCTGCCGTCTCGACCACTTTGCCGACTGCTCCTATGAAAAGCTGACGACAAAGCTCTTTGCCGTCCGCTTTGGGGAGACAGACGACAAAGAAGCTACAATGCCGTCATAGGCTGACGCAGAAATTTTGCCGGCCGTGAGATTCTTTGTCGTCTGTTATATTCTCTTTGCCCTCCGGGATTTACTCTTTGCCGTCTGTGATGGCAGACGGCAAAGAAGCTAATTCCTGTAGTGTAGTGCACCTATACAATTTTCGATTGTATTGGGTGTGTTGGGGACACAAGAGATTTCTTGTATTTGATTGTAGGGTTTCTTTAGAGAGACCTTCTTAGTCCCACATATCCCATAGATTGATAAACCTTAGGTCATCCACATGAGGGAAAATTGCTACTAACCTACAAAACTCTGCGCCTGGAGGCCCAACAGAGCCTACAAGAATAAAGTTGTGTAGTAGACATCAAGCTCATTTCTGGCACTGTTGCTAGGGAGGTGAGTGCTTGAAGGTATATCTTTAGATCTTGCAATTGAATCTTTTAGTTTCTTGTTTATCACTAGCTTGGTTTATAAAATTGAACTACAAATGCTTCGTCTTTGTAATGTATTTCGTGAAAATGATGGATCAGAAAATTGTGCCAAATTGTTAGATGATGAATTTGATAAAATGTTTGGAATTAAATCTTTGAATAATGATCATGATTTAAATTGTGTTAGTATGAGTTCTCTGAATATCCATGATGCTAATGATATTCAAAGCCACGAGCTTGGGGATGCTTTGTTTGATGAAGATAATATTTTTTGGTCCCCCAAGTTTTGATGAGAAAATTTATTATGATGATGGCATGACTCCTATTTATGATGATTATGGTGATGGCATGTATGCTATAAAGATTAATGATAACCATGAAACTACTCATCATGATTTTAATATTCAATGCGGTTATGACAATCAAGTGTCTCATGATAGTTATTTTCTTGAGTTTGGTCCCATAACTATGAATGAGAAGAAAATTACTAATGTGGAGATTAGTGAAAATTCTATGCTTGTGGATCATGAAAATAATGATTTACATGATATTTACATTTTTGAATTTATTCACGATCCTAGTGAAAATTATTATGAAGGAGGAACTTATGCTTATAGGTATTGAAGTAATATCAAGTTTCCTCCTTATGTGTTCAAAGTTTTGAAGTTATTGTTGGGGAACGTCGCATGGGAAAATAAAATTTTCCTACGCACATGGAAGACCTATCCATGGTGATGACCATCTACGAGAGGGGAGATCGGATCCACATACCCTTGTAGATCGCTAAGCAGGAAGAATTAAGAAACGCGGTTGATGTAGTCGAACGTCTTCGCGATCCAAATCGCAAGCCGTCCCGTGATCCAATCACGATATAGCACCGAACAGACGACACCTCTGCATTCAGCACACGTGCAGCTCGATGAAGATCTCTGCCTTCTTGATCCAACAAGAGATACCAAGAGGTAGCTTAATTCTCCGGCAGCAAGACGGTGTGACGGTGATGATGGTGGAGCTACTCCGGCAGGGCTTTGCCGTACCATATCGAACTAGCTACGGGGTGTCACAAGGTGGTGGAGGGAGAGAGGGCTGCGTCATGGATTGTGGTGCAAAAAGGCTCTCTACCCTCCATTATATATAGGAGGGAGGGAGGGGTGGCTATCTAGGGACTTGCCCTAGGGTTTGTCCGGCGCAAAGGAGGTGGGAGGAGTCCTCCTCTAGGTCGGTTTAGAGGAGGAGAACTCCTCTCCCTATTCGGTTTGGCCCCACCTCTCTCTCTTGTCCACTTCAGCCGAAGTAGGTGTTGGGTAACGTCGCATGGGAAACAAAAAATTTCCTACGCGCACGAAGACCTATCATGGTGATGTCCATCTACGAGAGGGGATTTCCGATCTACGTACCCTTGTAGATCACACAGCAGAAGCGTTAAGAAACGCGGTTGATGTAGTGGAACATCCTCACGTCCCTCGATCCGCCCCGCGAACCGTCCCACGAACCGTCCCGCGATCCATCCCACGATCTAGTGCCGAACGGATGGCACCTCCGTGTTCAGCACACGTACAGCTCGACGATGATCTCGGCCTTCTTGATCCAGCAAGAGAGACGGAGAGGTAGATGAGTTCTCCGGCAGCGTGACGGCGCTCCGGAGGTTGGCCGTGATCTAATCTCAGCAGGGCTCCGCCCGAGCTCCGCAGAAACGCGATCTAGAGGTAAAACCGTGGAGGTATGTGGTCGGGCTACCGTGGCAAAAGTCGTCTCAAATCAGCCCTAATAGCTCCATATATATAGGAGGAGGGGAGGGGAGGCTTGCCTTGAGGCTCAAGGAGCCCCATGGGCTTCGCCACCAAGGGAGGAGGAGTCCTCCTCCAATCCTAGTCCAACTAGGATTGGAAGGTGGAGTCCTTCTCTTCTTTCCCACCTCCTTTTTTTCTTTTCTCTTTGATTTTCTATCTATGGCGCATAGGGCCTTCTTGGTCTGTCCCACCAGCCTACCAAGGGCTGGTGCGCCATCCCCAAGGCCTATGGGCTTCCCCGAGGTGGGCTGCCCCCCCGGTGAACACACGGAACCCATTCGTCATTCCCGGTACATTCCCGGTAACTCCGAAAACCTTCCGGTAATCAAATGAGGTCATCCTATATATCAATCTTCATTTCCGGACCATTCCGGAAACCCTCGTGACGTCCGTGATCTCATCCGGGACTCCGAACAACATCCGGTAACCAACCATATAACTCAAATACACATAAAACAACATCGAACCTTAAGTGTGCAGACCCTGCGGGTTCGGGAACTATGTAGACATGACCCGAGTGACTCCTCGGTCAATATCCAATAGCGGGACCTGTATGCCCATATTGGATCCCACATATTCTACGAAGATCTTATCGTTTGAACCTCAGTGCCAGGGATTCATATAATCCCGTATGTCATTCCCTTTGTCCTTCGGTATGTTACTTGCCCAAGATTGGATCGTCAGTATCCGCATACCTATTTCAATCTCGTTTACTGGCAAGTCTCTTTACTCGTTCCGTAATACAAGATCCCGCAACTTACAATAAGTTACATTTCTTGCAAGGCTTGTGTGTGATGTTGTATTACCGAGTGGGCCCCAAGATACCTCTCCATCATACGGAGTGACAAATCCCAGTCTCGATCCATACTAACTCAACGAACACCTTCGGAGATACCTGTAGAGCATCTTTATAGTGACCCAGTTACGTTGCGACGTTTGTTACACACAAAGCATTCCTCTGGTGCCAGTGAGTTATATGATCTCATGGTCATAGGAACAAATACTTGACACGCAGAAAACAGTAGCAACAAAATGACACGATCTACATGCTACGTCTATTAGTTTGGGTCTAGTCCATCACGTGATTCTCCTAATGACGTGATTCAGTTATCAAGCAACAACACCTTGTACATAGTCAGAAGACCCTAACTATCTTTGATCAACTGGCTAGCCAACTAGAGGCTTGCTAGGGATAGTGTTTTGTCTATGTATCCACACATGTATATAAGTCTTCATTCAATACAATTATAGCATGGATAATAAACGATTATCTTGATACAGGAATTATAATAATAACTATATTTATTATTGCCTCTAGGGCATAATTCCAACAGTCTCCCACTTGCACTAGAGTCAATACTCTAGCCCTCACATCACCATGCGAATTACATTGTAATAAATCTAACACCCATATAGTTCTGGTGTTGATCATGCTTTGCCCGTGGAAGAGGTTTAGTCAACGGGTCTGCTACATTCAGATCCGTGTGCACTTTGCATATATTTACGTCCTCCCCTTCAGCGTAGTCGCGGATGAGGTTGAAGCGTCGTTTGATGTGTCTGGTCTTCTTATGAAACAGTGGTTCCTTTGCTAAGGCAATGGCACCCGTGTTGTCACAGAACAAGGTTATTGGATTCAGTGCGCTTGGCACCACTCCAAGATCCGTCATGAACTGCTTCATCTAGACACCCTCCTTAGCCACCTCCGAGGCAGCCATGTACTCCGCTTCACATGTAGAATCAGCTACGACACTTTGCTTGGAACTGCACCAGCTTACCGCGCCCCCATTAAGAATAAATACGTATCCGGTCTGCGACTTAGAGTCGTCCGGATCTGTGTCAAAGCTTGCATCGATGTAACCCTTTACGGCGATCTCTTCGTCACCTCCATACACGAGAAACATCTCCTTAGTCCTTGTCAGGTACTTCAGGATATTCTCGACTGCCGTCCAGTGATCCACTCCTGGATTACTCTGGAACCTGCCTGCCATACTTATGGCCAGGCTAACATCCGGTCTAGTGCATAGCATTGCATACATGATAGATCCTATGGCTGAAGCATAGGGGACGGTGCTCATATGCTCTCTATCTTTATCAGTTGCTGGGCACTGAGTCTTACTCAATCTCGTACCTTGTAAAACTGGCAAGAACCCTTTCTTGGACTGTTCCATTTTGAACCTCTTCAAAACATTATCAAGGTATGTGCTTTGTGAAAGTCCTATCAGGCGTTTCGATCTATCCCTGTAGATCTTAATGCCTAGAATGTAAGCAGCTTCTCCTAGGTCCTTCATAGAGAAACTTTTATTCAAGTAATCCTTTATGCTCTCCAAAAAATCTACGTTGTTTCCAATCAGTAATATGTCATCCACATATAATATTAGAAACGCCACAGAGCTCCCACTCACTTTCTTGTAAATACAAGATTCTCCAACCACTTGTACAAACCCAAATGCTTTGATCACCTCATCAAAGCGTTTATTCCAACTCTGAGATGCTTGCACCAGTCCATAAATGGATCGCTAGAGCTATTATACCTTGTTAGCATTTTTAGGATCGACAAAACCTTCGGGTTGCATCATATACAACTCTTCCTTAAGGAAACCGTTAAGGAACGCCGTTTTGACATCCATCTGCCAGACTTAAGCATCGCTACGGGTGAGAATGTCTCATCGTAGTCAAGTCCTTGAACTTGTGAAAAACCCTTTGCCACAAGTCGAGCTTTATAAATGGTCACATTGCCGTCAGTGTCCGTCTTCTTCTTAAAGATCCATTTGTTCTGAATAGCCTTGCGGCCCTCAGGTAGTACTTCCAAAGTCCACACCTTGTTTTCATACATGGATCCTATCTCGGACTTCATGGCCTCCAGCCATTTGTTGGAATCTGGGCCCACCATTGCTTCTTCATAATTTGTAGGTTCATTGTTGTCTAACAACATGATTGACAAAACGGGATTACCGTACCACTCTGGAGCAGCACGTGGTCTCGTCGACCTGCGCGGTTCGATAGGAACTTGAACCGGAGTTTCATGATCATCATCATTAACTTCCTCCTCAACCGGCGTCGCAACGACTGGGGTTTCCCCTTGCCCTGCGCCACCATCTAGAGGGATGAGAGGTTCGACAACCTCATCAAGTTCTATCTTCCTCCCACTCAATTCTCTCGAGAGAAACTCCTTCTCGAGAAAAGCTCCGTTTTTAGCAACAAACACTTTGCCCTCGGATTTGAGATAGAAGGTGTACCCAACTGTCTCTTTTGGGTAACCTATGAAGATGCATTTTTCCGCTTTGGGTTCCAGCTTTTCAGGCTGAAGTTTTTTGACATAAGCATCACATCCCCAAACTTTAAGAAACGACAACTTTGGCCTTTTGCCATACCACAGTTCGTATGGTGTCGTCTCAACAGATTTTGATGGTGCCCTATTTAAAGTGAATGCAGCCGTGTCTAATGCATAACCCCAAAACGATAATGGCAAATCGGTAAGAGACATCATAGATCGCACCATCTCTAATAAAGTACGATTACGACGTTCGGACACACCATTACGCTGTGGTGTTCCAGGCGGTGTCAACTGTGAAACAATTCCACATTGTCTTAAGTGAGCACCAAACTCGAAACTCAGATATTCACCCCCACGATCAGACCGTAGGAACTTGATCTTCTTGTTACGATGATTTTCAACTTCACTCTGAAATTGCTTGAACTATTCAAATGTTTCAGACTTGTGCTTCATTAAGTAGACATAACCATATCTACTCAAATCGTCAGTGAAGGTGAGAAAATAACGATATTCGCCGCGTGCCTCCACGCTCATCGGACCGCACAAATCGGTATGTATGATTTCCAACAAGTCACTGGCACGCTCCATTGTTCCGGAGAATGGAGTTTTAGTCATCTTGCCCATCAGGCATGGTTCACATGTGTCAAGTGAATCAAAGTCAAGTGACTCCAAAAGTCCATCGGTATGGAGTTTCTTCATGCGCTTTACACCAATATGACCTAAGCGGCAGTGCCACAAAAACATGGCGCTATCATTGTTAACTCTAACTCTTTTGGTCTCAATGTTATGTATATGTGTATTATCACTATCAAGATTCAATATGAACAATCCTCTCACAACGGGTGCATGAGCATAAAAGATGTTACTCATAGAAATAGAACAACCATTATTCTCTGACTTAAAAGAGTAACCGTCTCGCAATAAACAAGATCCAGATATAATGTTCATGCTCAATGCAGGCACTAAATAACAATTATTCAAGTTCATAACTAATCCTGATGGTAACTGAAGTGAAACTGTGCCGATGGCGATTGCATCAACCTTGGAACCATTTCCTAGGCGCATCGTCACTTCATCTTTCGCCAGCCTTCGCCTATTCCGCAGTTCCTGTTTCGATTTGCAAATATGAGCAACAGAACCGGTATCGAATACCCAGGCACTACTACGAGAGCCGGTCAAGTACACATCAATAACATGTATATCAAATATACCTGATTTTTCTTTGGCCGCCTTCTTATCAGCCAGATACTTGGGGCAGTTGCGCTTCCAGTGACCCATACCCTTGCAATAGTAGCACTCTGTTTCAGGCTTAGGTCCAGCTTTGGGTTTCTTCGTTGGATTGGCAATAGGCTTGCCACTCTTCTTTGAATTACCCTTCTCCCCTTTGCCGTTTCTCTTGAAACTAGTGGTCTTATTCACCATCAACACTTGATGCTCTTTACAGAGTTCAGACTCTGCGACTTTCAGCATCGCAAACAACTCGCCGGGTGACTTGTTCATCCCTTGCATGTTGTAGTTCAACACAAAGCCCTTATAGCTTGGCGGCAGTGATTGAAGAATTCTGTCAGTGATAGCCTCTTGTGGGAGTTCAATCCCCAGCTCAGCTAGACGGTTTGAGTACCCAGACATTTTGAGCACATGTTCACTGACAGTCGAATTCTCCTCCATCTTGCAAGCATAGAATTTATCGGAGGTCTCATACCTCTCGATCCGGGCGTTCTTCTGAAAGATAAACTTCAACTCCTGGAACATCTCATATGCTCCATGACGCTCCTCTAAGCCATACAAGACTGCACATTGAACTACTGAGTAGTCCTCCTTACGTGTTAACCAAGCGTTCTTAACATCTTGGTCAGCCGTAGCGGGTGGTTCATCTCCTAGCGCAGCATTAAGGACATAATCCTTCTTCCCAGCTTGTAGGATCAACTTAAGATTACGAGCCCAGTCTACAAAGTTGCTTCCATCATCTTTCAACTTAGCTTTCTCTAGGAACGTATTAAAATTCAGGGTGACTGTCACGTGAGCCATGATCTACAACACAAATATATTCAAAGTGGACTTAGACTATGTTCAAGATAATTAGAGTTTAACTTAATCAAATTATTTGCTAAACTCCCACTCAAAAATACATCTCTCTAGTCATTTGAGTGGTTCATGACCCACTTACACTAGCTCAAGTCCGATCATGACGTGAGTTGAGTATACTTTCAGTGGTAAGCATCCCTATGCTAATCATATCAACTATATGATTCATGATCGACCTTTCGGTCTCATATGTTCCGAGGCCATGTCTGCACATGCTAGGCTCGTCAAGCTTATCCCGAGTGTTCCGCGTGTGCACCTGTTTTGCACCCGTTGTATGTGAACGTTGAGTCTATCACACCCGATCATCACGTGGTGTCTCGAAACGACAAACTGTAGCAATTGTGCACAGTCGGGGAGAACACAATTTCATCTTGAAATTTTAGCGAGAGATCACCTCATAATGCTACCGTCGTTCTAAGCAAAATAGGGTGCATAAAAGGATTAACATCACATGCAATTCATAAGTGACATGATATGGCCATCATCATGTGCTCCTTGATCTTCATCACCAAAGCACCGGCACGATCTTCTTTTCACCGCCGCCACACCATGATCTCCATCAACGTGTCGCCATCAGGGTTGTCGTGCTAATCATGCTATTACTACTAAAGCTACATTCTAGCAAAATAGTAAACGCATCTGCAAGCACAAACGTTAGTTTAAAGACAACCCTATGGCTCCTGCCGGTTGCCGTACCATCGACGTGCAAGTCGATATTATCTATTACAACATGATCATCTCATACATACAATATATTACATCAAATCGTTGGCCATATCACATCATAAGCATACCCTGCAAAAACAAGTTAGACGTCCTCTAATTTTTTGTTGCATGTTTTACGTGGTGACCATGGGTATCTAGTAGGATCGCATCTTACTTACGCAAACACCACAACAGAGATATATGAATTGCTATTTAACCTTATCCAAGGACCTCCTCAGTCAAATCCGATTCAACTAAAGTTGAAGAAACCGACACTCGTCGGTCATCTTTGAGCAACGGAGTTACTCGTAGCGATGAAACCAGTCTCTCGTAAGCGTACGAGTAATGTCGGTCCGAGCCGCTTCGATCCAACAATACCGCGGGATCAAGAAAAGACTAAGGAGGGCAGAAAAACGCACATCACCACCCACAAAAACTTTTGTGTTCTACTCGAGAAGACATCTACGCATGAACCTAGCTCATGATGCCACTGTTGGGTAACGTCGCATGGGAAACAAAATTTTTCCTACGCACACGAAGACCTATCATGGTGATGTCCATCTACGAGAGGGGATTTCCGGTCTATGTACCCTTGTAGATCGCAAAACAGAAGCGTTAAGAAACGCGGTTGATGTAGTGGAACATCCTCACATCCCTCGATCCGCCCCGCGAACCGTCCCACGAACCGTCCCGCGATCCGTCCCACGATCTAGTGCCGAACGGACGGCACCTCCGCGTTCAGCACACGTACAGCTCGACGATGATCTCGGCCTTCTTGATCCAGCAAGAGAGACGGAGAGGTAGATGAGTTCTTCGACAGCGTGATCGCGCTCCGGAGGTTGGTGGTGATCTAATCTCAGCAGGGCTCCGCCCGAGCTCCGCAGAAACGCGATCTAGAGGTAAAACCGTGGAGGTATGTGGTCGGGCTGCCGTGGCAAAATTCGTCTCAAATCAGCCCTAATAGCTCCATATATATAGGAGGAGGGGAGGGGAGGCTTGCCTTTAGGCTCAAGGAGCCCCAAGGGCTGCGCCACCAAGGGAGGAGGAGTCCTCCTCCAATCCTAGTCCAACTAGGATTGGAAGGTGGAGTCCTTCTCTTCTTTCCCACCTCCTTTTTTCTTTTCTTTTCTCTTTGATTTTCTATCTATGGCGCATAGGGCCTTCTTGGGTTGTCCCACCAGCCCACCAAGGGCTGGTGCGCCACCCCCAAGGCCTATGGGCTTCCCCGGGGTGGGCTGCCCCCCCGGGTGAACACCTGGAACCCATTCGTCATTCCCGGTAACTCCGAAAACCTTCCGATAATCAAATGAGGTCATCCTATATATCAATCTTCGTTTCCGGACCATTCCGGAAACCCTCGTGACGTCCGTGATCTCATCCAGGACTCTGAACAACATTCAATAACCAACCATATAACTCAAATACGCATAAAACAACGTCGAACCTTAAGTGTGCAAGACCCTGCGGGTTCGAGAACTATGTAGACATGACCCGAGTGACTCCTCGGTCAATATCCAATAGCGGGACCTGGATGCCCATATTGGATCCCACATATTCTACGAAGATCTTATCGTTTGAAGATCGGTGCCAGGGATTCATATAATCCCGTATGTCATTCCCTTTGTCCTTCGGTATGTTACTTGCCCGAGATTCGATCGTCAGTATCCGCATACCTATTTCAATCTCGTTTACCGGCAAGTCTCTTTACTCGTTCCGCAGTACAAGATCCCGCAACTTACACTATGTTACATTGCTTGCAAGGCTTGTGTGTGATGTTCTATTACCGAGTGGGCCCCAAGATACCTCTCCGTCATACGGAGTGACAAATCCCAGTCTCGATGCATACTAACTCAACGAACACCTTTGGAGATACCTGTAGAGTATATTTATAGTCACCCAGTTACGTTGCGACGTTTGATACACACAAATCATTCCTCCGGTGTCAGTGAGTTATATGATCTCATGGTCATAGGAACAAATACTTGACACGCAGAAAACAGTAGCAACAAAATGACACGACCTACATGCTACGTCTATTAGTTTGGGTCTAGTCCATCACATGATTCTCCTAATGACGTGATCCAGTTATCAAGCAACAACACCTTGTACATAGTCAGAAGACCCTGACTATCTTTGATCAACTGGCTAGCCAACTAGAGGCTTGCTAGGGACAGTGTTTTGTCTATGTATCCACACATGTATATAAGTCTTCATTCAATAAAATTATAGCATGGATAATAAACGATTATCTTGATACAGGAATTATAATAATAACTATATTTATTATTGCCTCTAGGGCATAATTCCAACAGTAGGACCTCTTGGGCTGGACGCCCAGCCCACTAGGGGCTGGTGCGCCACCCTTGGGCCTGTTTGGTCCCCTCCCGGTGGAACTCCGAAACCCATTCATCACTCCCGGTACTTTACTGGTAATGCTCGAGATCCTTCCGGAAGCCAAATGGATACTTCCTATATATCAATTTTCGTCTCCGGACCGTTTAAGAACTCATCCTGACGTCCTGGATCTAATCCGGGACTCCGAATAACATTCATTTACCAACATCAATAATTCAACTATGTCGAAACGTCACCGAACCATAAGTGTGCAGACCGTGTGGGTTCGAGAATTATGTAGACAAGACCGAGACACTCTCCGGTCAATATCCAATAGTGGGACCTGGATGTTTATATTGTATCCTATAAATTCTACGAAGATCTTCAATCGGTTGATCCTCTGTGTCAAGGATTTAGTTAATCCCGTAGAACATTCCCTTTGTCCTTCGGTATGTTACTTGCCCCAGATTCGATCGTCGGTATCTCTATACCTATTTGAATCTCGTTACCGGCAAGTCTCTTTACTCGTTCCGTAATACAAAATCTCGTGGCTAACTCTTTAGTCACAATGCTTGTAAGTCTTGTTGTGATTTTGTATTACCTTGTGGCCCCCAAGATACCTATCCGTCATATAGAGTGACAAATCCCAGTCTTGATCCATGCGAACTCAACGGGCACCTTCAGAGATACTTATAGAGAAACTTTATAGTCACCCAGTTACGTTGGGATGTTTGATACACAGAAGGTATTCTTTCAGTGGTAGTGAGTTACATGATCTCATGGTTATAGGAACATATACTTGACATGCAGAAAACAGTAGCAATAAAATGACACAATCACATGGTAACGTTCATATTTTGGGTCTTGTCCATCACATCGTTTTCCTAATAATGTGACCCCGTTATGAAGTGACAACACTTGTCTATGGCTAGGAAACCCTAACCATCTTTGATTAACGAGCTGGTCAATTAGAGGCTTACTAGGCACATCGTGTTGTCTATGTATCCACACATGTAACTGAGTTTCCATTCAATACAATTCTAGCATGGATAATAGATGATTATCTTGAACAAGTAAATATAATAATAAATATTTTATTATTGCCTCTAGGGCATATTTCCAAGAGTATCCCACTAGCACTAGAGTCAATAATCTAGCTCACATCACTATGTGATTTACAATGTAATGAATTTAACACGCATACAGTTCTAGTGTTGATCATGTTTTGCTCATGGAAGAGGTTTAGTCAACACGTGTGCAACATTCAGATCCATGTCCACTTTGCAATTATTTATGTCCTCCTCCTTGATGTAATCGTGGATGGAATTAAAGCGTCGTTTTATGTGTCTGGTCCTTTGATAAGCCACAAGTATAGGGGATCGCAACAATTTTCGAGGGTAGAGTATTTAACCCAAATTTATTGATTCGACTCAAGGGGAAGCCAAAGATTATTCTCAAGTATTAGCAGTTGAGTTGTCAATTCAACCACACCTGAAAGATTTAGTATGTGCAGCAAAGTATCAGTAGCAAGGTAGTGTGATAGCAGCAGTAGCAACAGTAACCAGTAGCAGCAAAGTAACAACAGTAGCAACAGAGTAACAGTAGCAGCAGTGACAGCAGTAGCGGCAAAGTAACATAGCATGGACCAGTACGAAAAGACTCATAGGCATTGGATCAGTGATGGATGATTGTGCCGGATGCTATTCATCATGTAACAGTTATAACACGGAGAGATAAGTATTCCGTATATAGTCATACGTGCTTAGGGAAAAGAACTTGCATGACATCTATTGTCCATCCCTCCCGTGGTAGCGGGGTCCTAATGGAAACTATGGGATATTAAGGTTCTCCTTTTAATAAAGAACCAGACCAACGCATTAACACTTAGTGAATACATGAACTCCTCATTCCATGGTCATCTCCGGGAGTGGTTCCGGCTATTGTCACTCTGGGGTTGCCGGGTCGTAACACATAGTAGGTGACTACAACTTGCAAGATAGGATCAAGAACACACATATATTGGAGAAAACATAATAGGTTCAGATATGAAATCATGGCACTCGGGCCCTAGTGACAAGCATTGAGCATGGCAAAGTAGTAGCAACATCAATCTCAGAACATAGTGGATACTAGGGATCAATCCCCGTCAAAACTAACTCGATTACATGATATATATCATCCAACCCATCACCGTCCAGCAAGCCTACGATGAGATTACTCACGAACGGTGAAGAGCATCATGGAATTGGCGATGAAGGAAGGTTGATGATGACGATGGCAACGATCTCCCCTCTCCGGAGCCTAGAATAGACTCCAGATCTGCCCTCCAGAGGAACAACAGGAGGTGACGGCGCCTCCGTATCATAAAATGCGATGAACTCTTCTCCTGATTTTTTCCGGGCGAGACGGACTAAATGGAGTTGGATTTGGAGGCGGTGGAGAGTTGTGGGCCCCACAAGCCTACCAGGCCCGGCCAGGGGCGGGGGCGCCTGGTGGGCTTGTGGGCTCCACGCTCCACTTCCTCCGCTGATTCTTGCGCCAGTATTTTTTATATATTCCACAAAAATTCTCCGTAAATTTTTAGGTCATCCTGAGAACTTTTATTTCTGCGCAAAAACAACACCATGGCAATTCTGTTGAAAACTGCGTTAGTCCGGGTTAGTTCCATTGAAATCATGCAAACTAGAGTCCAAAACAAGGGCAAAAGAGTTTGGAAAAGTAGATACGATGGAGACGTATCAACTCCCCCAAGCTTAAAACCTTGCTTGTCCTCAAGTAATTCAGTTTACAAACTGAAAGAGACAAAAGAAAAACTTTTACGAACTCTGTTTGATCTTGTTGTTGCAACTCTGTCTAACTCATAACCAGAATTTCAGCAAGATCACAAGCTAACCACATAAGAAAATGACATCTAGGTCTCACGGTAAACTCATATCAATGGCATAATCAACTAGCGAGCAAATAATAATAAGTCTCAAACGTCAATACTTCAATCAAAACAATCATGAAGCAGTACGAACAGATGGTATCTCGCTAGCTCTTTCTGAGACCGCAAAACATAAATGCAGAGCACCTTCAAAGACCAAGGGCTGACTAAACATTGTAATTCATGGCAAAGAAGATCCAGTCACAGTCATACTCAACATCAGGCAAAAGCAAAGCATAAAAATGATAGAGGTGCTCTCTAATTAGTGCTTTTATAAGAGGAGGATGACTCAACAGGAACATAAATAGATAGGCCCTTCGCAGAGGGAAGCATTGATTTGCAGAGGTGCCAGAGCTCAAGCTTTTAAAACAGAGACAAATCATTTTGGGTGGGATGATTTCATTGTCAACGCAATGTCTAAGAGTTTTCACCATCTTCCACGCTACACATGCTATAGGCGGTTCCCAAACAGAAAAGTAAAGTTTTGACTCCCCCACCACCGATCAATCACACTCTATGACTAGCCGAATCCTCGGGTGCCGTCCAAACCAACATCAATCCAGGGGGATTTTTTTGTAATTATCTTTTCAATTTGAGCATGGAACTGGGCATTCCAATTACCGGCCCCTTTCTCGTGAATGATAGTGAATAAACACATATCGAGGATAACATGCCTAGCATGGAAGATACTGATAGCCCCCTGTCACCACATGAGCGGTTTGGGCATGCAAAAGAGATTATTCCTTGAAGGTTTAGAGAGTGGCATATGCCAATTGACTTGGAACGGCATGTAGATACCGCATATAGGTAGGTATGGTGGACTCATATGGAACAACTTTGGGTTTATGGAAGTGGATGCACAAGCAGTATTCCCACTTAGTACAAGTGAAGGCTAGCAAAAGACTGGGAAGCAACCAACTAGAGAGCGACAACAGTCATCAAAATGCATTGAGATTAACCAACATTGAGTGCAAGCATAAGTAGGACATAAATCACCATGAACATGAATATCATAGAGGCTATGTTGATTTTGTTTCAACTACATGCGTGAACATGCGCCAAGTCAAGCCACTTGAATCATTCGAAGGAGGATACCATCCTATCATACTACATCATAGTCATCTCAAAATTCATGTTGGCATCCAAGACAAACCATTTTAAGCTCCTAGCTAATTAAGCATGGCATCAGAAACTATGGTCTCTAAGTTGTCATTGCAAACATGTTTCTCTCACAACAAAGCTGAATCAGGAACGATGAGCTAGTCATATTTACAAAAACAAAATAGATCGAGTTCATATCAGCTTTTCCAGGCCCAGTTAGTTCATCATATATCGTCATTATTGCCTTTCACTTGCACGACCGAATGATGTGAACAATAATAAGAGTGCTCGTGCATTGGACTAAGATGGAATCTGCAAGCAAACATAAAGGAGAAGACAAAGTAATATGGCTCTTTGACAGATAAACAGTTATGCATGCGAGAGCCACTAAACATGGTAACCTTGGTCTTCTACCTTGACCCAAAGAAAAAGAAAACTATTTACAAGGGAAAGCTCCCAAACAAGAAAAGAAAATATTTTTGGGTTTTCTCAAACTAGAAAAGCACACGAAAAGAAAACAAGAAAAAGAAAATAAACTAGCATGGATGATACACTGGCAAAGCGTGAACACCAACGAACAAAGTGAAAGCCTAAGCAAGAACGTAAAGTTTGTGAGAAACACGTACTCCCCCAAGCCTAGGCTTTTGGCCTAAGTTGGTCTACTCCCATGGATGGTCCGGGCGATACCCAAAATCATAATGAGGGTTGCATGGGAGCGCTGCAGCCACTACCTGAATAGCTGCCTCACGGAGACGAGCATCCTTTGCCTCGCTCTCATATTCCTCTGCCTCTCCTCTGGTTATATAATATCTCCGTTTTACCTGAAAGTAAAAGAAGGTAGGAGCATGAAGGGTAATATGGAAAACACGCTGTCGGTTAAATATTAAACGGTATAGGAGGGATTCATCATCCCTCTCAAGGAACTGATAGCGTGTCAAAGCGATGCGATCAAGGAAAGCTGTATGGAGCGGGGGATCTCCTTCGCGGATGGGTACTCCAGGAAAATTTGCTATGCGAGTGGCATAGATCCCACCAAAGAAATCCCCTTCATTAGCATTATTATTCAGCCTCCTTGCTATTATAGCTCCCATGTTGAAACCTCTATCACCCATAACTATGCTTTTAAGAATACTAAGGTCGGGTGCGCAGGGGTGATAGTGCTCAATCTTGCCATTAATGCATCTACCTATGAAGAGGCCAAAGTAATGCAAGGCAGGAAAATGAATGCTCCCCATGGTAGCTTGTGTAATATCTCTAGTTTCTCCAATACTTATACTAGAGAAAAAATCTCTAACCGAAGATTTAGGAGGATCATTGAGACTACCCCAAATAGGTATCTTGCAAATTCTATTGAAATCCTCTAAATCCATGGTATACGATTTTTCATAGAGATCAAACAGTGCGGATGTGTCACGGCCAACTGAAAATTTGAATCTACGAACAAAAGAGGCACTGAGAGCAACATACTGTTCACATTTATCGGAGATGAATTCTTCGAGTCCGACGTTGTGAACAAATGTATCAAACTCATCTTTGAAACCTGCCTCTATCTTGAACTCATCAGAAGGCTATTCACATGGTTGTACCTGTGCGTTCCTCGGTTGGTAAGGATCGGGCTCCCGAATCGCAAGACGGGGACCTCTCTTGCTTGAGGAACCACCATGATAGTTTCTCGTGAACATCTTCCTTTATGAAATTTTCAGTGACCCAAAGGAAAAGTGAACAAGGCTTAACGAAACTCGTAGCAACTACTCCGACAAGTGCCTAGAGGCCATATCACGCATCAAAACTACTTGGGACCAGCTAAAATTAGCATGCAAAGATCAAGAACAGGGTCACCAAGGCAGAAAAAATACGCGAAGTATAAGGCACTAGAGCAAAAAACTAATTGGACCAATGGAGGACGTACTTACCAAGGAGCAATTTCCCCAAAACAGTTCGGTGAATGGTGCTTTGCACAAGGAGATCGACAATCCCAGCAAGAATAGCAAGAACACGGGTTTGAGCTGCGAAACGATTTTTTCTGGAGGTAGGAGAAGCAGATGGGAGCTAGAATCAGTGGAGAGGGTGCACATGTGCCCCACAAGCCAGGTAGGCGTGCCCAGGGGGGGTGCCCACGCCTCCAGGGCTTGTGGCCCACTGGTGCAGCCCCTTGACTAGCTCTTTGTCTCAGTATTTTTCAAAAATTCCAGAAAAAATCATACTTGATTTTCAAGGAATCTGGAGAAATTTTATTTTCGGGGTATTTTTCCATGGGACGCTAAAATAGAAAACAGGGAAAACTAAACTAAGTCTATCCTTTTTCTTCTAAACAACCGAAGGTGAAAGCTTGGAACAGAGGTTTGTGACTCCTCGATTCATCCATCTCATGGTCATCGAAAGAAATCCGTCAATGAGGTTGATCAAGTCTCCTTGACAAACTTTTTCAAATAGTCACTAGGTCACCTCAATGGGGATGTGAATATCCCCAACAAGAAAATGATACTTCATCTTAACAGGAGGAATAGGGCATTCAAAGCTCCCAATAAGAATAGATGAAGTTTTTTCGATAGCATTGATGCAATGTACTCGATATTGTTTCTTCGGAAAGTGCACCGTATGCTCATTACCGTTGACATGGAAAGTGACTTTGCCTTTGTTCCAATCTATAACAGCCCCTGCAATGTTTATAAAGGGTCTTCCGAGGATGACCACCATGGCATCGTCCTCGGGAATATCCAAAATAACAAAGTCTGTTAAGATAGTGACGTTAGCAACCACAACACGCACATCCTCGCAAATGCCGATAGGGAAAGCAGTTGATTTGTCGGCCATTTGCAGAGAGATTTCAATGTGTGTCAACTTATCCAGTTCAAGTCTACGATAAAGAGAGAGGGGCATAACACTAACACCGGCTCCAAGGTCACATAAAGCAGTTCTAACGTAGTTGCGTTTAATGGAGCAAGGTATAGTGGGCACACCGTGATCACCTAGTTTCTTAGGAGTTCCACCCTTGAAGGTATAATTAGCGAGCATGGTGGAAATCTCAACCTCAGGTATCCTCCTCTTATTAGTCACAATATACTTCATGTACTTAGCATACGGAGACATTTTGAGCATATCTGTCAAACGCATTTGCAAGAAGACAGGTCTAATCATTTCAACAAATCGCTCAAAATCCTCATCATCCTTTTTCTTGGATGATTTGGGAGGAAATGGCATGGGTTTCTGAACCCATGGTTCCCTTTCTTTACCATGCTTCCTAGCAGCGAATTTATTCGTATTGTATCTCTTATTCTTAGGCTGTGGGTTATCAAGATCAAAAGGTTCAATCTCCACATCCTTATCATTGCTAGGTTGAGCATCATCATGAACATCACTATTGATGTTATCATTAGGCTCATGTTCATCACCAGATTATGTTTCAGCATCAGAGACAGAGACGTCGTTTGGACTCTCAGGTGTAGCAGCAACAGGGTTGCTAGCGTGCAAATCCCTATCATCTTTCTTCTTCTTTCTGAGATGACTAGGTGCATCAGTGCTAACTCCTTGAGAATCTTGTTCAATTCTCTTAGGATGACCCTCAGGATACAAAGGTTCCCGAGTCATTCTACCGCCTCTAGTGACGACTCTGAAAGAATTGTCATTCAACTCATTGAGCAAGTCATTCTGAGCTTTAAGTACTTTTTATACCCGAGTAGTAACCATAGAGGCATGTTTACTCAGAAGCTTAAGATCATTGACATTTCTGTCCAGACAAGCACTTAAATGACTAAGCATACAAGCATTCTGTTCCAATTGTCTGCTAACATAATCATTGAAACTTTGTTGTTTGGCAACGAAGTTATCAAATTCATCCAAGCACACTACAACAAGAACCCCCCTTCAGCAACGCATCGATGCGTTGTGGAATATCCATATAAGCGTTGCTGAGATCAACACCAATGGATGTATATGCGTTGCCGTTGGTGGCGTTGGAAGGGCCTACAACAACACATCTAATTGCGTTGGTAACCAACGTGAATAGTGTTGCAAGGTAGCAACACATATATTGACAAGACAACAACACTTCATATGCATTGCTGGTTGCACATACCTAGTTTGGAATGGCCATAAACCTATTGGTGCAAGAATTAATGCATAGCATGAACAATTACCAGTATTTCATATATTACCAAAAAAATTATTGGGTTAATACTGAGGGTGCACAGGAGTGACAAATCAGTAAATAGGAAGACCTCATATATTGATTCTGATTGGTTGTATTACATAGAACAAAATCCAAAGAGTAAACACATGATTTTCTGTATGTTGACCCTAAAAATGACATCACATCATTTTCTATACACTAACCAAGAAGATGGTATTCTAAAAAAATAACATAAAACTATCTTGATAGTAGTCCCATCCTCCGCTTTGCCAGAAACAACTTAGACATGCATCCTCTATTTATCTTGGTAATCTACATCAAAAATAAAACTGACATGAGCAACGTACCATTAGAGAAATAAAAAATGTGTCCAACAGAGCAATACAATTGAATAGAGGGGGAACATACAAAGACCGAAGACCTCATAATGTAGTTGCATGACAATTGCTTTTGACATTTTTGAGTGGTCGTATCAACAAATCATATTTTTCTAATGTACCGTTAGAATGGTTACTCATCTAGGTTGGTTGCATTACATAGAAGTAGATGAGCATGTTGTTCGCCTCACATCCAGCCTTGCAAATTGCATATTTTGGTAAGTTTGATTTGCTAAATCAAAATAACTTCACAATCAAAATAAATTCACGTTTTTATGGGTGTGACACGCTAAATACTTTCACAGTCGTTGTTATTTAAAGATTTAGATCATTTCTATCATAGTAAGTGCAAATCAGTGTAAACTTCCTTTGTGAATTCACGTACTGGGAACTATTTCTATCATAGCTATTTGAAAATTTTATGTTATATATTATTAAAAAATTAAAAAACATGTGTATAGTCTGTTATATACTGAAATATGAATGAACTCTGCAGTAAGCTTGTTACACAATTGATCATTGGTATAGGATGGAAAAAAATATAAATGACATATGACCGTACATTTTTTCTTAGACAATTGATGTGCTTGATTATGGTAGATGGATGTACCTAATTTAACTTTAGTGGCATCAAGTTCAATTTTTGTTTCACATTCACGAAACCAGTGAAAAGCACGTCATTGTGGGGTGACAGAAGCTTATCTATATGGCAGCGCATCTTTTGTGCAGCTTTAGATGGGGCGACATTGGTAGATAGCTGGTCCAAAAATACAAATAATTACAAAGAATTATGGAAATCGGATGTTCTCGAAGTTAAAATCAAGAGAAATTCATGCAGCAAGTTCAGAGCTGTGCAATTAGCTGCCATGAGTTAAACTAAAAAAGGAAGCAAAGCATCCATGCATAAGAAAACAGAATGCTCATCTTAATTACTCGCCCACCTGTCCTCAAAAGTAGAAAACGGCCGCCTTAACATCATCTAGAATCCCTAGTTCATTTCTGATGTGATATATGAAAATTACTTTATTTAAAAACCAAAAATATGGTTCAGATAGGATGACACTCACGAGCAGAATCCAATAGACCTCAGATCCAGATTTGTGTAATCTTCTCACCACTAAATATACATCAATAACATTAGTACATCATGCGAAGCACGCACTATAGAAAATAAAAGGCAGTCACATTTTATTCATGAGAAGTGAAAGTCAGCATTTAGATTTTTGGAAATATCATCACTCGGACGCAATGACATACTAGTGTAGTATCCACAGAGTCGTAACAAGGATTAACAGTGTGCATTCTCCTCTGCTATTGAACATATAATAAAACCCAACTTGCATTCGTAACTGTGAATGACACAATATTAAGGTGAAATATAGATTTCGAGACCAAGATTTACATGCATGTTTACTAAATATTTATTTTCCCCTAAAATTTATGAAATTTGGCTTTGGAAGGAGGATGCCTTTTAGAACTACCAGTCAGCTAAATAAGCATTTATAGCAAACCACTCATATTGAACGTTAAACTTGAATTTATCCTAAAGGTTGAACACTTTCAACTTAAATTTAGCATGCCCAGATGGTGCATGAAAGTGCAACTAAATTATGTAAACAAAGACACGTGCCACACATTTGAGCTGTGCAGCTGCTACAACATACCTTTCATAAATGAAGTCTCAAATACAAACTGGAGAAAACACATCTGGGCTCTTCAGTATGTTAGGAAACTAAAATAGGATAACATTGGAAACAAGCAAGGAAAGTTGTATAGTGCCAGTCGGTCCCAAATAAATGCTATCAAAATTGTAAGGCATTGTTAGAAACTTAGCATTACTTAGAGCTGCAGAGTTTTGTGACCTAAATATAGAAGATAAAACTTATGTACCAAGCTGAATGAAGAAGTTACAAAATATAATCTAAAAAAACATATCTTACTGAATACATCTGATTGTTTTGCCATGTCATCAAATGTTATTAGCAATAAAGCAGTCGTAAATTAGTAAAGTACACACTGATTCCCTGTACTTAGTACTTAGAACCTGTTATTTCAGTGCGGACACAATTGCAGAGGAGAACTCAGACCGTGGAGGGGGCATGGATGCATCGATCACGCGATTAATCAAGGTAGCATAGATCATTGTCGAGATTGCTAGAAAAGAAACAACGTTGGCATGATGGCCAAGCCACACCCAACACGAGCGAAGGTAAGAGAACAGGGGGTTAGTGCCTTACTGAAACGTCGATGTCAGAGTCGTGGTAGCTGAGGCAGCGCAGCACCACCGAACCCGAGCCGATAGCCGCTCCGTTTGTGCAGACACGCGGAGTGGTGGGCCGACAAACCGGAGGCGCCAAAACTGCGCCGACGACGTGTGGTGACTAGGTTTTCAGTGGGCTTGTGGGCAGGGGTGCACAGGACATCACAGAGGTGGCAGATTAGAGGAGAAGAAAAGGGTGGACCCGAACCGGGAATAGCAGTTCAGGGGAGCGATGGAGCTACCTGGAATCGATGGTGGAGGAGAAAGATGAATCGGGGGAGAGAGGCGGCGAAGAGATTTTTTTTTTCTTTCATCCTTAGATGCCATAATATTAGGCGGACGAGGTGGTACTAGTGGTTTGGTGGATAGAGGTTAGAGGCAGTCATGGCTCGTGGGGAGGTGGGAGGGTTAACCCAACAACAACACATGCTATAATTTGTTGCTACATATGCGTTCGTGTATGGGGGTGTTTGTTGTAGTGGCATAAGCTAGAAGGTTTATCAAAAGGAATATCACTCTCATTGAATCTATGAAGAGAATTTACTTCTACTACCTGTATCGGGTTATCGAGACCATGGATCTCTTCGATAGGTGGTAGATTCTTGACATGTTCAGATTTAATGCCTTTCTCTTTCATAGGTTTCTTAGCTTCTTGCATATCTTCAGGAATGAAGAATAGGATACATCTTTTCTTCGGAGTTGGCTTAGGAGGTGGTTCGGGAATAGTCCAAGCATTCTCATTGCACAAGATGTTATTCAATAGGATCTCAGCTTGTTCTAAGGTTCGTTCCCTACAAACACAACCAGCACAACTATCTAGATGGTCTTTAGAAGAACCGGTAAGTCCATTATAGAAGATATCAAGTATTTCATTCTTCTCAAGAGGGTGATCACGCAAAGAATTCAGTAGCTGGACGAGCCTCCCCCAAGCTTGTGGGAGACACTCTTCTTCAACTTGTGCAAAGTTATATATTTCCTGCAAGGCAACTTGCTTCTTATGGGCAGGGAAATATTTTTCAAAGAAGTAGTATACCATATCCTGGGGGCTACGCACACAACCAGGAGCAAGAGAAGTGAACCAGATCTTAGCATCATCCTTTAGCGAGAAAGGAAACAACTTGAGGATATAGTAGTGGCGGATCTTTCCCTCACTCGTGAATAGGTTGCTATATCGTGCATTTTGGTAAGATGGGCTACAACAGTTTCAGACTCATAACCGTGAAAAGGATCAGATTCGACCAGAGTGATTAACTCATGATCGACAGAGAATTCATAATCCTTATCGGTCACAAAGATAGGCGAAGTAGCAAACTTCGGGTCGTATTTCATCCTAGCGTTCAGAGATTTTTCTTTCCACTTGAGCAGTATTTTCTCAACATCATAGCTATCCTTACAAGCAAGAAAGTCCTCAGCTATCTCTCCCTCCATAACATAACGCTCTGGTATATCACGCAATTCATATCTAGGAGAGCTAGTTCTAAAAGGCAAAATAGCAGGTTCTACTTCAATAGTATCAGCAGTTTCAGAAGTATCATCACATCTAGCAGCAACTCTAGCAATTTGTGCATCAAGGAATGCACCTAGTGGCAAAGCAGTATCAAGCATAGCATCATCAGACAAAGCAGTATCAAGCATAACATCATCAGACAAAGAAGTATCAAGCATAACATCATCAGGCAAAGCAGTATCAATCATAGCATCATCAGGCAAAGCGGTATCAAGCATAGCATCATAATAAGCATCATGGGCAGCAGAAGTAGAATCATCAAGCACAGGTGACATATCAAGATTTCTAGCAGGAGGTGGTGTCGGAAACTTACTCATAACTGAAGGTGAATCAAGTGCAGAGCTAGATGGCAGTCCCTTACCTGTCCTCGTAGTTGAGGGCAAGACTTTAGTTCTTCGATCTTTTGGATTCCTCATAGTGACCAGCAGACGTAAATCCCAAGTGACTCAGAGAATATAGTTGTGCCTCCCCAGCAACGGCGCCAGAAAATAGCACGTTGACGGGACAATATTCTTGACTTGGCTTCCCCGGCAACGGCACCAAAAAATAGTCTTGATAACCCACAAGTATAGGGGATCGCAACAGTTTTCGAGGGTAGAGTATTCAACCCAAATTTATTGATTCGACTCAAGGGGAAGCCAAAGAATATTCTCAAGTATTAGCATTTGAATTGTCAATTCAACCACACCTGAAAGATTTACTATCTGCAGCAATGTATCAGTAGCAAGGTAGTATGATAGCAGCAGTAGCAACAGTAACCAGTAGCAGCAAAGTAACACCAGTAGCAACAGAGTAACAGTAGCAGCAGTGACAGCAGTAGCGACAAAGTAACATAGCAAGGACCAGTACGAAAAGACTCGTAGGCATTGGATCGGTGATGGATGATTGTGCCGGATGCTATTCATCATGTAACATTTATAACACGGAGAGATAAGTAACTAGCTCCAGTTCATCAATGTAATGTAGGCATGTATTCCGTATGTAGTCATACGTGCTTAGGGAAAAGAACTTGCATGACATCTATTGTCCATCCCTCCCATGGCAGCGGGGTCTTAATGGAAACTACGGGATATTAAGGTTCTCCTTTTAATATAGAACAGGACCAATGCATTAACACTTAGTGAATACATGAACTCCTCATACTATGGTCATCTCCGGGATTGGTTCCAGCTATTGTCACTGCGGGGTTGCCGGGTCATAACACATAGTAGGTGACTACAACTTGCAAGATAGGATCAAGAACACTCGGGCGACAACATAATAGGTTCATATCTGAAATCATGGCACTCGGGCCCTAGTGACAAGCATTAAGCATGGCAAAGTAGTAGCAACATCAATATCAGAACATAGTGGATACTAGGGATCAATCCTCGTCAAAACTAACTCAATTACATGATAGATCTCATCCAACCCATCACCATCCAGCAAGCCTATGATGAGATTACTCACGAACGGTGAAGAGCATCATGGAATTGGCGATGAAGGAAGGTTGATGATGACGATGGCGATGATCTCCCCTCTCCAGAGCCCAGAACGGACTCCAGATCTGCCCTCCAGAGGAAGAACAGGAGGATGCGGTGCCTCCATATCGTAAAACGCGATGAACTCTTCTCCTGATTTTTTTCCGGACGAGACGGACTAAATAGAGCTGGATTTGGAGGCGGTGGAGCATTGTGGTCCCCACAAGCCTGCCAGGCGCGGCCAGGGGGGTCGCGTGGTAGGCTTGTGGGCTCCACGCTCCACTTCCTCCGCTGATTCTTGCACCAGTATTTTTTATATATTCCACAAAAATTCTCTGTAAATTTCCAGGTCATTCCGAGAATTTTTATTTCTGCGCAAAAACAACACCATGGCAATTCTGCTGAAAACAGCGTTAGTCCGGGTTAGTTCCAGTCAAATCATGCAAATTAGAGTCCAAAACAAGGGCAAAAGAGTTTGGAAAAGTAGATACTATGGAGACGTATCATCCTCTTGTAAAACCTTGGTTCCTTGGCTAGAGCAATGGCACCAGTGTTGTCACAGAACAGAGTCATTGGATACAGTGCACTGGGCACAAGTCCAAGATTTGTCATGAACTGCTTCATCGAGGCACCTTCTTTAGCCGCCTCTGAGGTAGCTATATACTCCGCTTCACATATAGAGTTAGCTACCGCGCTTTGCTTGGAACTGCACCGGCTTACTGCACCTCCATTAAGAATAAATACATATCCAGTTTGTGACTTAGAGTCTCCCGGATCACTTTCAAAGCTTGCATCATCGTAACACTGTACGCCAAGCTCTTTGTCACCTTCATAAATGTGAAACATTTCCTAGTCTTTTTCAGGTACTTTATAATATTCTTGACCACTATCCCGTGCACCATTCCTTGATTACTTGGAAACCTTCTTGCCATACTTATGGCAAGGATGACATCAGGTCTTGTGCATAGCATTGCATACATGATAGAACCTATGGTTGAAGCATAGGGGACGACACTCATCTTTTCTCTATCTTCTGCAGTTACTGGTAATTGAGACTTACTCAACTTTATATCTTGTAACACAGGGAAGAACCCTTTCTTGGATTGTTCCATTTTGAACTTATTCAAAACTTATCAAGGTATGTGCTCTGTGAAAGTCCTATTAGGCATCTAGATCTATCTCTATAGATCTTGATGCCCAATATTTAAGGAGCTTCTCCCAGGTCCTTCATTGAAAAACTTGTATTCAAGTAATTCTTTACGCTTCCCAATAGTTCTATATCATTTCCAATCAACAATATGTCGTCCACATATAATATTCATTGTAAATACAAGCTTCTTCATAAACTTGTATAAACCCAAACGCCTTGATTACCTCATCAAAGTGTTGATTCCAACTACGAGATGCTTGCACCAGTCCATTAATGGATCGATGGAGTTTGCATACTTTGTCAGCATTCTCTGGATCGACAAAACCTTCCGGTTGCATCATATACAACTCTTCCTTAAGGAAACCGTCAAGGAACAATGTTTTGACATCCATCTGCCAAATTCATAATCGAAAAATGCAGCTATTGCTAACATGATTCTGACAGACTAAAGCATCGCTACGGGTGAGAAAGTCTCATCGTAGTCAACTCCTTGAACTTGTGCAAAACCCTTTGCCACAAGTCGAGCTTTATAGACGGTGATATTACCGTCCGCGTCCATCTTCTTCTTAAAGATCCATTTATTTTGAATAGCCTTTCGCCCTTTAGCTAATACTTCCAAAGTCCATACTTTGTTTTCATACATGGATCCTATCTTGGATTTCATGGTCTCTAACCATTTATTGGAATCCGTGCCAACCATTGCTTCTCCATATCTTGCAGGTTCATCGTTGTCTAACAACATGATTGATAAGACAGGGTTACCGTACCACTCACGAGTAGTATGTGCCCTTGTCGAACTACTAGGTCTGATAGGAACTTGATGTGAAGTTTCATGATCATCATCATTTGCTTCCTCTTCAACCGACGTAGGTTCCACGAAAACATCTTTCCGTGCTGCACTACTCTCTAATTAAAGTAGAGGTTCTATAACCTCATCAAGTTCTATCTTCCTCCCACTCAATTCTTTTGAAAGAAACTCTTTCTCAAGAAATGCTCCGTTTATAGCAACAAACAATTTTCCTTCGGATCTGAGATAGAAGGTGTACCCGACTCTCTCTTTTAGGTATCCTATGAAGACACACTTTACTGCTTGGGGTTCCATCTTTTCAGGTTGATGCTTTTTGACATAAGCATCACATCCCCAAACTTTAATAAATGACAACTTTGGCTTCTTTCCATACCATTGTTCATATGGTGTCGTCTCAACCGATTTTGATGGTGCCATATTTAAAGTGAATGCGGATGTCTCTAATGCATAGCCCCAAAAAAATGGCAAATTGAAAGTGCGTTATATCGACTAGAGGGGGGATGAATAGGAGATTTTTAGAATTTCATCACTGTGGAAATTCCTTTTGAGGAAATTCCTCACTGATGACTAACTTACAACGGAAACAGTAAAGGATCAGGAGTGCAAAGTTTCACTACATCAGTTTTTCAGTATGAGGAATGTGAAAAAAGATTGCAGAGTAAGCACGCACGCCGAAAACAGATGAGGATTAACTAGCGTGAAGAATTTGGGGTTGAGGAATTTCAGAGAAAGTTTTCAGCAAATTCTTCAAACAGTTACAGTGAAAGTCATCAACACATAATCTGAGGAATATAAAGAGTTGAGGAATTAGAACCCGTTTCACAGCGAAGACAGTAGTTGATGACCCAGTTCCAACTGCTATGACAGTTGTACATCTGGTTTGGAGCGGCTTGGTATTGAAACCAAAAGACACACAGTCCCGGGACACACAATCCCTACCGTATTCTCATTGTGCTAAGAACACACAGTCCTTGCCCAACACTCGTGGTAAGTCTTTAGGGCAGACTTCCAAACCCTCACAAACTTGGTCACCCGGGGATCCACAATTGACTGCTAGATTGCTCTAGACCATGACGCCTAACCGTCTGGAGGATGCACAGTCCTCGAAGGTAAAAGGCTTCAGTCCCACACAGGAACAACCGTCTGGAGGATGCTCAATCACTTGGTTCTAGGTTTGTGGTTTGGAATTTGGGTATTTCCTCACTGAAGAATTACTCTCGAAGACTCTGAGGAATTGGGTTGCTCTTATCACAAGTGTCACTTTCTAACGGAGTAGCCAACCAGCTAATGGTTGTGGGGGCGGCTATTTATAGCCTGGGAGCATCCCGACATGATTTAACACTAATGCCCTTAAATAATATGACCGTTGGTGTGGATAAGACCAATGATGTGGCGTGGCTATCGAAACGGTCGGAACCCTCAACTGTGAGAGTCCTCATGTCACTCGTATTCCTCACTTGAGGCTTTTGGTAGGATTAGGCTTGGGTTGAGCATCATGAGGAAAATCATTCCAAAGTGTAACTTCGACCCCCTTTATCAGTACGGTGTTCCTATTACTAAAGTGTGAAGAAAACAAAACAGAAAGAGTAAATTTTCATGCTTCAAAGTCTTCAGAATGATTTTCTTTAGGACATACCGAATTCCTCAATTACAATATCTTCATGAGGAATATTGATTTCATCACAGATTCTTCGCGATTCAATTCTTCAGCTTCAGACCAATTTCTTCAACCGAAGATATACATTTTTAGGGGTCGATATTCATCAAATATTTCAAACTCCTCAGTGACTTATAGATCCCGTGTACACTCATGAACACATTAGATACTTAACCTATAAGTCTTCAAACCACCAAAATCACTAAGGGGCACTAGATGCACTTACAATCTCCCCCTTTTTGGTGGTTAATGACAATTAGGTTAAGTCTTTAATAGGGATAAAAATATGAAGTGAAAATACTCATTTGAGGAATTTGAAACCAAGATTCAGAGAGACTCCCCCTGAAGATGTGCATATCTTGAGGATTTTGATTTTCACAGCAAATGCACATTGATGATTTATATCATGGAGATCTCCCCCTGAGTCTTGTAAATCATGCAAACATATGACATATAGTATGAAGAAATTGAGGATGCATGATGACAAATGGTATCTGACGAATTTCAGCATGCGTGCATTAAAAATTTGAGGAATAAGCATGCGAAGAAAAACGTTCAAAAGCGTCAGAGTACCATCGGGCTTAAGTTACAACTCATTACATAAACACTTCAGAAGAGCCAAGAGTTTGTAACTTAAATATAGTTCATAAGCCCCAAATTATCCCGCTTGAAGACTAAATCTCAAGTTTCTCCCCCTTTGTCATCAAGTGACAAAAAGGAACAAACAGAGGACTAACGCCTGTGAAGACTTCACTTATTGGCAGTTGATGAAAACGCGTGAGGATTCTTGGGAGTAGTCTTCTTCCTTGGACTGGTGGCAGTGTCTTGTTGTTCTTCCTCAGATTCAGCAGTGCGGAATGAAGAAAAAGAACTGTTTTCAAGGTCTGGAACTGGAATTGGCCTGAACTTCTTCTCAGGTGGCCACGACCAGTCAAAGTCTCGCTCAAACTCCAATTCTTCAAGTTCTGCCGGAGTCTTCAGATGAGCAAGTGTAGCCCAGGTGCAATCAAAAACCTCATGAAGATAGTGATGGTTAAGCTTCACAGAATTTTGTGTTTCAGTGAGGGTTTTCACAATGGCATTGAACTAGCGTTTGACCCACTTGTGATTCCGATCCACCTTCTGGTGAAGACTGAGGAGAAGCTCTATGGTATTCAACACGCGAGGAGCAACAGGGCTTGGAGGATAAGTATCAGTATCATCCCATGAAGAATATGGCTCAGGCTCTCTGAACTGGCCATCAAGGGGCCTACTGCCTTCATCAATGACAGACTTGCCTTTGCCTTCAACAGGCTCGAAAGTCTTCTTGTTGACCCTGATAGGAGACATGTAACCAACATGGTTGTTGCAATCAGCGAGAAAGTTGATGCCTGTCCTTTTCCTGATGAATCTCATGATCCATGGAGCATAGATCTTGTGGTCAAAAGGACACAATGCATTGTCGGCCAAAGTCCTCAAGAATAAATCATGGATGTTGATAAGAATACCATGAATGATGTGAAGAGGATATTCTTCATGAGGCCTACAACATCTTGTTCATCATCGTGTCCCTTGATTGGCGCATGGACGCTGCAGAGGATTATGTAAACAGACCTTGGTTCATATTTGAGCTCATGGACGAGGAAGGTTTTTCTCGGTGGTTTCCCCTTAGCCAAAGGCTTCATGAGGACTTCCATCATCCCGTTGGGCAGCTCACGTTCATCATAAAGCTTCATGACTTGTTCTGAAGGAATTGATACTAGCAGTTCACGCAGAAGCTCAATGGCAGGAGCCTTGTGGTGTGTTGTTTGCGTCATCCAGTGAAACACCCAAGTGTTGATATCTGCTGGATCCCCAGATATGTGAAGAGTGGCATAAAATTGAAGAATAAGCTCACTGTTCCAATCACAGATATCAGAGCACATGGGAAGAAGACCAGCTTCATGAAGGACGTTGAGGACTGGAGCTAGGCATGGTATTGCTTCAAGCTCAACATGAGGAATATGCCTGTGCTGGAAAATCTTGTTTCTTCCACACAGCATAGAGACATAGTAATTTAGTTGTGTCCTCGTCCAAAACTTCAGATGCCTGATTTGAGGTTTGTCATAGGGATTGTCTCCAATGAAGTACATGCGTTCTTCAAAGAAGTGCTCCTTTCGAAACTTCGGTCGCTTGGAGAACGGCTGACGCTGCCATGGCTGAAGATTTTGCTGTTGAACTTGAGGGGATACAACAATTGCAGACTCTGGGTTGAGCACGACAAATGCATTATCTGGATCTGGGGCATTTTCTACAGCATGGTCCTCTGGGTGAGGAATCTCATCAGCTTGAGCTTCAGGCTGAGGTGCGTGCTCTTGTTGTGCTTCAGGCTGAGGAATGGGATCTAGCTGATCTTTAGGCTGAGGAATGTGATCTGGCTGAGCCTCAGGTTGAGGAATGTCGTCAACTGGAGCATCTTCTTCAAGTGCCTTGTGGCGCTTGGCCTCAGTGTGTTCTTCTGCTGAAGAAGCCTTTCTCTTCTTGGCTTACTTTTCAGCGGCCCTTGTCTTCTTCACGTCTGATCCTGACGGAGTCATCTTCTTTACCATTGAAGTTTTTGGTGAAGGTGTTTTCTCAGTAGATTCATCAGCTGGCCTTGAGGAACCAGCTGGAGCAGAGTCATCAGCTGGTTTTGAGGAAGCAACTGGAACAGATTCATCAGCTGGCTCGGAAGCATCAGGTGGAGCAGATTCAGTCTCAGCAGCTATGGCAGATTCATCAGCTGGCTTGTCCATGGTGATTTCCTCAATTACCGGTTCATCCACACGGCTTTCTTGAGGGATTTCCTCAGCTTGAGAAGTTTCATCAGCTGGTTCTTCAATCAGAGGCTGAGGAGTTGGTACTGGAGGGGCAGGTTTCTTGTTGTAGTTATTAACAACTTCGGTAGCAAGTTTGATGAAATTGCTTTTGAGACTTTGACGGACAGAAATCTTGGAGTACTTATCTGTCAAAGTCTTCAACTCTGCCTGTGTTGATACAAGATCATCAGGCGTCAGATTGAGGAGATTCTGCTTGAGGAATTTCTCCTTCCTGAGCTTAGCCACCTTGGCCTATTTAGCTTGCTGCTCCTTCCGCTTGGCCTCGTTGATGAATGTGGCCACCATGTGGCTGATGCCAGGGGGAAGTTTTAAATCATCAAGCGGAGTGTTGGGGTCCTCATACCATATATTTATGTAGTCTAGGAGGACTTTTGGGTCCATGGCCAGAGGAATGGAGCTGCCAGAAGCTTGAGCTACCCTTTGCTGCTTGTTTCTGATCATAGCTTGCAAAGTTTCATCATCATATTCATCACTACCCTCTGATGCAGAAGGGACCATGATGATTTTTCTTGGGCTGGGTCTTGTTCCTCTCCCAACAGTCACCTTAGTCTTCAGAGGAGTTGGTGAAGACTTTGTCTCCGAGCTGGTTGCAGCTGGGAGTGAGGAGCTGGAGGTAGCTGGCAGTGGCTTCGTTAACGACTTCTGTTCAGGTTTTGCAGCCTGTGGTGGTGCTGAGGATTTTGGAGCCGAGGGTTTTGGTGTAGATGGTTTTGAAGCTAACGCTGGAGCTGATTTCTCTTGAGGCTTTGAAGCCTTTGGTTTTGATGGTACTGACTTTTGTTGAGGAATTGCCGAGCCAGAAGTCTCAGCAGCATAGGAAGTAGCGGCAGTTGAAGCAGCAGCAGATGATTCATTGAATTTCCTCACAGCAGCGTCTTCCTGCTTCTTGAGCTTTGCCAAGTGCTTTTCCTTTTCATCAGGATAGTCATCAAGGGTCTTGAGGCTTGAGGGATGTGCTTCTTGATAATCCTCAAGTGCAGCCTGTTTGCCAGGAGGCTTCAGAGCGAATTTCTTCGCATATTTGGGAGTGACGAATCTGTACTCCTTCCACGCCTTAGCCCATCGGCGTTCTATCTTTTGAAGCCGAATTTTTCTCTTGGCCATAGTTTCATGTTCATCAGGGGTGCAGTAATCCAGGTATATATCCTCAGGAATGTCTAAGGATGTATTCTGCTCAAGTTTCTTGCCTCCCTTTTGCTTCCTGTCATCCTCCATTTTCTTCAGCTGAGGATTTTGCTGATGAGATTGAACTCTTGAGGACTCTGATGAGACTTGAAGATTTTCTTCAAGAAATGCTGCAAATGAGTTAATTTGATGAGAACCGAGAGATTCATCAGCTGACATGTGTGTACCTGTGAACATAGTATAGTTGTGAGGAATTTGGAGAGGTCATATGCGTTCTCAGATTTGAAGAAAATGAAAATATTTGACAGTTGAGGAATTTGATGAGTGGTTGAGGAATTTGCCTAAGCATGTTGTTCTTGGGTTCCAGAGTTGTACAGATTCGAAATTCACACAATTGAGGAATCTCGTGAAAATCTTAGATGCTTAGTGAAGTTCATCAATAGTGTGGTGATAGGCAGTGTTTGAGGAATCATATGTATATGGATTCTTGAGGAAAAACAGATTTCACATCTCAGTGGTAAAATAGTAGATCAAACTTGCTGTAAAAATAGGGTTTTTATTTACCCTAGATGGCGCGCACGAAGAAGAGAGAAGAGTTGCAGGGAGAAGCTCTTTCGGTGCGTGTCCAATGCGCCCTAACCCGGCAGTAGAGGACGTCTACGGCGGCGGCGGACGAGGATGGTCCGACTCCGGCGTGGTTTCGGCGACGGAAAAGTCGAGGCAGTGAAGCTCTTCTTCGCCGGCTACGAGACTTCCAGCAGTGGCGCTAGGGTTCGGTGCTTTTGCTGTAGCAGGAGAGCGATGGAGCGAAGAAGTGTTTTACCGAGGGGGATGGGGACATATTTATAGCCAGGCAGTCACTGTTGGTGCGAAGAAATCGGACCAAATAGCCCCTGCCTCTACGTCTCCGCAGGACACGTGTAGCTCCCGAGCAAAGCGGTGGAGATTGTGGAGATCGTGGTTATCCGAACGAGGAAAGTGGGGTTCAGTTACTGTGCATTAAAGAAACGTTTTTGAAGATTTGAGGATTTTGTTACAAAATCATCAGCTGACAAGGACGCAGTGAGGATTTTGAACAAAGTTTCAAGTAGAACGCATATGAAGAATTGAATTGACTGGATGAGAATAGCATAGAGGGAAAATAGGGTCCGATCACATTCACTTAGATTAAACATCAACTTGAAGAAATAGCTATAAGTGAATGTTGTTGAGGACTTGAAATCACACTCTATCTAGGTAAACGAAAATCATGAAGTGTTTTTGAAGACTTTACTAACTTGAGGATTTTGTGATAAATCGTCACAATGAAGAACAACTATTTTGAAGAAAATCAAATTTTGAGGAAATGGAACTTTGAAGAAAATCAACTTGAGGAATTTCATGTTGGGCGGTGGCATGACCCACCATATAAGGATGTTGATTACAGACGCCGCATACAATTGTCGTAGGGCCCGGAGAATCAATTTCTTCATTGATTTTTCACATTCAGAGTGATATTCTTCACCAGTTGAAGAAAATCGATTCATCATGTGTTGCACATCTAAGTCATCAATTTTGCATAGGATGTGTGCATGTTTTTACTAAACACTTGAAGATTCTAAGATATTTAGCTCACACCGCAACTTACAAAACCTTTTCTCATCCAAGGGCTTAGTGAAGATATCTACCCGTTGATCATCAGTCTTCACATGGTTGATGAGGATATTGCCCTTGAGGACATGGTCCCGAAGAAAATGATGACGAATCTGGATGGGCTTAGTCTTCGAGTGTTGTACTGGGTTGTATGCAATCTTGCTTGCACTCACATTGTTGCAGTAGAGAGGCACATTCTTCATGTTGATGTCGTAGTCCTTGAGGGTTTGCTTAATCCACAACAATTGAGCACAACATGAACCTGCAGCAATGTACTCAGCTTCGGCAGTGGAGAGTGATACGCAGTTCTGCTTCTTTGAGGACCAGCAAACTAGTGATCTTCCGAGGAAATGGCATGTGCGAGAAGTTGACTTGCGATCCACACGGTCACCAACATAATCAGAATCAGAATACCCTACCAGATGAAGATTTGAGCCCTTGGGATACCATAATCCTAGTGTTGGTGTGTGAGCTAAGTATCGAAGAATATGCTTCACAGCCTTATGGTGTGATTCCTTCGGTTTTGCTTGAAAACGTGCACACATGCAAACACTAAGCATTATATCTCGCCTAGATGCACATAGATACAATAAAGAGCCAATCATAGAGTGATATACCTGCTGATCGAATTCTTTACCATTTTCATGAGTGCCGAGGTGGCCATTGGTAGGCATTGGAGTCTAGGCACCTTTGCATTCATGCATGTCGAATTTTCTCAGAACATCCTTGAGGTATTTCTCGTGTGATATGAAGATTCCATTGCGTTGTTGACGAATTTGAAGACCTAAGAAGAATTTCAGCTCCCCCATCATAGACATCTGATATTCTTCACTCATCATGTAAGCAAATTCATCTCTATATCGTTTGTCAGTACAGCCAAATATAATATCATCGACATATATATGGCACACAAATAGCTCATTATCATAGGATTTAGTGAAAAGAGTTGGATCGAGTGAACCAGGTTTGAAGCCTTTCTTCATGAGGAATTCCTTCAATGTATCATACCATGCCCGAGGGGCTTGCTTGAGACCATAGAGCGCCTTTTTGAGTTTGAAGACTTTGTCTGGATTCTTTGGATCCTCAAAACCTGGGGGCTGAGCAACATATACTTCTTCCTCAAGCTTACCATTGAGGAATGCACTTTTCACATCCATTTGATATAATACGATGTTATGATGATTAGCATAAGCAAGTAGTATTCAAATAGCATCAAGTCTAGCAACAGGTGCAAAAGTTCCGTCGAAATCTATTCCTTCAACCTGGGTGTAGCCCTGGGCTACAAGTCGTGCCTTATTCCTCACCACTTGACCATCCTCATCTTGCTTGTTTCGGAAAATCCACTTGGTTCCGATGATGTTGTGCTTGTGAGGATCTGGTCGTTTGACGAGCTCCCATACGTCATTTACCTTGAATTGAAGAAGTTCGTCTTGCATAACTTGGATCCACTCCGGTTCCAGGAAAGCCTCAGCAACTTTTGAGGGTTCTGTGATAGATACAAAAGAGAAATGCCCACAAAAGTTAACTAAGTGTCAAGCTTTTGAGCGAGTGAGAGGACCTGGCGTGTTGATGTCATTGAGGATTTTGTCAAGTTCAACTTCATTAGCAATCCTCGGATGAGCTGGTTGAGGATTTCGTGTGGGCTGAGGAAGTGGTTCTGGAGCAATTTCCTCAGGAGCACCTTCTTGATTTTCATCAGCGATGGGGATGGTTTCTACATCAATTTCCTCAGTGGGAACAATGTCTTCAGTAGGTTTGAGCTTTATTGCTTCCTCAGGAGACAACTTATCTGGATCAGAAGGCAATTGCTCTCTTTGCGAGCCATTAGTTTCATCGAACCACACATCTACGGTCTCAACAACTTTGTTGTGATAGTTGTTGAAGACTCTGTAGGTGTGCGAGTCCTTTCCATAACCAAGCATAAAACCCTCATGTGCCTTAGGTGAAAATTTTGAGCTATGGTGAGGATCTCTAATCCAACATTTTGCACCGAAGACTTTGAAATAACTTACATTGGGTTTCTTATCCGTGAGGAGTTCATATGAGGTTTTCTTGAGGAATTTCTGAAGATATACCCTGTTTATGATATGGCATGCAGTGTTGATTGCTTTAGGCCAAAAGCGACGAGGAGTCTGATATTCTTCAAGCATGGTTCTTGCCATCTCAGCCAGAGTCTTGTTCTTCCTTTCGACGACACCTTTCTGTTGAGGAGTATAAGGAGTAGATAATTCATGAGTAATACCAAGTTCATCAAGATAATCATCAAGACCAGTGTTTTTGAACTCTGTTCCATTATCACTCCTAATATGTTTGATCTTGATGCCGAAGTTCGTAGAGGCCCTTGAAGAAAATCGTTTGAAGATTTCCCGCACTTCAGTTTTATATAAGACGATATGCACCCATGTATATTTGGAATAATCATCAACTATGACGAAGCCATATAAAGATGCTGCATTTGTTAGTGTGGCATAATGAGTAGGTCCAAATAGATCCATGTGAAGCAATTCGAAGGGACGAGTAGTGGTCATGATAGTCTTCGAGGGATGCTTGGATCTGGTCATTTTCCCATATTCACATGCACCGCAGAGATGATCCTTGAGGAATTTGACTGATTCGATGCCGATGACATGCTTCTTCTTCGCGAGCGTGTGCAAATTACTCATGCCTGCATGACCTAGTCTTCGGTGCCATAGCCATCCTTCTAAGGTTTTTGCAAGTAAGCAAGTGGCTGGTTGAGGACCTGTAGAGAAATCAACAATGTACAAATCCCCTCTTCTTACACCTTCGAAGACTTTGGATTTGTCAGATTCCAAGATCACAACACATCTATATCTACCAAAGATAACAATCATATCAAGATCACAAAGCATCGAGACTGACATGAGGTTAAATCCAAGGGATTCAACAAGCATCACTTTGTCCATATGCCTATCCTTGGAAATAGCCACTTTGCCAAGTCCCAATACCTTGCTTTTACCTTTGTCAGCATATGTGATTTGCTTCAGGGGTGATGGGGTTAGTGGCATATTCATTAGCAAGCTTTTATCACCAGTCATGTGATGTGTGCAGCCACTATCTAGAACCCACTCAGTACTCTTGGGTTTGTCATCCTGCAGATGAATTAGTATAGCTTACCATCTCATATGCTTCAAACTTGAAGAATATGATATCAATTTCATCAGATATGAATTTCGTCATAACAGTATTATAAGGACGTGTGAAACATTTCTATTTCATCAATATTAGCTTGCGTCCTCTCAAGCATTTCCTTAGGTCTCCAGCAACTTCTTTGGATGATGATTTTCATCTGGAGACCTGACCTGCAGAAGTGATTAGTTCAATTTCTTCACCACCCACATTTGAAGGGGTGGTAAAGCATTCATCATCCTGCGAGCACCATATGAGAAATGAGGCAATGAAGCTAATGCACTTCTCTTAGCAGTAGGGTGGTTAAAGTACTCATATGAATATGCAGAGAACTGGTTTGAGGATTTATGAACATAATGATTTGAAGAGTAACGCTCATATTCATATTCCTTGTAGTTTTCCTGCATGTTAGAACCATTAGCATGGGTACGAGCATAGTTTTGACCAGTTGAGGATTTTGATCCTCTTGAAGACTTTGGTCCTCCTGAGGAATTTGATCTGGGGTTCAAATTCTTCATAGGTGATGTCATGAGAACATTTACCTGAAGATTTTCAAGAAAACTTTTAGGAACCCAGATTTTCCTCAGGGGAGGGCCATTCCTGCAGTGAGTTCCAACATATCGAGCAAATACTTCACCAGCTTGATTTTTGAACAGTTTATAGTTGGAGTCAAATGACTCATCTGAGGAATAGGATAAATCACATGAAAAGCCAGTTAGATTGGATGGATCGAAAGGAGGCCCAGTAGCAGCAACCCATGAGGTTTTGGGGTAATGCTTAGGTTTCCAATAGGATCCATGAGCATTCAATTTCCTCTCAAAGGCAATTCCTTCTTTCCTCAGGTTCCTGTTCAAGATCTGCTTTTTGAGCACATCACAAAGGGTTTGATGTCCTTTGAGACTTTTGTATATGCCTGTCATATACAATTCCTTCAGCCCTGCATTTTCATCAGTGACATTTGTGTTTTCCTCAAGTTAGGAATTTGACACTACAGGAGCAGTTGAGGAATTTGTAGCAATAGAAGCATTTGATGATTCTGGTGAAGAATTAGAAGTTTCACGTTCAATGCATTTCAGACATGGAGGAATGAATTCAGCATGAGCAGCGCTGATCTGTTGAGCTAGTAATGAATCATTTTCCATACGAAGATCATCATGAGAAATCCTCATCTTCTCTAGATCAAGCTTCCTTTGAAGAAATTCATAGGAAAGTTTCTCATGATCAGAGAGGAGTGTATCATAACGATCTTGAAGGTTATCAAATCTAGACTGAAGACTTTTCACATCTTCAGTGAGGATTTGGGTAAGATTCATTTCATCATTCAACAGATCATCACTTCTATCTAGCAATTTCAGAAGTTTTTCCAGGGCAGTTTGTTGTTTAGTGGCAATGATAGCAAGTTTACTGTAACTGGGTTTTTTATAATCATCAGGCTCACAGTCACTTGAATCAGAGGAGGAAGCATCATTCGGTAACTTTGAACCTTTTGCCATGAAGAAATAGGTTGGAGCGAAGTCATCAGCATAATCATCAAGACCAGTGTTTTTGAACTCTGTTCCATTATCACTCCTAATATGTTTGATCTTGATGCCGAAGTTCGTAGAGGCCCTTGAAGAAAATCGTTTGAAGATTTCCCGCACTTCAGTTTTATATAAGACGATATGCACCCATGTATATTTGGAATAATCATCAACTATGACGAAGCCATATAAAGATGCTGCATTTGTTAGTGTGGCATAGTGAGTAGGTCCAAATAGATCCATGTGAAGCAATTCGAAGGGACGAGTAGTGGTCATCATAGTCTTCGAGGGATGCTTGGATCTGGTCATTTTCCCATATTCACATGCACCGCAGAGATGATCCTTGAGGTATTTGACTGATTCGATGCCGATGACATGCTTCTTCTTCGCGAGCGTGTGCAAATTACTCATGCCTGCATGACCTAGTCTTCGGTGCCATAGCCATCCTTCTAAGGTTTTTGCAAGTAAGCAAGTGGCTGGTTGAGGACCTGTAGAGAAATCAACAATGTACAAATCCCCTCTTCTTACACCTTCGAAGACTTTGGATTTGTCAGATTCCAAGATCACAACACATCTATATCTACCAAAGATAACAATCATATCAAGATCACAAAGCATCGAGACTGACATGAGGTTAAATCCAAGGGATTCAACAAGCATCACTTTGTCCATATGCCTATCCTTGGAAATAGCCACTTTGCCAAGTCCCAATACCTTGCTTTTACCTTTGTCAGCATATGTGATTTGCTTCAGGGGTGATGGGGTTAGTGGCATATTCATTAGCAAGCTTTTATCACCAGTCATGTGATGTGTGCAGCCACTATCTAGAACCCACTCAGTACTCTTGGGTTTGTCATCCTGCAGATGAATTAGTATAGCTTACCATCTCATATGCTTCAAACTTGAAGAATATGATATCAATTTCATCAGATATGAATTTCGTCATAACAGTATTATAAGGACATGTGAAACATTTCTATTTCATCAATATTAGCTTGCGTCCTCTCAAGCATTTCCTTAGGTCTCCAGCAACTTCTTTGGATGATGATTTTCATCTGGAGACCTGACCTGCAGAAGTGATTAGTTCAATTTCTTCACCACCCACATTTGAAGGGGTGGTAAAGCATTCATCATCCTGCGAGCACCATATGAGAAATGAGGCAATGAAGCTAATGCACTTCTCTTAGCAGTAGGGTGGTTAAAGTACTCATATGAATATGCAGAGAACTGGTTTGAGGATTTATGAACATAATGATTTGAAGAGTAACGCTCATATTCATATTCCTTGTAGTTTTCCTGCATGTTAGAACCATTAGCATGGGTACGAGCATAGTTTTGACCAGTTGAGGATTTTGATCCTCTTGAAGACTTTGGTCCTCCTGAGGAATTTGATCTGGGGTTCAAATTCTTCATAGGTGATGTCATGAGAACATTTACCTGAAGATTTTCAAGAAAACTTTTAGGAACCCAGATTTTCCTCAGGGGAGGGCCATTCCTGCAGTGAGTTCCAACATATCGAGCAAATACTTCACCAGCTTGATTTTTGAACAGTTTATAGTTGGAGTCAAATGACTCATCTGAGGAATAGGATAAATCACATGAAAAGCCAGTTAGATTGGATGGATCGAAAGGAGGCCCAGTAGCAGCAACCCATGAGGTTTTGGGGTACTGCTTAGGTTTCCAATAGGATCCATGAGCATTCAATTTCCTCTCAAAGGCAATTCCTTCTTTCCTCAGGTTCCTGTTCAAGATCTGCTTTTTGAGCACATCAAAAAGGGTTTGATGTCCTTTGAGACTTTTGTATATGCCTGTCATATACAATTCCTTCAGCCCTGCATTTTCATCAGTGACATTTGTGTTTTCCTCAAGTGAGGAATTTGACACTACAGGAGCAGTTGAGGAATTTGTAGCAATAGAAGAATTTGATGATTCTGGTGAAGAATTAGAAGTTTCACGTTCAATGCATTTCAGACATGGAGGAATGAATTCAGCTTTAGCAACGCTGATCTGTTGAGCTAGTAATGAATCATTTTCCATACGAAGATCATCATGAGAAATCCTCATCTTCTCTAGATCAAGCTTCCTTTGAAGAAATTCATAGGAAAGTTTCTCATGATCAGAGAGGAGTGTATCATAACGATCTTGAAGATTATCAAATCTAGACTGAAGACTTTTCACATCTTCAGTGAGGATTTGGGTAAGATTCATTTCATCATTCAACAGATCATCACTTCTATCTAGCAATTTCAGAAGTTTTTCCAGGGAAGTTTGTTGTTTAGTGGCAATGATAGCAAGTTTACTGTAACTGGGTTTTTTATAATCATCAGGCTCACAGTCACTTGAATCAGAGGAGGAAGCATCATTCGGTAACTTTGAACCTTTTGCCATGAAGAAATAGGTTGGAGCGAAGTCATCAGCATAATCATCAAGACCAGTGTGTTTGAACTCTGTTCCATTATCACTCCTAATATGTTTGATCTTGATGCCGAAGTTCGTAGAGGCCCTTGAAGAAAATCGTTTGAAGATTTCCCGCACTTCAGTTTTATATAAGACGATATGCACCCATGTATATTTGGAATAATCGTCAACTATGACGAAGCCATATAAAGATGCTGCATTTGTTAGTGTGGCATAGTGAGTAGGTCCAAATAGATCCATGTGAAGCAATTCGAAGGGACGAGTAGTGGTCATGATAGTCTTTGAGGGATGCTTGGATCTGGTCATTTTCCCATATTCACATGCACCGCAGAGATGATCCTTGAGGAATTTGACTGATTCGATGCCGATGACATGCTACTTCTTCGCGAGCGTGTGCAAATTACTCATGCCTGCATGACCTAGTCTTCGGTGCCATAGCCATCCTTCTGAGGTTTTTGCAAGTAAGCAAGTGGCTGGTTGAGGACCTGTAGAGAAATCAACAATGTACAAATCCCCTCTTCTTACACCTTCGAAGACTTTGGATTTGTTAGATTCCAAGATCACAACACATCTATATCTACCAAAGATAACAATCATATCAAGATCACAAAGCATCGAGACTGACATGAGGTTAAATCCAAGGGATTCAACAAGCATCACTTTGTCCATATGCCTATCCTTGGAAATAGCCACTTTGCCAAGTCCCAATACCTTGCTTTTACCTTTGTCAGCATATGTGATTTGCTTCAGGGGTGATGGGGTTAGTGGCATATTCATTAGCAAGCTTTTATCACCAGTCATGTGATGTGTGCAGCCACTATCTAGAACCCACTCAGTACTCTTGGGTTTGTCATCCTGCAGATGAATTAGTATAGCTTACCATCTCATATGCTTCAAACTTGTAGAATATGATATCAATTTCATCAGATATGAATTTCATCATAAGAGAATTATAAGGACGTGTGAAACATTTCTATTTCATCAATATTAGCTTGCGTCCTGCCAAGCATTTCCTTAGGTCTCCAGCAACTTCTTTGGATGATGATTTTCATCTGGAGATCTGACCTGCAGAAGTGATTAGTTCAATTTCTTCACCACCCACATTTGAAGGGGTGGTAAAGCATTCATCTTCCTGCGAGCTCCATATGAGAAATGAGGCAATGAAGCTAATGCACTTCTCTTAGCAGTAGGGTGGTTAAGTACTCATATGAATATGCAGAGAACTGGTTTGAGGATTTATGAACATAATGATTTGAGGAGTAACGCTCATATTCATATTCCTTGTAGTTTTCCTGCATGTTAGAACCATTAGCACGGGTACGAGCATAGTTTTGACCAGTTGAGGATTTTGATCCTCTTGAAGACTTTGGTCCTCCTGAGGAATTTGATCTGGGGTTCAAATTCTTCATAGGTGATGTCATGAGAACATTTACCTGAAGATTTTCAAGAAAACTTTTAGGAACCCAGATTTTCCTCAGGGGAGGGCCATTCCTGCAGTTAGTTCCAACATATTGAGCAAATACTTCACGAGCTTGATTTTTGAACAGTTTATAGTTGGAGTCAAATGACTCATGTGAGGAATAGTATAAATCACATGAAAAGCCAGTTAGATTGGATGGATCGAAAGGAGGCCCAGTAGCAGCAACCCATGAGGTTTTGGGGTACTGCTTAGGTTTCCAATAGGATCCATGAGCATTCAATTTCCTCTCAAAGGAAATTCCTTCTTTCCTCAGGTTCCTGTTCAAGATCTTCTTTTTGAGCACATCACAAAGGGTTTGATGTCCTTTGAGACTTTTGTATATGCCTGTCATATACAATTCCTTCAGCCCTGCATTTTCATCAGTGACATTTATGTTTTCCTCAAGTGAGGAATTTGACACTACTGGAGCAGTTGAGGAATTTGTAGCAATAGAAGCATTTGATGATTCTGGTGAAGAATTAGAAGTTTCACGTTCAATGCATTTCAGACATGGAGGAATGAATTCAGCTTGAGCAACGCTGATCTGTTGAGCTAGTAATGAATCATTTTCCATACGAAGATCATCATGAGAAATCCTCGTCTTCTCTAGATCAAGCTTCCTTTGATGAAATTCATAGGAAAGTTTCTCATGATCAGCGAGGAGTGTATCATAACGATCTTGAAGATTATCAAATCTAGACTGAAGACTTTTCACATCTTCAGTGAGGATTTGGGTAAGATTCATTTCATCATTCAACAGATCATCACTTCTATCTAGCAATTTCAGAAGTTTTTCCAGGGCAGTTTGTTGTTTAGTGGCAATGATAGCAAGTTTACTGTAACTGGGTTTTTTTATAATCATCAGGCTCACAGTCACTTGAATCACATGAGGAAGCATCATTCGGTACCTTTGAACCTTTTGCCACGAAGCAATAGGTTGGAGCGAAGTCATTAGCATAATCATCAAGACCAGTGCTTTTGAACTCTGTTCCATTATCACTCCTAATATGGTTGATCTTGATGCCGAAGTTCGTAGAGGCCCTTGAAGAAAATCGTTTGAAGATTTCCCGCACTTTAGTTTTATATAAGACGATATGCACCCATGTATATTTGGAATAATTGTCAACTATGACGAAGCCATATAAAGATGCTGCATTTGTTAGTGTGGCATAGTGAGTAGGTCCAAATAGATCCATGTGAAGCAATTCGAAGGGACGAGTAGTGGTCATGATAGTCTTCGAGGGATGCTTGGATCTGGTCATTTTCCCATATTCACATGCACCGCAGAGATGATCCTTGAGAAATTTGACTGATTCGATGCCGATGACATGCTTCTTCTTCGCGGGCGTGTGCAAATTACTCATGCCTGCATGACCTAGTCTTCGGTGCCATAGCCATCCTTCTGAGGTTTTTGCAAGTAAGCAAGTGGCTGGTTGAGGACCTGTAGAGAAATCAACAATGTACAAATCCCCTCTTCTTACACCTTCGAAGACTTTGGATTTGTCAGATTTCAAGATCACAACACATTTATATCTACCAAAGATAACAATCATATCAAGATCACAAAGCGTCGAGACTGACATGAGGTTAAATCCAAGGGATTCAACAAGCATCACTTTGTCCATATGCTTATCCTTGGAAATAGCCACTTTGCCAAGTCCCAATACCTTGCTTTTACCTTTGTCAGCATATGTGATTTGCTTCAGGGGTGATGGGGTTAGTGGCATATTCATTAGCAAGCTTTTATCACCAGTCATGTGATTTGTGCAACCACTATCTAGAACCCACTCAGTACTCTTGGGTTTGTCATCCTGCAGATGAATTAGTATAGCTTACCATCTCATATGCTTCAAACTTGAAGAATATGATATCAATTTCGTCAGATATGAATTTCATCATAACAGAATTATAAGGACGTGTGAAACATTTCTATTTCATCAATATTAGCTTGTGTCCTGTCAAGCATTTCCTTAGGTCTCCAGCAACTTCTTTGGATGATGATTTTCATCTGGAGACCTGACCTGCAGAAGTGATTAATTCAATTTCTTCACCACCCACATTTGAAGGGGTGGTAAAGCATTCATCATCCTGCGAGCACCATATGAGAAATGAGGCAATGAAGCTAATGCACTTCTCTTAGCAGTAGGGTTGTTAAGTACTCATATGAATATGCAGAGAACTGGTTTGAGGATTTATGAACATAATGATTTGAAGAGTAACGCTCATATTCATATTCCTTGTAGTTTTCCTGCATGTTAGAACCATTAGCACGGGTACGAGCATAGTTTTGACCAGTTGAGGATTTTGATCCTCTTGAAGACTTTGGTCCTCCTGAGGAATATGATCTGGGTTCAAATTCTTCAAAGGTGATGTCATGAGAACATTTACCTGAAGATTTTCAAGAAAACTTTTAGGAACCCAGATTTTCCTCAGGGGAGGGCCATTCCTTCAGTTAGTTCCAACATATCGAGCAAATACTTCACCAGCTTGATTTTTGAACAGTTTATAGTTGGAGTCAAATGACTCATCTGAGGAATAGGATAAATCACATGAAAAGCCAGTTAGATTGGATGGATCGAAAGGAGGCCCAGTAGCAGCAACCCATGAGGTTTTGGGGTACTGCTTAGGTTTCCAATAGGATCCATGAGCATTCAATTTCCTCTCAAAGGCAATTCTTTCTTTCCTTAGGTTCCTGTTCAAGATCTGCTTTTTGAGCACAACACAAAGGGTTTGATGTCCTTTGAGACTTTTGTATATGCCTGTCATATACAATTCCTTCAGCCCTGCATTTTCATCAGTGACATTTGTGTTTTCCTCAAGTGAGGAATTTGACACTACAGGAGCAGTTGAGGAATTTGTAGCAATAGAAGCATTTGATGATTCTGGTGAAGAATTAGAAGTTTCACGTTCAATGCATTTAAGACATGGAGGAATGAATTCAGCTTGAGCAGCGCTGATCTGTTGAGCTAGTAATGAATAATTTTCCATACGAAGATCATCATGAGAAATCCTCATCTTCTCTAGATCAAGCTTCCTTTGAAGAAATTCATAGGAAAGTTTCTCATGATCAGCGAGGAGTGTATCATAACGATCTGGAAGATTATCAAATCTAGACTGAAGACTTTTCACATCTTCAGTGAGGATTTGGGTAAGATTCATTTCATCATTCAACAGATCATCACTTCTATCTAGCAATTTCAGAAGTTTTTCCAGGGCAGTTTGTTGTTTAGTGGCAATGATAGCAAGTTTACTGTAACTGGGTTTTTTATAATCATTAGGCTCACAGTCACTTGAATCAGAGGAGGAAGCATCATTCGGTACCTTTGAACCTTTTGCCATGATGCAATAGGTTGGAGCGAAGTCATCAGCATAATCATCAAGACCAGTGTTTTTGAACTCTGTTCCATTATCACTCCTAATATGTTTGATCTTGATGCCGAAGTTCGTAGAGGCCCTTGAAGAAAATCGTTTGAAGATTTCCCGCACTTCAGTTTTATATAAGACGATATGCACCCATGTATATTTGGAATAATCGTCAACTATGACGAAGCCATATAAAGATGCTGCATTTGTTAGTGTGGCATAGTGAGTAGGTCCAAATAGATCCATGTGAAGCAATTCGAAGGGACGAGTAGTGGTCATGATAGTCTTCGAGGGATGCTTGGATCTGGTCATTTTCCCATATTCACATGCACCGCAGAGATGATCCTTGAGGAATTTGATTGATTCGATGCTGATGACATGCTTCTTCTTCACGAGTGTGTGCAAATTACTCATGCCTGCATGACCTAGTCATCGGTGCCATAGCCATCCTTCTGAGGTTTTTGCAAGTAAGCAAGTGGCTGGTTGAGGACCTGTAGAGAAATCAACAATGTACAAATCCCCTCTTCTTACACCTTCGAAGACTTTGGATTTGTCAGATTACAAGATCACAACACATCTATATGTACCAAAGATAACAATCCTATCAAGATCACAAAGCATCAAGACTGACATGAGGTTAAATCCAAGGGATTCAACAAGCATCACTTTGTCCATATGCCTATCCTTGGAAATAGCCACTTTGCCAAGTCCCAATACCTTGCTTTTACCTTTGTCAGCATATGTGATTTGCTTCAGGGGTGATGGGGTTAGTGGCATATTCATTAGCAAGCTTTTATCACCAGTCATGTGATGTGTGCGGCCACTATCTAGAACCCACTCAGTACTCTTGGGTTTGTCATCCTGCAGATGAATTAGTATAGCTTACCATGTCATATGCTTCAAACTTGAAGAATATGATATCAATTTCATCAGATATGAATTTCATCATAACAGAATTATAAGGACGTGTGAAACATTTATATTTCATCAATATTAATTTGCATCCTGTCAAGCGTTTCCTTAGGTCTCCAACAACTTCTTTGGATGATGATTTTCATCTGGAGACCTGACCTGCAGAAGTGATTAGTTCAATTTCTTCACCACCCACATTTGAAGGGGTGGTAAAGCATTCATCATCCTGCGAGCACCATATGAGAAATGAGGCAATGAAGCTAATGCACTTCTCTTAGCAGTAGGGTGGTTAAGTACTCATATGAATATGCAGAGAACTGGTTTGAGGATTTATGAACATAATGATTTGAAGAGTAACGCTCATATTCATATTCCTTGTAGTTTTCCTGCATGTTAGAACCATTAGCATGGGTACGAGCATAGTTTTGACCAGTTGAGGATTTTGATCCTCTTGAAGACTTTGGTCCTCCTCAGGAATTTGATCTCGGGTTCAAATTCTTCATAGGTGATGTCATGAGAACATTTACCTGAAGATTTTCAAGAATACTTTTAGGAACCCAGATTTTCCTCAGGGGAGGGCCATTCCTGCAGTTAGTTCCAACATATCGAGCAAATACTTCACCAGCTTGATTTTTGAACAGTTTATAGTTGGAGTCAAATGACTCATCGGAGGAATAGGAAAAATCACATGAAAAGCCAGTTAGATTGGATGGATCGAAAGGAGGCCCAGTAGCAGCAACCCATGAGGTTTTGGGGTACTGCTTAGGTTTCCAATAGGATCCAGGAGCATTCAATTTCCTCTCAAAGGCAATTCTTTCTTTCCTCAGGTTCCTGTTCAAGATCTGCTTTTTGAGCACATCACAAAGGGTTTGATGTCCTTTGAGACTTTTGTATATGCCTGTCATATACAATTCCTTCAGCCGTGCATTTTCATCAGTGACATTTGTGTTTTCCTCAAGTGAGGAATTTGACACTACAGGAGCAGTTGAGGAATTTGTAGCAATAGAAGCATTTGATGATTCTGGTGAAGAATTAGAAGTTTCACGTTCAATGCATTTAAGACATGGAGGAATGAATTCAGCTTGAGGAGCGCTGATCTATTGAGCTAGTAATGAATCATTTTCCATATGAAGATCATCATGAGAAATCCTCATCTTCTCTAGATCAAGCTTCCTTTGAAGAAATTCATAGGAAATTTTCTCATGATCAGCGAGGAGTGTATCATAACGATCTTGAAGATTATCAAATCTAGACTGAAGACTTTTCACATCTTCAGTGAGGATTTGGGTAAGATTCATTTCATCATTCAACAGATCATCACTTCTATCTAGCAATTTCAGAAGTTTTTCCAGGGCAGTTTGTTGTTTAGTGGCAATGATAGCAAGTTTACTGTAACTGGGTTTTTTATAATCATCAGGCTCACAGTCACTTGAATCAGAGGAGGAAACATCATTTGGTACCTTTGAACCTTTTGCCATGAAGCAATAGGTTGGAGCGAAGTCATGAGCATAATCAACAAGACCAGTGTTTTTGAACTCTGTTCCATTATCACTCCTAATATGTTTGATCTTGATGCCGAAGTTCGTAGAGGCCCTTGAAGAAAATCGTTTGATGATTTCCCGCACTTCAGTTTTATATAAGACGATATGCACCCATGTATATTTGGAATAATCGTCAACTATGACGAAGCCATATAAAGATGTTGCATTTGTTAGTGTGGCATAGTGAGTAGGTCCAAATAGATCCATGTGAAGCAATTCGAAGGGACGAGTAGTGTTCATGATAGTCTTTGAGGGATGCTTGGATCTGGTCATTTTCCCATATTCACATGCACCACAGAGATGATCCTTGAGGAATTTGACTGATTCGATGCCGATGACATGCTTCTTCTTCACGAGCGTGTGCAAATTACTCATGCCTGCATGACCTAGTCTTCGGTGCCATAGCCATCCTTCTGAGGTTTTTTCAAGTAAGCAAGTGGCTGGTTGAGGACCTGTAGAGAAATCAACAATGTACAAATCCCCTCTTCTTACACCTTCGAAGACTTTGGATTTGTCAGATTCCAAGATCACAACACATCTATATCTACCAAAGATAACAATCATATCAAGATCACAAAGCATCGAGACTGACATGAGGTTAAATCCAAGGGATTCAACAAGCATCACTTTGTCCATATGCCTATCCTTGGAAATAGCCACTTTGCCAAGTCCCAATACCTTGCTTTTACCTTTGTCAGCATATGTGATTTGCTTCAGGGGTGATGGGGTTAGTGGCATATTCATTAGCAAGCTTTTATCACCAGTCATGTGATGTGTGCAGCCACTATCTAGAACCCACTCAATACTCTTGGGTTTGTCATCCTGCAGATGAATTAGTATAGCTTACCATCTCATATGCTTCAAACTTGAAGAATATGATATCAATTTCATCAGATATGAATTTCATCATAACAGAAATATAAGGACGTGTGAAACATTTCTATTTCATCAATATTAGCTTGCGTCCTGTCAAGCATTTCCTTAGGTCTCCAGCAACTTCTTTGGATGATGATTTTCATCTGGAGACCTGACCTGCAGAAGTGATTAGTTCAATTTCTTCACCACCCACATTTGAAGGGGTGGTAAAGCATTCATCATGGTGCGAGCACCATATGAGAAATGAGGCAATGAAGCTAATGCACTTCTCTTAACAGTAGGGTGGTTAAAGTACTCATATGAATATGCAGAACTGGTTTGAGGATTTATGAACATAATGATTTGAAGAGTAACGCTCATATTCATATTCCTTGTAGTTTTCCTGCATGTTAGAACCATTAGCATGGGTACGAGCATAGTTTTGACCAGTTGAGGATTTTGATCCTCTTGAAGACTTTGGTCCTCCTGAGGAAGTTGATCTGGGGTTCAAATTCTTCATAGGTGATGTCATGAGAACATTTACCTGAAGATTTTCAAGAAAACTTTTAGGAACCCAGATTTTCCCCAAGGGAGGGCCATTCATGCAGTTAGTTCCAACATATCGAGCAAATACTTCACCAGCTTGATTTTTGAACAGTTTATAGTTGGAGTCAAATGACTCATCTGAGGAATAGGATAAATCACATGAAAAGCCAGTTAGATTGGATGGATCGAAAGGAGGCCCAGTAGCAGCAACCCATGAGGTTTTGGGGTACTGCTTAGGTTTCCAATAGGACCCATGAGCATTCAATTTCCTCTCAAAGGCAATTCCTTCTTTCCTCAGGTTCCTGTTCAAGATCTGCTTTTTGAGCACATCACAAAGGGTTTGATGTCCTTTGAGACTTTTGTATATGCCTGTCATATACAATTCCTTCAGCCCTGCATTTTCATTAGTGACATTTGTGTTTTCCTCAAGTGAGGAATTTGACACTACAGGAGCAGTTGAGGAATTTGTAGCAATAGAAGCATTTGATGATTCTGGTGAAGAATTAGAAGTTTCACGTTCAATGCATTTAAGACATGGAGGAATGAATTCAGCTTGAGCAGCGCTGATCTGTTGAGCTAGTAATGAATCATTTTCCATACGAAGATCATCATGAGAAATCCTCATCTTCTCTAGATCAAGCTTCCTTTGAAGAAATTCATAGGAAAGTTTCTCATGATCAGCGAGGAGTGTATCATAACGATCTTGAAGATTATCAAATCTAGACTGAAGACTTTTCACATCTTCAGTGAGGATTTGGGTAAGATTCATTTCATCATTCAACAGATCATCACTTCTATCTAGCAATTTCAGAAGTTTTTCCAGGGCAGTTTGTTGTTTAGTGGCAATGATAGCAAGTTTACTGTAACTGGGTTTTTTATAATCATCAGGCTCACAGTCACTTGAATCAGAGGAGGAAGCATCATTCGGTACCTTTGAACCTTTTTCCATGAAGCAATAGGTTGGAGCGAAGTCATCAGCATAGTCATCAGTGTGGATGGTGTTATCATCTTCTTCAAGGTTGAAGATTGACTTGCTGACGAAGGTGGTTGCAAGTGCAAGACTCGCCTATCTGGATTCTGAGTCTTCATCAGAACTCTCCTCTTCTTCACATTCCTCTGATTTTGCCTTGGAATCCATTTCCTTGCCAATAAGTGCCCGAGCCTTTCTGAAACTAGTCTTCTTGTGCGATGAGGGCTTTGAAGATAAGGATTTTGAAGACTTCTTCTTCTTCTTCGAGTCATCAAAACTGTCATCTTTGTATCTCTTCTTCTTTGATTCCTTCCCCAACGGGGACAATCAGCAATGTATTGACCTGATTTCTTGCATTTGTGGCAGGTTCTTTTCTTGTAGTCGTCAGATGAAGATTCTGATTTCCTCATATATCTTCTTGAAGATTTACCGAACTGGCACGTCGTGTAAACCTGTGGAATTTCCTCACGAGCATTGCAAGCTCCTGTCCAAATTCTTCAGGGTCACCAATGCTATCATCCGAGTCTTCTTCTTCAGATGAGGAAATTGCTCTAGCCTTCAGTGCCCGTGGTGTAGAATAGCTTGGTCCATATAGATATTTCTTTTCTTCTTGCTGGAATTCATGAGTATTGAGTCTTTCGAGTATATCAGCTGGATCAAGCATCTTGTAGTCTGGTCTTTCTTGAATCATCAGGACTAAAGTATCAAATTAAGAATCCAAAGATCTTAGCAGTTTCTTCACAACTTCGTGATCAGTAATGTCTCGTGCTCCCAGTGCTTGCAGTTCATTTGATATGTCAGTGAGGCGATCAAAGGTATCTTGGCAGCTTTCATTGTCAAGCCTCTTGAAGTGATTGAAGAGATTGCGAAGAACATCAACACAAGAATCACGCTGGGTTGATACTCCTTCATTTACTTTGCACAGTCTCTCCCAAATAAGTGTTGCAGAGCCCAAAGCACTCACTCTTCCAAACTGGCCTGGGCTCAGATGGCCACAGATGATATTCTTCGCTTGAGAATCAAGTTGCTTGAATTTCTTCACATCAGCAGCAGAGACACTAACAGAGATGATGGGGATGCCATGTTCCACAATATACCAGAGATCATTGTCAATAGCTTGTAGATGCATCTGCATCTTGGTCTTCCAGAAGGGAAAGTTCTTTCCTTCGAAAGTAGGACATGCTGCAGTAACCTTAATCATGCCTGCAGTCGACATAACTAAAACTCCAGGTGGTTAAACCAAAATCACACAGAACAAAGGAGTACCTTGCTCTGATACCAATTGAAAGTGCGTTATATCGACTAGAGGGGGGGTGAATAGGAGATTTTTAGAATTTCATCACTGAGGAAATTACTTTTGAGGAAATTCCTCACTGATGACTAACTTACAGCGGAAACAGTAAAGGATCAGGAGTGCAAAGTTTCACTACAACAATTTTTCAGTATGAGGAATGTGAAAGCAGATTGCACAGTAAGCAGGCACGTAGAAAACAGATGAGGATTAACTAGCGTGAAGAATTTGGGGTTGAGAAATTTGAGAGAAAGTCTTCAGCAAATTCTTCAAACAGTTACAGTGAAAGTCATCAACACATAACCTCAGGAATATAAAGAGTTGAGGAATTAGAACCCGTTTCACAGCGAAGACATTAGTTGATGACCCAGTTCCAACTGCTGTGACAGTTTTACATCTGGTTTGGAGCGGCTTGGTATTGAAACCAAAAGACACACAGTCTCGGGACACACAGTCCCTACCGTATTCTCCTTGGGCTAAGAACACACAGTCCTCGCCCAACACTCGTGGTAAGTCTTCAGGGCAGACTTCCAAACCCTCACAAACTTGGTCACCCAGCGATCCACAATTGACTGCTGGATTGCTCTAGACCATGACGCCTAACCGTCTGGAGGATGCACAGTCCTCAAAGGTAAAAGGCTTCAGTCCCACAAAGTAACAACTTCTTCAATGAAGCTAAATCACTTGGTTCTAGGTTTGTGGTTTGGTGTTTGGGGTATTTCCTCACTGATGAATTACTCTCGAAGATTCTCAGGAATTGGATTGCTCTTATGACAAGTGTCAGTTTCTAACGGAGCAGCCAACCAACTAATGGTTGTGGGGGCGGCTATTTATAGCGTGGGAGCATCCCTACATGATTTGACACTAATACCCTTAAATAATATGACCGTTGGTGTGGATAAGACCAATGATGTGGCGTGGCTATCGAATCGGTCGGAACCCTCAACTGTGAGAGTCCTCATGTCACTCGTATTCTTCACTTGAGGCTTTTGGTAGGATTAGGCTTGGGTTGAGAATCATGAGGGAAATCATTCCAAAGTGTAACTTCGACCCCCTTTATCAGTACGGTGTTCCTATTACTAAACTGTGAAGAAAACAAAACAGAAAGAGTAAATCTTCATGCTTCAAAGTCTTCAGAATGATATTCTTCAGGACACACTGAATTCCTCAATTACAATTTCTTCATGAGGAATATTGATTTCATCGCAGATTCTTCGTGAGTCAATTCTTCAGCTTCAGGCCAATTTCTTCAACCGAAGATATACATTTTTAGGGGTCGATATTCATCAAATATTTCAAACTCCTCAGTGACTTATAGATCCTGTGTACACTCATGAACACATTAGATACTTGACCTATAAGTCTTCAAACCACCAAAATCACTAAGGGGCACTAGATGCACTTACACAAATCGGTAAGAGACATCATAGAACGCACCATATCTAATGAAGTACAATTATGACGTTCGGACACACCATTACGCTGTGGTGTTCCAGGCGGTGTTAATTGTGAAACAATTACGCATTGTCTTAAGTGAGTACAAAACTCATAAGTCAGATACTCACCTCCTCGATCACATTGTAGGAATGTGATCTTCCGGTTACGATAATTTTCAACTTCACTCCGGAATTGCTTGAACTTTTCAAACATTTCAGACTTATGCTTCATTAAGTAAATATAACCATATCTACACAAATCATCCATGAAGGTGAGAAAATAACAATAACCACTAGGCGCCTCTGTTCTCATCGGTCCGAACCCATCAGTACGTATGATCTCCAACAAGTCACTTGCACACTCCATTGTTCCGGAGAACGGAGTCTTAGTCATCTTTCCCATGAGGCATGGTTCACATGTGTCAAGTGATTCAAAATCAAGTCACTCCAAAAGTCCATCAGCATGGAGTATCTTCATGCGTTTTATACCAATATGACCTGCGACAATGCCACAAGAAAGTGGCGCTATCATTATCAACTCTACATCTTTTGGCCTCAATGTTATGGATATGAGTGTCATCACTATCGAGATTCAACATAAACAAACCCCTCACATTGGGTCCATGACCATAAATGATACTACTCATATAAACAGAACAACCATTATTCTCTAACTTAAATGACTAACCGTATTTCAATAAACAAGATCCAGATATAATGTTTATGCTTAATGCAGGCACTAAATAACAATTATTTTGGATCATCACTAATCCCGATGGTAATTGAAGTGAGAGCGTGCCAACTGCGACCGCATCAACCATGCAACCATTTCCCACACGCATCATCACTGCATCCTTCGCCAACCTTCGTCTATTCCGCAGTTCCTGCTTTGAGTTGCAAACATGAGCAACCGAACCGGTATCTAGGCACTACAATGAGAGTTGGTGAGGTACAAATCAATAACATGTATATGAAATCTACCTTGTTTGGCGTTGGCCGCTTTCTTATTGGCCAGATACTTGGGGTAGTTCCGCTTCCAGTGACTAATCCCCTTGCAATGATAACACTCAATTTTCGGCTTGGATCCAACCTTCGGTTTCTTTGTCGGAGGGCAACTGCTTTGCCACTCTTCTTGGAGTTACCCTTCTTGACCTTGCCATTTTTCTTGAAACTGGTGGTCTTATTGACCATCAACACTTGATGTTCTTTCTGGATTTTTGACTCAGCGATTTTCAGCATCGCAAACACCTCGCCGAGTGATTTGTTCATTCCTTCCATGTTGTAGTTCAAGACAAAGCCTTTATAGCTAGGTGGTAGTGATTGAAGAACTCTGTCAGTGATAGCCTCTGGCGGGGGAGCAATTACCAGCTTAGTGAGACGGTTAGAGTACCCAGACATTCTGAGCACATGTTCACTAATAGACCCGTTCTCCTCCATTTTGCAAGCATAGAACTTATTGGAGGTTTCATACCTCTCGATCCATGCATTCGTCTCAAATATAAACTTAAACTCCTGGAACATCTCATATGGTCCATGACGTTCAAAACGTCTTTGAAGTCCCGATTCTAAGCCATACAAAAATGCACACTGAACTAATGAGTAGTCATCCTGACGCGGCTGCCACGCATTCATAACGTCTGCAGTCGCCGGTTGGCGTGGTGCTTCACCTAGCAGGGCATCAAGGACATATTGCTTTTGGGAAGTCGTGAGGATAAGCCTCAGATTACAGGCCCAGTCAACAAAGTTGCTTCCATCATCTTTTAGCTTAGCTTTCTCTAGGAACACATTAAAATTCAGGGTTGCTACTGCACGAGCCATTGACCTACAACATAAATTTATAAAGATTACTTAGACTATGTTCAAGATACTTGAGTTTAGTTAATCATATTACTAATAAACTCCCACTCAGATTGACATCCCTCTAGTCATCTGAATGTCACATGATGCAAATTCACTAACTCAAGTCCGATCATCACGTGACTTGAGTTGGCTTCAATGTTGAACATATGTATGTTGATCATATCTACTATATGACTCATGTTCAACCTTTTTCACTCTCTTGTGTTTCGAGGCCATGTGTGTACATGCTAGGCTCGTCAAGTTTAACCCAAGTGTTCTGCGTGTGCAACTATTTTGCACCCATTGTATGTGAATGTAGAGTCTATCACACTTGCTCATCACGTGGTGTCTCAAAATGACGAACTATTGCAACATCGCGCACTCGGGGAGAACACAATTCTATCTTGAAATTTTAGTGATGGATCACCTTATAATGCTACCGTTGTCCTAAGAAAAATAAGGGCATAAAAAATTTAACATCACATGCAAACCGTAAGTGACATGACATGCCCATGAACTTGTGCTTTTGATCTCCATCTTGAAAGCACCGGCATTGTCTCCATCATCACCGATGCCACACCATGATATCCATCACCATGATATCCATCATTGTGCTTCCATCGAGGTTGTCATGCTAACCACGCTAATGCTACTAAAGCTACTGAACTAGTGATAAAGCAAAGCATCACCAAGCGCAAAATAATTAAAGACAACCCTATGGCTCCTGCCGATTGCCGTAGCATCGACATCAAAGTCGATATTTAACTATTACAACATGATCATCTCATACATCAAATATATCATATCATGTCTTTTGACCATATCATATCACATCATACCCTGCAAAAGAAAGTTAGACGTCCTCAAGTTTGTTGTTGCATATTTTACGTGGCTGCTATGGGTATCTAGCATGATTGCATCTTGCTTATGCAAAACCACAACGATGATACACAAGTTGCTATTTAACCTTCTCCAAGGACCGCCTTAGTCAAATCCAATTCAACTAAACTTGGAGAAGCAAACACCCGCCATCCATCTTTATGCAACAAGTTGCATGTTAGTCTATGGAACCGGTCTCTCGTAAGCGTATGAGTAATGTTTGTTCAGGCCGCTTCATCAAACAATACCGCAGAATCAACAAAAGACTAAGGAGGGAAGCAATTTGAATATAAACGCCCACAAACTCTACTCGAGGTGTCATCTACGCATAGACCTAGCTCATGATCCCACTATTGGGGAACGTCGCATGGGAAACAAAAAATTTCCTACCCACACGAAAGACCTATCCATGGTGGTCACCATCTACGAGAGGGGAGATCGGATCCACATACCCTTGTAGATTGCTAAGCGGGAAGCGTTAAGAAACACGGTTGATGTAGTCGAACGTCTTCGCGATCCAAATCGCAAGCCGTCCCACGATCCAATCAGAATCTTGCGCCGACCGGACGACACCTCCGTGCTCAACACACGTGCAAATCAATGACGATCTCCGCCTTCTTGATCCAGCCAGAGAGATGAAGAGGTAGCTGAATCTACGGCAGCACAACGGCATGACGATGATGATGGTAGAGCTACTCCCACAGGGCTTCGTCGTACCATATCGAACTAGCTATGGGGTGTCACGAGGTGGTGGAGCGAGAGAGGGTTGCACCGTGGCTTGCGGTGCAAAGAGCCTCTCTACCCTCCACTATATATAGGATGGAGGGAGGTGTGGCACCCTAGGGACTTCCCTAGGTTTTGGCCTGCACAAAGGAGGAGGGAGCAGTCCTCCTCCAAGTCTGTTTGGAGGAAGAGAACACCTCTCCTTATTCGGTTTGGCCCCACCTCTGTCTCTTCTCTACTGCAGACGAAATAGGCCCTCTTGGGATGGCCTCCCAGCCCACCAGGGGCTGGTGTGCCACCCTCGGGCCTGTTTGGTCCCCTCCTGGGTGGGTGGCCCCTCCCGGTGGAACTCCGGAACCCATTCCTTACTCCCGGTACTTTATCTGTAATGCCCAAAATCCTTCCGGAAGCCAAATGGATACTTCCTATATATCAATATTCGTCTCTGGACCCTTCCGGAACTCCTCCTGACGTTCGGGATCTCATCCAGGACTCCGAATAACATTCGGTTACCAACATCAATAATTCAACTATACCTAAACGTCACCGAACCTTAATTGTGCAGACCCTGCGGGTTCGAGAACTATGTAGACATGACCGAGACACTCTCCGGTCAATATCCAATAGCGGGACTTGGATGTCCATATTGGATCATACAAATTCTACGAAGATCTTTAATCGGTTGACCCTCTATGTGAAGGATTCAATTAATCCCATATAACATTCCCTTTGTCCTTCGGTATGTTACTTGCCCGAGATTCAATCGTCGGTATTTCTATACCTATTTGAATCTCGTTACCGGCAAGTCTCTTTACTTGTTCCGTAATACAAAATCTCGTGGATAACTCTTTAGTCACAATGCTTGCAAGGCTTGTTGTGATGTTGTATTACCGAGTGGGCCCCGAAATACCACTCCGTCATACGAGTGAAAAATCCCAGTACTGATCCATGCTATCTCAACGGACACCTTCGGAGATACCTGTAGAGCACCTTTATAGTCACCCAGTTACATTGCGACATTTGATACACACAAGGTATTGTTCCGGTGTCAGTGAGTTACATGATCTCATGGTCATATGAACATATACTTGACATGCAGAAAAACAGAAGCAATAAAACAAAACGATCACATGTTACGTTCATAGTTTGGGTCTTGTCCATCACATCATTCTCGTAATGATGTGACCCCGTTATGAAGTGACAACACTTGTCTGTGGCTAGGAAACCTTAACCATCTTTGACCAACGAGCTAGTCATATAGAGGCTTACTAGGGAGAGTGTGTTGTCTATGTATCCACAGATGTATCCGAGTTCCCATTCAATACAATTCTAGCATGGATACTAAACGATTATCTTGAACAAGGAAATATAAAAATAACTATTTTATTATTGCCTCTAGGCCATATATTCCAACAATTATGCTTGTTTTTACTTGGTATGCAAGTTGATTCTTTGTACAATAAGTATTTTGATTACAAAATACCTATGCATAGGAAGTGTGTTATACTTAAATGTGATTTCCAAGTGATTCATGATGCTCTCTTACATATTTCAATTACTACTTGTTATGTGAGCATCATTGAAATCATCATGCCTTGCTAAGGCATTAAAGAAAAGCGCTTGTTGGGAGACAACCAAATATCTTTACCTACTATTTTTGTTTGTTAAAATTATTAATATACTATAGTAATTATGCTTTGTGCCTTTTATTTAAAAAATGTGTCAAGTAAAGCCTTTGGGATAGTGTGGATACTTGTTGGTTTGATTGTGTGGAAAAAGAATTTTTTTGTGTCCGGTATCAACATTCCCAGAATTTACTGCAGAACAAAAATATTCTGCAATTCTGACACATTCTTTACTTGCAAATCTCCTATGTTGTCCTAATTTTTCAGAATTTTCAAAGCTAGGGAAGTATGGTTTGAGTTCCGATCTTTACATAGTGTTCTGTTTTTGACAGTTTCTGTTTTGCATGCATAGTTTGCTTGTTTTTGTGTTTCTATAGCTTATATTGAGTGACATAAATTATGTTAATGATATAATACAGTAGTTATTATATTATAACAATTATGAATCTTGTCTTGGTAGTACCTAAGTGAATGATCTATCTTTATTACACTAACCCATCTCACGAAGTTTCGTTAAGTTTTATGTGATTGAAGTTTTCAAATTTTGGGTTAGGTATCAATATGAGGAGAATAAGGAGTGTTAAGACTCTAAGCTTTGGGATTACTAAGACACCCCAAGGTAATATTCAAGGAATACTCAAGCGTCTAAGCTTGGGATGCCACGGAAGGCATCCCCTCTTTCGTCTTCAACACTATTAGTATATCTTACTTGGAGCTATATTTTTATTGATCACATGATATATTTTTTGATTGGAGCATCATTTTGTTTTGTTAGTATTTGCTTTATGTTATTTAAAATCTTGTTTTTCAATAAAAAGTACCAAGAATTTCCTTTAGAATGCTTGAATTGCATGTTTGATGTGTGTTGTACAAAAACATAAACTTTTGATGTAGTATTTGAATTATGAGATTTTACTCGAACGTGGAAGGTTTCTGAAATTTGTACATATTACTTTAATATAAATTATTTATCCTTTCCTAAATTTTAAGACTTTTTGGAATTAGATAAGTACACTTTTGAAATGAATTGCTACAAACTGTTCCTTTTCGACAGATTGTTGTCATAGTTTTGTTATCTACTATCTTATAGTTTTCATGATGTATATTGGTAGATATAAATTGTGGAAATGATATTATACAATACAAAATGTTCTAAAATTATTATGTAACTTGTCTTGGTAGTACCTATCTCATGAGTTCTTTTCAAGTTTTCTGTGGATGAAATTTTTAGACTTAGGTGAAACCAGGATGTGAGAGGAATTAACAAGCACAAAATATAAATATTGGGTATGCCCAAGGCACCCCAAGTAAATATTACAAGAAGTGTCAAGCATCTAAGCTTGGGGATGCTACGCATCCCACCTATCTTCGTCAACAACAATCGGTTAGCCTATGTTGATCCTAAGTTTTCATTTTTTTAAGATGATACGTGCTATACTTGGAGTGTATTTTTGTTTTATGTGTTGTTTGAAATAAATCTCATATTTGGAAGTCTTTATTGAGAGAGAGTCCTCATATAGCTACTTGACTGTTTGACTACTCATTAATCTTCACTTATATCTTTTTGAGAGTAGTTTGATGTTCACTCTTGTGCTTCACTTATATCCTAAGAGAAAATGTTGAATAAATTGAATTTCATAAATTTGAAATTATATATGCTTCATATGCTTGTACCATGGGGAGTAATGACTTCACACACCAGGAGTATAAGCGGTAAAACTAATTGGAAGTTAGCAAACATAACATTGGTCACTTGAACAATTCATGAAAGAATAATTGGAAACAGATGTTTTACACCGCTGCATTAAGCAGGAGAGAGTTGATGGTGACAACGAAGAAGTTTTTGGTGCAGATAGTCGTCATGATGGTTGCCTCGGCGGAACTACGGTGCCACCGGGAGAGAGGGGGAGAGGGGCTCCTCCTTCTTCTTCTTCCTTTGCCTCCTCCCTAGGAGGGAGGAGGTTTTATCCTCTAGTCCATGGCTGCCATGGCTCTCGGAGGGCAGCAGACCCTCCGAGATTGGATCTCTCTCTCCTGTTTCCATGATCTGCTTTCTCAACCTTCACCATTTCTTAAATTTCCGGACATATGTAACTCCGATCGGGCTGAAATTTTGAGGGTATTTTTATCATAAAATCATCTTTCTTGTGACCGAAGGATAGCTCCAACTAACTTAAGGGGTGGGCATAAGCCATTAGGGTGTGACCCCCCCCCCTAAGTCGTGCCTTGTTGGCTTGTGCCTCTCTAGGGCACCGTGTTGCATTGATTCCGACTCCCAAAATTCAAATATATTCCAAAAATAATCTCTGGAAATTTTTATCGCGTTTGGAGTCTGTTTGATATGGAATTTCTGTGAAACAAAAAACAGGAACTCGCACTGGGCATTGGGTAAGTAAGTTAGTCCTAAAAATAATATAAAATGTTACCAAAAGTATATGGAAGTTGTAAAATATTAGAATGAGGAAAACAAAAATTATTGATATGACAGAGACGTATGAGGTTCCCCAAGCTTAATTCGTGCTCGTCCTCGAGTAGGTAAATGATAAAAAGATATTTTTTGATGTGGAATCCTACCTATCATAATCTTGAACAAATGTCTATTCATAGCATGAATATTAATATACAAGTGATTCAAGGCAACGATCTATTATTTGACAAAAAGACATCCATACTCAGGTTTACTAGCAAACAATCATGTCCTTTCAAAATACAATGCTAGAAATGCTATACCTACAAAATTATATACCTGTCATGCTTGGTATTTCTAGCATAAAGTATAAATCATGAGCACCTCGATGTCAAAGCAAGCAATTGGATCATATGTTTAAAGCGCTTCAGCTTTTTATTACTCATTCAATACATGAGCATGAATCATGGATATAGCATAAATGTGGAATCGAATATGGTGGTAGGTTTCAAAGGGGTGAAAGTGACGAAGAAAGTCACACATCAACTCGGCGTATCAACGGGTTACGGAGATGCCCATCAATAGATATCAATGCGAGGAGTAGGGATTGCCCTCCAACGGATGCACTAGAGCTATAAGTGTATGAAAGCTCGACTAAACCTAAGTGGGTGTGCATCCAACTTTCTTGCTCATGAAGATCTCGAGCATTTGAGGACGCTCGTCATCAGAATATACACGCCAAGTTCTATAATGAAAACTTCCCACTAGCATATGGAAGTGACAAAACAAGAGACTCTCTATATGAAGAACATGGTGCCACTTTGAGGCACAAGTGTGGTAAAGGATAGTAGCAAAGTCTCGTCTCTATTTTTCTATCATTTATTTTTGTATTTTTGTATTTTTTCATGGTGGGCTTTTCCCCCCTTTTTGCCTACCCCATTTTATTTTATTTTTGATAGTGGGCTCATTTGGACTCCCCCACTTTTATTTCCTCACTAGGAGAATGATCTAATAATGATGATCATCACACTTTAATTTACTTACAACTCGATAAGAAACACTGATAGGAAGATATGACTCCTTATGAATGCCTCTAGCAGTGTAGCATGATGTGCAATTGTAGCGACCAGACCTCAGTCAGTCCAGTCTCTATGCATCTGTGTCATCCCTGGATCGGTATGCTGACACGCATAGTACTTCGATGGGTATTATAATAGAGTAGCAATCACACACATATTACAACGAATGTCTCAAAGAGAACTTATTAAAATAATATGGCCTAAGGCCATCTAAATATGATAACAACCGAAGGCTTGGAAGGTAAAGTAGGTCCATCAACTCCAACGACATAGTTGGGTGCAAAACAACGACCAATGGCACTTACTCGATATCTGAAAAGTATGCAACATGAACGTTGCAGCCCGAAACGGGTCAGCACATGGAATATGCTGGCAAGGTAACACATAGAGAGTGAACAGAAATAAAAGCTATATCTACATGCATATTTGGCTGGTGGAAAGCTCTATGGTTAACAATTTTGCATAAAGCCAAATTTCTTCCTATATTAGTGGAACAAAGTTTCTTTAACTACGTTGTTAGTTATTAAACAATGAGAAGGTTCCTCCAACTCAAACCCAGAAATAATCATCATTAACCCGCAAATTAATTTAGAGTGTTGAGATACACATGAAAATCCAAGAACCAGATACTCAAGATGTCCATAACCCGGGACACGGCTAATCATGATTAGTTTGTACACTCTGCAGAGGTTGTGCACTTTTCCCACAAGACTCGAAATACATCCATGGTCGGAGATTCAAGACACAGTCTTTCTGAAGCATTAACTCTCTATTTCTGGGTAGACCATACCACCTATACCCTCTACATCTGCTAGTCTACCACTTCGAGAGCTTCACATAACTTACTCAACTATGCTAGAGCCCATAATAGCTTCCGGCTGCACACGTAAGTTTCAGGTATGAAAAGTCTTATGATCCCTTTGAAGCTGGGTTGCGGACCTTAGGATGATCACACGGTTCCCCCGGGATATCCTGACAGCCACTTGGGATTCCAGGGTGCCTCAAGGAATCCACCCAGATGTGTATTTAAGTAGCCACCTTAAGTTAACCTTTACTTAACAATACTCACATCTGTCATGGAAATCACTCACCCAAATAATCGTCTACGAGCATAGCATACCAATAATAGCCTAACGTAGAAGTAACTCCCAAAGTTTAATAGTACACAGGTAATAGGTTCTACCTCAATATCTCCTTCCCAATACCCACATGTTAATTAGAACCTAACCATGCAATGTGTAAGGGTGGATCTAATGCAATAAATATGGGTAATAAGGGATATGATCAAAGTGTTACTTGCCTTGCCGATGATCCGCAAAACCTAGGAACTCGTAGTAGCACGCTTCATAATCCGGGTATTCTATGGCAACAAACAATAGCACACATAAGCAACAATATAGATGCACGGGTAAAATCTAATAAGAGCTAACCAGAAAGTTCAAGTAAAGAACTCCGGTTTGCAAAAAGAATCAAATCAAACGGATCAACGAAACTCAAACTACGAAAGAAACGAGATTCGTTTACTAAACTGGACTAAAGTAAAAAATTAATTTATAAAAATCTTGTGCAAGTGGACTAATCGGAAAGAGATTTTCGTGATGAAAATCTGGGCGTTTGAATCACCTGATTCCGATAAACGAGCGAAAAGTTATACTAAGACGAAATTCGGATCAGGAATCACGATCCAAATTAATCGCGGAAAAATCCCCGAAAATAAATCTGACGAACACACGGACGAACGAACGTTCGTCGTCTGAAATTAATTAACGAACAGTTTTCGTTAAAACGAACGTACGGACGAACGTCCGTTAATTAAATAAACCAAAAATAATAATAATAATAACATAAATCTGAGAATATATTTTTTTTCTACCTCGGGCGACGTGCTACGGCGAGTGGCGGCGAGCGGCGCCGACGGCGGGAGGCGGCGGCGGCTAGGGTTTGTGCGCAGGGGGGCGCTTATATAGGCCTCCGGGGTCGGTTCATTTTTTTTTAAATCGGACGAGATAGAAAATTAAAAAGGATGTCCATACGAACTACGATTTCGATGAAACAAATTTTGCTGGACTCCTAAAAATGGTCTCTACAACGTGGACATTTTTAAAGGCCGAAAGAATATTTTGAAAAACGCGTATTTTAGTAAATCCAATAAAATAGCAAATACAATCGAAATAAAAATTATTATTTGGCTTTAATATTTTTCCTCTCAATATTTTCTAAAATTTGGGAAAGTCATTTTATCCCCTCTCTCATATTTTTATATATGAAATATTTGAAGAGAAAAATAATTAAATGCCAATTATCCTCTGTTCATTATTTGAGAAAATCCCAATATGAAAATAAATAAATTCCCAACTCTCTCCAAGGGTCCTTGAGTTGCTTAGAATTTTTAGGATCAACAATTATGCAAATAAAATATGATATGCAACATGCTCTAATGCAATAACATTCCAAATTGGAAACTTGGGATGTTACAAACCTACCCCCTTAAGATGAATCTCGCCCTCGTGATTCGGGTTGGCTAGAAAATAGGTGCGGGAGATCTTTCCGTAGATCCTCCTCTCGTTCCTAGGTGGCTTCTTCCTCGGTATGGTGGCTCCATTGAACTTTGCAGAACTTGATAACCTTGCTGCGTGTGACTCGGCTGGCATACTCGAGAATCTTCTCTAGTTTCTCCTCGTAGGTCAAATCACTATCCAACTGAATTGCTTCTAGTCGTACTTATCTCTTAGAGGAATATCGGCCATCTGTGCGTGGCACTTTTTCAACTCGGAAACATGGAAGACATCGTGAACTCCCGACAATCCTTCCGGAAATTCCAACTTGTAAGCAACTTCTCCCATACGTTCCAGAACTTTGTATGGTCCCACAAAACATGGTGCTAATTTTCCTTTAACTCCAAAACGCTTAACTCCTCGAAGTGGGGACACGCGAAGATAAACTCTGTCTCCGACTTCATGAACTGTATCCTTGCGTTTTGAATGTGCATAGCTCTTCTGTCTGGACTGGGCTACCTTCAGTCTATCACGAATCAACTTAACCTTTTCTTCAGATTCCTTAATCAAATCTGGTCCGAACAGCTGACGGTCTCCAACTTCGTCCCATAACAATGGTGTCCTGCACCTTCTCCCGTACAAAGCTTCGAAAGGGGCCATCTTTAAACTGGCTTGATAGCTGTTGTTGTAGGAGAACTCTACGTACGGCAAATTTTCGTCCCAACTAGATCCATAATCTAGTGCACAAGCTCTCAGCATGTCCTCCAGAATCTGGTTGATTCTCTCGGTCTGTCCATCTGTCTGTGGATGAAAGGCTGTACTGAAATCTAGCCTGGTTCCCAAGGTTTCGTGCAACTGATTCCAAAACTTTGAGGTAAACTGGGTTCCTCTCTCTGATATAATGGCTCTCGGAACTCCATGCAGACATACGATCCTGGTCATGTACATCTTTGCCAACTTAGAACTGTTGTAAGTAGTCTTTACTCGGATGAAATGAGCTACAGTCGTCAACCGATCGACTACAACCCAAATCGAGTCCTAGCCTGAACGCGTTCGGGGTAATCCCGTGATGAAATCCATGCCTAGCTTGTCCCACTTCCATTCGGGTATTGGCAATGGCTGCAGCAATCCCGCTAGCTTCTGATGCTCTGCCTTCACTCTCTGACAAACATCACAAACAGCCACACACTCTGCAATATCCTTCTTCATTCCAGTCCACCAGAAACTGTCTTTCAAATCCAGATACATCTTGGTATTTCCTGGGTGATTCGAATACGGCGAATCATGTGCTTCCTGCAGAATCAACTTCCTGATCTCAGGGTCATTAGGCACATATACACGATCCTCAAACCATAAGGTATCGTGCTCATCCTCACGAAATCCTTTGGCCTTTCCCTTGCTCATTCTTTCCTTTATCTCGAAAACCTCTGTGTCAGGCTTCTGAGCTTCTCTGAACTTACTCATCAGGGTAGACTGAATTTCCAATGCTGCTACATAACCCTTCGGAACTATCGCCAAGCATAGCTCGCGAAGATCTTCGGCCAACTCCTCGGGCAATCCTTTGGTTATGAGTGTATTGACATGACTCTTGCGGCTTAACGCATTGGCTACTACATTTGCCTTTCCGAGATGATAGTGCAATCTCATATCATAATCCTTGATGAGTTCCAACCATCTCCTTTGTCTGAGATTCAACTCCTTCTGAGTGAAGATATACTTCAAACTCTTGTGATCCGTGTATACTTCACAATTGTTTCCAATGAGAAAGTTTCTCCATGCCTTCAATGCATGCACTACGGCTGCTAACTCCAGATCGTGAGTAGCATAGTTCAACTCATGGGATTTAAGTTGTCATGAAGCATACGAAACAACTCTTCCCTCTTGCATCAGCACAACTCTGAATCCTCGATGAGCAGCGTCGCAATACACTTGATAATCCTTGCATTGATCTGGAAGAATCAACACTGGGGCTGTAACCAAGCGTTTCTTCAACTCCTGGAAACTGGCTTCACATTCCTCAGTCCAATTGAACTTGGTGTCCTTCTGCAGCAACTCTGTCATGGGCTTTCCAATCTTTGAGAAATTCTCAATGAACCTCCGGTAGTATCCTGTGAGTCCAAGAAAACTCCGGATCTCTCCAACTGTTGTGGGTGATTCCCAGGTTGTCACATTGTCAACTTTGGCGGGGTCTACTGCTATTCCTTCTCCGGATATAACGTGTCCGAGGAAACCAACTTCCTTCAACCAAAACTCACACTTGCTGAACTTGGCATATAACCGATGTTCTCTGAGTTTCTCAAGTACCAAAGCAAATGCTCTTCATGCTCCTCTTCATCCTTTGAGAAGACCAGAATATCATCAATGAACACCACGACGAACTTGTCCAAGAACTCCATAAATACCTTGTTCATCATGTTCATGAAATAGGCAGGTGCATTGGTCAGACCAAATGACATAACAGTATACTCATATAGCCTATACCCCGTGGTAAAAGCTGTTTTAGGTATATCCTGCTCTCGAATTTTCAGCTGGTGGTACCCTGATCGCATATCGATCTTGGAAAATACCTTAGCTCCTTGCTAATGATCAAACAAATCATTGATCATCGGCAGTGGATACTTGTTCTTAATTGTCACTTCATTCAGCCCTCGATAATCAACAACCATCCTCAATGATCCATCCTTCTTCTCCACTAGAAGTACTGGTGATCCCCAAGGTGACGAACTTGGGAAAATATAGCCTTTATCCAGTAACTCCTTAATCTGCTTCTTAATTTCTTCCAAATCCTTTGCAGGCATCCGATATGGTCTCTTGGATATTGGTCCTGTGCCTGGCAAAAGCTCAATCAAAAACTCAATGTCTCTGTCCAGTGGCATGCCTGGCAACTCCTTTGGAAATACATCAGGGAAATCCTTCACCACTGGTACTTCCTCCTGTACAACTCCTGATAAGGAATTTACTCGAGGCCTCTTCAGTATATGTTGGGATACATATTTAATCTTTCTTCCTTCCGGGTGGTGAGTAAAATCGACTTACTGGCGCAGTCAATGTTCCCTCCATACTTCGATAACCAATCCATACCTAATATTACATCCAGTCCTTGTGACTCCAATACTATTAGGTCTGAGGGAAACACGTAATTACCCATCCTCAAAGGTATCTGATCACACCTTAGGCTAGCCATATATTCTGCTCCTGGCGAGGTTACTAACATGGGTGACCTAAGGGCTTGGGTTGGCAGGTTATACTTATCCACAAATCCCCTTGATATGTATGAATGCAATGCACTAGTATCGAAAAGAACAATTGCAGTAAATGACTTAACCAGAAACTTATCTACTACTGCATCAGGTTGTGCTTCAACATCCTCCATGCTAACGTGGTTCAATTGTCCCCTGTTGAAAGGGTTGGGCTTCTTCCCAGAGCTGTCATTGCCATTCCCATTCTTTGCTTCGGGACACTCGGTGGTGTAATGTCCCTTCTTCCCGCACATGAAAAAAGTAATGTGACTTAGATCCTTCTTGGCGGGCGTTGCTGGGGTGGAATGGTTCTGTCCATTGCTTCCTCCATTACCATTCGCATTCCTGGGGCCACTATGATTATGCGAACCCCTCCATGGGAATGATTTCCCCCATGGTTGTGGTGAATGTGCCCTCCCGAGTTCGGGTAAAACGGGGCTTCTGCTGAGCTCCAGAATTTAACCTCCCTTGTCCATACTTTCTCTTGCGATTGTCAATCTGTTGCTGCTTCCCTTCAATCATGAGAGCTTTGCCTACCAACTCCTGGTAGTTGTTGAAGGTTGCCACCATCAATTGCATGCTCCGCTCATCATTTAGTCCTTCCAGGAACTTCTCATGTTTAGCGGCATCTGCAGCAATGTCATCAGGGGCATAACGGGCTAGCTTGCTAAATTCCTCCACATACTGGCCAACTCGGCGCCCTCCTTGGCGTAAGTTGCAAAACTCACGCTTCTTCATGGCCATAGCTCCTGCTTAAACACAGGCGGCACAAAAAGCTTGCTGAAACTGCTCCCATGTGACAGTGTCAACAGGATATGTGACTGTGAAATTCTCCCACCATGATGTTGCGGGTCCATCTAGCTGATGTGCGGCAAAACGCACTCTTTCCGCATCTGAGCATCCTGCAGTGGTTAACTCCCTTACAATCTTGCGGAGCCAATCATCTGCAACAATCGGCTCGGTGCTACTAGAGAACACCGACGGATTTAGCCTTAAGAAACGGGCTAAGTGATCAACTGGTGGTGGTGGTGGCGGAGGGTTATTGTTGTTGTTCCCTTGATTCTGATTCTGGATTAGGATCTGCATCAGGGCATTCTGCTGGTGGATCAATTGGGTGATCTCTGGCGGGAAAACAAATTCGGGTTCACGTCTCGGAGGTGCCATCTGAGGGGTTTAGAAAAGATGAGAAAATAGAATAGAGTGAGGTCTAAAGAGAAAACACTACCCATATGCTCATGAGACAAACACAATCATATCACTCAATCAATTTCAAACAAGAGCATACAAACGATCTATCTAACGTTCACAAAAGTGCTCAACTAATATTTACATGGCGAAATACTGCTACTGATATGGTGGTCGACTAGAAGTTTTGATCGGCGGAAGACTCCATGATATCTGCTCCAGCTTCATCAATGTAGTCATCATCTTTTTCATCAGGGTCGGAGACGGTGTCGTCGATGATGATGAAGCTCTTTGGGCTAGGGGGAACATCTTCATCTCCTCCTATCGTGGGCTCCATCATGAAGACTTCTAGCTTCTTAATCAAATCATCATTCTTCTCCACAAGTGTCATCATCTCCTCCTCGTAGCCATCTCGTGTAGACTTGAGTTCTCCCTCCATCTCCTTGATCCTCGTCATTGCCTTCTGTAAAGTATCCATACTCTCATACATCTGATTCTCTTGGAGTCGAATGTGTTGGTTCAATTCCTGGATGTAAGAGGCAATGGATCTGTCCCTCCTGGTGATGACTATCTCACCCTGGTCATCTCGGCGTCCACAAATCTGGTAGATAGTATCTTCGAGATCCTGGTGATAAACTTCTCCAATGCGTCCCATGGTAATTTGGGCTGCCATGCTCTTTCCTATGCCCCAGGTTGGTGCATTAAAGGAAAACTCTATGGGCTTAGTGACTGGCATGAACCTCCTTCCTGGAACTTGAACTCGAATCTTCCAACGCTCCTCTTCTGGTAGGATGGCGGTGAAGGTCCCGGTGAAGCTTGGTAGTCCGATGTTCAGGTACTTAGTGTGTCATCCCTGGATCGGTATGCTGAAACGCACAGTACTTCGATGGGTATTATAACAGAGTAGCAATCACACACATATTACAACGAATGTCTCAAAGAGAACTTATTACAATAGTATGGCCTAAGGCCATCTAAATATGATAACAGCGGAAGGCTTGGAAGATAAAGTAGGTCCATCAACTCCAACGGCATACCTGAGTGCAAAACAACGACCTATGGCGCTTACTCGATATCTGAAAAGTCTGCAACATGAACGTTGCAGCCGAAATGGGTCAGCACATGGAATATTCTAGCAAGGTAACACATAGAGAGTGAACAGAAATAAAAGCTATATCTACATGCATATTTGGCTGGTGGAAAACTCTATGGTTAACAGTTTTGCATAAAGCCAATTTTCTTCCTATATTAGTGGAACAAAGTTTATTTAACTATGTTGTTAGTTATTAAACAATCAGAAGGTTCCTCCAACTCAAACCCAAAAATAATAATCATTAACCCGCAAATTAATTTAGAGTGTTGAGATACACATGAAAAATCCAAGAACCAGATACTCAAGATGTCCATAACCAGGGACACGGCTAATCATGATTAGTTTGTACACTCTGCAGAGGTTGTGCACTTTTCCCACAAGACTCGAAATACATCCATGGTCGGAGATTCGAGACACAGTCTTTCTGAAGCATTAACTCTCTACTTCTGGGTAGACCGTACCAGCTATACCCTCTACATCTGCTAGTCTACCACTTCGAGAGCTTCACACAACTTAGTCAACTATGCTAGAGCCCATAATAGCTTGCGGCTGCACACGTAAGTTTCAGGTATGAAAAGTCTTATGATCCCTTTGAAGCTGGGTGGCGGACCTTAGGATGATCACACGGTTCCCCCGGGATATCCTGACAGCCACTGGGGATTCGAGGGTGCCTCAAGCAATCCACCCAGATGTGTATTTAAGTAGCCACCTTAAGTTAATCTTTACTTAACAATACTCACATCTGTCATGGAAATCACTCACCCAAATAATCGTCTACGAGCATAGCATAGCAATAATAGCCTAACGTAGAAGTAACTCCCAAAGTTTAATAGTAAACAGGTAATAGGTTCTACCTCAGTATCTACTTCCCAATACCCACATGTTAATTAGACCCTAACCATGCAATGTGTGACGGTGGATCTAATGCAATAAAACTGGGTAATAAAGGATATGATCAAAGTGTTACTTGCCTTGCTGATGATCCGCAAAAACTAGGGACTCGTAGTAGCACGCTTCACAATCCGGGTATTCTATCGCAACAAACAATAGCACACATAAGCAACAATATAGATGCACGGGTAAAATCGAATAAGATCTAACCAGAAAGTTCAAGTAAAGAACTCCGGTTTGCAAAAAGAATCAAATCAAACGGATCAACGAAACTCAAACTGCGAAAGAAACGAGATTCGTTTACTAAACTGGACTAAAGTAAAAAAATTATTTATAAAAATCTTGTGCAAGTGGGTTAATCGGAAAGAGATTTTCGTGATGAAAATCTGGGCGTTTGAATACCTGATTCCGATAGACGAGCGAAAAGTTATACTAAGACGAAATTCGGATCAGGAATCGCGATCGAAATTAATCGCGGAAAAATCCCCAAAAATAAATCTAACGAACAAACGGACGAACGAGCGTTCGTCGTCTCAAATTAATTAATGAACGGTGTTCGTTAAAACGAACGTACAGACGAACGTCCGTTAATTATAAACCAAAAATAATAATAATAAAAAATCTGAAAAAATATTTTTTTTCTACCTCGGGCGGCTTGCTCCGGCGAGTGGCGGCGGCGGCGGCTTATATAGGCCTCCGGGGCCAGTTCGTTTTTTTTAAATTGGACGAGATAGAAAATGAAAAAGGAAGTCCATACGAACTTCGATTTCGATGAAACAAATTTTGCCGGACTTCTAAAAATGAGCTCTACAACGTGGACATTTTTAAAAGGCCGAAATAATATTTTGAAAAACGAGTATTTTTGGTAAATCCAATAAAATAGCAAATAAAATCCAAATAAAAATTATTATTTGGCTTTAATATTTCCTCTCAATATTTTCTAAAATTTGGGAAAGTCATTTTATCCCCTCTCTCATATTTTTATATATGAAATATTTGAAGAGAAAAATAATTAAAAACCAATGATCCTCCTTTCATTATTTGAGAAAATCCCTATATGAAAATAAATAAAATCCCAACTCTCTCCAAGGGTTCTTGAGTTGCTTAGAATTTTTAGGATCAACAATTATGCAAATAAAATATGAGATGCAAGATGCTCTAATGCGATAACATTCCATATTGGAAATTTGGGATGTTACATCAATGATCTAGCGTTGAAAAAGATATCAAAAAAGGGAAATCCATATAAATATCATGCTAACTATCTTACGATCATGCAAAGCAATATGACAATGGAAGTAAAAGTCATATGAAGTGACGGTGGAAGTTGCATGGCAATATATCTCGGAATGGCTATGGAAATGCCATGATAAGTAGGTATGGTGACTGTTTTGAGGAAGATTGAATGAGGCTTATGTGCAACAGAGTGTATCATGTCATGGGGTTTGGATGCACCGGTGAATTTTGCTTTGATCCTCGAAGTGAGAATGGGCAATGCATGGTACCGAAGAGGCCAGCAAATATGTGGAGGTGAGAGTGCGTATATCCATGGATTCACATTTGTCATAAAGAAGTGACATTCTTATTGAAAGGTTTTATTAGCTCTCTTGAAGCAAACTACTACTCGCATGCTCCGAGGTAGAAGGTTGGTAGGAGTTAACCATCACGTAACTCTAATTATAACAGCTCAAAGGATTTCAATCAAGGAAAATTATGCTCCAGTCTTCATCGCATAACTAGAGACTATACGTGCATGCTTCGGGAATCACAAACCTTAACATGAATATTGTTACTAATCCACAATAATCAACTAGTTCACCCACATATTACTATATTGATGTCGCAAAACTATTGTAGGGAATCAAATATATCATATTCAGTGATCGACCAATTTTATGTAGGATGTTATGACTAACCATGTAAATGACCAATTCTTGTTGTCTCTCCAAATAGTATAAGTGAAGCATGAGAGTTTAATTATTTATACAAAATACCTGGACATGCTCTAATAAATATAAGTGAATCAAAGTATCATTCTACAAATAATGGTTTTCTATATGTAGAGAAAGAGGCATCCAAGTTCAAATGATATAAGTGAAGCACATGAAGCATTCTATAAATCAACTGAAAGATATAAGTGAAGTGCAAAGAGCATTATGTAAATCAACCATGGAGTTTGCTAAACCAGCATGGTGCATTTCTCAAAGGAAAATAAAATTCACACGACGCTCCAAGAATTTGCGCATATCATGTGAACAAAACAATAATCGAGACATACCGATAATTGTCGAAGAAGAAAGATGGGGCGCCTTCCGGGGCATCCCCAAGCTTATACACTTGAGTTCCCTTGATTTTTTATTACTTGGGGTGCCTTGGGAATCCCTAATATTGAGATATTTCCTCTCCTTATTCTTCTCATATCGGTACCTCCTCGATCTTCGAACACTTCATCCACACGAAACTTAACAAAGCTTTTATTAGAAACGCTAGTACATAATCATCAAATCTCATCATGTCCTGGAATAACATTATCACATATTTATAATTTAACATTAACCAATGTATTCTAACACAATTATATGGCTCCCAAGTCAATGGGGTTCAACAAGAATTCAAAACATAAGCACACAAAGCAACTATAACAGGAATCTGTGCAAAAACACGATAATCTGGAAAGATGCAGATGAAACGTATACTTGTGTAGTCAGAAAATTCTGAAAATTTGGTAAGTGGTAAAATGTTCTATAAAAATACTGTGTAATAATTTTCAGAATTTGTTGACATTACAGTAGAATACGAAAAATCAAACACTATAGCCAAAGTTTCTATTTTTGCACAACACATATCAAACAAGCAATTTACACATCCTAAAGGTAAATCTTGACACATTATTTTTATAGTATAATGGATTTGCACAAGGGTTCAATTATTTTTGTTGAAAATTTTATGTAATCCAGATTCACAAAGTCTCCATGGGCATGAACAAAGTTCAAGGCTAGCCCCCACTTCAATGGTTGTCGTCCTTCTCACTTTCATTTTTCTTTTTGATTTTTTTGGTTTCCCACTTCATTTCTTGTTTTTAATTATTTTAAAAGAACACAACTGAGATAAATGACTCTCTAAAACTTTGACATTGTCTTCCTCGCAACGCTTTCTTTAAAGCCATTAAGCTATGCATAAAGTGCTCAAGTAACTAATCCACCCGGATCCCAAGGTATATCAAAGCCATTTTTTATTAACAATGATTTGTAATTCATTAGTGAGCACAAAGTGATATATTCATGTGACAACGAAGTATAACTCTCTTCCTATGAATTGGCATGTCATAAAAGAACAATTCATTCACACAAAGGAAAGGCCAATACATAGCATAAGTAGTTTCTTGCACTTTTACCTTATTGGAAACACAGCGTGCATAGGATAAGAGGTGAAGATTTGGTTCCTCTCTCATAATGATTGCAAGTAGGAGCAGAAGCACATGCATATTATATCCATCGAAATCATCATGTGAAGTGGTAAAACACAACGTGTCGGTCCCCTGGGAATGGGGGTACCCAGGCCCGTTGGCATGCGGCCCTACGCGCTACGCGCTACACGCTGGCCAGGTTTGGTTGAGCCAGCCAGTCCCGCGAGGGCCCTCGCCTCATGAGTCAGGCGTTGGGGAATCGACACCGAGGAAAGCATGGATCTTCTTGTTGCAAGGACGTATCCTAAGGCCGCTCCTGAGATCCTCGAGGGGCGGACTTAACAAGGGCAGCCAGGCAGGATCACATGACCCTACACCCTCACATGGGTGACGTGAGCCACACTGGACAACACCAGGGTTGGTGCCAGCCCACGGGTTCCTAAAGAAAACCCCGAAGGTTTCCTACTTGGTACAAGGGTTCCAAGACTGGGGCCTCGGCAGGACAGAGGTCACCCCCGATCCCACCAACTCGTCATGGCGAAAAGCTTTAGCACGTGAAGACCACCTTTGTCAAGGTAGGCTGCAGTCCTTTCCCCTTTCAAAATTGTTGCTGTGGCAACCCTTCCTGCCAAGGGTGTGTTTTGTGGGCGAAGAGGACCAAGGCCTGTATAAAAGGGAGGACCGTCCTTCGTAGCAAGAGGATCCACCAACTCCATTAGAACATGAACCCCCTTTGTACTCGTCTTCCACCCCAAGCAATCTAGACAAGCACGAGTAGGGTTTTACACATCAAGGTGGCCTAACCCTGGGTAAACTGTGCGTGTGTTCTTGTTCATCTTCCTTAGCTCAAGCCATCGGAGGGTCGCCGTGAGGTTGAGAGGTAGTTCAGGTCAGGAGAGCGAGTGCACCCCAGTGTCCGAACCTTTGTGGGTCTGTGAAGCCCCGATTCCGACATCCTCCAGGCCAGGTAGGGGTGCGCAGCCGTTTTTTGGCTCCAGCTTCGGCTCTAGTTTTACTAACCCCATGGCCGACACACCCCGTTCGCGCGTCGAGCACGTGGCTTCTCGATTCGCCCTAGCCGTGTAGGTAGGCAGACGTGGTTGCCGCCACCTCATCGACGCTTAAGCCGCCGCCATCACTAACCCCGCTACTTGTGAACAGTGTGTTTCCTCCTCGCGCCCTCCTGAGTGGCGGGACGGTGGCCGCACCACGGCCCCCCTCTCTCGCATCGGCCTCGGACACGCGAACGCCCGAGCCGTGCTCCTCAGGGCGTGCATGCCTCTCCACCACCAACTGGTGGACGCTGGGCCCACCACCATCACAGGAGGGGCCGGGAGCCCCCTCCACCACCTTGCTCCTCGTTGTTGTGCACGGTGTTGGGGAACGTCGCATGGGAAACAAAAAAATTCCTACGCTCACCGAGATCAATCTATGGAGATAAACATCTATAAGAGGGAGGAGTGCATCTACATACCCTTGTAGACCGCTAAGGGAAGCATATATAACACGGTTAATGTAGTCGAACGTCTTCACAATCCAAATTGCAATCCGCCCCGCGATCCCATCGTGATCCGTCCCATGATCCCATCACGATCCGTCCCAATCTAGCGCCGAACGGACAACACCTTCGCGTTCAACATACGTACAACTCGATGACGTTCTCCACCTCCTTGATCCAACAAGCGAGGGTGGAGAGGTAGATGAGTTCTCCGTCAGCGCGACGGCATGACGGTGGTGGTGGTGTAGATGTCTCGGCACGGCTTCGCCTAAGCACTACCAGAAAACTATAGGAATAATTGATCTAGAGGGGGAGAGAGGGTGCGCCGTGGCTTATAGTGTGGCAATCCTCCTCTCCCTCAGATATATATAGGAGGAGGTGTGGAGGCCAGCGGCCCCTTGGGTTTCCCCTAGGGCTTGGGCGGCGGCCAAGGTGGCTTGCCCACCAAGTTTGGTGAGACCAAACTTTGGGCCAGCCCTCCACCAGCCTTTCTGCCACATGGGCCTTGGTGGGGGGCACCAGCCTATGAGGGGCTGGTGCGCACCCTCTCACAACCGATGGGTCCCTCTAGGGCACATGGACCCCCGGAACACTTCTCGCACTCCGTCGCATAATCGGTAAGTCCTAGAACTTTTCTGTACCTCGAATACCAACTTCCTATATATCAATCTTAACCTCTGAACCAGGCCGTAGCTCCTCGCGACGTCTAGGATCTCATCCACGACCCCGAACAACTTTCCCATCACCACACATAACTCATTAATACCAAATCGTCACTTAACCTTAAGTGCGCACATCCTCCGGGTTCAAGAATTATGCAGACATGACCGAGACACTCTCCGATGAATAACCAATAGTGGGGCGTGGATGCCCATATTGGCTCCTAAATATTCTACAAATATATTTATATGTAGAACCACGATGTCAAGGATTATATCAATCCCGTACACTGGTCCCATTGTCCGTCGGTATGTGATACGTCGAAAATGCATCACTATTTTGTATCATAATTTGTCTCTATTCATTGATATATTTCACTTTATGATGGTGTACTTGTAGTGTTTTGGCTTATTTTACACCGTTTACAACTTTCCGGTGCCGAAACAGTAGACGGAGGATTCAGCGGAGAAAATAGCACGAAGAGTTGCAATATCACAACATCTCCAATTGTGCTGAAATTTTGAGGGAAGAAGTTTCCGAACAGATCCCGAAGACAGGCCATAGAAGGGCCGGAGGGGGGGGCCACAGGTCACCCAGGAGACCTACTGGCGCGACCCCCCTAGGCCGCGCTAGGAGGCCACCTGGGGGATGGCCCCACCTCCGGTGCTCTCCTTTGGCCTATATGTTCATCTTGACCTAAAAGTTCCGGGAACAGAAGAGTTTTCGTGATTCCGCCGCCGCTCCGCGGTGGAAACCTAAAAACAAGAAAAGACCTTTCCGGCAGGCAGATTCCGCCGGGGAGAACTCCTCCCGGAAGGGAAGATCATCCTCTTCGTCATCACCATCATCACGGGCATCATAGAGATCATCATCACCATCATCACCAACACCAGCACCATCTCCACCTTCATCCCATTTACTTCACCATTGCAATCGGATTTGTACCTTGCACTATTCATCCCCTCTACTCTACCGGTGTTGATTACTCTTTTGTGGTGAATGCCATTGAGTTTTTTTGGAGGATTGTTGTTATGAACAGATTATCAATCATATTTTCATCACCTCTGATCATGATCTCTTTTATGTCTTGTGAGTAGTTCCATTAGTTCTTGGGGACAGGGGAAAATTCTAGATGCTAGTAGTCATATGATGTTGAAGTAATATGTGTTGATTGACATTTGAGTTATGGTGTTATTCTTCTAGAGGTGTGATGTGAACTTCGACTACATAACACTTAACCTTTTTAAGGACCTAGGGGAATGCATCATGTATAAATAATGCTTATGGTGGATTGCCGGAGTGACAGAAACGTGAACCCCAGTTCACATACTTTTGCATGAGGAAGTATTGGATCCTAAAGCTTATTGCTATGGTTAGGCTTTGCCTTAATTTCTCTCTTGTATTTGAGGATGCTTGCAAGAGGGATTAATCATAAGAGTGCACTTGTCTTATCCTGGACGGTGCACTAGTTAAGATCCACCCACATAACACTTATCAATACAAAACATAGTACTAGACGAAATATGGCGAAAGCACTTGACTATCTCTCACATGTGTCCTCAAGAACGCCTTAGTCTTTATAGGTTTAGTCCCTTGGCTTATCCTTTGTGTTCACAAGGATTGGACCACTTGCTTCACCTCGACACGATTTAATTTACTTGCATTTATTTCCTTGTTTCTTATACTAGAAAACCCATAAAAAGTTACCTTTCAGTACTTGAAGTTATTCCTTGCTCAAGATCACTTGTCAATACCTTCTGCTCCTCGTTGGGTTCGATACTCTTACTTATCGAAAAGGCTACAATAGATCCCCTACACTTGTGGGTCATCAAGACCATATTCTGGCGCCGCTGCCGGGGAGTGTAGCGCTATTGGTAAGTGAAATTTGTAAGGAAACCTTTACACTGTACGTGCTGTTTTTGTTTTACTGTTTCCACGTTTTGTCCCTATGGACAACTCTGCTCTTGGTTTATTGCTTGTGGGGAACCGCCCCAACGCTATTGTGGTGGAGAAGCCTCCCCCACCTACTGAAATTGTGCCCTTTAAAATACCAACTTGTATTATTGATTGTGTTTTGGCTAATCGATATGCAGGAGATAGACATCCAGGTGAACACTTGCTATATCTTTCACAACTACGCTCCTTATTTAAGCTTGCATTTATATCGATGGATTTTGTTATGAGAAAGCTATTCTCTCTATCATTAAAAGATAAGGCTTTGGATTGGTATAGGGTTCTTGATGACTCTCATTTACTAAATTAGCAAGATCTTATGCCTCTCTTCTATGAAAAGTTTTATCCTCTTCATGAAATACATCGAGACAGGAATTATATTTATAACTTTTGGTCTCGTGACGGAGAAAGCATTGCTCGAACTTGGGGGAGATTGAAGTCATTAATGCTCAAATGTCCCAATCATGAGCTCTCTAAAGAAATTATTCTTACAAATTTTTATGCAAGGCTTTCTCGTCAAGATAAAGAGATGCTTGATGCTTCCTCTAGTGGGGCATTCTCCAACAAAAGCACTGAAGCTAAGTGGGATCTTACTGAAAGGATCCATAAGAACACTGAAGACTAGGAGATTGATAAAGGTATTGAACCCGTTATAAATTATGAACGTGATTACATTGAGAGTTATGTGAAAACTAATTACTTCAATACCTTTTGCGCTAAGATTGGTCTTGATTCCCAGCTTCTAATTGATTTTTGCAAAGACTTTGCCTCTCAGATTGACTCTTCTGAGAAGAAGGAGGATCAACGCCATAAATCTTTTAAAGAGTTACCTCTTGATATTAATGTTGTTGACCCTATCTTGCCTGCAGTTGAATATAAAAAGCCCCCTTTTCCCGCAAGGATGAGGGAGCATTCTTTTGTCACAGGCATCCGGAATAAAAGTGAAAGAACGACTGATGAGCATCAGGGCCAGATTGAAGTCGATCCTCAAGTTGCATTAGTCAAGGATCTTGTTACTAGTAATATTGAGGGTTCCAATATAAATTTTTGTGCTGTTTCCACTAACCTTGTTACATCCAAGAATAAAGGCCCAATTTCAGGTACTGCAGTTGTATTTGTTAAAATAGGAGGTCATAATTATTATGGGCTATGTCATTTGGGATCCAGTGCTAGTCCTATTCCTTTTTCACTTTATCAAGAGATCATGAATGAGATTCTACCATGTGAAATTGAAGAGCTCGATGTTACTATTCATATTGCAAATAAAGAAACTATATCTCTTATTGGAATTGTGCGAGATGTTGAAGTTCTATGTGGAAAGGTAAAATATCCTACGATTTTCTAGTACTTGGTTCAGTACAAGATAGTTTTTGCACTATTATCTTTGGTAGGCCTTTTCTCAAAACTTGTGGAGCTATTATAGATTGCACGAAAGGAAAAGTATCTATTGAATTTAATGGTGAGCCATATGAATTTAACTTTTCTAAATTCTCGAAGCAAACTCGTGGTACTAATCTACCTAGTAATGATAAAATTATTGAAGAGATTGCTTCTATTGCTATTCCTCCTAACGATCCTTTGCAGCAATTTATGGAAAACCACGAGAATGATATGCATATGCAGGAAAGGAATGAGCTAGATGACATATTCTTGAGACAACCTGCTATCCTTAAGCACAACCTTCCGGTTGAGCCTTTGGGAATTTTATTGAAACCAAAGTAAGACCCATTGTTTGATCTTAAACCTCTTCCCAGTACACTTAAGTATGCTTATTTAGATGAAAAGAAAGTATATCATGTTATTATCAATTCTAACCTTTCAGGATATGAAGAAGAGCGATTATTGGAAGTCCTTCGTAAACACCAAGGTGCTATTGGTTACACCCTTGATGATCTTAAGGGGATTAGACCATCTATTTGTCAGCATACTATCAATCTTGAGCCTGATGCTATACCGGTTGTTGATCATCAACGATGGTTAAACCCGAAGATGACGGATGTTGTGAGGACAAAAATCCTCAAGCTTCTAGCCGTAGGTATTATCTACCCTATAGCTGATGGTAAGTGGGTAAGTCCAGTACATTGTGTTCCCAAGAAAGGAGGTACGACTGTGGTTCCTAATGATAAGAATGAACTAATACCTCAGAGAATTATTATTGGATAAATAATGTGTATTGATTACAGGAAGATGAACAAGGCAACTAGGAAGGACAACTACCCGTTGCCGTTCATCGACCAAATGGTTGAAAGGTTATCCAAAAACACTCACTTTTGCTATCTTGATGGGTACTCTGGCTTCTCTCAAAGTCATGTTAATACTACTGATCAAGAGAAGACCACTTTTACTTGTCCCTTTGGTACTTATGCTTATAGATGTATTCCTTTTGGTTTATGCAATGCTCCTGCTACTTTTCAAAGGTGTATGTCCGCTGCCTTTCATGGTTTTTGTGAGGAAATTGTGGTGGTCTTCATGGATGATTTCTCCGTCTATGGAACCTCTTTTGACCATTGTCTCCACAACCTTAATAACGTTTGCAGAGATGTGAGGAGACGAACTTGGTACTCAACTGGGAGAAGTGCCACTTCATGGTCAATGAGGGAATTGTTCTTGGCCACAAGATTTCTGAAAAAGGAATCGAGGTGGACAGGGCAAAGGTTGAAGCAATCGAGAGAACGCCTTATCCAAAAGACATCAGAGGTATTCGTAGTTTCCTTGGTCATGCTGGTTTATATAGGAGCTTTATTAAAGACTTATCTAAAACTTTGAAACCCCTTATTAATATTCTGTAGAAGGATACTCCTTTTGTGTTTGATGAAGATTGTAAGGAAGCCTTCAAAGTTCTTAAGAAATCCTTGATAACCGCCCCTATAGTCCAACTACCTGATTGGAATTTGCCTTTTGAAATCATGTGTGATGCTAGTGATTTTGTTGTTGGAGATATGTTAGGACAAAGGGTTGATAAGAAATTGAATTGTAGTGACCCGACTCAAGACGAGTCAAGCCTCTGTGTTTCTGTGCCATCCCTGGATCAGTATGCTGGCACACACAGTACATCAATGTATATATCAAACTGCAATCACATGTAAATAGCGTAAAACTGATATATACCTTAATTATTTCAGCGGAAGCAGTCAAGGGAGTGGAGTCCCAATAAACACCAACGGCAAGTTGAGTGTAGACCGTAACCCTGAATCATACTCTTACTCGTCGAAGAAAAATATCTGCAACATAAGACGTTGCAGCCGTGTAGGTCAGCATATTGAATATGCTGGCAAGTCACATATGAGAGGGGGTAAAATGTCATCTATACTATATGCATATATGGCAGGTGGGGCTATAAGTTTTTAGCGAAAAGCAAGTTTTCTCCTACATCAAGAGAGGGCTAAAAGCAAAATGTTACTACTTTGTTGGTTGCTAACGAGATGGTTCCACCAACCAATTCTCGTACCCATGTTGTCAATAATACCCACATCAATATTATTATTTGTGTTGAGAATTTCAGATAACTTCAGTTTCTTTGGCTCAGGTTGTCCATGACCGTGGACACGGCTAATCGATTAGGTTTGAGTACTCTCCAGAGTTTTGCACACATTCCCCACAAGATTTGATCGCCTCCGTGTATGTCCTCGCACTTCAGGGTGTTTGAAGACCGGATGATCAAAACATGGTCTTTCAACGGGTCCCTCTGAATCCCTGTCGGTGCCCATCCAATCCTACCATTATTCTACATCTGCTAGCACCGCCTGTCCAGAGTCGCCGCGTTGTCCAACCAAGCCAGAGCCCATAATGACTTGTGGCTATGCAGGTAAGCCTTGGGTCTTGAAAATATACGTCCGTCCCTTTGAGCCTGGGTGAATCTTTCCGCGGGATGTCATGGCCTCTCCAGCATCCCGGTCATCCACTGGGTTCTCCAGGGAGCCGATCAATCGTCCTTCACCCAGAGTTGCATTGCATCCGAGGTCTTGAAAATCTTGTCTTAATCGGTCTTGATTATTTAATCAACCTCGCATCACTCGTGTTATGCACTCAACTGAAATCCCGTCTACTCAAGCATAGCAATATGAAATTTGTCGTCCCGGGGCCAAGTATCGGGGTTGTTGTGTGCCTACCACATGATACTACAATCTATACTAGAATTTCCAAGTACCTACTCAGTATGCAATTGGGCATAGGATGGTAGAACTACGATGCATAAAACATAGGTGATAGTATGATCAAAGTGACTTGCCTGGTATTACTTGATGAAGATAGTCGCTCTCAAAATCCTGATAATTCTACTCGCCACACTCCGAGCAATCTATCGTAAATGAATAGCATTCAATAAACATTCATGCCAAAAAGGAAGAACCAAGAGAACATAAGAACAAAGCATGTCTTGGTGCAAAATAACAACGTACTAAGGTTTAATAAAAAGGTCCTAAGTGTGTTGTAACGTGAAGGTGCATGAATGAGATCAAAAGAGGTAATGGACGATGAACTATTGCTATATAACCTCGACTTGCATACACTATGGGAGATGATAAAAAAATATTGGGAGAACAACATGAATGTTGTTTGACAAATAGTATAAGACATAAGAATTTATTTGTAGAAAGAATTTCTTGCAATGGAGCACTACAACGCAAGTTATAGCGAATTGAAGTATGAATTGAATTTGCATTCAAAAGGTCAAGAGAAGTTGAACTGAAGTATGATGGTTACGTACAAAAATATATGACATGAGTGTTTACGGGTAAAAGGAATCAATTGAAAAGGTGGTACGATTTGCAAGATAAGATCAAATGAATGTTCGAATACAAATTTGAATCGCTCAAATTTGTAAGCTTCAAAGGTCGAAACTAATGATGCTACTGGATATAGGAGATCAATACGAGCGTGTAGAAAAAAGAATTACTAGATTTGAACTAGCGGATCAAAAGATACAAATACGACAATATAACATTGAATCGGCTTAAAATGATGTGAACACTTTTGGGCACTAATAGATAAATCCGATTTGATCAAAATTATAAGTTGAAAATTTAAAACTAATGATACAAATAGAAAGATTACTTTGATATGAATCCGACGCAATTGAATTCATCTAAAACGAAGCTACGGATAAAAAGATATGATCAAAAGAAGTTTGAATATGAATATGAACAAATTTCGAAATTTGAAAATTTCGAAAAGTTGATATGATAGGTTCACAGGATGGGTGGGATCAAGACGAAACTCTAGGCGTTGGTTTCATCTAATTCGGATAAACGAGTACAAAGTTATGGCTATTTGAAAAATCAGGGCCAAGCTGTTTTACGGAAGAAAAGTGCTATGTCTAAAAGAATTCTAGTACTAATGTGGAAATATGAAGACGAATTAATATATCTAATTACTCTACCGTATACTAGTGTAGGAATACTAGTCTAGAAATAATAAACTATGGGAGTATATAAAAAAAATACGAAGAGAAATACCTTTAGAATGCAGAGTAAGAATTAATTCCAATGAGGAGACGACTTCGAGAAATCCCGCCGAAGAGAAAAGAATATTTTTATTTAATAAATCTAGTTAAACCAAAAGATTGATTTAACCCGAAATAGATGATTTTTGGATGCTCCTATGGGTCTATATTTATAGGTGGAAAGGAGGTCTAATGGTCCATAGGTAGGCGATGTGGGACTAAACATATACGTAATGTAGGGAAACTAAAAAAAAAGTAAAAAGGTGCCTCATGGGCCAAAGGAATCAGCCACCGCAGAGCACATGCATATGGTTGGGCTGGTTGGCCTCGGCATGTTTTGTTTTTGTTTTTTTTTTGCGAACGAACAATTTTTTTTAAACAAAGAAGAAAAACGTATAAATGAAAAAGAGAGAACATTTTATATAGACATATTATATATCAAAATTTTCAGAATAAAATTTTCTAAAACATGAACATATTTTCAAAACCAAAAAAATATTTAAAAAAAAATTATTTTTTTGCAATAACTTTAAAATGAAAAGGAATTTGAATTTCAAATAAATTGCAAATACTTAAAGTTTGAATCAAGACATTGTCTCTGATTTTGGAGGGTCATTTTCCTCCTCACATTTGATTTTTTTTTAATCAAAGGGTTTTGAAAATATTCAAACTCAAAATTGAAAAGGGATTCAAAATAGAAAATTTTGGGAAAGTCATTTTATTCCCTCTCATTTTTTTTGAGAAGTTTCAAATTCCACTCAAGTTTCAATCACTCAAACAAATAAACAAACAATCAATCTATACATGAATGTTATTTTTAGCGGTAGTGTTTGCTTGTGATAAGTTTAGGACTTACATAGTTGATTCTAAAGTCATTATTCATACTGATCATGCCGCTATTAAGTATCTTATGGAAAAGAAGGCTGCGTGTAACATCCCAAATTTTGGAATGTTAATATAATTACTAGATTGATTTTTTGTTTGTTTGAGTGATTGAAAACGTGAGTTAAATTTGGAACATTTTAACACTTTTGAATGAGAGGGAATAAAATGACTTTCCCCTTTTTTTCCTGTGAATTCAAATTCATCCATTTAAAATCAGTGAGAGAAGATAACACGACTTCTTCAACTATACAGAATTTGAATCAAGGTGTCATTTGCATTTCTTTCAGTATTTGATTCGAATTTATTTTTAGAACAAGATTTCAACCACAAAATTTTCCTAACAATATACTTGCCAAGCAAGAAAGAGAGGAGGTAACATGACACCTCCAAAAAAATAAAGTCAGTAGAAAAAGAGTGCCAAAATTTTTAAAGGAAGAAGTTGGATTTTTATTGGATTTTAAAAAAATAAATTTTTATAAAGTTTGTATTGTGTGAAAACTAAAATGTCCACATGATGGGAAATATTTTTATGATAATTTCGATATATAATACTTCTATATTTGGAGTTATATTTATTTTCCTTTTTATGTTTTACTTTCCTATTATAATAAAAGGAAACAAATCGGTTTTATTTGGAAAGGCATCGTGAGCCATTAGGAAATCTGAATCTAGCCCAAAATCCTTCTTCTTCTACCTCCCGTGTCTTCCCTTCCCCTAGAGCGTGTAGTTTCCACGAAGCTTCCTCGCCGGAAATCCGCCCCGATCTCCTCGAGCTTTCCCTCCCGGCATCTCCCGTCGCCCTCTAAATGATCCCCACCCCCTCCTCGTTCAATTTTTCCCAAGAAACCCGCCTCTCCTCGCCTCTAGCCGCCGCCCCACCTTGCCGGAAATAACTCTGCCAGGACCGAGCCAGGAGCTTTCCTGCGAGCGCCTCGTCGCCCCAGACCACCCCCGTGCCACCTGACACCTCACCGTGGTCCTCCTCCATCGGCTGCACTCCCTTGCCACGCCTCCATCGTCCCAGCGCTGCCCGACGCGACGTTGCCGGAGCTTCTGCCCAGGCTGAAGTCCAAGAGCCTCCCCTACCACGCCTCTTCGCCTCCAGCGCCCCTCACGCCACCAGGAGCACGCCGGGACTCCCCTCCGCCGGCCGCACCTCTTCGCCGCCTCGGACCACCACCGTAGCCGTACCCCCAGCGCCCTCACCTTCACGTGAGCACACCTCGTCGGATTTCTTCTCTGCTAGCCACGGTAAGAGTTTCCTCTACTCCTCCACCGTTAGATCCTAATCTACGGTCTAGATTAGATCTAGAATACCCCTTGGGTTCTTTTAAAAGAAATGGCAGGTTTTTGTTTAGTCAAACCGTTTTTTATGTTGCGGCCATCCGTTATTTAGCCTAAAATGTGCACACCTCCCAGCTAATAGGAATATGCCACGTCACCTGTACTGTTTATTATTTTCCTGATTTTAATTCAGAAAACTAATCTGAACCTGATTTTAGAATGCCTACAACTTTTATTCTATAAATCCAAATGAGGTGATTCTTTTTGCATTGGATCACAAATTTTATGTAGTTGCTGTAGATATAAAATTTGACCATGTTTGAGAATTTAAATTTTGAATTTAAACATATTTGCTTTAAGTTTTGTTTTGCTTATATCTAGAGTTTAAAAATTAATTTTTAATTGATTTTTTTCTACTGATCACTAGTGATCTTATTTATGAGTAGGTAAAATTTCAGATTTTTTGGAATATTTTAACTCATTATTTCATGTAAAATAGATTATGTTTTAGTTCTTTTAGGATTATTGCTATTTCTCTTGCTATAATTGTTTTTAATTTATTTTCTTTCATACTTGTGAAAGGTTATATTTGGTTTTTCTGTTAGTTAACAGTAGGCATTCAACAACAACAAAATTTTATTTTATTTGATAGCATGAAATCTATTCTAGTTCGGTAATACTTTCTGTTATATTAGTTAATTTTATATTTTCTTTTCTGTTATTTTACCATTTTAGTGTTTTATTTTCTGTTAAGTTTAATTGGAACAAAAATTATTTTGTGATTGTTGTAGTAGAAGACTCCCTAGTTTCCCTTCGAAGTTTATTTTGGATTCTCGTTTGATTTGATTTATTGGTTAAATTCTATTTGTTGTGGTGATATTGATTGCTAGGAAGATTGCTAGTATGATTGCTTATATGAATACTATGTTTGACTATATAGATTTCATCAGAGAGTGATGAATAGTTCTATCTAGTTATTTCTTGAGAGCGATATTCTATCTTCATCGACCTTACCAGGCAAATCACGTTGATCATGTTTTTACCTATGTTTTATATGCATTGTAGCTCTACCTTCTTCACCCAATTGCATGCAAAGTAGGTACTTGGAAATTTGGATCTTGATGTAGTATCATGTGGTAGGCACCCATCACCCTTGTTACTTGGCCCGGGACGATGAATTTTATTTTGCTATGCTTTTAGTAGACGGGGTTATGGTTGAGTGTTATTCACGAGTGTTGTGAGAATATAATAATCAAGACCGGATATTCTAAGACTTTTGAGACCTCGTGATGCAACATACCTCTGGGTGAAGGACGGTTCAGATGGGCTCCTTGGGATAAACCAGCGGAGGACCCGGGATGCATGGAGAAGCGCCATGGCATCTTGCAGAAAGCTTCACCCAGGCTCAAAGAGATGGATGGATATTTCAAGACCCAAGGCTTACCTGCACAAACACAAGTCATTATGGGCTCTGGCTTGGTTTGACAACGTGGTGACTCTGGATGGGCGGTGCTACGAGATGTGGAAGAACGGTAGGATTGGATGGGCACCGACAGAGGCTCAGAGGAACCCGTTGAAAGACCATGTTTTGATCATCCGGTTCTCAAACACCCTGAAGTGCCAGGACTCCAACGAAGGCGACCAAATCTTGTGGGGAACGTGTGCAAAACTCTGCATAGTACTCAAGCCTAATCGATTAGCTGTGTCCACGGTCATGGACAACTTGAGCCAAAGGAACTGAAACTATCAAGAATTCTCAACACCATTTATTATTGATGTGGGTATTATTGACAACTTGGGTATGAGTATTGGTTGGTGGAACCATCTCATTAACAACCAACAATATAGTAAATTTTGCTTTTACCCTCTCTTGTTGTAGGAAAATTAGCTTTACGCAAAACTTAAACTACAACCCCACCTGCCATATATGCATATAGTATAGATGATATTTTCACCCCTCTCTTTTGTGACTTGCCGACATATTCAATATGCTGACCTACACAGATGCAACATCTTATGTTGCAGATATTTTCTTCGACGAGTAAGAGTACGATTCAGGGTTACGGACTGCACTCAACCTGCCGTTGGTGTTTATTGGGACTCCACTCCCTTGACTATTTCTGCTGAGATTTTGAGGTATATATCAAATTTTACGTTATTTACATGTGATTGCACTTTGATACATACATTGATGTACTTTGTGTGCCAGCATACTGATCCAGGGATGGCACAGATACACAAAGGCTTGACTCGTTTTGAGTCGGGTCGCTACACTTCCAAACCAAGGCTTATCAGATGGGTCCTTCTTCTTTTAGAATTTGATTTGCAGATTGTTGATAGGAAAGGAGCAGACAACCCTGTAGCAGACAAGCTTTCCAGGATGGAGGACATACCAAACGATCCCATTCCATTCAACGATAGTTTTCCTAACGAACAGTTAGCTGTTTTACAGGTGAAATCTAATTCAGATCCATGGTGAGCAGATTATGCTAACTTTATAGTTGCAAAGTTTTTGCCTCCAGGTTTAACATTCCAGCAGCGGAACAATTTCTTCCATGACTTGAGGTATTACGTTTTGGATGACCCACATCTTTTTAGAGAAGGTGTGGATGGAATTGTGAGGAGATGCATACCGGAGCATGAGCAGAAGGATATCTTAAGACAATGTCATAGCAGTCCTTATGGAGGACATCATGTCGGTGAGAGGACTGATACGTCCATTTTGCATCATGCTTTCATGTTGATATTTATCGCTTTATGGACTATTATTATACTTTGTGGAACCATACTTATGCCTTTTCTCTCTTATTTTGCAAGGTTTATTTGAAGAGGGAGATTACCGGCAGTTGGAATTCTGGACTGGAAAAGGAGCAAGTCTGAGTCCTCTATTCTGCGCAACTCCGAATGCCCTAAAAATAACCGTGGATTTTTTTGGGAATACATAAAAAATACTGGGCGAAAGAAGTGTAAGAGGGGAGCAGCCAGGGGCCCACAAGCCTGGTTGCCGCGGCCTACCCCCCTGGCCGCGGCAACAGGGCTTGTGGGCACCCTGGTGGCCCACTGGACCCCCTCTTTTGCTATATGAATGGTTTCGCCCAAGAAAAAATCAGGGTGGACCTTTTTTGTGGATTCACCGCCGCCACGAGGCGGAACTTGAGCAGATCCAATCTAGAGCTCTGGCAGGACGATCCTGCCGGGGAAACTTCCCTCCCGGAGGGGGAAATCGTCGCCATCGTCATCACCAACACTCCTCTCGTCGGAGGGGAGTCATCTCCATCAACATGTTCATCAACACCATCTCCTCTCCAAACCCTAGTTCATCTCTTGTAACCTATCTCCGTCTCGCGACTCCGATTGGTACTTGTAAGGTTGCTAGTAGTGTTGATTACTCTTTGTGGTTGATGCTAGTTGGATTACTCGGTGGAAGAGTTTATGTTCAGACCCTTGATGCTACTCATTACACCTCTGATCATGATTATGATTATGCTTTCTGAGTAGTTACTTTTGTTCCTGAGGACATTGGATAAGTCATGCTGATAATAGTCATGTGAATTTGGTATTCGTTCGGTATTTTGATATGATGTATGTTCTCTTTTGCTCTAGTGGTGTTATGTGAACGTCGACTACATAACACTTCACCATATTTGGGCCTAGAGGAAGGCATTGGGGAGTAGTAAGTAGATGATGGGTTGCTAGAGTGACAGAAGCTTAAACCCAGTCTATGCGTTGCTTCGTAAGGGGCTGATTTGGATCCACTAGTTTAATGCTATGGTTAGACATTGTCTTATTTCTTCTTTCATAGTTGCGGATGCTTGCGAGAGGGGTTAATCATAAGTGGGATGCTTGCCCAAGTAAGTGCAGTACCCAAGCGCCGGTCCACCCACATATCAAACTATCAAAGTAACAAACGCGAATCATATGAACATGATGAAACTAGCATGACAGAAATTCCCGTGTGTCCCCGGGAGCATTTTTCCTCTTATAAGACTTTGTTCAGGCTTGTCCCTTGCTACAAATGGGATTGGGCCACTTTGCTGCACCGTTTCTACTACTTGTTACTTGTTACTTTTCACTTGCTATGTTTTACCTCAATACACCATCACTTGTTACCGCTACTTTCAGTGCTTGCAGTTATTACCTTCCTGAAAACCGTTTATCAGAGCCTTCTACTCCTCGTTGGTTCGACACTCTTACTTATCAAAAGGACTACGATTGATCCCCTATACTTGTGGGTCATCAAGACTCTTTTCTGGCGCCGTTGCCGGGGAGGGCAGCGTCTTTCGTAAGTGGAATTTGATAAGGAAACATTTATATACTGTGCTGAAATTTATTGTCACTTGTCACTATGGAAACTGTTCCTTTGAGGAGTTTGTTCGGGGTATCTTCACCACGAACGGAAGCACGAGGAGTTGTTCCTCAACCTGAGGTTCCTACTGAAAATATCTTTTATGAAATTCCTTCGGGTATGCTTGAGAAACTGCTGGCTAATCCTTTTACAAGAGATGGATCATCACATCCAGACTTGTATCTGATCTATGTAGATGAAGTTTGTGGTTTATTTAAACTTGGAGGTTTGCCCAAGGATGAGGTAAAGAAGAAAGTATTTCCTTTATCTTTGAAGGATAAGGCGTTGACATGGTATAGGCTATGTGATAATACTGGATCATGGGACTACAATCGGTTGAAATTGGAATTTCATCAAAAGTTTTCTCGTATGCATTTAGTATATCGTGATCGGAATTATATTTATAACTTTTGGCCTCGTGACAGGGAAAGCATAGCTCAAGCTTGGGGGAGGCTTAAATCAATGCTATATTCATGCCCCAATCATGAGCTCTCGAGAGAAATTATCACTCAAAACTTTTATGCTCGGCTTTCTCATGAAGATCGTACCATGCTTGACACTTCTTGTACCGGTTCTTTTATGAATAAGGATATTGACCACAAGTGGAATTTATTGGAAAGAATCAAACGTAACTCTGAAGATTGGGAGCTTGAAGAAGGTAAGGAGTCAGGTATGAATTTCCAGTTTGATTGCGTTAAATCTTTTGTTGAAACTAACACTTCTAGAGATTTTAGCGCTAAGTATGGACTTGACTCTGAGATAGTAGCTTCTCTATGTGAATATTTTGCTGCTCATGTTGATCTTCCCAAAGAAAAGTGGTTTGAGTATCATCCTCCTGTAGAAGTCAACATAGTTAAACCCAATCTAGTTGAAGAGAAAGTCATTGCCTTTTGTGATCCTATTGTTCCTTGTGCCTACGTTGAGAAACCACCTTACCCTGCTAGGAAAAAGGATTATTCTAAAGCTCCAACTGTGATACGCAGGGGTTACATTAGACCACTAGCTCCCCCTTTGGAAATTAGAGTGGAACCCAGTGTTGCTATTATCAAAGATCTCTTAGCCGAAGACATAGATGGGCATGTTATCAAATTCTGTGAGGACTTCGCTAGAATAGCGAAACCTCACGCGAAAGACAAATACGGACCTGTAGTTGGCCTGCCCGTTGTTTCTGTCAAGATAGGAGATCATTGTTATCATGGTTTATGTGATATGGGTGCTAGTGTTAGTGCAATACCCTGGTCCCTATATGATGAAATCAAAGATGAGATTGCATCTTCTGAGTTAGAACCCATTGATGTCACTATTACGCTAGCTAATAGAGACACTATCTGCCCTCTGGGAATTGTGAGAGACGTAGAAGTCCTGTGTGGTAATACGAAGTATCCTACTTATTTCCTCGTCCTTGCTACTGCACAAGATAGCTTTTGTCCCATCATATTTGGTAGACCCTTTCTCAACACTGTCAATGCTCACATTGATTGCATTAAACAAACTGTCACTGTTAGTTTCGAGGGTGTGTCTCATGAATTTAGCTTCTCCAAGTTTGGAAGACAACCCCATGAAAAAGAGTCGTCTGGTAGGGATGAAATCATTGCTCTTGTCTCTATTGCCGTACCTCCTACGAATCCTTTAGAGCAATATCTGCTTGAGCATGAAAATGATATGCATATGGATGAAAGAGATGAGATAGATAAAATTGTTTTAGAACAATATCCTATTCTCAAGAATAATCTGCATGTTGAACTGCTTGGGGGATAGCGACGATCGAATCTCGGGCAAGTAACATACCGAAGGACAAAGGGAATGACATACGGGATTACATGAATCCTTGACACTGAGGTTCAACCAATAAGATCTTTGGAGAATATGTAGGATCCAATATGGGCATCCAGGTCCTGCTATTGGATATTGACTGAGGAGTGCCTCGGGTCATGTCTACATAGTTCTCGAACCCGCAGGGTCTGCACACTTAAGGTTCGATGATGTTTTAGTATAGTTGTGTTATATGTGTGGTTACTGAATGTTGTTCGGAGTCCCGGATGAGATCACAGACGTCACGAGGGTTTCCGGAATGGTCCAGAAATGAATATTGATATATAGGATGGTTTCATTTGGTCACCGAAAAGTTTCGGGCAATTCCAGCAGTGTACCGGGAGTGACGAATGGGTTCCGGGTGTTCACCGGGAGGGGCCCACCCACCCGGGAGTGAGCCCAAGGCCCTAGGGTGGCGCCACAAGTCCTTAGTGGGCTGGTGGAGTCAGCCCAAGAGGGCTATGGCACCACATAGAGATAATACCAAACGAAAAGAAAAATAAAAAGGAAAGAGGGAGGTGGGAAGGAAGAGGAGGACTCCTCCTTCCCAAACCGAATTGGAGGAGGAGTCCTCCTCCTCCTGGCGGCCGGCGCACCTTGAGGGACTTGTTCCTCAAGGCTAGCCCCTCCCCCTCACTCCTATATATAGTGGTGGTTTAGGGCTTTTTGGGACACAACTTTGCCACGTGCAACTCTAGCCTATACCACACAGTTCCACCTCTAGATCGGATTTCTACGGAGCTCGGGCAGAGCAATACAGGAGTGGATCATCCCCACCACCGGAGCACCGTCACGCTGCCGGAGAACTCATCTACTTCTTCGTCTTGCTTGCTGGATCAAGATGGCCGAGCTCATCGTCGAGCTGTACGTGTGCTGAACGCGGAGGTGTCGTCCGTTCGGCGCTAGATCGGAACGGGTCGTGGGACGGATCGTGGGACCGTTCGTGGGACGGTTCGAGGGACATGAAGACGTTCCACTACATCAACCGCGTTCTTAACGCTTCCTGCTGTGCGATCTACAAGGGTACGTAGATCCAATCTCCACTCATAGATGGACATCACCATGATAGGTCTTCTTGTGCGTAGGAAACTTTTGTTTCCCATGCAACGTTCACCCTCAGTGGTATCAGAGCTAGGTTCATGCGTAGATGTTATCTCGAGTAGAACACAAAAGGTTTTGTGGACGGTGATGTTTGATTTTCTTCCCTCCTTAGTATTATCTCGATTCGGCGGTATTGTTAGATTGAAGCGCCCCGGACCGACATAACTCGTACGCTTACTAGAGACTGGTTTCATCGATTGACATGCAACCTTGTTGCATAAAGATGACTGGCGGGTGTCGGTTTCTTCAACTTTAGTTGAATTGGTTTTGACCGAGGCGTTCCTTGGAGAGATTAAATAGCAATTTGCACATCTCCGTTGTGGTTTTTGCGTAAATAGGATGCGATCATACTAGATACCCACAGCAGCCACGTAAAACATGCAACAACAAATTAGAGGACATCTAACTTGTTTTTGCACGGTATGCTTGTGATATGATATGGCCAATGATGTGATGTGATATATTGGATTTATGAGATGATCATGTTGAAATAGTTAATATCGACTTGCATGTCGATGCTACGGCAACCGGCAGGAGCCATAGGGTTGTCTTTAAACTAATATTTGTGTTTGCAGATGCGTTTACTATATTGCTAGGTCGTAGCTTTAGTAGTAATAGCATAGATAGCACGACAACCTCGATGGCGACACGTTGATGGAGATCATGATGATGGAGATCATGGTGTGGCGCCGGTGACAAGAAGATCATGCCGGTGCTTGAGTGATTGTGATCAAGAAGCACAAGATGATGGCCATATCATGTCACTTATGAATTGCATGTGATGTTAATCCTTTTATGCACCTTATTTTGCTTAGATCGATGGTACCATTATAAGGTGATCTCTCACTAAAATTTCAAGACGAAATTTTGTCCTCACCGACAGTGCACTGTTGCGATTGTTCGTTGTTTCAAGACACCACGTGATGATTGGGTGTGATAGACTCAACGTTGCCATGAAACCTTCAACCTGTTCAACCTAGCAAACCACTGATTGGCTATGTTACTACTTGCTTAACCTTGTGTTAGCGTTGCTAGTTGCAGGTGCAGTTGCTTCCATGTGAAAGCATGGGTTTCTTGTTATACCACCATATTAATGCTATTTAATTTAATGGACCTATATACTTGGTAAAAGGTGGAAGGCTCGGCCTTTCTAGCCTGGTAGTTTGTTCCACCTTTTCCCCTTAGTTTCGGCTACCGGTGTTATGTTCCATAATTGAGCGCTCCTAACACGATCGGGGTTGTTATGGGGACCCCCTTGATAATTCGTTTTAGATTAAAGTTGGTCTGGCAAGGCCCAACTTTGGTACTACATTTGCCTAAACACCTAATAAAATTGCATAGGGACTTTCTGGACCCCGAGGATAATTTAATCAACCCCCGGGCCAGTGCTCCTCATGAGTGTTGGTCCAAAACAGAGCAGCTTATTAACGCTACCCGGGGCAACTCGGCGTTTGGCATGGTAACCATTGCTCATCCGTCGTGTCCTGAGAACGAGATACGCGGCTCCTATCGAGATCGTCGACACGTCGGGCAGCCTTGCTGGATTAGTTTTACCTTTGACGAGATATGTTGTGCATCGGGATTCCGGTGATGCTTTGGGTAATCTCAGAGTTCAGGTTTTCCACTAAGGAATCCGACGAGATCGCGAGTGTCGTGATTGAGGATTTCTATGCGGCTTGTGATAATTTGTGATGGACTAGTTGGAGCACCCCTGTAGGTTTAAATCTTTTGGAAAGCCGTGCCCGCGGTTATGTGGCAACGTGGAAACTTTGTTTAACACTGGTTCTAGATAACTTGAAGTTAACTTACTTAAAATATGCCAACTGTGTGCGTAACCGTGATTGTCTCTTTCGTGAGTTCCTTCTCCGACCGAGGACACGGTGGGGTTATGTCTGACGTAGGTAGGTGTTCAGGATCATTCTTTTGATCATAAGTAGTTCACGTCCGATATTCGTAGATCATCTCCCTCTTATTTCTTGTACTCGTATGTTTAGCCACCAAATATATGCTTAGCCGCTGCTGCAACCTCACCACTTAACCATACCTCACCCATTAAGCTTTGCTAGTCTTGATACCTTTGGAAATGAGATTGCCGAGTCCTGTGTGCCTCACAGATTAGTACATCACCAGTTGCAGGTACAGTTAAAGGTTACTCGACGCGAGCGCATTGATTGTTCATTTGGAGTTGCTTCTTCTTCTTCTTCTTCTTCTTCATCGATCTAGGATGGGTTCCAGGCCGGCAGCGTGGGATAGCAAGGATGGACGTCATTCTTCTTTTCTCGTTTGTTTTCGTCCGTAGTCGGACCCTGATCTTCTTCATGATGTTTATGTATTGTACTGCTGTGACTCTGATGTAGCTTGTGGCGAGTGTAAGCCAATTCTATAAATATATCTCTTCTTTTCAGTACATGTACTTGTAACGATATCCATTGTTGCGACACGACGAGATGCGCTTCTATCCTTGACGAGGCCCTCGTGCCAAATTGAGGATAGGGTCGCATCTTGGGCATGACATTCCACTACTATTTATGAGCCTCGTTGACTTGGTTATTTTATTGAGTCTCAGATTCCTAAGGTTGCTAAGCAATCTGGAATTGAACTTCGTGTTACAGCTACCCCATTGGTAGATCTTTTGGTTACCCAGACTTGAGTGGTCTCAAGGAAAGAATTATTGATGATGATTATATTAAATTTGATGATGAATTATGCAGGGAACTTACAGAGTGCGCTGACTCTGACCCTGCTTGTGTTAAGAAGCTGCTTGAAAAGCATTCTATGAAGAACAAGTTTACTCCTAATCCTAAGTTTGCTTCATCTCCTATTTGCATTGAGGATGCTGATGTTGATTTATATGTTGATCTTTCACTTATATCCACAGTTGAAGCTGACCCTTTTTATGGTAGAGAAGACGACGATGCTATTGAACACCTTACCAAACTAACTGAGTTGGGTGGCTTATTCACTATAGAGGACAAGGAGATAAATTATTATGTTACTAAGCTACTTCCTTTCTCTTTGAAGGAAGATGCGAAGGCATGGTATGACGCACTACCATGTGGTTCCATTAAGAGTCCTCGGGATTTAGCTCAATCCTTTGTTGCTAAATATTTTCCTGCTCATAAGCAACATGCCGCTTTACAAAGAATTTATAACTTTAAACAGTTGCAGGATGAGAACCTCCCTAAAGCTTGGGGGAGGTATTGAACTTTGCTTAAGGCTAGACCGGTACATGGAATTCCTAAGAATGAATTGCTTGATATATTTTATGTTGGTCTATCCGATGAATCTAGAATCTATCTGGATAGTTCTGCTGGTTGTGTTTTCAGGGAAAGAACACCGGACAATGTTGAAGAATTAATGGGCAAAATAGCTAAGAATCATGATGATTGGTCCATTCCTGAACCACCTCCATCACCCAGGAAGAGAGGTATGCTTTTCTTGAGCCCAGAAGTTATGCAAGAAGCCAAGAAGTCTATGAAAGAGAGAGGTATTAAAATTGAAGATGTGAAGAATCTACCTCCTATTGAGGAATTATGTGACCCTACCACTCACCCACCTATGGTAGAGGTACACTCTCTTTTAGAATTCAATGCAAGTGACGTCCCTCATGGTAACCCTCCTGATCAATGTTTAGATGAGCTTCATAATTTCATTGTCAAGCAAAAACACTTTAATGAGCGGATTCAAAGCCAATTGCATGATAATTTCCTTGCTATCAAAAGTTTACTTGATGTTTTAAGTAGAATTGTTAACGATGTTAAAGGTCTTGTTAAGCATTTCCATATGGTTCAAACTCAGGTTGAACAAATTTCTAATGTGCAAAAATATTTGCTTGCTAACAATGCCAAACAAGTTGGTATGCACGCATATGGAATAAAGACCCGAGGAGGTACACATACCCAGGACCCCCTTTATCCGGAGGGGCATCCAAAAAGGATAGAACAAGATTCTCAATTGCAGGAAGAAGACATTGTCAGCTCCCCGAAGAAGAAGAAGAAACTCCAATGATATATCTATAACTGATGACTCCAATGATCCCATAACTGATGAAGAGCCTATTGTTGATCCTAATAGTATATCAATTTCCGATGCTGAAACTGAAGATCGTGCTGAACCCGATAAAGATAATGAGAAGATTGATCCTCCTGAGATACGAGAAGAAGAAGCACCAGACAAGGCCAAAAGGTATACTAGAGAAGATTTTGTTGCAAGAAAACATGGGCAGGAAACAGAACCATGGGTGCAAAAATCAATGCCCTTCTGAGGTAAGTCTTTCAAAACCAAAGAAGAAGAGCATTACTATAAATTTTGTGAATGGATGAAACCTCTTTTTCGTCAAATTCCTTTGACCGACGCTATTGAGTTGCCTCCGTACTCGAGGTATATGAAAGATATTATCACTAATAAAGGAAGAGTTCCTAATGAGGCAATATCTACTATGCTTGCTAACTACTCTTTCAGTGGCAAGATTCCTGAGAAGCTTGGTGATCCAGGTATACCCACCATTCCTTGCTCCATAAAAATTAATTATGTCAGAACTGCTTTATGTGATCTTGGTGCAGGAGTGAGTGTTATGCCTTTCTATCTTTACAAAAGGCATTGTCTAGATAAACTAATCTCTACAGATATCTCGCTTCAAATGGCTAATAAGTCAACAACTGTTCCTGTAGGTATTTGTGAGGATGTTCCCGTTGAAGTTGCTAATTGCTTGATCCTTGCTGATTTTGTTGTGCTTGACATGCCCGAGGATGGGAGTGTGTCTATTATTCTTTGTAGACCTTTTCTTAACACCAGAGGTGCTATTGTTGATTGCAATAAAGGAAAGGTGACCATTAATGTTAATGAGAAGGAGCACAAGGTATATTTTCCGAAGAAGATTGATAAAAGTCATGGCCTTAATTCTATTTAGAATATTGAGACCGTCAAGGTTGGAGAGTGGGATTGTCCTCTACATGTGCACCACAAATACAAAACCATTATGCTGGGGACAATATCCATTGAGATAAAGGTACCATGATTACTCTATAAGAAGTGAAACTTTTTTTTTTGCTCAACATAACACCTATTTGGTAGTGAGACTTGATCAACCTTGCTAACAAATATGTTTTATATGAGTAAAAAGAGAAGCTTGTTATACTTTCATTTCCTTTGTCTTTCATCCTCCTTGCTGTACCAAAGTTTTATGTTTTTGAAACTTCATATGTTTAACTATTGTTTCGAGCTTACCTGAAGTTTTGCAGCTTTCAGTATTTCAATTTTTTTTTCAAAAGTGAAGTAGTGAGAAAAATTCCAAAAAATTCAAAATAAAAAATTCCACCGAAAAAGTGACACGGGGGCACCTAGGGCCAGCCAAGGGGGCCACCCTCTGCCAGGCGGCCAGCTAGCGCGACATGCCCCCTCGCCGCACCCACAAGTCGCCTAGGCCCACCTGGGCCCCTTTCTAGGTACTTCTTCTTCCCTTCTCTCTCTCACTCCAAAAATCCTGATTTTTGTGCTGGAGCTCGATTTCTTGCTGGTCTTGGTGGGAAATTTGGATCTCTCCCTACAGCCCATCATTTCCATTGAGAATTTGAGCATTTGCTCCATGGTATGTGACTCCTCCACTCCTCCAATTAAAATTTTGATTGGTGGTCATATTTGTGAGTATTTAGGAGCTCTTGGTGCTGTCATATGAGCTTGCTTGCATGCTTAGAAATTTATTTGAGAAGTTTTGATGCAAGCTTATGCATAAGGGGAGTGAGTAGAATAGTTTGCTCCAACTCATTTTTTCTTAAACCTCCATTTTTTTATGAACAAAAAATTTCAGAAATGAGCTTGTTTGGAAAGGCAAAGGGATGGCTTGGGAATAAGAGACCCAAGCCTACCGATTGATTAACTAGAGCTGCAGCTTCATCCTCTACTGTGAGGACGAGTTACAATGATGATATCGCGCCAGCGGAGTAGTTCCACGAGACGAACATGACACGTGCCATGGCATACCCGTGTTCAGATTTTCTCATGGCGGCAGGTATTAAGGATGTGTTTGATAACCTTTGTGCAACTGCAGGTTTAACAAACCTCGTGACATGGCGGGTGCAACCATATCCAAAACTCACCTATTATTTTTTTGTCAACTGGTTTAGATATAATGATAAAACTTCCATGATTGAATTCAGATTATATGAGGATGTCTTTACCATGTCTTTGGCAGAATTTTGGGATATTATTGGTGTGCGGAATGTCGGGAAGACGACAAAAATGAACGTTCAGCGATATGAGCTGAAATCCCTATTCGCTTCCCTTGGCAGTAAGGACCCGCGAGAAGTTCACCGAGGAAAGATCTCCAGCATCTTGTTTCCCCCCGTCGGGTATTTCACATATTATATTGCTCGAGGGGTGTTAGGTCGTGACAACACGAGCAACATTTCGGCTCCGGATCTCGCTATCTTGGCAGCCGCCCTCTTAGGAGATAACATGTATAATATTGATTCTTTGATTGCTCGTTGCCTCATCGCTAATAGCGGCAAAGGGTCTCACTTTGGTGGCATTTATGCCACACTTATCCTCGAGCACCTCGGGCGCGCAGTGCGCACGGATGATACGCCTTTTTCATTCATAAGCTTTGATCTTACCACTATGAAGAGGCATGAGTTTGTTACTATGACTTTCAAGTTTGGTAACCTTGTTTATATTATGAGATTTGGCGAGCTTACTACTCGCGAGATCCGTCTACCTGCACCACTTTTGTTTGCTTACACTAGCAGGAACGGATGGTCATTCACCTTGACTGAGCTGAACGAGTTCGTGATCTAGCAGTAGTTCCACAACCCCATGGAGGAGGTTGTTCCCGAGGAAGAAGAGCCTTCTCCTTGGGAGGCTATCCCGGCATCAGTGTACGCGGCCGAGGCTTCGTATGATTCTTGGAGCCACCAGTACCACTCAGGAGACGGAGGAAGCTCCAGGAGCCCGTAGTAACCGAGCTCAACTTAAGCCAAAAGCCTAAGCTTGGGGGAGTACGTATCCTTCTCCCCTTTCATTGTATTATCCGTAGTTTCCTTTTTAAGTCTTTTCAGAGTTTTTCCCTATTCTTCTTTGTTCTTTCATTGCAAAAACAACAAAAATATTCCTCTTTTTTTTTTGCTTTCGTTTAACCTTTGGAAAACCCAAAAAGATTTCTTTTTCTCTCTTTAGTTTGCTTTGTTTGCAGAGTTCAGGTCACGTCCATGGTTGCAATTGCACTTGATTATATCTTTCTACGTTCGATCATGCAAGTGATGATGCAATAATGATGAAGATCGACGGAAGGAATTTAACAAGGAAATCCGGTATGAACTCTACTTGTTTCTACTTTGTACATATGCCTGTACTTATGATCTAGAGACCAGCTTGTAGCGACATAGTGCTATGATTACAATGCTTTCCGAGTAGTTCATGCTTTCTTTGTGACTAGTCTCAAATAACTAGAGTGCATAATTTGTTATTGAAATGATTTGCATGCATTGCATTGTTCATGGTTTGGCATATTAGAGTGGTATTTCCCTTCGGAGAGTTTTTGGATTGACTTGGCACATGCTTACACATGTTTACGGCAAAAAGTCTGTCAAGCCTTGACGATCTTTTTATTTCAGAATAGTTATATCGCTTTCATGCCCGATTCAATGTTGCTTTGTCGCTGTACATGATTATGAACGTTATTGCTCTCTAGTTGGTCGCTTCCGTGTCTTTTGCTAGCCTTTGCCTGTACCAAGCAGACTGACTCCTTGTGCATCCAAAGTCCTTAAAACCAGTTGCACCATAAGACTCCACCATACCTACCTATATGCGGTATTTATGTGCCGTTCTATGTAAATTTGCCTGTGCCGTATTTTAAATTTTCAAGTGAATATTTTATTTTGTATGCCCAAATCGCTCATGTAGTGACTAGGGGCCATCAGTATCTTCCACGCTAAGTAGGTTATTCTCAAGATATGTGTTGATTCACTATCATTCACGAGAAAGTGGCTGGTAACCGGGATGCCCAGTTCCATGCTCAGAGTCAAATTAAATTTAATGAAACAAAACTCCCCCAAGATTGTTGTTTGTATGGACGATACCGGTGGATTCGGCTTGCCGTGGAGTGTGATTGATTGGTGGAGGGGGAGTTAAAACTTTACTTTTATGTTTGGGAACCACCTATAATGTATTTAGCATGGAATATATTGAGATCTCTTAGTTGTTACGTTGACAATAAAAGCATGTCATTCAAAATTTTGATTTATCTCTGTTTTAAAGCCCAAGCTCTCGCACCTCTGCAAATCGATGCTTCCCTCTGCGAAGGGCCTATCTATTTTACTTTTCTCTTGATTTGTATTTTTCTTATAAAAACACCATCTATAGAGAGCATAATTGAAATTCTGAGTGTAATGTGCATTGTCCCAATGCACCACATTGTCTTCTGCATGATTGTGATATTGCTTATTCTGAAATATTTATTTCTAGTCTCCTTTAATACTCCGAAGGAGCGTCTGCATTTATGTTTTGCTTCACTCATGGGGGCTAATGAGATACCACTCTAGTATATCCAAGTCATGTGCATTGTGATCTCATTATGATTTTCAGTTACATATTATTCTCTCTTAGTTGTTTGAAACTCTTCACATGGTCGAGGGATTGCTTCGTGTATTGTTTTTGTAGCATTATATACATCTAATGAAGCAAAAGAGTTTGTCAAAGTTTTCTTTGCCGCGTTCAGTTTGTTAAACTGATTTGCTTGAGGACAAGCAATATGCTAAGGTTGGGGGAGTTGATATGTCTCAAACGTATTGACTTTTCCAAACACTTTTGCTATTCTTTTGGTCTCATTCTTGCATGATTTGAACGAAACTAACCCGGACTGACGCTGTTTTCAGCAGAGCTGCCTGTATGGTTTTCTTGTGTGCAGGAAAATGAATATTTAGACGTTTCGGAAAAATCCCATGAAAATGGAGAAAATCCACGCACCGGGAGGGACCATGGGCCAGAAGATGGGCCAGAGGAGAGCCACAGGGCGCCCAGGCGACCAGCTGGCGCGGCTTGCCCCCTGGCTGCGCCGAGAGGCCGCCTGGGCAGGGCCCACCCCCTCTGGTGCCCTACTTTGTCTCCTATTTTTACCAGTGACGAGGAAATCCCATAACATAAGTCGTTTTTCAAGTTCTCGACACGGAGCCACCGCCACCCTCGGTTCTTCTTCGGGAGAGCTATTCTGGAGGCTGTTTTGGCCTCCAGAGAGGGGAAATCGTCGCCATCGTCATCACCATCACCACTCCATCATCCTTCCATGTCTTCTCCCATCATGTGTGAGTAATTCTCTATTGTAGGTGAAGGGGATGGGAGAGATTGGATGAGTTAGATCATGTAATAGTTCGTCGGATTGTTGGGGACATGTTGCCTACGATCTACTATGGTGTTTATCATCTTTGCTACTACTTGTTACTCTTAATGCTTGTCACTTTGGGCCCGAGTGCCATGATTTCAGATCTAAATACCTTATGTTTTCATGAATATATTTGTGTTCTAGATCTTATCTATGAGTAGTATGCACCTATTATAGTCCGGAACCGGCGATCCCAATGGTGACAGCTTGGGACATCAAAGGGGATAGGATATAGTTTGAGGATTCCATGTATCCATTGATTGTTAATGCTTTGTTCCAGTGCTCTTTGACAGGAGCACCTTAATCTCCATAAGTTCCTTTTGGCCCCGTTGATAGCGGGATGGTAGGACAAAAGATGTTATGCAAGTTCTTATTGCAAGCATGCACAACTACCTCGGGATACATGCCTAATGTTTGATATATGCCTAGATGATCATTACTTTTCTTTAGCCTTACCCCAAGTTAAATACATGATATCTCTCATCCATGAAAAACCATCCATCTCCTTAGCCTACAGTGTTTTAATCCTCCTAGTTACAAGTTACTTTACTTTCGCTGTTTTACTTTCGTTGCTTTGACACTTTTATTTCCGTTGCCACCATCACTTCCATATCACCGTTGTTACTAATATTTCGTTGCCAAGCAAGTATCTTTTAGGTGCGGTTGAATTGAAAACTCAAGTGTTAAAGCTTATAGATATTATTTGGCTCCCCTTGTGTCGAATCAATAAATTGGGTTAACTTACCCGCGAAAACTGTTGTGCCCCCCTACACTTGTGGGTTATCAGCGCCCAGCTCGTAAAAGATAATAACAACAAACAAAACCTCCTTCATGCTTTGTTGATGAGAAATCAGAAAACTTTGGTAGTGATAAACAAAGGAGACTAAGGGGATGCGATCGTCCCCACTTTGGGAGCCGTTCCTAAAAACATGTCCAACATGTGAAGCATTGGGCTATCTACTAGCATTCGTTGACAAATTATGCACCTCTCAAAAGCTTGTTTTACAATCTAGTTCATGTCAAATTCCCTAAAATCTCTAGAACATGAGTTTTCCCTACCTCCCTCTTGGAAGGGCCAATGTTTTACTTTTATGTTTTGTCAGTAAACCTACTTCTTTCTTTCCTGAAAAGAGCAGACACTTTATGTTAACAAAGATGCATGCATTTATCTTGGTTCATTGAGAACTCCCATATCACACCTTTGTTGACATTATCATTAAGAGTTGTTTGTTAAGACTAGCTAAAGCAAACATCTTCCTTTGTGTTAGCACTTCCACTTCTTGACTAATAACATGTTCTTTCAAAAACCTTCAATTGATCTCATCAAAATATAAGAGGAAGAGCAAAAGTTAAAAGTTATTAGTTGTTCTTTGACCAAGGACATGTTTGCCATGGTTTGATGAGTTTTCTTACCTCTACTTTTGATTGTAATTGATATTACTCTTTCATAAGGGCCTTATGAGTTGAGATTGCTGTTGAGGATGGTTGAGTCTAGTAGAGAAATTATGATGCTTCTTGTCTGTATTCTTATTTATCGACACTTCACTCTCTAAACTTGTGGACAGGTTTACCGAGCTCAGTATTCGCTTGGGGACAAGCGAAGTCTAAGCTTGGGGGAGTTGATATGTCCAAAATGCATCACTATTTTGTATCATAATTTGTCTCTATTCATTGATATATTTCAATTTATGATGGTGTACTTATAGTGTTTTGGCTTATTTTACACAGTTTACAACTTTCCGGTGCCGAAACAACAGACGCAGGATTCAGCGGAGAAAATAGCACGAACAGTTGCAATATCAGAACATCTCCAATTGTGCTAAAATTTTGAGGGAAGAAGTTTCCGAACAGATCTCGAAGGCAGTCCAAAGAAGGGCCGGAGGGGGCCATAGTTCACCCAGGTGACCTGCAGGCGCGCCCCCTAGGCCGCGCCAGGAGGCCGCCTGGGTGATGGGCCCCACCTCCGGTGCTCTCCTTTGGTCTATATGTTCCTCTTGACCTAAAAGTTCCGGGAACAGAAGAGTTTTCAAGATTCCGCCGCCGCTCCGAGGCGGAAACCTACAGAAAAGAAAAGACCTTTCCGGCGGGCAGATTATGCCGAGGAGAACTCCTCCTGGAAGGGGAGATGGCCCTCATCGTCGTCCTCATCGTCATCACCATCATCACGGGCATCATCGAGATCATCATCGCCATCATCACAGACACGAGCACCATCTCCACCTTCATCCCATCTACTTCAGCATTGCAATCGAAGTTGTACCTTGCACTATTCATCCCCTCTACTCTACCGGTGTTGATTACTCTTTTGTGGTGAATGCTGAGTTTTGTTGGAGGATTATTGTTATGACCAGATTGTTAATCATATTTTTATCACCTTTGATCATGATTTATTTTATGTCTTGTGAGTAGTTCCAATAGTTCTTGACGACATGGGAAAAGTATAGATGCTAGTAGTCATATGATGTTGAAGTAATATGTGTTGATTGATATTTAAGTTATGGTGTTATTCTTCTAGTGGTGTTATGTGAACATCGACTACATAACACTTCGCCTTTTTAAGGACCTAGGGGAATGCATCGTGTATAAAGAATGCTTATGGTGGGTTGCCGGAGTGACAGAAACCTGAAGCCCAGTTCGCATACTTTTGCATGAGGGAGTATTGGATCCTAAAGCTTATTGCTATGGTTAGGCTTTGCCTTAATTTCTCTCTTGTATTGGCGGATGCTTGCAAGAGGGATTAGTCATAAGAGTTTACTTGTCTTAGCCTAGACGGTGCACTAGTTAAGATCCACTCACATAACACTTATAAATAAAAAACATAGTACTAGACGGAGTATGGCGAAAGCACTTAACTATCTCTCCCGTGTGTCCTCGGGAATGCCTAAGTCTTTATAAGTTTAGTCCCTTGGCTTATCCTTTCTGTTAAAAAAGGATTGGGCCACTTGCTGCACCTCGGCACGATTTACTTTACTTGCATTTATTTCCTTGTTGCTTATACTAGAAAACACATAAAAATTTACCTTTCAGTACTTGTAGTTATTCCTTGCTCAAGATCACTTGTCAATACCTTCTGCTCCTCGTTGGGTTCAACACTCTTACTTATCGAAAAGGCTACGATAGATCCACTACACTTGTGGGTCATCAGTATGTTACTTGCCCGAGATTCGATCGTCGATATCTGTATACCTAGTTGAAATTGCATTCATGCCCTTAATCATGTTTTGGTGTTGCTGACAACACACATATAGATAACTAATCACAAATCCCCTTTAAGTTGTTGTTAATGATCATGTGTTGATAAGGACAAGCTCATGTGCTAACAAGGACAAGATCAAGATAAGCATTCCTGAGTACTACATGCTTGAATCTTGTGGATGCTCACATGGTAGACAGATGAAGATGAATACACAAGCTAGGCTTTCCACATTGTGTATGGGAGAGCTTCTTGAAGACTTCATCATGTCTTGCTTTCAACTTGAGTCAAGAAGGAACAACAACACCAAGCTCAAGTGCAAGGCTAACTCAAAGGTATCAGTTCCTTTGACGTTAGTGGTGCGGAGTGATGATCAGCGAATAAAAGTATACACGCAAATACATCGGTATCCCTTCTTTTTATGATTCTTGAGACTTTAGGGATCCCGCACTATTAAGAGGGGATCACTCGGTATTGCGATAAATTTTCTCAAAACTATCAAGCCACATCTCCTCTGCTCTTGTTTGATTCCAAAACATAACCAAAGCCTCGGACATCCGGCTCCCTCCGGACGTCCGAGGGCCGGACGCCCGACCACTTCGGAAAACCGGAGCCTTACACCAGAGTCAAAATCTCGGACATCCGGCTTCCTTCGGACGTCCGAGGGCCGGACGCCCGACCACTTTGGAAAACTGGAGCCCTATACCAGTGTCAACTTCGGACATCCGACTTCCTCCGGACGTCCGAGGGCAGGACGTCCGACCCGTTTCGGATATCCGGAGACTTGCACCAGAGTCAAAAACCTCAGACTTCCGGCTTCCTCCGGTTGTCCGACCTCTTTCGGAAATCCGGTGGTCTTGAACAGAGTCGTACTCTCGGACATCCGACCCTATCTTCGGACGTCCGGTCCCTGTTCGACTATACAGTGGCCAACTGATATGAACACTTCCTCGGTCGTCCGACACCTGTCGGATGTCCGACCTCTGTGGCCGTCCGGACGTCCGGAAACCGTCGGACGTCCGACTACTGTGTGAGTTAAGTGACCCCAACGGTTACTTTTGTATCCCCACTATATATACCCCCCTCCCACTTCGTGCGAGGGGGTCCAACACAGTCATATCCTCATAAGAACACATTTCTACCTCACACACATTTGCTCACACCAAATCTTAGATCCCAAGAGCATTTGTGAGCCCCTTTGAGAGTTGTTCCAATCAAAACATAGATCGTCTCCCTCTCCTCCTCTCAACCCAACCTATTTGAGATTTGAGCAAGTTTTGAGCATTCCCCGTGATCTTGTTACTCTTGGAGGTTGGAGACTCCTAGGCGGTAGGAGTTCTTCGAAGAGGAATCAATCCGTGTGATTACCCCCGGAAAAGTTTGTGAGGGTATGGAAGCCACCTCAAAGGCTTACCACTAGTGGTTGAGAAACGCCTTCGTGGTGTTATCTCAAAGGGAGAATAGGGTGAGCCTTCGTGGTGTTGGTGTCCCTTCGTGGTAACATCCACCTCTCTAACGGGGACCAGTTTCCCTCCAAGGAAGTGAACATTGGGATACATCTTTGTCTCAGTGACCTTGGTTATCCCTAACCATAACTCCTTACATGTGGTTTACTTGTGTAACTTGAGCATACATACATTGGATATTGTTTGTGCTCATTATATTGTGTTGGCTATTTCTTTGTACAAGATTAATCGTTCAAGCATACCCTCTATATCCACACGTTCACACTTGCAGCTTTTGATATATCATGTGCTATAGTGTGATCTAGTATCTTGTGTCATTCACCTACTCGTCGTGTGATATAGCTCAAGTAAGTTTGTGTAACTTACTTGTGCTTTTTAGTAACCGTGTTGTGTCGATCTTGGTAGATCGTGTTGTGGGTGCACATTGCGGTGCCTATTGCATTTAGGATTTGTGCTTGAAAAGTATCCTTTTAGTTTATTTCCGCATTAGGTTTAAGCCAAATTCGAAGAAGTTTTTAAATAGCCTATTCACCCCCCTCTAGGCGTCATCGTGGTCCTTTCAATTGGTATCAGAGCAAGGTCTCTCTTTGATTAGGTTTCGCGACCTAGAGAGTATCGATGTCGACTATTGGATTAATGCACAATGACACCTTTGACTTTGATGGCACAAATTATACCCTATTGAGAATTCATATGCTTCATCACTTTCGTGCCATGGGCCCAAATACTTTACGAATTGTTCTTGTAGGGATTGCCGACAAAAAGGATGATGCATCTTCATCTACTAATGAAATGTATCTTGATTGTGAGGCTTTTCTTGCCATTCATCAAACCATAAGTCCTGAAGTGATTAAGTCTATCTTGACTTGCAAGTCAGCTCATGAAGTTTGGACCAAACTTGAATATATATATGGTGGGTCCAATCTTGATGAAGACAATATTATGATGAAGGAGTTGGTGCATGAGCTCTTCACTCTTTTCGATCATGAAGAGTCCACCACTACTTCCATATCCGATTGCTTGCACACCTCAGCATCTTCAACCTCACAAGGTAATGACACGGTAAGTGAAGAAGTATGTGTTGATGAAAATGGCATAGCCTCTATGGACACGAGCATATCTAGCACCACACATAGTGTAAATTATTGTGCTGATAGGTCATGCATTTCACCTAAAGATCCCTCAAAAATGTTTGTGGTGATATGCCTGCTCTCACGTGTCCTCTTGATCAAAATATCTTGTTTCTCCCTAGTTGCTCTATGACTAATCATTTAGGGGAAATCAAGAAATATGAAGTACTTTTCACTAATGAAGAATCTGATTCACCAAAAGAATCATCATCAACTCCTCCAGTTCACATGTGCCTCATGGAAAGAGGTAATAATGAGGTATCATCTTCTGTCGTTGTTTTGTCACGGCAGATGTCCTCGTGAAAGGACTTAGTACTGGAGCCATCGCACCTTGGTGGCGACTCAAAGGGGTTAAGCGGGACAGACACGGCGATTTACCCAGGTTCGGCCCCTCTGAGGAGGTAATAGCCTACGTCCTGCTTTGGTGTGTATTGATATGGATTCGATTACAAGAAAGGCGTAACTCGCCTAAATCTAGCACTCGATGATTTCTAACCTGCCTATCCCCCTTCCAACTCGCCTTTATATAGAGGTCGAGGCTTTAGGGTTTACAAGAGTCCCTTCTTCTTTACAAATCGTGACCACCGCGGTCTCTAAGTCGCCGTCTTGCAAAACCCAGAGACCTTCCATAAATCATAACCATCCTGCGACTTTGAACCGCCCATGCTGAGGCCCAACTAGCCCTAAAGGATGAATCGCCTTACTAGTAACCCGGCCCATATTCGGCGGGTCACTTAATAGGCAATATCCCCAACATTAGGCCCCAAATTGACTTGAATCTTCATGCCAATGCTTCCGTTTTAGTTGAAGGTGATTCATTCCTCTGTGTTCCTCCATACGCCAGAAATTTTAACTCGCCAACTGGTACCGGAAAAAGTCTTTGAGCCACCAATGCATTTCCCGTCAGCACTTTCCTTAGCCCTCGATTTTTGGGAACTCCAACAAAATCCCAACGGATCTTTTAGTGCATCATTATCCCAAAATTTTCGGACGTCATCATGGCGAATCTTTTCTTCCTCGACGGTTCCCGCTCACGGCGCCTCGATCCCCGCGCTCGTCCTGATAAATAGGCGGAAGGGACAGGGCTGACACCGGCCACCTACCAGTCTCGTCAGTCCCTCCACCATCATCACAGCGAGAAGAGACGCTCCGCATCCCGAAGGCTTCGCCGCCGGCCGCAAACTCCGCCTCCGTTTTGAAGAACTCCAGCGCTGCCCGCAAGCCGTCGCCGTTCGAGGAGCTCCGGCGCCGCCCGCAAGCCGTCGCCGTTCGAGGAGCTCCGGCGTCGCCCGCAAGCCGTCGCCGTTGCCAGGCTCCGCCGCCGCCGAGGGTCCCTTCATTCTCCGGGGACCCCTGCACTTCTCCAACAGCCTCCATCACCGCCGATCTTCTTCGACCAAGATCTCCAGGTTAGGCCACTGTTTCCCCTTCTTTAAGGGTAGATTTATTCCTTGTTCATGCTTCCGCCATTGCCATGCTTCCGCCATTGCCATAGTTCCGAAGCCCTCCGCTCGCAACCATCTATTACCCTTGAACTGATTAGTCCGAGCGCCATTAGGGCACCCAGTGCCCTGAATAGTCTTATCCATCTGTGCTCTTGCGAATTTTCTAAATACACTAGTTTCTTCAAACATGAGGCACCACCCTGATCACACATCGTTCATGTTTTAGCCATATCCGCAAGTTTTTATATCTGTTCAACAGATCCATTCCTCATTCACTGTTTGTAAAAAGCTGTTTGGAAACTTCGTCCTTCCCTTAGTGTTTCGGAAAGAATGAATTTCACCACCCACAGTAACATCGCTTCTGAGAATAGCCCTGCTCCGATAAGTCGCCATATCAGCCCAACCCGGCCTCCTAGTCCGGCGGGTTAAGCAAGAGCTGATCCCGATTCACATAGTAAATGTTCGAGACATGTAATACCATATTCTTACCTATTTGTAGCATGGGTGCCGTTTTCAAGAGCGATTGGCTTCCTACCAAAGTCGATGATGCTGTTTTGGCGAATTACGTGAAAGCGGGCTGCTTGGATCCTCAAGACGTCATTGGATGGCGCACCGGGTTAGGAGAAGACCTCCCCAACCCCAAGGAAGGGGAGATAGTAGTTTTTGTGGAACACTTGGAACGGGGTTTTAAGTTGCCCGGATCTAAATTCTTAGGGACGCTCTGCACTTCATGAATGTCCGACTCCAGGATTTGGGACCCAATTCCATAAGCAACCTTAGTCAATTCCAAGTCCTTTGCGAAGCTTATTTGCGGATCGAGCCTTCCGTCCCTCTGTTTTGGTACTTTTTCCACTTGAATCGCCAGACGGAATTCCACAATGGCCCCAGTTTGGAACTTGGCGGGGTCAACGTCCAGCGTCGTAGGGACAGTCCGTTTCCTTCACTCACTATGCCTAGCCACCCCAAAGGCTGGGGTGAATCTTGGTTTTATTGCAAAGAAACATCCCCTGCCGGCGAGAATAAACTTCTGGGCTACAGGCCAACCCGCCTTCCGATCAATTTTAAGCTCCCTGACAAGCTCACCGAGGAAGAAGAGTCGGACTTCATCCCAATTCTGTCCGAACTGAGATCCTTGACGAACAACGGTCTCACCGGGGTTGACTTGATCCGCTGCTGGGTCGAATGGCGGATCCTTCCTCTGAGCCGCCGAGATGGCCTGATGTGCGAATTTGACGGTACTCTGGATCATCCCCAATGCTACTTCCACACAACATTAACGGAAAAAGACATCGTCGCCATCATCAGGAAGCTGACCGGCGAACCTGCAGCAAAATGCGGCCAAATCGGCCTTAAGCCCTTCTGCAGGATTAACCCGGCACCCAAGGTAACCAAAGCTAACTCGCCCTCAACTTTTTATTCCATCTGTTTTACTGCCATCATGACTTCATGCCATATCCCTTTCCAGAAAGGCGACAAGTTCTGGTCTAGGAGACCTAAGAAACAAGCCATGAAGAGTGCTAAGCCGCCTTCCAAGAAAAACAAAGGCAAAGGTAAATCTACTGCGGCCGAGCCATCTGAAGTCGACGAATCTCAAGATGGCGACGCACTCTCTGAGGTACCAATCAGTCCTCTTTTTCACTCGCCACTTATCAGCTTTTAACTTTTATTTATCTCTCACTCCTCTTATAATAGAATGAAGATAACGAAAGCCAGGAAGACTCTGTGGAGGTAATTTCCGTCTCCTCCGATTTATCTCCTTCTCCACCTAAGCCGGCCCGGCGAATATGTGGGAAAGTACCTCTCTCACATCCAAATGCCCATTTGGACCCAAATTTCTTACTGAAGAAAACACAGCACGCCTCGAAATGGAAAACGCGAAGTCATTCTGGCGACCTAACACCTGGCTTGCCAACAACGAACAAAAGAAGACCAAGCGAGGTACCTCCTTTTTTTTATTTGAGAAACCATTGTTCGTGCTGCTTTGGATCACAGTCATATCCCGCCTGTATTATCGATGTACAAATTCTGCAGGATTCTCCCCCTACTTCTGGCGACTCAGTGATGTCGACCCTTCCACCAATGATCCGAGTCCCGGGTAAGTTTCTTGTCCTGATCCTTGAGAATAGCACTCTTTTTAATTTTTTAACACACCTATCTCTTTCATTAGGGCGCAAGCCAAAAAGAGGAAGACCAGTGGATCAATCCTTGACGCCACTTCTGAACCTCCCAAGAAAGCTACTCCGACTCAAGAAGATCCGAGTCAAAATGAGCCGACAATTCAAGCAAACCCTCCTGAGTCGCCCAAAGGATCAACGGATGTCCCTAGATCACCGGTCGTAATGGCGACAGCTGATGACCCAGATGCTGTGGTCATTACTGGTTTTGGTTTCTCCAAGCCGGCAGCGACAATCCTCTCCAAACATATAGCATCCCCTTCTCCATCAATTCCCGAGTCTGGGCCTTCCAAGGCGAAACTTTCTGACTATGCAAGTCTGGAGTTTAAAGAACTCTGTTCTGGCTTCGCAAGTCGCCTGGAAGCGAGTTATGAGATGGAAAAGAATCTGCTAAAGATGTTAAATAACAAGCATGAGGTAAAATTTCATACTCTATACTATCTCCATTAACCCCCAATGGGCCGGCTCATCAGTAAAAGGATGAACCGGGTCTTGATTTCTGTATAATCTTTCTTGAAAATTATACATTAGCCCCCAAGTGTCCGGGGTATTGCCTTGCAATATTGATGAGACTTGTCTTTGTTTTAAATTTTGAACAGGAAAGCCTTGCCCAGACCGAACTGGCCCTGGGCGACTTAAGGAAAAACTTGGCTGACCAACAAGATGCCCGAACTCAGTCGGAAGACAAATATAAGTTGGCTCTGGTTGAACTGGAAAAGCTCAAAGCCGAGTTAGAAAGAACTCAGGCTGACCACAACGCGGCTTTGACGAGAGCCGAAAAAGCAGAAGCAAAGCTGGCAACTGTGCAACAGGAGCTATCCGGCTTAAAGCGCCATATCTCCAACATGACACAAGCCATCTTTGGTAAGCTTTACCTAACTCTCCAATCTTATCCTCTTCATTGGGCAAATTCCTTAATGTTAACTTACCGGTTATTCAATCCTAGGCTCGAGAGTCGCCAATCTGCAAGATGACTGCGTGTTGATGCTGAAGGCGATCTACACACTGACGGAACAATTGTACATAGGCAGTGTGCTGACCGTCAAAGCCGTGATAGGTGCAAAAGAGCCCATAACTTCCATCAAGAAGGTGCTTGGATATCTATCCACACTTCCTCCCCAGATCGGCGAGTTAACCCGATCAGCCGCCCGGAAGGGTGTCCTGACGGCTCTGAGTCGCTGCTTGGCGTACGCTCCGGAAATTAATTTGGAAGAAGTAGCTGCCGGCTTCCCTCAGCTTAAAGATGACGGCTTGGAGTTCGTGGAAGAAGACTACCAGAAGGTTGTCAAAGATTCTCGGCTGGCCGCCACTCAACTCGCCGCCAGCCTTGACTTGACAAAATATCAGGCGGCTTACGATGATAAGAATAAGAAAATCAGCCCGCCAACCTTCTTGGTGACCAACCTAATCCCTCGGCGACCCAAGAATCCCTTCGACTGGGAAACAGACCTGGCATCAATCTTGACCGATGAAGACGATTTTGCCTCTTTGTCCAGATGCAATTGGGTCTTGGGCGATTTACAAATCGAAGCTGGTCAGAGCTCACGCCAGGACTTAGCGGAATATATTTTCCTTGAATTTGGCCCAAGAGCCATGTAATAGACAGTACTATCTTTTGATGACATCTTCTGCAAAAAAACCCTTATACCGCTTTCGAGGCGGTTTAAAATATTTTGTTAATCTTTATCAGAATCGCCTATAATGCTCAATCCGCCAAGGATGAAACCTTGAACACATTATCTGTAAAAACAAAAGAACTACAAATAGTTTCAACGAATATGCAGTGAGGATAAAAATCTCCAAGGTCAAATCATAACACGAGTAATTTTGTCGGCTCATACGGTCGTGACAAGGGGAGGCGAGTCAGAAAGCTCGTGCACCCACCCTTAATGCAGGTTTCGTCGGCTCATACGGTCGCGACAGGGGGAGGAGAGTCAGAAAGCTCGTGCACCCACCCTTAATGCAGGTTTCGTCCGCTCATACGGTCGCGACAGGGGGAGGCGAGTCAGAAAGCTCGTGCACCCACCCTTAATGCAGGTTTCGTCGGCTCATACGGTCGCGACAGGGGGAGGCGAGTCAGAAAGCTCGTGCACCCACCCTTAATGTAGGTTTCCTCGGCTCATACGGTCGCGACAGGGGGAGGCGAGTCAGAAAGCTCGTGCACCCACCCTTAATGCAGGTTTCGTCGGCTCATACGGTCGCGACAGGGGGAGGCGAGTCAGAAAGCTCGTGCACCCACCCTTAATGCAGGTTTCGTCGGCTCATACGGTCGCGACAGGGGGAGGCGAGTCAGAAAGCTCGTGCACCCACCGTTAATGCAGGTTTCGTCGTCTCATACGGTCGCGACAGGGGGAGGCGAGTCAGAAAGCTCGTGCACCCACCCTTAATGCAGGTTTCGTCGGCTCATACGGTCGCGACAGGGGGAGGCGAGTCAGAAAGCTCGTGCACCCACCCTTAATGCAGGTTTCGTCGGCTCATACGGTCGCGACAGGGGGAGGCGAGTCAGAAAGCTCGTGCACCCACCCTTAATGCAGGTTTCTTCGGCTCATACGGTCGCGACAGGGGGAGGCGAGTCAAAAAGCTTGTGCACCCACCCTTAATGCATGTTCTGTCGGCTCATAAGGTTGCAACAGGATGTCATGAAATTGCTCTCTTTTTTTTGAAGAAGAAGCCCCCAAGTCAGGGAAACATTATATTATTCCATAATGAAACTGAAAAACTTACAAAGCATGGAGTTTTAAGAACTCAAGTGTAGTAAGGCCGCAAATGGGCAATATTCCAAGGGCGAGTTGACTCAGCCCCCGTAGTCGGTCGATCAGGCCGAAGATCCGTCAAGTAGTAAGAGCCATTGCGGAGGTTCTTGCTGACAACGAAAGGCCCCTCCCAAGGGGGCGAAAGCTTGTGCATGCCTACCCGATCTTGTATCAGACGAAGCACCAAATCGCCTTCCTGGAAAGTCCGACTCTTCACCCGGCGACTATGATAACGCCGCAGATCTTGCTGATAGATCGCCGAACGAGCCGCTGCTAAGTCATGTGCCTCTTCCAAGGCATCCAAAGAGTCCTGACGCGCCAGCTCGTTGTCTCGCTCCACATATGCGGCGACTCTAAGAGAATCATGCCTTATGTCGGTAGGGAGGACGCCTTCTGCTCCATAAACCAAAAAGAAAGGGGTCAACCCCGTGGACCGATTCGGGGTGGTCCGGATGCTCCATAATACTGAAGGTAACTCCTCCACCCAACATCCTGGAGTTCTTTCCAGGGAATTATGAGCCGAGGTTTGATCCCTCGCAAGACTTCCTGATTCGCCCGCTCGGCCTGCCTGTTTGACTGCGGGTGAGCAACTGCAGAGATATCAAGCCGGATATGTTCAGGGCGACAGAAATCCAGCATCGCTCCTTGGGACAAGTTAGTACCATTATCCGTGATGATACTGTGTGGATATCCAAAATGGAAAATCAGCTTCTTCAGAAATTTGACCGCAGTCTCCGCATCGCAAGCCCCAACAGGTTCCGCCTCAATCCATTTAGTGAATTTATCAACCGCCACCAATAAGTGAGTTTTCTTGTTGGGGGACATCTTAAAGGGACCGACCATGTCCAGCCCCCAGACCGTGAAAGGCCAAGTAATGGGGATCATCCTCAATTATTGAGCCGGCACATGAGCCTGTCTCCCATATCGTTGGCACCCCTCACACTGCTGTACTATATCTTCTGCATCTGCGTGAGCCGTCAACCAGAAGAAACCGTGTCGAAAGGCTTTTGATACCAAAGAACGTGACTCGGCGTGATGTCCGCAGTCTCCAGAATGGATGTCATTTAGGATTATGCATCCTTCCTCGGAAGAAACGCACCGCTGAAAGACCCCTGAAGCACTTCGTTTATATAGCTCGCCATTAATGATGACCATGGACTTGCTACGCCGAACAATCTGGCGGGCCAAAACTTCGTCAGTGGGTAACTCGCCACAAGCAAGATAAGCTAGATAAGGAAGAGCCCAATCCGGAGCGACATGGAGAGCCGCCACAAGCTGAGACTCGGGATCTGGTATCGCCAATTCCTCCTCCGTGGGTACAGTCACGGACGGTTTATGCAGGACATCCAAGAAAACATTAGGGGGGACCGGTTTTCTCTGTGAGCCGAGTCGCGACAGGGCATCAGCTGCTTCGTTGAGTCGCCGATCAACATGATCAACCTGGTACCCATGAAAATAGCCCGCCACGTCAGATACAGCTCGCCTGTAAGCCGCCATCATAGGATCTCGAGAGTCCCAGGTGCCCGAAACCTGTTGCACCACCAAATCTGAATCCCCAAAGCATCTGACTCGGGTTAGGTTCATCTCTTTTGCCAGTCGCAAACCGTGAAGCAGAGCTTCATACTCTGCCGCATTATTTGTGCAAGGGAACATGAGCCGGAGGACGTAGCAGAACTTATCTCCTTGAGGGGATATCAACACCACACCCGCCCCCGAGCCCTCCAACTGCCTGGATCCATCAAAATAAATAGTCCAATAGGTAAGGTCAGGCCGATCTTCCGGAGCCTGAAGCTCCGTCCAATCATTGACGAAATCAACTAGTGCCTGGGATTTGATGGCCGTGCGGGGGGTATACTGTATGTGATGTGACCCAAGTTCTATTGCCCATTTGGCGATTCGCCCTGTTCCCTCGCGGTTTTGGATGACGTCACCGAGGGGCGCGGAACTGACCACGGTGATCGGGTGTTCCTGGAAATAATGTTTAAGCTTTCGACTCGCCATGAACACCCCATAGACCAGTTTCTGCCAATGTGGGTATCGCTGTTTGGAAAGAGTTAACACCTCACTGATAAAGTACACCGGGGCGTTGCACCGGGTATTCCTTTCCTTCCTCCTTTCTTTCGACGACCACAGCCACGCTGACCACTTTGGAATTCGCGGCGATATACAGGAGCATAGGCTCCTTTTCAGTCGGGGCCGCCAGGACCGGCGGGTTAACCAATTGATGTTTCAAGGCCTGAAATGCCTCGTCAGCCTCCTCTGTCCACACGAATCGGTCGGACTTTCTCAACAATTGATAAAGAGGAATCGCCTTTTCTCCGAGGCGGCTCACGAAACGACTCAGAGCCACAATACGACCCGCCAATCGCTGAACTTGGTTAACATTCGTCGGCTTGCCGAGGGAAGTAACCGCTTCAATTTTGTCCGGGTTAGCCTCGATGCCGCGCTCCGATACCAAGAAACCTAGTAGTTTTCCCACAGGTACGCCGAAAACGCACTTGGTAGGATTTAGCTTCATCTGATATACCCGTAAATTATCAAAGGTTTCCTTAAGGGCTTCCAGAAGTGTCTCCTCCCGGCGGGTCTTCATCACAATGTCGTCAACATAGGCATGGACGTTGCGGCCAATTTGGCTATGAAGACAATTCTGGATGCAGCGTTGGTAAGTCGCCCCTGCGCTCTTGAGCCCGAACGGCATGGACACATAGCAAAAGGCCCCGAAGGGGGTTATGAAGGCAGTCTTCTCCTGATCTTCCACAGCCATTTTGATCTGATGATAACCTGAATAAGCGTCCAAAAAGCACAATCGTTCGCATCCCGCCACCGAGTCAATGATTTGGTCGATGCGGGGAAGAGCGAAAGGATCCTTGGGACAAGCTCTGTTGAGGTCCGTATAGTCAATACACATACGGAACGTGCCATTCTTCTTGAGTACTAACACCGGGTTAGCTAGCCATTTGGGGTGAAAGACTTCCACAATGAACCCGGCGGCTAAAAGACGGGCGACTTCCTCTCCAATCGCCTTCCGTCGCTCCTCGTTAAACCTGCGAAGGTATTGTTGGACAGGTTTGCATTTTGGGTCAATATTAAGATGGTGCTCAGCGAATTCTCTCGGTACACCCGGCATGTCAGAGGGCTTCCATGCGAAGATGTCCCGATTCTCACGGATGAATTCGATGAGTGCGCTTTCCTATTTGGGGTCCAGACCCATTCCAATGGTAAACTGCTTGGATGAATCGCCAGGGACGAAGTCGACTGTCTTCGTGTCATCCGTTGGTTTGAACTTGAGGGGCGACTCGGAATCTGTAGTCGGCTTCTTAAGCGGTGACATGTCTGCCGGGTCAACATTGGCCCGGTGGTTTTTGAGCTCTTCCGCCGCGCAGGCGACTTCCGCATAGGCCGCGTCTCCTTCCTCACACTCCTTTGCAATTCTTCTATCTCTGTCAATTGTGATGGGCCCTTTAGGACCAGGCATTTTGAGCTTGAGGTAGACGTAGCACGGGCGGGCCGTGAAGCGAGCGTAAGCCGGTCGCCCGAACAGCGCATGGTACGGGCTTTTTAGTTTGACCACCTCGAAGACCAGAGACTCCGACCTGTAATTCTGCGCAGTTCCAAACGGTACTGAGAGCCTGACCCGGCCTATGGGATAAGCCGACTTGCCCGGGACGATGCCGTGGAAGACCGTGGTTGAAGGCATCAAGTCTTTCTCTAATAGATTCATCCTCCGGAAGGTGTCGAAGTATAGGATATTAATGTTGCTGCCGCCATCCATTAGTACTTTCGATAGAGTGTAACCCGCCACTTGGGGAGCCACGACCAATGCCAGGTCGCCCGGGTTATCTATTCTCGGCGGGTGATCCTCTCTGCTCCATGTTATGGTCTGTTCGGACCAGTGGAGATATCTGGGAACTGCCGGCTCAATTACGTTGTACGCCCGGTGATTTACCTTTTTATCACGTCTGCAAGCATTAGTGGTGAAAACATGATATTGCCCATTACTTAGCTATTTAGGATTGTTGCAGAAGCCCCCATGGTCATCCTGGTCCTGCGGAGCCCCCTGTGGGGGCGGCTGCTGGAAAACTCCCGGCGGGTTGTACCGCCGTTGGTGGTGCACCGGGTACTGGCCGCCGCCTGGCTGCGGTCCCCCCTGTGCCTCTTGTTCGGGAAAACCGCCGAAGGGGTTGTGCCTTTGGTTGGGCGCGGCGAGTTGGTCCTGGCAACGGTTCGGATCTTCGCTTTGGCTCTTCTTGATTGCCTCAGCCCGAAATTCTCGCATCACAAAGCAGTTCTCCCAAGAGTGGCCCGCCGGGCCGTCGGCCGTGGCGTGGTGCGGGCAAGGGCCTTTGAGTAGCTCTTCGTAGTTACGCAGTCTTTTCCCACTAAAGCCTCGATTCTTCTTTTTTCCGTCATTGGCGTTGGTGTTGGCAACCAGATCCGAGGGCTCCTCATGTGGCCTACGCTTGCCGTTGGTCCCCTAGTTGTGACGGTTGCGGCCTTGGAGGCGGATGTGGTTTTTGGTTGAATCGCCCTTCTTGGGCGAGTTACCCTTACCATCCTCGCTAGGATCCTTGGTATCATCGGCCTCGGCGTACCTAGTGAGGGTATCCATCAGCTCGCCCATATCTTGAACTTTCTGTTTGAGTCGCCCTAGTTTCTGGACCAGCGGTTCATAGTGGCAGTTGTGCTCGAGGATAAGCATAGCTTGCGCTGCCGTGATGCCATCCGATGAATGGATAATTTCCACGACTCGCCGCGACCAATGGTGCGCCGACTCATCCGGGCGTTGCACGCAGTGTTGCAAGTCGACGATTGTCATCGGCCGTTTACAGGTTCCCCGGAAGTTTTTGATGAAACGCTCCTTCAACTCGGCCCAGGACTGCATAGAATTGGGGGTAAGTTTTTCAACCAAGTGCGTGCCGATCCCTCGAGCATCATGGTGAAATATCTGGCGCAAACCGCCTCGTTTACGTCGAGCATGTCCATGGCGATCTCATAGCCCTCGATCCAAGATGTTGGTTCGAGATCTGGTGTGTAATTAGGCACCTTTCTTGGTCCTTTCAAATCCTTGGGCTTCCTTTCGTTTCAAAGGGCCAGGGACAAGCAGGGCACCCCAACTCGCCCTCCGGTCCCCGCGGGAGGAGTCTGAGCCTCTTGAATGTTGGGTGGACCTCTGCCCGGCGGGTCCCGCTCGGGCGGGTTGTCCTGCGGGAAGTGTCGCGGGGCACTGTTTACGGCTGGCTGATCCTCCGGCCAACCCCTGGTATAGCTCGCCTGGGGGTGGAGTGCAATCGCTCGGGGCTGTGTGAGAACTGCGCGTTTTGGACCACCGCCATTTTCAACATCTCGATGGCGTTCCTTGCTTCGATCTCAGCTGGGGTGTTGCCGTGGATCGGGAGAGATTCCAGATGGCGAGTTGCGGCAAGCACGTTATCCACCGGGTTTGAGAAGTGGCCTCGAGGGGTACGGAAACGTGGAATTTGAACCTCAGTCAGCTGAATTGGCGGGTTAGGAGGGCGGCCCAGCCCTCCTGCTGGGGCGGCTCCCATCCCGGGTGTTTGGGGAGTGTCAAACAGGCGAGTCGGATTGAGATCATGGGGCAGGCGTCCCTAGTGTCTCCGCTGATGGACGGCGTCGGATGCGCGCTGCTGTCTTTCAAGCCACCAATTGTCGGTGTTCAACCGCATCCTTTTGGCCGTAATCTGGGCTTGTCGAGTTTCCATCCTGGCGGACTCCATCTCAGCATCCTGATGGGCCTTTGCCACCGCCTCCCTCAGTTTTGCTAACTCCGCATTTATCTCTTCTTGGTTCTATGGCGTGAGGGGGGTTGACATTAGTCTTGTGATTTCCGCCGCTAAATCCACCAGGATTGCTGACGCACTTCTGGACGTCCCGCCGGTTCCATCGCCTCCGGCGGGATTCTGTGCGGGTTGAGTCGCCCCGGCCATGTAGATGGCGATCTGGCGGCGGGTTCGATCGAGGATTTCCGGATCCATGGCGAATGACAAGCCCCCGAGACCGTCTCCGTGGAGGGACTGGATGGAATCTGAATCGCCCATGGATGATTCGTCGTCAGAGTTGATGGGGGTAACCTCCTGAGCCGCCGCGTGCTTTGGCTCCTCCGACCCCTGCGTGAAACCCACAAAGACCGGGTGGGTCAGATTCCGGGTTATGACTGGATGAACGTACCTGGCCGGCTCGACGATGTCGGAGGAGGTGTCCGGCTCAGGAACAGATGACCCGATCATTCCGACGAAGACGTTGATCTTGCCGAAGGGGACCCTGTAGCCTGATTCGAGAGAATTCGCTTCAGGTCCCCATCGCCGGTTGTCGACGTAGGCTATGCCGCGTCGGCTCCAAGTCATGAGCGCCGCCGCGTAACTCCCAGACCCTGGTAGGGCTCCCTTTGAGAACTCAAATCCACCGTGCGCAGGCCCCACGGTGGGCGCCAACTGTCGTGGTTTTGTCACGGCAGATGTCCTCGTGAAAGGACTTAGTACTGGAGCCATCGCACCTTGGTGGCGACTCAAAGGGGTTAAGCGGGAGAGACACGGCGATTTACCCAGGTTCGGCCCCTCTGAGGAGGTAATAGCCTACGTCCTGCTTTGGTGTGTATTGATATGGATTCGATTACAAGAAAGGCGTAACTCGCCTAAATCTAGCACTCGATGATTTCTAACCTGCCTATCCCCCTTCCAACTCGCCTTTATATAGAGGTCGAGGCTTTAGGGTTTACAAGAGTCCCTTCTTCTTTACAAATCGTGACCACCGCAGTCTCTAAGTCGTCGTCTTGCAAAACCCAGAGACCTTCCATAAATCATAACCATCCTGCGACTTTGAACCGCCCAGGCTGAGGCCCAACTAGCCCTAAAGGATGAATCGCCTTACTAGTAACCCGGCACATATTCGGCGGGTCACTTAATAGGCAATATCCCCAACATCTTCCCTGTGCAATAACGATGATATTTGCGATGAGGATGATGATGATGACTTGACTGAAAATATCTATGTGATCAGTAAAATTCGTCATAAAGCTAAAAATAACGCTCTTCAAAGATTCCAAGATGTTCTTGCTTACTTTGAAAATTGTAATGATTCACTTAATCATGAACAAGCTAAAAGTGAACAACTTGAACATGAACTTGAGAAGAGTCATCAAGCATGTAGAGACTTAAGATCTTCAAAAGGAGAGATTGAAGTTGCTCATGATACCTTCTCCTTGAATGCAATAATGTCAAGGGAGAGCTCATCAAAACCTCTAAGATCTATGAGGAGCTTCAATCTGCTCATGAGAAGTCTCTATTTGCTACTTACTCCTCTCATATTGTTGATGATACTTGTACATCTAAGTCTACCTCATTTGAAGTATCAACATTGAAGGAGAATGTTGAGCTACATGCTCAACTTGATTTACTAACTAGCAATTATGGGACGTTGGAAGAAAACCATGTAATGCTCACAAGCTCTCATGCCGATCTTCTAACATCCCATAATGTGCAAAAGTTAGCTCATGAGGCTATCATCACCAAGGTAACATCAAGTGAGCCTCATGTGGACAATGGCACTACTTCTAGTCAAAGTACTATGTTTCCATGTGCTAGTCCTCGTAATTCATCTACTCATAATGTTGCTACCTCATGTGATGAATTACTTTCCTTGCCTTGTTGCTCTAACATTGAAGCTTACACTTCCTCTAGTACTTGTGTTGATACTAACCGTGCAGAGGAAATCGAAGAGCTCAAGGCCCAAGTCACTTCTTTCAAGAAAGACTTGGAACAGTGTCATGAAGGGATGTCCACACTCAACAACATCCTGTGTGAGCAAACATCTCCGAATGACAAAAATGATGTTGGAGTAAACTCAAAGAAGAACAAGAGGGGCCTAGAACAAGTCAAGAATTCAGCCAAAATCATTTGCTTCAAGTGCAAAGTTCAAGGGCACCATGTTAGATCTTGCCCTCTGAAGACGAAGTCTCAAAGTCACAAGCAACAAGGGAAGCGACCACAAACTCAATCACATACTCAGCTACAAGTTGAAGGAAGGCCTCTTCCCAATAAGACCCAAGCCAACACTAACCCGAGGTGAGAAATCAACTGGGAAGAAAGCAAAGGGTAGATGTTGCTACTTATGTCGTGAGAAGGGTCACGTCGCTTCGTCTTGCACGAGAGGTAACTTATCCAACCCAATCACTATTGATGATATCTATTCCCTTGGGAAGTATAAGGTTGGCAATGTGTTTGCCAAGTTTGTTGGTACTCAAAATGGTGTCAAGAAAAGAACCATTTGGGTTGCCAAGCCTATTGTGACTAACCTCTTAGGACCCAACGTAGTTGGGGACCAACAAGCTCAAACTTGATCAATAGGTGACTTTGGAGGACATTGGAGACTTGGATACACAATGAAGATTTGAGGACTCTTCATCATTTGTATTATCTAAAGCCAATTCATTTGGATTATCAAGCTCATATCCCATATCCAATGTGCCTCTTTGCGGTAACTTGTACTTAAATTATTTACATTGAAAGTTGTCTGCCCCACTCCTTCTCATGTCTAGGTTTGGTACCTAGCATGTACTTTGACATGTTGCGCCTACTAGTATGATTGTTATGTGTTATCTATCATGTGTAGGTCGTTATGTATGTCATATAGTTGTGTGTAGTCCTGATCATTACTTGCATCCTAGTTGCACCGTTGTGTGAGTCTTTTGAGATGTTAATAGCTCATCACATTAAGGGGGAGTGTTCTGCTCTACCCACATCACTAACCCAAAATATGTATATATGTATTGGACTCCATCTAGTATCCAGGGTGCAAGATTATCCAATCATTTCGTTGGATGTCAACGCCATCCGAAGTTCAAATTGGCATCCACTTATCAGCTTAGTTGGATGATTGATTGCCTTGTATGATAAATACATGGATTATCACATTAAGGGAGTGTGATATGCTTTGTGCACGTCACAACCCTTGGTAAGATAAACATCTGATGTATGCCACTCAGAATCTACCACATGGGGTTATTCTATAACTGTGTGGCTTGTCGTGCTCCACGTGACTTAATTCGCATAATAACCCTTTTGGTGTTTAAATCCCTTAGATGTGCGTGAGTATGACATTCTACTACACCTATACTCATGGTTTAGTCGCTAGATTGTACTTGAAGGAAGGGCATATATGATGCAAGCCTTTCAAATTATTTCTCTACACTATGATCTAGCTAATTGGGATGTTAACGTAGGGTATCTAAACATTATGCTTATGGCTAAACTCCCATATCACACTTGTGTGAGTATAAAACGATCCGTGTGCTCGTTTGGCATCTACCACCACTGATAATTCCAAATACCATTGTGTTCACTCACACATGGTATCTCTTGCTTGGTAGTGTTTTCATGGTCATCCTATTTCGGCCTTTCCTCCATTTGACCTACATAGCTTGCCGAGGAATTCATGTGTCTTCCAGTAATCTCCCATGCATGTGTTTGAGGTTGTATTATTTACTTTATAATGTTGGAATTATGCCCTAGAGGCAATAATAAATGTATAGTTATTATTATAATTCCTGTATCAAGATAATAGTTTATTATCCATGCTATAATTGTATTGAATGAAGACTCATTTAGATGTGTGGATACATAGACAAAACACCGTCCCTAGCATGCCTCTAGTTGGCTAGCCAGTTGATCGATGATAGTCAGTGTCTTCTGATTATGAACAAGGTGTTGTTGCTTGATAACTGGATCACGTCATTGGGAGAATCACGTGATGGACTAGACCCAAACTAATAGACGTAGCATGTTGATCGTGTCATTTTGTTGCTACTGTTTTCTGCGTGTCAAGTATTTATTCCTATGACCATGAGATCATATAACTCACTGACACCAGAGGAATGCTTTGTGTGTATCAAACGTCGCAACGTAACTGGGTGACTATAAAGATGCTCTACAGGTATCTCCGAAGGTGTTAGTTGAGTTAGTATGGATCAAGACTGGGATTTGTCACTCCGTGTGACGGAGAGGTATCTCGGGGCCCACTCGGTAATACAACATCACACACAAGCCTTGCAAGCAATGTAACTTAGTGTAAGTTGCGGGATCTTGTATTACGGAACGAGTAAAGAGACTTGCCGATAAACGAGGTTGAAATAGGTATACGGATACTGACGATCGAATCTCGGGCAAGTAACATACCGAAGGACAAAGGGAATGACATACGGGATTATACGAATCCTTGGCACTGAGGTTCAAACGATAAGATCTTCGTAGAATATGTAGGATCCAATATGGGCATCCAGGTCCCGCTATTGGATATTGACCGAGGAGTCTCTCGGGTCATGTCTACATAGTTCTCGAACCCGCAGGGTCTGCACACTTAAGGTTCGACGTTGTTTTATGTGTATTTGAGTTATATGGTTGGTTACCGAATGTTGTTCGGAGTCCCGGATGAGATCACGGACGTCACGAGGGTTTCCGGAATAGTCCGGAAACGAAGATTGATATATAGGATGACCTCATTTGATTACCGGAAGGTTTTCGGAGTTACCGGGAATGTACCGGGAATGACGAATGGGTTCCGGGAGTTCACCGGAGGGGGGCAACCCACTCCGGGGAAGCCCATAGGCATTTGGGGGGGGTCACACCAGCCCTTAGTGGGCTGGTGGGACAGCCCACCAATCCCCTATGCGCCAAGGGAGAAAAAATCAAAGGAAAGAAAAAAAATAGGAAGAAGTGGGAAAGGGGAAGGACTCCCTCCCACCAAACCAAGTAGGACTCGGTTTGGGGGGGGAGAGTCCTCCCCCCTGGCTCGGCCGACCCCTTGGGGATCCCTTGGACCCCAAGGCAAGGTTCCCCTCCCTCCTCCTATATATATGGGGCTTTTAGGGCAGATTTGAGACACCTTTCTCTCGGCTGCCCGACCACATACCTCCATAGTTTTTCCTCTAGATCGTGTTTCTGCGGAGCTCGGGCGGAGCCCTGCTGAGACAAGATCATCACCAACCTCCGGAGCGCCGTCACGCTGCCGGAGAACTCTTCTACCTCTCCGTCTCTCTTGCTGGATCAAGAAGGCCGAGATCATCGTCGAGCTGTACGTGTGCTGAACGCGGAGGTGCCGTCCGTTCGGTACTAGATCGTGGGACTGATCGCGGGATTGTTCGCGGGGCGGATCGAGGGACGTGAGGACGTTCCACTACATCAACCGCGTTCTCTAACGCTTCTGCTGTGCGATCTACAAGGGTACGTAGATCACTCATCCCCTCTCGTAGATGGACATCACCATGATAGGTCTTCGTGCGCGTAGGAAAATTTTTGTTTCCCATGCGACGTTCCCCAACAGTGGTATCAGAGCTAGGTTCATGCGTAGATGTCTTCTCGAGTAGAACACAAAAGGTTTTGTGGGCGGTGATGTGCGTTTTGCTGCCCTCCTTAGTCTTTTCTTGATTCCGCGGTATTGTTGGATCGAAGCGGCTTGGACCGACATTACTCGTACGCTTACGAGAGACTGGTTTCATCGTTACGAGTAACCCCCTTTGCTCAAAGATGACTGGCAAGTGACGGTTTCTCCAACTTTAGTTGAATCAGATTTGACCGAGGAGGTCCTTGGATGAGGTTAAATAGCAACTCATATATCTCCGTTGTGGTGTTTGCGTAAGTAAGATGCGATCCTACTAGATACCCTTGGTCACCACGTAAAACATGCAACAACAAAATTAGAGGACGTCTAACTTGTTTTTGCAGGGTATGATTGTGATGTGATATGGCCAATGATGTGATGTGATATATTGGATGTATGAGATGATCATGTTGTAATAGAAATATCGACTTGCACGTCGATGGTACGGCAACCGGCAGGAGCCATAGGGTTGTCTTTATACTAACATATGTGCTTGCAGATGCGTTTACTATTTTGCTAGGATGTAGCTTTAGTAGTAATAGCATAAGTAGCACGACAACCCCGATGGAAACACGTTGATGGATGATCATGGTGTGGCGTCGGTGACAAGAAGATCGTGCCGGTGCTTTGGTGATGGAGATCAAGAAGCACGTGATGATGGCCATATCATGTCACTTATGAATTGCATGTGATGTTAATCCTTTTATGCACCTTATTTTGCTTAGAACGACGGTAGCATTATAAGGTGATCTCTCACTAAAATTTCAAGACGAAATTGTGTTCTCCCCGACTGTGCACCGTTGCTACAGTTCGTCGTTTCGAGACACCACGTGATGATCGGGTGTGATAGACTCAACGTTCACATACAACGGGTGCAAAACAGTTGCGCACGCGGAACACTCGGGTTAAGCTTGACGAGCCTAGCATGTGCAGACATGGCCTCGGAACACATGAGACCGAAAGGTCGATCATGAATCATATAGCTGATATGATTAGCATAGGGATGCTTACCACTGAAACTACTCTCGACTCACGTGATGATCGGACTTGGGATAGTGTAAGTGGATCATGAACCACTCAAATGACTAGAGAGATGTACTTTTTGAGTGGGAGTTTAGCATATAATTTGATTAAGTTGAACTCTAATTATCTTGAACATAGTCTAAGTCCACTTTGTATGTATTTGTGTTGTAGATCATGGCTCACGCAAGTGTCATCCTGAATTTTAATACGTTCCTAGAGAAAGCTAAGTTGAAAGATGATGGAAGCAACTTTGTAGACTGGGCTCGTAATCTTAAGCTAATCTTACAAGATGGAAAGAAGGATTATGTCCTTAATGCTGCGCTAGGAGATGAACCACCCGCTACGGCTGATCAGGATGTTAAGAACGCTTGGTTAGCACGTAAGGAGGACTACTCAATAGTTCAATGTGCAGTCTTGTATGGCCTAGAACCGGGACTTCAACGTCGCTTTGAGCGTCATGGAGCATTTGAGATGTTCCAGGAGTTGAAGTTTATCTTTCAGAAGAACGCCCGGATCGAGAGGTATGAGACCTCCGATAAATTCTATGCTTGCAAGATGGAGGAAAACTCGTATGTCAGTGAACATGTGCTCAAAATGTCTGGGTACTCAAACCGTCTAGCTGAACTGGGGATTGAACTCCCGCAAGAAGCTATCACTGACAGAATCCTTCAATCACTGCCGCCAAGCTACAAAGGCTTTGTGTTGAACTACAACATGCAAGGGATCAACAAGTCTCCCGGCGAGTTGTTTGCGATGCTGAAAGTCGCAGAGTCTGAACTCCGTAAAGAGCATCAAGTGTTGATGGCGAGCAAGACCACTAGTTTCAAGAGAAACGACAAAGGCAAGAAGGGCAATTCAAAGAAGAGCGGCAAGCCTGTTGCCAATCCGCCGAAGAAACCCAAGGCTGGACCTAAGCCTGAAACAGAGTGCTTCTATTGCAAGGGTATGGGTCACTGGAAGCGCAATTGCCCCAAGTATCTGGCAGATAAGAAGGCGGGCAAAGAAAAATGAGGTATATTTGATATACATGTTATTGATGTGTACTTAACCGTCCCTCGTAGTAGTGCCTGGGTATTCGATACCGGTTCTGTTGCTCACATTTGCAACTCGAAGCAGGAACTGCGGAATAGACGAAGGCTGGCGAAAGACGAAGTGACGATGCGCGTAGGAAACGGTTCCAAGGTTGATGCAATCGCCGTCGGCACAGTGTCACTTCAACTACCATCGGGATTAGTGATGAACTTAAATCATTGTTATTTAGTGCCTGCGTTGAGCATGAACATTATATCAGGATCTTGTTTATTGCGAGACGGTTACTCTTTTAAGTCTGAGAATAATGGTTGTTCTATTTCTATGAGTAACATCTTTTATGGTCATGCACCGAATGTGAGAGGATTGTTCATATTGAATCTTGATAGAGATACGCATATACATAACATTGAGACCAAAAGAGTTAGAGTAAACAATGATAGCGCCATATTTTTGTGGCACTGCCGCTTGGGTCATATTGGTGTAAAGCGCATGAAGAAACTCCATGCTGATGGACTTTTGGAGTCACTTGACTTTGATTCACTTGACACGTGCGAACCATGCCTCATGGGCAAGATGACTAAGACTCCGTTCTCCGGAACAATGGAGCGTGCAAGTGACTTGTTGGAAATCATACATACCGATGTGTGTGGTCCAATGAGCGTGGAGGCACGTGGCGGATATCGTTATTTTCTCACCTTCACTGACGATCTAAGTAGATATGGTTATGTCTACTTGATGAAGCACAAGTCTGAAACATTTGAAAAGTTCAAGCAATTTCAGAGTGAAGTGGAAAATCATCGTAACAAGAAGATCAAGTTCCTACGGTCTGATCGTGGGGGTGAATATCTGAGTTTCGAGTTTGGTACTCACTTAAGACAATGTGGAATTGTTTCGCAGTTAACACCGCCTGGAACACCACAACGTAATGGTGTGTCCGAACGTCGTAATCGTACTTTATTAGAAATGGTGCGATCTATGATGTCTCTTACTGATTTGCCATTATCGTTTTGGGGTTATGCATTAGAAACAGCTGCATTCACTTTAAATAGGGCACCATCGAAATCCGTTGAGACGACACCATACGAACTGTGGTATGGAAAAAGGCCAAAGTTGTCGTTTCTTAAAGTTTGGGGATGTGATGCTTATGTCAAAAAGCTTCAGCCTGAAAAGCTGGAACCCAAAGCGGAAAAGTGCGTCTTCATAGGTTACCCAAAAGAGACAGTTGGGTACACCTTCTATCTCAAATCCGAGGGCAAAGTGTTTGTTGCTAAGAACGGAACTTTTCTCGAGAAGGAGTTTCTCTCGAGAGAATTGAGTGGGAGGAAGATAGAACTTGACGAGGTTGTCGAACCTCTCATCCCTCTGGATGGTGGCGCAGGGCAAGGGGAAACCTGTGTCATTGCAACGCCGGCTGAGGAGGAAGTTAATGATGATGATCATGAAACTCCAGTTCAAGTTTCTGTTGAACCACGCAGGTCGACGAGATCACGCGCTGCTCTAGAGTGGTACGGTAATCCCGTCTTATCAATCATGTTGTTAGACAACAATGAACCTGCAAATTATGAAGAAGCAATGGTGGGCCCAGATTCCAACAAATGGCTAGAAGCCATGAAATCCGAGATAGGATCCATGTATGAGAACAAAGTGTGGACTTTGGAGATGCTGCCTGAGGGCCGCAAGGCTATTCAGAACAAATGGATCTTTAAGAAGAAGACGGACGCTGACGGTAATGTGACCGTTTATAAAGCTCGACTTGTGGCAAAGGGTTTTTCACAAGTTCCAGGAACTGACTACGATGAGACTTTCTCTCCCGTAGCAATGCTTAAGTCCGTCAGAATCATGTTAGCAATAGCTGCATTTTTCGATTATGAAATCTGGCAGATGGATGTCAAAACGGCGTTCCTTAACGGTTTCCTTAAGGAAGAGTTGTATATGATGCAACCCGAAGGTTTTGTCGATCCTAAAAATGCTGACAAGGTGTGCAAGCTCCAGCGATCCATTTATGGACTGGTGCAAGCATCTCAGAGTTGGAACAAACGCTTTGATGAGGTGATCAAAGCATTTGGGTTTATACAAGTGGTTGGAGAATCTTGTATTTACAAGAAAGTGAGTGGGAGCTCTGTGGCGTTTCTAATATTATATGTGGATGACATATTACTGATTGGAAACAACGTAGAGCTTTTAGAGAGCATAAAAGGTTACTTGAATAAAAGTTTCTCTATGAAGGATCTAGGGGAAGCTGCTTACATTCTAGGCATTAAGATCTATAGGGATAGATCAAAACGCCTGATAGGACTTTCACAAAGCACATACCTTGATAAAGTTTTGAAGAGGTTCAAAATGGAACAGTCCAAGAAAGGGTTCTTGCCAGTGTTACAAGGTACGAGATTGAGTAAGACTCAGTGCCCAGCAACTGATGAAGATAGAGAGCATATGTGCTCCGTCCCCTATGCTTCAGCCATAGGCTCTATCATGTATGCAATGCTGTGCACTAGACCGGATGTTAGCCTGGCCATAAGTATGGCAGGTAGGTTCCAGAGTAATCCAGGAGTGGATCACTGGACGGCGGTCAAGAATATCCTGAAGTACCTGAAAAGGACTAAGGAGATGTTTCTCGTGTATGGAGGTGACGAAGAGCTCGCCGTAAAAGGTTACGTCGATGCAAGCTTTGACACAGATCCGGACGACTCTAAGTCGCAAACCGGATACGTATTTATTCTTAATGGGGGTGCAGTAAGCTGGTGCAGTTCCAAGCAAAGCGTCATAGCAGATTCTACATGTGAAGCGGAGTACATGGCTGCCTCGGAGGCAGCTAAGGAGGATGTCTGGATGAAGCAGTTCATGACGGATCTTGGAGTGGTGCCAAGTGCACTGGATCCAATAACCTTGTTCTGTGACAACACTGGTGCCATTGCCTTAGCAAAGGAACCAAGGTTTCACAAGAAGACCAGACACATCAAACGACGCTTCAACCTCATCCGCGACTACGTCGAGGAGGAGGACGTAAATATATGCAAAGTGCACACGGATCTAAATGTAGCAGACCCGCTGACTAAGCCTCTTCCACGGCCAAAACATGATCAACACAAGAACTGTATGGGTGTTAGATTTATTACAATGTAATTCACATGGTGATGTGAGGGCTAGATTATTGACTCTAGTGCAAGTGGGAGACTGTTGGAATTATGCCCTAGAGGCAATAATAAATGTATAGTTATTATTATAATTCCTGTATCAAGATAATAGTTTATTATCCATGCTATAATTGTATTGAATGAAGACTCATTTACATGTGTGGATACATAGACAAAACACCGTCCCTAGCATGCCTCTAGTTGGCTAGCCAATTGATCGATGATAGTCAGTGTCTTCTGATTATGAACAAGGTGTTGTTGCTTGATAACTGGATCACGTCATTGGGAGAATCACGTGATGGACTAGACCCAAACTAATAGACGTAGCATGTTGATCGTGTCATTTTGTTGCTACTGTTTTTTGCATGTCAAGTATTTATTCCTATGACCATGAGATCATATAACTCACTGACACCAGAGGAATGCTTTGTGTGTATCAAACGTCGCAACGTAACTGGGTGACTATAAAGATGCTCTACAGGTATCTCCGAAGGTGTTAGTTGAGTTAGTATGGATCAAGACTGGGATTTGTCACTCCGTGTGACGGAGAGGTATCTCGGGGCCCACTCGGTAATACAACATCACACACAAGCCTTGCAAGCAATGTAACTTAGTGTAAGTTGCGGGATCTTGTATTACGGAACGAGTAAAGAGACTTGCCGGTAAACGAGGTTGAAATAGGTATACGGATACTGACGATCGAATCTCGGGCAAGTAACATACCGAAGGACAAAGGGAATGACATACGGGATTATACGAATCCTTGGCACTGAGGTTCAAACGATAAGATCTTCGTAGAATATGTAGGATCCAATATGGGCATCCAGGTCCCGCTATTGGATATTGACCGAGGAGTCTCTCGGGTCATGTCTACATAGTTCTCGAACCCGCAGGGTCTGCACACTTAAGGTTCGACGTTGTTTTATGTGTATTTGAGTTATATGGTTGGTTACCGAATGTTGTTCGGAGTCCCAGATGAGATCACGGACGTCACGAGGGTTTCCGGAATAGTCCGGAAACGAAGATTGATATATAGGATGACCTCATTTGATTACCGGAAGGTTTTCGGAGTTACCGGGAATGTACCGGGAATGACGAATGGGTTCCGGGAGTTCACCGGAGGGGGGCAACCCACTCCGGGGAAGCCCATAGGCATTTGGGGGGGTCACACCAGCCCTTAGTGGGCTGGTGGGACAGCCCACCAATCCCCTATGCGCCAAGGGAGAAAAAATCAAAGGAAAAAAAAGGGAAGAAGTGGGAAAGGGGAAGGACTCCCTCCCACCAAACCAAGTAGGACTCGGTTTGGGGGGGGAGAGTCCTCCCCCCTGGCTCGGCCGACCCCTTGGGGATCCCTTGGACCCCAAGGCAAGGTTCCCCTCCCTCCTCCTATATATATGGGGCTTTTAGGGCAGATTTTAGACGACTTTCTCACGGCTGCCCGACCACATACCTCCATAGTTTTTCCTCTAGATCGTGTTTCTGCGGAGCTCGGGCGGAGCCCTGCTGAGACAAGATCATCACCAACCTCCGGAGCGCCGTCACGCTGCCGGAAAACTCTTCTACCTCTCCGTATCTCTTGCTGGATCAAGAAGGCCGAGATCATCGTCGAGCTGTACGTGTGCTGAACGCGGAGGTGCCGTCCGTTCGGTACTAGATCGTGGGACTGATCGCGGGATTGTTCGCGGGGCGGATCGAGGGACGGTAGGACGTTCCACTACATCAACCGCGTTCTCTAACGCTTCTGCTGTGCGATCTACAAGGGTACGTAGATCACTCATCCCCTCTCGTAGATGGACATCACCATGATAGGTCTTCGTGCGCGTAGGAAAATTTTTGTTTCCCATGCGACGTTCCCCAACAGTGGCATCATGAGCTAGGTTCATGCGTAGATGTCTTCTCGAGTAGAACACAAAAGGTTTTGTGGGCGGCGATGTGCGTTTTGCTGCCCTCCTTAGTCTTTTCTTGATTCCGCGGTATTGTTGGATCGAAGCGGCTTGGACCGACATTACTCGTACGCTTACGAGAGACTGGTTTCATCGTTACGAGTAACCCCCTTTGCTCAAAGATGACTGGCAAGTGACCATATTGTACTTAATGGTGGTTTAGGTACTTTGGAGAAGCATTGCTATCTTGACTTATTCTCAGAAGAAGTTGGTGGTGCTGGTCACGAAGAAATTAGAGTCAAGGAAGGACTCCGCTACTTACGCCATATCAATGCTTTTCGGTAACAAGTATTTACTTCATGCATGTATAACATTGGAGTCAACCCTGTGTAGGTTGCATCATCGCATGAACACAATAATTTTTCCACTGTGTAATTTCCTGCATGTCCTTGTCAATCACACTGATGAAATGCTTAGTGTTGGTGCTCTCTTAGCTCTTCATGGTCATATGTATGAGACAAATTTGTGCCATGGCCCTTGTGTCATGTGCCTTGCTCTTATAATAGGTTAACATGTGCATAACACTATGCACTCATGCGTCTGACCGTATTTTGGACCCACACTTATCATAGTAATCGAGTTAGAAGATTTACAGCATACCATGTCCAAAATATGTTAGTTGAGAGGCTCTTGGTTGCTACACACGCGAAAATGCTCCTTATCACTTCACCATCATGAGCATGACAGAAAATGCTTAAGTGTCCTTGTCTCGATGTAGCACTTGAACTTGGTGGTTAAACCCACCACATACTCCACTGTTCGAGCAATGGGAAGGTATAGTTACTATATGAAATAACAGTTGGATGCTACCTCCGCTCGATTCACTCAAATCACCTCATCATCAAGATTCCAGAAATTGCCTCTGCCTACTTCCCTCTCGGACGTCCGACGCGCCTCGGACGTCCGACGGCTGACATACTCCAGACGTCCGGCACCTGTCGGTCGTCCGACGGCTGATGCCCTCACGGACTTCACCAAAAAACCCAAATCCGCCTATTTTACTTTCCGTAGAGATGTCAACTAATTCGCTGTTGAACGTGATTCTCTGGATTCACGGTTCCGCACAAATGTCCAAGCGTACATTTTCTCTACTGTCATAGTTCCTAAAGGTATTTCAGTTCATCATTTCATTGACCTTGAGCACATCCGCACTCACCGGCGAAATATCCGGGTGCCATTGGGCTTCTTGAGTCCTCGGGGCTAGCTGCTCCCCTTACCTTTATGTGTGATTTTAACAGTGGCGCCATCCACCAATTCTATGCCACTTGTTACTTTCATTCTGATGACTCCGTTAGCTGGATGACCTTTGATACGGAGTTTAGGGCCACTTATGCGGAGTTTGTTGCCGCTCTGGGTTTTCCCGAGACCGGTTTCAAAATTCACAAAAGTGACCCTAACCATGCTCCCAAATCCATTGCGGCATGTGGGTCTCTTCTCAAACCACGTCATGAACTTGATGCTGATGAAAACAGAAAGATCTCAACCAAGTGTCTATCTGGCGGTCTCCATACTTTATCATTTTTCAATGCCTTATCCGCACCATCTACCCCAAGATGGGTGACAGGGGAACCTGCAGCGGCTACTGCATTGATATCATGTCACACTTGCATGATTTTCCCAAGCGCAAGATAAATGTGCCTCATTTTGTGTGGCATGAGATTCGGCTCGCTAGTCTTCAATAGAAGCGAGTCTTCCCTCATGCCCCCTTCATCCAGGCCTTCATCAACTTTATTGCTGCTTTCCCGCTTGCTCCTACTCACACGCACCACAAGTGGGTCATCCCCACTCATATGGCGGATGACTATGCTCCTAGGAAAACCCCATCCACCTCCACTCGTCGTGCTGCTTCCCAGTGAGACACTCCTTCATCCAGCTCTGCCCCTCTCAGTCGCTTTGCCAAATTCATTGGCAAAGCCCATTCTACCATGATGAAGGCGTTCTCCTTCCAGTGCGCTCAGAACCACGATGTGGTTTCGCGCGTGATCACCTCTTAGAATGCCCTCAAGGCTCGTCTGAGAGACTCGGGCAATCTTGATGTCAGTGACGATGAGGCTCTTCTACTATTCCTCCTTCTGATTTTGGCTTCCCATCTGGTCCTGAGTGGGCTGATTTTCTTGACGAGGCTGGTGGAAGTGGCTTGCCTGAGGATGAGGATGATGAGGATGATGATGCTGATGATCTTTGAGCATTGTGGATGTTTCTGATGCCTCCCTTTTCGGTACTTGATGCCAAAGTGGGAGAAATGTATAAATGTATCCTAGTTTTAGTCTTTGGAGTTTTAGCTTTTGAACTCAATTTGCATGGTGGAACTACGATAATGTATGGATAAACGACTATGATGTACTATGTATGAATGTCGTGCATCATCGTATGCTATTATGTTTTGTACTATTACTCCATGTAATGATCTGCTGCTATATGATTTCTTCGATACACATATTAAGGGGGTGCTCCCGCATTTACCTGTTTTACCATGCATATAATCAGGGGGAGTTTCGACAAAACTCTCACTCTCCCATTCATTCTTACCATGCATATAATCAGGGGAGCCTCGTAACAAATCTCTCCTAAGCCAAACATGTTTATTACTATTTTGGAGAGCTATATGTATGTTGTCATCAACTACCAAAAAGGGGGAGATTGAAAGTGCAGTCATGCCCTTAATCATGTTTTGGTGTTGCTGACAACACACATATAGATAACTAATCACTAATCCCCTTTAAGCTATTGTTAATGATCATGTGTTGATAAGTACAAGCTCATGTGCTAACAAGCACAAGATCAAGATAAGCATTCCTGAGTACTACATGCTTGAATCTTGTGGATGCTCACATGGTGGACAGATGAAGATGAATACACAAGCTAGGCTTTCCACATTGTGTATGGGAGAGCTTCTTGAAGACTTCATCATGTCTTGCTTTCAACTTGAGTCAAGAAGGAACAACAACACCAAGCTCAAGTGAAAGACTAACTCAAAGGTATCAGTTCCTCTGACGTTAGTGGTGCGGAGTGATGATCAGCGAATAAAAGTATACACGCAAGTATAGATCATCGGTACCCCTTATTTTTATGATTCTTGAGTCTTTAGGGATCCCACACTATTAAGAGGGGATCACTGGGTATTGCGATAAATTTGCTCAAAACTACATCTCTACTTCTCTTCTCAAACCACATCTCCTCTGCTCTTGTTTGATTCCAAAACAGAACCGAAGCCTCGAACATCCGGCTCCCTCCGGACGTCCGAGGGTTGGACGCTCGAGCACTTCGGAAAACCGGAGCCTTATACCAGAGTCAAAATCTCAGACATCCGGCTTCCTCTGGACGTCCGAGGGTCGGACGCCCGACCACTTCGGAAAACCGGAGCACTATACCAGAGTCAACTTTTCGGACATCCGGCTTCCTCCGGACGTCCGAGGGCCGGACGTCCGACCCCTTTCAGATATCCGGAGCCTTGCACCATAGTCAAAAACCTCGGAGTTCCGGCTTCCTCCGGTCATCCGAGGGCCGGACGTCCGACCTCTTTCGGAAATCCGGTGCTCTTGAACAGAGTGTTACTCTCGGACATCCGACCCTATCTTCGGACGTACGGTCCCTGTTCGACTATACAATGGCCAACTGATATGAACACTTCCTCGGTCGTCCGACATCTGTCGGATGTCCGACCTCTGTGGCCGTCCGGACGTTCGGAAACCGTCGAACTTCCGACTACTGTGTGACTTAAGTGAACCCAACGGTTACTTTTGTATCCCCACTATATATACCCCCTCCCACTTCGTGTGAGGGGGTCCAACATAGCCATATCCTCATAAGAACACATTTCTACCTCACACACATTTGCTCACACCAAATCTTAGATCCCAAGAGCATTTGTGAGCCCCTTTGAGAGTTGTTCCAATCAAAAGATAGATCGTCTCCCTCTCCTCCTCTCAACCCAACCTATTTGAGATTTGAGCAAGTTTTGAGCATTCCCCATGATCTTGTTACTCTTGGAGGTAGGAGACTCCTAGGCGGTAGGAGTTCTTCGGAGAGGAATCAATCCGTGTGATTACCCCCGGAAAAGTTTGTGAGGGTTTGGAAGCCACCTCAAAGGCTTACCACTAGTGGTTGAGAAACGCCTTCGTGGTGTTATCTCAAAGGGAGAATAGGGTGAGCCTTCGTGGCGTTGGTGTGCCTTTGTGGTAACATCCACCTCTCTAACAGTGACTAGCTTCCCTCCAAGGAAGTGAACATCGGGATACATCTTTGTCTGAGTGACCTTGGTTATCCCTAACCCTAACTCCTTACTTGTGGTTTACTTGTGTTAATTGAGCATACATACATTGCATATTGTTTGTGCTCATTATATTGTGTTGGCTATTTCTTTGTACAAGATTAATCGTTCAAGCATATCCTCTATATCCACACGTTCACACTTGCAGCTTTTGATATATCGTGTGCTATAGTGTGATCTAGTATCTTGTGTCGTTCACCTACTCGTCGTGTGATATAGCTCAAGTAAGTTTGTGTAACTTACTTGTGCTTGTTAGTAACCGTGTTGTGTCGATCTTGGTAGATCGTGTTGTTGGTGCACATTGCGGTGCCTATTGCATTTAGAATTTGTGCTTGAAAAGTATCCTCTTAGTTTATTTCCGCATTAGGTTTAAGCCAAATCCGAAGAAGTTTTTAAATAGCCTATTCACCCCCCCTCTAGGCGTCATCGTGGTCCTTTCACTAGTTCAATCTCATTATCGGCAAGTCTCTTTACTCGTTTTGTAATACTAGATCTCGTGACTAACTCCGTAGTCACATTACTTGCAAGGTCGTTATAATGTTGTATTACCGAGTGGGCCCTAGAGATACCTCAATATCATACGGAGTAACAAATCCCAGTCTCGATACACGATCAGAGACACCTTCGGAGATACTTGTATGGTACATGTATAGTCACCCAGTTACGTTGTGATGTTTGATACACACAAGACATTCCTCCGGTTCCCGAGAGTTGCATGATTTCATGGGCATAGAAACACATACTTGACATGTAGAAAATAGTAGCAATAAACTGACATGATCATATGCTACGTTCATAGTATGGGTATTGTCCATCACATCATTCTCCTAATGATGTGATCCCGTTATCAAATGACAACTCATGTCTATGGTCAGGAAACCTTGACCATCTTTGATCAACGAACTAGTCCTTTAGAGGTTCACTAGGAACAGTGTGTTGTCTATGTACCCACACATGTATTTGAGTTTCCAATCAATACAATTCTAGCATGGATAATAAACGATTATCATGAACAAGGAAATATAATAATAACTAATTTATTATTGCCTCTAGGGCATATTTCCAATAGTCTCCCACTTGCACTAGAGTCAATAATCCAGTTCACATCACTTTGTGATTCACTCCCAATGAGTTTTGGGGTTTATCATGTTTTTCTTGTGAGAAGGTTTTAGTCAACGGGTGTGAACTTTCAGATTTGTGTGTGCTTTTAAAAATCTCTATGTCATCGTGTAGATGCTGCTACCACGCTCTATTTGGAACTATTCCAAATGGTTGCTCCACTATCCTAATCCGGTTTCCTCTTCAAATTCATCCGGATTGGTATCAAAGTTGCATCAACGTAACCCTTTACAACAAACTCTTTTATCACCTCCATAATCGAGAAACATTTCCTTAGTCCTCAAGTTACTAAGGATAATCATGATCGTTGTCTAGTGATCCATTCCTGGATCACTCTTGTACCCCTTAACAAACGCATGGCATACTATAGAGCCTATGGCTAAGGCATAGAGGACGACCTTCGCCCTTTATCTTTCTTCTTCCAAGTAGAGCTTTAAGTCTTACTCAAATTCAGACCTTACGACACAACCAAGGACTCCTTCTTTGACCAATCTATTTTTACCTCCTTCAAAATCTTATCAAGGTATGTATTCATTGAGAGTTTCGTCAATCATCTTGATCTATCTATATAGATCTTGATGCTCAATGTTCAAGTAGCTTAAGCAAGGTTTCCTTTGAAAAACACCTTTCAAACAACCCTATATGCTTTCCGGAAATTCTACATCATTTCTGATCAACAATATGTCAACCATATATACTTATCAGAAATTCTATAGTGCTCCCACTCACTTTCTTGTAAATACAAGTTTCTCATAAACTTCGCATAAACCCCAAAGCTATTGTCATTTCATCAAAGAATATATTTCAACTCCAAGATACTTGCTCCAGTCCATAGAAGGATCGCTGGAGCTTGCATACCTGTTACCATCCTTAAGATCAACAAAACCTTCCCATTCTATCAGATACAATCTTTCATCAAGGTAACTGTTAAGGAAACAATGTTTTGACATCAATATGTTAGATTTCATAATTGAAAAATACAGGAACTGCTAACATAATTCCAACAGAATATTAGCATAGCTACGAGTGAGTAAGTCTCATCATAGTCAACTCCTTGAACTTGTCGAAAACCTCTTGGTGACAAGTCAAGCTTTCTGAATGGTAACACATGCCATCATTGTCTATCTTCCTTATAAAGATCCATTTGTACTGAATAGACTTTCGACCATCAAGTAGTTCTTCCAAAGTTCACACTTTGGTTTCATACATGGATCATATCTTGGATTTCATAGCCTCCAGCCATTTGTCGAAATCCGGGCCCACCATCGCTTCTCCATAGCTTGTAGGTTCATTGTTGTCAAACAACATGACCTCCAAGATAGGATTACCGTACCACTCTGGAGCAGTATGTGTCCTTGTCGACCTACGAGGTTTGGTAGTAACGTCATCTGAAGCCTCATGACCACTATAATTAGCTTCCACAACAACTGATGTATGCGTCACACGAACAACTTCCTGCGCCCTTCTACTCTCTGGTTAAAGTGACGGTTCAAAAACCTCATGAAGTTCCACCATCCTCCCACTCAGTTCTTTCGATAAAAACTCTTTCTCGAGAAAGGACCCGTTTTCAGCAATAAACACTTTGCTTTCAGATCTGAGATAGGAGGTATACCCAACGATTTTGGGTATCCTATGAAGATGCATTTATCCGCTTTGGGTTCGATCTTATCAGGCTGAAGCCTTTTGATATAAACATCATAGCCCCAAACTTTAAGAAACGACAACTTAGGTTTCTTGCCAAACCATAGTTCATATGGTGTCATTTCAACGAAATTATATGGTGCCTTTAAAGTGAATGTGGTTGTCATTTCATACACACCATCACATTATGGTGTTCTAGGTGGCATGAGTTGTGAAACAATTTCCAAATTGTCTTAAATGTATACAAAACTAGCAACTCGGATGTTCACCTCTACGATCACATTGTAGACATTTCATCCTCTCGTCACGATGATCTTCAACTTCACTCTGAAATTGCGTGAATTTTCCAATATTTCAGACAAGTGATTCATCAAGTAAATACACATGTATCTACTCAAATCATCTCTGAAGTAAGAACATAAGGATATCTACTGTGTGCCTTAGCACTCATTGGATTGAATACATCATAATGTATTATTTGCAACAAGTCACTTGTTCGTTCCATCTCACTCAAAGACGAGGTGTGCAATCATCTTGCCCTTGTGGCATGGTTTTCATGTCTTAAGTGATTCGAAATCAAGTGAGTACGAAAGATCCATCTGCATGGACTTTCTTCATGCGTTTACACCCATATGCATGGTTCACATGTCTCAAACATTTCAAAATCGAACGAGTCCAAAGATCCATCAGCATGGAGTTTCTTCATGCGTTTTATACCAATATGACTCAAGCGGGAGTAAAAGTAAGTGGTAGTATCATCACTACTTTGTATCTTTTGGCATCAACGTTATGAACATGTGCATTACTACGATCGAGGTTGAATAAACCATTCACATTAGGTGCATGACCATTAAAGGTATTATTCATGTAAACAAAATAACCATTATTCATGACTTAACTGAATAACCATATTGCAAAAAACTTAATCCAATCATGTTCATGCTCAATGCAAACACCAAACAACATATGTTTAGGTTCAACACTAATCACGAAGGTAGAGGGAGCGTGCGATGGTGATTACATCAACCTTGGAAACACTTCCAACACACATAGTCACATCGCTTTTAGCTAGTCTCCGTTTATTCCATAGCTTTTATTTCGAGTTACCAACATTTAGAAACTAAACCAGTATCTAATACCTAGGTGCTACTAGGAGTACTAGTAATATACACATTAATAACACATATATCTAATATAGTTCCGTTGATGTTGCCAGCCTTCTTATCTATCAAGTATTGAGGGCAGTGACCATTCCCCTCATCATAGAAGCACTTAGTCTCGGGTTTGGTTTCAACCATGGGTTTCTTCATTGGAGTTACAACTGACTTGTCATTCTCGAAGTTTCCCTTCATTTCCTTTGCCCTTCTTGAAACTATTTACTTTACTAACCATCAACACTTGATGCTCCTTCTTGATTTCTACCTTCATGGTGTCAAACATCATGAATAGCTGAGGGATCATCATCTCCATCCCTGATATGCTATAGCTCATCACGAAGCTCACAAGCTTGGTGGGAGTGACTTTGGAGAACTATGCCAATCACTATCTTATCTGGAAGATCAATTCCCACTCGATTCAAGTGGTTGTAGCTCCCAAAAAATCTAAGCACATGCTCAATTATTGAGATTTTCACCTTTACTTTGTAGGCAAAGAATCTTGTGGGAGTTATCATATCTCTCAACATGGGCACGAGCCTGAAATCCTAATTTCAGCTCTTGGAACATCCCATATGTTCTGTGACGTTGAAAACGTCTTCGGCACCTCAATTCTAAACTGTAAAACATGACGCACTGAACTATTACGTAGTCATTAAAAACGTGTATGTCAGATGTTCCCAACATCTACAGACGACGCACAGGGGGGAGCACACCGAGTGGTGCATTAAGAACATAAGCCGTCTGTGCAGCAATAAGGACAATCCTCGTCTTACACACCCAGTCCGCATAATTGTTACTATCATCTTTCAACTTAGTTTACTATAGGAACATACCAAAACATAGGGGAGCTACAGCGCAAGCTAATCATCTACAACTTAATTTGCAAAGACATTTTGACTATGTTCATGATAATGAGTTCAATTAATCATATCTTTCCTACTTATAAAGGTTGGAGTTGGTGGGGAGTTCACGTGTGGGACCAACCGCCTTCATCAATAAACAAATGGATCCCTACCCGCATTGAGAATAGCAACCTTTCATGAACATAAATAAACAAATGTATTTGTGCTCACATGTGGGATCACACACATATAAACAATACATTACTATTCATGTGAGGCTAACACATGGGCACAAATAAAAAATGCAGAAATGCGACTTCAACTCAATATAATGCTCTTGTTTTTCTTTTTCTTTTTACCCAGCCAAGTTATTTCAGTTTTATATCACAGAACAAGAAAGTGAACACATTGGAATTCCAAAACGATGATAGACCTTATCCTCCTATCCGATCCATGACCTTGGGCAGTACCATTCTCTATTCTCATATGTTTCAACATTCGAAATGTTGTGTTTGGAAAGGACCATGGTCACTTAAGATTCTCCATTGCCTGACGCATGATATTTTGTGGTATTTTTTATCTTTCTAATAGTGAACGACGAGCAAATTCCGCATGGCACCACCGTATTTTGACAATTTCCGAAGCCAGTGAACTAACTCCTCGTATTTTATAGTCTCATGGCAACGCACGGGCATTGTGCTATTTACTTAAGAACTCCCACTCAAATCAACGTCCCTCAGGTTGTTCGAGTGTGACATGATCCAAATCCACCAACCCATGTACGATCATCACGTGAGATGAGGTGGTTTCAATGGTGAACATCCCCATGTTGATCTCATGATGAGTTGATGGATATACTTCTCGCCCCTCGTTGGTTACCCCAAGTGGAAGGTGGAGATATAGTCAGCAGCAGATTTCCCTTACACGCGGACTGTAGGTGTCCACTGCTCCGGCGCTAGCCGAAGACATGGACCTGCACACACAACAAATAACTTTGCTCCCAACGAGTTAAGAGAGGTTGTAAATCTCTCTGGCTTTTTAGTTTGCAAAGGATCAAAACACAAGCGGTAATAGTGATAGTGATTTTAACGGAAAATTAAATAAAAGCAGTAAATGATGGAGGTGTAAAAAATGGTGGAAATATGGACCAGAGTCCCATGATGTTCACTAGTGATGCATCTATCCCAAAAGACGATAAACAACTATGTCCTGGGCAATTGACATAATTATAAATGCACCGCAATGCTAATCCTGCTACTAGAAGTTAGAGGCTCGAAAGTAATGAGCAGTACGTCAAGACAAGTAGACTGTTTATCCATCAACATCTACTCTCTAATCATCCACCTTGAGATATTTATTCATAACATCTCGGTGATATTAAGTTGTAAGCCCCACCCAAAGTGTAAACTCAAAGCAACGGACAACTGCATTAACAAACTTTGCGTAAGGTAAACAATCCTTGCAACCATGGTCACAAGCACCATTGTTTTCTCCCTCGTGGGAGCATCACATCCCCTAGTCTCATGTTTCTGTCACTCAAGCTAGACATCAGAGGGCATGAACCCACAATCATGCATAACGCTCCCTCTTGGAGTTACAATCTACTACTTGGCCAAAGCAATAAAGAGCAACGGAGAACATGCATGAATTACTCTAGAACATAATATAAAAGGAGAACCATATATATAACTCATCACAATCTGAACATAATCTCATAATCCATCGGATCCCAGCAAACCAAGCATAGCAACAACAGGTAAATTACATAGATGCCTTGATCATGTAGGGCAGCTCACAAGGGGTAATACATCACATAGCTACTGTTCATGGACCCATGGTCCAAGGAGGACTACTCACGACACATCCGGGAAGCGTCCATGGTGGTGAAGGAGCTCCCGGAGGTCAATCCTCCCTCCGGCAGGCTGCCAGGAAGAGGTCTTCTCGCGCTCCCGAGATCGCTGTGGTAGCGGAACGGTGGAGAAATTCACGATTCTGGATCTGTTTCGAGGGTTTCCCGTCAGAGCGGTAAATATGGGCCAAAGCAGGGCACCAGAGGAGGTGGGCCCCACCTAGGCGGCCTGGTGGCGCGGATAGGGGTGGCTCGTGCAGGGTGGCCGCCTCGGTGAGCCCTGGCTCCCCTCTGGCCCCACTTGATGCCTCGTGAAGCTTCCGTCACAATGATTTTTATATATTTTCTCGGAATTTTTGGGGCTCTCTAAATTGGGGTAGAAGTCCCTGCAAAAAAAGACATCAGCAGACAAAAATTGGCCTTGGGTGCACTGAGTTAGTAGGTTAGTCCAAATATGTTTAAAAAGGTATGAAAGTGTAGCAAAAATATAACAATGTCACCCAAAAGATCATGGAACAAACAAATATTATAGATACGTTTGGGACATATCAACACCCCAAGCTTAATTCCTGCTCGTCCTCGAGTAGGTAAATAATAACACAAATGATTTCTATGGTGACATGCTAACACACATATAAGAACTTCAAAGTAAAGCAGGTAAGATATGCTATTCTAGTCAATACAATAACAAGCAAGATTCTATTTTTTATTGAAAATAGCAAAGTAAGAACATAAAGGTGCAAGAGCTCTCGCTGTCTGTGACTCGAATGTCTCCAAATGGTGTTTGCGTGCAAGAAGTGGGAGATGGGTTTAGAGCATAAAAAGTATTATAAAGTTTAATTGAGAACTCAATCTACTAAAACTTCACACTTGATCTCCTTCGGAATCTTACTTTGACTCATCCCCAGACCACTAGTCACGCACAAGTCAAAATGATCCTCTCCGTTTTGACTTTGAGCACTCATGCAATGGATGAGCGCAAGCAAGATATGTTAGCACTTAGGATGGCAAATAGAATAATGATGGGGAATGAAGACAAAAAAGGTGTGAAGGCTCACATCAATGAGGACAACCATAGGAGAGAGAAAGCCAAATGATAGATATGATGTGAGGAGTAGGGATTGCCTTGCAACGGATGCATATAGGAGCTAAGGTAAGCTCTCCAATGGAACTAGTGGGGGTGCATCCAACTTGCTTGCTCATGAAGACCTGGAGCTCATTTGAGTAGGCTCGTCATTTGAATATACAATCCAAGTTCTATAGTGTAAGGGTCCCTACATAGTTATGCATGAATGATAATCTCTATGGAGTACAAATATAACAATGGAGTACGAGTGTGGATCTTTCAAAACGAATAGTAGTGTTGCCCCCTTCTCTCTTTTTATTTTTTTATTTCTTTCTTTCTCTTTCAAAAGGAATAGTAGTGTCGCCCCCTTCTCTCTTTTTATTTCTTTATTTCTTTCTTTATTTTTTGTTTTTTGTGGCCTCTTTGGCTCTTTCTATTTATCTCCCATTTGTCCTCTTTGGGATCTTTTCATTTGTCCGCTTTTGGAATCTTTAATTTGTCCTCTTTGGGATCTTTTCCTCACTTAAGGGCAACACCCTATGTTTTACAAGAATAAAAAGAAGATCTACACACTTTATAAGAAGTACTCAACATAAAGACAAATGAAAATTATCATGATGTATACAAATGTATGCATGTGCCAGTGTAGCAGGATATGTAATGAAACTAGCGTGTCATGTAGAAATAATAAGGGCAAGGCCCAACTAGTATGCGGCTCCTCGATCAAGCAAAAGCATGTATGGCATGAAGGTCAAGTCATGAGATGGTGGATCTTGCATGGCAATGTATCTCAGAAAGGCTATGGAAATGCATTAACAGGTAGGTATGGTGGCCGTTTTGAGGAAAGGTATAATGAGTCTTATGATGACAGAGCGTATCATGCCAAGGGTTTGGACACACCGGCGAAGTTTGCACAATATCTCAATATGAGAAAGGGAAATGCACGGTACTGAAGAGGCTAGCAAAATATGGATGGTGGAAGTGCCAATAATCAAATACTCGCATTAGTCCGAAGAACTCATGCACTTATTATCGGTAACTCTCTATCTAGTCAAGAGATTCACAAAGAGACAAGGACCCCGAGGAGGAGTGTTTGGGGGTTTGGTTATCCATGCGCATCCTCGACCCATGATAATGTGAGGGTACTCTATATTCCAACCCCTCTAGAGGTTAGCGATCCATCTAGTAGCTAGAGTTCTCAACTATTTTTTTTAGTTTTGAAAAACACACGGATTGCCCAAAATAGGACACCTATCATTAATAGGCTCAAGATCTTGACACCAATAGTCCAAACATTACTCAAATCAATACCTCAAAACTATTGCAAGTTACTACTATACTTAAATAACAACCTCAATTGCCTACTCATGCAAGACACACAACTCAGTGCAACAAGCCAACTCTCTGAACAAGATAAGCATGATAACTCAAGAGAGTTTCAAAAGCAACCTAAATAGAAGCTCATAAAAAGATAAAGCATGAAAACTAAGAGCTAAGCATGACAGAAGTTATGAAAAGACAAATAACACACAAAAAAGATAAGCATGAAAACCTATGTTGTGTTCTAGCGTGGAGCGGAGTGTGTTTCTCTCCCAAACAAAGAAGTCTAGGTTCCAAATTGTTATGAACAGCAAGAAAAACTAAAACACACTAAAAAGCAAAGAGCGGGACGCTCGAAGCATAGCAAATAACATATGAAGTGATAAAAATATAGCATGGAGAAGGGCGAACTGATGATTGTTGATGGAGAAGGGGATGCACGGGGGCATCCCCAAGCTTAGACGCTTGAGTCTCCTTGAATATTTCTTGGGGGTGCATCGGGGCATATCCAATATTGAGCGCTTGACACTCCTGGATCTTCCTTTATCATCTACCATCGCATACTTGAAAACTCCCTTCATACCAAACTCATCATAAGCTGATTAGAGTGGTTAGTGTCCATAGTAAAATAATTTATTCCCTACTGGAAATAAAGATTTTCAGGAAGAGCTACTGTTTCTCAAGATTACCAAAAGGTTTTTGCAAAGAAAAAGCAAGCTTAAGATTTGCAAAATAATGAAAACGCAAAACATGGCAGAATATGGTAAAAACAGAACAAGAGGTAGTAAATAATTTGTTCGAGGCACTTATGCAACTCAAATCAAAAAACTTAGAACAGATGCGAGAAAGAAAATTATATAGATCATACTGTCAAAACAACTGAGATCAAAAAGATGATCTCATAAGTTTTGGTGATTTTTTTCCCTCAAGCACACATAATCTGTTTCTGGACAACATGTCACAACTTTTGAACTTTCTTGCAATCGGAGGCAAAAACTTGGCACAAAGCTTGAAAATAAAGATACAATGATGTTGCTACAATATTAACAAGCATCAAGACCACTAAAACTGAAAGTAAAAACAAATTGGGTTGCCTCCCAACAAGCGCTTTCTTTTATGCCTTTGAGCTAGGCATGATGCAAAAAGATCTAGTATTATCAACTCCAAAAGAATAACTTGCCGGTAACTTAATCTTCTTTCGAGGGAAGTGTTCCATTCCCAAGGGGAAATTGGAATCTAATGGTCCCTTATTTCATGTCAATGATAGCACCAATGGTGCGGAGAAAAGGACGTCCCAAAATAATTCGACATCAAGGATCACACTCAATGTCCATAATAAGAAATCCAACGGGAACATAATTATCATTGACAACAATAAGAACATCATCAATTCTCCCTAAAGGTTTCTTTATGGAAGAATCAACAAGCCTAATACCAAAAGAACATTGATCAAAAGGTTTTAAATCAATCATATCATACATTCTTTTGGGCATAACGGAGGCACTAGCTCCAACATCACATAAAGCAAAGCAAGAGAAATTATTCAATTTAATCTTGACCGAAGGATCCCAACCATCTTCTAGTTTTCTAGGAATACAAGTCTCTAGCTTGAGCTTCTCCTCCCTAGCTTTGATAAGAGCATTGGTAATATGCTCGATGAAGGCAATATTGAGTGTACTAGTGTGGAGGTCTTTAGCCATTCTTTGCAAAAAAAAGTGATAACTTCGGAAAGACTACAATTATCAAAATGAAGATTACTACCATTAATTCAAGTGGTGGTGATGTCATCTAAGCTCATTCTTTTGGTAGTCTCTAAGTTCAAAGGACCTTCTTGTCCTAAAGTTGAGGTATTAGAATCACCATTAATAGGTCCACTGGGAGTAGGGATGTGATGGGTGCTAATAGTTTTGAGATCCTCAACAACTTGTATAGTAGCAAGGATAATGTGTGTAGGAAGGCTCTTAATCATATATTCCTCTTCTTGAGATACAACCACTTCGGGTTTGTCCGCCATTTGATTTATCAAAGTGGGCTCGGTGTGAGACATATTGGAAATTTGGGTCTCCGTGGTGGTGAGTCTAGTCTCGAGATTGGAAATCTCACTATTCAGGCTCTCAAGCTCTCTTCCAATGTTTTGCAAAATACAAGAATGCTCATCTAATTGTCTAGAGAAGGCCTTGTTTTTTTCATATTGGGTGTCCATATAATTCTTTGTAGCCTTCTCTATCTCTAAAAGTTTTTCATAACTAGGCATTCTTCTATCAGTAGGAGTGTAACTATAGGTGTTGCTATTCCTATAGTTGTTGGATGGAAATGGTCTAGGATTGCTACCAAAATTACACCTATAAGCATTATTATTAAACTTGTTCCTAGAGATAAAATTAACATCAACTTGCTCTCTTTCTTGAGCAACCAAAAATTTAAAGGAACATCATGAGGATCAATAGGAGCTTGATTAGTAAGTAAAGACATGATCATGTCAACCTTATCATTAAGGGAGCAGATCTCCTCAACAGACTTTACCTTCCTACCTGTTGGAGCTCTCTCGGTGTGTGATACGTTATATTTTTTGATGGTTCCATGCTATTATCTTGTCAAACTTTGGATATTTTGTATGCCTTTTATATCTTTTTTGGGACTAACTTATTAACTCAGTGCCAAGTGCCAGTTCCTGTTTTTTCCGTGTTTTTGACCCTTTTCAGAGGAGGATTTTAAACGGTGTCCAAACGGAATAAAACTTCCGAAAAGAATTTTTTCGGAACAAAAGATACGCACGGGACATGAGAACCAAGGCAGAATCCACCAGAGGACTCCACAAGCCCCCTAGGCGCGGTCAGGGGGGCCGCGCCGAGCAGGCTTGTGGGCCCCCTGTGGCTCGTCTGCCCTACCTCTTCCGCCTATAAATTCCTAAAAAATGCAAAACTGCGTAGGAGATCCATGAAAATACTTTTCCGCCGCCGCAAGCTTTTGTCTCCGCAAGAACCCATCTGGGGCATGTTCTGGTGCCCTGTCGGAGGGTGGATTCGGATACGGAGGGCTTGTTCATCAACACCATGACCTCTTCGATGATGTGTGAGTAGCTAGATGGCTTGTTTTCTCTCTTGGATCTTCAATACAAAGTTCTCCATGATCTTCATGGATATCTATCCTATGTAATCTTCTTTTGTGGATTTATGATCATATTATCTATGAATCTTATTTGAGTTTCTTGTGATCTCTTATATGCATGATTTCATATCCTTGTAATTCTCCTCGAGTTGTGGGTTTTGTTTAGCCAACTTGATCTATGATTCTTGCAATGGGAGAAGTGCTTGGTTTTGGGTTCATACCGTGCGGTGACCTCACCCAGTGACAGAAGGGGTAGAGAGGCACGCATTGTGTTGTTGCCATCAAGGGTAAAAAGATGGGGTTTACATCATTGGTTTGAGTTTATCCCTCTACATCATGTCATCTTGCTTAAGGCGTTACTCTGTTCGTCATGAACTCAATACACTAGATGCATGCTGGATAGCGGTCGATGTGTGGAGTAATGGTAGTAGATGCAGACAGTATCGGTCTACTTGTCTCGGACGTGATGCCTATATGTATGATCATTGCCTTAGATATCGTCATGACTTTGTGCTGTTCTATCAATTGCTCGACAGTAATTTGTTCACCCACGTAATATTTGCTGTTTTGAGAGAAGCCTCTAGTGAACACTATGGCCCCCGGGTCTACTTCACATCATATTTCCAGCCTTACACTTTTACTCTGTTGCACTTTCCGCCTTCAGATCTCACTTTGCAATCAATCTTGAAGGGATTGACAACCCCTTTATAGTGTTGGGTGCAAGCTCGTTTGTGTTTGCCAGGTACTCTGGACACTTGGCTTGATTCTCCTCTTGGATTGATATCTTGGTTCTCAAACTGAGGGAAATACTTAGTACTCCTGTGCAGCATCACCCTTTCCTCTTCAAGTGAAAAACCAACGCAAGCTCAAGAGGCCGCCGGGGATTTCTCACGCCGTAGTAGAAGGATTTCTCGTGCCGTTGCCGGGGAGGAGGATCAAGTCAAGAATAGTCTTCCGTCAACGTGCCAATTACTGGCGCCGTTGCCGGGGAGCATCAAGTGAAGCTTATCCAAGTAAGTGTCGCAAAATCATCTCTTGCATTTACCTTTTTTTCCTCTCGTTTTCCTCTGCCCCACTTCTGAAAAACAAGAATTTACAAAAATATTTGCCTTTTTCGTTTGCCTTTCCTTTGCTTGTGTGCTATGTGCCTTCAATATGCTTGCATCTTCGCTCGCTAAAAATCTATTGATATGGATCCTCATCCACTTGCTAACCTCTTTAAGAGATCCAATTATGTTGAACCATTTGCTAGTGAGTTGAGTGCACTTGAGTTTCTCTATGGAATTTTGCTTGAGATGCGTGAATCTGAAAATCGTGATGAAGAAATTTATGAAGTAATTCACAAGGGCTCCTTGAATGAAAAGCATGATTGCAATGATTTCATTATAAATTCTATTAATGACAATCATGCTAAAAATATGCAAAACCCTAAGATTGGGGATGCTAGTTTTGCTATGTCCACTACTTGTTGCAAATATCATGATTGGGGTGACGATTTTTCTTATGATATTGAAAATTTGTTTAAGCCTCATGATGAATATGATGTTTGCAATATTATTGAAAGTGGGTTTGGAGAAGTCATGACTTTAGTTGATGATAATCCCACTATTTTGGAAGAGCGTCAACTTTGCATGCATGTGGATCATGAAAAGAATATCCTTTGTGATAGCTATATTGTTGAATTTGATCATGATCCCACATGTAATTGCTATGAGAGAGGAAAATATTATGGTAGAAACTTTCATATCACTAAATTACCTCTCGTTATGTTGAGATTGCTATTGTATCTTTCTTCTTCCTTGCATTTGGTAACTATTGGTTGTCTTGACAATTTGTTTTCCTATAAAATGCCTATGCATAAAAAGTATGTTAGACTTACATGTGATTTTCATATGTTTCATGATGCTCTCTTCGTGTCCGATTGCTATCTTTTATGTGAGCATCATTGAATTATCAATGCCTAGCTAAGGGTGTTAAACAATAGCGCTTGTTGGGAGGCAACCCAATGAATTTATATTTTCTTTTATATTTCTATTTTTTTGCTTCCACACCATCATAATTCTGTTATGATGATGTTTTTTGTTTTTCTTTTTGTGTTTGAGCCCAGCAAAACCTTTATGACTAGTTTGGTGATGATTGTTTGATCCTGCTGGAAAAAGACAGAAACTTTTCGCTCACGAAATTATTTTTCATTTTTATTCATAAATAAATTTTGAGTTGATTCTTTTTGCTTCTGGTTGACATGCCATTTTCCCAGGCCGTCGTAAATTTTCCGAATTTTTTAGGTAACAGAAGTATACGAAGTATACAAATTGCTACAGACTGGTCTGTTTTTGACATATTCTGTTTTTGTTGTGTTGGTTTCTTGTTTTGATGAAACTATGGATAGTATCGGGGGGGGGGGAGTACTAGCCATGGGAAAGTGAGAATACAGTAATCTAACACCAATATAAATATAAATTAAGATTGCTACACTACCTCAAGAGGTGGTAGTTTGTTTTTTTGTGCTAATGATATCACGAGTTTCTGTTTAAGTTTTGTGTTGTGAAGTTTTCAAGTTTTGGGTGATGTTCTCATGGACAAAGGGACAAAGAGTGGAAAGATCTCAAGATTGGGTATTCCCAAGGCATCCCAAGCCAAATTCAAGGACACCAAAAATCCTAAGCTTGGGGATGCCCGGGGAAGGAATCCCCTCTTTCGTCTTCAATCCATCGGTAACATTACTTGGAGCTATATTTTTATTCACCACATGATATGTGTTTTGCTTGGAGAGTCTTGTATGGTAGGAGTCTTTTCTTTTTCTTGTGTCACAATCATCCTTGCTGCTCACTTTTGAGAGAGACATGCACTCATCGAGAATTTGCTAGAATATTCATTGTGCTTCACTTATATCTTTTGAGCTAGACAATTTTGCTCTATGTGCTTCACTTAGATCTTTTAGAGCACGGCGGTGCGTGACTTGGTAGTTGGCTTGTGCTATGAAAGTAGTCCCAAAGGTGATAGGTATCCAAAGAGGATACAATAAAACTTCCACCTTCATGTGCATTGATTAGAAAGAGAAGTTTGATTCCTCTCAATTAGTTTTGAGACGTGGATTCGGTAATATTAAGAGTTGTGTTAGTAGGGTGTTGTGAATCTAGAAATACTTGTGTTGGAGTTAGTGATTCCTGTAACATGCACGTATGGTGAACCGCTATGTTAGAAGTCAGAGCATAATTGATCTATTGATTGTCATCCTTTGTTTTGCGGTCGGGATCGCGCGATGGTTAACACCTACCAACCCTTCCCCTAGGAGTATGCGTTTAGCACTTTGTTTCGATTACTAATAAAAACTTTCGCAACAAGTATGTGAGTTCTTCATGACTAATGTGAGTCCATGGTATAGATGCACTTTCACCTTCCACCATTGCTAGCCTCTCTAGTACCGCGCAATTTTCGCCGGTGCACAAACCCACCATATGCCTTCCTCAAAACAGCCACCATACCTACCTACTATGGCATTTTCATAGCCACTCCGAGATATAATGTCATGCAACTACCACCGTTCCGTCTCATGACTTGTGCCGTCACTCTCATATTTCCATTGCATGATCGTAAGATGTTTCAACGTCATACGCCAAGCTAGATCGTTGCACATCCCGGTACACTGCCGGAGGCATTTCCTATAGAGTCATCATCGTTCTAATCTTTGAGCTATGAGTAAATAAAAGTGTGATGATCATCATTATTAGAGCATTGTCCCACGTGAGGAAATAAAAAAAGTCGAAAGTTGCCCACAAAAAAAAGATATCCAAAGAGGCCAAAGAGCCCAAACAAAAAAAGAGAGAAAAAAGAGAGAGAAAGAGAGAAGGGACAATGTACTATCTCTTTCCACACTTGTGCTTCATATTAGCACCATGTTCTTCATGATTGAGAGCCTCTCGTTTTGTCACACCATATACTAGTGGGAAACTTTATTATATAACTTGGCTTGTATATTCCAATGATGGGCTTCCTCAAAATTGCCCTAGGTCTTCGTGAGCAAGCAAGTTGGATGCACACCCACTACTTCTCCTTTTGAGCTTACACATACTTATATCTCTAGTGCATCCTTTGTATGGCAATCCCTACTCATTCACATTGATATCTATTAATTTGCATCTCCATAGTCCTTTGATACGCCGAGTCAATGTGACCATGTTCTCCTTTTTGTCTCACAACCTCCACCACACTCTATTCCACCATAGTGCTATATCCATGGCTCACGCTCATGTATTGCGTGAGAGTTGAAAAAGGTTTGAGAAATTAAGTGTGCAAAAAAAATTACTTGGCCAATACCAGGGTTGTGTATCATTTAAATTAGTTGTGTGGGGATGATGGAGCATAGCCAGACTATATGATTTTGTAGGGATAACTTTCTTTGGCCTTGTTATTTTGAAAGTTCATGATTACCTTGCTAGTTTGCTTGAAGTATTATTGTTTTCATGCCAATAGCAAACTATTTTTTTGAATCTTACGGATCTGAACATTCATGTCACATGAAAGTAGTTACAAAGGACAAATATGCTAGGTAGCATTCCACATCAAAAATTCAGTCTTTATCACTTCCCTACTCGAGGACGAGCAGGAGTTAAGCTTGGGGATGCTTGATACGTCTCCAACGTATCTATAATTTTTGATGGTTCCATGCTATTATCTTGTCAAACTTTGGATGTTTTGTATGCCTTTTATATAATTTTTGGACTAACCTATTAACTCAGTGCCAAGTGCCAGTTCCTATTTTTTTCCGTGTTTTTGACCCTTTTCACAGGAGGATTTTAAACGGTGTCCAAACAGAATAAAACTTTCGAAAAGATTTTTTCTGAAATAGAAGATACGCCCGGGACGTGAGAACCAAGGCAGAAGCCACCAAGGGACTCCACAAGCCCCCTAGGCGCGGCCAGGGGGCCCGCGCCTAGCAGGCTTGTGGGCCCCCTGTGGCTCGTCTTCCCTACCACTTCCGCCTATAAGTTCCTGAAAAATCCAAAACTGCGTAGGAGATCCACGAAAATACTTTTCCGCCGCCGCAAGCTTGTGTCTCCGCAAGATCCCATATGGGGCACGTTCTGGTGCCCTGCCGGAGGGAGGATTCAGATACGGAGGGCTTCTTCATCAACACCATGACCTCTCCGATGATGCGTGAGTAATTCACCATAGACCTTCGGGTCCATAGCTAGTAGCTAGACGACTTCTTCTCTCTCTTGGATCTTCAATACAAAGTTCTCCATGATCTTCATGGAGATCTATCTGATGTAATCTTCTTTTGCGGTGTGTTTGTCGAGATCCGATGAATTGTGGATTTATGATCAGATTATCTATGAATCTTATTTCAGTTTCTTCTGATCTCTTATATGTATGATTTCATATCCTTGTAATTCTCTTCGAGTTGTGGGTTTTGTTTGGCCAACTTGATCTATGATTCTTGCAATGGGAGAAGTGCTTGGTCTTGGGTTCATACCATGCGGTAACCTCACCCACTGACAAAAGGGGTAGCGAGGCACGCATCGTGTTGTTGCCATCAAGGGTAAAAGATGGGGTTTACATCATTGGTTTGAGTTTATCCCTCTACACCGTGTCATCTTGCTTAAGATGTTAGTCTGTTCGTCATGAACTCAATACACTAGATGCATGCTGGATAGCGATCGATGTGTGGACTAATAGTAGTAGATGCAGATAGTATCGGTCTACTTGTCTCGGACGTGATTCCTATATGTATAATCATTGCCTTACATATCGTCATGACTTTGCTCGACAGTAATTTATTCACCCACCATAATATTTGCTATTTTGAGAGAAGCCTCTAGTGAACACTATGGCCCCCGGGTCTACTTCACATCATTTTTTCAGCCTTACACTTTTTCTCCGTTGCACTTTCCACCTTCAGATCTCACTTTGCAATCAATCTTGAAGGGATTCACAACCCCTTTATAGCGTTGGGTGCAAGCTCGTTTGTGTTTGCGCAGGTACTCTGGACACTTGGCTTGATTCTCCTACTCGATTGATACCTTGGTTCTCAAACTGAGGGAAATACTTACTGCTCCTGTGCTGCATCACCCTTTCCTCTTCAAGGGAAAAACCAATGCAAGCTCAAGAGGCTGCCGGGGATTTGTGGCACCGTAGTAGTGTGCCATTGAGAATAATTAGTCATCATCTCTTCCAGTAGTTTCGTGGCAGCACCAAGTGTAGTTGACATAAAGGTTCCTCCCACGGCCGACTCCAACAGATTCCGCGAGGTAAAGTTCAATCATGCATAGAAAGTTTGGATAACCATCCAAGTAGTCAAACCATGTGTAGGGCAATTCTTAACAAGAGATTTCATACGTTCCCAAGCTTGGGCAACGTGTTCATTATCCAGTTGCCTAAAATTCATAATGTTACTTCTTAACTGGATAATCTTAGCAGGCGGGTAATACTTCCAAATAAAAGCATATTTGCACTTATCCCAAGAATCTATGCTATTCCTAGGAAATGATTGCAGCCACACTTTAGCTTGTCCTCTCAAGGAGAAAGGAAAAAGCTTAAGTTTAACAATATCACCATCTACTTCTTTGTACTTTTGCATATCAGAAAGCTCAACGAAATTATTCAAGTGCAAAGCAGCATCATATCCAGCACCAGAGAATTGATATTTCATAACAAGGTTCAGTAAAGCAGGTTTCATCTTATAGGAGGTCGCCTCAGTGGCGGGAGCAGCAATAGGAGTGCAGATAAAGTCATTGTTGTTGTGACTAGTGAAGTCATGCAACTTGGTGTTCTCAGTGGAACCCATAGCAGCACCAACAAGCAAGAACAAAGCAACTATTTTTTGTGGTTTTTGGTACAAGACTGTAAAGCAAAAACTAGAAAGCAAACTAACAAGACTAAAAGCAAAGGCAAAAGATAGCGTGCAACTCCCCTATCTCGAAGATTGGAGTCCCCGGCAACGGCTTTAAAATTTTGCTTGATGACGAGTTGATAGATATAGTTCTCGCCCCTCCTTGGTTACCCCAAGTGGAAGGTGGAGATGAAGTCAACAACAGATTTCCCTTACACGAGGACTGTAAGGTTTATCGAACCACGAGGACTCCAAGGATCAACAAGTAGGTGTCCGCTGCTCTGGCGCTAGCAGAAGACGTGGACCTGCACACACAACAAATAACTTTGCTCCCAGCGAGTTCAGAGAGGTCGTCAATCTCTCCGGCCTTGTGGTTTGCAAAGAATAAAAACACAAGCCGGAATAGGGATAGTGATTGCAATGGAAAAGCTAGATATGATGGAGGTGTAAACAATGGTGGTAATATGGACCAGAGTCCCATGATGTTCACTAGTGATGTCTCTCTCCCAAAAGACGATAAACAACTATGTTGGGTAAACAAATTACAGCTGGGCAATTGACAGAATTATAAACGCACCGCAATGCTAATCATGGTACTAGAAAGTTAGAGGCTCAAAAGTAATGGGCAATACGCCAAGATAAGTAGACCTTTTATCCATCAACATCTACTCTCTAATCATCCACCTTGAGATATCTATCCAGAACATCTCGCTGGTATTAAGTTGCAAGCCCCACCCAAAGTGTAAACTCAAAGCAACGGACAACTGCATTAACGAACTTTGCGTAAGGTAAACAATCCTTGCAACTGTGGTCACAAGCACCGTTGTTTTCTCCCTGGTGGCAACAGCGCATCCCCTAGTCACATGTTTATGTCACTCAAGCTAGACATCAGGGGGCATGAACCTACAATCATGCATAACACTCCCTCTTGGAATTACAATCTACTACTCGGCCAAAGCAATAAAAAGCAACAGAGAACATGCATGAATTACTACAGAACATAATATAAAAGGAGAAACAAATATATAACTCATCACAATCTGAACATAATCTCATAATCCATCGGATCCCAGCAAACCAAGCATAGCAACAACAGGTAAATTACATAGATGCCTTGATCATGTAGGGCAGCTCACAAGGGCTAATCATTGAAGCACAAGATTGGAGAGAATACATCACATAGCTACTGATCATGGACCAATGGTCCAAGGAGGACTACTCACGGCATGTCCGGGAAGCGTCCATGGTGGTGGATAAGCTCCCGGAGGTCAATCCTCCCTCCGGCAGGGTGCTGGGAAGAGGTCTTTTGGTGCTCCCGATCTCGGGAGCGCTGCGGCGGCGGAACGGTGGAGAAATTCGCGATTCTGGATCTGTTTTGAGGGTTTCCCGTCGGAGAGGTAAATATAAGCCGACGGAGGGCACCAGGGGAGGTGGGCCCCACCTAGGCGGCCTGGTGGCGCGGCCAGGGGGTGGCCCGCGCAGGGTGGCCGCCTGGGCGAGCCCTGGATCCCTAGTGGCCCCACTTGATGCCTCGTGAAGCTTCCGTCACGCTGATTATTATATATTGTCTCAGAATTTTGGGGGCTCTGTAAATTGGGTAAAAGTCCTTACAAAAAAAGATATCAGCAGACAGAAACTAGCAGTAGGACATGAACTTGTGCTTTTTGATCTCCATCTTCAAATCATCGGCATGATCTCCATTTCACCGGCACAACACCATGATCTCCATCATAATGATCTCAACAATCGTGTTGCCATCAAGGTTGTCGCGCCAACCATGCTTGTACTACTATTTCTATCGTGTAGCCATAAAGTAAAGCATTACATAGCGCTTAATGATTGACGCGTAGGTCATACAACAATTAAAGCCAACCCTATGGCTCCTGTCGGTTGCCGTAGCATCCACATGCAAGTAAATATTAATTATTACAACATTATCATCCCATATGTCAAATATATATCATCATGTCTTTGGCCATATCATATAAAATCATACCCTGCAAAACCAAGTTATCCATCCTCTAATTTGTTGTTGCATGTTTTACGTGGCTTCTATAGGTATCTAGCAAGAACGATTCTTACCTACGCAAAACCACAATGGTGATATACAAGTTGCTATTTAACCTTCTACAAGGACCGCCTTTGTCGAATCCGATTCAACTAAAGTAGGAGAGACACACACCCGGTAGCCATCTTTATGCAACAAGTTGCATGTCAATCGATGGAACTGGTCTCTCGTAAGTGGACGAGTAAGGTCGGTCTGGGCCAATTCATCCCACAATACCGCTGAATCAAAAAAGCCTAAGGAGGGAAGCAATCTGAATATTAACGCTCACAAACTCGTTTGTGTTCTACTCGAGATGTCATTTACGCATAGACATAGCTCCGATACCACTGTTGTGGAATGTCGCATGGGAAACAAAAAAATTCCTACGCTCACCAAGATCAATCTATGGAGACAAACATCTACGAGAGGGGGGAGTGCATCTACATACCCTTGTAGATCGCTAAGAGGAAGTGTATATAACGCGGTTGATGTAGTCGAACATCTTCATGATACAAATTGCAATTCATCCCGCAATCCCATCGCGATCTGTCCGCGATCCCATCCCGATCTAGTGCCGAACGGACGGCACCTCCGCGTTCAGCACACGTACAGCTCGATGACATTCTCAACCTCCTTGATCTAGCAAGCGAGGGTGGAGAGGTAGATGAGTTCTCCGTCAGCGCGATGTTGTGACGGTGGTGGTTGTGTAGCTGTCCCGGCAAGGCTTCGCCTAAGCACTACCGAAAAACTATAGGAAGAATTGATATAGAGGGGGAGAGAGAGGCTGCACCATGGCTTATAGTGTGGCAGCCCTCCTCTCCCTCATATATATATATGAGGAGAGGTGGAGGCCGGTGGCCCCTAGGGTTTCCCCTAGGGCTCGGGCGGCGTCCAAGGTGGCTTGCCTACCAAGTTTGTCGGCACCACACTTTGGGCCAGCCCTAAACCAATCTTTCGGCCACATGAGCCTTGGAGCGAGGGGCGGTCAGCACACTGAGGGCTGGTGCGCCCCCTCGCAAAGCCCATAGGGCCCTCCCGGGTAGGTGGACCCTCCCAGTGGACCCCCGTAACACTTCCGGCACTACGTCACATAATTGGTAAGTCCTAGAACTTTTTCGAACCTCGAATACCAACTTCCTATATATCAATCTTTACCTCCGCACCATCCCGTAGATCCTCGTGATGTCCGACATCTCATCCGGGACTCCGAACGACTTTCGTTCATCACTACACATAACTCATTGATACCAAATTGTCACCTGGCCTTAAGTGTGCACACCCTCTAGGTTCGAGAACTATGCACACATGACCGAGACACTTCTGGTCAATAACCAATAGCAGGACCTGGATGCCCATATTGGCTCCAACATATTCTACGAAGATCTTCATCAGTCGAACCATGATGTCAAGGATTCAATCAATCTCGTACACTGTTCCCTTTGTCCATCAGTATGGTACTTGCCCGAGATTCAGTCGTCGGTATCCCTATACCTAGCTCAATATCGTTACCAACAAGTCTCTTTACTCGTTTCGTAATACAAGATCCCATGACTAACTCCTTAGTTACATTGCTTACAAGCTCATTGTGATGTTATATTATTGAGTGGGCCCTAGAGATACCTCTCCGTCATACGGAGTGACAAATCCCAGTCTCGATACACGCCAACCAAACAGACACCTTAGGAGATACCTGTAGAGCACCTTTATAGTCCCCCAGTTATGTTGGGACATTTGAGACAAACAAGGCATTCCTCCGGTGCACGGGAGTTGCATGATCTCATGGTCATAGAAACAGATACGTGACATGCAGAAAACAGTAGTAATAAATTGACACGATCATATGCTACGTTCATAGTATGGGTCTTATCCTTCACATCATTCTCCTACTGATGTGATCCTGTTATCAAATGACAACTCATGTCTATGGTTAGGTAACCTTGACCATCTTTGATCAACGAGATAATCCTTTAAAGGCTCATTAGGGACAGTGTTATTGGGGCATAGTTTATGCCTAAGTAATTTTGGTGATTGATGACAATACCGTAGAGGACTAACCGTGTGTTTCAAGGTTTCAGGTAACACACGTCAACAGCACAAGATGACACGACTCCTCTCTTCTGGAACGGAAGCACGGCACTCTCGAAGATTCTCTTTATTTGAGTCATAGGAAAGCCGTACTATTAAGAGGGGATCCGTAGTGGAAAGGTTAGGGTGGAATCTATCTTTACACACGCACACTTTGCATTCTCCCTTTCCTTATCTTTTGGAGCGGCCCTCGCCTATTCGCCTTGAGCATCTTTGCAAAATGGTCCCCAACGGTAATACTGCTGGTGCCAGCGGTAGAACCGCTGGACTGCCAGCGGTAGTACCGCTGCAGCCAGCGGTAGTACCGCCCCTTGTGAGCGGTAGTACCGCTAGCCAGCGGTAGTACCGCCCCCTGGTCAGCGGTAGTACCGCTCTAGGTGCCTTGTTCCACCTACCTAGCGGTAGTTCATGGACGGACCCTTTTGCGAAGACTTTCCCGGCGGTAGTAGTGCTTATGCACTACCAAGGGGCCAGCGGTAGTACAGCTGGTTCCAGCGGTAGTACCGCTGGAAGCCCAAGCGGTAGTACCGCTGCATCCAGCGGTACTACCGCCAGGCAGCGGTAGTACCGCTCCTTCCCAGCGGTAGTACCGCTGGATCTCGGGCAGAGAGTGGGAAAACGGTCTGAATTTTCCCCCCACTATATAAAGGGTTCCTCTAGCTGAGGAACTCTATCTCTTACCTCTCTAAGCTCCATTGTTGCTCCACAAGCTTAAAAGTGCCCGATCTCTCTCCCTAGCCAATCAAACTTGTTGATTCTTTAGGGATTGGTTGAGAAGGCCTAGATCCACACTTCCACCAAGAGAAAAGTTGATTCCCCCACCAATCCCTTGTGGATCTTGTTACTCTTGGGTGTTTGAGCATCCTAGACGGTTGAGGTCACCTCGAAGCCATATTCCATTGTGGTGAAGCTTCGTGGTCTTGTTGGGAGCCTCCAAGCTTTGTGTGGAGTTGCCCCAACCTTGTTTGTAAAGTTTCGGTCGCCGCCTTCAAGGGCACCTATAGTGGAATCACGGTACCTTGCATCGTGCGAGGGCGTGAGGAGAATACGGTGGCCTTAGTGGCATTTTGGGGAGCATTGTGCCTCCACACCGCTTCAACGGAGACGTACTTCCTGTCAAAGGGAAGGAACTTCGGTAACACATCCTCGTCTCCATCGGTTCCACTTGTGGTTATTTCTATCCTTTACTTTGTATTTGCTTTTGCTTGTGACTTTATCTTAGTCGGCTTAATAGCTCTCGTTGTTAGATTCTATTGGGGTCACCTCTTTGTCATATTATTTGTGAACCCACATAGTGTTTACCTTAACTTGCTAAGATTAATTAAAAAGTGGTCTTTGTCTATTCACCCCCCCCCCCTCTAGCCAACCATATCGATCCTTTCAATTGGTATCAGAGCCACGTCTCTTTATTAAGGGTTTAACCACCCGAAGAGTATGGAAGGCGGAGATGAAGTGCACCATGGGCAACCCGAGGACATGGACTTGACTTCGGTCACAAGGGACGACTTGAATACGGCTATGGCAGCCTTCAAGACGTCCTTGACGAGCGAAGTCAAAACCATGCTTAAGGAATTAATTGATGGTCTTAAAAGTTCACCCGAACCGGCTTTAGTGGTTAAACCCACCATTTCCGATTCAGAGGCCAACTCCTCTAAGGAAGCGGCTAAAGGTATGCAACCTGCTTCACCTCACGAAAAGGATGGGACTGGAACACATGCCTCTGTTCCACCTCCCATGACATATGGAGGACCCGTTCTCGCACCCCGTCTTAATCCTGTTGGTCCTCCTCCTAAACTTGTGAAAGGTGACTTTGCTAACTGGGTATTCTCTATTAAGTCTCATTTGAATCACAGCTCAACAAACTTGTGGAGAATTATCGAGCAAGGATATTACCCCCATGACCCAAGCAACCTCACTCCAAGAGAAGATGCAGACAATCAATATAATCACTCTGCGCTGTTTATTCTCCAGTCTGCTGTACCACCTGAAGATCTTCCCCACTTACGTCCCTTCACATTGGCCAAGGATTGTTGGGAGCATATTATGGTGTTGTATAAGGGAAGCTCTAGTATTCAACGATCCAACTATGAAGTGATACTTGATCAGGCCGATGAGTTTGTGATGAAGGAAGAAGAGGACCCTCGTGATCTCTATCGGAGGGTGACTGCTATTGCTGTGGCACTAAAGGACCATGGGAGTAAGGATGTGGATGACACTTCGGTCAAGCGCAAGTTTCTCAAAGCCATCATGCCTTTCAATAAAGCCATGTCATCTGTCATTCGTCAGCGGCCAGACTTCCACTCCTTGTCTTCCAGTGAAGTGTTGGATGAGTTCATTGCAATGTCAATCATGAACGAAACAGCCGACAATGCACTTGCTCGTGTCCGATCAAAAACCACTTCACCCAAACTTGCGTTGAAAGCAAGAGCAATGCTTGAAGAAGAAGAAGAAGATGAGTAAGAGGAGAGTTGCCCGGAAGACACAAAGGATGCCTATCATGAGCACATGGCTCTTGCATCAAGGCAATTCTGGGGAAATAAAAGGAACTCAAGACCAACCTTCAACAAGAACAACTCAAGTGGATTCAAACCCAAACAACGAGTAAGGACATGTTATAACTGTGGCAACGTGAGTCACTTCGTGGCAGAATGTCCCTATGAGAAGAGAGAAGACAACAGAGGCAAGCTCATTCGCAAAGAAAAAACCAAATCATTTCCAATCAAGAACAACTTTGTGAAGAAACCTCACCCAAAAGGAATGGTGGCCCTGGAGGAGTATCCTTCTGATGATGATGATGACGATGATACAGTGGCAACGACAACTGTTGCTATAGCCACTACCCCTTCCCAGAAGGTGTCTCTCTTCAACGCCCCCAACGAGAACCACATCACCAAGTGCCTCATGGCAAAAGGTACCAATCAGGTAACTCCTATCATTAAGACCAACATTGCTTCTGCTCCTTCATTGTTAAATTGTGTAGAAGATAGTGATGTTGGAGAACTTAATGAGCATGATCTTGATAAGTTTCTATGCACTATTAAGGGAGAAACCAAGAAGCATTTTGTTGCTCTCTTGGAACAACTGGGTGAGGCCACTGACCTCATTGAGTCTCATGAGGAGACCATCTCCGAGCTTCATGGACATAGCCGTGACTATGCCGATGAAATTGCCGAATTATCTAGTGTTCTAGAAGAAGAGCGCACTCTTCGTTTGGCTCTTGAGGAGTCATATAACGATGACTGCGCTAAAATGCAAAAGAAACTAGATCATGATGTTGTTCTTACTCGCATGCTTAAATCTGAAAAGTATGCTCTTGAGGTTGGCCGTGACAGACTCAAAGAAGAGTTTGACATACTTGACAAGGCCCACAAAGCCTTGAAAGGTGTTCATTTCTCTCTGAAAGAGTCTCATGATCAACTCCAAGCAAAGCTTACCAAGGAGATCTCTACTTGTCCCCCCTTTGTGTTAATTGATAATACTTGTGCAACTAATCCATGTTGTGAGCATGTTCATCTTGTGGAGGAAAATGCCAAGTTAAAGGAGAAACTTGAGAAGGGCCTTGTGTCATGCAGACAAGGTGAGAAGAGTCTGAATGATCTCTTGAGCACTCAAAAGGGTGTTGTAGGAAAGGAAGGACTTGGACTTACCTCCAAGTCAAAAGGTAAAAGGAAGAACAAGAACAAACGATCTCTCAACCTCATGGACATCTTTGTCAAAGAGGGTGAGGGGACTCAGAAGGTGAACAGGAACAAGGTGGACTATGGGAACCCCAAGAAGGGTAAAACCGCTCCTACTAACACAGCCGGCAAACTCAATTCCTCTTATGTGTTATGTTGTGCTAGTGATGGGCATATTTATGCCAGATTTGTTGGTTCCTACGATGAAGATATTGAATGGGCTATCTGGGTTCCTAAGACCCTTGTATCTAACATGAAAGGACCCATTAAAAAATGGGTACCTAAAATCAAGCCTTGATCTATTGCAGGAGTTTGCTTCCGGTGGGGTGTCATGGTTGCTCGATAGTGGAGCAACAAATCATATGACCGGAAGCAAGGACTTAGTGGTGGATGTGCATCCTTCTCCATCTATGCCCACCCATGTCCAATTCGCCGATGCATCCTCGTCAAAGGTATTGGGATTTGGTAAGGTGGTCGTCTCTCAAGATTTTTCTATTGAGAAGGTCATGCTTGTTGAGTCTCTTGCCTACAACTTACTTTCCGTTCGTCAACTTGCAATCATGGGTTTTTCCACTTTCTTTAATATTGACACTGTGGTCCTCCTAAGGAGCAAGACTCTTAAAGTAGCCTATGTTGGACATGTCGAAAATGGTCTCTATGTGGTAAACTTTTCAAAGCGACCCACTAAGACTGCGACATGTTTAATGGCTAAAGTTGACGTGGGCTGGCTTTGGCATCGCCGTTTAGCTCATGTCAATATGAGATCTTTGCAAAGTCTTCTGACAGGGGACCATGTCCGTGGACTAACAAATGTGAGCTTTGCTAAAGATCGTGTTTGCAGTGCTTGCATTGAAGGAAAGAATCATGAAACTGCTCATCGTCCAATGACTCTTATCTACACTAAGAGGCCATTGGAACTTCTCCACATGGATCTGTTTGGTCCCCCAACATTTGATAGTCTTGGATGCAGAAAGTATTTCTTAGTGATTGTTGACGATTACTCAAGATATACCTGGGTATATTTCTTCAAAAGGAAGAGTGAAACTCAACAAACGGTCATCAACTTTGCTAATGAAGCGCACCGTCAACATGAAGCAAAGATCTTGATGATTAGGAGTGACAACGGCACCGAGTTCAAGAACTACACTCTAGATGAGTTTCTAGGTGATGAGGGAATAAAGCACCAATATTCTGCATCATATACCCCTCAGCAAAACGGCATGGCAGAAAGGAAGAACCGGACATTGATAGACGCTGCAAGAACAATGATGGCATAATTCAAATCTCCATACAACTTCTGGGCAGAGGCCATCAACACAGCATGTCATGCGTCCAATCGGCTCTACAACCGCAAAGGCTTGAACAAGACTCCGTATGAGATTCTAACTGGAAACAAACCCAATCTCAAGTACTTCCGGGTATTCGGTTGTAAGTGTTTCATTCTTAAAAAGGGTACTCGGTTAGCTAAATTTGATTCTAGAGCACATGAGGGTATCTTTGTTGGTTATGCTACAAACTCTCATGCTTACCGTGTCCTCAACAAGTCCACCGGACTAATTGAGGAGACGTGTAACGTAGAGTTTGACGAAAATAATGGCTCCCAAGTGGAGCAAAGTGGTCTTTATGATATAGGTGATGAAATTCCTCCCGAAGCCATAAGAAGAATGGGGATTGGTCAAATACTCCCCATTGAGGAACCCCTTGTGGCCGAAGGAGAAGGACAATGCTCTACTCAAGTGGAGCCATCACCCACACAAGCCCCAGACGATTCCGATGAACAAAGAGAAGACTCTCAACAAATTGATCAAGCTCTCGGTCAAGATCAATTGCCTAACAATGGTGATATGCCCATTCAAGCACTACCACAAGACTCTGAACCAGCACGAGATCAAGATCAAGAGCAACCACTAATACAAGATCAAACCGGTGAACTTGCTCAAGTCGAAGGACAAGATGATCAGGAGACTGTCTCACAATTCCCGTCTGGAGCTCCAACAACCGGCTCAAGACGCAAGGGCAAACAAGCGAAACAAGGCGACGCTCCTCCATTATCTAATGAAGAACTCTTGGAGCGTCGAGCAGCCAAGAATGCGAACAAGCTGAGAGTCAAGTCACACCTTATGAAGAATGTTCTTGGCAGTTTAAAAAGGGGAGTGTCTACTCGTCAACAGCTTTGGAATTATTGTGAGCATCACGCGTTTGTCTCGTATTGTGAACCTCAACAGGTACAGGAAGCGCTCGATGATGAGGATTGGCTTATGGCCATGCACGAAGAACTTAACAACTTCAAGCGCAACCAAGTCTGGGATTTAGTACCTCGACCAACAAAGGAACATAATGTCATTGGGACCAAATGGATATTTAAGAACAAGCAAGATGCAAATGGAATTGTGATTCGAAACAAGGCAAGATTGGTGGCTCAAGGCTACTCCCAAGTCGAGGGTATCGACTACGGTGAAACCTTCGCCCCTGTTGCTCGTCTAGAATCTATTCGCATGTTACTTGCATTTGCTTCTCATCATAACTTCAAATTACAGCAAATGGATGTGAAAAGTGCATTTCTTAATGGTCCTTTGAATGAGTTGGTATATGTCAAACAACCCCCGGGATTCGAACATCCCAAGCTCCCCAATCATGTGTACAAACTCAATAAGGCACTCTATGGCCTTAAACAAGCCCCACGTTAGTGGTATGAGTACCTTGCTGAGCTGTTACAAGATCGTGGGTTTGAAATTGGGAAGATTGATCCCACTCTTTTTACTAAGAGGGTTAAAGGGGACTTGTTCATATGCCAACTATATGTTGATGATATTATCTTTGGCTCTCCTAACATTTCATTCAATGAAGAATTTGTTGCACTAATGACTGAGAAGTTTGAGATGTCCATGATGGGAGAGTTGAAGTTTTTCCTCGGATTCGAGATTAGACAAGGTCTAGAAGGGACATTCATCAAACAAGCCAAATACACTCAAGACATGCTCAAGCGGTTCGAGATTGAAGATGTCAAATCGGTCAAGTTTCCCATGCCAACCAGATGCAAGCTTGACAGTGATCCCAATGGTAAAGCAGTGGATCAAAAGGTATACCGCTCCATGATTGGATCCCTCCTTTACCTCTGTGCATCTAGACCGGATATTATGTTGAGTGTAGGGATATGTGCACGGTTTCAGTCCGCACCAAAAGAAAGTCATTACATGGCTGTCAAACGAATCTTTCGATATTTGGCTCATACCCCAAACTTTGGTCTCTGGTATCCCAAAGGAGCAAACTTCAATCTAGTTGGCTATTCTGACTCAGATTGGGCTGGAGATTGTGCAGAGAGGAAGTCAACGTCTGGAGGATGCCAATTCCTTGGTCGCTCTTTGGTAAGTTGGTATTCAAAGAAGCAGAACTGCGTCTCCTTATCATCCACCGAGGCTGAGTATGTGGCGGCTGCAAGTTGTTGTGCTCAATTGCTATGGATGAGGCAAACTTTAAGGGATTATGGTGTCACTTGTGACAAAGTGCCTCTTCTATGTGACAATCAAAGCGCCATCAAGATTTCCCTCAACCCAGTGCAACATAGCAAAACCAAACATATTGATATTCGTCATCACTTCATCCGTGAACATATCAAGCTAGGTGATATTGAGGTTCACTTCATCCACACTAAAGAGCAACTTGCAGATATTTTCACCAAGCCACTAGATGAAGCAAGGTTCCGGGAGTTAAGGCATGAGCTAAATATCATTGATTCAACTAATGTGGATTGAAACTAGGCATATTGCACCTCACTTCACATTCCATCTTGGTCTAGATGTAGGCATGGACATAGGGGGAGTGTTGTTCTCTCAATGAACTCTCCCTCCCCCCATTATGCGTAAATCAATCTAGTCTTTCACTTTAGCCATTGTCAAATGGTACTTGTGCTTCAAAGACGGGCATTGGTCATGAACCCAAGGATAATTCTTCGCGGTGTCATACCATTGTCTCAAACATAGGTGGCCTCGGCCACCGCCCCTCCATCCCCTCTTGCGTATAAAGGAGAGGATATGCAATGACAAGTCAGTACTTTTCTTGGAAGTCATCCCTTTTTACTCACTTGTCATATGCCCAAGTTTTCCGGCCTTCCCTAGCCGTGTTGAAACATGTACAGCGGTACTACCGCCAGGGGTAGCGGTACTACCGCCAAGACCCCAGTGGTACTACCGCCAGGGGTAGCGGTACTACCGCCAGGATTTAAAATCTAACACGCCCGGCTGGGATATTTCTAGGGTTTCGAGGGGGAGCGGTACTACCGCCAGGGGAGGGGTACTACCGCCAGGATCCCAGCGGTACTACCGCTACACCCCAGCGGTACTACCGCCAGGTCAGCGGTACTACCACTGCCCGTACCCCTTGGGCTATATAAAGGGAGGGGGAGCCCGATTTTTCATCTATTTCTTCTTCCTCGCGGCTCCTCCCTCCCGTAGCCCGAAAACCCCCCGATTGGATCTCTCTTCGTGGAGCTTCTTCTCCCCGTTGGTGTGGAAGGGCTGCTTCACTTCTTCTTCCTCCTCCAAAGCCATGAATCCAGGTAAAAAAGGCTCCTCCCTTCTTCTTTTTGATTACTCGTGTTCTAGGGTTAGGAGCATTGGGGATTGGACTCATATTTTTGATCCTATGGCTAGTTCTTGGATGGCATGAAGGAAATATTTGAGGGGGGTATAGGTCCGATGATTTGTTGTTTTGTTTGCTTCCATGTCCTAGGATTCATTCGTCTTAGATCGATCACTTGAATTTTTGGATTAGATCTAAAACGTGCTCTTTCTTGCCTAGGCATGTTTGTATCTCTTAATGCTATGTGTTCCTCATGACAGTAGGGCTGGGGTGTACGTCTTAGTGTTCACATTCAGCCCATGCCCTCGAAAACGAGTATTATTTGTCAGATCTGAAAGTCAAACCCCCAGCGGTACTACCGCCAGGGGGTAGCAGTACTACCGCTAGGACCCCAGCGGTACTACCGCCTGGGGTAGCGGTACTACCGCCAGGACCCCCAGCGGTACTACCACTAGGCACCAGCGGTACTACCGCCAGGGGTGGCGGTACTACCGCCAGAGCATTCAGAGTGTATTTTCTGCTTGTTTTTGCTTAGCAATGCGTGTTTACTTGTTTCGCGTTTTCAAGATTCATTGCCTTGACTCTTCTTGTCGCCTTTTTTGCTTTGTGGTCTGTGTCACAGGTGGCTCTGCTCGCCGTTCGAACCCCCCACGGGAAACGCAATCCAAACAGTTTCGCAACCCAGAGGCGCCCGAGGGGTCTGCCACGTCTCGCCTGCCTCCCAAGAAGAAGTCCTTCAAGAAGGTCGCTCACAAGGATAAGAGGGTGAATGTCCGTACAATGTCCCCCAAGGACTTTCTGCAATTTCGCACCAAGAACCACTATCTCCAGGAGAGGGATGAGATTGATGGTGTTGACCATGTCTGGGTAAGGGACCATTGCAGGATCTATCGGGATGTTATTGCCAACTTCAAGAAGAACTTTGTCTCTGTCCAGTGGATTGATCTGGCACATCTTCAGCGGAACACGGAGTACTTTGGTGATGCCCTCGCTTTGATTGACAAGCCAGGCATCAAAAACATCATCTCCTTCAAGACGGATTTTGATCCCACGGCAGTTGCTCAGTTTTATGTCACAGTCCATTTCTCCCATGATGAACAGCGCTCCATGATATGGATGACTGGGTCAAAGAAGATGACCGGTTCCTGGGCAGAGTTCATGCAGTTCCTTCACATTGACTTTCAGGGTGCTGACACTCCTCTTGGGCTGCGTCCTCATGCTCTAGCCCCCACCGATAGGGCCCTCGCAAAGGACAGACTGCACTCATTGTATCTGAGGAAGGGGGTGCTTCCCAAGCACCTGGACATCATGCATCGCATCTTTCGCAACACCCTCTTCCCTCGGAGTGGTAACTTTGATGACGTCCATGGCTACTTGGCTGAGATGCTGTTACTTTGTGAGGAGGCTATGTCTCAGGAGTCTGCTCCACTGGATATTGCAGATGTGATGTTCACAGAGCTCTGGAACTGCATCATCAACCGTAAGGTTCCTATCTACGGGCCTTACCTGTTCGCATACATCTGCCATAAGTGGCAACATTCGTTTCCGGATGAGGTGCTCTACGCACAGTCTGATTACATTGTGCATGACCCAATCAAGCTGCGCATCAAGGACAAGTGGGCCAACCCATCTTCATCTTCTCAGCACATGGACACTGATACAGAGACCGCTGCTGGCAGAGGACCTGCCTCTCAGCCCCGCTCGTCTGCCATGCCATCTTGGCCTATCAAACTGCAGGACAAGATGAAGACACTTTTCTGTATGCAGGCCAAGGGTCAGTATCAGACACACGTGGCTCAGAAGCAGAGCCGCCAGAGGCATAAGCGTGTTCTCAGGACCTTGGATGTGGACATCTCCAGCGGCTCAGAGGACGACATCACGCCTGAGGCCACTTGGATGCAGGCTCAGGGGTACCAGTGGTCGGGATGAGGCGCAAGAGGAGGAGCAGACCGACCAGGAGGGGACAGACGAGTCTGGTGATCCTGAAGATGAGGAGTAGCTACCTGTGGCATTAGGTGTGCCCCTTTTTGGTGTCTTGTGCCAAAGGGGGAGAGAGTCTAGGATTTGCTTTTTGCTTTTTGCCTTCATTTGCGAACTTTGCATTACTTTGCTTTATCTCGTATGATTTGCTTCGAACCTGGTTTGCTATCTTTTGTGAGACATGATGATCTTATGAGAGTTTTTATTTCCATCATATGCTGTGAGTCATATGTTCTGTATTGTCATATATCTCCATCTTTTTGTTCTCATATTATTCTCTGTGCAAATCCAATATTGTCATCAATCCACCAAAAAGGCGGAGATTGTTGGGGCATAGTTTATGCCTAAGTAATTTTGGTGATTGATGACAATACCGTAGAGGACTAACCGTGTGTGTCAAGGTTTCAGGTAACACACGTCAACAACACAAGACGACACGACTCCTCTCTTCTGGAACGGAAGCACGACGCTCTCGAAGATTCTCTTTATTTGAGTCATAGGAAAGCCGTACTATTAAGAGGGGATCCGTAGTGGAAAGGTTAGGGTGGAATCTATATTTACACACGCACACTTTGCATTCTCCCTTTCCTTATCTTTTGGAGCGGCCCTCGCCTATTCTTCTTGAGCATATTTGCAAAATGGTCCCCAGCGGTAGTACCGCTCGTGCCAGCGGTAGTACCGCTGGACTGCCAGCGGTAGTACCGCTGCAGTCCGTGGTAGTACCGCCCCTTGTCAGCAGTAGTACCGCTAGCCAGCGGTAGTACCGCCCCCTGGTCAGCGGTAGTACCGCTCCAGGTGCCTTGTTCCACCTACCTAGCGGTAGTTCGTGGACGGACCCTTTTGCGAAGACTTTCCCGGCGGTAGTAGTGCTTATGCACTACCAAGGGGCCAACGGTAGTACCGCTGGAAGCCCAAGCGGTAGTACCGCCAGGCAGCGGTAGTACCGCTCCTTCCCAGCGGTAGTACCGCTGGATCTTGGGCAGAGAGTGGGAAAATGGTCTAAAATTTCCCCCCACTATATAAAGGGTTCTTCTAGCTGAGGAACTCTATCTCTTACCTCTCTAAGCTCCATTGTTGCTCCACAAGCTTAAAAGTGCCCGATCTCTCTCCCTAGCCAATCAAACTTGTTGATTCTTTAGGGATTGGTTGAGAAGGCCTAGATCCACACTTCCACCAAGAGAAAAGTTGATTCCCCCACCAATCCCTTGCGGATCTTGTTACTCTTGGGTGTTTGAGCATCCTAGACGGTTGAGGTCACCTCGAAGCCATATTCCATTGTGGTGAAGCTTCGTGGTCTTGTTGGGAGCCTCCAAGCTTTGTGTGGAGTTGCCCCAACCTTGTTTGTAAAGTTTGGTCGCCGCCTTCAAGGGCACCTATAGTGGAATCACGGTACCTTGCATCGTGCGAGGGCGTGAGGAGAATACGGTGGCCTTAGTGGCATTTTGGGGAGCATTGTGCCTCCACACCGCTCCAACGGAGACGTACTTCCTGTCAAAGGGAAGGAACTTCGGTAACACATCCTCGTCTCCATCGGTTCCACTTGTGGTTATTTCTATCATTTACTTTGTATTTGCTTTTGCTTGTGACTTTATCTTAGTCGGCTTAATAGCTCTCATTGTTAGATTCTATCAGGGTCACCTCTTTGTCATATTATTTGTGAACCCACATAGTGTTGACCTTAACTTGCTAAGATTAATTAAAAAGTGGTCGCTGTCTATTCACCCCCCCCTCTAGCCAACCATATCGATCCTTTCAAGTGTGTTGTCTATGTACCCACACATGTATTTGAGTTTCCAATGAATACAATTCTAGCATGGATAATAAACGATTATCATGAACAAGGAAATATAATAATAACTAATTTATTATTGCCTCTACGGCATATTTCCAATACATGGGGGGTATGGAGCGCAGCCCCCAGTACGTTGGCCCAGACGGGGGTCGGCGTGACACACCCGCGGCTGGCGGAGGCACCATAGCATGCGGGGGTCACAGACAGTGGCGTGTATCCTAGGCAGAGCCCAGGCCACAGACGCTGGCCGGCACTCAAGGCCATCCTTCCACTAGACGTGCATGGCCTTCGGGGGGGCGCAGAGGCATGGGGCTCCCGAGGATCTCTCCCCAGCCTGATGGGGCATTACAAGAAATCACCTTCGACGTGGGGGATCACCCGAGGTTAACAGTTGCCGCAGGCACTCTCCCCATGATGTGTACACCCGCCATTAGAAGTGTCTCTATCAGCAAGACCCTCATCGACGGGGCACCGGGCTCAACATCATCTCCACCATGTCCTTTGAGGCTTTCAGGTTCCTTACGGTCGGCTGAAGCCTACCAGGCCATTCTCTAGGGTGGTCCGTGAGGTTGCGTCCCCTCTCAGCCAGATCCATCTCCCCTTTACCTTCGGTACCCATTCCAACTACCGCACTAAGCTCATTGAATTTGATGTGGAGCACATTGGCCTCCCGTAAAATTCCTTCCTGGGTTACCCGCGCTTGCCAAATTTATGGTGGTGATCCATCCGGGGTACAACATCGTCAAGATCCCCCGCTGTAACGTCGTTGTGACTGTCAAATGCAACAAGAGGGACGCAGTGAGATACCTCAGGCAAGCTAAAAGACCCCTACAGCTGTGTGCACAGTTGAAGGAGGTGAGGCGGTTTCTACCGCCAGCCTTCCCGAGGTAGCCCCAGTGAGAAAGAAACCGCAGTTCTTTCAGGACCGGACCAAGATGAAGAAAGTGTTGTTAGATTGCAGCGACTCAACCCCACCTTCACCAACGGCACCGACCTTCCGCCGAAGCAAGAAAATACGGTTGTTGGCTCCCTCGGGGCGAACACGTACGTGTCCGCGTGGAAGGTAACCGATTTAACCGGGGTGCCGAGGGATGTGATCGAGCATCACATGGCGGTGTGCCCCAATGCGCGCCCTGTCAAGCAGAATGTGCGGCGCCAAGCACCGAGAAAACAACTCTTGTTCAGGAAGTACAGAAGTTGTAAGAGGTCGGGGCCATACGCGAGGTGCGCCAACCAGCATGGCTTGCCAACCCTGTCATCGTCCCCAAGAAGGGAGGCAAGGAGCGGATGTGCGTCGACTTCATCAACCTCAACAAGGTCTGCCCACTGGACCCCTTCCTACTCTAATTCATCGACGAGATCATGGACTCTACCACGTGCTGCAACTTGTTGTGTTTCATGGATGCCTTCTCGGGCTACCATCAAATCAAGATGGCAGGGGGAGATGTAGAAAAACGTCCTTTGTCTCCCCTTACGGGGTGTTCTGCTATGTAAGCATGCCCTTTGGCCTCAAGACCTCTGGTGCCACCTTCCAGCGTTAATGCAGATCGTGCTAGGGGCCCAGCTCGGAAGAAACGCCATGGCCTATCTTGATGACATCATGGTCAAGACACGTGAGGCCAGGATGCTCATCCAAGATTTGGAGGAGACTTTTGCTAATATACGCAAAGTCATTCTGAAGCGCAACCCCGACAAGTGCATCTTCGAGGCCCCTTTTGGCAAGCTCCTAGGCTTCCTCATATCACATTGGGGATTGAAGCGAACCCAGAGAATGTTAAGGCCATCGAGAAGATGTGCCCACCCCAAACCCTCAAGGAGATGCAGAAGTTGGCAGGGTTTCTGGCCTCCCTCGGGTGCTTCATCTCCAAATTCGGCGAGCGGGCACTGCCATTCTTCAAGGTAATGAAAAGAATGGCCCGTTCGCAATGACCCTTGAAGCACATGCGTCCTTCGTGGACCTTAAGAGGTACCTCACAAGCCCTCCCGTCATGGTCGGGTCGTGACCCCGCGAGCGCCTGCTGATGTACCTGGCAGCCACCCCTCTGACAGTGAGTGCGTCCCTCGTGGTGGAGCGAGAAGGACATGCTCGCATCAAGAAGCAGCCGGTGGCCACCCACAATGCGTCACACGAACTAACACAAGCTTCATTGGGGCTAAGCGCGGGTGCCCCTCGGGGGGCTTCTCTCGCTCAGGAGGAAATTTCTTCTCAGGAGGCTACCCTCCCTTTGAAGGACGCCTTCCCTAAAGGGGTTGCCCCCCCCTTGGGAGACCCCCGCGACCCATGGCGACCTGCCTCTGGAAGTCCCCATGGCCTCGCCCCTTGAGCCCCTCGACGGGTGCGATGATGACACCACTGTCACCAAGCACAAGGCGCACCCCATGTACTATGTCAGTACGTAGTTGAGGGACGCCGTCAGTGTTATCCCATGCAGCAGAACATCCTCCTCGTGCTCCTCGTCACCTCCAAAAAGTTGTGGCACTACTTCCAAGGGCACCCAATCAATGATGTCTCTGCTTATCCCTTGGAGAAGATCCTGCGCCGCCCCAACGTCACTAAGGTGTTCTACGGAATGATGTCTCCTAGAGTGGAACATCGAGTTACAAGCCTTCAAGCTGGAATTCTGCACCATCAGGGTCATCAAGGGTGCGGCCCTGGCGTACTTCGTCGCGGAGTGGACAGACCCAAGTGAAGAGGAGCCTCACGAAGGCGAGTCCTCCCTGCCTAAAGACAAAGCGCCCTACAGCTGGGTCGTGTGCTTTGATGACACTTTCTCCAGCAAGGTGCAGGGGCTGGCATGGTGCTCGCTTTGCCAAAAGGATACAAGCTTCAATATGCGGTCCAGTAGTGCCTCGGGCACGACATGAAGGTCTCCAATAGCATTGTGGAAAATGAAGTCTTGATCGCCAGTGTCAAGGCTGCCTCGGCTCTCGACATTAAGCGTCTCGTTGTGAAGGGCGACACCCATCTCCTCGTCAACTCCTCCAACAAGAAGTACAAACCCAAGGACAAGCATATGGCGGTTTATCTAGAGGAGGTTCATAAACTCGAGAAACGGTTCCTTAGTTTTGAATTGCAGCACATTCCGCATGACTCTAATCAGGAGGCCGATGACATCGCCAAGCGAGAATAACGCCTGGAGCCCCAATGACACGACATCTTTGAAGAACGGCTCCTCAAGCTGTCGGCCGTGCCGCTCGTCACCACCATCGTGTCGCTGCTTGAGGGGATGCTACTCGCGCCGCTAACAGGCGCGCCAGACTGCGGCCCACCCTTGGGAGACCGGTTGTTGGTGGCACTTGATCCCCAGGAAAGTGATTGGACAGCCGAGTTCAACTCCTACCTGCTACGCGGAGACCTCCCCATGGAATACAAGGAAGCAGAGCACCTCGTTCGGTAGGCCCCCGCTTACTGCCTACGGGACAGGGAGCTGTACCACAGACGGAACAACGACATATCAATGTGGTGTGCTGGAAATATGCTCTAGAGGCAATAATAAATTCGTTATTATTATATTTCCTTGTTCATGATAATCGTTTATTATCCATGCTATAATTGTATTGATTGGAAACTCAAATACATGTGTGGATACAAAGATAACACACTATCCCTAGTGAGCCTCTACAGGACTAGCTCGTTGATCAAAGATAGTCAACGTTTCCTGGCAATAGACATGAGATGTCATTTGATAACGGGATCACATCATTAGGAGAATGATGTAATGGACAAGACACAAACTATGAATGTAACATATGATCCTGTCAGTTTATTGCTATTTTTTTATGCATGTCAATGTATCTGGTCATATGACCATGAGATCATGCAACTCTCGGCCACCGGAGGAATAACTTGTGTGTATCAAACGTTGGAACGTAACTGGGTGACTATAAAGGTGCTCTACAGGTATCTGTGAAGGTGTCTGTGGGTTGGCAAGGATCAAGACTGGGATTTGTCACTCTGTGTGACGGAGAGGTATTTCGGTAATAAAACATCACAATATGCCTTGCAAGAAATGTGACTAAGGGTTAGTCAAGAGATCTTGTATTACGTAATGAGTAAAGAGACTTGCCGGTAACGAGATTGAACTAGGTATAGCAATGTCGACGATCGAATCTCGGGCAAGTAACATACCGATAGACAAAGGGAATAGTATAGGGAAGTATGGAATCCTTGACATCATGGTTTGACCGCTAAAGATCTTCATAGAATATGTAGGAGCCAATATGGAGAGCCAGGTCCTGCTATTGGTTATTGGCCGAAGAGTGTCTCGGTCATGTATGCATAGTTCTCGAACCCGCATGGTCTGCACACTTAAGGCTTGGTGACGATTTGGTATTAATGATTTATCTGTGGTAGTAACCGAAAGTTGTTTGGAGTACCGGATGTCACGAGGAGCTCTAGAATGGTCCGGGGGTAAAGATTTATATATGGGAAGTTATATTTTGGTTACCGGAAAAGTTTCAGGTTTTTCCGGTATTGTACCGGGAAGCTTCTAGAAGGTTCCGGAAACTTCGTGAGGAGTCCGGAAGTCCACCAAGGGTTCCACCACGTCCCAAGTGTTTGCATGGGCTGAGGGAGACGTCGTGGCCTTATTGGGCCAAGCGCACAAGTCCCTCAAGGCCCATGCAATTGGGAAAGGTGGAAGGTCCACCTTTGTATGTAAGGGAAGGAAGGGGACTAGGGTTCCACCTCCCCCCCTTGGCTGCGACCTAGGGCTTGGAGGGGCTGTTTCCCACGCCCCTCCACCTTTGTATGTAAGGGAAGGAAGAGCACACACGAAGCCCTTGGCGTCCATCTATCTCCCTAGATCATTTTCTCCTCCGTTTGCGGTTTCGGTAGCGCTAGGCGTAGCCGTGCCGGGATTGCACCACCACAACCGCCGCCACGCTGTCATGTTGCTGGAGAACTCATCTACTACTCCGCCCTCGATCGCTGAATCGCGGAGGCAGAAACATCGTCGATCTGTACATGTGCTGAACGCGGAGGTGCCGTCCGTTTGGCGCTTGATTGGGAGTTCATGGCATGGATCGTGATTGGATCGCGAAGATGTACCACTACATCAACTGTGTTTTTAACACTTTCGCTTAGTGATCTACAAAGGTATGTTGATCCAAACTCTCCTCTCATAGATGCTCATCAACATGGATAGATCTTGTATGCGCGTAGGAAATTTTTTGTATCCCATGCAACGTTCCCCAACACTGGCATCATGAGCTAGGTCTATGCGTAGATGACATCTCGAGTCGAACGCAAAGGATTTTTTGGGCTTTGATACTTAGATTCCCTCCCTCCTTAGTCTTTTCTTGATTCGGTGGTATTGTTGGATGAAGCGGCCTGGACCAACATTACTGTAGTCTTACGGGAGACTGGTTTCATCGACTAACAAGCAACTTGTTGCATAAAGATGACTGGCGGGTGTCTGTTTCTCAAACTTTAGATGAATCGGATTTGACCGAGGGGGTCCTTGGAGAAGGTTAAATATCAACTTGCATATCACAATTGTGGTTTTGCGTAAGTAAGATGCGATCATACTAGACACCCATACCAGCCACGTAAAACATACAACAACAAATTAGAGGACGTCTAACTTCTTTTTGCATGGTATGCATGTGATGTGATATGGCCAACGACATGATGTGATATATATGAGATGTATGTGATGATCATGTTGTAATAGTTAAATATCGACTTGCATGTCGATGCTACGGAATGCGGCAGGAGCCATAGGGTTGTCTTTAATTATATTGCGCTTAATGATGCTTTGCTTTATCGCTAGACAGTAGCGTTAGTAGTACCAACATAGTTATCGTGCCAACATCAATGGATGCACAATGATGGAGATCATGGTGTGGCGCCGGTGAAGATGGAGATCATGTCGGTGCTTAGGTGATGGAGATCAAGAAGCACAAGTTCATGGCCATGTCATGTCACTTATGATTTGCACGTGATGTTAATCCTTTTATGCACCTTATTTTTCTTAGGACGATGGTACCATTATAAGGTGATCCCTCACTAAAATTTCAAGATAAAATTTTTCTTCTCCCCGAGTGTGCACCGTTGCGACAGTTCGTCGTTTTGAGACACCACGTGATGATCGGGTGTGATAGACTCTACGTTCACATACAACGGGTGCAAAATGGTTGCACACGCGGAACACTCGTGTTAAACTTGATGAGCCTAGAATGTACAAACATGGCCTCAGAACACAAGAGACCGAAAGGTCGAACATGAGTCATATAGTAGATGTGATCAACATAGAGATGTTCACCATTGAATCCAACTTAACTCACATGATGATCGGACTTGAGTTGGTGAATTTGGATCATGTGTCACTCGAATGACTAGAGGGATGTCAATTTGAGTGGGAGTTATTAAGTAGTATGATTAATTGAACTTATTATCATGAACATAATCAAAAGGTATTTGGAAACTATGTTGTAGGTTGTGTTGTAGCTCCACTGTTTTTGATACGTTCCTAGAGAAAACTTAGTTGAAAGATGATAGTAGCAATTATGCGGACTAGGTCCGTAAACTGAGGATTGTCCTCATTGCTGTGCAAAAGGTGTTGGAAATATGCCCTAGAGGCAACAATAAATTGGTTATTATTATATTTCCTTGTTCATGATAATCGTTTATTATCCATGCTAGAATTGTATTGATTGGGAACTCAAATGCATGTGTGGATACATAGACAACACACTATCCCTAGTGAACCTCTAGTTGACTAGCTCGTTGGTCAAAGATGGTCAAGGTTTCCTGGCCATAGACAAATGTTGTCACTTGATAACGGGATCACATCATTAGGAGAATGATATGATGGACAAGACCCAAACTGTGAACGTAGCATGTGATCGTGTCAGCTTATTGCTACTGTTTTCTGCATGTTAATGTATCTGTTCCTATGACCATGGGATTATGCAACTCCTGGATACCGGAGGAATACCTTGTGTGTATCAAACATCGCAACGTAACTGGGTGACTATAAAGGTGCTCTACACGTATCTCCAAAGGTGTTTGTTGGGTTGGCGTGAATCAAGACTGGGATTTGTCACTCCGTGTGACGGAGAGGTATCTCGGGGCCCACTCGGTAATACAACATCACAATAAGCCTTGCAAGCAATGTGACTAAGGAGTTAGTCATGGGATCTTGTAATACGAAACGAGTAAAGAGACTTGACAGTAACGAGATTGAACTAGGTATAGAGATACCGATGATTAAATCTCAGGCAAGTAACATACCGATGGACAAAGGGAACAACGTACGGGATTAACTGAATGCTTGACAACAAGGTTCAACTGATAAAGATCTTCACAGGATATGTAGGATCTAATATGGGCATCCAGGTCCCACTATTGGATATTGACTGGAGAGTGTATCAGGTCATGTCTACATAGTTCTCAAACCCGCAGGGTCTGCACACTTAAGGTTCGTTGACGTTTCGGTATAGTTGAATTATTGATGTTGGTAACCGAAGGTTGTCGAGATTCATGGATGAGATCCCGGACATCACAAGAGTTTTCTAAATGGTCCAGAAACAAAGATTGATATATAGGAATGTTGCATTTTGGGCATTATCGCTAAAGTACATGGAGTGACGAATAGGTTTTGAAGTTTTACCGGGAGGGTCCACTTAACCAGGAGAAGACCTAATAGGCCTATGGGTGGTGCACCAACCCTTAGTGGGTAGGTGAGGCCAGCCCAATAACCTATTTCGGCCAAAGCAATAATAAAAGGAAAAAGGGCAAAGGAAGGAGGTGGACAAGTGGAGAAGGAGTCCTCCACTAAACCGTATTGGAGGAGGACTCGTCCCTCTTGGTTCGCCAAACCCTCCTACTTTGAGTACGAGGCAAGGTGATACCTCTTGAGCTTGTGTTGGTTTTTTCCCTTGAAGAGGAAAGGGTGATGCAGCACAGTAGCAGTAAGTGTTTCCCTCAGATTGAGAACCAAGGTATCAATCCAGTAGGAGCATCGAGCCAAGTCTCCATCGTACGTGCGCAAAAACAGCAAACTTGCACCCAACGCTACAAAGGGGTTGTCAATCCCTTCAAGATTGATTGCCAGGTGATATCTGAAAGCGGAAAGTGCAACAAAGTAATAGTGTAGGGCAGAAAATATGATGTGAAGTAGACCCGGGGGCCATAGTGTTCACTAGAGGCTTCTCTCAAGATAGCAAATATTACGGTGGGTGAATGAATTACTGTCGAGCAATTGATAGAACCACGCAAAGTCATGACGATATCTAAGGCAATGATCATACATAGAGGCATCACGTCCGAGACAAGTAGACCGATACTTTCTGCATCTACTACTATTACTCCACACATCGACCGCCATCCAGCATGCATCTAGTGTATTGAGTTCATGACAAATAGAGTAACGCCTTAAGCAAGATGACATGATGTAGAAAGATAAATTCATGCAATAGATATAAACCCCATCTTTTTACCCTTGATGGCAGCAACACGATGCGTGCCTCGCTACCCCTTCTGTCACTGGGTGAGGTCACCGCACGGTATGAACCCAAAACCAAGCACTTCTCCCATTGCAAGAATCATAGATCAAGTTGGCCAAACAAAACCCACAACTCGAAGAGAATTACAAGGATATGAAATCAGGCATATAAGAGATCAGAAGAAACTCAAATAAGATTCATGGATAATCTGATCATAAATCCACAATTCATCGGATCTCGACAAACACACCGCAAAAGAAGATTACATCGGATAGATCTCCATGAAGATCATGGAGAACTTTGTATTGAAGATCCAAGAGAGAGAAGAAGCCATCTATCTACTAGCTATGGACCCGAAGGTCTATGGTGAACTACTCACGCATCATCGGAGAGGCAATGGGGTTGATGAAGAAGCCCTCCGTGTACAAATCCCCCCTCCGGCAGAGCATCCGAACGTGCCGCAGATGGGATCTTGCGGAGACAGAAGCTTGCGGTGGCGGAAAAGTATTTTCGTGGCTCTCTCCCGTGATTTTGGATTTTTCGGGATTTATAGGCGGAAGAAGTAGGGCAGAGGAGCCACAGGGGGGCCACAAGCCTGCTAGGCGCAGGCCCCCCAGGCCGCGGCTAGGGGTCTTGTGGCCTCCCCTGGCACCCTCTACCTTGGTTCTCAAGCTCCCTGCATATCTTCTGTTCCGGAAGAAATCTTTTCGGAGGTTTTATTCTGTTTGGTCTCCGTTTAATATTCTCCTCTGAAAAGGGTCAAAAACACGGAAAAAAAACAGGAACTCGCACTTGGCACTGAGTTAATAGGTTAGTCCCAAAAAAGATATAAAAGGAATACAAAACATCCAAAGTTTGACAATATAATAGCATGGAACCATAAAAAGTTATAGATACGTTGGAGACGTATCACAAGGAAACCCTCCCTCTTGTTCTACCTATATATAGTGGAGGTTTGAGAGGCTTTTTGCACCCCAATCCATAGTGCAGCCCTCTCTCCCTCCACCACTTCGTGACACCCCGAAGCTAGTTCGGTATGACACGGCGAAGCACTGCCGGAGTAGCTCCACCACCATCACTAAAACGCCTTCATGCTGTCGGAGAATTCAGGTACCTCTCCACCCCTCTTGTTGGATCAAGAAGGCAGTGATCGTCATCGAGCAGTACATTTGCTGAACACGGAGGAATCGTCCGTTCGGCACTAGATTGGGATGGACCGTGACGGGACCGCGGGACGGATCATGATGAGATTGCGAGACGGGCTGCGATTTGGATCGTGAAGATGTTCCACTACATCAATTGTGTCATATATGTTGGGTAACGTTGCATGGGAAACAAAAAATTTCCTACGCACACGAAGACCTATCATGGTGATGTTCATCTATGAGAGCGAGATTGGATCCACATACCCTTGTAGATCGCTAAGCGGGAAGCATTAAGAAACACGGTTGATGTAGTGGTACAGCTTTGTGATTCAAATCACCGTCGTGTCACGATCCGTCCCGATCTAGCATCGAACGGACGGCACCTCCATGCTCACCACACGTACAACTCGATGACGATCTCCGCCTTCTTAATCCAGCAAGAGAGATGGGGAAGTAGATGAGTTCTCCGGCAGCGTGGCGGCGCGCCGATGATGGTGATGATCTATTTCTGCAGGGCTCCACCCGAGCTCTGCAGAAATCTGATCTAGAGGAACAACTACGTGGTATAGGTTTGAGTTGCACGTGGCAAAGTTGTGTCTCAAAATCCCTAAAACCACCAATATATATAGGAGGAGGGGAGGGGATAGCCTTGGGGCTCAAGGGAGCCCCAAGGACATCGGCCGAGAGGAGGAGGTGGACTCCCACCCCAATTCAGTTCGGGGAAGGAGGAGTCCACTCCTTCCTTCCCACCTCCCTCTTTCCTTCTTTTTTTCTTTCTTTTGGTTTTTTCTCCTTGTGGTGCCATAGCCCACTTGGGCTGGCCTCACCAGCCCACTAAGGGCGGGTGCACCACCCAAGGCTACTAAGCTCACTCTCGGGTGGGTGGGCCCCTCCCGGTGAATATCCGGAACCCATTCGTCACTCCTGATACACTGCCGGTAATGCCAGAAATCTTTCCGGTGACCAAATGAAATCATCCTATATATCAGTCTTCGTTTCCGGACCATTCCAGGAACCTTCGTGACGTCCGCGATCTCATCGAGGACTCCGAACAACCTTCGGTCACCAACACATATAACTCAACTATACTAAAACGTCACCGAACCTTAAGTGTGCAGACCCTGCGGGTTCGAGAACTATGCAGGCATGACCCGAGACACTCCTCGGTCAATATCCCATAGAGGGACCTGGATGTCCATATTGGATCCGACGTATTCTACCAAGATCTTATCGGTTGAACCTCTATGCCAAGGATTCATATAATCCCGTATAACATTCCCTTTGTCCTTCGGTATGTTACTTGCTTGAGATTTGATTGTTGGTATCCCCATACCTATTTCAATCTTGTTACCGGGAAGTCTCTTTACTTGTTCGGTAATACAAGATCTCGTGACTTACACTTGAGTCACATTGCTTGCAAGGCTTGTGTGTGATGTTGTATTACCGAGTGGGCCCCGAGATACCTCTCCGTCATACGGAGTGAAAAATCCCAGTCTTGATCCATACTAACTCAACTAACACCTTCGGAAATACCTGTAGAGCATATTTATAGTCACCCAGTTACGTTGCGACGTTTGATACACACAAAGCATTCCTCCGGTGTCAGTGAGTTATATGATCTCATGGTCATAGGAATAAATACTTGACACGCAGAAAACAGTAGCAACAAAATGACACGATCAACATGCTACGTCTATTAGTTTGGGTCTAGTCCATCACGTGATTCTCCCAATGACGTGATCCAGTTATCAAGCAACAACACCTTGTTCATAATCAGAAGACACTGACTATCATTGATCAACTTGCTAGCCAACTAGAGGCATGCTAGGGACGGTGTTTTGTCTATGTATCCACACATGTAAATGAGTCTTCATTCAATACAATTATAGCATGGATAATAAACAATTATCTTGATACAGGAATTATAATAATAACTATACATTTATTATTGCCTCTAGGGCATAATTCCAACAGTCTCCCACTTGCACTAGAGTCAATAATCTAGCCCTCACATCACCATGTGAATTACATTGTAATAAATCTAACACCCATACAGTTCTGGTGTCGATCATGTTTTGGCCGTGGAAGAGGTTTAGTCAGCGGGTGTGCTACATTCAGATCCGTGTGCACCTTGCATATATTTACGTCCTCCTCCTCGACGTAGTCACGGATGAGGTTGAAGCGTCGTTTGATGTGTCTGGTCAACTTGTGAAACCTTGGTTCCTTTGCTAAGGCAATGGCACCAGTGTTGTCACAGAACAAGGTTATTGGATCCAGTGCACTTGGCACCACTCCAAGATCCGTCATGAACTGCTTCATCCAGACACCCTCCTTAGCCGCCTCCGAGGCAGCCATGTACTCTGCTTCACATGTAGAATCTGCTATGATGCTTTGCTTGGAACTGCACCATTTTACCGCACCCCCATTAAGAATAAATACGTATCCGGTTTGCGACTAGGAGTCGTCCGGATCTGTGTCAAAGCTTGCATCGACGTAACCTTTTACGGCGAACTCTTCATCACCTCCATACACGAGAAACATCTCCTTAGTCCTTTTCAGATACTTCAGGATATTCTTGACCGCTGTCCAGTGATCCACTCCTGGATTACTCTGGAACCTACCTGCCATACTTATGGCCAGGGTAACATCCGGTCTAGTGCACAGCATTGCATACATGATAGAACCTATGGCTGAAGCATAGGGGACGGAGCGCATATGCTCTCTATCTTCATCAGTTGCTGGGCACTGAGTCTTACTCAATCTCGTACCTTGTAAAACTGGCAAGAACCCTTTCTTGGACTGTTCCATTTTGAACCTCTTCAAAACTTTATCAAGGTATGTGCTTTGTGAAAGTCCTATCAGGCGTTTTGGTCTATCCCTATAGATCTTAATGCTTAGAATGTAAGCAGCTTCTCCTTGGTCCTTCATAGAGAAACTTTTATTCAAGTAACCTTTTATGCTCTCCAAAAGCTCTACGTTGTTTCCAATCAGTAATATGTCATCCACATATAATATTAGAAACGCCACAGAGCTCCCACTCACTTTCTTGTAAATACAAGATTCTCCAACCACTTGTATAAACCCAAATGCTTTGATCACCTCATCAAAGCGTTTGTTCCAACTCCGAGATGCTTGCACCAGTCCATAAATGGAACGCTGGAGCTTGCACACCTTGTCAGCATTTTTAGGATCGACAAAACCTTCGGGTTGCATCATATACAACTCTTCCTTAAGGAAACCGTTAGGAACGCCGTTTTGACATCCATCTGCCAGATTTCATAATCGAAAAATGCAGCTATTGCTAACATGATTCTGACGGACTTAAGCATCGCTACGGGTGAGAAAGTCTCATCGTAGTCAACTCCTGGAACTTGTGAAAAACCCTTTGCCACAAGTCGAGCTTTATAAACGGTCACATTACCGTCAGCGTCCGTCTTCTTCTTAAAGATCCATTTGTTCTGAATAGCCTTGCGGCCCTCAGGCAGTATCTCCAAAGTCCACACTTTGTTCTCATACATGGATCCTATCTCGGATTTCATGGCTTCTAGCCATTTGTTGGAATCTGGGCCCACCATTGCTTCTTCATAATTCGTAGGTTCATTGTTGTCCAACAACATGATTGATAAGACGGGATTACCGTACCACTCTGGAGCAGCGCGTGATCTCGTCGACCTGCGTGGTTCAACAGAAACTTGAACTGGAGTTTCATGATCATCATCATTAACTTCCTCCTCAACAGGCGTCGCAACGACAGAGGTTTCCCCTTGCCCTGCGCCACCATCCAGAGGGATGAGAGGTTCGACAACCTCGTCAAGTTCTATCTTCCTCCCACTCAATTCTCTCGAGAGAAACTCCTTCTCGAGAAAAGCTCTGTTTTTAGCAACAAACACTTTGCCCTCGGATTTGAGATAGAAGGTGTACCCAACTGTCTCTTTTGGGTAACCTATGAAGACGCACCTTTCCGCTTTGGGTTCCAGCTTTTCAGGCTGAAGCTTTTTGACATAAGCATCACATCCCCAAACTTTAAGAAACGACAACTTTGGCCTTTTGCCATACCACAGTTCGTATGGTGTCGTCTCAACGGATTTTGATGGTGCCCTATTTAAAGTGAATGCAGTTGTTTCTAATGCATAACCCCAAAATGATAACGGCAAATCAGTAAGAGACATCATAGATCGCACCATCTCTAACAAAGTACGATTACGACGTTCGGACACACCATTACGCTGTGGTGTTCCAGGTGGTGTTAACTGCGAAACAATTCCACATTGTCTTAAGTGAGCACCAAACTCGAAACTCAGATATTCACCCCCACGATCAGACCGTAGGAACTTGATCTTCTTGTTACGATGATTTTCCACTTCACTCTGAAATTGCTTGAACTTTTCAAATGTTTCAGACTTGTGCTTCATCAAGTAGACATAACCATATCTACTTAAATCGTCAGTGAAGGTGAGAAATAACGATATCCGCCGCGTGCCTCTAAGCTCATTGGACCACACACATCGGTATGTATGATTTCCAACAAGTCACTTGCACGCTCCATTGTTCCGGAGAACGGAGTCTTAGTCATCTTGCCCATGAGGCATGGTTCGGACGTGTCAAGTGAATCAAAGTCAAGTGACTCCAAAAGTCCATCAGCATGGAGTTTCTTCATGCGCTTTACACCAATATGACCCAAGCGGCAGTGCCACAAAAATATGGCGCTATCATTGTTTACTCTAACTCTTTTGGTCTCAATGTTATGTATATGCGTGTCGCTATCAAGATTCAATATGAACAATCCTCTCACATTCGGTGCATGACCATAAAAGATGTTACTCATAGAAATAGAACAACCATTATTCTCAGACTTAAAAGAGTAACCATCTCGCAATAAACAAGATCCAGATATAATGTTCATGCTCAACGCAGGCACTAAATAACAATGATTTAAGTTCATCACTAATCCCGATGGTAGCTGAAGTGACACTATGCCGACGGCGATTGCATCAACCTTGGAACCATTTCCTACGCGCATCGTCACTTCGTCTTTCGCCAGCCTTCGTCTATTCCGCAGTTCCTGTTTCGAGTTGCAAATGTGAGCAACAGAACCGGTATCGAATACCCAGGCACTACTACGAGAGCCGGTTAAGTACACATCAATAACATGTATATCAAATATACCTGATTTTTCTTTGCCCGCCTTCTTATCTGCCAGATACTTGGGGCAATTGCGCTTCCAGTGACCCATACCCTTGCAATAGAAGCACTCTGTTTCAGGCTTAGGTCCAGCCTTGGGTTTCTTCGGCGGATTGGCAACAGGCTTGCCGCTCTTCTTCGAATTGCCCTTCTTGCCTTTGCCGTTTCTCTTGAAACTAGTGGTCTTGCTCACCATCAACACTTGATGCTCTTTACGGATTTCAGACTCTGCGACTTTCAGCATCGCAAACAACTCGCCGGGAGACTTGTTGATCCCTTGCATGTTGTAGTTCAACACAAAGCCTTTATAGCTTGGCAGCAGTGATTGAAGGATTCTGTCAGTGATAGCCTCTTGCGGGAGTTCAATCCCCAGCTCAGCTAGACGGTTTGAGTACCCCAGACATTCTGAGCACATGTTCACTGACAGACGAGTTTTCCTCCATCTTGCAAGCATAGAATTTATCGGAGGTCTCATACCTCTCGATCCGGGCGTTCTTCTGAAAGATAAACTTCAACTCCTGGAACATCTCAAATGCTCCATGATGCTCAAAGCGACATTGAAGTCCCGGTTCTAAGCCATACAAGACTGCACATTGAACTATTGAGTAGTCCTCCTTACGCGCTAACCAAGCGTTCTTAACATTCTGATCAGCCGTAGCGGGTGGTTCATCTCCTAGCGCAGCATTAAGGACATAATCCTTCTTCCCAGCTTGTAAGATTAGCTTAATATTACGAGCCCAGTCTACAAAGTTGCTTCCATCATCTTTCAACTTAGCTTTCTCTAGGAACGTATTAAAATTCAGGATGACACTTGCGTGAGCCATGATCTACAACACAAATATATTCAAAGTGGACTTAGACTATGTTCAAGATTATTAGAGTTCAACTTAATCAAATTATATGCTAAACTCCCACTCAAAAAGTACATCTCTCTAGTCATTTGAGTGGTTCATGATCCACTTACACTATCCCAAGTCCGATCATCACGTGAGTTGAGTATAGTTTCAGTGGTAAGCATCCCTATGCTAATCATATCAACTATATGATTCATGATCGACCTTTCGGTCTCATGTGTTCCGAGGCCATGTCTGCACATGCTAGGCTCGTCAAGCTTAACCCGAGTGTTCCGCGTGCGCAACTGTTTTGCACCCGTTGTATGTGAACGTTGAGTCTATCACACCCGATCATCACGTGGTGTCTCGAAACGACGAACTGTAGCAACGGTGCACAGTCGGGGAGAACACAATTTCGTCTTGAAATTTTAGTTAGAGATCACCTCATAATGCTACCGTCGTTCTAAGCAAAAGAAGGGGCATAAAAGGATTAACATCACATGCAATTCATAAGTGACATGATATGGCCATCATCACGTGCTTCTTGATCTCCATCACCAAAGCACCGGCACGATCTTCTTGTCACCGGCGCCACACCATGATCATCCATCAACGTGTTGCCATCGGGGTTGTCGTGCTACTTATGCTATTACTACTAGAGCTACATCCTAGCAAAATAGTAAACGCATCTGCAAGCACAAATGTTAGTATAAAGACAACCCTATGGCTCCTGCCGGTTGCCGTACCATCAACGTGCAAGTCGATATTTCTATTACAACATGATCATCTCATACATCCAATATATCACATCACATCATTGGCCATATCACATCACAATCATACCCTGCAAAAACAAGTTAGACGTCCTCTAATTTTGTTGTTGCATGTTTTACGTGGTGACCAAGGGTATCTAGTAGGATCGCATCTTACTTACGCAAACACCACAACGGAGATATATGAGTTGCTATTTAACCTCATCCAAGGACCTCCTCGGTCAAATCCGATTCAACTAAAGTTGGAGAAACCGTCACTTGCCAGTCATCTTTGAGCAAAGGGGGTTACTCGTAACGATGAAACCAGTCTCTCGTAAGCGTACGAGTAATGTCGGTCCAAGCCGCTTCAATCCAACAATACCGCGGAATCAAGAAAAGACTAAGGAGGGCAGCAAAGCGCACATCAACGCCCACAAAACCTTTTGTGTTCTACTCGAGAAGACATCTACGCATGAACCTAGCTCATGATGCCACTGTTGGGGAACGTCGCATGGGAAACAAAAATTTTCCTACGCGCACGAAGACCTATCATGGTGATGTCCATCTACGAGAGGGGATGAGTGATCTACGTACCCTTGTAGACCGTACAGCAGAAGCGTTATAGAATGCGGTTGATGTAGTGGAACGTCCTCACGTCCCTCGATCCTCCCCGCGAACAATCCCGCGATCAGTCCCACGATCTAGTACCGAACGGACGGCACCTCCGCGTTCAGCACACGTACAGCTCGACGATGATCTCGGCCTTCTTGATCCAGCAAGAGAGACGGAGAGGTAGAAGAGTTCTCCGGCAGCGTGACGGCGCTCCGGAGGTTGGTGATGACCTTGTCTCAGCAGGGCTCCACCCGAGCTCCGCAGAAACACGATCTAGAGGAAAAACCGTGGAGGTATGTGGTCGGGCAGCCGTGAGAAAGTCGTCCCAAATCAGTCCTAATTGCTCCATATATATAGGAGGAGGGAGGGGGCCTTGCCTTGGGGTCCAAGGACCCCCAAGGAGTCGGCCGAGCCAAGGGGGGGAGGACTCCCCCCCCCCAAACCGAGTTGGACTTGGTTTGGTGGGAGGAGTCCCCCTCCCTTCCCACCTCCTTCCTTTTTTTTTCTCTTTCCTCTTGATTTTTCTTCTCTTGGCGCATTGGGCACTTGTGGGCTGTCCCACCAGCCCACTAAGGGCTGGTGTGGCTCCCCCAATGCCTATGGGCTTCCTCGGAGTGGGCTGCCCCCCCCCCCCCCCCCCGGTGAACTCCCGGAACCCATTCGTCATTCCCGGTACATTCCCGGTAACTCCGAAAACCTTCCGGTAATCAAATGAGGTCATCCTATATATCAATCTTCGTTTCCGGACCATTCCGGAAACCCTCATGACGTTCGTGATCTCATCCGGGACTCCGAACAACATTTGGTAACCAACCATATAACTCAAATACGCATAAAACAACGTCGAACCTTAAGTGTGCAGACCCTGCGGGTTCGAGAACTATGTAGACATGACCCGAGAGACTCCTCGGTCAATATCCAATAGCGGGACCTGGATGCCCATATTGGATCCTACATATTCTACGAAGATCTTATCGTTTGAACCTCAGTCCCAAGGATTCGTATAATCCTGTATGTCATTCCCTTTGTCCTTCGGTATGTTACTTGCCCGAGATTCGATCGTCAGTATCCGCATACCTATTTCAATCTCGTTTACCGGCAAGTCTCTTTACTCGTTCTGTAATACAAGATCCCGCAACTTACACTAAGTTACATTGCTTGCAAGGCTTGTGTGTGATGTTGTATTACCGTGTGGGCCCCGAGATACCTCTCCGTCATACGGAGTGACAAATCCCAGTCTTGATCCATACTAACTCAACTAACACCTTCGGAAATACCTGTAGAGCATCTTTATAGTCACCCAGTTACGTTGCGACGTTTGATACACACAAAGCATTCCTCCGGTGTCAGTGAGTTATATGATCTCATGGTCACAGGAATAAATACTTGACACGCAGAAAACAGTAGCAACAAAATGACACGATCAACATGCTACGTCTATTAGTTTGGGTCTAGTCCATCACGTGATTCTCCCAATGACGTGATCCAGTTATCAAGCAACAACACCTTGTTCATAATCAGAAGACACTGACTATCATTGATCAACTGGCTAGCCAACTAGAGGCATGCTAGGGATGGTGTTTTGTCTATGTATCCACACATGTAAATGAGTCTTCATTCAATACAATTATAGCATGGATAATAAACTATTATCTTGATAAAGGAATTATAATAATAACTATACATTTATTATTGCCTCTAGGGCATAATTCCAACAGTGATCGCGGGACGGATCGTGACGAGATCACGGGATAGGCTGCGATTTGGATCGCGAAGACGTTCTACTACATCAACTGCGTTATATATGCTTCCGCTTAGTGATCTACAAGGGTATGTAGACTCACTCTCCCCTCTCCTAGATGATCATCACAATGGATAGGTATTGTGTGCGCGTAAGAATTTTTTTCTTTCCCATGCAACATTCCCCAACAGAAGGCTTATGTCCTTAATGCACCGCTCGGTGTGCTAAACCACAAGCATCATTTGTAGGTGTTGCAAACATCTAACATACACGTTTTTATGACTACATGATAGTTTAGTGCATAATGCTTAACGACTTAGAATTGAGGCACCGAAAACGTTTTGGACGTCACGGGACATATGAGATGTTCCGAGAGATGAAATTGGGATTTCAGGCTCATGCCCGTGTTGAGAGGTATAAGACCTTCGACAAGATTCTTTGCCTGCAAGGTAAGGGAGAAAAAGCTCAATCATTGAGCATCTGCTCGGATTGTCTGGGTGCTCCAATCGCTTGAATCGAGTGGGAGTTGATCTTCCAAATAAGATAGTGATTGGCATAGTTCTCCAATGTCACTGCCACCAAGGTACAAAGCTTCATGATGAACTATAACATATCAGGGATAGATATGCTCCTTGAGATATTTGCGATGTTTGACACTTCGAAAGAAGAAATCAAGTAGGAGCATCAATTGTTGATGGTTAGTAAAACCACTAGTTTCAAGAAGGGCAAGGGCAACAAGGGATACTTCACGAATTGCAAACTAGTTGCTGCTCTAGTGAAGAAACCCAAGGTTGAACCCAAACCCGAGACTAAGTGCTTTTGTTATGAGGTAACGATCACTGAAGCGGAACTACCCTAGATACTTGGTAGATAAGAAGGCTGGCAAAGTCGACAAAAGTATATTGGATATACTACCCTAGATACCTTACTAGTACTCCTAGTAGCGTCGGGGTATTAGATACTGGTTAAGTTGCTATTGTTAGTAACTCGAAATTATAGCGTCAGGATAAAGGGATACTAGCAAGGGTATTAGATACTGGTTAAGTTGCTATTGTTAGTTGCTATGTGTGTTGGACGTAATTCCAAGGTTCATGTGATCAAACATCACACGCTCCCTCTACCATCAGGATTAGTTTTGAACCTAAATAATTGTTATTTGGTGTTTGAATTGAGCATAGACATGATTAGATCGTGTTTATTGCAATACAATTATTCATTTAAAGGGAATAATGGTTACTCTGTTTACTTGAATAATACCTTCATTTGTCATGCACCTAATATGAATGGTTTATTGAATCTCGATCATAGTGATACACATGTTCATAGCATTGATGCCAAACGATACAAAATAGTAATGATAGTACCACTTACTTGTGGCACTGCCGCTTGAGTCATATTGGGATAAAACCCATGAAGAAGCTCCACGCTGATGGATCTTTGGACTCACTCGTTTTTCAATCGTTTGAGACATGCGAACCATGCCTATTGGTGTAAAACACATGAAGAAACTCCATTCAGATGGATCGTTTGGACTCACTTGATTTTGAATCACTTGAGACCTGCAAATCATGCCACATGGGCAAGATGACTAAATGCCTCGTTTTCCAGTAAGATGGAACGAGAAAGTGACTTGTTGGAAATAATACATTTTGATGTATGCGGTCCAATAAGTGCTGAGGCACGCAGTGGATATCGTCATGTTCTTACTTCACTAATGATTTTAGTAGATACATGTGTATTTACTTGATGAATCACAAATCTGAAATATTGAAAAGTTTAAGCAATTTTAGAGTGAAGTTGAAGATCATCGTGAAAGTGGATAATATGTCTACGATGTGATCGTGGAGGTAAATATATATCTAAGGTACGAGTTTGGTAAACATTTAAGACAATGTGAAAATTGTTTCACAACTCATGCCACCAGGAACACCATAGTGTGATGGTGTGTCTGAACGTCATAGCCGCGCCCTATTAGATATGGTGCATAATGTGATGTCTCTAATCAAATTACCACTATCATTTTGGGGTTAAGCATTAGAGACAACCACATTCAATTTAAATAGGGCACCACGAAATTTCGTTGAGATGGCACTATATGAACTATGGTTTGGAGAAACCTAAATTGTCGTTTCTTAAAAGTTTGGGGCTGCGGCGCTTATGTGGAAAAGTTTCAGCATGAAAAGCTCGAACCCAAAGCGGATACATGCATCTTCATAGGATACCAAAACAGTTGGGAATACCTCCGATCTCATATCCGAAAGCAAAGTGTTTGTTTCCAGAAAAGGGTCCTTTCTCGAGGAAGAGTTTTTCTCAAAAGAATTGAGTGGGAGGATTGTGGAAACTTGATGAGATCATTGAACCGTCACTTCAGCCAATGAGTAGCAGGGCACGAGAAGATGTTCCTGTGGCGCCTACACTAGTTGAAGTAGAAAGCTGATGATGGTGATCATGAAGCTTCTAATCAAGTTACTACCAAACCTCATAGGTCGACAAGGAAACGTACTGCACCAGAGTGGTACGGTAATCCTTTCTTAGAGAACACGTTTCTGGTCAACAATGAACCTACGAGCTATTGAGAAGCGATGGTGGGCCTGAATTCTGACGAATGGCTGGAGGCCATGAAATCGGAGACATGATCTATGTATGAAAACAAAGTGTAGACTTTGGAAGAACTACTTGATGGGCGTAATGATATTAAGTAGAAGTGGATCTTTAAAAGGAAGACAAAAATTAATGGTGAATGTCACCATTTAGAAAGCTCGACTTGTTGTAAAGAGGTTTCCGACAAGTTCAAGTAGTTGACTATAATGATACTTTGTCACCCGTAGCGATGCTAAAGTTTGTTGGAATTGTGTTAGCACTTGCTACTTTATTTATTATGAAATCTTGCAGATAGGATGTCAAAACATTGTTTCCTCGACGGTTTCCTTGAGGAAAGGTTGTATGTGATACAACCAAAAGGTTTTGTCGATCTTAAGGATGATAACAAGTATGCAAGCTCCAGTGATCCTTCTATGCACTGGAGCAAGCATCTCGGAGTTGGAATATACGTTTGATAAGATGATCAAAGTTTTTGGGTTTATAAAAAGTTTATGAGAAACTTGTATTTCCAAGAAAGTGAGTGGGAGCACTATAGGATTTCTGATAAGTATAAGCGGTTGACATATTGTTGATCGAAAATAATGTAAAATTTTTGGAAAGCATAAAAGGTTGTTTGAAAGGTGTTTTTCAAAGGAAAACCTGGACTGAGGTACTTGAATATTGAGCATTAAGATCTATTGAGATAGATCAAAACGCTTGATATAACTTTCAATGGATACATACCTTGACAAGATTTTGAAGGAGTTCAAAATGGATCAGTCAAAGAAGGAGTTCTTAAATGTATTGTAAGCTATGAATTTGAGTAAAACTCAAAGCCCTACCATGGCAGAAGAAAGAGAAAGGACGAAGGTCGTCCCCTATGCCATAGCCGTAGGCTCTATAGCATGCCATGTTGTGTACCGTATCTAACGTGTGCCTTGCCATGAGTTTGTCAATGGGTACAAAGAGTGATCCAATAATGAATCACTGAACAGCGGTCAAAGTTATCCTTAGAAACTAGTGGACTAAGGAATTAGTGTCGATTATGGAGGTGATAAGAGAGTTCGTCGTAAAGGGTTACGTCGATGCAAGATTTGACACTAATCCGGTTAACTTTGAGTAGTAAACCGGATTCATATGGTGGAGGAGTTGTTTGTTCCAAGTGAAGCGTGGTAGAAGCATCTATAGTACGACATAGAGATTTGTAAAGTACACATGGATCTGAAAGGTTCAGACCCGTTGAATAAAAACCTCTCTCACAGGCAAGATATGATGAAACCCCATAACTGTATGGTTGTTAGATTCATTACAATCACAAAGTGATGTGAACTAGATTATTGACTCTAGTGCAAGTGGGAGACTATTGGAAATGTTCCCTAGAGGCTATAACAAATTAGTTATTATTATATTTCCTTGTTCATGATAATTGTTTATTATCCATGCTAGAATTATATTGATTGGAAACTCAAATACATGTGTGGATACATAGACAACACATTGTCCCTTGTGAGCCTCTGAAGTACTAGCTCGTTGATCAAACATGGTCAAGGTTTCCTGGCGATAGACATGAGATGTCGTTTGATAACGGGGTCTCATCATTAGGAGAATGATATGATGGACAAAACCCAAACTATGAACGTAGCATATGATCGTGTCAGTTTATTGCTACTGTTTTCTGCATGTCAATGTATTTGTTCCTATGACCATGAGATCATGCAACTCTCAGACACGAGAGGAATACCTTGTGTGTATCAAATGTCGCAGCATAACTAGGTGACTATAAAGGTGCTCTATAGGTATCTTAGAAGGTGTCTGTTGGGTTGGCATGGATCAAGACTGGGATTTGTCACTCCGTGTGACGAAGAGGTATCTCGGGGCCCACTCGGCAATACAACATCACAATAAGCCTTGCAAGCAATGTGACTATGGGGTTAGTCACGAGATCTTGTATTATGTAACGAGTAAAGAGACTTGTCGCAACAAGATTGAACTGGGTATAGAGATACTGACGATCGAGTCTTGGGCAACTAACATACCGATAGACAAAGGGAATAGTATACGAGACTGATTGAATCCTTGCCATCATTGTTCAACTGATAAATATCTTTGTACAATATGAAGGAGCCAATATGGACATCTAGGTCCTGCTATTGGTTATTGGCTGGGGAGTGTCTCGGTCATGTCTGTATAGTTCTCGAACCTGCACGGTCTGCACACTTAAGGTTTGGTGACTTTTTGGTATTAATGAGTTACGTGTGGTAGTAACCGAAAGTTGTTCGGAGTCCTGGATGAGATCCCGGATCTCACGAGGAGCTCCAGAATGGTCTGGAGGTAAAGATTTATATATGGGAAGTCATATTTTGGCTTCCGCAAAAGTTTTGGGTTTTTTGGTATTGTACCGGGAAGCTTCTAGAAGGTTCCGGAAACTTCTAGAGGAGTCCAGAAGTCCACCAAGGGTTCCACCATGTCCCAAAGGTTTGCATGGGCTGAGGGATACGTCATGGCCTTATTGGGCCAAGCGCACAAGTCCCTCAAGGCCCATGCATTTGGGAAAGGTGGAAAGTCCACCTATGAATGGAAGGGATGGAAGGGGACAAGGATTCCACCTCCCCCCTTGGCTGCACCCTAGGGCTTGGAGGGGCTGTTCCCCACACCCCTCCACCTATATATAGAGAGGAGGGGGTTCCCCAAGATCACACACGAAGCCCTTGGCACCCCTCTCTCTCCGTAGATCGTTTTCTCCTCCATTTGCGGTTTCGGTAGCGCTAGGCGTAGCCTTGCCTGGATAGCACCACCACAACCGCCACCACGTTGTCGTGTTGCCGAAGAACACATCTACTACTCCGCCCTCGGTCGCCGGATTGAGGAGGCGGAGACGTCATAGAGTTGTACGTGTGCTGAACGCGGAGGTGTCGTTCGTTCGGTGCTTGATCGAGAGTTCATGGCATGGATCGTGATTGGATCGCGAAGACGTACCACTACATCAACTGCGTTCTTTAACGCTTGCGCTTAGAGATCTACAAGGTTATGTGGATCCGATCTCTCCTCTCGTAGATGCTCATCAACATGGATAGAGCTTTTATGCACGTAGGAAAATTTTTGTTTCCCATGCAACGTTCCCCAACCCGATGCGTCTCGGAGGAGCAAGGGAGCGAGCTGCTCGCCGACATTCACGGAGGGCATTGTGGGCACAACTCCTCATCATGCACCCTTGTTGGCTCACGGCGCGACACCACCAAGCTGGTCCGGTCCTGCAAGGCATGCTAGTTCCACGCCAAGCAGATCCATCAGCCCGCGCACGGGCTGCAAACGATTCCGCTCTCCTCGCCCTTCGTGGTATGGGGGCTGGACATACTGGGCCCCTTCCCCTGCACGTCCAGCACATATCACTACATCTATGTCATCGTCGACAAATTCACCAAGTGGACAGAGTTCGAAGCCGTTCGCACCATCCGGGTCGACTCGGTCGTCAGGGTTATCAAGGGCCTTGTATGTCGATTTGGCGTCCCCATCCGCATCATCACTGACAATGGGTTCGCAGATATGCTATGCCTGCATGGCACACCCGCGCAACAACGGCCAGATCGAGCATGCCAATGACAAGGTCCTCAAGGGCCTCAAGACCAGGAGCTTCAAGAGGAAGCTTGAGGCTTGCAGCTCGCTTGATGAGCTATAGTCTGTGTTGCGGTCCATCGGCACCCTCACGACTAAGCCCACCCGCGAGACACCCTTGTTCCTTGCGAGGCTGAGGCTTTCCTCCCTCCAGAGCTCAAGTAAGGTTCCCCACCGGTGTTGGCATTTGATGAGGCACATCAAGCAGACCCGCGGGAAGCCGACCTCTTGCTCCTCAAGGAGGCCTGCCACCGAGCCACCCATCGTGTCGTGATATACCAGCACGCCTTGCGGCTCTACCATAGCCACCACGTCCGCCCTCATACCCTCAAGGTAGGGGACCTTGTCCTGAGGTGGGTCCTTGATATGTCTCAAACGTATCTATAATTTTCGATGGTTTCACGTTGTTATCTTGTCTTCTTTGGTTGTTTTATGTACCTTTTATATCTTTTTTTGACTAACTTATTAATTCAGTGCCAAGAGTCAGTTCCTGTTTTTTCCGTGTTTTTGACTCTTTTCAGATCTGATTTTGGAACGGAGTCCAAACGGAAGAAAAACCCTAAAATGATTTTTTCCCGAAAGGAAGAAGATCACGGGGCCTTTGGGCCAGGCCAGGTGGGCTCCATGGAGCCCACAAGCCCCCACTCCGCCACCAGGGGGGTGGCGGAGGTGGGCAGGCTTGTGGACTCCCTGGCCTCCCCCTGACCTAGGTCTTTGGCCTATAAATTCCCAAACATTCCGCAAAAAATCAGGGGAGCCTCGAAAATACTTTTCCGCCGCCGCAATCTTCCGTTTCCGCGAGATCTCATCTAGAGACCCTTCCCGACGCCCTGCCGGAGGGGACTTTGGAGTTGGAGGGCTTCTTCATCATCATCATCGCCCCTCCAATGACTCGTGAGTAGTTCACTTCAGACCTACGGGTCCGTAGTTAGTAGCTAGATGGCTTCTTCTCTCTCTTGGATCTTCAATACAAAGTTCTCCATGATCTTCATGGAGATCTATCCGATGTAATCTTCTTTGGCGGTGTGTTTGTCGAGATCCGATGAATTGTCGATTTGTGGTCAGATTATCTATGATATATATTTGAGTCTTTGCTGATTTCTTATATGCATGATTTGATATCCTTGTAAGTCTCTCTGAGTCTTGGGTCTTGTTCGGCCAACTAGATCTATGATTCTTGCAATGGGAGAAGTGCTTGGTTTTGGGTTCTGCCATGTGGTGACCTTTCCCAGTGACAGTAGGGGCAGCAAGGCACACATCAAGTAGTTTCCATCAAGGGTAAAAATATGGGGTTTTTATCATTGGTTTGAGATTATCCCTCTACATCATGTCATCTTGCTTAAGGCGTTACTCTGTTCTTATGGACTTAATACACTAGATGCATGCTGGATAGCGGTCGACATGTGGAGTAATAGTAGTAGATGTAGACAATATCGGTCTATTTGTTTTGGACGTGATACCTATAGAAATAATCATTGCATACATATCGTCACGACTTTGCGCGGTTCTATCAATTGCTCGACAGTAATTTGTTCACCCACCGTCTACTTGCTTTCATGAGAGAAGCCACTAGTAAACACTACGGCCCCCGGGTCTATTCACATCCGTCGTTTACATCTTCACTTTTACTTTGCTTTGTTACTTTGTTGCTTTCAGTTCTCACTTTTCAAACAATCTATAAGGGATTGACAACCCCTTCATAGCGTTGGGAGCAAGTTTTGTGTTTGTGCAGGATCTTGAGATACTCCTCCGCTGGATTGATACCTTGGTTCTCAAACTGAGGGAAATACTTACCACCGCTGTGCTACATCACCCTTTCTGCTTCGAGGGAACACCAACGCAAGGCTCCAAGGCCACGGGGGAAATCCTTTGCATACTTGCCTAGGAAGTCCCTTAAGGCGTAGCCGCAGCTGAAGGATTCCTGGTGCCGTCGACACGACTATTCTTGATGCCATTGGACGGTGTTTTGTTAGAGTAGCAGAAGTATTTCTGGCGCCATTGCCAGGGATACATAGCAAACATCAGTCCTCCCCAGGGAGGACCATCACAAGCTATCGCCCATGTGGGAGGGACCCTTAAGGACCGCCCATGTCTCGAGGCCTGGCGTCGCGCACCCGGAGACGGAGGGTGGGAGCCCGATGCCAAACGCGTGGAATAGTCAGCACCTCCGGAAGTTCTACCCATGACCCTCTCATGTAAGAATGACTGGGATATATATGCCCAAAGTCTCCTAAGTGGAAGCCCACGATGAGCCGCATCGTGGCCTTGGGGGAGGGCTCCCACCCACGCCCAAGTGGAAGTCCCCATGCTTCACTCTGGTGGAATGACGGTTGAATTGTGACTATGCCCATGCCCAAGTTGAAGCCCCTTGCATCGTGCTTGGGGAACGATCAAAGAAGATGCCCCGCGGGCTGCAACTAAACCCATGCTGACCCGTGCTGGACACGGCAGTCACACTTCTTTTAGGCTAACCCGTGCTGGACATGGCAGTCGCATTTCTTTCTAGGTTGACCCGTGTTGTATACGGCAACCACTTTTCTTCCCTTCTTTTTTAACATGTAAAAACAAGCTCGCCACATTGACCTGTGCTGGACACGGCAGCCGCATCACTCATTTTTTGGCTTGTAAACAAGTTCACCTCTGGTTTTAATAAAGATCTTGATCTTCTGGTTTTCGCAGATTTTTATTGGTGTTCTCTTTTCTCACCACGCGCGCTCGGTGTATGCCTCTTGAACATCACACGAGCGAGGGCTCGGGTACGGTGCCCACGCCCGAGATACAAGCTTCGTCCATGGGCATGTTCCCACGCGCACCACCTCACCAAGGCCTTTAGTGCCTAATTCCCTCGTATGACGCACAAGAGCGAGCCAACAAGCATGCCTCATGCCCACGGGGCAAAACACCCCATGCACGGGAAAGCGTGACACTCAGCGAGCCGGCGAGCGTGCCTCATACCCACGAGCTTTGCCGTCTTTCTTGAAGTTCTTCTTGCCTTGCCCTTCTTGAAACTAGTGGTCTTGTTGACCATCAACACTTGATGCTCTTTCTTGATTTCTACTTCTGCAGACTTGAGCATCGAGTACAACTCGGGAATGGTCTTCTCCATCCCTTGCATGTTGTAGTTCAGCACAAAACCTTTGTAGCTTGGTGGGAGAGACTGGAGGATTCTGTCAATTATAGCATCATCCGGAAGTTCGACTCCAAGTGAAGTCAGACGACCGTGTAACCCAGACATTTTGTGTATGTGCTCACTGACGGAACTGTTCTCCTCCATCTTACAGCTAAAGAACTTGTCGGAGACTTCATATCTCTCTACACGGGCATGAGCTTGAAAAACCGGTTTCAGCTCTTGGAACATCTCATATGCACCATGTTGCTCAAAACGCCTTTGGAGCCCCGTTTGCCAGACGTTCAGAATGTCCTGGGCTGCTGTGGGAGCGGGAGGGTCACCTAGCGGCGCATCAAGGACATAAACCTTTTTAGCTACTTCAAGGATGAGCTTCAAGTTGCAAACCTAGTCCGCATAGTTGATACCATCATCTTTCAGCTTGTTTTTCTCTAGGAATGCGTTGAAATTGAGGTTGACGTTGGCCATCTACAATATTTATAAAGACAACTTTTAGACTAAGTTCATGACAATTAAGTTCATTTAATCAAATTAAGTATGAACTCCCACTTAAATTGACATCCCTCGAGTCATCTAAGTGATACATGATCCATGTTGACTAACCCGTGTCCGATCATCACGTGAGACGGACTAGTCATTATGGTGAGTAACTTCATGCTGATCGTATTCAACCATACGACTCATGTTCGACCTTTCGATCTCTTGTATTGGAGGTCATGTCTGTACATGCTAAGCTCGTCGAGTCAACCTAGGTGTTTCGCGTGTGTAAATCTGGCTTACACCCGTTGTATGCGAACATTAGAATCTATCACACCCGATCATCAGGTGATGCTTCGAGACAATGATCCTTCGCAACGGTGCACACTTAGGGGAATACATTCTTGAAATTTTAAGAGGGGTCATCTTATTATGCTACCGTCGTTCTAAGCAATAAGATGAAAAACATGATGAACATCACAATGCAATCATATAGTGACATGATATGGCCATTATCGTCTTTGCTCTTTCGATCTCCATCTTTAGGCATCGCATGATCATCATTGTCACCGGCGTGACACCATGATCTCCATCATCGTGTCTCCGTGAAGTCGTCACGCCAACTACTACTATCACTACTACTATAGCTAACCGTTAGCAATGAAGTAAAAGTAGTAAGCACATGGCGTTGCATCTCATACAATAAATTAAGACAACTCCTATGGCTCCTGCCGGTTGTCATACTCATCGACATGCAAGTCTTGAAACCTATTCAAATAATATGATCATCCCATACATCATACATGCAACATCACAACTTTGGCCATATCACATCACATGTTAAACCCTGCAAAAACAAGTTAGACGTCCTCTAATTGTTGTTGCAAGTTTTACGTGGCTGATTTGGGTTTCTAGCAAGAACGCTTTCTTACCTACGTGACAGCCACAACGATGATATGCCAAAGCTATTTACCCTTCATAAGGACCCTTTTCATAAAATCCAATCCGACTAGAGTGGGAGAGACAAACACCCGCTAGCCACCTTTATGCACGGTGTGCATGTGTGTCGGTGGAACCAGTCTCACGTAAGCGTACGTGTAATGTCGGTCCGGGCCGCTTCATCCCACAATACCGCCGGAAAAGAATAAGACTAGTAGCGGCAAGCAATTGACAAATCATCACCCACAACCTTTTGTGTTCTACTCGTGCATAGAATCTACGCATAGAAAACCTGGCTCGGATGCCACTGTTGGGTAACATAGCATAAATTCAAAAAAATTCCTACGCATTTTCAGATCTTCCTATGGAGAGACCAGCAACGAGAGAGGGGTGAGTGCATCTTCATACCTTTGAAGATCGCTAAGCAAAAGCGTTGCTAGAACGCGGTCGATGGAGTCGTACTCGCGGCGATTCAGATCGCGGTGTGATTCCGATCTAGTGCCGAACCACGACACCTCCGCGTTCAACACACGTGCAGCCCGGTGACGTCTCCCGCACCTTGATCCAGAAAGGAGGAGGGACAGGTTGGGGAAGATCTTCGACAGCACGACGGCGTGTGGAGAGACGAGGTCTCCCGGCAGGGCTTCGCCAAGCACCGTGGGAGAGGAGGAAGAGGGGGCAGGGTTGCGCCGAGGGAGATGGAAAACTGTGTGTAAAATAGCCCCAAAACCCCCACTATATATAGGAGGAGGCGAAGGGGGTGCCACCCCTAGGGTTCCCACCCTAGGTGGTGCGGCAGCCCCCCCAGATGGGAGGTGCGGCGGCCAGGGCAGGGGGAGGCGGTGGCGCACCCCTAGGTGGGCCTTAGGCCCACCAGCGCCTAGGGTTCCCCCCCTCTCCACCTCCCGCGCCTTGGGCCTCCTTCTGGGAGGCGCACCAGCCCACTTTGGGCTGGTTGCCCTCCCTCTTTTGGCCCATGCTACCTCTTGGGGCTGGTGGCCCCTCCCGATGGACCCCCGGGACCATTTTCGATGGTCCCGGTGGTCCCGGTACATTACCGGTGACGCCCGAAACATTTCCGGTGTCCAAAACCATCCATCCTATATATCAATCTTTACCTCCGAACCATTCCGGAGGTCCTCGTGACGTCCGAGATCTCATCCGGGACTCCGAACAACTTTCGGTAACCTCGTATAACAATTCGCTATAACCCTAGCGTCATCGAACCTTAAGTGTGTAGACCCTACGGGTTCGGGAGACAGGCAGACATGACCGAGACACCTCTCCGGCCAATAACCATCAGCGGGGTCTGGATACCCATGGTGTCTCCCACTTGATCCACGATGATCTCATCGGATGAACGACGATGTCAAGGATTCAATCAATCCCGTATACAATTCCCTTTGTCTGTCGGCATAGAACTAGCCTGAGATTCAATCGTCGGTATACCTATACTTGTTCAATCTCGTTACCGGTAAGTCTCTTTACTCGTTTCGTAGCATGTCATCGTGTGACTAACTCCTTAGTCACATTGAGCACATGATGATGTTCTACCGAGTGGGCCCAGAGATACCTCTCTGTCACGCGGAGTGACAAATCCCGATCTCGATTCGTACCAACCCAACAAACACTTTCGGAGGTACCCGTAGTGCACCTTTATAGTCACCTGGTTACGTTTTGAAGTTTGATACACCCAGAGCACTCCTACGGTATCCGGGAGTTGCACAATCTCACGGTCGAAAGAAAATATACTTGAAATTAGAAAAGCTTTAGCATACGAACAATACGATCTAGTGCTATGCTTAGGATTGGGTCTTGTCCATCACATCATTCTCCCAATGATGTGATCCCGTTATCAATGACATCTAATGCCCATGACCAGGAAACCATGATCATCTATTGACTAACGAGCTAGCCACCTAGAGGCTTGCTAGGGACACATTGTGATCTATCTATTCACACATGTATTACTGTTTCCTGTCAATACAATTATAGCATGAACAATAGACGATTATCATGAACAAGGAAATATGATAATAACCATTTTATTATTGCCTCTAGGGCATAATTCCAACAAGATCGAGAGTTCTTGTTTCTCCAAAATATGACACCGCCATGCTCTAAAAGATCTAAGTGAAGCACTTAGAGCAAAGTTATCTAGCTCAAAAGATATAAGTGAAGCACATGTGAGCTAAATTGCCTAACTCAAAAGATATAAGCGAAGCTCAATGAGTATTCTAGCAAATTCACGATGAGTGCATGTCTCTCTCAAAAGGTGTGCAGGAAGGATGAATGTGACACAACAAAAACAAAAGAATCCTATAATACACGACGCTCCAAGCAAAACACATATCATGTGTTGAATAAAAACATAGCTCGAATTAATGTTAACGATGGATTGAAGACGAAAGAGGGGATGCCTTCCCAGGGCATCCCCAAGCATAGGATTTTTGGTGTCCTTGATTTTGGCTTGGGATTCCTTGGGCATCCCCAAGCTGGAGATCTTTCCACTATTTATCCCTTTGTCCATGAGAACATCACCCAAAACTTGAAAACTTCACAACACAAAACTTAAACACAAACTCGTGATATCATTAGCACAAGAAAACAAACTACCACCTCTTAGGTACTGTAGAAAACTTGATTTCTATTTATATTGGTGTTAGATTACTGTATTATCACTTTTCCATGGCTAGTACCTCCCGATACTATCCATAGTTTCATCAAAATAAGCAATCAACACAACAAAAACCAGAATCTGTCAAAAAGAGACCAGTCTGTAGCAATCTGTATACTTAGTATACTTATGTTATCTCAAAAATTATTCAAAATTACAACAATTTGGGAAATTGGCGTATAAACCAGCAGCAAAAAGAATCAACTCAAAAGATCTTTCTGGATAAAAATGGAAAATAATTTCGTGAGCGAAAAGTTTTTGTCTTTTTCTAGCATGATCAAACAACCATCACCAAACTAGTCATAAAGATTTTACTTGGCTCGAACACAAAAAGAAACACAACAACACAATCATAATAGAATTATGATGGTGTGGACGCAACAAAACAGAAATCAAAAAGCAAAGATAAATTCATTGGGATGCCTCCCAACAAACGTTGTCGTTTAACGCCCTTAGCTAGGCATTGATAATTCAATGATGCTCACATAGAAGATAGCAATCGGACACGAAGAGAGCATCATGAAACATGTGAAAATCACATCTAAGTCTAACATGATACCTATGCATACGCATTTTATAGGAAAACAAATTATCAAGACAAGCAATAACTACCATATGCAAGGAAGAAGAAAGAGACAATAGCAATCTCAACACAACGAGAGGTGAATTAGTGATATGAAAGTTTCTACCACAATATTTTCCTCTCTCATAACAATTACATGTGGGATCATATTCAAATTCAACAATATAGCTATCACATAGGATATTCTTTTCATGATCCACATGCATGCAAAGTTGACGCTCTTAAAAAATAGTGGGATTATCATCAACTGAAGTCATGACTTCTCCAAACCCACTTTCAATATTATTGCAAATATCATATTCATCATGAGTCTTAAACAAATTTTCAAGATCATAAGAAAATCATTACCCCAATCATGGTCATTGCAACAAGTAGTGGACATAGCAAAACTAGCATCCCCAAGCGTAGGGTTTTGCATATGTTTAGCATGATTGACACTAATAGGATTTATAGTGAAACCATTGGAATCATGCTTTTATTCAAGGAGCCCTCGTGAATCACTTCATAAATTTCTTCATCATGATTTTCAGATTCACGCATCTCAAGAAAAACTCCATAGAGAAAGTCAAGTGCACTCAACTCACTAGCAATTGGTTCAACATAATTGGATCCCTTAAAGAGATTAGCAAGTGGATGAGGATCCATATCAATATATTTTCATGAAGCGAAGATGCAAGCATATTGAAGGCACATAGCACACAAACAAAGGAAAGGCAAACGAAAAAGGCAAATATTTTTGTAAATTTTGTTTTTTCAGAAGTGGGGGAGAGGAAAACGAGAGGCAAAAGGCAAAGAAAAGTAAATGCAAGAGATGAGTTTGTGATAGTTACTTGGATAAGCTTCGCGTAGAATTATCCCCGGTGCCAGAAATTGATACGTTGAAGGGAGACTATTCTTTACTTGATACTCCCCGGCAACGGTGCCAGAAATTCTTCTTGCTACCTCTTGAGCTTGCGTTGGTTTTTTCCCTTGAAGAGGAAAGGGTGATGCAGCACAGTAACAGTAAGTATTTCCCTTAGTTTGAGAACCAAGGTATCAATCCAGTAGGAGTATCGAGCCAAGTCTCCATCGTACCTGCGCAAAAACAGCAAACCTGGACCCAACGCTACAAAGGGGTTGTCAATCCCTTCAAGAATGATTGCAAGGTGAGATCTGAAGGCGGAAAGTGCAACAAAGTAAAAGTGCAGGGCCGAAAATATGATGTGAAGTAGACCCGGGGGCCATAATGTTTGCTAGAGGCTTCTCTCAAGATAGCAAATATTATGGTGGGTGAATGAATTATTGTCGAGCAATTGATAGAACCGCGCAAAGTCATGACGATATTTAAGGCAATGATCATACATATAGGCATCACGTCCGAGACAAGTAGACCGATACTTTCTGTATCTACTACTATTACTCCACACATCGACCGCTATCCATCATGCATCTAGTGTATTGAGTTCATGACAAACAGAGTAACGCCTTAACCAAGATGACATGATGTAGAGGGACAAACTCAAACCAATGATGTAAACCCCATCTTTTTACCCTTGATGGCAACAACATGATGCGTGCCTTTCTACCCCTTCTGTCACTGGGTGAGGTCACTGCACGGTATGAACCCAAAACCAAGCACTTCTCCCATTGCAAGAATCATAGATCAAGTTGGCCAAACAAAACCCACAACTCGAAGAGAATTACAAGGATATGAAATCAGGCATATAAGAGATCAGAAGAAACTCAAATAAGATTCATGGATAATCTGATCATAAATCCACAATTCATCGGATCTCGACAAACACACCGCAAAATAAGGTTACATCGGATAGATCTCCATGAAGATCATTGAGAACTTTGTATTGAAGATCCAAGAGAGAGAAGAAGTCATCTAGCTACTAGCTATGGACCCGAAGGTCTATGGTGAACTACTCACGCATCATCGGAGAGGCAATGGTGTTGATGAAGAAGCCCTCCGTGTTCGAATCCCCCCTCCGGCAGGGCATCAGAACGTGCCCACATGGGATCTTGCGGAGACTGAAGCTTGCGGTGACGGAAAAGTATTTTCGTGGCTCTCTCCCGTGATTTTGGATTTTCGGGATTTATAGGCGGAAGAAGTAGGGGAGAGGAGCCACAGGGGGGGCCACAAGCCTGCTAGGCGCAGCCCCCCCCCCCCCCAGGCCGCGGCTAGGGGTCTTGTGGCCTCCCCTGGCACCCGCTACCTTGGTTCTCAAGCTCCCTGCATATCTTCTGTTCCGGAAGAAATCTTTTCAGAGGTTTTATTCTGTTTGGACTTCGTTTAATATTCTCCTCTGAAAAGGGTCAAAAACACGGAAAAAAAAACAGGAACTGGCACATGGCACTAAGTTAATAGGTTAGTCCCAAAAAAGATATAAAAGGAATACAAAACATCCAAAGTTTGACAATATAATAGCATGGAACCATCAAAAATTATAGATACGTTGGAGACGTATCACAAGGAAACCCTCCCTCTTGTTCTACCTATATATAGTGGAGGTTTGAGAGGCTTTTTGCACCCCAATCCATAGTGCAGCCCTCTCTCCCTCCACCACTTCGTGACACCCCGAAGCTAGTTCGGTATGACACGGCGAAGCCCTGCCGGAGTAGCTCCACCACCATCACTACCACGCCGTCGTGCTGTCGGAGAATACAGGTACCTCTCCGCCCCTCTTGCTGGATCAAGAAGGCAGTGATCGTCATCGAGCTGTACATTTGTTGAACATGGAGGAATCGTCTGTTCGGCACTAGATCGGGATGGACCGTGACGGGACCACGGGACGGATCATGATGAGATTGCGAGACGGGCTGCGATTTGGATCATGAAGATGTTCCACTACATCAATTGTGTTATATATGTTGGGTGACGTTGCATGGGAAACAAAAAATTTCCTACGCACACGAAGACCTATCATGGAGATCTTCATCTACGAGAGCGAGATCGGATCCACATACCCTTGCAGATCGCTAAGCGGGAAGTAGTGGTACAGCTTTGTGATTCAAATCACCGTCGTGTCACGATCCGTCCCGGTCTAGCATCGAACGGACGGCACCTCCGCGCTCACCACACGTACAACTCAATGACAATCTCCGCCTTCTTAATCCAGCAAGAGAGATGGGGAAGTAGATGAGTTCTCCGGCAGCGTGGCGGCGCGCCGATGATGGTGATGATCTATTTCTGCAGGGCTCCACCCGAGCTCCGCAGAAATCCGATCTAGAGGAACAACTACGTGGTATAGGTTTGAGTTGCATGTGGCAAAGTTGTGTCTCAAAATCCCTAAAACCACCAATATATATAGGAGGAGGGGAGGGAATAGCCTTGGGGCTCAAGGGAGCCCCAAGGACATCGGCCGAGAGGAGGAGGTGGACTCCCACCCAAATTCGGTTTGGGGAAGGAGGAGTCCACTCCTTCCTTCCCACCTCCCTCTTTCCTTCTTTTTTTCTTTCTTTTGGTTTTTTCTCCTTGTGGTGCCATAGCCCACTTGGGCTGGCCTCACCAGCCCACTAAGGGCTGGTGCGCCACCCTAGGGCTACTAAGCTCACTCTCGGGTGGGTGGGCCCCTCCTGGTGAATATCCGGAACCCATTCGTCACTCCTGATACACTACCAGTAATGCCAGAAATCTTTCCGGTGACCAAATGAAACCATCCTATATATCAGTCTTCGTTTCCGGACCATTCCAGGAACCTTCGTGACGTCCGTGATCTCATCGAGGACTCCGAACAACCTTCAGTCACCAACACATATAACTCAACTATACTAAAACGTCACCGAACCTTAAGTGTGCAGACCCTACGGGTTCGAGAACTATGCAGACATGACCCGAGACACTCCTCGGTCAATATCCCATAGAGGGACCTGGATGTCCATATTGGATCCTACGTATTCTACCAAGATCTTATCGGTTGAACCTCTGTGCCAAGGATTCATATAATCCCGTATAACATTCCCTTTGTCCTTCGTTATGTTACTTGCTTGAGATTTGATTGTTGGTATCCCCATACCTATTTCAATCTTGTTACCGGGAAGTCTCTTTACTTGTTCGGTAATACAAGATCTCGTGACTTACACGTGAGTCACATTGCTTGCAAGGCTTATATGTGATGTTGTATTACCTAGTGGGCCCCGAGATACCTCTCCGTCACACGGAGTGACAAATCCCAGTCTTTGTAGCGACCCGACTCAAAACGAGCAAGCCTCTGTGTATCTGTGCCATCCCTGGATCAGTATGCTGGCACACACAGTACATCAATGTATATATCAAAGTGCAATCACATGTAAATAGCGTAAAACTGATATATACCTTAATTATCTCAGCGGAAGCGGTCAAGGGAGTGGAGTCCCAATAAACACCAACGGCAAGTTGAGTGTAGACCGTAACCCTGAATCGTACTCTTACTCGTCGAAGAAAAATATCTGCAACATAGGACGTTGCAGTCGTGTAGGTCAGCATATTGAATATGCCGACAAGTCACATAAGAGAGGTGTGAAAAGTAATCATCTATACTAAATGCATATATGGCAAGTGGGGCTATAAGTTTTTAGCGAAAAGCAAGTTTTCTCCTACATCAAAAGAGGGGCTAAAAGCAAAATATTACTACGTGGTTGGTTGTTAATGAGATGGTTCCGCCAACCAGTTCTCATACCCGAGTTATCATTATTACCCTCATCAAATATATATAATGGTGTTGAGAAATCCAGATACCTTCAGTTCCTTTGGCTCAAGTTGTCCATGACCGTGGACACGGCTAATCGATTAGGTTTGAGTACTCTGCAGAGTTTTGCACATGTTCCCCACAAGATTTGATCGCCTCCGGGTTTGTCCTCGCACTTCAGGGTGTTTGAAGACCGGATGATCAAAACATGGTCTTTCAACGGGTCCCTCTGAATCCCTGTCGGTGCCCATCCATTCCTACCGTTCGTCTACATCTGCTAGCACCGCCTGTCCAGAGGCGCCGCGTTGTCCAACCAAGCCAAAGCCCATAATGACTTGTGGCTGTGCAGGTAAGCCTTGAGTCTTGAAGTCTCCGTCCGTCTCTTCGAGCCTGGGTGAAGCTTTCCGTAGGATGACATGGCATCTCCAGCATCCCGGGCATCCACTGGGTTTTCCAGGGAGCCGATCAACCGTCCTTCACCCAGTGTTGCATTGCGTCCGAGGTCTTCAAAATCTTGTCTTAACCGGTCTTGATTATTATATCAACCTCGCATCACTCGTGGTATACACTCAACCGATGACCCGTCTACTCAAGCATAGCATTAAGAAATTGTCGTCCCGGGGCCAAGTATCGGGGTTGTTGTGTTCCTACCACATGATACTACAACTTATACTAAAGTTTCCAAGTACCTAGGAAGCATGCAATTGGGCATAGGATGGTAGAACTACGATGCATAAAACATAGGTGATAGTATGATCAAAGTGACTTGCCTGTGATGTTGACGAAGAAGAATTTCTCGAGAAACTAACTTGATAGACTACTCGTCACTCTCCGATGAAATCTACATAACAAACATATCATTCACATAAGCACTCATACTAGCAATCATTCTAGCAATCAAAACAAAAGAGAGAGCGAATAGGAATTCCGAAAGAAACTTCAAATAGGACTAGAGAATCCTCTACTACGTCAAACACTAAATAGTTTTTGTCTAACAGAAAATAATAACAAGTAACTAAGATATAAGTTTAACTAAGATAAAATAAAGTGTTTTTCACAAAACCTTTTTGAAAGTATTCCCAAACGGGATTTGAAACAACGGTGAAAACAATTGCACGTTACTACGGAGCTAGAATTGATTTCATGAAAACAAATAAAAATAAAATAAAACTTGTTTGCAAAACTACTACTTATCTAACAGAAACAAAACATAATATTTCTGAAATAATAAAGAAAATATTTTAAAAACAAAAATATAAAAGGAATTAACCGAAATCCTAAAAGCGGTGAAACAGAAATTGTTTCACCTGAAACAGTGAGCTAAAATACTCAAACAAATCTGAAATTTTTACCACTGATAAATAAGATCATAGTGATCAGTACCAAAAGGAATCAAATTAAAAGCTATTTTTAAACTCCTGGAATAGGCAAAACAAGGTTTAAACTAAATCCGATCTAACTCATGTTTGAAAATTTCAAACATAGACACATTATATGTTTTTAAAAACTACAGGAAATTTGGGAGCTACTGGAAAAATAATCAATGTCATTGGACTTCGGGATAAAAAGTTGTGGCCAAAACAAGATTGAAACTTGCTGTTTTTGCAATTTTTGACAGAAAAACTGCAGCTACTAGTAAACTAGCAGAGGGTACACGTGTCCTGATGCTATTGGCTGCGGGGGTGTTTGTTTCAAAGCTACGGGCAAACGGCCTAACTCTAGCACAATCTACGGGCTAAAGTTAAGTGAAAGAATAAACCGTTGGTTTACTGAACTAAACCGAAAGGGTATTTCTAAATCTAATCTAAGCCACTAGTTAAGATCCAACGGTTTCAAGTTAAGAAAAGAAAAACAGAGAGGTGGGGGGAGTTCTTACCGTTGCTGGCTGTAGCTTGCTCGGTGGGGAAGATGACGTCGCCGGCGAGGGGGAGAGGGACCTCCGGGGGCAGTGGGGAGGAGGGGCGGTGGCGGCGGGGTTCCTCCTCCTCGGGGGAGGCAGCGGCGAGGTGAGAGGGCTCGGGGAGAGGCGCTCCGAGGGGTAGACGGGGTGGCAGAAGCTCCGGCGGGGCGGGCGGTGGTGTGGCGGCTTCGGGCGGCAGCGGGGCGAGGTAAGGACGGGAACGGGGTCGCGGCGGTGGTGAGGTTTATATAGGCTAGGAGGGAGGGGTACCAAGGAAGGAGGAGAGGTAGGATACGGGAAGGAAATCTCGGCTGGGAGGAGGTGCTCGGTCGGGAGCAGAGAAAAGGAAAGAGACGAGGGAGGAAGGAGAAGGCAGCGGGAGGGAGAGGTGTCGGCCAGTGGGCCCCTTGGGCAGAGAGAGGAGGGAGGGAAAGGCAGCAGCGGTGGCCGGTTTCTAGGGATCTCGGATCCCTGGAATAGTGGATCTCGGCCCAGCTCTATAAGGCGCCCAGGGCGGTGGCAAGAAAAAAAAATATATCCTTTCCTATTAGCTAACCTTTTCCAAAACAGAAATATAAAAGCAAAAAAAAAGTAAATAAAAATATTTATATATGGTATTATATACCAAATAAAATCAGAAAATAAATCTCTACCCGAATAACATTTTTTTAAATCCAAAAAAAACTTTAAAAAATGTTTTTTCAGAAATTCCCAATTTGCTTTATTTCTTTCTGCAATTATTTTTGCAAAAGAACTTTGGGTTTTCTTGGCTCCAACATTTCAAAAATTGCCCGCACTTTTGGAGGGTCATTTTCCTCCGCTCTCTCTCTCTCTTGCGTGCAAGAGAGTTTTCTCCGGGCATTTCTCGCGCGATGGAAATGCGAAACAAAAGACGAAAAGAATTTCCGTGCATTTCTTGCATGAAGAAAACGAATGGAAATGCAAAAGAATTCAAATGAAAATATCTCCGTTCAAATTCTTTGTGGTTGAAGAAGTCATGTCATCTTCTCTCGTTGCTTTTAAAAGATTGAATTTGAATTTCACCGGAGAAGGGGAAAGTCATTTCATTCCCTCTCTTTCAAAAGTTTCGAAAAGTTTCAAATTTCACACAAGTTTCAGTCACTCAGCAAACAAACAAACAATCAATCTAATAATTATATTAACATTCCAAAATTTATAATTTTGGGATGTTACAGACTACCACACTTAAAATGAATCTCGTCCTCGAGATTCGAAGAGGCTAGAAAGAAAGGTTAGGGTTTCAGGGTCTTCTAACAATTCCAATCTCCCGCAAGGTGGGATGCTACCACACTTAAAATGAGAGGTAGTGGTCGCTCAAATTTTTAACAATTCTCTGGGGTCTTGGCATCTCGCTCGTCACATTGTTCATGGTAACTTCTTTGGTGAAGTTCTTCCATTATATTCATAATGTTTCCATCAAAATCGAGAGTTCTTCTGTTGATATAAGATTCTTCCGTCACTAGGTCTTCTTAACTGACAAGTCTCGTGACCATTCTAAATAACCTATCGATGATTCTCATGGTGGTCTACCATTTGTGGTTATCCTGCAGACAGAAAGGTCTTGTCTTCATCCTCACCGTAAAATTTCCTATGCGTGACAACAAGTGCCATGTACATGGGCTTTTCTTATACCACTCTAAGGCTTAAACAAAAGCTTCAAAGAACGTCGTCTCTCTATATGGGTAAGTCTCTCAGATTTACCATTCCGAATAGCAAAATAAATGATAAGAGTAAGTCGTCATGGAGATCAATCCATTCCGCACCCAAATCATTTCTCTGTATAAGGTTTAGCGAATCTCGCATTCTAACACTCGGGCATCCTCACTAGCGTTGCAGAATTTCTCTTGTCCACGAACGAAGTTCGGATAATCCATTGGTTCTGCAAGCTGAACGAAACATCTATCATATCTTCACAACTCTCAGGTTTTCGTATGCTCCTAAGAAAACGTTTGCTGATCCATCATAGCTTCTTCCATAAATCATATTCATTTCATAATCAATCCTTTATTACATCCTTAATTTTATCCTCAAAAACTCCAATTCAAAAGTACTCTATTACAAATGCTGCCATCCACATTGTTCGGTATGGTCGAGCATTTCTGCCAACTTTATTCATCTGCCTCTCTTGGAGGTACTTTAGTTCCACTCGAACTTTCCGAGGTGCTCCTTGAAATCATCCATCTTTTTCTTCATCATGGTGGTCCTGAGCTTCATCTCCATCATCTCCGCACGTACCTCACTCAGGTATTCCTGGGTATGACGGAGTCTTGCTTCAAGTATTTCTCCAATCTGACGTATGGCTTCCATGGCAGCTTCACGAACAGCATCAAAGAAGATTGCTCGTGGTACACGTGAAATGAAAAAGTATTGCCCCATAGTCTTTGGACAAACTCCTTTCACATGGTGGAGGTGTACTTCCATGTACCAAAGTTCCACTCCATTCTCCATGAATGGGTTGCCTTTGTAGACTACATCTCCTTCAAGGTGAATGTGCTTCATCATGTCCTTCAGGATTTTCGGGTAATCATGATCACTGGTCAGGGTCATGATCGTTTCTAGGCCCTTGAGGAATGACTCGTAGAGAGTTGTCATCTGCAGGTGTCAGTAAATAGGTACTCAGAGGAGTGTATGTGTCTCCTAGGTAATGCATGGTACATTCGTACTCATTGGATCCTGTGGGTTCACTGATTACTACCACACTTAAAATGAGACATACTCATGCCTGCATAGACCATATTTTCTCATATCCTCATAAATGTTCAGAGATCTTTGCTCGTAGAGAAACAACACATACAGTTTCAACATAGACAATCATGAGACAATAATTTCCATTTATTCATGATGTTATTACAATCTCAGGGACTTCTGTTACAAAAATTTCACTCCATGATCTTCGGATTACACTTATTGCCATGGTCAAAACTTAACTACTCCATTCTAGCTTTCTTCCCTTGTGGACAATCGCTGGCAAAATGTCCTGCTTCCTTGCAACAAAAACAAATGATTTCTGACAAGTCTCAAGGCTTCTTTGCTTCTGCTTTTGCTCCTTGGATTCCCGGCTTCCTTCCTGAGCACAAGTATTTGTGGTGGCCAAATTTCATACACTTGTAACATCTGACATGACTCAGGTCTTTGTCTGCAGAGATTTGGTTCTTCCGAGGGTACTTTTTCTTCTTTCCGGACTCCTTTATTTTGGCCAGTTCTTCTATTTCAAGTGGATCAAACTCCACTTCTTCCGTCGGGAAGTTTCCCAGGTACTCTTGGTTTCCCTTCGTCCAATCCTGTGAGTAATGTCCTTCTTCTCCACATGAGTAGCATGCATTGGAGAAAAATCTGGTCAGACGTTGTCCATCAGGGTCTTCAATATTTTCGTTCATCATCGGTTCTTCTAGAATCTTCTTCTTGAGTGTTTCCTTCACTTCATCTTTCTGCTGCTTGACAACTTGTTGCACCTTGGGGTAAATGTGACACTGAGCTGGGTAGTGGGTGGTTCCTTCACAAAGGAAACAAGTCACCTGACTACTTGGGCACTCCTCAACTGGGTGATTTTCTTCACAATGAGTTCATCCATCCTTGTGTTCTTCCTGGGTGTGTCCTATTTCTCCACAGATCTTGCATGCACAGGTCTTCTGCTTCGGATAATCATGGCACTTCCGAATGAGATGGGATCTTAACAGAGTCCTCTTGAATTCGTCCCATGTTTTTGCTCCACTAAATCCTTGTATGGCATGATGCATTTTCCACCATATTGCAGCACTTCGTGTAAAGTACTGAAGAGTGTGTTCCACTTCATACTTCCGTGAGGCCAAGTTGCTCCCGAAGTGGTTCTCCATGTTCTGAATCCATATTTCAGCCTCCAGCTGGGTCATTGGTCCAGAGACTACAAGTCCAGCTTCAAACTCCATTTGGTAGGGTTGAGGTTTTGGGGATGAGACGGGTAAGAGAGGGAGGGAGATACACACAATACAAACAATATTTTTTAGAATAAGTTTTATTTGTGGCCGTCAGAAAAATACACACCAATGACGGCTCACAAATCATCGTATCTAACGTGAGTATATAAAAGGGGTTTGGACTACTAATGGTCATATAATTATTCGAACATTTCGGGGTCTTTGAGTTCTTCGGGTCTTGAGAGTCTTCAATTGGTATAGCTTCAATTTCCATGATGAAATCCTATTTACTTTGAAGTAGAACTCTGTTGATTCTTCCTGAGGTCAAAGGGGAAAGGGCATTGTCTAATTATGTGAGGTGAGAGAGAATGTTTTATGAAATCAGAAAAGATGAGAAGTGAAAGGTGTTGTTGAAAATAAATTTTTGAGAGATCCTATCCTAAGAAATTTCCAGTTTCTAGGGTCACGTCCTACAGTCAACATGTGCTCTGATACCATCTCTGTAGCGACCCGACTCAAAACGAGTCAAGCCTCTGTGTAGCTGTGCCATCCCTGGATCAGTATGCTGGCACACACGGTACATCAGTGTATATATCAAAGTGCAATCACATGTAAATAGCATAAAACTGATATATACCTTAATTATCTCAGTGCAAGCGGTCAAGGGAGTGGAGTCCCAATAAACACCAACGGCAAGTTGAGTGTAGACCGTAACCCTGAATCGTACTCTTACTCGTCGAAGAAAAATATCTGCAACATAAGACGTTGCAGCCGTGTAGCTCAGCATATTGAATATGCCGGCAAGTCACATAAGAGAGGTGTGAAAAGTAATCATCTATACTAAATGCATATATGGCAAGTGGGGCTATAAGTTTTTAGCGAAAAGCAAGTTTTCTCCTACATCAAGAGAGGGGCTAAAAGCAAAATATTACTACGTAGTTGGTTGTTAATGAGATGGTTCCGCCAACCAGTTCTCATACCCGAGTTATCATTGTTACCCTCATCAAATATATATAATGGTGTTGAGAAATCCAGATAACTTCAGTTCCTTTGGCTCAAGTTGTCCATGACCGTGGACACGGCTAATCGATTAGGTTTGAGTACTCTGCAGAGTTTTGCACACGTTCCCCACAAGATTTGATCGCCTCCGGGTTTGTCCTCGCACTTCAGGGTGTTTGAAGACCGGATGATCAAAACATGGTCTTTCAACGGGTCCCTCTGAATCCCTGTCGGTGCCCATCCATTCCTACCGTTCGTCTACATCTGCTAGCACCGCCTGTCCAGAGTCACCGCGTTGTCCAACCAAGCCAGAGCCCATAATGACTTGTGGCTATGCAGGTAAGCCTTGAGTCTTGAAGTCTCTGTCCGTCTCTTCGAGCCTGGGTGAAGCTTTCCGCAGGATGACATGGCCTCTCCAGCATCCCGGGCATCCACTGGGTTTTCCAGGGAGCCGATCAACCGTCCTTCACCCAGTGTTGCATTGCGTCCGAGGTCTTGAAAATCTTGTCTTAACCGGTCTTGTTTATTATATCAACCTCGCATCACTCGTGGTATACACTCAACCGATGACCCGTCTACTCAAGCATAGCATTAAGAAATTGTCGTCCCGGGGCCAAGTATCGGGGTTGTTGTGTTCCTACCACATGATACTACAACTTATACTAAAGTTTCCAAGTTCCTAGGCAGCATGCAATTGGGCATAGGATGGTAGAACTACGATGCATAAAACATAGGTGATAGTATGATCAAAGTGACTTGCCTGTGATGTTGACGAAGAAGAATTAGTCGAGAAAATAACTTGATAGACTACTCGTCACTCTCCGATGAAATCTATATAACAAACATATCATTCACATAAGCACTCATACTAGAAATCATTCTAGCAATCAAAACAAAAGAGAGAGCGAATAGGAATTCCGAAAGAAACTTCAAATAGGACTAGAGAATCTTCTACTACGTCAAACACTAAATTGTTTTTGTCTAAAAGAAAATAATAACAAGTAAATAAGATATAAGTTTAACTAAGATAAAATAATATGTTTTTCACAAAACCTTTTTGAAAGTATTCCCAAACGGGATTTGAAACAACGGTGAAAACAATTGCACATTACTACGGAGCTAGAATTGATTTCATGAAAACAAATAAAAATAAAATAAAACTTGTTTGCAAAACTACTGTTTATCTAACAGAAACAAAACATAATATTTCTGAAATAATAAAGAAAATATTTTAAAAACAGAAATATAAAAGGAATTAACCGAAATCCTAAAAGCGGTGAAACAGAAATTGTTTCACATGAAACAGTGAGCTAAAATATTCAAACAAATCTGAAATTTTTACCACTTATAAATAAGATCAGTAGTGATCAGTACCAAAAGGAATAAAATTAAAATCTATTTTTAAACTCCTGGAATAGGCAAAACAAGGTTTAAACTAAATCTGATATAACTCATGTTTGAAAATTTCAAACATAGACAAATTATATGTTTTTAAAAACTACAGGAAATTTGGGAGCTACTGGAAAAATAATCAATGTCATTGGACTTCGGGATAAACAGTTGTGGCCAAAACAAGATTGAAACTTGCTGTTTTTGCAATTTTTGACAGAAAAACTGCAGCTACTAGTAAACTAGCAGAGTGTACACGTGTCCTGATGATATTGGCTTCGGGGGTGTTTGTTTCAAAGCTATGGGCAAACGGCCTAGCTCTAGCAAAATCTACTAGCTAAAGTTAAGTGAAAGAATAAACCGCTGGTTTACTGAACTAAACCGAAAGGGTATTTCTAAATCTAATCTAAGCCACTAGTTAAGATCCAACGATTGCAAGTTAAGAAAAGAAAAACAGAGAGGTGGGGGGAGTTCTTACCGTTGCTGGCTGTAGCTTTCTCGGTGGGGAAGATGACGTTGCTGGCGAGGGGGAGAGGGAGCTCCGGGGGCAGTTGGGAGGAGGGGCGGCGGCGGGGGGTTCCTCCTCCTCGGGGGAGGCGGCGGCGGGGTGAGAGGGCTCGGGGAGAGGCGCTCCCAGGGGTAGACGGGGTGGCAGTAGCTCGGTGGCAGAAGCTCCGGCGGGGCGGGCGGTGGTGTGGCGGCTTCGGGCGGCGGCGGGGCGAGGTAAGGACGGGAACGGGGTCGCGGCGGTGGTGAGGTTTATATAGGCTAGGAGGGAGGGGTACTAAGGAAGGAGGAGAGGTAGGATACGGGAAGGAAATCTCGGCTGGGAGGAGGTGCTCGGTCAGAGCAGAGAAAAGGAAAGAAACGAGGGAGGAAGGAGAAGGCAGCGGGAGGGAGAGGTGTCGGCCAGTGGGCCCCTTGGGCAGAGAGAGGAGGGAGGGAAAGGCAGCAGCGGTGGCCGGTTTCTAGGGATCTCGGATCCCTGGAATAGTGGATCTCGGCCCAGCTCTATAAGGCGCCCACGGCGGTGGCAAGAAAAAAAAATATATCCTTTCCTATTAGCTAGCCTTTTCCAAAACAGAAATATAAAAGGAAAAAAAAATGTAAATAAAAATATTTATATATGGTATTATATACCAAAAAAATGAGAAAATAAATCTCTACCCGAATAACATTTTTTTAAAGCCAAAAAAACTTAAAAAAATGTTTTTTCAGAAATTCCCAATTTGCTTTATTTCTTTTTGCAATTATTTTTGCAAAAGAACTTTGGGTTTTCTTGGCTCCAACATTTCAAAAATTGCCCGCACTTTTGGAGGGTCATTTTCCTCCGCTCTCTCTCTCTTGCGTGCAAGAGAGTTTTCTCCGGGCATTTCTCGCGCGATGGAAATGCGAAACAAAAGAAGAAAATAATTTCCTGGCATTTCTTGCATGAAGAAAACGAATGGAAATGCAAAAGAATTCAAATGCAAATATCTCCGTTCAAATTCTTTGTGGTTGAAGAAGTCAGGTCATCTTCTCTCGTTGCTTTTAAAAGATTGAATTTGAATTTCACCGGAGAAGGGGAAAGTCATTTTATTCCCTCTCTTTCAAAAGTTTTGAAAAGTTTCAAATTTCACACAAGTTTCAGTCACTCAGCAAACAAACAAACAATCAATCTAATAATTATATTAACATTCCAAAATTTATAATTTTGGGATGTTACACTTGATCCATGCTAACTCAACGGACACCTTCGAATATACGTGTAGAACACCTTTATAGTCACCCAGTAACATTGTGACGTTTGATACACACAAGGTATTCCTCCGGTGTCAGTGAGTTACATGATCTGATGGTCATAGGAATGAATACTTGACACACAGAAAACAATAGCAACAAAATGACACAATCACATGCTACGTTTATAATTTGGGTCTTGTCCATCACATCATTCTCCTAATGATGTGATCCAGTTATCAAGTGACAACACCTTGCATATGGTCAGAAAACCTTAACCATCCTTGATCAACTAGCTAGTCAACTAGAGGCTTACTAGGGACATTGTTTTGTCTATATATCCACACATGTATCTATGCTTTCATTCAATACAATTATAGCATGGATAATAAACGATTATCTTGAAACAGGAAATATAATAATAACTATTTGATCATTGCCTCTAGGGCATATTTCCAACAATATACGCTTCCGCTTAGCGAGCTACAAGGCTATGGATATTCACTCTCCCCTCTTGTAAATGATTATAACCATGGATAGGTATTGCGTGATAGTAGGAAATTTTTTGTTTCCCATCCAACATTCCCCAAGAGTGGTATCAGAGCTAGGTTTATGCGAAGATAACATCTCGAGTAGAACACGAAGGAGTTTGTGGGTGTTGATGTTCAATTTTCTACCCTCCTTAGTATTTTCTTGATTCGACGATATTATTGGATGAAGTGGCCCGGACCAACATTACTCGTGCGCTTACGAGAGACCGGTTTCATCGACTAACATGCAACTTGTTGCATAAAGATGACTGGCGGGTTTTTTTCCAACTTTAGTTGAATGGGATTAGACCGAGGCTATCCTTGGAGAATGTTAAATAGCAACTTGCATATCACCGTTGTGGTTTTGCGTAAGTAAGATGTGGTCATACTAGATACCCATAGCAGCCACGTAAAACATGCAACAACAAATTAGAGGACGTCTAACTTATTTTTGCAGGGTACGTTGTGAATGTGATATGGCCAAAGACATGATATGATATATTGGATGTATGATATGATCATGTTGTAATAATTAAATATCGACTTTTACGTCGATGCTACGGCAACCGGCAATAGCCATAGGGTTGTCTTTAATTATTTTGCACTTGGTGATGCTTTGCTTTATCGCTAGTAGTAGTTTTAGTAGTAACATCATAGTTGGTGCGAGAACCTTGATGGCAACACAATGGTGGAGATCATGATGATGGAGATCATGGTGTGGCACCGGTGACGATGGAGATCATGCGGGTACTTTGGTGATGGAGATCAAGAAGCACAAGTTCATGGCCATATCATGTCACTTATGATTTGCATGTGATGTTAATCCTTTTATGACCTTGTTTTTCTTAAGACGACGGTAGCATTATAAAGTGATACCTCACTAAAATTTCAAGATAAAACTGTGTTCTCCCCTACTCTGCACAATTGCGACAGTTCATTGTTTCGAGGCACCACGTGATGATCGGGTGTGATAAACTCAACGTTCACATACAGCACGTGCAAAACTGTTGCACACGCGGAAGACTCGGGTTAAACTTGACGAGCCTAGCATGTACAGACATGGCCTCGGAACACAAGAGACCGAAATGTTGAGCATGAGTCATATAGTGGATATGATCAACATGGAAATGTTCACCATTGAATCTAAACTCAACTCACGTGATGATCGTACTTGAATTAGTGACTTTGGATCATGCGACACTCGAATGACTAGAGGGATGTCAATTTAAGTGGGAGTTCTTATGTAATACGATTAATTGAACTCATTATCATGAACATAGTCAAAAGGTCTTTGCAAATTATGTTGTAGCTTGCGCTGTAGCTCTATTGTATATGTTCCTAGAGAAAATTTAGTTGAAAGATGATAGTAGAAATTATGCGGACTGGGTCCATAAATTGAGGATTGTCCTCATTACCGCGTAGAAGGCTTATGTCCTTAATGCACCGCTCGGTGTGCTGAACCCCGAGCATCGTGTGTGGATGTTGCAAACATCTGACTTACACGTTTTTGATGGCTACGTGATAGTTCAGTGCATAATACTTAACGACTTAGAATTGAGGCAACGAAGACATTTTGAATGTCACGGAACATATGAGATGTTCCAAGATCTGAAATTGGGAATTCAGGCGCATACCAACGTTAAGAGGTATGAGACCTCCGACATGATTCTTGGCCCGTGAAGTAAGGGAGTAAAGCTCAACCGTTGAGTATGTGCTCAGATTGTCTGAGTACTACAATCGCTTGAATCAAGTGGGAGTTAATCTTCGAGATAAGATAGTGATTGACATAGTTCTCCAAAGTCACTGCCACTAAGCTACTGAGCTTCATGATGAACTATAACATGTCATGGATAGAAATGATGATCCATAAGTTATTCGCGATGTTTGACACCGCGAAAGTAGAAATCAAGTAGGAGCATCAATTGTTGATGGTTAGTGAAACCACTAGTTTCGAGAAGGGCAAGGGCAAGAAGAGATACTTCATGGAAGGCAAACCAATTGCTGCTCTAGTGAAGAAACCCAAGGTTAAACCCAAACCCGAGACTAAGTGCTTCTATTATGAGTGGAACAGTCACTGAAGCGGAACTACCCTAGTTACTTGCTAGATCAGAAGGCTGGCAAAGTCGACAAAAGTATATTGGATATACATGATATTGATGTGTAATTTACTAGTACTCATAGTAGCACCGGGGTATTATATACCAGTTCGGGTGATAAGTGTTAGTAAATCGAAATAAAAGCTACGAAATAAATGGATACTAGCTAAAAGCAAGGTGACGATGTGTGTTGGAAGTATTTCCAAGGTTGATATGATCACCATCGCACGCTCCCGCTACTCTCGAGATTAGTGTTGAACCTAAATGTTGTTTGGTGTTTGCATTGAGCATGAACATGATTGGATTGTGTTTATTGCAATACGGTTGTTCATTTAAAGAGAATAATGGTTATTCTAGTTACTTGAATAATACCTTCAATGTTCACGCACCTAATACGAATTGTTTACTGAATGTTGATTGTAGTATTACACATGTTTATTTGATGCCAAAAGATACAAAGAAGTAATGATAATACCACTTACTTGTGGCACTTCCGCTTGAGTCATATTGGTATAAAATGCATGAAGAAGCTCCACAGTGATGGATCTTTGGACTCACTCATTTTTCCGTTAGAGACATGTGAACTATGCCTATTGGTGTAAACGCATGAAGAAACTCCATGCAGATGGATCGTTTGGACTCACTAGATTTTGAATCACTTGAGACATGCAAATCATGCCACATGGGCTAGATGACTGAAGGCCCCTTTTTCCAGTGAGATGGAACTAGAAAGTAACGTATTGGAAGTAATACATTTTCATGTATGCAGTCCAATGAGTGCTGAGGCATGCAGTGGATTTCGTTATATTCTTACTTCACAGAGGATTTGAGTAGATACTAGTATATTTACTTAATGGAACACAAGTCTCGATTATTCAAAGTTTCAAGTATTTTCAGTGTGAAGTTGAAAATCATCGTGACAAGAGGATAAAATATCTATGATATGATCATAGAGATGAATATCTGAGTTGCGAGTTTGGTACACATTTAAGACAATGTGGAAATTGTTTCACAATGAATGCCACCTGGAACACCATGGTGCGATGGTGTGTCCGAACATCATAGTCGCGCCATATTGGATATGATGCATACTATGATGTCTCTTATCGAATGATCACTATAGTTTTTGGGTTAGGCATTAGAGACAACTGCATTCACTTTAAATAAGGCACCACATAATTCTGTTGACATGACACCATATGAACTATGGTTTAGAGAAACCTAAGCTATGATTTCTTAAAAGTTTGGGGTTGCAATGCTTATGTGAAAAAAATATAGTCTGATAAGCTCGAACCCAAAGCGGATAAATGCATCTTCATAGGATACCTGAAACAGTTGGGTATATCTCCTATCTTAGATCCGAAAGAAAGGTGTTTGTTTTCTAAAAAGGGTCATTTCTCGAGGAATATTTTCTCTCGAAAGAATTGAGTGGGAGGACGGTGGAACTGGATGAGGTTGTTGAACCGTCGCTTCAACCGGTGTGTTGGAGGGCGCAGGAAGTTGTTCCTGTGGCGCCTACACCAATTGAAGTGGAAGCTGATGATAGTGATCATGAAGCTTCTGATCAAGATACTATCAAACCTCGTAGGTTGACAAGGACGCGTACTCCTCCAGAATGGTACGGTAATCCTATCTTGGAGGTCATGTTGTTGGACAACAATGAACCTACGAACTATGGAGAAGCGATGATGGGCATAATGGTTGGACGCCATGAAATCCGAGGTAGGATCCATGTATAAAACCCAAGTGTACACTTCGGAAGAAGAACTTGATGCTCGTAAGGCTGTTATGTACAGATGGATCTTTAAGCGTAAGACGATATCATGGTAAATGTTACCATTAAGAAAGCTCGACTTGTCACAAAGATGTTTTCGACAAGTTCAAAGAGTTGACTATGATGAGACTTTCTCACTCCTAGCGATTCTAAAAGTCTGTTGGAATTATGTTAGCAGTTGCTGCATTATTTATGAAATCTTGTAGATATGATGTCAAAACATTGTTTCCTCGACAGTTTCCTTGAGGAAAGGTTGTATGATATAGAGCCAGAAGGTTTTGTCGATCCTAAGGATGCTAACAAGTATGCAAGCTCCAGCGATCCTTCTATGGACTAGAGCAAACATCTCGGAGTTGGAATAAGTACTTTGATTAGTGATCAAAGCTTTTGGTTATATACGAAGTTTATGAGAAACTTGTATTTCTAAGAAAGTGGGTGGGAGCACTATAGAATTTCTGATGCGTATACGTGGTTGACATATTATTGATCAGAAATGATGTCGAATTTCTGGAAAGCATATAGGGTTGTTTGAAAGGAGTTTTCAAAGGAAAACCTGAATTAAGTGTGCTTGAATGTTGAGCATCAAGATCTATGGAGATAGATCAAGACACTTGATAAAACTTTCAATGAACACATACCTTGACAAGATTTTGAATGAGTTCAACATGGATCAGTCGAAGAATGAGTTCTTGACTTTTTTGTAAGGTGTGAATTTAACTAAGACTCAAAACCCGACCACGACAGAAGAAAGAGAAAGGACGAAGATCGTCCCCTACGCCTTAGTGTGACTGTATTTTAAGGCGTGAATTTAACTAAGACTCAAAACCTGATGTGTGCCTTGCCATGAGTCTGTTAAGGGGTCCAAAGAGTGATCAATGATTGGATCACTAAACAATGGTCAAAGTTATCCTTAGTGACTAGTGGACTAAGGATTTGTTTTCTTGATTATGGGGGTGATTAAAGAGTTCATCGTAAAGGTTGCGTTGATGCAAGCTTTGACACTAATCCGGATAACTCTGGGTAGTAAACCGGATTCGTATAGTGGAGCAGTCATTTGGAATAGTTCCAAATGGCGCGTGGTAGCAGCATCTATTGGATGACCTAGAGATTTGTAAAGAACACATGGATCTGAAAGGTTCAGACCCGTCGACTCAAACCCTCTCTCACAAGCAAGATATGATCAAACCCCATAATTGTATGGGTGTTAGATTCATTAAAATCACATAGTGATGTGAACTAGATTATTGACTCTAGTGCAAGTGGGAGACTGTTGGAAATATGCCCTAGAGGCAATAATAAATTGGTTATTATTATATTTCCTTGTTCATGAATATTTTTTGTTATCCATGCTAGAATTGTATTGATTGGAAACTCAAATACATGTGTGGATACATAGACACCACACTGTCCCTAGTGAATCTCTAGTTGACTAGCTCGTTGATCAAAGATGGTCAAGGTTTCCTCGCTATAGACAAGTATTGTCACTTGCTAAGGAGATCACATCATTAGGAGAATGATGTGATGGACAAGATCCAAACTATGAACGTAGCATGTGATTGTGTCAGTTTATTGGTACTGTTTTCTTCATGTCAATGTATCTGTTCCTATGACCATGAGATCATGCAACTCCCAGACACCGTAGGAATACCTTGTGGGTATCGAATGTTCCAACGTAACTGGGTGATTATAAAGGTGCTCTACATGTATCTCCAAAGGTGTCTCTTGGGTTGGCGTGAATCAAGACTCGGATTTGTCACTCCGTGTGATGGAGAGGTATCTTGGGGCCCACTCGGTAATACAGCATCACAATAAGCCTTGCAAGCAATGTGACTAAGGAGTTAGTCACAGGGTGTTGTATTACGGAACGAGTAAACAAACTTGCCAGTAACGAGATTGAACTAGGTATAGACATACCGACGATCATATCTCGGGCAAGTAACATACCGATGGACAAAGGGAACAGCGTACGGGATTAATTGAATCCTTGACATAGATGTTCAACCAATAAAGATCTTTGCAGAATATGTAGGATCCAATATGGGTATCCAGGTCCCGCTATTGGATATTGACCGGAGGGTGTGTCAGGTCATGTATACATAATTCTCAAACCCGCAGGGTCTACACACTTAAGGTTCTGTGATGTTTCGGTATAGTTGAATTATTGATGTTGGTAAGCGACGGTTGTTAGGAGTCCCGGATGAGATCCCAGAAGTCACGAGGGTTTCCGGAATGGTTCGAAAATGAAGAATGCTATATAGGAATGTTGCATTTAGCTTCCGGAAAGATTTCTGTCCTTACCGGTAAAGTACCGGAAGTGACGAATGGGTTCCGGGGTTTTATTCGGAGGGGCCACTCACTTAGGAGAGGATATAATAGGCCTATGGGTGGCGCACCAGCCCTTGGTGGACTGGTGAGGCCAGCCCAGTAACCGAACTGTATTGGAGGACTCCTTCCTCTTGGTTCGGGCGAACCCTCTTACTTTGAGTACGAGGCAAGGCAACCCTCCCTCTTGTTCCACCTATATATAGTTGAGGTTTGAGAGGCTTTTTGCACCCCCAAGCCATAGTGTAGCCCTCTCTCCCTCCACCACTTCGTGACACCCCGTAGCTAGTTCGGTACGGCACGATGAAGCCCTGCGGGAGTAGCTCCACCACCATCACCACCACGCCGTCGTGTTGCCGAAAAATTCAACTACCTCTCCGCCCCTCTTGCTGGATAAAGAAGGTAGTGATAGTGATCGATTTGTACGTGTGCTGAACGCGTAGGTGTCGTCGGTTCGGCACTAGATTGGGATGGATCGTGATGTGATCGTGGGACGGATCGTGACGAGATCACGGGATGGGCTGCGATTTGGATCACAAATATGTTCTACTACATCAACTGCGTTATATATGCTTCCGCTTAGTGATCTACAGGGGTATGTAGACTCACTCTCCCCTCACGTAGATGATCATCACAATGGATAGGTATTGCGTGTGCGTAAGAATTTTTTTGTTTCCCATGCAACGTTCCCCAACAGAAGGCTTATGTCCTTAATGCACCGCTCGGTGTGCTAAACCACAAGCATCGTTTGTAGGTGTTGCAAACATCTAACATACACGTTTTTATGACTACATGATAGTTCAGTGCATAATTCTTAACGACTTAGAATTGAGGCACCGAAGACGTTTTGAACGTCACGGGACATATGAGATGTTCCGAGAGATGAAATTGGGATTTCAGGCTCATGCCCGTGATGAGAGGTATAAGACCTTCGATAAGATTCTTTGCCTGCAAGGTAAGGGAGAAAAAGCTCAATCATTGAGCATCTGCTCGGATTGTCTGGGTGCTCCAATCGCTTGAATCGAGTGGGAGTTGATCTTCCAGATAAGATAGTGATTGGCATAGTTCTCCAAAGTCACTGCCACCAAGCTACAAAGCTTCATGATGAACTATAACATATCAGGGATAGATATGCTCCTTGAGATATTTGCGATGTTTGACACTTCGAAAGAAGAAATCAAGTAGGAGCATCAATTGTTGATGGTTAGTAAAACCACTAGTTTCAAGAAGGGCAAGGGCAACAAGGGATACTTCATGAATTGCAAACCAGTTGCTGCTCTAGTGAAGAAACCCAAGGTTGAACCCAAACCCGAGACTAAGTGCTTCTGTTACGAGGTAATGATCACTGAAGCGGAACTACCCTAGATACTTGGTAGATAAGAAGGCTGGCCAAGTCGACAAAAGTATATTGGATATACTACCCTAGATACCTTACCAGTACTCCTAGTAGCGTCGGGGTATTAGATACTGGTTAAGTTTCTAGTGTTAGTAACTCGAAATTATAGCGTCAGGATAAAGGGATACTAGCAAGGGTGAGGTGACGATGTGTGTTGGACGTAATTCCAAGGTTCATGTGATCAAACATCACACGCTCCCTCTACCATCAGGATTAGTTTTGAACCTAAATAATTGTTATTTGGTGTTTGCATTGAGCATAGACATGATTAGATCGTGTTTATTGCAATACAATTATTCATTTAAAGGAAATAATGGTTATTCTGTTTACTTGAATAATACCTTCATTTGTCATGCACCTAATATGAATGGTTTATTGAATCTCGATCATAGTGATACACATGTTCATAACATTGATGCCAAACGATACAAAGTAGTAATGATAGTACAACTTACTTGTGGCACTTCCGCTTGAGTCATATTGGGATAAAACTCATGAATAAGCTCCATGTTGATGGATCTTTGGACTCACTCGTTTTTGAATCGTTTGAGACATGTGAACCATGCCTATTGGTGTAAAACACATGAAGAAACTCCTTTCAGATGGATCGTTTGGACTCACTTGATTTTGAATCACTTGAGACCTGCAAATCATGCCACATGGGCAAGATGACTAAATGCCTCGTTTTCGAGTAAGATGGAACGAGAAAGTGACTTGTTGGAAATAATACATTTTGATGTATGCGGTCCAATAAGTGCTGAGGCACGCAGTGGATATCGTTATGTTCTTACTTCACTAATGATTTGAGTAGATACATGTGTATTTGCTTGATGAATCACAAATCTGAAATATTGAAAAGTTTAAGCAATTTTAGAGTGAATTTGAAGATCATCGTGAAAGTGGATAATATGTCTACGATGTGATCGTGGAGGTAAATATATATCTAAGTTACGAGTTTGGTAAACATTTAAGACAATGTGAAAATTGTTTCACAACTCATGCCACCAGGAACACCATAGTGTGATGGTGTGTCCGAACGTCATAGCCGCGCCCTATTAGATATGGTGCCTAATGTGATGTCTCTAATAAAATTACCACTATCGTTTTGGGGTTAAGCATTAGAGACAACCACATTCAATTTAAATAGGGCACCACGAAATTTCGTTGAGATGGCACTATATGAACTATGGTTTGGAGAAACCTAAATTGTCGTTTCTTAAAAGTTTGGGGCTGCGGCTCTTATGTGGAAAAGTTTCAGCATGATAAGCTCGAACCCAAAGCGGATACATGCATCTTCATAGGATACCAAAACAGTTGTGAATACCTCCTATCTCAGATCCGAAAGCAAAGTGTTTGTTTCCAGAAAAGGGTCCTTTCTCGAGGAAGAGTTTTTCTCAAAAGAATTGAGTGGGAGGATTGTGGAAACATGATGAGATTATTGAACCGTCACTTCAGCCAATGAGTAGCAGGGCACGAGAAGATGTTCCTGTGGCGCCTACACTAGTTGAAGTAGAAAGCTGATGATGGTGATCATGAAGCTTCTAATCAAGTTACTACCAAACCTCATAGGTCGACAAGGAAACGTACTGCACCAGAGTGGTACGGTAATCCTTTCTTAGAGAACACGTTGCTGGTCAACAATGAACCTACGAGCTATTGAGAAGCGATGGTCGGCCCGAATTCTGACGAATGGCTGGAGGCCATGAAATCGGAGACATGATCTATGTATGAAAACAAAGTGTAGACTTTGGAAGAACTACTTGATGGGCATAAGGATATTAAGTAGAAGTGGATCTTCAAAAGGAAGAAAAAAATTAATGGTGAATGTCACCATTTAGAAAGCTCGACTTGTTGTAAAGAGGTTTCCGACAAGTTCAAGGAGTTGACTATAATGATACTTTTTCACCCGTAGCGATGCTAAAGTTTGTTGGAATTGTGTTAGCACTTGCTGCATTATTTATTATGAAATCTTGCAGATAGGATGTCAAAACATTGTTTCCTCGACGGTTTCCTTGAGGAAAGGTTGTATGTGATACAACCAAAAGGTTTTGTCGATCTTAAGGATGCTAACAAGTATGCAATCTCCAGTGATCTGTAGCGACCCGACTCAAAACGAGTCAAGCCTCTGTGTAGTTGTGCCATCCCTGGATCAGTATGCTCGCACACACAGTACATCAATGTATATATCAAAGTGCAATCACATGTAAATAGCGTAAAACTTATATATACCTTAAATATCTCAGCGGAAGCAGTCAAGGGAGTGGAGTCCCAATAAACACCAACGGCAAGTTGAGTGTAGACCGTAACCCTGAATCGTACTCTTACTCGTCGAAGAAAAATATCTGCAACATAAGACGTTGCAGCCGTGTAGGTCAGCATATTGAATATGCCGGCAAGTCACATGAGAGAGGGGTGAAAAGTAATCATCTATACTATATGCATATATGGCAGGTGGGGCTATAAGTTTTTAGCGAAAAGCAAGTTTTCTCCTACATCAAGAGAGGGCTAAAAGCAAAATGTTACTACATTGTTGGTTGTTAACGAGGTTCCACCAACCAATTCTCGTACCCATGTTGTCAATAATACCCACATCAATATTATTATTTGTGTTGAGAATTTCAGATAACTTTAGTTCCTTTGGCTCAAGTTGTCCATGACCGTGGACACGGCTAATCGATTAGGTTTGAGTACTCTTTAGAGTTTTGCACACGTTCCCCACAAGATTTGATCGCCTCCGTGTATGTCCTCGCACTTCAGGGTGTTTGATGACCAGATGATCAAAACATGGTCTTTCAACGGGTCCCTCTGAATCCCTGTCGGTGCCCATCCAATCCTACCGTTCTTCTACATCTGCTAGCACCGCCTGTCCAGAGTCGCCGCGTTGTCCAACCAAGCCACAGCCCATAATGACTTGTGGCTGTGCAGGTAAGCCTTGGGTCTTGAAAATATCCGTCCGTCTCTTTGAGCCTGGGTGAAGCTTTTCGCAAGATGTCATGGCCGTCTCCAGCATCCCTGGTCATCCACTGGTTTCTCCAGGGAGCCGATCAACTGTCCTTCACCCAGAGTTGCATTGCATCACGAGGTCTTGAAAAGTCTTGACTTAACCGGTCTTGGTTATTAAATTATTCTCGCATAACTCGTGGTAAACTCTCGACCAGAATCCCGTCTACTCAAGCATAGCAATATGAAATTTGTCGTCCCGGGCCAAGTAACGGGGTTGTTGGGTGCCTACCACATGATACTACAATATATAACCATAATTTCCAAGTACCTACTCAGCATGCAATTGGGCATAGGATGGTAGAACTACGATGCATAAAACATAGGTGGTACATGATCAAATGACTTGCCTGGTGATGTTGACGAAGAAGAATTTTCATTCTCGGGAAATACGTGATAGAACTATTCGCCACTCTCCGATGAAATCTATATAATCAAACATAGTATTCACATAAGCACTCACACTAGCAATCATTCTAGAAATCAATTAAAAACAGCAATAAAAGTTGATGCAATCAAAAATCAATAAGAGAGAGCGGATAAAAATCCAAAGGAAACTTCAAAGAAGCTAGGAAGCCTTCTACTACATCAAACACTATATAGTTTTTGTTCTAACTGAAAAGAAAACACTAAAATAGAAAAAATAACAGAAAAAAATATAAAATAACTAAGATAACAGAAGTAAAATTTACAAAACAATATTATTTTATAAGTATTTTCAAAATAGGAAATCAAACTAGCAATGCAATCAATTCGCAAGTTAGTATAGAACTAGAATTGATTCCATGCAAACAAATAAGAATAAATAAAATAAAATTTTGTTATTGTTGAAAAGTTACTGGTAAATATCAGAAAACAAAATATAACTTGTCACAATTACAAAAAAAACAAATTAAGAACAATTAATACAAAAGAAATAGCAAGAAAACAAAAAAAAGCTAAAACAGAATCTGTTTCGCTTAAACCCCTAAGTAAAAATATTTAAAAAAAATGAAACTTAAACTACTGAAATATATGATCAATAGGAAACAGTAGCAAAAAGAATTAATTTAAAAGCTATTTTTAAACTCCCGGTATAAGCAAAACAAGCTTTAAATCAAATCTGATATAATTCAAATTTTATAAATCCAAACATAGACAAATTATATATCTACAGAAACTACATAAAATTTTTGATCCAAGGCAAAAATAATCACCTAATTCGGAGTTATAGACTAATAGATATGAATTTTCTAAGATTGCAATTTTCTGAAAACCTGCAATACGGGATTTCATGAATCTCACCATGGGTGACAGAGAGGAAGAACTCCGGCGAGGTAGCTGCTCCGGCGAGGTGGTCAGGTTGCCAGCGGGGGTGGGGTGCGATGGAGGAGGGTGGCGGTGAGGTAGGGAAGTCGCGGGAGGTGGTGCAGGGGGGCTGGAGGTGGCTCACGGGCGACAGGGGAGAGCTCCCTGGTGCGTTCTTGACAAGGAAAAGGGGAGGTGGTGGAGAGATGCTACGGGCATGGGAACGGGGCGTTTCTCAAGGGGAATGGAACGAGGAGGACGAGGGGATCCTTTATAGGGCGAGGGAGGTGCTGGGAGGGAAGGAGCTTCGCGAATCCCGGAGAAAAAAATTTGGGAGGAAGCTTCCTCGTGCTTGGCCATGGCACAGAAAGAAAGAACGAGGGGAGGAAGAACAAGGTGAGTTATGGGCCTGATTTGTTTCCTAAACTGGCCCAGGGACTTTCCTATAACAAAGATCTCTTTCCATATTTATTAAAACGGAATTAAAACTATTAAAAGTAAATGGAATATTCCTTGGAATATAGGGGTAATATATATTAAAAAAATTAGAAAAATAAATCCAAAAAGATGGGCATTTTTCCACTACCAAAAAAAATACTTCAAAAAAATGTTTTTTTTAGAAAATCCCTAAATTGGTTTATTTTCTTTTTGCAAATATTTTTCAAATAAACCTTGGGTTTTATGGTCCAAATATTTCAAAGGAATATCCCCGGTTTGGAGGGTCATGTTCCTCCCCTCTTTCTTGCTTGGCAAGGATTATTTTCGGGGTATTTCTCGGGGAAGAAAAATATAGAAGCAAGGGCAAATATTTGAAAGAATTCAAATGCAAAACTCCGTTCAAATTCTTTATAGTTGAAGAAGTCATGTCATCTTCTCTCATTGCTATTAATTGGATGAATTTGAATTTATCGGAGAAGGGGAAAGTCATTTTACTCCCTCTCATTCAAAAGTTTTGAAAAGTTTTCAAATTTCACTCAAGTTTCAATCACTCAAACAAACAATCAATCTAATAATTTTATTAACATTCCAAAATTTTGGATGTTACAAACCTACCACACTTAAAATGAATCCCGTCCTCGAGATTCGAAGAGGCTAGAAAGAAAGGTTAGGGTTTGGGGGTCTTCTAACAAATCCAACTTCCGGCAAAGTGGGATGCTACCACACTTCAAATGTTTTAACGATCCTCTAGGGTTTTGGCAACTGACTTCTCACAGCCTTCATATCTTCCGTTATATTCATAACGTCTCCATCAAAACGAGGGTTCTTCTGTTGATATAAGCTTCTTCCGTTACTGGGTCTTCTTAACTGACAGTCTCGTGATCAATTCTAAATAACCTATCGATGATTCTCATGGTGGTCTACCATTTGTGGCTATCCTGCAGGGAGAGGGGTCTTGTCTTCAACCTCATCGTAAAATTTCCTACGCGTGACAACAAGTGCCATGTACATGGGCCTTTCTTATACCACTCTAAGGCTTAAACAAAAGCTTCAAAGAACGTCGTCTCTCACTATGGGTAAGTCTCTCAGATTTACCATTCCGAATAGCAAGAGAATGATAATAGTAAGTCGTCATGGTGGCCAAGCCATATCGCACTGAAACCGTTACCTTGTATAAGGCTTAGTGAATCTCGTATTCTAACACTTGGGCATCCTCACAAGCGTTGCAGAATTTCTCTTGTCCACGAACGAAGTTTGGATAATCCATTGGTTCTGCAAGCTGAACAAAACATCTAGCGTATCTTCACAACCCTCTGGCTTTCATATGTTCCTAAGAAAACGTTTGCTGATCCAAGTTTCCTTCTCCAAAAGATAGTACTCGATCCTTGTTAGTCCCGGGGTCTGTGGGTTGCAGGCATACTTGGAATTACTCTGCCTTTAAATTCCTAGTGTTTCATTCCATCATACTCTTGGGGTAACCATCATAAAAATAGTCCTCAGACTTATTTTTGGTACACACTCCACTCTGTGGGATACTTTCCACTGGTGTGTTTACCATGAAAAGGTATTCATTCATCCTTAAATCATATTCATTTCATAATCAATCCTTTATTACATCCGTAATTTCTTATCAAAAACTCCAATTCAAAACTACTCTATTACAAATGCCGCCATCCACATTGTTCGGTATGGTCGAGCATTTCTGCCAACATTATTCATTCATCTCTCTTGGAGGTACTTTAGTTCCCCTTGAAATCATCCATCTTTTGCTTCATCATGGTGGTCATGAGCTTCATCTCCATCATCTCCGCACGTACCTCACTCAGGTATTCCTGGGTATGACGGAGTCTTGCTTCAAGTATTTCTCCAATCTGACGTATGGCTTCCATGGCATCTTCACGAAGAGCATCAAAGAAGGTTTCTCGTGGTACACGTGAAATGAAAAAGTATTGCCCCATAGTCTTTGGAAAAACTCCTTTCACATGGTGGAGGTGTACTTCCACATACCAAAGTTCTACTCCACTTTCCATGACTGGGTAGCCTTTGTAGACTGCATCTCCTTCAAGATGAATGTGCTTCATCATGTCCTTCAGGATTTTTGGGTAATCGTGATCACTGGTCAGGGTCATGATCGTTTCTAGGCCCTTGAGGAATGAATCATAGAGAGTTGTCATCTGTAGGTATCAGTAAGTAGGTACTCAGAGGAATGTATATCTCTCCTTGGTAGTTATGGCACCTTCCTACTCAGTGGATCCTGTGGGTTTACTGATTACTACCACACTTAAAATGAGACATACTTATGCCTGCATAGACCATGTTTTCTCATATCCTCATAGTGTTCAGAGATCTTTGTTCGAAGAGAAACAACGCATACAGTTTCAACATAGGCAATCATGAGACAATAAATTCCATTTATTCATGATGTTATTACAATCTCACGGACTTCTGTTACAAAAAAAATCACTCCATGATCTCATGAAAAACAAGAGTGCTTCAGGTTCCACTTATTGCCACTGTCATAACTTATCTACTCCATTTTAGCTTTCTTACCTTGTGGACAATCACTAGCATAATGTCCTTCTTCCTTGCAACGAAAGCAAATGAGTTCTGGCAAGTCTCGAGGCTTCTTAGCGTTTGCTTTTGCTCCTTGGATTTCCGGCTTCCTTCCTGAGCACATATATTTGTGGTGGCCAAATTCCATGCACAACATCTGACATGACTCAGGTCTATATCTACAGAGATTTGGCTCTTCAGAGGGTACTTTTTCTTCTTTCCGGACTCCTTTATTTTGGCCAGTTCTTCTATTTGAAGTGGATCAAACTCCACTTTTTCCGTCGGGAAGTTTCCCAGATACTCTTTTCTTCCCTTCGTGCAATCCTGTGAATAATGTCCTTCTTCTCCACATGAGTAGCATGCATTGGAGAAAAATCTGGTCAGACCTTGTCCATCAGGGTCTTCAATATTTTCGTTCATCACCGGCTCTTCTAGAATCTTCTTCTTGAGTGTTTCCTTCATTGCTTCTTTCTGCTGCTGGACAACTTGTTCTACCTTGGGGTAAATGTGACATTGAGGTGGGTAGTGGGTGGTCCCTTCACAAAGGAAACAAGTCACCTGACTACTTGGGCACTCCTCAACTAGGTGATTTTCTTCACAGTGAGTGCATCCATCCTTGTGTTCTTCCTGGTTGTGTCCTATTTCTCCATAGATCTTGCATGCACAAGTCTTCTCCTTCGGATTATCATAGCACTTTTGAATAAGATAGGATCTTAACAAAGTCTTCTTGAATTCGTCCCAGGTTTCTGCTCCACTAAATCCTTGTATGGCATGGTGCATTTTCCACCACATAGCAGCACTTTGGGTAAAGTACTGGAGAGCGTGTACCACTTCATACTTCCTTGAGATCAAGTTACTCCCGAAGTGGTTCTCCATGTTCTGATTCAATATCTCGGGGTATTTCTCGGGGAAGAAAAATATAGAAGCAAGGGCAAATATTTGAAAGAATTCAAATGCAAAACTCCGTTCAAATTCTTTATAGTTGAAGAAGTCATGTCATCTTCTCTCATTGCTTTTAATTGGATGAATTTGAATTTACAGGAGAAGGGGAAAGTCATTTTATTCCCTCTCATTCAAAAGTTTTGAAAAGTTTTCAAATTTCACTCAAGTTTCAATCACTCAAACAAACAAATAATCAATCTAATAATTATATTAACATTCCAAAATTTGGGATGTTACATGATCCTTCTATGAACTGGAGCAAGCATCTCGGAGTTGGAATATATGTTTGATAAGATGATCAAAGTTTTTGGGTTTATAAAAAGTTTATGAGAAACTTGTATTTCCAAGAAAGTGAGTGGGAGCACTATAGGATTTCTGATAAGTATAAGCGGTTGACATATTGTTGATCGAAAATAATGTAAAAGATTTGGAAAGCATAAAAGGTTGTTTGAAAGGTGTTTTTCAAAGGAAAACCTGGACTGAGGTACTTGAATATTGAGCATTAAGATCTATTGAGATAGATCAAAACGCTTGATATAACTTTGAATGGATACATACCTTGACAAGATTTTGAAGGAGTTCAAAATGGATCAGTCAAAGAAGGAGTTCTTAAATGTATTGTAAGCTATGAATTTGAGTAAGACTCAAAGCCCGACCATGGCAGAAGAAAGAGAAAGGACGAAGGTCGTCCCCTATGCCTTAGCCGTAGGCTCTATAGCATGCCATGTTGTGTACCGTGCCTAACGTGTGCCTTGCCATGAGTTTGTCAATGGGTACAAAGAGTGATCCAAGAATGAATCACTGAACAGCGGTCAAAGTTATCCTTAGAAACTAGTGGACTAAGGAATTAATCTCGATTATGGAGGTGATAAGAGAGTTCGTCGTAAAGGGTTACGTTGATGCAAGATTTGACACTAATCCGGATAACTTTGAGTAGTAAACCGGATTCATATGGTGGAGGAGTTGTTTGTTCCAAGTGAAGCGTGGTAGAAGCATCTATAGTACGACATAGAGATTTGTAAAGTACACATGGATCTGAAAGGTTCAGACCCGTTGAATAAAAACCTCTCTCACAAGCAAGATATGATGAAACCCCGTAACTGTATGGTTGTTAGATTCATTACAATCACATAGTGATGTGAACTAGATTATTGACTCTAGTGCAAGTGGGAGACTATTGGAAATGTTCCCTAGAGGCTATAACAAATTGGTTATTATTATATTTCCTTGTTCATGATAATTGTTTATTATCCATGCTAAAATTATATTGATTGGAAACTCAAATACATGTGTGGATACATAGACAACACATTGTCCCTTGTGAGCCTCTGAAGTACTAGCTCGTTGATCAAAGATGGTCAAGGTTTCCTGGCCATAGACATAAGATGTCGTTTGATAACGGGGTCACATCATTAGGAGAATGATATGATGGACAAAACCCAAACTATGAACGTAGCATATGATCGTGTCAGTTTATTGCTACTGTTTTCTGCATGTCAATGTATTTGTACCTATGACCATGAGATCATGCAACTCTCGGACACGAGAGGAATACCTTGTGTGTATCAAATGTCGCAACATAACTGGGTGACTATAAAGGTGCTCTATTGGTATCTTCGAAGGTGTTTTTGGGTTGGCATGGATCAAGACTGGGATTTGTCACTCCGTGTGACGAAGAGGTATCTCGGGGCCCACTCGGCAATACAACATCACAATAAGCCTTGCAAGCAATGTAACTAAGGGGTTAGTCACGAGATCTTGTATTATGGAACGAGTAAAGAGACTTGTCGTAACAAGATTGAACTGGGTATAGAGATACTGACGATCGAGTCTTGGGCAACTAACATACCGATAAACAAAGGGAATAGTATACGGGACTGATTGAATCCTTGCCATCATTGTTCAACTGATAAATATCTTTGTACAATATGAAGGAGCCAATATGGACATCTAGGTCCTGCTATTGGTTATTGGCCGGGGAGTGTCTCGGTCATGTCTGTATAGTTCTCGAACCTGCACGGTCTGCACACTTAAGGTTTGGTGACTTTTTGGTATTAATGAGTTACGTGTGGTAGTAACCGAAAGTTGTTCGGAGTCCTGGATGAGATCCCGGATCTCACGAGGAGCTCCAGAATGGTCTGGAGGTAAAGATTTATATATGGGAAGTCATATTTTGGCTTCCGCAAAAGTTTTGGGTTTTTTGGTATTGTACTGGGAAGCTTCTAGAAGGTTCCGGAAACTTCTAGAGGAGTCCAGAAGTCCACCAAGGGTTCCACCATGTCCCAAAGGTTTGCATGGGCTGAGGGATACGTCATGGCCTTATTGGGCCAAGCGCACAGGTCCCTCAAGGCCCATGCATTTGGGAAAGGTGGAAAGTCCACCTTTGAATGGAAGGGATGTAAGGGGACTAGGATTCCACCTCCCCCCTTGGCTGCGCCCTAGGGCTTGGAGGGGCTGTTCCCCACACCCCTCCACCTGTATATAGAAAGGAGGGGGTTCCCCAAGAGCACACACGAAGCCCTTGGCACCCCTCTCTCTCCGTAGATCGTTTTCTCCTCCATTTGCGGTTTCGGTAGCGCTAGGCGTAGCCTTGCCGGGATAGCACCACCACAACCGCCACCACGTCGTCGTGTTGCTGAAGAACACATCTACTACTCCGCCCTCGGTCGCTGGATTGAGGAGGCGGAGACGTCATAGAGTTGTACGTGTGCTGAACGCGGAGGTGTCGTTCGTTCGGTGCTTGATCGGGAGTTCATGGCATGGATCGTGATTGGATCGCGAAGACGTACCACTACATCAACTGCGTTCTTTAATGCTTCCTCTTAGAGATCTACAAGGGTATGTGGATCCGATCTCTCCTCTCGTAGATGCTCATCAACATGGATAGATCTTTTATGCATGTAGGAAAAATTTTGTTTTCCATGCAACGTTCCCCAACACGATGCGTCTCGGAGGAGCAAGGGAGCGAGCTGCTCGCCGACATTCACGGAGGGCATTGTGGGCACAACTCCTCGTCATGCACCCTTGTTGTCTCATGGCGCGACACCACCAAGCTGGTCCGGTCCTGCAAGGCATGCTAGTTCCACGCCAAGAAGATCCATCAGCCCGCGCACGGGCTGCAAACGATTCCGCTCTCCTCGCCCTTCGTGGTATGGGGCTGGACATACTGGGACCCTTCCCCTGCACGTCCGGCACATATCGCTACATCTATGTCATCGTCAACAAATTCACCAAGTGGACAGAGTTCGAAGCCGTTCGCACCATCCGGGTCGACTCGGTCATCAGGGTTATCAACGGCCTTGTATGTCGATTTGGCGTCCCCATCCGCATCATCACTAACAATGGGTACGCAGATATGCTACGCCTGCATTGGCACACCCGCACAACAACGGCCAGGTCGAGCACGCCAATGACAATGTCCTCAAGGGCCTCAAGACCAGGAGCTTCAAGAGGAAGCTTGAGGCTTGCAGCTCGCTTGATGAGCTATAGTCCGTGTTGCGGTCCATCGGCACCCCCACGACTAACCCCACCCGCGAGACACCCTTGTTCCTTGCGGGGCTGAGGCTTTCCTACCCCTAGAGCTCAAGTAAGGTTCCCCACCGGTGTTGGCATTTGATGAGGCACATCAAGCAGACCCGCAGGAAGCCGACCTCTTGCTCCTCAAGGAGGCCTGCCACCGAGCCGCCCATCGTGCCGCGATATACCAGCACGCCTTGCGGCTCTACCATAGCCACCATGTCCGCCCTCGTACCCTCAAGGTAGGGGACCTTGTCCTGAGGTGGGTCCTTGATATGTATCAAACGTATCTATAATTTTTGATGGTTTCACGTTGTTATCTTGTCTTCTTTGGTTGTTTTATGTACCTTTTATATCTTTTTTTGGACTAACTTATTAATTCAGTGCCAAGAGCCAGTTCCTGTTTTTCCCGTGTTTTTGACTCTTTTCAGATCTGATTTTGGAACGGAGTCCAAACGGAAGAAAAACCCTAAAATGATTTTTTCCCGAACGGAAGAAGATCAGGGGGCCTTTGGGCCAGGCCAGGTGGGCTCCAGGGAGCCCACAAGCCCCCACTCCGCCACCAGGGGGAGGCGGCGGTGGGCAGGCTTGTGGCCTCCCTGGCCTCCCCCCGACCTAGGTCTTTGGCCTATAAATTCCCAAATATTCCGCAAAAAATCAGGGGAGCCTCAAAAATACTTTTCCGCCGCTGCAATCTTCCGTTTCCGCGAGATCTCATCTCGAGACCCTTCCCGGCACCCTGCCGGAGGGGACTTTGGAGTTGGAGGGCTTCTTCATCATCATCATTGCGCCTCCAATGACTCGTGAGTAGTTCACTTCAGACCTACGGGTCCTTAGTTAGTAGCTAGATGGATTCTTCTCTCTCTTGGATCTTCAATACAAAGTTCTCCATGATCTTCATGGAGATCTATCCGATGTAATCTTCTTTGGCGGTGTGTTTGTCGATATCCGATGAATTGTGGATTTGTGATCAGATTATCTATGATATATATTTGAGTCTTTGGTGATTTCTTATATGCATGATTTGATATCCTTGTAAGTCTCTCCGAGTCTTGGGTCTTGTTCGGCCAACTAGATCTATGATTCTTGCAATGGGAGAAGTGTTTGGTTTTGGGTTCTGCCATGTGGTGACCTTTCCCAGTGATAGTAGGGGCAGCAAGGCACACATCAAGTAGTTGCCATCAAGGGTAAAAAGATGGGGTTTTTATCATTGGTTTGAGATTATCCCTCTACATCATGTCATCTTGCTTAAGGCGTTACTCTATTCTTATGGACTTAATACACTAGATGCATGATGGATAGCGGTCGACATGTGGAGTAATAGTAGTAGATGCAGACAGTATTGGTCTACTTGTTTTGGACGTGATGCCTATAGAAATAATCATTGCATAGATATCGTCACAACTTTGCGCGGTTCTATCAATTGCTCGACAGTAATTTGTTCACCCACAGTCTACTTGCTTTCATGAGAGAAACCACTAGTAAACACTACGGCCCCTGGGTCTATTCACATCTATCGTTTACATCTCCGCTTTTACTTTGCTTTGTTACTTTGTTGCTTTCAGTTCTCACTTGGCAAACAATCTATAAGGGATTGACAACCCCTTCATAGCGTTGGGAGCAAGGTTTGTGTTTGTGGAGGATCTTGAGATACTCCTCCACTGGATTGATACCTTGGTTCTCAAACTAAGGGAAATACTTACCACCGTTGTGCTACATCACCCTTTCCGCTTCGAGGGAACACCAACGCAAGGCTCCAAGGCCACGGGGGAAATCCTTTGCATACTTGCCTAGGAAGTCCCTTAAGGCGTAGCCACAGCTGAAGGATTCCTGGTGCCGTCGACACGACTATTCTTGGTGCCATTGGACGGTGTTTTGTTGCAGTAGCAGAAGTATTTCTGGCGCCATTGCCAGGGATACATAGAAAACATCGCCTCCCTAGGGAGGACCATCACAAGCTCTCGCCCATGTGGGAGGGACCCTTCAGGACCGCCCATGTCTTGAGGCCTGGCGTCGCGCGCCCGAAGGCGGAAGGTGGGAGCCCGATGCCAAACGCGTGGAATAGGCAGCACCTCCGGAAGTTCTACCCATGACCCTCTCACGTAAGAATGACTGGGATATATATGCCCGAAGCCTCCTAAGTGGAAGCCCACGATGAGCCGCATCGTGGCCTTGGGGGAGGGCTCCCGCCCACGCCCAAGTCGAAGTCCCCATGCTTCACTCTGGTAGAATGACGGCTGAATTGTGACTATGCCCATGCCCAAGTTGAAGCCCCTTGCATCGTGCTTGGGGAGCAATCAAAGAAGATGCCCCGCGGGCCGCAACTAAACCCATGCTGACCCGTGCTGGACACGAGAGTCGCACTTCTTTTAGGCTAACCCGTGGTGGACATGGCAGTCGTATTTCTTTCTAGGTTGACCCGTGTTGGATACGGCAACCGTTTTTCTTCCCTTCTTTTCTAACATTTAAAAACAAGCTCGCCACGTTGACCTAGGCTGGACACGGCAGCCGCATCACCCATTTTTTGGCTTGTAAACAAGTTCACCTCTGGTTTTAATAAAGATCTTGATCTTCTAGTTTTTGCAGATTTTTATTGGTTTTCTCTTTTCTAACCACGCGCGCTCGGCGTATCCCTCTTGAACATCACACGAGCGGGGGCTCGGGTATGGTGCCCACGCCCGAGATACAAGCTTCGTCCATGGGCATGTTCCCACGCGCACCACCGCACCAAGGCCTTTAGTGCCTAATTCCCTCGTATGACGCACAAGAGCGAGCCGACGAGCGTGCCTCATGCCCACGAGGCAAAACACCCCATGCACGGGAAAGCATGACACTCAGCAAAAGGACAGCCTATTCACCATAACGCCTCGGGAGGATCCCGGTCTGCTCCAGGTATCCTCGCCGCTCGGTCCTACCCAGGTGATCGCAACCTGGTTCATAGGAGATGGCTGAGCTCACATACGTGGTGCATTCGCATAATACAAGGTATGGAATGGCACCAAAGGAAGCCACACAAAAACACAAATAATCATGAAAGGAGCATGGAGTTCAAAACAAAATCCACTGGCTTCATGCCTCGGTGGGACTACAAGCTGGCATTGACATGGGGTCCGGGGAAGCCTAGATGGACGTGTTTCTCTCATCACCATCCCCGTCCCCATGCGCTTTAGCTCCATTGCCATCATCATCAATCGTGTGTCCCTCGGCACCCCCTCACCCTCGAGGTTTTCATGGGAAAATTGTGCACTCAGCGCATCGACGTGGTCACCCACCGCTTTCCTCAGGGAGCCGCGGATCGCCTCAGGAACGGGGGCCATTGCGTCCTCGAAATCAAAGTTGGGATCGGCATGGAGGAGGTTGCTCAATACGTGCGTCAAAGATGGGATGGGAGATGGCGACTTTCCTCCTTAATCAAGACATCCACCTATTTGGTGCCCGCCTCAAGCTGTTCCACGACCTTGGTGAAAAAATCAAGATACCCAGCATCGTCGGGCACGAGAGGACTTGAGACGCTCCTTCCACACATGGAACCCAGGGCTTGGCGTGCTCGCCACTCGACACATTGGAACATCTTCGAGCGCAGGCGTTGCAGCCCCAGGGCCTCCTTCGCCTCGTCAGTCGCCCGCTCCACAAGGGACACAGTACTGCCCACTTGCCCCTAAAGTGACGCCAGTTCAACCGCGATGACGGCCTGGGCCTGAAGCGCGGCTTCCTCCCCGCCTTCCGCGAGACTAGGTGCATCTTCAAGACCATCTATCTCGCGTTGCAGCTCTGCGCAACCAGTTGTGAAGCGGCGCTCCTACACCTTCAGTTTGTTTTTGTAATCCTCGCGGGCCTGCTCGAGCCGCGCATCGGCGTCCACTTGGATCCTTTCCACTCTTTGGTTGTAGGTGGCACGACAATGGTAACGTCTCGATCCAGCGCCTCCAACCGCTCGCGCTCCAAGCCTAGCTCCGACAATGCCAAGGCAAGATGTTGTTCGAGGACCAGGAGGTCTGCCTCGCGGAGGGTGAGCTCACGCACTCCCTCCACCTCGACCCTCCACTCCTGAAGCTACTGCTCCAAAAGAGCATTTGAAGCATGAAGCTCCCACTCGCAGGCCTCTATGGCCTCATGGCGCTCGGCCGCTTCTTCGGCTTCATGGAGGGCGCACTCGCATGCCTCCCTCACCTCGGTAGTGGACACTTCAACCTTCGTGCACACTGCTTCATGTTGGCGGCGACTCAGCTTGACGACCACATCAAACTGATGCCACCGGCGAGCCAAGCGCACACGCTCCTTGGTGAAGCGTGTGGCACCATCCCTAAGCTCTGCCTTGAGCTGCCCCAGCAAGCTCAAGGCGTTCTGCAGGAGGTCATGACGTATCAAGGTCCGGGAGGCCACGAGTGCCATGGCCTAGTCCGGATCGGGCCCAGTGTCTTTGTCCCTCGACGGGGTCCCGGAGGCTCCACCATCGCATGTCGCAGGCTGGGAGTCAGTTGATGCTCGCCCTGCCCCATGAAGGCAGGGCATCGCGCGCGCAGGGCTCGAATCCCCTCCAAGGCGGTTGGCTGCTCGAAGCTGTCTGCGGCGTTCGTCGGGGTGGTCGAGGTGTCTGGTGGCTTCGTCCCCTTCGGCTCAACACTTGCCTCGGAGGAAGGTGCCCTAAGGAGCATATCAACACTTCTTCACCCACAGTGCCTCCCATGGGGGATGCTGGGGGAGTCGTCGCCCTTTGCCCCACGTCCTCGATGTGCAAGGGTGGAGTCGCGTCGTGACCAGGCACGTCGCTTTGCATGGTGGTCTCGCACTTCTAGACCACTCCCCCAGCCCTAACCGACGGCGAGAGGGCATGCGTCGGGGCAGGGGGCTTGTTGGTCCTTTTGTTTGCCGGAAGCCTGCACAAAAGGAGGGGTCAACCACACCTGGGGTGCGGAAGCAAGCAAGGCAAAGGGGAGGCACTTACTCGTCTTTCGCGGCCCATCTCCTCCTCTTCAGCACCATCGACAGCACACCAGTACCGCCCTCAGATTGGGCCCGACACTAGTGTCCTCCGCTGATACATCCCAAACGTATCTACAATTTCTGCTTGTTCCATGATCTTTTGGGTGACATTGTTATATGTTTTGCTACACTTTCATACCTTTTTATACATATTTGGACTAACCTACTAACTCAGTGCACCCAGTGCCAATTTTTGTTTGCTGATATCTTTTTTTGCAGGGACTTTTACCCCAATTTAGAGAGTCCCAAAAATCCCGAGAAAAATATGTAAAAATCAGCGTGATGGAAGCTTCCGGAGCACCAAAGGTGGGCCACAAGGGAGCCAGGTCTTGCCCAGGCGGCCTCCCTAGACGGCCTTCCCCCTAGCCGCGCCCACAGGTCACCTGGGTGGGGCCCACGCCCTCTGGTTCCGTCCTTCGGCCTATATTTACCTCTCCGATAGGAAACCCTTCCAGGAGATCTAGAATCGTGAATTTCTCCATCATTCTGCCGCCGCAGCACTCCCGAGATCGGGAGTGTCAAAAGAACTCTTCCCGGCACCCTTCCGGAGGGAGGATTGACCTCCGGGAGCTTCTCCACCGCCATGGACGCTTCCGGGACGTGTCGTGAGTTGTCCTCCTTGGACCATGGGTCCATGACCAGTAGCTATGTGATGTCTTCTCTCCAATCTTGTGCTTCGATGTTTAGCCCTTGTGAGCTGCCCTATATGATGAAGGCATCTATGTAATTTTCCTGCTATTGTTATGCTTGGTTTGCTGGTATCCAATGGATTATGAGATTATGTTCAGATTGTGATGAGTTATATATTTGATTGTCCTTTTATATTATGTTCTTTAGTGATTCATGCATGTTCTCCGTTGCTTTTTATTGCTTTGGCCGAGTAGTATATTGTAAGTCCAAGAGGGAGCATTATGCATGATTGTGGGTTCATGCCCCCTGATGTCTAGCTTGAGTGACAGAAGCATGAGACTAGGGGATGTGTTGTTGCCACGAGGGAGAAAACAACGGTGCTCGTGACCGCGGTTGCAAGTATTGTTTACCTTAAGCAAAGTTCGTTAATGCAGTTTTCCGTTGCTTTGAGTTTACACTTTGAATGGGGCTCACAACTTAATACCACGGAGATGTTCTGGATAGATATCTCAAGGTGGATGATTAGTAAGTAGTTGCTGATGGATAAACGATCTACTTGTCTTGGCGTACTACCCATTACTTTTGAGCCTCTAACTTTCTAGTAGCATGATTAGAATTGTGGTGCGTTTATTAGTTTATCAGTTGCCCAGCTGTGATTTGTTTACCCATGCATAGTTGTTTATCGTCTTTTGGGAGAGAGACATTACTAGTGAACATTATGTGACTCCGGTCCATATTACCACCATTGCTTACACCTCCATCATTTACTGCTTTATTTACTTTTCCGTTGCAATCACTATCACTATTCCTACTTGTGTTTTGATCCTTTGCAAACTACAAGGCTGGAGAGGTTGACAACCTCTCTGTACTCGTTGGGAGCAAAGTTATTTGTTGTGTGTGCAGGTCCACGTCTTCTGCTAGCGCGAGAGCAGCGGACACCTACTTGTTGATCCTTGGAGTCCTCCAGGTTCGATAAACCTTACAGTCCCCGTGTATGGGAAATCTGCTGCTGACTACATCTCCACCTTCCACCTGGGGTAACCAACGAGGGGCGAGAAGTATATCCATCAACTCGTCATCAAGCAAATTTCTGGCGCCGTTGCCGGGGACTCCAGTCTTCAAGATAGGAGAGTTGCACGCTATCCTTTAGCTTTGCTTTTTAGTCTTGTTAGTTTGCTTTCTAGTTTTTTCTTTAGAGTCTTATACCAAAAACCACAAAAAAAATTAGTTGCTTTGTTCTTGCATGGTGCTGCTGCTATGGGTTCCACTGAGAACACCAAGTTGTGTGACTTCACTAGTCACAACAACAATGACTTTATATCCACTCCTATTGCTGCTCTCGCCACTCGTGATGATGCTGCTTTGCACTTGAATAATTTTGTTGAACTTTGTGATATGCAAAAATATAAAGAAGTAGATGGTGATATTGTTAAAGTTAAGCTTTTTCCTTTCTCCTTGAGGGGAGGAGCTAAAGTGTGGCTCCCATCTTTGCCTAGGAACAACATAGATTCTTGGGATAAGTGCAAAGATGCTTTAATTGGGAAGTATTACCCGCCTGCTAAGATTATCCAGTTAAGAAGTAACATTATAAATTTTAGGCAAATGTATAATGAACACGTTGCCCAAGCTTGGGAATGTATGAAATCTCTTGTTAAGAATTGACCTACACATGGTTTCACTACTTGGATGGTTATCCAAACTTTTTATGCAGGATTGAACTTTACCTCGCGGAATCTGTTAGACTCGGCCGCAGGAGGAACCTTTATGTCAACTACACTTGGTGCTGCCACGAAACTATTGGACGAGATGATGACAAATTATTCTCAATGACACACCGAGAGATCTCCAATATGTAGGAAGGTAAACTCTGTTGAGGAGATCTCCTCCCTTAATGATAAGGTTGACATGATCATGACTTTACTTACTAAGCAAGCTCCTATTGATCCTCATGATGTTCCCTTAAATTCTTTGGTTGCTCAAGAAAGAGAGCAAGTTAATGTTAATTTTATCTCTAGGAACAACTTTAATATTAATGCCTATAGGAGTAATTTTGGTAGCAATCCTAGACCATTCCCATCCAACAACTATGGGAACAACAACACTTATCCTAGTACCAAAAACTCCACTTCTGAATTAGAGAGCATGCTTAAAGACTTTATCACTTCTCAAAAAGCCTTCAACAAGAGTGTAGAAGAGAAATTAGAAAAATTAGATAGTCTCTCTTTGAAGGTAGACAACATAGCTCATGATGTAGATATGCTTAAAATTAGAACTTCCCCACTTGAGGAAAGGAAAACCACACCCATGAATGATATCCAAGTCCAAATTAATGAGAACATAAGAATGCTTGCCAAACTTAAGAATAGATGGGCTAGAGAAAAAGAAGAGGAAGATAGGATTAAGAGCCTTCCTACACACACTACACTTTCTACTATACAAGTTGTTGAGGATCTCAAAACTATTAGCACCCATCACATCCTTAGTCCCAATGGACCTATTAATGGTGATGCTAATACCTCAACTTTAGGACAATAAGGTCCTTTGAACTTAGAGACTACCAAAAGAATGAGATTAGATGACATGACCACCACTTTAATTAATGGTAGTAATCTTGATTTTGATAATTGTAGTCTTTTCGAAGTTATCACTTTTTTGCAAAGAATGGCTAAAGACCCCCACACTAGTACACTCAATATTTCCTTCACCGAGCATATTGCCAATGCTCTTATCAAAGCTAGGGAGGAGAAGCTCAAGCTAGAGACTTCTGCTCCTAGAAAACTAGAAGATGGTTGGGATCCTATGGTCAAAATTAAATTGAATAATATCTCTTGCTTTGCTTTATGTGATGTTGGAGCTAGTGCCTCCATTATGCCCAAAAGAATGTATGATATGCTTGATTTGAGACCTTTTGGTCAATTTTCTTTTGGTGTTCATCTTATTGATTCTTCCATAAGGAAACCTTTCGGGAGAATTGATGATGTGCTTATTGTTGTCAATGATAAGTATGTTCCCGTTGATTTTCTTATTATGGACACTGAGTGTGATCCCTCATGTCCAATTATTTTGGGACGTCCTTTTCTCCGCACCGTTGGTGCTATCATTGACTTGAAAGAAGGGACCATTAGATTCCAATTTCCCCTAAAAAAGGGAATGGAACACTTCACTCGAAAGAAGATTAAGTTACCTTATGAGTCCATTATTCGGGCAAGTTATTCTTATGGAGTTGATAATACTTGATCTTTTTGCATCATGCCTAGCTCAAAGGCATAAAAGAAAGCGCTTGTTGGGAGGAAACCCAATTTGTTTTTTACTTTCAGTTTCAATGGTCTTGATGCTTGTTACCAATATATCAACATCATTGTATCTTTATTTTCAAGCTTTGTGCCAAGTTTTTGCCTCCGATTGCAAGAAAGTTCAAAAGTTGTGACATGTTGTCCAGAAACAGATTATGTCTGCTTGACGGAACAATTCTCCAAAAATCACCAGATCATTTGTTTGATCTGAATTTGGTTGACAGTATGCTCTATATAATTTTCTTTCTGGCATCTGTTCTGAGTTTTTTTATTTGAGTTGCATAAGTGCCCTGAAACAATTATTTACTAACTGTTGTTCTGTTTTTCAAGGATTCTGCCACGTTTTGCGTTTTCATCATTTTGCAAAGCCTAAGCTTGATTTTTCTTTGCAAAAACCTTTTGGAAATCTTGAGAAACAGTATCTCTTCATGAAAATATTTATTTCTAGTAGAGAATACATTATTTTATTATGGGCACTAACCACTCTAATCAACTTATGATGAGTTTCGTATGAAGGGAGTTTTCAAGTATGCGATGGAAGATTATGAAAGAATATCTAGGAGTGTAAAGCGCTCAAGCTTGGGGATGCCCCCATGAACCACCAAGAAATATTCAAGGAGACTCAAGCGTCTAAGCTTGCGGATGCCCCCGTGCATCCCCTTCTCCATCAACAATCATCAGTTCGTCCATCTCCATGCTATATTTTTATCACTTCATGTGTTATGTGCTATACTTGGAGCGTCCCGCTCTTTACTTTTTTTAGTTTGTTTTAATTTTGCTTGCTGTTCATAACAAGTTGGAACCTAGCCTTCTTTGTTTAGGAAATAAACACGCTCCACTCCACCTTAGAACACAACATAGGTTTTCATGTTTATCTTTTTGTGTGTTCTTTATCTTTTCATAGCTGATGTCATGCTTATCTCTTAGTTTTCATGCTTTATCCTTTTAAGATATTTTATTTAGGTTTCTTTTGGAACTCTCTTGAGTTATCATGCTTATCTTGTTTAGAGAGTTGGCTTGTTGCACTAAGTTGTGTGTCTTGCATGAGTAGGTAATTGAGGTTGCTATTTAAGTATAGTAGTAACTTGCAATAGTTTTGAGGTATTGATTTGAGTAATGTTTGGACTATTGGTGCCAAGAGCTTGAGCCTATTAGTGACAGGTGTCGTAGTTTGGGAAATCCATGTGTTCTTCCAAAAAAAATAGTTGAGAACTCTAGCTACTAGATGGATCACTAACCTCTGGAGGGGTTGGAATATATAGAGTACCCTCACGTTATCATGGGTCGAGGATGCACAAGGATAACCAAACCACCAAAGTCTCCTCCTCGGGGTACTTGTCTCTTTGTGAACCTCCTGACTAGATAGAGAGTTACCGATAATAAGTGCATGAGTTCTTCGGACTAATGTGAGTATTCGATTGTTGGCACTTCCACCATCCATATTTTTCTAGCCTCTTCGGTAATGTGCATTGCCCATTCTCATCTTGAGAGTTGGTGCAAACTTCACCGGTGCATCCAAACCCTTGGCATGATACGCTCTGTCATCATAAGCCTCATTATATATTTCCTCAAAACAGCCACCATACCTACCTATTAAGGCATTTCCATAGCCTTTCCGAGATACATTGCCATGCAACATCCACCATCTCGTGACTTGATCTTCATGTCATACATGCTTTTGCTTGAATGAGGAGCCACATGCTAGTTGGGCCTTGCCCTTATTATTGCTACATGAAGTGCTAGTTTCATTGCATATCTTGCTACACTGGCAGAGGCGTACATTTGCATACATCATTATAATTTTCATTTGTCTTTATGATGAGTACTTCTTATAAAGTGTGAAGATCTTCTTTTATTCTTGTAAAACCTGGAGTGTTGCCCTTAAGTGAGGAAAAGATCCCAAAGAGGACAAATGAAAAGATCCCAAAGAGGACAAATGAGAGATGAATAGAAAGAGCCAAAGAGGCCACACACAAAAAAGATAAGGGGGAAACACTACTATTCCTTTTGAAAGATCCACACTCGTACTCCATTGTTATATTTGTACTCCATAGAGATTATCATTCATGCATAACTATGTGGGGACCCTTACACTATAGAACTTGGCTTGTATATTCCAATGATGAGCCTCCTCAAATGAGCTCTAGGTCTTCATGAGCAAGCAAGTTGGATGCACCCCCACTAGTTCCATTGGAGATCTTACCTTAGCTCATATGTGCATCCGTTGCATGGCAATCCCTACTCCTCACATCATATCTATCATTTGGCTTTCTCTTGCCTATGGTTGTCCTGATTGATGTGGGCCTTTCACACCTTTTTTGTCTTCCTTCCCCATCATTATTCTCTTTTCCATCCTAAGTGCCAACGTATATTGCTTGCGCTCATCCATTGCATGACTTCTCAAAGTCGAAAGGGAGAGGTTCATTTTGACTTGTGACTGACTAGTGGTCTCGGGGTGAGTCAAAATAAGATTACGAAGGAGGCCAAGTGTGAAGTTTTAGTAGATTGAGTTCTCAATTAAAAACTATTTTTATGCTCTAAACCCATCTCCCACTTCTTGCACGCAAACACCATTTGGAGACATTCGAGTCACGGACAGCAAGAGCTCTTGCACCTTTATGTTCTTACTTTGCTATTTTCAATATTAAATATAGACTCTTGCTTGTTATTGTCTTGACTTGAATTGCATATCTTACTTGCTTTACTTTGAAGTTCTTATATGTGTGTTAGCATGTCACCATAGAAATTATTTGTGTTATCATTTACCTACTCGAGGACGAGCAGGAATTAAGCTTGGGGATGTTGATACGTCCCAAACGTATCTATAATTTCTGCTTGTTCCATGATCTTTTGGGTGAAATTGTTATACGTTTTTCAACACTTCCATACCTTTTTACACATATTTGGACTAACCTACTAACTCAGTGCACCCATTGCTAGTTTCTGTCCGCTGATGTATTTTTTGCAGGGAATTTTACCCCAATTTAGGAGTCCCAAAAATCCTGAGAAAATATATAAAAATCAGCGTGACGGAAACTTCCACAACACAAAAGGTGGGCCACACGGGAGCTAGGGCTTATCCAGGCGGCCTCCCTATGCGGCCTGCCCTCTGGCCGCACCCACAGGTCGCCTGGGTGGGGCCCACACCCTCTGGTGCCCTCCTTCGGCCTATTTTTACCTCTCTGAGAGGAAACCCTTCCAAGAGATCAAGAATCGCGAATTTCTCCATCGTACTGCCGCCGCAGCGCTCCCGAGATCGGGGGCGTCAGAAGACCTCTTCTCGGCACCCTGTCGGTGGGAGGATTGACCTCCGCGAGATTCTCCACCACCATGGACGCTTACCGGACGTGTCGTGAGTAGTCCTCCTTGGACCATGGGTCCATGACCAGTAGTTATGTGATGTTTTTTCTCCAATCTTGTGCTTCAATGTTTAGCCCATGTGAGTTGCCCTACATGATCAAGGCATCTATGTAATTTTCCTGCTATTGCTATGCTTGGATTGCTAGGATCCGATGGATTATGAGATTATGTTCAGATTGTGATGAGCTATATATTTGATTATCCTTTTATATTATGTTCTTTAGTGATTCATGTGTTTTCTCCATTGCTTTTTATTGCTTTGGCCGAGTAGTAGATTGTAACTCCAAGAGGGAGCGTTATGCATGATTGTGGGTTCATGCCCCCTGATGTCTAGCTTGAGTGAAAGAAACATGAGACTAGGGGACGTGTTGTTGCCACCAGGGAGAAAACAACGGTGCTTGAGACCGTGTTTGCAAGTATTGTTTACCTTACGCAAAGCTCGTTAATGCAATTGTCCGTTGCTTTGAGTTTACACTTTGGGTGGGGCTCGCAACTTAATACCAGCGAGATGTTCTGGATAGATATCTCAAGGTGGATGATTAGTAAGTAGATGCTGATAGATAAACGATCTACTTGTCTTCGCATACTACCCATTACTTTTGAGCCTCTAACTTTCTAGTAGCATGATTAGCATTGTGGTGCGTTTATAATTCTGTCAATTGCCGAGTTGTGATTTGTCTACCCATGCATAGTTGTTTATCGTCTTTTGGGAGAGAGACATCACTAGTGAACATCATGTGACTCCGGTCCATATATCCACCATTGCTCACACCTCCATCATTTAGTGCTTTATTTACTTTTCCGTTGCAATCACTATCACTATTCCCGCTTGTGTTTTGATCCTTTACAAACTACAAGGCCGGAGAGATTGACAACCTCTTGTACTCGTTGGGAGCAAAGTTATTTTTTGTGTGTGCAGGTCCACATCTTCTGCTAGTGCTAGAGCAGCGGACACCTACTTGTTGATCCTCGGAGTCCTCCTGGTTCGATAAACCTTACAGTCCCCGTGTAACGGAAATCTACTACTGACTACATCTCCACCTTCCACTTGGGGTAACCAATGAGGGGCGAGAAGTATATCCATCAAATCGTCATCAGCCGCCGCCCGCCGCCCCGGCTCGGGGCTCCGGGCCTGTCAGGGATCCTGGTTCAGGAACCACCAGGACAGGGCTATCCCGAGGTCCCTCTTGGTCCTTGATACATCTCAAACGTATCAATATTTTTTGATGGTTTCACGCTGTTATCTTGTCAACTTTGGATGTTTTGTTTACCTTTTATATCTTTTTTGGGACTAACTTATTAATCCAGTGCCAAGTGCCAGTTCCTATTTTTCTGTGTTTTTGACTCTTTACAGATCTGATTTTGGAACGGAGTCCAAACGGAATAAAATCCCCAAAATAATTTTTTCCAGAACGGAAGAAGATCGGGATACTTGAGGGCCAAGGCAGGGGGGCCACAGGGAGCCCACAAGCCTTGTTTCCACGGCCAGGGGCCGCGGCAACCAGGCTTGTTGCCTCCCTCGCGCTCCCCTGCCCTAGCTCTTTGGCCTATAAATTCCCTAAAAATCCAAAAAAAATCAAGGCATCCACGAAAACACTTTTCCGCCGCCGCAAACTTCCGTTTCCGCGAGATCTCATCTGGAGACCCTTCCCGGTGCCCTGCCGGAGGGGACTTTGGAGTTGGGGGCTTCTACATTAACATCATCGCCTCTCCAATGACTCGTGAGTATTCTACTTCAAACCTACGGGTCCGTAGTTAGTAGCTAGATGGCTTCTTCTCTCTCTTGGATCTTCAATACAAAGTTATCCATGATCTTCATGGAGATCTATCCGATGTAATCTTCTTTGGCGGTGTGTTTGTCGAGATCCGATGAATTGTGGATTTGTGATCAGATTATCTATGAATTATATTTGAGTCTTTGCTGATATCTTATATGCATGATTTGATATCCTTGTAAGTCTCTCTGAGTCTTGGGTTTTGTTTGGCCAACTGGATCTATGATTCTTGCAATGGGAGAAGTGCTTAGTTTTGGGTTCATACCATGTGGTGACCTTTCCCAGTGACAGAAGGGGCAGCAAGGCACGCATCGTGTTGTTGCCATCAAGGGTAACAAGATGGGATTTTATCGTAGATATGAGATTGTCCATCTACATCATGTCATCTTGCTTAAGGTTTTACTCTGTTCTTTTGGACTTAATACACCAGATGCATGCTGGATAGCGGTCAACGTGTGGAGTAATAGTAGTAGATGCAGAAATTATCGGTCTACTTGTTTTGGACGTGATGCCTATAGATATAATCATTGCCTTAGATAACGTCATGACTTTGCGCGGTTCTATCAATTGCTCGACAGTAATTCGTTCACCCACCATCTACTTGCTTTCATGAGAGAAGCCACTAGTGAACACTACGGCCCCCGGGTCTATTCAAAACTATCGTTTCCACTTTCACTTTTACTTTGCTTGTTTACTTTGTTGCTATCAGTTCTAACTTTGCAAACAATCTATAAGGGATTGACAACCCCTTCATAGCGTTGGGTGCAAGCTCTTTATGTTTGTGCAGGTACTTGTGACTTGACGAGATCCTCCCACTAGATCGATACCTTGGTTCTCAAAACTGAGGGAAATACTTACCGCTGCTGTGCTACATCACCCTTTCCTCTTCAAGGGAACACCAACGCAAGGCTCCAAGGCCGCGGGGAAATCCTTTGCATATTTGCCAAGGAAGTCCCTAAAGGCGTAGCCGTAGCAGCAGGATTCTTGGCGCTGTACCAGGGAAGGTCTGTTGTCACAGTAGCAGTCCTCCGGAAGTAGCCCCCACTAATCGAAGCGGGGAATTATCCGAATAAGGTCTTCCCTGTTCTTGTACTTGTACAAGGGACGCTCTCCATGGGGAAGGCCGTCGACAATCTCTCCAATCAGGATCAGGAGCACCCCATCGAGCACATCGACCGACAAGTGCTCTTTATGGAGCCACACTGGGTCCTTCGTCCCGGAGAAGGCCAACATAGGACGGAAGTGGCGTTGAAGGTGGGCGATCCACCGCGTGAGGAACTCCCACACGACCAGCACGGCGGTTACCCATGCCGCTCTCAAGGTGTCTAACCTCCTCCTCACCGGCGACACCCTTGGGCCGTCAAGCCTCGCGTAACCCCATTCGAAGCATGGCGCCACCGGGTACGATGGAGTCAGCAGCAGGGGGCTATACTAACCCGCATCCACAAACACCCACTCCGCCTGAAGTCTTCTATGGTGTGGTCGATCCTCATATCGATGCAATCGCCCACCGCTGCCTCCACGGCCTGGAAGGACGCGCACCCAGAGCACTGGTCGGGTGTGGTCAGTCGGAGTGAGAAGAAGTGCCGGAACAATGCCACCGAAGGGGGAACACCCGGGAAGGCCTCGTAGAGGAAGGCAAACAACAAGAGAAGAAGAACGGATCTCGGATCAAGATGCAACACATGAATTTGGTAATGCGTGATCACGGTGTTGAAGAACTCCGAGAATGGGGGAAGCAAGTGAGAGAAGAGCATGTGAATATTGAGGGCAATGGAGGTCGCGGCCAACTCAGCGAGGGGAGTCGAAGCTGGTAAGATCTTGCTTGGTCCCCAATCGCTAGAGTCGGCCACGACCATGAAGAGAACCTTGTCGAGCCCCTAGTTATTCAACATTGTGGACCTACCCACGGCAAGTTCCGATGCTTGGCGCCCTTCCACCACTGCCATTTCCTTGATCCTCCTATCCGGGAGAGCTATGGCGGCATTGCAGGATGGGGTGACAATTGCTTGGCGGAATGGAGACAATCTTACGCGGTAAGGAAGGCGCACGGAGGCAGCGTAGGTCAGGGAAGAGAAATGATGAACCGGCTATGCGCACCGACTTTATGTCGGCTTGGGGAGGTTACCCGGGAATCATAGGGAGAAGGGGCATCCCATGACTTGTCGGGCGCCACGCGTCGAGCCTGGCCCGCACCCGGTTGGGGTCCGTATTGCTTGCCCCCCACTGGGCGGATTCGTATGCAATGTGGGCCTGGGGTCTACTATTAGGCCCCTAGAAACCGGGGTACCTAGGCCCTTCGGCCCGTGGCCCCACGCACAACGCGTTGTGCTCGACCGGTTCGGCCCGGCGGTAGGCCCAACTAGCAAGACCCTCACGAGGGTTCTCCCCTCGAGAGGCAGGCATCGGGGAGTCGACGCGGAGGGCCTCATGGAGCCGCTCACTACAAGGACTCATCCTGAGGCCGCCCCTGAGGTCCTCGCGGGGCGAACTTGAAAAGGGGAGCCAGGCAGGATCGCATGACCCTGCACCCTCACATGGGTGACATGAGACATGCACGACGGTGCCAGGGTCGGTGCCAGCACACACGGACAGGGAAATTTTCCCCTTTGGTGTTAAGGGAGCAGAGCTAGACCACGGGTTCCCAAAGCAACCCGAAAGGTTTCCTACTTGGTGCAAGGGGTCCAAGGCTAGGGGCTCGGTAGGACGGAGGTCACCCCCGATCCCACGAGCACGTCATGGCGAAGAGCTTTAGCAGGCGAAGACCACCTTTCTTAGGGTAGGTTGCAGTCGTGCCCCCTTTCAAAATGAACGTTGTGGCAACCCTTCCCGCCAAGTGTGTATGTTTGGGTGGAAGAGGACCAAGTCATATATAAAAGGGAGGCCCAGCCTCTGTAGCAAGGCGGTCCACCGATTCCATTAGGAAAAGAACTCGGACCCCCTTTGTACTCGTCTTCCACCCCAAGCAATCCACACAAGCAGGAGTAGAGTTTTACACCGCTAGGTGGCCTGAACCTAGGTAAACCGCGCATGTGTTCTTGTTCATCTTCCTTAGCTCAAGCCATCGGAGAGTTGCCGTGAGGTTGAGACACACAATAGGGTAGGAGAGCGAGAGCACCCCAGTGTTCAAAACTTTCTGGGTCTGCGGAGCCCCGATTCCGACACAACCCATCAATATAATCCTTAATAAGTGCAAAATTCTCCGATATGGTGTAGTTGGGAGAATTCAAAAATATAATAAGGCTATCATGTGTGGGTGCAATAGCAACAATTTGATGCTTAACATAAGGAAATATAGCAAGTTCATCTCCATATGCATAATCCATATTGGCAATATGGCCACAAGCATAGAAGCATCAAGTTCATCAAAAAGGGATATTTTAAATGAATCCGAGGGATCATAGAAATTATCATAGCATTCATCCTTTGGTATGTGCGAAGGGAAATTAAATGATGTACAGTTGAAGAGTTACTCTCATTAGAAGGTTGGCATGGGTATCTAATCTGCTCTTGCTCCTTTTGTTCTTCGCTCGCGTCCTCATCTTTTTCATCTAATGAGCTCAAAATTTCAGCAATTTCTTCTTCCGTAGATTTCTATGAAGTATTATTCTCTTCCAAGGTAGCGGTCATTCTTCCAACAAATTCTTTAACATAAGCATTAGAAGCATAATTTTCACAGGGATATTTAAGTACGACAAAATTTTCAGATTTGTAAAGAGTAGCATCATACTTTTCAATCAAAGTAGCAACTTCATAAGCACCCTTAAAAGCAACAAATTCTTAAGTTTGTTCAACATCATAATAAGAATAGGCTTCCTTGGCATATGAAGATAATATTTCCTTACCATTAAACTCACATTGGTAAGGAAGGTGTTTTTGAGTTTCTTGAGAACAACAAGTAAAATCATATATTTTGCATAAATTACAAGTGTAGAACACAAAGTATTAATTTGATGGCGCAAAAGTTTCCCTTTTTGAGATATCCCATGTCGCACATAATAAGCATGCTCATTTAATTGTTTTCCTTTAACTAAGCTAGCTGGGTTTTCAGCATGAGAACAAAGGGGTCGAAGATGATCCAAATAATAAGCTTCAATAAAAGGACACATTCTGGGTGGTTCCTCAAACACTGGGTTAGCAAGTACATCTAATTTGCTTTGGTATTTTGCATTTCCTACCCATAACTAAAGGTAGAATACAACTAATAACAGAAAATAAAAATTACTTAGTGATAAATCAAACAAGCACACATGAGAATATCAACCACTACGCTATGCTCCCCACCAACGGCGCTAGAAAAAGGTATTGATAACCTACAAGTGTACGGTATTTTTTGTAGCCTTTTTCCATAAGTAAGAGTGTAGAACCCAATGAGGAGCTAAAGGTAGAATTAATATTCTCTCAAGTTCTATCGACCGCCAATACAACTCTACGCACGCTAGCGCTTACTTTACCTAGAACAAGTATGAAACTATTTTGTGAGAAGGAAACTACACGTACTTAGTAGGTGTAAAAGATAGTTCTGCAAGGTAATAAAGAGCAAGTAAATAAAAGTTAGGGGCTTTTTAGTAGAAATCTTCTCGTGTAAAGCAAGAGAAAGATTGTACATAGGTGATTGAATATAACATGCTAGATACTTATCATATGCAATGAGGGAGAGGCATACGCTAACACACTTTCCGTACTTGCATCATATGCACTTATGATTGGACCACTAGGAAGCATCAGCAACTACTAGAAATCATTAAGGTAAACCCAACCACACCATTAAACATCAAGTCCTCTTTACTCCCAAACGCACACAACTCCCTTTCTGGGGTGTAAGATTTTGTCACTCTAACCACCCACTATAAGTGAATCATGAACATATTGCAAACCCTCCAATGTTAATCCTTCACGTGTGCTCCTCACGGAAGGCACCTTAAGATAACACCATATCAACACATAACTCATATCAATAACAACATATCACAATTAACCCGTAGGACAAAACAAATATACTCAAACATCATAGGATAGCCACGCATAATTTGCTAATAATATATAGCATTAAGCACCATGTTCAATTTGATATTATAATAGGGAAGAGAGGTTTTACACCAGTGCATAAAGGAGGAGAGAGTTGGTAGTTATGGCGGCGAAGTTGTTGGTGTAGATTGGCGTCACGATGGTTGCCCAGGCGGCGCTCCGGTGCCACTGGGAGAGAGGGGGAGAGAACCCCCCCCCCCTCCTTTTTATTCTTCCTTGGCGTCCTACCTAGGTGGGAAGAGGGTTTCTCCTCTGTTCCATGGACGCCATGGCTCCCGGAGGGCAGAAACCCGTCTAGGATTTGATCTCTCTTTGTTTCTCTCGTGTTTTTGCGACCTGTTTTCTGACCCTTCACATTTTCTTAAATGTTCGGAGATCCATAACTCCGATCAGGCTGAAATTTTAAGGGGATTTTTATCGGAAAATTATCTTTGTTGCACCCAAATGAGAGCTCAAACCGACTTAAGAGGTGGGCACAAGCCATTAGTGCACGTCCCCCTGGGTTGCGCCCTGTTGGCTTATGCCTCCCTCGGGCACCGTGTTGCGCTGATTCCGACTCCCAAAATTCACGTATATTCAAAAGAAAATCTCCATAAATTTTTATCGCGTTTGGAGTCTATTTGATATGGGATTTCTGCAAAACAAAAAATACAAAAAATAGGAACTGGCACTTGGTATGTATGTTATTCCCAAAAATGATATAAAATGTTACCAAAATTATATGAAAGTTGTAGAATATTGGCACGAGACAATCAAAAATTAAAGATACGACGGAGACGTATCAGTTGACCTTCGCCTCCTGAACTAGCCCCTTGAGCTTGTCAGCCTTAGCATGGAGCTTGCCCCGCTTCTGGATGAAGCTGTCCTCCTGCTGCTTCAGCATCTGAGAACGGGCCTTCTAGAGCGCTTCACGCCTGGCCTTGATCCTCGTATCGGTGTTATTATTGATCTTCGCCTCCCTCGCTCTGAGCTACTCACTTGTCTTCGGGCAGTCAGCCTCGAAGGTGACCTAGGCGGACGTCACCTGCTGCTCCAGCGACGTTAGGCGCTCGTCCTCAGCCTCCTGCTCAGACGTGGTCCGGCCGAGCTCATGCTCCCTATTGGGGATATACCCCACGGGATAACCCGCTAGGAAGACAAACCGACAATCAAGGTGGCGGCCCAATGCCTGGTCAACCGCAAAGCCTTAGAGGTCTAGAAGCCCGGAGATGAGAAGGCGCCTCATCTAAGAAGGCCGACTCATGGTCCTGTACTTGGCAGGCTGGCTCGACACATGCAAGGCGCCAAACGATTACCATATTTGGTAGCCAAGATGAGTAAGAACTAGACTAGGTCACTGGTCATGTTGCAACCCGGACTGTATTGTAATCTCATAAGCTCAACGTATATATAAAGGGGAGCCCGTGAGATAGATATGACAAGTTACAAACCCTCGAGAGCTAGGTTAGCGATTCCACACCCTTGTAATCGAGGTCATCATCAATAACACCAAAAAAAGGACGTAGGCTTTTACTTCCATTGGAGGGGCTGAACCTGGGTAAGCCCTAGTCATGTGTTCCCGATCAACCCCATCCAAGCAGCCACCTAGTTGCGATGGCTCCTAGACTAAGTCATATCATGATGACATCTATGGTGACAAAACCATGACACTCGTATCTCCATATCACCCTCGCGAACTCCGAGGACCTCCTCCTTCTTGGCGAGATCCTCCTCGCGGGAAGCGAGCTGCCTCTCACAAACTACGGCTACCTCTTCCTGCGTTCGGAGCTCCTGCTCCCGCAAGGAGACCTGCTCCAGCACAACCTTCTCACGGGCCTCTGCCTCTTGATGCTGCTGGTTGGCCTCGTTCGCATCCCAAATGGTGCTCTCCCAGATCTCCATGGCATGCCTCGTAGTCCTATCACGCTTGTCCCACATGGTGTCCTCCTACCCGCGGACCAGCTTTGTGGCCACCTGAAGCTATTTTTATTCTTCCACTAGGCGCTGGCGCTTCACTCAGAGGCTTGCTTCCTCCTTCTGGAGGTCTGCCTCGAGCGTCTCAAGGGCAGCACGGGCGCCCAACAAGGACCCTCTCTTGAGTAGGGGCGTTGTTGCTCATCAGCCGTAGGGCCCGACATACGCGCGCCTCAGCATCACCCTCCGCCTTACCGTCCACTAAGACCGTGCGCCTTTCTCCTCCGCATGACCCTTGCCCTTTCTACTTGCAAGGGTTGCCTCGTCCGCCGAGCGAAGCGGGCTCCGTGTGACCTCCACCTCAGTCTGCTGCGGTGGTGTGCGATGTGGCCTGGTACATGGGCGAGTGTTGGGGCTCACCGCAACCTTCCTTTCAGCATGGAGTGCTCCTGGAATTCATCTCAATGGCCCCCTCCATCGTCGTGGTGCCGCATGCGTCGGCCTGAGGCACCTCCTCCCCAAGGTGGCTCCCCCAGCTGGGGGAGGCAGGTCTTCATGTGGTGCAGGAGTCATCGCGTGCTCCGTCTCTGCCTCGGTGTGCTCCGTCTTGACCTCAGGTTGGTGGGCTACCACTTCATGCCCCCTAGGGGCGCATGTGCCCCTTCGGTCCATGCCGCGGGTGAGGGTGTCGTGGCGTGGCCTTTTTTTCTTCTTACGCATGGGCAGCCTGCAGAGTCGGCGACTCAGCCCCGCGCCTCAAGAAACAAAGGACGAAAATCGAAGGAAATAAGGGAACAAGGAAATTCACTCGTTTGTGGCGGCCCAACGCCTCTTCTTCAGTATCGGGTGGGAGCGGCTACCACTGCCGCTCCCATGAGGCCCACCGGAGCTCCCTTCAGAGGGCTCATCGCGAGGCCTACTCGAGCTTGTCCCACTGGACCAGGGCGGGTCTCCTCCTCACGAGGCTCGGCGACATCCTTTGTCTCCCCTCTGCGGGGGTCGTCAATCTCCACGTAGTCATCCCGTCCGTCCCCTATGCTCATGGGCCTGGAAGGTGCAACCACAAACGACAAGTCATCGTTGTTGCTGTCGTCAAGAAGCATCTGGTAGCGGCTCGGCAGCCGCGCTTGTCCCTGGTCTCCGCGCTAGCGTTTGCCGAGGGCTCGATGGCCCCTCAGCTGGGCACTAGGATGACGGGTTTCTTGCGAGGTCCCTCATGGCCTGTGAGAACAAGCCCCACTTAACGAATATTGGCATCGTCACCTAGATGTCGTTCCCAGTACCGCAACGATACAACAGAAATCCGCCTTCAAGAAGTTTGTCTGGCATGTCATGCTGAACAAAATCTTAATAATCTTGTCCAACACCAGTATCAACAAGGTGTCGACGCTCAAACTCATAGTATCCTCACAACCTCCATAAGCCCACGCAGGGTGCAAGCGCTTCAGAGCATCTCCAACACGCGCCGAACGCGCGCGCGCAAAAAACTGGTTTGCCGCGCGCCCATCACCTGGTTTGGCGCGGCGCGCGGCGGTGGCTCCAGCAGCCGCGTTAAAATGCACAGCGCGCGCGCCGCTCCAGCAGCGCGCAAAAATACAGTGCGCGACTCGCCGGAAATTTTAACATATATGGCATTTTGGACACAAAATGAGTTTGAAACATTCATCAAAATGCAATGAACATGTGAACGCCCTGCAAGCATTTTTTCCCTCGCCTTGGAGCTGCCGGAGCCGTCGTCCGCCGCCTTGTTCTTCTTCGCGGATGTTTTTCCCTTCTTCGGCCGCGCCGCATTGGGGAGCTTCGATGGTGCGGCGGCGGCACGGGACAGCGCCGGCATGACGCCACCCGTCGCCGTGGTCATCCGCGGCGGCAAGAAGAGGCTGCGCGCGAGGCCGACGCTCGGTGGAGATCCGGCGGTGGCGACGCCAACGCTCCCCGCGCTAGGGTTTCGGGCGGCGGCGGGGGGGTCGCGGCTGTACGACGGGGTGAGCGGGGTGCCGGTGTGCGCGTCCATGGGTGGCAGGGCGCCGGCGCCGGCGCGCACGGTGCGTAGGAGGAGGAGAGGAGAGAGTGCGGCGCGAGCGTTCGAGTGTGCCGCGCGCGGAAGCGGGCGCCCCAAATACACCGCGCGGGATAGTGTATCCGACCGCGCGACCAACTTGTTATAGCGCGCGCGGTTTTTGCGCGCCCACTGGAGCCTCTCGCCGCCTCGCGCGCGCGCTAAAACGGCCTAATTTGCGGCGCGGCGCTAGTTTAGCGCGGCTGTTGGAGATGTTCTTAGGAGGGGAGCAATGCGGTAGTGCACGTGCTCCCTAGCCACCATTGCTCATGTGGGCCCGGCGTTCCGCAACTCATGGATCCTCCTGATGAGCGGCGCCAACCCCGCATCATCGATCTTGGAGTGCTCCCATTTGAAACTCTTCACAACGGACGCAGTTGGAGGCGAAAGCAGAAGGTTGTTCTGGCCTACCACCACGTAGACCCAATACGACCTAAAACCCTCCACCTTCTTTATGATCTTCGGATTGATGATCCTCTCAGCAATCCCGTCGACCATCCAGCAGGAGGCACACACTACGCTCTGGCTCGTCGCGGACAACCTCATGTTGTAGAAGATGCGGAAGAGGGCCACCAAGCGCATCACCCCCATGAAGCCCTCGCAAAAGATGGAGAAGATGGCGAGGAGGAAGGCGGAGTTGAGATCGAGATAGAGTGCATGGATATCATAGTGAGCGAGGATGGCGGATAAGAATTTGGAGAAGCGTGGTACCAGCGCGGCAAAGATGGAGTGGAGGAAGAAGGGGAACGTAGTCGTCGACAGCTCGCAGGCCGGCTTCGAGCCGAGCCAGATCTTGGTGGCCTCGTGATCATTGTGAGTGCATGCCGTCATGGGGATGACCTTGGTAAACCCTCCATGTTGTTGATGGTGGACGGCAGAAGGGTCGGCTCAAGCTATGCTCCGATGGCAGCCACGCTCTTCTTGGTGGTGGGGGCCATGGCAGCGACGTGAGATGGGAGGTGCGAGGAAGGGGGAGCAAGGGGCGGAGGGTGCTACTTGTAAACTACATTGGGATTTCTCCCGAAGAGGAGAGGATACGCAGCACAATAGAGATAAGTATTTCGCTCAGTGGGAACCAAGGTTATTGAACCAATAGGAGAACCACACAAACTCGTGTCTTTAGCAACTACACACAAAAGAGCACACACTTGCACCCAACACGGGAAGAGGGTTGTCAAGCCCATTGAACTCGTTACTTGCAAGTATTAAGTAGTGATAGATAGATAATATAAGTATGAAATAAAATAATAGAAGGTAGCTGGCAGCAATATTTTTAGTGTTTTTGTAATATGATTTGCGAAGCCCGGGGGGCATATTTTTCGCTAGAGGCTTCTCTCTCGAAGAAAGCATACGATGGGTAGACAAATTACTATAAAGCAGTTGATAGAAAAGCACATAGTTATGAAATATTTATTTACAAAAATGACCGTATATATAGGAATCACGTCCATAAGAAAGTAGACCGACTCCTGCCTGCATCTACTCCTATTAGTCTACTAATCAACCGCTATCGAGCATGCATCTAGAGTATTAATGCCATGATGTAGTCCAAAATAGAGTAATGCTTAGAGCAAGGTTACATGATGTAGACAAAGTAAAATCAACTTATATCAATAAACCCCATCTTTTTATCCTTAAAGGAAGCAATAAAAATACGTGGCATGTCCCCTTCTGTCACTAGGATTGAGCACCATAAGATTGAACCCGTCATAACGCACCACTCCCATTGAAGATACATCAATCGCGTTGGTTGATATGTCTCAAACGTATCTAATTTTCCAAACACTTTGGCTCTGGTTTTGGACTATAATTTCCATGATTTGAATGAAACTAACCCGGAGTGACGTTGTTTTCCACAGAACCACCGTGGTGTTATTTTTCGTGCACAAATAAAAGATCTCGGAGTCGAAAGGAACTTTTCGTGAATTATTTCCGGAATATATGAAGAATTATGGAGCGAAGACCTATTGGAGGGGGCAGCCTGTGGTCCACAAGCCAAGAGGGCGTTCCCACCCCCCTGGGTGCACCCTGTTATCTTTTTGGAGCCCACGTGGCTTCCCCGACCCTAATTCCAGTCCTATAAATTCACATCTTCATAGAAAAAGTAGGAGAAAATATTTCATCATGATTTACGAGACGGAGGTGCCGCCACCTCTCGTTCTTCCTCGGGAGGGTTGGTCTGGAGTCCGTTTGGGGCTCCGGAGAGGGGGATTCGTCGATGTTGTCATCACCAACCCTTCTTCGTCAACACCGCCATGATGCTCAACGCCGGGACTGAGTAATTCCTTTGTAGGCTTGTTGGACGATGGTGCAATTGGATGAGATTTATCATGTTATCGAGTTCTTTTGATAGGACTTGATCCCTATTATCCACTATGTTATTGGATTGATGTTGCTATGACATTGCTTTGCTTAATAGTTTTCACTCGGGCCCAAGTGCCATGATTTCATATTTGGACCCATTATCTTGTCTCTCAATATGGAAGTGTTTAGATCCTATCTTGCAAGTTGTATGCACCTATAACATGTTATCATCAGCATGCCCCAAGGTGATAATAATTGGGATTCTTTGTGGTGATTTTCGTAGTTTGAGGAGTTCATGTATTCATCGTGTGTTAATGCTTTGTTCCAGTTCTCTATTAAAAGGAGGCCTTAATATTCCTTAGTTTCCCTATGGACCCCGCTACCACGGGAGGGTAGGACAAAAGATGCCATACAAGTTCTTATTGCAAGCATGTATAACTATATAGAGAATACATACCTATAATATATTGATGAACTGGAGCTAGTTCCATGTCACTCTAGTGTGTAAATGTTAGATGATTGATGTAATCAAAATCATTATCCATCACCGGTCCACATGCCTATGTTTTACATATACTGAATCTTGCTAAGTTACTATTGTTGGTGCTGCTGTCACAACTACTACAAAACTGTTGATGTCACTATTATCATTACTACAACTACTTTTCTGTGCAACTATATTTTTTGCCACATAAAGATATCCTAGTTGTTGTTGAATTAACAACTCAACTGCTAAGGCCGATAAATATTTTTTGGCCCGCCTTGTGTCAAATCAATAAATTAGGGTGTAATACTGCCGGCGAAGACTGTTGTGATCCCCTATACTTGTGGGTTATCAAGACTGTTTTCTGACGCCGTTGCCGGGGAGTATAGCTATATTTATTGTGTTCACTTGAGGATATCCAATTTCTAATGTGAACAATTTGAAAGATACTCGGACCAGGATCATTCCCTCTCGTACGAGAGGAAGTAAGGAACTGACATCTAGCTCTACTTTTGATTCACCTATTGTTTTGAATGAACTTATAACACCACCGCTTGTTGCTCGTTCTGATATGTCGCATGAACTTGATTATAGTACTTCTCAAATTAATGATGATACGACTCCTACACTTGATGAAACTGAAACTTTGCCACTGATTGAATTATTTGATGCTCATGTCGCTAAAGCTAGAGAACTTGAAAATGCTGCAACTGATGAAGAATTTGAATCACCTATTACACCTCACTCGCCTAATAGATATGAACTTCGTTATGGATGATGAGACAGCTAGGGGCTTCCTTTCAACTAATGATGGATATGATTTGAAGAAACTACTATCCAAACTGAAATAAAAATCTATGATGGAGAAAATGAAACATGATCCTAAATTTGCTACTTCTCATATATTTATTACTGATAAGGATTATGAATTCTGTGTAGATCCTGAGTTAGTCCTTGTAGTAGAACCTGATCCTTTCCATGGCTATGAAACTGAAACTATTGTTGGACATCTTACTAAACTAAATGACATTGCCACTTTGTTTACTCATCACAAAAAGATGCGCTACTCTTATATTGTTAAGCTTTTTCATTTTTCGCTAAAAGGCGAGGCTAAGGAATGGTTCCCCGCTCTTGCTCCTTGTTGTGTGCGTAGCCCCTAGTATTACTTCTCTGAAAGATATTTTCCTGCCCATAAGAAACAAGTTGCTTTACATGAAATATTTAACTTTGTGCAAATTGAAGAAGAGAATCTCCCTCAAGCTTGAAGAGGCTTCTCCAGTTATTAAGAGCTTTTCTAGATCATCCTCTTAAGAAAATGAAATACTTGATATCTTTAATAATGGATTAACCGATGCTTCTAGGGACTACCTAGATAGTTGTGTTGGTTGTGTTTTCACGGAACAAACTGTTGGACAAGCTAAAGAATTACTGAATAATATATTGCAAAATGTTGATAATTGCACACTTCCTAAACCACCGCCGGAACATATTAAAAAGAAGAGAGGTATTCTATCACTTAGTACAAGAGATATGCAAGAAGCTAAAAGAACTATGAAAGAAAAAGGTATTAAATTTGAAGATGCCAAGAAATTACCACCTATCAAAGAAATACATGGGCTTGACACCCTGAGATAGGTAGTAGAGGTAAATTCTCTTCGTCCCTGTACGGAAAGTGATATGTCTTATACTAAGAATCCTAGTCAATGCATGGATGAATTTGGTATCTACAATGTTAAGCAGCAACATTTCAATAACTATGTCAAATATCAATTAAGACATAATGCTATGATGATAGATCGCTTGAATGACTTGATGTTTAGAATTGCTAATGATGTTAATGGTCTAGGTAAACATGCTTCCATTGTTGATACTCAACAAGACCAAGTTGCTAAGTCACAAAATGATTTGCTTACTGAAATAAATGAGAATATGAATGACCATGTTGTTAGAGAATGACTAGAGGGGGAAGAATGACTCAGGAAACCCTTTTTCGGGTCATCCTAAAAGAAATGAACATGATTCTCACAGAATTAATGATAATGCACCTATTCCATCTAAGAAGAATAAGAAGAAAAAAGAAAAATGATGGGACTCTTCATGCTTCTAGTGAACATGCTATGGAAAAACCTATTGAGAAGCATAATGATGTTTCTATTCCCAATGCCGAGACACAATATGGTAGTGAACATTCACCTAGTGATAATGAGAATAGTAATGATGATGATGTTCACATATATGCAAAACCAGATAGTAATAAAGAACATGGTAATGATGTGGAAATAGAACATGTTGAAGATCTTGATAACCCACATCCTAAAAATAAATGGTATGAGAAGAAAGACTTTGCTACTAGAAAACATGCTAAGGAAACAGAGTTGTGGGTTCAGAAACCCATGTCATTCCCTCATAAGCCTTCCAAGAGTAATGATGAGGAGGATGGTGAATGCTTTGCTGCAATGATTAGACATGTCTTTCTACCCACTTGTTTGACTCATACTGTGAAAATGCCCCATATGCTACATATATGAAAGACATTATTACCAAAAAACGAAAAATATCTGAATTTGAAATTTCTACCATGCTTGCTAATTATTATTGTGATGGTGGAGTGCCTAAGAAGTTTGGAAATCCTTGTATACTCACAATACCATGCTCCATTAAACAAAGTTATATGAAAACTGCTTTATGTGATTCACGAGCCGCTGTTAGTGTTATGCCTTTTTCTCTATATAAAAGACTCGATTTGAATAAGCTTGCACCTACTAAAATATCTTTGAAAATGGCTGATAAATCTACTGCTTTACCCATTTGGATTTATGAGGACATTCCTCTTGTGGTTGTTACTATCTTAACATACTTTGCTATTTTTTATATGCCCGAGGACGACTACATATCGATTATCCTTGGTAGACCCTTTTTAAATATTGCATGGATTGTTATTGATTGCAATAAAATCAAGGTTACTTTTTATGTCAATGGTCAACAACATATGGTTCATTTTCCAAAGAAACTAGCTTCGGTAAATAATATTAATGTCGTTGAGCCAATTGCCAAAATCACTATTCGAGGGTTTAAAATTCCTCTTCCTACTACCAAGAAGAAATATGACATTCTTATTGTTGGGGATATGCAAATCCCCATTGAGGTAACTTAGTGCTATAAGAAAATTCTTCGATTTCATGTTAATCAAAAATGGTTATTAGTAAGACTTGGTCAACCTTATCAATGGATACTTTTTGAAAGACATGTGGTTGATGAATTAAGTAAGCACAACTCTCTCTATGAATACTTTACTCTTTGTTCATTCTTAGCTAAATAAAATGAAATGTCATGATTATCCTGTTTTCTGAGTTTCCCATGCATTAAAAAAGACCCAAAAATAAAAAGTATTAGATTCCCACAAAATTTTAACATGATTTTTTCAGAATTTTTAAGAATTATTTGTGCTGAAGAAATCACGGAGGTGCATGTGTGGGACACAAGCTAACACGGCGCGCCCTGATAGCTTGTGGTGCACACATGCCCCATGCCTTATCCCTTCAACCCATTTCATCTCTTACCTCCACCAAAATTTCATACTCTCTCTCTCTCTCGTGTTCTTGCTCCTCAACCTGAGATATTTGATCTCTTTTCTCGTAACTCCATTTCCAAAGCAGTTTTGAGGGATTGTTCCTTGGTATGTGACTCTCCCATTCATACAATTAGTTTTTTTTGCTTTAGTGGCTTATATTTTGCATATTCTGCTACACTAGGTGCAACTAAGAGTGAGCATGCATGTTGAATTGTTTGATCTCCAAGTAGTATGAAGGCTTGATATGGATCCTTGGCATATATATGAGTAGCTACAAATCTTACTAAGTTTTATTGACATAATATTATGGTCCCAAAAAAATTCAGAGATTTGTTCATAGGGAAATGAGTTCCTTTAGGAGGAGTTCTTCAAGGACATGTACTTCCAGTGAGTCAGCGAGCAGGAGCTCTATACGACAGGCATATGTTGAACCAAGAGCAAGCTTGACCATCATGGCCGACGCCAAATCATCTCGTTGGTTGAGTGATGAGTTCATGAGAGGTGCATGTATTGAAAAGAGATATTTGATCAATACATTTATAATACTTACCTCGCCGACTTCCTCGTAGATAAGTGTGGTGACCCAAAAGTGTATTGGATCAATCATAGTCCTTCCGATAAGTAAGAGTGTCGAATCCAAGGAGGGTCAGAAGGAAATGACAAGCGGTTTTCAGCAAGGTAATTTGTGCAAGCACTGAAATAACGATAACAAGTTGTTTGACAGAAAGATAATTGTAACAAGTAACGAGTAGAAATAGTAACAATAGGTGCAGCAAGGTATCCCAATCCTTTTGTGGCAAAGCATAGGCCGAGATAGTTTCTTATAATAGGAAAATCATTCTTGAGGGCACACGGGAATTTCATCTAGTCACTTTCGTCATGTTAGGTTAATTCGTGTTCGGTATTTTCATAATTTGATATGTGGGTGGACCGGTGCTTGGGTGATGTTCTTACTTGAACAAGCCTCCCACTTATGATTAACCCTCCCACAAGCATCTGCAACTATGAGAAAAGTATTATAAATAAATTCTAACCATAGCACTAAGTAAAGCGATCCAAATCAGCGTCTTGCAGTATAGCGCATAAACTAGGGAGTAAATTTCTGTCACTCTCGCAACCCATCATCTAATAACTACTCCATAATGCATTCCCTTAGGCCCAAAGATGGTGAAGTGTTATGTAGTCTACATTCACATAACACCACTAAGGGAATCACAACATTCATATCATCAAAATATTGAACGAATATCAACTTCACATGACGACTTGCAACATGACTTCTCCCATGGCCTCAAGAAGAAAAGTAACTACTCACAAGTGATAAATATGCTCATGATCAGAGAGGTATTAAATAGCATATTGGATCTGAGCATATGATCTTCCACCAAATAAAACATAAAGCAACAACTACAAGATGTAATCAACACTACTAGTCACACCCCAGGTACCAATCTGAGGTTCCGGTACAAGAGATGAACTAGGGTTTTGAGAGGAGATAGTTTTGTTTAAGATGTTCATGAAGATTGGCCTCCCCAAGATGAGAGGGTTGTTGGTGATGACGATGGCCTCGATTTCCTCCTTCGGGACGGAAGTTCCTCCCGCGAAATCTCTTTATCGGAGGGAAAAAGTGATCATGCCCAGGTTCCGCCTTGAGACGGCGACGCTTCGTCCTGAATTCCTCTCCTTATTTTTTCCATGTCAAAAGAGAGTATAAACTAGAAGATGGTCGCCAGAGGTGGGCTGGGTGGCCCACTACCCACCAGGCCGCGCGAGGTGGTTGGCATGCCCTCGTGCCTAGTGGCACCTAGCAGCCCCCTCCGGTACTTCTTTCCTCCAATATTTATTATATATTCCAAAAAAATCCTCTTGAAGTTTTAGCCCATTTGGAGATGTGCAAAATAGGTATCTCTGACGTAGCTTTTTTAGGTTCAGAATTCCATCTTTCGGCATCCTCCCTCTTCATGTAAACCTTGCATATTATGAGAGAAAAGGCATTAGAATTACTCCATAAAGTGGTATGATACATAAAACACTATAAATAACAGTAGCAAAACATGACCCAAAATGGACATATCAACTCCCCCAAGTTGAGACCTCGCTTGTCCTTAAGCAAAAAACGGATAACAAAAATCACGACCACATGCTTTGAGAAAAGAGGTGTCGATAAAAACAAAATACGGGCATCGTAGCATCATGCCCATTATTATAACATCAAATAAACTTTATAAAATACTTCATCACAACATTTTCAACATATAACTTTCATCATAAAAACTTCTCATAAGCAAGTAACAATCATCACAACATCGAAGTATGAAGCATAAAATCTATTGAAAACTAACAAACTATGTTTTCAATCAACTTTGCAAGACAATTCATCACATTGTCAGGAAGGGTCACATATCGGAGCTTTTAAGCAAGCCTACATACTCAACCATCATTTAATCTTCTATGATTGCTAACACTCACTGCATAAATATGGGCAAAAGATTTCAACTGGACACATAGAAAAATAGGGGCTTAAAGTGTCGCCTCCCAACATATTCACCTCAAGGGTGATGTCAACAATAATAACTCATGACCATCCACATTCAACTGGATATATATGTGTAGATCTTTCCCACCACATTATTCTTGCCAAAGAGAAGATAAATAGGAATATAGAAGCATACTTTGACTCTTGCATAAAAGTAAATACATAAAAGTAAAAGATTGGCCCTTCGCAGAGGGAAGCAGAGGTTGTCATGCACTTTTTGGTTGTATGCCAAATCGCTTAGTGCAAAGGAATGTTACGTTATATTGGCCCTTATGATGGCAACCTTTATTATGCGGTTTATCACTTTTATTATTGCCATCACAAGTTCATACAATGCTTAATTTCCTTTACACTAAATGATCAAACACGTTTAGAAGCAATTTTTATTGCCTAGTTCACCGCTGACAACTTACTTGAAGGATCTTACTCAATTGATATGTAGGTATGGTGGACTCTTAAAACATGGATTTTGGTTTAAGGTTTTGGATGCATAAGTAGTATCTCTACTTAGTGCGAAGTTTTGGCTAGCAAAGATATTGGGCAAGAACCACATGTTAGAGGATCTATAACAATATAACTTCTATGTGAATGTGAACAAACATAAATCATCATGTTGTCTTCCTTGTCCAGTGTCAATAGTTTTGGCATATTATAATCAATGCAGGCTCACAAGCATAAAATATGTCAAGGATAGTGTATTTGCATGTAAATCTTCTCTTCCCTCATTAAGTCTTTCATGTGATGCATCACCGACCAATGCTATGTTTCTCAACCTTCAACAAATTTTACCACTTATAGTTTTTCATATGTGATGTCACTACTTACTATAAGATTACCATATGATATTTTTCATTATTTTCCTTTATTTTGATTGTAGCAAGAAAGTAAAGAAGCAAAAACTCAAACTAAACTTTATTATATAACTCTACCTCGATTACATAGATAGATAGATCAAGAAACTAGCACTCAAAAATATTGATCAAACTAAACTTTTATTTGACTAAATCATGAAATAGCTAAGGATCGAACTAAGATGGATAAATATAATAAGAGTGATGGTGATACGATACCGGGGAACCTCCCCCAAGCTTGGCACAAGCCAAGGAGAGTGCCGATACTCGTGTACTCAAATCTCCTTCTTTGATGATGAAGATGAAGGTGGTGGTGGTGGTGGTGTCGAGGATGAGGTAGTGTCAAACTTGTCCTACGATTTCCATGGCAGTATCTCACCATTACAAGAGGAGGCACGAGTCTCCAAAGTCATGCAACTGGCAGCTGAACTCATACCTTTAAACCTTGCTTCATATTCAAAGATTTGGTTTCGAAGATCGAAGATTTTGCCTGGCAGAAAATTGATTTTCTCGTTGAAAGTGAAGAGAAGATCCTTCAAGGACCTGGCATCCATCTTTTGATCATGGGTGAATTCCATGATCATCAGGTGATTGGCACTGAGTCCATGCTCCACCATGCCTTGGCATCTAAAGATCTCCTACTCCATCGCCTCGAGCCTAGCCTGCACAGTTCCCGTCTTCTTGGGCCCTTGAACATCTCGGATGTGAAGCACCCCCTCACGCATCCCAATGGTTTTAGGGTGCTTCATCACCTCCATCAAGTAGGGGTTGATGACCCTCTCGAAGAACTTGTCCTCGGAGGAGCTTGATGAGGCCATGGTGATTTAGATCTGTCAGAAAAATAGCACAAAACAAGAACAAAGGATTTCTCCGTGGTATTGGGGTAAAATCATCAAGAGATATATATAAAGAATTTTTATATAGGTAAATACTTGTCCTACAAGAAAATGGAGCTAGGAAGGTGCCTCGGGGATCCACTACCTACCAGGCCATGCCAGGGGGGCTCGCGCACCCTGGTGCCTAGGGGGCACCTGGATTGCCTTCCCATGTGTTTATCAATTTGCTAATTTTTCTAATACTTTTGCTTTGGTAGACCCCCGCCTCACAAAACATAGAAAGGGAAACGTATGAACACCTCGTATTGTACATTACAGGTCACCATACGAACCTCGAATTGTACCCACCTCGTATTATATATGTACGACAACCTATAGTGTACAATACGAGGTGGGTATACGTTTCATCTTCTACATTTTGTGGGTGGGGGGGCCTACCGAAGCAGACCACTTTTTCTAATATTCCAAAACTAACAGAAGATATTTTTGTGGATTTATCGGAGTCCGTTTACTTACTGTATCACATACCTCTTCCTTTTAAGGGTTCTCGAGTGTTCTGGAAGGTTTCCTTTATGTGTTCCTCCGGTGTCAGGGTTTGAATAATATTTGTTACAACATTAATAGGTGTGCCGGAAATATACTGCTTTATTCTTTGTCCATTGACCACCTTCGGGTTAGTACCTTCGGGATTGTTGATCTTAATGGCTCTAGACCAATAAACTTCTTTGATTATATGTGGTTCTTCCAATTTGGAAAGAAGTTTTCGTGCAAAAAAATTTAAGACTATAATCGTACAATAGAACATTCACCAACTTTGAATTATCGCTTTGGATTCTTTTGTCATGCCATCTTTTAACTTTTTCTGGGAATAGTTTGGCATTTTCATAGGCTTGGGTTCTCCATTAATATAGTGAGCTAATATCAAAGAACCTCTTTTCGCGAGCAAGTTTGAAATCACAGTTGAGTTCTTTAATTTCCCAATAAGCCTTATGTTCTAACTCGAGAGGTAAATGACATGCTTTTCCACAAACCATTTTATAAGGAGACATACTCATAGGATTTTAATAAGTTGTCTTGTAGGCCCACAATGCATCGTCTAATTTCTTAGACCAATTCTTTCGGGACCTATTGACAGTCTTTTGCAATACTAATTTTATTTCTCTATTGCTTAATTCTACTTGACCAATATATTGAGTATGATAGGGGTGCAATTCTATGGCTAACATCATATCTAGCCAGCAACTTACGAAAAGAACCATAAATAAAATGTGAACCACCATCAGTTATTAAGTATCTAGGGACTCCAAAATGTGGGAAAATAACTTCCTTAAGCATTTTAATAGAGGTGTTACGATCAGCACAATTGATTGGAATAGCTTCTACCCACTTAGTGACATAATCAACAACAACCAAAATATGTGTATACCCATTAGAGGAAGGAAAATGTCCCATATAATCAAATCCCCAAACAAAAAATGGTTCAATAACAAGTGAATAATTCATAGGCATTTCTTGATGTCTACTAATATTAACGATTCATTGACATTCAACACAAGAAATAACAAACTTACGAGCATCTTTGAAAAGAGTAGGCCAATAAAATCCAAACTGTAATACCTTGTGGGCAGTTCTATCTTCTGCATGGTGTCCTCCATAAGCATCGGAGTGACACTTCCGAAGGATTTTTTTTCCCGTTCTTGCTCAGGTATACAACGTTTAATAATACCATCTACTCCCTCATTATAAATATGTGGGTCATCCCAAAAGTAATGTCTTGAATCATTTTTTTTCTTTTTCTTATAGCTGAAATTAGGTGGTATATATTTAGCAACAATATAATTAGCATAATCAGCAAACCAAGGTGTGTTATGCGAAACATTGACCACAACTAGTTGTGTTGGAAATATGCCCTACGAGCAATAATAAAGTGGTTACTATCATATTTCCTTGTTCAGGATAATCATTTATTATCCATGCTAGAATTGTATTGATTGGAAAATCAAATACATGTGTGGATACACCGACAACATATTGTCCCTAGTGAGCCTCTATAGAACTAGCTCATTGATCAAAGATGATCAAGGTTTCCTAGCCATAGACATGAGTTGTCATTTGATAACGGGATCACATCATTAGGATAATGATGTGATGGACAAGACCCAATCTATGAACTTAGCATATGATTGTGTCAGTTTATTGCTATTGTTTTCTACTTGTCAAAGTATCTGTTCCTATGACCATGAGATCATGCAACTCCCGAACACCTGAGGAATGTGTTATGTGTATCAAACGTCACAACTTAACCGGGTGACTATAAACATGCTCTACAGGTATCTCTGAGGGTGTCTGTTGAGTTGGCATGGATCGAGACTAAGATTTGTCACTCCATATGATAGAGAGGTATCTAAAGGGCCCACTCGGTAATACAACATCACAAGGAGCTTCCATACAATGTGACTAATGAGTTAGTCACGGGATCTTGTATTACGAAACGAGTAAAGAGACTTGCCGATAACAATATTGAATAAGGTATGCACATACGGACGATCGAATCTCGGGCAAGTAACATAACAATGGACAAAGCGAACAACATACGGGATTAACTGAATCCTTGACATAGATGTTCAACCGATAAATATCTTTGTAGAAAATGTAGGAACCAATATGGGCATCCAGGTCCCGCTATTGATTATTGACCGGAGAGTGTCTCGGTCATGTGTGCATAATTCTCGAACCCGCAGGGTGTGCACACTTAAGGTTCGGTGGAATTTTTGTATTATTGAGTTATATATTTTGGTGACCAAAGGTTGTTTGAAGTCTCAGATGAGATTTCAGACATCATGAGGAGCTCCAGAATGGTCCAGAGGTAAAGATTTACATATTGGAAAGTGGTATTCGGGTCCGGAATAGTTTCGGGGTTTTCGGTATTGTGTCGGGAGTGTCAAAGGAGTTCCCGGGGTACATCAAGAGGCGGCCACCCACCCCAGGCGGGCACATGGGCCTAGGAGATGGCGCACCAGCCCCTGGTGGGCTTGGGCAGCCGACCCCAAGAGACCCATGCGCCAAAGGTTGGTGGAGGAGGTGGAGGAGGAGTCCTCCCTCGGGTGTCAACCTCCCCACTTCAGCCAAACCCTCCTTCTTGGAGGAGGGGACAAGGCCATCCCTATCTACCCCGTCCTCCTATATACAGTGGAGGTGTTTTGGGCAACCACCACCTGAAAAGCCACGTGCTGCCCTCTTCTCCATAGATCATCTCCCTCCTCTAGATTAGTTCGGAAGAGCTCGGCGAAGCCCTGCCGGATTAGTTCACCACCACCGCCACCACACCATTGTGGTGCTGGAGAACTCATCTACCTCTCCACACCTCTCTTGCTGGATTAAGGAGGTAGAGATCGTCATCGAGTTGTACGTGTGTTAAACGCGGAAGTGTCGTCCATTCGGCACTAGATCATGACTGGATCGCGGGACAGCTTGCGATTTGGATCGCAAAGACGTTCGACTATATCAACCACATTTCTTAATGCTTCCCACTTAGCGATCTACAAGGGTATGTGGATCCGATCTCTCCTCTCGTATATGGTCATCACCATGGATAGATCTTGTATGTGCGTAGGAAATTTTTTGTTTCCCACTCAACGTTCCCCAACGTTGGCATCATGATCTAGGTCTATCCGTAGATGACATCTCGAGTAGAACATAAAGGAGTTTGGGGGCGTTGTAATTTAGATTTCTTCCCTCCTCAGCCTTTTCTTGATTCAGCGGTATTGTGGGATGAAGCGCCCGGACCAACTTTACTAGTCCATGTATGAGAGACCAATTGCATCGACACACAAGCAACTTGTTGCATAATGATGGCTGACAGGTGTCTGCCTCTCCCACTTTAGTTGAATTGGATTCGACAGAGGTGGTCCTCGTAGAAGGTTAGATAGCAACTTGCATGTCACCATTGTGGTTTTGTGTAGGTAATAAGCATTCCTGCTAGATAGCCATAACATCCACGTAAAACATGTAACAACAAATTAGAGGACGTCTAACTTGTTTTTGCACGATATGTTGTGATATGATATGGCCAAAGACATGATGATGTATATTTGATGTCTGACATTATCATGTTGTAATAGTTAATATCGACTTGCATCTCGATGCTACGGCAACCGACAAGAGCCATAGGGTTGTCTCTAATTATTATACGACCGGCGTGTCAATCATTAAGCGTTATGTAATGCTTTACTTTATCGCTAAATGGTAGCAATAGTAGTACAAGCATGGTTGGAATGACAACCTTGATGGCAACACGATGATGGAGATCATAGTGTTGTGTCGGTGACGATGGAGATCATGCCCGTGCTTTGCAGAAGGAGATGAAAAGCACAAGCTCATGGCCATATCATCTCACGTATGATTTGCATGTGCTATTAATCCTTTTTACGTACCTTGTTTTGCTTAGGACGACGGTGTCATTATAAGGTGACCCCCACAAAAATTTCAAGATAAAATTGTGTTCCCACCGAGTGTGCACCATTACAAAAGTTCGTCGTTTCGAGACACCACGTGATGATCGGGTGTGATAGACTCTACATTCACATACAACGGGTGCAAGACAGTTTTGTCACATGCGGAGCACTCGGGTTAAACTTGATGAGCCTAGCATGTACACATATGGCCTCGGAACACAAGAGACCAAAAGGTCGAACATGAGTCCTATAGTAGATTTGATCAACATGAAGATGTTCACCATTGAAACCAGCTCATCTCACGTGATGATCAGACTTCGGTTGGTGGATTTGGATCATGTATCACTCCAATGACTAGAGGGATGTCAATTTGAGTAGGATTTTTTTATTAATATGATTAACTAAACTCATTATATTGAACAATAGTCTAAGTAATCTTTGCAGATTTATGTTGTAGATCAATGGCTCGCATAGTAGCACCCCTAAATTTTAATGCGTTCCTAGAGAAAGCGAGGCTGAAAGATGATGTAAGTAACTTTGTAGAATGGGTCCGTAATCTGAGGATTGTCCTCATGGTTTCCCAAAAGGCTTATGTCCTTGATGCACCACTTGGTGGTGCGCCCCCTCCCGGCGACTGAAGACGTTTTGCACGTATCGCAGTCGCGTCTAGGTGGCTAGTCAGTTGTTCAATGTGCGACTTTGTATGGCTTAGAACTAGGACTTCGAAGATGTTTTGAACGTCATGGAGCATATGAGATGTTCCAGGAGTTGAAGTTCATTTTTGAAAAGAATGCCCGGATCGAGAGCTATGAGACCTTTGATAAGTTATATGCTTGCAAAATGGAGGAGAACGGGTCTGTCAGTGAACACATACTCGGAATGTCTGGGTATTCCAACCGTTTGGCTGAATTGGGAATTGTTCTCCCGCCACAGGAAATCCGTGACAGAGTTCTTCAGTCGCCGAGCTATTTGCGATGTTGAAAGTTGCTGAGTCAAAAGTTCTTAAATAACATCAAGTATAGATGGTCAATAAAACCATTTATTTCAAGAAAAATGGCAAGGTAAAGAAGGGTAACTCCAAGAAGAGTGGGAAAGCAATTAGCCCTCCCGTGAAGAAACCCAAGGCTGGACCCAAGCCAGAAACTAAGTGCTTTCATTGCAAGGGGACTGGTCACTGGAAGCGAACTGCCCCAAATATGTGGCCGACAAGAAGACGGCCAACACCAAATGGGGTATATATTATATACATGTTATTGATGTGTACCTCACCAACTCTCGTTGTAGTGCCAGGGTATTTGATACCGGTTCGGTTTCTCACATTTGCAACCCAAAGCAGGAACTACGGGATAGAAGGAGGTTGGCGAAGGACGAAGTGACAATGCACGTGGGAAATGGTTCCAAGGTTGATGCGATCGCCGTCAGCACACTCTCACTTCAGTTACCATCAGGATTAGCGATGAACCTAAATAATTGTAATTTAGTGCCTGCGTTGAGCATGAACATTATATCTGGATCTTGTTTACTATGAGACGATTACTCATTTAAATCAAAGAATAATGGTTGTTCTATTTATATGAGTAATATCTTTTATGGTCATGCACCCAATGTGAGGGGTTTATTCTTATTGAATCTCGATATTGATGCCACACATGTTCATATAGATGCGAAAAGATATAGAGTTGATAACAATAGTACCACTTTCTTGTGGCACTTCTGCTTTGGTCATATTAGTGTAAAACGCATGAAGAAACTCCATGCTGATGGACTTTTGGAGTTACTTGATTTTGGATCACTTGACACATGTGAACCATGCATCATGGGTAATATAACCAAAACTCACTTCTCCGGAACAATGGAGCGAGCAAGTGACTTATTGGAAATCATACATACTAATGTGTGTGGTTCGATGAGCATTGAGGCACGTGATGGATGTCGTTATTTTCTCACCTTCACCGATGACTTAAGTAGATATGGTTATATTTACTTAATGAAACACATGTCTGAAATGTTTGAAAAGTTCAAGCAATTTCAGAGTGAAGTGGAGAATCATCATAACAAGAAGATCAAATTCCTACGATCTGATCGAGGAGGAGAATATCTGAGTTATGAGTTTGACAGTCACCTAAGAAAATGTAGAATCTTTTCACAGTTGACACCGCCTGGAACACCACAGTGTAATGGTGTGTCCAAACGTCGTAATCGTACTTTATTGGATATGGTGTCTTCTATGATGTCTCTTGTCAATTTTTCGTTATCATTTTGTTGTTATGCATTGGAGATATCAGCATTCACTTTAAATAGGGCACCATCAAAATCCGTTGAGACAACGCCATATGAACTGTGGTTTGGCAAGAAACCAAAGTTCTCGTTTCTTAAAGTTTGGGGATGTGATGCTTATGTCAAAGAGCTTCAGCCAGAAAAGCTGGAACCCAAAGCAGAGGAATGAGTCATCATAGTATACCCAAAAGAGACAGTTGGGTACAACTTCTATCTCAGATCCGAAGGCAAAGTGTCAGTCGCTAAAAATAGAACACTTCTTGAGAAAGAGTTTCTCACGAAAGAATTGAGTGGGAGGAAGATAGAACTTGATGAGGTTGTGGAACCTTTACTTCAACCAGAAAGTAGTGCAACACAGAAAGATATTTCTGTGGAGCATACACGAGTTGAAGGGGAGGCCAATGTTGATGATCATGAAGTTTCGGATCAAGTTGTTGTCGAACCTCCTAGGTCGACAAGGGCACGCACACTCCTGGGTGTACAGTGACCCTGTCTTAACAATCATGTTGTTGGACAACGATGAACCTAAAAACTATGGATAAGCTATGGTGGGCCTCGATTCCAACAAATGGTTAGAGGCCATGAAGTCCGATATAGGATCCATGTATGAAAACAAAGTGTGGACTTTAGAAGTATTACCTGAAGGGTGAAAGGCCATTCAGAATAAATGTATCTTTAAGAAGAAGACGAACACGAATGGTAATATCACCATCTATAAAGATCGACTTGTCGCAAAGGGTTTTTCACAAGTTCAAGGAGTTGACTATGATGGGACTTTCTAACCCGTAGCGATGCTTAAGTCTGTCAGAATCATGTTAGCAATAGCTGCATTTTTTGATTATGAAATTTTGGCAGACGGATGTCAAAATAGCGTTCCTTAACGGTTTCCTTAAGGAAGAGTTGTATATGATGCAACCAGAAGGTTTTGTTGATCCAGAGAATGCTGACAAAGTATGAAAACTCTAGTGATCCATTTATGGACTGATGCAAGCATCTCGGAATTGGAATCAACACTTTGATGAGGTGATCAAGGCGTTTGGGTTTATACAAGTTTATGGAGAAGCTTGTATTTACAAGAAAGTGAGTGGGAGCTCTATAGCTGACTGGAAACAATATATAATTTTTGGGAAGCGTAAAGGATTATTTGAATAAGAATTTTTCAATGAAGGACCTAGGAGAAGTTGCTTACATATTAGGCATCAAGTTCTATAGAGATAGATCGAGACACTTAATAGGACTTTCACAGAGCACATACCTTGACAAATTCTAAAGAAGTTCAAAATGGGACGGTGCAAGAAAGGGTTCTTGCCTGTATTGCAAGGTGTGAAGTTCAGTAAGACTCAATGCCCAGTGACTGCAAAAGATAGAGAAAAGATGAGTGTCGTCCCCTATGCTTCAGCCATAGGCTCTATCATGTAGGCAATGTAGTGCACAATACCTCATGTCAACCGTGCCATAAGTATGGCGGGAAGGTTTCAAAGTGATCCAGGAATGGAACACTGGACAACGGTCAATACTCTGAAGTACCTGAAAATGACTAAGAAATGTTTCTCGTGTATGGTGGTGATCAGGAGCTCGTCGTAAAGGGTTATGTCGATGCAAGCTTTGACACTGATCTGGATGACTCTAAGTCTCAAACCGGATACGTATTTATTCTCAATGGGGGTGCGGTAAGCTAGTGCAGTTCAACATGCAAAGTGGAGTAGATAGCTGCCTCCTTAGTCCTTTCTAAATTTGACGGTATTGTTGGATTGAAGCGGCCCGGACCAACATTACTCGTACGCTTACGAGAGATCGGTTTCATCGACTAACATGCAACTCATTGCATAAAGATGACTGGCGGGTGCCTGTTTTTAGTTGAATTGGATTTGACCGAGGCGGTCCTTGGAGAGAGCTTAAATAGCAATTTTCACATCTCCGTTGTGGTTTTGTGTAAGTAAGATGCGATCATACTAGATACACATAGCAGCCACGTAAAACATGCAACAACAAATTAGAGGACGTCTAACTTGTTTTTGCAGGGTATGCTTGTGATGTGATATGGCCAAAGACATGATGTGATATATTGGATGTATGAGATGATCATGTTGAAATAGTTAATATCGACTTGCACGTCGATGCTACGACAACCGGTAGGAAACTAACGTTTGTGCATGTAGATGCGTTTACTATATTGCTAGGTTGTAGCATTAGTAGTGATAGCATATATAGCACGACAAACTTGATGGAGGCACGATGATGGAGATCATGGTGTGACGCCGGTGACGATGAAGATCATGCCGGTTCTTTGGTGATGGAGAGCAAGAAGCACAAGAGCATGGCCATATCATGTCACTTATGAATTGCATGTGATGTTAATCCTTTTATGCACCTTATCTTGCTCAGAACGATGGTAGCATTATAAGGTGATCCCTCACTAAAATTTTGAGATAAAATTGTGTTCTCCCCGACTGTGCACCGTTGCGACAGTTCGTCTTTTCGAGACACCACATGATGATCGGGTGTGATAGACTCAACGTTCACATACAACTGGTGCAAAACAGTTGCCCATGCGGAACACTCGGGTTAAACTTGACAAGCCTAGCATGTAGGGACATGGCCTCTGAACACAAGAGACCGAAAGGTTGAGCATGAATCATATTGTTGATATGATCGGCATGGAGATGTTCACCACTGAAACTATGCTCAAATCACGTGATGATCGGACTTGAGTTAGTGTATTTTGATCATGCGCCACTCGAATGACTAGAGGGATGTCTATTTGAGTGGGAGTTCTTAAGTAATATGATTAATTGAACTAATTATCATGAACATAGTCAAAAGGTCTTTGCGAATAATGTTGTAGCTTGTGTTGTAGCTCTTCTGTTTTTATATGTTCCTATAGAAAATTTTGTTGAAAGATGATAGTAGCAACTTTGCGGACTAAGTCCGTAAACTGAGGATTGTCATCATTCCTGCACAGAAGTCTTATGTCCTTAATGCACCACTCGGTGTGTTGCACCTAGAGCGTCGTGTGTGGATGTTGCGAACATCTGACATACACGTTTTTGATGACTATGTTTTTGATGACTATGTGACAGTTTAGTGCGTAATACTTAACGACTTAGAAGCAAGGCGCCGAACACGTTTTGAACGTCACGGAACATAAGAGATGTTCTAAGAGATGAAATTAGGATTTCATGCTCGTGCCCTTGTTGAGAGGTATGAGACCTCCGACAAGATTCTTTGTCTACAAAGTAAAGTAGAAAAGCTCAATTGTTGAGCATGTGCTCAGATTGTTTGAGTATATCAGTCGCTTGAATCAAGTGGTAGTTAATCTTTCAGATGAGATAGTGATGGTTCTCCAAAGTCACTGCCACCAAGCTACTAGAGCTTCGTGATGAAATATAACATATCAAGGATAGATATGACGATCCTTGAGCGATTCGCAATATTTGACACTGCGAAAGTAGAAATCAAGTAGGAGCATCAATTGTTGATGGTTAGTAAAACCACTAGTTTCAAAAAGGGCAAGGACTAGAAGAATACTTCATGAAACGGCAAACCAGTTGTTGCTCTAATGAAGAAACCCAAGGTTGAACCCAAACCCGAGACTAAGTGCTTCTGTTATGAGGGGAGCGGTCACGGAGGCGGAACTACCCTAGATACTTGGTAGATGAGAAGGTTGGCAAAGTCAACTAAAATATATTGGATATACGTGATATTGATGTGTACCTTACTAGTATTCCTAGTAGCACCAGGGTATTAGATACTAGTTCAGTTGCTAAGTGTTAGTAACTCGAAGTTCTGGCTACGGATTAAAAGGATACTAGCAAGGGTGAGGTGACGGTGTGTGTTGGAAGTAATTCTAATGTTGATGTGATCAAGCATCGCACGATCCCTCTACCATCGGGATTGGTGTTAAACCTAAATAATTGTTATTGGTGTTTGCGTTGAGCATGAACATGATTGGATCATGTTTATTGCAATACGATTATTCATTTAAAGAGAATAATGGTTATTGTATTTTCTTGAATAATTACCTTCAATGGTTTATTGAATCTCGATCGTAGTGATACACATGTTTAATATTGATGCCAAAAGATACAAAGTAGTAATGATAGTACCACTTACTTGTGGCACTGCCGCTTGAGTCATGTCGGTATAAAATGCATGAAGAAGCTCCATAGTGATGGATCTTTGTACTCACTCATTTTTGAAACGTTTGAAACATGCAAACCATACCTATTGGTATTAACGCATGAAGAAACTCCATACAGATGGATCGGTTGGACTCACTTGATTTTAAATCATTTGAGACATGCAAATTATACCACACGGGCAAGATGACAGAAGGCCTCGTTTTCCAGTGAGATGGAACAAGAAAGTAACATGTTGGAAGTAATACATTTTTGATGTGTGCAATCCAATGAGTGTTGTGGCATGTAGTGGATATCGTTATGTTCTTACTTCACTGACGATTTGAGTAGATACAGGAGTATTTACTTGATCAATCACAAGTCTGAAATATTGAAAAGTTCAAATCTATTTCAGAGTGAAGATCGTCGTGACAAGAGGATAAACGGTCTACGATATGATCATAGAGATGAATATCTGAGTTGCGAGTTTTGGTACACAGTTAAGACAATGTGGAAATTGTTTCGCAATTCATGCCACCTAGAACACCATAGTATGATGGTGTGTCCGAACGTCATAGTCGCGCCCTATTTGATAGGGTACATACTATGATGTCTCTTATCGAATTACCACTATCGTTTATGGGTTATGCATTAGAGACAACCGCATTCACTTTAAATAGGGCACCGCCTATTTCCGTTGAGATGACACTATATGAACTATGGTTTGGAGAAACCTGAGCTTTCGTTTCTTGAAAGTTTGGGGCTATGACGCTTATGTGAAAAAGTTTCAGTCTGATAAGCTCGAACCCAAAGCGGATAAATGCAGCTTCATAGGATATCCAAAACAGTTGGGTACATCTCCTATCTCAGATCCGGAAGCAAAGTGTATGTTTCTAGAAATGGGTCCTTTCTCGAGGAAAGGTTTCTCTCAAAAGAATTGAGTGGGAGGGTGGTGGAACTTGATGAGGTTATTGAACCGTCACTTCAACCAGTGTGTAGAAGGACGCAGGAAGTTGTTCATGTGGCACCTACACCAATTGAAATGGAAGCTGATGATGGTGATCATTAAGCTTTGGATCAAGTTACTACAAACCTCATAGGTCGACAAGGTCGCGTACTACTACAGAGTGGTACGGTAACCCTGTCTTGGAGGTCATGTTATTGAACAACAATGAACCTACGAGCTATGGAGAAGCGATGGTGGGCCCAGATTCTAGCAAATGGCTGGAGGCCATGAAATCTGAGAGAGGATCCATGTATGAAAACAAAGTGTATACTTTGGAAGAACTACTTGATGGTCGTAAGACTATTAAGTAAAGATGGATCTTTAAAAGGAAGACACACGATGATGGTGAAAAGGCACCATTAAGAAAAGCTCAACTTATTGCAAAGATGTTTCCGACAAGTTCAAAGAGTTGACTATGATGAGACTTTCTCACTCATAGCGATGCTAAAAATCTGTTGGAATTATGTTAGCAGTTGCTGCATTATTTATGAAATATTGCACATAGGATGTCAAAACATTGTTTCCTTGACGGTTTCCTTGAGGAAAGGTTGTATGTTATACAACCAGAAGGTTTTGTCAATTCTAAGGAGGCTAACAAGTATGCAAGCTCCAGCGATCCTTCTATGGACTGGTGCAAGCATCTCGGAGTTGGAATATACACTTTGATGAGATGATCAAAGCTTTTAGGTTTATACAAGGTTTATGAGAAACTTGTATTTCCAAAGAAGTGAGTGGGAGCACTATAGAATTTCTGATAAGTATATGTGGTTGGCATATGGTTGATCGGAAGTAATGTAGAATTTCTATAAAGCATAAAGGGTTGTTTGAAAGGAGTTTTTTAAAGGAGGACCTAGATAGAGCTACTTGAACATTGAGCATCAAGATCTATAGAGATAGATCAAAATGCTAAATAGAACTTTCAATGAAATGCATGCCTTGACAGGTTTTTGAAGGAGTTCAAAATAGATCAGCAAAGGAGTTCTTGGCTGTGTTGTAAGGTGTGAATTTGAATAAGACTCAAAACCCAACCACGGCAGAAGAAAGAGAAAGGACGAAGGTCGTCCCCTATGCCTTAGCCGTAGGCTCTAAAGTATGACATGCTGTGTACCGCACCTGATGTGTGCCTTGCCATGAGTCTGTCAAGGGGTACAAAGAGTGATCTAGGATTGAATCACTGAACATCGGTCAAAGTTGTCCTTAGTAACTAATGGACTAAGGATTTTTTTCTTAATTACGGAGGTGGTTAAAGAGTTCGTCGTAAAGGGTTACGTCGATGCAAGCTTTGACACTAATGAGAACAACTCTGAGTAGTAAAACGGATTCGTATAGTAGAGTAGAGATTTGGAATATTGTCGAATAGCACGTATTAGCATCATCTATAAGATGACATAAAGATTTGTAAAGCACACACAGATCTGAAAGGTTCAAGAACCGTTGACTAAAACCTCTCTCACAAGCAAGACATGATCGAACCCCAGAACTGTATGGGTGTTAGATTCATTACAATCACATAGTGATGTGAACTAGATTATTGACTCTAGTGCAAGTGGGAGACTGTTGGAAATATGCCCTAGAGGCAATAATAAATTAGTTATTATTATATTTCCTTGTTCATAATAATCGTTTATTATCCATGCTAGAATTGTATTGATTGGAAACTCAAATACATGTGTGGATACATAGACAACACACTGTCCCTCGTGAGCCTCTAGTTGACTAGTTCATTGATCAAAGATGGTCAACGTTTCCTGACATAGGCAAGTGTTGTCACTTGATAATGGGATCACATAATTGGGAGAATGATGTGATGGACAAGACCCAAACTATAAACGTAGTATATGATCTTGTCATTTTGTTGCTATTGTTTATGCGTGTCAAGTACTCATTCCTATGACCATGAGATCATGTAACTCACTCACACCGGGGGAATACCTTGTGTGTATCAAACGTCATAGCGTTACTGGGTGACTATAAAGATGCTCTAGAGGTATCTCCGAAGGTGTCCTTGAGTTAGCATGGATCAAGACTGGGATTTGTCACTCCGTGTGACGGAGAGGTATCTCGGGGCCCACTCGGTAATACAACGTCACATATAAGCCTTGCAAGCAACGTGACTCAAGTGTTAGTCACGGGATCTTGTATTATTGGAACGAGTAAAGAGACTTGCTCGTAACGAGATTGAAATAGGTATGGAGATACCGACGATCAAATCTCGGGCAAGTAACATACCGAAGGACAAAGGGAATGTTATACGGGATTATATGAATCCTTGGCACAAAGGTTCAACCGATAAGATCTTCGTAGAATATGTAGGATCCAATATGGACATCCCGGTCCCGTTATTGGATATTGGCCGGGGAGTGTCTCAGGTCATGTCTACATAGTTCTCGAACCCGCATGGTCTGCACACTTAAGGTTCAGTGACGTTTTGGTATAGTTGAGTTATAGGTGTTGGTGATTGAAGATTATTCGGCGCCCCGGATGAGATAACGGACGTCACGAGGGTTTCCAGAATGGTCCGGAAACACAGATTGATATATTGGATAGTTTCATTTGGTCACCGGAAAGATTTCGGGCATTACCGGTAGTGTACCGGGAGTGACGAATGGGTTCCGGGTTTTCACTGGGAGGGGCCCACCCACCCGAGAGTGAGCCCAATAGTCCTAGGGTGGCGCACCAGCCCACTAGGCCAGCCCAAGTGGGCTATGGCGCTAGGAAAGAAAACCAAAAGAAAAAGAGAAAAAAGAAGAGGGAGGTGGGAAGGAAGAGGAGGACTCCTCCTTCCCCAACCGAATTGGAGTTGGAGTCCTCCTCTCCACTTCGGTCGGCGCCCTAGGGGCTCTCTTGAGCCCCAAGGCTAGCCCCTTCCCTCCTCCTATTTATACTAGAGTTTTTAGGGTTTTTGAGAGACAACTTTTGCCACATGCAACTCAAACCTATACCTCATAGTTCTTCCTCTAGATCGGATTTCTGCGGAGCTCTGGGGGAGCCCTGCAGGAATAGATCATCACCATCACCGGCGCACCGTCATGCTGCCGGAGAACTCATCTACTTCCCCATCTTTCTTGTTGTATCAAGAAGGCGGAGATCGTCATCGATCTGTACGTGTGCTGAATGCGGAGGTGCCGTCCGTTCGGTGCTAGATCGGGACGGATCGTAGGACGACGGTGATTTGAATCATGAAGTTGTACCACTACATCAACCGCATTTCTTAATGCTTCCCGCTGAGTGATCTACATGGGTATGTGGATCCGATCTCCCTCTCGTATATGGACATCACCGTGATAGGTCTTCGTGTGCGTAGGAAATTTTTTGTTTCCCATGCAACGTTCCCCAATAGTGGGTGGGTGGCCCACTACCCACTAGGCCACGCCAGGGAGGTTGGCTTGCCCTCGTGCCTAGTGGGCACTTGACATCCCCCTCCGGTACTTATTTCCTACAATATTTCTTATATATTACTAATAATCGTTGTGAAGTTTGAGCCCATTTGTAGATGTGTAGAATAGGTATCTCTCATGTAGCTTTTTCAGGTCCAGAATTCCATCTATCAGCATCCTCCCTCTTGGTGTAAACCTTGCATATTAGGAGAGAAAAGGCATTAGAATTACTCCATAAAGTTGTATGATACATAAAAACACTATAAATAACAATAGCAAAATGGGCGTATCAAAGTGCACCCAACACTATGAGCTTACACGTTCATTCTCACAAATTTTCTAGTATGATGCACATACTTCTGGAGTATTGTTTAATCACTATGGATAATTCTTTCAGTGTGAATCTAGAAGAATTTTTTGATGCATGCAAACTTCCATATTGGGGCTTACTTGAAAATATTAAAAATTGATTATAATTTGTTCCTTGAGAGCCTTTGTGTGGGATAGGATAGAGGAGTGATGTAGGCTATAATAAAGAGTATTTTATTTCCATATATCTTCTACTCTGCATTATTTAATGGGAAATGCCTTGTGGGTAAATAAGATTGTAGTTCACTGTGTGCACTTGACTTGAGTATCATTTACACTGTTGTAAATCGTATTAAACAATTGTTGCCCGGATATTGCATCTTAACACATCTATTGGTGACTTGGATGGAGGAATTTATGCTTCCCGTGTAGCTGCAAAACTGGGAGTCTTGCCTCGATTTAATGACTCTATGTTGCCTAAAAGATATTTAGATTTTGAAGTTATCCGGTGTCATGATTTTATTAAAGACGGTGCCCAGGGTTATGAGTATAAGTTAATATTTGATAAATATAACCCTGACTATGTCACTTTGCCTGCTCCTACTCTCTTTGTTTTTGAGAGCAAACGGAGATATTATGTGCATGATAGTGAAGCACACGAGCATAATGCAGTTGTGAAGGTGCTCGCTTGGCTGATGAGGCGGCACGGAACGCCTCCATGAGATATAACTTCGATTATTACCAAGGCCATCAGTGGTGATCACCAATCTAGGAAAAAGCCTAAGTTTGGGGGAGTACGTATTTCTGACCGACATTACATTCATGTTTACACACATCATATAAATTGTTGGTGTTCATCCTCTTTCATTTTATAACCATGTTAGTTTTTACTTTTCTGTTTTCTTCTTGTGTGTTTGAAAAACTTTGAAAATCCCGAAATATTTCTTGCTTAATTTTAAGTTTCCTTTCTAGTTTAATTAGTTCATGGTATTAAATTAAAACCCAAAAAAGATTTCCTTTGCATGTTGGGAGCTTTCCCGTATAAATATTTTTTTCTCATTCTTGTTTTTCCTTGTTTATTTGCTTCCTTCTTAAAAACATTGGTATCATGCTCATCATTCAAGGATTGAGTGCCAATCATTTCATTAGACTCTTCTTCTAACACTTTGGCACAATTTTCTCATCCATCATTCTCACGGAAGACATAATAAAGATGAAGTATTTCAGGCCACCTAAATTATTTTTTGTAGTTTTCTCTTTATGAACCAAACTAGTGATAAACAAGAAATTAAAATATTCAATTGCAAGATCTCAAGATATACCTTCAAGCATTCACCTTCCCGGCAATCACACCAGAAAAAAACTTGATGTCTAATATGTCTCCAACATATCTATAATATTCTATTGTTCCATGCTATTATATTATCAATCTTGGATGCTTTATATGCATTTATATGTTCTTTTATAACATTTTTGAGAACTAACCTATTAACCCACTACCTAGTGCTAGTTGTTGTTTTCTGTTTGTTTTTGGTTTTTGAGGAAAACAGTACCAAACAAAGTCAAAATGCAATGAAACTTTTTGATGATTGTTTTGGACAAAAATAAGACCTGGAAGCTTTGGAGCGAGACCTCACACCACACGAGGTGGCGCCATGCCAACAAGGCGCACCAATGGGGTGGCCGCACCCAAATGGCTTGAGACCATGTCCCGACACCTGTTGTACCACCTCTACCTATATAAATCCTAATATGCTAGGAAAACACCAGAGATCCTCCAAAAATACTTTTTCCGTCACCGCAAGTCATTTTTCTATCGTGATCCCATTTGGAGCCCTGTTTTGATGCCCTGTCGGACGGGAAATCAATCATGAAGGGCCTCTACATCAACCTTTCTGCTCCCATGGTGATGTGTGAGTAGTTTACCACTGACCTACTAGTCTGTAGTTAGTACCTACTCCCTCTGTCCCAAAATAAGTGTCTCAAGCTTGGTACAACTTTAAACTAGAGCTAGTACAAAGTTGAGAGACTTATTTTGGGACGGAGGGAGTACATGGCTATCTCTCTCTATGTTCTTCAATGCAAAGATCATCATTATTCCCACGGTGATCTATGTGATCCTCCTTGCGGTGTGTTTGTTGGGATTCGATGAATTGTGGGTTTACGTTCAGATTATTCGTAAAAAGTATTTCAGTCATCTTTGAATTCTTATATGCAAGATTATGATATCTTCGTATTTCTCTCTGATCCATCGGTTTGGTATGACCAACTTGATTGATTTATCTTCAATGGGAGTGGTGCGTTGTGATGGGTTCAATCTTAAAGTGCTAAATCCCAGTGACAGAAGGGGACATAACACGTATTGTATTACTTCCATTAAGGATAAAACGATGGGGGTTTATTCATATTAGTTGAGTTTACTTTGTCTACATCATGGCACTTTGCCCCAAGCATTACTTTGTATTTACTTAATACACTAGATGCATGCTGGATAGAGGTAGATAAGTGGAGTAATAGTATTAAATGCATGCTAGAGTCAGTCTACTTGCTTATGGACATGATGCCTATATGTGTGTTTATTGTCATGAATAAATGTTACACAAATATGAGCTTTTCTATCAATTGCCCAACATTAATTTGTATACCCATTGTATGCTTTCTTTGAGAGAGAAGCCTCTAGCACAAACTATGGCCCCCGGGTCTTCACAAATCATATTACAAAAACAACAAAAATATTGCTGCTCCTTTACTATGGTTATATTATTTTATATTTATATTATCTATCTAACACTACTTATCGCTTGCAAGTAACGAGTTCAAGGGGCTTGATAACCCTCTTGCTCATGTTGGGTGCAAGTGTTTGCTATTTTGTTGTGTAGGTGTTGAAGACGGGAATTTGCATGGTCCTCCTATTGGTTCGATAACCTTAGTTTTCACCAAGGGAAATACTTATCTCTACTGTGTTGCATCTCCTCTCCTCTTTGGGGTGAATCCCAGTGCACTTTACAAATATTAGGACGAATTTATGGCGTTGTTGCTACGGAGTATCACAAAATTCCTATCAAGTACCTACACACAAATTATCATTCACTTGTTCTAATTTTTATTTGGTGTTATCTTAGCTTGCCTAAAAATATCAAAAAACACAAAAATATTTATCGTTCCTAGTTTACTCGTTTGCTTTACTTGCTACAATGTGTGGGCCATCACTTAATGTTTCCCCTGATTTCGAAGTACTCCACTTTAGACAAAAATTGTGTGACAATATGAAAGATGCATGGTACCGTATGATTGAGTCTCACTGTAATGCTACTATAAAAAAAGATATGAATATCCTTCTTCATAATTTTTATATATGACTAGAATGTCCAATAGACAAGTTATTTACTTTGCTACAAAAGTATTTTTTATTGAATTGGCCCCCAGCGCTGTTTATGAAATAGTAGAAGGGATGGTAGGAACCCCTCCATTACCTCAAATATCTTCTTTTACACATGAGGATATTTAAATATTAGAAAAGTTAGGGGATTTGTATAAAAATATAAGTGGGATACAAAAAAGTTAACGAGCCTATTAAAATATTAGGCCCTAGTCTTCATCGCATGAATTCTTTCCTCTCTACTTCCAATAAAAAAATTCAAGTCCCTTGAGAAATTAGTGACTTCACTTTCCAAGGTTCTGAATAAACAGAAGGAGCCTTTGGGATTTGATAAGGGTCCTGCTAAAGTTGCTAAGCTGGATGACAAAGACAACACTTGAAATTATGCATGATGCCTAGCTAGGGGCGTAAAACGATAGCGCTTGTTGGGAGGCAACCAAATAGTTATCTTTTTTGTATTCTACTTTATGTTATTTTGAGTTAAAATGTTTCTACTATAATTATTATGTTTTTATGTCTTAACTAGTGTTTGTGCCAAGTAAAGCCTTTGGGATAATTTGAATGATATGTATAATTGGTATGTCGCAAAAAACACAAACTTTTACGTCCACTGCAAAAAATTTCTGATTTTACTGGAACTTATTTTTTATCTTAATTTTATACACAGTATTGGTATACAAATTCCTCAGGTTTTGCTAGTTTTTCGTAATTTTAAGAGTTACAGAAGTGTGGTTTAAGAGTTGATCACTACACACTGTTCCATTTTAGACACTTTCTATTTTTCCTTGCATACTTTGCCTGTTTTGATGATGCTATAGATTATATAGGGGGTATAATCTATGGAGAAGTTAAAATAGAGTATCTTATGCAATAACTGAATATGAATCAATTTATAAGAGTACCTAAAGTTTATGATTTACCTATTATACTAACGGATCTCACGAGGTTTCTACTGAGTTTTGTGAGCTGAATTTTTTAAGTTTTGGGTGCGATCATGATGGATGAAGGAATAAAGAATAGCAATACCCTAAGATTTGGTATGCCCAAGGCACCCCAAGGTAATATCTTAGGAAGACTCAATCATCTAATGTTGTGGATGCACCGGAAGGCATCCCCTCTTTCGACTCCATTCCATCGGTATGTCACTTGGAGCTATATTTCAATTCATCACATGATATGTGTTTTTCTGGGAGCATCGTGTGTTATAGTTTGCTTTTGTTTTTGTTTTACATAATTGCCACTTCCCAAACAACAGCGCCAGAAATTGACACGTTGACGGAGACTTGCTTGCGTTGGTTTTTCCCTTGAAGAGGAAAGGGTGATGTAGCACGGGAGGAGTAAGTATTTCCCTCAGTTTGAGAACCAATGTATCAATCCTGTAGGAGAATCTCGTCAAGTCCAGAGTACATGCTCAAACACAAAAGAGCTTGCACCCAATGCTATAAAGGGGTTGACAATCCCTTCAAGATTGATTGCAAAGTGAGATCTGAAGGGGGAAAGTGCAACGATGTAAAAGAGTAAGGCTGAAAATATGGTGTGAAGTAGACCCGGGGGCCATAGTGTTCACTAGAGGCTTCTCTCAAAATAGCAAATATTACGGTGGGTGAACAAATTACTGTCGAGCAATTGATAGAACCGTGCAAAGTCATGACGATATCTAAGGCAATGATCATACATATAGGCATCATGTCTGAGACAAGTAGACCAATACTTTCTACATCTACTACTATTACTCCACACATCGACCGCTATCCAGCATGCATCCAGTGTATTGAGTTCATGACGAATAGAGTAACGCCTTAAGCAAGATGACATGATGTAGAGGGATAAACTCAAATCAATGATGAAAATCCCATCTTTTTATCCTCGATGGCAACAACACGATGCGTGCCTCGCTACCCCTTCTGTCACTGGGTGAGGTCACCGCACGGTATGAACCCAAAACCAAGCTCTTCTCCCATTGCAAGAATCATAGATCAAGTTGGCCAAACAAAACCCACAACTCGAAGAGAATTACAAGGATATGAAATCATGCATATAAGAGATCAGAAGAAACCCAAATAAGATTCATAGATAATCTGATCATAAATCCAAAACTCATCGGATCTCGACAAACACACCGCAAAAGAAGATTACATCAGATAGATCTCCATGAAGATCATGGAGAACTTTGAATTGAAGATCCAAGAGAGAGAAGAAGCCATCTAGCTACTAGCTATGGACCCGTAGGTCTATGGTGAACTACTCACGCATCACCGGAGAGGTCATGGTGTTGATGAAGAAGCCCTCCGTATCCGAATCCCCCCTCTGGCAGGGCACCAGAACGTGCCCCGGATGGGATCTTGCGGAGACAGAAGCTTGAGGCGACGAAAAAGTACTTTCGATGATCTCCTGATTTTTTCTGGAATTTATGGGAATATATAGGCGAAAGACCTAGGGCAGAGGAGGCCCAAGGAGCCCACAAGCCTGGGAGGCGCGCCCCCTGGCCGCGGCTAGGGGGCTTGTGGGGTCCCTTGTGCCCCCTGCCTTGGTTCTCAAGTTCCCCGGCCATCTTCTGTTTCAGAAAAAATCTTTTTGGAATTTTCGTTCTGTTTGGACTCCGTTTAAAATCCTCCTTTGAAAAGGGTCAAAAACACGGAAAAAACAGGAACTGGCACTTGGCACTCAGTTAATAAGTTAGTCCCAAAAAAGATATAAAAGGCATACAAAACATCCGAAGTTTGACAAGATAATAGCATGAAACCATCAAAAATTATAGATACGTTGGAGACGTATCAAGCATCCCCAAGCTTAACTCCTGCTCGTCCTCGAGTAGGGAAGTGATAAAGACTGAATTTTTGATGTGGAATGCTACCTAGCATATTTGTCCTTTGTAACGTCTTTCATGTGACATGAATGTTCAGATCTGTAAGATTCAAAACAATAGTTTGCTATTGACATGAAAACGATAATACTTCAAGCAAACTAGCAAGGTAATCATGAACTTTCAAAATAACAAGGCCAAGGAAAGTTATCCCTACAAAATCATATAGTCTGGCTATGCTCCATCATCCTCACACAACTAATTTAAATCATTCACAACCCCGGTATTGGCCAAGTAATTGTTTTCGCACTCTTACTTTCTCAAACTTTTTATAACTATCACGCAATACATGAGCGTGAGCCATGGATATAGCACTGTAGGTGGAATAGAGTGTGGTTGTGGTTGTGAGACAAAAAAGGAGGAGATGGTCACATTGACTCGGCTTATCAAAGGGCTATGGAGATGCCCATTAATAGATATCAATGTGAATGAGTAGGGATTGCCATACAAAGGATGCACTAGAGCTATAAGTATGTGAAAGCTCAAAAGGAGAACTAGTGGGGGTGCATCCAACTTGCTTGTTCACAAAGACCTAGAGCAATATGAGGAAGACCATCATTGGACTATACAAGCCAATTTATATAATAAATATTCCCACTAGAATATGGTGGTGACGAAACGAGAGGCTCTCAATCATGAAGAACATAGTGCTATTATGAAGCACAAGTGTGGAAAAAAAGATAGTAGCATTGTCCCTTCTCTCTTTTTCTCTTTTTTTTATTTGGGCTCTTTGGCCTCTTTTTTTATTTCCTCACATGTGACAATGCTCTAATAATGATGATCATCACACTTCTATTTACTCACAGCTCAAAGCTCGGAATGATGATGACTCTATAGGAAATGCCTCCGGCAGTGTACCGGGATGTGCAACGATCTAGCTTGGCGTATGACGTTGAAACATCTCGCTAGCTATCTTACGATCATGAATTGGCAATATGAGAGTGACGGCACAAGTCATGAGACGGAACGATGGGAGTTGCATGGCAATATATCTCGAAATGGCTATGAAAATGCCATAGTAGGTAGGTATGGTGGCTGTTTTGAGGAAGGCATATGGTGGGTGTGTGCACCGGCGAAAGTTGCGCGGCACTAGAGAGGCTAGCAATGGTGGAAGGTGAAAGTGCATCTATACCATGGGCTCACATTAGTCATGAAGAACTCACATACTTATTGCGAAAGTTTTTATTAGTAATCGAAACAAAGTGTTAAACGCATACTCCTAGGGGAAGGGTTGGTAGGTGTTAACCATCGCGCGATCCCGACCTCAACACAAAGGATGACAATCAATAGATCAATTATGCTCTGACTTCCTAACATAGCGGTTCACCATACGTGCATGCTACGGGAATCACTAACTTCAACACAAGTATTTCTAGGTTCACAACACCCTACTAACATAACTCTTAATATTACCAAATCCACGTCTCAAAACTGATTGAGAGGAATCAAAACTTTTCTTTCTATTCAATGCACATGAAGATGGAGGTTTTTGTATCCTCTTTGGGTACCTATCACCTTTGGGACTACTTTCATAGCACAAGCCAACTACCAAGTTACGCACCGCCATGCTCTAAAAGATCTAAGTGAAGCACATAGAGCAAAATTATCTAGCTCAAAAGATATAAGTGAAGCACGATGAGCATTCTAGCAAAATCACGATGAGTGCATGTCTCTCTCAAAAGGTGTGCATCAAGGATGATTGTGACACAACAAAAAGGAAAGACTCCTATGATACAAGACGCTCCAAGCAAAACACATATTATGTGGTGAATAAAAATATAGCTCCAAGTAATGTTACCGATGGATTGAAGGCGAAAGAGGGAATGCCTTCCCGGGGCATCCCCAAGCTTAGGCTTTTTGGTGTCCTTGAATCTGTCTTGGGGTGCCTTGGGAATCCCCAAGCTTGAGCTATTTCCACTCCTTATCTCTTTGTCCATGAGAACATCACCCAAAACTTGAAAACTTCACAACACAAAACTTAAACAGAAACTCGTGATGACATTAGCACAAGAAAACAAACTACCACCTCTTTAGGTACTGTAGAAATCTTGATTTCTATTAATATTGGTGTTAGATTACTGTATTCTCACTTTTCCATGGCTAGTACCCCCCCCCCATACTATCCATAGTTTCATCAAAACAAGCAACCAACCCAGCAAAAACAGAATCTCTCAAAAACAGACCAGTCTGTAGCAATCTGTATACTTTGTATACTTCTGGTACCTAAATAATTCTGAAAAATTATGACTGCCTGGGAAAAAGGCATATAAACCAGCATTAAAAATAATCAACTCAAACTATCTTTCTTAATAAAAATTAAAAATAATCTCGTGAGTGAAAAGTTTCTGTCTTTTTCAGCAGGATAAAACAACCATCACCAAGACTAGTCATAAAGGTTATACTTGGCTCAAACACAAAAAGAAACACAAAATACACTATCATAACAGAATTATGATGGTGTGGATGGAAAAACAGAAATAAAAAGATAAATTCATTGGGTTGCCTCCCAACAAGCGTTATTGTTTAACGCCCTTAGCTAGGCATAAAGCGATAGAATCACGTATCATCGTCTTTGGTGGTCAAACCATAAGTAGCCCTTATCATGGATTCATAAGGCAATCTTATTTTCTTTCTAGGAAAAAGTTCCATGCCCTTCTTTAAAGGAAATTGAAATCTAATATTCCCTTCCTTCATATCGATGATAGCACCGATAGTCCTTAGGAAAGGTCTACCAAGAATAATAGGGCATGTAGGATTGCAATCAATGTCAAGCACAATAAAATCCACGGGTACATAGTTCCTATTTGCAATAATAAGAACATCATTGATCCTTCCCATGAGTTTCTTGACTGTAGAATCCGCAAGATGCAAATTAAGAGAACACTCCTCAATCTCATTAAAACCCAGAACATCACATAAAGACTTTGGAATCACGGAAACACTAGCACCCAAATCACACAAAGCATTGCATTCATAGTTTTTGATTTTGATTTTGATAGTAGGTTCCCACTCATCATGAAGCTTTCTAGGGATAGAGACTTCCAATTCAAGTTTCTCTTCAAGAGATTTTATCATAGCTTCGACGATATGATCGGTAAAGGCCTTGTTTTGGCTATAAGCGTGTGGAGAGTTTAGCATGGATTGCATCAAGGAAATGAATTTGATCAAGGAGCAACTATCATAATTGAATTCCTTGAAATCCAAAGTAGTAATTTCATTACTACTCAAAGTTTTAATATCTTCTACTCCACTTTTAATACTTTTAGCATCAAGATAGATGGACTACGAATCATTGGGGCGTTTTTCAACCAAAGTGGATCCATATCCAGCCCCATCATCATTAGGTTTGACACAAGAAAACAAAGATCCAATGGGAGTCACACCAAGCACTTTAAGATCTTCGTGATTCTTATCACGAGAACACGCCTTTTTAAGCCATTCATGTCTAGCACGAATTTGGGCGGTTCTTTCTTTGCTCTCACTCATGGAAACACGCATAGCTTTCAAAGTTTCATACATATTGATCTTGGGAGGAGCACATCTAACTTTCAAAGCATCAATATCACTAGACATTCTATCAACGCTCCTAGCCAAATCGTCAATTTTGAGTAGTTTTTCCTCTGTGGACGCATTGAAAATCTTTTGTGAGTTGATAAACTCTTTGATATTACTCTCTTGATCAGAGGGTAATCTATTCTAATTTCCATGAGTATTGTTGTAGGAGTTGCCAAAGTTATTAGAGGAGTTACTAGGAAAAGGCCTAGGAAGAAAGTTTCCTCTAAAAGCATTGTTGTTGCCAAAATTATTCCTACCAACAAAATTAACGTCCAAGCTAGTGTTGCTACTCTCAATCAAGGAAGACAAGGGCATACCAATAGGATCTAAAGGAGCACTTCTACTGGAAACCAAATTCATTAACTCATCCATCTTAGCACTTAACGAGTTAATTTCTTCTATAGCGTGTACCTTCTTACTCGTAGGTGACCTTTCAGTGTGCCACTGAGAGTAGTTCGTCATGATATTGTCTAGGAGTTTTCTGGCTTCTCCTAACATGATTTCCATGAACGTTCCACCTGAGGCGGAGTCCAATATATTTCTAGAAGCGAAATTCAAGCCAGTGTAAAAGATTTGTATAATCATCCAAAGACTCAAGCCATGAGCGGGACAATTTCTAGTCATCAATTTCATTCTCTCCCAAGATTGTGCAACATGTTCTTGATCAAGTTGCTTAAAATTCATGATATCATTATGGAGAGAGATAATCTTAGCCGACGGAAAATACTTGGATATGTAAGCATCTTTGCACTTATTCCAAGAATCAATACTATTTTTGGGCAAAGACGAAAACCAAGTTTTTGCTCGATCTCGCAACGAGAAAGGAAAAAAGCTTCAATTTAATCACATCATTATCCACATCTTTCTTCTTTTTCATATCGCAAAGCTCAATGAAGGTATTAAGATGGGATGCGGCATCTTCACTAGGAAGACAGTATAATTGCTCTTTCATAACAAGATTCAGCAAAGCGGCATTGATTTTGTATGACTCCGCACTAGTGGCGGGAGCAATCGGAGTACTAATAAAATCATTATTATTAGTATTCGAGAAGTCACAAAGTTTGGTGTTTTCAGTCATGGTGACTTCAGCAAGCAAGCAAGCACACAAGCGAACAAAGAGCAAGCGAGAAAAAAGGGCAAACGAAGAAAAGGGCAAATATTTTTTTGTAAATTTTTGTTTTTCACAAGTGGGGGAGAGGAAAATGAGAGGCAAAAAAGTAAATGCAAGAGATGAGTTTGCGACACTTACTTGGATGAGTTCTTGACTTGATCCTCCCCGGCAACGGCGCCAGAAATCCTTCTGCTACTTCTCAAACAACAATGCCAGAAATTGGCACGTTGACGGAGACTTGCTTGCGTTGATTTTTCCCTTGAAGAGGAAAGGGTGATGCAACACAGGAGCGGTAAGTATTTCCCTCTGTTTGAGAACCAAGGTATCAATCCAGTAGGAGAATATCGTCAAGTCCAGAGTACCTGCGCAAACACAAAAGAGCTTGCACCCAACGCTATAAAGCGGTTGTCAATCCCTTCAAGATTGATTGCAAAGTGAGATCTGAAGGTGGAAAGTGCAACGAAGTAAAAGAGTAAGTTTGAAAATATGGTGTGAAGTAGACCCGGGGGCCATAGTGTTCACTAGAGGCTTCTCTCAAAATAGCAAATATTACGGTGGGTGAACAAATTACTGTCGAACAATTGATAGAACCGCGCAAAGTCATGACGATATCTAAGGCAATGATCATGCATATAGGCATCACGTCCGAGACAAGTAGACCGATACTTTCTGCATTTAATACTATTACTCCACACATCGACCGCTATCCAGCATGCATCTAGTGTATTGAGTTCATGACGAAGAGAGTAACGCCTTAAGCAAGATGACATGATGTAGAGGGATAAACTCAAACCAATGATGAAAACCCCATCTTTTTACCCTTGATGGCAACAACACGATGTGTGCCTCGCTACCCCTTCTATCACTGGGTGAGGTCACCGCACGGTATGAACCCAAAACCAAGCACTTCTCCCATTGCAAGAATCATAGATCAAGCTGGCCAAACAAAACCCACAACTCGAAGAGAATTACAAGGATATTAAATCATGCATATAAGAGATCAGAAGAAACCGAGATAAGATTCATAGATAATCTGATCATAAATCCACAATTCATCGGATCTCAACAAACACACCGCAAAAGAAGATTACATCAAATAGATCTCCATGAAGATCATGGAGAACTTTGTATTGAAGATCCAAGAGAGAGAAGAAGCCATCTAGCTACTAGCTATGGACCCGTAGGTCTATGGTGAACTACTCACGCATCATCGGAGAGGTCATGGTGTTGATGAAGAAGCCCTCCGTATCCGAATCCCCCCTCCGGCAGGGCACTAGAATGTGCCCCAAATGGGATCTTGCGGAGACAGAAGCTTGCGGCGGCGGAAAAGTACTTTTGATGATCTCCTAATTTTTTCTGGAATTTATGGGAATATATAGGCGAAAGACCTAGGGCAGATGAGGCCTAGGGAGCCCACAAGCCTGGGAGGCGCGGGCCCCCCTGGCCTTGGCTAGGGGGCTTGTGGGGTCCCTGGTGGCCCCCTGCCTTGGTTCTCAAGTTCCCCGATCGTCTTCTGTTTCGGAAAAAATCTTTTTGGAAGTTTCGTTCTGTTTTGACTCCATTTAAAATCCTCCTCTGAAAAGGGTCAAAAACACAGAAAAACAGGAACTGGCACTTGGCACTGAGTTAATAAGTTAGTCCCAAAAAAGATATAAAAGGCATACAAAACATCCAAAGTTTGACAAGATAATAGCATGAAACCATCAAAAATTAAAGATACGTTGGAGACGTATCAGTAATCATTGTTTTCTGGACACACCTATTTGAGAAAGACTCATGTTCATCATGATTTATTAGAATACTCTATGTGCTTGACTTATATATTTTGAGCTAAGTGGTTGCTCTAGTGCTTCACTTATATCTTTTTGAGCACGACGGAATGTAAATCTTATTTAAATAATTGCACTCTCGTTTTTCACTTATATATTTTTTTGAGAGTTTACTAGGGGGTCACGGTAATTTACATGGGTTATAAGACTAGTCCAAAAAGGATAGGTATTCAAGGTTGATATAATAAAAACTTTCATGTGGCACACAAAACACAAAATGTGGGTTAATGATATTGACGTGGCAATATGAAAGGCTATGAGTACATGGTTGTTGGTTAGTAGAAATATCGATAGTTAAAGGGTGTTAACTTGTTGTACATCTAAGTATTGGTTATGGCATGATGATGATGTGTGAGCATTCTTATTCCTCGTTGAAATCCTAGCGCTATTCAGGTTGGCAACACGCGATGGTTAACTCCTACCAACCTCCTCCCTAGGGGCATGTGAGTAGTACTTTGTTTCGAGAGAGCTAATAAAGCTTTGCAATAAGTATATGAGTTATTTATGACTATTGTGAATTCATGGATGTACACGCACTCACCTTTCCATATCTATTAGCCTCTTCGGTACCATGCATTGACCATTCTCACCTCGAGGATCGGTGAAACCTTTGCCGATGCATCCAAACCCCATGACATGATATGCTCTATTGCAGATAAGCCACTTTATATATTCCTCAAAACAGTCACCATACCTACCTATCATGGCATTTCCATATCCATTTTGAGATATATTGCCATGCAACTTCCACCATTACATCACATGACTTGTGTGTTCATCATCATATTGCTTTGCATGATCATGTAGCTGATATAGTATTCATGGCACAGCCACCCTTCATCATTATTTACTTGTTAGGCTCGATCATTGCACATGTTGGTACACTGCTAGAGGCATTCACATAGAGTCAACCTTTTTATTAGTTTTTTGTATCGAGTTGTAAGTAGATAGAAGTGTGATGTTTATCATTATTAGAGCATTGTCTCAGTCAGGAAAGGATGATGGAGACAAGGATTCCCCCACAAGTCGGGATGAGGCTCCAAGCGAAAAATAAAAAAGAAGAAAAAAGGAACAAGAAAGAAAGAAAAAAGGAGAGAGAAAAAAGGAAAATAAAATAAAGAAATAAATGAGAGAAAAGAGAGAAGGGACAGTGCTACTACCTCTTCTGCTTATTGAAAGCACCATGTTTTTCATATAGAGTGTCTCATGTTTTGTCATTTTCATATGCTAGTGGGAATTTTTCATTATAGAACTTGGTTTGTATATTCTGATGATGGGCTTCCTCAAATGCTTGAGGTTTTCATGAGCAAGCAAATTGGATGCACACCCACTTAGCTTGTGTTGATCTTTCGTACACTTATAGCTCTAGTGCATCCGTTGCATGGCAATCCCTACTCCTCACATTGATATAGATTTATGCATCTCCTTAGCTTGTTGGTCCGTCTATTTGATGCGAGACTTTCTTCTCCACTTTTTGATACCTACCACCATATTTTATTCCACATATATGCTATGTCCATGGTACACGCTCATGTATTGAGTGGGGTATAAAATTTTGAAGTATCTTAAGAAGTATTATCCAATTGCTTGCCTTAACACTATGGTGCTTGACATTTGTATTTATGTGGTGAAGATGGAGCCATGCAATGCTAATATGATAAAATGAATGGGGAGTAAACATTCCTTAGGGATCGTACATTTTCAAAGTTGTTGATTGTGTTACTTATGTCTATGGATATTACTATGTTGATGTTTATTAATTCATCATTCCTCAATGATCATACCTAAAAAATATTACATCTTAGGTAGAATGTCACATCAAAAATTCTATTTTTACCATTTACATACTGGAGGACGAGCAAGAATTAAGCTTAGTGATGTTGATACATCTCCAACTCATCTACAATTTTTTATTCCATGCTATTATATCATTTTTGAGAACTAACCTATTAATCTACTACCTAGTGCTAGTTGTTGTTTTCTACGTGTTTTGGGATTTTCAGGAAACAAGTACCAAACGAAGTCCAAATGCAACGAAATTTTTGGAGGAAAAAGAAAATCTAGAAGCTTCAGAGGGAGACGTGACACCACACAATGTGGCGCCAAGCTAATAGGGCACAACCAGGGGTGGTTGCTTCTACTTGTGATCTGCGTTGGTATTTCCCCGAAGAGGAGGGTGATACGTCTCAAACGTATCGACTTTTCCAAACACTTTTGCTATTATTTTGGCCTCATTCTTGCATGATTTGAATGAAACTAACCCGGACTGACGCTGTTTTCAGCAGAGCTGTCCGTATGGTTTTCTTGTGTGCGGGAAATGGATTTTTAAGCATCCCAGAAAATTCCAATAAAAAATAGAGAAAATCCACGCACCGGTAGGAACCTTGGGCCAGAATATGGGTCGGAGGGGGCCACACGGCCTCCAGGCGACCTGTGGGCGCGGCCTGCCCCCTGGCCGTGCGGGGAGGCCGCCTGGGTGGAGTCCACCTAATCTGGTTCCCTACCTTGGCCCCTATTTTTACTCGTGATGGAGAAAACCCAGAACAAAAATCGTTTTGCAAGTTCTCGACGTGGAGCCGCTGCCACCCTTGGTTCTTCTCCGGGAGAGCTAATCTGGAGGCTGCCTTGGCCTCCGGAGAGGGGAAATCGTCGCCATCGTCATCACCATCACCACTCCATCATCCTCCCATGGCTTCCCCCATCAGGTGTGAGTAATTCCGTGTTGTACGTGAGGGGGATGGGAGAGATTGGATGAGTTAGATCATGTAATAGTTCGTCGGATTGTTGGGGGCATGTTGCCTATCATCTACTATGGTGTTTATCATCTTTGCTACTACTTGTTACTCTTAATGCTTGTCACTTTGGGCCCAAGTGCCATGATTTCATATCTGAATTCATTATTTTTTCATGAATATATTTGTGTTCTAAATCCTATCTATGAGTAGTGTGCACCTATTATAGTCCGGAACCAGCGATCCCAATGGTTACATCTTGGGACACCAAAGGGGATAGACTATAGTTTGAGGATTCCATGTATCCATTGGTTGTTAATGCTTTGTTCCAGTGCTCTTTGAAAGGATCACCTTAATATCTATAAGTTACTTTTGGCCCCGTTGATAGCAGGATGGTAGGACAAAAGATGTTGTGCAAGTTCTTATTGCAAGCACGCACGACTGCCTTGGGATACATGCCTAATGTTTGATATATGCCTAGATGATCATTACTTTTCTATGTGCCTTGCACCAAGTGAAATACATGATATCTCTCATCCATGACCAACCATCCATCTCCCTAGCCTATAGTGTTTTAATACTGCTAGTTACGATTTGCTTTACTTTTGCCGTTTTACTTTTGTTACTTTGCAACTATTATTTTCGTTGCCACCATCACTTCCATATCACCGTTGCTACTAATATTTTGTTGCCAAGCAAGTATCTTTCAGGTGCGGTTGAATTGAAAACTCAACTGTTAAAGCTTATAAATATTTATTGGCTCCCCTTGTGTCGAATCAATAAATTGGGTTATCTTACCCGCGAAGATTGTTGCGATCCCCTACACTTGTGGTTCATCAAGACTATTTTGTGGCTCCGTTGCCGGGGAGCATAGCTTTATTTACAAGTCTACGTGGAGTTATTTTGCTTGTTGTGATTTATTCACTATGGGTAAGAAAGGAGACCCCAAGGTTCCAATTTTACCATCCACTATGAGAAAAGGTACTATTCTTAGCACTAGTGCTACGCTTGATTCACCTTCCGTTATGAGTAAGTTTGCTTCACCACAACCACATGCTGCTTCTACCGAGTCCGTCACTATGTCTGATACTTTTGATGATGCTTCTATTACTATTGATGAGCCTGGTTTACTTGGTTATTTTATTGAGTCTCGGATTGCTAAGGCTGCTAAGAAGTTTGGAATTGAACTTCCTGTTACATGCTACCCCATTGGTAGATCTTTTGGTTACCCAGACTTGAGTGGCCTCAAGGAAAGAATTCTTGATGATGATTATATTGAAATTGATGATGATTTATGCACGGAACTTACAGAGTGTGCTGACTCTGACCCTGCTTCTGTTAGGAAGCTGCTTGAAAAGCATTCTATGAAGAACAAATTTACTCCCAATCCTAAATTTTCTTCATCTCCTATTTGCATTGAGGATGCTGATTTTGATTTCTCTATCGATCTTTCACTTATTTCCACAGTTGAAGCTGACCCCTTTTATGGCAGAGAAAATGATGACGCTATTGCACACCTTACCAAGCTCACTGAGTTGGGTGGCTTATTCACTACAGAGGACAAGAAGAGAAATTATGATGTTACTAAGCTACTTCCTTTCTCTTTGAAGGAAGATGCTAAAGCATGGTATGATGCACTACCATGTGGTTCCATTAAGAGTCCTCAAGATTTAGCTCAATCCTTTGTTGCAAAATATTTTCCTGCTCATAAACAACATGCTGCTTTACAAAGAATATATAACTTTAAACAGTTGCAGGATGAGCACCTCCCTAAAGCTTGGGGGAGGTATTGCACTTTACTTAAGGCTAGACCGGTACATGGAATCCCTAAGAATGAATTGCTAGATATATTTTATGCTGGTCTAACTGATGAATCTAGAACCTATATGGATAGTTGTGCTGGTTGTGTTTTCAGCGAAAGAACACCGGACGATGCTGAAGAATTAATGGGAAAGATAGCTAAGAACCATGATGATTGGTCCGTTCCTGAACCACGTCCATCACCAAAGAAGAGACTTATGCTTTTCTTGAGCCCGGAAGTTATGCAAGAATCCAAGAAGTCTATGAAATAGAGAGGTACTAAAGCTGAAGATGTGAAGAATCTACCTCCTATTGAGAAATTATGTGAGCCTACCACTCACCCACCTATGGTAGAGGTACACTCTCTTTTAGAATTCAATGCAAGTGGCATCCCTCATGGTAAGCCCCCTGATCAATGTTTAGATGAGCTTGATAATTTTATTGTCAAGCAAAATCATTTTAATGAGAGGATTCAAATCCAATTGCATGATAATTCCCTTCCTATCAAAAATTTGCTTGATATTTTAAGTAGAACTGTTAATGATGTTAAAGGTCTTGTTAAGCATTTTCATATGGTTCAAACTCAGCTTGAACAAATTTCTAATGTTCAAAAAGATTTGCTTGCTAACAATTCCAAACAAGTTGATACACAAGCTTGTATATAGACCTGAGGTGGTACACACACCCAGGACCATCTCTATCCAGAGCGACATCCAAAGAGGATCGAGCAAGATTTTCAATTGCAGGAAGAAGACGTTGTTAGCTCCCTGACGAAGAATAAGAAACACAAGGAAGCTGACAACTGCAATGATCCCATAATTGATGAAGAACCTATTGTTGACCCTAATAGTATATCTATTTCCGTTGCTAAGACTGAAGATGGTGCTGAACCTGATAAAGATAATGAGAAGAATGATCCACCTAAAGTACAAGAAAAAGAAGCACTCGACAAGCTTAAGGGGTATACTAGAGAATACTTTATTGCAAGAAAACAGGAGAAGGAAAGAGAACCATGGGTACAGAAATCAATGCCCTTCCCAGGTAAGTCTTTCAAAACCAAAGAAGAAGAGCATTACAATAAATTTTGTGAATGGATGAAACCTCTTTTTCTTCAAATTATGTTGACCGATGCTATTAAGTTGCCTCCGTACTCGAGGTATATGAAAGATATTGTTACTAATAAAATAAAAGTTCCTAGTGAGGCAATATCTACTATGCTTGCTAATTACTCTTTCGGTGCTAAGATTCCTGAGAAACTTGGTGATCCAGGTATACCCACCATTCCTTGCTCCATAAAAAATAATTATGTCAAAACTGCTTTATGTGATGTTGGTGCAGGAGTAAGTGTTATGCCTTTCTCTCTTTACAAAAGGGTATGTCTAGATAAACTAATCCCTACAGATATCTCTCTTCAAATGGCTGATAAGTCAACGGCCGTTCCTGTTGGTATTTCTGAGGATGTTCCTGTTCAAGTTGCTAATTGCTTGATCCTTACTGACTTTGTTGTGCTTTCTATGCCCGAGGATGGTACCATGTCTATTATTCTTGGTAGACCTTTTCTTAACACCGCAGGTGCTATTATTGATTGCAATAAAGGAAAGGTGACTTTCAACGTTAATGAGAAGGAGCACACGGTATATTTTCAGAATAAGATTGATAAAAGGCATGGCCTTAATTCTATTGAGAATATTGAGACCGTGAAGGTTGGAGAGTGGGATTGTCCTCTACATGTGCACCACAAATACAAAACCATTATGGTGGGGACAATATCCATTGAAATAAAGGTACCATGATTGCTTTATAAGAAGTGAAACTTTTTGCTCAATATAACACATGTTTGGTAGTAAGACTTGATCAATCTTGCTCACAAATATGTTTTATATGAGTAAAAATAGAAGCTTGTTATGTTTTCATTTCTTTTATCTTTCATCATCCTTGTTGTACCAAAGTTTTATGTTTTTGAAGCTTAATATGTTTAGCCATTGTTTCGAGCTTTCCGGAAGTTTTGCAGCTTTCGATACTTCGATTTTTTTCAAAAGTGAAGTTGTCAGAAAAATTCCAGAAAAATTATAATAAAAATTTCCATCAAATAAGAGATGCAGGGGCACCTGGAGCCAGCCAGGGGGGCACACTTGGTCCAGGCGGCAAGCCGGCGCGGCCTAGCCCCTGGCCGCGCCCACAGGTCGCCTGGGCCCACCTGGTCTCCTTTCGAGGTACTTCTTCCTCCCTTCTCTCTCCCTCACTCCAAAAATCCCGATTTCTCTCCTGGAGCTCGAGTTCTTGCTGTTCTTGGTGGCAAATTTTGATCTCTCTCTACAGTCCATCATTTGCATTGAGAATTTGAGAATTTGCTCCTTGGTATGTGACTCCTTGATTCCTCCAATTAAAATTTTGATTGGTGGTCTTATTTGTGAGTATTTATGAGTTCTTGGTGCTGATCATATGAGCTTGCATGGATGTTTTGGAATTTATTTATGAAGTTTTGATGCAAGCTTATCAACCAGGGAAGTGAGTAGAATAGTTTGCTCCAACTCATTTTTGCTTAAACCTTCGGCTTTGTGATGCATAAAAAATTTCAGAAATGAGCTTGTTTGGAAAAGCAAAAGGATGGCTTGGGAAGAAGAGACCCGAGCCTACCGATATACTAACTAGAGCTGCAACTTCATCCTCTACTGTGAGTATGAGTTACAATGATGATATCGTGCCACCGGAGTTGCTCCACTAGATGGACACGGAACGTGCCATGGCATACCCGTGTTCAGATTTTCTTATGGCGGCAGGTATTAAGGATGAGTTTGATAACCTCTGTGCAGCTGCTGGTTTGACGCGTCTCGTAAGACGACGTGTTCAACAATATCCAAAACTCACCTATTATTTTGTCAACTAGTTTATATATAACGATAAAACTTCCATGATTGAATTCAGATTACATGAGGATGTCTTCACCATGTCTTTGGCAGAATTTTGTGATGCTACATGTGTGCGGAATGTCGGGAAGACGACCAAAATGAAAGTTCAGCCCTACAAGCTGAAATCCCTATTCGCTTCCCTTTGTAGTAAGGACCCGCGAGACATTCACCGGGGGAAGATCTCCAGCATCTTGTTTCCCCACCTCACGTATTTCGCATACTATATTGCTCGAGGGGTGCTAGCTCGTGACAACACGAGCAACATTTCGGCTCCGGATCTCGCTATCTTGACAGCCTCCCTCTTAGGAGATAACACGTATAATATTGGTGCTTTGATTTCTCGTCGCCTCGTCGTTAATAGCGGCAAAGGGCCTCACTTTGGTGGCATTTATGCCACGCTTATCCTCAAGCACCTCGGGCGCACTGTATGCACGGATGATACGCCTTTTCCATACATAAACTTTGATCTTATCGCTATGAATAGGCATGAGTTTGTTACTAGGACTTCCGAATTTGGTAACCTTGTTTATATTATGAGGTTTGGTGAGCTTACTACTCGCGAGATCTGACTACCTGCACCACTTTTGTTTGATTACACTAGCAGGAACAGATGGTCCTTCACCTGGATTGAGCCAGACGAGTTCGTGATCCAGCAACAGTTCCACAACCGTATGGAGGGGGTTGCTCTCGAGGAAGAAGATCCTTCTTCTTGGGAGGACAGTCGGGCATCAGTTTACGCGCCCGAGGCCTTGTATGATTCTTGGAGCTACCCGAACCATTCTGGAGCCAGAGGGAGCTCCTAGAGTCCGCAGTAGCCGAGCTCAACTTAGGCCAAAAGCCTAAGCTTGGGGGAGTACATACCCTTCTCCCCTTTCATTGTATCATCTGTTGTTTCCTTTTTAATCTTTTCGGAGTTTTCGTCTGTTCTTCTTTGTTCTTTCTTTGCAAAAACAACAAAAATATTTCCCTTTTCTTTTGCTTTCATTTAACCTTTGGGAAAACAAAAAAGTTTTTCTTTTTCTTTAGTTTTCTTTGTTTGCAGAGTTCAGCTCACGTCCATGGTTGGAATTGCACTTGATTATATCTTTCAACGTTCAATCGTGCAAGTGACGATGCAATAATGACGAAGATCGATGGCAGGGATGCAACAAGGAGAGCCGGTATGAACTCTATTTGTTTCTACTTTTGTACATATGTATGTACTTATGATAGAGAGACCAGCTTGTAGCGATATAGTGCTATGTTTACAATGCTTTCCCAATAGTTCATGCTTTCTTTGTGACTTGTCTCAAATAGCTGGAGTGCATAATGTGTTATTGAAATGATTAGCATGCATTTCATTGTTCATGGTTTGGCATATTGAAGTGGTATTTCCCTTCGGAGAGTTTTTGGATTGACTTGGCACATGCTTATGACTAGAAGTCTATCAAGCCTTCATGATCTTTTTGTTTTAGAATAGTTATATCACTTTCATGCTCGATTCAATGTTGCTTTGTCGCTCTGCATGATTATGACCATTATTGCTCTCTAGTTGGTCCCTTCCCCGTCTTTTGCTAGCCTTCGCCTGCACTAAGCGGACTGACTACTTGTGCATCCAAAAGCCTTGAAACCAGTTGCGCCATATGAGTCCACCATACCTACCTATATGCGATATTTATGTGTCGTTCTAAGTAAATTTGCATGTGTTGTATTCTAAATGTTCAAATAAATATTTTGTTTTGTATGCCCGAATCGCTCATGTAGCGATAAGGGGCTATCATTATCTTCCATGCTAAGTGAGTTATTCTCAAGATATGTGTTGATTCACTATCACTCACGAGAAAGTGGCTCGTAACCGGGATTCCGAGTCCCATGCTCAAAAGACAAATAAAATTTAATGAAACAAAACTCCCCCGGGATTGTTGTTTGTATGGATGGTACCCGTGGATTTGGCCCGCTGTGGAGTGTGATCGATTGGTGGAGGGGGTGAAAACTTTACTATTCTGTTTGGGAACCGCCTATAATGTATTTAGCATGGAAGATATTGAGATCTCTTAGTTGTTATGTTGTCAATGAAAGCATACCACCCAAAATTTTGATTCATATGTGTTTTAAAACTCAAGCTCTGGCACCTCTGCAAATCAATGCTTCCCTCTGTGACGGGCCTAACTATTTTACTTTACTGTTGAGTCGTCCTCTTCTTATAAACATCACCAACTATAGAGAGCATAATTGTCATTCTCAGTGTAAAGTGCATTGTCCCAAAGCACCACATTGTCTTTTGTATGATTGTGATATTACTTATTCTGAAATATTTATTTCTAGTCTCCTTTAAGACTCAGAAGGAGCGTCTGCATTTATGTTTTGTTTCACACATGGGGGCGAGTGAGATACCACTCTAGTATGACCAAGTCATGTGCATTGTAATATTGTTATGATTTTCGGTTACATATTATTCATTCTTAATTGTTTGAAACTCTTCACATGATTGTAGGAATGCTTCGTGCATTCTCTTTGTAGCATTGCTTTACCGCTTGTTGGACTTGTTCGTAGTACATGCTTATATACATCTAATGAAGCAAAAGAGTTTGTCAAAGTTTTCTTTGTCGCGTCCAGTTCGTTGAACTGAATTTCTCGAGGATAAGCAATATGCTAAGCTTGGGGGAGTTGATACGTCTCAAACGTATCGACTTTTCCAAACACTTTTGCTATTGTTTTGGCCTCATTCTTGCATGATTTGAATGAAACTAACCCGGACTGACGTTGTTTTCAACAGAGCTGCCTGTATGATTTTCTTGTGTGGAGGAAAATGGATTTTTAAATGTCCCGGAAAAATAAAATAAAAATAGAGAAAATCCATGCACCGAGATGAAGCTTGGGCCAGAAGATGGGCCACAAGGTGGGCACACGGCCTCCAGGCGACCTGTCGGCGCGGCCTGCCCCCTGGCCACACCGGGAGGCCGCCTGGGTGGAGTCCACCTCCTCTGGTGCCCTACCTTGGCCCCTATTTTTACCCATGACGGAAAAATCCTAGAACATAAGTCGTTTTGCAAGTTCTCGACACGGAGCCGCCGCCACCCCCGGTTCTTCTTCGGGAGAGCTAATCTGGAGGCTGCCTTGGCCTCCGGAGAGGGGAAATCGTCACCATCGTCATCACCATCACCACTCCATCATCCTCCCATGGCTTCCCCCATCATGTGTGAGTAATTCCCTCCTGTAGGTGAAGGGGATGGGAGAGATTGGATGAGTTAGATCATGTAATAGTTCGTCTGGTTGTTGGGGGCATGTTGCCTATCATCTACTATGGTGTTTATCATCTTTGCTACTACTTGTTACTCTTAATGCTTGCCACTTTGGGCGCGAGTGTCATGATTTTAGATCTGAATTCATTATGTTTTCATGAATATATTTGTGTTCTAGATCCTATCTACGAGTAGTATGCACCTATTATAGTCCGGAACCGGCGATCCCAATGGTGACAGCTTGGGACACCAAAGGGGATAGACTATAGTTTGAGGATTCTATGTATCCATTGATTGTTAATGCTTTGTTCTGGTGCTCTTTGACAGGAGCACCTTAATCTCCATAAGTTCGTTTTGGCCCCGTTGATAGCGGGATGGTAGGACAAAAGATGTTGTGCAAGTTCTTATTGCAAGCATGCACGACTACCTTGGGATACATGCCTAATGTTTGACATATGCATAGATGATCATTACTTTTGTATGTGCCTTGCCCCAAGTGAAATACATGATATCTCTCATCCATGACCAACCATCCATCTCCCTAGCCTACAATGTTTTAATACTGCTAGTTACGAGTTGCTTTACTTTCGTCGTTTTACTTTTGTTACTTTGACACTATTATTTTTGTTGCCACCGTCACTTCCATATCACCGTTGCTAATAATATTTCTTTGCCAAGCAAGTATCTTTCAGGTGCGGTTGAATTTACAACTCAACTGTTAAAGCTTATAAATATTCTCTAGCTCCCCTTGTGTCGAATCAATAAACTGGGTTGTCTTACCCGCGAAGACTGTTGCAATCCCCTACACTTGTGGGTCATTAGAGGGGATAATGTAGTACAGTAGAGATATGTATTTCCCTCAGTTATGAAATCAAGGTTATCAATCTAGTAGGAGAACCAAGGAACACTATGTAAACAAAACCTACACACAAACAAAAATACTTGCAAACCAACGCGTGGAGGAGTTGTCCATCCCTCAAAGATATTGAGATAGATTAAATTGTACAAGATTTGATAAATATATCTAACTAAAACACAAAATAAAATAAATAAAAGAAAATTTTAACAAGTTATTTTTGGTTTTAATATATGATAGAAAATAGACCCCAGGGCAATAGTTTTCACTAGAGCCTTCTCTCGAGAAAATAGCAAAGCGAATAATCATGACGATATCCAAGGCAATGATCATGTATATAGACATCACGTCCAAGATTAGTAGACCGACTCCTGCCTGCATCTACTACTATTACTCCACACATTAATCGCTATCCAGCATGCATCTAGTGTATTAAGTTCATGAAAAAAATGGAGTAATACATTAAGAATGATGACATGATGTAGACAAGATAAACTCACGTAGGAATAAACCCCATCTTGTTACCCTTAATAACAACGATACATGTTGTCATGTCTTTTTGTGTTACCGAGATTGTGCACCACAAGATCAAACCCATCACAAAGCACATCTTCCCATGTCAAGATAAATCAATCTTTGGCCAAACCAAACCGATAAATCGGAGAAGAAATACGAGGCTATAAAATCATGCATAAAAGAGTTCAAAGAAGACTCAAATTATATTCATGGATAGATCAAATCATAAACTCACAATTCATCGGATTCCAACAAACACACCGCAAAAGAGTTACATCAAATAGATTCCCAATAACATCAAGGAGAACATTGTATTGAAGATCAAAAAGAGAGAAGAAGTCATCTAGCTACTAACTACAGACGTGTAGGTCTGTGGTAAACTACTCACGCATCATCGGAGGGGCAGCAAGGATGATGAGGAACCCCTCCGTGATCATTGCCCCCTCTGACAGAGTGCCGGAAAAGTCCTCGAGATTGGATCTGATGGTTCTGGAAATTGCGGTGGTTGAAAAAGTATTATGTCGACTCCTCTAGGGTTTCCAAATTATCATTACTATTCATTAACTCTCAAACAGATATAACTGAAGCATGAGAGCATAAATATTTCTTCAAAAATTATCATATCAACTCTCAAAATAATTTAAGTGAAGCGTGAGGGTCCATTTCTTTAAAAAATTACTAACTCCCAAATTGATATAAGTGAATCAAGAGAGCATATTTATTTAAAATATAACCACTTCCGTGCTCGAAAAGATATAAGTGAAGTACTAGAGCAACTATCTAGCTCAAAACATTTAAGTGAAGCACATAGAGTATTCTAGCAAATCTTGATATGCGTGTGGCTCTATCAAACAAGTGCATTCAGCAAGGATGACTGTGACAAACTAAAAATCAAAACAAACAAAGACTCATATAATACAGAATGATTCAAGAAAAACTCGTGGTATGTGACAAATAAAAATATAGCTCCAAGTAAAATTATCGTTGGTCATTAGAAGAAAGAGGGGATGCCTTCCGGGGCATCCCCAAGCTTAGTTGCTTGGTAGTCCTTGAATATTGCCTTGGGTGACATCGGCATCCCCAAGCTTTGGCTCTTGCCACTCCTTATTCCCTCATCCGTTGTGATCTCACCCAAAACTTGAAAACTTCAATCACACAAAACATAACAAAACCTTTGTGAGATCTGTTAGTATCATAAAGCAAACCACTCTAAATATTGTTGCAGGCCCATTCATATTTATAATTGCATTATACATACTGTATTCTGACTTTACCATGGCTTATAACCCCCCCCCCCCCCCCCGATACAATCCATAGATTCATAAAATAAGCACACACTGCAACGAAAACAGAATATGACAAAAATAGAAAACAGTCTATAGTAATATGAACTTTGACCTATTTCTATAACTCTAAAAATTCTACAAAATAGGAAAATGTGGGAAATTTGTATACCGATCATGTTTTATAAAATCATAGCAAAAGCACATTTCTTTGAATTTTCAAAATTCCAAAGTTGGGCGCAAAAGTTTCTGTTTTTCAACAGGATCAAATCAACTATCATCCAACATAATCTTAAAGGCTTTACTTGGCAGAAACACTAATTTAAAATGGAAACACAATCATAAGAGTATAATAATTTCATATTTATTAAATACATAAAGGAAAACAAAAATTTAAAAGATAATTATTGGGTTGCCTCCCAACAAGCGCTATTGTTTTAGGCCCCTAGTTAGGAATACTTCATAGACTCAAGTATCGTCTTCTTTAGTTTTTGCTCCATAGGTTGCCCTCATGATTGACTCATACGGTGGCTTAATTTTTTCTCTAGGGAAGTGTTCCATACCCTTTATCAACAGAAACTGAAATTTAATATTCCCTTCTTTCATATCAATCACAATACATATAGTTCGTAAAAACGATCTACCAAGTATTATGGGACAAGAAGGATTGTAATTAATATCAAGCACAATAAAATATATGGGAACATAATTCCTATTTGCAAGAATAATAACATTATTAATTCTTCCCAAAGGCTTTATAATAGTAGAATCCGCCAAGTGCAAATTAAGAGAACACTCTTCCAAATTGGTAAAACCTAACACGTCACATAAAGATTTCAAAATTGTGGAAACACCAGCACCCAAATAACATAAAGCATTGCACTTACAATTTTTTATCTTGACTTTAATGGTGGGTTACCATTCATCATACAATTTTCTAGGAATTGAAATCTCTAATTCTAACTTTTTTCTAAGGCTTTCATCATAGCTTCTACGATATGTTTAGTAAAAGCCTTATTTTGTTCATATGCATTGGGTGAATTTAGCATGGATTGTAACAAAGAAATACATTCAATCAAATAACAACTATCATAATTCATTTCTTTGTAATCCAAGAGAGTGGGTACATCACTATTTTACCTCTCCAAACCCACTTTTATCAAAAATTTCAAAAATATTTTCACCCTCCTATTTATGGGGACGCCTTTTAGCTAAATTTGACTCTGTTCAGTTCACTTATAATCAATTTTAATATTAATAAACAAGGAATCAATAGAATAAACTCAAATCATTTATACATCTTTGTCATTACTACGAAAGAAATCGGGAAGTGTCGCCTTTTCTAAAAATTCTCTTTAAGCTCTTACTATGGCGGTTATTTTCATACTTTCATCCATGGAGACATAGAAAGATTTAATTGATTCATTAACATCAATCTTGGGTGGAAAAAATTTAATCTTTAGATTTTCTACAGCATGTGTAATTCTATCAATCCTCCTAGACATATCATCAATCTTACTCATTTTTTCTACTATCATAGTGTTGAAACAATTTTGAGCATTAATAAATTATTTAATATTATTCTCAAGATCAGAGGGAATCCTATTACTATTATGATAATTTCCATAGGAATTGCCATAATTATTAGACTAAGTTATAGAAAACGTCCTAGGATTAAAATTACCCCTATAAGCATTGTTATTAAAGTTGTTCCGCGAGACAAAATTCACATCTACAGGATCATTATATTGCTAAATCAAAGTAGATAAAGGTACATCATTAAAATAAATAGGATCATTTTTACTAGCAACCAATTTCAAAAGTGCATCAACTTTTTCACTCAAAATACTAATCTCTTCAATGGAATTAACCTTTTTACTAGTAGGTGTTCTTTCGGTATGCCATTGTGAATAATTTACCATGACATTATCAAGTAATTTGGTAGCTTCACCCAAAGTAATTTCCATAAATGTACCACCCACAGCAGAGTCTAAAAGATTTCTAGAGACAAAATTCAATCTAGCATAAAAATATTGTATAATCATCCACAGATTTAAACCATGAGTAGGACAATGTCTTAGCATTAGTTTCATTCTATCCCACGATTGTGCAACATGTTCATGCTCAAGTTGCCCGAAATTCATAATTTGATTTCTAAGGGAAATAATTTTCATGGGAGGAAAATACTTAGTAATAAAAGCATCTTTGCACTTATCTCATGAATCAATACTATTTCGTGGCAAAGATGGAAACCAAATTTTTGCACGATCCCTCGAAGAGAGAGAAATAATTTTAATTTCACAATATCATTTCCACATATTTTTTATTTTGCATGTCACACAATTCTACGGAAGTGTTTAGATGGGACACGACATCCTCATTAGGACTACCATAGAATTTCTCTTTCATAACAAGATTCAATAAAAGCGACATTAATATCATAAGACTCCACACTAGTGGAGGGAGGAGCAATTAGAGTACTAATAAAATCATTATTATTAGTATTAGAAAAATCACACGATTTGGTATTTTCTCGAGTCATCGTGACTACGCAAACAAGATCACAAGCAAACAAAATATCAAACAAGAAAAAGGCAAACAAAAAATATTTTTGTATTTTTGTATAAATTTTTAGAAGCGGTGGACATGAAAACAAGAGGCAAATGGCAAGTAAATTAATTGCAAGGAGATGAGAGTTTATGCGTAGGTACTTGGTAGATGTTGATGATGTCTCCCCGGCAACGGCGCGAGAATTTCTTCGTGCTAATTGCGAGCTGCGTTAGCATTTCCCGAAGAGGAGGGGATCATGCAGTACATTAGAGGTAAGTATTTCCCTTACTTATGAAACAAAGGTTATCAATCTAGTAGGAGAACCAAACGACACTATGTATACATCATCTGCACACAAACAACAAATACTTGCAACCCAACATGTAGAGGGGGTGTCAATCCCTCAACGGTATTTAGATAGATTAAATTGTATAGGATTTGATAAATAGATCTAACTGAAACACAAAATAAAATTAATAAAAGAGAAATGCAGCAAGGTATTTTTGGTTTTAATATATGATAGAAAATAGACCCGGGGACAATTAGATCTCGTGATGCCTATATGTGGGATCATTGCCGTGAATAGATATTACCTAACTATGCACTTTTATATCAATTTCCCAACAATAATTTGTTTACCCATCGTATGCTTTCTTCGAGAGAGAAGCCTCTAGAGAAAACTATGTCCCGGGGTCTTCACAAATCATATTATTAAAACACAAAAAATATTGCTTCTATTTTACTACTGTTAAATTAATTTTATATTTATATTATCTATCCATCACAACTTACTGCTTGCAATTAACGAGTTTAAGGGGCTTCACAACCCTCTTGCCCGTGTTGGGTACAAGTGTTTGATATTTTGTTGTGTAGGTGATGAGGACGGGCATTTGTTGTTGGGAAACATCGCATAGCAAACAAAAAATCTTACGCTCGCCAAGATCAATCTATGGAGATCAACATCTACGGGAGGGGGAATGCATCTATATACCCTTGTATATCGCTAAGCCAAAGCATTGAGAAACGCAGTTGATGTACTCGAATGTCTCTTCATAAAAGAACCGGTACAAGAAGTGTCAAGTATGGTGCGATCATCATGAGAAAGCCGAGCATAGAAGTTCTGAATTATAATTCCTCTCGAGAGCTCATTGTTGGGGCATGAATATAACATTGATTTAAGCCTCCCCCAAGCTTGAGCGATGCTTTCTCTGTCACGAGGCCACAAATTATATGTATAATTCCGATCACGATGTACTAAATGCATAGAATAAAACTTTTGATGACATTCCAATTTCAACCGATTGTAGTCCCATGATCCAGTATCATCACATAGCATATACCATGTCAATGCCTTATCCTTCAAAGATAAAGGAAATACCTTCTTCTTGACTTCATCCTCGGGAAAACCTGCAAGCTTAAATAAACCACAAACTTCATCTAGATAGATTAGATGCAAATCTGGATGTGATGTTCCATCTCGTGTAAAAAGGATTAGCCAACAGTTTCTCAAGCATACCCCAAGGAAATTTAAAGCAAATATTTTCAGTAGGTGCAGCAGGTTGAGGGGCAACTATTTGTTCTTCCGTTCGAGGTGAAGATACCCCGAACAAGCCCCTCAAAGGATTAGTATCCATAGTGACAACTGACAATAAATTTCAGCACAATATATGAATGTTTCCTTACCAAGTTCCACTTACCAAAGGCGCTTCACTCCCCGGCAACGGCGTCAGAAAAGAGTCTTGATGACCCACAAGTATAGGGGATCTATCGTAGTCCTTTAGATCAGTAAGAGTGTCGAACCCAACGAGGAGCAGAAGGATCTGACAAGTGGTTTTCAGGAAGGTAAAATCTGCATGCACTGAAATTATCGGTAACAAGTAGTAGTGTGGTGAGATGATTCGTAGCAAGCAACAAGTAACAAAAGTAGTAACGGTGCAGCAAAGTGGCCCAATCCCTTTTGTAGCAAGGGACTAGCCTGGACAAAGTCTTATAGGAGGAAAAACGCTCTCGAGGACACACGGGAATTTCTATCATGCTAGTTTTCATCATGTTCATATGATTCGCGTTCGTTACTTTGATAGTTTGATATGTGGGTGCACCGTTGCTTGGGTACTGCCCTTACTTGGACAAGCATCCCACTTATGATTAACCCCTCTTGCAAGCATCCGCAACTACGAAAGAAGAATTAAGACAAAGTCTAACAATAGCATTAAACTAGTGGATCCAAATCAGCCCCTTATGAAGTAACGCATAAACTAGGGTTTAAGCGTGTGTCACTCTAGCAACCCATCATCTACTTACTACTTCCCAATGCCTTCCTCTAGGCCCAAGTATTGGTGAAGTGTTATGTAGTCGACGTTCACATAACACCACTAGAGGAAGAACAACATACAACACATTAAAATATCGAACGAATACCAAATTCACATGACTACTATTAGCATTACTTATCCCATGTCCTCGGGAACAAAAGTAACTACTCACAAAGCATAATCATATTCATGACCAGAGAGGTAATGAGTAGCATCAAGGATCTGAACATAAACTCTTCCACCAAGTAATCCAATTAGCATCAACTACAAAGAGTAATTAACACTACTAGCAACCTTACAAGTACCAATCGGACTCGTGAGATAGAGATTGGTTACAAGAGATGAACTAGGGTTTGGAGATGAGATGGTGCTGATGAAGATGTTGATGGTGATGAGTCCCCTCCGATGAGAGGAGTGTTGGTGATGACGATGGCGACAATTTCCCCCTCCGGGAGGGAAGTTTCTCCGACAGGATCGTCCTGCCGGCGCTCTAGATTGGTTCTGCTCAAGTTCTGCCTCGTGGCGGCGGCGAATCCTCCGAAAAGCTCTCCTCTGATTTTTTTTTCCGGACGAAACCCTTCATATAGCAAAAGATGAGCGCCGGAGGGGCAATAAGGGGCCCACAAGCCCCCCAGGCCCGGCCAGGGGGGTAGGTCGGGCCTCGCAGGCTTGTGGCCTCCAGGTGGCGCCCCTCTGGTACTTCTTCCACCCAGTATTTTTTATATAATCCCAAAAAATCCACGTTGATTTTCACGGCTTTTGGAGTTGCGCATAATAGGCATCTCAAACTTGCTCCTTTTTCAGGCCAGAATTCCAGCTGCCGGCATTCTCCCTCTTCATGTAAGCCTTGCAAAATAAGAGAGAAAAGGCATAAGTATTGTATTGTGAAGTGAAATAACAGCCCAAAAAGCAATAAATATCAACATGAAAGCATGATGCAAAATGGACGTATCATGGTGGAGCAATCTCGGCGGGGCTTCACGCAGCACTACCACAATCATGATGGTGGAGAAATACCACGAGAGAGAGAGAGGAGGGCTACCGCAATCCCGTGACTAACTCCTTAGTCACATTGCTTGCAAGCTTATCGTGATGTTGTATTACCGAGTGGGCCCTAAGATACCTCTCCATCATACAGAGTGATAAATCCCAGTCTTGATCCATGCCAACTCAACAAACACCTTCAGAAATACCTGTAGAGCATCTTTATAATCACCCAGTTATTTTGTGACATTTGATACACACAAGGCATTCCTCCTATGTAAAGGAGTTGCATGATCTCATAGCCATAGGAACACATACATTGACATGCAGAAAGCAATAGTAGTAAGCTTGATACGATCATATGTTATGTTTAAGGTTTGGGTGTTGTCCATCACATCATTCTCCTAATGATATGATCCCGTTATCAAATGACAACTCATGTCTATGGCTAGGAAACCTTAGCCATCTTTGATCAACGAGCTAGTCCAATAGAGACTTACTAGGGACACTTTGTTTTCTATGTATCCACACATGTATTTGAGTTTCCGATCAACACAATTATAGCATGTATAATAAATGATGATCATTAACAAGGAAATATAATAATAACCACTTTATTATTTCCTTTAGGGAATATTTCCAATAGTCTCCCACTTGCACTAGAGTTAATAATCTAGTATTACAAGTTAATGAATCTAACACCCATAGAGTTCTCGTGTTGATCATGATTTGCTCGTGGAAGAGGTTTAGTCAACGGATCCGCAACATTCAGATACGTATGTACTCTGCAAATGTTTATGTCCTCCTCCTTGATATAATTGTGGATGGAATTGAAATGATGCTTTATTTTTCTGATCCTTTTGTGAAACCTTGGTTCCTTGGCTATATCAATGGCACCAATGTTGTCACAAAATAGGGTCATTGGATCTAGTGCACTAGGCACAACTCCAAGAACCGTCATGAAATGCTTCATCCAGACACCTTCCTTCGCTGCTTCCGAGGCATCTAAGTACTTCACTTCACATGTAGAATCGGCTACCACACTTTGGTTGGAACTGCACCAGCTTACCGCTCCACTATTTAGAATAAATACGTATCCATATTGAGACTTAGACTCGTCCGGATCAGTGTCAAAGCTAGAATCAATGTAACCCTTTACGACGAGCTCTTGATCACCTCCATAAATGAGAAACATCTCCTTAGTCCTTTTCAGGTACTTAAGGATGTTCTTGACCGCTATCCAGTGTTCCGCTCTTGGATAATTTTGAAACCTTCCAGACATTCTTATGGCAAGATTGGCATCTCGTCTTTTGCATAGCATCACATGCATTATAGAGCCTATGGTGGAGCATAGGGGATGACACTCATCTTCTCTCTATCCTGTGTACTCGTTGGGCATTGAGTCTTACTCAACATCACACCTTGTAGGACACGCAAGAACCCCTTCTTGGACTGATCCATTTTGAACTTCTTCAAAACCTTATCAAAGTATGTGCTCTATGAAAGTCCTATTAACCGTCTTGACCTATCTCTATAGATCTTGATGCTTAATATGTAAGTAGCTTCTCCAAGGTCTCTCATTGAAAAACTCTTGTTCAAATATATTTTCACGCTTTACAAAAATTATATATTGTTTCCAATCAGCAATATGTCATCCACATATAATATTAGAAATGCTATAGAGCTCCCACTCACTTTCTTGTAAATACAAGCTTCTCCATAAACTTGTATAAACCCAAACGCTTTGATCACCTCATTAAAGCAAAGATTCCAACTCTGAGATGCCTGCACAGTCCAAAAATGGATCGCTCGAGCTTGCACACTTTGTCAGCATTCTCTGGATCGACAAAACCTTCCAGTTGCATCATATACAACTCTTCCTTAAGGAAACCGTTAAGGAATGTTGTTTTGACATCCATCTGCCAGATTTCATAATCAAAAAATGGAGCTATTGCTAACATGACTCTGAAGGAGTTAAGCATCGCTACGGGTGAGAAAGTCTTATCATAGTCAACTCGTTGAACTTGTGAAAAACCCTTTTCCACAAGTCAAGCTTTATAGACGGTGATATTATTGTCATCATTCGTCTTCCTCTTAAAGATCCATTTGTTTTGAATAGCCTTTTGACACTCGGGTAATACTTACAAAGTCCACACTTTGTTTTCATATATGGATCCCATCTCGGATTTCATGGCCTCTAACCATTTGTCGAAATCCGGGGCCACCATCGCTTCTCCATAGCTCATAAGTTCATCGTTGTCCAACAACATGACCTCTAAGACAATATTGCTGTACCAATCACGAGCAGTATGCGTCCTTGTCAACCTACGAGGTTCCATAGTAACTTGATCTGACGCTTCATGATCACCATCATCAACTTCCTCTTCAACTGATGTAGGCATCACAGGAAGATCTTCCTGCGCCTTGATACCCTCTGGTTGAAGTGATGGTTCAGTAACCTCATCAAGTTCTATCTTCCTCCCACTCAATTCTTTCAAGAGAAACTCTTTCTCGAGAAAGGATCCGTTCTTAGCAACAAACACTTTGCCCTTGGGTCTGAGATAGAAGGTGTACCCAACTGTTTCCTTTGGGTATCCTATGAAGATGCATTTATCCGCTTTGGGTTAGAGCTTATCAGGCTGAAGCATTTTGACATAAGTGTCACAGCCCCAAACTTTAAGAAACAACAACTTAAGTTTCTTGCCAAACCATAATTCATACGGTGTCGTCTCAATAGATTTAGATCGAGCCCTATTTAAAGTGAATGCAGTTGTCTCCAATGCATAACCCCAAAACGATAGTGGCAAATCGGTAAGATACATCATAGAATGCACCATATCCAATAAAATACGATTACGACGTTCAGACACGCCATTACGCTATGGTGTTCCATGCGACGTGAGCTGTGAAACAATCCCACACTGTCTTAAGTGCATGCCACACTCATAAATCATATATTCTCCTCCTCGACGAGATCGCATAAATTTAATCTTTCTTGTTACAATGATTCTCAACTTCACTCTGAAATTGCTGGAACTTTTCAAATGGTTTAGACTTGTGCTTCATCCAATAAATATAACTGTATCTACTCAAATCATCGGTGAAGGTGAGAAAGTAACGATATCCACCTCGCGCCTCAACACTCATTGACCACACACATCAGTATGTATAATCTCCAACATGTCACTTGCCTGTTCCATTGAACTGAAATGGGGTTTTAGTCATCTTAACCATGAGACATGGTTCGCATGTGTCAAGTGATTCAAAATCAAGTGACTCCAAAAGTACATCAGCATAGAGCTTCTTCATGCGTTTTACACCAATATGACCTAAGCGGTAGTGCCACAAGAAAGTGGTACTATCATTATTATCTCCACATCTTTTGGCATCAATGTTATAAATATGTGTATCATCACTATCGAGATTCGACAAGAATAAACCATTCAGATTGGGTGCATGACCATAAAAGATATTACTCATATAAATAGAACAACCATTGTTCTATGATTTAAATGAGTAACCGCCTCACATTAAACAAGATCCAGATATAATGTTCATGCTCAACGCAGGCACCAAATAATTATTATTTAGGTTCATCACTAATCCCGATGGTAATCAAAGAGCGAGCGTGCCGACGGCGATCACATCAACCTTGGAACCATTTCCCATGAGCATCGTCACTTCGTCCTTTGCCAGCCTCCATTTATTCCGTAGTTCATGTTTCGAGTTACAAATACGAGCAACCGAACCAGTATCAAATACTCCGGCACTACTACGAGAGCTAGTAAGGTACACATCAAAAACATGTATATCATATATACCTTTGTTGACGCTACCGACCTTCTTATCGGCTAGATACTTGAGGCAGTTTCGCTTCTAGTGGGCGGTCCCCTTGCAATAAAATCAGTCACTCTCAGGCTCGGGTCCATCCTTGGGTTTCTTCACGGGAGGGGCAACAACTTTGTTGTTCTTCTTGAAGTTACCCTTCTTGAAACTAGTGGTTTTATTCACCATCAACACTTGATGCTCCTTCTTGATTTCTATTTCGCGACTTTCAGCATCGCAAATAGCTCGAAGATGGACTTGTTCATCCCTTGCATATCATAGTTCATCACGAAGCTCGTGTAGCTAGGTGGGAGTGACTGAAGTACTATGTCAGTGACCATCTCAGGTGGAAGCTCAACTCCCAACCGAGTCAAACGGTTGTAGTACCCAGACATTCTGAGTATGTGCTCACTCACAGAACTATTATCATCCATCTTGCATGCAAATAATTTAACGTAAGTCTCATACCGCTCGGTCCGGGCATTTGCTTGAAAAACAAAGTTCAACTCCTGGAACATCTCATATACTCCATGACATTGAAAATGCCTTTGAAGTCCCGATTCTAAGCCATATAGCATGGCCCATGATAACCCACAAGTGTAGGGGGGGTCGTTTGTAGCCTTTTTTGATAAGTAAGATTGTCGAACCCAACGAGGAGCTAAAGGTAGAACAAATATTCCATCAAGTTCTATCGACCACCGATACAACCCTACGCACACTTAATGCTTGCTTTACCTAAAACAAGAATAAAACTAGAAGTACTTACTAGGTGTAATAGATAGGTTTGCAACATAATAAAGAACAACTAAAGAAAAGTTAGGTGTTCTTTTGCAAGAAAACAAAGAGCATGGAAATAAAAGTTAGGGACTGTTTAGTAGAAAGCTTTTTATGTAACATAAGAAAAAGATTGTCCATAGGCAATTGAATATAACATGATAAACACTTATCATGTGCAATGAGGGAGAGGCGTACAGTAACACACTTTCCATACTTGGATCGTATGCACTTATGATTGGACCTCTCGCAAGCATCCGCAACTACTAGAAATCATTAAGGTAAACCCAACCATAGCATTAAACATCAAGTCCTCTTTACTCCCACACGTGCACAAGTCCATTACTCGGGTGTAAGTTTCTGTCACTCTCGCCACCCACTATAAGTGAATCACGAACATATTGCAAACCCTCCAACATGTATCATGCATCTGTGCTCCTCATGGAAGACACCTTAGGACAACACCATATCAACACACAACTCATATCAATAACATCATATGAAAATTAACCCGTAGGACAAAACTGGTCTACTCAAACATCATAGGATAGCCACATATCATTGAGAAATAGTATGTAGTATTGAGCACCATGTTTAACTAGAGAGTTACATCGGGAAAAGGGTTCTACACCGCTATATAGAGGGGGACTTGGTGTTGACGGCGGCAAGATTGTTGATGTATATCATCGTCATGCTCCTTGCCCCTGCGACACTCCGGCGCCACAAGGGGAGAGGGGGAGAAAGCCCCCCTCCTTCTTCTTCTTCCTTTGCCCCCCCCCCCCGCCCCTAGATGGTAGGAGAGTCCCCCTTGTGGTCCGTGACCTCCATGAAGGCGAAGGGGCAAGAGCCTCTTCGAGATTGGATCTCCCTCTCTATTCTCTTCAGTTTCGCGTTTCCGGTCTCTACTTCTTCACTGTTTCTTAAATTCACGGAGATCTGTAACTCTAATCGGGCTGACATTTTTACACGATTTTTTCCATAAATTATATTTCTTGCGCCCAGAGAAGATCCCCAACCGACTCATGACGTGGCCACTAGAGGGCAGGGCACGCCAGGGGGTATAGGTCACGCCCTGTTGCGTAGTGGAGGCCATGGGCCTCCGTTTACATTGATTCCACCTCCCAAAAATCACATATATTCCAAAATAACTCTTCGTAAATTTTTATCATGTTTGGACTTTGTTTGATATAGATATTCTGCGAAACAAAAACATGCAACAAACAGGAACTCACACTTGGCACTTGATCAATATTTTAGTACAATAAATCATATAAAATGTTGCCAAAAATATGTGAAAGTTGTATAATATTGGCATGGAACAATAAAAAATTATAGATATGACGGAGACGTATCAGCATCCCCAAGCTTAATTCCTGCTCGTCCTCGAGTAGGTAAATGATAAAAAAGATAAATTTTGATGTGGAATGCTACCTAGCATAATCTTGATCATATATCTGATCATGGCATGAATTTTAAGATACAAGTGATTCAAGGCAATAGTCTATCATTTGACAAAAAGACTTCCATACTCAGGTGTACTAGCAAACAATCATCTCCTTTCAAAATAACAATGCTTGAAGAATGATATCCGTACAAAATGATATATCCTGTCATGCTTGGTCCTCCTAGCACAAGTTATAAATCATGAGCACCCCGGTGTCAAATCAAGCTATTGGATCATACTTTTCAATGCGCTTCAACTTTTTATTACTCACTCAATACATGAGCATGAACCATGGATATAGCATAAAGGTGCAATAGAATATGGTGGTAGGTTTCAAAGGGGTAAAAGTGAAGAAGAAAGTCTCGCATCAAGTCGGCGTATCAATGGGCTATGGAAATGCCCATCAATAGATATCAATGCATGGAGTAGGGATTGCCATGCAACGGATGGACTAGAGCTATAAGTGTATGAAAGCTCGACTGAAGCTAAGTGGTTGTGCATCCAACTTGCTTGCTCATGAAGACCTCGGGCATTTGAGGAAGCCCATCATCGGAATATACAAGCCAAGTTCTATAATGAAAAATTCCCACTAGCATATGGAAGTGACAAAACAAGAGATTCTCTATATCAAGAACATGGTGCTACTTTGAAGCACAAGTGTGGAATTAGCATGCCCCTTCTCTATTTTCTCTCATTTTTTGTTTTTTTTTCTCTTTTTTCTTTCCTTTTTTCTTTTTTTCTTTTTTTCTTTTTGTGGTGGGATCATTTTCCCCCCTTTTTCATTTTTCGTCCGGAGTCTCATCCCGACTTATGGGGGAATCATAGTCTCCATCATCCTTTCCTCAATGTGATAATGCTCTAATAATGATGATCATCACACTTTTATTTACTTACAACTCAATATTACAACTCGATACCTAGAACAAAGTATGACTCTATATGCATGACTCTGGTAGTGCGCCAGGATGTGCAATGATCTAGCATAGCACTGACACAAAAAATGGACAAGCCATGGAAATATCATGCTAGCTATCTTACGATCATGCAAAGCAATATGACAATGAATGCTCAAGTCATCAAAACGGAAGCGGTGCAAGTTGCATGGCAATATATCTTGGAATGGCTATGGAAATGCCATAATAGGTAGGTATGGTGGCTGTTTTGAGGAAGATATAATAAGTCTTATGTGTGATAGAGCGTATCATATCATGGGGTTTGGATGCACATGCGAAGTTTGCAACGACTCTCGAGGTGAGAAAGGGCAATGCACAGTGCGGTAGAGGCTAGCAAAGTGCAGAAAGGTAAGAGTGCGTATATCCATGGATTCACATTAGTCATAAAGAACTCATATACTTATTGCAAAATTTTATTAGATCTCTTGAAGAAAAGCACTACTTGCATGCCCCTAGGGAGAATGTTGGGAGGAGTTAACCATCACGCGACTCTAATTATAACAGCACAAAGGATTTCAATCAAGGATAAATTATGCTCCAACTTCATCGCATAACCAGAGACCATACATGCATGCTTCGGGAATCACAAACCTCAACATCAATATTCTTACCAATACACAATCATCAACTAGTGTACCCACATATTACTATGTAAATGTTGCAAAACTATTGCAGGGAATCAAACATATCATACTCAGTGTTCTACAAGTTTTATGTAGGATTTTATGACTAACCATGTAAATGACCAATTCCTTTTGATCTCTAAATAGGTATAAGTGAAGCATGAGAGTTTAATTCTTTCTTAAAAGTACCACACTCTAATAAATACAAGTGAAGCAAAGAGTATTCTAGAAATAACGGTTTTCTTTATTTTGAGAAAGAGGCAATCCAAACTTCAAATGATATAAGTGAAGCACATGATGTTGGAAATATGCCCTAGAGGCAATGATAAAATAGTTATTATCATATTTCCTGATTCAATATAATCGTTTATTATCCATGCTATAATTATATTGAATGAAAACATAAATGCATGTGGTTAAGGTTTTCTGACCATGTCCCTAGTAAGCCTCTAATTGACTAGCCTCTCTTCAGATCTGATTTTGGAACGGAGTCCAAACGGAATAAAATCCCCGAAATAAATTTTTCCAGAACGGAAGAAGATCGGGAGGCTTGAAGGCCAAGGCACTGGGCTCTCAGGGAGTCCAGAAGCCATGTTGCCGCGGCCAGGGGGGAGATCGCGGCAACCAAGCTTGTGGCCCCCCTGGCGCTCCCCTACCCTAGGTCTTTGGCCTATAAATTCCCTAAAAATCCAGAAAAAATCAGGGCATCCACGAAAACACTTTTCCGCCGTCGCAAGCTTTCGTTTCCGCGAGATCTCATCTGGAGACCCTTCCCGATGCCCTGTCGGAGGGGACTTTGGAGTTGGAGGGCTTCTACATCAACATCATCGCCTCTCCAATGACTCGTGAGTAGTCCACTTCAGACCTATGGGTCCGTAGTTAGTAGCTAGATGGCTTCTTCTCTCTCTTGGATCTTCAATACAAAGTTCTCCATGATCTTCATGGAGATCTATCCGATGTAATCCTCTTTGGCGGTGTGTTTGTCGAGATCAGATTATCTATGAATTATATTTGAGTCTTTGCTGATTTCTTATATGCATGATTTGATATCCTTGTAAGTCTCTCCGAGTCTTGGGTTTTGTTTGGCCAACTAGATCTATGATTCTTGCAATGGGAGAAGTGCTTGGTTTTGGGTTCATACCGTGTGGTGACCTTTCCCAGTGACAGAAGGGGCGGCAAGGCACGCATCGTGTTGTTGCCATCAAGGGTAACAAGATGGGATTTTATTGTAGATATGAGATTGTCCATCTACATCATGTCATCTTGCTTAAGGCGTTACTCTGTTCTTTTGGACTTAATACACTAGATGCATGCTGGATAGCGGTCGACGTGTGGAGTAATAGTAGTAGATGCAGAAAGTATCGGTCTACTTGTTTTGGATGTGATGCCTATAGATATAATCATTGCCTTAGATAACGTCATGACTTTGCGCGGTTCTATCAATTGCTCGACAGTAATTCGTTCACCCACCGTCTACTTGCTTTCATGAGAGAAGCCACTAGTGAACACTACGGCCCCCGGGTCTATTCACAACTATTGTTTCAACTTTCACTTTTACTTTGCTTGTTTACTTTTTTGCTTTCAGTTCTCACTTTGCAAACAATCTATAAGGGATTGACAACCCCTTCATAGCGTTGGGTGCAAGCTCTTTGTGTTTGTGCAGGTACTTGTGACTTGATGAGATCTTCCATTGGTTCAATACCTTGGTTCTCAAAACTGAGGGAAATACTTACCGCCGCTGTGCTACATCACCCTTTGCTCTTCAAGGGAACACCAACGCAAGGCTCCGAGGTCGCGGGGAAATCCTTTGCATATTTGCCAAGGAAGTCCCTAAAGGCGTAGCCGTAGCAGCAGGATTCCTGGCGCCGTACGAGGGAAGGTTTGTTGTCGCAGTAGAAATCATCACCATCACCGGCGCGCTGTCATGCTACCAGAGAACTCATCTACTTCCCCGTCTCTCTTGCTGGATCAAGAAGGCGGAGATCATCATCGAGCTGTACGTGTGCTGAACGCGGAGGTGCCGTCCGTTCGGTGCTAGATCGGGACGGATCGTGGGACGACAGTGATTTGAATCACGAAGCTGCTCCACTACATCAACCGCATTTCTTAACGCTTCCCGCTTAGCGATCTACAAGGGTATGTGGATCCGATCGCCCTCTCGTAGATGAACATCACCATGATAGGTCTTCGTGTGCGTAGGATTTTCTTCCCATGCAACGTTCCCCAACACATGAAGCATTCTGTAAAGCCATACTCAAAAGATATAAGTGAAGTGAAATGAGCATTCTATAAATCAACCATGGACTATCTCATACCGGCATGGTGTATAAGATAAAAGTGAAAACTAAGCACAAAATACGCTCCAAGATTTACGCATATCACGTGAACGTAACAAAGATGAAAACATACCGATATTTGTTGAATAAAGATGGAATGCCTTCCGGGGCATCCCGAAGCTTAGACACCTCAGTCTTTTTGGTTATTTACTTGGTGTGCCTTGGGCATCCCCAAGATTGAGCTCTTGCCTCTCCTCCATCTCATCATATCGAGACCTCCTCGAACTTCGAACACTTCATCAACACAAAACTTAATACAAAACTCGTGAGATACGTTAGTATAATAATGCAAATTACTACCTTAAGTATTGTTGAAAACCCATTCATATTTTTTTGCATTATAGCTATTGTAATATAACTTCTCCATGGCTTATACCATTGATACAATCGATAATTTCATCAAAATGAGCAAAACAATGCATCAAAAACAGAATCTGTCAAAACAGGATAATCTGTAGTAATCTGAACATTGACCATACTTCTGTAACTTAAAATATTCTGAAACAATAGGAAGAAATGAAAAAATTCATAGAATTAATGTGTAAAAATTTCATAAACTTTTGGCATTCTAGTAAAAAATGTAAATTCACGCACTACAACCTAAGTTTCTGTTTTTGCACCGCACATACCAACAAGCAATCTAATCACCCTAAAGGCAAATCTTGGCACATTATTTTTATAATACAATGGATTTGTACAAGGGGATAATTATTTTTATTAGAAACTCATGAAAAATACTACATTGTTTCCATGAGCAAGAACACTAATGTTCAAGGTCGACCCTCACCTCTCCAATGCATAACCTTCCAATCGCTTCTCTTTTTGAAAAAAGTTTTAAGTTCCCCTCTAATTTTTAAACCTATTAAAATCACTCAACAAAAATAAATCACTCTTTAAAACTTCTGGGTTGTCTCTTTGGCAGCGCTTTCTTTAAAGCCATTAACTTATGCATAAAGTGCTCAAGTAATTGATCCACCCGGATTCCAAGGTATATCAAAGCCAATTTTAATTAACAACGATTTGTAATTTAGTAGCAAGCACAAAGTGATATATATCATGTGACAACAAGGTCTAACTCTTTTCCTATGCATTTGCATGTCATAAAAGAACAATTCATTCACGCAAAGTAAAGGCCAATACATAGCATAAGTAGTTTCTTGCAATTTCATCGCATTGGAAACACAGAGATGCGAAGATTTGGTTCATCTCTCATAATAATTGCAAGTAGGAGTAGCAAGCACGTGCATATTATATCCATCAAAATCATCATGTGAAGTGGTAAAATGCAACCCATCAATATAATCCTTAATAAGTGCAAACTTCTCCGGTATAGTGTAGTTGGGAGAATTCAAAAATATAATAGGACTATCATGTATGGGTGCAATAGCAACAATTTCATGCTTAACATAAGGAACTATAGCAAGTTCATCTCCATAAGCATAATTCATACTGGCATCATGGCCACAACCATAGCAAGCATCAAGTTCATCAAAAAGGGATATTTCAAACGAATCCAAGGGATCATAGCATTCATCCTTCGGTATGTGTGAAGGGAAATTAAACAATGTATGAGTAGAAGAGTTACTCTCATTAGAAGGTGGGCACGAGTATCTAATCCGCACTTCCTCCTTTTGTTCTTCGCTCTCCTCCTCGTCTTTTTCATCTAATTATCTCACAATTTCAGCAATTTCTTCTTTCATAGTTTCGTGTGAAATATTAGTCTGTTCCAAGGCAGCGGCCATTCTTTCAATCGATTCATTAATACCAACATTATATTCATAATTCTCATAGCAATATTTAAGTATGGCAAAATTTCCAGATTTGTAAGGAATATCATCATACTCTTCAATCAAAGAAGCAATTTCATATGCACCCTTAAAAGCAAAAAACTATTCTATTTATTCCACATCATAGCAATCATATGTACCCTTAGCATAAGAGGCCAAGGTTTCATTATCAATAAATTCACATTGAAAGGGAAGGTGTGAAGTCTCCGTTTTATAGCAACAAGTATAATCACACCTCAAGCATAAATTCCAAGCATACCAATGCAAGATTTTAATTTCATCCGATAAGTGTTTCCGTTTTTGAGTCAAACGACAATCCCTGAAATACTCACGTTGATCTAACATGTATCACATCATCAAGTTCAACGGGCAATTCGCAGGATTATCAAAGTACTCCATCCGTCCCAAAATAACTGTCTTAACTTTGTATTAGCTTTATTACAAACTTGTACTAATCTTAAGACACTTATTTTAGGACGGATGGAGTAGTATTTAATGTTTTCCACATAACCATCATCGAGGGTTTTAGGAGATTCCCCATCTCCATCAGTGGCAAGTACAACTATTTTTTTGGTGTTTTGTGTTCCATATCCATAACTAAAGATACAAAACAACTAATAACAAAAAATAAAAATTAATTAGTGATAAAGCAAACAAGCACACACGAGAATATTAACCCCATGCTATTGCTCCCCGACAACGGTGTTAGAAAAAGGTCTTGATAACCCACAAGTGTAGGGGGTCGTTTGTACCCTTTTTTGATAAGTAAGAGCGAAAGGTAGAACAAATATTACCTCAAGTTCTATCGACCACCGATACAACTCTACGCACACTTAACATCTGGTTTACCTAAAATTATAACAAAACTAGAAGTACTGAGTAGGTGCAATAGATAGTTTTGCAAGATGGTAAAGAACAAGTAAATAAAAGTTAGGTGTTGTTTTGCAAGAAAATAAAGAGCACGGAAATAAATGTTAGGGGCTGTTTAGTAGAAAGCTTTTTGTGTAAAGCAAGTAAAAGATTGTCCATAGGCAATTGAATATAACATGATAGATACTTATCATGTGCAATGAGAAAGAGGCGTACGCTAACACACTTTCCGTACTTGGATCATATGCACTTATGATTGAACCTCTAGCAAGCATCCTCAACTACTAGAAATCATTAAGGTAAACCCAACCATAGCATTAAACATCAAGTCCTCTTTACTCCCATACGCGCACAACTCCCTTACTCGGGTGTAAGTTTCTGTCAATCTCACCACCCACTATAAGGTATCATGAACATATTGCAAACCATCCAATGTGTATCCTTCACGTGTGCGCCTCATGGAAGGCACCTTAGGAAAGTGCCATATCAACACACAACTCATATCAATAACATCATATCACAATTAACACGTAGGACAAAATGGATCTACTCAAACATCATAGGATAACCACATATCATTGGGAAATAGTATGTAGTGTTGAGCACCATGTTTAAGTAGAGATTTATAGCGGTAAAAGAGGTGTTACACCGCTGCATAGAGGGGGAGAGAGTTGGTGCTGACAGCGGCAAGATTGTTGATGTAGATCGTCGTCACGCACCATGCCCGGCGGCACTTCGGCGCCACTGGGAGAGAGGGGGACAGAGACCCCGTCCTCCTTCTTCTTCCTTAGCCTCCCCCTAGATTGGAGGGGAGTCCTCCCTCTGGTCCATGGCCTCCATGGAGGTGGAGGGGCAGGATCCCCTCCGAGATTGGATCTCCCTCTCTGTTCTCTTCTGTTCCGTGTTCCTGGTTTCTGGTGCTTCACCATTTCTTAAATCCCAGAGATCCGTAACTTTGATCAGGATGGAATTTTTATACAATTATTTATATAAATTATCTTTCTTGCACCCGAAGAAGAGGCCCAACCGACTCATGGTGTGGCCACTAGAGGGCAGGGCGCGCCGGGGGTATAGGTCGCACCCTGGTGGGTAGTGGAGGCCGTGAGCCTTCGTTTATGTTGATTCCACCTCCAAAAAAGCACATATATTCCAAAATAATTCTCTGTAAATTTTTATCGCGTTTAGACTTTGTTTGATATGGATATTCTGCAAAACAAAAACATGCAACAAACAGGAAGCGACACTTGGCACTCGATTAATATGTTAGTCCAATAAATCATATAAAATGTTGCCAAAAATATGTGAAAGTTGTATAATATTGGCATGGAATAATAAAAAAGTATAGATACGATGGAGATGTATCAACGCACTGAACTATTGAGTAGTCACCAGCATGCGCCTGCCAAACGTTCACAACATCGACAAACGACACTGGAGGGGGGCGTACCAAGCGACGCATTAAGGACATAAGCCTTTTGCGAGCCATGAGGATAATCCTTAGATTATGGACCCAGTCCGCAAAGTTACTTCCATCATCTTTCAGCTTAGTTTTCTCTACAAACGCATTAAAATTTAGGAGAGCTACTGCGCGAGCCATTGATTTATAACATAATTTATTAAGACAACTTAGACTATTGTTCATGATAATGAGTTCAATTAATCATATTACTTAAGAACTCCCACTCAAATTAACACCCCTCTGGTTGTTTGAGTATAACATGATCCAAATCCACCAACCCAATTCTGATCATCACGTGAGATGAGGTGGTTTCAATGGTGAACATCTCCATGTTGATCATATCTACTATATGACTCATGTTCGACCTTTCGGTGTCTTGTGTGTTGGGGCCATGTATGTACATGCTAGGATCATCAAGTTTAACCCAAGTGTTCTGCATGTTCAAAACTGGCTTACACCCGCCCCCGATCATCACGTGGTGCCTCAAAACGACAAACTTTCTCAACGGTGCACACTTGGGGAGAACATAATTTTATCTTGAAATTTTACTGAGGGATCATCTTATAATGCTACCGTCGTCCTAAGCAAAATAAGATGCATAAAACGTTAACATCACATGCAAATCATATAAGTGACATGATATGGCCATCATCATCTTGTGCTTTTGATCTCCATCTCCAAAGCACCGGCATGATCTCCATCATCACCGACAAGACACCATGATCTCCACCATCGTGTCGCCATTGGGTTGCTGCGCCAACTATGCTTCTACAACTATTGCTAACTCATAGCGATAAAGTGAAGCAAAAAGGCACAAATTAATTAAAGACAACCCTATGGCTCCTTCTGGTTGACGTACTCATTGACATTCAAGTCGTGACAATCTATACAAAACATGATCATCTCATACATCACATATATCTCATCATGTGTTTGGCCATATCATATCACACATACCCTGCAAAAACAAGTTAGATGCTCTCTACTTTGTTATTGCATGTTTTACGTGGCTGCTATGGGTAACTAACAAGAATCGTTCTTACCTACACAAAGCCACAATGGTGATATTCAAGTTTCTATTTAACATTCTACAAGGACTGCCTCTATCGAATCTGATTCAACTAAAGTGGGAGAGACAGACACCCGCCAGCCATCTTTATGCAACAAGTTGCATGTCAATCGATGGAACCGGTCTGTCGTACGTGCACGAGTAAGGTTGGTCCGGGACGCTTCATACCACAATGCTACCAAATCAAAATAAGAGTAAGGAAGTAAGCAATCTGAATATCAATGCCCACAAACACTTTGTGTTCTAGCCGTGCATGTTATCTATGCATAGACTTGGCTCTGATACCACTGTTGGGGAACGTCGCATGGGAAACAAAACTTTTCCTATGCTCACCAAGATCAATCTATGGAGACCGAGAACTATGAGAGGGGGAGTGCATCTACATCCTTGTAGATTGCTAAGTGGAAGCATTGAGAAACACGGTTGATGTAGTCGAACGTTTTCACGATCCGCCCCGTGATTAAATCAAGAACCGTCCCGCGATCCAGTGACGAACGTCCTGATCAAGTGTTGAACGGACGGCAGCTCCGCATTAAACACACGTACAACTCGATGACGCCATAACACCTCGATCCAACGAGCGAAGGTGAAGTAGTAGCTGAGTTCTCCAGCAGCACGATGGCGTTGTGGCGGTGGTGGTGGAGCGAAATCGGCAGGGCTTCGCCAAGCACTACCGCAATCGTGACGGTGGAGAAATATCGCGAGAGAGAGAGGAGGGTTGCGCCGTGGCTTTCAGGTGTAGCTGCCCTCCCTCTCCTCTAGTATATATAGGTGGAGGGGAGGAGGAGGCTCACAGCCTAGGGTTTCCCTAGGGTGGGGCGGCATCCACCAATAGGTGGCTTGTCCCCCAAGGAAGGAGGGACGATAGTCACCTCTAGGCCAGCCCTCCTCCTTGACCACATGGGCCTTAGGTGGGAGGGGAGGCCAGCCCACCAAGGGGTGGTGCACCACCTCTCATAGTCCATGGGCCCTCCGGGGCAGGTGGACCCTCCCGATGGACCCCCAGAACTCTTCTGGAACCTCCGTCACGAAACCAGTAACCTTCCAAAACTTTTGGAACTCGAATACTAACTTCCCATATATCAATCTTTACCTTCAGACCGTTCCAAAGCTCCTTGTCATGTACGGGATCTCATCCAGGACTCTGAACAACCTTCGGTCACCAACACATTAACTCAACTATATCTATATCGTCACCGAACGTTAAGTCTGGAGACCCACGGGTTAGATAACTATACAAACATGACCGAGACACCTCTACGATCAATAACCAATAGTGGGGCCTCGATGCCCATGTTGGTTCCTACACATTCTACGAAGGTCAATATCGGTCGAACCATGATGTCAAGGATTCAACTAATCCCATATGTAGTTCCCTTTGTCCATCGGTATGTTACTTGCCTAAGATTCGATCGTCGGTATCTCCATACATAGTTCAATCTCGTTACAGGTAAGTCTCTTTGCTTGTTCTATAATACAAGATCCCATGACTAACTCCTTAGTCACATTGCTTGCAAGCTTATCGTGATGTTGTATTACCGAGTGGGTCAGGAGATACCTCTCCGACATACGGAGTGACAAATCCCAGTCTTGATCCATGCCAAATCAACATACTCCTTCGGAAATACCTATAGAGCATCTTTATAATTACCTAGTTACGTTGTGACGTTTGATACACACAAGGAATTCCTCCGATGTGAGGGAGTTGCATGATCTCATAGTCCCAGGAATAGATACATTGACATGCAGAGAGCAATAGGAGTAAACTTGATACGAACAAACGTTATGCTTAAGGTTTGGGTCTTGTCCATCACATCATTTTCCTAATGATGTGATCCCGTTATCAGATGAGAACTCATTTCTATGGCTAGGAAACCTTGTCCATCTTTGATCAACGAGCTTGTCAAATAGAGGTTTACTAGGGATACTTTGTTGTCTATGCATACACACATGTATTTGAGTTTCCGGTCAATACAATTATAGCATGGATAATAACAGCTTATCATGAACAGGGAAATATAATAATAACCACTTTATTATTGCCTCTAGGGCATATTTCCAATAGTTGTGTAGTCCTCCTATTGGTTCTATAACCTTGGTTATCACTGAGGGAAATACTTATCACTACTATGCTGCACCTCCTCTCCTCTTCGGGGGAAATCCCCACGTAGTTTACAAGTAGCAATGTATACTACACAACTTTATTCTTGTAGACGTTGTTTGGCCGCTAAGTGCAGAGTTTCATAGGACAACAACAAATTTCCCTCAAGTGGATGACCTAAGGTTTATCAATCCATGAGAGGTGTAGGACGAAGGTGGTCTCTATTAAACAAACCCGCAAACAAATACAAGGAATCTCTTGTGTCCCCAACACATCCAATATGATGGTAAATTTTATAGTTGCACTAGTTCGGAGAAGAGATAGTGATACAAGTGCAATATGTATAGTAGATATAGGTTTTTGTAATATTAAAATAAAAAAACGACAAGGTAACAAGTAATAAAAGTGAGCATAAGTGGTATTGCAATACTTAGAAATAAGGCTGGGGGTTCATATTTTCACTAGTGCAATATCTCAACAATGCTAACATAATAGAATCCTATGTTCATCCCTCAAAGTGCAACAAAGAATCACTCCAAACTTCATATCTACTGGAGAACATAATATGAAATTTTGTAGGTAGTAGAACCACCTCGAAGTTATCATTTCCGATCATTCTATTGAGCTAGTCCTATAAGTGTCACAAACAAACCTATAGTTTGTAGTAGAATAACACCTATGATATGCATCAATCAACCCTAATGTCACCTAGATACTCCAACGTGACCACAAGTATTTGTGGGTTGATTATTGGACATGCATCAAACAATTTCAGATTCATCATATTCAATCTAGCAAAAAGAACTTCAACCCAAGATTTCTATCGAAGAAAGTAAGACAGGAACGTGTGTAAACATATATGCATAGATTGCCCCATTGTCATCACAGAATCCACAAGTTGAGGACCAAAACATATATCAAGTAAATCAATAGAACATCCCATTGTCACCACGGGTATCCACATGCAAGACATACATCAAGTGATCTCAAATCCAATACTCAATCTGACATAACAAAACCTCAAAGGGATAGACTCAATTCACCACATCAAGATGGCAAGGGAAGAACACCATATGATCCAACTATATTAATGAAGCCCGTGATGCATCAAGATCGTGGCATCTTGAGAACAAGAGAGAGAGAGAGAGATAAAATATATAGCTACTAGTACATACCCTCGGCCCCAAGGATAAACTACTCCCTCCTCGTCATGGTGACCACCGGGATGATGAAGATGGGCTTCGGCGATGATTTCCCCCTCCGACAGGGTGCCGGAACAGGGCTATGGATGAGACCGCTTCGGAACAGAGGCTTGCGGTGACGAAACATAAGTTCTACGTTACTTTCGGAGGTTTCTGCATATATAGGATCTTTTAGCGTTGGAATCATGAGGAATTGAGCCACATGGTGGTCCCAAGGTAACAGGGTGCACCCTGGTTTTTTATGTGAGGGCGCGCCCTATTGTCTTTGGGGCAACTTGTGGCCCCCTCCTGTGGTTCTTCACTCTAGTATTTCTTATATGTTCCATAAAAAACCATCAAAACGTTTCGGGAAATTACAAGAAATTCTATTTTCTGCACATAAACAACACCACGATAATTCTGCCGAAAACAACGTCAGTCCGGGTTAGTTCCAATTCAATCATATAAAGTGCATTAATACCATATAAAAATATTGTAAACATGGGTAAATATGGCATGAATACTTCATAAATTATCGATACGCTTGAGACGTATTAGTTGCTAGTAGTGTTGATTACATCTTGTAGTTGATGCTAGTTGGTTTACTTGGTGGAAGATCATATATTCAGATTGTTAATCGTATACTTATGTTCTATGATCATGAATATGAATATGATTTGTGAATAGGTTCGTTTGTTTTTTGGGACATGGGATATGTCTTGTTACAATTATCATGTGAGGTTGGTATTTGTTCCATACTTTGATGACATGTATGTTGTGTTTCCTCTAGTGGTGTCATGTGAACATCGACTACATACCACTTCACTATCTTTGGACCTAGGGAAAAGCATTGTGGAGTAGTAAGTAAAAGATGGGTTGCGAGGGTGTCAGAAGCTTAAACCCTAGCTTATGCACTATCCCGTAAGGGGCTGATTTGGATCCATATATTTCATGTTGTGGTTAGATTTATCTTAATTCTTCTTCCATAGTTGCGGATGCTTGCGAGAAGGGGTATTCATAAGTAGGTTGTTTATTCAAGTAAGAACACCACCTTAGCACCGGTCCACCCACCTAACAATTTATCAAAGTAGTGAACGCGAATCAACTATAACATGATGATCGTGACTTCCCATGTGTCCTCGAGAAATCTTTGCTTGTTATATGAATTACTCTTGGACTATTCTTAGCCATATAAGGATTAGGCTACCTTGATGCACCTTGTTGCTTTGGTTACTAGTTACTTGCTACAAATTATCATATTATCAAACTACCTGTTATCACACTTTTCAACACTTGCAGACAATACCTTGCTGAAACCGCTTATCAATTCCTTCTGCTCCTCATTGGGTTCGACACTCTAACTTGTAAAAAGGACTACGATTGATCCCCTATACTCGTGGGTCATCAGGCGTCCTCCTCATTGGCGGCGACCTTCACATTCCTTTCCTCGAGCACGACCTTCCTTTCTTCGAACATGGTCCTCCTCTCTTCGAGCTTCAACTTCTTCTACGCCACCTCCATTAATAATTTGAATCTCTCCGCCTTTTTCTTCTCCTTGAGGTCCGAGCGCTCCATGCATGCCTCCTCCTTCTTCGGCAAGATGCCCTCGAACTTTTCCATCAGCTTGGTCGTCGTGCCTTCTCGCTTTGCCCTATCCTCCTCCCACATATTTCCTATAAAGATCTTCTAATCTTCTTTGACGGTTCTTGGTTTGGGTCGGTAGTGTCACCGGTTTCTTCCTCGGTGGCTTGCACGGTGGTCTTGGCTATGAAAAGGTTACACTTTGGTTGCCCATTTAACTTCAACCAACAATGCATGAGAGTGAAGTTTTTCTTCTCCAACTTCTTGTACACCAAAAAGCACGACAAGGCTACAAAATGAGCAACAAAATTAAGCATATCCGGCTAGTGATCAACAAAACTAAGTATATTCGTCTAGTGATCAACAAAACTAAGCATATCCGACTAGTGAGCAACAAAGTTAAGCATATCCGGCTAGTGATCAACTTATTTGCTCGGTTATTTGTGCACTGCTAGGGCACTGCGCGATGATATGCTTACCTCTTGGATGGTGTACCATCGATGATTGAGGGGCTTTGCTTCACGGTTGCGGATGACCGCGTCAGAGTAAGGGGCAAAATGCTTGTGTTCGTGCAACCAAACATGAATGTTATTCCAAAATGTTCTGCCCTTTTGCTATGTGCCATGGATCAGATCGAGGCTAGTGGCAAACCATGGATCACACATCAGCTCGTCCTCTTGCATGTTGAAGCTCTCTCCTCTACCCTTCTTTATTGGATCACCGACTTTATCATCTGGATCATAGTCTTCACTATTCTCCTCCTCCTCTTCCTCCTCCTACTACCATTGTTTGGTTGCCCCAATGCTGTTGTTGTGGTGTGCCCACGCCGGTCTGGGTGTATGACTGTTGCGAGCCCGTCTGGGTGTAGGACTGCTGCAGTTGGCAGTTGTCGTACTGGGTGGGATACGAGTCTTCCACATATCCATCCTCACAACCACATCCTCCTCATCCACCTTCATAGTGGATGATGATGAGCATCTCACTGTCCAAGTCGTCGTACGTCGGGTCTCCCGCTCTAGGCATTGTAGCGAACAATGTGCATGCACCCATCTGCTCCCCGTTCGTCGTCCGAGCCCTGACGAGTTGTAAAGAAGAACACTCGGAGAAGAGGGGCGCCGCATTTATGTCGACACTATAAGACACCTTTCCGGCGGCGGTTCAGAGCTTCTTGGCGACGTAATAGTACCGAGGCTTGTAATGCTCCGACCACTGCATCGTCTGTACTATGGGTGTGCCCGTCTTCGCACCACGGCCTCCACCGTGACGTCTGCCACGACCACCACGCCCGATGCGAGCATGCCCACCGACCACCGACGACCATTAGCTTCTTGAGCTTCTTCTCCTTTGCGGCTTTCGCTTTGACGCGGTGAGTTTGCCGTGTAGCCGAGCCGACCTTTGGGGGGAGCACGATGCTTGGATCCTCCGTCACCTTCATCTCCGACAGGTTTTCCTCCGGTTTCATGCATCGGTGGCGGAAGAAAAAAGAGGGTGAGTGAAAAGGACAAGAATTAGATGAAAAACGGCTCGAGATGAAAAAAGAGAGTGGAAGATTTTAACGCGGAAATAATACAATTTAATAAAACACGATCTCCGCCTTCTTTTTTGATGAGCCAGGGAGTTAGAGTCTCATGTTTATCGTGTTCGGACTCGTGTAAATCTCCACGTTTACTAAAAGGTAAACGTTTCCATCCGGCGCGCCGGCCGAATCGTTCGGCCGGTCGCGCGCGGGCCGCACGCCTCGCTGGCAGATGCTTGCAACATTTTTTCATCAAAATTGCTGCAACCGTGTATTTTTCTGATACAAACGTTTTCCATGCAGCTTTTTTTCAAGTGTAAATTTGTTGCAACCAGCGTCATTTTTGCTGCAAGCATTTTTTCCTACATTTGTCCAGTAAAAAAAGCTGCATATACGTTTGATTGCAACTCCAGTTCGTCGGATTTTTCGTTACAATCGATTTTTTTTTTACTTTTGTTATTACAACCGTGTTAATTTTTGCTCCAACGACGTCTTTTTTTGTTGCAACCGTTTACTAAAAAAGTTACATAGACGTTCACGTAGATATTTGTTACAACCGGCGTTTGACTTTTGCTACCACGCACCATCAGCTTTTTTTTTGCTACGATCACGTAGATATATTTTTTGCTATAATTTTTTTTTTTTTTGCAAGCGTTGAAAAAATTATTGCATTGCGTTAAAATTTTACTGCATCGAAAAAAAAATGTTGCATGGAGATTCAATGATGCGGACGCGTGTGAGTTGGTGGATCGTGCGGCCCGCGCGCGGTGGGCCGAAAGTTTGGGGACACGCCGAAGCAGAGCAGTGCCCTTACTAAAAACAATGGTCTGAACGGACCGATACAAACAAGTATCACCTTTGGAGATACCCTGACCGCACTAGACTTGAAATGATGTGTTTGACTCACGCTTGTACAAATTGATGATCTCTTGCCTCAGGCACGTTTGTACAAACTGAAATAAAACTCTCTTTTCCAAATCCAGAAAGAAAAGAAAAGAAAAGAAATACTCGCTGCCCACAAGATGTTGGATGAGCCCACAGATCACACGAACAAACACGCGTCATATACTGTCCATGTCCAGAAAGGGACAAATCCCTCTCTGACCACCATCGTCACCATCCGATCGCAGAACCGACGGTCCAGATCCCCCCGACGCGGACCAAGGAGCCACACACCCAACGCAGCACGCCGACCGAGCGTGCCGGGCCCGGACACCCAAAACCGGGTCCCTGTCGGACCAGGCCACCCCACGCGAACAAACCCTACCCTATCCGTCTCCGCTTGCTTCTCCTCCTCCCTCCTATATCAGCCACCGCGACTATCCCCACCGACCGCAACCACAGAGCACCCGTCGTATTCTGAGCTAGCGAGAGGGATTCGCGTCTGCGCGTCGGCGAACAAGGTTGAGGAGGAGGAGCGCCCATGGATCGCTACCAGAGGGTCGAGAAGCCGCGGGAGGAGGCGCCCATCGGCGCCAACGAGATCCGCATCACGGCGCAGGGCCGCACCCGCAACTACATCACCTACGCCCTCGCCCTGCTCCAGGTAACGAGCGCCGCCTTGCCTGTCGTCCCCATCCGCTCGCGGCCGTCGGTTCTAGCGAGCGGGAGGCCGTTTTTCCTTTTTTTTTCTGCCCGGCGATTTTTGGTTAGGGTTTAGTACGGGTTCAGTCCCGATGTTGGTTAGGTGATTAGGGCATCCAATCGCAAAGGTTTACTGTTCGAATGCTCTTGCGATTCGTTATCGTGCTATAGGCGCTGGTTTGACTAGTAGTGTTCGCTATGATATTGTGTACTACTAACGGAAGGGACCGCTTTCCGTACGATGGTTTGTTTATTGTTGTTGTTGATGGAATGGATGTCTAGGGATTATGCTTGATATGCAACTTTTTAGGAATCTACTGATTAGCTATACTACCTGATACTCGATTCGAGTTTGCTACCGTTGTGCACCAGGATGCTATTAATTTTGTGATCATCATTACTAGTATTACTGTTTTTTATGTGTGTGGATCTATACTATGCCAGTAAGATTCAATAGTCATTAGGTTGTCTTGTGGTTGAGTGGGTGAGTGTCTTCCTTGCTTGAATTTGTGCCCATTGCTCTTTGAAATTTTATAACGATAACCTTGGGCATATCTATGTATTTTATTAAGTACCTAAAGCACTTTCTGTCCCTTAACAGGAAGAAGCTACGGATGAAATTGTTATAAAGGCTATGGGAAGGGCTATCAACAAGACAGTGGCCATTGTGGAGCTTCTCAAGGTAGAACTAGTTCAAATTGCTAGTAAATACTACTTCCTCCGTCTCAAAATAAGTGTCTTAACCTTAGTACAATTTTATACTAGCGCTAGTACAAAGTTGAGACAGTTATTTTGAGACGGAGGGAGTACTTGATACACCTTGCAGTTATATCAAGTTAACATTTTTATGCTACATCTGAGCAGAGAAGGATTGCTGGACTCCATCAGAATAACTCAATCGAATCAATCAATATAACTGACACCTGGGAACCGTTGGAGGAAGGCCTTAATGTGTAAGTACTGGATTTATTGGCATAACTGCATAAGTACTACTTCCAGTTTAGGAAGTACGGTGTGTTCTGACAGAATTCTTGTATGACATCTTGACAGCCTTGAGACTACTCGCCATGTTTCCTTGATTACCATTACCTTGTCAAAGAAAGAGCTGGATACATCGTCTCCTGGGTTAGTAGCATCATCCTTCTCCTTTTTTTTATGCCTGATCAATATTTGGTGGGGAGTTGCAACTTGCATATAGTTTCTCGCATGCCATGGAATTTATTTCTGCTATGGTTTGTTGTATCACAACATGGTTCTGCCTCAGTTTTTGTTATGTTTTTCATTTGACAAGCGCATGCCCACTTGTATATAAGGAGTGGAGAGAGTTTGAAATCACTTATAACTTGAATATTTATGTAGAGTTTTTTTGCCCCAGTCACGCCTTTTTCCTAGTTTAGAAACAATTCTAGTCTTGTCCCCTAAATAGGGCCATGCACCATTTTATTTTAGGGACTCGTCTCTTTGACACATTTGTAACACGACTTTGAATTCTGCAGTTACCAGCTACCGATACCAGCTGATCAGGTCAGGCCACCAACAGAATTTGATCAGGATGTAGAGGACGTGCCAAGTGGCCGTGGAAGAGGCCGTGGTCGCCGGGGCAGGGGCAGGGGGAGAGGTAAATATCTGTGTACACTTGTATTGTAAAGTTTATATGTCTCTATAAACTATGGATTGCTATGGGTGGTCATGTTCTTCTATTCCTAATTTTTCTTTACATTGGCTCATTGTGACATAGGAGGGTTCAACGATGGAGGGGCAGATTATGATGATGAGAATGGAGACATGGAAGGTCCACAGGGATATCGTGGCAGAGGGAGAGGAAGGGGTAGGCGTGGAGCCTTTGGGCCTGGAAGGGGTTATGGTGGTGATGGCTATGGCTATGTAAATGAAGAAGCTGGTGGGTATCATGGCGTGGAGCATAATGGACCTCCTGTGCAAGGATATGGTTAGTTCTGTTTAATTTTTTTACTTAACAGCCCTCAATTTTTTAATTTTGGCCCCAGTTTTTTTTATCACTTAATGACATATATGCGATATATTAATTAACCACTTCATTAGAGACGTGCAGAACCACAGATAATAATATTTAACCTCTCAAATGTGATGTTAATATTGTGCTTTGACTTTGGCATTCCTTTGAATAATTCTTTTTCAGTTGCCCAACTTCTCTCTGAATATGGTTTTAATCATCGCTAAGCAATGTATCTTATTATTAATCTCCTGTGCAGAAGGTGATGGAGGAAGGGGTTGAGGCCGAGGACGTGGGCGTGGCCGTGGCCGTGGCCGTGGGCACTCTGGGGGTCGTGACCGTGGACCTCAAGGACCTCCTCAAGAGTAGATTGGCTGGCCCATGGGCCGAATGCGACAAGTCTCATCTTTGCTAGATTAATTCCTGTTGTAACTTTATCTGGTTAGGTTTATGTTCAAAGTTGATAGAGTGACTCAGTGTGGGGGGATGAGGCTAGTTATGATTTTGTAGCTAGGTTAATTCTTCCATTTGCTTTTATATACCAGACCTGGTTATCATTCCAACTGTGCATTGTAGCATCTTGAATGTGTTTATCATCAAATCTAGCTCAGAAAATTCGTTTATGATGTTGTTGACGTCCATTCTTCTATTCGTGAAAGAGCAACTAGCTTAGTTTCTGGTTTTGTATACGAGGATGGTAGTTGGAATCAATTTGCCAAAGCTTGATCAGGGTTTGTGGGCTTGGGCACACTTGAAAAACATAGAACATACTTGGTTTGCTCTGTCTAACATTTCCTGGTTGAGAATTCAAAAGGAATGTTCGCAGCCTGATGCTTGATGGGCTGATTTATATCTCTCCTCCCTGTCTATGGTGGCTCCTGGCTGGACGCCGCCTTCTTACTGGGTGGACTTTCTCCCTTAAGGTCATGAGCTCTTTGATCAAAGATCTTTTAAATTGGATGTGGTGCTACCGTTGTCGTGTTTCCGCTGATTTGGGTTGCACCTTAATTTTTTGATTGTGGTTGAGGCTTTTTTCAAACTACGTCATGACTTAGCAACTTCCCTGGCATCACGCTTACCGTGCTTAGAATAATTTTCTGTTAGCAAACGGGAAGCATGCGGCCAATATTAACATTTCTAAAAAACTCAAAACTTTTGAGCTTTACCCGCCACGGCAGCAATGTAAGTGCACATTGTTCGCACACGAACACGTCACGTGTACCCTCGACGTCGGGGATGATGCACCGCAACTCATGTCAAAGAAGACCCGTTCGGAAGTGCGGTAGGCAAGCAATCCGGTCGGCGCTTTTGCAGACCCAAAATCTCACACGTTCATGAGATACCCTGTCAGAACGCGCGACGGCTATGGACTGCCCTAGGTCAGCCTGACCGCCCCTAGGGTCTCGTGAATCGCTGTCCTCTAACGAAGAAAGAAAAGAACATACAAGAGAGAAGGTAAAATGTAAAGGTAAAAAGTGATAGATTGATGGACTTAACTACACAGCGGCGCCGCAAGTGAGTCTTCTCATGCGGCGGTTAATTCTTTCTCCCTATCATGCATGCATGCAATGACATCATCAAGATTCTCTCTATTGGCTTGAAATCTATTTTTTTATCTCTAAAATCGTTAATTTAATTGACGATCCGTTTTACCGTTCCCTTTGTCGCGACAAGATCTTCAAAACTAGACCCCATATCGACATGTTTCGAGAACTTTTTTTCTCTATCCATAATTGCCACATTTTTAGACTTACTTGTCGTATTATTAGCCACTTACTTGCGTGGAAAAAATAACTTAATGGTGCTTTTTTCTCCAAGTGAACCATGTACCGCATGTATTCATATTTCAGCACACAGCAGCATGGGTTAGAAGGATATGCAGATGACATCATAAAAATATGCATTGCATGCAAAACGTCACAAAAAATTCTATAAAAAAGTGTTACACACAAAACATGTGTTGGTAGACATTATTCACTAGCTAAATGCATCTGGTTGGTACTAGTACTACTAATAGTAGTTTAAAATTGCGTAGTTGCCAATTTTACAAAAACTTAGTTGTGAAGATGCTATAAATGATTTGTTGTCCTTTGCTAGTTATAACTATGCAACTTTTGCCATGTTTACACATGATTGCCACTAATAATTTGTTGTGATTGCCAGTTTTGAATATGATGAGTTGTCAATTTTTTACATGTCATTGTCAAAAACAATTTTTGCGTGCTTGCGAGTTTAATTAACTCAAGGTGTCATTTTACATGTAATTGCAAAAAATGGAAATTAAGTTATTTATTGTCAAACAAGTAAGTGTTTATAAATATGACAAATAAATGCAATAATGTGGCAAGTATGGACGAAAAAAAAGTTGTCAAAAATGTCAACATGGGATCTAGTTTAATTGGTGAAAACAGAATGTCTACCAAATTTAATGGTGAAAACAGAATGTCTACCAAATTAACTGTTTTAGAGAAACTTCTTGAATTTCAAACATGAAAAGAAATCATGATGACATCATTGCATGCATGTATGAGAGAGATAGAGGGTGGATTTGTTGCGACATGACAACCCTTTTCAAGTAACGTGGCCAGAGGGAAGACACTAATTTTACATGCACACTAATTCTGCCACCAATGACTTAATTGTGTGAGCCGCCGCACCGGAAGACACTAATTGTGCGAGCCGCCGCACCGGAAGGATTCCATGCACACTGTTAGGGCATATTTCTCCTAAGTGGTTTTAGTGATTGATGACACTTGTTGTGCGGACTAATATTGTGTCTTAAGCATTTCAGACTATTCTCTTCTAGGCACAAGATGACTTGACGCCCCTCGGAGGTTCTCAAAGACGGACTTTCTTCTACGTTTCTCTTCCTAGTTTGAGTCATAGGAAAGTCTTCTTATTAAAAGGGGGTCTGCGTCGGAAAGGTTTGGGTGGAATCTTCACGCACACACTTCATGCACCCTCCTATATTTTGGCCTAATGGAGCCCCAATGAGTGTATTCTATGCCTATGCGAAAAGGGTAAGCGGTAGTACCGCTCTCAGAGCGGTAGTAAATTTTTACTACCGCTCCAAGAGCGGTACTGCCGCCCCAGGTGCGGTAGTAAATTTTTACTACCGCTCCAAGAGCGGTACTACCGCCCGAAGTGGTGTAGTAATTTTTTACTACCGCTCCAAGGGCGGTACTACTGCCCTCAGTGCGGTAGTATTATTTTACTACCGCGCTGACGGGCTTTTCTCGCATACTTTTCCCCAAAGAGGTGTTGGCACGGTAGTATCCCGGTAGTACTGTGGTTGGTGAGAAGCTGAGCGGTGGTACCGCTCTAGGTAGCAGTAGTACCGCTCCAGGAGCGGTAGTACCGCTTGTACTTTTATGTGGTAGGTGGGTAACGGGTGGATCTGCCCCCTACTATATAAAGGTATCTTCTTCTTCCTAGAGCTTACCTTTAACCCCTCTAAGCTCCATTGTTGCTCCACAAGCTCATTTTAGCCCGATCTCTCTCCCTAGCCAATCAACCTTGTTGATTTTCTAGGGATTGCTTGAGAAGGCCTTGATCTACACTTCCGCCAAAGGATATTTGATTCCCCCTACTAATCCCTTGCGGATCTTGTTACTCTTGGGTGGTTGAGCACCCTAGACGGTTGAGGTCACCTCGGAGCCACATTCCATTGTGGTGAAGCTCCGTGGTCTTGTTGGGAGCCTCCAAGCATTGTGTGGAGATTGCCCTAACCTTGTTTGTAAAGGTTCGGTCGCTGCCTTCAAGGGCACCTATAGTGGAATCACGGCACCTTGCATTGTGCGAGGGCGTGAGGAGAATACGGTGGCCCTAGTGGCTTATTGGGGAGCATTGTGCCTCCACGCCGCTCCAACGGAGACATACTTCCTGTCAAAGGGAAGGAACTTCGGTAACACATCCTCGTCTTCATCGGTTCCACTTGTGGTTATCTCTTACCTTTACTTTGTATTTGTTGTTGTTGTAGAGTATCTCTTACTTGCTTCATTACTCTTTGTAAGTAGCATCATATAGGTTGCTCACCTAGTGTCATTTTAGAGAACCTTTATGTTGCTAATCCTTATTTGTTAAGAAAAGCTAAAAATTGGTAGTTGCCTATTCACCCCCCTCTAGTCAACCATATCGATCCTTTCAATTGGTATCAGAGCCACGTCTCTTTATTAAGGGTTTCACCACCCGAAGAGCATGGAAGGCGAAGAGGGAGTTCCCCATGGGCAACCCGAGGCCATGGACTTGACTTCGGTCACAAGGGACGACTTGAATACGGCTATGGCCACCCTCAAGACGTCCTTGATGAACGAAGTCAAAACCATGCTTAAAGAGTTAATTGAGGGAATTAAAAGTTCACCTGAACCGGCGTTGGTGGTTAAACCCGCCAACACAGATTCGGAGGCCAATTCCTCTAAGGAAGCGGCTAAAGGTATGTGACCTTCTTCTCCTCTCGAAAAGGATGGGACTGGAACCTATGCCTTAGTTCCACCTCCCATGGTCTATGGAGGACCTGTTCCCACACCGCGTCTTAACCCTGTTGGTCCTCCTCCTAAGCTTGTTAAGGGTGATTTTGCTAACTGGGTGTTTTCTATTAAGTCTCATTTGAATCACAGCTCAACAAATTTATGGAGAATCATCGAGCAAGGCTACTATCCTCATGACCCAAGAAACCTCACTCCAAGAGAAGAAGCGGACAATCAATATAATCACTCCACATTGTTTATTCTACAGTCCGCAGTACCTCCTGAAGATCTTCCTCACTTGCCCCCTTCACTCTGGCTAAGGATTGCTGGGAGCACATTATGGTGATGTACAAAGGAAGCTCAAGCATTCAACAGCCAAAATATGAAGTGGTACTTCATAAGGCCGATGAGTTTGTGATGAAGGAAGATGAGGACCCTCGTGATCCCTATCGAAGGGTGACTGCTATTGCGTGGATGACACATGGATCAAGCGCAAGTTTCTCAAGGCCATCATGCCTTTCAACAAAGCCATGTCATCAGTCATTCACCAACGACCAGATTTCCACTCCTTGTCTTCCAGTGAGGTGTTGGATGAATTCATTGCAATGTCAATCATGAACGAGACCGCTGACAATGCACTTGCTCGAGTTCGGTCAAAGACAGCTTCACCTAACCTTGCTTTAAAGGCAAAGGCTGCTTCTGAAGAACAAGAAGAGGATGAGGAAGAGGAGAGCTGCCCTGAAGACACTAAGTATGCTTATCACGAGCACATGGCTCTTGCGTCAAGGCAATTCTGGGGCAACAAGAGGAACTCAAGACCCAACTTCACCAAGAACAACTCAAGTGGGTTCAAACCCAAGCAACGAGTGAGGACATGCTATAACTGCGGTAATGTGAGTCACTTCGTGGCAGAATGTCCCTATGAGAAGAGGGAAGACAACGGGGGCAAGCTCATTCGCAAAGACAAAACCAAGTCATTCCCAAGCAAGAACAACTTTGTCAAGAAACCCCATCCAAAGGGCATGGTGGCACTTGAAGAGTACCCCTCCGATGATGATGACGATGACGATATGGTGGCAACTGCAACTATCGCCATTGCCACCCCTTCTCCCAAGAATGTGTCTCTCTTCAATGCCCCCAACGATAATCACATCGCCAAGTGCCTCATGGCAAAAGGTATCGATCAGGAGTTTGCTTCCGATGGGGTGTCATGGTTGCTCGATAGTGGAGCAACAAATCATATGACCGGAAGCAAGGATTTAGTGGTGTATGTGCATCCTTCCCCATCTATGCCCACCCATGTCCAATTCGCCGATGCATCATCGTCAAAGGTATTGGGATTTGGTAAGGTGGTCATCTCTCAAGAGTTATCTATTGAGAAGGTCATGCTTGTTGAGTCCCTTTCTTACAATTTACTTTCGGTTCGTCAACTTGCAATTATGGGCTTTTCCACATTCTTTAATCTTGATATTGTGGTCCTTTTGTGGAGCAAGACTCTTAAAGTAGCCTATGTTGGATATGTCGAAAATGGTCTCTATGTGGTGAACTTTTCAAAGCGACCCACTAAGACTGCGACTTGTCTAATGGCTAAAGTTGATGCGGGCTGGCTTTGGCATCACCGACTAGCTCATGTCAATATGAGATCTTTGCAAAGTCTCCTCAAAGGGGACCATATTCGTGAACTAATGAATGTGAGTTTTGCCAGAGATCGTGCTTGCAGTGCTTGCATTGAAGGAAAGATTCATGAGACTGCTCATCGTCCAACGACTCTTATTTACACTAAGAGGCCGTTGGAGATCCTTCATATGGATCTCTTCGGTCCTCCATCATTTGATAGTCTTGGGGGCAGAAAGTACTGCTTTGTGATTGTTGATGATTACTCAAGATACACCTGGGTATATTTCTTCAAGAGGAAGAGTGAGACTCAACAAACTGTTATCAACTTTGCTAATGAAGCTCAACGTCAACATGAAGCAAAGATTGTGATGATTAGAAGTGACAACGTCACCGAGTTCAAGAACTACACCTTGGATGAGTTTCTAGGTGATGAGGCAATAAAACATCAATATTCAGCACCATATACCCCTTAACAAAATGGTGTGGCGGAAAGGAAGAACCGGACATTGATGGATGCTGCAAGAACAATGATGGCAAAATTCAAATCTCCATATAAATTTTGGGCCGAAGCCATCAACACAGCATGTCATGCGTCCAATCGGCTCTATATCCGCAAAGGCTTGAACAAGACCCCATATGAGATTCTCACCGGAAACAAACCCAATCTCAAGTACTTCCGGGTATTCGGGTGTAAGTGTTTCATTTTCAAGAATGGTGCACGTTTAGCTAAATTTGATTCTAGAGCACATGAGGGCATCTTTGTTAGTTATGCTACAAACTCTCATGCTTACCGTGTCCTCAACAAGTCTACCGGGCTCATTGAGGAGACGTGTAACATGGAGTTTCATGAAAATAATGGCTCCCAAGTGGAGCAAAGTGGTCTATGTGATGTAGGTGATGAAATTCCTCCCCAAGCCATAAGAAGAATGGGCATTGGTCAAATACTCCCCATTGAGGAACCCCTTGTGGCCGAAGGAGAAGGACAATGCTCTACTCAAGTGGAGCCATCATCCTCACAAGCCCCACACGCTTTCGATGAACAAAGAGAAGACCCTCAACCAGTTGAACAAGCTCAAGGACAAGATCAATTGCTCAAAGATGGTGATGTGTCCCATGATGTACAAGTGCTGTCACAAGGTTCCGAATCTGTTCAAGATCAAGATCAAGTGCAACTACACGATCCAGACCAAATAGAAGCACAAGATCAAGATCAAGAGCAACCACAAGAACAAGGACAAATCACTGAACCTGCTCAAGTCAAAGATCAAGTTGATCAGGATGCTGTCTCTCAATTCCCTTCTGCGGCGCCTAAGAGGGCTACTGGTGCCAAGGGAGGATCAAAACACAAGGTCAAGCAAAGTAATCAAGTCGATGCTCCCCAGTTATCGAATGCAGAACTCTTGGAGCGTCGCGCAACCAAGATTGCGAACAAGCTGAGAGTCAAGTCACATCTTATGAAGAATGTGCTTGGTAGTTTGAAAAGGGGAGTATCCACTCGTCAACAAATTTGGAATTATTGTGAGCATCATGCGTTTGTTTCGTATTGTGAACCTCAACAGGTACAGGAAGCGCTCGATGATGAGGATTGGCTTATGGCCATGCATGAAGAACTCAACAACTTCGAGCGTAATCAAGTCTAGAATTTAGTGCCAAGACCAAAGGAGGAACATACTGTCATCGGGACCAAATGGATCTTCAAAAACAAGCAAGATGCCAATGGGATTGTGATTCGAAACAAGGCAAGATTGGTGGCTCAAGGATACTCCGAAGTCGAGGGTATCGACTACGGTGAAACCTTTGCCCCTGTTGCTCGTCTAGAATCTATTCGCATGCTGCTTGCATTTGCTTCTCATCATAATTTCAAATTACAACAAATGGATGTGAAAAGTGCCTTTCTTAATGGTCCTTTAAATGAGTTGGTCTATGTCAAACAACCCCCGGGGTTCGAACATCCCAAGCTCCCCAATCATGTGTACAAACTTAATAAGGCACTCTATGGCCTTAAACAAGCCCCACGTGCGTGGTATGAGTATCTTACTGAGTTGTTACAAGATCGTGGGTTTGAAATTGGGAAGATTGATCCCACTCTTTTTACTAAGAGGGTCAAAGGGGATTTGTTCATATGCCAACTATATGTTGATGATATCATTTTTGGTTCTCCTAATGAATCTTTCAATAAAGAATTTGCTACACTAATGACCGAGAAATTTGAGATGTCTATGATGGGTGAGTTGAAGTTCTTCCTCGGGTTTGAGATCAAACAAGGCTTAGAAGGGACCTTCATCAAACAATCCAAGCACACTCAAGACATGCTCAAGAGGTTCGAGCTAGAGGATGTCAAGCCGGTCAAGTTTCCCATGCCAACAAGATGCAAGCTTGAGAGTGATCCCAATGGTAAAGCAGTGGATCAAAAGGTATATCGCTCCATGATTGGATCCCTTCTTTACCTTTGTGCATCTAGACCGGATATCATGTTGAGTGTAGGGATTTGTGCACGGTTTCAATCTGCACCAAAAGAAAGCCATTTTATGGTCGTTAAGCGAATCTTTCGATATTTGGCTCATACCCCAAACTTTGGTCTATGGTATCCCAAAGGAGCAAACTTCAACCTAGTGGGCTACTCTGACTCAGATTGGGCAGGAGACTGTGTGGAGAGGGAGTCAACCTCTGGAGGATGCCAATTCCTTGGTCGTTCACTCGTAAGTTGGTCTTCAAAGAAGCAGAATTGTGTCTCACTATCCTCCACCGAAGCTGAGTATGTGGCAGCTGCAAGTTGTTGTGCCCAGTTGCTATGGATGAGGCAAACTTTAAAGGATTGCGGTGTCACTTGTGACAAAGTGCCTCTTCTATGTGACAATAAAAGTGCTATCAAGATTTCCCTCAATCCGGTGCAACACAACAAGACCAAGCATATTGATATTCGCCATCACTTCATTCGTGAACATATCAAGCTAGGTGATATTGAGATTCACTTCATCAACACTGAAGGGCAACTTGCAGATATTTTCAATAATACCCTAGATGAAGCAAGGTTCCGGAAGTTAAGGCATGAGCTAAATATCATTGATTCAACTAATGTGGATTGAAACTAGGCACTTTGCACCTCACTCTGCATTACATCTTGCTCTAGGTGTAGGCATGGACATAGGGGGAGTGTTGTTCTCTCAATGAACTTTCCCTCCCCCCATTATGCATAAATCGATCAAGTCTTCCACTCTGGCCATTATTAAATGGCACTTGTGCTTCAAAGACGAGCTATGGTCATGAACCCAAGGATAATTCTTCGCGGTGTCATACCATTTGTCTCAAACATAGGTGGCTTCGGCCACCGCCCTCTCCATTGGAGACTCTGTGTTGCTTCTTTTCTTTCGGTGATACTTCTTTGTTCCCGTGATTTGTTTCTCTTGCTTTGATCAAGATTCTTCTACCACCTAAGGAGTAGAGAGCTCATTTTTGGCTGTTTTTTTGACTTAGTGCACGGTACTACCGCCCCTAGCACGGTAGTAAAATTTTACTACCGCTGCGGGAGCGGTACTAGCGCGATGACTGCGGTAGTACCACGCTGCCTCGACCCAGGGGCTTTTTAAAGGGCTGGGGAGGCCCTTTTCTTTCCCCTCAACACCGAGTTCATCTCTCTCTCTCTCCTCTCTCCAAGATCTACCCAAAGGGATTGCCGAATCTCCCTATCCGGCCATCGTCCTCCGGTTCCGACCGGTGGGATTCTTCCCCAAGCACCATGGACCCCGGTACTGCCCCTCATCTGTGTTCTTGTGTTTTCTTGTTGATTCAATCTAGGGTTAGGGGCATATGGTTGTTCCGGTCACTCATGGCACCGTTTCTTCACGTGATTGGGATTTAGTGGCAGTCTTGGTTAGTGTGGTCCCTTGGCATATGGGGTTTGTGTGTCTAGGAGTGCAAAGGGTTCCAGATCTGAGGTTTTAGATCCTAGTTCACAGTTTTATTGTTCAAAATTTTGATTAGATCTGGGATTAGGCCTCCCGTGCGGTACTACCGCCCCTCGCGGCGCGGTACTACCGCTCGTGGAGCGATACTACCACTTACAGAGCGGTAGTAAAATTTTACTACCGCTCCATCTGCGGTACTACCGCTCCCTGATACGTCTCCATCGTATCTACTTTTCTAAACACTTTTGCCGTTGTTTTGGACTCTAATTTGCATGATTTGAATGGAACTAACCCGGACTCACGCTGTTTTCAGCAGAATTGCCATGGTGTTGTTTTTGTGCAGAAATGAAAGTTCTCGGAATGTCCTAAAAATTTACGGAGAATTTTTCTAGAAAATATGAAAAATACCTGCGCAAAGATCCGCCAGAGGGGATGGGCTAGTAGGCCACAAGCCCTATTGCCGCGGCCACCCCCTGGCCGCGGCAACCAAGCTTGTGGGGCCCACGTGGCTCTACCGCCCCCAAACTCAGCTCTATAAATTCACTTTCGCCCAGAAAAAAATCAGAAGAGAAGATTTAATCGCGTTTGCGATACGGAGGCACCGCCACATCCTGTTCTTCATCTGGACGACATATCTGGAGTCCGTTTTGGGCTCCGGAGAGGGGAAATCATCGCCATCGTCATCATCAACCTTCTTTCCTCTCCAATTCCATGAAGCTCTTCATCTGTAGCGACCCGACTCAAGATGAGTCAAGCCTCTGGTGTTTCCGTACCATCCCAAGATCATGCTGGTACACACACAGTACATAATGTATATATTCAAGAGTTCAATCACACAGCTTTATTAATCGAATCTCATAAAGAGTACTTTATTACAATAAAGGATTACAATAAAGTGGTTGAAGGCCAACTCATGAGATATCTAACGAAGACTAGCGGAAGCATCAGGTAGACGAGTCCATCCGACTCCAAGGGCATGTCGCTGAGCATAGATCGTAGCCTCACCCCTGGTCGGAAAAGTACTCTGCAACATGATACGTTGCAGCCGTGTAGGTCAGCATATTGAATATGCCGGCAAGTCATCAAAGAGAGGGGTAAAATAATAATCAACTATCTCTACATGCATATTTGGCCGGTGGAGCTAAGTTTTGCATAAAGCGAGTTTTATCCTACAACAAGAGGGGTTGAAAGCAAAATATTACTACAATGTTTGTTGTTAACGAGATGGTTCTGCCAACCAATTCTCGTACCCGAATAGTTGTTAACACCCACATCATTATTAAGTTGTGTCGAGAGTTCCAGGGAAATTCAATGCCTTCGGCTCAAGTTGTCCATGACCGTGGACACGGCTAATCGATTAGGTTGGGCACTCTGCAGAGTTTTGCACACGTTCCCCACAAGATTTGATCGCCTCCGGGTTTGTCCTTGCACTTCAGGGTGTTTGAAGACCGGATGATCAAAACATGGTCTTTCAACGGGTCCCTCTGAATCCCTGTCGGTGCCCATCCATTCCTACCGTTCTTCTACATCTGCTAGCACCGCCTGTCCAGAGTCGCCGCGTTGTCCAACCAAGCCAGAGCCCATAATGACTTGTGGCTGTGCAGGTAAGCCTTGAGTCTTGAAGTCTCCGTCCGTCTCTTCGAGCCTGGGTGAAGCTTTCCGCAGGATGACATGGCCTCTCCAGCATCCCGGGCATCCACTGGGTTCTCCAGGGAGCCGATCAACCGTCCTTCACCCAGAGTTGCATTGCGTCCGAGGTCTTGAAAATCTTGTCTTATTCTGGTCTTGATTATTATATCAACCTCGCATCACTCGTGGTATACACTCAACCGATAACCCGTCTACTCAAGCATAGCATTAAGAAATTGTCGTCCCGGGGCCAAGTATCGGGGTTGTTGTGTTCCTACCACATGATACTAAAACTTATGCTAAAGTTTCCAAGTACCTAGGCAGCATGCAATTGGGCAAAGAAGGTGATCTACCATGCATCGAAAACAGAGGTAAAATAACATGATCAAAATGACTTGCCTTGATGATAGTTGTCTTGCTCGAGCGCTTCTAAGTAACACACTTCGCACTCCGGATGATCTACCGATACAAACACAAAGCACACCATAAGCACTTCAATCAAGCCACAAGTGAAAATAACATCACAAGTAAGGATTTGCGAAAGCCTAAGTAAAAGAATTCATCACGCGCCGGTATGGCAGAAACTTGTTTCTGTTGAAAACACCAGTAAAAATACTTTAAATTTTTTGAAACTTCTACCACAGTAATATTTTATCACTAGGAAGCAGTAGCAAAAAGAATCAACTCAAAATCATTTTTTAAACTCCTGTAATAGGCAAAACAAGGTTTAAACTATATCTGCTCTAACTTATATTTGAAAATTTCAAACATAGACAAATTATATGTTTTTAAAAACTACAGGAAATTTGTGAGCTACTGGAAAAAGAATCAATGTCATTGGACTTCGGGATCAAAAGTTGTGGCCAAAACAAAACAGAAACTTTCTGTTTTTGTAATATAGACAGAAAAACTGAAGCTAATCTAGCTAACTAATGGGGTACACGTGGCATGCTACTGTTGGCTGGGAGGGGTGTTTGCTGCTAACTATTGAGCAAACGGCCTAGTTCTAGTAAAACTACTGGTTAAAACATAAGTGAACTAAGAAAAACCACTGGTTTTCTGAGCTAAACCGAACAGGTACTTTAGGATCTAATCTATACCACTAAATAGAGATCTAAGGGCTACAATCAAGAGAAGAGAAATAACAGAGAGGTGGGGGAAAGTCTACCGTGGATGGGGCAGTACTCCGGCGGGGTGGGGCGTCGCCGGCGAGGGAGGAGCTCCGGGGAGGGGGGGCGGTGGAGATGACGGGGCGGCGGCGGTGGTGCTCCTGCGGGGGGTGGGGAACGTCGGGCGGGGCAGAGAGGGCGCTGGGGTGGCGCTGCTCCAGGAGGCGGTGGTGGTAGCAGCTCTAGCTGCCGGCGAGGGCGGTGGCAGGGGCTTCGGGCGGCGGCGGAGCGAAGTACGGGTGGGAACGGGGGCGGCCGGGGTAGGCTCTTATATAGGCCAGGGGAGAGGGGTAGAAAGGAAGGAGGAGAAGAATTCGAGGGGAAGGATCCCAAGGTTCTGGGGAGGGCTCGGTGTCGGGCAGTGTTTTGGTAGGAGGAAGAAGAAGGCCGACCGCTGGGAGGGTTCGGTCGCGGGTGGGGGCCACTGGGCAGTGGGTGGAGGCGGGGAAAGAGAGGCTCGGTCGGCCGGCCCGTAGGGGATTTGGTTCCCTGGCGCTCGGGATCGGCCCACGGCCTATAGTGCGCTGGGGCAGCGACGGTTAAAAACTTTCCTAATATCTAACTTTTTCCGAGACAGAAAATAAAAACGAATAAAAAGGAAATAAATCAAAATATTAATATAGGGTATTATATACCAAAAAATTCATAAAAATATCCTCTACCCGAATAACATTTTTCCAAAGCAAAAATAAAAACTTAAAAAAAATGTTTTTTTTCAGAAATTCCCAATTTGCTTTATTTCTTTTTGGCAATTATTTTTGCAAATGAACTTTGGATTTTCTTGGCTCCAACATTTCAGAAATTGCCCGCACTTTGGAAGGTCATTTTCCTCCGCTCTCTCTCTTGCGTGCAAGAGGGTATTTCTCCAGGCATTTCTCGTGCGAGGAAAAATAGAAATGCAAATCAAAGACGAAGGAAATTCACGTGCTAAATTTATTTCACTCAATATGCATAGATGCTTAGATACAATGTAAAACATTCCCAATTAGGAAAATTGAGATGTTACAACATCGTTCGTGAGTAATCTATTCGTAGGCTCGCTGCGCGGTGATGAGTAGGATGAGATCTATCATGTAATCGAGTTAGTTTTGACGGGGATTGATCCGTAGTATCCACTATGTTCTGAGATTGATGTTGCTACTACTTTGCCATGCTTCATGCTTGTCACTAGGGCCCGAGTGCCATGATTTCAGATCTGAAATTATTATGTTGTCACCAATATATGTGTGTTTTATATCCGATCTTGCAAGTTGTAGTTACCTACTATGTGTTATGACCCGGCAACCCCGGAGTGACAATAACCGAAACCACTCCCGATGATGACCATAGTTTGAGGAGTTCATGTGTTCACCAAGTGCTAATGCGTTGTTCCGGTTCTTTATTAAAAGGAGAACCTTAATATCCCGTAGTATCCTTTTGGACCCCGCTGCCACGGAAGGGATGGACAATAGATGTCATGCAAGTTCTTTTCCCTAAGCACGTATGACTACACACGGAATGCATGCCTACATCACATTGACGAACGGGAGCTAGCCACATATCTCTCCGTGTTATAACTGTTGCATGTTGAATATCATCCAAACGAATCACCGACCCATTGCCTACGAGTTTGTCCCACTGCTGCTGTTACTTGTTTTGCTCTGTTGCTGTTACTACTGTTGCTACTTGCTAGTGTTGTTACTACTGTCGCTTGCTACTGTTGCTACTTGCTACCGCTGTCACTACTGCTGTTCCTTGCCACTGCTGTTACTCGTTACATTGCTGCTACCTGCTACAATTCTGGTTCGCTCGTCGTTGACGGGAAAAGACAATTTACGTTAACGGGCAACTTCTGGCGCCATTGATACGATAGTTAGGAATAGTCTGCCATCAATAGATCGTTTCTGACACCATTGTTATCACCCTACTTTGCTGCTGATACTTTGCTTGCAGATACTAATCTTTCAGGTGTGGTTGAATCTGATACATTCAGCTGCTAATACTCGATAGTATGCTCTCACCTCCTGCCTAGCGAATCAACAAATTTGGGTCGAATACTCTACCCTCGAAAACTGCCGCGAACCCACGCGCTGTGGGCCATTGCAAAACAATTGCTGATTGTTGAGCAACTGGGAGCAGTTCTGGCTCTGTTGTCACGAAGGCATCAAGTGAGGGACTCGTCAACAACATTCTTCTAGTGTCGTTGCCGGGGACTGCCAGCAGCACTTTTCTGGCGCCGTTGCCGGGGAGGTATTGCTATATTCTCTGAGTCACTTGGGATTTATATCTGCTGATCATTATGAAGAATGTGAAAGATCCAAAAACCAAAGTCTTGCCCTCAACTACGAGGGGAGGTAAGAACTGCCATCTAGCTCTGCACTTGATTCACCTTCAGTTATGAGTAAGTTTGTGACATCACCTCCTGCTAGAAATCTTGATATGTCGCCTGTGCTTGATGATGTTTATGATACTACTAGAGATGCTATGCCTGATACTGCTAGAGATGTTATGACTGATGATGCTAGAGATGCTATTTTGCCTGATGATGCTATGCTTGATACTGCTAGAGATACTACTTTGCCTGATGTGCCACTAGGAGTATTCCTTGATGCTCATATTGCTAGAGTTACTGCCAATGCTCGTGATGCTTCTGAAACTGCCGATACTATTGAGATAGAACCTGCTTTTGCTCGTGCTAGATCTAGCTCTCCTAGATATGAACTGCCTGATATACCTGAGGGTTATGTTATGGAGGGAGAGATACCTGAGGATTTTCTTGCGTTTAAGGATGCCTATGACGCTGAGAAATTACTTCTCAAGTGGAAGGAAAAATCTCTGAAAGCTAGGATGAAATACGACCGGAAGTTTGCCACTTCACCTATCTTTATCACCGATAAGGATTATGAATTCTTTGTCGATCCTGAGATAATCTCTCTAGTCGAATCTGATCCTTTCCACGGTTATGACTCTGAGATGGTCGTAGCCCATCTTACCAAACTACACGATATAGCCACCCTTTTCACTAATGAGGAGAAGATCCGCCACTACTATATCCTTAAGCTATTTCCTTTCTCTCTAAAGGATGACGCTAAAGCTTGGTTCTCTTCTCTTCATCCCGGATGTATGAGTAGTCCCCAGGATATGGTCTATTACTTCTGTGAGAAATATTTCCCTGCCCATAAGAAGCAAGCTGCCTTGCAGGAAATATACAACTTTGCTCAACTCAAAGAAGAGAGTCTCCCACAAGCTTGGGGGAGGCTCGTCCAGCTACAGAATGCTTTGCCTGATCACCCTCTTAAGAAGAATGAGATACTAGATATCTTCTATAACGGACTTACCGATGCCTCTAAGGACCACCTAGATAGTTGTGCCGGTTGTGTTTTTCGGGAACGAACTGTAGAACAAGCTGAGACTCTACTGAATAACATCTTGATCAACGATAATGCTTGGACTATTCCCGAATCACCTCCTAAGACAACCCCGAAGGAAAGAGGTATCCTATTCCTCAGTCCCAAAGATATGAAAGAAGCCAAGAAATCTATGCAAGAGAAAGGCATTAGATCTGAAGATGTCAAAAATCTACCACCTATCGAAGAGATCCATGGTCTCGATAACCCGATACAGGTAGTGGAAGTAAATTCTCTACGTAGGTTTGATGAGAGTGATATTCCTTTTGATAAACCTGCTAGCCTATGCTTTGATGAATTTGACAACTTTGTTGCCAAACAACAGAGTTTCAGTGATTATGTTAGCAGACATTTGGAACAAAGTAATCGTATGCTTAGTCATTTAAGTGCTTGTGTAGACAGGAATGTCAATGATCTGAAACTCCTGAGTAAACATGCTTCTATGATTACTACTCAGGTAGAACAAGTACTTAAAGCTCAGAATGACCTGCTCAATGAATTAAATGACAACTCTGTCAAAGTCATTACTAGAGGAGGCAAAATGACCGAGGAACCTTTGTATCCTGAAGGTCATCCTAAGAGAATTGATCAAGATTCTCAAGGAATTAATGCAGATGCCCCCAATCATCCTAAGGAGAAGAAGAAGGATGATAGAAACCTGCATGTTAGTTCACCAAATACTGTCACACCTGAAGAACCATATGATATTTCTGGGTCTTATGCAGAAACACAATCTGGTGATGAATATGAACCTGGTGACAATATGGAGAGCGATGTTCATAATGATGCTCAACCTAGCAATGGTGAGGATGCGGAGATTGAACCTACGGTTAATCCTGATAACCCACAACCTAAGAGATACAATAAGAATGACTTCACGGCTAGGAAGCATGGTAAAGAAAGAGAGCCATGGGTTCAGAGACCTATGCCCTTTCCTCCTAAGCCATCCAAGAAAAAGGATGATGAGGATTTTGAGCGCTTTATTGAAATGATAAGACCCGTCTTTCTGCAGATGCGGTTAGTTGATATCTTGGAAGACCAGACTTTGTTATCTTGGATATTCCCGAGGACGATGCCATGGCTGTTATCCTCGGAAGACCCTTTTTAAACACTTTAGGGGCTGTTATAGATTGCAACAAAGGCAATGTCACTTTCCATGTCAACAGTAATGAGCATATCGTGCACTTTCTGAAGAAACGATATCAAGTACATTGCATCAATGCTATCAAAAAAACTTCATCGATTCTTATTGGGAGCTTTGAATGCCCTATTCCTCGTGTCAAGATGAAGTATCATTTGCTTGTTGGGGAGATTCATATCCCCATTGAGGTGACTTAGTGGCTATTCGAAAATTCTCCGTTCTCTGTTGCGATTCGAGAAAGTTTTGTCATGAGGATTTGATCAACCCCATTGACGGATTTCTTTCGATGACCATGAAATGGATGAATCAAAGAGTCACATACCTCTGTTTTAAGCTTTCACTTTCTTTTTATTAGAAGAAAAATGGTAGATTTACTTTAGTTTTCCCTGTTTTATGTTTTAGCGTCCCGGAGAAAAATACCTCGAAAATAAAAGTTCTCCGATGGTCCTGAAAATCTAGTATGATTTTTCTGGAATATTTGAAAAATACCGGGACAGAGAGCTGGCCTGGGGGCCACCCCAGTGGGCCACAAGACCTTTCACCGCGGCCACCCCTGGCCGCGGAAAGCAAGCTTGTGGGGCCCACAGGGCCCCCCTCCACTCATTCCAGCTCCCGTCCTCTTCTTCTTCCTCCAGAAAAAATTGTTTCGCAGCTCAAACCCATGTTCTTGCTCATTTGGCTGTGATTTTCGATCTCCTTTCTCAAAGCATCATTCTCCGAACCGTTTTGGGGAAATTACTCCTTGGTAAGTGACTCCTCCATTGGTCCAATTAGTTTTTTCTCTAGTGCTTTATCCTTCGCGTATTCTTGCGACCTTGGTGACCCTGTTCTCGAGCTAGAAAAGTTGACTTTAGCTGGTCCCAAGTAGTTTTAGCGCGTGATACGGTCTCTAGGCACTAGTAGGAGTAGTTGCTACGAGTTGGGTTAATCTTTATTCACTTTTCTTTCGAAGTCTCTAAAAATTTCAGAATTTTTTAGAGCTAGAAAAGGAAAAATATGAGGAGGTTCTTGAGAGGCTCTTCAAGTCGTAACCCCAAGGGGGATGAGAAGAACCACCCCAAGTACGTGGTTCCTCGAGTCACGGAAGTTCGAGCGTGCGAGTGGCCAAGTGATGAATTTTTACGCGCCGCCGGGCTTTATGAAGACTTTTATGACTTGGTGGAGAACGCAGGTCTTACCGCGTTCGTTGAAGATAAGTGCTCACAATACCTCCTCCTCACCAATATTTTTGTTCAAAGCTTCAACTTTTATCCGAGGAAGAATCCTCCCATGGTTGAGTTCATGTTCTACGATATCCCCTAGTGCATGACACTACAGGATTTTTGCAATGCATGCAAATTACCTTATGTTGGGGATATTCATGATCCTCGTCCACGGGATTTGGAGGACTTCATAGGTACTATTGCTGTTGGCGAGGAGGGAGGAGTGTCTCGCGCTAGAATTGCTAGCATACATTTTCCCGTGCTTCGGTACTTCTCATTATTTGTGGGAAAATGTTTGATTGGCCGTGGGGAGGCTGGATCACTTAGTTCTCCGGACCTTGAGGTTTTGTGCGAAGGCCTTTATAGCACTAAGACTTATAGCCTAGGTGCTATAGTAGCTCAGCGGTTGAACACAAACCGTTCCAAAGGTGTCGTCTATGGAGGTATCTATGCTACTCGTCTTGCTAGACACTTTGAGATACCCATTAGACTTCGCGAGGAAGAAGAGATGCTTCTTCCTGAGAAATATCTGGATTATGACAGCATGGTTCGCCATGATTTTCTGGATAGAGATGCTATTAGACGGATGCTCTATAACCTGGTATTTAGTCAGGGTACTCGAGAGACTATTACTTTGCCTGCTCCTTCTTTGTTCGATCTTCATGCAGGCAGGTACACTATTATGCCCTCGGACATCTACGCATATTGGGGCTTGGCCCAACCACAGGTGCCCGTGCCCGAGCCGCCAGTCGAGTACCAGACACCAGTTTATCAGTGGGAGCCAGAGGAGCTCACACAACAGTGGCATCCACAGTCCGCTCCGGAGTATCCCGGAGCTGGTTATTTCCCTCCTTGGGAGTAGACCAAGCTAGGCCAAAAGCCTAAGCTTGGGGGAGTACGTGTTCTCACCGACCTTACATTCATGCTTATGCTTTCACTTTGTTCGTCGGTGTTCACACTTTGCCACTGTATTATCCATGCTAGTTTATTTTTGTTTTCTTGTTTTCTTGTTTTGTGTCCTTTTGAGAAAACCCAAAAAGATTTTCCTTTCTTATTTTTCTTGTTGGGAGCTTTCCCGTGTAAATAGTTTTCTTTTTCTTCGGGTCAAGGTAGAAGATATTGGTTACAATGTTTAGTGGCTCTTGCATGCATACCTGTTTAGCTTTCAAAGAGCCATATTACTTTGTCTTCTCCTTTGTGTTTGCCTGCAGATTCAGCTTAGTCCATTGCATGAGCACTCTTATTATTGTTCACATCGTTCGATCGTGCAAGTGAAAGGCAATAATGATGACATATGATGAAGTGACTGAGACTGGAAAAGCTGGTATGAACTCTATCTATTTTGTTTTTGTAAATATGACTAGCTTGTCGTCCCAGATTCAGCTTTGTTGTGAGAGAACCATGTTTGCAATGACAACTTAGAGATCATAGTTTCCGATGCCATGCTTATTTAGCTAGGAGCTTATAATGGTTTGTCTTGAATGCAAACATAGATTTTGAGATGACTATGATGTAGTATGATAGGATGGTATTCTCCTTTGAATGATTCAAGTGGATTGACTTGGCGCATGTTCATGCATGTAGTTGAAACAAAATCAACATAGCCTCTATGCTGTTCGTGTTCATGGTGATTTATATCCTGTTCATGCTTGCACTCCATGTTAGTCAAACTCATTGCATCTTGATGACCCTTGTCGCTCTCTAGTTGGTCGCTTCCCAGTCTTTTGCTAGCCTTCACTTGTACTAAGCGGAATACTGCTTGTGCATCCAATTCCATAAAGCCAAAAGTTTTTCCATGAGAGTCCACCATACCTACCTATTTGCGGTATTTACCTGCCGTTCCAAGTAAATTTGCATGTGCCATTCTCTAAACCTTCAAGAAATAATCTATTTTGCATGCCCGAACCGCTCATGTGGTGACAAGGGGCTATTGGTATCTTCCATGCTAAGTGTGTTATCCTCGACATGTGTTTATTCACTGTCATTCACGAGAAAGGGGCCGGTAATTGGAATGCCCAGTTCCACGCTTAAACCGAAAACATGACTGTAAAACAAGACTCCCCTGGATTGATGTTAGTATGGACGGTACCCGAGGATTCGGCTAGCCGTGCAGTGTGATTGATTGGTGGTAGGGGAGTTAAAACTTTACTTTTCTATTTGGGAACCGCCTATAGCATGAGTAGCATGGAAGATATTGAGAACTCTTTGTCATTGCGTTGACAATGAAAGCATGCCACCCAAAATTATTATCTCTGTTTTCAAAGCTTGAGCTCTGGCACCTCTGCAAATCAATGCTTCCCTCTGCGAAGGGCCTGTCCATTTAGTTTTCTGTTGAGTCATCCCCTTCTTATATAAGCACCAATTAGAGAGCACCTCTATCATTTTTATGCTTTGCTTTTGATTGATATTGAGTATGACTATGACTGGATCTTCGTTGCTGTGAATTACAATGTTTAGCCAACCCTTGATCTTTGAAAGTGCTCTGCATTTATGTTTTGCGGTCTCAGAAAGAGCTAGCGAGATACCACCTATTCATATTGCTTCATGCTTGTTTTGATTGAATTGTTGGTATCTGAAACTCATTATTATTTGCTCGCTAGCTGATTATGCCATTGATATTAGTTTACCGTGAGACCTTTGTGTCACTTGCTTATGTGGTTAACTTGTGATCTTGCTCAAATTCTGGTTACGAGTTAGACATAGTTGCAACAACAAGATCAAACAGAGTTTGTCAAAGTTTTTCTTTCTCTTTCAGTTTGTCAACTGAGTTGCTTGATGACAAGCAAGGTTTTAAGATTGGGGGAGTTGATACGTCTCCATCGTATCTACTTTTCCAAACTCTTTTGCCCTTGTTTTGGACTCTAATTTGCATGATTTGAATGGAACTAACCCGGACTGACGCTGTTTTCAGCAGAATTGCCATGGTGTTGTTTTTGTGCAGAAATGAAAGTTCTCGGAATGTCCTGAAAATTTACGGAGAATTTTTCTGGAAAATATGAAAAATACATGCGCAAAGATCCACCAGAGGGGATGGGCCAGTGGGCCACAAGCCCTGTTGCCGCGGCCACCCCCTTGGCCACGGCAACAAAGCTTGTGGGGCCCACGTGGCTCTACCGCCCCCAAACTCAGCTCTATAAATTAACTTTCACCCAGAAAAAATTAGAAGAGAAGATTTCGTCGCGTTTGCGATACGGAGGCGCCGCCACATTCTGTTCTTCATCTGGAGGACAGATCTGGAGTCCGTTTTGGGCTCCGGAGAGGGGAAATCGTCGCCATCGTCATCATCAACCTTCTTCCCTCTCCAATTCCATGAAGCTCTTCATCGTTCGTGAGTAATCTATTCATAGGCTCGCTGGGCAGTGATGAGTAGGATGGGATCTATCATGTAATCGAGTTAGTTTTGACGGGGATTGATCCCTAGTATCCACTATGTTCTGAGATTGATGTTGCTACTACTTTTCCATGCTTAATGCTTGTCACTAGGGCCCGAGTACCATGATTTCGGATATGAAATTACTATGTTGTTACCAATATATGTGTGTTTTAGATCCGATCTTGCAAGTTGTAGTTACCTACTATGTGTTATGACCCGGCAACCCCGGAGTGATAATAACCGGAACCAGTCCCGGTGATGACCATAGTTTGAGGAGTTCATGTGTTCACCAAGTGCTAATGTGTTGTTCCGGTTCTTTATTAAAAGGAGAACCTTAATATCCCGTAGTATCCTTTTGGACCCCGCTGCCACGGGAGGGATGGACAATAGATGTCATGCAAGTTCTTTTCCCTAAGTACGTATGACTACACACGGAATGCATGCCTATATCACATTGACGAACGGGAGCTAGCCACATATCTCTCCGTGTTATAACTGTTGCATGATGAATATCATCCAAACGAATCACCGACCCATTGCCTACGAGTTTGTCCCACTGCTGCTGTTACTTGTTTTTCTCTGCTGCTGCTACTACTGTTGCTACTTGCTACTGCTGTTACTACTGTCGATTGCTACTGCTGCTACTTGCTACTGTTGCTACTTGCTACCGCTGTCACTACTGCTATTCCTTGCCACTGCTATTACTCGTTACACTGCTGCTACCTGCTACAATTCTGGTTCGCTCGTCGTTGACGGGAAAAGACAATTTCAGTCAATGGGCAACTTCTGGGGCCATTGATACGACAGTTAGGAATAGTCTGCCGTCAACAGATCGTTTCTGACACCGTTGTTATCACCCTACTTTGCTACTGATACTTTTCTTGCAGATACTAATCTTTCAGGTGTGGTTGAATCTAATACATTCAGCTGCTAATACTCGAGAGTATCCTCTCACCTCCTGCCTGGCGAATCAACAAATTTGGGTCTAATACTCTACCCTCGAAAACTGCCGCGAACCCACGCGTTGGTGGGCCATTGCAAGACAATTGCTGATTGTTGAGCAACTGGGAGCAGTTTTGGCTCTGTTGTCGCCAAGGCATCAAGTCAAGGACTCGTCAACAACATTCTTCTAGTGTGATTGCCGGGGACTGCCAGCACTCCCCTCTGTGCACACACACTTCTCTCTTGTGTTCTTTGGGTTTTCTGGTCCTTCTTGATCTTTGCCTTGACTTGTTTTCCTTGTGTTTCGTGTTTTGTGTGCTTTTTGTGTGTCCCAGGTGGTGGTTCCCGGCGTTCAAACCCGCCTCGCAATGCCATCTCCAAGCGTCCCTCCTCCGACCCATCTGAAGGGTCCAATGCACCCAAGCGCAGTTTCAAGAAGCCTGCTCTAAAGAAGAACTCAGTCAAGTGGAACACCATGCCGCTGGTTGAGTTTCAACACCGTCGCAAGCTCAATTCCTATGCGAGCAATAGGGAGACATTCCGTGGAGGTGACATGTTTTGGAATCGTGATCAATTCCTGATTTATGAAGATGTTCTCGGGTCGAAGAAGAATCTGTATGTACTGGTGCAATGGATTGATCTTGATCATTTGAGGAAGGACATGTCTTACTTTGGGGAGGCCCTCTCTCTGGTGGAGCAACTTCAGATTGCGGACCTCATCTCGTTTCAGCAAGATTTTGACATTGAGATAGTGGCTCACTTCTTTGCCACAGTTCACTTTCACCATGATGATGCTCGTACAATGACCTGGTTGACCAATGGAGTGCAGCTGACTGCTACATGGAAGGATTTCATGGATCTCCTTCAGGTTAGGGATGAGGGCCTCGATAATCCTGTTGGCCTACGCCCCCATGCCAAGCCTCAAGCTACTGCCAAGGAGAAGCTGCTTCCTTACCTCACTGTGAAGGAAACCCCAGCTGGTGAGGTATCTTATGTCATGAACCCCTTTCTAGATGTGATGCACCGCATTTTTCGCAACACGCTGTTTCCCAGAGTTGGCAACAAGGACCAAGTTCACTCTTACCTGGTAGATATGCTACTCATGTGTCAGAAGGGGAAGAATCGTCATTGTGAACCCCTTGATGTCTCTCATGTCATGTGGAATGAGCTGTACTCCGCAGTCATCAACCGTAAGGTCCCAATCTACGGTCCTTACCTGTTTTACTTCATCAAGACTGAAAGGATCGATATGATTGGCTAGAGGGGGGGGGGGGTGAATAGACAACGACCACTTTTTAATTAATCTTAGCAAGTTAAGGTAAACACCCTACGGGTTCACAAATAATACGACAATGAGGTGAACCCTATAGAAGCTAACAACGAGAGCTATTAAGACAAGTAAGATATAGTCACAAGCATAAGCACATACAAAGTAAAGGATAGAGATAACCACAAGTGGAACCGATGGAGACGAGGATGTGTTACAGAAGTTCCTTCCCTTTGACAGGAAGTACGTCTCCGTTGGAGCGGTGTGGAGGCACAATGCTCCCCCAAAAGCCACTAGGGCCACCGTATTCTCCTCACGCCCTCGCACGATGCAAGGTACCGTGATTCCACTATAGGTGCCCTTGAAGGCGGCGACCGAACCTTTACAAACAAGGTTGGGGCAACTCCACACAAAGCTTGGAGGCTCCCAACTAAACCACGAAGCTTCACCACAATGGAATATGGCTTCGAGGTGACCTCAACCGTCTAGGATGCTCAAACACCCAAGAGTAACAAGATCCGCAAGGGATTGGTGGGGGAATCAACTTTTCTCTTGGTGGAAGTGTGGATCTAGGCCTTCTCAACCAATCCCTAAAGAATCAACAAGTTTGATTGGCTAGGGAGAGAGATCGGGCACTTTTGAGCTTGGGGCGCAACAACGGAGCTTAGAGATGTAAGAGATAGGGTTCTTCAGCTAGAAGAACCCTTTATATAGTGGGGGGAAAAATCAGACCGTTTTCCCACTCTCTGCCCGAGCTCCAGCGGTACTACCGCTGCCTGCAGCGGTACTACCGCTGGCACTCCAGCGGTACTACCGCTGAATGGGGGCGGTACTACCGCCGCCTGGCGGTACTACCGCTGGATGCAGCGGAACTACCGCTGACACCAGTGGTACTACCGCTGACACCAGCGGTACTACCGCTGGCCCCTTGGTAGTGCAAAAGTACTACTACCGCCAAGAAATTCTTCGCAAAAAGGTCCGTCCACGAACTACTGCTAGGTAGGTGGAACAAAGCACCTGGAGTGGTACTACCGCTGGCCAGGGGCGGTACCGCCAGCTAGCGGTACTACCGCTGGCTGCAGCGGTACTACCGCTAGCAGTCCAGCGCTACTACCGCTAGAACCAGCGGTACTACCGCTGGCTGCAGCGGTACTACCGCTAGCAGTCCAGCGGTACTACCGCTGGGGACCATTTTGCAAAGATGCGAGAAACAAAGTGGCGAGGGCCGCTCCAAAGATAAAGGAAAGGGAGAATGAAGTGTGCGTGTGCAAAGATAGATTCCACCCAAACCTTTCCACTACGGATCCCCTCTTAATAGTACGGCTTTCCTATGACTCAAATAAAGAGAATCGTAGAGAGTGCCGTGCTTCCGTTCCATGAGAGAGGAGACGTGTCGTCTTGTGCCGTTGACGTGTGTTATCTGAAACCTTAACACACACGGTTAGTCCTGTATGGTACTGTCATCAATCACCAAAATTACTTAGGCATAAACTATGCCCCAACAATCTCCCCTTTTTGGTGGATTGATGACAATACCGGATTTGCACAGAGAGTAATATGAGAACAAAAAGATAGAGATATATGACAATACGGGGCATATGACTCACATCCATTGATGGAAATAAATCTCACATAAGTTCATGTCTCACAAAAGATAGCAAACTAGAAGCAAACCAAGTTCGAAGCAAACCACACGAAATAAAGCAAAGCAACGCAAAGTTCGAATGTGAAAGCAAATCCTAGACTCTCTCCCCCTTTGGCACAAGACACCAAAAAGGGGCACACCTAATGCCACAGGTAGCTACTCCTCATCTTCAGCATCAGCAGACTCATCTGTCCCCTCCTGATCGGTCTTCTCCTCCTCTTCCGCCTCATCGCCACACCACTGGTATCCTTGAGCCTGCATCCAAGTAGCCTCAGGAGTGATGTCGTCCTCTGATCCGCTGGAGATGTCCACATCCAGGGTCCTGAGAACACGCTTATGCCTCTGGCGGCTCTCCTTCTGAGCCACGTGCGTCTGGTACTAACCCTTGGCCTGCATACAGAAAAGAGTCTTCATCTTGTCCTGCAGTTTGATAGCCCAAGATGGCATGTCAGACGAGCGGGACTGAGAGGCGGTTCCTCTGTCAGCAGCAGTCTCTGTATCAGTATCCATGTGCTGAGAGGAAGTAGATGGGTTGGCCCATTTGTCCTTGATGCGAAGCCTGATCGGGTCGTGCACAATGTAGTCAGACTGAGCGTAGAGCAACTCCTCCGGAAAAGCCTCTTGCCACTTATGGCGAATGTATGCGAACAGATAAGGCCTGTAGATGGGAACCTTACGCATGATGATGCAGTTCCAGAGCTCCGTGAACATCACATCAGAAATATCCAGCTGAGCAGACTCCCGAGACATAGCCTCCTCACAAAGCAGCAACATCTCAGCCAAGGAGCCATGAACCTCGTCGAAGTTACCACTGCGAGGGAAGAGGGTGTTGCGAAAGATCTGATGCATGATGTCCAGGTGCTTGGGAAGCACTCCCTTCCTCAGATAAAGTTTCTGCAGTCTGTCCTTTGCGGGGGCCCTATCGGCGGGGGCTGCAGCATGAGGACGCAACCCAAGAGGAGTGTCAGCACCCTGGAAGTCAATGTGGAGGAATTGCATGAACTCATGCCAGGTACCGGTCATCTTCTTTGACCCAGTCATCCACACCATCGAGCGCTCTGCATCAGGAGAGAAGTGGACCGTGACATAGAACTGAGCAACAGCAGTGGGATCAAAATCTGTCTTGTAAGTGATGATGTCCTTGATCCCCAGTTTGTCAATCAGAGAGAGGGCATCACCAAAATAGTCCATGTTCCTCTGAAGATGTGCCAGGTCAATCCACTGAACAGAGACATAGTTTTTCTTGAAATGTGCGACAACATCACGGTAGATCCTGCACTGGTCCCTTGCCCAGACATGGTCAACATCCTTGATCACAGCCCTCTCGTTGAGATAGTGGTTCTGAGTGCGAAACTGCAGAAAGTCCTTGGGGGACATAGTTCGGACATTGACCCTCTTATCCTTGTGCGCAACCTTCTTGAAGGACTGCTTCTTGGGTTGCAGGCCCGAGGTGGCAGACCCCTCGGGCGCCTCTTGGTTGCCATACTGTTTGGACTGCGTGTCCCGTGGGGGGTTCGAACAACGAGCAGAGCTACCTGTGACACAGAACACACAGCGAAAAAGAGGCGACAAGAAGAGTCAAGGCAATGAATCTTGAAAACGCAGAACAAGTAAACACTCATTGCTAAGCACAAAACCCACAAAAAGAATATACAGTGAATGCACCTGGCGGTAGTACCGCCACCCCTGGCGGTAGTACCGCTGGGGGTCATAGCGGCAGTACCGCTACCCCTGGCGGTAGTACCGCTGGGGTTTGATTTTTCATATCTGACAGATAAAAACCGTTACGAGGGCATGGGCTGTATATGAACATGAAGAACTCCACCCCAGCCCTACTTTACATGAGGAACACTAGTAACACGAAATAAGTACATGCCTAGGCAAGAGAGAGTAGGTTTTAGATCTAATCCAAACGTGCTAGATCTAAAACAAGTAAATCCTAGGGCATGACAACATAATCAACAACAATCTATTGGACCTATACTCCCCTCAAATATCTTCTTCATGCCACCCAAGAACTAGCCATAAGATCAAAGATATGGATTCAATCCCCAATGCTCCTATCTCTAGAACGAGAACATCAACCAAATAGAAGAAGGGAGGAGCTTTACCGGGATTCATGGCTCTTGGAGGAGGAAGGAGAGGTGGAGCAACCCTTCCAAACCAACGGGGAGAAGGAGCTCCACGAAACGAGATCCAGACAGGGAGTTTTCGAGCTAGGGGAGGGAGGAGCCGCGAGGAAGAAGAAATAGGAGAAAAACGGGCTCCCCCTCCTTTATATAGCCCAAGGGGTACGGGCCAGCGGTAGTACCGCTGAGGTCCCAGCGGTAGTACCGCTACCCGGCGGTAGTACCGCCAGATGCAGCGGTAGTACCGCTGGGGTCCTGGCGGTAGTACCGCTCCCCCTTGAGGCAGCCCTAAAAATTTCCTAGCCGGTCGTGTTAGATGGGAATCCTGGCGGTAGTACCGCTATCCCTGGCGGTAGTACCGCTGGGGTCCTGGCGGTAGTACCGCTACCCATGGCGGTAGTACCGCTGGGGTCCTGGCGGTAGTACCGCTGTGAATGTCGCAACGCGGCTAAGGAAAAGATATGAACTTGGGCACATGACAAGTGAGAAAAAGGATAACATCTAGGAAAAAGTACCGACTTGTCATTGTATATCCTTTCTTCGATACGCAAGAAAGGGTGGAGGGGCGGTGGCCGAGGCCACCTTTGTTTGAGACAATGGTATGACACCGCGAAGAATTATCCTTGGGTTCATGACCAATGCTCGTCTTTGAAGCACAAGTGCCATTTGACAATGGCTAAAGTGAAAGACTAGATTGATTTATGCATAATGGGGGGAGGGAAAGTTCATTGAGAGAACAACACTCCCCCTATGTCCATGCCTACATCTAGGCCAAGATGGAATGCAAAGTGAGGTACAATATGCCTAGTTTCAATCCACATTACTTGAATCAATGATATTTAGCTCATGCCTTAACTCCCGGAACCTTGCTTCATCTAGAGGCTTAGTGAAAATATCTGCAAGTTGCTCTTCAATGTTGATGAAGTGAACCTCAATATCACCTAGCTTGATATGTTCATGAATGAAGTGATGACGAATATCAATATGTTTGGTTTTGCTATGTTGCACTGGGTTGAGGGAAATCTTGATGGCGCTTTGATTGTCACATAGAAGAGGCACTTTGTCACAAGTGACACCATAATCCTTTAAAGTCTGCCTCATCCATAGCAATTGTGCACAACAACTTGCAGCTGCCACATACTCAGCTTCGGTGGATGATAAGGAGACGCAATTCTGCTTCTTTGAAGACCAACTTACCAAGGAGCGACCAAGGAATTGGCATCCTCCAGACGTTGACTTCCTCTCCACACAATCTCCTGCCCAATCTGAGTCAGAATAGCTAACTAGATTGAAGTTTGCTCCTTTGGGATACCATAGGCCAAAGTTTGGGGTATGAGCCTGTCACATCCCTAACCCTTAAGCAAGATAGCATTGTGCTCATGTCTTCTTTGCATTTGCATCTAAGAAGTTTCAACAAAAACAACAAAGTGGCAAAGGAAAAACTCAAAACCCTAGCCACCATTTCAATTAAAGGAAATCTCAAACTAGTTCAAAATCAATGAACCCAAAATGGCCTCAAGAAATGTTCAAACTTTCTGATAAATCATGAAAGTAAATGAGCATTGGAGAAAACTATTTCCTTGACACTTTAAGCATTTTAAATAAATGCAAAAGCCACTGGTTTCAAATTTAAAAATTGAAATCAGAAACTATAATTTTCCAAAAATGTTGAAAACCTTGGAAATGAGTGGGGATATTATAACAAATATTTCAGGAGGTCTAAAATAGTTTTTACTTTTTGTTTTGGAGCTGAATTAATTAGCAATACAATAATTAGCAAAACAGAAAAACAAAAACAGAGAAAATGGGAAAAAGCTTACCTGTCGCCCAAGCCTGGCCCGGCCCATCTCCCCGCTCGTCCCCTCCCTCGCGCTAGTAGGCAGCAGGAGGTGGCCGCCGCCTCCTCCGGCGCGGCCACGCACCTGCGTGCCTGCCTGGCCGCCGCCTCGCGCTGGCGACTATGGGGATAAGCTCCCCAGAGCCTCCCCTATCCATTCCCCGCATCGGTTCTCCTCCTCCTCCCGGATCTCCTCCTCCTCCTTGCTGCCGCCATTAGAGCCGAGCTCGAGCTCGAGCTGCCCGTGCCCCTGGCCATAGGATCCCCTCCCAGAGCATGCCATTAGCTCCGCCTCGTCGCCCTGGTCGTCTCTGCAGAAGCCGAAGCTTCCTCGAGCCCTGCAACGCCCGCAACGCCGTCGTCTTCCACCTCCGGCCGCCGGACCTCTCCCGTCGATTCGTCGCCCCCAGGCCTTCCCCGAGCCGTCTAAGCTCTGCTCTGCACTCCCCGTGAGCATGCGGTCGTTTCCCCTAAGTTTCCCCCGTTGATCCCCTCCTCTAGCGCTAGTTTCACCGGAGCCCGACGAGGACCGCCGCTGCCGCTCGTCGCCGGTAGCCCTCCGATGATCAGCTCGTCCTTCCGAGGGCACCAGCAGCTCCAGGACGACGCGTAGATGCCGTAGCAGCTAAGAACCGAGCGTAGATTCCCCTAATTCAAAGACCCCGATGGCGCCCGAGCTTCGGCCGCCGCTCCGGCTCGTCGCCGTCGCCTCTTCCGGCGACCCTAGCCTCCCAGATGGTCCTGCCAGATCGGCCACTTCGGGAGCATGCTGTAGCTGCCAACCGCGTGCGTTTTGGTGCTGTGCAGCGCCGTCTAGGTCTCCTCTGGCGAGCCCGCCGCCGCGGGTCTGGTCGCCGGCGACCACCCTCCGGTGGCCGTCGACGTGGCCGACCATTAGGGCGTAATCGCCCTCCCCTCAGTCGCTGCCAGAGGGCCCCACGCCTGGTCAAACCCCAATTAGGGGCTGGTCAGCGCGGGATTAGTTCGAGAGAGGCTGACCAGTGGGGCCCCCTTGTCAGGTTTGACCTGAACAGGTCGGCTGACCTGCTCACGTCAGCCTGATGCAATAAATAGAATTTCCAGTTTAAAACTAATTCAGGAAATTGCTAAAATTTGAAAAAATCATAGAAATTAATCTGTAACTCCAATGAAAATAATTTATATATGAAAAAGTATCAGAAAATTCAAGGATTCTGATTTTGCTATTTTCAACTATGTTTGAAGAAGTTACAGAACCCTAAATTGTGAAATAAGGAATAATTCAATTCTTTGAATCACCTTATAAATGGAATTTGCAAAAATATTCAAATTTCATTATATTTGCAATGATCACACACCGCCCTAGATACAAATCAGTATCATAACATGACAATTCTTGCATGTTAACATCAAGATGAACCGAGCATCTGGTCGAATCAATTAAACCGATATCCGAAAATACCCGTTTGAATTGCTATTCGAATGTGATTCAAATCAACTCTAAACCTATTACATGTTGGAAATAATAACTTATCACCTTGCATTCTCATGCCATGCTCATGCATCATTTTGAGTGCATATGATTGTTATTGAATGTTGCCATTCATTTCGGTAGGCTCTGCACCCCCGGATTCCACCGAATATCCGTCTGACGGATATCGTTCCTCCTCTGAGCAACAAGGCAAGCAATCTTTTGATCATCCCGATAACTCCTATGTTCTTGCTCCTTGCACCTATTTATTGCATTAGGATCAAATGCTTCAACTGCTTTTGCCACGATAGTTGGACCCACTTCCTTTGCATGACTTAACCTTGTCACAGTAAATAGCCGAACCTTGCAACCTAGCATACCTGGTAGTTGCTTGAGCTATGATGAGCCTTATCCTGCTATGCAAGCTATGCTTAGAGTTGTGTATGGTCTGTCATCTGGGAGATGAACAGAAATGTGGAATGTGTTCGGTGAGCAAAGGTTGTGTGTGGAACTTGATTTGGTAAAGGTACCGGTGAAAGGCTGTGTAGGAGTACATGGCGGGTTGTTTCATTGGAACCGTCCTTAGGAACTGAGTTCCGTGTATGTATTCCAAGACTAGATACTACCACATGCTGGGCCCTGAAATATGACCCCGCTCGGCCTATTAATCGCGTAGTACTCGGTCGAGGAGTTGCAAGTAGTTTCTGGTGTTTATAGTAATGCTGGAGGCCGTGCATGGTGCTGACCTGAGAGGTGGACCGTGATGCGGTAGGCAGTGGCACGGTGTACCAAGTGGCACCCGGATGGTGGGCTTGGGAACCCTGCGCACATTGTTTGAGGCCGTGGCGGAAACCCCGGCCGGACTTCCGTACGGGTTACTCTCAGATAGGCGATAAACCTGGACTAGGTACTAGTGTGGTTAATGGTCGTGGCCGACTCCCTCGCTGGGCTTCCGCTTGAAGGTTGCCGAGGTGCATGACGTGCACATGGAGATAAGTGGCGAGAGCGTGTGTGACGAAGTACACCCCTGCAGGGTTATGATCTATTCGAATAGCCGCGTCCGCGGATATGGACTACTTGGAGAGATATGTTGTTCATAGATAACTTCAATGGTTATTCATAAAATTGTCAAGATAAGCGTGAGTGTCGTGGACGGCATTTCCGTATGGAGACGGAATGATTCCACGATAGTGTATTGTTGTGGTGTTAGTGGACTCGTGTGCGAGAAATCAAGTTGTCAAAACTAATTTCAAAGTGCAAGTTGTCTAGCCACGAGTCAAATGCTGGCTTTCCGCCTGAAACCCCACAATACCTTTTGATACCTTGCATGAGTAGTTAGTTCTCCTAAAGTCTTGCTGAGTACCTTCGTACTCATGTTTTCTTAATAAATGTTGCAGAGGTTGCTAATGACCCTAACGGAGGGTTCTTCGTAGACATCGACGACGACGAGTAGCTGGTGTCCCAGCTACGATCTGGCCCTACGTCGGCTCTGTAGTATAGTCAGGCCATGTGCCTTCTAGCTGCATTGTCTGTACCCAGACAGTTTATAACTCTTCCGCTGGCTTGTATTGTATGACTGCTATTATGGGTCGTGAGACCCTTAATGTGTAATATTATGTGTGTGGCTCTTCCGAGCCTCTTAAATAAAGCTTGTATGTTTATGGTTATGTTGTGATGCCATCGATCTATCTATACATATCGGTATGCCACGCGTACTTGTGTCGTACTTGATATGTATGGGGTTCGAATACCTAGTCGTGAACTTTAGTAGCACTCCTTACAAGGAAATGCCCCTTTGTGATCCAATGAGCCTTGGTAGTTCGCTACTGCTCCGGACACATTGGTTGACCGGCATGTGTCCTTCTTAGCTGTTGTGTCTGTCCCCTTTGGGGAAATGTCACGCGATGTAATGGAGTCCTTGTAGCTTGCTACGACTCGTCTACATTCGTCGATGACCGACACCTGCTTTGTTGGGTCATGTATGTCTGTCCTTGTGCGGTACTGCCACTTTGGTTTATGACTAGACATGTCGATCCGGGTTCTTTGACATTGGATTGCTAGCGACACTATCGCATACGTGAGTCAAAAGACGCAAACGGTCCCGGCTAAGGTAAGGCTGCAGCCGTGGAGTTAACCGTGCGTGAGATCACAAAGGGATGCGATGTGTTACAGGCTAGATTCCTATGGCTTAGGATCGGGGTCCCGACAACGTTGGTATCAGAGCCTGACTGACTGTAGGATTACTAAGCCAAACTGGTCGAAGTTGAGTCTAGAATTGCTTTAGTTATATATAAGGGAATTGTTTGTGGAAGGGAACGTAACACTCTTGTTCTCTTCTCAAGTTATTCTATTCTGGTCATCCTCGTCTTTTCTGCGGGAATTAAGGACTAGGTTACTCATCTTCTCCTAGGCTCGTGTTTCCGATCGGTAGCTTATAGGACTACGGGTCGAGAAATATTGGGTTTCTTTTATCCCTAGGAAGTAGGAAGTAAGTTTGATGATCAGAGAGTTGAACTTGATAGTTGAGTGGTGACGCTATTTCATTTTTGGGTTGTCTCAAAATTTGTTTTGAGCATTTACAGCCGTTATGCTGCCCAATTTTGCATTCAGAGCTCTAATGCTTTTGCATTATTCTCTATTTACAGATGCCTGGCCGTCCTTCTCGTCAGGTGGTACGTCTGACCAGGTGCATTGATGTACCGGGTCATACGGCCATGCTGGTCAGGGTGATGTCGGTGTGCGGTTACCGCTGGTACCCCGAGTACACAATGGAGGAACAGTACCGGGACTTCAACCAGAGCCAGTACATCTGCACTGTTAGGGTATTCCCAGACTACCCTGGAGCTGAGAAGCCAATCCATTGGTCCTATGGGTTGGGGGTCACCGTTGACATGGCAGTACAAGATGCTGCCTATTCAATGCTGACTATTATGAGAGCGAGACATGCACTGCTGCAGAATTCAGAGTTCTGCTATGTTCCGGCCTCTCAGTCTGGTGAAGAGGGATACCTCAGTGGAGTCTATTTTGATTCTTCTATGGAGGATCCACTTCTGCAGACCACTGTTGAGATGCTAGAGAACAGAGACAAGGATGCTCGTGCTCTCCACATGGAGCTTTATGCTACCCGTGCCCGTCTGTGGACAGCTCTGACGCAGCTGGCACCGGTAGTCCAGACAGGGTATGGAGAGATGGAGATGCTGAACCCTGTTAGGACCCATCTTCCGGCTCACGTTGACTGGCCAGCTATAGGAGGAGTCACACCTCTTAGGGGACCCCTCCTACCACCAGTCAGGGGACCAAGGCCACATCCGTGTCCTTATGGATCCCAGGGATCTCAGGCCAGAGTGTTTCCTGATCTGCAGGTTGAGCTTCCAGGCCATGGAGGTAATCTCTATGAGATGTTCTATGCGGATGCCTGAGCTATGAGCGAAAGGATAGTATGGTAGTAGCCGTACATTCACAGTCCTGCGTGACTTGTGAAGTATGGTAGTAATGTGAAATGAATTCCGGAGGCCTAGATAAATAATGTATAGGCAGCTTGTAAGCCTCTGATGAGTAGTTTCACAATTTCAGTAGTTTGCTCTTCGGTTAAGGGTGTACTGAACTATGTAAGGGTGTGTATGAACCATGGTGTATATATAGCAGTTGCTTGTTACCATGTTGTTCGGATATTCATTTCCGCATTTCGTGTGTTCAGTACATTCTTAATCCATAGCTAGTATTGATATGATATTGGTCTAAGCTATGAGTTTGTTTGTCAGGATGGTGTTCACCAGGTTGAACCGTGCCCCTGCTCATGAGCAAGGTGAGGGTAGTCAAGCGTCGCAGGAAGACCTGCCTCACCCGCCTTCTCTGGTGGAAGTGATGCTTGAGGCAGAAAGAAACAAAAGGGAGACCAATCGACTGCTAGAGCGTATTGAGCAGAATACGGCTCGACAGCCTAGGAATGCTGCAGTGTCCCTCAATGACTTCGTGAAGCTGAATCCTCCAAAGTTTCATCATTCCGTCGATCCCCTCGACGCTGATGACTGGCTGTGCAGCATTTCACACAAGATTCGCTCTGCGAATGTGTCTGAGGCCGACAAGGTGACCTTCGCGACGTATTTCCTGGAGGGACCCGCCAATCTGTGGTGGGAGAATTTTGAAGCCATGCGTCCCGCTGAACCAGTGGCCACATGGGCAGACTTCAGTGCAGCTTTTCGTCTGCACCATATTCCAGAGGGCCTGATGGACAGAAAGAGAGAGGAGTTCTGTGCCTTCACTCAGGGCAAGTTGTCTGTGGATGCCTATAGCCGCGAGTTCGGTAACCTCGCCCGCTATGCAATCGAGGAGGTGTCTACCGACGCTAAGAAGCAAGAAAGATTCCGTAAGGGTCTGAGCCCTGAGCTCCGTCGTGATCTGCGCCTCCATGAGTGTGCAAGCTTTCAAGCCCTAGTCAACAAGGCGATCAGTGCCGAGACTGGTCATACTGACTTCGAAGCCACAAGGAAGCACTCCCGTGACTTTGGCACATCTTCTGGTTCCGCGTTTCCAAAACGCAGGCTGTGGGTTCCAAACAGTTCTCTGCCGCTAAGATACACTCCGAGGCCATCCTACGTGGCGCCTCGGACGAATCAGGCCAACCCTCCAGCAAAAGCTTATGGTGGTCCAGCTAGCAATGCTGCACCACGTGCCAACCAGGTGATATGCTACAAGTGTGGAGAACCAGGGCATTACTCCCGTGAGTGTCCTCAGAATGTGGGTGCCAAGCAACCCGGAAAGTCCGTCGGGCAAGCCAAGTCGGGCAAAGCGTTCTACGTGAAGCCAACTCCTGCACGTGGTCGTGTGAACTATGTGTCAGCAGAAGAAGCTGTAGAGGATCCCGACGTCATGCTGGGTACGCTTCTTGTTAATCATCACCCAGCGTCCGTTCTCTTTGACACTGGGTCTTCTCATTCCTTCATTTCAGAAAGTTATGCACAGTTGCATAACATGTATTTTTGTGATATGCCAATCCCATTGGTTGTCCAAACCCCTGGTAGTAAATGGCAAACCTCTAGGATAACCTATGATAATGAAATTCTAGTAGACAGGCTAGTTTTTCTAGCCTCATTGATAGCATTGAAATCTTCGGATATTAATATCATCTTGGGCATGGACTGGATGTCAGCTCACTATGCCAAGATTGATACTCACTCTAGAAATGTCCAGCTTACCCATCCCTCGGATGAGATAGTAAATGTCTCTACTCGAGTTGCCAAATGCCAACTCTATTCCCTAAATGCCAACCCTCTTCCGGAACTTGAAGACATTCCGGTAGTCCGTGACTTCCCGGATGTTTTTCCAGAGGAACTGCCAGGAATTCCACCTGACAGAGATGTAGAGTTTGTGATAGATCTTGTTCCGGGAACTGTCCCAATAGCCAGAAGACCTTATAAGATGGCACCCCTAGAGCTAGCCGAACTTAAGAAGCAATTAGATGAGGCCTTGAGCAAGGGTTTCATTCGTCCTAGCTCTTCTCCTTGGGCTTGTCCCGTCCTCTTCGTCAAGAAGAAAGACGGAACGGATCGGATGGTTGTAGATTACCGACCAGTTAATCTGGTCACCATTAAGAACAAGTATCCGCTCCCTAGGATCAACGACCTGTACGATCAGCTCGCTGGATCCTCAGTCTTCTCCAAAATGGATTTGAGGTTGGGATACCATCAAATAAAGATTAAGAACGGGGACATTCCAAAAACGGCTTTTGTTACTCGTTATGGCCAATATGAGTACACCGTTATGTCCTTCGGTTTAACCAATGCCCCAGCCACCTTCTCTCGGCTGATGAATTTAATCTTTATGGAGTATTTGGACAAATTCGTCGTAGTATACCTTGATGATATTCTCATCTACTCGAAGAATGAACAAGAACATGCCGAGCATCTAAGGCTGGTATTGATGAAACTTCGAGAGCATCGCCTTTATGCCAAATTTTCAAAATGTGAATTCTGGTTACCAGAAGTGACCTATCTAGGCCACGTAATCTCTGGTAAGGGTATTGCTGTCAATCCCGAGAGAGTTCAAGCTGTCCTTGATTGGACTCAACCTGAATCGGTTAAGCAAGTTAGGAGTTTTCTTGGTCTAGCGAGCTATTGCCGCCGCTTCGTCGAGAATTTCTCCAAGGTTGCAAAGCCTCTAACTGAACTCCTCAAGAAGGATAAAAGGTTCGAGTGGACACCACAGTGTGAGCATAGTTTTCAGGAACTGAAAAGACGCCTGACTTCTGCACCTGTGTTGCTACCACCAGATTTTTCTAAGGACTTTGTTATCTATTGCGACGCCTCGTGGCAAGGATTAGGTTGCATTCTCATGCAAGATCGTCATGTGATCGCATACGCATCTCGACAGTTGCGTCCACATGAGGATAATTATCCCACACATGACCTTGAGCTTGCAGCTGTGGTCCATGCACTAAAAACCTCGCGACATTACCTTTTGGGTAATCGTTGTGAAATATTCACTGATCACCAAAGTCTGAAATATATCTTCACCCAGCCGGATTTGAATCTCAGGCAAAGACGGTGGGTTGAGTTGTTCTCGGATTACGACTTAGGGATAACTTACACCCCAGGGAAGGCCAATGTTATGGCCGATGCACTAAGTCGTAAATCTTATTGTAACAATTTGATGCTACAACAAGGTCAACCACATCTCTATGAGGACTTTCGGAAGTTGAATCTTCATATTGTTCCTCAAGGATTCCTTTCCACCCTGGTGGCGAAGCCTACTCTTAAGGATCAAATTATAACTGGCCAAAAGCGTGAAAAGGGTATATCACGGATCAAGGAGAATATTTTTAGCGGAAACGCTAAAGAATTTTCCATGAATGATCAAGGTGTTGTGTTCTTCCAGAATCATTTAGTGGTTCCTAAGAACCCACATCTAAGGCAGTTAATCCTTAAGGAGGCTCATGATTCTCCTCTCACCATTCATCCCGGTAGTACTAAGATGTATCAGGACCTACGCCAGAGGTTCTGGTGGACTAGGATGAAGAGAGAAATTGCTGAGTTCATGGCTAACTGCGACGTTTGTCGTCGAGTTAAGGCAGAACATCAAAGGCCTGATCGCACCCTTCAACCTTTAGCTATTCCTGAATGGAAATGGGATAAAGTTAGCATGGATTTCATTACCGGATTTCCCAAGACCAAGAAAGGAAATAATGCTATCTTTGTGGTCATTGACCGTCTTTCCAAAGTGGCTCATTTTCTTCCTGTTCGTGAGAGTATAACAGCTAGCCAGCTAGCAGAGTTATATATCTCTCGAATAGTGTCTCTTCATGGTGTTCCCCTGGAAATTAACTCGGACCGTGGAAGTATCTTTACTTCTCGCTTCTGGGAAAGTTTTCAGAATGCCATGGGGACTCACTTATCTTTTAGCACTGCTTTCCATCCTCAATCAAGTGGTCAAGTAGAAAGAGTGAATCAAATCCTAGAAGATATGCTCCGAGCTTGTGTTATTTCGTTCGGTATGAATTGGGAGAAGTGCCTTCCATTCGCTGAATTCGCTTATAACAATAGTTATCAATCAAGCTTGGGCAAAGCCTCTTTTGAAGTTCTCTATGGACGAAGATGTCGAACCCCTCTTAATTGGTCAGAAACCGGAGAGAGGCAACTCTTTGGCCCGGATATGATCCAGGATGCAGAAGAGGAGGTTCGCATTATTCGTGAAAAGTTGAAAACAGCTCAGTCTCGTCAAAAGAGCCAATATGATCGTCATCATAAGGATGTGACCTTTGAAGTTGACGAGAAGGCTTACCTTCGGGTTACACCTTTGAAGGGTACCCATCGATTAGGTATCAAGGGCAAATTGGCTCCTTGTTACATTGGTCCTTTTCGCATTCTTGCCAAACGAGGAGAAGTTGCCTACCAGTTGGAACTTGCTCCGCATCTTTCCAAGGTTCATGATGTTTTCCACGTCTCGCAACTCAGGCGTTGCTTTTCGGATCCTATCCGTGAAGTGGACCACGAAACGCTTGATCTACAAGATAACCTTTCTTACCGAGAATACCCCGTGCGTATTCTTGATCAAGCTGAGCGTACCACTCGACGTCGAAACCTCAAGTTTCTTAAAGTTCAATGGTCAAATCATTCTGAAAAGGAGGCAACTTGGGAAAGAGAGGATCGTCTCCGACTTGAGTATCCTGCGTTATTCCCGACGACTTCTAAATCTCAGGACGAGATTCTTTTGAGTGGGGGTGAGTTGTCACATCCCTAACCCTTAAGCAAGATAGCATTGTGCTCATGTCTTCTTTGCATTTGCATCTAAGAAGTTTCAACAAAAACAACAAAGTGGCAAAGGAAAAACTCAAAACCCTAGCCACCATTTCAATTAAAGGAAATCTCAAACTAGTTCAAAATCAATGAACCCAAAATGGCCTCAAGAAATGTTCAAACTTTCTGATAAATCATGAAAGTAAATGAGCATTGGAGAAAACTATTTCCTTGACACTTTAAGCATTTTAAATAAATGCAAAAGCCACTGGTTTCAAATTTAAAAATTGAAATCAGAAACTATAATTTTCCAAAAATGTTGAAAACCTTGGAAATGAGTGGGGATATTATAACAAATATTTCAGGAGGTCTAAAATAGTTTTTACTTTTTGTTTTGGAGCTGAATTAATTAGCAATACAATAATTAGCAAAACAGAAAAACAAAAACAGAGAAAATGGGAAAAAGCTTACCTGTCGCCCAAGCCTGGCCCGGCCCATCTCCCCGCTCGTCCCCTCCCTCGCGCCAGTAGGCAGCAGGAGGTGGCCGCCGCCTCCTCCGGCGCGGCCACGCACCTGCGTGCCTGCCTGGCCGCCGCCTCGCGCTGGCGACTATGGGGATAAGCTCCCCAGAGCCTCCCCTATCCATTCCCCGCATCGGTTCTCCTCCTCCTCCCGGATCTCCTCCTCCTCCTTGCTGCCGCCATTAGAGCCGAGCTCGAGCTCGAGCTGCCCGTGCCCCTGGCCATAGGATCCCCTCCCAGAGCATGCCATTAGCTCCGCCTCGTCGCCCTGGTCGTCTCTGCAGAAGCCGAAGCTTCCTCGAGCCCTGCAACGCCCGCAACGCCGTCGTCTTCCACCTCCGGCCGCCGGACCTCTCCCGTCGATTCGTCGCCCCCAGGCCTTCCCCGAGCCGTCTAAGCTCTGCTCTGCACTCCCCGTGAGCATGCGGTCGTTTCCCCTAAGTTTCCCCCGTTGATCCCCTCCTCTAGCGCTAGTTTCACTGGAGCCCTACGAGGACCGCCGCTGCCGCTCGTCGCCGGTAGCCCTCCGATGATCAGCTCGTCCTTCCGAGGGCACCAGCAGCTCCAGGACGACGCGTAGATGCCGTAGCAGCTAAGAACCGAGCGTAGATTCCCCTAATTCAAAGACCCCGATGGCGCCCGAGCTTCGGCCGCCGCTCCGGCTCGTCGCCGTCGCCTCTTCCGGCGACCCTAGCCTCCCCAGATGGTCCTGCCAGATCGACCACTTCGCGAGCATGCTGTAGCTGCCAACCGCGTGCGTTTTGGTGCTGTGCAGCGCCGTCTAGGTCGCCTCCGGCGAGCCCTCCGCCGCGGGTCTGGTCGCCGGCGACCACCCTCCGGTGGCCGTCGACGTGGCCGACCATTAGGGCGTAATCGCCCTCCCCTCAGTCGCTGCCAGAGGGCCCCACGCCTGGTCAAACCCCAATTAGGGGCTGGTCAGCGCGGGATTAGTCCCAGAGAGGCTGACCAGTGGGGCCCCCTTGTCAGGTTTGACCTGAACAGGTCGGCTGACCTGCTGACGTCAGCCTGATGCAATAAATAGAATTTCGAGTTTAAAACTAATTCAGGAAATTGCTAAAATTTGAAAAAATCATAGAAATTAATTTGTAACTCCAATGAAAATAATTTATATATGAAAAAGTATCAGAAAAATTCAAGGATTCTGATTATGCTATTTTCAACTATGTTTGAAGAAGTTACAGAACCCTAAATTGTGAAATAAGGAATAATTCAATTCTTTTAATCACCTTATAAATGGAATTTGCAAAAATATTCAAATTTCATTATATTTGCAATGATCACACACCGCCCTAGATACAAATCAGTATCATAACATGACAATTCTTGCATGTTAACATCAAGATGAACCGAGCATTAGGTCGAATCAATTAAACCGATATCCGAAAATACCCGTTTGAATTGCTATTCGAATGTGATTCAAATCAACTCTAAACCTATTACATGTTGGAAATAATAACTTATCACCTTGCATTCTCATGCCATGCTCATGCATCATTTTGAGTGCATATGATTGTTATTGAATGTTGCCATTCATTTCGGTAGGCTCCGCACCCCCGGATTCCACCGAATATCCGTCTGACGGATATCGTTCCTCCTCTGAGCAACAAGGCAAGCAATCCTTTTGATCATCCCGATAACTCCTATGTTCTTGCTCCTGCACCTATTTATTGCATTAGGATCAAATGCTTCAACTGCTTTTGCCACGATAGTTGGACCCACTTCCTTTGCATGACTTAATCTTGTCACAGTAAATAGCCGAACCTTGCAACCTAGCATACCTGGTAGTTGCTTGAGCTATGATGAGCCTTATCCTGCTATGCAAGCTATGCTTAGAGTTGTGTATGGTCTGTCATCTGGGAGATGAACAGAAATGTGGAATGTGTTCGGTGAGCAAAGGTTGTGTGTGGAACTTGATTTGGTAAAGGTACCGGTGAAAGGCTGTGTAGGAGTACATGGCGGGTTGTTTCATTGGAACCGTCCTTAGGAACTGAGTTCCGTGTATGTATTCCAAGACTAGATACTACCACATGCTGGGCCCTGAAATATGACCCCGCTCGGCCTATTAATCGCGTAGTACTCGGTAAAGGAGTTGCAAGTAGTTTCTGGTGTTTATAGTAATGCTGGAGGCCGTGCATGGTGCTGATCTGAGAGGTGGACCGTGATGCGGTAGGCAGTGGCACGGTGTACCAAGTGGCACCCGGATGGTGGGCTTGGGAACCCTGCGCACATCGTTTGAGGCCGTGGCGGAAACCCCGGCCGGACTTCTGTACGGGTTACTCTCAGATAGGCGATAAACCTGGACTAGGTACTAGTGTGGTTAACGATCGTGGCCGACTCCCTCGCTGGGCTTCCGCTTGAAGGTTGCCGAGGTGCATGACGTGCACATGGAGATAAGTGGCGAGAGCGTGTGTGACGAAGTACACCCCTGCAGGGTTATGATCTATTCGAATAGCCGCGTCCACGGATATGGACTACTTGGAGACATATGTTGTTCATAGATAACTTCAATGGTTATTCATAAAATTGTCAAGATAAGCGTGAGTGTCGTGGACAGCATTTCCGTATGGATACGAATGATTCCACGATAGTGTATTGTTGTGGTGTTAGTGGACTCGTGTGCGAGAAACCAAGTTGTCAAAACTAATTTCAAAGTGCAAGTTGTCTAGCCACGAGTCAAATGCTGGCTTTCCGCCTGAAACCCCACAATACCTTTTGATACCTTGCATGAGTAGTTAGTTCTCCTAAAGTCTTGCTGAGTACCTTCGTACTCATGTTTGCTTAATAAATGTTGCAGAGGTTGCTAATGACCCTAACGGAGGGTTCTTCGTAGACATCGACGACGACGAGTAGCTGGTGTCCCAGCTACGATCTGGCCCTACGTCGGCTCTGTAGTATAGTCAGGCCATGTGCCTTCTAGCTGCACTGTCTGTACCCAGACAGTTTATAACTCTTCCGCTGGCTTGTATTGTATGACTGCTATTATGGGTCGTGAGACCCTTAATGTGTAATATTATGTGTGTGGCTCTTCCGAGCCTCTTAAATAAAGCTTGTATGTTTAAGGTTATGTTGTGATGCCATCGATGTATCTATACATATCGGTATGCCATGCGTACGTGTGTCGTACTTGATATGTATGGGGTTCGAATACCTAGTCGTGAACTTTAGTAGCACTCCTTACAAGGAAATGCCCCTTTGTGATCCAATGAGCCTTGGTAGTTCGCTACTGCTCCGGACACATTGGTTGACCGGCATGTGTCCTTCTTAGCTGCTGTGTCTGTCCCCTTTGGGGAAATGTCACGCGATGTAATGGAGTCCTTGTAGCTTGCTACGACTCGTCTACATTCGTCGATGACCGACACCTGCTTTGTTGGGTCATGTATGTCTGTCCTTGTGCGGTACTGCCACTTTGGTTTATGACTAGACATGTCGATCCGGGTTCTTTGACATTGGATTGCTAGCGACACTATCGCATACGTGAGTCAAAAGACGCAAACGGTCCCGGCTAAGGTAAGGCTGTAGCCGTGGAGTTAACCGTGCGTGAGATCACAAAGGGATGCGATGTGTTACAGGCTAGATTCCTATGGCTTAGGATCGGGGTCCCGACAGTGTTGGTATCAGAGCCTGACTGACTGTAGGATTACTAAGCCAAACTGGTCGAAGTTGAGTCTAGAATTGCTTTAGTTATATATAAGGGAATTGTTTGTGGAAGGGAACGTAACACTCTTGTTCTCTTCTCAAGTTATTCTATTCTGGTCATCCTCGTCTTTTCTGGTTGCGCTCGAAGTTGTTAAGTTCTTCGTGCATGGCCATAAGCCAATCCTCATCATCGAGCGCTTCCTGTACCTGTTGAGGTTCACAATACGAGACAAACGCGTGATGCTCACAATAATTCCAAAGCTGTTGACGGGTGGATACTCCCCTTTTTAAACTGCCAAGTACATTCTTCATCAGATGTGACTTGACTCTCAGCTTGTTCGCATTTTTGGCTGCTCGACGCTCCAGGAGTTCTTCATTAGATAATGGGGGAGCATCGACTTGTTTCTTTTGCTTGCCCTTGCGTCTTGAGCTAGTTGTTGGAGCTGCAGACGGGAATTGTGAGACAGTCTCCTGATCATCTTGTCCTTCGACTTGAGCAAGTTCACTAGTTTGTTCTTGTATTAGTGGTTGCTCTTGATCTTGATCTTGTGCTTCTACTTGGTCTGAATCTCGGGGTTGCACTTGATCTTGATCATGAACCGGTTCGGAGTCTTGGGGTAGTGCTTGAATATCATGGGACACATCACCATTGTTGGGAAATTGATCTTGACCTTGAGCTTGTTCGATTTGCTGAGAGTCTTCTCTTTGTTCATTGTAAGCGTGTGGGGCTTGTGGGGGTGATGGCTCCACTTGAGTAGAGCATTGTCCTTCTCCTTCGGCCACAAGGGGTTCCTCAATGGGGAGTATTTGACCAATCCCCATTCTTCTTATGGCTTCGGGAGGAATTTCATCACCTACATCACAAAGACCACTTTGCTCCACTTGGGAGCCATTATTTTCATCAAACTCTACGTTACACGTCTCCTCAATTAGTCCGGTGGACTTGTTGAGGACATGGTAAGCATGAGAGTTTGTAGCATAACCAACAAAGATACCCTCATGTGCTCTAGAATCAAATTTAGCTAATCGTGCTCCTTTCTTGAGAATGAAACACTTACAACCGAATACCCGGAAGTACTTGAGATTGGGTTTGTTTCCAGTTAGAATCTCATAAGGAGTCTTGTTCAAGCCTTTGCGGATGTAGAGCCGATTGGATGCATGACATGCTGTGTTGATGGCTTCTGCCCAGAAGTTATATGGAGATTTGAATTCTGCCATCATTGTTCTTGTAGCGTCTATCAAGGTCCGGTTCTTCCTTTCCGCCACACCGTTTTGCTGAGGGGTATATGGTGCAGAATATTGGTGTTCTATTCCCTCATCACCTAGAAACTCATCTAAGGTGTAGTTCTTGAACTCGGTGCCGTTGTCACTCCTAATCATCAAGATCTTTGCTTCATGTTGAAGTTGCGCTTCATTAGCAAAGTTGATGACCGTTTGTTGAGTTTCACTCTTCCTTTTAAAGAAATATACCCAGGTATATCTTGAGTAGTCGTCAACAATCACTAAGCAATATTTTCTGCCTCCAAGACTATCAAATGTTGGAGGACCAAATAGATCCATATGGAGAAGTTCCAATGGCCTCTTGGTGTAGATAAGAGTCGTTGGATGATGAGCAGTTTCATGAATCTTTCCTTCAATGCAAGCACTCAGACACGATCTTTAGCAAAGCTCACATTTGTTAGTCCACGAACATGGTCCCCTGTCAGAAGACTTTGCAAAGATCTCATATTGACATGAGCTAAACGGCGATGCCAAAGCCAGCCCACGTCAACTTTAGCCATTAAACATGTCGCAGTCTTAGTGGGTCGCTTTGAGAAGTTCACCACATAAAGACGATTTTCGACATGTACAACATAGGCTACTTTAAGAGTCTTGCTCCTCAGGAGGACCACAGTGTCAATATTAAAGAATGTGGAAAAACCCATAATTGCAAGTTGACGAACCGAAAGTAAATTGTAGGCAAGTGACTCAACAAGTATGGCCTTCTCAATAGATAAATCTTGAGAGACGACCACCTTACCAAATCCCAATACCTTTGAAGAGGATGCATCAGCGAATTGGACATGGGTGGGCATAGATGGAGAAGGATGCACATCCACCACTAAGTCCTTGCTTCCGGTCATATGATTTGTTGCTCCACTATCGAGCAACCATGACACCCCACCGGAAGCAAACTCCTGCAATAGATCAAGGCTTGGTTTTAGGTACCCATTTTTTTATGGGTCCTTTCATGTTAGAGATAAGGGTCTTAGGAACCCAGATAGCCCATTCAATATCTTCATCGTAGGAACCAACAAATCTGGCATAAACATGCCCATCACTAGCACAACATAAAACATAAGAAGAATTGAGTTTGCCGGCTGTGTTAGTAGGAACGGTTTTGCCCTTCTTGGGGTTCCCATAGTCCACCTTGTTCTTGTTCACCTTCTGAGTCCCCTCACCCTCTTTGACGAAGATGTCCATGAGGGTGAGAGATCGTTTGTTCTTGTTCTTCCTTTTACCTTTTGACTTGGAGGTAAGTCCAAGTCCTTCCTTTCCTACAACACCCTTTTGAGTCCTCAAGAGATCGTTCAGACTCTTCTCACCTTGTATGAATGCCACAAGGCCCTTCTCAAGTTTCTCCTTTAACTTGGCATTTTCCTCCACAAGATGAACATGCTCACAACAGGGGTTAGTTGCACAAGTATTATCAATTAACACAAAGGGAGGACAAGTAGAGATCTCCTTGGTAAGCTTTGCTTGGAGTTGATCATGAGACTCTTTCAGAGAGAAATGGGCACCTTTCAAGGCTTTGTGGGCCTTGTCAAGTATGTCAAACTCCTCTTTGAGTCTGTCATGGCCAACCTCAAGAGCATACTTTTTAGATTTAAGCATGCGAGTAAGAACAACATCATGATCTAGTTTCTTTTGCATTTTAGCACAGTCATCATTACATGACTCCTCAAGAGCCAAACGAAGAGTGCGCTCTTCCTCTAGAGCACTAGATAATTCGGCAATTTCATCGGCATAGTCACGACTATGCCCCTAAAGCTCGGAGATGGTCTCCTCATGAGACTCAATGAGGTCAGTGGCCTCACCCAGTTGTTCCAAGAGAGCAGCAAAGTGCTTCTTGGGTTCTCCCTTAATAGTGCACAGAAACTTATCAAGATCATGCTCATTAAGTTCCCCAACATCACTATCTTCAACACAATTTAACAATGAAGGAGCAGAAGCAATGTTGGTCTTAATGATGGGAGTTACCTGATTGATACCTTTTTCCATGAGGCACTTGGTGATGTGGTTCTCGTTGGGGGCGTTGAAGAGAGACACCTTCTGGGAAGAGGTAGTGGCAATAGCAACAGTTGCCGTTGCCGCTGTATCATCATCACCATCATCATCGGAAGGATACTCTTCCAGGGCCACCATCCCTTTTGGGTGAGGTTTCTTCACAAAGTTGTTCTTGATTGGAAATGATTTGGTTTTGTCTTTGCGAATGAGCTTGCCTCCGTTGTCTTCCCTTTTCTCATAGGGACATTCTGCCACGAAGTGACTCACGTTGCCACAATTATAACATGTCCTTACTCGTTGCTTGGGTTTGAATCCACTCGAGTTGTTCTTGGTGAAGTTGGGCCTTGAGTTCCTTTTATTGCCCCAGAATTGCCTTGATGCAAGAGCCATGTGCTCATGATAGGCATACTTTGTGTCTTCAGGGCAACTCTCCTCTTCCTCATCTTCTTCTTCTTCTTCAAGCATTGCTCTTGCTTTCAACGCAAGGTTGGGTGAAGTTGTCTTTGATCGAACATGAGAAAGAGCATTGTCGGCTGTTTCGTTCATGATTGACATTGCTATGAACTCATCCAACACTTCACTGGAAGACAAGGAGTGGAAGTCTGGCCGCTGACGAATGACAGATGACATGGCTTTGTTGAAAGGCATGATGGCTTTGAGAAACTTGCGCTTGACCCATGTATCATCCACATCCTTACTCCCATGATCCTTTAGTGCCACAGCAATAGCAGTCACCCTCCGATAGAGATCACGAGGGTCCTCGTCTTCCTTCATCACAAACTCATCGGCCTTATCAAGTATCACTTCATAGTTGGATCGTTGAATGCTTGAGCTTCCCTTGTACAACACCATAATATGCTCCCAACAATCCTTGGCCAATGTGAAGGGACGTAAGTGGGGAAGATCTTCAGGTGGCACAGCAGACTGGAGAATAAACAAAGCAGAGTGATTGTATTGATTGTCTGCATCTTCTCTCGGAGTGAGGTTGCTTGGATCATGGGGATAATATCCTTGCTCAATGATTCTCCACAAATGTGTTGAGCTGTGATTCAAACGAGACTTAATAGAAAATACCCAGTTAGCAAAGTCACCTTTCACAAGCTTAGGAGGAGGACCAACAGGATTAAGACGTGGTGCGGGAACGGATCCTCCATAGACCATGGGGGGTGGAACTGAGGCATATGTTCCAGTCCCATCCTTTTCATGAGACGAGGGAGGTTGCATACCTTTAGCCGCTTCCTTAGAGGAGTTGGCCTCCGAATCGGAAACAGTGGGTTTAACCACTATAGCCGGTTCGGGTGAACTTTTAAATCCCTCAATTAACTCTTTAAGCATGGTCTTGACCTCGTTTGTCAAGGACGTCTTGAGAGCGGCCATAGCCGTATTCAAGTCGTCCCTTGTGACCGAAGTCAAGTCCATGGCCTCGGGTTGCCCATGATTAATTCCCTCTCCGCCTTCCATACTCTTTGGGTGGTTAAACCCTTAATAAAGAGACGTGGCTGTGATACCAATTGAAAGGATCGATATGGTTGGCTAGAGGGGGGGGGTGAATAGACAACGACCACTTTTTAATTAATCTTAGCAAGTTAAGGTAAACACCCTACGGGTTCACAAATAATACGACAATGAGGTGAACCCTATAGAAGCTAACAACGAGAGCTATTAAGACAAGTAAGATATAGTCACAAGCATAAGCAAATACAAAGTAAAGGATAGAGAAAACCACAAGTGGAACCGATGGAGACGAGGATGTGTTACCGAAGTTCCTTCCCTTTGACAGGAAGTACGTCTCCGTTGGAGCGGTGTGGAGGCACAATGCTCCCCAAAAAGCCACTAGGGCCACCGTATTCTCCTCACGCCCTCGCACGATGCAAGGTACCGTGATTCCACTATAGGTGCCCTTGAAGGCGGCGACCGAACCTTTACAAACAAGGTTGGGGCAACTCCTCACAAAGCTTGGAGGCTCCCAACTAAACCACGAAGCTTCACCACAATGGAATATGGCTTCGAGGTGACCTCAACCGTCTAGGATGCTCAAACACCCAAGAGTAACAAGATCCGCAAGGGATTGGTGGGGGAATCAACTTTTCTCTTGGTGGAAGTGTGGATCTAGACCTTCTCAACCAAACCCTAAAGAATCAACAAGTTTGATTGGCTAGGGAGAGAGATCGGGCACTTTTGAGCTTGGGGCGCAACAATGGAGCTTAGAGAGGTAAGAGATAGGGTTCCTCAGCTAGAAGAACCCTTTATATAGTGGGGGGAAAAATCAGACCGTTTTCCCACTCTCTGCCCGAGCTCCAGCGGTACTACCGCTGCCTGCAGCGGTACTACCGCTGAACGGGGGCGGTACTACCGCCGTCTGGCGGTACTACCGCTGGATGCAGCGGTACTACCACTGGCCCCTTGGTAGTGCAAAAGTACTACTACCGCCAAGAAAGTCTTCGCAAAAAGGTCCGTCCACGAATTACCGCTAGGTAGGTGGAACAAACCACCTGGAGCGGTACTACCGCTGGCCAGGGGCGGTACTACCGCCAGCTAGCGGTACTACTGCTGGCTGCAGCGGTACTACCGCTAGCAGTCCAGCGGTACTACCCCTCCAGAGGCTCACCGACAGGGTGAGAGTTCCCATATGCCTGCCTCTGCGGAACCATCATGGGCCAAACGGCTCACTGACAGGATGAAGACCTTGTTCTACATGTAGGCCAAGGGCCGGTACAAGACCTATGTTGCTCAGAAAGAGAGTCGCCAGCGTGACAAATTGATCATGAGTAAGCTTGACCTAACCTTCTCTAGCGGTTCTGAGCGCGAGATCACCCCGGAGGCTGAATGGATGGCGAAGCACCGGTTTCAGTGGGCTGCATCTGAGGAGGACACCGATGATGAGTCAGATGAGGAGTATCTTGATGAGGAGGACACCGACTGATGTTTCTACCACCTGGGTCGTAGGGCTCCTCTTTGCCTTTTTGGTGTTCCGATGCCAAAGGGGGAGAGAGTGTTGGATTTGCTCGTTTTCTAGGTTTCCTGGTTATTTGGTTTGATAAAACTTTGTTGCTTTTGTTATTTGCTTTTGCTTTATGGTTGAGACTATGAGTCGTCAGACCCTATCATGGTGTGAGATATATGCTTTATCTTCCTTATCATTTGTCTCAGTATTATCTATCTTGTTATTAGCCTGTGAGACATATTATCTTGTGCCAGTATTCCTTTGCTCACATGCTATGCCATGCTTCCATATTCTTACATCTACTCGTACATATTTAGTAAGGATGGATTAGTCTATATAATCTAGGGGGAGTGTTCTCTCTGTGGTTGGTTGTTGGTATGCACATACCCAGAGGAAACTAGTCTCTAGTTGTGAAATCTTTGGAGTTTGCATATGCCTATCTATATTGTTCTGTGCAAATCCAACATTGTCATCAATCCACCAAAAAGGGGGAGATTGTTAGGGCATATTTCTCCTAAGTGGTTTTAGTGATTGATGACAATTGTTGTGCGGACTAATCTTGTGTCTTGAGCATTTCAGACTATTCTCTTCTAGGCACAAGATGACTCGACGCCCTTCGGAGGTTCTCAAAGATGGACTTTCTTCTACATTTCTCTTCCTAGTTTGAGTCATAGGAAAGTCTTCTTATTAAGAGGGGGCCCGCTTCGGAAAGGTTTGGGTGGAATCTTCACGCACACACTTCATGCACCCTCCTATATTTTGGCCTCAATGGAGCCCCAATGAGTGTATTCTATGCCTATGCGAAAAGGGTAAGCGGTAGTACCGCTCTCAGAGCGGTAGTAAATTTTTACTACCGCTCCAAGAGCGGTACTGCCGCCCCAGGTGCGGTAGTAAATTTTTACTACCGCTCCAAGAGCGGTACTACCGCCAGAAGTGCGGTAATAATTTTTTACTACCGCTCCAAGGGCGGTACTACCGCCCTCAGTGCGGTAGTATTATTTTACTACCGCGCTGACGGGCTTTTCTCGCATAGTTTTCCCCAAGGAGGTGTTGGCACGGTAGTATCCCGGTACTACCGTGGTTGGTGAGTGATGACCCACAAGTATAGGGGATCAATCATAGTCCTTTCGATAAGTAAGAGTGTCGAACCCAACGAGGAGCGGAAGGCTCTGATAAACGGATTTCAGCAAGGTAATAACTGCAAGCACTGAAAGTAGCGGTAACAAGTGATTGTGTAGTGAGGTGAAACATAGCAAGCAAAGAGTAACAAGTAACAAGTAGTAGCAACGGTGCAGCAAGTGGCCCAATCCCTTTTGTAGCAAGGGACAAGCCTGAACAAAGTCATATAGGAGGAAAAACGCTCCCGAGGACACACGGGAATTTCTGTCATGCTAGTTTCATCATGTTCATATGATTCACATTCGTTACTCTGATAGTTTGATATGTGGGTGGACCGGCGCTTGGGTACTTACCTTACTTGTACAAGCATCCCACTTATGATTAACCTCTCTCGCAAGCATCCACAACTACAAAAGAAGAATTAAGACAAAGTCTAACCATAACATTAAACTAGTGGATCCAAATCAGCCCCTCACGAAGCAACGCATAGACTGGGGTTTAAGCTTCTGTCACTCCAGCAACCCATCATCTACTTACTACTTCCCAATGCCTTCCTCTAGGCCCAAATATGGTGAAGTGTTATGTAGTCTACATTCACATAACACCACTAGAGGAAAAGACAACATACAACATATCAAAATACCGAACGAATATCAAATTCACATGACTATTATTAACATGACTTATCCCATGTCCTCAGGAACAAAAGTAACTACTCACAAGACATAATCATAATCATGACCAGAGGTGTAATGAATAGCATCAAGGATCTGAACATAAACTCTTCCACCAAATAATCCAACTAGCATCAACTACAAAGAGTAATCAACACTACTAGCAACCTTACAAGTACCAATCGGAGTTGCGAGACGAAGATTGGTTACAAGAGATGAACTAGGGATTGGAGAGGAGATGGTGATGATGAAGATGTTGATGAAGATGCCTCCCCTCCGACGAGAGGAGTGTTGGTGATGACGATGGCGACGATTTCCCCCTTTGGGAGGGAAGTTTCCCCGGCAGGATCGTCCTGCGGGAGCCCTAGATTGGATCTGCTCAAGTTCCGCCTCGTGGCGGCGGCGAAACCACGAAAAAGCTCCCTTCGGATTTTTTCCAGACCAGGACGCTTCGTATAGCAAAAGAGGGGGGCTAGTGGGCCTTCAAGCAGCCCACAAGCTTGCCCACCGCCACCAGGGGGGTGGCGGCGGAGTGAGGGCTTGTGGGGCCCTGGTGGCCCCCCTCCGGTAGTTCTTTTGCCCAGTATTTTTAATATATTCCAGAAAAAATCCATGTAAATTTTCACGGCATTTGGAGATGTGCAGAATAGTGGACTGGGATTTTCTCCTTTTCGAGTCCAGAATTCCAGCTGCCTGAATTCTCCCTCTTCAAATAAACCTTGCAAAATAAGAGAGAAAAGGCATAAATATGGTACCACAAGTAATATAACAGCCCAAAAAGCAATAAATATCAACATGAAAGCATGATGCAAAATGGACGTATCAACTCCCCCAAGCTTAGACCTCGCTTGCCCTCAAACGAAAACCAAGTTGCATAAACTTGTCCACATGTTGAGGGACGAAGGTGTCGATAGAACATAATACGGACATGAGGGCATCATGATCACACATAGAACAGCAATATATCATAAATATTCTTATGGGAAAGTAACAATTCCTTCACAAAGCAAAGCATGAAGCAAAAACCTTACCGAGAAGTAACCAACAATAGTCCATAGTCATTGAAGCAATTGCAATTTATCACGACATCAGAAAGAGTCAAATAAGAGCTTGTAAGGCAAACCCACATACTCAATCATCTCTTTCGTTTTCCACAATTGTTATAACTCACGTGGTACTCATGATGTTGAAGTTTCAGCTGGACACAGAGGAAGATAGGGGCTTATAGTTTTGCCTCCCAACCATTTACCTGAAGGGTAAAGTCAACAACAATAAAGCATAAGTACTCAACTCCAAGTTGATATGTGAATATAGATCTTTCCCAAGCATGTGATGGTAGCCAAGACAAAGGCAAAAAGGGAATTGGTGATGATCACCATGACTCTTACAAGGGTAAAAAGTAAAGGTACAAGATAGGCCCTTCGCAGAGGGAAGCAGAGGTTGTCATGCGCTTTTGAGGTTTCAATGCGTGTCCTCTTAGTGCGGAGGAACGTCACTTTATATTGCCTCCTGTGACAAAGAACTTTATTATGGAGTCTGTCGCTTTTATGTCTTCCTCATCACAGGTTCGTACAAAGCTTATTTTCCACACACTAATAGATCATACATATTAGAGAGCAATTTTTATTGCTTGCACCGATGACAACTTACTTGAAGGATCTTATTCAATCCATAGGTAGGTATGGTGGACTCTCATGGCAAAACTGGTTGGAGGTTTATGGATGCACAAGTAGTATCTCTACTTGGTGCGGGAGTTTTGGCTAATATGAGGTGGAAGCAATCGTCACATGCTAAGGGATCTCTAATCATATAACATTGCTTGGAACCAAGCAAACACAATTCATTATGTTGCCTTCCTTGTCCAACATCTACTCCTAGGCATGTAATAGTTTGGTCAGTGCTCACAATTGTAAAAAGTATCTAAGATGATATATTTATATGTGAACCTCTATTTCCTTATTACTTCTTATTAATTGCAACAATGACTGAGGTCTATGTTGATTTATTCTCAACAAGTTTCAATCATCACACGTGTCATAAGTGAAGTTATCACTTTCCATAAGATCGTCTCATTATATTTCATGCTATCGTTCTTTTCATACTTTTGATCATGGCACAAAGCAAAGCCCTTGACTAAGAAACTCTTATTTATAAAGCTCGTAAGCTCGAATACATCGGGGGAGAGACAAAAGCAAATGACTCAAACTAAAAACTAAAGACTTATTCCTCTAAGAGAAGAAATAAAAACTGAAAAGGAAAGAACTAAAACAAAGATAAAAGCAAAAGATATAAAGGTGATACGATACCAGGGCAACTCCCCCAAGCTTAGCAGAAGCCAAGGGGATTGCACATATCAATGCTTAGTTGTCTTCCTTTGGTGGTGATGGTGGTGTTGTTGTCGCCTTAGTTTCCAAGAGAGCTATCAATATCGGATTTATACCTTTGAGATCTGTGACATGGTTTTCCAGCAAAACAACTTCACGAGAAAGAGAAATATTGCAAGCACAAGTTGTTTCGCAAAACCTCAAGAGTTCAATCAAGGATGGAGACAACACGTGGAGGAAGGGTTGGAGAAAATCTACTCCTTCAATGTCTTCAATGTTGAACATAGGTTGAACTTCCTCCCTAGCTTGAGAATATATCCATCATACATCTTTGGAAGGTGGCAGGTCCATTACATAAGCCAAAAGGCATACGTCTATAGGCAAAGGTACCGAAAGGGCAGGTGAAAGTGGTTTTCTCTTGGTCAGATTGTGCAACAGGTATTTGCGAGAAACCTGAACAACCGTCTAGAAAGCAGAAGTGTGTGTGTGCTTTGATAGCCTTTCTAGCATTTGGTCGATGAACGACAAAGGATAATGATCTTTCCTGGTTGCCTTGTTCAGTTTCCGGAAGTCTATCACCATTCTATAGCCGGTAATAATCCTTTGTGGGATTAGTTCATCCTTATCATTAGGAACGACGGTGATACCTCCCTTCTTAGGTACGCAATGTACTGGACTTACCCAGTCACTATGAGTAACAGGATAAATGATTCCTGCTTCCAGAAGCTTTAATATTTCTTTTCTAATGACCTCTTTCATCTTAGGATTTAATCTCCTTTGATGATCAGCAACTGGTTTAAAGTCAGGATCAGTTTTAATCTTGTGCTAACATAGAGTAGGACTAATACCCTTAAGATCATCAAGAGTATATCCAATAGCAGCCCGGTGCTTTCTCAGAGTTTTTAGTAACTGGTTCTCTTTGCCCGCTGAGAGGAGAGCACTAATAATGACATGATATATCTCCTTCTCATCAAGATAGGCATACTTAAGAGTATCAGGCAACTATTTAAGCTCGAGCACAGGATCACCCTTTGGTGGGGGAGGATCCCCAAGCAGTTCAACAGGCAGATTATTCTTGAGAATAGGATATTGTTCTAAGACAATTCTATCTATCTCATCTCTCTCCTCCATATGCATATCATTTTCATGATCAAGCAGATATTGCTCTAAAGGATCCATAGGAGGTACGACAATAGAGGCAAGAGCAATGATTTCATCCCTACCAGACGACTCTCTTTCATGGGGTTGTCTTCCAAACTTGGAGAAGTTAAAGTCATGAGACACACCCTCGAAACTAACTGTGACAGTCTGCTTAGTGCAATCAATGTGAGCATTGACAGTGTTGAGAAAGGGTCTACCGAATATGATGGGACAAAAGCTATCTTGTGCAGTACCAAGGACGAGGAAATCAGTAGGATACTTCGTCTTACCACACAGGACTTCTACGTCTCTCACAATTCCCAGAGGGCAGATAGTGTCTCTATTAGCTAGTGTAATAGTGACATCAATGGGTTCTAACTCAGCAGGTGCAATCTCATCTTTGATTTCATCATATAGAGAACGGGGTATTGCACTAACACTAGCTCCCATATCACATAAACCATGGTAACAGTGATCTCCTATCTTAACAGAAACAACGGGCAGGCCAACTACAGGTCCGTGTTTGTCTTTCGCGTGAGGTTTAGCAATTATAGCGGAGTCCTCACAGAATTTGATAACATGCCCATCTATGTATTCGGCTAAGAGATCTTTGATAATAGCAACACTAGGTTCAACTCTAATCTCCTCAGGGGGTGCAAGTGATCTAATGTAACCCCTACGTATCACAGATGGAGCTTTAGAATAATCCTTTATCCTAGCAGGGTACAGTGGTTTCTCAGTGTAAGCACAAGGAACAACAGGATCACTAAAAGCTATGATTTTCTCCTCAACTAGATTGGTTTTGGCTATGTTGCTTTCTAGAGGAGGATGATACTTAAACCACTTCTCTTTGGGAAGATCAACATGAGCAGCAAAAGATTCACATAGAGAAGCTACTATCTCAGAGTCAAGTCCATACTTAGCGCTAAAATCTCTAGAAGTGTTTGTCTCAACAAAAGATTTAACGCAATAAAATTGGAAATTCATACCTCACTCCTTACCTTCCTCCAGCTCCCAATCTTTAGAGTTGCGTTTGATTCTCTACAATAAATTCCATTTGTGATCAATATCCTTCTTCATAAAAGAACTGACACAAGAAGTGTCAAGCATGGTACGATCTTCATGAGAAAGCCGAGCATAAAAGTTTTGAGTGATGATTTCTCTCGAGAGCTCATGATTGGGGCATGAATATAGCATTCATTTAAGCCTCCCCAAGCTTGAGCTATGCTTTCCCTGTCATGAGGCCAAAAGTTATAAATAAAGTTCCGATCACGATGTACTAAATGCATAGGGTAGAACTTTTGATGAAATTCCAATTTCAACCGATTGTAGCCCCATGATCCAGCATCATCACATAGCCTATACCATGTCAACGCCTTATCCTTCAAAGATAAAGGAAAGACTTTCTTCTTTACCTCATCCTCGGGCAAACCTGCAAGCTTAAATAAACCACAAACTTCATCTACGTAGATTAGATGAAAGTCTCGATGTGAAGATCCATCTCCTGTGAAAGGATTAGCCAGCAGTTTCTCAAGAATACCCAAAGGAATTTCATAAAAGATATTTTCAGTAGGTACCTCAGGTTGAGGAGCAACTCCTCGTGCTTCCGTTCGTGGTGAAGATACCCCGAACAAACTCCTCAAAGGAAGAGTTTCCATAGTGACAAGTGACAATAAATTTCAGCACACTATATAAATGTTTCCTTACCAATTTCCACTTACCAAAGGCGTTTCACTCCCCGGCAACGACGCCAAAAAAGAGACTTGATGACCCACAAGTATAGGGGATCAATCGTAGTCCTTCTGATAAGAAAGAGTGTCGAACCCAACGAGGAGCAGAAGGCTCTGATAAACGGATTTCAGCAAGGTAATAACTGCAAGCACTGAAAGTAGCGGTAACAAGTGATTGTGTAGCGAGGTGAAACGTAGCAAGCAAAGAGTAACAAGTAACAAGTAGTAGAAACGGTGCAGCAAGTGGCCCAATCCCTTTTGTAGCAAGGGACAAGCCTGAACAAAGTCCTATAGGAGGAAAAACGCTCCCGAGGACACACGGGAATTTCTGTCATGCTAGTTTCATCATGTTCATATGATTCGCATTCCTTACTTTGATAGTTTGATATGTGGGTGGACCGGCGCTTGGGTACTTCCCTTACTTGGACAAGCATCCCACTTATGATTAACCTCTATCGCAAGCATCCGCAACTACAAAAGAAGAATTAAGACAAAGTCTAACCATAGCATTAAACTAGTGGATCCAAATCAGCCCCTCACGAAGCAACGCATAGACTGGGGTTTAAGCTTCTGTCACTCCAGCAACCCATCATCTACTTACTACTTCCCAATGCCTTCCTCTAGGCCCAAATATGGTGAAGTGTTATGTAGTCGACGTTCACATAACACCACTAGAGGAGAAGACAACATACAACATATCAAAATACTGAACGAATATCAAATTCACATGACTATTATTAACATGACTTATCCCATGTCCTGAGGAACAAAAGTAACTACTCACAAGACATAATCATAATCATGACCAGAGGTGTAATGAATAGCATCAAGGATCTGAACATAAACTCTTCCACCAAATAATCCAACTAGCATCAACTACAAAGAGTAATCAACACTACTAGCAACCTTACAAGTACCAATCGGAGTTGCGAGACGAAGATTGGTTACAAGAGATGAACTAGGGATTGGAGAGGAGATGGTGCTGATGAAGATGTTGATGAAGATGCCTCCCCTACGACAAGAGGAGTGTTGGCGATGACGATGGCGACGATTTCCCCCTCTGGGAGGGAAGTTTCCCCGGCAGGATCGTCCTGCCGGAGCCCTAGATTGGATCTGCTCAAGTTCCGCCTCGTGGCGGCGGCGAAACCACGAAAAAGCTCCCTTCTAATTTGTGCCAGACCAGGACGCTTCATATAGCAAAAGAGGTGGGCTAGTGGGCCTTCAGGCAGCCCACAAGCTTGCGCACCGCCACCAGGGGGGTGGTGGTGGAGTGGGGGCTTGTGGGGCCTTGGTGGCCCCCCTCCAGTAGTTCTTTCGCCCAGTATTTTTAATATATTCCAGAAAAAATCCACGTAAATTTTCAGGGCATTTGGAGATGTGCAGAATAGTGGACTAGGATTTGCTCCTTTTCGAGTCCAGAATTCCGGCTGCCTGAATTCTCCCTCTTCAAATAAACCTTGCAAAATAAGAGAGAAAAGGCATAAATTTGGTACCACAAGTAATATAACAGCCCAAAAAGCAATAAATATCAACATGAAAGCATGATGCAAAATGGACGTATCAGTGAGAAGCTGAGCGGTAGTACCGCTCTAGGTAGCGGTAGTACCGCTCCAGGAGCGGTAGTACCGCTTGTACTTTTATGTGGTAGGTGGGTAACGGGTGGATGTGCCCGCCTACTATATAAAGGTATCTTCTTCTTCCTAGAGCTTACCTTTAACCCCTCTAAGCTCCATTGTTGCTCCACAAGCTCATTTTAGCCCGATCTCTCTCCCTAGCCAATCAACCTTGCTGATTTTCTAGGTATTTCTTGAGAAGGCCTTGATCTACACTTCCACCAAAGGATATTAGATCCCCCCTACTAATCCCTTGCGGATCTTGTTACTCTTGGGTGGTTGAGCACCCTAGACGGTTGAGGTCACCTCGGAGCCACATTCCATTGTGGTGAAGCTCCGTGGTCTTGTTGGGAGCCTCCAAGCATTGTGTGGAGATTGCCCCAACGTTGTTTGTAAAGGTTCGGTCGCCGCCTTCAAGGGCACCTATAGTGGAATCACGCACCTTGCATTGTGCGAGGGCGTGAGGAGAATACGGTGGCCCTAGTGGCTTATTGGGGAGCATTGTGCCTCCACACCGCTCCAACGGAGACGTACTTCCTATCAAATGGAAGGAACTTCGGTAACACATCCTCGTCTTCATCGGTTCCACTTATGGTTATCTCTTACCTTTACTTTGTATTTGTTGTTGTTGTAGAGTATCTCTTACTTGCTTCATTACTATTTGTAAGGAGCATCATATAGGTTGCTCACCTAGTGTCAGTTTAGAGAACCTTTATGTTGCTAATCCTTATTTGTTAAGAAAAGCTAAAAATTGGTAGTTGCCTATTCACCCCCCCCTCTAGTCAACCATATTGATCCTTTCACACACGCTGTTACTTAGATTTTCCCTAGATTGATTTATTCGATTGTGTGTTGTTCAATCGGCCTTACCGTCCAAATCACAAAAAGGACTTCCCATACAAGAAAAGGACTTGCCTTACTATCCAAATCACAAAAAAACTAACCAAATGTGGAGTCTTTACGACATCCGGGCCAGATGTCCGGCTGGAGGCCCCGATGATCCGGCGAAGTGCAGATTTTTGACAATAGCACATTGATTGGGCTATAACTTTTCCATATGACATAAGATTAGGACGATTATCATATAAAAATCAAGCGGTTCGACGAGACGAACAATATTTTTGTTGAGCACTTTTTGATCCGAGGCCATCTTAAGGGGGTTTCAGGCTGTTTTCTGACATATATAGCACAAAAAATTGTTCAGACGACCGGACTCCAATCCGGATGATTGCCTGGATCATCCGGGACATATCCCAAATCATCCGGCTTCGACTTTAACCTTCTGTTGTCTTCCCGGGTATACCACATATGTAACACTCCAAGTGTCATGCTACACTAAACCCATGCTAATGTGCCATGACATCATGATCATCATACTTAAGTTGCATTTAGAAAATAATTCCATTCTCAAATTGGCTCGAATCTAAATTTAAAATATAAAGTCCACAAATTATTTCACCAAACACTAGGTCAAAAATGTGTTCAATATTCTAAATAACCCCCTCATAATTTTCCAAGTGAAACCAACATCAATGAAATTTTTCAATCAACCACATAAACTTTTTAGTTGACCAATAACATTTAAATTGTCCTCTTCAAAATAAACAAAAAATTTAAAACCATTACAAATGGCCTGAAACTTTTTGTGCAGCTCTCGTATGTTAGTATAGTATTTATGTGCAAAGTTACATAAGCAACTAAATTCATTTGCTCTCCCAACTAAATAGAAAACAAAAAAGGAAAAAAAACAAATAGAAAAAGAAAAGGGCTAGATTCTACTGTGCTAATGGGCTCTAGTGGCTACAGTGCATGGCCCAGCCCACCAGTGGCCTTTCTTCCTCCTGTGTACAAAGAGGAAGTAGAGCGTGTGCGTGGCAGACACCCATGCATCCCTGGCCGTCGTTGCCACCGTGTCGAACATCCGACGAGTCCCCTTAGGTGGACAAGGTCGGACCCCTCTTCATCTCTGGTTCGTTCGTGTCTGAGCTCCGTCATCGCCATGTCATTGATGATGCCGTGGCTATCGTGCTCCCCGCATCGAGAGAAGATGTCCAGGAGAAGCTCCACAACCCACTTAGTCCATTCAGAGCACCGAAGCGAGCCGAGGCACACCGTACGCTCGCCATCGGCGTCGTCTTCTCTGCGTACATCATTGTCGTTCGTCGTCGATTGCCACTGCTCTGGTCCACACCTCGCCTCCCCAAGCACTTCACGGGACACGCGGTGAGCCCCTCCTTCGAATCCCCCCTTCCTTGCCTTAATTTGTCGTCATATGGTTCCCACGAGCTCTTCGCTGCTGCTGCCCTTTGTTGTTGTTCGTGTGTGGCCTCGCTCGCCCGCTGCCGTTGTTGTTCACGTGCGCTCCTGCTACTCGCCGTCGACGCCGCATCCTGCTAGATGTGATGTTGCTTCTATGTCGTTGATGCTTGCTTTGCATGCTGCCTCGCGGTTGCCCATGGCAGTGCTCACCCGCACGCCCACCTGCAGCCACCCTTGCGTGTGCCGCACGCATGGGCCACTTCGGTCGTTCCTGCGAGGGTCGTTGTTGCCCCAGGCCGCGTCCTGCTCCCCGCTACCTGCACCCTAGGCCGGTCATGGCCACGCTAGACCATGGATACCAGCGTCGTGCGTGCGTGCATGCCCAGTCAAGGTGAAAGTGCGTTATCACGACTAGTGGGGGGGTGAATAGGCGATTTTTACAATTTCATCACTGAGGAAATTCCTAGTGAGGAAAGTCCTCAGTCATGAACTGAGTGCAGTGGAAATAGTACATGATCAGATGTGCAAAAACGTCTACAACAAGGTACTCAACGTGATTTCAGAGATTCGGTTTGCACAGGTCACAAGTACAGGATAACCAGGTGAAGATTAACTCAGGTGAAGAATTTAAGGTGAGGAATTCAGAGAAAGTCTTCAGTCAAATTCTTCAAACAGTACATATGGAAGTCTTCAACATGCAATTGAGGAAATGAGAAGGTCGAGGAAATAGAACCAGTAGCTTGATGAAGACCGTTGTTGATGACTCAGTTCCAACTGTTGTGACAGTTGTACGTATGGTTTGAAGCGGCTTGGTATTGAAACCAAAAGGACACACAGTCCCTACCATATTCTCCTTGAGCTAAGGACAAACAGTCCTCGCACAACACTCGTGGTAAGTCTTCAGGGTAGACTTCCAAACCCTCACAAACTCGGTCACCCGACGATCCATAATTGACTGCTGGATGCTCTAGACCATTATGCTTAACCGTCTGGAGGATACACAGTCCTCAACGGTAACAAGCGTCGGTTCCACACAGGAATAACTTCTTCAGTGATGTTCAATCACTTGGGTTTTGGTTTGGTTTGGGTGTTTGGGGTATTTCCTCATTTGACGATTTTCACTCAAAGGCTCTGAGGTTGTGGGGGCGGCTATTTATAGCCTGGGAGCATCCCAACATGATTTGACATAAATGCCCTTAAATAATACGACCGTTGGGTGGATAAGACCTGTGATAGGTGGCGCGTGGCGCGGCAACGGTCGGAACTTTCAACTGTGAAAGTCCTCATGTCTCTCATATTCCTCACTTTGAGGCTTTAGTAGATGTAGGTTTGGGTTGAGCATCATGAGGAAATTCGTTCCGTAGTTTTACCTCGACCCCCTTTAACAATATGGTGTTCCTATGACTCAAGTGTAAAGAAAATGAAACAGAAAGATTAAATCTTCAAGCTTCAAGGTCTTCAGAGTATTTTCTTCAGGACACATCGAATTCCTCATCTTCAATATCTTCATGAGGAATAGCAATTTCTTCGCGATCAAAGTCTTAAAGGAATGACCAAAGTCTTCACCCAAAGATATACATTTTTAGGGTCGATTTTTATTGAATAACTCAAACTCCTCATCGAATTATAGAGCATGTGTACACTCACAATCATATCAGTCTCTTAACCTATAAGTCTTCAAACCACCAAAATCACTAAGGGGCACTAGATGCACTTACACAAGGCCTCTTCACATGTGTCTCTCGCACGTGGGGTCGACCTTGATTAAATTAGGGTTAGGATTAACTTACATTAGTTAGGGGCTAATGGTAAACTCACATGTAGGTCCCCATTTAACTAACTGTTTAATTTAACTCAAGAAGGGGCCCAGTCAATGTTAACTGGACCCCACTGCTAAATTAACTAGATAAATAAATCTATAAATTATTAGTCCATGACATGTGGGTCCATTGACCTTGTTGACCAGTCAAACTTTTACTGGTCAACATTGACTAGACTGCTCACTCGACACCCATGGGCCCTCAGTGTCATACACACGGCTAGTCCCTTGTGGGTGTAAAATGTATGCCTATTTAACAATTAAAAGAAAAGATAGAAGAAATTTAGAAATTCATTTAAACTTTGAAAGATTATATAGAATAAACCGTCAGTTAGATGAAAATAATTTATATATGAAAGTTGCTCAGAAAAATCCAACAAATTCGAATATGCAATCCGTTCATGTGTCACATGCACTTAACACGATGAACATGTGACTTTCCCTTTCAGATCGTCTGTTTCATAAAGGCCTAAGACCTGGGGAATATCCACGCTCCGTTTGTAACGTGTAGCACTGCGTTAGGTCACCCCTAGCACTGCATATTGCCTTGTCACACATTGTGATGCATTTGTTTGCTTTTATATTTATTGTTTGTTCCCACTCTTTTCTCCGATAGACCCACAGACCGATGTTGCTATCGTGTACGACTAGGCCCCTAACGTCGAGCCCCTCTCAGTAGAGCTCAAGGCAAGCAAACCCCCCTGATCATTCCAATATTGCCCAATTCTTTCTTCCTGATGCTTGCATTAGAATTTGCTATTGTATTTGATTGCTCGTATTCTGATGCATAGCTTGTTGTTACCTACGTGCTTATCCTATATGCTTAGTATAGGGTGTATAGTGAACCATGAGTGACCCCTCTTCACTTGGTACCTATTGCCCCCGATTCATCATTGATGACTCGATCAAACTGACAGACGTCCCTAGCCCAACACATCACATCACACCCCCTTAGTTGTACGACTCTGCCAAGCTACTGTCGACTGTCGAGGGTGATGGAAGATCTAATCTAGGCGATCGATGAGACAAGACCGACACATCATCGCACACCCCCTTGGATGTACGACACTACAAAGCTACTACCGAATGTCGAGGGTGGTACCTTCTAGTTCGCCCTCATGGTTACATCAATGGAAATCCATCAAGGGTGATTCCTCGAAATTCCTCCTTGATGACAAGGACACACTGTTACCTCCGCCTGTTACCCCTATTACTGGTATCGGACTAAAGGGACAGGAGGTACCATCCAGGTTGAGGTGGACCTGAGTTCCTGACAATCTCTTTTGGAGTCGGTTGATACGTCTCCACCGTATCTATAATTTTTTATGGTTCCATGCTATTATCTTGTCAAACTTTGGATGTTTTGTATGCCTTTTATATCTTTTTTGGGGCTAACTTATTAACTCAGTGCCAAGTGCCAGTTCCTGTTTTTCTGTGTTTTTGACCCTTTTCAGAGGAGGATTTTAAACGGTGTCCAAACGGAATAAAACTTCGGAAAAGAATTTTTCCAAAACAGAAGATACGCACGGGACGTGAAAACCAAGGCAGAGTCCATCAGGGGACGCCACAAGCCCCCTAGGCGCGGCCGGGGGGGCCGCGCCTAGCAGGCTTGTGGGCCCCTTGTGGATCGTCTGCCCTACCTCTTCCGCCTATAAATTCCCGAAAAATCCAAAACTGCGCGAGAGATCCACGAAAATACTTTTCCGCCGCCGCAAGCTTCTGTCTCCGCAAGATCCCATCTGGGGTACGTTCTGGTGCCCTGCCAAAGGGGGGATTCGGATACGGAGGGCTTCTTCATCAACACCATGACCTCTCCGATGATGCGTGAGTAGTTCACCATAGACCTTCGGGTCCATAGCTAGTAGCTAGATGGCTTCTTCTCTCTCTTGGATCTTCAATACAAAGTTCTCCATGATCTTCATGGAGATCTATCCGATGTAATCTTCTTTTGCGGTGTGTTTGTCGAGATCCGATGAATTGTGGATTTATGATCAGATTATCTATGAATCTTATTTGAGTTTCTTCTGATCTCTTATATGCATGATTTCATATCCTTGTAATTCTCTTCGAGTTGTGGGTTTTGTTTGGCCAACTTGATCTATGATTCTTGCAGTGGGAGAAGTGCTTGGTTTTGGGTTCGTACCGTGCACTGACCTCACCCAGTGACAGAAGGGGTAGCGAGGCACGCATCGTGTTGTCGCCATCAAGGGTAAAAAGATGGGGTTTACATCATTGGTTTGAGTTTATCCCTCTACATCATGTCATCTTGCTTAAGGCGTTACTCTATTCATCATGAACTCAATACACTAGATGCATGCTGGATAGCGGTCGATGTGTGGAGTAATAGTAGTAGATGCAGAAAGTATCGGTCTACTTGTCTCGGACGTGATGCTTATATGTGTGATCATTGCGTTAGATATCGTCATGACTTTGCGCGGTTCTATCAATTGCTCGACAGTAATTTGTTCACCGACCGTAATATTTGCTATTTTGAGAGAAGCCTCTAGTGAACACTGTGGCCCCCGGGTCTACCTCACATCATATTTGCAGCCTTACACTTTTACTTCGTTGCACTTTCCGCCTTGAGAACTCACTTTCCAATCAATATTGAAGGGATTGACAACCCCTTTATAGCGTTGGGTGCAAGCTCGTTTCTCTTTGCGCACGTACTCTGGACACTTGGCTTGATTATCCTACTGGAATGATACCTTGGTTCTCAAACTGAGGGAAATACTTACTGCTCCTGTGCTGCATCACCCTTTCCTCTTCAAGGGAAAAACCAACGCAAGCTCAAGAGGCAGCAGAAGGATTTCTGGCGCCGTTGCCGGGGAGGATCAAGTCAAGAATAGTCTCCCGTCAATGTGCCAATTTCTGACGCTGTTGCCGAGGAGGATCAAGTTCTAGGTGAAGCTCATCCAAGTAAGTGTCGCAAACTCATCTCTTGGATTTACTTTTTTGCCTCTCGTTTTCCTCTCCCCCACTTGTGCAAAAACAAAAGTTTACAAAAATATTTGCCTTTTTTGTTCGCCCTTTTCTCTCGCTTGCTTTCTGTCCGCTACTCTACCTGCTAAGACGTGTATGGCCCAACCAAGGGATTTTGATGATTACTATGCGAGGTTGGAAGAGATTGAAACTAGTGTTAAAGGCTTCATGTCTACACAGTTTGATTATAACAGTTACTTTCGTAAGCAACTGAAGGAGCAAAATTCTTTTTTAGATTTTATGAATAAACAAGTTGATGATATGGCCAAAGAATTCCTTGTGCTAAATTCTCAGTTTGCTCGTCTTGAAAAATTGGTAGGCCAGATTTCTGATAAACATGCTACCTTAGTCAATAAGATGGCTGCTAAACCTAACATTTGTGATGAGAATCACGAAGATCTTAAAGTGCTTGGTGTGACTCCCATTGAATCCTTGTTTTCTAGTGCCAAACCTAATGATGATGGGGCTGTATATGAATCCACTTTGGTTGAAAAATGCCCCGATGATTCGGAGTCTATCTATCTTGATGCTAAAAGCATTGAAAGTGGAGTAGAAGATATTAAAACTTTGAGTAGTAATGAAACTACTACTTTGGATTTCAAGGAATTCAATTATGATAGTTGCTCCTTGATTGAATGCATTTCCTTGATGCAATCCATGCTAAGCTCTCCACACACTTATAGCCAAAACAAGGCCTTTACCGATCATATCGTCGATGCTATGATAAAATATCTTGAAGAGAAACTTGAGTTGGAAGTTTCTAGTCCTAGAAAGCTTCATGATGTGTGGGAACCTACTATCAAAATCAAAATCAAAAACTATGAATGCAATGCTTTGTGTGATTTGGGTGCTAGTGTTTCCGCGATTCCAAAGTCTTTATGTGATGTTCTAGGTTTTAATGAGATTGAGGAGTGCTCTCTTAATTTGCATCTTGCGGATTCTACTGTCAAGAAACCCATGGGAAGGATCAATGATGTTCTTATTATTGCAAATAGGAACTATGTACCCATGGATTTCATTGTGCTTGATATTGATTGCAATCCTACATGCCCTATCATTCTTGGTAGACCTTTCCTAAGGACTATTGGTGCTATCATCGATATGAAGGAAGGGAATATTAGATTTCAATTTCCTTTAAAGAAGGGCATGGAGCATTTTCCTAGAAAGAAAATAAGATTGCCTTATGAATCCATGATGAGGGCTACTTATGGTTTGGGTACCAAAGACGACGATACGTGATTCCATCACCTTATGCCTAGCTAAGGGCGTTAAACAATAGCGCTTGTTGGGAGGCAACCCAATGAATTTATATTTTTCTTTCTGTTTTGTTGCGTCCACACCATCATAATTCTGTTATGATTGTGTTTTTTGTGTTTCTTTTTGTGTTTGAGCCAAGCAAAACCTTTATGATTAGTTTTGTGATGGTTGTTTGATCTTGCTGGAAAAAGACAGAAACTTTTCGCTCACGAAATTATTTTTCATTTTTATTCAGAAAGAGCTTTTGAGTTGATTATTTTTTTCTTCTGGTTGATATGCCTTTTTCCCAGGCTGTCGTAAGTTTTCAGAATTTTTGAGGTACCAGAAGTATACGAAGTATACAGATTGCTACAGACTGGTCTGTTTTTTGACAGATTGTGTTTTTGTTGTGTTGGTTGCTTGTTTTGATGAAACTATGGATAGTATCAGGGGGTACTAGCCATGGAAAAGTGAGAATACAGTAACCTAACACCAATATAAATAGAAATCAAGATTGCTACAGTACCTAAAGAGGTGGTAGTTTGTCTTCTTGTGCTAATGATATCACGAGTTTCTGTTTAAGTTTTATGTTGTGAATTTTCAAGTTTTTGGTGATGTTCTCATGACCAAAGGGATAAAGAGTGGAAAGAGCTCAAGCTTGGGGATGCCCAAGGCATCCCAAGCCAAATTCAAGGACACCAAAAAGCCTAAGCTTGGGTATGCCCCGGGAAGGCATCCCCTCTTTCGTCTTCAATCCATCTGTAACATTACTTGGAGCTATATTTTTATTCACCACATGATATGTGTTTTGCTTCGAGCGTCTTGTATCGTAGGAGTCTTTTCTTTTTGTTGTGTCACAATCATCCTTGCTGCACACCTTTTCAGAGAGACATGCACTCATCATGAATTTGCTAAAATACTCATAGTGCTTCACTTATATCTTTTGAGTTAGGCAATTTTGCTCTATGTGCTTCACTTAGATCTTTTAGAGCACGGCGGTGCGTAACTTGGTAATTGGCTTGTGCTAGGAAAGTAGCCCCAAAGGTGATAGGTACCCAAAGAGGATACAATAAAACTTCCATCTTCATGTGCATTGAGTAGAAAGAGAAGTTTGATTCCTCTCAATTAGTTTCGAGATGTGGATTTGGTAATATTAAGAGTTATGTTAGTAGGGTGTTGTGAATCTAGAAATACTTGTGTTGAAGTTAGTGATTCCCGTAACATGCACGTATGGTGAACCTCTATGTTAGGAAGTCGGAGCATAATTGATCTATTGATTGTCATCTTTTGTGTTGCGGTCGGGATCGCGCGATGGTTTACACCTACCAACCCTTCCCCTAGGAGTATGCGTTTAGCACTTTGTTTCGATTACTAATAAAAACTTTCGCAACAAGTATGTGAGTTCTTCATGACTAATGTGAGTCCATGGTATAGATGCACTTTCACCTTCCACCATCGCTAGCCTCTCTAGTACCGCGCAATTTTCACCGGTGCACAAACCCACCATATGCCTTCCTCAAAACAGCCACCATTCCTACCTACTATGGCATTTTCATAGCCATTCTGAGATATATTGCCATGCAACTCCCACCGTTCCGTCTCATGACTTGTGTCGTCACTCTCATATTGCCATTGCATGATCGTAAGATAGCTAGCGAGATGTTTCAATGTCATACGCCAAGCTAGATCGTTGCACATCCCCGTACACTGCCGGAGGCATTTCCTATAGAGTCATCGTCGTTCTAAGCTTTGAGCTGCGAGTAAATAAAAGTGTGATGATCATCATTATTAGAGCATTGTCCCATGTGAGGAAATAAAAAAATAATTGAAAAAATAGGCCAAGGAGCCCAAACAAAAATAAAATAAAAATAAAAAAGAGAGAAGGGACAATGCTACTATCTCTTTCCACACTTGTGCTTCATAATAGCACCATGTTCTTCATGATTGAGAGCCTCTTGTTTTGTCACCACCATATACTAGTGGGAATCTTTATTATATAACTTGGCTTGTATATTCCAATGACGGGTTCTTCAAAATTGCCCTAGGTCTTCGTGAGCAAGCAAGTTCGATGCACACCCACTAGTTCTCCTTTTGAGCTTTCACATACTTGTAGCTCTAGTGCGTCCGTTGTATCGCAATCCCTACTCATTCACATTGATATCTATAAATTAGCATCTCCATAGCCCTTTGATAAGCTGAGTCAATGTGACCATCTCCTCCTTTTTGTCTCACAACCTCCACCACACTCTATTCCACCATAGTGCTATATCCATGGCTCACGCTCATGTATTGCATGAGAGTTAAAAAAGGTTTGAGAAAGTAAGAGTGCGAAAACAATTACTTGGCCAATATCGGGGTTGTGCATGATTTAAATTAGTTGTGTGGGGATGATGGAGCATAGCCAGACTATATGATTTTGTAGGGATAACTTCCTTTGGCCTTGTTATTTCGAAAGTTCATGATTACCTTGCTAGTTTGCTTGAAGTATTATTGTTTTCATGTCAATAGCAAACTATTGTTTTGAATCTTACGGATCTGAACATTCATGTCACATGAAAGAAGTTACAAAGGACAACTATGCTAGGTAGCATTCCACATCAAAAATTCAGTCTTTATCACTTCCCTACTCGAGGACAAACATGAGTTAAGCTTGGGGATGCTTGATACGTCTCCAGCGTATCTATAATTTTTGATGGTTCCATGCTATTATCTTGTCAAACTTTGGATGTTTTGTATGCATTTTATATCTTTTTTTGGACTAACTTATTAACTCAGTGCGAAGTGCCAGTTCCTTATTTTTTCCGTGTTTTTGACCCTTTTCAAAGGAGGATTTTAAACGGTGTCCAAACGGCATAAAACTTTCGTAAAGATTTTTTCCAGAACAGAAGATATGCACAGGACGTTAGAACCAAGGCAGAGGCCACCAGGGACGGCACAAGCCCCTAGGCGCGGCTAGGGGGCCGCGCCTAGCAGGCTTCTGGCCTCCCTGTGGCTCGTCTGCCCTACCTCTTCAGCCTATAAATTCCCGAAAAACCCAAAACTGCACGAGAGATCCACAAAATACTTTTCGCTGCCGCAAGCTTCTGTCTCCGCAAGATCCCATCTGGGGCATGTTCTGGTGCCCTGCCAGAGGGGGGATTCGGATACGGGGGGCTTCTTCATCAACACCATGACCTCTCCGATGATGCGTGAGTAGTTCACCATAGACCTTGGGGTCCCTAGCTAGTAGCTAGATGGCTTCTTCTCTCTCTTTGATCTTCAATACAAAGTTCTCCATGATCTTCATGGAGATCTATCCAATGTAATCTTCTTATGCGGTGTGTTTGTCGAGATCCGGTGAATTGTGAATTTATGATCAGATTATCTATGAATCTTATTTGAGTTTCTTCTGATCTCTTATATGCATGATTTCATATCCTTGTAATTCTCTTCGAGTTGTGGGTTTTGTTTGGCCAACTTGATCTATGATTCTTCCAACGGGAGAAGTGCTTGGTTTTGGGTTCATACCCTGTGGTGACCTCACCCAGTGACAGAAGGGGTAGCGAGGCACGCATCGTGTTATTTCCATCAAGGGTAAAAAGATGGGGTTTACATCATTGGTTTGAGTTTATCCCTCTACATCATGTCATCTTGCTTAAGGCGTTAATCTATTCGTCATGAACTCAATACACTAGATGCATGCTGGATCGAGGTCGATGTGTGGAGTAATAGTAGTAGATACAGAAAGTATCGGTCTACTTGTCTCGGACGTGATGCCTATATGTATGATCATTGCCTTAGATATCGTCATGACTTTGCGCGGTTCTATCAATTGCTCGACAGTAATTTGTTCACCCACGTAATATTTGCTATTTTGAGAGAAGCCTCTAGTGAACACTATGGCCCCTGGGTCTACTTCACATCATATTTTCAGCCTTACACTTTTACTTCGTTGCACTTTCCGCCTTCAGATCTCACTTTGCAATCAATCTTGAAGGGATTGACAACCCCTTTATAGCATTGGGTGCAAGCTCGTTTGTGTTTGTGCAGGTACTCTGGACACTTGGCTTGATTCTCCTACTGGATTGATACCTTGGTTCTCAAACTGAGGGAAATACGTATTGCTCCTGTGCTGCATCACCCTTTCCTCTAGAAGGGAAAAACCAACGCAAGCTCAAGAGGCATCATCGGTGTGACTTGGAACCCGCGAGATAACTACGTGGCATGGTCGGGCATTTTCTGCCCTTTCCGTAAGTCTGCGAGACGAGGCGACAGGATCGGAAGGATCATTGAACGTTACCGCGAGCTCGCAAGACACTTACGGGTTTAGATATGTGATCCGAGTAGGCCTTTAGCCTTTATCGGACTAACCACCATGCGGGAATAAGTATGGGCACTCTTGATACGTCTCCAATGTATCTATAATTTTTGATTGTTCCATGCTGTTATATTATCATTCTTGGATGTTTTACAATCATTTTATAGTCAGTTTATATCATTTTTTGGTACTAACTTATTGACATAGTGCCCAGTGCCAGTTGTTGTTTTCTACATGTTTTTTACATTGCAGGAAATCAATACCAAACGGAGTCCAGAAGAAGCGAAACTTTTTGTGGACTTTTTTGGGCTAGAAGACATCCAGTGGGCCAAGAACGCACATGAGGGGATCTCCGATGGGAGCACAACCCACCAGGGCGCGCCTGGGGGCCTGCTGGCAGTCCCCGACAACGACACTAGAAGAATGTTGTTGAGGAGTCCCTGACTTGATGCCTTGGCGACAACAGAGCCAGAACTGCTCCCAGTTGCTCAACAATTAGCAATTGTCTTACAATGGCCCACCAGCGCATGGGTTCGCGACAGTTTTCGAGGGTAGAGTATTCGACCCAAATTTGTTGATTCGCCAGGCAGGAGGTGAGAGGATACTCTCGAGTATTAGCAGCTGAAGGTATCAGATTCAACCACACCTGGAAGATTAGTATCTGCAAGCAAAGTATCAGCAGCAAAGTAGGATGATAACAACGGTGTCAGAAACGATCTGTTGACGGCACACTATTCCTAACTGTCGTATCAATGGTGCCATAAGTTTCCCGTTGACGGAAATTGTCTTTTCCCGTCAACGACGAGCGAACCAGAATTGTAGCAAGTAGCAGCAGTGTAACGACTAACAACAGTGGCAAGGAACAGCAGTAGTGACAGCAGTAGCAAGTAGCAACAGTAGCAAGTAGCAGCAGTAGCAAGCGACAATAGTAACAGCAGCAGAGCAAAACAAGTAACAGCAGCAGTGGGACAAACTCGTAGGCAATGGGTCTGTGATTTGTTTGGATGATATTCATCATGCAACAGTTATAACATGGAGAGATATGTGGCTAGCTCCCGTTTGTCAATGTGATGTAGGCATGCATTTCGTGTGTAGTCATACGTGCTTAGGGAAAAGAACTTGCATGACATCTATTGTCCACCCCTCCCGTGGCAGCGGGGTCCAAAAGGATACTATGGGATATTAAGGTTCTCCTTTTAATAAAGAACCGGAACAATGCATTAGCACTTGGTGAACACATGAACTCCTCAAACTATGGTCATCACCGGGAGTGGTTCCGATTATTGTCACTCCGGGGTTGCCGGATCATAACACATAGTAGGTAACTACAACTTGCAAGATCGGATCTAAAACACACATATATTGGTGACAACATAATAATTTCAGATCTGAAATCATGGCACTCGGGCCCTAGTGACGAGCATTAAGCATGGCAAAGTAGTAGCAACATCAATCTCAGAACACAGTGGATACTAGGGATCAATCCCCGTCAAAACTAACTCAATTACATGATAGATCTCATCCTACTCATCACCGCCCAGCGAACCTATGAATAGATTACTCACGAACGATGAAGAGCTTCATGAAATTGGAGAGGGAAGAAGGTTGATGATGACGATGGCGACGATTTCGCCTCTCCGGAGCCCAAAACGGACTCCAAATCTGTCCTCCAGATGAAGAACAGGATGTGGCGGCGCCTCCGTATCGCAAACGCGACGAAATCTTCTCTTCTGATTTTTTTCTGGGCGAAAGTGAATTTATATAGCTGAGTTTGGGGGCGGCAGAGCCACGTGGGCCCCACAAGCTTGGTTGTCACGGCCAGGGGGGTGGCCGCGGCAACAGGGCTTGTGGCCCACTGGCCCATCCCCTCTGGTGGATCTTTGCGCAGGTATTTTTCATATTTTCCAGAAAAATTCTCCGTAAATTTTCAGGATGTTCCGAGAACTTTCATTTCTGCACAAAAACAACACCATGGCGATTGTGCTAAAAACAACGTTAGTCCGGGTTAGTTCCATTCAAATCATGCAAATTAGAGTCCAAAACAAGGGCAAAAGAGTTTGGAAAAGTAGATAATATGGAGACCTATCAGGGCCCAGGTGCACACAGGTTGGTTGTGCCCTCCTCGTTGGCCTCCCGCACCACCTCTTTGATCTATAAATACCCCAATATTCCAGAAACCCTAATAGGGTGAAGAAAATCAATTCCAGCCGCTGCAGAGTCCAAAAACACCAGATCCAATCTAGACACCATCACGGAGGGGTTCATCATGTACATTGGTGCTTCTCCGATGATGCGTCAATAGTTCTTTGTAGACCTACGGGTCCGTAGTTAGTAGCTAGATGGCTTCTTCTCTCTCTTGATTATAAATACAATGGTCTCTTGGAGATCCATATGATGTAACTCTTTTTGCGATGTGTTTGTTAGGATCCGATGAACTTTGTGTTTATGATCAGATCTATGTTGTTATCCATGAAAGTTATTTGAGTCTTCTTTGATCTCTTATATGCATGATTGATTATAGCCTCGTATTTCTTCTCTGATATTTGGGTTTTGTTTGGCCAACTTAATCTATTTATCTTACAATGGGAAGAGGTGCTTTGTGATGGGTTCGATCTTACAATGCTTGATCCCAGTGAAAGAAAGGGAAACGACACGTATGTATCGTTACTATTAAGGATAACAAGATGGGTCTATTTCTACATAAATAGATCTTGTCTACATCATGTCATCGTTCTTATTGCATTACTCCATTTTTCCATGAACTTAATACACTAGATGCATGTTGGATAGCGATCTATGTGTGGAGTAATAGTAGTAGATGCAGGCATATGTCGGTCTACTAATCTTGGACGTGATGCCTATATAATGATCATTGCCTGGATATCGTCATGATTATTTGGAGTTCTATCAATTGCCCAACAGGAATTGTTTTCCCGTCGTTTGCTATTTTTCTCGAGAGAAGCCACTAGTGAAACCTACGGCCCCCGAGTCTCTTTTCATCATATTTGCCTTTGCGATCTATTTTCCTTTGCTTTTATTTTCACATCTATTAAACCAAAAATAAAAAATACCTTGCTGCAACTTATTTGTTCCGCGATCTATTTATCCTATCTACCACTTTTACCTCACGTTATTTGCCTATCTTGAGGCGTCGTACCCGAAAGGAATTTCTGACGCCGTTGCTCGGGAAGATCAAGTCAAGATAGTCTCCCGCCAACTTGCCAATTTCTGGCGCCGTTGCCGGGGAGGGATTGACAACCCCTTTAACACGTCGGGTTGCGAGTATTTGTTATTTGTGTGCGGGTGTTGTTTACGTGGTGTGAGGAGGTTCTCCTACTGGTTCAATAACCTTGGTCTCATCACTCAGGGAAATACCTACCGTCGCTATACTGCATCATCCCTTCCTCTTTGGGGAAATACCGACGTTGTTCTAGCGGACATCAAAAGGAATCTATGGAGCCGTTACGATGGAGGATCTTCAACATCAACCAGGTTCCTAATCACAAATCTCATCTCCTCGCAATTTACATTATTCTCCATTTGCCTCTCGTTTTCCTCTCCCCCACTTCACAAAAAATGCCGTTTTATTCGCCCTTTTTTCGTTCACTGTTTTCTCATCAGATCTGTTTTTGTGTGCAATCTTGTTTGCGTAGTAATGATGCCTCAAAGAATATATTATGATGTTCCTTACCCATATTTTGCTTGAAATTGAGAAAAGCACTAAGGAATATATGACTATACAATTTGAGCATAATAATTATTTTATTGAAGAACTTAAGGAACACTCCGTTGTGTTAGAGGCTATAACAAAACAATTTGATGATATTAGTAGAGAAGTTTGCAATCTCCAATCTAAGTATGCTTTTGCTAAAAAATTCGTTGGGAAAAATATCCGATGCACAAGCTACTTTAGTGAATCAAATGGCTGCCAAACCAATCTCGTTAGAAAATAAAAATGAAGATCTTAAAATGATTGGTGTTTCTTCTATTGATTCTTTGTTTAGTGAAATTAAGATTGATGAAAAAGGGGCTGGAGAAGAGTCAACTTTAGTTAGAAGGCGTCCCTATGATTCGGAGGGTGATAATTTTGTTGAGAAAATTGATAAAAGTGGGTTTGGAGAGGTCAAGACTTTAACTAGTGATGTGCCCACTATTTTGGATTACAAAGACTTTAATTATGATAGTTGCTCTTTGGTTGATTGTATTTCTTTGTTGCAATCCATGATAAATTCACCCCATGCTTATGAACAAAATAAAGCTTTTACTAAACATATTGTTGATGCTATGATGAAAGCTTTTGAAGAAAAATTGGAATTAGAAGTTCCAATTCCTAGAAGATTGCATGATGAGTGGGAACCTACTATCAAAGTCAAGATTAAAAAGTATGAGTGTTTTGCTTTATGGGACTTGGGTGCTAGTGTTTCTACAATTCCGAAATCTTTATGTGATGTTCTTGGTCTTACCAATATTAATTGAAGAATGCTCTTTATATTTGCACTTGGCAGATTCTACTATTAAAAATCCTATGGGAAGAATTAATGATGTTCTTATTCTCGCAAATAGGAATTATGCGCCCATAGATTTTATTGTTCTTGATATTGATTGCAATCCGTCTTGTCCAATTATACTTGGTAGACCGTTTTTACATACTATTGGTGCCATGATTGATATGAAAGAAGGCAATATTAAATTTCAATTTCCACTAAGGAAGGGAATGGAACAATTCCCTATAACAAGAATTCGGCCACCATATGAATCAATCATGAGGGCATCATATGGATCTAGAAACAAAGATGACAACACTTAGATCCTACGCGTTATGCCTAGCTAGGGGAGTAAAACGATAACGCTTGTTGGGAGGCAACCCAACTTGTATCTTTTTGCTTTTTGGTTTTCTGGCTGTTTTCAATAAAATACAACATTCTACCTGTGGTTAGATGTGTTTTTGTGGTTTAAATTAGTGTTTGTGCCAAGCAAGGCCTTTGAGATGATTTGGGTGAAAGCTGATTTGATCTTGCTGAAAAACAGAAACTTTTGCGCTCATGAAATTATTTTTCAATTTTAGCAGAAGAGTGCTTTTTAGTTTATTATTTTTGCAGAAGATTAATAAAAAAAATATTCACATCATCCTAATTTTTCAGAAGTTTTGGTACAGAAGTATTCGAAGTAGTCAGATTGCTACATAATGTTCTGTTTTTGATAAATTCTGTTTTCTTTGCGTTGTGTGCTTGTTTTGATGATTCTATGGTTTTATTTGATGAGTTTTTTCATATAGAAGTTGGAATACAGTAGATATAATGCAAAAATAAAATATGAATAGGTTTGCAACAGTACTTATAGTAGTGGTTTGCTTTCTCATACTAACGGATCTCACGAAGGTTTTGTTGAGTTTTGTGTGATTCAAGTTTTCAAGTTTTGGGTAAATCTTACGATGGATGAAGGAATAAGAATTAGCAAAAGGCTAAGCTCGGGGATGCCCGATGCACCCAAGATAATATTCAAGAAGTAGCAAGCAACTAAGCTTGGGGATGCCCCTGAGTGCCATCCCCTCTTTCTTCTAACAACCATCGGTATTTTACTTGAAATATTTTTTTATTCCTCACATATTATGAGTTTTGCTTGGATCATCTTGTATGATATGAGTCTTTGCTTCTTTTGCTTTGTATTTTAAGTCTTGAATCCTTGCTGGACACACCTTTTTGAGAGATCCAAAAATTATGCTATGCTTGCTCCTATGCTTCACTTCAATTTTTAGAGCCATGGATTTGCTCTAGTACTTCACTTATATCTTTTTGAGCACGTTATTTTTTTAAGAAATGCTCTCATGCTTCACTTAGATTTATTTGGGAGTTACTATTTGTTTTAATAAATTCTCTCTTTCTTCACTTAGATTATTTTGAGAGAAAGAAAAATTATGCTAATGTTCCTCACTTAAATTTGTTTGAGATTATCAAAAGCAACATATGAAAATAGTCCCAAAGCGATAGATATTCAAGGAGGATACAATAAAAACTTTCATGAAGATCAATGGACAAAATAAACTTGATTCTTAGTAGTGGTTTTGAGATATGACGATATGATATGTGAGTCATGTTGATGAGTAATTGTGCTTTAGTAAGAATATTGATGTTAAGGTTTGTGATTCACTATGCAACCACGAAAGTCAATAGTTATGCAATGAATTTTATATCCTACTTGTGGTGCATTATTCGGTGTTACTTATGCTTAATGCTTGGGTACGAGATTTTTTGTTTCTTTTTTTTTTTACCGACTACTCTAGGGAAAAACCCCCACAGCCTTTTTTCTTTTATTCCCATATATAAGAGCAGTATGTACAAGAAGAAATTAGAATGTACAAAAGGGAAGAGGAGCTAAGGCTACAAACCTCAAGGAGGCAAAAAGGAAACCCATTTAAGGAGATCATCCATGAAACTAGCCTTAATTCTATGAGCTAACAGGGAAATGTCATGAATGAAGCCAGATCTCCATTTTGTGAACTTTGGCTGCTCCTGGTTGAAGACCTTTGCATTTCTGATAGTCCAGATGTTCCAACATGCAGTGAATACCACCTCAGCAAAGAAGGGGTTATGGAAGTCTCTTTTAGCAGCAATAGTAGCACTCCACATGGATGGACCCTGCCATGTGATCTGCAGATAATTCCAGACCCTGGTACTGAAAAGACAGGTGAAGAATAAGTGGTCTCTATCTTCCTTGACTCGAGCATGACATAGAACACAAAGATTGGAGTCGGAAACATTCCAGTGACGTCGGTCAAGCATGTCTTGAGTGTTAAGCCTGTCCATGATGAGCATCCAGGCAAACATCTTAATCTTCATGGTACAACAACTTTTCCAGATCCAGTTGAGTAAAGGGTTTGGTGTAAAGGATTTTTCGTTTCTTGGTTGGTCGCTTCTCAATCTTTTTGCTAGCCTTCATTTTGCACTAAGTATGATCACTACTTGTGCATCCATAACCCTTTAAACCAGTTTTTCCATACGAGTCCACTATACCTACATATATGTGGTATTTCCATGCCGTTCTAAGCAAATTTTCATGTGCCATGTCTAAATAAATTTCTCTTTTGTGTGCCCTACCGCTCGCGAGGCGGTGAGGGGTGGCCTATATTTTCCATGATAGATGTGTTATTCTCACGATGAGTGTTTATTCACTTGTCATTGCACGAGAGTACGACAAAGGTATTAGGGATGCCCATCCCGAAATGAAAAAATGAATTTACTTTTTGTTGTCAAACATTAAATTCCTTTGAAAGTGTTCGCATGGAGGGCACCCGTGGATACGGACAAGCCATGTAAAGTGAAAGTAATGGTGGAAAAAGGAATAAACTTTATTTTCTGTTTGGGAACCGCCTATGATGTATCTAGCATGGAAAGTGTTAGGAGCTCTAAGTCGTTTTCGTTGGTGGGAAAAGTATGTCTCCCAAAATGTTTTTATCTCTCAATTTTTGCTTTGAGCTCTCGCACCTCTACAAATCCCTACTTCCCGTTGCGAAGGGCCTTTATTTTACTTATGCAATTTTTGTTTTGAATTTGAGTCCCCATCTTCTCTCATAAAGCACCAACTAAGGGGCACTATGATCGTATTTGAGCATTGGGTGTAGCTAATATTCGAGTGTGTTTCATGTATGGATCAATGATTGAGCATAATGGGCTAGGGATAACTTGCTTTAGTGTTGATATTTTGAAGGAAGTGGCTGCTTGTTGATATGCTTGAGTATTAAAGTCTTCATGTCAAAACTAGACTATTGCTTTGAACCATATAAAAGTCCAAATGTCCATGCTATAAAGAAAATAAATGTGATGAACATGTTAGGCAACACTCCACAACAAAAATTCTGTTTTTACCATTTACCGACTCGAGGACGGGCAGGATTTAAGCTTGGGGATGTTGATACATCTCCAACGTATCTTTAATTTTTGATTGTTCCATGTTGTTATATTATCATTCTTGGATGTTTTACAATCATTTTATAGTCATTTTTTTATATTTGGTACTAACCTTTTGACATAGTGCCGAGTGCTAGTTGCTATTTTCTGCATGTTTTTACATCGTAGGAAATCAATACCAAACGGAGTCGAAACGCAGCGAAACTTTTTGTGGATTATTTTGGGCCACAAGACATCCAGTGGGCGAGGAACGCACGTGAGGGGAGCTCCGATGGGAGCACAACCCACTAAGGCACGCCTGGAGGCCCAGGCACGCCCCGTGTTTGAAATATGTCCTAGAGGCAATAATAAATTGGTTATTATTATATTTCCTTGTTCATGATAATCATTTATTACCCATGCTAGAATTGTATTGATTGAAACTCAAATACATGTGTGGATACATAGACAACACACTGTCCCTAGTGAGCCTCTAGTTGACTAGCTCATTGATCAAAGATGCTCAAGGTTTCCTGGCCATAAGCAAGTGTTGTCACTTGATAACGGGATCACATCATTAGGAGCATGATGTGATGGACAAGACCAAAACTATAAACGTAGCATATGACGTGTCAGTTTATTGCTACTGTTTTTCTGCATGTCAATGTATTTGTTCCTATGACCATGAGATCATGCAACTCCGGGACACCGGAGGAATACCTCGTGTGTATCAAACGTCGCAACATTATTGGGTGACTATAAAGGTGCTCTACAGGTATTTCCAAAGGTGTATGTTGGGTTGGCATGGATCAAGACTGGGATTTGTCACTCCGTGTGACGGAGAGGTATCTCGGGGCCCACTCGGTAATACAACATCACAACAAGCCTTGCAAGCAATGTGACTAAGGAGTTAGTTACAGGATCTTGTATTACGGAACGAGTAAAGAGACTTGTCGGTAACGAGATTGAACTAGGTATGGAGATACCAACGATTGAATCTCGGGCAAGTAAAATATCGAAGGACAAAGAGAACAACATACGTGATTAACTAAATCCATGACATAGAGGTTCAACCGATAGATATCTTCATAGAATATGTACGAGGCAATATAGACATCCAGGTCCTGCTATTGGTTATTGACCGGGGAGTGTCTCGGATCATGTCTGCATAGTTCTCGAACCCGCAGGGTCTGCACACTTAAGGTTCGATGACGTTTCGGTATTATTGAGTTATGTGTGGTTGGTAACCGAAAGTTGTTTGGAGTCCCGGATGAGATCCCGGCATCACGAGGATCTCCGGAATGGTCCAGAGGTAAATATTGATATATAGGAAAGTGGGTTTTGAACTCCGAAAAAGTTCCGAGCATTTCCGGTAGTGTACTGGGTGTGACGAATGGGTTCTGGGGGTCCACCAGGTGGGCCAACCCACCCCAAAGGGTCTCATGGGTTGTGGAAGGATGTGGACCAGCCCTTAGTGCGCTGGCCGATTCAGCAACTAAAGCCCAAGGTGGATTGGAGGTGGGAAGGAAAGAAACCCAAAGGTGGAAAAGGTGGAAAGGGTTTCCAAGTGGAAGGAGGAATCCTGCTCCCAGTAGGATTGGATTAGGACTCCTCCACCTCCAGTTTCGTCCAAACCTTGAGGGTATGAGGCTGCCTCCTCCCCTCCCTCCCTCCTATATATACTAGAGGTTTTAGAGGTGAGGGCTAACCCTAATTTCCACGTGCTCCCTCTACTTCTCTCTAGATCTATTTCTCCTCTAGTATAGTTCGGCGGTGCTTAGGTGAAGCCCTGCCAGATTAATGCACCACCACCACCACGACGCTGCCGTGCTGAAGAACTCATCTACCTCTCTGCCCGTCTTGCTAGATCAAGAAGGCGGGGATCGTCATCGAGCTGTACGTGTGCTGGACGCGGAGGTGTCGTCCGTTCGATGCTAGATCGGGATGAATCGTGATGGGATCGCGGGACGGATCGTGATGAGATCACGAGACGGGCTGCGATTTGGATCGCGAAGATTTTCCACTACATTAACCGCGTTATATACGCTTCCGCTTAGCGATCTACAAGGGTATGTAGATTCACTCTCCCCTCTTGTAGATGATCATCACCATGGATAGGTATTGCGTGTGCGTAGGAAATTTTTTGTTTCCCATGCGACGTTCCCCAACACCCTGGTGGGTTGCGCCCTCCTCGTCGGCCTCCCGCACTGCCTATTTTCTCTACAAATACCCAAATATTCCAGAAACCCTAAAGAGGGGGACGAAAATCAATTCCAACCGCTGAGAGTCCAGAAACACCAAATCCAATCTAGAAAATATCACGGAGGGGTTCATCATGTCTATTGGTGCCTCTCCGGTGATGCGTGAGTAGTTCTTTGTAGACCTACAGGTCTGTAGTTAGTAGCTAGATGGCTTCCTCTCTCTCTCTCTTGATCATCGATACAATGGTCTTTTGGAGATCCATATGATGAAAGTCTTTTTGCGGTGTGTTTGTTGGGATCCGATGAACTTTGAGTTTATGATCAATCTATGTTTTTATCCGTGAATGTTATTTGAGTCTTCTTTCATCTCTTATATGCGTGATTGATTATAACCTCGTATTTCTTCTCCGATATTTGGGTTTTGTTTGGCCAGCTTGTCTATTTATCTTGCAATGGGAAGAGGTACTTTTTGATGGGTTCGATCTTACGGTGCTTGATACCAGTGACAGAAAGGGAAACAACATGTATGTATCGTTGCTATTAAGGATAACAAGATGGGTCTATTTCTACATAAATAGATCTTGTCTACATCATGTTATCGTTCTTATTGCATTACTCCATTTTTCCATGAACTTAATACACTAGATGCATGTTGGATAGCGGTCGATGTGTGGAGTAATAGTAGTAGATGCAGGCAGGAGTCGGTCTACTAATCTTGGATGTGATGCCTATATAATGATCATTGCCTGGATATCGTCATGATTATTTGAAGTTCTATCAATTGCCCAAAGGTAATTGTTTTCCCACCGTTTGCTATTTTTCTTGAGAGAAGACATTAGTGAAACCTACGGCCCCGGGTCTCTTTTCATCATATTTTCTTTTGCAATCTATTTCCTTTGATTTTATTATCAGATCTGTTAAATCAAAAATACAAAAATACCTTGCTGTAATTTATTTGTTCCACGATCTATTTATCCTATCTACCACTTTTACCTCACGCTATTTTTCTATCTTGAGGCGCCGTATCCAAAAGGAATTTTTGACGACATTGGGGAAGATCAAGTCAAGATATGTAGATTCTACAAGGGAATGTAGATTCACTTTGTCCTCTCGTAGATGATCAACACCATGGATTGGTATTGCGTGTGTGTAGGAATTTTTTTGTTTCCCATGTGAAGTTCCCGAACAGTGGTATCAGAGCTAGGTTCATGTGTAGATAATATTTCAAGTAGAACACAAAAGAGTTTGTGGGCGTTGATGTTCAATTTGATGCCCTCCTTAGTCTTTTCTTGATTCGGCGGTATTGTTGGATTGAAGCGGCCCGGACCAACTTTACTCGTACGCTTACGAGAGAACGGTTTCATCGATAGACATGCAACTTGTTGCATAAAGATGACTGGCGGGTGTTTGTTTCTTCAACTTTAGTTGAATCGGATTTGACCGAGGTGGTCCTTGGAGAAGGTTAAATAGCAATTTGCATATCACCATTGTGGCTTTGCGTAAGTAAGATGCGATCATACTAGATACCCATAGCAGCCACGTAAAACATGCAAGAACAAATTAGAGGACGTCTAACTTGTTTTTGCAGGGTATGCATGTCATGTGATATGGCCAAAGACATGATATGATATATTGGATGTATCAGATGATCATCTTGTAACAGTTAAATATCGACTTGCACGTCGATGCTACGACAACCGGCAGGAGCCATAGGGTTGTCTTTAAACTAATGTTTGTGCTTGCACATGCTTTTACTATATTGCTAGGGTAGCTTTAGTAGTAATAGCATAGATAGCGCGACTACCTCGCTGGCGGCACGATTATGGAGATCATGGTGCGGCGCCGGTGACGATGGAGATCATGTCGGTGCTTTGGTGATGGAGATCAAGAAGCATAAGTTCATGGACATATCATGTCACTTATGATTTGCATGTGATGTTAATCCTTTTATGCACCTTATTTTGCTTAGAACAACGATAGCATTATAAGGTGATCCCTTACTAAAATTTCAAGATAAAATTGTGTTCTCCCCGACTGTGCACCATTGCGACAGTTCGTCGTTTCGAGACACCACGTGATGATCGGGTGTGATAGACTCAACGTTCACATACAACGAGTGCAAAATAGTTGCACATGCGGAACAGCCGGGTTAAACTTGACGAACCTAGCATGTACAGACTGGCCTCGGAACACAAGAGATTGAAAGGTCGAGCATGAATCATATAGTTTGATATGATCAACATGGAGATGCTAACCATTGAAACTATACTCAATTCACGTGATGATCGGACTTGAGTTAGTGGATTTGGTTCATGCGCCACTCGAATGACTAGAGGGATGTCTATTTGAGTGGGAGTTATTACTAATATGATTAGCTAAACTCAATTATCATGAACATATTCAAAAGGTCTTTGCAAATTATGTTGTAGCTTGCGCTGTAGCTCTACTGTTTTTGATATGTTCCTAGAGAAAATTTAGTTGTAAGATGATAGTAGCAATTATGCGAACTGGGTTCGTAAAGTGAGGATTGTCCTTATTGTTGCACAGAAGGCTTATGTCCTTAATGCACCACTCGGTGTGGTGAACCTCGAGCGTCGTCTATGGATGTTGCGAACACGTTTTTGATGACTACGTGATAGTTCAGTGCGTAATGCTTAACGGCTTAGAATTGAGGCGCCAAAGACATTTTGAACGTGACGAAACATATGAGATGTTCCAAGAGATGAAATTGGGATTTCATGCTCGTGCCCTTGTTGAGAGGTATGAGACCTCCGACAAGATTCTATCTACAAAGTAAGGGAGAAAAGCTCAATCATTGAGCATGTGCTCAGATTGTCTGAGTGCTACAATCCCTTGAATCGAGTGAGAGTTAATCTTCCACATGAGATAGTGATGGTTCTCCAAAGTCACTGCCACCAAGCTACTAGAGCTTCGTGATGAACTATAACAGATCAGGGATAGATATGATGATCCTTGAGCTATTCACGATGTTTGACACTGCCAAAGAAGAAATCAAAAAGGAGCATCAATTTTTGATGGTTAGTAAAACCACTAGTGTCAAGAAGGGCAAGGGCAAGAAGGGATACTTCATGAAACGGCAAACTAGTTGCTGCTCTAGTGAAGAGACCCAAGGTTGAACCCAAAACCCAAGACTAAGTGCTTCTGTAATGAGGGGAACAGTCATTGAAGAGGACCTACCCTAGATACTTGGTAGATGAGAAGGCTGGCAAAGTCAACAGAAGTATATTGGATATACAAGATATTGATGTGTACTTTACTAGTAATCCTAGTAGCAAGAGGGTATTGGATACCCGTTCGGTTGCTAAGTGTTAGTAACTCGAAATAAAATCTATGGAATAAACGGAGACTAGCTAAAGGCGAGGTGAAGATATGTGTTGGAAGTGTTTCCAAGGTTGATGTGATCAAACATCACAGACTCTCTCTACCATCGGGATTAGTGTTAAACCTAAATAATTGTTATTTGGTGTTTGCATTGAGCATGAACATGATTAGATCATGTTTATTGCAAATTCATTTAAAGAGAATAATGGTTATTCTATTTGCTTGAATAAATACCTTCAATGGTTTATTCAATCTCGATCGTAGTGGTACACATGTTCATAATATTGATGCCAAAAGATACAAAGTAGTAATGATAGTACCACTTACTTGTGGCACTACCGCTTGAGTTATATTGGTATAAAATGCATGAAGGAGCTCCATGTTGATGGATCTTTGTACTCACTCATTTTTGAAACGTTTGAGACATGCAAACCATGCCTATTGGTATAAACGCATGAAGAAACTCCATGCAGATGGATCGTTTGGACTCACTTGATTTTGAATCACTTGAGGCATGCAAATCATACCACATGCGCAAGATGACTGAAGGCCTCGTTTTTTCAGTGAGATGGAACAAGAAAGTAACTTGTTGGAAGTAATACATTTTGATGTGTGCAATACAATGAGTGTTGAGGCACGCAGTGGATATCATTATGTTCTTACTTCAGTGACATTTCAAGTAGATACAGGAGTATTTGTTTGATGAATCACAAGTCTAAAATATTGAAAAGTTCAAGCTATTACAGAGTGAAGATCATCGTGACAAGAGGATAAAATGTCTATGATATGATCATAGAGATGAATATCTGAGTTGCGAGTTTGGTACACAGCTAAGACAATGTGGAAATTGTTTCGCAACTCATGCCACCTCGAGCACCATAGTGTGATGGTGTGTCCAAACGTCATAGCCGCACCCTATTGGATATAGCGCATACTATGATGTCTCTTATCAAAATACCACTATAGTTTTGGGTTAGGCATTAGAGATAACCACATTCACTTTAAATAGGGCACCACGTAATTCCGTTGAGATGACAACGTATGAACTATGGTTTGGAGAAACCTAAGCTGTCGTTTCTTAAAAGTTTGGGGCTACGACGCTTATGTGAAAAAGTTTCAGTCTGATAAGCTCGAACCCAAAGCGGATAAATGCATCTTCATAGGATACCCAAAACAGTTGGGTACATCTCCTATCTCAGATCCTGAAACAAAAGTGCTTGTTTCTAGAAACGGGTCCTTTCTCGAGAAAAGTTTCTCTCGAAGGAATCGAGTAGGGGGATGGTGGAAACTTGATGAGGTTATTGAACCGTCACTTCAACCAGTGTGTAGCAGGGCGCAGGAAGTTGTTCCTATGGCGCCTACACCTTTTTAAGTGGAAGCTAATGATAGTGATCATGAAACTTCGGATCAAGTTACTAAAAACTACGTAGGTCGACAAGGTCACGTACTACTATAAAGTGGTATGGTAACCCTGTCTTGGAGGTCATGTTGTTGGACAACAATGAACCTACGAGCTATGGAGAAGCAATGGTGGGCCCGGATTCCGACAAATGGCTGGAGGCCATGAAATCTGAGAGAGGATCCATGTATGAAAACAAAGTGTAGACTTTGGAAGAACTACTTGATGGTCGTAAGACTATTAAGTACAGATGGAACTTTAAAAGGAAGAGACACGATGATGGTGAAAAGTCACCATTAAGAAAAGCTCAACTTGTCGCAAAGATGGTTCCGACAAGTTCAAAGAGTTGACTATGATGATACTTTCTCACTCGTAGCGATGCTAAAAGTCTGTTGGAATTATGTTAGTAGTTGCTGCATTATTTATGAAATATTGCACATAGGATGTCAAAACATTGTTTCCTCGACGGTTTCCTTGAGGAAAGGTTGTATGTGATACAACCAGAAGGTTTTGTCGATCCTAAGGATGCCAACAAGTATGCAAATTCCAGCAATCCTTCTATGGACTGGTGCCAGCATCTCGGAGTTGGAATATACGCTTTGATGAGATGATCAAAGCTTTTGGGTTTATACAAGGTTTATGAGAAACTTGTATTTCCAAATAAGTGAGTGGGAGCACTATAGAATTTGTGATAAGTATATGTGGTTGACATATTGTTGATCGGAAGTAATGTAGAATTTCTTGAAAGCATAAAGGGTTGTTTGAAAGGAGTTTCTCAAAGTAAAACCTGGATAGAGCTACTTGAACATTGAGCATTAAGATCTATAGAGATAGATCAAACCGCTTAATAGAACTTTCAATGAAATGCATGCCTTGACAAGTTTTTGAAGGAGTTCCAAATAGATCAGAAAAGAAGGAGTTCTTGGCTGTGTTGTAAGGTGTGAATTTGAATAAGACTCAGAGCCCCACCACGACAGAAGAAAGAGAAAGGACGAAGGTCGTCCCCTTTGCCTTAGCCGTAAAAGTATGCCATGCTGTGTACCGCATTTGATGTGTGCCTTGCCATGAGTCTGTCAAGGGGTACAAAGAATGATCGAGGATGGAAACATTGAACAACGGTCAAAGTTATCCTTAGTAACTAGTGGACTAAGGATTTTTTTTTTCTCAATTATGGAGGTGATTAAAGAGTTCGTCGTAAAGGGTTACGTCGATGCAAGCTTTGACACTAATCCGAATAACTTTGAGTAGTAAACCGGATTCATATAGTGGAGCAGTCATTTGGAATAGTTCTAAATGGCACGTAGTAGCAGCATCTATAGGATGACATAGAGATTTGTAAAGCACACACGGATCTGAAAGGTTCGGATCCATTGACTAAAAACCTCTCTCACAAGCAAGTCATGATCGAACCCCTAGATTCATTACAATTACACAGTGATGTGAACTAGATTATTGACTCTAGTGCAAGTGGGAGACTGTTGGAAATATGCCCTAGAGGCAATAATAAATTGGTTATTATTACATTTCCTTGTTCATGATAATCATTTATTATCCATGCTAGAATTGTATTGTTTGGAAACTCAAATACATGTGTGGATACATGGACAACACACTATCCCTAGTGAGCCTCTAGTTGACTAGCTCGTTGATCAAAGATGGTCAAGGTTTCATGGCCATAGGCAAGTGTTGTCACTTGATAACGGGATCACATCATTAGGAGAATGATATGATGGACAAGACCCAAACTATAAACATAGCATATGATCGTGTGAGCTTATTGCTACTGTTTTTCTACATGTCAATGTATCTGTTCCTATGACCATGAGATCATGCACCTCCTGGACACCGGAGGAATACCTTGTGTGTATCAAACGTCGCAACGTTACTGGGTGACTATAAAGGTGCTCTACAGGTATCTCCAAAGGTGTCTGTTGGGTTGGCATGGATCAAGGCTGGGATTTGTCACTCCGTGTGACGGAGAGGTATCTCGGGGCCCACTCGATAATACAACATCACAACAAGCCTTGCAAGCAATGTGACTAATGAGTTAGTTACAGATCTTGTATTACGGAACGAGTAAAGAGACTTGCCGGTAACGAGATTGAACTAGGTATGGAGATACCGACGATCGAATCTCGGGCGAGTAACATACCGAAGGACAAAGGGAACATCATACGGGATTAACTGAATCCGTGACATAGAGGTTCAACCGATAGAGCTTTGTAGAATATGCAGGAGCCAATATGGACATCCAGGTCCCGCTATTGGTTATTGAACGGGGAGTGTCTCAGGTCATGTCTGCATAGTTCTCGAACCCGCAGGGTCTGCACACTTAAGGTTCAGTGACGTTTCGGTATTATTGAGTTATGTGTGTTTGGTAACCGAAAGTTGTTCGGAGTCCCGGATGAGATCCCCAACATCACGAGGAGCTCCGGAATGGTCCAGAGGTAAAGATTGATATATAGGAAAGTGGGTTTTGAACTCCGGAAAAGTTTGGGGCATTTCCAGTAGTGTACCGGGAGTGGCGAATGGGTTCCGGGGGTCCACCAGGTGGGCACACCCACCCCAAAGGGTCTCATGGGCTATGGGAGGACGTGGACCAGCCCTTAGTGGGATGTCCAAAGTCTCCAATAAATCCCAAGGCGGATTGGATGTGGGAAGGAAAGAAACCCAAAGGTGGAAAAGGTGGAAAGGGTTTCCAATTGGAGAGGAGGAATCCTACTCCTTGTAGGATTGGATTAGGACTCCTCCACCTCCAATTTCGGCCAAACCTTGAGGGTTTGAGGCTACCTCCTCCCTCCCTCCCTCCTATATATACTAGAGGCTTTAGAGGTGAGGGCTAACCCTAATTGCCACATGCTCCCTCTACTTCTCTCTAGATCTATTTCCTCTAGTCTAGTTCGGCGGTGCTTAGGCGAAGCCCTGCCGGATTAATTCACCACCACCACCACACTTCAGTGCTGGAGAACTCATCTACCTCTCCGCCCATCTTGCTGGATCAAGAAGGCGGGGATCGTCATCGAGCTGTATGTGTGCTGGACGCGGAGGTGCCGTTCGTTCGGCACTAGATCGGGAAGGATCGTGATGGGTGATACGTCTCCACCGTATCTATAATTTTTGATTATTCCATGCTATTATATTATCAACTTGGGATATGCATTTATATGCTATTTTATATCATTTTTGGGACTAACCTATTAACTCAGTGCCTAGTGCCAGTTTCTGTGTTTTCCGTGTTTTTGACCTTTTTCAAAAGAGAATATTAAACGGAGTCCAAACGGAATAAAACCTGCGGGATGATTTTTTCCATAACAGAAGATACCCAGAAGACTTGAGAACCAAGGCAGGAGGTCTCGTGGGAGGTCACGAGCCCCCTAGGCGCGCCCTAGGGGGCGCCTAGCAGGCTCGTGGGCTCCCCTTGCCTCCTTTGCCCTACCTCTTTCGCCTATAAATTCTCTAAAATCCCGAAACCAACAGAGAGAGCCACGAAAATACTTTTCCGCTGCCGCAAGCTTCTGTCTCCGCGAGATCCCATCTGGGGACCGTTCTGGTGCCCTTCCAGAGGAGGATTTGGACACGGAGGGCTTCTTCATCAACAACATTGCCTCTCCGATGATGCGTGAGCAGTTCACCACACACCTACAGGTCCATAGCTACTAGCTAGATGGCTTCTTCTCTCTCTTGGATCTTCAATACAAAGTTCCCCATGATCTTCATGGAGATCTATCTGATGTAACTTTCTTTTGCAGTGTGTTTGTCGAGATCCGATGAATTGTGGATTTATGATCAGATTATCTATGAATATTATTTGAGTCTTTGCTGATTTCTTATATGCATGATTTTGTATCCTTGTAATTCTCTTCGAGTTATGGGTATCGTTTGGCCAACTTGATCTATAATTCTTGCAATGGGAGAAGTGCTTGGTTTTGGGTTCATACCGTGTGGTGTCCTCACCTAGTGATAGAAGGGGTAGCGAGGCACACATAATGTTGTTGCCATCAAGGGTAAAAATATGGGGTTTATATCATATTGCATGAATTTATCCCTCTACATCATGTCATCTTGCTTAAGGCGTTACTCTGTTTGTTATGAACTTAATACACTAGATGCATGCTGGATAGCGGTCGATGTGTGGAGTAATAGTAGTAGATGCAAGCAATATCGGTCTACTTGTCTCGGACGTGATGACTATATGTATGATCATTGCCTTAGATATCGTCATGACTTTGCGCGATTCTATCAATTGCTCGACAGTAATTCGTTCACCCACCGTAATACTTGCTATCATGAGAGAAGCCTCTAGTGAACACTATGGCCCCCGGGTCTATTTTACACATCATACATTCAGATCTACATACAAAAATACCAAAAATACCTTGCTGCACTTTTATTTATATTTACCTTTCATCACTATCTGATCTCACCTTGCAAGTAATCGTGAAGGGATTGACAACCCCTTTATCGTGTTGGGTGCAAGTTTGTTTGTTTTTTGCGCAGGTACATTGGTGCCTCATCTTGATAATCCTACTGGATTGATACCTTGGTTCTCAAACTGAGGGAAATACTTATCGCTACTTTGCTGCATCACCCTTTCCTCTTCAAGGGAAAAACCAACGCAAGCTCAAGAAGTAGCAATGGGATCGCGGGACGGATCGTGATGAGATCGCGAGACGGGCTGCAATTTGGATCATGAAGATTTTCCACTACATTAACCGCATTATATACGCTTCCGCTTAGCGATCTACAAGGGTATGTAGATTCACTCTCCCCTCTCATAAATGATCATCACCATGGATAGGTATTGCGTGTGCGTAGGAATTTTTTTGTTTCCCATGCAACGTTCCCCAACACCCCGGTGGGTTGTGCCCTCCTCGTTGGCCTCCCGCACCGCCTATTTTCTCTATAAATACCCCCAATATTCCAAAAACCCTAAAGAGGGGGATGAAAATCAATTCCAGCCGCTGTAGAGTCCATAAACACCAAATCCAATCTAGAAACCAAATCCAATCATGTCTATTGGTGCCTCTCCGATCGTGCGTGAGTAGTTATTTGTAGACCTACGGATCCGTAGTTAGTAGCTAGATGGATTCCTCTCTCTCTCTTGATTATCGATACAATGGTCTCTTGAAGATCCATATGATGAAAGTCTTTTTGCGGTGTGTTTCTTGGGATTCGATGAACTTTGAGTTTATGATCAATCTATGTTTTTATCAGTGAATGTTATTTGAGTCTTCTTTGATCTCTTATATGCGTGATTGATCATAGCCTCGTATTTATTCTCCGATATTTGGGTTTTGTTTGTCCAACTTGTCTATTTATCTTGCAATGGGAAGAGGTACTTTGTGATGGGTTCGATCTTACGGTGCTTGATCCCAGTGACAGAAAGGGAAACGACACGTATGTATTGTTGCTATTAAGGATAACAAGATGGGGTCTATTTCTAAATAAATAGATCTTGTCTACATCATGTCATCATTCTTATTGCATTACTCCATTTTTCCATGAACTTAATACACTAGATGCATGTTGGATAGCGGTCGATGTGTGGAGTAATAGTAGTAGATGCAGGCATGAGTCGGTCTACTAATCTTGCACGTGATGCTTATATAATGATCATTGCCTGGATATCGTCATGATTATTTGAAGTTCTATCAATTGCCCAACTATAATTGTTTTCCCACCATTTGCTATTTTTCTTGAGAGAAGCCACTAGTGAAACCTACGGCCCGGGGTCTCTTTTCATCATATTTTCTTTTGCAATCTATTTTTCTTTGCTTTTATTATTTGATCTGTTAAATCAAAAATACAAAAATACCTTGCTGTAATTTATTTGTTCCGCGATCTATTTATCCTATCTACCACTTTTACCTCATCTATTTTCCTATCTTGAGGCGCCGTATCCGAAAGGAATTTCTGACGCCATTGGGGAAGATCAAGTCAAGATAGTCACCCGCCAACGTGCCAATTTCTGGTGCCGTTGCCGGGGAGGGATTGACAACCCCTTTAACATGTCGGGTTGCGAGTATTTGTTATTTGTATGCAGGTGCTGTTTAGGTGGTGTGAGGAGGTTCTCCTACTGGTTCGATAACCTTGGTCTCATCAGTGAGGGAAATACCTACCATCGCTATACTACAGCATCCCTTCCTTTTTGGGGAAATACCTACGTAGTTCTAGAAGACATCAACTCTTCATCGTACATTCTCCTGAAAGTTCTTCAGATGCCACATTGAGTGGCACGCGCCCGGGTGGTCCACGTAGGCACCTTCTTTTGATTAAGAAGTAGCTAGGATTGATCCCGGTCGTCCTCGTAACACACATGAGTGCAAAGGGCGATGGGCCAAAGACCCGTGAGCACTTAGTAGTAAACCGACGTGTTGGCCTCTCTATTAAGCCTAGGTAGGACTATGGCATGTCGATCAGCCGAGGCCGGGCATGACCCAGGAATGTGTGTGTGACCGGAGTTAATCAAGCGTGTTGGGTAATATGGTGCAACCCCGCACGAGAGTATATCAACTCGAATAGTCATGTCCACAGTAACGGACACTCAAAAAGTATCCCGATTTATACAACTAGAACTGGATACTTGAGACATGAAATGGATATGATGGCTCCGAGATTGCTTTGTCGCAGGGAGTCGAGGAAGGATCTCTTGGCCTTGTTACTACATGCTACATATGTTATACTAATATATAGTCTTATAATGTTGCAAGACGCTAAAGATGCTAGTCTTTGATAGGACTAGATCTTTCCCCTCTCTTCTGGCATTTCTGCAGTTCAGTCCAAAGATATAGGCCCATTCCTTTGACACTGATGCATATTTAGTGTAGATGTGATGTAAGACTTGCGAGTACTTTGGATAAATACTCATGGTTGCTTTGCTCCCTTTTTTTCCCTCGATACGATTGTTGCGATCAGATGACGGAGCCCAGGAGCCAAGTGATCCCGCCGACGACTACTACTACCCTCACGAGTCTTACTACTAGGTGGAGGCTGCCGAGTAGTTAGGAGGCTCCTAGGCAGGAGGCCTTGCCTTTTCGATCCATGTTGTTTTTATGCTAGCCTTCTTAAGGCAAACTTGTTTGCTTATGTGTGTACTCAGATATTGTTGCATCCGCTCACTCATTTGTATTCTAGCTTATGTATTCGATCCCTTGAGGCCCCTACCTTGTAATACAAAGCTTGTATTATTTTATTTGTGTTTAGAGTTGTGTTGTGATATCTTCCCGTGAGTCCCTGGTCTTAATTGTAAGCATTTGTGTGTATGATTAGCATACAATTAAGGAGGGGGGTGTCACACCATACATCCGGGACGTCCGGCCGGCCATCGGCCGGATGATCCGGCTCCCCACCCAGATGATCTGTCCATGTACTCCAGCATCTCACAGTTATAGCTGCAACTTTCACATACAACCTTGGATTAGGATGATTTATATATCAATATCGATCGTTTCAACGAGACGAAGACAATCCGTGTTGAAAATTTTCTCACACGAGGTCGTCTTGGGGCTTAATCGACTGAACATTATTCTAATTTTGAAATCTTAGTAGTTTGAGCATAGTTTTGGCCTTTGAGATGAGATCGGATGGCGATGGCCGAAACTTGAAAGATGTTAATGTCAACACTACAAAGATTTTCCATGTAGATCACTTCTTCATTTGAATCCATCTTAATAATGGTTTATTCTATGCCAAAATCTGGTGTCAACACATGCCCCCTGTTTTTCGACAAAGCTTGTGAGCCGAAAAATAACTTGCACAGAGTTTGTTCTAAGGATGATGTTAACACTTCATCGTCCATTTTGCATATTCTTTGGATGATAAGTATATATCACCCATCTATACTCTTGGGACGATAGTTGTGTATCATCCATTAGTAGCAAAAGCAGCGCTAATCGAACGTGGTAACACCCTTGCATGATGTAAGAAATTATATTGCATCCATGGGTCGAAATAAGTCCATGGAGGATAACATATCATACCCGAGTATGAACTCCATGGGATTGGCATCGGTGGCATAGGTGAAGAATATGGATAATGTCTAAACTGAAGATTTTGAGGTGCAAACATTTGGCTTGGTGGTTCATAGTTTTCACTTGTTTGCTTATTCACCTTGACAACACTTCTTGCAAAGAAGTTTGCACATAATTTTGTTTATAGTACTTCCTTTGGGAACCTATGCCATATTCCTCTTTTCAAGTTTTTGTGCACTTAGCTTTTGCAACTTCTTCTTTTGCCAATACGATAAGCTGAGTGGACGCTCTGACTGTGATTCTGTTTGAAGCAATGGCAAACTCTTGTTTTACCTTGTGCACTCTAAACTTCTTCTCTTCAGATTTGGCACTTGATTGATTTGCCTCATGGTCTTTAGCAACCAATGTCAACACTTTAGTTGGCTCTTTTTCATTTGAGATCAAATCGGAAGTGGCATTCTTACGACCATCGCTTTTTACGCGGTACACTTGCTTGCACACCTCTGTCTTATTTCTTAAGCATGGGACCGGTCTTCAATATGTGATTTCTCAAATGTTGATCTTATTGGAGCTGCATTTGAACAACTTCCTTACTTGGAAGCTTGATCCCACTATCCACAGTTGTAAGGGCATTATCATGCTTAAGTGTTTTGGTGATGATGAAAACTCACTATGTTATCTAACCGGGTGTCAGTTATCATTTGTTAGACACAAGACGGTTAGGTATTCCCACCAAATGGAAAAGATCGAAGACGTGTTCCCTACGTGTTTATTCTCTTTGGTCGTAGGGATCCCATACTATTAAGATGGAATCCACATTAGAAGTCTATGGTGAATCAATTATTCTCACACATTGTTGCACCCATCATGTTCCATCACATCATTGAGAGAGAGGGGCCACTGTTTTTCTAACTGACCGGTTGTACCGTTTCTATGGGTGGTTGTACCGGCCCTGCACCGGTCCACAACCGGTCACGACTCTGTTCCACTTCGGTTGTTGGGCGGTGGTGGTCCGGTTGTACCGCTTATTAATTATAGCTAGTACTACCGGTGTTCCAAGCGGTTGTACCGCTTGGGACTTAGCCAAGCCCAGCAGCTATGGCTGGTGACACCTCTGGGCCAACCTTTTGTTTTGGCCCAGTTGTAGGGCGGTGGTTGAGCGGTTGTTTCTCTAATATAGGAACACCGGTTGTACCGGCCTAGCGACCGGTTGTACCGCCCTGTGCAAAATAGTTGTAACAGTTATAAATCTGGGGGGGCTATATAAGGAGTGTTTTCTTCTTCCTCCCCCTTATCTCTTACCTCTCTCTCTCCACCATTGATGCAGTGAAGCTTTCTTGCCCGATCTCTCTCCCTAGCCACCCAAACTTGTTGTCTTGCTAGGGATTGAAGGAGGGGACCTAGATCTACACTTCCACCCAAGGAAAATTTATTCCCCCAAGTTCTTGTGTGGATTTTGTTACTCTTGGGTGTTTGAGCACCCTAGACGGAAGAGGTCACCTCAAAGCCACATTCCATTATGGTGAAGCTCCGTGGTTTTGTTGAGAGCCTCCAATTAAGTTGTGGAGAGAGCCCCAGCCTTGGTGTAAATGTCCAGTTACCACCTTCAAGGGCACCACTTAGTGGGATCACGACACCTTGTATTGTGTGAGGGCGTGACGAGAATGCGGTGGCCTTAGTGGCATCTTGGGGAGCATTGTGCCTCCACACCACTCCAACGGATACGTACTTCCCTTCAAAGGGAAGGAACTTCGAGAACACATCCTTGTCTTCATCGGTTCCAATTGTGGTTATTTCTTACCTTTACTTGTATTTACTCTGTGCTTATTATTGTTGTTGTTAGCATCATATAGGTTGCTTACCTAGTTGCATATCTAGACAACCTATTTGTTGCTAAGCCTAATTTGTTTAAAGAAAAGCTTAAAACTTGTTAGTTGCATATTCACCCCCTCTAGTCAACCAAATCGATACTTTCAATTGGTATCAGAGCCTCGTCTCTTTAATAAGGGTTTTACCACCCAAAGAGTATGGTTGATGATGGGGAACGGTTCGATGAGGTGCTCGAGGGAGTTGCTGCAAACTCGGTCACCCAAGAGGAATTAAATGAGGTTATGTCCACATTTAAATCCTCTACGGCTATCGAAGTCAAAAACATGCTTAAGGATTTCCTTGATATTTACAAGTCGTCTACCAACCCATTGTTTGTGCCAAATCCCACATCTTTGGATTCGGGAGACAATTCCGAAAAGGAAAATGCTAGTAGTGAAAAGGATAAAACGCCTCAAGGAACAAGTGGGGCTAATGCCTTTACGTGTGTTCCTCCTCCCATGGTCTATGGAGCACCGGTTCACCCACCGCATATTATCAATCTATGTCCTCCACCAAAGCTTGTTCAGAATGATTTTGCTAACTGGGTTTTTCGTATCAAGTCTCATTTGAACCACAACTCAATACAACTTTGGAGAATCATTGAGCAAGGATACTACCCACATGATCCAAGAAATCTCACACCAAGAGAAGAGGCCGAGAGTCAGCTCAACCACTCCGCCTTGTTAATTCTTCAAGTAGTTGTACCTGTTGAAGACCTTCCTCACTTGCATCCCTTCACTTGTGTCAAATATTGTTGGGAGCACATCAGGTCCATGTACAAGGGAAGCTCTAGAATTCAGCGGTCCAACTATGAAGTGGTTCTCGATGAGGCCAATGAAGTTGCTATGATGGAGGATGACCCTCGTGAGCTATATCGAAAAGTTACAACTCTTGTTGTGGCTCTTCAGGATCATGGAAGCAAATATGTGGATGACACATGGATTAAGAAAAAGTTTCTCAAGGCCATCATGCCTTTCAGTAAATCCATGTCCTCAGCCATTCGTCAAAGGCCAGACTTTCATTCCTTGTCCTCAAATGATGTGTTGGATGAGTTTATTGCCATAAACATTTTGAACAAAATCGATGAAAATGCTCTAGCCCGAGTTCCACGGTCAGGAAAAGATTCTCCCAACCTTGCTTTGAAGGCCAAGGCTGCTTTAGAGGAAGATGAGGAAGACGAAGAAGAATCTTGTCCTGAAGACACCAAGTATGCTTACCATGAGCATATGGCTCTTGCATCAAGGCAGTTTTGGGGAAGAAAAACTCAAGGCCCAACTTCTCCAAGGACAACTCAAGCGGGTCTAAGGGAAAGCCAGGCGTGAGAACTTGCTGCGATTGTGGCAATGTGAGCCACTTTGTGGCAGATTGTACATATGAGCAGAGGGAAGACAATGGTCGAAAGCTCATTCACAAACACAAGACCAAGGCTTTACCAAACAAGAACAACTTCCCCAAGAAGATGCCCCCTAAGGGGTTGGTGGCTCAAGAAGAGTACCTCTCCGATGAGGATAATGACGATGAGACAAGTGGTGAAACAATGGGAATGGCCATAGTGGAAATTACATCTTCTTCTCCAAGCAAGTTGTCTCTCTTCAAGGGCCCCAACGAGAACCACATTGCCAAATTTCTGATGGCCAAGGCATCCGAAAATGTGACATCTAACGCTCAAACTTCCAACATCAAAGCTACCATTTCCACTACCATGGATAGCGGAGATGAAAAGGAAGAGGTAGAGGAGGAGGAAAACTCCTTTGGTAAATTCATGAGAAATCTCAAGGGTAAATCCAATAAGCATCTTGTTGCTCTCTTGGAACAACTCGGTGAGGCCAATGACATTATTGAATCTCATAAAGATACCATCTCTACCCTACAAGGTCATAGGCATGACTATGCCAATGAGATTGCAGATATTTCCATTGATGTTGAAAAGGATCAAGGACTTCGTTTAATTCTTGAGGAGACATCTAACGATGACCTTGCTAAGTTAAAGAAAGATCTTGATCATGCTCTTGTTCTTACTGGTGTGCTTCAATCCGAAAAGAGTGCACTTGGGCTTGATCATGTTAGACTCAAAAAAGAGCTTCCAACACTTGACAAAACTCATAAGGCCTTGAAGAGTGCTCATGTCTCTTTAAAAAAAGTCCCATTCTCAACTCCAAGTAAAACTCACTAAGGAAATAGCCATTTGCTCTCCATTTGTTTTAATTGATAATGTCCATGCTACTAACCCCATTGTGAGCATGCACAACTTGTGGAGGAGAACTCCAAATTAAGAGAGCAGCTTGAGAAAGGCCTTGTGACATGCATCCAAGGTGAAAAGAATCTTAATGACCTTCTGAGCAGTCAAACGGAAGTGGTTGCAAAGGAAGGAGTTGGGTTTGCACCCAAGTCCAAGAAGAAGAACAAGAAAAAGAATACCAAGCAAGCTCCCGAGCTTATGGAAACCTTTGTTAAATCCGGGGAGGATACTCATGGGAAGAAAAAGAACCTATCTAAGGGTGGTAATGCCGTGAAGGGAAATACCCCTCTACCCAACATAGGAGACGACTTTAACCCCTCCTATGTGTTGTGCCTTGCGAGTGATGGAAATGTTTTTGCCAAGTTTGTTGGCTCGTATGGTGAATACATTGCATGGTCTATTTGGGTTCCTAAGACCCTCGTTGCTAACATATGAGGACCCATTAAATAATGGGTACCTAAATCCAAGCATTGATCTTATACAGGAGTTTGCTTCCGGTGGGGTGTCATGGTTGCTTGATAGTGGAGCAACAAATCATATGACCGGGATCAAGGACTTGGTGGCAGACGTTCATCCCGACCCATCCATTGCCACCCAAGTCTCCTTTGGTGATGATGCGATTTCAAAGGTATTGGGTCTCGGAAAGGTGGTAATTTCTCCGGAACTTACCATTGAAAAGGTTATGCTTGGTGAGACCCTTGCATACAATTTAATTTCCGTTCATCAACTTGCACTTATGGGATTTAGTACTTTCTTTGGCATTGACTCGGTGGCCCTTTTGCAGAGCAAGACTCTTAAAGTAGCCTTTGTTGAGCATGTCGAGAACAGTCTCTATGTGGTTAAGTTTTTGGAGCGACCCACACAGACCGCGATTTTCCTAATGGCTAAAGTTGATGTGGGATGGCTTTGGCATCGTTGGTTAGCCCATGTCAATATGAGATCTTTGCAAAGTCTCCTCAAAGGGGATCACATTATCGGACTAACAAATGTGAGTTTTGTCAGAGATCGTGCTTGCAGTGCATGTATTGAAGGAAAGATTCATGAGACAGCTCACTGCCCCATGACTATCATCTACACAAAAAGGACCTTGGAGCTCCTGCACATGGATCTCTTCGGTCCTCCATCCTATGATAGTCTCGGGGGAAGAAAGTATTGCTTGGTGATAGTGGACGATTACTCAAGATATACATGGGTATACGTTTTCAAGAGAAAGAGTGAGACTAAACAAACCGTCATCGACTTTGCTAATGAAGCTCAACGCCAACATAATGTGAAGATATTGATGATCAGAAGTGACAATGGCACTGAGTTCAAGAACTACACCCTAAATGAATTTTTGAGTGATGAAGGAATCAAGCATCAATACTCTGCTCCTTAGACTCCTCAACAAAATGGTGTGGCGGAAAGGAAGAACCGGACGTTGATGGATGCGGCAAGAACCATGATGGCGGAGCTTAGATCTCCGTATAACTTTTGGGCCGAAGCCATCAACACCGCATGTCATGCATCCAATTGGCTCTATCTTCGCAAAGGCTTGAGCAAGACTCCATATGAAGTTCTTACACGCAACAAGCCTAACCTCAAGTACTTCTGGGTGTTTGGTTGTAAGTGTCTCATTATTAAGAAAGGTGCTCATTTGTCCAAATTTGAACACGCAGCTCAACAGGGCATATTTGTTGGTTATGCTTCAAACTCTCATGCTTACCGTGTCCTCAACAAGTCCCTAGGACTCATTCAGGAGATCTGTAATGTGGAATTTGACAAGAATAATGGCTCCCAAGTGGAGCAAAGTGGTCTTTGTGATGTAAGTGATGAAATTCCTCCCCAAGACATAAGAAGAATGGGCGTGGGATACTTCCTGACCGTTGAGGAACCCCTTATGACTGAAGGAGAATGACAATGTTCCACTCATGTGGAACCATCACCGACGCAAGATCCACATGCTTACGAAGAACGCTCTAAAGGCCCTCATCCGTGTAATCCCGATCAAGGAGAAAATCAACCTCAAGATGGTCCTCCACCAAATGTCGTCCATCTCCATACTATATTTTTATCACTCCATATGATATGTGCTATGCTTGGAGCGTCTAGCTATTTACTTTTTAGTTTGTTTTATTTTAGTTTGCTGGGCATAACAAGTCAGAACCTACCCTACCTTGTTTGGGAGAGAGACACACTCCATTCCACTCTAGAACACAACATAGCTTTTCATGCTTATCCTTTTTGTGTGTTCTTCATCTTTTTGTAGCTACTGTCATGCTTAGCTCTTAGTTTTCATGCTTATATTTTTAAGAGCTTTTACTTAGGTTGATTTTGTAACTCTCTTGAGTTTTCATGCTTATCTTTCTTAGAGAGTTGGCTTGTTGCAGTGAGTTGTGTGTCTTGCATAAGTAGGTAATTGAGGTTGCTATTTAAGTATAGTAGTAACTTGCAATAGTTTTGAGGTATTGATTTGAGTACTGTTTGGACTATTGGTGCCAGGATCTTGAGCCTATTAGTGATAGGTGTCGTATTTTGGGAAATCTGTGTTTTTTTCAAAAACTAAAAATTAGTTGAGAACTCTAGCTACTAAATTGATCGCTAACCTCTGGAGGGGTTGGAATATATAGAGTACCCTCACGTTAGCATGAGTCGAGGATGTGCAAGGATAACCAAACCCCCAAACACTCCTCCTTGAGGTATTTGTCTCTTTGTGAATCTCCTGACTAGATAGAGAGTTACCAATAATAAGTGTATGAGTTATTCAGACTATTGTGAGTATTTGATTGTTGGCACTTCCACCATCCATATTTTGCTAGCCTCTTCAGTACCGTGCATTGCCCTTTCTCACTTTGAGAGTTGGTGGAAACTCTGTCGGTGCATCCAAACCCATGACATGATACGCTATGTCATACATAAGCCTCATTATATCTTTCCTCAAAACAGCCACCATACCTACCTACTAAGGCATTTCCATAGCCTTTCCGAGATACATTGCCATGTAACATCCATCATCTCATGACTTGATCTTCATGTCATACATGCTTTTGCTTGATCATAGAGCCGCATGCTTGTTGGGCCTTGCCCTCATTACTGCTACATGACACGCTAGTATCATTGCATATCCTGCTACACTGGCAGAGGCATACATTCTCATACATCATGATAGTTTTCACTTGTCTTTGTGTTGGGTACTTCTTATAAAGTGTGTTTTTTATTTCTATTCATGTAAAATATAGAGTGTTGCCCTTAAGTGAGGAAAAGATCCCAAAGAGGACAAACAAAAGATCCCAAAGAGGACAAATGAGAGATAAAAAGAAAGAGCCAAAGAGGCCACAAAAAAATAAAAATAAAAGAGAGAAAGAAAAATAAATAAAAAATAAAAAGAGAGAATGGGGAAACACTACTATTCCTTTTGAAAGATCCACACCCGTACTCCATTACTATATTGGTACTACATGGAGATTATCATTCATGCATAACTATGTGGGGATCCTTACACTATAGAACTTGGTTTGCATATTCCAATGATGAGCCTCCTCAAATGAGCTCTAGGTATTCATGAGCAAACAAGTTGGATGCACCCCCACTAGTTCCATTGGAGAGCTTACCTTAGCTCATATGTGCATCCATTACATGGAAATCCCTACTCCTCACATCATATCTATCATTTGGCTTTCTCTCGCCTATGGTTGTCCTCATTGATGTGAGCCATTCACACCTTTTTGTCTTCCTTCCCCATCATTATTCTATTTGCCATCCTAAATGCCAACATATCTTGCTTACGCTCATTCATTGCATGAGTGCTCAAAATCCAAAGGGAGAGGATCATTTTGACTTGTGCCTGATAAGTGGACTGGGGATGAGTCAAAATAAGATATCAAAGGAGACTAAGTGTGAGGTTTAGTAGATTGAGTTCTCAATTAAAAAATATTTTATCTCTGAACCCATCTCCCACTTCTTGCACGCAAACACCATTTGGAGACATTCGAGTCATGGACAGCGAGAGCTCTTGCACCTTTATGTTCTTACTTTGCTAAATTCAATAGTAGATATAGACTCTTGCTTGTTATTGTCTTGAATTGAATTGCATATCTCACTTGCTTTACTTTGAAGTTCTTATTTGTGTGTTAGCATGTCACCATAGAAATTATTGTGTTATCATTTATCTACTCGAGGACGAGTAGAAATTAAGCTTGGGGGTGGTTATACGTCCCAAACGTATCTATAATTTATGCTTGTTCCATGATCTTTTGGGTGACATTGTTACATGTTTTGCTACACTTTTATATCATTTTACACATATTTGGACTAACCTACTAACTCAGTGCAACCACTGCCAGTTTCTGTCTGCTGGTATCTTTTTTGCAGGGGCTTTTACCCAACTTTCAGAAGCCCGAAAAAATATACAAAAATATATACAAAAATCAGCGAAACAGAAGCTTCGGGATCACCAAAGGAGCGCCAGAGGAGGCCCGGGGGCCTCCCAGGCAGCCTGTTGGCGCGGCTAGGGCCCAGGCCGCGCCTGGGTGGGCCCCACAGCCTCCGGTGCCCTCCTTTGGCCTATTTTTAGTGTTCCGTGAGAAAACCCTCATAGACTTTCTGGAATCGCGAATTTCTCCATCGTTCCGCCGTCGTAGCGCTTCCGAGATCGAGAGCGTCAGGAGACCTCTTCCCGGCACCCTGCCGGAGGGAGGATTGACCTCCGGGAGCTTCTCCACCGCCATGGACGCTTCCCGGATGTGCCGTGAGGAGTTTCCCTTGGACCATGAGTCCATGACCAGTATTTATGTGATGTATTCTCTCCAATCTTGTGCTTCATTGGTTCGTCCTTGTGAGTTGCCCTACATGATCAAGGCATCTATGTAATTATCTTGCTTTTTTCTATGCTCGGTTTGTTTGGATCCGATGGATTATGAGATTATGTTCAGATTGGTATGAGTTATATATTTGATTATCCTTTTATATTATGTTCCTTTGTGATTCTTGCATGTTCTTTGTTGCTTTTTTATTGCTTTGGCCAAGTAGTAGATCGTAACTCCAAGAGGGAGCATTATGCATGATTGTGGGTTCGGGCCCCTCGATGTCTAGCTTGAGTGACAGAAACATGAGACTAGGGGATGTGCTTGTTGCCACCAGGGAGAAAACAACGGTGCTTGTGACCACGATTGCAAGGATTGTTTACCTTACGCATAGTTCATTAATGCAGTTGTCCGTTGCTTTGAGTTTACAATTTGTGTGGGGCTCGCAACTTAATACCGGAGAGATGTTCTCGATAGATATCTCAAGCTGGATGATTAGTAAGTAGATGCTGATGAATAAACGGTCTACTTGTCTTGGCGTATTGCCCATTACTATTGAACCTCATACTATCAAGGGGCATAATTAGCATTGCGGTGCGATCATAATTCTGTCAATTGCCCAACTGTGATTTGTTTACCCTAGCATAGTTGTTTATCGTCTTTTGGGAGAGAGACATCACTAGTGAACATCATGTGACTCTGGTCCATATCATCATCATTGCTTACACCTCCACTATTTACCGCTTTATTTACTTTTCCGTTGCAATCACTATTACCTTCCCGCTTGTGTTTTGATCCTTTGGAAACTACAAGGCCGAAGAGATTGACAACCTCTATGTACTCGTTGGGAGCAAAGTTATTTGTTGTGTCTGCAGGTCCACGTCTTCTGCTAGCGCCAGGGTGGAAGACACCTACTTGTTTAGCCTAGGAGTCCTCTTGGTTCGATAAACCTTACAGTCTCCGTGTAAGGGAAATTTGTTGTTGACTACATCTCCACCTTCCACTTGGGGTATCCAATGAGGGGCGAGAAGTATATACATCATATCGTCATTAGCAGTCACAGCCAGCCCCGTGCGCATGCACCTTTCCAACGTGGACGCCATAGGCGACCCCACCTTCGAGTGACCCCGCCGGTCGCTTTCCCCTTCCTCTCTCCCCCGCCTCTCTCATGATAATATTCACCGCGTCAGTGTTGCAGAGCCATCGTGTCAGCCAGCGAGGGCCTAACCCCTCTATTTAAACATGCCCTCGGTGTCTAAGCCCTAGGGTTCCTTCTTTCCCCTCTCCACCACCACCAGGTGAGCCTAGCCTCTAGATCTAACCACTCCGCTCGGACCACAGAGAGTGCCGCGAGCTCGTCATCGTCGGCGAGCCTTCCGACAACCCCAAGGAGGAGTTGTTTGTCCCAGAGCTGTGCCTAGTCATGCTACTTCCCCTACGTGCGCTGCTTCCAGAGGGACGTCAAGGCTAGGGAGCATGCGGCACTCTTATTCCTCGGCAGAAACTTGTCGCCGGGAGCAATTCATCGCATAGTCATCCTCGAGTCGTACGGCAATGTTGAGCCCCTCCTCTTGAGCATCCGCATGACCCCAGTGGATTTTCCCTTTGATTATGCCTTGTGCTGCCGTCGCCAGAGAGGCCCGAGCACGTCCCCATTGAACCTCGTCGTCGACGAGTGTTTCGCCACCGTCGATTGCGATTAGTAGCATGTAGAGAGTTCACCTTGTCGTGTGGTTGCGTTTTTGTCTTCAGGTAGCGGATTACGCCTTCGTAGCCAGCTAGCCAAGCTCACCGTCGCCGCCACTATTTTCTATCGCCGGTGTCGATTTGTTGCACGGTAGGTTGCCATGTGTGCATGTGTGCGTGCGGAAGGTAGTTGCGAAGAGCCTCGTGCCTTCTCAAACGTATCGACTTTTCCAAACACTTTTGCTATTGTTTTGGCCTCATTCTTGCTTCATTTGAATAAAACTAACCCGGACTGATGGTGTTTTCAGCAGAGCTGCTTGTATGGTTTTCTTGTGTGCAAGAAAATGGATATTTAGGCGTCCCATAAAATTCCAATAAAAATAGATAAAATCCACGCATCGGGAGGAACCATGGGCCACAAGATGGGGCACAGGTGGGCCACCAGGCCTCCAGGCGACCTGTGGGCGCGGCCTGCCCCCTGGCCGCGCCGGGAGGCCGCCTGGGTGGGGTCCACCTCCTCCCGTGCCCTACTTTGGCTCCTATTTTTACCAGTGACGAAGAAATCCTAGAAGAGAAGTCTTTTTGCAAGTTCTCGACGCAGAGCCACCGCCACCCTCGGTTCTTCTTCGGGAGAGCTAATCTGGAGGCTGCCTTGGCCTCCGGAGAGGGGAAATCGTCGCCATCGTCATCACCATCACCACTCCATCACCCTTCCATGGCTTCCCCCATCATGTGTGAGTAATTCCCTGCTGTAGGTAAAGGGGGTGGTAGGGATTGGATGAGTTAGATCATGTAATAGTTCGTCGGATTGTTGGGGGCATGTTGCCTATCATCTAATATGGTCTTTATCATCTTTGCTACTACTTGTTACTCTTAATGCTTGTCACTTTGGGCCCGAGTGCCATGATTTCAGATCTGAATACCTTATGTTTTCATGAATATATTTGTGTTCTAGATCCTATCTATGAGTAGTATGCACCTATTATAGTCCGGAACCGGCGATCCCAATGGTGACAGCTTGGGACACCAAAGGGGATAGACTATAGTTTGAGGAGTCCATGTATCCATTGATTGTTAATGCTTTGTTCCGATGCTCTTTGACAAGAGCAACTTAATCTCCATAAGTTCATTTTGGCCCCGTTGGTAGCGGGATGGTAGGACAAAAGATGTTGTGCAAGTTCTTATTGCAAGCACGCACGACTACTTGGGATACATGCCTAACGTTTGATATTTTCCTAGATTATCATTACTTTTTTATGTGCCTTGCGCCAAGTAAAATACATGATATCTCTCATCCATGACCAACCATCCATCTCCCTAGCCTACAGTGTTTTAATCCTGCTAGTAGCCTGTTGCTCTACTTTAGCTATTTTACTTTCGTTGCTTTGCCACCATTATTTCCGTTGCCACAATCACTTTCATATCACCGTTGCTACTAATATTTTGTTGCCAAGAAAGTATCTTTCATGTGCGATTGAATTGACAACTCAACTATGAAAGCTTATAAATATTCTTTGGCTCCCATTGTGTCGAATCAATAAATTGGGTTAACTTACCCGCGAAGACTGTTGCGATCCCCTACACTTGTGGGTTATCAAGACTATTTTTTGGCACCGTTGCCGCGCAACATAGCTTTATTTACAAGTCTACTTGGAGTTATTTTTGCTTGCTGCGATTTATCCACTATGGGTAAGAAAGGAGACCCCAAGGTTCCAATTTTACCATCCACTACACGAAAAGGTATTGTTCTTAGCACTAGCACTACGCTTGATTCACCTTCCATTATGAGTAAGTTTGCTTCACCACCACCACATGATGCTTCTACCGAGTCCGTCACTAGGCCTGATACTTTTGATGATGCTTCTACTACTGGTTTACTTGGTTATTTTATTGAGTCTCAGATTGCTAAGGCTGCGAAGCAGTCTGGAGTTGAAATTCCTGTTACACGCTACCCCATTGGTATATCCTTTTGTTACCCAGACTTGAGTGGTCTTAGGGAAAGAATTCTTGATGCTGATTATATTGAACTTGATGATGATTTATGCATGGAGCTTACAGAGTGTGCTCACTCTGACCCTGCTTCTGTTAAGAAGCTGCTTGAAAAGCATTCTATGAAGAACAAATTTACTCCTGATCCTAAATTTGCTTCATCTCCTATTTGCATTGAGGATGCTGATTTTGATTTCTTTGTCGATCTTTCACTTATATCCACGGTTCAAGCTGACCCCTTTTGTGGCAAAGAAAATGAAGACGCTATTGCACACCTTACCAAACTCACTGAGTTGGGTGGCTTATTCACTACAAAGGACAAGAAGAGAAATTATTATGTTACTAAGCTACTTCCTGTCTCTTTGAAGGAAGATTCTAAAGCATGGTATGATGCACTACCATGTGGTTCCATTAAGTGTCCTCAAGATTTAGCTCAATCTTTTGTTGCCAAATACTTTCCTGCTCATAAGCAACATGCTGCTTTACAAAGAATATATAACTTTAAACAGCTGCAGGACCTCCCTAAAGCTTGGGGAGGTATTGCACTTTACTCAAGGCTAGACAGGGATATGGAGTCCCTAAGAATGAATTGCTTGATATATTTTATGCTGGTCTAACCGATGAATCTAGAACCTATCTGGATAGTTGTGCTGGCTATGTTTTTAGGGAAAGAGCATCGGACGATGCTGAAGAACTAATGGGCAAGATAGCTAAAAATCATGATGATTGGTCCGTTCCTGAACCACCTCCACCACCTAAGAAGAGGGGCATGCTTTTCTTGAGCCCCGAAGTTATGCAAGAAGCCAAGAAGTCTATTAAATAGAAAGGTATTAAAGGTGAAGATGTGAAGAATCTACCTCCTATTAGGCAATTATGTGAGTCTACCACTCACCCACCTATGGTAGAGGTACACTCTCTTTTAGAATTCAATGCAAGTGACATCCCTCATGGTAAGCCCCCTGATCAATGCTTAGATAGCTTGATAATTTCATTGTCAAGCAAAGTCACTTTAATGAGAGGATTCAAAGCCGGTTGCATGATAATTCCCTTGCTATCAAGAGTTTGCTTGATCTTTTAAGTAGAAGTGTTAATGATGTTAAAGGGCTTGTTAAGCATTTTCATATGGTTCAAACTCAGCTTGAACAAATTTCTAATGTGCAAAAAGATTTTCTTGCTAACAATGCCAAACAAGTTGATATAAAGACCCGAGGTGGTACACACACCTAGGACCCCCTCTATCTGGAGGGGCATCCAAAGAGGATCAAGCAAGATTCTCAATTGCAGGAAGAAGACGTTGTCAGCTCCCCGAAGAAGAAGAATAAACACAACGAAGCTGACAACTCCAATGATCCCATAATTGATGAAGAACCTATTGTTGATCCTAATAGTATATCTATTTACGATGCTGAAACTGAAGATGGTGTTGAACCTGATAAAGCTAATGAGAAGAATGATCCTCCTGAGGTACAAGAAGAAGAAACACCCGACAAGTGCAAGAGGTATAGTAGAGAATACTTTGTTGCAAGAATACATGGGAAGGAAAGAGAACCATGGGTATAGAAATCAATGCCCTTCCCAGGTAAGTCTTTCCAAACCAAAGAAGAAGGGCATTACAATAAATTTTGTGAATCGATGAAACCTCTTTTTCTTCAAATTCCTTTGACTGATGCTATTAAGTTGCCTTCGTACTCGAGGTATATGAAAGATATTGTTACTAATAAAAGAAAAGTTCCCAATGAGGCAATATATACCATGCTTGCTAATTACTCTTTCAGTGGTAAGATTCTCGAGAAGCTTGGTGATCCAGGTATACCCACCATTCCTTGCTCCATTTAAAATAATTATGTCAGAACCACTTTAGGTGATCTTGGTGCGGGAGTGAGTGTTTTGCCTTTTTCTCTTTGCAAAAGGCTTTGTTTAGATAAACTAATACCTACAAATATCTATCTTCAAATGGTTGAGAAGTCAACGGCCGTTCATGTTGGTATTTGTGAGGATGTTCATGTTGAAGTTGCTAATTGCTTGATCCTTACTGACTTCATTGTGCTTGACATGCCCGAGGATGGGAGCATGTCTATTATTCTTGGTAGACCTTTTCTTAACACCGCAGGTGCTATTATTGATTGCAATAAAGGAAAGGCGACCTTCCATGTTAATGAGAAGGAGCACACGGTATATTTTCCGAAGAAGATTGATAAAAGGCATGACCTTAATTATATTGAGAATATTGAGACCGTGAAGGTTGGAGAATGGAATTGTCCTCTACATGTGCACCACAAATGCAAAACCATTATGATGGGGACAATATCCATTAAAATAAAGGCACCATGATTGCTTTATAAGAAGTGAAACTTTTTGCTCGATATAACACCTGTTTGGTAGTAAGACTTGATCAACCTTGCTAACAAATATGTTTTATATGTGCAAAAAGAGAAGCTTGTTATGTTTTCATTTCTTTTATCTTTCATCCTCCTTGTTGTACCAAAGTTCTACTTTTTGAAGCTTCATATGTTTAACCATTGTTTCGAGCTTTCCGGAAGTTTTGCAGCTTTTGGTACTTCGAATTTTTTTCAAAAGTGAAGTTGTGAGAAAAATTCCAGAAAAATCATAATAAAAATTTCCATCAGAAAAGTGATGCACGGGCACCTGGGGCCAACCAGGGGGCCACCCGTGGTCCAGGCGGCCAGGTGGCGCGGCCTGGCCCCTGGTCGCGCCCACAGGTCGCCTGGGCACACCTGGTCCCCTTTCCAGGTACTTCTTCTTCCCTTCTCTCTTTCTCACTCAAAAAATCCCATTTTTTCTCCTGGAGCTCAAGTTCTTGTTGTTCTTGGTGGCAAATTTTGTTCTCTCTCTACAACCCATCATTTACATTGAGAATTTGAGCATTTGCTCCTTGGTATGTGACTCCTCCACTCCTCCAATTAGAATTTTGATTGGTAGTCTTATTTGTGAGTATTTAGGTGTTCTTGGTGCTGTTCATATGAGCTTGGATGCATGTTTAGGAATTTATTTATGAAGTTTTGACGCAAGCTTATGCACCGGGGAAGTGAGTAGAATAGTTTGCTCCAACTCATTTTTGCTTAAACCTTCGTTTTTGTGATGCATCAAATTTTTTAGAAAAGAGTTTGTTTGGAAAAGAAAAAGGATGGCTTGGGAAGAAGAGACCTGAGCCTACGGATAGACTAACTAGAGCTGCAGCTTCATCCTCTACTGTGAGGACAAGTTACAATGATGATATCGTGCCACCGGAGTTGCTCCACGAGACGGACACGGCACGTGCCATGGCATACCCGTGTTAAATTTCCTTACGGCGGCAGGTATTAAGGATGAGTTTGATAACCTCTGTGCAGCTGCAGGTTTGACACGTCTCGTAACACAACGTGTGCCACAATATCCAAAACTCACCTATTATTTTGTCAACCGGTTTAGAGAATATGATAAAACTTCCATGATTGAATTCAGATTATATGAGGATGTCTTTACAATGTCTTTGGCTGAATTTTGTGACGTTATAGGTGTGCGGAATGTCGGGAAGACGACCAAAATGAAAGTTCAGCTCTACGAGCTGAAATCCCTATTCGCTTCCCTTTGCAGCAAGGATCCGCGAGACATCCACCAGGGGAAAATCTCCAGCATCTTGTTTCCCCACATCAGGTATTTCGCATACTATATTGCTCGAGGGGTGTTAGCTCATGACAACACGAGCAACATTTCGGCTCTGGATCTTGCTATCCTGGCAGCCGCCCTCTTAGGAGATAACACGTATAATATTGGTGCTTTGATTGCTCATCGCCTTGTTGCTAACAGCAGCAAAGGGCGTCACTTTGGTGGCATTTATGCCACTCTTATCCTCGAGCACCTCGGGTGCACTGTACGCACGGATGATACGCCTTTTTCATTCATAAGATTTGATCTTACCGCTATGAAGAGGCATGAGTTTGTTACTAGGACTTCTGAGTTTGGTAACCTTGTTTATATTATGAGGTTTGGCAAGCTTACTACTCGCGAGAACCGTCTACCTGCACCACTTTTGTTTGATTACACTAGCAGGAACGGATGGTCCTTCACCTCGACTGAGCTGGATGAGTTCGTGATCGAGTAGCAGTTCCACAACCCTATGGAGGAGGTTGTCCTCGAGGAAGAAGAGCCTTCTTCTTGGGAGGACAGTCGGGCGTCAGTTTACGCACCCGAGGCCTCGTATGATTCTTGGAGCCACCCGTACCACTCCGGAGTCGGAGGGAGCTCCTGGAGCCCGCAGTAGCCAAGCCCAACTTAGGCCAGAAGCCTAAGCTTGGGGGAGTACGTACCCTTCTCCCCTTTCATTGTATCATCCGTGGTTTCCTTCTTAATATTTTCGGAGTTTTTGCATGTTCTTCTTTGTTCTTTCCTTGCAAAAACAACAAAAAGAATTCTCTTTTCTTTTGCTTTCGTTTAACCTTTGGAAACCCCAAAAAGATTTATTTTCTCTCTTTAGTTTGCTTTGTTTGCAGAGTCCAGCTCACGTCCATGTTGGCAATTGCACTTGATTATATTTTTCTACGTTCCATCGTGCAAGTGATGATGCAATAATGATGAAGATCGACAGTAGGGATGCAACAAGGAAAGCCGGTATGAACTCTATTTGTTTCTACTTTTGTACATACGCATGTACTTATTATCTAGAGACCAGCTTGTAGCGACATAGTGTTATGTTTACAATGCTTTCCCAGTATTTCATGCTTTCTTTGTGACTAGTCTCCAATAGCTGGAGTGCATAATGTGTTATCGAAATGATTTGCATGAATTGCATTGTTCATGGTTTGGCGTATTGAAGTGGTATTTCCCTTCGGAGAGTTTTTGGATTCACTTGGCACATGCTTACTACAACAAAAGACCTTCCAACGGCGCCAGAAACACGTGCTGACGGGAGACTGTTCTTGTCTTGATTCTCCTCAGCAACGGCACCAGGAATCCTTTTGCTACGGCTACGCCTTTAGGGACTTCCTAGGAAAATATGCAAAGGATTTCCCCGTGGCCTTGGAGCCTTGCATTGGTGTTCCCTCGAAGCGGAAAGGGTGATGTAGCGCAGCGGTGGTAAGTATTTCCCTCAGTTTTGAGAACCAAGGTATCGATCCAGTGAAGGAGTATCACAAATGCATGCACAAACACAAAGAACCTGCTCCCAACGCTATGAAGGGGTTGTCAATCCCTTATAGATTGTTTGCCAAGTGAGAATTGAAAGCAACAAAGTAACAAAGCAAAGTAAAAGCGGAGGTGTAAACGATAGGTGTGAATAGACCCGGGGGCCATAGTGTTCGCTAGTGGCTTCTCTCATGAAAGCAAGTAGACGGTGGGTGAACAAATTACTGTTGAGCAATTGATAGAATCGTGCAAAGTTGTGACGTCATCTATGGCAATGATTATATCTATAGGCATCACGTCCAAAACAAGTAGACCGATACTTTCTGCATCTACTACTATTACTCCACACGTCGACCGCTATCCAGCATGCATCTAGTGTATTAAGTCCAAAAGAACAGAGTAACGCCTTAAGCAAGATGACATGATGTAGATGGACAATCTCATATCAACGACAAAGCCCATCTTGTTACCCTTGATGGAAACTACACAATGTGTGCCTTGCTGCCCCTACTATCACTAGGAAAGGTCACCACACGGTATGAACCCAAAACCAAGCACTTCTCCCATTGCAAGAATCATAGGTCTAGTTGGCCAAACAAAACCCAAGACTCGGAGAGACTTACAAGGATATCAAATCATGCATATAAGAAATCAGCAAAGACTCAAATATATATATCATAGATAATCTGATCACAAATCCACAATTCATCGGATCTCGACAAACACACTGCCAAAGAAGATTACATCGGATAGATCTCCATGAAGATCATGGAGAACTTTGTATTGAAGATCCAAGAGAGAGAAGAATCCATCTAGCTACTAACTACGGACCCGTAGGTCTGAAGTGAACTACTCACGAGTCATTGGAGGGGCGAGGATGATGATGAAGAGGCCCTCCAACTCCAAAGTCCCCTCCGGTAGGGCACCGGGAAGGGTCTCCAGATGAGATCTCGCGGAAACGGAAGCTTGCGGCGGCGGAAAAGTATTTTCGTGGATCCCTTGATTTTTTTTCTATATTTTAGGGAATATACAGGCGAATGAGCTAGGTCAGGGGGCGCTAGGGAGGCCACAAGCCTGCTGGCCGCCGCCCACGTGGTGGCGGATAGGAGGCTTGTGGGCCCCCTGTAGCCCTCCTGGCTTGGTCCTCAAGCCCCCTCATCTTCTTCCGTTCGGGAAAAAATCATTTCGGGGATTTTATTCCGTTTGGACTCCGTTCCAAAATCAGATCTGAAAAGAGCCAAAAACACAGAAAAAACAGGAACTGGCACTTGGCACTGAATTAATAAGTTAGTCCCAAAAAAGATATAAAAGGTACATAAAACATCCAAAGATAACAAGATAACAGCATGAAACCATCAAAAATTATAGATATGTTTGAGACGTATCAAGCATCCCCAAGCTTAACTCCTGCTCGTCCTCGAGTAGGGAAGTGATAAAGAATGAATTTTTGATGCTTTCATGCTACCTAGCATAGATGTCCTTTGTAACTCCTCTTATGTGACGTGAATGTTCAGATCCGTTAGATTCAAAACAATAGTTTGCTATTGACGTGGAAACAATAATAATTCAAGCAAACTAGCAAGGTAATCATGAACTTTCAAAATAACAAGGCCAAAAGAAAGTTATGCCTACAAAAGCATATAGTCTGGCTATGCTCTATCATCATTGCACAACGAATTTAAATCATGCACAACCCCGGTATTGGCCAAGTAATTGTTTTACACCTTTACTTTCTCAAACCTTTTCAACTCTCATGCAATACATGAGCGTGAGCCATGGTTTTAGCACTATAAGTGGTGTGGAGTGTGGTGGAGGTTGCAAGACAAAATAAGGAGAATATGATCACATTAAATAGGCATATCAATGAGCTGTGGAGATGCTCATCAATAGATATCAATGTGAATGAGTAGGGATTGCCATACAAATGATGCACTAGAGCTAAGAGTATGTGAAATTTCTTAAAGAAAACTAGTGGGTGTGCATCCAACTTGCTTGCTCACGAAGACCTAAGGCAATTTTGAGGAAGCCTATCATTGGAATATACAAGCCAAGTTATATAATGAACATTTCCCACTAGCTATATGGTGGTGACAAAACGAGAGACTCTCAATCATGAATATCATGGTGCTTAATATGCACAAGTGTGGAAAGGTGGTAGCATTGTCCCTTCTCTCTTTTTCTCTCATTTTTTTTGGTGGGCTCTTTGGCCTCTTTTATTTTATTTTGATGGGCTTCTTTGGCCTCTTTTATTTCCTCACATGGGACAATGCTCCATCAATGATGATCATCACACTTTCAACTCAAAGCTTAGAGCAACGATGACTCTATGGAATGCATTCGGTAGTGTACCGTGACAATGATCTAGCATGGCATAGACATTAATGGAAACATCATGCCAGCTATCTTACGATCATGCAATGGCAATGTAGACGTGGTGGCACATGTCATGGTGGTAGTTGCATGGAAATATATCTCGGAAAGACTTTGAAAAAGCCATAGTAGGTAGGTATGGTGGCTGTTTTGAGGGAGGCTAATGGTGGGTTTTGTGCACCGGCGAAAGTTGCACGGCACTAAGAAGATAGTGATGGTGGAAGTTGAAAGTGCATCTAAACCATGGAATCAACATTAGTCATGAAGAACCCATATACTTGTTGCAAAAGTTTTATTAGTAATCGAAACAAAGCATTCAACGCATACTCCTAGGGGAAGTGTTGGTAGGTATAAACCATCGCGCGATCCCGACCGCCACGCAAAGGATGACAATCAATAGACTAATCATGCTCAGACTTCATCACATAGCAGTTCACCATACGTGCATGCTACGGGAATCACTAACTTCAACACAAGTATTTCTAGATCCACAACACCTTACTAGCATAACTTCAATATTACCAAAACCACAACTCAAAACTAATTGAGATGAATCAAACTTCTCTAACTATTCAATGCACATGAAGGTGGAAGTTTTCGTATCCCTTTGGATAACTACCCCTTTTGAGACTACTTTCAAAGCATAGATCAACTACCAAGCCACGCACCGTTGTGCTCTAAAAGATATAAGTGAAGCACATAGAGCAAAAGTATCTAGCTCAAAAGATATAAGTGAACCACATGTGAGCTGAATTGTCTACCAAAAGATATAAGTGAAGCTCGACAAAATCACGGTGAGTGCATGTCTCTCTCTCTAGGTGTGCAGCAAAGATGATTGTGACACAACAAAAATAAAAGACTCCTACGATACAAGATGCTCCAAGCAAAAACACATAACATGTGGTGAATAAAAATATAGCCCCAAGTAACGTTACCGATGGATTGAAGACGAGAGAGGGGATGCCTTCCCGGGGCATCCCCAAGCTTAGGCTTTTACATCATCCTTGAATCTCTTGGGGTGCCTTGGGCATCCCCAAGCTTGAGCTCTTGCCCCTCTTTATCTTTTTGTCCATAAGAACTTCACCCAAAACATGAAAACTTCACAACACGAAACTTAAACAGAAACTCGTGATAACATTAGTATAAGAAAGCAAACCACCGCTTCCTTAGGTACTGTAGCAAACTTAAATTCTACTTATGCTCATGTTGGGTTACTATATTTTCAATCTTCCATGGCTAATACCCCCATGATACTATCCATAGTTTCAACAAAATAAGCAACCAACACAACAAAAACAGAATCTGTTAACAGCAGAATAGTCTATAGCAATCTGTATATTTCGTATACTTCTAGTACTTCAAAAATTCTGAAAAATTACGACTGTATGAAGAATTTGCGTAGAAATCAGCAGCAAAAAGAATCAACTCAAAAACTCTTACAGAAAGAAAAATGAAAATTCTTTTCGTGAGCAGAAAGTTTCTGTCTTTTCCAGCATGACCAAACGATCATCCCCAAGACTAATCATAACGGTTTTGCTTGGCACAAACGCAAAAAGAAACACAAAAAACACAATCATAACAGAATTATGAAAGTGTGGAAAACACAAAACAGAAAGAAAAAGATAGATTCATTGGGTTGTCTCCCAACAAGCGCTTTTGTTTAAAGCCCTTAGCTAGGCATTGATAATTCAATGATGCTCACACAAAAGACAAGAATTGAAGCACAACGAGAGCATCATAAAGCATGTGAAAATCACATCTAAGTCTAACATACTTCCTATGCATAGGCATTTTATAGGAAAACGGATTGTCAAGACAACCAATAGTTGCCATATGCAAGGAAGAAGAAAGAGACAATAGCAATCTCCACATAACAAGAGGTAATTTGGTAACATGAAAGTTTCTACCACAATATTTTCCTCTCTCATAGCAATTACATGTGGGATCATATTCGAATTCAACAATGTAACTATCACATAGGATATTCTTTTCATGATCCACATGCATGCAAAGTTGACGCTCTTCAAAAATAGTGGGATTATCATCAACTAAAGTCATGACTTCTCCAAATCCACTTTCAATAATATTGCAAATATCATATTCATCTTGAGGCTTGAACAAATATTCAAGATCAAAAGAAAAATCATCACCCCAATAATGATCTTTGCAACAAGTAGTGGTCATAGCAATACTAGCATCCCCAAGCTTAGGGTTTTGCATAATTTTAGCATGATTGTCACTAATAGAATTTATAGTGAAACCATTGCAATCATGCTTTTCATTCAAGGAGCCCTCGTGAATCACTTCATGAATTTCTTCATCACGATTTTCAGATTCACGCATCTCAAGCAAAACTCCATAGAGAAAGTCAAGTGCACTCAACTCACTAGCAATTGGTTCCACATAAGTGGATCTCTTAAAGAGATTAGCTAGTGGATGATGATCCATATCAATAGATTTTCAGCAAGCGAAGATGCAAGCATATTGAAGGTACATGGCACACAAGCGAACAGAAAGCAAGCGAGAAAAAAAAAGGGCGAACGAAAAAGGCAAATGAAAACGGCAAAGGAGAAAGGCAAATGAAAACGGCAAATGTGAAGTGGGGAGAGGAAAACGAGAGGCAACTGGCAAAAAGGTAAATACAAGAGATGAGTTTGTGAGACCTACTTGGATAGATCTCTCCTTCCCCGGCAACGACGCTAGAAATACTTCTGCTACTGCAACAAAAGACCTTCCAACGGCACCAGAAACAGGTGCTGACGAGAGACTGTTCTTGTCTTGATTCTCCTCAGCAACGGCACCAGGAATCCTTCTGCTACGGCTACGCCTTTAGGGACTTCCTAGGCAAATATGCAAAGGATTTCCCCGTGGCCTTGGAGCCTTGCGTTGGTGTTCCCTCGAAGCGGAAAGGGTGATGTAGCGCAGGGGTGGTAAGTATTTCCCTCAATTTTGAGAACCAAGGTACCGATCCAGTGAAGGAGTATCACAAGTGCCTGCACAAACACAAAGAACCTGCTCCCAATGCTATGAAGGGGTTGTCAATCCCTTATAGATTGTTTTCCAAGTGAGAACTGAAAGCAACAAAGTAACAAAGCAAAGTAAAAGCGAGGGTGTAAACGATATGTGTGAATAGACCCGGGGGCCGTAGTGTTCACTAGTGGCTTCTCTCATGAAAGCAAGTAGGCGGTGGGTGAACAAATTACTCTCGAGCAATTGATAGAACCGCGCAAAGTCGTGACGTCATCTATGGCAATGATTATATCTATAGGCATCACGTCCAAAATAAGTAGACCGATACTTTCTGCATCTACTACTATTACTCCACACGTCGACCCCTATCCAGCATGCATCTAGTGTATTAAGTCCAAAAGAACAGAGTAACGCCTTAAGCAAGATGACATGATGTAGATGGACAATCTCATATCAACGACAAAGCCCATCTTGTTACCCTTGATGGCAACTACACAATGTGTGCCTTGCTGCCCCTACTGTCACTGTGAAAGGTCACCACACGGTAAAAACCCAAAACCAAGCACTTCTCCCATTGCAAGAATCATAGATCTAGTTGGCCAAACAAAACCCAAGACTCGGAGAGACTTACAAGGATATCAAATCATGCATATAAGAAATCAGCAAAGACTCAAATGTATATCATAGATAATCTGATCACAAATCCACAATTCATCGGATCTTGACAAACACACCGCCAAAGAAGATTACATCGGATAGATCTCCATGAAAATCATGGAGAACTTTGTATTGAAGATCCAAGAGAGAGAAGAAGCCATCTAGCTACTAACTACGGACCCGTAGGTGTGAAGTGAACTACTCACGAGTCATTGGTGGAGCGATGATGATGAAGAAGAAGCCCTCCAACTCCAAAGTCCCCTCCGGCAGGGCACCGGGAAGGGGCTCCAGATGAGATCTCGCGAAAACGGAAGCTTGCAGCGGCGGAAAAGTATTTTTGTGGATCCCTTGGTTTTTTTCTATATTTTAGGGAATATATAGGCGAAGGAGCTAGGTCAGGGGGGCGCCAGGAAGGCCACAAGCCTGCTGGCCACCGCCCCCTGGTGGCGGATAGGGGCTTGTGGGCCCCCTGTAGCCTTCCTGGCTTGGCCCTCAAGCCCCCTGATCTTCTTCCGTTCGGGAGAAAATCATTTCGGGGATTTTATTCCATTTGGACTCCGTTCCAAAATCAGATCTGAAAAGAGCCAAAAACACACAAAAAACAGGAACTGGCACTTGGCACTAAATTAATAAGTTAGTCCCACAAAAGATATAAAAGGTACTTAAAACATCCAAAGATGACAAGATAACAGCATGAAACCATCAAAAATTATAGATACGTTTGAGACGTATCACTTACACATGTTTATGACTAGAAGTCTATCAATCCTTGATGATCTTTTTATTTCAGAATAGTTATATTGCTTTCATGCCCGATTCAATGTTGGTTTGTCGCTTTGCATGATTATGACCGCTATTGCTCTCTAGTTGGTCGCTTCCCCGTCTTTTGCTACCCTTCGCCTGTACTAAGCAGACTGATTGCTTGTGCATCCAAAATCCTTGAAACCAGTTGCACCATATGAGTCCACCATACCTACCTGTATGCGGTATTTATGTGTCGTCCTAAGTAAATTTGCATGTGTCATATTCAAAATTTTCAAATGAATATTTTTGTTTTGTATGCCCGAATCGCTCAAGTAGTCACTAGGGGCTACCAGTATCTTCCATGCTAAGTGGGTTATTCTCAAGATATGTGTTGATTCACTATCATTCATGAGAAAGTGGCTGGTAACCGGGATTCCCAGTTCCATGCTCAAAGTCAAATCAAATTTAATGAAACAAAACTACCCTAGGATTGTTGTTTGTATGTACAGTACCCATGGATTCGGCTCATCGTGGAGTGTGATCGATTGGTGGAGGGGGAGTAAAAACTTTACTATTCTGTTTGGGAACCGCCTATAATGCATTTAGCATGGAAGATATTGAGATCTCTTAGTTGTTATGTTGACAATGAAAGCATACCACCCAAAATTTTGATTCATATCTGTTTTAAAAGCTCAAGTTCTGGCACCTCTGCAAATCAATGCTTCCGTCTGCGAAGGGCCTATCTATTTTACTTTACTGTTGAGTCTTCCTCTTCTTATAAAAAGCACCAACTATAGAGAGCATAATTGTCATTCTGAGTATAATGTGCATTGTCCCAAAGCACCACATTGTCTTCTGCATGATTGTGATCTTGCTTATTCTGAAATGTTTACTTCTAGTCTCCTTTAAGACTCTGAAGGAGCGTCGGCATTTATGTTTTGCTTCACTCATGGGGGCTAGCGAGATACCACTCTAGTATGTCCGAGTCATGTGCATTGTGATCTCGTCATGATTTTCAATTGCATATTATTCATTCTTAGTTGTTTTGAAACTCTTCACGTGATCGAAGGATTGCTTCGTGCATTGTCTTTGTAGCATTGCTTCAATACTTGTTGGACTTGTTCCTAGTGCATGCTTATACACATCTCATGAAGCAAAAGAGTTTGCCAAAGTTTTCTTTTCGCGTCCAGTTCGTTGAACTGAATTGCTTGAGGACTACCAATATGCTAAGCTTAGGGGAGTAGATACGTCTCAAACGTATCGACTTTTCCAAACACTTTTGCTATTGTTTTAGCCTCATTCTTGCATGATTTGAATAAAACTAACCCGGACTGACGCTGTTTTCAGCAGAGCTGCGTGTATGGTTTTCCTGTGTGCAAGAAAATGGATATTTAGGCGTCCCAGAAAATTCCACCGGGAGGAACCATGGGCCAGAGAGGGGCCACCAGGCCTCCAGGCGACCTGTGGGCGCGACCTACCCCGTGGCCACGCCGGGACGACGCCTGGGTGGGGTCCACCTCCTCTAGTGCCCTACTTTGGCTCCTATTTTTATCCGTGATGAAGAAATCCCAGAAGAGAAGTCGTTTTGCAAGTTCTCAACATGGAGCCACCGCCACCCTCGGTTCTTCTTCGGGAGAGCTAATCGGGAGGCTGCATTGGCCTCCGGAGAGGGGAAATCGTTGCCATCGTCATCACCATCACCACTCCATCACCCTTCCATGGCTTCCCCCAACATGTGTGAGTAATTCCCTGCTGTAGGTGAAGGGGGTGGTAGGGATTGGATGAGTTAGATCATGTAATAGTTCGTCGGATTGTTGGGGGCATGTTGCATATCATCTACTATGGTCTTTATCATCTTTGCTACTACTTGTTACTCTTAATACTTGTCACTTTGGGCCTGAGTGCCATGATTTCAGATCTGAATACCTTATGTTTTCATGAATATATTTGTGTTCTTGATCCTTTCTATGAGTAGTACGCACCTATTATAGTCCGGAACCGGCGATCCCAATGGTGACAGCTTGGGACACCAAAGGGGATAGACTATAGTTTGAGGATTCCATGTATCCATTGATTGTTAATGCTTTGTTCCGGTGCTCTTTGATAGGAGCACCTTAATCTTCAGAAGTTCCTTTTGCCCTCGTTGGTAACGGGATGGTAGGACAAAAGATGTTGTGCAATTCTTATTGCAAGCACGCACGACTACCTCGTGATACATGCCTAATGTTTGATATTTGCCTAGATGATCATTACTTTTCTATGTGCCTTGCCCCAAGTTAAATACATGATATCTCTCATTCATGACCAACCATCCATCTCCCTAGCCTACAGTGTTTTAATCCTGCTAGTCGCCAGTTGCTCTACTTTAGCTGTTTTACTTTCTTTGATTTGCCACCATTATTTCCGTTGCCACAATCACTTTCATATAACCATTGCTACTAACAATTCGTTGCCAAGCAAGTATCTTTCAGGTGCGGCTGAATTGACAACTCAACTTTTAAAGCTTATAAATATTCTTTGGCTCCCCTTGTGTCGAATCAATAAATTGGGTTAACTTACCCACAAAGACTGTTGTGATCCCTACACTTGTGGGTTATCAGTCACCGCATCATAGCCGTCTTGGACGTGTGCCTTAGCCGTCACTGCCGATGAGCGTCCGTGTAGTATGTGCATGTGTGTTGCTGATTCATGGCTCAACCCAACGTAGAGTAGCGTCAAGTGACTCGAGGCGGTCAAGCCAGACCCACCATCTCGACTGGCTAGCCGCACCAACTTGTAATCGAGAGGTATCGGGTGCGACCCCCTGAGCCTCTTTTATTTGCTATGAGTGTTGATTTGCTTTGATGCTCACAGTGGGCCCTGGTCCCACGTGTCATACCCTCAAGGGAGCCCTGGTGTCACTGTCAGTGGACCCCCCTGTGATTGTATTTTTTATTATTTGTTTTGTTTTGTTTTTAATCCCTGTTTAGAATTATTCCATTTAGGGTAAGTTTCCAGTTCTGGAGATGTCCATTTTTGGCATATGCAAAATTTGGCATATACTAGGTTATACATAGATGAATTTGTTTTTTATTGTAGTTTGTGGTTGATTTTTCTAGAGGAACATATGTTTGTGATATATGAATTTGGGGTAGAAAAACCCAAGGAGTTCATTAGACGCATTTGTTTTGTCTTTTGAGAAAGGTAATGTGTATGCTATTTTTCATCATGATGGCCTTTTGTTATTTTTGTATGAAGGAATCCTTGCACCCTTTGGGAAACTTGTCGACATGAAAGTTGTAGTGTGTTGGGGGTACTAGGACTTGGTATTTTTGTTTGACATGAAAACCTTGTCTATTTGTGGCTTTCTTGCTATGAAGATGTCATCTCAATGTTGTTGATTTGGTATGTTGAAATATTTCGAAGTCTAGGAAACTGTTATCAAGTAGTTGTGTGGCCATGAGGTTTGCTAAGCATCTACAAGTTTTTTGTACTGGTGTTTTGGTGTAGATTATAGAGCATGTTGCCCTCTATTAAATTTTGGAAATACTTGCCATATAGATTTTGCATTTTAGTTATTCTTCTTGCCAAAAATGCCATATTGATGTAAACTACTGTGAATTCACTTTGTGAAATATTTCTAAGTCTGTGAATCTGCTTATATCACCATGCCATGTTGGGTGGATGTTATCAATGATTCCGTGAAGTATTTGCTCATGGTTAGTTGGTGCTAATTGTAGTATTTGTCGCCCTCTATCACCCTGTTATATTTCATGACATGGAAGTTACTGTAGCATAGTGTTTCATTGCTGCGAATATGTCATCAAGATAACTTTACTTGTATAAAACTGATATTTTCACTAAGTCATAATATGTAATGTTTTATGTCATATTGTGATCTCGATTGCCATTGATCCATGTTGCTATACATGTTGATATTTGTGTGAGTTGTAGAGCATCAGGTTTAATTCATCTCATGCTTTGTTTAAGCCGTTGTCCTGCTGGAGGTATTAGTTCTTGAGTGTGCAAAGTGACATGTTGCTGTTTTTGGTGAGATTGCGTGTTGGATTGTTTTGTGCACTATGAGAGTTGTACCCCTTTGTTTTGCAGGAACATTAGCTCTAATTCACCTTAAATTTCGTGCCCATCCAGTGGCATACTTGGGATGCAACGAATTGCCCATGGCCTCTCTCAAATTCTGTCTATCATCGTTGCCTTCCGTACCTTGTAGTGAGAGTTCTGAGAGATCCGTAATTTGGTTTATGACGTTCCTTTTATGCATTTGTATCGATTTCTTGTGATGCATACATTTTTGCCATGTTCATGCATTTCCAAATAATTAATCTTGAGGTTCGGTCCAGAATGGTACTAACTAAATAATTGCATGAGAAAGATGACTAGTGTAGCATTGCCATGCTTCATTCACATCATATTCATGCATCATATTGCTTGAGCATTGTGTCGTGGTTGTGTGTTCATTGGATGTTGTACTTTATTTTGGGTAGCACCGGGTTTCGAGTACGAGTACGAGGATCCCGTTGAGAATGTTCTGGAAGAGCAAGAGTTTTTATCTGTGAGAAGAAGTGCGAGGCAAGATGATCGTTGATCTTGATATGGTTTCTAATTTTGTTATGCTTAGCTATCGCGTTTCTATCATTAATTATCGCTGCCTACCACCTGAATATCAAGCCTCCCAAAATGCCATGAAAAGCCTCTTACCCCTCCATATCCTAGCAAACCTTGATTGGCTAAGTTAGCGTTTGCTCAACCCTTCTTATAGCGTTGCTAGTTGCAGGTGCAGGTTAATCCATGTGTTGACATGGTTATTTTGGAATATCATCTTATCATTGCTATTTAATTAAATGCACTTATATACTTGGTAAAAGGCGGAAGGCTTGGCCTTTTGCTCGGTGTTTTGTTCCGCTTTTGCCGCCCTAGTTTCGGTTACCATTGTTATGTTCCATAATGAGCGCTCCTAACATGCTTGGGGTGTTATGGGGACCCCCTTGATTTTGGGCTAAAAGTTGTCTGACAAGACCCAACTTTGGTACTCCATTTGCTAAACAACTTAGTAATTAAAATGCTTAGGGAATAGCTACCGCGAGGATAATTAATCAACCCCGGGGCCAGTGCTCCTCATGATTGTTGGTCCAACCCAGAACACTATGTGGGGCCAACCCAATGCAACTTGGGTGATTTTTATCAGGCCTTCGTACGTGTAGCTTATCTCACGTGTCCTGAGAACGAGATACACGGCTGTTATCGGGGTCGTCACCACGTCAGTCGGTCTTGCTTGATTTGTTTTACCTTCTCGATATATCTTGTGCATCGGGATTCCGAGGATACTTTGGGCTATCTCAAGGTGGAGGTTTTCCATCGGGAATCCGAGGTGATCATGGGTTTTCCTTGGTCGAGGTTTCCTACGCAACTTGTGGTAGTTAGTGATGGACTAGTTGGAGCACCCTTGCAGGGTTAAATCTTTCAGAAAGTCGTGCCCGCGGTTACGTGGCAACTTGGAAATTTGTTTAACATCGGGTTATATAGAACTTGAAGTAAACTCAATCAAAATATGCCAACTTTGTGTGTGACTGTGACTGTCTCTGCTCGTGAGTTTCTACCCCGATTGAGAACATGGTGGGTTTATGTTTGGCATAAGTAGGTGTTCAGGATCACTTCTTGATCATTGCTAGATCATGTCCTTTTATGCGTAGACCAGCCAATTTTAATTATGTTCTCGCAAGTTAGCCACCAAATAATGCTTAGTGCACTGCAACCTCACCCATTAACTTAATTAGTCCCGATGTCTTGGTCACGAGATTGTCGAGTCCCTGTGACTAACAGAATACTACAACACCACAGGTTCAGGTACCACAGATCCTAAGGCAATTGATGCATTGCAGCTCCAGTGGGAGTACGATGAGGAAAGCATGTGCATGTATGTGACGTACCCCGACGAGTACACGACCTTGGTCATCCCCTAGGATTGTGAGATAGACTTCATTGCATTCTATCGTTTGATTTTGTCCGTAGGCGGACCATGTGACGGTGTCCTGAACTAGGGGGTACTCACCACGTCGTCTGCCGACTAGTGGGTCAGACCGAGGACCCCATGATGATTCACTAATGGGCCACTTCGGACAACCCATGATGCATACAACGAGATTCCACAAGACTTGGCACACAAGACAAGGACTCCTCTAAACCCTAGGCCTATTGTACATTATATAAACCGAGGCTAGGCTAGTTAATAGACAATCTCATATTCATTACTACAATCTCGTGATAGATACGTGTATTATGTACTGTTCCCATATTAGTACAATCAAAAACAGGACGTAGGGTATTATCTCCTTGCAAGAGTCCGAACCTAGGTAAAATTCCGTGTTCATGTTACCATCGCTTCAAAACGCCTAGCTTAGGACCCCTACTACGAGATATGTCAATTTTAACGTTGACATTGATGCTTTCATTAAGATGCTGCAAGGCGTCGTCGTGGTGCGATGGAGTCATCGATCAATACTAAATCAGGTGTTATATTTTCAATTAAGCTTTGGCCGTGTGAATAAAATTTCTTCTAGAATTGTTGCTCCCGGTCTGGGCAATTTTGTTTGCAGAAATCAAGATCGACTGCATGAAGTAGGCGCAAGGCCGCCTACCGAAGATCGATTTGATCTGCGTGTATGCTAGATGGCTGCGGCCATCACACGGCGTCGAACGAACCAACGGATCTGGGCTGTCCACGAGCAGGGACCGCGTCTTATTCTTTAATTATCAGAGGCGGAGATGGTCTGGGAGACCATGTGCTGCATGGTACTCCTAATAGCAGTTGGGCTCATGGCTGCTACCACAAATCACCGGAATTCGGCACATCAGGATGGCTCACGTCAGTTGGGCGTTGATTTCCCGGCAGCACATTGCTCGAGAAGAAGTCTTGTATCAGGCTGGTTGTAACAGGGACTATCATATACTAGTACCATGCATATGATACTAGTCTATGATACTACATCCGTAATGCATAGTATCATATGTTAGTATCATAGAATAGGTAATTTATTGACATGCAAGACACAAAGTAGCACAAAATTTAGTATGATACAGTATCATGATATGATACTCAACTCTCTCTTTCTTCATTTAATTCTATGCCACATCATAAAAGTTGTCTAGTTGGCATGCATGATACTCCCTATGTCCCGAAATTATTGCCGCACCGGCATTTTTGCAATCTAGTCCCGAAATTATTGCCGCACCGGCATTTTTGCAATTTAGTCCTTAGTGTTTTCCCGACCGAACCCGCGGTCCTGTCTTCTTCCTCACTCGCTCTTCTTCAATTCGGCGACGGGCTCCCTCCTCTCTTCACTCGCCCCCCGTCCCATGGCGCCTCGCTCCCTCCTCCCTCCCCCTGTCCCGTGGCGCCTCGCTCCCTCCCCGCTACCCCATCCCATGGCGCCTCACTCCCTCCTTCCTCCCCCGCCCCCGCCATCCCACGGGACCGCCTCTCCCCGGCGCCGCACCGCCGTCGCCTCGTTCCCTTCCGCGCGCAGAGGAATTTGATGGTTCGATTTTTGGAGACCATCGTCTGCAGTCCTTAATCCCCGTCCACCTCTGTCCGTCATAGACCACATCCGTCGACCACGATTCCACGAAGCTGGAGAACGCGGGGGACAGTGCCGGCCGAGAACAAGGAAGCACGGGTGACCCTTTTCCACTCCACCGATGGCTGCGCGCTCAAGGTGGAGGAGCTCGCCGGAGTAAAAAAAAAGGTACACCTTTCCACTTCTCCTGCCATCTTGCATTTCTTCTTAATTTCTGAACTTCAGTTTGCTCATTCTAGTGATGGGCAAAGCTTCACCGGTGGAAGAGTAGCTCCAGCAGAGGAGCAGCAACTGTAGCAGAGGAGGAGCAGCAGCTCAGACAAATGAACAGCAGCACTACGTGTAGAGGAGCTCCTCCAGCCCCTCGGCCCGATGGCTTCTCCCCTGAGGTTGTTCCCCAGCTTTGCAGCAGCCGATTTGTGCCATTTTTACTAAATGTTAAATGTTACTGAATGTGTTGTTCCTGCACTCGCTAGCAGGTTTGGAGATGCTGTTGCTGCGCCAACTAGAGATGATAGGGGAGCCGATGAGCCAAACGGCACAAGCAAGCTAAAGGTTCCCCCTTGTGAGCTCGACGGCGACGGCGACGTCTTGTTCGTGGTTCAATAGATTTATAGGTGTTCAGATTTAGTGTCATCAATTTATAGATTTTGTAAAACCTTGTTGTAATATACACTGGCACCAAGAATTCAGGTTTTACATCAAACATCCTGAATTCTGAAAATTGTTGTAATATACACTGGCACCAACAGATTGCAACCAGACAAGGAAATGCATGGCATTCGGTGAAAGTTTGCGATTGTAATAGCTGCAACCATTCTGTAATGATCATCCCTAGTTTTCCCTAATAGCTGCAACCATTCTGTAATGATTGTAACTGGAGTATGCCATACATCCTAGTTAGGCAACTCTTTATGAACTTTTTCTGTAAAACGATGATTTTTACTTTTTCCTGGACGTGTTGGCTGTGTTCATCTTGTTATGCAGAGGTCGAGCATTTGTTCATTGCAGTTGTATCAGCTAATATAGGGTTTGACTGAAGTGCTCTTTCTTGAAAAAAATATAAAGATTGCTTTCCCCTAAAATATAATGATTGCTTTTCCCCTAATAGCGGCAGTTAAGCTACAAGTAAAACTGATGTCCATAAAGGTGAAGATTAGAATGGATATGGATAAATGCCGGGCATCTTGACTGGCATTTGGCAAGGTGCAAAGAATGGACACTTTGATCCTGTGCCGAGAAGTAGAGAGAAGTTGACACTTGCATCTCTAACATCAGAATGTTATGTTGCATAAACAGTCAAGCACAACTAGTAGAATAACCTGACAGTTAGGGTCCTCTTCCTCTTGAGGCAACATGTTCAAATCTATACCTTCATCTCTTCCGCTTGAGGTACCATGTTCAAATCCATACTCCTGCAATCAATGAAAAAAGAAGGAGAAGAAGATTAATTAACAAGGGGAGCTGAAGTGACTACTACTGTCATACTACTGCTACTATTGTAACTTCAAAATCTTGGCCTGCTGCCCCCATTTTGGGCAGTGGCAAGATCATATATGAAGCCCAACAAGGGCAGTGGCAAGATCTTTGCTGTAAATTCATGTAACATCATGGAGTTTTATGACCTGAACTCATCATGTGTGAATAAAATTAATGGATATGGGACTCATTCTTCTTCAAACCTTATTTTTTCCTTTCTGCTTGAATGAATGGGGTGCAATACAAGGAGAAGACCTTGGGATTGGCGTCGTCTTGGTCTTATCTTGCTCTTCAGGGGTTGGTATGCTCTTGTTCTTGCTCTTCCTCTTTCTCCAATAAATTTCTGTAATTCGGTAACAAAGCATGTTAACATCTTGGCTTTTCACTGATTTGATAGTAAATTGACAATTTTGGCATGGCCGAAACTGCTGCTCATCATGATCTTTACTTGCAAAAGTTTGGGCACGAGTAAAAATTAAAATGTAGTAGTATCATGCAATGTTTCAGAGTGTGGCGGTAAGACTAAAAGGTTTAGCAGGTCTTACTTAAGGCATTAAGTTACCAAGCATGTACAATGACTGAATTAAACTGAATTTAGTCACTGGATCATTCCCTGAATTTAGTCACTGACCCAAACATGTATATTGACTGAATTAAACTGAATATAGTCACTAGATCATTCACTGAATTAACTGTCCACGTACATTGACTGAATTAAAGAGAGGAACAGCAGCAGCAGAAATGGATACAACAGCAGCACAATATTCAGTTAACATTGTTTTTTCACTTAACAATATTCAGTTAACTATCCAGCGATTGTATTCAGTTAACTCCATACAGTGAATTTGTTCAGCTCATAACAACACCATAATACTCATTGATCGTGGAGTAGTACCTTCGTCTTCCTGAGCTTATGGCTTGATGATGAAATAAACCTGTTTTCAGCACATTCAACTTGAACAAGGGCTCTGGTGGCATCACATGGAGCAGCAGCAGTACGGGTAGATGAGCAGCAGCAGTACGGGCAGACGAGCAGCAGCAGCACAGGCAGACGAGCAGCAGCAGTACGGGCAAACGAGCAGCAGCGGTATGGGCAGACGAGCAGCAGCAGTACAGGCAGACGAGCTCCACCGGCGGCAGGTGAGAAGCAGCCGCACGGGCGCGTGGGCAGGGGAGAAGGAGCAGCACGGGCTCACGCGGGAGATCGAGGAGGAAGCGTGCGAGCTCCTGGTCCACCGGATAGTCGAGGCAGGTTCCGGCGACGCCCGTAGGGGATCGCGGCCGGGAGGAATCGCGGCGGCGCACGCGCGGGAGATCGAGGAGGATGCATGCGAGCTTGAGGAGGATGCACAGCAGCTCGAGGATGAAGAACACAAGCTCTAGGAGGACGTGAATGGAGGTTCAAGAGCGGACAGGACGACGCCGGCAGGCAATCGCAGCGGGAGGGGATCGCGAAGGCGCAGATCTGGGTTGCGGCGACTGAGGAGGTAATTGGCGACGGAGGCGGCGGAGCAGGTATCGGCCCCTGGCGATGCACGGTGGAGCAGTGCGGCAGCGGCGGAGCACTTCCTGGGAGAATCACGCAGCTGGGCGGTGCTGGCCCCTTGCGACGCGCGGGCGACGGCGGAGGAAGAAGAGGGAGTGGAAAGACTCGTTCGAAGCGAATTCATAAACACGAGGGTTTTTTCGTAAAATTGCTAGTACACTGTGCGCTCGACAATAATTACGGGACAGAGGGAGTACTAGCTATGATACTCCCATTACGACGAGCCTCAGCATTTTTTCTGCATGGAAACAGTGAACCACTGATCGGCCAGTGCTTCTTCACGTGAATCATCAGGAAGTCAGTCTAGCCATCAATTAGCACTATACTAACCTAAGTGCTATGTACTTTTTGAGTTCTAATTATTAGATAGTTCACTTGGATTTATTATATTGTTCACATAAAGGACTAGTCTAATGTTGAATTCTTCCTTTTGATCATGAACTACTTGTTAGAACGTGAATCTGGTACAAACCCGTGTGATTACCTTGTCCTGAGCCGGATGAGCTCCCACCATCCTCCATCGGTGTGGTGGCGACGGCTGTGATGGAGAAGAAGGGTTAGGCGTGGGTGGAGCTTCCTGTGAGCACCGCGCTTAACCTAGATCGAACAGATATGTCGGTAGGGGTGTGATGGCGGCGAACCTCGTAGTTCGTGCCTCGGCACCCCACCGTCCTTTATATAGCGCAGGTCACAGGGGCCCACCAACCATAATGGGTTGGGCGCCCCCGATCAGGGCGCATAGATCAAGATCCGGTGGGTCATTGGGCCCACGCGGTGAGAGATCAATCTAACATTCTCCCCCTTGATCTCGATTTTTACTTTTGACTTTATACCTTTTATTTGTTCCATCACATATAAGCATGTAGAGCATGTCTCATCGTCACAGCTTGATTGCCGATAGAATCATACAGCTACAACACACTTTTGTTTTGAAACAAATTCATTTACTTTTGGGCCTCTTATAATCCAGGAATCATAGGCTTTCCAACAAATCCATGCCGGCTAAGTGTTCCTTGAACACAGTGGGTGGTAAGCCTTTTGTTAGCGGATCCGCAAGCATATACTTCGTACTTATATGCTTGAGACTTATAGTTTGATCCTGGATTTTATCTTTCACAATGTAATACTTTATATCTATTGTCTTGGAAGCATTACTAGACTTGTTGTTGTGAGCATAGAATACTGCGGGCTGGTTGTCACAATATATCTTTAGTGGCTTGTGAATACAACCTACCACTTTCAAATTGGGTATGAATTTCTTTAACCATATCACCTGCCCGGTGGCTTCAAAACATGCTATGAACTCTGCTTGCATCGTGGACGATGCAACGATGGTCTGTTTGGAGCTTTTCCATGAAATAGCTCCCCCTACGAGAGTGAACACGTACCCAGACGTGGATTTTCTATCATCTCTATCCCCCGCAAAATCTGCGTCTGAGTACCCTTTTATCTCTAGGGACTCAGATCTCCTCTATGTTAGCATGATTTCTGTTGTGCCTTGCACATAACACAGAGCTTTCTTTGCCATATTCCAGTGCTCTTGGCCTGGATTTGCTTGATATCTACCGAGTACCCTGGTGATAAATGTCAAGTCAGGGCATGTGCACACTTGTGCATACTGTAAACTTCCAACAACCGAAGTATACAGTATTATTTCATTTCATCGAGCTCGTACTTATTCTTGGGACATTGGTGATTCCCAAAACTGTCGCCCTTGACTATTGGAGCAGGTGTGGCTTTACACTTATGCATATTATACTTTTGGAGAATTTCTCTAAATATGCTTTTTGTGAGAGTCCTAAGACTCCATTTTTCCTGTCTTGGTGAATTTCAATGCCCAAAACATATGATGCATCACCAAGGTCTTTCATGCCGAAGTTCGAGGATAAAAACTTCTTTGTCTCCTGTAGTAGACTAATACCATTGCTTGCAAGCAAGATATCATCCACATACAAGATTAGGAAAATATATTTCCCATGTTTAAACTTTGCATAAATGCAATTATCCTCAACATTTTCTTGAAATCCAAACCTTTTAATAGTATCATTAAACTTTATGTACCACTGTCTAGAGGCTTGCCTTAGCCCATAAATGGATTTCTTTAGGCGGCATTCCATGTTTTCCTTGCCTTCCATGATAAAACCCTTGGGTTGTTTCATGTAGACATCTTCTTCTAAATCTCCGTTTAAAATACCGTCTTTACATCCATTTGATGCAGCTCTAGATCAAAATGAGCAACTAGTGCCATTATGATTCTGAAGGAATCCTTACAAGAGATTGGAGAAAAAGTCTCATTGTAGTCTATTCCTTCTCTTTGCGTGAATCCTTTTGCCACAAGTCGGGCTTTATACTTATCAACATTCCCATTAGAGTCCTACTTTTTTTTGTAGACCCATTTGCAGCCTACTGTCTTTGCTCCTTTAGGAATAATCTCTAAGTCCCAAACATTATTGGAACTCATCGATTTCATCTCATCTTCCATTGCCTCTAGCCATTTTGATGAGTGAGAGATTTTAATGGCTTCTTCGTATGGGGTGGGATCACCATCCATATGAACCATTTCCGTGTTATAGACTTTATAATCAGTAGAAATAGCAGGTCTTCTTGTTCTATTAGACCTTCTAAGTGCCTCATTGTCTGGCACACTTTCTACTTTTTCTTGCTGCAATTCCATTTCATGATCAACAACGGGTTCAGTCAGCTCCTGAAGGACAGGTGTCGGGTCTTCTCCCATAGTTGTCATCGTTGGAGTTACAGCGGGTAGCGAGAAAAATGGCTCTTGAATCATCGAAATGGGTGCATGCACCCTTTTCTCCTCAAGATCAATTTTCCGAGCTACCATGCTCCCCCTCATCATTTCGTCCTCTAAGAAGACAACATGTCTTGTTTCTACAAACTTTGTTAATCTGTCTGGACAGTAGAAACGAAAACCTTTTGATATATCAGGGTAGCCAATGAAATGGCAACTCACTGTCTTTGGATCTAACTTTCCAATGTTTGGATTAAACACTTTGGCCTCAACTAGACATCCCCACACTCTGAAGTGTTGTAGGGATGACACTCTTCCTGTCCATAGCTCGTGCGGTGTTTTGGGCACCGACTTGCTTGGTACTCTGTTGAGAATGTGAATGGCGGTTTTAAGCGCCTCCATCCACAATCCCAATGGCATGTCGGAGTAGCTCATCATGCTGTGCACCATATCCATGAGGGTACGGTTGTGCCTTTCAGCTACTCCATTTTTCTGAGGCTCGCACGGCATTGAATACTGGGCAACAATGCCAGTCTCCTACAAGAACTTTGCAAAAGGTCCAGGGACTTGGCCATATGGTGTGTGTCGACCGTAGTATTCCCCCCACGGTCGGACCTCACAAAATTAACCTTTTGGTCAAGCTGATTTTCAACTTCAGCTTTGAATATCTTGAATTTATCCAATGCCTCATTTCTTTCTTTGATTGGATAAATGTAACCGAAGCGGGAGTAATCGTCTGTGAATGTTATGAATGAATCATAACCATCCACACTTTTCACCGGAAACGGTCCACAAAGATCAGTTTGGATTATTTCCAGTGTTCCCTTGCTTCGGTTTGCACCTTTATTTATTTGTTTTACATATTTTCCTTTAATACAATCTACGCATTGTTCTAAGTCAGAGAACTCCAACTTTGGAAGAATTTCACTTTTGATTAATCTTTCTATTCTCCCCCTGGAAATATGGCCCAATCGACAGTGCCATAGTTTCAAGGAGTCGTGAGTTATCTTTCTCTTTCTTTGCTCGTTGTTTGACGAAGAACTTGGCACATTCACATTATTTGCATAATTCACTTTGTCATGAATTGATAACAAATAAAGCTTATCATGAAGAAAGGCATTGCCTACATAATCATTATTGTACCACACGGTACATTTACCATGTCCAAAAACACATTGATAATTGTCTTTGTCTAAGCACGACACACTTATTAAGTTCCTATTACATGAAGGCACAAAAGAACATCACTAAGCAAAAGCATGAATCATTCGGTTAGCTCCAAGGAGACGTCACCTACAGCTTCAACTTCTGCTTGGACACCATTTGCGACTTCAATACTTCTTTCGTTTTGGCACATGGTCCTCGCCGAACTGAATCCCTGTAAAGAGTTTGCAACATGAACGGTTGCACCTGAGTCAATCCACCAAGTAGATTTTGAAAACTTTACGTACAGATATTCATTTACTAAGGAAACAATAAAGTTACCTCTCTTTGCCATGAAGACCTTTAGCCAGGCAGCACAATCCTTCTTGTAGTGCCCGGTTTTCTTGCAGTACATACAAGTGTCCTTGTCTACTGTTATTGGCTTTGGCTGATAATAAACGGGAGCCTTGCCTTGGAGCTTGTTCTGTGGCTTTGAGGGAGAATTCTGCTTAGGTGGGAAAACCTTTTTCTTTTTCTTCACATAGTTAAGGGAGCCACCATGTGAAGCCTTAATCCTCTCCTCTTCTTGTGAGCACATTGCGATGACCTTCTCAATATCCCATGTCTCGGGCTGCATGTTGTAGTTAACTACAAAGGTCTCCAACTCCTTAGGCAGCAAAGCCATGACCAGGTGGACGAGGAGAGCTGGCTTAATCTCCAGATCCGCATCCATGGGCTTAAGCTTGGTTACCGTGTTGCCCATCCTGAGGATGTGCTCCCTTATGCCATGCCCACCTCCATTGTAGCTCTCTGTCACTAGTTGTTTGATCAACTAGGTGGCATAGGTCTTAGAAGAGCCAGTAAACTGACTCTTCATCTTGTTGAGCATCTCCTTTGGAGTAGGGCACTCTGCTATCGAGCCCACGATGGTGGTCTCAGTGGTGTTCTTAATAAACGCCAAACATTTCTTGTTGGCATTTATCCATAACCTGTTACATATGGAGTAGGACATCTCCTCTTTGCCACAATCCCATTGCTTTTTCTCCCAGCTCTCCTCATCCTCGTCAGCATCTCTGACTGGTTCTAAGGGTGCAACTGGCTGTGGTTTCTCCAGAACCCAGTCCAACTCAGCAATGCAAAAAGCCATGTCAACCTTCTTCCTCCACTCAGAGTAATTATCCCCTCTGAGCGTAGGAACATCCTTGAGGCAGCTCATCAGATGAAAACCTCCTGAAATCACCACATAAGCGAAATCAGTACGGCAATTATATGCATTAAATAACGTTGGTTAAAATAATCATACAATTAACTATGCAAATTAATCTACATTATCATTGGGCAAATGATAGAAATAAATGCATCATTTTGCAATATGCAACATGATCATGTTACTAAACAACGTTGGTCAGAATAATAACATGACAATATTTCATATTTTGTTTAGCAGCGGAAAACATGAAATAAAATTTCATATGCCTCTTAACTTTACAGAAAATAATTTTGTCATTTAATAAAAATTCGTGAACTTTATTAAGTCTTTTATAAAGATCATGAATTTTCTTTTTCTGAAAACTATATTATTTTCAGAAACCCTTTTATTTTTCTTTTCAGAAAAAATAACATTACGATTCTGTCTAAATTGACACAAACTTGGACATTTTTATTTTCTATTTCTAAACATATTTTCGTAAGAAAAAATGTCTAGAAGAAAAATAAAACTTTTAAATCTGCCTAAATAGGCAGAAACTGTGAAGTCCCTTTAAAAAAAAGAAAATGGTCGAGGCCTCTCTCTCCCTTGGGCCGGCTTCGGCCTGGCGCCTCCTCCCGCCGGCCCACTCGGCCATTTGATTCGGCCTGAGGCCACCTGGCGCGGCGTGGCGCGCCTCCCTGTGGGCTGGGCCGGCCTTTTGCCACGGCCTGGTGGCCCCCCCTGTCCTAGGGTTTCCTCTGGGGCGATCCCAGTCGCCCGAAGCGATCCGACGGATCACGGCGCCCCTCGGAGGATCAAAACCGTGAGCCCGGTGGGGAGGGGAAACCCTACCCCTCATCCCCCCCCCCCCCCCCGCGCGCCACTCGCATCCTTTCCCCTTTCCTCCTGTCTCTCTCTCGAGAGCACAAGGCAGTCCCCATCGGGGTTGGCCGAGCGGTGGTCGGACCCTTCCCTCGCGCGGTGGCATGTATGCCCCGCCGAGGAGGTCACTGGTGCCCCGTCGGACCTCTTGCGGGAGTTGTCGCTCCTGCTGGCTACTTCTCGCGCGGCGGCCACCATGCCCTGCCGAGATCTATGCCTCTTGCCGCCCCCTCTTACTTCTCGCGAGAGTAAGGGACTCCGCCCCCTGTTACTTCTTGTCGGGGCCTCTGTTGCCACGGCGGCCGAGCCTCCTCTCTGGTGCTAGTCGCCCGAGAGTAGGGGACTCCGTCGCCGTGGTGGCCGAGCCTCCTGGCCCCTTTTTTTCCTCGTGCAGTGGCTGCCATGCCCCGCCGAGGAGGTGGCCATGGCACTCTTGCGTCGCGCCTCTCTAGCTTGCCTCGCGCAACGGCTGATTTGCCCTGTCGAGGTAGGCTCAGATCTGGCCACCGGCTTCCTTCCCCTATCATGCAGCAGCGGCCCCTTCACTCCCCTTGCCGGTGTGCACCCTCTCCCGAGGGAGAGTGCGCCGCCGTCAAGTGGTGTGTTGGGGTGCCTTCTTCCCTGCCGAGAGGGTGCCAACATGTCCGAGACTTGGAAGATAGCTCCGTTGCCATCCCCCTCGCCGGCGGGGCATCCGCCTTGCGGTGAGCGCGGCACCGTCGAGGGATTTGGTGATGGAGGCCTTAACTCCCCTGGGTACTTGTGTTTTTCGTTGCATGTTTCCTTCCTCCCCTTTTTTTGCCTTTTCCGGATCGGATCCGAGTTCTTTTCTTTGTTTTCTTGTTGGATCTTGATCTGTGCTTTGCCTCCGAGGAGGTAGGTTCTTCTTCCCCACACCTCGGCTTGCCGATGCGTGTTGGGAGCGAGAGCAACATGCGCGGCCTTGCGGCGGCGCTTCTTTTCCGACGAGGCCCTAGGCCATCTTCGGTACTTGCCCTTCTAGGGTTCATGTGGGGTGGGGAAGAGGGAACTTTCTTTTCGATTTCTTTCAACCGAATAAATCTTTGCCTAGTGGCTCTGATACCATTGATAAAACGTGGATCTACTAGGAATGGATAGATCCAGTACAAACCCGTGTGATTACCTTGTCCTGAGCCGGATGAGCTCCCACCGTCCTCCATCGGTGTGGTGGCAACGGCTGTGATGGAGAAGAAGGGTTAGGCGTGGGTGGAGCTTCCCGTGAGCACCGCGCTTAACCTAGATCGGATAGGTATGTCGGTAGGGGTGTGACGGCGGCGAATCTCGTAGTTCGTGCCCCGGCACCCCACCGTCCTTTATATAGCGCGGGTCACAGGGGTCCACCAACCATAATGGGTTGGGCGCCCCCGATCAGAGCGCATAGATCAAGGCCCGGTGGGCCGTTGGGCCCACGCGGTGAGAGATCAATCTAACACTACTCGCCTACTCCCTGTTGGAATTATGCCCTAGAGGCAATGATAAATAAGTTCTTATTATAATTCCTGTATCAAGATAATCGTTTATTATCCATGCTATAATTGTGTTGAATGAAGACTTCGATACATGTGTGGATACATAGACAAAACACTGTCCCTAGTAAGACTCTAAGTTGCCTAGACAGTTGATCAAGGATAGTCAAGGTCTTCTGACTATGTGCAAGGTGTTGTTGCTTGATAACTGGATCACATCATTGGGTGAATCATGTGATGGACTAGACCCAAACTAATAAACGTAGCAAGTTGATCGTGTCATTTTGTTCTTACTGTTTTCTGCGTGTCAAGTATTTATTCCTGTGACCATGAGATCATATAACTCACCGGCACTGGAGGAATGCCTTGTGTGTATCAAACGTCACAACGTAACTGGGTGACTATAAAGATGCTCTACAGGTATCTCCGAAGGTGTCCGTTGAGTTAGTATGGATCAAGACTGGGATTTGTCACTCCGTGTGACGGAGAGGTATCTCGGGGCCCACTCGGTAATACAACATCACACACAAGCCTTGCAAGCAATGTGACTTGGTATAAGTCACGAGATCTTGTATTACGGAACGAGTAAAGAGACTTGCCGGTAAACGAGATTGAAATAGGTATGCGGATACTGGCGATCGAATCTCGGGCAAGTAACATACCGAAGGACAAAGGGAATGACATGCGGGATTATATGAATCCTTGGCACTGAGGTTCAAGCGATAAGATCTTCGGAGAATATGTAGGATCCAATATGGGCATCCAGGTCCCGCTATTGGATATTGACCGAGGAGTCTCTCGGGTCATGTCTACATAGTTCTCGAACCCGCAGGGTGTGCACTCTTAAGGTTCGACGATGTTTTATGCGTATTTGAGTTATATGGTTGGTTACCGAATGTTGTTCGGAGTATCGGATGAGATCACGGACGTCACGAGGGTTTCCGGAATGGTCCGGAGACGAAGATTGATATATAGGATGACCTCATTTGATTACCTGAAAGTTTTCGGCATTACCGGAAATGTACGGGGAATGACGAATGGGTTCCGGATGTTCACCCGGGGGGCAGCCCACCCGGGGGAAGCCCATAGGCCTTAGGGGTGCCGCACCAACCCTTAGTGGGCTGGTGGGACATCCCAAGAGGCCCTATGCGCAGGAGAAGAAAAAATCAAAGGAAAAAGAAAAAAGGGGGAGTGGGAAGGTAGAGAAGGACTCCACCTTCCAATCCTAGTTGGACTAGGATTGGAGGAGGACTCCTCCTCCCCCCCTTCGGCCGACCCCTTGGGGCTCTCTTGAGCTTCAAGGCAGGTCCCTCCCCCTCCCTCCTATATATACTCAGGTATTAGGGCTGATTTGAGACAACTTTGCCACGGCAGCCCGACCACATACCTCCACGGTTTTCCCTCTAGATCCTATTTCTGCGGAGCTCGGGCGGAGCCATGCTGAGATAGATCACCACCAACGTCCGGAGCGCCGTCACGCTACCAGAGAACTCATCTACCTCTCCGTCTCTCTTGCTGGATCAAGAAGGCCGAGATCATCGTCGAGCTGTATGTCTGCTGAACGCGGAGGTGCCGTCTGTTCGGCACTAGATTGGAGCGGATCGTGGGACGGATCGTGGGATGGTTCGTGGGACGGTTCAAGGGGCGGATCGAGGGACGTGAGGACGGTCCACTACATCAATCGCGTTTCTTAACGCTTCCTGCTGTGCGATCTACAAGGGTACGTAGATCCAAATCCCCTCTCGTAGATGGACATCACCATGATAGGTCTTCGTGCGCGTAGGAAAATTTATGTTTCCCATGCGACGTTCCCCAACAGTGGTATCAGAGCTAGGTTCATGCGTAGATGTCATCTCGAGTAGAACACAAAAGTTTTTGTCGGTGGTGATGTGCGATTTGCTGCCCTCCTTAGTCTTTTCTTGATTCCGCGGTATTGTTGGATCGAAGCGGCTCGGACCGACATTACTCGTACGCTTATGAGAGACTGGTTTCATCGCTACGAGCAACCCCGTTGCTCAAAGATGACTGACGAGTGTCGGTTTCTCCAACTTTAGTTGAATCGGATTTGACCGAGGAGGTCCTTGGAGAGAGGTTAAATAGCAATTCATACATCTCCGTTGTGGGTTTTGCGTAAGTAAGATGCGATCCTACTAGATTCTCATGGTCACCACGTAAAACATGCAACAACAATTAGAGGACGTCTAACATGTTTGTGCAGGGTATGCTTGTGATGTGATATGGCCGACGATGTGATGTGATATATTGGATGTATGAGATGACATGTTGTAATAGTTAATGTCGACTTGCACGTCGATGGTACGGCAACCGGCAGGAGCCATAGGGCTGTCTTTAAACTAATGTTTGTGCTTGCAGATGCGTTTACTATATTGCTAGGATGTAGCTTTAGTAGTAATAGCATGAGTAGCACGACAACCCCGATGGCGACACGTTGATGGAGATCATGGTGTGGCGCCGGTGACAAGAAGATCGTGTCGGTGCTTTGGTGATGGAGATCAAGAAGCACATGATGATGGCCATGTCATGTCACTTATGAATTGCATGTGATGTTAATCCTTTTATGCACCTTATTTTGCTTAGAACAACGGTAGCATTATGAGGTGATCTCTCACTAAAATTTCAAGACGAAATTGTGTTCTCCCCGACTGTGCACCGTTGCTACAGTTCGTCGTTTCGAGACACCACGTGATGATCGGGTGTGATAGACTCAACGTTCACATACAACGGGTGCAACACAGTTGCACACGCGGAACACTCGGGTTAAGCTTGATGAGCCTAGCATGTACAGACATGGCCTCGGAACACATGAGACCGAAAGGTCGATCATGAATCATACAGTTGATATAATTAGCATAGGGATGCTTACTAGTGAAACTATCCTCAACTCACGTGATGATCGGACTTGAGCTAGTGGAATTGGATCATGAACCACTCAAATGACTAGAGAGATGCACTTTTTGAGTGGGAGTTTAGCAAGTAATTTGATTAGTTATACTCTAATTGTCTTGAACATAGTCTAAGTCCACTTTGAAAATATTTGTGTTGTAGATCAATGGCTCACGCGATAGTCACCCTGAATTTTAATACGTTCCTAGAGAAAGCTAAGTTGAAAGATGATGGAAGCAACTTTGTAGACTGGGCTCGTAATCTTAAGTTGCTCCTGCAAGCTGGGAAGAAGGATTATGTCCTTAATGCTGCGCTAGGAGATGAACCACCCGCCGCGGCTGACCAAGATGCTAAGAACGCTTGGTTAGCACGCAAGGAGGAATACTCAGTAGTTCAATGTGCAGTCTTGTGTGGCTTGGAGCTGGGACTTCAACGTCGCTCTGAGCATCATGGAGCATATGAGATGTTCTAGGAGTTGAAGTTCATCTTTGAGAAGAACGCCCGGATCGAGAGGTATGAGACCTCCGATAAATTCTATGCTTGCAAGATGGAGGAGAATTCGTCTGTCAGTGAACATGTGCTCAAAATGTCTGGGTAATCAAACCGTCTAGCTGAGCTGGGGATTGAACTCCCGTAAGAGGCTATCACTGACAGAATTCTTCAATCACTGCCACCAAGCTATAAGGGCTTTGTGTTGAACTATAACATGCAAGGGATGAACAAGTCACCTGGCGAGTTATTCATGATGCTGAAAGTCGCAGAGTCAGAACTCCGTAAAGAGCATCAAGTGTTGATGGTGAATACGACCACTAGTTTCAAGAGAAACGACAAAGGAAAGAAGGGTAATTCAAAGAAGAGCGGCAAACCTGTTGCCAATCCGACGAAGAAACCCAAAGCTGGACCTAAGCCTGAAACGGAGTGCTATTATTGCAAGGGTATGGGTCACTGGAAGCGCAACTGCCCCAAGTATCTGGCTGATAAGAAGGCGGCCAAAGAAAAATCAGGTATATTCGATATACATGTTATTGATGTGTGCTTAACCAGCTCTCGTAGTAGTGCCTGGGTATTCGATACCGGTTATGTTGCTCATATTTGCAACTCGAAACAGGAACCGCGGAATAAGCGAAGGTTGGCAAAGGATGAAGTGTCAATGCGCGCGGGAAATGGTTCCAAGGTTGATGCAATCGCCATCGGCACAGTTTCACTTCAGTTACCATCAGGATTAGTTATGAACTTAAATAATTGTTATTTAGTGCCTGCGTTAAGCATGAACATTATATCTGGATCTTGTTTATTGCGAGACGGTTACTCGTTTAAATCAGAGAATAATGGTTGTTCTATTTCTATGAGTAATATCTTTTATGGTCATTGATACGTCTCAAACGTATCTATAATTTTTGATGGTTTCATGCTGTTATCTTGTCACCTTTGGATGTTTTGTTTACCTTTTATATCTTTTTTGGGACTAACTTATTAATTCACTGCCAAGTGCCAGTTCCTGTTTTTTCTGTCTTTTTGGATCCTTTCAGATCTGATTTTGGAACGGAATCCAAACGGAATAAAATCCCCGAAATAATTTTTTCGAGAACCGAAGAAGATTAGGGGGCTTGAGGGCCAAGGTAGGAGAGCCACAAGGGGCCCACAAGCCCTGTTGCCGTCACCAGGGGGCGGTGGCTACCAGGCTTGTGGCCTCCGTGGCGCCCCCTGACCTAGCTCCTTCGCCTATATATTCCCTAAAATAAAGAAAAAATAGGGGAATCCACGAAAACACTTTTCCGCCGCCGCAAGCTTCCGTTTCCGCAAGATCTCATCTGGAGACCCTTCCCGGTGCCCTGCCGGAGGGGACTTTGGAGTTCGAGGGCTTCTACATCAACATCATCGCCCCTCCAATGACTCGTGAGTAGTTCACTTCAGACCTACGGGTCTGTAGTTAGTAGCTAGATGGCTTCTTCTCTCTCTTGGATCTTCAATACAAAGTTCTCCATGATCTTCATAGAGATCTATCCGATGTAATCCTCTTTGGCGGTGTGTTTGTCGAGATCCGATGAATTGCGGATTTGTGATCAGATTATCTGTGATATATATTTGAGTCTTTGCTGATTTCTAATATGCATGATTTGATATCCTTGTAAGTCTCTCCGAGTCTTGGGTTTTGTTTGGCCAACTAGATCTATGATTCTTGCAATGGGAGAAGTGCTTGGTTTTGGGTTCATACCGTGTGGTGACCTTTCCGAGTGACAGAAGGGGCAGCAAGGCACGCATCGTGTTGTTGCCATCAAGGGTAACAAGATAGGCTTTTATTGTAGATATGAGATTGTCCATCTACATCATGTCATCTTGCTTAAGGCGTTACTTTGTTCTTTTGGACTTAATACACTAGATGCATGCTGGATAGTGGTGGACGTGTGGAGTAATAGTAGTAGATGCAGAAAGTATCAGTCTACTTCTTTTGGACGTGATGCCTATAGATATAATCATTGCCATAGATAACGTCACGACTTTGCGCGGTTCTATCAATTGCTCGACAGTAATTCGTTCACCCACCGTCTACTTGCTTTCATGAGAGAAGCCACTAGTGAACACTACGACCCCCGGGTCTATTCACACCTATCGTTTCCACTTTCGCTTTTACTTTGCTTTGTTACTTTGTTGCTTTCAGTTCTCACTTGGCAAACAATCTATAAGGGATTGACAACCCCTTCATAGCATTGGGTGCAAGCTCTTTGTGTTTGTGCAGGTACTTGTGATAATCCTTCACTGGATCGATACCTTGGTTCTCAAAACTGAGGGAAATACTTACCGCCACTGTGCTACATCACCCTTTCCACTTCGAGGGAACACCAACGCAAGGCTCCAAGGCCACGGGGGAATCCTTTGCATATTTGCCAAGGAAGTCCCTAAAGGCGTAGCCGTAGCAGAAGGATTCCTGGTGCCGTTGTTGAGGAGTATCAAGACAAGAATAGTCTCCCGTCAGCACGCTTGTTTCTGGCGCCGTTGGAAGGTCTTTTGTTGTAGTAGCAGTCATGCACCCAATGTGAGAGGATTGTTCATATTGAATCTTGATAGTGATAATACACATATACATAACATTGAGACCAAAAGAGTTAGAGTTAACAATGATAGCGCCATGTTTTTATGGCACTGCAGCTTAGGTCATATTGGTGTAAAGCGCATGAAGAAACTCCATACTGATGGACTTTTGGAGTCACTTGACTTTGATTCACGTGACACATGCAAACCATGCCTCATGGGCAAGATGACTAAAACTCCATTCTCCGGAACAATGGAGTGTGCATGTGACTTGTTGGAAATCATACATACCGATGTGTGTGGTCTGATGAGTGTGGAGGCACGCGGCGGATATCGTTATATTCTCACCTTCACTGACGATTTGAGTAGATATGGTTATGTCTACTTGATGAAGCACAAGTCTGAAACATTTGAAAAGTTCAAGCAATTTCAGGGTGAAGTTGAAAATCATCGTAACAAGAAGATCAAGTTCCTACGGTCTGATCGTGGGGGTGAATATCTAAGTTTTGAGTTTGGTGCTCACTTAAGACAATGTGGAATTGTTTCACAGTTCACACCGCCTGGAACACCACAGCGTAATGGTGTGTCCGAACGTCGTAATCATACTTTATTAGAGATGGTGCGACCTATGATGTCTCTTACCGATTTGCCGTTATCGTTTTGGGGTTATGCATTAGAAACAGCTACATTCACTTTAAATAGGGCACCATTGAAATCCGTTGAGACGACACCATATCAGTTGTGGTATGGCAAAAGACCAAAGTTGTCGTTTCTTAAAGTTTGGGATGTGATGCTTATGTCAAAAAGCTTCAGCTTGAAAAGCTGGAACCCAAAGCGGAAAAAGTGCGTCTTCATAGGTTACCCAAAAGAGACAGTTGGGTATACCTTCTATCTCAAATCCGAGGACAAAGTGTTTGTTGCTAAGAACGGAGCTTTTCTCGAGAAGGAGTTTCTCTCGAGAAGTGTTTGTTGCTAAGAATTGAGTGGGAGGAAGATAGAACTTGATGAGGTTGTCGAACCTCTCATCCCTCTGGAAGGTGGCGCAGGGCAAGGGGAAACCCATGTTGTTGCGACGCCGGTTGAGGAGGAAGTTAATGATGATGATCATGAAACTCCGGATCAAGTTCCTATCGAACCTCGCAGGTCGACGAGACCGCGTACTACTCCAGAGTGGTACGGTAATCCCGTCTTATCAATTATGTTGTTGGATAACAATGAGCCTGCGAATTATGAAGAAGCAATGGTGGACCCGGATTCCAACAAATGGCTCGAGGCCATGAAGTCCGAGATAGGATCTATGTATGAAAACAAAGTGTGGACTTTGGAAGTACTACCTGAAGGCCGCAAGGCTACTCAGAACAAATGGATCTTTAAGAAGAAGACGGACGCTGACGGTAATGTGACCGTTTATAAAGCACGACTTGTGGCAAAGGGTTTTCACAAGTTTAAGGAATTGACTACGATGAGACATTCTCACTCGTAGCGATGCTTAAGTGTGAGAGCCCGAGACCGACGCTCCAGAAGATTTCCCTTTAGTCCGTTGCCGACGTGTGGTCAGATTGCTTGTCACATTCATCATCGCATCATGCATGGCATCATTTATTTTGTGTGTTTGTCTTGTGTGGCTAGTTGCACATTGTTGTTTGAGTGTGATCGCATGTGTGTATGTGCCTGAGGGCTTGGCAGCATGATGGGGTGCGACAAGATCAAGCTCTTAACCCCTCTTGTTGCACCATGCTTTCAAACTCCTTTCTTTCCGTTTAGTTGAGGCAGATTTAAAAGTTTCTGTTTTGGTTTAAACAAATGTTCCTCCTCTTCAAAATTTCTTCCTATTCATTGTGGGGTGCAACACTCTTTTCTCAAGATTATTTTTCTTTTGGTTTTATTAAAAAACAGAGCCCAATTTCATTTAAAAGTAATTTATTTTTCTTCTTCTTACATGCCCTACTTATTTCTTTAAACAGTGGCAATGTTTTAGAAACCCAAAGATAATTTTACTTTATCAAAAAACCCTTTTATTTGACCCTTGTAGTATTTCAAAGATGCCTGTTATTTATTTTATTTTTTGCAAAAGCTTTTTCCACAGAGAGAGAGAGAACGCGGCCCAGTACTGTTAATTTAGGCCCACAGCCCACCAACGCTTTCCTCTTCCCTGCGTTCATCATCTCTGTACGAACCAGAGAGGCACCATTGATCGCCTCCCAGGTCGATCAGACGGTCGTCTAGCTCCGGGTCGAGCAACATAAGAACCCCAGTGGTTCCCTAACCCTAGCCCGACTCCATTTCCATCCCTTCCTCCCTCTTGCGCCGCTGCCAACCTTCTCCCTCATATCTTCTTCTTCGTCAGGTAAGAGAAGTAGAGTGCGGGAGAGGTTCAGAGGTTGAGCATCAGGGCTGTGCCGGACCGTCACCGGCGAGCACCGCTGCCGAGCCTCGTCGGTCCAGCAGGGGCGCGTCGTGCCCTGCGTTCTCTGTATCTTTCTTCTTCCCTACCCTCTCTTTTCTTTTCTCTGAAGCCTCTCTATCTTGTTTTCTTCAGGCAACAGTTTCCGTCACGGACGTCAACTCCGGTAGCCTCCCGTCCGCTCCGCCTCATGCCGAACCACGCCGGTGAGATCGAGTTCCCCCACGTGCTCCTCACTCACGACCCCTCCTTCCCTCTCCTTCCTCCTCTAATCCCTCTCCCTCTTGCTCGCTTCTTTTCCGTCAGGAGCAGAACGGAAAACCCTCCGCCGCCGCCCATGGAGCTTGCCGTCCGTGCCACCCAGAAGGCCCTCGTCATCGGGATTGGACTCCTCATGCCCGTAACTGTCCATTCCACCAGGATTCGTCCTTCTCCATCATTGGGTGCCGTCGACGTCATCTGCAGGTCCAGCGCAATGGCCTTTGTCTTCCCTGCACCGTTGACCCACGCTACCCTCGATGTCTCCTCGTTTGCTTATCTTCCAGTGCCTGGACATGCTACATCGCGACCGCAACCCCAACCCCGCGTCGTCCCCAAGCCACCCCATGGATCCAGCCGTGCAATCCTGTGCATCGCCGTCAGTTCTGCCAAGTCTGAACCTGACAGGTTCGCTTGAAGCAACTACGCTTTCCAGATTCAGTTTTATGCAGTCAGCAACATGGCCCTTTCATCTAGCGAACTTCTCATGGTTTTTCATAATTTCGTGGTGGCCTAGTTGGTTAGCGTGTGGGTTTGCAATCGTGAAGTCTAGGGTTCGAATCACAGGAACCCCTATTTTTGTTTTGTTTTTGGTTCAGGTTGGCCCCTTATGCTCCTTCATATAGACTAAAACCCATATCCTTTCACAGATGCTTCGTAGCTCGACTGGCTGGTGCCTTCCTCTCCCCTAAAGATTGTTTTGTTTTTGGTTCAGGTTGGCCCCTTATGCTCCTTCATATAGACTAAAACCCATATCCTTTCACAGATGCTTCGTAGCTCGACTGGCTGGTGCCTTCCTCTCCCCTAAAGAGGTCATGGGATCGAATCCTAGTGAAGCCTCCATTTTATTCTTGTGTGTGCACATCCGCTTGGGCTAAATCCACTAGTGGGCCACTCCAAGTTGCAATTCGACCTATGTTCATTTTTTTTCCGCTCTGCGAATTTGGTAATTTAGAAAAAAATTGCATGATTTTGAAAAAAACCCGCGTAACTTTTAATACGTGCGTCGGATTGCGAGAAGTTATATATGTAACATGGCTAGAATTTCACGTAGATTCATATTTTTTTCAAGTCTCATGCATATTTAAAACTGTTTAGCATGTTGTTTGCATCGGTTTGTGTGTCATCGTGTTAAACGGTTTAGGTCGTAGATATTTAACCGTAGCTCCGTTCTATGCTCCGCGTGTTAACCGACTAGGATGTCATGTAGGAACGTCGCTTCACCCTTGTCATGTTAACTACAATTTAATATTGCCGTGTAAATAATCGGGAGTGAACTAAATAATCAATTGTGGAGTTTTATCGATATGCAACCCGTTGCATATCGAGCTTCACTTAATGTGTAGTGTTTGTGTGAGGTGAATTGCCATGCCATCCCTTGCATCTTTGAACTGATCATGCATCATAGTAGGTTATGCATCATGTTGTGCATCGTGTGGTGAATATTTGTGTTGATGTTTGTTTCCGGTTTGCTCCGTCTCGATAGAGTTCCGCAAGCGTGTCGGAATGTGAGGACTCGTTCGACTACGTTGGTTCGTCGACATCTCGGAGTTGTTCTTCTTCCAAGCGGGATCTCAGGCAAGATGACCATTTCCCCAGATACCATTACTATCATTGTCATGCTAGTTATTTCGATGCTATCGGTTATGTCTCGTTGCCTACCACATGTTTACATATCAGCCTCTCAACAATGCCATGATTACCTTCAACCCGTTCGACCTAGCAAACCATTGATTGGCTATGTTACTGCTTGCTTAACCATGTTGTTAGCGTTGCTAGTTGCAGGTGCAGATGCTTCCATGTGATAACATGGGTCCCTTGTCATATCACCATATTTAAATGCTATTTAATTTAATGCACTTATATACTTGGTAAAAGGCGGAAGGCTCGGCCTTTCTAGCCTGGTGTTTTGTTCCACATTTGCCCCCTTAGTTTTCGGCTACCGGTGTTATGTTCCATAAACGAGCGCTCCTAACACGATCGGGGTTGTTATGGGGACCTCCTTGATAATTCGTATTAGATTAAAGTTGGTCTGGCAAGGCCCAACTTTGGTACTACATTTGCCTAATAACTAATGAACTGCATAGGAAGTAATTAACACGAGGATAATTTAATCAACCCCTGGGCCAGTGCTCCTCATGAGTGTTGGTCCAAATTGGCACACTACGGGGCCACCGTGGGGCAACCCGAGGTTTGGTATCTCCTAGTGTGACCCATCCGTCATGTCCGGAGAACGAGGTACGCGACTCCTATCGGGATCGTTGACACGTCGGGCGGCCTTGCTGGATTAGTTTTACCTTTGACGAAATATCTTGTGCATCGGGATTCCGGTGATGCTTTGGGTAATCTCAGAGTTGAGGTTTTCCACTAGGGAATCCGACGAGATCGCGAGCTTCGTGATTGAGGATTTCTATGCGGCTTGTGGTAATTTGTGATGGACTAGTTGGAGCACCCCTACAGGGTTAAATCTTTTCGGAAAGCCATGCCCGCGGTTATGTGGCAACGTGAAAACTTTGTTTAACACTGGTTCTAGATAACTAGAAGTTAACTTAATTAAAATATGCCAACTGTGTGCGTAATCGTGACTGTCTATTTCGTGAGTTCCTTCTCCGATCGAGGACACGGTGGGGTTATGTCTGACGTAGGTAGGTGTTCAGGATCATTCATTTGATCAACCGTAGTTCACGTCCGCCATGCGTAGATCTTTCCCCCTCTTATTTCTTGTACTCGTAAGTTTAGCCACCTCATGTATGCTTAGCCGCTGCTGCAACCTCACCACTTAACCATGCCTCACCCAGTAAGCTTTGCTAGTCTTGATACCTTTGGAAATGAGATTGCTGAGTCCCCTGTGGCTCACAGATTACTACAACACCAGTTGCAGGTACATGTAAAGGTTTCTTGACGCGAGCGCGTTGATTGTTCATTTGGAGTTGCTTCTTCTTCTTCTTCTTCATCGATCTAGGATGGGTTCCAGGCCGGCAGCCTGGGATAGCAAGGATGGACGTCGTTCTTCTTTTCTCGTTTGTTTTCGACCGTAGTCGGACCCTGCTCTTCTTCATGATGTTTATGTAATGTACTGATGTGACTCTGATGTAGCTTGTGGCGAGTGTAAGCCAATTCTATATATATCTCTTCTTTTCAGTACATGTACTTGTAACGATATCCATTCTTGCGACACAACGAGATGCGCTTCTATCCCTGACGAGGCCTTCGTGCCAAATTGAGGATAGGGTCGCATCTTGGGCGTGACATTAAGTCCGTCAGAATCATGTTAGCAATAACTGCATTTTTTGATTATGAAATCTGGCAGATGGATGTCAAAACGGCGTTCCTTAATGGTTTCCTTAAGGAAGAGTTGTATATGATGCAACCCGAAGGTTTTGTCGATCCTAAAAATGCTAACAAAGTGTGCAAGCTCCAACGATCCATTTATGGACTGGTGCAAGCATCTCGGAGTTGGAATAAATGCTTTGATGAGGTGATCAAAGCATTTGGGGTTTATACAAGTGGTTGGAGAATCTTGTATTTACAAGAAAGTGAGTGGGAACTCTGTGGCATTTCTAATATTATATGTGGATGACATATTGCTGATTGGAAACAACGTCGAGCTTTTGGAGAGCATAAAAGGTTACTTGAATAAAAGTTTCTCTATGAAGGACCTAGGAGAAGCTACTTACATTCTAGGCATTAAGATCTACAGGGGTAGATCGAAACGCCTCATAGGACTTTCACAAAGCACGTACCTTGATAAAGTTTTGAAGAAGTTCAAAATGGATCAGTCCAAGAAAGGGTTCTTGCCAGTATTACAAGGTATAAAATTGACTAAGACTCAGTGCCAGCAACTGAGGAAGATAGAAAGACAATGAGTTCCGTCCCCTACGCTTCAGCCGTAGGTTCTACCATGTATGCAATGTTGTGCACTAGACCGGACGTTAGCCTGGCCATAAGTATGGCAGGCAGGTTCCAGAGTAATCCAGGAGTGGATCACTGGACGGCGGTCAAGAATATCCTGAAGTACCTGAAAAGGACTAAGAAGATGTTTCTCATATATGGAGGTGACGAAGAGCTCGCCGTAAAAGGTTACGTCGATGCAAGCTTTGACACAGATCCGGACGACTCTAAGTCGTAGACCAGATACGTATTTATTCTTCATGGGGGTGCGGTAAGCTGGTGCAGTTCCAAGCAAAGCGTCGTAGCTGATTCTACATGTGAAGTGGGGTACATGGCTGCCTCGGAGGCAGCTAAGGAGGGTGTCTGGATGAAGCAGTTCATGACGGATCTTGGAGTGGTGCCGAGCGCACTGAATCCAATAACCCTGTTTTGTGACAACACGGGTGCCATTGCCTTAGCAAAGGAACCACGGTTTCACAAGAAGACCAGACACATCAAATGACGCTTCAACCTCATCCGCGACTACGTCGAGGAGGAGGACATGAATATCTGCAAAATGCACATGGATCTGAATGTGGCAGACCCGCTGACTAAACCTCTTCCACGGGCAAAGCATGATCAACACTAGAACTGTATGCGTGTTATATTTATTACAATGTAATTCGCATGACGATGTGAGGACTAGATTATTGACTCTAGTGCAAGTGGGAGACTGTTGGAATTATGCCCTAGAGGCAATGATAAATAAGTTATTATTATAATTCATGTATCAAGATAATCGTTTATTATCCATGCTATAATTGTGTTGAATGAAGACTTCGAAACATGTGTGGATACATAGACAAAACACTGTCCCTAGTAAGCCTCTAAGTTGCCTAGCCAGTTGATCAAGGATAGTCAAGGTCTTCTGACTATGTGCAAGGTGTTGTTGCTTGATAACTGGATCACATCATTGGGTGAATCATGTGATGGACTAGACCCAAACTAATAAACGTAGCATGTTGATCGTGTCATTTTGTTGCTACTATTTTCTGTGTGTCAAGTATTTATTCCTATGACCATGACATCATATAACTCACTGGCACCGGAGGAATGCCTTGTGTGTATTAAACGTCACAACGTAATTGGGTGACTATAAAGATGCCCTACAGGTATCTCCGAAGGTGTCCGTTGAGTTAGTATGGATCAAGACTGGGATTTGTCACTCCGTGTGACCGAGAGGTATCTCGGGGCCCACTCGGTAATACAACATCACACACAAGCCTTGCAAGCAATGTGACTTAGTGTAAGTCACGGGATCTTGTATTACGGAACGAGTAAAGAGACTTGTTGGTAAGATTGAAATAGGTATGCGGATACTGACGATCGAATCTCGGGCAAGTAACATATCGAAGGACAAAGGGAATGACATACGTGATTATATGAATCCTTGGCACTGAGGTTCAACCGATAAGATCTTCGGAGAATATGTAGGATCCAATATGGGCATCCAGGTCCCGCTATTGGATATTGATCGAGGAGTCTCTCGGGTCATGTCTACATAGTTCTCGAACCCGCAGGGTCTGCACGCTTAAGGTTCGACGATGTTTTATGCGTATTTGAGTTATATGGTTGGTTACCGAATGTTGTTCGGAGTCCCGGATGAGATCACAGATGTCATGAGGGTTTCCGGAATGGTCCGGAGTTGAAGATTGATATATAGGATGACCTCATTTGATTACCGAAAAGTTTTTGGCATTACCGGGAATTTACCCGGAATGACGAATGGGTTCCGGATGTTCACCGGGGGGGGGGGGGGGGCAGCCCACTCGGGGGAAGCCCATAGGCCTTAGGGGTGCCGCACCAGCCCACACAGCCCAAGAGGCCCTATGCGTAGGAGAAGAAAAAATCAAAGAAAAAAGAAAAAAAGGGGGGTGGGAAGGTAGAGAAGGACTCCACCTTCCAATCCTAGTTGGACTAGGATTGGAGGAGGACTCCTCCTCCCCCCCTTCGGCCGATCCCTTGGGGCTCTCTTGAGCCTCAAGGCAGATCCCTCCCCCTCCCTCCTATATATACTGAGGTATTAGGGCTGATTTGAGACAACTTTGCCACGACAGCCCGACCACATACCTCCACGGTTTTCCCTCTAGATCCTATTTCTGCGGAGCTCGGGCGGAGTCCTGCTGAGATAGATCACCACCAACCTTCGGAGCGCTGTCACGCTGCCGGAGAACTCATCTACCTCTCCATCTCTCTTGCTGGATCAAGAAGGCCGAGATCATCGTCGAGCTGTACGTGTGCTGAACGCGGAGGTGCCGTCCGTTCGGCACTAGATCGGAGCGGATCGTGGGACGGTTCGCGGGGCGGATCGAGGGACATGAGGATGCTCCACTACATCAACCGCGTTTCTTAACGCTTCCTGCTGTGCGATCTACAAGGGTACGTAGATCCAAATCCCCTCTCGTAGATAGACATCACCATGATAGGTCTTCGTGTGCGTAGGAAATTTTTTGTTTCCCATGCGACGTTCCCCAACACTCCCTCCGTTTGATAATAAGTGTACTTTTTCCTTTTCTGTCAGTCAAACTAGTTGAACTTTGACTAATTTTATTGAGAAAAGTGCTAGCATTTATGACATCAAATTAGTATCAATAGATTTGTCTTTACATGAAGTTGCCAAATATATCATTTTCATGTCATTTCTATAAAGTTGGTCAAATTTTAAAAAGTTTGACTAAGTACAAATCTATATGTACACTTATTTGTGGACGGAGGGAGTACGACTCTTCAGACTTGAGGTGGCTCCGTCGATGTGATGTGCATCTATCACGCTAGTTCGCGATGAGGTAACCAGTGGAGCACGGTGATTGGCTCTGACTATTAGACAGTCACTTGGTGTGCCGACGTCATCGTCTCGCCTCCTTCAATTAAATTTTGCCGTCACCTTGGTGCGCTGCCCGTGTTGGCCTCCCTACACTATCACTTCATTATGTCGATGTCCTATACGACGACTTACACCATCAATCAAATTGCATCGTTAATATGGTCGACTCACGTGGGGGCTTTGCCGTCACGCTGCCGAACTACTCTGTCTCCTCGGCTGGACCGGGGATTTCGGCTCGATCCTTTGAAAGTGGTCTGTTGTCACTTCCTCAAGTCGATCTCTTCGTCGACCAACTCATGACCGGCTTGGGGGCTGGGACCCTGCCCTTCCGTATCCGTCTTCCAAGGATACCTCAGATCCGATCTGTTGATTGACGGTCAATCAAGGTGTGCGAATTTGACTTCGTCATGCCCTTAGCACATCGTCTCGACACCGTTGACATGTGTCGACCCCTCCACGTGGCCGATTGGACTTCAGCGATTAGGCGACCATATACCAGATAACCTCTTCTGCATAAATTAATTATGCAAAGTTTTTTATATAAGTATTATTCTCCCGCTTGTGCCACTTCATGCATCCAGATAATCTACTGTCACCTTGGCGAGCTCACATCGTCGTCCCGTGGAGGGTGTTGCCCGGCGTCGACATCTCTGTTCTATCCCAACCCCGGGCCATCGATCGGCACTCACTCCGCATCCTATACGCCAACCTGCTTCGTATCTCCAGCTAGACCGGAGGCTTCTCCATATCTTCATCAACCTGCTCTGGGAACTTCGGCGTCATCAGCCGACCAACTTCGGGATGTTAGCTAGACCGGGGGCTTCGTCTCACCACATCAATCGTGTTGCGTCGCCACTTCAACAAGCCGAGCTCTTTGCTCGGGCACCTCGGGACCACCTCGGGGGCTCAGACCTTGACCCGGTATAAGCCCGACCCGCGTCATCAACACTGAGCACATTAACTGTTGGGGAACGTCGCATGGGAAACAAAAATTTTCCTACGCGCACGAAGACCTATCATGGTGATGTCCATCTACGAGAGGGGATGAGTGATCTACGTACCCTTGTAGACCGTACAACAGAAGCGTTAGAGAACGCGGTTGATGTAGTGGAACGTCCTCACGTCCCTCGATCCGCCCCGCGAACAATCCCGCGATCAGTCCCACGATCTAGTACCGAACGGACGGCACCTCCGCGTTCAGCACACGTACAGCTCGACGATGATCTCGGCCTTCTTGATCCAGCAAGAGAGACGGAGAGGTAGAAGAGTTCTCCGGCAGCGTGACGGCGCTTCGGAGGTTGGTGATGACCTTGTCTCAGCAGGGCTCCGCCCGAGCTCCGCAGAAACGCGATCTAGAGGAAAAACCGTGGAGGTATGTGGTCGGGCTGCCATGGAAAAGTCGTCTCAAATCAGCCCTAAAACCTCCGTATATATAGGTGGGAGGGAGGGGGCCTTGCCTTGGGGTCCAAGGACCCTCAAGGGGGTCGGCCGAGCCAAGGGGGAGGACTCTCCCCCCCCAAACCGAGTTGGACTAGGTTTGGTGGGAGGGAGTCCCCCTCCCTTCCCACCTCCTCCTTTTTTTTCCTTTTTCCTTTGATTTCTTATCCTTGGTGCATAGGGCCCTTTTGGGCTGTCCCACCAGCCCACTAAGGGCTGGTGAGCCACCCTTATGGCCTATGGGCTTCCCCGGGGTGGGTTGCCCCCCCCCCCCGGTGAACTCCCGGAACCCATTCGTCATTCCCGGTACATTCCCGGTAACTTCGAAAACCTTCCGGTAATCAAATGAGGTCATCCTATATATCAATCTTCGTTTCCGGACCATTCCGAAAACCCTCGTGACGTCCGTGATCTCATCCGGGACTCCGAACAACATTCGGTAACCAACCATATAACTCAAATACGCATAAAACAACGTCGAACCTTAAGTGTGCAGACCCTGCGGGTTCGAGAACTATGTAGACATGACCCGAGAGACTCCTCGATCAATATCCAATAGCGGGACCTGGATGCCCATATTAGCTCCTACATATTCTACGAAGATGTTTATCGTTTGAACCTCAGTGCCAAGGATTCGTATAATCCCGTATGTCATTCCCTTTGTCCTTCGGTATGTTACTTGCCCGAGATTCGATCGTCAGTATCCGCATACCTATTTCAATCTCGTTTACCGGCAAGTCTCTTTACTCGTTCCGTAATACAAGATCCCGCAACTTACACTAAGTTACATTGCTTGCAAGGCTTGTGTGTGATGTTGTATTACCGAGTGGGCCCCGAGATACCTCTCCTTCACACGGAGTGACAAATCCCAGTCTTGATCCATACTAACTCAACTAACACCTTCGGAGATACCTGTAGAGCATCTTTATAGTCACCCAGTTATGTTGCGACGTTTGATACACACAAAGCATTCCTCCGGTGTCAGTGAGTTATATGATCTCATGGTCATAGGAATAAATACTTGACACGCATAAAACAGTAGCAACAAAATGACACGATCAACATGCTACGTCTATTAGTTTGGGTCTAGTCCATCACGTGATTCTCCCAATGACGTGATCCAGTTATCAAGCAACAACACCTTGTTCATAATCAGAAGACACTGACTATCATTGATCAACTGGCTAGCCAACTAGAGGCATGCTAGGGACGGTGTTTTGTCTATGTATCCACACATGTAAATGAGTCTTCATTCAATACAATTATAGCATGGATAATAAACTATTATCTTGATACAGGAATTATAATAATAACTATATTTATTATTGCCTCTAGGGCATAATTCCAACAGTCTCCCACTTGCACTAGAGTCAATAATCCAGCCCTCACATCACCATGTGAATTACATTGTAATAAATCTAACACCCATACAGTTCTGGTGTCGATCATGTTTTGGCCGTGGAAGAGGTTTAGTCAGCGGGTCTGCTACATTCAGATCCGTGTGCACTTTGCATATATTTACGTCCTCTTCCTCGACGTAGTCGCGGATGAGGTTGAAGCGTCGTTTGACGTGTCTGGTCTTCTTGTGAAACCGTGGTTCCTTTGCTAAGGCAATGGCACCAGTGTTGTCACAGAACAAGGTTATTGGATTCAGTGCGCTTGGCACCACTCCAAGATCCGTCATGAACTGCTTCATCCAGACACCCTCCTTAGCCGCCTCCGAGGCAGCCATGTACTCCGCTTCACATGTAGAATCTGCTACGACGCTTTGCTTGGAACTGCACCAGCTTACTGCACCCCCATTAAGAATAAATACGTATCCGGTTTGCGACTTAGAGTCGTTCGGATCTGTGTCAAAGCTTGCATCGACGTAACCTTTTACGGCGAGCTCTTCGTCACCTCCATACACGAGAAACATCTCCTTAGTCCTTTTCAGGTACTTCAGGATATTCTTGACCGCTGTCCAGTGATCCACTCCTGGATTACTCGGGAACCTACCTGCCATACTTATGGCCAGGCTAACATCCGGTCTAGTGCACAACATCGCATACATGATAGAACCTATGGCTGAAGCATAGGGGACGGAGCGCATATGCTCTCTATCTTCATCAGTTGCTGGGCACTGAGTCTTACTCAATCTCGTACCTTGTAAAACTGGCAAGAACCCTTTCTTGGACTGTTCCATTTTGAACCTCTTCAAAACTTTATCAAGGTATGTGCTTTGTGAAAGTCCTATCAGGCGTTTTGATCTATCCCTATAGATCTTAATGCCTAGAATGTAAGCAGCTTCTCCTAGGTCCTTCATAGAGAAACTTTTATTCAAGTAACCTTTTATGCTCTCCAAAAGCTCTACGTTGTTTCCAATCAGTAATATGTCATCCACATATAATATTAGAAACGCCACAGAGCTCCCACTCACTTTCTTGTAAATACAAGATTCTCCAACCACTTATATAAACCCAAATGCTTTGATCACCTCATCAAAGCGTTTGTTCCAACTCCGAGATGCTTGCACCAGTCCATAAATGGATCGCTGGAGCTTGCACACCTTGTCAGCATTTTTAGGATCGACAAAACCTTCGGGTTGCATCATATACAACTCTTCCTTAAGGAAACCGTTAAGGAACGCCGTTTTGACATCCATCTGCCAGATTTCATAATCGAAAAATGCAGCTATTGCTAACATGATTCTAACGGACTTAAGCATCGCTACGGGTGAGAAAGTCTCATCGTAGTCAACTCCTGGAACTTGTGAAAAACCCTTTGCCACAAGTCGAGCTTTATAAACGGTCACATTACCGTCAGCGTCCGTCTTCTTCTTAAAGATCCATTTGTTCTGAATAGCCTTGCGGCCCTCAGGTAGTATCTCCAAAGTCCACACTTTGTTCTCATACATGGATCCTATCTCGGATTTCATGGCTTCTAGCCATTTGTTGGAAAATGGGCCCACCATTGCTTCTTCATAATTTGCAGGTTCATTGTTGTCTAACAACATGATTGATAAGACGGGATTACCGTACCACTCTGGAGCAGCGCGTGATCTCGTCGACCTGCGTGGTTCAACAGAAACATGAACTGGAGTTTCATGATCATCATCATTAACTTCCTCCTCAACCGGCGTCGCAACGACAGAGGTTTCCCCTTGCCCTACGCCACCATCCAAAGGGATGAGAGGTTCGACAACCTCGTCAAGTTCTATCTTCCTCCCACTCAATTCTCTCGAGAGAAACTCCTTCTCGAGAAAAGCTCCGTTTTTAGCAACAAACACTTTGCCCTCGGATTTGAGATAGAAGGTGTACCCAACTGTCTCTTTTGGGTATCCTATGAAGACGCACTTTTCCGCTTTGGGTTCCAGCTTTTCAGGCTGAAGCTTTTTGACATAAGCATCACATCCCCAAACTTTAAGAAACGACAACTTTGGCCTTTTGCCATACCACAGTTCGTATGGTGTCGTCTCAACGGATTTTGATGGTGCCCTATTTAAAGTGAATGCAGCTGTTTCTAATGCATAACCCCAAAACGATAACGGCAAATCAGTAAGAGACATCATAGATCGCACCATCAAAGTACGATTACGACGTTCGGACACACCATTACGCTGTGGTGTTCCAGGCGGTGTTAAATGCGAAACAATTCCACATTGTCTTAAGTGAGCACCAAACTCGAAACTCAGATATTCACCCCCACGATCAGACCGTAGGAACTTGATCTTCTTGTTACGATGATTTTCCACCTCACTCTGAAATTGCTTGAACTTTTCAAATGTTTCAGACTTGTGCTTCATCAAGTAGACATAACCATATCTACTTAAATCGTCAGTGAAGGTGAGAAAATAACGATATCCGCCGCGTGCCTCTACGCTCATTGGACCACACACATCGGTATGTATGATTTCCAACAAGTCACTTGCACGCTCCATTGTTCCGGAGAACGGAGTCTTAGTCATCTTGCCCATGAGGCATGGTTTGCACGTGTCAAGTGAATCAAAGTCAAGTGACTCCAAAAGTCCATTAGCATGGAGTTTCTTCATGCGCTTTACACCAATATGACTTAAACGGCAGTGCCACAAAAATATGGCGCTATCATTGTTTACTCTAACTCTTTTGGTCTCAATGTTATGTATATGCGTATCGCTATCATGATTCAATATGAACAATCCTCTCACATTCGGTGCATGACCATAAAAGATGTTACTCATAGAAATAGAACAACCATTATTCTCAGACTTAAAAGAGTAAGCGTCTCGCAATAAACAAGATCCAGATATAATGTTCATGCTCAACGCAGGCACTAAATAACAATGATTTAAGTTCATCACTAATCCCGATGGTAGCTGAAGTGACACTGTGCCGACGACGATTGCATCAACCTTGGAACCATTTCCTACGCGCATCGTCACTTCATCTTTCGCCAGCCTTCGTCTATTCCGCAGTTCCTGTTTCGAGTTGCAAATGTGAGCAACAGAACCGGTATCGAATACCCAGGCACTACTACGAGAGCCGGTTAAGTACACATCAATAACATGTATATCAAATATACCTGATTTTTCTTTGCCCGCCTTCTTATCTGCCAGATACTTGGGGCAATTGCGCTTCCAGTGACCCATACCCTTGCAATAGAAGCACTCTGTTTCAGGCTTAGGTCCAGCCTTGGGTTTCTTCGGTGGATTGGCAACAGGCTTGCCGCTCTTCTTCGAATTGCCCTTCTTGCCTTTGCCGTTTCTCTTGAAACTAGTGGTCTTGCTCACCATCAACACTTGATGCTCTTTACGGAGTTCAGACTCTGCGACTTTCAGCATCGCAAACAACTCGCCGGGAGACTTGTTCATCCCTTGCATGTTGTAGTTCAACACAAAGCCTTTATAGCTTGGCGGCAGTGATTGAAGGATTCTGTCAGTGATAGCTTCTTGCGGGAGTTCAATCCCCAGCTCAGCTAGACGGTTTGAGTACCCAGACATTTTGAGCACATGTTCACTGACAGACGAGTTTTCCTCCATTTTGCAAGCATAGAATTTATCGGAGGTCTCATACCTCTCGATCCGGGCGTTCTTCTGAAAGATAAACTCCAACTCCTGGAACATCTCAAATGCTCCATGACGCTCAAAGCGACGTTGAAGTCCCGGTTCTAAGCCATACAAGACTGCACATTGAACTATTGAGTAGTCCTCCTTACGTGCTAACCAAGCGTTCTTAACATCCTGATCAGCCGTAGCGGGTGGTTCATCTCCTAGTGCAGCATTAAGGACATAATCCTTCTTCCCAGCTTGTAAGATCAGCTTAAGATTACGAGCCCAGTCTACAAAGTTGCTTCCATCATCTTTCAACTTAGCTTTCTCTAGGAACGTATTAAAATTCAGGATGACTGTCGCGTGAGCCATGATCTACAACACAAATATATTCAAAGTGGACTTAGACTATGTTCAAGATAATTAGAGTTCAACTTAATCAAATTATATGCTAAACTCCCACTCAAAAAGTACATCTCTCTAGTCATTTGAGTGGTTCATGATCCACTTACACTATCCCAAGTCCGATCATCACGTGAGTTGAGTATAGTTTCAGTGGTAAGCATCCCTATGCTAATCATATCAACTATATGATTCATGATCGACCTTTCGGTCTCATGTGTTCTGAGGCCATGTCTGCACATGCTAGGCTCGTCAAGCTTAACCCGAGTGTTCTGCGTGCGCAACTGTTTTGCACCCGTTGTATGTGAACGTTGAGTCTATCACACCCGATCATCACGTGGTGTCTCGAAACGACGAACTGTAGCAACGGTGCACAGTCGGGGAGAACACAATTTCGTCTTGAAATTTTAGTGAGAGATCACCTCATAATGCTACCGTCGTTCTAAGCAAAATAAGGTGCATAAAAGGATTAACATCACATGCAATTCATAAGTGACATGATATGGCCATTATCACGTGCTTCTTGATCTCCATCACCAAAGCACCGACACGATCTTCTTGTCACCGGCGCCACACCATGATCATCCATCAACGTGTTGCCATCGGGGTTGTCGTGCTACTTATGCTATTACTACTAAAGCTACATCCTAGCAAAATAGTAAACGCATCTGCAAGCACAAACGTTAGTATAAAGACAACCCTATGGCTCCTGCCGGTTGCCGTACCATCGACGTGCAAGTCGATATTTCTATTACAACATGATCATCTCATACATCCAATATATCACATCACATCGTTGGCCATATCACATCACAATCATACCCTGCAAAAACAAGTTAGACGTCCTCTAATTTTGTTGTTGCATGTTTTACGTGGTGACCAAGGGTATCTAGTAGGATCGCATCTTACTTACGCAAACACCACAACGGAGATATATGAGTTGCTATTTAACCTCATCCAAGGACCTCCTCGGTCAAATCCGATTCAACTAAAGTTGGAGAAACCGTCACTTGCCAGTCATCTTTGAGCAAAGGGGGTTACTCGTAACGATGAAACCAGTCTCTCGTAAGCGTACGAGTAATGTCGGTCCAAGCCGCTTCAATCCAACAATACCGCGGAATCAAGAAAAGACTAAGGAGGGCAGCAAAACGCACATCACCGCCCACAAAAACTTTTGTGTTCTACTCGAGAAGACATCTACGCATGAACCTAGCTCATGATGCCACTGTTGGGGAACGTCGCATGGGAAACAAAAAATTTCCTACGCGCACAAAGACCTATCATGGTGATGTCCATCTACGAGAGGGGATGAGTGATCTACGTACCCTTGTAGACCGTACAGCAGAAGCGTTAGAGAACGCGGTTGATGTAGTGGAACGTCCTCACGTCCCTCGATCCGCCCCGCGAACAATCCCGCGATCAGTCCCACGATCTAGTACCGAACGGACGGCACCTCCGCGTTCAGCACACGTACAACTCGACGATGATCTCGGCCTTCTTGATCCAGCAAGAGAGACCGAGAGGTAGAAGAGTTCTCCGGCAGCGTGACGATGCTCCGGAGGTTGGTGATGACCTTGTCTCAGCAGGGCTCCGCCCGAGCTCCGCAGAAACGCGATCTAGAGGAAAAACCGTGGAGGTATGTGGTCGGGCTGCCGTGGAAAAGTCGTCTCAAATCAGCCCTAAAACCTCCGTATATATAGGTGGGAGGGAGGGGGCCTTGCATTGGGGTCCAAGGACCCTCAAGGGGGTCGGCCGAGCCAAGGGGGAGGACTCTCCCCCCCCAAACCGAGTTGGACTAGGTTTGGTGGGAGGGAGTCCCCCTCCCTTCCCACCTCCTCCTTTTTTTTTCCTTTTTCCTTTGATTTCTTATCCTTGGCACATAGGTCCCTTTTGGGATGTCCCACCAGCCCACTAAGGGCTGGTGCGCCACCCTTATGGCCTATGGGCTTCCCCGGGGTGGGTTGCCCCCCGGTGAACTCCCGGAACCCATTCGTCATTCCCGGTACATTCCCGGTAACTCCGAAAACCTTCCGGTAATCAAATGAGGTCATCCTATATATCAATCTTCGTTTCCGGACCATTCCGGAAACCCTCGTGACGTCTGTGATCTCATCCGGGACTCCGAATAACATTCGGTAACCAACCATATAACTCAAATACGCATAAAACAACGTCGAACCTTAAGTGTGCAGACCCTGCGGGTTCGAGAACTATGTAGACATGACCCGAGAGACTCCTCGGTCAATATCCAATAGCGGGACCTGGATGCCCATATTGGATCCTACATATTCTACGAAGATCTTTATCGTTTGAACCTCAGTGCCAAGGATTCGTATAATCCCGTATGTCATTCCCTTTGTCCTTCGGTATGTTACTTGCCCGAGATTCGATCGTCAGTATCCGCATACCTATTTCAATCTCGTTTACCGGCAAGTCTCTTTACTCGTTCCGTAATACAAGATCCCGCAACTTACACTAAGTTACATTGCTTGCAAGGCTTGTGTGTGATGTTGTATTACCGAGTGGGCCCCGAGATACCTCTCCTTCACACGGAGTGACAAATCCCAGTCTTGATCCATACTAACTCAACTAACACCTTCGGAGATACCTGTAGAGCATCTTTATAGTCACCCAGTTACGCTGCGACGTTTGATACATACAAAGCATTCCTCTGGTGTCAGTGAGTTATATGATCTCATGGTCATAGGAATAAATACTTGACACGCATAAAACAGTAGCAACAAAATGACACGATCAACATGCTACGTCTATTAGTTTGGGTCTAGTCCATCACGTGATTCTCCCAATGACGTGATCCAGTTATCAAGCAACAACACCTTGTTCATAATCAGAAGATACTGACTATCATTGATCAACTGGCTAGCCAACTAGAGGCATGCTAGGGACGGTGTTTTGTCTATGTATCCACACATGTAAATGAGTCTTCATTCAATACAATTATAGCATGGATAATAAACTATTATCTTGATACAGGAATTATAATAATAACTATATTTATTATTGCCTCTAGGGCATAATTCCAACATTAACCACCTAAGTCATTTTTATGCTCAACTTGTTTCAATTTTTATTTATTGTTTGGTTCGGCCAAGCATTATATTTGTGTCAAACAAAAAAGTTTGTTTGATAACAACATTTCCTTTACCCACGTTAACCGGGGGCTCTTAAATTTCTATGAGCCATTTCATAATAAATGTGTTTCCTTCTTGGTCGTTGCAAAGTCTTTTTCTACTACTCCATTTTCCGACACTACTGTGTGGTCAATAGTCGGATAGCCTGGTTTCTTTCTAAAGCCGCTCGAGTTTAGTTTGTTAAATATGCCTCGGAGAAACACTTCGCCTTCGGGATATGGAGGTTGAAGCCAAAGGTTGACCCGATTGGCGTCTGGAGATTGGATGTATCATGTTAAAGCACGACCGAAGCACAAATTAAATTTTAGACCAACTTTGGATTGGCACAATTTTTTAATCTAAACATAAAGTTTTTTGCATAAAGTTTTTTGTTTTTTTCGAGCATAAATTTTTGTAGCACAACGCGAGATGCATTTCACGCATCAACAATATTAAAGGGGGTTTGCGATTAGCACCGAACCCACAAACACCGAGGTACGCCATGCACTCCTCGACAAAATGTCCTTGGTATTTCTCATTTATATGCATTGAATTCGAGTTGTGTCTTTGGTCTATAGTTGAATTGCCCGGCTCCTGTGCTTACCCCTTAGTTTCCACTTTGTTCGGCTAGGGGGTAAAGGGAAAACCACTGTGATTGTCACTTCTAGTTTAACTCGTTAAGTGCCTGAGCTGGAGAAAGCCGAAAGCTGACTGTCACAAAAAGCATAAATCGGTCAGCGAACCGCATGCGGTGTTTAACCAAATATGGCTGATCGAGGTTATCCGAGTAAAACGAAGAGCCTTTCATTCTTGAAAAGGCCAAGTTGTGGGTTGTTCGACCTCAAATAATCCGAGGAGTCGACGTATACCGGGGGCTATTAAGTTGCCCCCAAACATATGCTCCTATGACTAAGTGAAATTTATAAATCCCGAATATCCGATTGCCTTGTTTCCACTAACACAACCGCCTTCGGGCACCGAGACGTCGGCTAAGGGTTGTCTTGTTTGTACGGAAACACCCTGCGTAGCATCTACAAAGGGGTGGAAGCCGATGATAGGCCACTTTCAGATTATAAATAGTCGCAACGGAGTCAAAATAAACTATACCGAGGGTTCCTTGTGACACCTCGGTATAGACACATCGGGATTCCTGGAGAGGCCAACATCTCATCAACATTTGTATTTAATATACAAAAGCATGCTTCCGTAGTCGTCGTTATAAAGCCATAGATATGCATCAATTTGACTTAAGATTTTAGCCAAGCTGGGTTACCTAGCTCCTATTGTTACCCACTATGTTCCCGATTGTTCGGTTAGGGGGTAAAGGGAGCACCTCTGTGATTGTTACTTTCGGGTCATCTTGGTTAGTACCTCACATTGGTGAAGTCGAAAGCTAGCCATCTTAAGAATATAATTGGTCGACAACGACGGAAGTGGAAATTTTGGTTCATTAAGGACCATAGAGTTCGGGAACATTCCACGAACTAAATCCTCAATATTTTCCTCCCACATTGATCGGGTTTGAGGTTTCACGATCATGGTCAAACATGATATCCTGGGAAAAGGAACTTACAAATGAATTATTTTCTCCAGAAGATTTTTTACGTAATCTCTCCGCGTACCTTTGTTTATAAAACTGTATGGCCGGATTGCCTTGTTTGCCATAAATATTTGCCCTTATAAAGGCTTTATAAAGCAGGGCAAACACTCCTCGGCTACTGGCCATGGAGGTTGAAGCCAATGGTTGGTCAAAAAAGTATTGTACAATGCATATTTAGGCATTAATGAGCTAAAGTACTCGGATACATAGAATCATTACACTTAAATTGTGTCAAACGTAACAAATTTTGTGTTAAAAAAATATCGATCCTTAATTTGACCACCCGTGCCCAGATTAAGGCTTGGGGCTACTGCATTGTTTATTCAATGCAGCAAATTCAAAGCGTTATATGGTTCCCGAGGAGATTTGATCCTCATTTTGGCCGGGCGCACCCAACCTGAGTCTCGGAGGCTACTGCATACCTGAAAGAAACTTGATTTAGTTCGAAGCGTAATGTTCTTCCTAATTTTTTTTCGTTTGCCAAGCTTATGGCTCCTTTAACCTATTTATATGTTTATTTTCTTTCAGGAGACGGGACATCCTCTTATTCGAGGTATTCTGTGTGGTGATTCTTCTTGGAGAATCTTTTCCAACCTATAGTTCGGCATCTTCCGTGCCGAGCTCCACCTCAATGTTGTCAAAACACACTTAATGAATGAAATAGTTCCCGAGGATATACAATCCTAGGGTCGGCCATGTTGCCCAACCCAAGTCTCGGGGGCTACTGGTTATACAGCTCAACTGAGAATAAATTACACCAAAATCTGATGTCAACACAAATTGATTGATGAAGGTTTGGAAGAAAAGTTATTACTACGTTATATAGGGGTATTAGCATTAATGTGAAAAAACTAAATTATAAATTTAATAAGAAAAAATAATAATCAATTATGAGTTTGAATTAACACGATTGAACTCCCTTTAACAACATCATGTGGGAAACCGATTTAACAACTTTGTAAAAGAAACTTTATAAAAAAAGCTACAAAGAAGTTATTTTAAGAGAAAAAACCACAAATAAGTTTTTTAGGAGAAAAAACCACAAGGAAGTACCGACTAAGGGTCAGTTCTTTTGTAGCTTATTTTGGGTTGTGGATATAAGCTACCCTTATCCAGCTTATTCTAGAAATCCAAACTAAAATCTTATTTTAAAAGTCTATTAGTTGACCTTTAATTAGTAGGCTTTTAAAATAAAATTTTAATTTAGACATTTAGAATAACCTGGATAGAGGCAGTTTATTTCCACAACTTTAAATAAGTTACAAAAGAACTGTCCCTAAACATGGTTGTCAAGGTTTAGGCTGTATGCCTATATCAACTTACGTAGAACAGGAATATCAGAATATGTAATTAAGATTAGAGCAACTAGATTGCGGGAGGATATATGTTATTTCATAGCAAATCCATATTTTTTTAGTTAGGGTCACATGCATGAAGACTTCAAGTATTTCATCGATAAGGTCAAGCCGGCTCTGGTATGGGGATGACGACAAGGACGTGTTGATGGTTCATTGTGGCGGTGGCGGTGGTTGTTTGGTGGTTTATGGACCTCGATATAATTTTTATTATGTTTGAGTTGCTTTATGTTTTCGGCGAATCTTTGTAATATATCTTATCCTTTTCACAAAATAGATAAATAAAAAACTGAAATATGAATCCTGAAAATAATAATTAAATTACTTTTTAATCTAGAATAATTAAATTGCTGATTTGGGAGTCTAGAACCTCAAACCAGAGTTTTTCAGGGAGAGCAGGGAGGAAAGCCCGACTGGGGCCGAGTTCGCACCCAAATCAACCAAATTGATTGGGCTAGCCCACGAAAAAATTTGTTGGGCTGGATGGGCTAGATCTGTTTGATCGATATGCCATCCCGTGTCCTATTCTTTCCGTATTCTCTCTCTCTCCGGAAACAAGACGTCGAAAGCTGCCCGGAATTTATTGGAATCGCACAATCTCAGAGGCCAAAACCCTCGCCTCCAACACCCCACCGCCGGCGATCTCCTCCCCCTCCTTCTCCGATGGATCTCTCAGCCGTCCACGCCGCGCTTTCCGCCAAGTCCTACTCCGCCATGGCCACCCTCTGCGACGACCTCCTCCTCCAGGTACGGAAACCCCCTTCCCCTCTCCCCCGTCCCACCCGTACAAGGGTTAGCGACCAAGCGGCTCCCCTCCCTCTGCCCCCCGACCCCCCACCCTAACGCGCTCCACGACTCGACTCGCAGGTCGCGTCCCGGGGCGTCGCCACCGACGACTGGCCCTACGCCGTTCATCTCCTCGCCCATCTCTACCTCAACGACCTGTATGTAATCTGCTCCCGCCCCCCTTATTTTCCTGTTACCTTTTCCGCGCTCGGATTTGGAATTTTTAACCTAGCGCTACCGTGACAATGATGTGTGTTCTGGGCGCGTGAGCAGGAACAGCGCCAGGTTTCTCTGGAAGACGGTGCCACAGGAGGTGAAGGACGCTCATCCGGAGCTGGGCGCCATCTGGAAGATTGGACAGTGCCTCTGGAACCGTGACTATGCTGGGGTCTATACTTCCGCACAGGGGTTCGAGTGGGGCCCTGAAATCGCTGATTTTATGGCTGGCTTCCTAGGTATTGCCCTTGTTTATTTTTTATTTTTTGAGATAGTAATATAGTTTTCCTGCGCTAGTTGTGTAATGTAATGTAGTTTGGATTGCTAGCTTTGATAGAGCTGTGGTAGTTCTGTTTTGTGGTGGGGGTGAGGCGAAGCAGATAAGTAGGTTGCTCCTTATGGAGTATTCATGGAGAAGGTTTTTCTTTTTAATTGGACAAGATCCTCGCTCAATTTGAATGTGATATTGGAAGTAGAGTTTTTTGCTATGATTGTCTGGTCGCTGAAGAGCTCTATCCCACAGATGGTTGTCCAATGGGATTACATTGTATCCACATATGATTTTGGTTTTAGATAAGATGTTGCCTATTTCGCCCCTAAATACTGCAGGTAGGGGCTGTTTCTCTAATAAAAAATACAGTTATGGCAGCTACAACCCTTTTTGTGGTACCGATGTGGTATTTTTGTAGATCTAGAGAGGTTAATTTCTTGTATGAATCCCTTGCGGTATTTTCCTGCTGGAAAAAAGGTTGATGTCTGAACTTATCATCGGGGTAATATTGTCCCTGTTACTTGCATGGTTTACTGATCTTGTCTTACTTACAATGTTTGGAACTACTCATATATTTGTTTTTGTTTTCGATTGCTCTATTGCCTTACTGGTTAACATGGAGTTTTCACTTTGGCTTGTAATGTGTAGAAAGCTACAGAAAGAGGATATTTGAGCTGTTGACTTCTGCGTATACCACAATCAGCATTGCAGATGTGGCTCACTTCATGGGGATGAGCGAGGAGGATGCTACTAACTGTACGTTTTTCAATTCAGCTAGATAATAGCTAGTTTTGAGCATTCTAATCTGTTTAATTGCTTGACTGGTTTGAAACATGTAAACTGCATTTTTTTATTAAATCTAAGATAAGAGTAATAATAGATCCTTCCCTAATATGTAGATCAAACTCTAATTTAGTTACTGTGTGAGATGGTTTGCTACGTACAAAATGTTCAGTTCTGTTGATATCCTTGAGGAGCATGTGTCATTATCTGCACCGGCAAACCTAAGCATATTTGAGATGGCTATCTTTCCTTTTTTATTGATTTTGTATACTTCTCTGAACACATATAATGCTGGCCAGGAGTACCCGGATTCAGTTATGTCTTTCAGAAATCCTATCCTTCTGATATATCTAACTTATATTACGAGAAACAACATGCCTACTCTCTGTGTGTGTCCATCTGCTATTTAAGCGTCTGTGATGTATATGTCCTGCGTTCCTTCTGATATTGAGATGAGTATGATTTATTTGAAGGCGCAAGTGCTCTGCTGCTCTGCTTCACATCTTAGAAATCTCAGTAAACTTGGATTTACGACCCCAAGGATTGGCACACTTAATCATTTACAACCCTTCTGTCGCGCTGACATGTGTCCTTCGCCCTGAGACCTTATCAGGTGTTAAATCCTCAAGTGCCAATCTCTGGGGTTCTGAATAATTGCCTCAAGCATAATGATCTTCTGCTTGTAGATAAAGTTATATGTTTATTACAATGCCCTTGCCTTGCTAGTCGACTGAGCACACAACAGAGAAACCTTTCTAATATGGCAGTCAATTCCATTTCAGACCATCAAACTATTGTTTCCTAGATTGTACACTGCACATTCACACTATTGTTTGCTTATCAACTTGTACAGTAATGCAGAAATTTTTGTGGAACCTAGTTTTTGAATTAAATGTGATGAGGCACAATGATTTTGCTACTTATTCATAATTTGAATTCTTGTCTAAAGTAATAGAGCAAGAGTAATACTCCCTATTACTTACACAATTACTCCCTCTGTCCCAAAATAAGTGTCTCAAGGTTAGTACAACTTTGCACTAGAGCTAGTACAAAGTTGAGACACTTATTTTGGGACGGAGGGAGTATTACTTTGTTGGTTTTTTTATACGAATAGGAATACTCCCTCCGTTCCAGAATATAAGGTGTATTGATTTCCGTGCAAGTCAACCATTTGAATGTTTGACCAGGATTATAGAATAAAGTAACAACATCTGCAATACCTAATAGATAAAATATGAAACCACTTTTCATGATGGATCAAATGATATAAATTTCATATTGTCGATATCGATATAATTTTCTAAAAACTTGATGCAACCAACTACTTCTCTGTTTTTGCACTTTTACTTGAATAAGTGAATCCTTTCTTACACTTCTAATTACCAAAATCCCTCCTAGGTAATAAGGTTTAGGCCGTTTAACTTGGTTCCAGTTTGACTAGTTGTTCGTCTGTTGTTGCACAGTTGCTTTTCCTTGTTCGACATCACATACATTAGTGTTGTCTTAGAAACTGATTGTGCATGTGCTTCTTAGATTTTTATTGCTGCACTGTTGCTTTTACTTGTGCCAATGCAGTTGATAACAACCATTGCCTTGTTCCTGGATGCAGATGCTGTGCAAAATGGTTGGAGTCTGGATGCGGCAGCCAAGATGCTTACTGTCAGAAAGCAAAAGCCCCAGACAAACCAGAAGCTTGATGCAAGCAAACTGCAGCGCTTGACCGAATGCGTTTTCCACCTGGAGCATTGATGCCCTCCGTTCCTGCCCCTCACCCCTCTATGTTTTATGCTTTTAAGGCACCTATTAATCGTACATGGTGGTAGCTTAACACTGTACGGCTAGATTGTGTTTTGGCTGGAAAGGAGATCGCTCTGTACTGAATATGCATCTTCTGGCTTAGCGAGCTTGCTATTTCTGTCTCGTTCCTTTGTTAACAAGGGAGTGCTTGAATCAAAGTTAAGCGAATGATTACTGTGCCTATGTTGAACCTATTAGTTGTTCCAAGTGATGTAAAGTACTCCCTCCGTCCCAAAATAACTGTCTCAAGCTTAGCACAATTTTGTATTAGAACTAGTACAAAGTTGAGACACTTATTTTGGGACGGAGGGAATATGAAATTATTCTGCTTGTAATAGCAAATCACTGTGAATTCTCCCTTTCTGTGGAAGTCCTCTTCTGCACATATGCACCTGCTGTGAACAGTAAATTCGAAATAATAATAATAATAAAGAATATAAAAAATGATTTTCTTTCGAGGCAAACATTGTCGAATGTTTGAAATGCATGTGAATTTTCATCATGGAATGACATTAATGGTAAACATGGCAAACAAATAAATTTGATGTCCTAAAATCCTTTCAAAAATACCTTTTTTGGAAGGAACATTGGTTTTGTTTTTTTGCTAAAACCTCCGCGAGTGTCATTCTGTCATGAAACTTTGCGAGCACTCAAAACCTTAAACATTGTTTGCCATTAAAAAATTCAGTTTTTTAGTACCCATTTTTCTGAATTTACTGTCATGAAACTTTGCGAGCACTCAAAACCTTCAACATTGTTTGCCATTAAAAAATTCAGTTTTTTAGTACCCATTTTTCTGAATTTACTGTTCATCCAGGTCCATTTGTGGCCAGGAGCAGATACCTCACATCCCTTTTTAGGGTCTCTTTGATTCTAAAAAACATGGGAATAGGAAAAACATAGAAGGACCCCACTACATAGCGGACGTCATCAACATCCCCTTTAATGTTTGAAATTCGGAATGTTTTATCTCTAAAACGATTAATTTGACCGATGATCTGTTTTCACAATTGTCTTTGTCGCGATGAGATTTTCGAAACTAGATCCCATATTGATATGTTTTGGCAACTTTTTTTTTGTCCATATTTGCCACATTGTTGCACTTACTTGTCATATTTGTAAACACTAAGTTGCTTGATAAAATATAACTCAAGTTTTTTTTTCCCGCACAGCCAAATTTTGTCGTTTTTGCCACGAGCTCCTCGATAGTCCAAACAACTTGAATTGCATATGCATCGTGCATTTGAGCATCTTGCACCATAAAAATTATTTTTTTATTTTCTTTGATTTACTGTTCTCACCCGGGTGTACATGACGTCGGGTGGATAGTAGCCGCATCCTTAGGCATCTTTTTCGAAGAAAACACGAAAAGAAAACGTCGAGAACTCTGTCGGCCGGCCTGGCCCAGAGCACGGCCGACTTGCTGCAAAGGTTAAGGTCAAGTCGGATTACAATTTGGAAGTTTCTATTTTTTTTAAAAGTCCATGAACATGTACAAAAAGTTCGCCTGTTCAAAAAAAGTTTGCGAAAAAACAGGAGTTCGCGAATTAAAAAAACATGAGATTGAAAAGTTCAAAAATAAGTAAACAAATTTGAAAAAATGTTCATCGAACATGAAAAAAGTGAAAAAAACATTATTTTGAAGAAATCATGTCTATTGGAAAAAGTTCAAATCTGAAAAATGTTCATAAAAAATGAAAAGAGTTCATCCAGTTTGGAACAAGATCATGAATTTGAAAAAAAGTTTATTGACTTTCATAAAAAGTTCACAAATTCTAAAAAATATCCATAAATTCTGAAAAAGATTCGCCAGAAGAAAAAGTTTGTGATTTTGATTTTTTTTTCACGCATTTAAAATATAAAAAAGTAAAAAAAGAAAAAGGAAAAGAACAAAACTAGAAAAGGAACAAGAATAAAAGGAAATAAAAACCCAATTAAGAAACCGTCTTAAGTCTACAAAGAACGGGAAAACCCCGGTTTGGGAAGGTTCTGAAAGCTTCCCAAAACCGGGGGCTCTAAGCGAGCTAAAAAAGAGTAATAGAAATAAGAGATGTTAGATGGCACGAACGGTTGATTGTCTCAGTTGTTTCCGCTATTCTCAGTTAAGCTAGAAATTCCAAGTTCGAAATCAGCATAGAGAAAAAAAAGCAAAACGGCCTGCCTAGCGCGGAGGCGCAGTGTGTGCGCCCGATTGCAGAAATACTAGAAGTGGGCGACTTCAGGGCTGAATAGGAACTGAACTCAGCCATCCTTGTCGAGGGCAGCGCAACTTCTATTCTAAAGAAGAGATCCAAAGAGAATTAAGTAAGACTATCGTCATGGAAGACCACCAAAAGGATCACCTGCTGCCTGTCATCGTTGCCAAAATGGTCCTGCCGCTGCAGCTCCGACTTCACCACAACAAACTGTACCAACATTATTGGCCGCAAACTGAATGCTCTGACTTCAAGCATCATCATTTCCTACAACATCGAAGCATCCTAAGATCTAATCCCAATTTTTTAGCTGCTCAACTATTGTCTTTTATCAAAAACTGGAGGACCATGCTGTCATAGCAACGACGGTTCCCAAAGAAAAGACGTATAGGAAAAATTGGGAGTGGGACGGATGGATCTGTCTCTGACTCAGTGCATCTACAGATTTGGCTATGGCTCTTCAAGAACTCATTCCACTACACGGTGTACTATCTTCTCCTGCTTCGCGTCAGAGGCTGCTTCTTCCTCGACATGCTCTTCATTTTGCTGCTGGGGCTGGGGGTATATCATTTCTTCCGGCCTCTCCCAATATTCTCGCGGCCAAAATATCGAATTCCACATCGGCTGGCCAGAAGCTGCCAATGCGTGCGCATCCGGGCATGCAAGATCAATTTCAGCAATTTGATAAATTTCTGCACAAGTAATAACCGAATAGATAAAAGAAGTACATGTATAAACTACCAGGATGACTTCTACCCTCCGGCTGCCAAAAAACCAATTGGACCTACCCTCTGTTTTGAGTCTAACAGCAATAATTTGAGAAAAGAATAACTTGCTCTACCGAACCATTTTCCGGAGCAGCCGCTAAATTTAGTTGTAGTACGTGTTGTTCATAAACTTCAGAATTTTTTGATGGAGACAATTTGAATGGGATATACTGCATATATATGAAATTTAAACAATACAAAGGCAACACCACATCACAGTATTGACCATGCATGTTTTGAACTAGGTAAAACCTACCACACGCTCGCCAACATTTTACTAGTAGTATGTCTAAAATCCATGATCAAAGTATGAAGGCAACACAACTGTTTACATGTTAGTGTAAGCCTGCAATTAAGGTCGGCCGAGTGCTTCTTCCATGCATGACGATGACACTGATTTGTACTTGCCTAGCCGAAAAGCAGTATAAAGCCATGTCAACATATACTACTTGGTTGATTTATGTTCATTTCCAATCCAATTGGTAGCATAACTGCAGAAAAACAGTGTATGTATAGTTGTATACTGATTAGATATAATCGACATCATGTAATTAAGGCAGGCAATCCAGCACTACAGGTTGGCAAGTAATTACAAGTGGAATATCAGACAAGGCAACTTAACAGCAGTATAGTTATTACCAACCCACAAGCTAAAGTCTGACGATAACATTTGAACATATATGTAGACAACTTCAGTACTAAAAGACAGTCGAATCGATCAATTTCACATAACTATTAGGCACATTATTAGCATAATAACATACTGTACAATGCATATTATTAGTATATAGTACCCACCACCGACCGGCTAAAATGTACTGTAGAATGCAAATTTTAGTTGGGATGAATCCAAGAAGATGTATATATACAACCAAAGCACGAACTGGTTTCTCCTTTTAGTACCCAAGTTCATTCAGTTATATGTTTTCCTTGGCTACAGAACAAGGCAAGCAATAGGCATACTTGGTACAAATACAATGCAACACATCCATTTTCTGGAAAATAAACAGAGTACAGCACGAGTAGCAGAGCATGACCAGATTCTTTCGGTGGAACAAGAAAGCATACCTGAAGAAGAAGAGGCTGACGGAGCGAGGGCAGAAGCGGAGGTCGCCGAAGTACCCGTCGAGGACGACAGAGGCGCAAACGAGGTGATCAGCGGTGTCTCCGCGGCCGAGGAAGCCATGGACGACGAGCACGTGTCGGCAGCCAAGGGCGTCGTCGAGGGGCGTAGGGATATCGACGCCTCGGGCGCCAAGGGGGCGACGACGACGGCCCTAGAAACCGTGGTGGATGCCGGCGCAGAAGACGCCACCGTGGTGGGTGCTGGCGAGCAGTAAGAGGGGGACGCCAATCCCGGGGATGTCTGCGCGTGAGTCGCGGACACGGAGTAGGAGGCTGGAGCTAGCACAGAAGCCAAGGGCACGGAGGAAATAGTAGACGCGGAGCTGGCCAGAATCCCCGTCGATGTCGAGGACGACACAGGCGAAGTCGCGAACGCGGAGGCGGAGCTCGCCGAAGTCCCCGTCGATGTTGAGGCCGACACAAGCGAAGGCGCGAACGCGGAGGCGGCCGAAGTCCCCGTCAAGGTCGAGGACGACACAGGCGAAGGCGCGAACGCGGGGGGCTCGGAGGAAGCGGTCGACGCGGCGGAGATCGCCGAAATCCCCGTGGAGGACGAAGACGACAGAAGCGAAGTCGCGAGCGCGGAGGAAGCGGTCGACGCGGAGCTCGCGGAAGCCCCCGTCGAGGACGACACAGGCGCGAACTCGGTGATCAACGGCCCCCTCCCCGTCCCCGAGGAAGCCTTGGAGGAGGAGGCGCGGGCAGACGACGACGACGACGACGACGAGGTCGGGGGCTCGAACTTGAAGGGTCCCCAAGCGATCTGCGGGTACGACGCGATCAACTCGCCCTCCGTCGGGAAGGGGGCGACGGGCTCGGACCTGAAGACTGGCGCACAGGCGTAGAGGGAGGAGGCCATGTAGGTGTAGGATTCTCGGTTGAGGTAATGAGCTGGATGTGGGTGGCGGCGAGGAGCCTGCAGGGGACGAGGAGGAGGAGGGGGAGGTCTAGGAGCTTGGTGACGGGGACGAGGTCTTGGAGCCGGCGGCGGCGGGGGTGGCGGCGGAAACGCTCCTGGGGGCTCGGGGGCAGGCTCCCAGCCATCGCAGGAAGAGGAGGAGGAGGACGCCATGGCCGGGCGGAGGAGGCAGGTCGATCGGCGGCGAGGCGTTCTTGTGGTTGTGGAGAGAAAGGGCGAAGAAAAGCCGTTGGGTTTGTTTGTTACGCCTCGGGCAGGAGTTTGGGATGCCGCGCGCGCCCGCGCGTATACGAAAGGGAGGGAGGGGAAGAGCCAACCGGCAACCGTCGGCCTCTCTGCTCTTCTCGGCCTCGCCGGCAGCCGTCGTGGTGCGGGCCAACCTGCTGATGGGCCGCGCCACCGGCTCCAGTCTTCTTTCGGCCCGCTTCCGGCGCACCTCACACTCTCTCACACACACACCCGTCCCAGCAAAGCAAAGCACCCGTTGCGCGCTCCCGCGGCAGCAGAGCCGGCGGCGCCGCCCTCCGCGCAGGCAGGCCGGGAGACTCAGTTGGGTTGGAAGCGCAGGCCTCTTCACTCGCCTTTGTCTATGCTGCCAGGCTCGGCTCATCGGCGGCGGCAGCCAGCGGCGGCGCTCCGAACGCCGCCTGTTTGACGAAATGCGTCAACCACCTGCCTTATTCTGCCACAGGTTTTTTCCGCCCCCTCCCGGTCTTGCGTTACTTGGTCCCATTCGAAGCAGGTCATGCGCGTCACGGCATCCAACGATTGTGAATAGATTGTGAAGAATCGTGCTCTCTTCTTGCTACAGTTTCGCTCAGTTTCTTCTTGTCACTCAAGATCAGCGTTGCATTCTGCATCGATCTGAATCATGCAGTGTCCAAGACAGCTACACTCTTACAGAGTTCGGAATATTCACTTCAGTTTTTCTGGACAATGCTACCGCTCAGTAGTTGCTTACTGATTTTGCTCCAGATTCATGGTCCAGCACAAAGCCCTTTTATGGCCTACTCAAATTTTGTGCATGGGGTCTGATACTGCAAGCTGCTAGAGATCTTAGTCATGTAGTCATGTTTCTACTTTCACCTTCGGCAGTCATCACCAGGCATGAAGAAGCTTCAAATGTGAAATTTGTAGTGCTGACAACAGAGAGTCCTTCTGCATGTTGGGCTTCCGAACCCTACACTAGTGATCTATATTCTAGCCAAGAAGCTGCCAACAGTTGTTTATGTTCCATTGATGTGGCACATCAAATGAAGAATTGATGATCAACCTCCACCGTTGCTCTCACAAGACCCCCTGCCCGACAAACATGAGTCTGATGGCCGGAACAAACACGTCGGCACAAAAAGGGCAAAAAGCTCATGTCAATATAAGCACTGGAGCAGCAGAACCTGCTGGCCGCATATTTTCTGCATCCCTGCAACCTACAAGCATTCCATGTGCCTCACAGACGAGTAGGCGACTGAACCAGTGAGCCACCACAAGGTCAAGGAAATATTGTCAGCTGCATGGGTTTCATTCTGTTTAGCTGTGTTTTCTTAGCCCTTATGGAATTGTAATACTAAGTGGTTCATTTTACTTTTATTCTAATAACTATAGAGTGTGATGCAACTTATCAAATCATACTGTGAACCTGTGATCACTGATCAGGCTGCATCCAATCTAAGTAATGGAACTGGGGAAATCTCACCTGTTTTTTTCCTAAAATAATGCTGATACAACAAATTATGTCTGGATCCCAAGCTTGCAGGGTGTGGCGCTATCTCACTCATGTTCTTTTACATGCTGATGCAGGTAACCTGAAGGCTGATTCTGATGTCGACAGAGCAAGGCAGCAGAAGCCAATTGAGCTAGGGGAACATGGCACTCTGGACTTGCAGAAAGGAGGGTGGGCACTTCGCTGCGGTGGTCGTGGCTGCTGCGCACATCGCCGTCATGATTGTGGCAAGAATTCAGATTGATCCCCTGCCCGACAAACATATGAGTCTGATGGCCGGAACAAATATGTCACACAAAAAGGGCAAGAAGCTCATTGCCAATATAAGCATTGGAGCAGCAGAACCCACTGGCAGACGACCAAGCCACAACAAGGTGAAGGAAGTATCTTCTTCTTCTTCTTTTAAGAAGGAAGTATTTCAGCTGCATGGGTTTCAGGATTCAAACATCTCATTCTGTTTAGCTGTGCTTTCTTAGCTCTTCTGGGATTGTAATACTAAATGGTTAATTTTACTTTTCTTGTAAATAATAACATGTAGAGTGTATTGCAATTTATCAAATCATACTGTGGACTTGTTATCAGGCTGCATCCAATCTAAGTAATGGAACTGGAGAAATCTCACATTTTTTTTAAAAATAATGCTAATACAACAAACTATGTCTGGATCCCAAGGATTTGGCGCTATCTCATTCGCATGTTCTTTTACCATGCTGATGCAGGTAACCTGAAGCATAGCAAGGCAGCAGAAGAGTGGCAGCAGAAGCCAATTGAGCTGCGGGAACATGGCATTCTGGACTTGCAGAAAATAGGATGGGCACTTCGGCTGCGGTGGTCGTGGCTGTTGCCTGTTGGGCACATCGCCGTCATGATTGTGGCAAGAATTCTGACTGCCCTGCACCAACACTGTACATGCCATGTTCCAAGCCTCCACCTGTGCAATTGTCGGCAATGGTCGCAACACCCGCTTCTGGATTGATGGGGTCATAGTCCTAGGGTAGGATCATAGGCCTGCCCTACATGTCCTACCCAAAGACTACCCCACACAAGGGACAGGACCTTAAGTATGCCCCGACTGTATTAAGGTGCCCCCATCATCCAGTCGGTAACTGGCCCAGAATCATCCAGTCGGAGACTAACATTCGGAGAGCACCGGGCCTACCGACTGGATACACTCGGTGCGTCGTAACCTCTGTGGAGGGAAACTGTTGTACGTTTCCGGGTGCATTTACTAGCATTTAGAGCATACGTTACCTGTAACGTATGCATTCAATCGTCACTACTCCATCCTTGAATCAGAACCGTTGTGGAGGGCAGCGCACTCTATATAAGCCGCCCTCCCCCACTGGTAAAAGGGTTAGCAAATCTTTGTACTCCATATCACACTCGGTAACAAGCTCCGAGAGCACTGAGACGTAGGGCTGTTACCTCTACCGTAGAGGGACCCGAACTCATACAACCTCGCCGTAGCTAGGACTCTGCTCATCTCATTCGTACCCTATACATCTACTGTCAGGCTTATACCCACGACATGGACTGACTGCCGGATGGATGGTCACTCTCCAGCAGATGTTGCGCCAACCATCCTCCAAGCTATACAGTACAGCCCCATCTCAATTGCCAACTCCCGGACTGCCGGGCTGTACTGTACGCGATGGCCTTCAGAGCAGCAGGTGGATCCAGTATATTGTTGGTGCACTCTCGGCTCAGGCCATGATCGCTTTCCTGCAACTGGCAAAATCAATTCCACATTTTCAGGTTTCAGAAAGAGGAGGAAGGCAGTCTTATCTGGAGTTGATCTGAACCAGGGAAATACATCACCGAATTTGCTTACTGGGCGTTCTTCAACGGCACTTTCGAGTTCCCATTCTAGGAAGAACGGAATGATCCTTCAAAAATCATATCTTAAAAGAATGATGTGAGTATGTCCAAGATCATTCCAACTTTTTGAGGCAGCTTTCCTCACCTGTAGTATTTTATAGTAAAAAAAATTGGAAGTCGCTGAAACATTATGCATTGACACTTGTAACAAGATAAAAGGTAACGATAAATTATACCAGCTCCAATGATTCTGTAAAGCTGGATGGATAGCTTCTGAGAAAGATCATCTTTTGTAGACCCTGTAACACAAAGCTCAAGGTAATTTAGTTGTCATCACTGCTAAAACAGAAATCATTCTAGAGCGGGCTGCTGCAACTCCTTGGGAGAGGCAAATCATTCTAATCACCAGGACCCTCACTGCCATGTCAAGGCCCGACTAGAGAGAGCTGTAGCGAACGTTGAGTTCTCTAATCTGTTTGAGGATTGTTTGGTTGACCGTGTGATCACTACTACCTCAGATCACCATGCCGTCCATATTGCTCTTAATAAGGGAAAGATTCCTTATGACAGGGGAAAGACTTCTAACGATCCTCGTCCTCTGCAGCAAGGTTTCAAATTCGAAGTTATGTGGCTGAGAGCTCCTGACTACCAGGAGGTCTTAGAGAAGGCTTGGGCAGAAGGTAGAGGTAAGTTGGCTTTATCACTGCAATCAACCTGGTCCAATCTGAATCGAGTGGCAGCCTCCCTTAAACAATGGGACGGAGAATCTTTTGGCTCGGTCAAATCCAATACCCGGAAGTTGGAAAGGCATCAAATGTCTAAGGTCGACCCCTCTCTCTGATGCAAGATTATGGAGGAACACTCGTTGGAGTGACAATTGGGTGAACTGTTTGAGCGAGAAGAAATCATGGCTAGGCAACGTTCTCAGGTGGACTGGCTCTGGGAAGGTGACCGGAATACATCATTTTTTCATGCTCGGGCATCGGCAAGTCGACGTACAAATAGAATTAATTCTCCCACTCGTACTGATGGCTCAATTACTGTAAACCAAGAGGAGATAAAAGGTATGGTGCAAAGCTTTTAAGATAATATTTTTACTACTGAACCGTGTGCCTCGTTGGAGGCAGTTCTTCAGTCTATTCCGTGCAAAGTGGATGACTCCATGAATGCTGACCTTTGCAAGCCTTATACGGATGACGGAATAAAATTTGCCTTGTTTCAAATGGGACCAACAAAGGCATCAAGACCTGATGGTTTTCCTGCACTTTTCTACCAAACTCACCACGATTTCTTAAAGGAAGATATTTGCCATGCTGTTAAATGCTTTTTGAATGGAATGCCAATTCCTGATGGATTTTCTGACTCCGTGATTGTCCCAATTCCAAAAGTTGGAAGGCCAAAACACCAAAACAACTTCAGACCAATAAGTCTATGTAATGTCCTCTACAAGATAGCTTCAAAAGTATTGGCTAATAGGCGTATTGGCTAATAGGCTCAAGATTATATTGCCGGCAATCATCTCTGAGCATCAAAGTGCTTTTGTTCTGGGAAGACTAATTACCGACAACGCCCCGATTGCCTTTGAGCGCCTTCATACAATTCGAAAACAAAGATCGAAGAGACCATACTTTGCCCTCAAGATTGACATGACAAAAGCGTATGATCGCGTGGAGTGCTCCTATTTACATGGATGCCTTAGCAGATTGGGTTTTGCGCCGGAGTGGATTAGCACGGTGATGAGATGTGTAACCTCGGTTCGTTATGCTGTCCAGGTCAACAGAGAACTCACTAATCCTGTGATTCCTACAATGGGCATTCGACAGGGAGACCCAATCAGCCCTTACCTGTTCCTTCTATGCACCGAAGGCTTGTCTAGTGTGCTTTTGCACAAGGAGTCGTGTGGTGAGCTACAAGGTATTCGTAATGGTCGCCAAGGCCCTCCTATCTCATACCTCCTTTTTGCCCACGATAGCATCTTCTTTGCTAGAAGTGATCAGCGCAATGTCCTCTCCCTGAAGGAGGCTTTGCATTTATATTGTAATGGTTCAGGCCAGAAAGTTAATCTCCAAAAATCTTCAATCTTCTTTGGTACTCATTGCTCCGATGATACTAAGAAAAATTACTGGGAAGTTTGGGGGTCACAAATGAATTATTCCACGATACATATCTTGGAATGCCTACTCATGTGGGCAGGTCGCCAGCCAGGACATTCAAATTCCTACATGTGGCATCGCATCGTTAGTTTGTGAGATAGACCCCCTTCTCGGGCAGGAAAAGAAGTTTTGCTGAAATCCGTGGTTCAGGCTATTCCTACATATATTATGAGTTGTTTCGGAATACCCATTTCTACATGTGAAGGGATGAGACAAGCTGTTGCTGATTATTGGTGGGGTAGAGAAGATGGTAAGAGGAAACTTCACTGGCGTTCATGGAAATGGTTATCCACACCAAAAAGCTTGGCGGACTGGGTTTCCGTGATTTTTCGCTATTCAACCAAGCTATGCTTGGTAGACAATGTTGGAGGCTTCTTACTGAGCCAGATTTCATAAAACAACATTTGAACTTCAAACTTTGTATAACACCTAAACATTCTAACTAGAATGTGAGAAAAAACTTTCAGATTTTTTGGTCCAACATAAATATACGAAATGAGATTTTTTGGATTAAAAAATGTTAGTTTTTGTATTTAGGATGCATGAAAAATTCCGAAAGTTTTATCCCACATTGTAGCTAGAATGTTTTGTTGTGCTGCGAAGTTTGAAGTTCAAATGTTGTATTATGTGGGAGAAACAAAAAAGAGAAAAGTGTTTGCACGAATCACGATGCATAAATGAACGGTTGGATAAGGGGGTGTCCTGAAGCCTATGCTCTATAATATGTTTTCGGTCATTGGAACGAAGAAAACGTCAGAACTTTCTTCCCGGAGGAGACTGCTGAACTCATATTACAAGTGCAGATTAGCAGCTATGGAGGAGAGGATTTTGTGTATTGGCCTCAGACTCGCTTTGGACTATATACTGTCCGTTTAGCATACAATCTCGCTCGATCTTCCGATTTCGGCTGCGGTCAAGTTGGGAAGTTCAGGAGAAATATTGGAAGGTAATCTGGGCAATCAAGGCCCCAAATAAAATGAACATAGTGCTCTGGAGGTTCGAACATGATTGCCTCCTATCCGGACTTCAATTAACACCATCGAAATATCCCCACAAGTTCTGCTTGTGTGCATTGTGGGAGAGACGAGAGTATTGAGCATTTTTTGCTGTTCTGTCAGTTTGCTTCCGAGGTTTGGAAAAACGTCAAAAAACTGTTCGACATCCACCTATGTCGCAAGAACTTCTGCTCAACGAAACAGTGGCTATTCGATTTCATTGATAGAGCATCACCGGAGCAGTCCACTATATTGGCAATCACTGTATGGTATATTTGGGAAGCAAGGAATGTGGTAAGAAATGGTGAAGGTAATATCCATCCACATCGTGTTGCCTCAAAGATCAATGCTTATATTGATCACTTCTGCTTCGTTACACCCCTTCTAAACACAAGGACGGTCCAAATTAATCGATACCTCTTTATAATAAAGGATAGGATGATCATATTCACGTATACGCTGTATTTGTTTTTCATACATATACGTCCTCCTCTGCTGGGCAACAACCATGAGGTCTTGTTTTGCATACGCTGATCATATTCACGTATGCGTTCATGTTTTCTCTATTTTTTAGGTATTATCACAGCTGCAATAACCATCTAGGCAACAAGACCTCATGTGCTAGAATTGTTTTTTACTCTAATAAAAATCTCCATGAACGCAGTATTCTCTGTTTTGTTTTCTTTTTCTTTTTCTTTTTTCCTTTTTTTTATTTCCTTTTCCTTTCTAAATGCGTTAGCTTTTTAAACCTCACACCATTTGTTTTTTAAAATGACGATTTTTTTCAAGTTCGTCAATTTTTCTTCAAAATAGATGATTTTTTTCACAAATTGATGAAGTTTTTTTTCTAAATTCGTGAACTATTCCTCAAATAGGCGAACTTTTTTTGAAAGTTAATAAACCTTTTATAAAGTTGATGATCTGTTATTTTAAAAATTGATGAACTATTACTTAAACCGTAATTTTGGTATTCTAAACCCTAAATTATTGGGAAGTTGTTAACAACTTTGGAAGATGTGCAGAACTTTATAAAAAATTCATACATAATTTAAAATTCTAAAATTGTGCACAAACTAAAATTGAGTCCATTTCATGACTCGGAGTAACGTCATCACATTATAACACCCCTTTCGCCCTTACCAACATCCGTGCGTTTCACATGATGTACATGCATACGTTTATCAAATCTATCCAACTTTTGTCAGCAAGTGAGAATGAACATACAAATGACCCATGCAAAATTTAAACTATTATTAATTCATAATTTTGATATTCTAAACTATTTTTCAATTTATTGAATAAGTTTCAAAAGAATAATAAATATCAAAAAGGAGAAAATGAATTTAAGAAAAGTTCAAAATATTTAAAATCACGAATTTTAAAAATGAAAATAAGGTGAAAATGAAATACGAAAGAAAAAGAAGCTGATAGGCAAAATTTAAACCAAAAATTACGAAAGTGGTACTGATATAGGGAAACCGTTATGATTTTTATATAAGAAAAATACCATATTTGGATTTGTCACATCTAGTAATGTGTCCTGTCGGTCGCTGCCTCTTGCATGGTGGCTACAGGTCTGAAGTGGGTGTAGCGGTGTCAGATATTAAGCGTTTGGTTGCTTGTTTTTGTTCAGTTACCTTCTGCCATATTAAGCGGTCGTTGAATGTTGCTGCTCACATACTAGCTAGGTCCTGTGAGTTTGCTTGTTCAAAAGCTGTGTACTATTCTACTCCAGAATGTATCAGGCAAACTCTATGTACTTATGTACCACATTAATTTATAAAATGCAGCATTCTCCTAAAAAAAGAGTGATGAGAGCTAACCAATCGTGCGGCCAGGAATTGGCCACGCGCGGAGACAAAAGAACTGATTGAATTCTCAACATATCCATGCAGAAACAGTACGTACAATAATCGACATACGTAGACACACAGCAAGTTAAAATACTCCATACAACATGCACGCAGGGCGCAGCAGCAACACACGACACCGACCAACGTACGTACGTATATATAACGAGCCATATATACGCACAAATTCCCGGCTCTTTTTGGACACACGCTCGCGCGTACGCGTGTGCTAGCTAGCTGCATCGCGGATCGATCAGCAGCAGCTGGCTAGCCGAAGAAGTGGTGCTTCTTCTTCCCCTCGCCGCGGCCGGACTCCTCGTCCTCGGCGTCCTCCGCCGACTCCTTGTACTCCTTCTTCTCGTGGTGCTCGTGGAACGCGTACCCGCCGCTGCCAATGGCCGCCACCGCCGCCACTTCCTCCTCGATCTTATGCCGGTGCGCGTTCTCCGGGTCCTTCTTCACCTGGTGCTTCTCGTACTACACACATGCACACATGCATGGCCGTTAATTCGCACCATCAATCAACGATAGAAACTTGCGTTCGTGCGCCTAAACATGTTTGCGCGACGAATTATCGTTCGGGAGGTACGTACCATGGCGAAGGCGCCGGAGGCGAGGGCACCTATCTCGCCGAGGTGCTCCTTGTGCTTGTGCTCCTTCTCCTCCTTCCGGTACTTCTCAGTCTCGCCCCGGGACGACCCGTACTCCTGGTCGTCGCCGCCAGATTTTTTGTACCCGCCGCCGATGTACTCGTCGTCGCCACCGGACTTCTTGTATCCGCCGCCGCTGTACTCGTCGTCGCCACCGGACTTCTTGTATCCGCCGCTGCTGTACTCATCCTCGCCGCTGGACTTCTTGTACCCGCCGCCGCTGCGGTCGTAGTCGTCGGTGCCGGACTTGTTGCGGCCGTAGTCCTCGTTGCTTGCCTTGTTGTAGCCGCTGTCGTACTCGTCCCCGCCGGACTTCTTGTACCCGGCGCCGCTGTACTCGTCGTCGCCGGTGGACTTGTTGTAGCCGCCGCGGCCGCTGCTGCGGTCGTAGTCGTCCGTGCCGGACTTCTTGTACCCGGTATCGTAGTCCTCGGCGCCGGACTTGTTGTAGCCACCTTCGCGGCGGTCGTAGCCCTCGTTGCTGGTCTTGTTCTCGTAGTCGCCGCCGGCGCCGGACCTGCCGTAGCCGCTGCTGCCGTACTGGTCAGCCATCTCGATCGAGTTAGGGACTACGGGAGAGAAACAAACTTGTCACGGGCTCACGGCTCACGGCTCACTAGTGTAATAAAGCTCACTGCTTGATACTAAGAGCACCGCAACGTGGAGTATTTATAGCGGGAGCACAAGGTATCTAGCGGACACTGGCACGGCTGTCAGTTTGGCAAGCAGATTGCGATTACTTTGCAGCATACGTATTGCTGAATTCAAACAAATTCACAGTTTTCACAGTTCTTTGAAAAAGATCAAAGGTCATATATTAAGTAGCGCAAACCCTTATAAAACACACATACAAAATTTGAAAGATACATAAAGAAAAATTGGGGTGCCAAAATTTTCTTCCTACATTCATCTGTAGACGATGCATTCGTAAGCAAGTCACCTCTGGCATTTGTCTCAGCGGTGCAAACTTATTGAAACTCAAAAGATTGTAGACTAAAATTTGGTATTAATTAATAAAATAAAAGTGATTGCACACTGTAGATCAAATACTCGTAACCTAAAATGCAATCTCATTTAAGTAATCACATTTAGGTCAAAGAATGATTTGGGAGGTAATCACATTTAGGTTAAAGAACGATTCGGAAGGCCGGTGATAGAGCGAGGCGGCGCGATAGTGGACCTAAACGTGGTGCAGTGGCGTCATGAGCCCCATGTCGATGACCCCAATGAGAGCGCTCGTGCTATAGCACTAGGCACACTCACCATTGCCACCATTGGGGCGAGCATCCTAACAGCCTCGCCTGCGGATAAGAAGCCGTAGGTCTTCGTCTATGTTGATGGTGAAACAACGATATAGTCTATTTCATGAGCAACATCAATGGCATGATGATGGTATGCTCACGAACGTCTTCAGGAATTCGGGGCCCCGGTGCGAGAAGGAAAATGGGCCCCTCGCATTTTTATTCCCTAGCTGCAAAGTGATCGTTGTCGAGACGCCAATTCAGTCAAAGCGAAAAGATAGATCGATCTACTCGGAAGAGATGGGAAGGGAAGTGATTAGCGAACGTCTGTACTGCGTGTGCGTTGTGGTTGTCGTTCGGTCTACACATCAGATCGGTCCTTCGAAATCCTCAAACCAAAAAAAAGATCGATCCATCGAATGAGATGGGCAGCGACTGGCTTCAGCGACCAGGCCCTAGAAGCCCAAAAGAAGTGCCAGGGTGAGTAAGCTGCACCTACCAAGCTAAGCTTTCCTCAAAAGGACGTCACCGATTCCTTTTCAATGCCCACCCTTTATTTAGCTGTTGGGGCAAGGCAAGCATAAGGAAAGTGTAGGTTCACACTCCTTCTCAGCAGGCATCCTACTCTCAAGAAGGTCTTGCCCCAAAAGCAGAGGCATTTGGTGAGGAGCTATGTTTGTACTTTTTCATCCCGGGTTATTTCTACACAAAAAATACAAAACTTAAGCCTAGAACCCACGGTCCAAGATGTGAGGATGTGGCATCCATCGTGTGTGCGTCCTGAGTTGTTTTTTTTTGGTCCTAAATGTGATCTGTTGAACATGACTGTGGCTAAATTGATTAATTTCTAATTATTTGTCATAAAGTGTGCAATCGCGCTTTGAGTTGCTGGACTCGTGTCGTATTTCACTCGAGCTTGTAGCTAGAACTAAGTGGTAAAAAGTCGTTGATGTAGATCAGTAGAGGCTACCAGCCGCGTCTGCATAGCAGTTCGCCGCGTCGGAGAAGGAAATGCTCGAGAGGGCATGTAGAATGTACCAAGTACGACCTCACGGAGGTGAGAAATACAAATCTCACACCCTCCTTGAAAAGGCCTAGGCTGACCAAGTGACGCTGTCGTGGACTAAGGGATCCCGGCCTAGTCGACCTAGTCTATGGGCTGGATTAATGGCCCAATACTGAAGGAAAGAATCCGGAGGCCTCTAAACCTATGGTGTAAGAACATCGAGTTCTCCAAGGAACTGGCGTGCAGTCCTAAAGGTTTAATAGATTCTGCATCTATTCCATAGATGGTAACCGGCCATATGTAACCCTAGATACCCCTGATGTCTATATAAGCCAGAGGATTTAGTCTGTAGAGACATGTATTCGTCATCATCCTTACAGTTTAGACCACAACTCATGATTTCAAGGTAGATCAACTATATACGTTGATACACCCATAATACAAACAAGAGCATGACGTAGGGTTTTACCTCCTTCAAGAGGGCCTGGATCTGGGTAGAGACACTATGTCCTCTGTCTTCTGTCCATCGGTCTGATCAACATCTTGCCCCCATTACCCGAGGTATGTCGGTTTTGACACCGACATTTGTGCTTTCATTGAGAGCTCGTTTTTGGATCACCAGAGAGTGATGGCTCACCTGCAGTTTGACATCATCATTGGTTATGGTGACATCTTTGTTTCCGGCCAACTTTTTGACTTGGGCAGTGTGGTGCTGCACGCTGACTCGACCAACCGCCTTGGCCGCGTCGAAACTTTCGCCCCGAACTAGATTGTCATGTTTGGAAGTCTGGAGTACGTCACGGATACCCGAGAAGACCTAGTTTTTTTTGGAACAAATCTCAGATCGATTTGAAGAACCCTCCAATACTACTCCTTCCGTTCCTAAATATAAGTCTTTTTAGGAATTCTACTGGAGGACTACATACGGATATATATGGACATACTTTAAAGTGTAGATTCATTCATTTTGCTTCGTATGCAGTCATTTAGTGAAATATCTTAAAAGACTTATATTTAGGAACAGAGGGAGTAGAACTCTAGAGAAGGTCTCCGATCTGACCATCAAGTCCGATCTCTTGACCAAGCTAATTCCGGAGACGGATCCGGTGGCCGGCGAGCCTGATCCGGTCCCCTCCTCGAATGGGGCCCAGAGCCAAACCTGTCCACAGACCTGCTGTAGGTCTCCGAGGAAACCTCCCTCGCTGCCGACCTAGTGTTAGCCCGGAGTGATGAGGATAACGGGCTTGTAGTAAGCAGCCCGAACAAACACATCTGGATTAGGCAGACTTATAGCCAGGCCCTCCATGCCAATGAGCTCTCTCAAATAAACGAGATGCTGGATCGAATACAGAACCTGGCAATCTCTACCACAGTGTACGTTCGGATCGGATGTAAATCCAACAATTAGGAAATTTTCATCCCACCCACCACCACCTAGTCGCCACGGCCGAGGACGTGACCGACATGCTTGACATCGGCTCCGACGAGGGCATAGACATGGAAGAAGGTGACCCTACCAATTTTGGAGCACTCACACTTGCGGCCATTCCCGGCACGGGGAATTGGCCCGCAACAGCTACATACAATGTCCACGTCATTGACACTTCAAAGGAAGATCCCATGAAGGAGCCCAAGGAGGGCTCTAAACGACGTCTCCCAAAGCGGAAGCCGACGAGTACGAGTGGAAGGACAAGGAAGACAGACTCCACGGGCGACGGTGATCACGGCGTTGCCCCCGATCCCTCATAAAGCTAGGGTGGAAACGATCAAGTCTCACCTGCCCAACAAAATGGGCTAACGGGGACGCCTTGAAAGGATGGCCCCGATAACATGGACACCTCAGATGATGGCTCGGACGAGGATTACCTCCCCAAGTCCAAGGACAAGGTTAGCCTCAGACCCGAAGACTTTGTGGTGCCCACGAACCCATCCGGGCAGATCCGTTTTTAGCGCCATCTAATCGCAATGGCACGAAGCATGAAAAAGAAACATCAAGAGTTGTGCACTCATGAAAACATTCTCAATGATGAGTGGGCAAAATTCCTAGCAGCCGAGAAAGAGCTCGAAGCCCGATGTGAGGTACCCAAGTCGTTCCCACATCGGAAGGTGCTGGCCAATTTTGATCACGAAGCAAGAGATGACGAATTGCATGTATATGTCAACACATATCAGACCGAACGGCCCCTAGAGTGCAAGACCCGCTAGAAGGGGTACATAAAGAACTCCGTGCAAATATGCGCCCTCATGGCAAGATCCCGTGTGATTTTCTCGAGCCCTTCGACCTCCGCACTAAGTTTCATGCAAATGTTGAAGATGAAAGAGGGGATGCCTTCCGAGGCACCCCCAAGCTGAGACACTTGAGTCTTCCTTGGATATTACCTTGGGGTTTCCTTGGGCATCCCCAAGATTAGGTTCTTTCTTCTCCTTATTCTCCTCATATCGGTATCTCACCGAAAACTTGAAAATTTCAATCACACAAAACTTAATGGAACTTTGTGAGATGGGTTAGTGTAATAAAGATAGATCATTCACTTAGGTACTGCCAAGACAATATTCATAATTGTTCTCATATAATAACTACTATATTCTATCATTTCCATAATTTATATCACTAAATATAAGCTAGGGAAACATTAAAACAAGCAAACTATGCATGGAAAACAGAATGTGTCAAAAACAGAACACTCTGTAAAGATCTGAACTTAACCATACTTCCATATCTCTTAAAATTCTGAGCAATTAGTGCAGAGAAAAGATTTTGCACATAAACACTGTATAAAAATTTCAGAATGTTTTGGAGCTCCAGTAAAATCAAAGAATTCATATACTGGACATAAAGCTTTTTGTTTTTGCACAGAATCAAATCAACAAGTATCCATACTATCCCAAAGGCTTTACTTAGTACATTATTGAAATAAAAGACACAAAACATGATAACTACAGTATCTTAATCATGTGAACACACAAAAATAGAAAGGATAAGTGTTGGGTTGTCTCGCAACAAGCACTTTTCTTTAAAGCCTTTTAGCTAGGCATGATGATTCCAATGATGCTCACATAAGAGGTAGTAACTGGGACATGCATGAGAGCATCATGAACAACATGGCAAGAACATTTAATTCTAACATGCTTCCTATGCATAGGTATTCCGCAAACAAACACTTTATGGATGCAAGAACCAGCTAGCATAGGAAGGCAAAACAAGGCAAAACAAGCTTGGGTCAAATATTAAGTGCAACAAACGGAATCTCAAACATGTCATTCTCATCAAACATTGCATCCCCAAGCTCGTGGTTTTGCATATCATTAGTATAAACATCAATAGCATGAATGGCACCAATAGTATCACAATTATTATCATCATAACTTTCCAGGTTAGTACCAAAAACATTTTCAATACTATAAGGAGTGTCGTCATTTTCCCAATAATAATCACTAGAACAAGTAGTAGGCATAACAAAATAATCATCAAGCGTATCATTATCCACACTACTTTTGGATTCATTCTCAACAATGATAGGAGCAAAATTATTTCCTTTACCTTTTCTTCTCTTCGTCTTATTCTTTAATACATTTTGTGTGGGTTTAAGAATTTTTTGAGCTTCTTATTGAAGAGATTGGTTCGACGGGAAGCTCCTCCTTGCAACATGATTAATTACGAGAAACAATATGAGGGTATTGGGAAACCTTTACCCTTTAATTAGTATTTCTCTTATACTCTATTGGTTTCTCGTCTTTTTATAGTTGGCAATATAATCTTTCTCATTGCAATTTACTACAAAAATATATAGATTTCATGTAGATTAGTTTCATTATCATTAGTGATAAGGAATATATCAGACCAATCATTTTTTTGTGATAATTCTTCACACCCCAAAAATAATTAAAGTTCACGGGAGATCAAATTATCACAATATTTGGAAAAGGTACGATAATGAAAATGCATGCATTGGAAATTAAGATGAACAACCCTATTGCAAAGTTCAAAATTAATGGGATGAAGAGAACATAATCTTGTGGCAAGTTCATCTATCACTTTAAGCCACCAATTGGTTTTACCATGTTTATGCTTCTTACGAAATCTATCATCCCTATATGTCATGTCTTCGCAAATTTTATTAACTTTACAAAAATTGACATGCTTATAAAAATATATTTTTCTCATGACTAGTGTAATCATTATTTGCATCATGGATATCCAAAGAAATCATACTAACAATATTGCTATCATGCTCATCATTCAATGATTTCACATTAAGAATTTTTATAAATTCTTCCTCTAACAGTTGAGCACAATTTTCCGAACCATCATTTTCACGACACACATTATAAAGGCGAGGATATGGAGGCAACCTAAATTCCATTTATTGTAGTTCTGTTTTATAAAACAAAATTAGTGAAAAGAAGAAATTAAAAGATTTAATTGCAAGATCTAAACATAGACCTTCAAGAAGTCACCTCCCTGGCAACGACGCCGGAAAAGATCTTGTTGTCTACTACACAACTTTATTCTTGTAGACCGCGTTGGCCTCAAAGCGCAGAGTTTTGTAGGACGGTAGCAATTTTCCTTACGTTGATAACCTAAGGTTTATCAATCCATAGAAGGTGTAGGATGAAGATGGTCTCTCCCAAATAACCCTGCAATCAAATAGAAGAAACCTCCTTTGTCCCTAACACACCCAATAGAATGTTAAATTGTATAGGTGCACTAGTTCAATGAAGATATGGTGATACAAGTGCAATATGGATAGTAGAAATAGGTTTTTGTAATATGAAAATATAAAAACAACAAGGTAACAAGTAATAAAAGTCATAATAAACGGTATTGCAATGCTTAGAAATAAGGCATATAGTTCATACTTTCACTAGTGCAATCTCTCGATAATGATAACATAATAGAATCATATGATCATCCCTCAACATGCGACAAAGAATCACTTCAAAGTTCATAAGTAGCAGAGAATATAAGATGAAATTGTTGTAGGTAGTAGAACCCCCTTAAAGCTTTCCTGATCAATCTATTGAGATATTTCTATAAGTGTCACAAATATCCCTAGACTTTGTACTAGAATAACACCTATGTTACACATCAATCATCCCTAATGTCACCTAGATACTCCAATGTCAAGTATCCTTGGGTTAATTATTTGACATGCATCAAACAAATTTGGATTCAATGTATTCAATCCAACACAAATAACTTCAAGGATTACCTCAAGATTTCTATCGGAGAAAGTAGGACAAGAACTTGTAAGAACCCGTATGCATAGATTAGCCCATTATCGCCACAAGAATCCGCAAGTTTAGTACCAAAACATATATCATGTGAATGGATAAAACACCCCATTGTCACCAGGGTGTCCACATGCAAGACATACATCAAGTGATCTCAAATCTAATATTCAATCCTTCATAGCAAAGTCTCAAAGGGAAAGATTGAATTCATTACATCAAGATAGCAAGGGATAAACACCATATAATCCAACTATATTAACAAATCCCATGATACATCAAGATCATTAAATCTCAAGAACGCGAGGGAGAGTGGTCAAACACATACCTACTAGGACATACCCTCAGCCCCGAGGGTGAACTACTCCCTCTTTGCCATGGACACCACTGGGAAGATGAAGATGGACTCTTGTGATGATTGCCCCCTCCGGCAGGGTGCCGGAACAAGGGTCCAAATGAGTTTTCTTTGGTAGAGAGGCTTGTAGCGGTAGAGTGGAAGTTCTAGATTTATATATGAGATTTTATGTATATATTTGATTTTTCAGCATTGGAATCATGTCAAACAAAGCCACATGGTGGTCCCAAGCCATCAGGGAATGCCCGGGGGGTGTCTGTGCCCTGTTGGCTTGGCATCAACAGGTGGTCCTCCTTCGATGTTTTATTACTCCAGTATTTCTTTTTTGTTCCAGAAAAAGTCATCAAAATAGTTTTGGGTGATTCCGATAACTTTTATTTTCTTCACAAAAAACAAAACCACGATAATTCTGCTGAAAACAACGTAAGTCCTGGTTAGTTACAATTAAATCATATGTAGTGCATCAAAACCATATAAAAGTATTGTAAACATAGTTAAATATGGCATGAATACTTCTTAAATTATAGATACATTGGAGACGTATCACATTGCGAGGTGCGAGGTCTGAGGCCTTGACGAGGCGTCTACGGTTGCGGAGGGTGTTAGCCCCTACAACCTCTTCAGCCGCCGCCCATTTCCTTGGCAGGGACGAAGTGCCTTTGCTCTCCTTCTCCGCCTCTTCCCATCCTCCCTGCTCGTCGAAGGACACGATCCGAACGTCGGTGGACTTTGTGTCCGAAGGATCTCGGATCCAAAGACTTTCCTTCTTTTCCCGTGTCCCTACTTGAAGTTAGCTAGGGCCTCTAAAGGCACCACAAGCAGGAGGGCTTGGATCTCGGGGGTCTTGCCATCCTCGGGTAAGGGCGACGGGCACTTGATACGTCCCTCCTTGGAATCCCATTTATAGGGACAATTGATGAACTTGAATTAATATGAAAAGAAGGATTGATTAAAATCGACGGCGTTGGCTGATACGTCTCAAATGTATCTATAATTTTTGATGGTTTCATGCAGTTATCTTGTCAACTTTGGATGTTTTATATACCTTTTATATCTTTTTTGGGACTAACTTATTAATTCAGTGCCAAGTGCCAGTTCTTGTTTTTTCTGTGTTTTTGACTCTTTTCTGATCTGATTTTGGAACGGAGTCCAAACGGAATAAAATCCCCGAAATATTTTTTTCCAGAACAGAAGAAGATCGGCGGACTTCAGGGCCAACGCAGGAGGCCCATAGGGAGCCCACAAGCCCTGTGGCCCGGCCACCAGGCTTGTGGCCTCCCTGGAGCTCCCGTGCCCTAGCTCTTTGGCCTATATATTCCCTAAAATCCCAGAAAAAATCAGGGCGTCCACGAAACCACTTTTCTGCCGCCGCAAGCTTCCGTTTCCGCGAGATATCATCAGGAGACCCTTCCCGGTGCCCTGCCGGAGGGGACTTTGGAGCTGGAGGGCTTCTACATCAACATCATTGCCTCTCCAATGACTCGTGAGTAGTCCACTTCAGACCTACAGGTCCGTAGTTAGTAGCTAGATGGCTTCTTCTCTCTCTTGGATCTTCAATACAAAGTTCTCCATGATCTTCATGGAGATCTATCCGATGTAATCCTCTTTGGCGGTGTGTTTGTCGAGATCCGATGAATTGTGGATTTGTGATCAGATTATCTATGAATTATATTTGAGTCTTTGCTGATTTCTTATATGCATGATTTGATATCCTTGTAAGTCTCTCCGAGTGTTGGGTTTTGTTTGGCCAACTAGATCTATGATTCTTGCAATGGGAGAAGTGCTTGGTTTTGGGTTCATACAGTGCGGTGACCTTTCCCAGTGACAGAAGGGGCAGCAAGGCACGCATCGTGTTGTTGCCATCAAGGGTAACAAGATGGGCTTTCATCATAGATTTGAGATTGTCCATCTACATCATGTCATCTTGCTTAAGGCGTTACTCTGTTCTGATGAACCCAATACACTAGATACATGCTGGATAGCGGTCGATGTGTGGAGTAATAGTACTAGATGCAGAAAGTATCGGTCTACTTGTTTTGGACGTGATGCCTATAGATATGATCATTGCCATAGATAACGTCATGACTTTGCGCGGTTCTATCAATTGCTCAACAGTAATTCGTTCACCCACCGTCTACTTGCTTTCATGAGAGAAGCCACTAGTGAAAACTACGGCCTCCGGGTCTATTCACAACTATCATCTCCGCTTTCACTTTCACTTTGCTTTGTTTCCTTTTTGTTTTCAGTTCTCACTTTGCAAACAATCTATAAGGGATTAACAACCCCTTCATAGCGTTGGGTGCAAGCTCTTTGTGTTTGTGCAGGTACTTGTGACTTGACGCAATCCTCCTACTGGATTGATACCTTGGTTCTCAAACTGAGGGAAATACTTACCGCCGCTATGCTACATCACCCTTTCCTCTTCAAGGGAACACCAACGCAAGGCTCCAAGGCCGCGGGGGAATCCTTTGCATATTTGCCAAGGAAATCCCTATAGGCGTAGCCGACATCAGAAGGATTTCTGGCTCTGTTGCCGGGGAAGGTCTGTTGTTGCAGTAGCAGAAGGATTTCTGGCACCGTTGCCGGGGAGGATCACTTGCCGAGGAGTATCAAGACAAGAATAATCTCCCATCAACACACCGATTTCTGGCGCCATTGCCGGGGAGAGATCAAGTCAAGATCTATCCAAGTAAGTGTCACAAACTCATCTCTTGCATTTACCTTTTTTTGCCAGTTGCCTCTCGTTTTCCTCTCCCCCACTTCACATTTTCCATTTTCATTTGCCTTTCTCCCTTGCCGTTTTCTTTTGCCTTTTTCCTTTTTTCCTTTGCCCATTTTCTTGCTTGCTTGTGTTCTTGTTTGTTTGTTGAAGTCATCATGGCTGAAAACACCAAACTTTGTGACTTCTTGAATACTAATAATAATGATTTTATTAGTACTCCGATTGCTCCCGCCACTAGTGCGGAATCGTATGAAATCAACGCTGCCTTGCTGAATCTTCTTATAAAATAGCAATTTTCTGGCCTTCCTAGTGAAGATGCCGCATCCCATCTTAATACTTTTGTTGAACTTTGCGATATGCAAAAGAAGAAAGATGTGGATAATGATGTTGTTAAATTGAAGCTTTTTCCGTTCTCTTTGCGAGATCGTGCGAAAACTTGGTTTTCTTCTTTGCCTAAAAATAGTATCGATTCTTGGAATAAGTGCAAAGATGCTTACATATCCAAGTATTTTCCACCGGCTAAGATTATCTCTCTCCGTAACGATATCATGAATTTCAAGCAACTTGATCATGAACACGTTGCACAATCTTGGGAGAGGATGAAGTTAATGATTAGAAATTGTCCCGCTCATGGCTTGAGTTTGTGGATGATTATACAAATCTTTTACGCTGGTTTGAATTTTGCTTCTCACAATATCTTGGACTCCGCCTCAGGTGGAACGTTCATGTAAATCACGTTAGGAGAAGCTACAAAACTCCTAGACAATATCATGACCAACTACTCTCAGTGGCACACTGAAAGGTCACCTGCTAGCAAAAAGGTACACGCTATAGAAGAAATTAACTCGCTTAGTGCTAAGATGGACAAGTTGATGAATTTGGTTGCTAGTAGAAATGCTCCTTTAGATCCTAATGACATGCCACTATCTTCCTTGATTGAGAGTAGCAACGCTAGTTTGGACGTTAATTTTGTTGGTAGGAATAATTTTGGCAACAACAATGCTTTTAGAGGAAACTATGTTCCTAGGCCTTTTCCTAGTAACTCCTCTAACAACTATGGCAATTCCTACAACAACACTTATGGAAATCATAACAAATTAACCTCTGATTTAGAGAATAATATCAAAGAGTTCATCAACTCTCAAATGATTTTCAATGCGTCCATAGAGGAAAAACTACTCAAAATAGACGATTTGGCTAAGAGCGTTGATAGGATGTCTTGCGATATTGATGCTTTGAAAGTTAGATGTGCTCCTCCCAAGGTTAACTTGGTTGAAACTTTAAAAGCTATGCGTGTCTCCATGAATGGGAGCAAAGAAAGAACTGCCCAAATTCGCGCTAAGCATGAACGGTTTAAAAGGGTGCGTTCTAGTGATGCAAATCACGAAGATCTTAAAGTGCTTGGTGTGACTCCTCTTGAATCTTTGTTTCCGCGTGTCAAACCTATTGATGAAGGGACTGGATATGAATCCACTTTGGTTGAAAAACGCCCCAATGATTCGGAGTCCACCTATCTTGATGATAAAGATGTGGAGAGTGGAGTAGAAGAAATCAAAATATTGGGTAGTAATGAAACTCCCACTTTGGATTTCAAGGAATTCAATTATGATAGTTGCTCCTTGTTTGAATGCATTTCCTTGATGCAATCAATTGCAAACTCTCCACATGCTTATAGCCAAAGCAAAGCCTTTACCGCTCATATTGTAGATGCTATGATGAAATCTCTTGAAGAGAAACTCGAATTAGAAGTCTTTATACCTAGAAAACTTCATGATGAGTGGGAACCTACTATCAAAATCAAAATAAAAAACTATGAATGCAATGCTTTGTGTGATTTGGGTGCTAGTGTTTCCGCGATTCCAAAGTCTTTATGTGATATTCTTGGTTTTCATGAGATTGAAGAGTGTTCTCTTAATTGGCATCTTGCGGATTCTACTGTCAAGAAACCCATGGGAAGGATCAATGATGTTTTTATTGTTGCAAATAAGAACTATGTACCCGTGGATTTCATTGTACTTGACATAGATTGCAATCCTTCATGTCCCATTATTCCTGGTAGACCTTTCCTAAGGACTATTGGTGCTATCATCGATATGAAGGAAGGGAATATTAGATTTAAATTTTCGCTAAAGAAGGGCATGGAGTATTTTCCTAGAAAGAAAATAAGATTGCCTTATGAATCTATGATGAGGGCTACTTATGGTTTGAGCACCAAAGATGACTATACGTGATTCCATCACCTTATGCCTAGCTAAGGGCGTTAAACAATAGCGCTTGTTGGGAGGCAATCCAACGAATCTATCCTTTTTCTTTCTGTTTTGTGTTTTCCACACTTTCATAATTCTGTAGTGATTGTGTTTTTTTGTGTTTCTTTTGCGTTTGTGCCAAGTAAAACCGTTATGATTAGTCTTGGGGATGATCGTTTGGTCATGCTGGAAAAGACAGAAACTTTCTGCTCAGGAAAAGAATTTTCATTTTTTCCTGTGAGAGATTTTGAGTTGATTCTTTTTGCTGCTGATTGCTACGCAAATTCTTCAGAATGTCATTATTTTTCAGAATTTGTGAAGTACCAGAAGTATACGAAGTATAGAGATTGCTACAGACTGGTCTGCTGTTAGCAGATTCTGTTTTTGTTGAGTTGGTTGCTTATTTTGATGAAACTATGGATAGTATGGGGGGTATTAGCCATGGAAGATTGAAAATACAGTAACCCAACATCAACATAAGTAGAATTTAAGTTTTCTACAGTACCTAAGGAAGTGGTGGTTTGCTTTCTTATACTAATGATATCATGAGTTTTTGTTTAAGTTTCGTGTTGTGAAGTTTCCAAGTTTTGGGTGAAGTTCTTATGGACAAAGAGATAAAGAGTGGCAAGAGCTCAAGCTTGGGCATGCCCAAGGCACCCCAAGTTGATTCAAGGATGCCGTAAAAGCCTAAGCTTGGGGATGCCCCGGGAAGGCATCCCCTCTTTCGTCTTCAATCCATCGGTAACGTTACTTGGGGCTATATTTTTATTCACCACATGTTATGTGTTTTGCTTGGAGCGTCTTGTATCGTAGGAGTCTTTTATTTTTGTTGTGTCACAATCTTCCTTGCTGCACAGCTAGAGAGAGACATGCACTCACCGTGATTTTGTCGAGCTTCACTTATGTCCTTTGATTAGGCAATTCAGCTCACATGTGTTTCACTTATATCTTTAGAGCTAGTTGATTTTGCTCTATGTGTTTCACTTATATCTTTAGAGCTAGTTGATTTTGCTCTATGTGCTCCACTTATATCTTTTAGAGCACAGCAACGCGTGGCGTGGTAGTTGATCTATGCTATGAAAGTAGTCTCAAAAGGGGTAGTTATCCAAAGGGATATGAAAACTTCCACCTTCATGTGCATTGAGTAGTTAGAGAAGTTTGATTCATCTCAATTAGTTTTGAGTTGTGGTTGTGGTAATATTGAAGATATACTAGTAAGGTGTTGTGGATCTAGAAATACTTGTGTTGAAGTTAGTGATTCCCGTAGCATGCACGTATGGTGAACTGCTATGTTAGGAAGTCGGAGCATAGTTGATTTATTGATTGTCATCCTTTGTGTGGCGGTCGGGATCACGCGATGGTTAACACCTACAAACCCTTCCTTCTTTTCCCGTGTCCCTACTTGAAGTTAGCTAGGGCCTCTAAAGGCACCACAAGCAGGAGGGCTTGGATCTCGGGGGTCTTGCCATCCTCGGGTAAGGGCGAAGGGCACTTGATACGTCCCTCCTTGGAATCCCATTTATAGGGACAATTGATGAACTTGAATTAATATGAAAAGAAGGATTGATTAAAATCTACGGCGTTGGCTGATACATCTCAAACATATCTATAATTTTTGATGGTTTCATGCTGTTATCTTGTCAACTTTGGATGTTTTATATACCTTTTATATCTTTTTTGGGACTAACTTATTAATTCAGTGCCAAGTGCCAGTTCCTGTTTTTTCTGTGTTTTTGACTCTTTTCAGATATGATTTTGGAACGGAGTCCAAACGGAATAAAACCCCCGAAATAATTTTTTCCAGAACAGAAGAAGATCGGGGGACTTGAGGGCCAAGGAAGGAGGCTCACGGGGAGCCCACAAACCCTGTGGCCGCGGCTAGGGGGGCCCGCGGCCACCAGGCTTGTGGCCTCCCTGGAGCTCCCGTGCCCTAGCTCTTTGGCCGATATATTCCCTAAAATCCCAGAAAAAATCAGGGCGTCCACGAAACCACTTTTCCGCCACCGCAAGCTTCCGTTTCCGCGATATCTCATCTAGAGACCCTTCCCGGTGCCGTGCCGGAGGGGACTTTCGAGCTGGAGGGCTTCTACATCAACATCATTGCCTCTCCAATGACTCGTGAGTAGTCCACTTTAGACATACGGGTCTGTAGTTAGTAGCTAGATGGCTTCTTCCCTCTCTTGGATCTTCAATACAAAGTTCTCCATGATCTTCATGGAGATCTATCCAATGTAATCCTCTTTGGCGGTGTGTTTGTCGAGATCCGATGAATTATGGATTTGTGATCAGATTATCTATGAATTATATTTGAGTCTTTGCTGATTTCTTATATGCATGATTTGATATCCTTGTAAGTCTCTCCGAGTGTTGGGTTTTGTTTGGCCAACTAGATCTATGATTCTTGCAATGGGAGAAGTGCTTGGTTTTGGGTTCATACCATGCGATGACCTTTCCGAGTGACAGAAGGGGCAGCAAGGCACGCATCGTGTTGTTGCCATCAAGGGTAACAAGATGGGCTTTCATCATAGATTTGAGATTGTCCATCTACATCATGTCATCTTGCTTAAGGCGTTACTCTGTTCTCATGAACTCAATACACTAGATGTATGCTGGATAGCGGTCGACGTGTGGAGTAATAGTAGTAGATGCAGAAAGTATCGGTCTACTTGTTTTGGATGTGATGCCTATAGATATTATCATTGCCATAGATAACGTCATGACTTTGCGCCGTTCTATCAATTGCTGGACAGTAATTCGTTCACCCACTGTCTACTTGCTTTCATGAGAGAAGCCACTAGTGAACACTACGGCCCCCGGGTCTATTCACAACTAGCATCTCCGCTTTCACTTTTACTTTGCTTTGTTTCCTTTTTTGTTTTCAGTTCTCACTTTGCAAACAATCTATAAGGGATTGACAACCCCTTCATAGCGTTGGGTGCAAGCTCTTTGTGTTTGTGCATGTACTTGTGACTTGACGCGATCCTCCTACTGGATTGATACCTTGGTTCTCAAACCGAGGGAAATACTTACCGCCGCTGTGCTATATCACCCTTTCCTCTTCAAGGAAACACCAACGCAAGGCTCCAAGGCCACGGGGGAATCCTTTGCATATTTGCCAAGGAAATCCCTATAGGCGTAGCCCACAGGAGAAGGATTTCTGGCTCCGTTGCCGAGGAAGGTCTGTTGTTGCAGTAGCATTGGCACTTAGCTCGGATGGAGTGCGAGGCCTTATAGCCGTTGTCCGGTCCAATTACGGAGAATTCATTCTGGGAAGGCTTAAAGAGAGTTGTCCACATACCATCGATATTTGTGCGGAAGATGATCCACAATGTTGGGGTGTCTTTAGGCTTGTACGTGCACACCGGGCCGGCTTGGAGCTGAAGCGGTAAGATGTAGCGATGGAGCATCACGTCGACCAGGTTCACTAGATCCATTTTCTTCTTCTTGAGGGCTCGGATCCTCTCTCGTAGGAAAACTAGATCCTTCGGATTCCCCCACCCTAGGCCTTGCCTCTTCCAGGACTTCTGCTTCCTTGGAGGCAAGCCTGTGAAGGGGGGAGGTGCAGCCTGGTTGGCGATGAGTGGCTTAGTGATATAGAACCACGCGCTCTCCCAATTCTTCACAATTTTGGTGCAGGTTCCTTTCAGCCACTCCGTCTTCTGAAGCTTGCACATCATGGCAACCATGCATTCGGCGAACTCGTCAATGCCACCACTCTTGGGCTTGACAAAGAAGGTTTTCAGCCAGAGGCTAAAGTGCGCTCCACCCTAAGTAATGCCTCGCATACTGTGATGAAGGTTGCAAGGCGCATAATGGAGTTTGCGGCAAGATTATAGAAATCTAGACCGTAGAAAAAAAGGATCCGTGGCACAAAAGGGTGCGAGGGGAACTCCAAGCCTCAAATGAGGTGGGAGATGAAGACGACCCACTGATTAGTCTTGGGAGTGGGGATGGGCTCGCATGTCTATGGAGCCCGGCAAGCAGCATCAATGGGGTTGTACTACGTTGACCTGAACGCCTCGATGGTGGCGTCTGTAACCTTGGAGGCCACCCATCTCCCTTTCAGACCCACTTTGTCCATGGATGTGGAAAGCTTCGAGCTTGGAAAGGGGGATTGGGTGTGCTAGCAGCTTCGAGTGTTTAGAGTAGAAGGGGGGCATGGGTTAAAAAATTCATCGCTTCCTATTCTTTATAAGCCATTAAAAGGTGAAGCATCGATAACTCACAAGTATAGAAGATCACGACAGTCTTCACGGGTAGTATTTCTCCCCAATTTATTGATTTGACACAAGGGGAGCCAAAGAATATTTATCGGCCTTGACAGTTGAGTTGTCAATTCAAGCGGACCTTGGAATTCTCTCTGCAACAAAGGATTTAGTACCGCGGCAAATAATAGTAGTAGTCATAACAATGATAGCAGCAATTTTGGTAACAACAGTAATAGTAGCATTGAGTAGCAGGTGTGACAGTAGTAGGAGCAGTAGTAACTTAGCAAGATTCAGTATATGTAAAGCTTAGACACATGGATCAGCGATAAAAAAATATGGATGCCACAATCATGTAGGAATTACACACTAGAGTGACATAAAACTAGCTCCAATTCATCAATATAATGTAGGTATGTATTTCGTATATAGTCATACGTGCTTTCGATAAGAACTTGCATGGCATCTTTTTTCCTACCCTCCCATTGTAGCAGGGTCCTATTGGAAACTTAGGGACATTAAGGCCTCCTTTTAATAGAGAACCAGAATGAAGTATTAACACATAGTGAATACATGAACTCCACAAACTACGACAATCAGCAAAAAGAATCCCAATTATTGTCACCTTGGGTTATGCGGATCAAGACCCGTAATAGGTGCGTACAACTTCCAAGATAGGATCCAAATACTTTGAATATTCAGAGAGAGCATAATATGTTTAGATCTAAAATCATGGCATTCGGGCCCTAGTGACAAAAATTAAGCATAACAAAGTCATAGCAACATCAGTGTGAGAACATAGTGGATACTAGGGATCAAGCCCTATCAAACTTAACTCAATTACATGATCAATCTCATCCAAACCTCATCACCATCTGATACGTCTCCAATGTATCTATAATTTTTGATGGTTCCATGCTATTATCTTGTCATCTTTGGATGTTTTCTATGCATGAATATGCTATTTTATATCTTTTTTGGGACTAACCTATTAACTCAGTGCCAAGTGCGAGTTCCTGTTTTTTCCGTGTTTTTGACCTTTTTCAGAGGAGAATATTGAACGGGGTCCAAACGGAATAAAACCTGCGGAATGATTTTTTCCATAACAGAAGACACGCAGGAGACTTGAGAACCAAGGCAGGGGACCTCGGAGGAGGTCACAAGCCACCCAGGCCCGGCCTAGGGGGGGGGCTAGCAGGCTTGTGGGGCCCTGTGGCTCCCCTGGCCTAGTTCTTCCGCCTATAAATTCCCTAAAAATCTGAAACCACGGAAGAGAGCCACGAAAATACTTTTCCGCCGCCTCAAGCTTCTGTCTCCGCAAGATCCCATCTGGGGTACGTTCTGGTGCCCTGCCGGAGGGGGGGATTCGGACACGGAGGGCTTCTTCATCAACACCATTGCCTCTCCGATGATGCATGAGTAGTTCACCATAGACCTTCGAGTCCATAGCTAGTAGCTAGATGGCTTCTTCTTTCTCTTAGATCTTCAATACAAAGTTCTCCATGATCTTCATGGAGATCTATCCGATGTAATCTTCTTTTGCGGTGTGTTTGTCGAGATCCGATGAATTGTGGATTTATGATCAGATTATCTATGAATGTTATTTGAGTCTCCTCTGATCTCTTATATGCATGATTTCATATCCATGTAATTCTCTTCGAGTTGTGGGTTTCATTTGGCCAACTTGATCTATAATTCTTGCAATGGGAGAAGTGTTTGGTTTTGGGTTCATACCGTGCGGTGACCTCACCCAATGACAGAAGGGGTAGCGAGGCACGTATCGTGTTTTTGCCATCAAGGGTAAAAAGATGGGGTTTATATCTATTGCATGAATTTGTCCCTCTACATCATGTCATCTTGCTTAAGGCGTTACTCCGTTTGTCATGAACTTAATACACTAGATGCATGCTGGATAGCGGTCGATGTGTGGAGTAATAGTAGTAGATGAAGAAAGTATCGGTCTACTTGTCTCGGACGTGATGCCTATATGTATGATCATTGCCTTAGATATCATCATGACTTTGCGCGGTTCTAATAATTGCTCGACAGTAATTCGTTCACCCACCGTAATACTTGCTATCATGAGAGAAGCCTCTAGTGAACACTATGGCCCCCGGGTCTACTTCACATCATATTTTCAGCTTTACACTTTTACTTTGTTGCACTTTCCACCTTCAGATCTCACCTTGCAGTTAACCGTGAAGGGATTGACAACCCCTTTGTAGCGTTGGGTGCAAGTTTGCTTGTTTTTGCGTAGGTACTTTGGAGACTTGCCTTGATACTCCTACTGGATTGATACCTTGATTTTCAAACTGAGGGAAATAATTATTGCTACTGTGTTGCATCACCCTTTCTTCTTCAAGGGAAAAACCAACGCAAGCCCAAGAGGTAGCAAGAATAATTTCTGGCGCCGTTGCCGGGGAGTATCAAGTCAAGAATAGTCTTCCTCCAACGTGTCAATTTCTGGCACCGGGGACTATTCTAAGTGAAGCTTATCCAAGTAAATGTCGCAAACTCATCTCTTGCATTTACCTTTTTTGCCACTAGTTTTCCTCTCCCCCACTTCTGAAAAACAAAAATTACAAAAATATTTGCCTTTTTCGTTCACCCTCTTCTTTCGCTTGCTTTCTGTTTGCTTGTGTGTTTGTATGCTTGCTGAAGTCACCATGACTGAAAACACCAAACTTTGTGACTTCTCGAATACTAATAATAATGATTTTGTTAGTACTCTGATTGCTCCCGTCACTAGTGCGGAATCATATGAAATCAATGCTGCTTCGCTGAATCTTGTTATGAAAGAGCAATTTTCCGGCCTTCCTAGTGAAGATGTCGCATCCCTTCTTAATACCTTCATTGAGTTATGCAATATGCAAAAGAAGAAAGATGTGGATAATGATGTGATTAAACTGAAGCTATTTCCGTTCTCATTGCGAGATCGAGCAAAAACTTGGTTTTCATCTTTGCCCAAAAATAGTATTGATTCTTGGAACAAGTGTAAATATGCTTATATATCCAAGTATTTTCCACCGGCTAAGGTTATCTCTCTCCGTAATGATATCATGAATTTTAAGCAACTAGATCATGAACATGTTGCACAATCTTGGGAGAGAATGAAATTGATGAATAGAAATTTGTCACGGCCCTAGAATATAGTTTGTAGTTAGTTGCATCAGTAAGCATTCATGGATGCATTCAAATCAATTTAGTTGAAATTTGGATGTTCTACAAATGGGGATGACTAAACTCTAACACCAAAAAACATCCAAATAGGTTCAACAAGAGAAAAGTCCTAGGTACTCCATATTCAAAACAAAACCCTAGCAACTGTATATGCAAAACAATTCAAAAGTGGTGGCAAATCAATGAACCAAAATGGTTTTCATAAAAGTCCATCATTTTTGATATGTTGGAAAGAAAATATCAAGAGTGATATATATTTTCAAAATACTTTTGGCATTTTATTTTAAACTCAAAAGCCATTGAAATCAATTAATTAATTGATTTCAAATACTTCCTAGTTTTATAAAATGTTGAAAACTTCACATGGGGTTGGAAATATTCCAAATAACACCCCAGAGTTGTTTACCTATTTTCTTTGAATTAGTTGGAGCCAAAACAAATAAAACAAATGTTAGAAATTACAAAACAGAAAAGAATAGAAGAAAAATAAGGAAACGCTTACCTGTCGCCCCTGCTGGCCCAGCCCACCAAGGGGGTTCCCCCTGTCGTCTTCCTCCTCGTGCCAGAAGGCAGAGGAGAAGGAAGACACGGCGTGCCCCTCGCCACCTCCTGCTTCGCGCTGGAGGCACCTCCTTCGTCCCTATCCGCGTATGCAGACGATGTGGATGAGCCCATGGATCTTTTCCCCCTCACCTAGCACCGTTTCCTCCTCCTGCTTCCCTCTCCTCTTCCTCCCGCCATGGCCGAGCTCTGCTTGAGCTCACCAGCGCATTTCCGGCTGCAGCGAAGCCTCCCCGAGCAGTCCATCCTCTCCACCACGACGAGTAGCTTCTCCACGCCGAAGGAATCAAGTTGCAGCCTCCTGAAGCGTCGCCACCGCCGTCTTCCCCATCTCCGGTCACCGAGATCCGCCACCGTCGATCCGCTGCCAGAGAGCCCCTCCAACTTCTCCGATGCCAGGAATGGAACCCCTGTGAGCCTCCGATGCTTTTTGCTCTTTCTCCCGCTCGAAATCGCCCTCCAGAGCATCTCCCCGATGAGCTCCACTTCCGGCCGCCGCGCACGCTCGTCGCCGGCACTCTCTCCGGCGACCCTAGCTCCTTCTGATGGCCCTGGTTGACCAGGCGCTTCGCCAGCAACCTATAGCAGCAAACCCCGCTCGATTTGGTGCTCTATAGCGCGTTTTAGCGCAACTCCGGCGAGCCCTCCGCCGCGGGCTTGGTCGCCGGCGACCACCCTCCGGTGGGGGCCGACGTGGCCAGCTATTAGCCACTAACCCCCCTCCCCAGAGACGCTGACATAGGGCCCCACGGGTGAGTCAAACCACCATTAGGGTGGGTCAACACGGGATTAAGCCCTGGGTCACTGACCAGTGGACCCCACTGGTCAGGTTTGACCTCGGACGGCTGCTGTTGACTGATGACGCCAGTCTGACGTCGCAGTGACGCAATAAAGCCTTTCTGATTTTAATTAATTCCAGAAAATGCCTAAAACTTGTAAAAATCATAGAAATTAAAATATAACTCGGATGAAAATAATTTATATATGAAAAAGTATCAGAAAATCCAAGGAATCTGATTATGGAATTTTAATGCATGTTTGAAAAAGTTAACATCACCAAATAGGCAAAATGGTGAATAGGATAAATTTCATAATTAGTTTGGAGATGGAATTTGATATTTATTTGAATTCCACTTCAATTGTTATGACCAAACATTGGTAAATGCAAATCAGTACCTCAAAATACTAACCCCATGCATGTTGGAACAATTTGTTATGAGCATCAGGTCGAATCAATTATAAGGGTACTTGTAAAGATACCCGGCTTGAAGTGATGCTTGGATCCTAATTCAAACCAACTTCAACTTAAGAAATGATAGCCACATTAGACCTGCCACCTTTCATTTCATGTCTTGAGCATGCATCATAGTGTTGCATTTCCGTGAAGTAATTGTTGTTCTTTCTTGTTTGCCGGTGTTGTTCCCTTTCGGTAGACGATGTTTCCGACGATGTGATCGTTGACATTGATGAAGACTCATTGCTATCTTCAGACGTGTCAGGCAAGCAAACCCCCCTTGAGCATATTGAAATAAACCCACTCTCTCACTCCTGCTCTCTTTTACTGCATTAGGACAAACACGATTCAACTGTACATGTTATCCGTAGTTGAACCCATTCCTTTGCATGACCTGGTTTTGTCACAGTAAATAGTTGAAACCACTTAGCATGAGTAGCAACTGCTTGAGCCTTGTTGTGCTTACTCATCCATGCTTGTTTACAATGCCCGCTATGCTTAGAGTCGTGTCGGGTCTGATCCATCTGGATGATGAATTAGAATGGTTGTGTTCATGTCCTACAGTGTGAGAGTAAAAGTGTGAATCCGATTTGGTAAAGGTAGCGATGAGAGGCCATGTAGGAGTACATGGTGGGTTGTCTCATTGGGACCGTCCTTAAGAACTGAGTTCTGTGTGTGTTATCCAAGACAAGATACTACCACACATTGGGATACTTAATTGACCCTCTCGTCTTATTAATCGCCTAGATCTCTGTCCAGGAGTTGCAATTAGTTTCTGGTGTTTGTAGGAAAAGTGTTGGCGGCCGTGTTTAGCTCTGCCCGACGGGGTATGCTTCACTACGGTAGATACACAGTGGCACGGTGTACCAAGTGGCACCCGGATGGTGGGCTTGGGAACCCTGCGCGCATCGTTTGGGGCCGTAGAGGAAACCTCGGCCGGACTTCCTTGCGGGTTCAGTCTCAAATAGGCGATAAACCTGGACTAGGGTCTTGTGTGGTTAACGGTCGTGGCCGACACCCACGCCAGTGCTTCCGCTTGAAGGTTGCCGAGATGCATGACGTGCATATGGTGATAAGTGGTGGGAGCGTGTGTGAAGAAGTATACCCCTGCAGGGTGATTCAATCTGTTCGAATAGCCGCGTCCTCGATTATGGACTACTTGGAAACATTACGTGGTACATAGACAATTTAAATGGATACTTTAAAACATGCAAGATAAGTGTGAGTGCTATGGAAGGCCTTCTCGTAGGGAAACGAGAGTGGATCCATAGTGGTGTATTGCATTGGTGAATATGTGGACTCGTGTGCGCTATCCCACCTCAAAGAAAGAACTTGTAGTCGTAGTGCAGGTTAGCCAAGAGTCAAAGCTGGCTTGCTACAATCAAACCCCGCAATCCTTTCATTGAAACATGATGCATATGTAGATAGTTCTGATGTAAGACTTGCTGAGTACCTTTGTACTCACGGTTGCTTTATTTATGTTTTTGCAGAGAAGACTTAGACTCATTAAAAGGTTCTACGCGATGTGTTCGATGTTGACCGGAATAGCTTGGGAATCCCAAACAGAGGTCTGGCTCCTTTGGTAGGGTCGTAGTAGCTTTTCAGGCTCTTCCAGCCACTTTTAGTAGATGTCTGTACCCAGACATGATTTTCTTCCGCTTGTTGTTTGTATGACTTGAGTGTCGGGTCACGAGACCCCTGTTTGTAATATCATACTATGTTGACTCTTATGAGTCTTTAATAAATGCTTGAGTCATAGAGTTATGTTGTGATGCCATGTTGTATCTACACATATCGTGCATAATGTGTGTATGTTTGAAATGCATTATATGTGTGGGATTCGACACCTAGTTGTTTGCCTTTGGTAGTACTCTTTACAGGGAAATGCCTCTTTGTGATTCCATCGAGCCTTGGTAGTTTGCTACTGCTCGGAACACATTGATTGACCGACATGTATCCTTCTTTGCTACCGTGTCTGTCCCCTCGGGGAAATGTCACGCGGTGTAATGGAGTCCTTGTAGCTTGCTACGACTCGTCTACACACGCTGATGACCGACACCTGCTTTGCTGGGTTATGTATGCCTGTCCCTGTACGAATGTACCGCTTGGGTTTATAACTAGTCATGTTGACCCGGGTTCTTTGTCGTTTGAACGCTAGCAACATATTCATATACGTGAGCCAAAAGATGCAAACGGTCCCGGCCAAGGTAAGGTGGCAGCCGTGGAGTTTACCGTGCGTGAGGCTGCAAAGTGATGTGATGTGTTATAGGCTAGGTTCTTATGACTCAGGATCGGGGTCCCGACAGCTTTGGTATCAGAGCTTGACTGCCTGTAGGATAACCAAGCCAAACTGGTCGATGTTGAGTCTAGCAACTCTTTAGTTATATAAGGGAATTGTTTGTGAAAGGGAACGTAAGGCTCTTTTTACTCCTTTCCTTGTGTCATCCTTATTCTGAGTCACCCTCTTCTTTATTCTACGGGGTTTAAGAATTAGGCTTTCCTATCTATTCATTAGGATGACGAGTTACTATGTTGGAGACTTATAGAAAGATTGTTGTCTTTCTGGATCAGTGTCTCCATAAGAATTCAATTGTTATGTTGTTAGTTTTCTTGCAGGTTGCCTCATATTTCATGCCCGTACAGCCGTTATGCTGTACGAATTTTCCAAAGTTCCCAAATAGTCTGATGCGATTGCAAATTCCTTTCTCTTTTCCCAATGTCTTTTGGCCGGACAAAGCACACCAATAATTGTGTTGAGGTACTTTATTACCTCAATGTTTTGTTGAAGTATTAGGAAAACATGTTACTCGGAAAACTACCCAATAGTCTAGATGTGTGGTATGTCTTCCAGTGTGATAGTTCTGGCCATTATTTTCGAAAAACATCTCGTGATGTTAAATAGCTTGTAGGTACTCCATTTATGGGTTCCTGAATCCAATGATCATTCTGCTCATCTCTGTTGATAGTGTTGCTAGTTCCTATATAATGATTAGTAACCTTGTTGTAGCTCCCAAGGTTCATGGTATATCATTCTTCCAACACCATGAATCATCTTTGGCATAAGTTCTCCGTGAATTAAAGATCATAATAGGAGTGCTCGTGATGAGTTCTCTACTTCATATTGTGATTCTGCCTACTCCGCCCTTCTACACGGATTATCTGGAAGAATTATGTTGAACTCGTTCGACATGCTAATCCATGCATCCACAACTCAAGAAAATCATGTGCCCTTGAGCTCGCCCTATCTAGTTGTATTTTGACCTTTATCATTGAGAGGTTAGTCAAGAGTAGTTGTGCATTTTTTTTATCAATGTCTTTTACTCCTGTGGTCTGTCAAGTTGTTCTATTCTCGAATGACTGGGAGAAGCAAACTCCAGTACCTCATCCATTTCTTGGATTGGGTCAAAGTAGTTGTAATCCGCAGATCAAAATGCCAATCTGGGTTTTGTTCTGTTCTATCTTGGAGTATTATCTTCTTTTGTCAAGAATATTATGAGAATTGCACCATCTCTTATGAGCTCTTGATGTAGTGATATTTCTCGCTATCATTATTCATCCCTCGGTTTCCGTGTTGGTTGTAACTGGAATATCGACAAGTGAACCATGATGTGTGAAATCAATACTTCTAGCAATGTTATTGCTTGGTAGCTAATGGACAATAATTTCACTCTTATGGTGATGGTGATTGAATCGTCATCCTAAGATTGACCGTGCTACCCAGTCCATGGTTCATGGAGCACTTTTCGATCAATGAGTTAGGATTTTTTTCAACCCCTCGCTCTATTGATCACATCATCTTTCCCTGAAAAGCGAGATTGTTCCCGAGCTTAATAATATATCGGTGGTTCGTGATTTTTCGAATATCTTCTCGGAAGTATTACCAGGTTGTTTCCTGACTGTTATGATAGAGCTCGTGATCAAGTTGGCTTTTCTATAAACCAACCCCTTCTCCAAGAATCCGTGTTGGATACCCCGAGCTAGTTGGTTAAGCTAAACAACAACTTGGAGAGTTGGAAGATAAAAGCTTCGCCTAAATTCAGCTCAATTAAAAGGGATATCTTTCTATTGTGTGAATCTGAAGAAAGATGATATTTTCATCGGTTGATTCATGTGATCAATTATTGCATATATTATCTTGTCCAATTTTGATTTGAGTATGGGCTGTTGTCAAATCAAACTCAGAGCCAAAGATTTTCGTAGCAGTGTCCTACTCAGGGTTTTCCTTGAGCCTACACCATTATATTTTTTTTGGTCTGACCAATGCTATTATCTTGCTCACATAGTTGTGGAAATCCATTTATATGGGTATCTTGATGAATTGTTGTTGAGCCCATCGGCAACATTTTAATTTGTTCCATGATCTGTGTTGGACATCAAGCTAGTGCTGGAAACTTTGTAGACATTGTCTTCGTGTCTCGAACACGAGGTATATGTTAGGTGTAAGAAGTGAATTCCTCTAATTCATGTGCATCTGATGCAAGTTGTCGCCGTGAATTCGAGAAAAGTTAATTTGTTTTCTTCGGAATCATCTCAAGTCAGTCATGCACGTGCGAAGTATTCTATGGTCTGAGAGATTAGCTACCTCCATTCCATATGTATCTCCTAGCACACCAAGCCACTGATTGATTCGTTCAAGGAAAAGAAGTTAAGTGCCATTCCTGAAGGTACCAGACGGACTTGCACATGGCTTCGTTATCCGCAATGATGGTTCCCATCCAGAACTCGGTAGTGTTTTGTTGTAAGACTTTTCATGTGTTCACAGTTGTCTTGGGCAGTGTGTTCACGTGGGCCTTGCGATCCAACTCATGTTTTGGAGTTGTCTTCCGTAGTTCATTTCCTGAGAATATCGCAACGTTATCTCGTCGCTTTGTGTTGCAAACTTTCTTTCAGACATGCCGAGTCTGAAGCATCGTGTCACCAACCGGAGCTGAATCTCAGGCAGTTATAATGGTTGGAACTTTCCCCAAGAATTATTATATTGGTCTCTATGTAACCCGGTAAAGTGATGTAATGGCTAACACACCTAGCCGGAAGACTTGATATTATAATATCTGGTATCAGCAATCTTAGCCATCTCCCCGTGAGGTTTTGTATGACTTATTTTGGAAGTTGTTCCTCATGGACTTCCTTTGATGCCCCGAATTCCGACCTATACTTGATGTGCTAGATATCAAGCATGATCTATAATTGGGTTGTGCTAGTACATCAGGGGGAACATTAGAAGCAGAGTGCTAAATGTCTCTCGGTCGATCAACCAGATTTCGTTCCCTTGGCGCAGCTAAGGTGAAATCTGAGGAAGTGTTGTCTTCCTTTGTATGTGCATCCTCCATCACTGTTCATCATGGTATATGTTGTGTCACCAAGATCTTGGCACGGATATTGGTAAAACTTTGATGAATATGGAAATGCTCAAGTTCTTGAGAGCACTCTCAGACACTATGTTATATCCTCGGTAATAATTGGAATGTGCCTTCCGTTCGCCGAGTTGTTCTATAACCCTAGTTTCTTTCCAACTGAGTATGCCATTCTTTCAAATTCCTCCAACAATCATTTGTGAATTGCCTTACCCTGGTATGAAGAGTTTCAATGATCTTAGGATCAAAAGTAATTCTTTTTGCCACTTAAGTGAATAGCTCTACGAGTCACCCTCCTACGGTGCCCCATTATGGTATGAAGGGCAACTTAATCCTCGCTACTTTAAAACCTCGCCACCATCTGTTTTAAGCCTGGATTTGTTGCCTACCAATTGAACCTCTGTCATATGTCTCATTTCCTCATCCGTGTTATGTGTGTTGTGTCTCAGCTAAAGGGACGTTCCTACGTCTCATTCTATGAGTTGATCCAGAGTTGCTCGATCTTCGAGGAGATCGAATCTTATGTCGTCTCTCTGTTCTTTTGTCGTCAAGCTAGATGAAGACCTCAAAGACAAATATGTCAAGATCAACATGACGCGATGAATCAATATCCTCGAGAGGAGAAAATGGATCGTGAAGATTGTGATAGTTTAGTGCCCCTCCTCCTCTTCCCGACTACGCTTGAATCTCGGGACGAGATTCTTGTTTAGTGGGGGTGAGTTGTCACAGCCCTAGAATATAGATTGTAGTTAGTTGCATCAGTAAGCATTCATGAATGCATTCAAATCAATTTAATTGAAATTTGGATGTTCTACAAATGGGGATGACTAAACTCTAACACCAAACAACATCCAAATAGGTTCAACAAGAGAAAAGTCCTAGGTACTCCATATTCAAAACAAAACCCTAGCAACTCTATATGCAAAACAATTCAAAAGTGGTGGCAAATCAATGAACCAAAATGGTTTTCATAAAAGTCCATCATTTTTGATAAATGTTGGAAAGAAAATATCAAGAGTGATATATATTTTCAAAATACTTTTGGCATTTTATTTTAAACTCAAAAGCCACTAAATCAATTAATTAATTGATTTCAAATACTTCCTAGTTTTATAAAATGTTGAAAACTTCACATGGGGTTGGAAATATTCCAAATAACACCCCAGAGTTGTTTACCTATTTTCTTTGAATTAGTTGGAGCCAAAACAAGTAAAACAAATGTTAGAAATAACAAAACAAAAAGAATAGAAGAAAAAAAGGAAACGCTTACCTGTCGCCCCTGTTGGCCCAGCCCACCAAGGGGGTTCCCCCTGCCGTCTTCCTCCTCGTGCCAGAAGGCAGAGGAGAAGGAAGACACGGCGCGCCCCTCGCCACCTCCTGCTTCGCGCTGGAGGCAGCTCCTCCGTCCCTATCCGTGTATGCAGACGATGTGGATGAGCCCCTGGATCTTTCGCCCCTCACCTAGCACCGTTTCCTCCTCCTGCTTCCCTCTCCTCTTCCTCCCGCCATGGCCGAGCTCTGCTTGAGCTCACCGGCGCATTTCCGGCCGCAGCGAAGCCTGCCCGAGCAGTCCATCCTCTCCTCCACATCGAGTAGCTTCTCCGCGCCGAAGGAATCAAGTTGCAGCCTCCTGAAGCGTCGCCACCGCCGTCTTCCCCATCTCCGGTCACCGAGATCCGCCACCGTCGATCCGCTGCCAGAGAGCCCCTCCAACTTCTCTGATGCCAGGAATGGAACCCCTGTGAGCCTCTGATGCTTTTCCCTCTTTATCCCGCTCGAAATCGCCCTCCAGAGCATCTCCCCGATGAGCTCCACTTCCGGCCGCCGCGCACGCTCGTCGCCGGCACTCTCTCCAACGACCCTAGCTCCTTCTGATGGCCCTGGTCGATCAGGCGCTTCGCCAGCAACCTATAGCAGCAAACCCCGCTCGATTTGGTGCTCTGTAGCGCGTTTTAGCGCAACTCCGGCGAGCCCTCCGCCGCGGGCTTGGTCGCCGGCGACCACCCTCCGGTGGGGGCCGACGTGGCCAGCTATTAGCCACTAACCCCCCTCCCCAGAGACGTTGACATAGGGCCCCACGGGTGAGTCAAACCACCATTAGGGTGGGTCAACGCGGGATTAAGCCCTGGGTCACTGACCAGTGGACCCCACTAGTCAGGTTTGACCTCGGACGGCTGCTGTTGACTGATGACGCCAGTCTGACGTCGCAGTGACGCAATAAAGCTTTTCTGATTTTAATTAATTCCAGAAAATGCCTAAAACTTGTAAAAATCATAGAAATTAAAATATAACTCGGATGAAAATAATTTATATATGAAAAAGTATCAGAAAAATCCAAGGAATCTGATTATGGCATTTTCATGCATGTTTGAAAAAGTTAACACCACCAAATAGGCAAAATGGTGAATAGGATAAATTAGATAATTAGTTTGGAGATGGAATTTGATATTTATTTGAATTCCACTTCAATTGTTATGACCAAACATTGGTCAATGCAAATCAGTACCTCAAAATACTAACCCATGCATGTTGGAACAATTTGATATGAGCATCAGGTCGAATCAATTATAAGGGTACTTGGAAAGATACCCGGCTTGAAGTGATGCTTGGATCCTAATTCAAACCAACTTCAACTTAAGAAATGATAGCCACATTAGCCCTGCCACCTTTCATTTCATGTCGTGAGCATGCATCATAGTGTTTATAACTATGGGTTTATAACTAGTCATGTCGACCCGGGTTCTTTGTCGTTTGAACGCTAGCAACATATTCATATACGTGAGCCAAAAGAAGCAAACGGTCCCGGCCAAGGTAAGGTGGCAGACGTGGAGTTTACCGTGCGTGAGGCCGCAAAGTGATGTGATGTGTTACAGGCTAGGTTCTTATGACTCAGGATCGGGGTCCCGACAAAATTGTCCCGCTCATGGCTTGAGTCTTCGGATGATTATACAAATCTTCTATGCTGGTTTGAATTTTGCTTCTAGAAATATCATTGATTCCGCCTCCGATGGAACTTTCATGGAAATCACACTAGGAGAAGCCACAAAACTCCTAGACAATATCATGACAAACTATTCCCAGTGGCACACTGAAAGGTCACCTACTAGTAAAAAAGTGCATGCTATAGAAGAAATTAACTCTTTGAGTGCTAAGATGGATGAGTTAATGAAATTGTTTGCTAGTAAAGGTGCTCCTTTAGATCCAAATGATATGCCCTTGTCTTCTTTGATTGAGAGTAGAATGAGAGCTTGGATGTTAATTTTGTTGGTAGGAATAATTTTGGCCACAACAATGCTTTTAGAGGTAACTATATTCCTAGGCCTTCTCCTAGTAATCCCTCTAATAACTTTGGAAATTCCTACAACAATTGTCATGGAAATTACAACAAATTACGCTCTGATTTAGAGAGTAATATTAAAGAGTTTATCAACTCGCAAAAGATTTTCAATGCGTCCATAGAAGAAAAACTACTCAAAATTGATGACTTGGCTAGGACCATTGATAGAATGTATCTTGATATTGATGCTTTGAAAGTGAGTTGTGCTCCTCCCAAGATCAATATGGATGAAACTTTGAAAGCTGTGCGTGTTTCCATGAATGAGAGTAAAGAAAGAACCGTCGAAATTCGTGCTAGACATGAATGGCTTAAAAAGGCGTGTTCTCGTAATGAGAATCACGAAGATTTTAAAGTGCTTGGTGTGACTCCCATTGAATCCTTGTTTTCTAATGTCAAACCTAATGATGATGGGGCTGGATATGAATCCTCTTTGGTTGAGAAACGCCCCAATGATTCGGAGTCTATCTATCTTGATGCTAAAAGCATTGAAAGTGGAGTAGAGGATATCAAAACTTTGAGTAGTAATGAAACTACTACTTTGGATTTCAAGGAATTCAATTATGATAGTTGCTCTTTGATTGAATGTATTTCCTTGATGCAATCCATGCTAAACTCTCCACACGCTTATAGCCAAAACAAGGCCTTTACCGATCATATCGTCGATGCTATGATGAAATCTCTTGAAGAGAAACTTGAGTTGGAAGTTTCTATCCCTAGAAAACTCCATGATGAGTGGGAACCTACTATCAAAATCAAGATCAAAAACTATGAATGCAATGCTTTGTGTGATTTGGGTGCTAGTGTTTCCGCTATTCCAAAGTCTTTATGTGATGTTCTAGGCTTCAATGAGATTGATGAGTGCTCCCTTAATTTGCATCTTGCGGATTCTACTGTTAAGAAACCCATGGGAAAGATCAATGATGTTCTTATTATTGAAAATAGGAACTATGTAATCGTGGATTTCATTGTGCTTGATATTGATTGCAATCCGACATGTCCTATCATTCTTGGTAGACCTTTGCTAAGGACTATCGGTGCTGTCATCGATATGAAGGAAGGGAATGTTAGATTTGAATTTCCATTAAAGAAGGGCATGGAACATTTTCCTAGAAAGAAAATAAGATTGCCTTATGAATCCATGATGAGGGTTACTTATGGTTTGAGCACCAAAGAGGAAGATACGTGATTCTATCGCCTTATGCCTAGCTAAGGGCGTGAAACAATAGAGCTTGTTGGGAGGCAACCCAATGAATTTATCTTTGCTTTTTGCTTTCTGTTTTGTTGCGTCCACACCATCATAATTCTGTTATGATTGTGTTTCCTTTTGTGTTTGTGCCAAGCAAAACCTTTATGACCAGTTTTGGTGTTGGTTGTTTGATCATGCTGGAAAAAGACAGAAACTGTTCGCTCACGAAATTATTTTTCATTTTTATCCAAAAAGAGATTTTGAGTTGATTCTTTTTGCTGATGGTTTATATGCCAAGTTCACAAATTTTCGTAATTTTTCAGAATTTGTGAGATACGAGAGTATACGAAGTATACAAATTGCTACAGACTTGTCTGTTTTTGACAGATTCTGTTTTTGTTGTGTTGATTGCATATTTTGATGAAAGTATGGATAGTATCGGGGGGTATTAGCCATGGAAAAGTGAGAAAACAGTAATCTAACACCAATATAAATAGAAATGAAGTTTGCTACAGTACCTAAAGAGTTGGTAGTTTGTTTTCTTGTGCTAATGATATCACGAGTTTCTGTTTAAGTTTTGTGTTGTGAAGTTTTCAAGTTTTGGGTGATGTTATCATGGACAATGGGATAAAGAGTGGAAAGAGCTCAAGCTTGGGGATGCCCAGGGCATCCAAAGCCAAATTCAAGGACACCAAAAAGCCTAAGCTTGGGGATGCCCCGGGAAGGCATCCCCTCTATCGTCTTCAATCCATCGGTAACGTTACTTGGAGCTATATTTTTATTCACCACATGATATGTGTTTTGCTTGGAGTGTCATTTATTATAGGAGTCTTTTCGTTTTGATGTGTCACAATCATCCTTGCTGCACACCTTTTTGAGAGAGACATGCACTCATCGTGATTTTGCTAGAATACTCTTTGAGCTTCGCTTATATCTTTTGAGTTAGGCAATTTAGCTCGCATGTGCTTCACTTATATATTTTGAGCTAGATAACTTTTCTCTAGTGCTTCACTTAGATCTTTTTAGAGCACGGTGGTGTCATATTTTGGAGAAATAAGAACTCTCGATCTTCACTTATATCTTTTTGAGAGTGCTCTCTGTTAGTAACTTGATAATTGGCTTGTGCTATGAAAGTAGTCCAAAAGATGATATGCATCCAAAGAGGATATACTAAAAACTTCCATATTCTTGTGCATTGATTATAAAGAGAAGTTTGATTCCTCTCAATTAGTTTTGAGACATGGATTTGGTAATATTAGAATTATGTTAGTAGGGTGTCGTGAATCTAGAAATACTTGTGTTGAAGTTAGTGATTCTCGTAGCATGCACGTATGGTGAACTGCTATGTTAGGAAGTCGACGCATAATTGATTTACTGATTGTCATCCTTTGTGTGGCGGTCGGGATCACGCGATGGTTAACACCTACAAACCCTTCCTGTAGGAGTATGCGTTTAGCACTTTGTTTCGATTACTAATAAAACTTTTGCAATAAGTATATGAGTTCTTCATGTCTAATGTGAGTCCATGGTATAGATGCACTTTCACCTTCCACCATTGCTAGCCTCTCTAGTGCCGTGCAATTTTCACCGGTGCACAAACCCACCATTTACGTTCCTCAAAACAGCCACCATACCTACCTATTATGGAATTTTCATAGCCATTCCGAGGTATATTGCCATGCAACTCCCACCGTTCCGTCTCATGACATGTGCCATCACTTTCATCTTGCCATTGCATGGTCGTAAGATAGCCAGCGGGATGTTTCAACGTCATATGGTAAGCTAGATCGTTGCACATCCCGGTACACTGCCGGAGGCATTTCCTATAAAGGCATCATTGTTCTAAGTATTGAGTTGTGAGTAAATAAAAGTGTGATGGACATCATTATTAGAGCATTGTCCCATGTGAGGAAATAAATAAAAAGAGGCCAAAGATGCCCACCAAAAAAATGAGAAAAAGAGAGGCCAAAGAGCCCAAACAAAAAAATGAGAGAAAAAGAGAGAAGGGACAATGCTACTATCTTTTTACACACTTGTGCTTCGAAATAGCACCATGTTCTTCATGATAGAGAGTCTCTTGGTTTGACACTTCCATATACTAGTCGGAATTTTTGTTATATAACTTGGCTTTTATATTCCAATGATGGGCTTCCTCAAAATTGCCCTAGGTCTTCGTGAGCAAGCAAGTTGGATGCACACCCACTAGTTCTTCTTTTGAGATTTCACATACTTATAGCTCTCGTGCATCCGTTGCATGGTAATCCCTACTAATTCACATAGATATCTATTGATGGGCATCTCCATAGCTCATTAATACACCGAGTCAATGTGACCATCTCCTCCTTTTTGCCTCACAACCTCCACCACACTCTATTCCACCTATAGTGCTATATCCATGGCTCACGCTCATGTATTGCGTGAGAGTTGAAAAAGTTTGAGAAAGTAAGAGTGAAAAAACAATTACTTGGCCAATACCAAGGTTGTGCATGATTTAAATTCGTTGTGTGGGGATGATGGAGCATAGCCAGACTATATGATTTTGTAGGGATAACTTTCTTTGGCCTTGTTATTTCGAAAGTTCATGATTACCTTGCTAGTTTGCTTGAAGTATTATTGTTTTCATGTCAATAGCAAACTATTGTTTTGAATCTTACAGATCTGAACATTCATGCCACAAGAAAGAAGTTACAAAGGACAAATATATTAGGTAGCATTCCACATCAAAAATTAAGTCTTTATCACTTCCCTACTCGAGGACGAGCAGGAGCTAAGCTTGGGGATGCTTGATATGTCTCCAACGTATCTATAATATTTGATGGTTCCATGCTATTATCTTGTCATCTTTGGATGTTTTGTATGCATGAATATGCTATTTTATATATTTTTTGGGACTAACCTATTAACTCGGTGCCAAGTGCCAGTTCCTAACTTTCCATGTTTTTGACCTTTTTCAAAGGAGAATATTGAACGGAGTCCAAACGGAATAAAACCCGCGGAATGAGTTTTTCCATAATAGAAGACACACAGGAGACTTGAGAACCAAGGCAGGGGACCTCGGAGGAGGTCACAAGCCACCCAGGCCCGGCCAAGGGGGCGGGCCTAGCAGGCTTGTGGCCCCCTATGGCTCCCCTGCCCTAGTTCTTCCGCTTGTAGATTCTCTAAAAATCTGAAACTACGGAAGAGAGCAACGAAAAATCTTTTCCGCCGCCGCAAGCTTTTGTCTCGGCAAGATTCCATCCGGGGCACGTTCTGGTGCCCTGCAGGAGGGGGGATTCAGACACGGAGGGCTTCTTCATCAACACCATTGCCTCTCCGATGATGCATGAGTACTTTACCATAGACCTTCAGGTCCATATCTAGTAGCTAGATGCCTTCTTCTCTCTCTTGGATCTTCAATACAAAGTTCCCCATGATCTTCATGGAGATCTATCCGATGTAATCTTCTTTTGCGGTGTGTTTGTCGAGATCCGATGAATTGTGGATTTATGATCAGATTATCTATGAATGTTATTTGAGTCTCCTCTGATCTCTTATATGCATGATTTCGTATCCTTGTAATTCTCTTCGAGTTGTGGGTTTCGTTTGGCCAATTTGATCTGTAATTCTTGCAATGGGAGAAGTGCTTGGTTTTGGTTTCATACCGTGCGGTGAACTCACCTAGTGACAGAAGGGGTAGCAAGGCAAGTATCGTGTTGTTTCCATCAAGGGTAAAAAGATGGGGTTTATATCTATTGCATGAATTTATCCCTCTACATCATGTCATCTTGCTTAAGGCGTTACTCTGTTTGTCATGAACTTAATACACTAGATGCATCCTGGATAGCGGTCGATGTGTGGAGTAATAGTAGTAGATGCAGAAAGTATCGGTCTACTTGTCTCGGACATGATGCCTATATGTGTGATCATTGCCTTAGATATCATCATGACTTTGCGCGGTTCTATCAATAGCTCGATAGTAATTCGTTCACCCACCGTAATACTTGCTATCATGAGAGAAGCCTCTAGTGAACACTATGGCCCCTGGGTCTACTTCACATCATATTTTAGCTTTACACTTTTACTTTGCTGCACTTTCCACCTTCAGATCTCACCTTGCAGTTAACCGTGAAGGGATTGACAACCCCTTTGTAGAGTTGGGTGCAAGTTTGCTTGTTTGTGCACAGGTACTTTGGAGACTTGCCTTGATACTCCTACTGGATTGATACCTTGGTTCTCAAACCGAGGGAAATACTTACTGCTACTGTGCTGCATCACCCTTTCCTCTTTAAGGGAAAAACCAACGCAAGCTCAAGAGGTAGCACCATCCAGCGAGCCTACTAAGAACTTAATCACACCTGGTGGTGACAATCATGGAAATGTTGATGGAGAAGGGTTGATGATGATGACGACGACGAATCCGCCTCTCGGGAACCCCAAACAGACTCCAGATCAGCCCTCCCGAGGAAGAACAGGAGGTGGCGATGGCTCCATCTTGTAAAACGCGATGAAATCTTCTCTTTGATTTTTTCTGTGAGAATAGGAATTTATAGAACTGCAATTAGAGTCGAGGGAGCCACGTGGGCTTTAGAAGCCATCAGGGCGTGACCACCCCCTGGCCGCGCCTTGTTGGCTTCTGGCCCACAGGAAGCCCCCCTCTCATGGTTCTTCACTCCATAATTCATGATATATTCCAGAAATAATTCACAAAAAGTTTTGTACAATTCCTAGAAGTTTTCTTTTTGCACAAAAATAACACCAAGGCAGTTTTGCTGAAAACAACGTTAGTCCAGGTTAGTTCCATTCAAATCATGCAAATTTGAGTCCAAAACGAGAGCAAAAGTGTTTGGAAAAGTAGATACTTTGGAGACATATCAACTCCCCCAAGCTTAACTCATTGCTTTTCCTCAAGCAATTTAGTTAATGAACTGAAAGTGATAAAGAAAACTTTTACAAACTTTTTTGTTCTCGTTGCTGTATATATGCTTAGCTAGTGTTAAGGTTTTCAGCATAAATCATAAGTAATCATGTCCATGATAACAACTAAGCATCATATTCAATCATGGCAGTACATAACAAACTAGAAAGGAATAAAAAGATATCTCACATGCAAACAATTTTTCAAAACAATCATGATATAATTGGTGAGATGGTATCTTGCTAGCCTTTTCTGAGACCGCAAAAGATAAATGCAGAGAACCTCTAAGGTTCAAGAAGCGACTAAACTTTATAATTCAGGGTAGAAAAGATCTTGTTCATGCTCACGTCCAACATTAACTATGCCCAATGCATGAGAATGACAATAGTGCTCTCCAGTCTGGTGCTTTTAGGAAGAGGATGATGACTCAACATAAAAGTAAATAGATAGGCCCTTCGCAGAGGGAAGCATTGATTTGCAGATTTGCCAGAGCTCAAGTTTTAAAACAAGATTGAAAATATAGTTTTTGAGTGGTGCTCTTTATTGTCAACGTTAGGACAAAGATTTTTAGTATCTTCCATGCTAAACTCATTATTGGTGGTTCCCAAATAGAATTGTAAAGTTTACTCCTATCCACCATCCATTCAGAAACCATGGCTAGCCGAATTCACGACTACCCTCTAACATATCAACTTTTGCAAGGAGTTTTATTTAATATAATTTTGATTATGCAGGACAGATGACCCACAAGTATAGGGGATCAATCGTAGTCCTTTCAATAAGTAAGAGTGTCGAACCCAACGAGGAGCAGAAGGCTCTGATAGATGGATTTCAGCAAGGTAATAACTGCAAGCAGTGAAAGTAGCGGTAACAAGTAATTGTGTAGCGAGGTGAAACGTAGCAAGCAAAGAGTAACAAGTAACAAGTAGTAGCAATGGTGCAGCAAGTAGCCCAATCCCTTTTGTAGCAAGGGACAAGCCTGAACAAAGTCTTATAGGAGGAAAAACGCTCCCGAGGACACACGGGAATTTCTGTCATGCTAGTTTCATCATGTTCATATGATTCGCGTTCGTTACTTTGATAGTTTGATATGTGGGTGGACCGGCGCTTGGGTACTGCCCTTACTTGGACAAGCATCCCACTTATGATTAACATCTCTCGCAAGCATCCGCAACTACAAAAGAAGAATTAAGACAAAGTCTAACCATAGCATTAAACTAGTGGATCCAAATCAGCCCCTCACGAAGCAACGCATAGGCTGGGGTTTAAGCTTGTGTCACTCCAGCAACCCATCATCTACTTACTACTTCCCAATGCCTTCCTCTAGGCCCAAATATGGTGAAGTGTTATGTAGCTGACGTTCACATAACACCACTAGAGGAAAAACAACATACAACATATCAAAATACTGAACGAATATCAAATTCACATGACTATTATCAGCATGACTTATCTCATGTCCTCAGGAACAAAAGTAACTACTCACAAGACATAATCATAATCATGACGAGAGGTGTAATGAATAGCATCAAGGATTTGAACATAAACTCTTCCACCAAATAATACAACTAGCATCAACTACAAAGAGTAATCAACACTACTAGCAACCTTACAAGTACCAATCAGAGCTGCGAGACGAAGATTGGTTACAAGAGATGAACTAGGGATTGGAGAGGAGATGGTGCTGATGAAGATGTTGATGAAGATGCCTCCCCTCAAACAAGAGGAGTGTTGGTGATGACGATGGCGATGATTTCCCCCTCCGGGAGGGAAGTTTCCCCGGCAGGATCGTCCTGCCGGAGCTCTAGATTGGATCTGGTCAAGTTCCGCCTCGTGATGGCGGCGAAACCACAAAAAAGCTCCCTATTGATTTTTTTCCAGACCAGGACGCTTCATATAGAAAAAGAGGGGGGCTAGTGGGCCTTCAGGCAGCCCACAAGCCTACCCTGCGCCACCAGGGGGGGTGGTGGCGTTGGCAAGCTTGTGGGGCCCTGGTGGGCCCCCTCCGGTAGTTCTTTCTGTTGGAAATATGCCCTAGACGCAATAATAATTAGTTATTATTATATTTCTTTGTTCATGATAATCGTTTATTATCCATGCTATAATTGTATTGATTGGAAACACAGTGCATGTGTGGATACAAAGACAAAACACTGTCCCTAATAAGCCTCTAGTTGACTAGCTCGTTGATCAAAGATGGTCAAGGTTTCCTCACCATAGGCAAGTGTTGTCACTTGATAACGGGATCACATCATTAGAAGAATCATGTGATGGACTAGACCAAACTAATAGACGTAGCATGTTGATCGTGTCATTTTGTTGCTACTGTTTTCTGCGTGTCAAGTATTTGTTCCTATGACCATGAGATCATATAACTCACTGACACCGGAGGAATGCTTTGTGTGAATCAAACGTCGCAACGTAACTGGGTGACTATAAATATGCTCTACAGGTATCGCCGAAGGTGTTCGTTGAGTTAGTATGGATCGAGACTGGGATTTGTCACTCCGTGTGACGGAGAGGTATCTCGGGGCCCACTCGGTAATACAACATCACACACAAGCCTTGCAAGCAATGTGAGTTAGTGTATGTCACGGGATCTTGTATTACGGAAACGAGTAAAGAGACTTGCCGGTAAACGAGATTGAAATAGGTATGCGGATACTGACGATCAAATCTCGGGCAAGTAACATACCGAAGGACAAAGGGAATGACATACAGGATTATATGAATCCTTGGCACTGAGGTTCAAACGATAAGATCTTCATAGAATATGTAGGATCCAATATGGGCATCCAGGTCCCGCTATTGGATATTGACCGAGGAGTCACTCGGGTCATGTCTACATAGTTCTCGAACCCGCAGGGTGTGCACACTTAAGGTTCGACGTTGTTTTATGCGTATTTGAGTTATATGGTTGGTTACCGAATGTTGTTCGGAGTCCCGGATGAGATCACGGACGTCATTAGGGTTTCCGAAATGGTCCGGAAACGAAGATTGATATATAGAATGACTTCATTTGGTTACCAGAAGGTTTTCGGGCATTACCGGTAATGTATCGGGAATGACGAATGGGTTCTGGATCTTCACCGGGAGGGGGGGCCACCCACCCGGGAGGGCCCAAGGACCTTGGGGGTGGCGCACCAAGTAGGTGGGGTCAGCCCAAGGCTGTCTTGCGCAAGAGAGAAAGAAAAACCAAAAGAAGAGAAAAAGGGGAAAGGAGGGAAAGAAGAGAAGGACTCCACCTTCCAATCCTAGTTAGACTAGGATTGGAGGAGGACTCCTCCTCCCCTTGGTGGCGCAGCCCTTGGGGCTCCTTGAGCCTCAAGGAAAGCCTCCCCTCCCCTCCTCCTATATATATGGAGCTATTAGGGCTGATTTGAGACAACTTTTTCAAGGCAGCCCGACCACATACCTCCACGGTTTTACCTCTAGATCGCGTTTCTGCGGAGCTCGGGCGGAGCCCTGCTGAGATTAGATCACCACCAACCTCCGGAGCGCCGTCACGCTGCCGGAGAACTCATCTACCTCTCCGTCTCTCTTGCTGGATCAAGAAGGCCGAGATCTTCATCGAGCTGTACGTGTGCTGAACGCGGAGGTGCCGTCCGTTCGGCACTAGATCGGAGCGGATCGTGGGACGGATCGCGGGACGGTTCGTGGGACTGTTCGCGGGGCGGATCGAGGGACGTGAGGACGTTCCACTACATCAACCGCGTTTCTTAATGCATCTGCTCTGCGATCTACAATGGTACGTAGATCGGAAATCCCCTCTCGTAGATGGACATCACCATGATAGGTCTTCGTGCGCGTAGGAAATTTTTTGTTTCCCATGCGGCGTTCCCCAACAGTGGCATCATGAGCTAGGTTCATGCGTAGATGTCTTCTCGAGTAGAACACAAAAGTTTTTGTGGGCGGTGATGTGTGTTTTGCTGCCCTCCTTAGTCTTTTCTTGATTCCGCGGTATTGTTGGATCGCAGCGGCTCGGACCAACATTACTCGTACGCTTACGAGAGACTGGTTTCATCGCTACGAGTAACTCTGTTGCTCAAAGATGACCGGCGAGTGTCGGTTTCTCCAACTTTAGTTGAATTGGATTTGACCGAGGAGGTCCTTGGATGAGGTTAAATAGCAATTCATATATCTCCGTTGTGGTGTTTGCGTAAGTAAGATGCGATCCTACTAGATACCCATGGTCACCACGTAAAACATGCAACAACAATTAGAGGACGTCTAACTTGTTTTTGCAGGGTATGCTTGTGATGTGATATGGCCAACAATGTGATGTGATATATTGGATGTATGAGATGATCATGTTGTAATAGTTAATATCGACTTGCACGTCGATGGTACGGCAACCGACAGGAGCCATAGGGTTGTCTTTAAACTAACGTTTGTGCTTGCAGATGCGTTTACTATATTGCTAGGACGTAGCTTTAGTAGTAATAGCATGAGTAGCACGACAACCCCGATGGCGACACGTTGATGGAGATCATGATGATGGAGATCATGGTGTGATGCCGGTGACAAGAAGATCGTGCCGGTGCTTTGGTGATGGAGATCAAGAAGCACATGATGATGGCCATATCATGTCACTTATGAATTGCATGTCATGTTAATCCTTTATGCACCTTATCTTGCTTAGAACGACGGTAGCATTATGAGGTGATCTCTCACTAAAATTTCAAGACGAAATTGTGTTCTCCCCGACTGTGCACCGCTGCGACAGTTCTTCGTTTCGAGACACCACGTGATGATCGGGTGTGATAGACTCAACGTTCACATACAACGGGTGCAAAACAGTTGCACACGCGGAACACTCGGGTTAAGCTTGACGAGCCTAGCATGTGCAGACATGGCCTTGGAACACATGAGACCGAAAGGTCGAGCATGAATCGTATAGTTGATATGATTAGCATAAAGATGCTTACCACTGAAACTATTCTCGACTCACATGATGATCGGACTTGAGATAGTGGATTTGGATCATGTACCACTCAAATGACTAGAGAGATGTACTTTTTGAGTGGGAGTTCTTAAGTAATATGATTAATTGAACTAATTGTCATGAATATAGTCTAATGGTCTTTGCGAATTACGATGTAGCTTGCGCTATAGCTCTACTGTTTTTATATGTTCCTAGAGAAAATTTAGTTGAAAGTTGAAAGTAGCAAACTTTGCAGACTGAGTCTGTAAAGCCGAGGATTGTCCTCGTTGCTGCGCAGGAGGCTTATGTCCTTAATGCACCACTCGGTGTGCTGCACCTCGAGCGTCGTCTGTAGATGTTGTGAACATCTGACATACACGTTTCTGATGACTACACAATAGTTTAGTACAAAATACTTAATGGCTTAGAAGCAAGGCGCCAAAGACGTTTTGAAACGTCACGGAACATAAGGGATGTTCTAAAGAGATGAAATTGTGATTTCATGCTTGTGCCCTTGTTAAGAGGTATGATACCTCCGACAAGATTCTTTGTCCACGAAGTAGAGGAGAAAAGCTCAATCATTGAGCGTGTGCTCAGATTATCTGAGTACGACAATCACTTGAATCAAGTGGGAGTTGATCTTCCAGATAAGATAGTGATGGTTCTCCAAAGTCACTGCTACCAAGCTGTGAGAGCTTCATGATGAACTATAACATATCAAGGATAGATACAATGATACTTGAGCGATTCGCGATGTTTGACACTGCGAAAGTAGAAATCAAGAAGGAGCATCAATAGTTGATGGTTAGTAAAATCACTAAGTTTCGAGAAAGGCAAGGGCTAGAAGGGATACTTCGTGAAATGGAAAAGCAGTTGCTGCACTAATGAAGAGACCCCAGATTAAACCCAAGCCCGGGACTAAGTGCTTCTGTTACGAGGGGAACGGTCACTGAGGCGGAGCAACTCTAGATACTTGGTAGATAAGAAGGCTGGCAAAAGTCGAAAGAAGTATATTTGATATACATGATGTTGATGTGTACTTTACTAGTACTCCTAGTAGCACGAGGGTATTGGATACCGGTTCGGTTGCTAAGTGATTAGTAACACGAAATGAAAGCTACAGCATAAACGGAGACTAGCTAAAGGCGAGGTGACGATACGTGTTGGAAGTGTTTCCAAGGTTGATATGATCAAACGTCGCACGCTCCCTCTACCATCGGGATTGGTGTTAAACCGAAATAATTGTTATTTGGTGCTTGCGTTAAGAATGGACATGATTGGATTGTGTTTATTGCAATACGATTATTCATTTAAAGAGAATAATGGTTACTCTATTTGCTTGAATAATCACCTTCAATGGTTTATTGAATCTCGATCGTAGTGTTACACATGTTCATGATATTGGTGCCAAAAGATACAAGGTAATGATGATAGTACCACTTACTTGTGGCACTGCCGCTTGAGTCATGTTGGTATAAATTGCATGAAGAGGCTCCATGCTGATGGATCTTTATACTCACTTGATTTTGAATCACTAGTGACATGCAAATCATACCACATGAGCAAGTTTTTTTTCATTGAGATGAAACAAGATAGTAACTTGTTGGAAGTGATACATTTTGATGTATGCAGTCCAATGGGTGCTGAGGCACGCAGTGGATATCATTATGTTCTTACTTCAATGACGATTTGAGCAGATACAAGAGTATTTACTTAATGAATCACAAGTCTGAAATATTGAAAGGTTCAATTCTGTTTCAGGAGTGAAGTTCGTCGTAACAAGAGGATAAACTGTCTACGATATGATCATAGAAATGAATATCTGAGTTACGAGTTTTGGTACGCAGTTAAGACAATGTGGAAATTGTTTCGCAGTTCATGCCACCTGGAACATCATAGTGTGATGATATGTCTGAACGTCATAGCCACACACTATTTGGTATGGTGCATGCTATGATGGCTCTTATTGAATTACCACTATCGTTTATGGGTTATGCATTAGAGACAACCGCATTCACTTTAAATAGGGCACCGCGTATTTCCGTTGAGATGACACAGTATAGATTGAGGTTTAGAGAAATCTAAACTGTCGTTTCTCGAAAGTTTGGGGCTTCGACACTTATGTGAAAAAGTTTCAGTCTGATAAGCTCGAACCCAAAGCGGATAAATGCATCTTCATAGGATATCCAAAACAGTTGGGTACATCTCCTATCTCAGATCCGAAAGCAAAGTGTTTGTTTCTAGAAACGGATCCTTTCTCGAGGAAAGGTTTCTCTCGAAATAATTGAGTGGGAGGGTGGTATAACTTGATGAGGTTATTGAACCATCACTTCAACCAGTGTGTAGGAGGGCACATGAAGTTGTTCCTGTGGCGCCTACACCAATTGAAGTGAAAGCTGATGACGGTGATCATCGAGCATCGGATCAAGTTACTACAAGCCTCGTAGGTTGACAAGGTCGCGTACTACTGCAGAGTGGTATGGTAACCCTATCCTGGAGGTCATGTTGTTGAGAAATAGTGAACCTACGAGTTATGGAGAAAGCAATGGTGGGCCCGGATTCCGACAAATGGCTGGAAGCCATGAAATCCGAGAGAGGATCCATGTATGAAAACAAAGTGTAGACTTTGGAAGAACTACTTGATGGTCATAGGACTATTGAGTAAAGATGGATCTTTAAAAGGAAGACAGACGATGATGATGATAAGTCACTATTAAGAAAAGCTCGACTTGTCGCAAAGATGTTTCCGACAAGATCAAACAGTTGACTCACTCGTAGCGATGCTAAAAGTCTTATAGAATTATGTTAGTAGTTGCAGCATTATTTATGAAATATTGCACATAGGATGTCAAAACATTGTTTCCTCGACGGTTTCCTTGAGCAAACATTGTATGTGATACAACCAGGAGGTTTTGTCGATCCTAAAGATACTAGCAAGTATGCAAGCTCCAGCGATCCTTCAATGGACTGGTGCAAGCATCTCGGAGTTGGAATATACACTTTGATGAGATGATCAAAGATTTTGGGTTTGTACAAGGTTTATGAGAAACTTGTATTTCCAAAGAAGTGAGTGGGAGCACTATAGAATTTCTGATAAGTATATGTGGTTGACATATTGTGGATCAGAAGTAATGTAGAATTTCTGTAAAGCATACAAGGTTGTTTGAAAGGAGTTTTCAAAAGAATACCTGGATTGCGCTACTTGAACATTGAGCATCAAAGATCTATGGAGATAGATCAAAAGCGCGTAATAAGAAGTTTCAACAAGATGCATGCCTTGACAAGTTTTTGAAGGAGTTCAAAATAGATCAACAAAGAAGGAGTTCTTGGTTGCGTTGTGAGGTGTGAATTTGAGTAAGACTCAAAACCCGACCCCGACAGAATAAAGAGAATAGACGAAGGTCGTCTTCTATGCCTTGGCCGTAGAATCTGAAGTATGCCATGCTGGGTACCGCACCTGATGTGTGCCTTGACTCAAAGTCTGTTGAGAGGTACAAAGACTGATCCATGATTGAATCACTAGCAGCGGTCAAAATTTATCCTTAGTAACTGATGGACTAAGGAATTTTTCTCGATTATGGAGGTGGTTAAAAAGTTCGTCGTAAAGGGTTACGTCGATGCAAGCTTTGACACTAATCCGAATAACTATGAGTAGTGAAACGGATTCGTATAGTAGAGTAGATATTTGGAGTATTTCCGAATAGCACATAGTAGCAGCATCTATAAGATGACATAAAGATTTGTAAAGAACACACGAATCTGAAAGTTTCAGAACCGTTGACTAAAACCTCTCTCACGAGCAAGACGTGATCAGACCCCATAACTATATGGGTGTTGGATTCGTTGGAATCACATGGTGATGTGAAATAGATTATTGACTCTAGTGCAAGTGGGAGACTGTTGGAAATATGACCTAGAGTCAATAATAAATTAGTTATTATTATATTTCTTTGTTCATGATAATCGTTTATTATCCATGCTATAATTGTATTGATTGGAAACACAGTGCATGTCTGGATACATAGACAAAACACTGTCCCTCGCCTCTAGTTGACTAGCTCGTTGATCAAAGATGGTCAAGGTTTCCTGACAATAGGCAAGTGTTGTCACTTGATAACGGGATCACATCATTAGGAGAATCATGTGATGGACTAGACCCAAACTAATAGACGTAGCATGTTGATCGTGTCATTTTGTTGCTACTGTTTTCTGCGTGTCAAGTATTTGTTCCTATGACCATGAGATCATATAACTCACTGACACCGGAGGAATGCTTTGTGTGTATCAAACGTCGCAACGTAACTGGGTGACTATAAAGATGCTCTACAGGCATCTCCGAAGGTGTTCGTTGAGTTAGTATGGATCGAGACTGGGATTTGTCACTCCGTGTGACAGAGAGGTATCTCGGGGCCCACTCGGTAATACAACATCACACACAAGCCTTGCAAGCAATGTGAGTTAGTGTATGTCACGGGATCTTGTATTACGGAAACGAGTAAAGAGACTTGCCGGTAAACGAGATTGAAATAGGTATGCGGATACTGACGATCAAATCTCGGGCAAGTAACATACCGAAGGACAAAGGGAATGACATACAGGATTATATGAATCCTTGGCACTGAGGTTCAAACGATAAGATCTTCATAGAATATGTAGGATCCAATATGGGCATCCAGGTCCCGCTATTGGATATTGACCGAGGAGTCACTCGGGTCTTGTCTACATAGTTCTCGAACCCACAGGGTCTGCACACTTAAGGTTCGACGTTGTTTTATGCGTATTTGAGTTATATGGTTGGTTACCGAATGTTGTTCGGAGTCCCGGATGAGATCACGGATGTCACGAGGGTTTCCGGAATTGTCCGGAAACGAAGATTGATATATAGGATGACTTCATTTGGTTACCGGAAGGTTTTCGGGCATTACCGGTAATGTACCGGGAATGACGAATGGGTTCCGGATCTTCACCGGGAGGGGGGCCACCCACCCGGGAGGGCCCAAGGACCTTGGGGGTGGCGCACCATGTAGGTGGGGTCAGCCCAAGGCTATCTTGCGCAAGAGAGAAAGAAAAAACAAAAGAAGAGAAAAAAGGGGAAAGGAGGGAAAGAAGAGAAGGACTCCACCTTCCAATCCTAGTTGGACTAGGATTGGAGGAGGACTCCTCTTCCCCATGGTGGCGCGGCCCTTGGGGCTCCTTGAGCCTCAAGGAAAGCCTCCCCTCCCCTCCTCCTATATATATGGAGCTATTAGGGCTGATTTGAGACAACTTTTTCAAGGCAGCCCGACCACATACCTCCACGGTTTTACCTCTAGATCGCGTTTCTGCGGAGCTCGGGCGGAGCCCTGCTGAGATTAGATCACCACCAACCTCCGGAGCGCCATCACACTGCCGGAGAACTCATCTACCTCTCCTTCTCTCTTGCTGGATCAAGAAGGCCGAGATCATCATCGAGCTGTACGTGTGCTGAACGCGGAGGTGCCGTCCGTTCGGCACTAGATCGGAGCGGATCGTGGGACGGATCGCGGGACGGTTCATGGGACGGTTCGCGGGGCGGATCGAGGGACGTGAGGACTTTCCACTACATCAACCGTGTTTCTTAACGCTTCTGCTCTGTGATCTACAATGGTACGTAGATCGGAAATCCCCTCTCGTAGATGGACATCACCATGATAGGTCTTCGTGCGCGTAGGAAATTTTTTGTTTCCCATGCGACGTTCCCCAACACTTTCGCCCAGTATTTTTAATATATTCCAGAAAAAATCCACGTAAATTTTCAGGGCATTTGGAGATGTGCATAATAGTGGACTAGGATTTGCTCCTTTTCCAGTCCAGAATTCCAGCTGCCTGAATTCTCCCTCTTCAAATAATCCTTGCAAAATAAGAGAGAAAAGGCATAAATATGGTACCACAAGTAATATAACAGCCCAAAAAGCAATAAATATCAACATGAAAGCATGATGCAAAATGGACGTATCAACTCCTCCAAGCTTAGACCTCGCTTGTCCTCAAGCAAAAACCAAGTTCCATAAACATGTCCACATGTTGAGGGACGAAGGTGTCGATAAAACATAATACGGACATGAGGGCATCATGATCACACATAGAACAACAATACATCATAAAGATTCTTATGGGAAAGTTACAATTCCTTCACAAAGCAAAGCATGAAGGAAAAACCTTATCGAGAATTAACCAACAATAGTCCATAGTCATTGAAGCAATTGCAATTTATCACAACATCAGAAAGAGTCAAATAAGAGCTTGTAAGGCAAACCCACATACTAAATCATCTCTTTTGTTTTCCACAATTGTTACAACTCACGTGGTACTCATGGTGTCAAAGTTTCAGCTGGACACAGAGGAAGATAGGGGCTTATAGTTTTGCCTCCCAACGATTTACCTCAAGGGTAAAGTCAACAACAATAAAGCATGAGTACTCAACTCCAAGTTGATATATGAATATAGATCTTTCCCAAGCATGTGACGGTAGCCAAGACAAAGGCAAAAAGGGAATTGGTGATGATCACCATGACTCTTACAAGGGTAAAAAGTAAAGGTACAAGATAGGCCCTTCGCAGAGGGAAGCAGAGGTTGTCATGCGCTTTTGAGGTTTGAATGCGTGTCCTCTTAGTGCGGAGGAACGTCACTTTATGTTGCCTCCCGTGACAAAGAACTTTATTATGCAGTCTGTCGCTTTTATGTCTTCCTCATCACAGGTTCGTACAAAGCTTATTTTCCACACACTAATAGATCATACATATTAGAGAGCAATTTTTATTGCTTGCACCGATGACAACTTACTTGAAGGATCTTATTCAATCCATAGGTAGGTATGATGGACTCTCATGGCAAAACTGGTTGGAGGTTTATTGATGCACAAGTAGTATCTCTACTTGGTGTGGGAGTTTTGGCTAATATGAGGTGGAAGCAATCGTCACATGCTAAGGCATCTCTAATCATATAACATTGTTTGGAACCAAGCAAACAAAATTCATTATGTTGTATTCCTTGTCCAACATCTACTCCTAGGCATGTAATAGTTTGGTGAGTGCTCACAATTGTAAAAAGTGTCTAAGATGATATATTTATATGTGAACCTCTCTTTCCTTATTACTTGTTATTGATTGCAACAATGACTAATGTCTATGTTGATTTACTCTCAACAAGTTTCAATCATCATACATGTCATAAAGTGAAGTTATCACTTTCCATAAGATCGTCTTATGATCTTTCATGTTATCGTTCTTTTCATACTTTTGATCATGGCACGTAATCTCGAATACAACGGGGGAGAGACAAAAGCCCTTGACTAAGAAACTCTTTATTATATAGCTCGTAATCTCGAATACAACGTGGGAGAGACAAAAGCAAAAGACTCAAACTAAAAACTAAAGACTTATTCCTCTAAAAGAAGAAATAAAAACTGAAAAGGAAAGAACTAAAACAAAGGTAAAAGCAAAAGATATAAAGGTGATACGATACTAGGGCAACTCCCCCAAGCTTGGCAGAAGCCAAGGGTATTTCCCATACCAATGTTTAGTTGTCTTCCTTTGGCGGTGATGGTGGTGTTGTTGTCGCCTTTGATTCCAAGAGAGCTATCAATCTTTGATTTATACCTTTGAGATCTGTGACATGGTTTTCCAGCAAAACAACTTCATGAGAAAGAGAAATATTGCGAGCACGAGTTGTTTCGCAAAACCTCAAGAGTTCAATCAAGGATGGAGACAGCACGTGGAGGAAGGGTTGGAGAAAATCTACTCCTTCAACGTCTTCAATGGTGAACATAGGTTGAACTTCCTCCCTAGCTTGGGTTTTCTCCTTAGCTTGGTCCCTGGCTTCCGTGACTTCTAATCTTTTTAGATCAGCATCTACTTCCTCATGAGCTTGGTGAATATCATTCTCCCCAACAGATTCCTGAGACGTCTTTGCTCTAAATCTGCGGCAGACAACAAGCTCGAAACGAAAACAGAGGAAAACTGCGCGAAACAGAGATCAAAACCTTCGGGCAACTATATATTGATTTTTTTTGGGCCAGAAGGAGTCCTCCGCAAGAAAATGGAGTCCGGGAGGCACACGAGGTGCCCACAAGCTTGCCCACCACCACCAGGGGGTGGTGGCGGAGTGGGCCCTTGTGGCTGCCTCGTTTGCTCTCCGGACTGCTTTTTATTTTTCTAATTTTCAAAAAATTCCAAAACTGAGGAAATTTCCTATTGGAAAAGTATCGGAGTCCAATTTCTTGCCGAAACAGATACATCTTCATTTTCAAGGTCTGAAACAGGCTGCTAAACATCCCTTATGTACTCCTCTGGAGTTATGACATTGATGATATTGGTCTCAACATTTATGGGAGTACAAGAGATGTAATGCTTGATTGTTTGCCCATTTACCACTCTAGGAAAATTTCCTTCCGTGTTATTGATTTTGATGGCGCCGGAATGATATTCTTCCTCAACAACATAGGGACCTTCCCATTTAGAGAGAAGCTTGCCTGCAAAGAATCTCAAACAAGAATTGTATAGCAAGACATAATCACCTACATTGAACTCTCGTTTCTGTATTTGTCATGCCATCTCTTAACCTTTTCCTTGAACAACCTGGCATTCTCACATGCCTGGGCTCTCCATTCATCTAACGAGTTGATATCAAACAACCGCTTCTCACCAGCTAGTTTGAAATCAAAGTTGAGCTCTTTGATTGCCCAATAAGCTTTGTGTTCCAGCTCAAGAGGTAGATGACAGGCCTTACCGTAAACCATTTTATACGGTGACATGCCCATGGGATTCTTATAAGCAGTCCTATAAGCCCATAGTGCATCGTCAAGTTTGCTAGATCAGTTCTTTCGAGATCTATTGACGGTCTTTTGTAGATCAACTTGATCTCCCTATTACTCAACTCAACTTGACCACTAGACTGAGGATGATAAGGAGATGCAACTCTATGGTTGACATCATACTTAGCTAGCATCTTGCGGAAAACACCATGAATGAAGTGTGAACCGCCATCAGTCATCAAGTATCTAGGGACTCCAAATCTTGGGAATATGACTTCTTTAAGCATCTTAATAGAGGTGTTGTGATCAGCATTTTTAGTGGGGATAGCTTCTACCCACTTAGTAACGTAATCCACAGCAACTAAGATGTGAGTGTACCCATTGGAACTCGGGAAGGGTCCCATATAATCAAAGCCCTACACATCAAATGGTTCAATGACAAGTGAATAGTTCATAGACATTTCCTGACGCTTACTGATGTTCCCTATCCTTTGGCATTCATCACAAGACAAGACAAACTTACGAGCATCCTTGAAGAGAGTGCGCCAATAGAAACCTGATTGCAATACCTTATGGGCAGTTCTATCTCCAGCATGATGTCCTCCGTAGGCTTCGGAATGACACTTCTGCAGGATCTGTGCCTGTTCATGTTCAGGCACACAACGTCTAATAACACCATCTACTCCTTCCTTATAAAGGTGAGGATCATCCCAAAAGTAGTGTCTCAAATCAAAGAAGAATTTCTTCTTTTGTTGATAGGTGAAACTGGGTGGTATGTACTTGGCTACGATATAGTTTGCATAATCGGCATACCACGGTGCACTATGTGAAGTGCGGATGACATTTATTTGCTCATCAAGAAAGCTGTCATCCATAGGTAGTGGGTCATCAAGGACATTCTCTAGCCTAGACAAGTTATCTGCTACAGGGTTGTCAGCACCCTTTCGGTCAACGACGTGCAAATCAAATTCATGTAGCAGGAGAACTCATCTGATCAGCCTAGGCTTAGCGTCCTTCTTCTGCATAAGGTACTTAATAGCAGCATGATTAGAGTGAATAGTGACTTTGGAGTCAACTATGTAAGATTTGAACTTTTCACATGCAAACACGACTGCTAAAAATTCCTTCTCCGTAGTGGCATAGTTTCTTTGGGCACTGTCTAGAGTTTTACTAGCATAGTGAATGACGTTAAACTTCTTGTCAACTCTTTGTCCTAGAACAACACCAACAACATAATCACTAGCGTCACACATGATTTCAAAGGGCAAGTTCCAGTCGGGTGGTTGAACAATTGGTGTGGTTATCAAAGCCTTCTTAAGTATTTTGAAAGCTTCCTCACAATCCTCATCAAAAACAAAAGGAACATCCTTCTGCCAGAGGTTGGTAAGAGGCCTAGAAATCTTAGAGAAGTCTTTAATGAACCTTCTATAGAAACCAGCATGACCTAGGAAACTTCGTATACCTCTGATATCTGTGGGGCAAGGCATTTTCTCAATTGCATCAACCTTAGCCGTATCAACTTCAATGCCTCTTTCAGAGATTTTGTGTCCTAAGACGATACCTTCATTAACCATAAAGTGGCACTTCTCCCAATTCAAGACGAGGTTAGTTTCTTCGCATCTGTGTAAGACTCGATCAAGGTTGCTGAGGCAATCATCAAAGGAAGACCCGTAAACGGAGAAGTCATCCATGAAAACCTCGACAATCTTTTCACAAAAGTCAGAGAATATAGCCATCATACATCTTTGGAAGGTGGCAGGTGCATTACATAAGCCAAAAGGCATACGTCTATAGGCAAAGGTACCTACAGGGAAAGTGAAAGTGGTTTTCTCTTGATCAGATTGTGCAACAGGTATCTGCGAGAAACCTGAATAACCGTCTAGAAAGCAGACGTGTGTGTGCTTTGATAGCCTTTCTAGCATTTGGTCGATAAACGACAAAGGATAATGATCTTTCCTGGTTGCCTTGTTCAGTTTTCGGAAGTCTATCACCATTATATTGCCAGTAATAATCCTTTGTGGGATTAGTTCATCCTTATCATTAGGAACGACGGTGATACCTCCCTTCTTAGGTACGCAATGTACTGGACTTACCCAATCACTATGAGCAACAGGATAAATGATTCCTGCTTCCAGAAGCTTTAATATTTCTTTTCTAACGACATCTTTCATCTTAGGATTCAATCTCTGTAAGTGCATTTAGTGCCCCTTAGTGATTTTGGTGGTTTGAAGACTTATAGGTTAAGTATCTAATGTGTTTATAAGTGTACACAGGATCTATAAGTCATTGAGGAGTTTGAGATATTTGAAGAATATCGACCCCTAAAAATGTATATCTTCAGTTGAAGAAATTGGTCTGAAGCTGTAGAAATGAATCACGAGGAATATGTGATGAAATTGATATTCCTCGTGAAGACACTGATATTGAGAAGACCGGTGGTTCCTGAAGAAAATCATTCTGAAGAAATTGAAGCGTGAAGATTTACGTTTTCTTTTTTACTTTCTTCGCATTTGATGAATAGGAACACCGTACTGTTAAAGGGGGTCAAAGTAACACTATGGAATGAATTTCCTCATGATGCTCAACCCAAGCCAAATCCTACCAAAAGCCTCAAGTGAGGAATATGAGTGACATGAGGACTCTCACAATTGAGGGTCCCGACCGTTTCGATAACCACGCCAAGTCACTGGTCTTATCCACTCCAACGGTCATATTATTTAAGGGCATTAGTGTCAAATCATGTCGGGATGCTCCCAGGCTATAAATAGCCGCCCCCCACAACCACTAGCTGGTTGGCTGCTCCGTTAGAAACTGACACTTGTCATAAGAGCAACCCAAATTCCTCAGAGCCTTCGAGAGTAAATCATCAGTGAGGAAATACACCATCCACCGAAACCAGAAACCAAACCTAGTGATTGAGCATCACTGAAGAAGTTGTTCCTGTGTGGGATTGAAGCCTTTTACCTTTGAGGACTGTGCATCCTCCAGACGGTTAGGCGTCATGGTCTAGAGAAATCCAGCAGTCAATTGTGGATCGCCGGGTGACCGAGTTTGTGAGGGTTTGGAAGTCTGCCCTGAAGACTTACCATGAGTGTTGGGCGAGGACTGTGTGTCCTTAGCTCAAGGAGAATACGGTAGGGACTGTGTGTCCCGGGACTGGGTGTCCTTTGGTTTCAATACCAAGCCGCTCCAAACCAGATGTACAACTGTCACAGCAGTTGGAACTGGGTCATCAACGACTGTCGTCTCTGAGAATCGGGTTCTAATTCCTCAACTCTTTACTTTCTCTGTATTATGTGTTGATGACTTTCACTGTGACTGTTTGAAGAATTTGCTGAAGACTTTCTCTGAATTTCCTCAACCCCAAATTCTTCACAATAGTTAATCATCATCTGTGTTCTGCGTGCTTGCTTACTGTGCGATCTGTTTTCACATTCTTCACTCTGAAATACTGCTGGTGTGAACGTTTGCACGTCTGATCCTTTACTGTTTCTGCTGTAAGTTAGTCATCAGTGATGAATTTCCTCAAAAGGAATTTCCTCAGTGATGAAATTCTAAAAATCTCCTATTCACCCCCCCTCTAGTCGATATAACACACATTCAATTGGTATCAGAGCAAGGTACTCCCTTGTTTTGTGTGATTTTGGTTTAACCACCTGGAGTTTTAGTTATGTAGACTGCAGGCATGTTCAAGGTGACTGCACCATGTCCCACCTATGAAGGGAAGAACTTTTCTTTCTGGAAGAACAAAATGCAACTGCATCTACAAGCTATTGATAATGATCTATGGTATATTGTGGAAAATGGCGTCCCCCTCGTTTCTGCCAGTGTCACTGCAGCTGATGTGAAGAGATTCAAGCAACTCGATTCTCAAGAGAAGAACATCATCTGCGGCTATCTGAGCCCGGGTCAGTTTGGAAGAGTAAGTGCTTTGGGATCTGCAACACTGATCTGGGAGAGACTGTGCAAGGTAAATGAAGGAGTATCAACCCAGCGTGACTCTCGTGTTGATATTCTTCGCAATCTCTTCAATCGCTTCAAGAGACATGACAATGAATGCTACCAAGACACCTTTGATCGCCTCACTGATATATCAAATGAACTGCAAGCACTGGGAGCTCGAGACATCACTGATCACGAAGTTGTGAAGAAACTGCTGAGATCCTTGGATCCTTCATTTGACACTTTAGTTCTAATGATTCAAGAAATACCAGACTACAAGATGCTAGATCCAGCTGATATTCTTGAAAGGCTAAATACTCATGAATTCCAGCAAGAAGAAAAGAGAGATCTATATGGACAAAGCTATTCCAGACCACGCGCACTGAAGGCTAGATCAATTTCCTCATCTGAAGAAGAAACAGATGACAGCAGTTGTGACCCTGAAGAATTTGGACAGGAGCTCGCAATGCTTGTGAGGAAATTCCAGAGATTTACACGCCGAGGTCAGTTCGGTAAATCATCAAGAAGAGACCTGAGGAAATCAGAATCTGCATCTGAGGACTACAAGAAACGGACCTGTCACAAGTGCAAGAAATCAGGTCATTACATTGCTGATTGTCCCCGCTGAGGAAAGGAATCAAAGAAGAAGAAATACAAGGATGACAGTTCTGATGACTTGAAGAAGAAGAAGAAATCTTCAAAATCCTCATCTTCAAAGTCCTCTTCACACAAGAAGACTAGCTTCAGAAAGGCTCGGGCACTTATTGGCAAGGAAATGGATTCCGAGGCAGAATCAGAGGAATGTGATGAAGAAGAAGGCTCTGGAGAAGACTCGGAATCCGGACAGGCTAGTCTTGCACTAGCAACCAATTTCGTCAGCAAGTCAATCTTCAATCTTGAAGAAAATGATTGCACCATCCATACTGATGACTATGGAGATGAATTCGCTCCAACCTATTGCTTCATGGCAAAAGGTTCAAAGGTATCAAATAATGCCTCCTCCTCTGATTCAAGTGATTGTGAACATGATGATTACAAAAAACCCAGTTACAGTAAACTTGCTATCATTGCCACTAAACAACAAACTGCTCTGGAAAAGCTTCAAAAACTGCTAGAAAAAAGTGATGATTTGTTGAATGATGAAATGAATCTTAATCAAATCCTCACTGATGACATGAAAAATCTTCAGTCCATATTTGATATTCTTCAGGATCGTTATGATACACTCCTCACTGATCATGAGAAGCTTTCCTACGAATTTCTTCAAAGGAAGCTTGATCTTGAGAAGCTGAGGATGTCTCATGATGATCTTCGCATGGAAAATGATTCATTACTAGCTCAACAGATCAACGCTAGTCAAGTTGAATTTATTCCTCCGTGTCTTAATTGCATTGAACGTGAAACTGCTAATTCTTCACCAGAATCATCAAATGCTACAAACTCTTCAACTGCACCTGTTGTGTCTATTTGCTCACTTGAGGAAAACACAAATGTTACTGATGAAAATGCAGGGTTGAAGGAATTGTACGTGACAGGCATGTACAAAAGTATCAAAGGACACTAAACCCTTTGTGATGTGCTCAAAAAGCAGATCTTGAACAGGAACCCGAGGAAAGAAGGAATCGCCTTTGAGAGGAAATTAAATGCTGATGGAACTTATTGGAAACCTGAGCAGTATCCCAAAACCTCATGGGTTGCTGCTACTGGGCCTCCTTTTGATCCATCTAATCTAAGTGGCTTCTCATGTGAATTATCCTATTCCTCGGATGAGTCATTTGATTCCAACTATAAACTGTTCAAAAATCAATCTGGTGAAGTATTTGCTCGATATGTTGGAACTAACTGCAGGAATGGCCCTCCTCTGAGGAAAATCTGGGTTCCCAAAAGTTGTCTTGAAAATCTTCAGGTGAATGTCCTCATGACACCACCTCTGAAGAATCTGAACCCCAGATCAAATTCCTCAGGATGACCAAAGTCCTCAAGAGGATCAAAATCCTCAATTGGTCAAAACTATGCTCGTACCCGTGCTTATGCGTCTAACATGCAGGGAAACTACAAGGAATATGATTATGAGCGCTACTCCTCAAATCATTATGTTCATAAATCCTCAAACCAGTTCTCTGCATACTCATATGAGTACTTTAACCCCCCTACTGTTAAGAGAAGTGCATTAGCTTCAGTGCCACCTTTCTCATATGGTGCTCGCAGGATGATGAACGCTTTGCCACCCCTTCAGATGTGGGTGGTGAAGAAATCAAACTAATCACTTCTGCAGGTCAGGTCTCCAGATGAAAATCATCATTTGAAGAATTTGCTGGAGACCTGAGGAAATGCTTGATAGGACGCAAGCTAATGACTGATGAAATAGAAATATTTCACACGTACTTACATTTCTGTTATGATGAAATTACTGAACTGATGAAATTAGTATCATATTCTTCAAATCTGAAGCATATGAGATGGTAAGCTGTACTAATTCATCTGCAGGATGACAAACCCAAAAATACTGAGTGGGTTCTCGATAGTGGCTGCACACATCACATGACTCGTGATAAAAGCCTACTGATGAATATGTCACTAACTCCATCACCTCTGAAGCAAATCACATATGCTGACAAAGGTAAAAGCAAGGTATTGGGACTTGGCAAAGTAGCTATTTCCAAGGATAGGCATATGGACAAAGTGATGCTTGTTGAATCCCTTGGTTTTAACCTCATTTCAGTCTTGATGCTTTGTGATCTTGATATGATTGTTATCTTTGGTAGATATAGATGTGTAGTCATCATGGAATCTGACAGATCCAAAGTCTTCGAAGGTGTAAGAAGAGGGGATTTGTACATTGTCGATTTCTCTACAGATCCTCAACCAGCCACTTGCTTACTAGCAAAAACCTCAGAAGGATGGCTGTGGCACTGAAGACTAGGTCATGCAGGCATGAGGAATTTTCACATGCTTGCAAAGAAGAAGCATGTCATCGGCATCGAATCAGTCAAATTCCTCAAGGACCATCTCCGCGGTGCTTGTGAATTTGGGAAAATGACCAGATCCAAGCATCCCTCTAAAACCATCATGACTACTACACGTCCATTCAAATTTCTTCATATGGATTTATTTGGACCTACTCACTATGCCACACTAACCAATGCAACATCTCTATATGGCTTCGTCATAGTTGATGATTATTCCAGATATACTTGGGTGCATATCATAGTGTATAAAACTGAAGTGCAGGAAATCTTCAAACGGTTTTCTTCAAGGGCCTCGACGAACTTTCGCATCAAGATCAAACACATCAGGAGTGATAATGGAACAGAGTTCAAAAACACTGGTCTTGATGATTATCTTGATGAACTTGGTATTACTCACGAATTATCTGCTCCTTATACTCCTCAGCAGAATGGTGTCGTCGAAAGGAAGAACAGGACTGTGACTGAAATGGCAAGAACTATGCTTGAAGAATATCAGACTCCTCGTCGCTTCTGGCCTGAAGCAATCAACACTGCATGTCATATCATCAACAGGGTATATCTTCAGAAATTCCTCAAGAAAACCTCATATGAACTCCTCACTGACAAGAAACCCAATGTAAGTTATTTCAAAGTCTTCGGTGCAAAATGCTGGATTAGTGATCCTCATCATAGCTCAAAATTTGCACCTAAGGCACATGAAGGTTTTATGCTCGGTTATGGAAAGGACTCGCACACCTACAGAGTCTTCAACAACTATCACAACAAAGTTGTTGAGACTGTAGATGTGCGGTTCGATGAAACTAATGGCTCGCAAAGAGAGCAATTGCCTTCTGATCCAGATAAGCTGTCTCTTGAGGAAGCGATAAAGCTTAAGCCTACTGAAGACATTGTCCCCACTGAGGAAATTGGAGAAGAAATAATCCCCATCGCTGATAAAAACCAAGAAGATGCTCCCGAGGAAATTGCAACAGCACCACTTCCTCAGCCCAGACAAAATCCTCAACCAGCTCATCCGAGGATTGCAAATGAAGTAGAACTTGACAAAATCCTCAACGACATCAACGCGCCAGGTCCTCTCACACGCTCAAAAGATTCACACTTAGTTAACTTTTGTGGGCATTTTTCCTTTGTATCCATCACAGAACCCTCAAAAGTAGCTGAGGCTTTTCTGGAACCGGAGTGGATCCAAGCCATGCAAGACGAACTTCTTCAATTCAAGCTGAATGACGTATGGGAGCTCGTCAAACGACCAGATCCTCGCAAGCATAACATCATCGACACCAAGTGGATTTTCCGAAACAAGCAAGATGAGGACGGTCAAGTGGTGAGGAACAAGGCACGACTTCTAGCCCAAGGCTACACCCAGGTTGAAGGAATAGATTTCGATGAAACTTTTGCACCTGTTGCTAGACTTGAAGCTATTCGAATTCTACTTGCTTATGCTAATCATCATAACATCACCTTATATCAAATGGATGTAAAAAGTGCATTCCTCAATGGTAAGCTTGAGGAAGAAGTATATGTTGCTCAGCCCGCAGGTTTTGAGGATCCAAAGAATCCAGACAAAGTCTTCAGACTCAAAAAGGCTCTGTATGGCCTCAAGCAAGCCCCTCGGGCATGGTATGATACATTGAAGGAATTCCTCATGAAGAAAGGCTTCAAACCTGGTTCACTCGATCCAACTCTTTTTACAAAATCTTATGATAATGAGCTGTTTGTATGTCAAATATATGTTGATGATATCATATTTGGCTGTACTGACAAAAGATACAGTGATGAATTTGCCTACATGATGAGTGAAGAATATCAGATGTCCATGATGGGGGAGCTGAAATTCTTCTTAGGTCTTCAAATTCGTCAACAAAGCAATGGAATCTTCATATCACAGGAGAAATACCTTAAGGATGTTCTGAGGAAATTCGACATGCACGAATGCAAAGGTGCCAAGACTCCAATGCCTACCAACGGTCACCTCGGCACTGATGAAAATGGTAAAGATTTCGATCAGCAGGTATACCGTTCTATGATTGGCTCTTTATTGTATCTATGTGCATCTAGGCCAGATATAATGCTTAGTGTTTGCATGTGTGCACGTTTTCAAGCAAAACCGAAGGAATCACACCATAAGGCTGTGAAACATATTCTTCGATACTTAGCTCACACACCAACACTAGGATTATGGTATCCCAAGGGCTCCAATCTTCATCTGGTAGGGTATTCTGATTCGGACTATGCTGGTGACCGTGTGGATCGCAAGTCAACTTCTGGCACATGCCATTTCCTCAGAAGATCACTAGTTTGCTGGTCCTCAAAGAAGCAGAACTGCGTATCACTCTCCACTGCCGAAGCTGAGTACATTGCTGCTGGTTCTTGCTGTGCTCATTTACTATGGATGAAGCAAACCCTCAAAGACTACGGCATCAACATGAAGAATGTGCCTCTCTACTGTGACAATGAGAGTGCTATCAAGATTGCATATAACCCAGTACAGCACTCGAAGATCAAGCACATCCAGATTCGTCATCATTTTCTTCGGGACCATGTCCTCAAGGGCAATATCCTCATCGACCATGTGAAGACTGATGATCAACTAGCTGATATCTTCACTAAGCCCTTGGATGAGAAAAGGTTTTGCAAGTTGCGGTGTGAGCTAAATATCTTAGAGTCTTCAAATGTTTTGTAAAAACATGCACACATCCTAACACTTATGCAAAATTGATGACTTAGATGAGCAACACATGATGAAACGGTTTTCTTCAACCGATGAAGAAAGTCACTCTGAATGTGAAGAAATTAACGAAGAAATTGATTCTCAGGGCCCTACGACAATTGTACGCGGCGTCTGTAATCAACATTCTTATATGGTGGGTAACGCCACCGCCCAATGTGAAATTCCTCAAGTTGATTTTCTTCAAATGATCAATTTCCTCACAATGCATTTTTCTTCAAAACACCTGTTCTTCATTGTGATGATCTATTACAAAATCTTCAAAAACACTTGATGACTTTCATTTGCCTAGGTAGACTGTGATTTCTTGTCCTCAACAACATTCACTTATTGCTATTTCTTCAAGTTGATGTTTCTGCTAAGTGAATGTGATCGGACCCCACTTTCCCTCTATGCTATACTTATCCAGTCTATTCAATTCTTCATATGCGTTCTACTTGAAACTTTGTTCAAAATCCTCACTGCATCCTTGTCAGCTGATGATTTTGTAACGAAAATCCTCAAATCTTCAAAAATTGTTTTCTTTAAAAGAACAGTAACTGAACCCCCACTTCCCATGATCGGATAACCACGATCTCCACTATCTCCACCGCATCATACGGGAGCTACACGTGTCCTGCGGAGACGTAGAGGCAAGGGCTATTTGGTCCGAAACTTTCGCGCCAAACAGTAACTTTCGTGCTATAAATATGTCCTTATCCCCCTCGGTATCATCTTCTTCGCCTCATCGCTCTCCTTCCACAGCACACTCCACCGAACCCTAGCGCCACCGTTGGTAGTCTTGTCGCCGGTGAGGAAGAGCTTCACTGCCTCGACCTTTTCGTCGCCAGGATCACGCCGGAGTCAGACCATCTACGTCCGCCGCCGCCATAGATGTCCTCTGCTGCCAAGTTAGGGTGCATTGGACACTCGACCGAAGAGCCTCTCCAACACCACTTTCTGTGTTCTTCGCTCGCACCTTCTAGGGTAAATATACCCCATTTTTACAGCAGTTTAGATCTGAAATTTTACCTCTCCCATGTGAAATCTGTTTTTCCTCAAGATACGATGAGCACATGATTCCTCAAACACTACCTATCACCGCAATCACTGATGAACTAGCTAAGCATCTAAGATTTACACGAGATTCCTCAATTGTGCAAATTTTCGGATCTGTACAACTCTGGAACCCAAGAACAGTATGCTTAGACAAATTCCTCAACCACTGGTTATATTCCTCAAACTGTCAAACTTTTTCATTTTCTTCAAATCTGAGAACGCATATGACCTCTCCAAATTCCTCGCAACTATACTCTGTTCACAGGTACACACATGTCAGCTGATGAATCTCTCGGTTCTCATCACATTAACTCATTTGCAGCGTTTCTGGAAGAAACTCTTCAAGGCTCATCAGAATCCTCAAGAGTTCAAAATCATCAGCAAATTCCTCATCTGAAGAAAATGGAGGAAGAAAGGAAACAGAAGGGAGGAAAGAAACTGGAGCAGAACACAACTGCTGATATTCGTGAGGACATATACTTGGACTATTGTATGCCTGATGAAGAACCTGAGACAATGGCCAAGAGAAAGATTAGGCTGCAGAAGATTGAACGCAGATGGGCGAAGGAATGGAAGGAGTACAGGTTTGGACTCCAAAATATGCGAAGAAATTTGCTTTGAAGCCTCCTGGCAGAAGAGCCCCACTTGAGGATCATCAAGAAGCACATCCCTCTAGTCTTATGACAATTGATGACTACCCAGATGAAAAAGAAAGGCATCTGGCCAAGCTCAAGAAGCAAGCAGAAGCTGCAGTGAAGAAATTTAATGAATCCTCAGCTGCTGCTCATTCCTCAGTAGCAGAAACTTCAGGCTCAGAGATTCCTCAAAAGCAGTCTGCGCCAACAAAGCCAAAGGTTTCAAAGCCTCAAGAGAAGTCTGCACAGGCTTCTGTCACAAAACCCTCAGCTCCAAAACCCTCGGTTCCAAAACCGTCAACACCAAAACCATCAGCGCCAAAACCCTCAGCACCCATCTCATCTACACCAAAATCCTCAGCTCCACCTCCGAAGCCAGTACAGAAGAATGTCGTGAAGCCTACGACAGCCAGCTCCAGCTCCTCACTCCCAGCTGCAACAAGCTCGGAGACAAAGTCTTCAACACCACTTGTGAAGACTTTGGCAACTACTGAACGTGCACCTCTGCCCAGCCCTAGCAAAATCATCACTGTCCCGTCTGCATCAGAGGGAAGTGATGAGTATGATGATGAAACCCTGCAAGCCATCATCAGAAACAAGCAAGAACGGGTAGCACAAGCATCAGGCAGTGCTATTCCTCTGGCAATGGACCCCAAGGTCCTACTCGACTTCACCAATGTATGGTATGAAGACCCAAACACACCCATTGATGATTTGAAACTTCCTCCTGGCATTAGCCACATGGTGGCCACCTTCATAAACGAAGCCAAGTGGAAGGAACAGAAGGCCAAGCAGGCAAGGGTTGCAAAGGCCAAAAAGGAGAAATTCCTCAGATAAAATCTCCTCAAGCTGACGCCTGAAGCACTGGTGTCAACCCAGGCAGAGCTGCAAGTCTTGACTGACAAGTGTGACAAATTGTCAGACCGCAAAAGCACCAAGCGCAATTTCATCAAGCTAGCCACTAGTGCTGTTGATGACTACAACAAACGACACCCACCTCCAGCACCAACTCCTCAGCCCCTGGTTGAGCAGCCAGAAGATGCATCTCCTGATGAGGAGGAAATTCCTCAAGCTGAGGAACAACACCAAGAGCGCTGTGCTGATGAGCCGGCCATTGAAGAAATCATCACCGAGACCGCTACTGATGAAACCACAACCCCTGATGCAACTGCTCCTGATCCAGCTGCTTCATCAAAGCAGGCTGATGACTCTGTTCCAGCTGGTTCCTCACTACCAGCTGAAGAATCTGCAGAAAGAACACCTTCACCAAAAGCTTCAAAGGTGAAGAAAATAATCCCGTCTGCATCAGCCGCGAAGAAGACAAGAGCTGCTGAGAAGGAAGCAAAGAAGAGAAAAGCTTCCTCAGCAGAAGAATAGATAGAGGCAAAGTGCCTCAAAGAAACTGAAGAATCTGCCCCTCTGGACCCGGTGCCTCTAAATGTTGCACCTTCATATGAAATGGTCGTCATTGGTGACCCAACTACAGGGGCAGATGAGGAAATGAAGGATGTCGCCTCTGAGGAACACACTGATGAGGAAATCTAGATTGATGACAGTCCTCAACCTCATGTTCCTCAGACAGAGATTCCTCAAGCTTCAGCTGTAGGAGCTGATGAAAATGCCTCTGCCACAAAGCCAGCTGAAGAAAAAAAAGCTGATGAAAATGTCCATCCTGAGCAGGCTCCTCACTCTGAACAGGCTGACCAAACTCCTCAAGCCGAGAAGGAAGCAAAAATTCCTGAGCCTGCAGCTCAGCCAGAGCAAGAAGTTCCAGCTCATGAAATTCCTCACCCTGAGGAAAATGCTGAAGAAAATGTTCCCACCCCTGACAATGACTACATTGTGCTCAACCCAGAGACTGCCATGGTTGTTTCCCCTCCCATTCCTCAGCACAATATCAAGCCAGTTCAACGCCAGCCATTCTCGAAGCGGCCAAAGTTTCAGAAAGAAAATTTCTTTGAGGAACGCATGTATTTCATCGGAGAGAATCCTTATGACAAGCCTCAAATGAGGCATCTGAAGTTTTGGACAAGGACTCAGATGAGCTACTATGCTTGTGTGCTCTGTGGACGCAACAAGATATTCCAGCACAGGCACATTCCTCATGATGAGCTTGAAGAAATACCCTGCATGGAACCAGTCCTGAGTGTACTCCACGATGCAGGTTTGCTCCCTATGTGCTCAGATATATCAGACTGGAATAGTGAACTTATTCTTCAGTTCTATGCAACTCTGCACATCTCTGGCAACGCTGATGACATCAACACTTGGGTGTTCGACTGGATGACCCAAAACACTCACTACAAGGCTCCCGGTTCTGAACTCCTCAGAGAACTGCCCGTACCAATTCCTTCAGACGGGGCAGTGAAGCTTTATGGTGAGCGTGAGCTGCCAAATGGAATGATGGAAGTCCTCATGAAGCCTTTGGCTGCAGGAAAACCCTCAAGAACCACATTCCTCGTCCATGAGCTCAAGTACACACCTCGGTCTGTCTACCGCATTCTCTGCAGTGTGCTCGCGCCAATCAAAGGCCATGACGATGAAGAAGATGTTGTAGGCCTCATGAAGAATATCCTCTTCAAAATCATTCACGGTATTCCTATGAATATCCATGATTTCTTCTTGAGGACTTTGGCTGACAATGCAATGTGCCCCTATGATCACAAGATTTATGCACCATGGATCATGAGATTCCTCAGGACAAGGACAGGCATCAACTTCCACACTGATTTCCAAAACCATGTTGGTTATATGCCTCCTATCCGGGTCAACAAGAAGACTTTCGAGCCCATTGAGGGAAAAGGAAAGTCTGTGGTTGACGAAGGCAGCAGGTCCCTTCATGGCCAGTTTAAAGAACCAGACGCTTATTCTTCTTGGAACGATACTGAGACTCATCCACCCAGCCCTGTTCCTCCTCGCGTGCTAAACACCAGAGAGCTTCTCCTCAGTCTTCATCAGAAGGTGGATCACAACCACAAATGGGTCAAACGCCAGTTTGGTGCCATTTTGAAAACCCTCACTGAAACACAGAACTCTATGAAGATTAATCATCACTATCTGCATGAGGTTTTTGATCGCACCTGGGCTACACTTGCACATCTGAAGACCCAGACTGAGCTTGAAGAAATGAACTTTGAGCAGGACTTTGACTGGTCGTGGCCTCCCAAGAAGAAGTTCAGGCCCATTCCAGTGCCAGACCTTGAAGACAACTCATTCTCTTCATTCCGCACCGCTGAGTCTGATGAGGAACAACTCGACACCGCAACAGGCCCAAGGAAGAAGACTACACCCAGCGTCAAGGATCTTCATCAACCGCCAAGAAATGAAGTCTTCACGGGCGTTAGTCCTCAGTTTGTCCCTTTTTGTCACTTGATGACAAAGGGGGAGAAACTTGAGAGTTAGTCTTCAATCGGGATTTATTTTTGGGGCCTATGAACTATATTTAAGTTACAAACTCTTGGCTCTTCTGAAGTTTTTATGTAATGAGTTGTAACTTAAGCCCGATGGTACTCTGACGCTTTTGAACGTTTTTCTTCGCATGCTTATTCCTCAAGTTTTAATGCACGCATGCTGGAATTCGTTAGATACCATTTGCCATCATGCATCTTCATTTTCTTCATATTATATGTTATATGTATGCATGATTTACAAGATTCAGGGGGAGATCTCCATGATATAAATCATCAATGTGCATCTGCTGTAAAAGCAAAATCCTCAAGGTATGCACATCTTCACGGGGGTCTCTATGAATCTTGTCTTCAAATTCCTCAAATGAGTATTTACACTTCATATTTTTGATCCCTGTTGAAGACTTAACCTAATTGTCATCAACCACCAAAAAGGGGGAGATTGTAAGTGCATCTAGTGCCCCTTAGTGATTTTGGTGGTTTGAAGACTTATAGGTTAAGTATCTAATGTGTTTATAAGTGTACACATGATCTATAAGTCATTGAGGAGTTTGAGATATTTGAAGAATATCGACCCCTAAAAATGTATATCTTCAGTTGAAGAAATTGGTCTGAAGCTGAAGAAATGAATCACGAGGAATCTGCGATGAAATTGATATTCCTCGTGAAGACACTGATATTGAGAAGACCAGTGGTTCCTCAAGAAAATCATTCTAAAGAAATTGAAGCGTGAAGATTTACGTTTTCTGTTTTACTTTCTTCGCATTTGATGAATAAGAACACCGTACTGTTAAAGGGGGTCAAAGTAACACTATGGAATGAATTTCCTCATGATGCTCAACCCAAGCCAAATCCTACCAAAATCCTCAAGTGAGGAATATGAGTGACATGAGGACTCTCACAGTTGAGGGTCCCGACCGTTTCGATGACCACGCCAAGTCACTGGTCTTATCCACTCCAACGGTCATATTATTTAAGGGCATTAGTGTCAAATCATGTCGGGATGCTCCCAGGCTATAAATAGCCGCCCCCTACAACCACTAGCTGGTTGGCTGCTCCGTTAGAAACTGACACTTGTCATAAGAGCAACCCAAATTCCTGAGAGCCTTCGAGAGTAAATCATCAGTGAGGAAATACACCATCCACCGAAACCACAAACCAAACCTAGTGATTGAGCATCACTGAAGAAGTTGTTCCTGTGTGGGACTGAAGCCTTTTACCTTTAAGGACTGTGCATCCTCCAGACGGTTAGGCGTCATGGTCTAGAGCAATCCAGCAGTCAATTGTGGATCGCCGGGTGACCGAGTTTGTGAGGGTTTGGAAGTCTGCCCTGAAGACTTACCACGAGTGTTGGGCGAGGACTATGTGTCCTTAGCTCAAGGAGAATACGGTAGGGACTGTGTGTCCCGGGACTGGGTGTCCTTTGGTTTCAATACCAAGCCGCTCCAAACCATATGTACAACTGTCACAACAGTTGGAACTGGGTCATCAACGACTGTCGTCTCTGAGAATCGGGTTCTAATTCCTCAACTCTTTACTTTCCCTGTATTATGTGTTGATGACTTTCACTGTGACTGTTTGAAGAATTTGCTGAAGACTTTCTGTGAATTTCCTCAACCCCAAATTCTTCACAATAGTTAATCATCATCAGTGTTCTGCGTGCCTGCTTACTGTGCGATCTGTTTTCACATTCTTCACTCTGAAATACTGCTGGTGTGAACGTTTGCACGTCTGATCCTTTACTGTTTCCGCTGTAAGTTAGTCATCAGTGAGGAATTTCCTCAAAAGGAATTTCCTCAGTGATGAAGTTCTAAAAATCTCCTATTCACCCCTCTCTAGTCGATATAACGCAGTTTCAATCTCCTTTGATGATCAGCAACTGGTTTAAAGTCAGGATCGGTTTTAATCTTGTGCTGACATAGAGTAGGGCTAATACCCTTAAGATCATCAAGAGTATATCCAATAGCAGCACGGTGCTTCCTCAGAGTTTTTAGTAACTTCTTCTCTTCGCGCTCCGAGAGGAGAGCACTAATAATGACAGGATATATCTCCTTCTCATCAAGATAGGCATACTTAAGAGTATGAGGCAACTGTTTAAGCTCGAACACATGATAACCCTTTGGTGGGGGAGGATCCCCAAGCAGTTCAACAGGCAGATTATTCTTGAGAATAGGATATTGTTCTAAGACAATTTTATCTATCTCATCTCTCTCCTCCATATGTATATCATTTTCATGCTCAAGCAGATATTGCTCTAAAGGATCCGTAGGAGGTACGACAATAGAGGCAAGAGAATGATTTCATCTCTACTAGACGACTCTCTTTCATGGGGTTGTCGCCCAAACTTGGAGAAGTTAAATTCATGAGACACACCCTCGAAACTTACTGTGACAGTCTGCTTAATGCAATCAATGTGAGCATTGACAGTGTTGAGAAAGGGTCTACCGAATATGATGGGACAAAAGCTATCTTGTGCAGTACCAAGGACGAGGAAATCAGTAGGATACTTCGTCTTACCACACAAGACTTCTACGTCTCTCATAATTCCCAGAGGGCCGATAGTGTCTCTATTAGCTAGCGTAATAGTGACATCAGTGGGTTCTAACTCAGCAGGTGCAATCTCATCTTTGATTTCATCGTATAGAGAACGGGGTATTGCACTAACACTAGCTCCCATATCACATAAACCATGGTAACAGTGATCTCCTATCTTAACAAAAACAACGGGCAGGCCAACTACAGGTCCGTGTTTGTCTTTCACGTGAGGTTTAGCAATTCTAGCAGAGTCATCACAGAATTTTATAACATGTCCATCTATGTCTTCGGCTAAGAGATATTTGATAATAGCCACACTAGGTTCAACTCTAATATCCTCAGGGGGTGCAAGTGGTCTAATGTATCCCCTACGTATCACAATTGGAGCTTTAGAATAATCCTTTATCCTAGCAGGGTACGGTGGTTTCTCAGTGTAAGCACAAGGAACAACAGGATCACTAAAAGCTATGATTTTCTCCTCAACTAAATTGGTTTTGGCTATGTTGCTTTCTACAGGAGGATGATATTTAAACCACTTCTCTTTGGGAAGATCAACATGAGCAGCAAAAGATTCACATAGAGAAGCTACTATCTCAGAGTCAAGTCCATACTTAGCGCTAAAATCTCTAGAAGTGTTTGTCTCAACAAAAGATTTAACGCAATCAAACTGGAAATTCGTACCTAACTCCTTACCTTCCACCAGCTCCCAATCTTCAGAGTTACGTTTGATTCTCTCCAATAAATTCCACTTGTGATCAATATCCTTCTTCATAAAAGAACCGGCACAAGAAGTGTCAAGCATGGTACGATCTTCATGAGAAAGCCAAGCATAAAAGTTTTGAGTGATGATTTCTCTCGAGAACTCATGATTGGGGCATGAATATAGCATTGATTTAAGCCTCCCCAAGCTTGAGCTATGCTTTCCCTGTCACGAGGCCAAAAGTTATAAATAAAGTTCCGATCACGATATACTAAATGCATAGGATAGAACTTTTGATGAAATTCCAATTTCAACCGATTGTAGCCCCATGATCCAGCATCATCACATAGCCTATACCATGTCAACGCCTTATCCTTCAAAGATAAAGGAAATACTTTCTTGTTTACCTCATCCTCGGGCAAACTTGCAAGCTTAAATAAACCACAAACTTCATCTACATAGATTAGATGAAAGTCTGGATGTGAAGATCCATCTCCTGTAAAAGGATTAGCCAGCAGTTTCTCAAGCATACCCAAAGGATTTTCATAAAAGATATTTTCAGTAGGTACCTCAGGTTGAGGAGCAACTCCTCGTGCTTCCGTTGTAGCGACCCGACTCAAAACGAGTCAAGCCTCTATGTATCTGTTCCCTCCCTGGATCAGTATGCTGGCACACACAGTACATCAATGTATATATCAAAGTGCAATCACATGGAAATAGCGTAAAACTGATATATACCTTAAATATCTCAGCGGAAGCAGTCAAGGGAGTGGAGTTCCAATAAACACCAACGGCAAATTGAGTGTAGACCGTAACCCTGAATCGTACTCTTACTCGTCGAAGAAAAATATCTGCAACATAAGACGTTACAGCCGTGTAGGTCAGCATATTGAATATGCCGGCAAGTCACATAAGAGAGGGGTGAAAAGTAATCATCTATACTATATGCATATATGGCAAGTGGGGCTATATGTTTTTAGCGAAAAGCAAGTTTTCTCCTACATCAAGAGAGGGCTAAGAGAAAAATGTTACTAAATTGTTGGTTGTTAACGAGACGGTTCCACCAACCAATTCTCGTACCCATGTTGTCAATACTACCCACATCAATATTATTATTTGTGTTGAGAATTTCAGATAACTTCCGTTCCTTTGATCAAGTTGTCCATGACCATGGACACGGCTAATCGATTAGGTTTGAGTACTCTGCAGAGTTTTGCACACGTTCCCCACAAGATTTGATCGCCTCCGTGTATGTCCTCGCACTTCAGAGTGTTTGAAGACCGGATGATCAAAACATGGTCTTTCAACGGGTCCCTCTGAATCCCTGTCGGTCCCCATCCAATCCTACCGTTCTTCTACATTTGCTAGCACCGCCTGTCCAGAGTCGCCGCGTTGTCCAACCAAGCCAGAGCCCATAATGACTTGTGGCTGTGCAGGTAAGCCTTGGATCTTGAAAATATCCGTCCGTCTCCTTGAGCCTGGGTGAAGCTTTCCGCAAGATGTCATGGCCGTCTCCAGCATCCCGGGTCATCCACTGGTTTCTCCAGGGAGCCGATCAACCGTCCTTCACCCAGAGTTGCATTGCATCACGAGGTCTTGAAAAGTCATGACTTAACCGGTCTTGGTTATTAAATTATTCTCGCATCACTCGTGATAAACTCTCAACCAGAATCCCGTCTACTCAAGCATAGCAATATGAAATTTGTCATCCCGGACAAAGTAACAGGGTTGTTGGGTGCCTACCACATGATACTACAATATGTAACCATAATTTCCAAGTACCTAGTCAGCATGCAAATTGGGCATAGGATGGTAGAACTACGATGCATAAAACATAGGTGATACATGATCAAATGACTTGCCTGGTGAGGTTGATGAAGAAGAATTATTGTTCTCGAGAAATAAGATGATAGACTATTCGTCACTCTCCGATGAAATCTATATAACAAACATATAATTCACATAAGCACTCATACTAGCAATCATTCTAGCAATCAAAACAAAAGAGAGAGTGAATAAGAATCCGAAGGAAACTTCAAATAAGACTAGGGAGTCTTCTACTACATCAAACACTAAATAGTTTTTGTTCTAACTGAAAATAAAACACTAAAATAGTAAAATAACAGAAAATTAAAATATAAATTTAACTAAGATAAAATCAAGTATTTTTCATAAAACTATTTGAAAGTATTTTCAAATGGGAGTTAATCTAGTAGAGAAATCAATTGCAAGTTATTAGGGAACTAGAATTGATTTCATGATAACAAATAAAATAAAAATAAAAACTTGTTGAGAACCTACTGTTTAACTAATAGAAACTAAACATAAACTTTCTTAAATATAAAAGAAAAATAATTTAAAAACAACTAAAGAAAGAAAATTAGTCACAATCCTAAAATAAGTGAAATAGAAAGTGTTTCACCAGAAATAATGAGTTAAAATACTCAAACAATTCTGAAATTTTTACCACTCATAAATAAGATCACTAGTGATCAGTAGCAAAAATAATTAAATTAAAAGCTATTTTAAACTCCCAGAATAAGCAAAACAAGGTTTGAACTAAATCTGATCTAATTCAAATTTGAAAATTTCAAACATAGACAAATAATATGTTTTTAAAAACTACAGGAAAATTGTGATCTACTGGAAAAAGAATCAACCTCATTGGATCTCTAGATCAAAAGTTATAGGGGAAACAAAATTAAAACTTTCTGTGTTTCTAAACTAAACAGATAAAAGAAAATTTGATCTAACTAACAGGGGGGGGGGGGTTAGGTGGCAGCTCCTGATTGGCACTGGGTCGTGCGCTACGGTGCTAACTGGTGAACATCCGTTATTTAGACAAAACCTATCGGCTAAAATAATAAGTGGAGAAAACCGGTTCGGTTTTTGTCTGAAAACTGAAAGGGTACCTAGCTTCTAATCTACATCGTTGGTTCTAGATCTAACGGCTCAGAGGGGTTGTGGCGGATGAACTCACAGGTGGGGTCTGCCGGAGCTCACTCCGGCGAGGCAGAGAGACAATGGTCGATGGGGATGGCGGATCCGGGGGTCTCCAGCAAGGGAAAAGGCTCCAGGCGATGGCGGTGAGCCTTCCGCGTCCAATGGTGGCGTCGGGGTGATGTGGGGGCAACGGGAGGAGCAGCCCGAGGCTCGGGGGTGTGGTGGTGGTGCTCGGACTCTGGGGAGGTGGTGCGGTGGCGTGGGGCGAGGAGCTCGGGTGTTTGGTGGGAAAATGGGTTGCGGTGACGATGGGGAAGCTCGTGGCGGTCTCGGGTGGTTCGGGGAGGCGAGGGGTGGCACGGCTGGGGTGTCGGGGTCTTCCTGGAGCTCGGCTCCGGTGGGGCAATGGCAGGGGCGGCGTGGGGACGAGGGGCTCGGGGTGGGGAAGGGGGTGCGGTGGCGAGGGGGGAAGCTTTATAGGGGGAGAGGAAGGTCAGGGATGGAAGGAGAGGGAGATCGGGGTGAGGGGATCGGGGTCCGGTGATCTCGGCTGAGAGAAGGAAGGAGAGGGGCTCGGGGTTGGGGGTGACCGGCCGGGTGGGGGCTTCGGGCGGTGGGGTCGGGCGGTCAGCGAGAGAGAGGGAGGTGGCACTGGGTTGGTCGGCCGGCCTGTAAAAAGGAAACCCCGGGCCAGGCGGGATCCGGCCCAGCAGGGCTATAATGCGCCCGAGCGCTTTCCTATTTAAAAAAAATATATATTTCTTTCCGATTTTGATATTTTTCCAAAATAGAAAGAAAATAAATATAAAAAGGAAACAAATAATTACCAAATATAGGGGTATTATATACCAAAATTTTCAGAAAAATATTTCCTATTTATTTATCATTTTTCCAAGACCAAAATAAATTCTTTTTAAAAATGTTTTTTTCAGAAAAACCCATAAAGGTTGTATTTTCTTTTGTAATTATTTTATCAATAAAGATCTCGTTTTCTTGGCTCAATATATTTCCAAAATGCCCCTGATTTTGGGAGGGTCATTTTCCTCCGCTCTTTCTTGCTTGCAAGAATTTATTTTTCGGGGTATTTCTCGGGGAAGAAAAAATAAATAAGCAAGGGCAAATATTTGAAAGAATTCAAATGCAAAACTCCGTTCAAATCTTTATAGTTGAAGAGGTCATGTCATCTTCTCTCTTTGTTTCTAAATGATTGAATTTGAATTTACGGAGAAGGGGAAAGTCATTTTATTCCCTCTCATTCAAAAGTTTTTTTTGAAAAGTTTCAAACTCCACTCAAGTTTCAATCACTCAATCAAACAAACAAACAATCTAATAATTATATTAACATTCCAAAATTTGGGATGTTACATCCGTTCGTGGTGAATATACCCCGAACAAACTCCTCAAAGGAAGAGTTTCCATAGTGACAAGTGACAATAAATTTCAGGACAGTATAAAAATGTTTCCTTACCAATTTCCACTTACCAAAGGCGCTTCACTCCCCGGCAACGGTGCCAGAAAAGAGTCTTGATGACCCACAAGTATAGGGGATCAATCGTAGTCCTTTCGATAAGTAAGAGTGTTGAACCCAACGAGGAGCAGAAGGCTCTGATAGATGGATTTCAGCAAGGTAATAACTGCAAGCACTGAAAGTAGCGGTAACAAGTGATTGTGTAGCAGGTGAAACGTAGCAAGCAAAGAGTAACAAGTAACAAGTAGTAGCAACGGTGCAGCAAGTGGCCCAATCCAGTTTGTAGCAAGGGACAAGCCTGAACAAAGTCTTATAGGAGGAAAAACGCTCCCGAGGACACACGAGAATTTCTGTCATGCTAGTTTCATCATGTTCATATGATTCACGTTCGTTACTTTGATAGTTTGATATGTGGGTGGACCGGCGCTTGGGTACTTCCCTTACTTGGACAAGCATCCCACTTATGATTAACCTCTCCTGCAAGCATCCGCAACTACAAAAGAAGAGTTAAGACAAAGTCTAACCATAGCATTAATTAGTGGATCCAAATCAGCCCCTCACGAAGCAACGCATAGACTGGGGTTTAAGCTTGTGTCACTCCAGCAACCCATCATCTACTTACTACTTCCCAATGCCTTCCTCTAGGCCCAAATATGGTGAAGTGTTATGTAGTCGACATTCACATAACACCACTAGAAGAAAAACAACATACATCATATCAAAATACCGAACGAATATCAAATTCACATGACTATTATCAGCATGACTGATCCCATGTCCTCAGGAACAAAAGTAACTACTCACAAGACATAATCATAATCATGACCAGAGGTGTAATGAATAGCATCAAGGATCTGAACATGAACTCTTCCACCAAATAATCCAACTAGCATCAACTACAAAGAGTAATCAACACTACTAGCAACCTTACAAGTACCAATCGGAGTTGTGAGACGAAGATTGGTTACAAGAGATGAACTAGGGATTGGAGAGGAGATGGTGCTGATGAACATGTTGATGAAGATGCCTCCCCTCCGACGAGAGGAGTGTTGGTGATCACGATGGCGACGATTTCCCCCTCCGGGAGGGAAGTTTCCCTGGCAGGATCGTCGTGCCGGAGCTCTAGATTGGATCTGCTCAAGTTCCGCCTCATGGCGGCAGCGAAACCACGAAAAAGCTCCGTATTGATTTTTTGCAGACCAGGACGCTTCATATAGCAATAGAGGGGGGCTAGTGGGCCTTCAGGCAGCCCACAAGCCTGCCCTGCGCCACCAGGGGTGGTGGTGGCAGTGGGCAAGCTTGTGGGGCCCTGGTGGCCCCCCCCCCGGTAGTTCTTTCGCCCAGTATTTTTAATATATTCCAGAAAAAATCCACGTAAATTTTTAGGGCATTTGGGGATGTGCATAATAGTGGACTAGGATTTGCTCCTTTTCTAGTCCAGAATTCCAGCTGCCTGAATTCTCCCTCTTCAAATAATCCTTGCAAAATAAGAGAGAAAAGGCATAAATATGGCACCACAAGTAATATAACATCCCAAAAAGCAATAAATATCAACATGAAAGCATGATGCAAAATTGACGTATCAAGGACTGGGCATCCTTTTTACCGGCCTCTCTTGTGCAATGACGGCGAATAAACACCCGTCTTGAGAATAGCTTACTTAGCATGGAAGATACCGACTCATCCGTTGCTCCATGAGAGGTACGAGTGCACAAAATAGATGTTTGTTTGAATATTTAGAGGTGGCACATGCAAATTTACTTGGAATGGGAGGGTAATACTACATATAGGTAGGTATGGTGGACTCGTGTGGAATAACTTGGTTTAAGTATTTTAGATGCACAAGTAGCATTCCCGCTTAGTACAGGTCAAGGCTAGCAATAGATTGGGAAGCAGCCATCTAGAGAGCACCAACATTCATGAACATGCATTGTGAATAATTAACATGGGATATTGGCATGAGTAGGATATTAACACTTTGAATTTAAACATCATGAAGGCTGCATTGGTTTTGAATCAACTACATGTTTGCACATGGGCCAAGTCAAGCCGCTTGAATCACTCAGAGGGAAATACCATACTACCATACCACATCATAACTCTTTTAATGCATGTTGACACCCAAGATAAATCATGATCCACTCCTAGCTATTTAAGCATGGCATGAGAAAGTATAATCTCTAATTTTCATCATAAACATGTTCAATCATGATACATTGAATCAAGATCGAATGAGCCAAACATATTTCAAAATACGTAAAACAAGAAGAGTTTATACCCGTCTACTTTGCCACGATCACTTCATCAAATATCATCATTATTGACTTTCAGTTGCATGACCGAATGATGTGATTAAACCTAAGAATGGTTATTAAAAAACCGGGTGTAACAGTTAGGTTCTTACTTTGGTTTTGATTGGTTTAGGTTTTGTTGGGGTGATATGTTTTTAGTTTGGTTTTCGTTTGGGTATGTGGAGAAACCAGTTTGGGTATAGTTGGTTATGTGTTTAAACCGTTTGGTTATTAACGGTTATAAACTATGGGTCCAAACCGGTTTCTAGGCATTGGTTATATGAAATAATCAACAACGACCGAGAACGAGTATCTTTGATCCGCGTGCATGCTGTAATGCACTATGTAGTATCTTTGGAAATGCACGGTATGTTGCTTGCCATTGACATGAAAAGTAACTTGCTTTTGTTGCAATCAAGAACAACCCTTGTAGTATTTCGAAAGGGTCTACCAAGGATGATCAACATATTGTCGTCCTCAGGCATGCCAATAATAACAAAGTCCGTTAACATAGTAACATTTTCAACCACAACAGGAACATCCTCGCAAATTCCAATAGGTAAAGCATTGGATTTATATAGAGAGAAAGGCATCACACTAACACTCGCTCCTAAATCACATAAATCAATTTTAACATAGTTCTTTTAAAAGAGCATGTTATAGTGCGTATGCTAGGATCTCCCAACTTCTTAGGCACTCCACCATCAAAATAATAATTAGCAAGCATAGTAGCAATTTTAGTTTCAGGTATTTTTCCTTTGTTGGTAATAATATCGTTCATGTACTTAGCATATGGAGGCATTTTAAAATATTAGTCAAGCGGGTGCGCAAAAAGACAGGTCTAATCATTTCAGCAAGGCATTCAAATTCTTCCTTGTTCTTACCTTTAGAAGGCTTAAGAGGGCAGGGCATGGGTTTCTGAACCCATGGCTCTCTTTCTTTCCCATGCTTTCTAGCAACAAAGTCTCTTTTGTCGTTGCGTTTATTCTTAGAAGGTGGGTTATAAAGATCTTTAGCAGGTTTTGTTTCCACATTGTTATTGGGTTCCTTAGTACCATCTTGTGGATCTTCTACATGAACATCATTATTATCATTATCATTATCACTAAGTTCATGTTCACTACTAGATTATGTCTCAACATCAGAAACAGAAACATCATTAGGATTCTTAGCACGTTTCCCAATATTAGGCGAATGCCATCTAAGATCCCTCAATGCAGACGAAGCACTTTAGGACGTCAATCCAGAGCGCAACGGTGATCAGTTTCTGCACCAAGCCAAAGTAGCTGCTCGGTAGCGGCTTTGTAGCCCATAGCCTGATGCAGTGATCCTTCATGACTGGCTCCGCCATGCAATGCAACTCCATCATATGTTTCAACCGATCGGAGATGAGGAGAGGTTGCTCATGGGCTTGGGATTTCGCCCAGAACAACCTCAGCTTGGCATCTCCTTCCTAGGACGCATAGTGCCTTGAAGCATCTGCCACACTCTTTGAGAGTTCCGCAAACACGCCTAGAGAATTCCATACTCGGCAAGTAGTGTGAATCTTTTCCCGCCAGAATACATTGTAGTAAGTATCGCTTACCACTCGCAATGCATTGGATTTGGTGCATCTCCTTCTAGTGTCCTTGTGCCGCCATCTGCGCCTCCTTGAGTGCTGCGGCGAAAGAGGATAACTCGGAAGCTTGCTCCCTGTGTTTCAGCTCAAGGACTTCACATTTTATGAAGGAGTCCGTGAGCTCTTGCTGCAGCTCAGCAACCCTGGCCTCGTGCTTGTCACCGACAAACCTCGCCGTCAACAATTCGATAGCTGCTCATTTGGCTGCCACCTTTTGTTCGGAAACCTCTTTCCTCGCCTTGTTTAGATTGGCCTTGAGATTCTTGACCTCCACGGCGGTGACTACAGTTGTCATAAAAAAACTCCGCACTTAAGGATACAAGTAAAAATACCTCACCTTGTTGAGAAATTTACTGCTGATAGTCCATTTCAGACTTACCTTGTGCATCATTGAACCGCTTGTTAAGAAGGTCAAGCTCGTCCTCGAAGTCTTGAGCTTCCGATTCATGTACGCAAACTACACGGAGTTGGGGGCTGCTGCCGAAGACGATGCCTGCATAATTAATTTATATGTATGAGAATCCCAACTGTTAGGTTTTTGAATCCTATGTAGGTTTTATTCTACTATCCTACCAGATTCTTGGGGGCTATGACTCATTTTCACTATTACATGTGTGTTTCCCGCCCTACTTTGACCCCCACATGACTTTTTCAAACTCACACAGGGCTCAGGGGCTACTGACTATGGGGATTGTGCATAAACTCATAAATTAAAACTACTTTGTAAAAGAAGATATAGTATGAATTACCTTGAACCCCATCAATAGATCATCAAAATCTTGCTTCAATCTACTATCAACGGGTCAAATGCTTCGTAGAATCGCACTCTATAGAGATCGGTGTTCTTCTGCGATGGAGGAGTCATTCAAACCCACCTCCATCAAGATCGGCCACCCGGTTTGAGGCCATTCCATTGCGGGCGACCCCGGATGCGGCGCCATAGTTTCTTCTCTCGGAGAAGCTGGTGGAGATGATTCCAGGCGCTTGGAAATCTCTGAAACTGTTTTTGGAGAGAGCTCAGATTTTTCGAGATCTCCCTCTTTGTTTGCCAGGAGGGATTCATCCTCCTGCTCTTTGTCAGCCGAGGTGTTAGCCTTGGCCATAAAGTCATCACCCCAGGCCTTAGTATCCGGTTCCGGCGGGGGACCGGGGGGGGGGGGTCCTTCGGCATAGTACCTCCCCAATATCCTCAATGATAGGGGAGGTGCGTTGTGTGAGGCGTTTCCCCTGTTTGCCAAGTTGGCTGGTAAGGAACCCCCCTCCGAAATTTTATCGGTGGGGAAATCAGCGTCGGGCTACAATACAAAAATAATGCATATCACTAGTAAGAAAATCTCAATGGGGAAAGATGTTCGGGTATTCGGATCCATACCTTTGCGCTCAGGGCTTCACCCTGAGGGTCCTTCGAGGAACCCTTTCAAAGTCCTCGGACTCCTTGGCAGAGTCTGTGACATCATCAAACAGGGCCACCTTGGCCCTGCATGGCCTGTCGTGGGAATGAACATGAGAGTAGAGGTGTAGGGTACGAAAGGAGAGGGCAGAGTCCTAGCTATGGCAAGCTTGTATGCAAGATGTATGAGTTCAGGCCCCTCTCGTGGAGGTAACAGCCCTACGTCGTAGTGCTTGGGAGATCTTGCAGCATGGAATGCGTGTTACAGGGGGTGCGAACCCTTGTGCCAGAGGGGAGGGGTGGCTTATATAGAGTGCGCTGTCCCTCATCAATACCCGGCAACCAAGGGTTCGATCAATGGAGTTTAAAGGTGTACGTTACTGATAACGTACAAAATTAATGTTAATTATGAGGACCAGCTGAACGCTCGCCTATTGGCCTCCCTGGAGTGGCTTCTAGTCTTCTGCGTCGACTGGCTTCTGGTTCTTCCGAATGGAAGTTGATTATCGAGTGAGGGGGGGGGGATCTTCCACGTGATTTCTTACCGAGTGACTCACACACTATGGCTATCCAGTCGGAGCCCTCCTTGTAGTCTTCAAGTCTATAAAGAGGTGCCCTTAGGAAGGACATGTAGGTCAGGCCTACGACCCTACCCTAGGTACATATTGCTACATCTTGAGTTTGCGTTGGTTTTTCCCTTGAAGAAGAAAGGGTGATGCAACACAGTAGCAGTAAGTATTTCCCTCAGTTTGGGAACGAAGGTATCAATCCAGTAGGAGTATCAAGCCAAGTCTCCAAAGTACCTGCGCAAAAATAGCAAACTTGCACCCAACACTAGAAAGGGGTTGTCAATCCCTTCACGATTGATTGCAAGGTGAAATCTGAAGGCGGAAAGTGCAACAAAGTAAAAGTGTAGGGCTGAAAATATGATGTGAAGTAGACCCGGGGGCCATAGTGTTCACTAGAGGCTTCTCTCATGATAGCAAATATTACGGTGGGTGAACGAATTACTGTCGAGCAATTGATAAAACTACGCAAAGTCATGACGATATCTAAGGAAATGATCATACATATAGGCATCACGTCCAAGACAAGTAGACCGATACTATCTGTATCTACTACTATTACTCCACACATCGACCGCTATCCAGCATGCATCTAGTGTATTAAGTTCATGACAAACAAAGTAACGTATTAACCAAGATGACATGATGTAGAGGGATAAATTCATGCAATAGATATAAACCCCATCTTTTTACCCTTGATGGCAACAACATGATGCGTGCCTCGCTATCCCTTCTGTCACTGAGTGAGGTCACCTCACGGTATATATGAACCCAAAACCAAGCACTTCTCACATTGCAAGAATTATAGATCAAGTTGGCCAAACGAAACCCACAACTCGAAGATAATTACAAGGATATGAAATCCTGCATATAAGAGATCAGAAGAAACTCAAATAAGATTCATAGATAATCTGATCATAAATCCACAATTCATCGGATCTCGACAAACACACCGCAAAAGAAGATTACATCGGATAGATCTCCATGATGTTCATGGAGAACTTTGTATTGAATATACAAGAGAGAGAAGAATCCATCTAGCTACTAGCTATGTGTTGGGGAACGTCGCATGGGAATTTTTTTTTTCCTACGCGCACGAAGACCTATCATGGTGATGTCCATCTACGAGTGGGTTTTCAGATCTACGTACCCTTGTAGATCACACAGCAGAAGCGTTAATAAATGTGTTTAATGTAGTGGAACGTCCTCACGTCCCTCGATCCGCCCCGCGAACCGTCCCACGATCCGTCCCACGATCCGCTCTGATCTAGTGCCGAATGGACGACACCTCCGCGTTCAGCACACGTACAGCTCGACGAGGATCTCGACCTTCTTGATCCAGCAAGATAGACGGAGAGGTAGATGAGTTCTCCGGCAGCATGACAACGCTCCGGAGTTTGGTGGTGATCTTATCTCAGCAGGGCTCCACCCGAGCTCCATAGAAACGCGATCTAGAGGAAAACCGTGGAGGTATGTGGTCGGGCTGCCGTGGCAAAGTTGTCTTAAATCAGCCCTAATACCTCCGTATATATAGGTGGGAGGGGAGGGGCCTTGCCTTGAGGCTCAAGGAGCCCCAAGGGGGTCGGCCTAAGGGGGGAGGAGGAATCCTCCTCCAATCCTAGTCCAACTAGGATTGGAAGGTGGAGTCCTTCCCTTCCTTCCCACTTCCCTTTTTTTCTCTTTGATTTTTCTTATCTCCTGCGAAGGGGCCTTCTTGGGCTTGCCCACCAGCCCAATAAGGGCTGATGCGGCACCCCTAAGGCCTATGGGCTTCCCCGGGGTGGGATGCCCCCCCAGTGAACATCCGGAACCCATTCGTCACTCCCGGTAATGCCGAAAACTTTCCGGTAATCAAATGAGGTCATCATATATATCAATGTTCGTCTCTGTACCATTCCGGAAACCCTCGTGATGTCTGTGATCTCATCCGGGACTTTGAACAATATTCGGTAACCAACCATATAACTCAAATACGCATAAAACAACGCCGAACCTTAAGTGTGCAGACCCTGCGGGTTCGAGAACTATGTAGACATGACCCGAGGGACTCCTCGGTCAATATCCAATAGCGGGACCTGGATGCCCATGTTGGATCCTACATATTCTACGAAGATCTTATCGTTTGAACCTCAGTGCCAAGGATTCATATAATCCCGTATGTCATTCCCTTTGTCCTTCGGTATGTTACTTGCCCGAGATTCAATCGTCAGTATCCGCATACCTATTTCAATCTCGTTTACCGGCAAGTCTCTTTACTCGTTCCGTAATACAAGATCCCGTGACTTACACTAAGTCACATTGCTTGATAGGCTTGTGTGTGATGTTGTATTACCTAGTGGGCCTCGAGATACCTCTCCGTCACACGGAGTGACAAATCCCAGTCTTGATCCATACTAACTCAACGGACACCTTTGGATATACTTGTAGAGCATCTTTATAGTCACCCAGTTACGTTGTGACGTTTGATACACACAAAGCATTCCTATGGTGTCAGTGAGTTATATGATCTCATGGTCATAGGAGTAAATACTTGAGACGCAGAAAACAGTAGCAACAAAATGACACGATCAACATGCTATGTCTATTAGTTTGGGTCTAGTCCATCACATGATTCTCCCAATGATGTGATCCAGTTATCAAGCAACAACACCTTGTACGTAGTCAGAAGACCCTGGCTATCCTTGATCAACTGGCTAGCCAACTACATGCTTGCTAGGGACAGTGTTTTGTCTATGTATCCACACATGTATCTAAGTCTTCATTCAATATAATTATAGCATGGATAACAAATGATTATCTTGATACAGGAATTATAATAATAACTTATTTATCATTGCCTCTAGGGCATAATTCCAACAGTCTCCCACTTGCACTAGAGTCAATAATCTAGCCCTCACATCACCATGCCAATTACATTGTAATAAATCTAACACCCATACAGTTCTGGTGTTGATCATGCTTTGCCCGTGGAAGAGGTTTAGTCAGCGGGTCTGCCACATTCAGATCCGTGTGGACTTTGCATATATTTACGTCCTCCCCTTCGACATAGTCGCGGATGAGGTTGAAGCGTCGTTTGATGTGTATGGTCTTCTTGTGAAACTGTGGTTCTTTTGCTAAGGCAATGGCACCCGTGTTGTCACAAAACATGGTTATTGGATTCAGTGCGCTTGGCACCACTCCAAGATCCATCATGAACTGCTTCATCCAGACACCCTCCTTAGCCGCCTCCGAGGCAGCCATGTACTCCGCTTCACATGTACAATTAGCTATGACGCTTTGCTTGGAACTGCACCAGTTTACTGCACCCCATTAAGAATAAATACGTATCCGGTCTGTGACTTAGAGTCGTCCGGATCTGTGTCAAAGCTTGCATCGACGTAAGCTTTTACGATGAGCTCTTCGTCACCTCCATACACGAGAAACATCTCCTTAGTCCTTTTCAGGTACTTCAGGATATTCTTGACCGCCGTTGAGTGATCCACTCCTGGATTACTCTGGAACCTGCCTGCCATGCTTATGGTCAGGCTAACGTCCGGTCTAGTGCACATCATTGCATACATGATAGAGCATATGGCTGAAGCATAGGGGACGGTGCTCATATGCTTTCTATCTTTATCAGTTGCTGGGCACCGAGTCTTACTGAATCTCGTACCTTGTAAAACTGGCAAGAACCCCTTCTTGGACTGTTCCATTTTGAACCTCTTCAAAACTTTATCAAGGTATGTACTTTGTGAAAGTCCTATCAGGAGTTTTGATCTATCCCTATAGATCTTAATGCCTAGAATGTAAGCAGCTTCTCCTAGGTCCTTCATAGAGAAACTTTTATTCAAGTAATCCTTTATGTTCTCCAAAAACTCCACGTTGTTTCCAATCAGCATTATGTCATCCACATATAATATTAGAAATGCCACAGAGCTCTCATACGTCTCCATCTTATCTACTTTTCCAAACTCTTTTGCCCTTGTTTTGGACTCTAATTTGCATGATTCGAATGGAACTAACCCGGACTGACGCTGTTTTCAGCAGAATTGCCATGGTGTTGTTTTTGTGCATAAATGAAAGTTCTCGGAACGGCCTAAAAATTTACGGAGAATATTTCTAGAAAATATGAAAAATACGTGCGCAAAGATCCACCAGAGGGGGTGAGCCAGTGGGCCACAAGGCCTATGGCCGCGGCCACCCCCCAGGCCGCGCCGTCAGGGCTTGTGGGGCCCACGAGACTCCGCCGCCTCCAAACTCAGCTCTATATATTCCCTTTCATCCCGGAAAAAATCAAGAGAGAAGATTTCATTGCGTTTCACGATCCAGAGACACCGCCACATACCGTTCTTGCCCTGGAGGGCAGATCTGGAGTCCGTTTTGGGCTCCGGATCAAGGAGATCGTCGCCATCGTCATCATCAACCTTCTTCCCACTCCAATTCCATGAAGATCTTCTTCGTTCATGAGTAATCTATTCGTAGGCTCGCTGGGCGGTGATGAGTAGGATGAGATCTATCATGTAATCGAGTTAGTTTTGACGGGGATTGATCCCTAGTATCCACTATGTTCTGAGATTGATGTTGCTACTACTTTGCTATGCTTAATGCTTGTCACTAGGGCCCGAGTGCCATGATTTCAGATATGAAATTATTATGTTGTCACCAATATATGTGTGTTTTAGATCCGATCTTGCAAGTTGTAGTTACCTACTATGTGTTATGATCCGGCAACCCCGGAGTGACAATAACCGGAACCACTCCCGGTGATGACCATAGTTTGAGGAGTTCATGTGTTCACCAAGTGCTAATGCGTTGTTTCGCTTCTTTATTAAAAGGAGAACCTTAATGTCGTGGGTATAAGCCTGACAGTAGATGTGTAGGGTACGAATGAGATGGGCAGAGTCCTAGCTACGGCAAGGTTGTATGAGTTCAGGCCCCTCTGCGGTGGAGGTAATAGCCCTACGTCTCAGTGCTCTCGGAGCTTGTTGTCGAGTGTAATATGGAATACAATGATTTGCTAACCCCTTTACCAGTGGGGGAGGGCGGCTTATATAGAGTGCGCTGCCCTCCACAACGGTTCCGGTACGGGGGTGGAGTAGTGGGGATCTCAAATTTCGGGTTCCGCGCGCTCAGCGGGGATGACACCAGCGCACTCGAGTAGCGCCTGACGCCTCGATTCTCGCGCCTTCAACTCCTCCACTGATATCGCCGCGGCCGGTCGGGCGGATAAGGTTTCTGGGCCACCCGCCACTGACCCAGTCGGAACCCTATTTAAATCTGGGCGACGGGGCTTCTTCGTTACGCTTGCCGAATCTTTCACTCTCGCCTGCTCCGTCTTCCTCGCCACCTCCAGCGCTCCTACACTCCTTCCTTCTCCTTCCTCTCGAGGGTTCACCGTCGCCTCCATGACCAAGGGTCAAACCAGCAAGATGGAGGCGAGGAAGAAGAAGGGCAAGGCGGCGGCGCCTGCTCAGCGGCGGCAGCGGCCGCTGCCGGCGGGGTGGATCCAAGGAGACTTCCTCCCCTCCACGGTGACGGAGGGAGATCTGCTGCAGCTGGTGGAGCACGGAGTGCTCGTGCATAAGTCCTGGAGACTGCCGGCGGAGGACGAGGTTGAGCCAGCGCCTCAGGAGGGGAGCGCGTCCTGCTCCTCAGCCATGTCCACCGAGGTTTTTCTTTGCCCCCGCATCCTTTCTTCAAGGGCATCATGAATCACTTCGGGGCCCAACTTCACCATTTTCCTCCGAATGCCATCGCCCATCTTTCTGCCTTTATAGTTTTGTGCGAGTGTATCATCGGTTGCCCTCCCCATTGGGGTTTGTTCAAACACATCTTCTTCGCCCGATCCCAAACCATCAAACGACTTAGCCAGTCGGATGATAAGACGCACCTCCTCCAGCTCTGCGGGGGTTTAGGATTCCAGAAGAAGAGTCGGAGTAGCTATCCCGCTCTCCAGTTAAGTGAGTCGGTTAGGAACTGGCAGTCGACGTGGTTCTACTGCCAGGATATCGCCTGTCCGAATGCGTCGACTAGGCTGCCTCCTTTTAGTCTAGACCGGCCCGCCCCGCCTAAGCAGCTCACGCTCTCGAAGGCGGAGAAGAACGACGTCCGGCCCTTGGTTGAGGCACTGTGGACGTTGTTAGGAGGGGGGGTCACCGGTATAGACCTGCTGGAAGTCTTCCTTGGTCGGCGGACCAGCCTCTGCAGGCTCGCGACCATGCCATGTGGCATTATACAGGGCCCGAGGATTCCACTCGGACCAATGTTGTGGGCGTGACTGAGGAGAGGGTGACCTCGTGGGTGCTCCAGATCACGGGCCCCTGCAAGAATCCCAAAGGATCACGGCGAGTGAAGCCCTTCTGCGCGGATAATCCTCCGCCGAATCAGGTGAGAGACTCTTGTCGAGTGCTCTTAACTGTCTTAATCTTGTCGTTTGCTTGAATCTTTGTGTGATGTTTGATGTCGCCGACTGAATTTTATGCAGGAGTGGACCAACTGGTTTTCTCCCGTCTCGAACGGGAACTCGGTCGAGGAGGAGGAGGGCAGCCAGGAGGGCAGCATGGAGAGCGCTGAATATGTCTCCGACAGTGGGGAGTCGGAGGAAGAGTCCAGCGAGGAAGAGGAAGAAGACGAGGGGCAGGACTCGCCACCTCCACAACTGGAGCATCGGACCAAGCGCCGACACGAGCCCGCTGTCCCCTCAGCTCCTCCCGCGTCTTCGAGTGCTCCGCCTACTGCTCCAGTGGTCCCGAGTGTTCGAAGCGCTAAGAGGACCAGGGATGCCACCGCAGAGCCTGCGGGCCAATCTTCTAAGGCGCCTAAGCCAAGTGGGCCTAAACCTCGGAAGGCTCTGCCGCGAATGAGGGTCGCTGTCCCCGTCACCTCCACGTAAGTGTACTCAGCTTTCAGTTTTTTCTGATATCCGAGTGAACTTCTGTTTACTGGCCGAATGGATCTCACTCGACAGGGTCGCTACTTCTGCCACTTCTCCGGCGCGTCAGGAAGACGACCCCATGGACACGGACAACGTCGTCTCGTCTCAGCCAGGTGCGTTATAGGAACGTCGAGTGTTTAATACTATCGCGTCCCCAGCCAGGTGCTTCTTTCTTTTTCTGAGACCTCGTGTCATTCGGCTTGTCAGGGGCGATCTGCCTGGATGAGGGCAACCAGGGGAGAGCCGACCCAGCTGTGGAGCCTGTTCTTGAGGCTGCTCCTCCCGCTGCCGCTCTCGCCGCCGACGTGTCGCCGACAGAGGTGGAGCCACCGACTGAACCAGTGCTGGTGGAGGAGGGGCCGACTCGGGCGGACCTTGGGATGCCTCAGGAACCTCCGACGATTCCAGGTTCATTGAATGCTGAATTCAGCATCCAGCGTCTTCCGGAGGAGCAGGTGGGAGCGGCCAAGGGGGCTATGGTGCAGGCGGAGCTGATGGCTGGAGAAGCCAAGAGGGCCTATGACTCCATTGCGGCCTTGTACCAGCGGAGCTTGGAGCTGCGCGATGATATCCGAGTAAGTGGTCTAGTAAGTATTTACTTTTCCCCTGTAACCCACTGGGTGTTCTTGAATAGCAGCTGTTGTTTGCAATGGGTTCACTCTGAGTGAACCCAGTGGGTGTAGTCCCCGAGACTTCTGTCGAGTGCTTGCACCGACAGTTGTCTTTATACATTTTGCCTTGAGTTTGGTTGTGTCTGTAGATAGGATTACCGAGTGCGAGTAGTTGTTGCAGTCGGAGTGCACTTACGGTAAGAGTCCCCGAGAGTAAGTTGTACTCAGGTCGGGTAGTATTGGCCTCGGAGGCGTAGGTGATAACATGCATCTCAATAGGGCAGGCCTGCTTGAGGTGCATGCCAGTGGGGTCACTCTTAGTGAACCCACTGGGTGTAGTTCCCGAGACCGCTGTCGACTGCTTGCGTCGGCAGGGGTCTGAAGAACTTAGACTGTTAACTGTTGAACTTTCTGATTGTCCCTTGTTTCTTGTTGGCAGAAAACTTGTGAAATGGGGACGGCCTATGAGACTCTCAAGGCGGAGAGGAATCAGTTCGCTGGTGAACTTGATGCGGCCATGCTTGCAATGGTCGGCATGAAGGCTGCTCTGGCGGAACGGGAGAAGTCATTGGAGCAGGTGCATGAAGTGAACAAGGTGTTGACTGAGGAAGTGGAAAAGATGGGGAAACAGAGGACTGCGCTGATGAGTCAGATGGATGTGCTGAACAAACGATGCAGAGCACAAGAGAAATATGTCAGCGACTGGGCTCGGCAGATGATGACGCGTCTGGCTGGTAAGTCCTTCTTTTTCCGAGTGGTTGTGCTATGCACGTAACACTCGGCGCTTATTGTCTGTTTGTCCTATTGTCGCAGATTTTTGCTTTGACGCCGAAGCTGAAGCGGCTGACGTGGAGCGTTCGATTCTTGAGAACGTTCCACAAGGTGATGACGCCAATCGAGATCTGCTCCGTGCGCACATCCGCGTGGGAAAAGTTGGTCCTTTCATCGGTCGACTGAGAGAAGTCGTCGGCCGAATCGACAAGGAGCTTTGGCCAGAAGATGAGTCGCGGCAGGAGATGGAGAACCTGATGACCCGACTGGAGGAGATTCCCAATAGAGTGCAGTCGTGGAAGAAATCTGCAGCTCGTTGCGGTGCAGATGTTGCTCTGTCGTTGGTCCGAGTCCATTGCAAGGAGGTGCGTGAGGAAAAACTGAAGACACTGAAGGTCGCCAACACGAAGAAGCTTCGATTCGAAGACTTCATGGAGACGTTCCTCGAGAGTGCTACCCGCATCGCCGACGGAATCGACTTAGACACTTTCGTGGAGCCCTCTAGTCCTGGTGCCGGCCCAGCTGACGCGTAAGAAACTTTATCCTCGGTATGCCGAGTGTTTATCTGTAAGGTACTTTGGCCACTTCTGTTGGCCGTCACACTTTTAAATCGGTGCGGGTAAGCTTTATCCGCACCGAGTTAGCTATCTTTGCGAGAATTTTGGAATCGGATTTTGGTCTTGTGTTGCAATATTGATTCGTGTTTTTGTTTGGCGGTTCTTGGGGAAGCCAAAGGCAAACAGTCGATGCTGGATCGCAGCTAAGCCTCCGAGTGTGACGTTAAGTGCACACTCGGAGAAGGTTAATACTTAGGCGATGCTGGATCGCAGCTAAGCCCCCGAGTGTGACGTGTAGTGCACACTCGGAGAAGGGTAGTACGTGGGCGATTCTAGATCGCAGCTAAGCCTCCGAGTGTGACGTTAAGTGCTCACTCGGAGAAAGTTAATACTTAGGCGATGCTGGACCGCAGCTAAGCCTCTGAGTGTGACGTTAAGTGCAGACTCAGAGAAAGTTAATACTTAGGCGATGCTGGATCGCAGCTAAGCCCCCGAGTGTGACGTTAAGTGCACACTCGGAGCAATTTAATACTTAGGCGATGCTGGATCGCAGCTAAGCCCCCGAGTGTGACGTGAAGTGCAAACTCGGAGAAAGTTAATACTTAGGCGATGCTGGATCGCAGCTAAGCCCCCCGAGTGTGATGTGAAGTGCACACTCGGAGAAAGTTAATACTTAGGCGATGCTGGATCGCAGCTAAGCCCCCGAGTGTGACGTTAAGTCCACACTCGGAGAAAGTTAATACTTAGGCGATGCTGGATCGCAGCTAAGCCCCCAAGTGTGACGTGAAGTGCACACTCGGAGAAAGTTAATACTTAGGCGATGCTGGATCGTAGCTAAGCCCCCCGAGTGTGACGTGAAGTGCACACTGGAGAAAGTTAATACTTAGGCGATGCTGGATCGCAGCTAAGCCCCCGAGTGTGACGTTAAGCGCACACTCGGAGAAAGTTAATACTTAGGCGATGCTGGATCGCAGCTAAGCCCCCGAGTGTGACGTTAAGTGCACACTCGGAGAAAGTTAATACTTAGGCGATGCTGGATCGCAGCTAAACCCCCCGAGTGTGACGTGAAGTGCGCACTCGGAGAAATTTAATACTTAGGCGATGCTGGATCGCAGCTAAGCCCCCAAGTGTGACGTTAAGTGCACACTCGGAGAAAGTTAATACTTAGGCGATGCTGGATCGCAGCTAAGCCCCCGAGTGTGACGTTAAGTGCACACTCGGAGAAAGGTAATACTTAGGCGATGCTGGATCGCAGCTAAGCCCCCGAGTGTGACGTGAAGTGCACACTCGGAGAAAGTTAATACTTAGGCGATGCTGGATCGCAGCTAAGCCCCCCGAGTGTGACGTGAAGTGCACACTCGGAGAAAGTTAATAATTAGGCGATGCTGGATCGCAGCTAAGCCCCCGAGTGTGACGTTAAGTGCACACTCGGAGAAAGTTAATACTTAGGCGATGCTGGATCGCAGCTAAGCCCCCCCCCCCCGAGTGTGACGTGAAGTGCACACTCGGAGAAAGTTAATACTTAGGCGATTCTGGATCGCAGCTATGTTTTTTTTTTGCTTTGACGCCGAAGCTGAAGCGGATGACGTGGAGCGTTCGATTCTTGAGAACATTCCACTCGGTGACGACGCCAATCGAGATCTGCTCCGTGCGCACATCCGCGTGGGCAAAGTTCGTCCTTTCATCGGTCGACTGAGAGAAGTCGTCGGCCGAATCGACAAGGAGCTTTGGCCAGAAGATGAGTCGCGGCAGGAGATGGAGAACCTGATGACCCGACTGGAGGGGATTCCCAACAGAGTGCAGTTGTGGAAGAAATCTGCAGCTCGTTGCGGTGCAGATGTTGCTCTGTTGTTGGTCCGAGTCCATTGCAAGGAGGTGCGTGAGGAAAAACTGAAGACGCTGAAGGTCGCCAACACGAAGAAGCTTCGATTCGAAGACTTCATGGAGACGTTCCTTGAGAGTGCTACCCGCATCGCCGACGGAATCGACTTAGACACTTTCGTGGAGCCCTCCAGTCCTGGCGCCGGCCCAGCTGACGTGTAAGAAACTTTATCCTCGGTATGCCGAGTGTTTATCTGTAAGGTACTTTGGCCACTTCTGTTGGCCGTCACACTTTTAAATCGGTGCGGGTAAGCTTGATCCGCACCGAGTTAGCTATCTTTGCGAGAATTTTGGAATCAGATTTTGCTCTTGTGTTGCAATGTTGATTCGTGTTTTTGTTTGGCGGTTCTTGGGGAAGCCAAAGGCAAACAGTCGCTGCTGGATCGCAGCTAAGCCTCCGAGTGTGACGTTAAGTGCACACTCGGAGAAGGTTAATACTTAGGCGATGCTGGATCGTAGCTAAGCCCCTGAGTGTGATGTGTAGTGCACACTCGGAGAAGGGTAGTACGTGGGCGATTCTGGATCGCAGCTAAGCCTCCGAGTGTGACGTTAAGTGCTCACTCGGAGAAAGTTAATACTTAGGCGATGCTCGATCGCAGCTAAGCCTCCGAGTGTGACGTTAAGTGCACACTCGGAGAAAGTTAATACTTAGGCGATGCTGGATCGCCGCTAAGCCCCCGAGTGTGACGTTAAGTGCACACTCGGAGAAAGTTAATACTTAGGCGATGCTGGATCGCAGCTAAGCCCCCGAGTGTGACGTGAAGTGCACACTCGGAGAAAGTTAATACTTAGGCGATGCTGGATCGCAGCTAAGCCCCCCGAGTGTGACGTGAATTGCACACTCGGAGAAAGTTAATACTTAGGCGATGCTGGATCGGAGCTAAGCCCCCGAGTGTGACGTTAAGTGCACACTCGGAGAAAGTTAATACTTAGGCGATGCTGGATCGCAGCTAAGCCCCCGAGTGTGACGTGAAGTGCATACTCGGAGAAAGTTAATACTTAGGCGATGCTGGATCGTAGCTAAGCCCCATGAGTGTGACGTGAAGTGCACACTCGGAGAAAGTTAATACTTAGGCGATGCTGGATCGCAGCTAAGCCCCCCGAGTGTGACGTGAAGTGCACACTCGGAGAAACTTAATACTTAGGCGATGCTGGATCGCAGCTAAGCCCCCGAGTGTGACGTTAAGTGCACACTCGGAGAAAGTTAATACTTAGGCGATGCTGGATCGCAGCTAAGCCCCCCCCCCCCGAGTGTGACGTGAAGTGCACACTCGGAGAAAGTTAATACTTAGGCGATTCTGGATCGCAGCTATGTTTTTTTTTCTTTGAGACCGGAGTCTGCGACCGCGGAAGAACTTTGAACCTGCAAAAACTCAATCTGCTTTATATTATTTCGCCAATACTTGTTCTTTACATCGCTTCAGTGGACGGTCACGTGTAGAAACGCTTCAGGAGATCTCCGTTCCATGCGCGCGGCTCGTCTGTCTCTCTCTCGATGTTGTAGAGTCTGTATGCCCCGTTGTTCAGCACCTTGGAGATGATGAACGGTCCTTCCCAGGCCGGAGCCAACTTGTGAGGTCTTTGTTGATCCACTCGGAGCACCAGGTCGCCTGCTTGGAACATCCGACTTCTGACGTGGCATGCATGAAAACGCCGCAGATTTTGTTGATAAATGGTCGAGCGAGTTAACGCCATCTCGCGCTCCTCTTCCAGAAGATCCACTTCGTCTTGCCTTGCTTGTTCTGCTTCGGCTTCGGAGAAGAGTTCGACTCGTGGCGCATTGTGAAGCAAGTCACTCGGAAGGACCGCTTCTGCTCCATAAACGAGGAAGAACGGTGATCGCCCTGTAGATCTGTTCGGGGTTGTGTGAAGTCCCCAAAGCACTGAAGGTAGCTCGGTAACCCAAGTGTGAGCGGCATGTCCTATCTCCCGCAGGAGTCGGGGCTTCAATCCTTGCAGAATAAGCCCGTTTGCCCGCTCTGCTTGTCCATTGGACTGAGGATGTGCTACGGAAGCAAAATCCTCTCGGATGCCTTGGCTTGTACAGAAACATTTGAATCTGTCCGAGTCAAAGTTTGTCCCGTTGTCTGTAATTATGCTGTGAGGTACACCGAATCTGAAGATGATGTCCCTGACAAACTTGATGGCTGTCGAAGCGTTGAGCTTCTTGATGGGCTTCGCTTCAATCCATTTCGTGAACTTGTCGACTGCCACCAACAGATGTGTGTATCCTCCTTGGCCTGTCTTGAATGGGTCGACTATATCTAATCCCCACACTGCAAACGGCCACACCAGAGGGATCGTCTTCAACGCAGAAGTTGGCTTGTGGGACTTGTTGGAGTAGAACTGGCAGCCCTCACATCGATCAACCATATCCTTAGCCATCTCGTTAGCCTGCAGCCAAAAGAAACCAGCCCTGAAGGCCTTGGCTACGATTGCTCTCGAAGAAGCGTGATGACCGCAGGTTCTCGAGTGAATATCCTCCAGAATCAGCTGCCCCTCCTCTGGGGAGATGCATCGTTGAAGAACGCCTGAGATACTTTCCTTGTACAATTGGCCTTCAATGACAGTGAATGACTTCGACCCGCGGACTATCTGCCTGGCTTGGACTTCGTCTTCTGGAAGTTCTTGCCTCAAGATATATGCCATGATTGGCACAGTCCAATCGGGAATGACAGCCAGAATCTCCATGACCAGATCAACCACAGCAGGTACATCGACTTCAGTCGGATCTGTTGTGCTCTTGGGTTGTACCGGTTCCTCTGTGAAGGGATCTTCTTTGACTGAGGGAAGGTGGAGGTGCTCGAGGCAGACATCACTCGGGACTGGTCTCCGAGTGGATCCGAGTTTTGCCAACTCATCAGCTGCTTGGTTCTTCAGTCTCGGAACATGGTGGAGCTCTAGAACTTCAAACTTCTTCTCGAGCTTCCTCACTGCATTGCAGTATGTGGTCATGGTGGGGTTCCTGATGTCCCACTCTTTCATCACTTGATTGACCACCAAATCTGAATCGTCGTAGACCATCAAGCGACGAACGCCGAGTGAGATGGCCATGCGCAATCCGTAGAGGAGAGCTTCATATTCTGCCTCGTTGTTGGAGGAATCAAAGTGTATCTGCAGCACGTACTTGAGCTTGTCGCCCTTTGGTGATATGATCACAACACCAGCGCCAGAGCCATTCAACATCTTAGACCCATCGAAGAACATTGTCCAATGAGCCGAGTAGATGTGGGTCGGTTGCTGTTGTTCTACCCATTCTGCTATAAAGTCAGCCAGGGCTTGAGACTTAATAGCTTTCTTGGCCTCGAACTTGATGTCACAGTACATCATCTCCATTGCCCACTTCGCCACTCGACCTGATGCGTCTCGATTGTGGAGAATTTCCGACAATGGAGCATCAGAAACGACACATACCGAGTGGTCTTGGAAATAATGAGCCACCTTCTTCGCAGTCATATAGATCCCATAGATAAGTTTTTGATAATGGGGATACCTCTACTTGGAAGGAGTCAGGACTTCGGAGACGTAGTACACTCGCCGCTGAACTTTGTATGCTTTGCCTTCTTCTTCTCGCTCGACTGTAAGAACAGTACTGACAACTTGATTTGTAGCCGCGATATATAGAAGAAGGGGCTCTTTACTGAGCGGAGCAGTAAGAACCGGCTGGGAGAAAAGTAGGACTTTGAGGTCGTCAAATGCGACTTGGGCTTCGTCTGTCCACTCGAAGGTATCTGATTTCTTCATGAGTCGGTACAGAGGAAGTGCTTTTTCGCCGAGTCGACTGATGAACCTGCTCAAAGCCGCCAGGCAACCTGTGAGCCGTTGAACATCGTGTATTCTGACCGGCCTCTCCATTCGGACGATGGTCCCGATCTTTTCGGGGTTGACGTCGATCCCTCGTTCGGAAACGAAGAAACCGAGTAACTTTCCGCTGGGAACACCGAATGAACATTTGGCTGGGTTGAGCTTGATATCGTACCTACGAAGGTTGGTGAATGTTTCTGCCAAGTCAGTCAGCAGGTCGGAACCTTTGCGTGACTCGACTACAATATCATCCATATATGCCTCCACATTGCGACCGATCTGGTCGAGGAGACATTTTTGGATCATGCGCATAAAGGTAGCTCCTGCATTCTTCAGACCGAAAGGCATAGTGATGTAGCAGAAGCACCCGAATGGGGTGATGAAGGCTGTCTTTAACTCATCGGGACCATACAGACGGATCTAATGATAGCCCGAGTAGGCACCGAGAAATGAAAGACGCTCGCAACCCGGAGTCGAATCGACAATTTGATCTATGCGGGGGAGCGGAAAATGGTCTTTCGGGCAGACCTTATTGAGATGCTTGAAGTCGATGCACATTTGGAGCGACTTGTCCTTCTTGGGCACCATGAAAACATTGGCGAGCCACTCGGAGTGGTGAACCTCGCGAATGAAGTTGGATGCCAGCAGCTTGGCCACCTCTTCCCCGATTGCCTTCCTCTTGTGCGCGGCGGACCGGCGCAGGCGCTCTCGGACAGGCCGAGCCGTGGAATCCACGTGCAGTCGGTGCTCAGCCAACTCCCTGGGTACACCTGGCATGTCAGAGGGTTTCCATGCGAAGATGTCCTAGTTCTCACAGAGGAATTGGGTGAGCTCGGCTTCCTATTTAGGATCGAGGGTGGTGGAGATGTTCGTCGGGGCAGCAGTGGCGTCCGTCGGGTGGATGCTGACCTTCTTCGTCTCTCCCGCCGACTGAAATGCAGACTCCGAAGCCGGCTTTTTCGAGCACATCAGGTCGGCGGGGTCGACTGTTTTCTTGTACTCGTCCAGCTCGAGGACGACCATCTGCTGGTCGGCGATTCTTGATCCCTGCTGCAGACACTCTTCAGCCCGCTGCCGATTGCCTGTGATGGTGATCACACCTTTCGGGCCTGGCATCTTCAGCTTCAGGTACACGTAACATGGACGGGCCATGAAGTGCGTATACGTTGGGCGACCCAGAATTGTGTGATAAGCGCTCCGGAAGTCAACCACTTCGAACGTCAGCTTTTCCTTGCGGATGTTCTTGTCGGAGCCGAAAACGACGTCCAACGCGATCTGGCCGAGTGACTTGGCCTTCCGTCCTGGGACGACTCCGTGGAATTGCATGCTGCTCTCGCTGAGTTTGGACATAGGGATGCCCATCCCCTTGAGTGTGTCGGCGTACATGATGTTCAAGCCGCTGCCGCTGTCCATGAGGACTTTGCGCAGTCGGACTCCTTCTACCACCGGGTCGACGACCAGGGCCTGTCTTCCCGGGGTGGGTACATGTGCCGGATGATCCGACTGGTCGAAGGTGATCGCAGTCTGGGACCATTTGAGGAACTTGGGGTTGGAAGGGGTGGCCATGTTCAGCTCTCTGTTCACCAGCTTTAGTCGGCTCTTGCTCTCGACGTCAGCAAAGATCATCAGGGTTGCATGGACTTGGGGGAACGGATCCTCCTTATCCCCCTCACCCTGTTAATGGTCCTTCTCACTCGGTTGCCCTTTCTGAACCCCTGGATCAGGAGGCGACACTGTCGAGTGGTATGCTTTGCATATATGGGGTTGCCTTCTTCGTCCATCTTCGTGTGAACCGGACAGGGCTGGTCCAGGATGGGGTTATTGAACTGCTTCTTCTTGGGGGTAAACTGCGCCTTCCCTTTGCCCTTGAACTTGGCATTGGTTACGGCTGCAGCTTCTGCTTGCGGAGCGGCCGTAGCTTTCCGCTTCTGCTTCCGAGTGTTGCCCCCATCGCCATCAGCGACTGTCTTGTGCTTGCCGCTTCGGATGCGGTCCTCTTCTTCACCATTTGCGTAGCGCGTTGCTATCTCCATCATCTTGCTCATGGAGATGTCGCCTGTTCGGCCGAACTTCAGGTACAGATCCCTGTACCGCACGCCTGCCTTGAAAGCGCAGACTGCTTGATGCTCGGTGACGTTCTCCACCGTGTGATAGAGAGTTGTCCAGCGCTGGATGAAGTCATGCAGGGGCTCATTCTGCTTCTGGACGCAGTGCTGGAGCTCCACAAGGCCAGCAGGGCGCTTGCACGTCCCTTCGAAGGTCCTGATGAACACTCGGGCCAGATCTGCCCAACTATAGATGCTTGAGGGGGCCAACTGGTTTAGCCACGCTCGCGCCGAGCCGTCGAGCATCAGAGGGAGGTGCTTCATGGTGACATGGTCGTCCCCTCCTCCGATCTGGACTGCCACTCGGTAATCATCCAGCCACGTTTCTGGCTTGGACTCTCGTGTGAACTTGCTAATTCCCGTCGCCAATCGGAAGTTGGGAGGGATGTCAGCCGAACGGATGGCTCGACTGAAACACTCGGGACCAGACACGGTGGCCCTACTTCCACTCGGACGGTCGATATCGCGACCATCGCGGTGGGCTCGACCTCTGTCGACTCTTCGCTGGGCGATACGTCCTCTTGCGTCGGGTGTTGGGTCGTAAGTGTCGCCGACTGAACGCCGACCATCATGATGTCGGGACCCATAGGGCCCACCCCGCGGAGGGGTGTGTGAGCGGCGACGATCTTCGTGAATCACGGAACGGCTGCCTCCTGTGTGGCGCTGATGGGAACCAGGGCTGTGAACCGACCGATGCGTATTCGCGTGGATGGAACTGTTATAGATCCGGTTGTGTGACTGGGAGACTGCCGAATTCTGCTGCTGCGCCGTGTGCAACAGGGCTCGGATCTGCTCGATCCCTCTACCAGCCTCTGAATCAGTCGGCTGGAGGGAATCAGCTATCTTGGCAGCTGCAGCCAAGTTGAGGAGGGGTGTCCGGAACAGCTCCACGTTGCTCCGCCGAGTGTGCCGACTAGCAGAACGGCGAGGTGGACGACGTGCGCCGGACGCTTCGTCGATCTCGTGCTCGTTCCGGCCAGCCTGACGGGGATCTTCATGGGAGTTGGCCATGTGTACTTCTGCTGCGGGCCTGTGACCCGCATACTCGGAAGGAAACTCAGTCGGAACCGAGTCCCAGTGCTGGGCCGACGGGGCAACCACAACAGACTCAAGAACCGCCACTTGCGAAGATGCGTTCTGGCGCGCCTGGGCGTGTTGCACCCAACGCTGGAGCCGCGGACGGCGGGACCGCTTGCTGCAGCGCATGGCAGCGGTGCAGGTAGACACCGGAGTCGACTGTTGAAGAAGAAGGACGCCGCGAGCGCCGGCACGGAAGTGTGTAGCCCCGCGACGGGGAAGCGCCTCGACGTCAAGGGGTGCATCCCGAAGCCACGCCGAATCGTCGACGAAGAGGGAGAGAGCGCCGAAGAGGATCTGGTGACCCATGCTCGAATCTCCACCGGACGACATGACGAAAGGAAGTAGTCGCAAACTCGCCGGAAGTCGCTTAGACGCCTGCCCCACGGTGGGCGCCAACTATCATGGGTATAAGCCTGACAGTAGATGTGTAGGGTACGAATGAGATGGGCAGAGTCCTAGCTACGGTAAGGTTGTATGAGTTCATGCCCCTCTGCGGTGGAGGTAACAGCCCTACGTCTCAGTGCTCTCGGAGCTTGTTGTCGAGTGTAATATGGAATACAATGATTTGTTAACCCCTTTACCAGTGGGGGAGGGCGGCTTATATAGAGTGCGCTGCCCTCCACAACGGTTCCGGTACGGGGGTGGAGTAGTGGGGATTGAATGCGCACGTTACAGGTAACGTATGCTCTAAATGCTAATAAATGCACCCGGAAACGGACGACCGTTTCCCTCCAGAGAGGTTACGATGTACCGGATGTATCCAGTCGGTTAGCTTGGTATCCTCCGAATGCTAGTCTCCGACTGGATGATACAGGACCTGTTGCCGACTGGATGATGGGGACTCCTTAATTCAGTCAGGGCAGACTTAGGGTCCTGTCCTTTGTGTGGGGTAGTCCTTGGGTAGGACCTGTATGGCAGGCCTATGACCCTACCCTAGGACTATGACCCCATCACTTAATATCCCGTAGTATCCTTTTGGACCCCGCTGCCACGGGAGGGATGGACAATAGATGTCATGAAAGTTCTTTTCCCTAAGCACATATGACTACACACAGAATGCATGCCTACATCACATCGACGAACGGGAGCTAGCCACATATCTCTCCGTGTTATAACTGTTGCATGATGAATGTCATCCAACGAATCACCGATCCATTGCCTACGAGTTTGTCCCACTGCCACTGTTACTTGCTTTGCTCTGCTGCTGTTACTACTATTGCTGCTATTGTTACTTGCTGTTACTGTTACTTGCTTTCTCCTGCTGCTATTGCCACTACTGTTGCTACTACTATTACTTGATGTTTCTACTTGCTAATGCTGTCACTACTGCTGTTCCTTGCCACTGTTGTTACTCGTTACACTGCTGCTACCTGCTACAATACTTCCCTGGCGCCATTGATACTTCAGTTGGGAATAATCTGCCTTGTCAACAGATCGTTTCTGGCACCGTTGCTATTATACTACCTTCGCTGCTTATATCCTGCTTGTAGATACTAATCTTTCAGGTGTGGTTGAGCTGACACCTCAACTGCTAATACTGGAGAATATCCTTTCATTCCCATCGTGTCGAACCTACAAATTTGGGTTGAATACTCTACCCTCGAAAAGTGCCGCGATTCCACACGCTGGTGGGCATTTGGAAGACAATTGCTAATTGTTGAGCAACTAGAACCAACTCTTTTCTGGCGCCGTTGTCGGGGAGGCATCAAGTCAGGAATAGTTGCACGTCAACAACATTTTTCTCGCACCGTTGCCGGGGAGGCATTAAGTCAGGAATAGTTGCACGTCATCAACATTTTTCTGGCGCCGTTGCCGGGGAAGGATAGCTATATTCTCTGAGTCACTTGGGATTTATATATGCTGATTAGTATGAAGAATCTGAAAGGTCCAAGAACCAAAGTCTTGCTCTCAACTACGAGGGGAGGTATGGAACTGCCATCTAGCTCTGCACTTGATTCACCTTCAGTTATGAGTAAGTTTGCGACACCACCTCCTGCTAGAAATATTGATATGTCGCCTGTGCTTGATGATGCTTATGATGCTACTATGCTTGATACTTCTATAGATGCTACTATGCCAGATACTGCTAGAGATGCTATGCCAGATACTGCTAGAGATGCTATGCCTAATACTGCTAGAGATGCTATGCTTGATACTGCTTTGCCTGATGATGCTAGAGATGCTATTTTGCCTAATGATGCTATGCTTGATACTGCTAGAGATACTACTTTTCCTGATATGCCACTAGGGGTATTCCTTGATGCTCATATTGCTAGAGTTAGTGCCAATGCTCGTGATGCTTCTGAAACTGCCGATACTATTGAGATAGAACCTGCTTTTGCTCCTGCTAGATCTAGCTCTCCTAGATATGAATTGACTGATATACCTGAGGGTTATGTTATGGAGGGAGAGATAGCTGAGGATTTTCTTGCGTGTAAGGATGCCTATGACGCTGAGAAATTACTTCTCAAGTGGAAGGAAAAATCTCTGAAAGCTAGGATGAAATACGACCCGAAGTTTGCCACTTCACCTATCTTTATCACCGATGAAGATTATGATTTCTCTGTCGACCCCGAGATAATCTCTCTAGTCGAATCTGATCCTTTCCACAGTTATGAGTCTGAGACGGTCGTAGCCCATCTAACCAAACTATACGATATAGCCACCCTTTTCACCAGTGAGGAGAAGATCCGCTACTACTATATCCTTAAGCTGTTTCCTTTCTCTCTAAAGGATGACACTAAAGCCTGGTTCACTTCTCTTGCTCCTGGATGTGTGAGTAGTCCCCAGGATATGGTCTATTACTTCTGTGAGAAATATTTCCCTGCCCATAAGAAGCAAGCTGCCTTGCAGGAAATATACAACTTTGCTCAACTCAAAGAAGAGATTCTCCCACAAGCTTGGGGGAGGCTCATCCAGCTAGAGAATGCTTTGCCTAATCACCCTCTCTAGAAGAACAGGATACTTGATATCTTCTATAACGGACTTACCGATGTTTCTAGAGACCACCTAGAGAGTTGTGCCAGTTGTGTTTTTAGGGAACGAACTATAGAACAAGCTGACATCCTACTAAATAACATCTTGATCAACGATAATGCTTGGACTATTCGTGAACCACCTCCTAAGCCAACTCCTAAGAAAAGAGGTATTCTATTCCTCAGTCCCGAAGATATGCAAGAAGCCAACAAATCTATGCGAGAGAAAGGCATTAAATCTGAAAATGTCCAAAATCTACCACCTATCAAAGAGATCCATGGTCTCGATAACCCGATACAAGTAGTAGAGGTGAATTCTCTAGGTAGATTCAATGAGAGTGATATTCCTTTTGATAAACCTGCTACCTATGCTTTGATGAATTTGACATCTTTGTTGCCAAACAACAGGGTTTCAATGATTATGTTAGCAGACAATTGGAACAACGTACTCGTATGCTTAGTCATTGAAGTGCTTGTGTAGACAGAAATGTCAATGATCTCAAGCTTCTGAGTAAACATGCCTCTATGATTACTACTCAGTTAGAACAAGTACTTAAAACTCAGAATGACTTGCTCAATAAATTAAATGACAACTCTATGAAAGTCATTACTAGAGGAGGCAAATGACTTAGGAACCTTTGTATCATGAAGGCCATCGTAAGAGAATTGATCAAGATTCTCAAGGAATTAATGCTGATACACCCTGTCATTCTAAGAAGAAGAAGAAGGATGATATAAACCTACATGTCAGTTCACCAAATACTATCACACCTGAAGAACCAAATGATATTTCTGCGTCTGATGCAGAAACACAATCTGGTGATGAACATGAACCTCGTGACAATATGGACATCGATGTTCATAATAATGCTCAACCTAGCAATGATAAGGATGTGGAGATTGAACCTATGGTTAATCCTGATAACCCACAACCTAAGAGATACGATAAGAATGACTTCACTGCTAGGAAGCATGGTAAAGAAAGGGAGCCATGGGTTCAGAGACCCATGCCCTTTCCTCCTAAGCCATCCAAGAAAAAGGATGATGAGGATTTTGAGCGCTTTATTGAAATGTTGAGACCCATCTTTCTGCACATGCGGTTAATTGATATGCTCAAAATGTCTCCATATTCCAAGTACATGAAAGATATCGTGACTAATAAACAGCAGATACCAGATATGGAGATCTCCACCATGCTCGCCAATTACACTTTCAAAGGTGGAACTCCTAAGAAACTTGGTGATCCCGGAGTGCCCACTATACCTTTCTCCATTAAAGGAAACTACGTAAGAACTGCCTTATGTGACCTTGGAGCCAGTGTTAGTGTTATGCCTCTCTCTCTTTATCGTAGACTTGAACTGGATAAGTTGACACCCACTGAAATCTCTCTGCAAATGGCGGACAAATCAACTGCTTTCCCTGTCGGCATTTGCGAGGATGTGCCTGTTGTGGTTGCTAACACCACTATCTTAATAGACTTTGTTATCTTGGATATTCCCGAGGACGATGCCATGGTTGTCATCCTCGGAAGACCCTTTTTAAACACTGCGGGGGCAATTATAGATTGCAACAAAGGCAATGTCACTTTCCATGTCAACGGTAATGAGCATACAGTGCACTTTCCGAAGAAATGATATCAAGTACATTGCATCAATGCTATCGAAAAAACTTCATCGATTCTTATTGGGAGCTTTGAATGCCCTATTCCTCGTGTTAAGATGAAGTATGATTTGCTTGTTGGGGAGATTCATATCCCCATTGAGGTGACTTAGTGGCTATTCGACAATTCTCCGTTTCCTTTTGCGATTCGAATTTTTTTTGTCATGAGGATTTGATCAACCCCATTGACGGATTTCTTTCGATGACCATGAAATGGATGAATCAAAGAGTCACAAACCTCTGTTTTAAGCTTTCACTTTCTGTTGCTTAGAAGAAAAATGATAGGTTTAGTTTAGTTTTCCCTGTTTTCCGTCTTAGAGTCCGATGGAAAAGTACCCCGAAAATAAAGGTTCTTCGAACGCTGTGAAAATCTAGTATGATTTTTTCTGGAATATTTGAAAAATACTGGGACTCAGAGCTGGCCTGGGGGCCACACGAGTGGGCCACAAGACCTGTAGCCGCGACCTCCCCCTGGCCGCGGCCACCAAGCTTGTGGGGACCACAGTGACCCCTCCACTCATTCCAGCTCCCATCCTCTTTTTCTACCTCCAGAAAAAATCGTTTCGTAGCTCAAACCCGTGTTCTTGCTTATTTTGTTGTGATTTTCGATCTCCTTGCTCAAAGCACCATTCTCCGAACCATTTTGGGGAAATTACTCCTTGGTAAGTGACTCCTCCATTGTTCCAATTAGTTTCTAATCTAGTGCTTTATCCTTCGCGTATTCTTGCTACCTTGGTGACCCTGTTCTTGAGCTTGAAATGTTGATTTTAGCTGGTCCCAAGTAGTTTTAGCGCGTGATACGGTCTCTAGGCACTAGTAGGAGTAGTTGCTACAAGGTGTGGTTGGTCTTTATTCACTTTTCTCTTGAACTTCAAAAATTTCAGCAAAAAGAAATTATGTTCAGAAGGAAGTTTCATGGTGGTTCCTCAAGTAAGAAGGGTCCCCGTCTTTCTATTCGGGAGCCCGATCCTTATCAACTAAGGGACGCACCTGTACAACCATGTGAGTGGCCTTCCGATTAGTTCATGATCGAAGCAGGCTTCAAGGATGAGTTTGATACACTTGTCCGCAATGCCGGGTTAGAAGAATTCCTCTCAGATAAATGTGAACAATATGCTATGCTCACTGCCTCTTTCGTGCGTAGATTTAAATTTTCAATTGGCCGTGACTCATCCATACTGTTTGATCTGTATGATAAATCCTACACCATGGATTTGGAGGATTTCAATAGGATTTGCAAGATACCCGATGGGGGTAGCCTTCATGATCCTGCTGAGTCTTCGGTTAGAGATTTTGTCTCTAGTATAACTGTTGGAGAAACTAGAGACATCACGCAAGCTACCATAGGAAGCATTCATTTCCCTGCCTTGCACTACTTTGCTCTCTTCATAGGTAGATCCATTAACGGCAAGGTTGAACATTGTCACCTATGCGCATCCGACCTTAGTATCCTTAAGAGCACAATGACGGGTGACAAAAGCTTCAACATGGGAGCTATTATAACAAGGAGGCTGAATAAGAATGCTATTGATGGGGATTTCTTTGGCGGCATCTATGCCACTCGCATAGCAAATTTTCTTGGAGTACCCATCCGCACAGGAGATCCCCCGCTCCATACAGCTTTCCTTGACCGCGTCGCTATGACACGCTACCAGTTCCTTGAGAGGGATGATGAATCCCTCCTATACCGATTGATATTTAACCGGCAGCGTGTTTTCCATATTACCCTTCCTGCTCCTGCTTTCTTTGACTTTCAGGTAAAACGGAGATACTACATAACTTGATGAGAGGCAGGGGAGTATGAGAGGGAGGCGACGGCTGCTCGTCTCAGTGAGGCAGCTATTCAGGCAGTGGCTGCATCGCTCCCATATAACCCCGATTATGATTTTGGGTTTCGCCAGGACCGTCCTTGGGAGTAGACCAAGCTAGGCCAAAAGCCTAAGCTTGGGGGAGTACGTGTTCTCACCGGCTTTACATTCTTACTTATGCTTTCACTTTGTTAGTCGGTGTTTACACTTTGCCACTGTATTATCCATGCTAGTTTATTTTCGTTTTCTTGTTTTCTTGTTTTGTGTCCTTTTGAGAAAAACGAAAAAGATTTTCCTTTCTTCTTTTGCTTGTTGGGAGCTTTCCCGTGTAAATAGTTTACTTTTTCTTTGGGTCAAGGTAGAAGATATTGGTTACAATGTTTAGTGGCTCTTGCATGCATACCTGTTTAGCTTTCAAAGAGCCATATTACTTTGTCTTCTCCTTTGTGTGTGCCTGCATATTCCAGCTTTAGTCCAATGCACGAGCACTCTTATTATTGTTCACATCATTCGATCATGCAAGTGAAAGGCAATAATGATGATATATGATGAAGTGACTGAGACTGGAAAAGCTGGTATGAACTCTATCTATTTTGTTTTTGTAAATATGACTAGCTTGTCGTCCCAGATTCAGCTTTGTTGAGAGAGTACCATGTTTGCAATGACAACTTAGAGATCATAGTTTCTTTTCTGATGCCATGCTAAATTAGCTAGGAGCTTATAATGGTTTGTCTTGAATGCCAACATAGAATTTGAGATGACTATGATGTAGTATGATAGGATGGTATTCTCCTTCGAATGATTCAAGTGGCTTGACTTGGCGCATTTTCATGCATGTAGTTGAAACAAAATCAACATAGCCTCTATGATGTTCGTGTTCATGGTGATTTATATCCTGCTCATGCTTGCACTCAATGTTAGTCAAACTCATTGCATCTTGATGACTGTTGTCGCTCTCTAGTTGGTCGCTTCCTAGTCTTTTGCTAGCCTTCACTTGTACTAAGTGGAATACTGCTTGTGCATTCACTTCCATAAACCCAAAAGTTTTTCCATGAGAGTCCACCATACCTACCTATTTGCGGTATCTACCCGCCGTTCCAAGTAAATTTGCATGTGCCATTCTCTAAACCTTCAAGAAATAATCTATTTTGCTTGCCCGAACCGCTCATGTGGTGACAGGCGGCTATTGGTATCTTCCATGTTAGGTGTGTTATCCTCGACATGTGTTTATTCACTGTCATTCACGAGAAGGGGCCGGTAATTGGAATGCCCAGTTCGACGCTTAAATCGAAAACATAACTATAAAACAAGACTCCCCCCAGATTGATGTTAGTATGGACGGTACCTGAGGATTCGGCTAGCCGTGGAGTGTGATTGATTGGTGGTGTGGGAGTTAAAACTTTACTTTTATGTTTGGGAACCGCCTATAGCATGAATAGCATGGAAGATATTGAGAACTCTTGGTCATTGCGTTGACAATGAAAGCATGCCATCCAAAATTATTATCTCTGTTTTCAAAGCTTGAGCTCTGGCACCTCTGCAAATCAATGCTTCCCTCTGCGAAGGGCCTGTCTATTTATTTTCCTGTTGAGTCATTTTTATGCTTTGCTTTTGATTGATATTGAGTATGACTAAGACTGGATCTTCGTTGCTATGAATTACAATGTTTAGTCAGCCCTTGATCTTTGAAAGTGCTCTGCATTTATGTTTTGCGGTCTCAGAAAGAGCCAGCGAGATACCACCTATTCATATTGCTTCATGCTTGTTTTGATTGAACTGTTGGTATCTAAAACTCATTATTATTTGCTCGCTAGCTGATTATACCATTGATATTAGTTTACTGTGAGACCTTTGTGTCACTTGCTTATGTGGTTAACTTGTGATCTTGCTGAAATTCTCGTTATGAGTTAGACATAGTTGCAACAACAAGATCAAACAGAGTTTGTCAAAGTTTTTCTTTCTCTTTCAGTTTGTCAACTGAGTTGCTTGAGGACAAGCAAGGTTTTAAGCTTGGGGGATTTGATACGTCTCCATCGTATCTACTTTTCCAAACTCTTTTGCCCTTGTTTTGGACTCTAATTTGCATGATTTGAATGGAACTAACCCGGACTGACGCTGTTTTCAGCAGAATTGTCATGGTGTTGTTTTTGTGCAGAAATGAAAGTTCTCGGAACGTCCTGAAAATTTACGGAGAATATTTTTGGAAGATATGAAAAATATGTGCGCAAAGATCCACCAGAGGGGGTGAGCTAGTGGGCCACAAGCCCTGTGGCCGCGGCCACCCCCCAGGCCGCGCCGTCAGGGATTGTGGGGCCCATGAGACTCCGCCGCCTCCAAACTCAATTCTATATATTCCCTTTCGTCCTAGAAAAAATCAATAGAGAAGATTTCATCGCGTTTCACGATCCAGAGGCGCCGCCACATCCCGTTCTTGCCCTGCAGGGCAGATGTGGAGTCCGTTTTGGGGCTCCGGATTAAGGAGATCGTCGCCATAGTCATCATCAACCTTCTTCCCTCTCCAATTCCATGAATCTCTTCATCGTTCGTGAGTAATCTATTCGTAGGCTCACTGGGCGGTGATGAGTAGGATGAGATCTATCATGTAATCGAGTTAGTTTTGACGGGGATTGATCCCTATATCCACTATGTTCTGAGATTGATGTTGCTACTACTTTGCTATGCTTAATGCTTGTCACTAGGGCCCGAGTGCCATGATTTCAGATCTGAAATTATTATGTTGTCACCAATATATGTGTGTTTTAGATCCGATCTTGCAAGTTGTAGTTACCTACTATGTGTTATGATCCGGCAACCCCGGAGTGACAATAACCGGAACCACTCCCGGTGATGACCATAGTTTGAGGAGTTCATGTGTTCACCAAGTGCTAATGCGTTGGTCCGGTTCTTTATTAAAAGGAGAACCTTAATATCCCGTAGTATCCATTTGGACCCCGCTGCCACGGGAGGGATGGACAATAGATGTCATGAAAGTTCTTTTCCCTAAGCACGTATGACTACACACGGAATGCATGCCTACATCACATCGACGAACGGGAGCTAGCCACATATCTCTCTGTGTTATAACTATTGCATGATGAATGTCATCCAACGAACCACCCATCCATTGCCTACGAGTTTGTCCCACTGCTGCTGTTACTTGCTTTGCTCTTCTGCTGTTACTACTGTTGCTGCTATTGTTACTTGCTGCTACTGTTACTTGCTTTGTCCTGCTGCTGGTGCCACTACTGTTGCTACTACTGTTACTTGTTGTTGCTACTTGCTACTGCTGTCACTACTGTTGTTCCTTGCCACTGCTGTTACTCGTTACACTGCTGCTACCTGCTATGATACTTTTCTGGCGCCATTGATACTTCAGTTGGGAATAATCTGCCTTGTCAACAGACCGTTTCTGGCACCGTTGCTATCATACTACCTTTGCTGCTTATATCCTGCTTGCAGATACTAAACTTTCAGGTGTGGTTGAGCTCACACCTCAACTGTTAATACTGGAGAATATCCTTTCATTCCCATCGCATCGAACCAACAAATTTGGGTTGAATACTCTACCCTCGAAAACTACCGCGATCCCACACGCTGGTGGGCATTTGCAAGATAATTGCTAATTGTTGAGCAACTGGAAGCAACTCTTTTCTGGCGCCGTTGCTGAGGAGGCATCAAGTCAGGAAGAGTTGCACGTCAACAAGCTCCCACTCAGTTTCTTGTAAATACAAGATTCTCCAACCACATGTATAAACCCAAATGTTTTGATCACCTCATCAAAGCGTTTATTCCAACTCCGAGATGCTTGCACCAGTCCATAAATGGATCGTTGGAGCTTTCACACTTTGTTAGCATTTTTAGGATCGACAAAACCTTCGGGTTGCATCATATACAACTCTTCCTTAAGGGAACCATTAAGGAACGCCGTTTTGACATCCATCTGCCAAATTTCATAATCAAAAAATGCAGCTATTGCTAACATGATTCTGACGGATTTAAGCATCGCTACGGGTGAGAACTTCTCATCGTAGTCAACTCCTTGAACTTGTGAAAAACCCTTTGCCACAAGTCGAGCTTTATAAACGGTCACATTACCGTCAGCGTCCGTCTTCTTCTTAAAGATCCATTTGTTCTGAATAGCCTTGCGGCCTTCAGGTAGTACATCCAAAGTCCACACTTTGTTTTTATACATGGATCCTATCTCGGACTTCATGGCCTCCAGCCATTTGTTGGAATCCGGGCCCACCATTGCTTCTACGTAATTCGCAGGATCATAGTTGTCTAACAACATAATTGATAAGACGGTCTCGTCAACCTGCGAGGTTTGACAGGAACTTGATCCGGAGTTTCATGATCATCATCATTAACTTCCTCCTCAACCGACGTCGCAACGACAGGGGTTTCCCCTTGCCCTGCGCCACCATCCAGAGGGATGAGAGGTTCGACAACCTCATCAAGTTCTATCTTCCTCCCACTCAATTCTCTCGAGAGAAACTCCTTCTCGAGAAAAGCTCCGTTCTTAGCAACAAACACTTTTCCCTCGGATTTGAAATAGAAGGTATACCCAACTGTCTCTTTTGGGTAACCTATGAAGACGCACTTTTCCGCTTTGGGTTCCAGCTTTTCAGGTTGAAGCTTTTTGACATAAGCATCACATCCCCAAACTTTAAGAAACGACAACTTTGGTATTTTGCCATACCACAGTTCGTATGGTGTCATCTCAGTGGATTTTGATGGTGCCCTATTTAAAGTGAATGCAGTTGTTTCTAATGCATAACCCCAAAACGATAACGGCAAATCGGTAAGAGACATCATAGATCGCACCATCTCTAATAAAGTACGATTACAACGTTCAGACACACCATTACGTTGTGGTGTTCCAGGCGTTGTCAATAGTGAAACAATTCCACATTGTCTTAAGTGAGTACCAAACTCGAAACTCAGATATTCACCCCCACGATCAGACCGTAGGAACTTGATCTTCTTGTTACGATGATTTTCAACTTCACTCTGAAATTGCTTGAACTTTTCAAATGTTTCAGACTTGTGCTTCATTAAGTAGACATAACCATATCTACTCAAATCGTTAGTGAAGGTGAGATAATAACGATATCCCCCACGTGCCTACACACTCGTCGGACCACACACATCGGTATGTATGATTTCCAACAAGTCACTTGCACGCTCCATTGTTCCGGAGAACGGAGTTTTAGTCATCTTGCCCATGAGGCATGGTTCGCACGTGTCAAGTGAATCAAAGTCAAGTGACTCCAAAAGACCATCAGAATGGAGTTTCTTCATGCGCTTTACACCAATATGACCTAAGCAGCAGTGCCATAAAAACATGGCACTATCATTGTTAACTCTAGCTCTTTTGGTCTCAATGTTATGTATATGTGTATTATTACTATCAAGATTCAATATGAGCAATCCTCTCGCATTGGGTGCATGACCATAAAAGATATTACTCATAGAAATAGAACAACCATTATTCTCTGACTTAAACGAGTAACCGTCTCACATTGGGTGCACAATAAACAAGATCCAGATATAATGTTCATGCTTAACGCAGGCACTAAATAACAACTATTTAAGTTCATAACTAATATTGATGGTAACTGAAGTGAAACTGTGCCGACGGCGATTGCATCAACCTTGGAACCATTTCCCACGCGCATCGTCACTTCATCCTTCGCCAACCTTCGCTTATTCCGTAGTTCCTGTTTCGAGTTGCAAATATGAGCAACAGAACTAGTATCGAATACCCAGGCACTACTATGAGAGCTGGTTAAGTACACATCAATAACATGTGTATCAAATATACCTGATTTTTCTTTGGACGCTTTCTTATCAGCCAGATACTTGGGGCAGTTGCGCTTCCAGTCACCCATACCCTTGCAATAATAGCACTCCGTTTCAGGCTTAGGTCCAGCTTTGGGTTTCTTTGTCGTATTGGCAACAGGCTTGCCGCTCTTCTTCGAACTACCTTTCTTTCCTTTGTTGTTTCTCTTGAAACTAGTGGTCTTATTCACCATCAACACTTGATGCTCTTTACAGAGTTCTGACTCGGCGACTTTCAGCATCGCGAACAACTCGCTGGGTGACTTGTTCATCCCTTGCATGTTGTAGTTCAACACAAAGCCCTTATAGCTTGGCGGCAGTGATTGAAGGATTCTGTCAGTGATAGCCTCTTGCGGGAGTTCAATCCCCAGCTCAGCTAGACGGTTTGAGTACCCACACATTTTGAGCACATGTTCACTGACAGACGAATTCTCCTCCATCTTGCAAGCATAGAATTTATCGGAGGTCTCATACCTCTCGATCCGGGTGTTCTTCTGAAAGATAAACTTCAACTCCTAGAACATCTCACATGCTCCATGACGCTCAAAGCGACGTTGAAGTCCCGGCTCTAAGCCATACAAGACTGCACATTGAACTACCCAGTAGTACTCCTTACGTGTTAACAAAGCGTTCTTAACATCTTGGTCAGTCGTAGCGGGTGGTTCATCTCCTAGCGCAACATTAAGGACATAATCCTTCTTCCCAGCTTGCAGGAGCAACTTAAGATTACGAGCCCAGTCTACAAAGTTGCTTCCATCAACTTTCAACTTAGCTTTCTCTAGGAACGTATTAAAATTCAGGGTGACTGTCGCGTGAGCCATGATCTACAACACAAATATATTCAAAGTGGACTTATACTATGTTCAAGATAATTAGAGTTTAACTTAATCAAATTACTTGCTAAACTCCCACTCAAAAAGTACATCTCTCTAGTCATTTGAGTGGTTCATGATCCAATTCCACTAGCTCAATTCCGATCATCACGTGAGTTGAGGATAGTTTCAGTGGTAAGCATCCCTATGCTAATCATATCAACTATATGACTCATGATCGACCTTTTGGTCTCATGTGTTTCTAGGCCATGTCTGCACATGCTAGGCTCGTCAAGCTTAACCCGAGTGTTCCGCGTGTGCAACTGTTTTGCACCCATTGTATGTGAACGTTGAGTCTATCACACCCGATCATCACGTGGTGTCTCGAAACGACGAACTGTAGCAACGGTGCACAGTCGGGGAGAACACAATTTCGTCTTGAAATTTTAGTGAGAGATCACCTCATAATGCTACCGTCGTTCTAAGAAAAATAAGGTGCATAAAAGGATTAACATCACATGCAATTCATAAGTGACATGATATGGCCATCATCACGTGCTTCCTGATCTCCATCACCAAAGCATCGGCACGATCTTCTGTCACCGGCGCCACACCATGATCTCCATCAACGTGTCGTCATCGGGGTTGTCGTGCTACTCATGCTATTACTACTAAAGCTACATCCTAGCAATATAGTAAACGCATCTGCAAGCACAAACATTAGTTTAAAGACAACCCTATGGCTCCTGCCGGTTGCCGTACCATCGACGTCAAGTCGATATTAACTATTACAACATTTTCATCTCATACATCCAATATATCACATCACATCGTTGGCCATATCACATCACAAGCATACCCTGCAAAATCAAGTTAGACCTCCTCTAATTGTTGTTGCATGTTTTACGTGGTGACCATGGGTATCTAGTAGGATCGCATCTTACTTACGCAAACACCACAACGGATATATATGAATTGCTATTTAACCTCATCCAAGGACCTCCTCGGTCAAATCCGATTCAACTAAAGATGGAGAAACCGACACTCACTAGTCATCTTTGAGCAACGGAGTTGCTCGTAGCGATGAAACCTGTCTCTCGTAAGCGTACGAGTAATGTCAGTCCGAGCCGCTTCGATCCAACAATACCACGGAATCAAGAAAAGACTAAGGAGGGCAGCAAATCGCACATCACCACCCACAAAAACTTTTGTATTCTACTCGAGATGACATGTACGCATGAACCTAGCTCATGATGCCACAGTTGGGGAACGTCACGTGGGAAACAAAAAATTTCCTACACGCACGAAGACCTATCATGGTGATGTCCATCTACGAGGTAGTTTTCAGATCTACGTACCCTTGTAGATCGCACAGAAGAAGTGTTAATAAACGCGGTTGATGTAGTGGAACGTCCTCACGTCCCTCGATCCGCCCCGCGAACCATCCCACGAACCTCCCGCGATCCGTCCCACGATTCGCTCCGATCTAGTGCCAAACGGACGGCACCTCCGCGTTCAGCCCACGTACAACTCGACGATGATCTCGGCCTTCTTGATCCAGCAAGTGAGACGGGGAGGTAGATGAGTTTTCCGGCAGCGTGACGGCGCTCCGGAGGTTGGTGGTGATCTTATCTCAGCAGGGCTCCGCCCGAGCTCCGCAGAAACGCGATCTAGAGGAAAAATCGTGGAGGTGTGTTGTCGGGCTGCCGTGGCAAAGTTGTCTCAAATCAGCCCTAATACCTCCGTATATATAGGTGGGAGGGGAGGGGCCTTGCCTTGAGGCTCAAGGAGCCCCAAGGGGGTCGGCCGAAGGGGGGGAGGAGGAATCCTGCTCCAATCCTAGTCCAACTAGGATTGGAAGGTGGAGTCCTTCCCTTCCTTCCCACTTCACCTTTTTTTTCTTTCTCTTTGATTTTTCTTATCTCCTGCGCATGGGCCTTCTTGGGCTTTCCCACCAGCCCACTAAGGGCTGGTGCAGCACCCCTAAGGCCTATGGGCTTCCCGGGGTGGGCTGCCCCCCCCCCCTGAACATCCGGAACCCATTCGTCACTCCCGGTACATTCCCGGTAATGCCGAAAACTTTCCGGTAATCAAATGAGGTCATCCTATATATCAATCTTTGTCTCCGGACCATTCCGGAAACCCTCGTGACGTCCGTGATCTCATCCGGGACTCTGAATAACATTCGGTAACCAACCATATAACTCAAATACGCATAAAACAACGCTGAACCTTAAGTGTGCAGACCCTGCGGGTTCGAGAACTATGTAGACATGACCCGAGGGACTCCTCGGTCAATATCCAATAGCGGGACCTGGATGCTCATATTGGATCCTACATATGCTACAAAGATCTTATCGTTTGAACCTCAGTGCCAAGGATTCATATAATCCCGTATGTCATTCCCTTTGTCCTTCGGTATGTTACTTGCCCGAGATTCGATCGTCAGTATCCGCATACCTATTTCAATCTCGTTTACCAGCAAGTCTCTTTACTCATTCCGTAATACAAGATCCCATGACTTACACTAAGTCACATTGCTTGCAAGGCTTGTGGTTGATGTTGTATTACCGAGTGGGCCCCGAGATACCTCTCTGTCACACGGAGTGACAAATCCCAGTCTTGATCCATACTAACTCAACGGACATGTTCGAAGATACCTGTAGAGCCTCTTCATAGTCACCCAGTTACGTTGTGACGTTTGATAAACACAAAGCATTCCTCCGGTGTCAGTGAGTTATATGATCTCATGGTCATAGGAATAAATACTTGACACACAGAAAACAATAGCAACAAAATGACACGATCAACATGCTACGTCTATTAGTTTGGGTCTAGTCCATCACATGATTCTCCCAATGATGTGATCCAGTTATCAAGCAACAACACCTTGTACATAGTCAGAAGACCCTGGCTATCCTTGATCAATTAGCTAGCCAACTAGAGGCTTGCTAGGGACAGTGTTTTGTCTATGTATCCACACATGTATCTAAGTCTTCATTTAATACAATTATAGCATGGATAATAAACTATTATCTTGATAAAGTAATTATAATAATAACTTATTTATCATTGCCTCTAGGGCATAATTCCAACACTATGGACCCGAAGGTCTGTGGTGAACTACTCACGCATCATCGGAGAGGCAATGGTGTTGATGAAGAAGCCCTCCGTGTCCGATTCCCCCCTCCGGCTGGGCAACAGAACGTGCCCTAGATGACATCTTGCGGAGACAGAAGCTTGCGGCGGCGGAAAAGTATTTTCGTGCCTCTCTCCCGTGGTTTCAATTTTTTTGGGGATTTATAGGCGGAAGAAGTAGGGCAAAGGAGCCACAGGGGGCCCACAAGCCTGCTAGGAGCCCCCAGGCCGCGGCTATGGGGCTTGTGGCCTCCCCCGAGACTCTTTGCCTTGGTTCTCAAGCTTCCTGCGTATCTTCTGTTCCAGAAAAAAAATCTTTTCGGAGGTTTTATTCCGTTTGGACTTAGTTTTGTATTCTCCTGTAAAAAGGTCAAAAACACGGAAAAAACAAGAACTCGCACTTGGCACTGAGTTAATAAGTTAGTCCCAAAAAAGATATAAAATGCATACAAAACATCCAAAGTTTGACAAGATAATAGCATGGAACCATAAAAATTATAGATACGTTGGAGACGTATCAAGCATCCCCAAGCTTAACTCCTGCTCGTCCTCGAGTAGGGAAGTGATAAAGACTAAATTGTTGACATGGAATGCTACCTAGCATATTTGTCCTTTGTAACTTCTTTCATGTGACATGAATGTCCAGATCCGTAAGATTCAAAACAATAGTTTTCTATTGACATGAAAACAATAACACATCATGCAAACTAGCAAGGTAATCATGAACTTTTGAAGTAGCAAGACCAAAGAAAGTTATCCCTACAAAATCATATAGTCTGGCTATGCTCCATCATCCCCACACATCGAATTTAAATCATGCACAACCCCGGTATTGGCCTAGTAATTGTTTTCGCACTCTTACTTTCTCAAACCTTTTTCAAATCTCACGCAATACATGAGCGTGAGCCATGGATATAGCATTGTAGGTGGAATAGAGTGTGGTGGAGGTTGTGAGACAAAAAGGAGGAGATGGTCACATCGACTCGGCGTATCAAAGGGCTATGGAGATGCCCATTAATAGATATAAATGTGAAAGAGTAGGGATTACCATGCAACAGATGCACTTGGAGCTATAAGCATGTGAAAGCTCAAAAGGAGAACTAGTGGGTGTGCATCCAACTTGCTTGCTCACGAAGACCTAGGGCAATTTTGAGGGAGCCCATCATTGGAATATACAAGCAAAGTTATATAATGAAGATTCCCACTAGCTAGTATATGGTGGTGACAAAGCAAGAGACTCTCAATCATGAAGAACATGGTGCTATTGTGAAGCACGTGTGGAAAAAGACAGTAGCATTGTCCCTTCTCTCTTTTTATCTCCTTTTTTTGTTTGGGCTCTTTGGCCTCTTTCCATATTTTTTGTGTGGGCAACTTTGGTCTCTTCCTTTTTTTTATTTCCTCACATGGGAAAATGCTCTAATAATAATGATCATCACACTTTTATTTACTCACACCTCAATGCTTAGAACAATGATGACTCAATAGGAAATGCCTCCGACAGTGTACCGGGATGTGCAACGATCTAGCTTGGCGTATGATGTTGAATCATCTCGCTAGCTATCTTACGATCATGCAATGGCAATATGTAAGTGACGACACAAGTCATGAGACGGAACGGTGGGAGTTGCATGGCAAAGTATCTCGGAATGGCTATGAAAAGGCCATGATAGGTAGGTATGGTGGCTGTTTTGAGGAAGGTCTATGGTGGTTTTGTGTACCGGCAAAAGTTGCACAGCACAAGAGAGGCTAGCAATGGTGGAAGGTGAAAGTGCATCTATACCATGGACTCACATTAGTCATGAAGAATTCACATACTTATTGCGAAAGTTTTTATTAGTAATCGAAACAAAGTGCTAAACGCATACTCCTAGGGGAAGGGTTGGTAGGTGTTAACCATCGCGCGATCCCGACCGCAACACAAAGGATGACAATCAATAAATCAATTATGCTCCGACTTCCTAACATAGCGGTTCACCATACGTGCATGTTACGGGAATCACTAACTTCAACACAAGTATTTCTAGATTCACAACACCCTACTAACATGACTCTTAATATTACCAAATCCATGTCTCAAAACTAATTGAGAGGAATCAAACTTCACTTTACTAATCAATGCACATGAATATGGAAGTTTTATTATATCCTCTTTGGATGCCTATCATCTTTAGGACTACTTTCATAGCACAAGCCAACTACCAAGTTACTCAGAGAGGGCACTCTCAAAAAGATATAAGTGAAGATCGAGAGTTCTTATTTCTTCAAAATATGACACCGCCGTGCTCTAAAAGATCTAAGTGAAGCACTTAGAGCAAAGTTATCTAGCTCAAAAGATATAAGTGAAGCTCAATGAGTATTCTAGCAAATTCACGATGAGTGCATGTCTCTCTTAAAAGGTGTGCAGCAAGGATGATTGTGACACAATAAAAATAAAAGACTCCTATAATACACGACGCTCCAAGCAAAACACATATCATGTGGTGAATAAAAATATAGCTCCAAGTAATGTCACCGATGGATTGAAGACGAAAGAGGGGATGCCTTCCCGGGGCATCCCCAAGCTTAGGCTTTTTGGTGTCCTTGAATTTGGCTTGGGATGCCTTGGGCATCCCGAGCTTGAGCTCTTTCCACTCTTTATCCCATTGTCCATGAGAACATCACCCAAAACTTAAAAACTTCACAACACAAAACTTCAACAAAAACTCGTGATATCACTAGCACAAGAAAACAAACTACCACCTCTTTAGGTACTGTAGCAAACTTGATTTCTATTTATATTGGTGTTAGATTACTGTATTCTCACTTTTCCATGGCTAGTACCCCCCGATACTATCAATAGTTTCATCAAAATAAACAATCAACACAACAAAAACACAATCTGTCAAAAATAGACCAGTCTGTAGCAATCTGTATACTTCGTATACTTCTGGTATCTCAAAAATTCTGAACAATTATTACAATTTGGGCAATTGGCATATCAACCAGAAGCAAAAAGAATCAACTCAAAAGCTCTTTGTGGATAAAAATGAAAAATAATTTCGTGAGCGAAAAGTTTTTATCTTTTTCCAGCATGATCAAACAACCATCACCAAAACTAGTCATAAAGATTTTACTTGGCTCAAACACAAAAAGAAACACAAAAAAAACAATCATAAGAGAATTATGATGGTGTGGACGCAACAAAACAGAAAGAAAAATGCAAAGATAAATTCATTGGGTTGTCTCCCAACAAGCGCTATTGTTTAACGCCCTTAGCTATAGTTCATAAGGCGAAAGAATCATGTATCGTCGTCTTTGGTACTCAAACCATAAGTAGCCCTCATCAAGGATTCATAAGGCAATCTTATTTTCTTTCTACGAAAATGTTCCATGCCCTTCTTTAATGGAAATTCAAATCTAATATTCCCTTCCTTCATATCGATGACAGCACCAATAGTCCTTAGGAAAGGTCTACCAAGAATGATAGGACATGTAGGATTGCAATCAATATCAAGCACAATGAAATCTATGGGTACATAGTTCCTATTTGCAATAATAAGAACATCATTGATCCTTCCCATAGGTTTCTTAATAGTAGAATCTGCAAGATGCAAATTAAGAGAGCACTCATCAATCTCATTGAAGCCTAGAACATCACATAAAGACTTTGGAATCGCGGAAACACTAGCACCCAAATCACACAAAGCATTACATCCATAGTTTTGGATCTTGATATTGATAGTAGGTTCCTACTCATCATGAAGTTTTCTAGGAATAGAAACTTCCAACTAAAGTTTCTCTTCAAGTTATATCATCATAGCATCGACGATATGATCGGTAAAGGCCTTGTTTTGACTATAAGCGTGTGGAGTGTTTAGCATGGATTGCATCAAGGAAATACATTCAATCAAAGAGAAACTATAATAATTGAATTCCTTGAAATCCAAAGTAGTAATTTCATTACTACTCAAAGTTTTGATATCCTCTACTCCACTTTTAATGCTTTTAGCATCAAGATAGATGGACTCCGAATCATTGGGGCGTTTTTCAACCAAAGTGGATTCATATCCAGCCCCATCATCATTAGGTTTCGCACTAGAAAACAAGGATTCAATGGGAGTCACACCAAGCACTTTAAGATCTTCGTGATTCTCATCACGAGAACACGCCTTTTTAAGCCATTCATGTCTAGCACGAATTTGGGCGGTTCTTTCTTTACTCTCATTCATGGAAACACGCATAGCTTTCAAAATTTCATCCATATTGATCTTGGGTGGAGCACATCTCACTTTCAAAGCATCAATATCAAGAGACATTCTATCAACGCTCCTAGCCAAATCATCAATTTTGAGTAGTTTTTCTTCTATGGATGCATTGAAAATCTTTTGCGAGTTGATAAACTCTTTAATATTACCCTCTAGATGAGAGGGTAATTTATTGTAATTTCCATGAGCATTGTTGTAGGAATTTCCAAAGTTATTAGAGGGATTACTAGGAAAGGCCTAGGAATATGTTTTCCTCTAAAAGCGTTGTTGTTGCCAAAATTGTTCCTACCAACAAAATTAACATCCAAGCTCTCATTGCTACTCTCAATCAAGGAAGACAAGGGCATATCATTTGGATCTAAAGGAGCACCTTTACTAGCAACCAATTTCATTAAGTCATCCATCTTAGCACTCAACAAGTTAATTTCTTCTATAGTGTGTACTTTTTTACTAGTAGGTGACCTTTCAGTGTGCCACTGAGAATAGTTTGCCATGATATTGTCTAGGAGTTTTGTGGCTTCTCCTAATGTGATTTCCATGAAAGTTCCACCGGAGGCGGAGTCCAAGATATTTCTAGAAGCAAAATTCAAACCAGCATAGAAGATTTGTACAATCATCAAAAGACTCAAGCCATGAGCGAGACAATTTCTAATCATCAATTTCATTCTCTCCCAAGATTGTGCAACATGTTCATGATCTAGTTGCTTAAAATTCATGATATCATTATGGAGAGAGATAATCTTAGCCGGTGGAAAATACTTGGATATATAAGCATCTTTGCACTTGTTCCAAGAATCAATACTATTTTTGGGCAAAAGATGAAAACCAAGTTTTTGCATATCGCATAACTCAATGAAGTTATTAAGATGGGATGCGGCATCTTCACTAGGAAGGTCGGAGAATTGCTCTTTCATAACAAGATTCAACAAAGCAGCATTGATTTCATATGATTCTACACTAGTGACGGGAGCAATCGGAGTACTAATAAAATCATGATTATTAGTATTCGAGAAGTCACAAAGTTTGGTGTTTTCAGTCATGGTGACATTAGCAAGCAGACAAGCACACAAGCGAAGAGAAAGCAAGCGGAAGAAAACGGCAAACGAAAAAGGCAAATATTTTTTGTAATTTTTGTTTTTCAGAAGTGGGGGGGAGGAAAGCGATAGGCAAAAAAGTAAATGCAAGAGATGAGTTTGCGACGGTTACTTGGATAAGCTTCACTTAGAATAATCCCCGGTGCTAGAGATTGACACGTTTGTGGAAGACTATTCTTGACTTGATGCTCCCCAGCAACGGCGCCATAAATTCTTGCTACCTCTTGAGCTTGCGTTGGTTTTTCCCTTGAAGAAGAAAGGGTGATGCAACACAGTAATAGTAAGTATTTCCCTCAGTTTGAGAACCAAGGTATCAATCCAGTAGGAGTATCAAGCCAAGTCTCCAAAGTACCTCTGCAAAAACAGCAAACTTGCACCCAACACTACAAAGGGGTTGTCAATCCCTTCACGATTGATTGCAAGGTGAGATCTGAAGGCGGAAAGTGAAACAAAGTAAAAGTGTAGGGCTGAAAATATGATGTGAAGTAGACCCGGCGGCCATAGTGTTCACTAGAGGCTTCTCTCATGATAGCAAATATTACGGTGGGTGAACGAATTACTTACGAACAATTGATAGAACCACGCAAAGTCATGACGATATCTAAGGCAATGATCATACATATAGGCCTCACGTCCGAGACAAGTAGATCGATACTTTTTGCATCTACTACTATTACTCCACACATCGACCGCTATTCAGCATGCATCTAGTGTATTGAGTTCATGACAAACAGAGTAATGCCTTAAGCAAGATGACATGATGTAGAAGGATAAATTCATGCAATAGATATAAACCCCATCTTTTTACCCTTGATGGCAACAATATGATGTGTGCCTCGCTACCCCTTCTGTCACTGGGTGAAGTCACCGCACGGTATGAACCCAAAACCAAGCACTTCTCCCATTGCAAGAATTATAGATCAAGTTGGCCAAACGAAACCCATAACTCGAAGAGAAGAAGCCATCTAGCTACTAGCTATGGACCCGAAGGTCTGTGGTGAACTACTCATGCATCATCGGAAAGGCAATGGTGTTGATGAAGAAGCCCTCCGTGTTCGAATCCCCTCTCCGACAGGGCACCATAACGGTCCCCAGATGGGATCTTGCGGAGATAGAAGCTTGCGGCGGCGGAAAAGTATTTTCGTGGGTCTATCTGGTGGTTTTGGATTTTTAGAGAATTTATAGGCGTAAGAGGTAGGGGAGAGCAGCCACGGGGGGGCCACAAGCCTGCTAGGCCCGCCCCCCAGGCCGGGGCTAGGGGGCTCGTGACCTCCCCCGAGGGCCTTTGCCTTGATTCTCAAGTCTCCTGCGTATCTTCTGTTATGGAAAAAATCATTTCGCAGGTTTTATTCTGTTTGGACCCCGTTTAATATTATCCTCTGAAAAAGGTCAAAAACATGGAAAAAATAGAAACTGGCACTTGGCACTGAGTTAATAGTTTAGTCCCAAAAAATATATAAAATAGCATATTCATGCGTACAAAACATCCAAAGTTGACAAGATAATAGCATGGAACCATCAAAATTATAGATACGTTGGAGACGTATCAAGGACGTTTAACCACAAGCTGAAGTGGGGCTGGACCCGAAAAAAGGCCTCAGAGACAATGATAAAAGCTGAAATATGCATAAATATTTCGAGGGGGAGATCATGGAAATCACACCCATAATAAAACATTAGACCCCGAACAAAGGGGTGGAGAGGGAAGCCGAGGCCCCGGAGGAAGTGACGGATAAACACCACCCTCTCACCTTCTTTAGCCGCGGGGATGACTTGGCTCTTCTCCGGAGTGCGATGAACTATGTTAGCCGACAAGTAGTCGGCGCTCTTTAACTCCAAGATGTCATTTTTTGTGACAAAGGAGGCCTCCCACTCGCCTTTCAAGCCCGAGCCAGCCATGGCCAAATTGGAGAAGGAGTTCGAGGGGATTGGGATGAGAAGGAATCTTGGATGCTCGAGATCTGAGGATTGGGAAAGGTGACGGCGATGTGAGATCTGGGTAGCGTGTGGAGCCTATGGTGACAGTTTACTTTTTATAAGCAGCCGTAATACCAAGAGTCCCTCTGCCGCGCCACGAACCTCGCCATTTCCCGATAAATCATGCAGTCATGCCCGCATGGGATAATCCAAATCATAAACCATATCCGAAAAATGTGGGGCACGATCTCCGTATTGATGGAACGTGCCAACGAGAAAACTGCTTCGAACCGCGTTTTTGTAACAGGTCAGTGGTCTTGACCGGCCATGATATTTTGCTAAAAAGTTGCGGGACAAAATGTTGTTTATAATCAAACGGTTGACCTTCAAGGCTAAGTTACATATGCTGTTTGGGAACGAGGAGGTCATTAGTAGCCGGACTATTACCGGCCAGGTATAAGTGGGAGAAGGAACTCGCCTCGCAAGCCGGAGGCCTTGGACGCAAGGAACAGCTGGCAATCAAGACTACATCGTTGGAGGACAGTTCGGCGGTTACTGAGGGAGTCCAGGATTAAGGGGTCCCTGGGTGTTGGGGATATTGCCTGCTGTTGTGACCCGCCAAATATGGGTCGGGTTACTGTTAAGGCGATTCATCCTTTAAGGCTAGTTGGGCCTCAGCCTGGGCGGTTCGTAATTGCAGGATGGTTATGATTTATGGAAGGACTATGGGTTTGGCAAGACGGCGACTTAGAGACCGCCGTGGTCACGATTTGTAAAAAGCAAGGGACTCTTGTAACCCCTAAGGCTTCGACCTATATATAAAGGCGAGTCTGGAGGGGGAGAGGCAGGTTAGAAATCATCGAGAGCTAGGCTTAGGCGAGTTACGCTTTCCTTGTAATCGAATCCACATCAATACATACAAAGCAGGACGTAGGCTATTACCTCTTCTCGAGGGGCCGAACCTGGGTAAATCGCCGTGTCTCTCCCGCTTAACCCCTTTGAGTCGCCACCAAGGTGCGATGGCTCCAGTACTAAGTCCTTTCACGAGGACATCTGCCGTGACAAAACCACGACAGTTGGCGCCCACCGTGGGGCCTGCGCACGGTGGAGTTGAGTTCTCAAAGGGAGCCCTATCAGGGTCTGGGAGTTATGCGGCGGCGCTCATGACTTGGAGCCGACGCGGCATAGCCTACATCGACAACCGGCGATGGGGACCCGAAGCAAATTCCCTCGAATCAGGCTACAGGGTCCCCTTCGGCAAGATCAACTTCTTCATCGGCATGATCGGGTCATCCGTTCCTGAGCCGAACACCTCCTCCGACATCGTCGAGCCGGCCAGGTACGTTCATCCAGTCGTAACCCGGAATCTGACCCGCCCGGTCTTTGTGGGTTTTACACAGGGGTCGGAGGAGCCAAAGCACGCGGCGGCTCAGGAGGCCACCCCCGTCAACTCTGACGACGAGTCATCCATGGGCGATTCCGATTCCATCCAGTCCCTCCACGGAGACGGTCTTGGGGGCTTGTCATTGGCCATGGATCCGGAAATCCTCGATCGAACCCGCCGCCAGATCGCCATCTACATGGCTGGGGCGACTCAACCCGCACCGAACCCCGCCGGGGGCGAGGGAACCGGCGGGACGTCCAGAAGCACGTCAGCAGTCCTAGTGGATTTAGCGGAGGAAATCAAAAGACTAATGTCAACCTCCTCACGCCAGAGAACCAAGGAGAGATAAATGCGGAGTTAGCAAAACTGAGGGAGGCGGTGGCAAAGGCCCATCAGGACGCTGAAACGGAGTCCGCCGGGATGGAAACTCGACAGGCCCAGATTACGGCCAAAAGGATGCGGTTGAACACCGACAATTGGCGGCTCGAAAGACAGCAGCGCGCATCTAATGACGTTCATCAGCGGAGGCACCAGGGACGCTTGCCCCATGATCTCAACCCGACTCGCCTGTTCGACACTCCCCAAACGCCCGGGATGGGAGCCGCTCCAGCAGGAGGGATGGCTCGCCCTCCTAACCCGCCGATTCAGCCGACTGAGGGTCAAATTTCTCGGTTCCGTACCCCCCGAGGCCACTTCTCTAACCCGGTGGATAACGTGCTTGCCGCGACTCGCCATCTGGAGTCCCTCCCGATCCACGGCAACACCCCAGCTGAGATCGAAGCAAGGAACGCCATTGAGATGTTGAAAACGGCGGTGGTCCAAAACACGCAGTTCTCACACAGCCCCGAACGACTGCACTCCACCCCCCAGGCGAGCTATACCAGGGGTTGGCCGGAGGATCAGCCAGCCGTAAACAGCGCCCCGCGACACTTCCCGCCGGACAACCCGCCCGAACGGGACCTGCCGGGCGGAGGTCCACCCCACACTCAAGAGGCTCAGACTCCTTCCGCGGGGACCGGAGGGCCAGTTGGGGTGCCCTGCTTGTCCCTGGCCCTTCGAAATGAAAGAATGCCCAAGGATTTCAAAGGACCAAGAAAGGTGCCTAATTACACACCAGATCTCGAACCAACATCTTGGATCGAGGGCTATGAGATCGCCATGGACATGCTCGACGTAAACGAGGCGGTTTGCGCCAGATATTTCACCATGATGCTCGAGGGATCGGCACGCACTTGGTTGAAAAACTTACCCCCCAATTCTATCCAGTCCTGGGCCGAGTTAAAGGAGCGTTTCATCAAAAACTTCCGGGGAACCTGTAAACGACCGATGACAATCGTCGACTTGCAACACTGCGTACAACGCCCGGATGAGTCGGCGCATCACTGGTCGCGGCGAGTCGCGGAAATTATCCATTCATCGGATGGCATCATGGCAGCACAAGCTGTGCTTATCCTCGAGCACAACTGCCATTACGAACCGCTGGTCCAGAAGCTGGGGCGACTCAAACGGAAAGTTCAGGATATGGGCGAGCTGATGGATACCCTCACCAGGTACGCCGAAGCCGATGATACCAAGGATCCCGGCGAGGATGGTAAGGGTAACTCGCCTAAGAAGGGCGATTCAACGAATAAGCATACCCGCCTCCAAGCCCGCAACCGTCATAACCAGGGGACCAACGGCAAGCGTAGGCCGCATGAGGAGCCCTCGGATTTGGTTGCCAACACCAACGCCAATGACGGCAAAAAGAAGAATCGAGGCTTCAGTGGGAAAAGACCGCGTAACTACGAAGAGCTGCTCAAAGGCCCTTGCCCGCACCACGCCACGGCCGACGGCCCGGTGGGCCACTCCTGGGAGAACTGCTTCGTGATGCGGGAATTTCGGGCCGAGGCAATCAAGAAGAGCCAGAGCGAAGACCTGAACCGTCGCCAAGACCAACTCGCCGCGCCCAACCAGAGGCACAACCCTTTCAGCGGTTTTCCCGAACAAGAGGCTCAGGGGGGGCCGCAGCCAGGCGGCGGCCAGTACCCGGTGCACCACCACCGGCGGTACAACCCGCCGGGAGTCTTCCAGCAGCCGCCCCCACAGGGGGCCCCGCAGGATCAGGATGACCATGGGGGCTTCCGCAACAATCCTAAATAGCTAAGTAATGGGCAATATCATGTTTTCACCACTAATGCTTGCAGACGTGATAAAAAGGTAAATCACCGGACGTACAGCGTAATTGAGCCGGCAGTTCCCTGATATCTCCACTGGTCCGAACAGACCATAACGTGGAGGAGAGAGGATCACCCGCCAAGAATAGATAACCCGGGCGACCTGGCCCTGGTCGTAGCTCCCCAAGTGGCGGGTTACACTCTATCGAAAGTATTAATGGATGGCGGCAGCAGCATTAATATCCTATACTTCGACACCTTCCGGAGGATGAATCTATTAGAGAAAGACTTGATGCCTTCAACCACGGTCTTCCACGGCATCGTCCCGGGCAAATCCGCTTATCCGATTGGCCGGGTCAGGCTCTCAGTAGCGTTTGGAACTGCACAGAACTACAGGTCGGAGTCTCTGGTCTTCGAGGTGGTCAAATTAAAAAGCCCGTACCATGCGCTGTTCGGGCGACCGGCTTACGCTCGCTTCATGGCCCGCCCGTGCTACGTCTACCTCAAGCTCAAAATGCCTGGTCCTAAAGGGCCCATCACGGTCGACGGAGATAGACGGATTGCAAAGGAGTGTGAGGAAGGAGGCGCGGCCTACGCGGAAGTCGCCTGCGCGGCGGAAGAGCTCAAAAACCACCGGGCCAATGTTGACCCGGCGGACATGTCACCACTCAAGAAACCGACTACAGATTCCGAGTCGCCCCTCAAGTTCAAACCAACGGATGACACGAAGACAGTCGACTTTGTCCCAGGCGATTCATCCAAGCAGTTTACCATTGGAACGGGTCTGGACCCCAAATAGGAAAGCGCGCTCATCGAATTCATCCGTGAGAATCGGGACATCTTCGCATGGAAACCCTCTGACATCCCGGGTGTACCGAGAGAATTCGCTGAGCACCATCTTAATATTGACCCAAAATGCAAACCTGTCCAACAATACCTCCGCAGGTTTAACGAGGAGCGACGGAAGGCGATTGGAGAGGAAGTCGCCCGTCTTTTAGCCGCCGAGTTCATCGTGGAAGTCTTTCACCCCAAATGGCTAGCTAACCCGGTGTTAGTACTCAAGAAGAACGACACTTTCCGTATGTGTATTGACTATACGAACCTCAACAGAGCTTGCCCCAAGGATCCTTTCGCTCTTCCCCGCATCGACCAAATCATTGACTCGGTGGCGGGATGCGAACGATTGTGCTTTTTGGATGCTTATTCAGGTTATCATCAGATCAAAATGGCTGTGGAAGATCAAGAAAAGACTGCTTTCATCACCCCCTTCGGGGCCTTTTGCTATGTGTTCATGCCATTCGGGCTCAAGAGCGCGGGGGCGACTTACCAACGTTGCATCCAGAATTGTCTTCACAGCCAAATTGGCCGCAACGTCCATGCTTATGTTGACGACATTGTGATCAAGACCCGCCGGGAGGAGACACTTCTGGAAGACCTTAAGGAAACCTTTGATAATTTACGGGTATATCGGATGAAGCTAAAACCCACCAAGTGCGTTTTCGGCGTACCTGCGGGAAAACTACTAGGTTTCTTGGTATCGGAGCGCGGCATCGAGGCTAACCCGGACAAAATTGAAGCGGTTACCTCCCTCGGCAAGCCGACGAATGTTAACCAAGTTCAGCGATTGGCGGGTCGTATTGCGGCTCTCAGTCGTTTTGTAAGCCGCCTCGGAGAAAAGGCGATTCCGCTCTATCAACTATTGAGGAAGTCTGACCGATTCGTGTGGACGGAGGAAGCTGACGAGGCACTCCAGGCCTTGAAACATCAACTGGTTAACCCGCCGGTCCTGGCGGCCCCGACTGACAAGGAGCCTATGCTCCTGTATATCGCCGCGAATTCCAAAGCGGTCAGCGTGGCTGTGGTCGTCGAAAGAAAGGAGGAAGGAAAGGAATACCCGGTACAGCGCCCGGTGTACTTTATCAGTGAGGTGTTAACTCTTTCCAAACAACGATACCCACATTGGCAAAAACTGGTCTATGGGGTGTTCATGGCGAGTCGGAAGCTTAAACATTATTTCCAAGAACACCCAATCACCGTGGTCAGTTCCGCGCCCCTCGGCGACGTCATCCAAAACCGCGAGGCAACAGGGCGGATCGCCAAGTGGGCGATAGAACTTGGGTCACATCACATTCAGTATACCCCCCGCACGGCCATCAAGTCCCAGGCACTGGTTGATTTCGTCAATGATTGGACGGAGCTCCAGGCTCCGGAAGATTGCCCTGACCTTACCTATTGGACTATTTATTTTGATGGATCCAGGCAGTTGGAAGGCTCGGGGGCTGGTGTGGTGTTGATATCCCCTCAAGGAAATAAGTTCTGCTACGTCCTCCGGCTCATGTTCCCTTGTACAAATAATGCGGCAGAGTATGAAGCTCTGCTCCACGGTTTGCGAATAGAAAAAGAGATGAACCTAACCCGAGTCAGATGTTTTGGGGACTCAGATCTAGTGGCGCAACAGGTTTCGGGCACCTGGGACTCTCGAGATCCTATGATGGCGGCTTACAGGCGAGCCGTATCTGACGTGGCGGGCTATTTTCATGGGTACCAGGTTGATCATGTTGATCGGCGACTCAACGAAGCAGCTAATGCCCTCTCGCGACTCGGCTCACACAGAAAACCGGTCCCCCCTAATGTCTTCTTGGATGTCTTGCATAAACCGTCCGTGACTGTACCCACGGAGGAGGAATTGGCGATACCAGATCCCGAGTCTCAGCTTGTGGCGGCTCTCCATGTTGCTCCGGATTGGGCTCTTCCTTATCTAGCTTACCTTGCTCGTGGCGAGTTACCCACTGATGAAGTTTTGGCTCGCCAGATTGTTCGGCGTAGCAAGTCCATGGTCATCATTAATGGCGAGCTATATAAACGAAGTGCTTCAGGGGTCTTTCAGCGGTGCGTTTCCTCCAAGGAAGGATGCACGATCCTTAATGACATCCATTCTAGAGACTGCGGACATCACGCCGGGTCACGTTCTTTGGTATCAAAGGCCTTTCGACACGGTTTCTTCTGGTTGACGGCTCACGCAGATGCCGAAAATATAGTACGGCGGTGTGAGGGGTGCCAACGATACGGGAGACAGGCTCATGTGCCGGCTCAAGAATTGAGGATGATCCCCATTACTTGGCCTTTCGCGGTCTGGGGGCTGGACATGGTCGGTCCCTTTAAGATGCCCTCCAACAAGAAAACTCACTTATTGGTGGCGGTTGATAAATTCACTAAATGGATTGAGGCGGAGCCAGTTGGGGCTTGCGACGCGGAGACTGCGGTAAAATTTCTGAAGAAGCTGATTTTTCGTTTTGGATATCCGCACAGTATCATCACGGACAATGGTACTAACTTGTCCCAAGGAGCGATGCTGGATTTCTGTCGCCGTGAACATATCCGGCTTCATATCTCTGCAGTTGCTCACCCGCAGTCACGGACAGGCCGAGCGGGCGAATCAGGAAGTTTTGCGAGGGATCAAACCTCGGCTCATAGTTCCCCTGGAAAGAACTCCAGGATGTTGGGTGGAGGAGTTACCCTCGGTATTATGGAGCATCCGAACCACCCCGAATTGGTCCACGGGGTTCACCCCTTTCTTCTTGGTCTATGGTGCAGAGGCCGTCCTCCCTACTGACATAAGGCATGATTCTCTTAGAGTCGCCGCATATGTGGAGCAAGACAACGAGCTGGCGCATCAGGACTCTTTGGATGCCTTGGAAGAGGCACGTGAATTAGCAGCGACTCGTTCGGCAATCTATCAGCAAGATCTGCTGCGTTATCATAGTCGCCGGGTGAAGAGTCGGACCTTCCAGGAAGGCGATTTGGTGCTTCGACTGATTCAAGATCGGGGAGGAATGCACAAGCTTTCGCCCCCTTGGGAAGGACCTTTCGTTGTCAGCAAGAACCTCCGCAATGGTTCTTACTACTTGATGGATCTTCGGCCTGATCGACCAACTACGGGGGCTGAGTCAACTCGCCCTTGGAATATTGCCCATTTGCGGCCTTATTACACTTGAGTTCTTAAAACTCCATGCTTTGTAAGTTTTTCAGTTTTCATTATGGAATAATATAATGTTTCCCTGACTCGGGGGCTTCTTCTTTAAGAAAAAAAAGAGAGCAATTTCATGACATCCTGTTGCGACCTTATGAGCCGACAGAACATGCATTAAGGGTGGGTGCACGAGCTTTCTGACTCGCCTCCCCCTGTCGCGACCGTATGAGCCGACGAAACCTGCATTAAGGGTGGGTGCACGAGCTTTCTGACTCGCCTCCCCCTGTCGCGACCTTATGAGCCGACGAAACCTGCATTAAGGGTGGGTGCACGAGCTTTCTGACTCGCCTCCCCCTGTCGCGACCTTATGAGCCGACGAAACCTGCATTAAGGGTGGGTGCACGAGCTTTCTGACTCGCCTCCCCCTGTCGCGACCGTATGAGGCGACGAAACCTGCATTAAGGGTGGGTGCACGAGCTTTCTGACTCGCCTCCCCCTGTCGCGACCTTATGAGCCGACGAAACCTGCATTGAGGGTGGGTGCACGAGCTTTCTGACTCGCCTCCTCCTGTCGCGATCGTATGAGCCGACGAAATCTGCATTAAGGGTGGGTGCACGAGTTTCTTGACTCGCCTCCCCCTGTCGCGACCGTATGAGCCGACGAAACCTGCATTGAGGGTAGGTGCACGAGCTTTCTGACTCGCCTGCTCCTGTCGCGACCATATGAGCCGACAAAAACTCGTGTTATGATTTGACCTTGGAAATTTTATTTTCACAGATAAAGTGCTCAAGGTTTTCATCCTTGGCAGATTGAGCATTTCAGGCGATTCTGATAAGGATTAACAAAATATTTTAAACCGCCTCAAAGGCGGTATAAGGGTTTCTTGCAGAAGATGTCATCAAAAAGATAGTACTGACTATTACATGGCTCTTGGGCCAAATTCAAGGAAAATCTATCCCGCTAAGTCCTGGCGTGAGCTCTGACCAGCTTCGATTTGTAAATCGCCCAAGACCCAATTGCATCTGGACAAAGAGGCGAAATCGTCTTCATCGGTCAAGATTGATGCCAGGTCTGTCTCCCAGTCAAAGGGGTTCTTGGGTCGCCGAGGGATAAGGTTGGTTACCACGAAGGTTGGCGGGTTGATTTTCTTATTCTTGTCATCGTAAGCCGCCTGATATTTTGTCAAGTCAAGGCTGGCGGCAAGTTGAGTCGCGGCCAGTCGAGAATCCTTGACAACCTTCTGGTAGTCTTCTTCCACGAACTCCGAGCCGTCATCTTTAAGCTGAGGGAAGCCGGCAGCTACTTCTTCCAAATTAATTTCTGGAGCATACGCCAGGCAGCGACTCAGAGCCGTCAAGACACCCTTCCGGGCGGCTGATCGGGTTAACTCGCCGATCTGGGGAGGCAGTGTGGATAGATATCCAAGCACCTTCTTTATGGAAGTTATGGGCTCCTTTGCACCGATCACAGCTTTGACGGTCAGCACACTGCCTGTGTACAGTTGTTCCGTCAGTGTATAGATCGCCTTCAGCATCAACACGTTGTCGTCTTGCAGATTGGCGACTCTCGAGCCTGTGATTAAAAAACCGGTAAGATAAACATTAAGGAATTTGCCCAAGGAAGAGGATAAGATTGGAGAGTTAGGTAAAGCTCACCAAAGATGGCTTGTGTCATGTTGGTAATATGGCGCTTTAAGCCGGATAGCTCCTGCTGTACAGTCGCAAGCTTCGCTTCTGTTTTTTCGGCTCTTGTCAAAACCGCGCTGTGGTCAGCCTGAGTTCTTTCTAACTCGGCTTTGAGCTTTTCCAGTTCAACCAGAGCCAACTTATATTTTTCTTCCGACTGAGTTCGGGCATCTTGTTGGTCAGCCAAGTTTTTCCTTAAGTCGCCCAGGGCCAGTTCGGTCTGGGCAAGGCTTTCCTGTTCAAAAATTTAGAACAAAGACAAGTCTCAGAATTATTGCAAGGCAATACCCCTGACACTTGGGGGCTAATGTATAATTTCTCAAGGGAAATTATACAGGAAAAAAAAGAGATCCTGCTCATCATTTTACTGATGACCCGGCCCTTGGGGGTTACTGGTCGCAACGCTGTTTAAAAAAAAAAGAGACCCGGCTCATCATTTTACTGATGACCCGGCCCTTGGGGGTTACTGGGAATAATACAGAGTATAAAGTTTTCCTCATGCTTGTTATTTAACATCTTTAGCAGATTCTTTTCCATCTCGTAACTCGCTTCCACGCGACTTGCGAAGCCAGAACAGAGCTCTTTAAACTCCAGACCTGCATAGTTAGAAAGTTTCGCCTTGGAAGGCCCAAACTCGGGTAGTGATGGAGAAGGGGATGCTATATGTTTGGAGAGGATTGTCTCTGCCGGTTTGGAGAAACCAAAACCAGTGATGACCACAGCATCTGGGTCATCAGCTATCACCATTACGACCGGTGATCTAGGGACATCTGTTGATCCTTTGGGCGACTCAGGAGGGTTTGCTTGAATTAACGGCTCGTTTTGACTCGGATATTCTTGAGTCGGAGTAGCTTTCCTTGGAGGGTCAGAAGTGGCGTCTGGGATTGATCCACTGGTCTTCCTCTTTTTGGCTTGCGCCCTAATGAAAGAGATAGGCGTGTCAAAAAATTAAAAAGAGTATTATTCTCAAGGGTCAGGACAAGGAACTTACCCCGGGACTCGGATCATTGGTGGAAGGGTCGACATCACTGAGTCGCCAGAAGTGGGGGGAGAATCCTGCAGAATTTGTACATCGATAATACTGGCGGGTTATGACTGTGATCCAAAGCAGCACGAACGATGGTTGCTCAAATAAGAAAAGGAGGTACCTCGCTTGGTTTTCTTTTGTTCCTTGTTGGCAAGCCAGGTGTCAGGTCGCCAGAATGACTTCGCGTTTTCCGTTTCGAGGCGTGCTGCGTTTTCTTCAGTAAGAAATTTGGGTCCAAATGGGCATTTGGATGTGAGAGAGGTACTTTCCCACATATTCGCCGGGCCGGCTTAGGTGGAGAAGGAGATGAATCGGAGGAGACGGAAATTACCTCGACAGAGTCTTCCTGGCTCTCGTTATCTTCATTCTATTATAAGAGGAGCGAGAGATAAATAAAAGTTAAAAGGTGATAGGTGGCGAGTGAAAATGAGGACGGATTGGTACCTCTGAGAGTGCGTCGCCAGCTTGAGATTCGTCGACTTCAGATGGCTCGGCCGCAGCCGATTTGCCTTTGCCTTTGTTTTTCTTGGAAGGCGGCTTAGCACTCTTCATGGCTTGTTTCTTAGGTCTCCTAGACCAGAACTTGTCGCCTTTCTGGAAGAGGATATGGCATGAAATCACGATGACGGTAAAACAGATGAAATAAAAGTTGAGGGCGAGTTAGTTTTGGTTACCTTGGGTGCCGGGTTAATCTTGCAGAAGGGCTTAAGGCTGATTTGGCCGCATTTCGCTGCAGGTTCGCCGGTCAGTTTCCTGATGATGGTGACGATGTATTTTTCCGTTAATGCTGTGTGGAAGTAGCATTGGGGATGATCCAGAGTACCGTCAAACTCGCACATCAGGCCGTCTCGACGGCTCAGAGGAAGGATCCGCCATTCGACCCAGCAGGGAATCAAGTCAACCCCGGTGAGACCGTTGTTCGTCAAGGATCTCAGTTCGGACAGAATTGGGACGAATTCCGACTCTTCCTCCTCGGTGAGCTTGTCGGGGAGCTTGAAGTTGACTGGAAGGCGATGTTTCCTTGCAGTAGAACCAAGATTCGCCCCAGCCTTTGGGATGGCTAGGCATAGTGAGTGCAGGGAACGGACTGTCCCTGCGACGCTGGATGTTGACCCCGCCGAGTTCCAAACTGGGGCCATTATGGAATTCCGTCTGGCGATTCAAGTGGAAAAAGTACCAAAACAGAGGGAGGGAAGGCTCGATCCGCAGATAAGCTTCGCAAAGGACTTGGAATTGACTTAGGTTGCTTATGGAATTGGGTCCCAAATCCTGGAGTCGGACGTTCATAAAATTCAGGGCGTCTCTAAGGAATTTAGATCCGGGCGGTTTAAAACCCCGTTGTAAGTGTTCCACAAAAACTACTATCTCCCCTTACTTGGGGTTGGGTAGGTCTTCTCCTAACCCGGTGCGCCATCCAATGACGTCTTGAGGATCCAAGCAGCCCGCTTTCACGTAATTCGCCAAAACAGCATCGTCAACTTTGGTGGGTAGCCAATCACTCTTGAAAACGGCACCCATGCTACAGACAGGCAAGAAAATGGTATTACATGTCTCGAACATTTACTGTGTGAGTCGGGACTAGCTTCTGCTTAACCCGCCGGATCGGGAGGCCGGGTTGGGCTGATGTGGCGACTTATCGGAGCAGGGCTATTCTCAGAAGCAACGCTACTGTGGGTGGTAAAATTTATTCTTTCCGAAACACTAAGGGAAGGACGAGGTTTCCGAACAGCTTTTTGCAAACAGTGAAAGAGGAATGGATCTATTCAACAGATATAAAGGTTTACGGGCATGGCTAAAACATGAACGATGTGTGGTCAGGATGGTGCCTCATGTTTACAAAGACTAGTCTATTTAGAAATTTCGCAAGGGCACAGATGGATAGCATTGTTCGAAGCACTGGGTGCCCTAATGGCGCTCGGGCTAAAAAAATTCGACAGCTAAGATGGTGACGAGCATAGAGCTTCGGAACTATGGCAATGGCGGCAGCAAGAACAGAAAATAAATCTACCCTTAAGAAGGGGAAACAGTGGCCTAACCTGAAGATCTTGGTCGAAGAGGATCGGCGGTGATGGAGGCTGTTGGAGAATGAGCGGAGCCTGGCGACGGCGACGACGTGCGGGCGGCGCTGAAGCTCCTCGAACGGCGCCGGAGCTCTTTGAACGGCAGCGGTTTGTGGGCGGCGCCGGGGCTCCTTGAACGGCGACGGCTTGCGGGCGGCGTTGGAGCTCCTCGAACGGCAGCGGCTTGCGGGCAGCACCGGAGTTCTTCGGACGGGGGTGGAGTTCGCGGCCGGCGGCGAAGCCTTCGGGATGCGGGGCGTTTTTTCTTCTCGCTGAGATGATGGTGGAGGGATTGATGGGACTGGTAGGTGGCCGGTGTCAGCCCTGTCCCTTCCGCCTATTTATCAGGACGAGCGCGGGGATCGAGGCGCTATGAGCGGGAACCGTTGAGGAAGGAAAGATTCGCCATGATGGCGCCCGAAAATTTCGGGATAATGACGCACCAAAAGATCCGTTGAGATTGTGTTGGAGTTCCCGAAAATCGAGGGCTAAGGAAAGCACTCATGGGAAATGCGTTGGCGGCTCGGAGACTTTTTCCGGTATCAGTTGGCGAGTTAAGATTTCTGGGGCAAGGAGGAACACAGAGGAGAGAATCGCCTTCGACTAAAATGGAGGCATTGGCATGAAGATTCAAGTCAATTTGGGGCCTAATGTTGGGGATATTGCCTGCTGTTGTGACCCGCCAAATATGGGTCGGGTTACTGTTAAGGCGATTCATCCTTTAAGGCTAGTTGGGCCTCAGCCTAGGCGGTTCGTAATTGCAGGATGGTTATGATTTATGGAAGGACTCTGAGTTTGGCAAGACGGCGACTTAGAGACCGCGGTGGTCACGATTTGTAAAAATCAAGGGACTCTTGTAGCCCCTAAGGCTTCGACCTATATATAAAGGCGAGTCTGGAGGGGGAGAGGCAGGTTAGAAATCATCGAGAGCTAGGCTTAGGCGAGTTACGCTTTCCTTGTAATCGAATCCACATCAATACATACAAAGCAGGACGTAGGCTATTACCTCTTCTCGAGGGGCCGAACCTGGGTAAATCGCCGTGTCTCTCCTGCTTAACCCCTTTGAGTCACCACCAAGGTGCGATGGCTCCAGTACTAAGTCCTTTCACGAGGACATCTGCCGTGACAAAACCACGACACTGGGCCTCTTACCTATTTCCATGGGTCAGACTCATGGGTCGTCTTATGATTATCACTAGAACCCGAATAATCACATGATGCTGTATCCAGAATGGATTCTTCTGAAGACTTGGTGTGCGCTCCAAGGAAAGATGACAATTGGCATGTTGTCCCCTTTGTGTAAGCGACATTGTGTAACCCTGGTGCCCCTGGTATCTATGTAAACCAGAAGGCTTTAGTCCGTAGGACACATTAAGATCATTACTCCTAGGGTTTTAGACCAGAACATACGATCTTGTGGTTAATCAATTCTGTATTTGATACTAATCAATATAAGCAAAATTGATACGTCCATTTTGCATCATGCTTTTATATCAATATTTATTGCATTATGGGATGTTAATACACATTATTGTACAATACTTATGCCTTTTCTCTCTTAGTTTTCAAGATTTACATGAAGAGGGAGAATGCTGGCAGCTGGAATTCTGGACTGGAAAAGGAGCAAATCTCAGAGACCTATTGTGCATAGCTCCATAAGTCCTAAAAATTTATGGAGAGCAGTTTTGGAATTTATAAAAAATAATGGGCGAAGTAAATACCGGAGGGGACCCACAAGGAGGTCACAAGCCAGGGGGGCGAGACCTACCCCCTGGCCACGCCTTGCAGGCTTGTGGGCTCCTGGCACGCCTCCGGTGCCCATCTTGTGCTATATGAAGGGTTTTGACCTGGAACAATCATATCAGACCTTTTGGGACGAGGCGCCGCCGTCTGGAGGCGCAACTTGATAGAACCAATCTAGAGCACTAGCGGAGCTATTCCGCCAGGGAAACTTCCCTTCCGTAGTAGGGAAATCGAAGCCATCGACATCACCAATGATCCTCCCATCGAGAGGGGGTCAATCTCCATCAACATATTCATCAGCACCAAATCCTCTCCAAACCCTAGTTCTTCTCTTGTATCCGATCTTTGTCTCAAATCCTCAGATTGGTACCTGTGGGTTGCTAGTAGTGTTGATTACTCCTTGTAGTTGATGCTAGTTGGTTTATTTGGTGGAAGATTATATGTTCAGATCATTAATGATTATTAATACTCCTCTTATTATGAACATGAATAATGCTTTGTGAGTAGTCACATTTGTTCCTGAGGAGAAGTGATAATTCTAGTTATAATTAATCTTGTGAATTTACTATTCCTTTGATATTTTGATAAGATGCATGTTGTCTTACCTCTAGTGGTGTCATGTGAACGTCAACTACATGAAAATTCACCATTATTTAGGCCTAGGGGAAGGCATTGGGAAGTAATAAGTAGATGATGGGTTGCTAGAGTGACAGAAGCATAAACTCTAGTTTATGCATTGCTTCGTAAGGGGCTGATTTGGATCCATATGTTTCATGCTATGGTTAGATTTATCTTAATTCTTCTTTCATAGTTGCGTATGCTTGCGAGAGGGGTTAATCATAAGTGAGAGGTTTGTCCAAGTAAGGGCAACACCCAAGCACCGGTCCACCCACATATCAAATTATCAAAGTAACGAATGGGAATCATATGAGCATGATGAAAACTAGCTTGACAGAAATTCCCATGTTTCCTCGGGAGCGCTTTTCTTATATAAGAGTTTGTCCAGGCTTGTTCTTTGCTACAAAAAGGATTGGGCCACCTCGCTGAACCTTTGTCACATTTGTTACTTGTTACCGGTTACGAATTACCTTATCACAAAACTATCTGTCACCGATAATTTCAGTGCTTGCAGAGAATACCTCACTGAAAACCACATGTCATTTCCTTCTGCTCCTTGTTGGATTCGACACTCTTACTTATTGAAAGGACTACGATAGATCCCCTATACTTTCGGGTCATCAAGACTCTTTTCTGGCGCCGTTGCCGGGGAGTGAAGCGCCTTTGGTAACCGGAACTCGGTAAGAAAAAATTTATATATTGTGCTGAAATTTACTGTCACTTGTCGCTATGGAAAACAATCCTTTGAGGGGCTTGTTCGTGGTATCTTCACCCTGACCGGAACCAAAAAAAGATGATCCTCAACCTGTTGCACCTACTGAAAATATTTATTATGAAATTCTTTTGGGTATGATAGAAAAACTGCTAGCTAATTCTTATGCACGAGATGGAACACTACATCCTGATTTGCATCCAATCTATGTGGATGAAGTTTGTGGATTATTTAAGCTTGCAGGTCGGCCCAAGGATGATGTCAAGAAGAAGGTTTTTCCTTTATATTTGAAGGAAAAGGTGTTGACATGGTATAGGCTATGTGATGATATTGGATCAAGGAATTACAACTGATGGAAATTGGAATTTCATCAGAAGTTTTATCCTATGCATCTCGTTCATCGTGATCGGAATTATATTTTATAATTTTTGGCCCCGTGAAGGAGAAAGAGTCGCTCAAGCTTGGGGGAGGCTTAAGTCAATGTTATATTCATGCCCCAATCATGAGCTCCCGAGAAAATTATTATTCAGAACTTTTATGCTCGGCTAACGTAATGATCAATCCATGCTCGACACTTCTTGTGCTGGTTCCTTTATGAATAAAGATATTGAATTCAAATGGGACTTAGTGGAAAGAATTGAACGCAACTCTGAATATTGGGATCTCGACGAAGGTAATGAGTCAAGTATAAGCCTTAAGTTTGATTGTGTTAAATTCTTTATAGACACCGATGCTTTTCATGAATTTAGCACTAAATATGGACTTGACTCTAAGGTAGTAGCTTCATTCTGTGAATCCTTTGCTACTAATGTTGATATCCCCAAGGAGAAGTGGTTTAAATATCATCCTCCCATTGAAGTTAAAGTGGTTGAACCTATTAAAGTTGAAGAAGAAACTACTATTTATAATGCTGATCATGTTATCCCTACTGCTTACATTGAGAAACCACCCTTTCCTGTTAGGATAAAGGAACATGATAGAGCTTCAACTGTGGTTCGTAAGAGCTGCACTAGAACACCTATACCTCCTGAACAAATTAAAGTTGAACCTAATATTGCTATTGTTAAAGAGCTCTTGGTTGATAATATTGATGGGCATGTTATTCACTTCTGTGTTGAAGCCACTAGAATTGTTAGACCTGATACTAAGGGTAAACATAGACCTATTGTTGGCGTGACTGCTGTTTCTCTTAAAATAGCAGATCATTGTTATCATGGCTTATGTGATGTGGATGCTAGTGTGAGTGTAATTCCCTTTACCTTATACCAAGAAATTATGAATGATATTGCACCAGCCGAATTAGAGGAAATTGATGTTACCATCAAGCTTGCTAATAGAGATACTATTTCACCAATTGGGATTGTTAGAGATGTTGAAGTCTTGTGTGGGAAAATAAAGTATCCTACTGATTTTCTTGTTCCTGGTTCCACACAAGATGATTTTTGTCCCATTATATTTGGTAGACCCTTCTTGAATACTGTTAATGCTAAACTTGATTGTGGAAAAGGAACGGTTACTGTAAGTTCTCGTGATGCATCTCATGAGTTAAATTTTTCTAAATTTCGTAGACAAACCCATGAAAGAGAATTGCCTAGTGATGATGAAATCATTGTTCTCACTTCTATCGCTATGCCTCCTACCGATCCTTTGGAACAATATTTGCTAGACTATGAAAATGATATGCATATGAATGAAAGGAATGAAATAGATAAGATTTTCTTTGATCACAAGCCTATTTTGAAACACAACCTGCGTGTTGACATACTTGGGGATCCTCCTCCACCCAAAGGAGATCCCGTGTTTGAGCTTAAACAATTACCTGATACTATGAAGTATGCTTATATTGATGAAAAGGAGATATATCTTGTTATTATTAGTGCTAACCTTTTAGAGCATGAAGAAAAGAGATTATCGAAAACTTTGAGGAAGAACCGTGCAGCTATTTGATATACTCTTGATGATCTGAAGGGCATTAGTCCCACTCTATGTCAGCACAAAATCAATATGGAGCGTGATGCTAAACTAGTTGTTGATCACCAATGACGATTAAATCCTAAAATGAAGGAAGTGGTAAGAAATGAAATACTAAAGCTTCTTGAGGCACGTATAATTTATCCAATTGCTGATAGTACACTAGTAGAAAAGAGGGCTTTGGTCCAGGTCATGAAATCCTATTAGTCCCGGTTCACATACGAACCGGGACCTATGGTGACATTGTTCCCGGTTCATGAGGCCAGGGCACCGGCCAAGCATTGTGGGCCATTGGTCCCGGTTCGTCTCACCCCTTTTGTCTTGGTTCCAGTCAAGAACTGGGACTAATAGGCCGACAACCCTTCGTATCCCCTTTAGTCCCGGTTGGTGGATCAAACTAGGACTAAGGTGTGGTGGCGGGCGTTCGTACAACCGTTCGTGTCCTCCTTTAGTCTCGATTGGTGGATCAAACCGGGGTGGCGGCTCTTCGAATCACCCCTTTAGTGCCGGTTTGTCGTCCAACCCGGAACTAAAGGTCCGAATGGTTCGCCCTCCCGTGTCATTTCGAGCAATGAAAACTGCAACCGAAGCAGAGTCTATCGCCATTCTGTGATCTTCTCCTCTAGCGCTCTCCTCTGTTCTTCTTCTTCCTCCCTTCTTCTCTTCTCTTCTTCCATTCTTCTTCCACCATGACATATGAAACCGGAATGGTGCGCGCACATGGCACGACCGAACTCAGGGTCGGGTACATGAATGAGAGCACGACGGTGCCAAATTTTCTTGGACGGTTCCGGGCGTGGGTTGACACCGTTCCGGAGCGTGAGGCGTTCTTGGGGCTTGATCTGGAGTACACGGCCGACCAACAAGGTGTTGCCATCATCCAGCTGTGTTTCAAACAGCATGTCTTGATTTTCCAATGGGCGACGTAAGTTTTGAAGCTTTCTTTGATCCAAGGTTATGAAAATTGCATGTATATATCTTCTCTAGGTTCCATTTGATAGAAATATGGAGTTTCTATATACGTTCCATTGGATAGTTAATTGAGGGTTTCTTAATCAATTCATAGGATATGAAAATTGCATAGGATAGCAATATGTTACAACATTGGAATCCTATAAAGATCATTTTCTCTTTATTTAGTTGTAGTGAAAAAAATGCCATTGGTAAGTTTTGAGGCTTTCTTTGATCCAAGGTTATCAAAGTTGCATATATTGATCTCCCTAGGTTCTATTGGATAGCAATATGGAGTTTCTATATATGTTCCATTGGATATATAGTTAATTGATGGTTTCTTGATCAATTCACAGGATATGAAAATTGCATAGGATAACAATATGTTACAATATTGGAATCCTATAAAGATTAATTTCTCTTTAGATGTAGTGAAACAATTTTTTATTGGTATGTTTTGAGGCTTTCTTGGATCCAAAGGTTATGAAAATTGCATATACTGATCTCTCTAGGTTCCATTGGATAGCAATGTGCAGTTTCTTTATATCTTCCATTGGATAGTTAATTGAGGGTTTCTTGATCAATTCATATGATATGAAAATTGCATCGGATAGCAATATGTTACAATATTGGAATCCTATAAAGATCAATTCATAGGATATGAAAATTTCATAGAATAGCAATATGTTCCATTTGAATCGTTATGATAATTTTCTCTTTAGTTGTAGTGAAACAATTTTCCTAGTTGCAGCAGTATGTAACATTCGTTCCATTTTAATTTGTTGATGTTGCAGTAGTGACAAGCATTGTACAGAACTCATGGACTTCCTTTGCAGCGGCATACATTTCGTTAGTGTAAGGATAGGCCGAATATGAGGCGCAGCTTTGGTATTGAGATACCAGCTGAGTGCCACATTGATATCCAAGGCCTATTCCAGCTTCAGTATGAGAGGACTTCGATGGCTAATATGGCAGTCGCCTTGATCGACGAGGAGTACCATGATATGAAGACTTCATTCCCGAAGTCTCAGCACAGAAAGTGGGGGAAGACCCCACTTGACCCTATCAACGTTCGGTATGCAGCAAAAGATGCATATGTTGCATACGAGTTGTACCACAAGATTAGAATTGTGAACTATGGCCAGTGTCACCTCACACCACCAGCTTGGGGATATTCTGATTCAGATTCTGATTCAGACAAGTAGTGTTCACAAGGGTGAACACTTGTATATGTTGTATGCTAGCTATTATTATGTACTGCTTGCATGTATTATTATGTACTGCTTGGACCAATTTATATATATCTAGTTTCTGTTTGTGCCATTATATAGTTTCCAAATATGAAAGGTTTAGCCCTTTCTTTATTCATCACCACTTTAGGCATTGTTGTGAACTAATTCTTTATTCATATTGGTGTAATATTTACTGTATTCAAACTTCTCCATGGTTCATACCCCCCGATACATCGATATAAGCAAGCAACACAAAGAAAACAGAATCTGTCAAAAACAGAATAGTCGGAAGTAATCTGTATAATTCGAATACTTATGTAACTCCAAAAATTATGAACAATGAAGACAATCTGGGTAAATTGTACGAATCTTGTGTAAAAAACTGAGATCAAAAGCACGTTCCACTGAATTTAAAAAATTCCTGGCTGAGGTCGGAAGTTTCTGTTTTTTCAGCAAAATTAAATTGCAAACACCGTAGACCATCCCAAAGGTCTTACTTGGCACAAACACAAAATGCTATGTGGGTGAAATGATGATACTATGCCAACTTTCAACCTATTCAGAGTTCATTTGTAGTGCTTTTCAATTCTGTGTCATTTAGCTCAAAAAATCAGTAAAAGCATGAAAAAAGTCAGAAATAGTTGAAAATTGATGATGTGGCTTTGAATGGTGCATTTTGAACACACTAAAAGTCTGTAGTTCAAATAAGTTCAAAAAAATGAAATCCCTTTGTAACAGATGAGTTTTCGTATGAAACCATGATACTTCGAAAGAGATTGTCTGATTTGTACACGAAGTGCATCTAGTTTTTGCCGCAACCCTCTCAACTTTTTAGCACATGCTATGTGGGTGAAATGATGATACCATGCCAACTTTGAACCTATTCAGAGTTCATTTGTAGTGCTTTTAAATTACTGGGTCATTTAGCTCAAAAAATAATCCATAAATGCATGAAAAATACCAAATGAAGTCAGATATAGTTGAAAAATTATGATGTGGCTTTGAATGGTGCATTTTGAACACACCAAAAGTCTGGAGTTCAAATAATTCCAAAAAAATGAAATCCTTTGTAACATATGAGTTTTCGTATGAAACCCTCATACTTCGAAAGAGATTGTCCGATATGTACACGAAGTGCATCAAGTTTTTGCCGCAACCCTCTCAACTCTTTAGCACATCCTATGTGCACTACAAGAAATATGCTAATACATGGCGCTAAATTTTCATCGCTACATCATCACGGTTTTTAATTTACGATGATCTTACGACGAAATACGAAGCGTCGAATAAGAAGCGTCAAAAACTGACAGCAACGACATTTTTGATCAAAATCGTCGTAACTTTTACAACGATTCCTGGATCGTGGTAACCTTTACGACGATCCTAAATAGTCATTGGCAATCTAACCCAATCCTACGTGGCAGTCCTACGTGGCAAAATTAGGATGAAATCAAAACGTCATGGCTGAAATCAGCCCAACCCATTTCAATTGATCACATGGGCTTGTTTTAATTTTTTGGGATTTTTCTTATTGGGTTTCTTTTGGAGCCTTAGCCTATTTACACCTAATTCTAGTATTTTTTTGAATTTTTTTCATCATTATAATTTGGGCCCTCGCCATTTAGTGCCCAAATACATTTGGTCCAGTTCAGTTTTTGGCCTTTTTTCATTTTTGAATTTAGCAACTTTTTTATTCTTTTATGCTATTAATGGATCTATAAATAACAACCCATACAACTTTGAAGCCCATACTCATAAATCTAAAGCATCTCTAAATGAAAGCCCACACCACAAAATTTGAAGCACATTTCAAGATCTGATAATATAGCCAAAACATGTAGCACAACCAAAATCTGCTACCAAACCTGTAGCACAATATGGTACGAAATTACACAACCAAGTGCACAAAATCTGCTACCAAACCAAGTGCTATCACAAAATCTGCTACCAAACCAAGTGCTACAATTGCAAGCATGACAAGGTATTTAATCTCCTAAGATGGTTCCTAAAGATGGTTCTTTCTTTGCCATTCTGCGGATGGGCATTTTCTTGGGTTGTTTCATCTCCGCGTCAACATCTCCAGGACGACACACTGGTGTGTAATTATCCAATGTACCCTTTGTCTCCATCTTGTCCCACATGCGTTGCAGAGCACTGGCTTCTCCGGTGGCCCGAGCCGCCAAAGAGGACTCGGTGTATCAGCAGTAGTAGCAGGAGTTTCCATGAGCAACAAGAAGTAGAATACAAAACAGACAACCTAGAATCTGTGTAATATTGTTGATTGGTAGTGGTCTATCAGGACAGGAGCTTGCACCACAAATATTTAGAATAATTAAGGATGACCCTTTCAGTTAGCTAGAATATCCCCCACCAGTTCTTCCTAAGAGATGAGACCATTGGCACTAGGTCACAAAACCAGATGTATATGCTGAGAATCACGCAGTACATAACATGGACCAATCAGCATGAACAGGGTTGTAGCTATCCTACATTATTCTGTTCCAAACATAGATCAACCTCTATACATATGGAGTAAGTTTGTGTATGTGCGGTGATGGCCCACAAGCGTATGGGATCGCAGCAGTTTTCGAGGGTAGAGTATTCAACCCAAATTTATTGATTCGCTCACAAGGGGAAGCTAAAGGATATTCTCAAGTATTAGTAGCTGAGTTGTCAATTCAACAACACCTGAAAGATTAGTCTCTGCAAGCAAAGTATCAGTAGCAAGGTAGTATGATAGCAACGACACCATAAAAAGCTTTGACAATTCCCAGCAATGGCGCCAGAAAAAGGCTCGTTGATGGGATGTTAACGCCAACGAAGTCTTGCAACAAGTAACAGCGGAGTAGCAAGGAACAATAGTAGCAGCAGCAGCAAAGTAACAAGTAACAGAGTGGCCCAATCCCTCTTGTAGCAAGGGGCAATCCTAGGCAAAGTAACGTAGCGAGAACCAATAGTAAAAGACTCGTAGGAAGTGGATCGGTGATGGATGAGTGTGACAGATGTGATTCATCATGTAACAGCTATAATAGGAGAGATATGTGACTAGCTCCCGTTCATCAATCTAATGTAGGCATGTATTCCGTATGTAGTCATACGTGCTTAGGGAAAAGAACTTGCATGACATCTATTGTCCATCCCTCCCGTGGCAGCGGGGTCTTAATGGAAACTACGGGATATTAAGGTTCTCCTTTTAATAAAGAACCGGACCAACGCATTAACACGCGGTGAATACATGAACTCCTCATACTATGGTCATCTCCGGGAGTGGTTCCGGCTATTGTAACTCCGGGGTTGCCGGGTCATAACACATAGTAGGTGACTAAAACTTGCAAGATAGGATCTAAAACACACATATATTGGCGACAACATAATAGGTTCAGATCTAAAATCATGGCACTCGGGCCCTAGTGACAAGAATTAAGCATAGCCAAGTAGTAGCAACATCAATCTAGAACATAGTGGATACTAGGGATCAATCCCCGTCAAGAACTAACTCGATTACATGATAGATCTCATCCAACTCATCACCGTCCAGCAAGCCTACAATGAGATTACTCACGAACGATGAAGAGCATCATGGAATTGTCGATGGAGAAAGGTTGATGATGACGATGGCGACGATTTCCCCTCTCCGAAACGGACTCCAGATCTGTCCTCCAGATGAAGAACAGGATGTGGCGGCGCCTCCGTATCGCAAAACGCAATGAAACCTTCTCTTTGATTTTTTCCAGGTGAAATGGAAGATATAGGACTGAGATTGGGGGCGGTGGTGCCACGTGGGCCACACAAGCCTGCATGGCGCGAACTAGGGGGGTGGCCACGCCGTGTGGGCTTGTGGCCCACTGGCACACCCCCTCACGTGGATCTTTGTGCAGGTATGTTTCTTTTATTCCAGAAAAAATCTCCATAAATTTTCAGGACGTTCCGAGAACTTTCATTTCTGCACGAAAACAACACCATGGCAATTCTGCTGAAAACAGCGTCAGTCCGGGTTAGTTCCATTCAAATCATGCAAATTAGAGTCCAAAACAAGGGCAAAAGAGTTCAGAAAAGTAGATACGTCGGAGACGTATCAACTCCCCCAAGCTTAAAGCCTTGCTTGTCCTCAAGCAACTCAGTTGACAAACTGAGAGAGACAAAAGAAAACTTTGACGAACTCCATTTGATCTTGTTGTTCCAACTATGTCTAACTCACAACCAGAATTTTAGCAACATCACAATAAAACCACATAAGCAGATGACATCTAGGTCTCACGGTAAACTCATATCAATGGCATAATCAACTAGCGAGCAAATAATAATAAGCCTCAAGTATCAACAGTTCAATCAAAACAACATGAAGCAGTACGAATAGATGGTATCTCGCTAGCTCTTTCTGAGACCGGAAAACATAAATGCAGAGCACCTTAAAAGACCAAGGGCTCACTAAACATTGTAATTCAAGGCAATGAAGATCCAGTCATAGTCACACTCAACACAGTTAAAAGCAAAGCATAAAAATGACAGAGGTGCTCTCTAATTTGTGCTTTTGTAAGAGGAGGATGACTCAACAGGAACATAAATAGACAGGCCCTTCGCAGAGGGAAGCATTGATTTGAAGAGGTGCCAGAGCTCAAGCTTTTAAAACAGAGATAATAATTTTGGGTGGCATGCTTTCATTGTCAATGCAATGACTAAGAGTTCTCAACAACTTCCACGCTACACATGCTATAGGAGGTTCCCAAACAGAAAAGTAAAGTTTTGACTCTCCCACCACCAATCAATCACACTCCACGACTAGCCGAATCCTCGGATACCATCCAAACCAACATCAATCCTGGGGGAGTTTTGTTTGCAATAATCTTTTCGATTTGAGCATGTAACTGGGAATTCCAATTACCGGCCCCTTTCTCGTGAATGATAGTGAATAAACACATATCGAGGATAATATGCCTAGCATGGAAGATACCTATAGCCCCCTATGACCACATGGGCGGTTCGGGCATGCAAAACAGATTATTTCTTGAAGATTTAGAGAGTGGCACATGCAAATTTACTTGGAACGGCAGGTAGATACCGCACATAGGTAGGTATGGTGGACTCATATGGCACAACTTTGTGTTTATGGAGGTGGATGCACAAGCAGTATTCCCGCTTAGTAAAAGTGAAGGCTAGCAAAAGACTCGGAAGCGACCAACTAGAGAGCGACAACAACCATCAAAATGCATTGAGAGTAACTAACATTGAGTGCAAGCATGAGTAGGACATAAATCACCATGAACATGAACATCATAGAGGCTATGTCGATTTTGTTTCAACTACATGTGTGAACATGCGCCAAGTCAAGCCACTTGAAACATTCAAAGGAGAATACCATCCTATCATACTACATCATAGTCATCTCAACATTCATGTTGGCCACCAAGACAAACCATTATAAGCTCCTAGGTAATTAAGCATGGCATAAGCAACTATGATCTCTAAGTTGACATTGCAAACATGTTTCTCTCACAACAAAGCTGAATCAGGCATGATGAGCTAGTCGTATTTACAAAAACAAAATAGATCGAGTTCATACCAGCTTTTCCAGGCTCTGTCACTTCATCATATATCGTCATTATTGCCTTTCACTTGCACGACCGAATGATGTGAACAATAATAAGTGTACTCGTGCATTGGACTACAGCTGGAATCTGCAGGCAAACACAAAGGAGAAGACAAAGTAATATGGCTCTTTGAAAGCTAAAAAGGTATGCATGCAAGAGCCACTGAACATTGTAACCATGGTCTTCTACCTTGACCCAAAGAAAAAGAAAACTATTTACACGGGAAAGCTCCCAACAAGCAAAAGAAAAAAAAATCTTTTTGGTTTTTCTCAAACTAGACAGACACACGAAAAGAAAACGAGAAAAAGAAAATAAACTAGCATGGATGATACAATGGCAAAGTGTGAACACCGGCTAACAAAGTGAAAGCATAAGCAAGAATGTAAAGTCGGTGAGAACACATACTCCCCCAAGCTTAGGTTTTTGGCCTAACTTGGTCTACTCCCAAGGACGGTCCTCGCCAAACCCAAAATCATAATCGGGGTTATATGGGAGCGCTGCAGCCACTACCTGAATAGCTGCCTCACGGAGACGAGCAGCCGTCGCCTCCCTCTCATACTCCTCTGTCTCTCCTATGGTTATGTAATATCTCTGTTTAACCTGAAAGTCAAAGAAAGCAGGAGCAGGAAGGGTAATATGGAAAATACGCTGCCGGTTAAATATCAATCGGTATAGGAGGGATTCATCATCCCTCTCAAGGAACTAGTAGCGTGTCATAGAGACGCGGTCAAGGAAAGCTATATGGAACGGGGGATCTCCTGCGCGGATGGGTACTCCAAGAAAATTTGCTATGCGAGTGGCATAGATCCCACCAAAGAAATCCCCATCAATAGCATTCTTATTCAGCCTCCTTGCTATAATAGCTCCCATGTTGAAGCTTTTGTCACCCGTTACTGCGCTCTTGAGGATACTAAGGTTGGGTGCGCAAAGGTGACAATGCTCAATCTTTCCATTAATGCATCTGCCTATGAAGAGGGCAAAATAATGCAAGGCAGGAAACTAAATATTCCCCATGGTAGCTTGCGTAATGTCTCTAGTTTCTCCAACCGTAATACCAGCGCAAAAATCTCTAACCGAAGATTTAGGAGGATCACTGAGGTTACCCCAAATAGGTATTTTGCAAATTCTACTGAAATCCTCTAAATCCATGGTATATGATTTATCATAGAGATCAAACAGTACCGATGGCTCACGGCCAGCTGAAAATTTGAATCTACGAACAAAAGAGGCAGTGAGAGCAACATACTGTTCACATTTATCAGAGATGAATTCTTCGAGTCCGACATTGCGAACAAATGCATCAAACTAATCTTTGAAACCTGCCTCAATCATAAATTCATCAGAAGGCCATTCACATGGTTGAACCTACGCGTCCCTAGGTTGGTAAGGATCAGGCTCCCGAATTGCAAGACAGGGACATCTCTTGCTTGAGGAACCACCATGAAAGTTTCTCTTGAACATCTTCCTTTTCTTAAATTTTCAGTGACCCGAAGGAAAGGTGAACAAGGTTCAACTAAACTTGTAGCAACTACTCCCACAAGTGCCTAGAGACCATATTACGCATCAAAGCTACTTGGGACCAGCTAGAATTAGCATGCAAAGCTCAAAAACATGGTCACCAAGGCAGGAAAAATACGCGGAGTATAAGGCACTAGAGCAAAAACTAATTGGACCAATGGAGGAGTCACTTACCAAGGAGTAATTTCCCCAATACAGTTCGAAGAACGGTGATTTGAGCAAAGAGATCGAAAATCCCAGCAACAGGAGCAAGAACACATGTTTGAGCTGCGTAACGATTTTTCTGGAGGTAGGAGAAGCGGATGAGAGCAAGAATGAGTGGAGGGGGTGCCTGTGGGCCCCACAAGCCTGGGTGGCGCGGCCAGGGGGGTGCCCGCGCCCCTAGGGCTTGTGGCCCACTGGTGTGGTCCCGAGACAGACTATTTGTCCAAGTATTTTTCAAATATTCTAGAAATAATCATACTAGATTTTCGCAGCGATCGGAGAACTTTTATTTTCGGGGTATTTCTCCACCGGACACTAAAACAGAGAACAGGGAAAACTAAACTAAACCTATCATTTTTCTTCTAAGCAACCTAAAGTGAAAGCTTGGAACAGAGGTTTGTGACTCCTCGATTCATCCATCTCATGGTCATCGAAAGAAATCCGTCAATGGAGTTGATCAAATCCCCTCGACAAAACTTTCTCGAATCGCAAAAGAGAATGGAGAATTTTTGAATAGTCACTAGGTCAACTCAATGGGGATGTGTATCCCCCCAACAAGCAAATCATACTTCCTCTTGACACGAGGAATAGGGCATTCAAAGCTCCCAATAAGAATCGATGAAGTCTTTTCGATAGCATTGATGCAATGTACTCGATATTGTTTCTTCAGAAAGTGCATCGTATGATCATTACCATTGACATGGAAAGTGACATTGCCTTTGTTGCAATCTATAACAGCCCCTGCGGTGTTTAAAAAGGATCTTCCGAGGATGACAGCCATGGCATCGTCCTCGGAAATATCCAAGATAACAAAGTCTGTTAAGATAGTGGTGTTAGCAACCACAACAGGCACATCCTCGCAAATGCTGATAGGGAAAGCAGTTGATTTGTTGGCCATTTGCAGAGAGATTTTAGTGGGTGTTAACTTATCTAGTTCAAGTCTTCGATAAAGAGAGAGAGGCATAACACTAACACCGGCTACAGGGTCGCACAACACAGTTCTAACATAGTTGCCTTTAATGGAGCAACCTAGTTTTTTCGGAGTTCCACCCTTGAAGGTATAATTGGCAAGCATGGCGGAGATCTCAATATCAAGTATCCTTCTCTTATTAGTTACAATATCTTTTATGTACTTAGTATACGAAGACATCTTGAGCATATCAGACGCATCTGCAGAAAGACAGATCTGATCATCTCAACGAAGCGCTCAAAATCCTCATCATCCTTTTTCTTGGATGGTTTGGGAGGAAAGGGCATAGGTTTCTGAACCCAAGGTTACCTTTCTTTACCGTGCTTCCTAGCAACGAAGTCATTCTTATCGTATCACTGATTCTTAGGCTGTGGGTTATCAAGATCAACAAGTTCAATATCCACATCTTTTTCATTGCTAGGCTGAGCATCTTCATGAACATCACTATTGATATTATCATTAGGCTCATGTTCATCACCAGATTGTGTTTCAGCATCAGAGATAGAGGCATCGTTTGGACTCTCAGGGGTAGCAGCAACAGGGTTGCTAGCGTGCAGGTTCCTACCATATTTCTTCTTCTCTCTAGGATGACTAGGTGCATCAGTGCTAACTCCTAGAGAATCTTGTTCAATTCTCTTCGGATGACCGTCAGGATACAAAGGTTCCTGGGTCATTCTACCGCCTCTAGTAACGACTCTGATGGCATTGTCATTCAACTCATTGAGCAAGTCATTTTGAGCTTTAAGTACTTGTTCTACCTGAGTAGTAACATAGAGGCATGTTTACTCAGAAGTTTAAGATCATTGACGTTTCTGTCCACACAAGCACATAAATGACTAAGCATACGAGCATTCTTTTCCAATTGTCTGCTAACATAATCATTGAAACTCTTTTGTTTGGCAACAAAGTTATCAAATTCATCCAGGCATAGGCTAGCAGGTTTATCAGAAGGAATATCACTCTCATCAAACTTACGCAGAGAGTTTACTTCTACTACCTGTATCGGATTATTGAGACCATGGATCTCTTCGATAGGTGGTAGATTTTTGACATCTTCAGATTTAATGCCTTTCTCTCGCATAGATTTCTTGGCTTCTTGCATATCTTCAGGGCTAAGGAATAGAATACCTCTTTTCTTCGGAGTTGGCTTAGTTGGTGGTTCGGGAATATTCCAAGCATTCTCATTGCAGACGATGTTATTCAGTAGAATCTCATCTTGTTCTACAGTTCGTTCCCTAAAAACACTACCGGCACAACTATCTAGATGGTCTTTAGAAGCATCAGCAAGTCCATTATAGAAGATATCAAGTATCTCATTCTTCTCAAGAGGGTGATCAGGCAAAGCATTTAGTAGCTGGATGAGCCTCCCCAAGCTTGTGGGAGACTCTCTTCTTCATCTTGAGCAAAGTTGTATATTTCCTGCAAGGCAGCTTGCTTCTTATGGGCAGGGAAATATTTTTCAGAGAAGTAGTAGACCATATCCTGGGGGCTATGCACACAACCAGGAGCAAGAGAAGTGAACCAGGTCTTAGCATCATCCTTCAGCGAGAAAGGAAACAGCTTGAGCATATAGTAGTGGCGGATCTTTTCCTCACTAGTGAATAGGGTGGCTATATCGTGCAATTTGGTAAGATGGGCTACAACCGTTTCAGACTCGTAACCGTGAAAAGGATCAGATTCGACCAGAGTGATTAACTCAGGGTCGACAGAGAATTCGTAATCCTTATCGGTCACAAAGATAGGTGAAGTGGCAAACTTCGGGTCGTATTTCATCCTAGCGTTCAAAGATTTTTCTTTACACTTGCGCAGAAGTTTCTCAACATCATAGCTATCCTTACACGCAAGAAAATCCTCAGCTATCTCTCCCTCCATAACATAGCGCGTATCAGGCATAGTAGAAGGTTCTACTTCAACAGTATCAGCAGTTCCACAAGTATCATCACATCTAGCAGCAACTCTAGCAATATGTGCATCAAGGGCACCTAGTGGCAAAGCAGTATCAGCCATAGCATCATCAGGCATAGTATCAAGCATAACATCATCAGGCATAGTATCAAGCATAGCATCATCAGGCATAGTATCAAGCATAGCATCATCAGGCATAGTATCAAGCATAGCATCATCATAAGCATCATGGGCAGCAGAACTAGCATCATCAAGCACAAGCGACATATCAAGATTTCTAGCAGGAGGCGAAGTCGCAAACTTACTCAAAACTGAAGGTGAATCAAGTGCAGAGCTAGATGGCAGTTCCTTACCTCTCCTCGTAGTCGAAGGTAGGACTTTAGTTCTTGGATCTTTCGGATTCCTCATAGTGATCAGCAGACGTCAATCCCAAGTGACTCAGAGAATATAGTTGTGCTTCCCCGGCAACGGAGCCAGAAAAAGCCTTGCTGTCCCACAAGTGTATGGGATCGCAACAGTTTTTGAGGGTAGAGTATTCAACCCAAATTTATTGATTCGCTCACAAGGGGAAGCTAAAGGATATTCTCAAGTATTAGCAGCGGAGTTGTCAATTCAACCACACCTGAAAGATTAGTGTCTGCAAGCAAAGTATCAGTAGCAAGGTAGTATGATAGCAACGGCACCAGAAAAAGCTTTGACAATTCCCAGCAATGCCACCAGAAAAAGGCACGTTGACGGGATGTTAACGCCAACAAAGTCTTGCAACAAGTAACAACGGAGTAGCAAGGAATAGTAGTAGCAGCAGCAGCAAAGTAACAAGTAACAGAGTGGCCCAATCCCTCTTGTAGCAAGGGACAAGCCTAGGCAAAGTAACGTAGCGAGAACCAGTAGTAAAAGACTCGTAGGCAGTGGATCGGTGATGGATGAGTGTGACGGATGTGATTCATCATGTAACAGCTATAACACGGAGAGATATGTGACTAGCTCCCGTTCATCAATCTAATGTAGGCATGTATTCCATATGTAGTCATACGTGCTTAGGGAAAAGAACTTGCATGACATCTATTGTCCATCCCTCCCGTGGCAGCGGGGTCCTAATGGAAACTATGGGATATTAAGGTTCTCCTTTTAATAAAGAACCAGACCAATGCATTAACACGCGGTGAATACATGAACTCCTCATACTGTGGTCATCTCCGGGAGTGGTTCCGGCTATTATCACTCCGGGGCTGCCGGGTCATAACACATAGTAGGTGACTACAACTTGCAAGATAGGATCTAAAACACACATATATTTGCGACAACATAATAGGTTCAGATCTGAAATCATGGCACTCGGGCCCTAGTGACAAGAATTAAGCATAGCCAAGTAGTAGCAACATCAATCTAGAACATAGTGGATACTAGGGATCAATCCCCGTCAAGAACTAACTCGAATACATGATAGATCTCATCCAACTCATCACCGTCCAGCAAGCCTACTATGAGATTACTGACGAACGATGAAGAGCATCATGGAATTGTCGATGGAGAAAGGTTGATGATGACGATGGCGACGATTCCCCTCTCCGGAGCCCGAAACGGACTCCAGATTTGTCCTCCAGATGAAGAACAGGATGTGGCGACGCCTTCGTATCGCAAAACGCGATGGAACCTTCTCTCTAATTTTTTTCCACGCGAAACGGAAGATATAGGACTGAGATTGGGGCGGTGGTGCCATGTGGGCCCCACAAGCCTGCATGGCACGGCCTAGGGGGGCGGCCGCGCCATGTGGGCTTGTGGCCCACTCGCACACCCCTCACGTGGATCTTTGCGTAGGTATTTTTCTTTTATTCCAGAAAAAATCTCCGTAAATTTTCAGGACGTTCCGAGAACTTTCATTTCTGCACAAAAACAACACCATGGCAATTCTGCTGAAAACAGCGTCAGTCCGGGTTAGTTCCATTCAAGTCATGCAAATTAGAGTCCAAAACAAGGGCAAAAGAGTTCGGAAAAGTAGATACGACGGAGAAGTATCATGTGGATGGATGCATCTATCACGTTTCTGAAGCCAAATGCATAACACGAAAGAATGATGCAAGTCACCATCCACAAAAGGGACTCACCCCTTTCTGCTTTCTGCTCCTCTTTTGGGGAAAACCTAATAAGTACTGTAGTAACAACAACTACCAGAATTCCAGATTCGTTGTGTTCTCAAAAGAGAAATTCTGGCCTTTTCTGAAGTGGAATATATATACCTCCGGAACTAGCTCAAGGAGGCGGATCCGAGCACGAGGGTGTGGACGCCGGACTCCGCCGCAAACCTGGCCAGCGCCTCCACGATGTTGTGCCCCTCGAGAACCACCGTCTCCACCTGCACGCACGCACGCTCGAATTTAGACACCAAAAGATCGATCAAAACGACTGAGCTAGGTAGCAGCCTAGCAGTAACCCACAGGATGTATAAAATCCAGATTGCACATACATGTGAGTGGTTTCAGTTAAGGCTATGTACAACAGTAAATAATCTGACAGTAGAAATAATGGGATTTAGGGAGCTATCTCCTGTCCAGTATTGATTCTTGAAGAAAATGTCAACTACAGCAGTTAATGCTTAAATAGATAACTTAGTTAAGAATTTGAAGTTATGTCTCAGGAGAGAGGCTACGATTAAGTTAATTCTTTGTTTACCCTTTTTTCGCGCATCATATAGTTTTTACCTTTCCTGTTAATTGTGGTAAGTTTTTGTTACACAGGACAAGAGGACAGGGTTCCAGGAGAATACTCTTAATTACAAGTAAAATAAAATACAAGAATGTAGTTTGTGAAGAAATTTGCAACTCAGTAACAAAGGCTCCATTGGTCAAATGCATAACAAGAATGCAGTTTGTTAATATTTTCTCCTATAGATTAAGTTGCATTCAGGGATTTTCTCCATTGGTCAAATCATGCGTATACATGTTCTGTAAACAGTTATGGAGACTATCTTGCTAAAATTTTAGGTAAAAAATGCATATGGTTGATGTTTGTCATCCGCATCCGGAGGATCTATGAGCACTGGAGCCCAGATAACACTACATTATATGGTCTAAACTTTGTCATGGTGGACCAAAATGTACTGAATATACTCTTCTTTACACGTGCATAGAGAACCAACTTAAAAAAAATTTAAGCAGGGAGGAACTGCAAAAAGTGTTTGCCCCGGTGGATAAAATGAACAAATTCAAGAACAATACTCGAAGGAGTAGTCTACCGGATTCAGCGCTAAATGATTGTGAAAGCAAACAAAAAACAGAGCAACGGATTATTCTTTCAAGCTTTCTTTTATTAACAAAATGTATTTGCATCCATTCAGTCCTCAGCGTCTTGGCTTTCCTCTCAATGCTCATTATGCACTCAGTGAACTCGAAAAATAAATCGGATCAAATATACTTATGTGAGGTTAGGTCGCACACATTTTAATCTATGAGTTTATCTTCTTACAAAATCAATGATCCACAACTAACAACCGATGCCATGTTTAGTTGTAGTGCTTAGTTCTGATTCTTCTTTTTCGTGGGTGTAAAAATAGCATTATATGATTATTAAAGATCAATGAGGTTAGTTCGCACACATTTTTATCTATGTGTTTATCTTCTTACAAAATCAATGAGACAATAATATTCGATCGTGCTATACATTATTAAAGAGCACAGAAAATGGATATGAGTGCAATAATGCATCTGATCAATAAGATGCCAAGGATTCATCTCTATGAAATTTCTTCTTTCAGAGTGTGTTGTACAATTGTACATACAATTCTGGCATTGGAAGCTTTACCTGCTTATAAAACCTAAAGTAAGTTCTGGGCCTCAAATCCATTTTGAAAGAACTAGCTCCATATTGAGAACAAGCACACATGCATGGTCCAATTAATTAGGAATAAGGACTTCAAGCAATTAAATCCATGATAACATGTGATGCATGCTTCTGTCCTATGGACTGTAGTTTAATTTCAGATTAGGTTTGCTTAGTATTTGTGGAGAAGGTCCCTACTTGCCTAATCAACTACCAGTACTTCCACAGAATGCATGCCGAATACTAATCTCCTACTAGGAAGCTTCTCAGTATGGACGGACAAAAAAATAAGTTGCTCGGAAAGTTTAGTAGCATCTTTAAACATTGCCGTCAACGCCACAGATAATAGTAGTCGAGATTGTTTGGGATGCGTAACAAAAAATCGCGTGAATCCTCAACGCCATAGATGCACAACAAAAATTGACAGGGAAGCAAAGACCGGATATATAGGACCACCGAGCTCAAATTAGTCAGATAATCCCGTTGAACTTACCACATAGGCTCGAGGAGTGGAAAGAGTGCAGGGCGGCGGATGCAGATCCAGAGCCTGGCCGTCGGCTCATCTGGTGATGCAGATCCGTCGCCGGCAGCCCACCAGCAACCTCTTGGCCTCATTGCCGGCACATCCGGTGATGCGAATCCAGAGCCTGGTCACCACGGCCACTTGCTAGGGTTTCAGTCGCGCGGAGTGAGATCTGTGGAGGTTGGACTCGGCGACTGGGGAGAGAAGGAGAGGCGAGGAGGAGAGGTCTGGGGGCGCCGACAGTGGCGTACATGATGGAGGTCGGTAGGTTGATGGTGGGGCTGGGGGCGCTGGCAGTGGTCGCACCAGCGACGTGTTCTCGTACTGGTTGGACTTGGACCTGCACAATCAACGCCGCCGTTAGTGCACGACCATGAAATGAACGGCCAGATACGGCGAGAGGGAGGGGCCGCTCACCTCTTGAAGTAGAGGATGGTGCCCGGACGTAGAGCCTGACGCGCTGCCCCATGTGTCCCTTCACCATGGTTTCCGCCGCCAGAGACGAGGGGCTCGGGGATTGGGGAGGAGGTGGGGACGGGGAGGAGGTGGCGGCAGCGGCGAGGAGATGGGGACAAGGGAGGAAGGGTGGGATGGGGGGATCTGAGTTAGGGTTGAGCTAGAGTTTGGGCTGCGGGTGGGGTTATCTCTTTTTCAGTTTTTTTTTCTGTAGATAGATAGATGGATGGATGTGGGATGGAGAGATGCATGGATGGATGGATGGACGCCATGTCATTGATCCGTGGGAAGGGTTCTGATTGGTTCGGAAAATCAGTGGTTTAAAATAGTTTCCAAGTACTAAAAATAGAGGAATTTTGTGAAGCATCTATCAAAAATATTTTTAAAAAAGGCACCACACAAATTTTCACTAAAGATAGACCACATCTTACGGATGAGGACCAATTTGTATGCAATTCTGATCTTTCTAGTTATTTTTAATTATTTTCCGAGTGGCAAAATTTGGTTTTTTGTGAAAAACCTACCAAATATTTGTTGCAAAATTGAACTCCATCAATTTTCTAAAATACTAGTACATATTTAATATACAATTGACCAAATGGTTGGGTGTCAAAAGCTTTTATCCACCTCTTGTGAAAAACAAAAATTTATGCCGATTTAGCTCGAAGCAGGTCAAACTTGAACTCCAACTGCCTCATAGTTTGCTATTTATTTTTTTCCAAAATAATTTCTAGGTAAAAAAGTATCTATTTCTTCATAGATACTCCAAAATATTTGCAAAAATCAAGCCCTAGCTACAAAGGGTCATATCCGCCGTTTTGACCGTATTTTGAAATAGGCATGAAAAATTCAAAAACAAATTTGGAAAACCTTCCATTGTGTCATTATATGTGATAAAGTTACCAGGTAAAATAATAAACTTGTGATATGGCAATTATTTTTGAAAATTATTCTTAGAAATGAGCTATCATGTGTGAAGATATATGGCTTTCAAGCCAAATGATCAATCTTATGGCCACATTCATGCCATAGTTTGTTTAAATGATCTCATATTGTGCACAAGGGTGCGTATTGGAATGACAAACAATGTTGCCTAAGAAAGTTTTCATTTTCTTTGGATGGAAAATTCATTTTCCATTTTTCAAGTATCCAAAATGAGTTTTTTGTGAAGGATCTACCATGTATTTGTTGCAAAATTGGACCAAATCATTTTTCTAACATAATAAGACATATTTAATGCGCAATTGACCAAATGGTTGGGTGTTAATGGCTTTTATCCACCTCTTGTGAAAAAGACAAATTTTCTTTGAATTAGTTGGAAGCGGGTCAAATTTGAACTGCGACTGCATTATAGTTTGCTCTTTATTTTTCTGAAAAATTATTTCTAGGTACACAAGTATCTATTTAATCTGAGAAACAGCAAAAGTTTTCCAGATTGAACCACTAGGTAGGAACGGTCAGACCCGCTGTTTTGACCGCATTTTGAAATGGGAATGAAAAATTCAAAAACAAAATCAAAAAAATGGAAAACCTTTGCATTTTGTCATTATATGTGACAAAGTTAGCAGGAAAAATAATAACCTTGTAATACGGCGATTGTTTTTAAAAAGTGTTCTTAGAAATGGGCTATCATGTGTGAAGATTAATGGCTTTCAAGCCAAATGATTAATCTTATGGCCACATTCTTGACATAGTTTGTTGAAATGATATAATATTGTGCACAAGGGTACATATTGGAATGGCAAACAATGTTGATTAAGGAAGTTTTCATTTTCCTTGTATGTAAAAATCATTTTCCATTTTCAAGTGCCCAAAATGAGTTTTTTGGTGAAGGACCTACCATATATTTGTTTTAAAATTGGACAAAATGATTTTTCTAAAATACTAGGCCATATTTAATGTAAAATGGACAAAATGGTTGGGTGTTAAAAGCTTTTATCCACCTCTCGTGAAAAAGACAAATTTATGTCGATTCAGCTGGAAGCGGGTTAAATTTGAACCGCAGCTGCATTATAGTTTGCTCTTTATTTTTCTAAAAAATCATTTATAGGTACATAAGTATCTATTTAATTAGAAATACATGGCGTGGTCGCTTGACGTCGACGTTTGGATGGTGGTCGAGGGCCCCAACTCTAGAGTGTGTGAACTTGCATGCCAGCCGCATGGTCACCGCCCGATCGTTGCGTTGCCACGCGTTTTGGTGGAATAGGCATGTCTGGTGGGTTGGAAAATCCCTCGATAGGTGTTAGGAAGAAGAATACAATAGAACAATCTCATGAGGAGACTGAACTAAGCTCAAACATGAATTAGTAGCCAAGTGTTTGATTAGCGGTGCGGATAATGCACATAGACAATGGGCCTAAATTTTGGCAGAGGATGATCATCTACTAAGGAGACTCTCTTGGATTTATTAGCTCAAATGGATGAACCTAGGTGGCACTTGCTTTGCAAAGTAACACATTGTGCAGAAATATGGATGTTGAAGCTGGGATCAAATGATTGAATGTATTGGACTGAAATTTGGTGTATGATGTTAATTTGGGCATATGAAGGCACTGTAAAAAAGTTATACCATTTTCACATGCCAAAGTGACACTTCCTTCACAATGTGCCAATTTGGACAGAAAATGGTAACTGAAACTGGGCTCACGTAGATGATTCGATTGAGCTGAAATTTGGAGGAGGAGGATAATTTGGGCACATTAAGACACCATGAAATTTCATAAATTTTGGATAAACAAAAATTGTACTTCCTTCACAATGCTCTCTACTGAACAAAATATTTGGAAAAATATTGAGGGCAACTGGCTGAATTAAATGAGCTGAAGTTTGGTGCAGTGAGTTTGTATGGTGAGTTTCATTCCATGGTAAATTTTCATCAACTATAAAGCAATATAAAATGTAGTTGCTTCACAAACTGAAAATATTACCAGAAACAAAGATTGGATGATGAGCTCACATGGATTGTTAGATGGGGCTAAAATTTTGTGGATATCTATGTTTTGGGCACATAGAAGATGTGGAAAAAAATCAACTCATCAAGATATTCCTATCTAGTACTTCCTTCACAAAGCTGCTAGCTGAACACAAACTTTGGAAATTCGCTCAGAAAGATTTACTAGGCAAATGGTTACGAAAGTTTTCATGAGGCAAAGATTTGGATAGGAAAGAGTGCCCAAAAAATTTGAGGGTAATCAAAGAAATAGAAATAGCATTTCCTTCAGAAAGTGCTATTCTGAACAGAATAAGAAAATGAATATTGCTGAATTATTTTCGAACTATGGAATAAAGGGTTTTCACATATTTGAGGAATATATGATCCAAAGTATTTATGGGAATTTTTGGAATGACATAATAGTAGGTTGCTTCGCAAACTAGGATGGGGTGGGATAAAATGGACCCACGACTGACATGTCAACATAGTTAGAACATGTTACGACATTTTTATAATCGTTGTAAAAGTTATGATGATCTCATCTTATGCGGTTACGACATTTTTGACTCACATCGTTGTAATTTATATGTTGATTTGATCCCCTCAAACGGCTTACGACAATCTCAGATGAAATCGTCAAAGAGTTATAAAGAATTCATCAACGACATCCTAAAGAACGTCATGTATGAGCATATTTCTTGTAGTGGTGGGTGAAATGATGATACATTGTCAACTTTCAACATTTTCAGAGTTCATTTGTAGTGCTTTTCAATTTAAGGGTCATTTAGCTCAAAAAATCAGTAAATGCGTGAAAAATACCAAATGAAGTCAGAAATAGTTGAAAATTGATGATGTGGCCTTGAATGGTGCATTTTGAACACACAAATAGTATAGAGTTCAAATAAGTTCCAAAAAATGAAATCCCTTTCGTAACAGATGAGTTTTCGTAAGAAACCATGATACTTCCAAAGATATTGTACGATTTGTACACGAAGTGCATCCAATTTTTGCCGCAACCCTCTCAACTTTTTAGCACATGCTATGTGGGTGAAATGATGATACCATGCCAACTTTCAACCTATTCAGAGTTCATTTGTAGTGTTTTTCAATTTAAGGGTCATTTAGCTCAAAAAAATCAGTAAATGCATGAAAAATACCAAATGAAGTCAGAAATAGTTGAAAATTGATGATGTGACCTTGAATGGTGCATTTTGAACACACAAAATAGTCTGGAGTTCAAATAATTCCAAAAAATGAAATCCCTTTTGTAACAGATGAGTTTTCGTAAGAAACCATGATACTTTGAAAGAGATTGTCCGACTTGTACACGAAGTGCGTCTAGTTTTTGCCGCAACCCTCTCAACTTTTTAACACATGCTATGTGGGTGAAATGATGATACCATGCCAACTTTCAACCTATTCAGAGTTCATTTGTAGTGCTTTTCAATTTCTCGGTCATGTAGCTCAAAAAAAATGCATGAAAAACACCAAATGAAGTCACAAATACTTGAAAATCGATGATGTGGCTTTGAATGGTGCGTTTTGAACACACAAAAAGTCTGGAGTTCAAATAATTCTAAAAAATGAAATCCCTTTGTAATAGATGAGTTTTCGTACGAAACCGTGATAATAATTTTTGTGACCTAAAAGCAAAAAGAATCACTAAAAACAGTAAGTCGGAAAAAAATAAAATAAATAAAGTAACAAATGAAACAAAAAATATATAAAGAATCACTGAAAAACAGTAAGTAGAAACAAAAAACTATATTCTTTAAAAAGAAATGTCTACTAATGGGCCACCACGGCTTGAATACGACTAGAAACCCAACTAGATAGTTGGGCCAGGATTCAGGCCTGGAGAAGGCCCAATTGGCCCACATGTGGTGACAGTTTAGGCCCGGAAGCCTGCATATGAGAGGATCTCGAAACTGTGTGCGTACAAGCGCTTATAATCCACTCCACTTCTCCCTCGGCTAGCAAGGTGGAACTAAGCATCTAACCGCACCGCGGCTATGCGAGGCACAGGCCTTTCGTGTCGGTTATTGGTACAAACCGGGACCAGAGACATACTTTATTGTCGGTTGGTGGCACAAACCGGGACAAATGGCCCCCTTTCGACCCGGTTGGTTCCGCAAACCGGGACTACATGTATCTTCTTCCCCGCCATTTGGGATGCTAAAAATTGACCGATAGTCCCGGTTTGGTGAGTCAACCGGGACGAAAGGGTGGAATTGGTGCCGGTTCGGGCCACCAACCGGGACAGAAGGTTTTCGCATATAGGTGGGAGTTGTCGAAATTTCCCCCAAAACTATCCCATTGCTCGCCGCCGTCCCCTGAGCCAGTCCTCGTCGTCGCCGCCCCCGACCAGTCCTCCTCATCGTTGCCGCCGTCCCCGAGCCCGTCCCCGTCGTCCCGAGCACGTCATCGTGGCCCTCGCCCTCGATCTAGTCCTCCTCGCCGCCGTCGACGCCCCGAGCACGTCACCATCGCCGCCCCTGAGCCCGTCGCCGTCGCCCTGAGCCCGTCGTCATCGCCGCCCCGAGCCCGTCGTTGTCGCCGCCCCGAGCCCATCGGCCCCGGTGAGCTCCTCCTCTACGTGCTCTGCTTGTCGCTGCTGCAGCCCTTGCATATTGTTGTTCATACAAATTTTGTTCATAGATTATACTAGAGATGTGATACGTCCATTTTGCATCATGTTTTCATGTTGATATTTATCGCTTCTTTGGCTTATATTTCACTTCACGGTACTATTCTTATGCCTTCCCTCTCTTATTTTGCAAGGTTTACATGAAGAGGGAGCATACCGGCAACTGGAATTCTGGCCTGAAAGTGGAGCAAAGTTGAGATACCTATTCTGCGCAACTCCAAACACCGTAAAAATCAACGGGGATTTTTTTCCCGATTTATCAAAAATACTGGGCCGAAGAAGTGCCAGAGGGGCACCAGGGGGTTCACACAAACCTGCACGACGCGCCCACCCCCCCCAGGTCGCGCCATGGGGGCTTGTGGGTAACCCACTGGCCCACTGGCCCCCTTCTTTTGTTATATGGAGGTTTTCGTCGAGGAAAAAATGAAGGAGGAGCTTTTTCGTGATTTCTCCGCCGCCACGAAGCGGAACTTGAGCAGAACCAATCTAGAGCTCCGGCAGGACGATCCTGTCGGGGAAACTTCCCTCCCGGAGGGGGAAATCGTCGCCATCGTTATCACCAACACTCCTCTCATCGGAGGGGACTCGTCACCATCAACATCTTCATCAGCACCATCTCATCTCCAAACCCTAATTCATCACTTGTAACCAATCTCCGTCTCGCGACTCCGATTGGCACTTGTAAGGTTGCTAGTAGTATTGATTACTCTTTGTAGTTGATGCTAGTTGGATTACTTGGTGGAAGAGTTTATGTTCAGATCCTTGATGCTACTCATTACCTCTCTGATCATGATTATGATTATGCTTTGTGAGTAGTTACTTTTGTTCCTGAGGACATGGGATATGTCATGCCAATAGTAGTCATGTGAATTTGGTATTCGTTCGGTAATTTGATATGTTGTATGTTGTTTTTCCTCTAGTGGTGTTATGTGAACGTCGACTACATAACACTTCAGCATTATTTGGGCCTAGAGGAAGGCATTGGGAAGTAGTAAGTAGATGATGGGTTGCTAGAGTGACAGAAGTTCAGACCCTAGTTTATGCGTTGCTTCGTAAGGGGATGATTTGAATCCACTAGTTTAATGCTATGATTAGACTTTGTATTAATTGTTCGTTCGTAGTTGCGGATGCTTGCGAGAGGGGTTAATCATAAGTGGGATGCTTGTCCAAGTAAGGGCAGTACCCAAGCGCCAGTCCACCCACATATCAAACTATCAAAGTAACGAACGCGAATCATATGAACATGATGAAACTAGTATGATAGAAATTCCCGTGTGTCCTCGGGAGCGTTTTTCCTCCTATAAGACTTTGTCCAGGCTTGTCCCTTGCTACAAAAGCGATTGGGCCACTTTGCTGCACCGTTGCTACTTTTGTTACTTGTTGCTTGGTACGAATCATCTCACCACACAATCACTTGTTACCAACAATTTCAGTGCTTGCAGATTTTTCCTTGCTAAAAACCACTTGTCAGATCCTTCTTCGCCTCGTTGGGTTCGACACTGTTACTTATCGAAAGGACTACGATTGATCCCCTATACTTGTGGGTCATCAAGATGTATTCGAGATTAAATTCGAGATGTATTAAGTTGATTATTGGTTCTAACTGAAAGAAAACCTTTTTGCCTCTTGAAATCTATTGCATTATATATCATAACGTACATCTATGAACTATTCAACATTTGGAAATGAAACATAAAAAAGTTTGCGCATGTTTAAAACATAGAAGTTCATGTAATTCGGTTATTTATACAAGGAGTTGAAATATTTGCAGAAACTATATGGATCAAAGAGAACAGTTGTTGGGGGAGATAATGCTCGGTGATTATTTGTCATAGCTCAACGACACCTATGGTCTCAAAGGAAAGGATGACGGCACGGATGATTGAACAATGGAGGAGGAAGGGCATGATCATGATGGCTCCCGTGGCCGAAGGCCGGAGGAAGAAGGAGACGATGATGACGGCTCCGGTGACCAAACGAAGGAGGGAGATGTTGCAAAGTACGGCGAGGTATATATATATTAATAAATCCCGAAGGTATGTACATATATTAACTCTTCTTTCTTATTTTATAGCCCTATGGATCGAGCCAAACTTCGGTAAAGAGACGAGGCCCAAAGAGAAGGTTGCGCATGGATCCAAAGATCACGATCACAGCACTCGCGGACGATGGCGTACCGATTCTATCCATTCGGGCCAAGGAAGCATTTTCTGCTCAGTGTGGAGCTATTGTTAGGGATAACATCCCGATCAGCATCAAGCAATGGAATAAGCCTAAGGGTGACGACGTCCCTGAAGGTGATTATGTCACCGATAGGCAGAAAGAGGATCTTTGGACCGCGCTAAAGGCAAATTTCACCCTACCGCTAGAGGAGGATCTGAATAAGACAGTTATAGAGCCACTGGTCAAGGCGTTTGCTCTTAAGAAGATGTCACATCTATTCAAGAGGTGGAAGAATTATTTGAAATCAAAGTTTGTCGACAAAGGGAAGACTCCAGAATTCACCGGCCGATTTGAGAAGATAAGAGATCACTGGCCCGCATTTGTGGCCTACAAGTCATCGGACAAGAGTAAGAAAATGTCAGAGACAAACAAGAACAATGCCGCAAAGAAGCAGTATCACCATCACACGGGGTCAGGTGGCTACCTCAAAGCCCGGCTGTTGTGGGACAAAGCTGAGAATGACGTGATTGCTAAAGGGGTCCAACCACAGACATTGAACTGGCCAGACCGTTGAAGGACTTGGTTCTTTGGAGTTGGGGGAACTTTGGACCCTGAAACAGGGAAGTGTCGTTGGACGGACGAGCAACTTGCAATACCCATCATCAAGCTTCAAAAGTGTATCGCCGCAGCGCGGGAAGGGGCGTTCATTCCAGACAGAGAGAATGACGAGCTGACTGAGGCCCTAGGGAATGCTGAGCACCATGGACGAACACGAGGCACACCAGGCTCCGTTTCGTGGAAGGTTGGGTTTCCTAACATAAGCGGTTACAGAAGTCGGGAGAGAAAGAGGAAAGCGGAGCTGAGCGACATGCAACAGATCAGGGCAAGACTACAAAAGCTAGAGGAACTTGAGAGCGAGCGAGCTGCTGGCCAACCAACTCAGCGGCACGCAGCTACCCCAGAAGGTACCCCGCCATCTCAGCGGAGAAGCAGCGTGGCTTCCACGGAGCCCATTCAGCATGACTTCACGGCTCCTAGGTACCCCGTGGATACTATCACGGAGACTCAACGTTGCGAGCTTATGATGAAATGTCGGAACCTCACTTTCAAGGCGGCTGTCGGCTCTGTTGCACCTCCTCAACCCAACAATGGAACTTTTCACTGCCTTCCGATTCCACATGGCTATGCTGTTGTGATGGTGGATCAAGTAATGGAGGAATTTGAGCAGCTCGAGCTTGACCACCCTATAGGTGAATGGGAGATTCAGCTGGTTCGTGCTGTGGGGAGTACATGTCTATGGCAGAAGGAGTTCATCAAGCTTCCAAACTGGACGCCTCCGCCTCCTCCTCCTCCTCCGATGACAAGTCAGGGCACTCCGCCTCCTCCCCCTCCTCCTCCTCCTCCGGCGAGTGATCAAGTCACTCCGCCTCCTTCTCCAGCTCCTCCAACGTGTGAGGGCACTTCGCCTCCTCCTTCGCCTACTCTGGCGCGTTAGAGCAGTCCGCCTCCTCCTTCGCCTTGTCAGCAACGTCGGAAGACAAACGCCGCCGCTCCGGCTCGTCCGGCGCGTTAGAGCAGCCCGCCTCCTTCTCTCAAGCGGAAGAGAGACGCCTCCTGCTCTCCGGCGGCTAGCAGTACAAGCAAAGGCAGGAGGCAATCCAGATACGGTCCATCTCTAAAGCCTTTGCAAAAGTCACCATATGAGAGGACCAAGGAGGAAAACGAGGATATATGTCGTGCCGAATTGAGGGCCCATTTTGCAAAGAAAACTCCACCTCTGAAGGAGAAGCTAGATCTGGTGAGAGTGGAGCGCACTATCAATCAACTACAACATCCACCAGCACCTCCGATGGATTCCAAGTATGACCGCATTCTTAAAAAGCCATATGCACAAATGGTGCGGCCGGGAACTACTTCTAGTGATGCAAGGTTAGCAGAACGAACAAGTGGGAAAACAATTCCCGAACTCGATATCATGGTCGCTAATCATCCGGAGATGGTGCCCGGTACCAATCCTGATGATTACTTGGGGGATGATGTAACAAAAGAACAATATAAATACGTACATGGGAAGCGTCTCGTCAAACCTGGTCAACCTGCTCTATCAACGATGATGCACAGATTGCATGAGTGGTACATGAAAACCTACAAGGAGTCTGGGAAAAACACTATGTATGTGGCAGTGAAACCAGAGCATGAATTCATTGCACTTCCCATGATTACTATTCAATCTGAGGAGTTATTTCAATTATACAATCAACTGTCCCATGACAAACAACTTATGACTTCCTACTGTCTGTAAGTATTACTTCTATAGTTAAGTCTCTAGCTCAGCTCCTTCATTGCATGTATATATAATTATCCTCACTATATATATTATGCAGATTGAAGAACGTCGAATTAAAAAAGGCAGGAATCGTCGACGTTAGGTTCACTAGCCCATATGTCGTAAATGAATTGACGATACGAAACTCAATCAAAGAGACCGAGGAGAACTTGCTAAACTCGTTCCTTATACATAAAAAAGGAAATAATCTTTCCTTAGAACTTCAAGTGAGTGTTGATGTCTTCTGTGTAAACCCGGTTTTGCTTACTTGAGGTTAATTAAGTAATGTAATTGATGAGTTATATATGCGTGCGCAGAGACCACTTTATTCTGTTATCCACTGATGTTGGCAGGGCATTAGTAAATGGCTTAGACTCGAGACGTAAAGCCGAAGAAGATTATGAGGACATAACTGCAATGCTCAAGAAGTAAGTTCAGTCAATATACCGAGACCATATGGACATGAAACTTTCGTTAATTTCCTGATATCAAGTAATCATTTTCTTTGCCTGGCAGGGTTTGGACGAAGTTCGCCAATAAGGTTCCCGGTCTAAACAAAGAGTTGCAATTTACGCACCTAAAGTAAGTAGTACTAGCTAGTTCCGCGCATCTCTAACTGATTCAATTTTTCATCAATATATCATTACCATGTCTGCTTATCAGTTTGATTGAACTCTATTCTTGTAAAGTGTATGTACCAGAAAGAAGGCATTGTTTTATGTGCATACTACGTATGCGAGTTCATTCGCCACTCGACCTCTGAGCGGGTCTTCTCTGAGAAACAATTTCAAGTACGTAAATAATATTCACAATTGTGTTGAGTTTCATTCATATATATATATGCATGCATAGACCCCTTCTTTAAATTAGATCTCGCAGATGCGGGATGAACTCCTACCATAAGATCGCATACGAGGAATTCAAGAGGAATTGGCGGGATTCTTTCTTGACCACGTCATACCTAAAGACGGAGAATGACATGTGGATTTGTCATTGGATCTTAATTAGATGATGTTTTGGATTAATTGTAAAAGATGTTATATTGTATATATGTAATAGCGTCGTATAGATATACGAAAACTTGTTGTTCGACCAAGCATGGAGAAAGGGAGGACACTTCTCTCTATTAGCTAGATAACAAAATATGAAACCACTAAATTAAAGCTCCACCCCCCCCCAAACCCACCCACCCATTCAAAAAAAATAAAAAAACCCAGCTCCAGCCAGATGCTGACGCGTGGATGCCATGTTGTCCCGGTTGGTGTGACCAACCGAGACTAAAGAACCTCCTTCCTGGGCTACCCGCACAGGCCACATGGAGACCCTTCGGTCCCGGTTAGTAAGGGAACCGAGACTAAAGGTTATGGGCTTTAGTCCCGACCCTTTAGTCCTGGTTCCAGAACCGGGGCTAATGGGCATGTGGAACCGGGACAAATGGGCCATTTTCTACTAGTGGTAGATGGGTTAGTCCCGTTCATTGTGTCCCTAAAAAGGGAGGCATTATCGTTGTTCCTAATGATAAAAATGAATTGATCCCGCAAAGAATTGTTACATGATATAGAATGATAATTGATTTTAGGAAATTAAATAAAGCTACTAGGAAAGATCATTACCCGCTACCTTTTATTGATCAAATGCTGGAAAGACTATCCAAACATACACATTTTTGCTTTCTAGATGGTTATTCTGGCTTCTCTCAAATACCTGTGTCAAAAGAGGATCAAGAGAATACCACTTTTACTTGTCCTTTCGGTACCTTTGCTTATAGACGTATGCCTTTTGGTTTATGAAATGCACCTGCTACCTTTCAAAGATGTATGATGGCTATATTCTCTGACTTCCGTGAAAAGGTTGTTGAGGTTTTCATGGATGATTTTTCCATTTAGGGAACTCCTTTTGATGATTGCTTGAGCAACCTTGATCGAGTTTTGCAGAGATGTGAAGAACTAATCTTGTCTTGAATTGGGAGAAGTGCCACTTTATGGTTAATGAAGGCATTGTCTTGGGACAAAAAATCTCCGAAAGAGGTATTGAAGTTGATAAAGCTAAAGTTGATGCTATTGAATAAACGTCGTGCCCAAAAGTTATCAAAGGTATAAGAAGCTTCCTTGGTCATGCTGGTTTATAAAGGAGATTTATTAAAGACTTCTCTAAGATTTCTAAGACTCTCAATAATATTTTGCAAAAGGATGTTTCGTTCATTTTTTATGATGATTGTGTAGAAACATTTGAAATCCTTAAGAGAGCCGTGATCGCTACACCTATTGTTCAACGACGTGATTGGAACCTACCCTTTGAAATTATGTGTGATGCTAGCTATTATGATGTTGGCACTGTCCTAGGAAAAAGAATTGAGAAGAAATTAAATGTTATCGATTATGCTAGTAAAACTCTAAACAATGCTCAAAGAAACTACGCTACCACTGAAAAGGAATTTTTAGCAGTTGTGTTTGTTTGTGATAAGTTTAGACCTTATATTGTTGATTCCAAAGTAACTGTTCACACTGATCATGCTGTTATTAAGTACCTTATGGAAAAGAAGGATGCTAAACCTAGACTTATTAGATGGGTTCTTCTGCTACAATAATTTGATTTACATATTATTGATAGAAAGGGCGCTGATAACCCTGTAGCAGATAACTTGTCTAGATTAGAGAGTGTTCTTGATGACCCACTACCTATTGATAATAGCTTTCCTGATGAACAATTAGTTGTCATAAATGCTTCATGCAATGCTCCTTGGTATGCTGATTAGGCTAACTACATTGTTGCTAAATTTATACCGCCTAGTTTCACGTACCAACAAAAGAAAAAGTTCTTCTATGATTTAAGACATTACTTTTCGGACGATCCACACCTTTATAAAGAAGGAGTAGATGGTATTATTAGATGTTGTGTACCTGAGCATGAACAGGGACATATCCTATAGAAGTGTCACTCTGAGGCCTACGGAGGACACCACGCTGGAGATAGAACTGCACATAAGGTATTACAATCTGGTTTTTATTGGCCTACTCTCTTCAAGGATGCTCGTAAGTTTGTCTTCTTTTGTGGTGAATATCAAAGAATTAGTAATATTAGTAGACGTCAGGAAATACCTATGAATTACTCTCTAGTTATTGAACCATTTGATGTTTGGTGTTTTGATTATATGGGACCTTTTCCAATTTCCAACGGGTATACTCATGTTGTAGTTGGTGTTGATTATGTTACTAAGTGGGTAGAAGCTATTCCAACTAGTAGCGCTGATCATAACACTTCTATTAAAATGCTGATAGAGGTAATCTTCCCTAGATTTGGAGTCCCCGGATATCTAATGAAAGATGGTGGTTCACACTTTATTCTTGGTGCTTTCTGTAAATTTCTTGCTAAGTATGATGTTAATTATAGAATTGCATCTCCTTATCATCCTCAGTCTAGTGGGCAAGTAGAATTGAGCAATAGAGAAATTAAATTATCTTGCAAAAGGTCGTTAATAGATCTAGAAAGAATTGGTCTAAGAAACTTGATGATGCATTATGGGCTTATAGAACTGCTTACAAAAACCATATGGGTATTTCTCCTTATGAAATGGTTTATGGTAAAGAATGTCACTTACCTCTAGAGCTAGAACATAAAACTTATTGGGAAATTAAAGAGCTTAACTATGATTTCAAACTTGCTGGTGAGAAGAGGTTGTTTGACATTAACTCACTTGATGAATGGAGAACCTAGGCCTATGAGAGTGCTAAGTTGTTTAAAGAAAAGGTTAAGAGATGGCATGATAGAAGGATACAAAAGCGTGAATTCAATGTAGGTGATCATGTCTTGCTATACAACTCTCGTTTAAGATTTTTTTGGAGGAAAACTTCTCTCTAAATGGGAAGGTCCTTACATTATCGAGGAAGTATATCGTTCCGGTGCCATCAAGATCAACAATGCCGAAGGCACAAATCCAAAGGTGGTAAATGGGCAAAGAATCAAACATTATATCTCACGTACTCCCATAAATGTTGAAACTAATATTATCAATACCATAACTCCGGAAAAGTACATTAGGGAGACCTATCAGAACGTCTCGGACCCCGAAAAGGAATAGGTATGTGCTACGGTAAGCAAACCGACTCCAAAACATTTTCAATGGCATTTTTTACCAGTTTTGGAATATCTAAAAAACTAGGAAAATTTAAAGCAGTCTGAAGCGTGCACGAGGAGGCGACAAGCCAGGGGGCACGACCTATCCCCCTGGTAGCGCCCTGCACGCTTGTGTCCACCCCGTGCACCCTCCGGACTCCGTTTTCTTGTGGAAGATTCCTTCGGGTCGGCAAAAATTCATTATATAATCTCCCGAAGATTTTGACCTTCGTATCTTGACAATACCTCCTGTTTTCATCCCGAGCTGTTTGTGCAGCAGATTTAGAGTAAGATGTCGTTCGAAGATTCCGATGGGGCGAGCTATGTATCACATTATCTTGCCAATCCCAAGATCTACGGGGACGTTGATCCCTATGGATTGTGCTCGAAGGAGGAACGGGAGATGCAAGTATGCGGAAGAAAGCTCGGAGGAAGAGGAGATTCCCTTGCCTCGACCCAAAGATATGCATGTGGAGTTCAAGAAGTCGAGCCCCCCAAATACAATGAGAAAACCCAAGGTGCTATTTATCCCTTCCCGTTTTCCGCAGGAGAGCAAGGGTGAATTATGTCAAAAGATATTGAGGCTCGAGCAGGAAGTAGACGATCCGAGGGAACAAAATTTCATGCTTAAGTGGAAACTTGACAAGCTTTCAACCTCACCAACAACTCCAACACCACCACCTCCGAAGAAAGACAACTAAACACATGGGTATGGGCACTCCCCTTGGCTTGTGCCAAGCTTGGGGGAGGTGCCCCGGTATCGTATCACCATCACACCCTTTTACTTTTTTTTCTTCGTTCGATCCTTTTAGTTATATTTTGATCTAGTAGAATAAATTTTTAGTGTGATCTAGTTTTGATTTTTTCTTTTTGTTCTCCCTTTGTAAGCAAGTCCGAGAGTTATATAATAAAGAGTACTTTTGAATCGAGGGATTTTCTTGCTTCCTATAATCTTGATGAAAAAGCAAAAGAGAATGCATAATGATCTTATGAGGAGTGATGAATTCACATATAAAAAGTATGTCGACTGAAATTTATTGTGAGTTGACAAGCAAAGCTATTGGTCATTGTTGCAATTAAAAGGAAGTAATAAAGAAAGATAGGCTCACATATAAATATATCATCTTGGACATCTTTTATGATTCTGAGCACTCATTAAAATATTATATGTTAAGAAGTTGATGTTGGACAAGGAAGACAACATATTGAGTTATGTTTGCTTATTTCCGAATAGAAGTTATATGGATGTAGATCCTTCAACATGTGTCGCTTTCTTCAACCCCATATTAGCCAAAAACATCTGCACCAAGTAGAGAGACTACTTGTGTATCCAAAAACCTTGAACCCAGTTTTGCCCTGAGAGTCAACCATACCTACCTATGGATTGAGTAAGATCCTTCAAGTAAGTTGTCATCGGTGCAAGAAAAAAATTGCTCTTTAAATATGTGTGGTTCATTAGTGCGAGGAAAATACACTTTATACGAACTTGTGATATTGAAGAAATAAAAGCGAAAAAATGCATAATAAAGTTCTTTATCACAAGGGGCAATATAATGTGACTTTTTTTGCATTAAGGGATTGCACATCCAACTATAAAAGCGCATAACAACCTCTGCTTCCCTCTGCGAAGGGCCTATCTGTTACCTTTACTTTCTGGTACTTACCTTTATGTAAGAGTCGTGGTGATCTTCACCATTTCCTTTATTTCACCTTTATCTTTTGGCAAGTGTCATGTGTTGGTGAACGATCTAGAAAAATATATCCACTCGGATGTGGGTGATCATGAGTTATTATTGTTGACATTACCCTTGAGGTAAATAGTTGGGAGGCAAAATTATACGCCCCAATCTTTCTCTGTGTCCGATTGAAGCTTTGACCTCATAGGTATTGTGTGAGTGTTAGCAATTATGAAAGACCATAAGATGATTGAGTATGTGGATTTTCCTTACAAGCTCTTATATTGACTCTTTCCTATGTTGCGATAAATTGGAACTCCTTCAATGACTGAAATCATAGTTTGTTAGTTCTCAATAGGGTTCTTGGTTCATATTTTACCTTGTGGATGAACTGTTACTCTAGCATAAGATATTCTATATCAATTTGTGTTGTCGTTCCAAAGATAACCATGATGCCTTCATGTCCGTATTTTATTTTATCGAGAGCTATGTCTCTAGACATGTGGGCATATTTATTGATCTCACCTTTCGCTTGAGGACAAACGAGGTCTAAGCTTGGGGGAGTTGATATGTCCATTTTTCATCACGCTTTTATATCAATATTTATTGCATTATGGGTTGTTAATACACATTATGCTATAATACTTCTGCCTTTTATCTCTTATTTTACAAGATTTACATGAAGAGGGAGAATGTCGGCAGCTTGAATTCTGGACTGGAAAAGGAGCAAATCTGAGAGACCTATTCTGCACAGCTCCAATAGTCTTGAAAATTTATGGAGATTAGTTTTTGAATTTATAAAAAATAATGGGCGAAGGAAATACCGGAGGGGACCCACCGGGAGGTCACAAGCCAGGGGGCGCGACCTACCCCCTTAGCCGCGCCCTGCAGGCTTGTGGGCCCCCTGGCAGGCCTCCGGTGCCCATCTTCTGATATATGAAGGGATTTTACGTGGAAAAATCATATCAGACCTTTCGGACGCGGGGCCGCCACCTCGACACGGAACTTCGAGAGAACCAATCTAGAGCTCCGACGGAGCTATTCCGTTGGGAAAACTTCCCTTCTGGAGGGGGAAATCGAAGGCATCGTCATCACCAACGATCCTCTCATCGATAGGGGGTCAATCTCCATCAACATCTTCATCAGCACCATCTCCTCTCCAAACCCTAGTTCATTTCTTGTATCTGATCTTTATCTCAAAACCTCAGATTGGTACCTGTGGGTTGCTAGTAGTGTTGATTACTCCTTGTAGTTGATGCTAGTTGGTTTATTTGGTGGAACATTATAAGTTCAGATCCTTAATGATTATTAATACTCCTCTGATTATGAACATGAATATGCTTTGTGAGTAGTTTTGTTTGTTCCCGAGGACATGGGATAAGTCTAGTGACGAGTAATCATGTGAATTTAGTATTCGTTCGATATTTTGATAAGATGCATGTTGTCTCTCATCTAGTGGTGTCATGTGAACGTCGACTACATGAAACTTCACCATTATTTGGCCCTAGGAAAGACATTGTGAAGTAATAAGTAGATGATGGGTTGCTAGAGTGACAGAAGCTTAAACCCTAGTTTATGTGTTGCTTCGTAAGGGACTGATTTGGATCCATATGTTTCATGCTATGGTTACATTTATCTTAATTCTTCTTTCGTAGTTGCGGATGCTTGTGAGAGGGGTTAATCATAAGTGGGAGGTTTGTCCAAGTAAGGGCAGCACCCAAGCATCGGTCCACCCACATATCAAATTATCAAAGTAACGAACGCGAATCATATGAGCATGATGAAAACTAGCTTGACAGAAATTCTCATGTGTCCTCGGGAGTGCTTTTCCTTATATAAGAGTTTGTCCAGGCTTGTCCTTTGCTACAAAAAGGATTGGGCCACCTTGCTGCACCTTTGTTACATTTGTTACTTGTTACCCGTTACGAAATACCTTATCACAAAACTATCTGTCACCGATAAATTTCAGTGCTTGCAGAGAATACCTTACTGAAAACCGCTTGTCATTTTCTTCTCCTCCTCATTGGGTTAGACACTCTTACTTATCGAAAGGACTGTGATAGATCCCCTATACTTGTGGGTCATCAAAAAGAAGGACATAGGATTTTACCTCTATCAGGAGGGCCTAAACCTGGGTAAACATTGTCTCTCTTGTCTCCTGTTACCCATCAGTCCAAGATCCATAGTTCGGGACCCCCTAACCGAGATTTGCTGGTTTTGACACTGACACCAGGCAGCCCAATCAACAGGTTTAAAACCACTCATTTGGAAGGCTTGGGTGCTCGGAAAGGTCAAGATGTTTGCATGGTTGTTCTACTAGGACATGGTCTGTTGCAATAACATACTTCAGCGAAGAGGCTGGCCAAATGGATATTTCCGCCCCATGTGTATTCAAAACCTGGAATCCTCCATGCATCTCATCTGGATTTGTGTGTTCCCTCGACGGATCTGGGGAGAGGCTGCAAAGTGGCATGGCTGTTCTTTCATGAGGTTTTCAAGTGGGAATCACTCAAGCTCTATCAAGGTTGCACAAAACATCATCAAGAGAACATCTGCAATCCACAGAAAGGGTATTAGGACAATGATCATGCCGATCGCCTTTGAAATCTGGAAGATAAGAAATGACAGCATGTTCAAGATGAATACTCATTGCGCCTCGGTGGTCATCGTCGAGATCAAAAGGAACATGGAGCAATTGAGGCTTGCATGTGCAAAAGGAATAGAGACCCCGTTTGGGTAGGGATGGCACCCGCAGGGTATGGGTACGGGTGGAGCCTCCCCATACCCTTACCCGCCCTGTCTGATATTACCCATCACCCTTACCCATACCCGTCAACGGGTACAATTTTTTCCCATACCCGTTACCCGACAGGGTAGACGGGTACCCGCGGGTAAAATTATCCATATTTGCAAACATCAATTTAAACAACTTATAGTTATAAAATGCATTGTATCGTATATTTTACAAAGATAGATTATAACTACAACACATACTTATAAAACAACATCATATAGTCATAAACAACAACATGTAGGCATACACTTTCAATTCATAAATTATTGACATAGTGTAGATTGTAGAGATAATTTTTAGTTTACATAGATTTTATATGGGTACATGGGTATATGAGTATGGGTTATATGATCCCATACCCGTACCCTCTCTATCCGATGGGTTTTAGATTTTTCTATTTATATATCCATGGGTAAGTTTTTATCCCATACCCTTACCCTAATAGGGTTTTTGCCCGCAGGGTACGTGGGTAATGGGTACCCATTGCCATCCCTACGTTTGGGGACCTCGCTGCAAGATAGTTCCTAGGGTTTTATATTTTTCTATGGCTCAACCCCCACCCCCTCCCCCTCCATGTACCCTGGATCGGTTGATCCCTCGATGTTTTTTGCATGCTTTCTGGTAAATCAATGAAGCCGGGCAAAATCAGATCTTTCGAAAGAAAGTTTGAATTTTCAGCATACCAAGGAATTAGAACAGAAAGCAAAATATATAAACCGTTGTGTCATGGAATTCATCAGAATGCAGTAGACATTTCGTCACGTCCATTTTTATCACATTGTGATGAATTCTGAAAATGACTAATGCCAGTGGCCCTTGGTGGTGGTGACACTTGCAAGTTTTTTTCAATCAAATGACATGTGTAAGTTGTGCGAACGGCTTGGCTGGCATCTCACCGAGTCTTTTCACATTAACCATCTGAGCGGCTTATTCTTGTGTGCGCAATATTTCTGGACATAAAGGCTCCCAATCCCAAATTAGCCATGCCATGCCACATGTGCGTGCATGTGTGAGTTAACTGAAAAAATCATGTATTGTGTACACGTGTCCGTCTGCACGTTGTTATATCTAACTGAACTAAAGAGTTGGTTATCTCTTTCATACATCAATGCATCCACGTGTTTGATCCGTAGGCCGGCTGCCTCTAGTGCATATCTTATCACGACCGGTGTCGGTAGTATTAAGATCCTGAACAGACACTCTCGCACACTGAAGTTACTCACCGTCCAAACGAACGAACCCATACCGTGGTGAATGGACAACTTATTGGCCGCCGGCCGGTAGAGCAAAATCTTCCTAACGTGCTTTGGTCGCTAGCTCGACCAAATTTTGTTTCAGGAAAGAGATTGATATCTCTAACCTTACGCTTTATCATTGTGATGCACATATTTATTTTTTGTATTATGTATATTAAAATTGATTTAAGACAATGAGGCCCAAGTTACCAACGAATTGTCGTGAGTCCAATCAACTATGGCGCACTCACTTGCAGAAGGTCGCAGACAAGTTGCAAAAGGTGGGATCTTGCAACTTGCAAGGGCATAAAGTTCAGAGAAACAAGCAGCTAAGTTCCATGGCCCTGCAGTGCAGGCTCTCGCTCGCTCGCACAAAGGAGCGAAGTGGACGTGCCGAGCCGGTGTCCATCTCGAGTTAGTTGGGTTGTTAAACGCCCTGCACTGTCGGTCGCTCGATCGCGGCGTCGATGTGGGCGGGAGCGTCGGCAAGCAAGCAAGCGCGCGGGGGAAGGAAGGAACCAAGGCATATCCCACGCGATGTCCGTCGGTGCGATGCGTAGTGCCGCGCGCGGCTGACCGGCCATGTGGGTGGCTGGCCTCCGCTAGCTAGCGCAAGGGTACAGCGGCGACGGCGACGGCGACGGCGAGCAATCGGCACGGATGGGCCAGGTGGGTGGCTCGGGGCTGTGACGCGGCGCGTACGTCGTGCGTGCGCGTCCATCCAAACTCGGCGACAGGAAGGCCGACAGTCGCATGTGTAAACGTACCTAGCAGTGGCCATACGATCGACGTCTACTCCAGCGTATGCTACACGGCTACGTACAGGTACAGCATTATTTGTAATGCAGTTTGGCGTCTTTCGGTTAGTTAAATATGAGTGGACGCAGAAAAAAATGAGCCGTAATACATAAAGTGCCCTTCTATATCCGAGCTCAAATATGCTTGGATGAACAGTAAATTTGGAAAATATTTTAAAAAATTAAAAAGTTATTTTTGTAATAAACTTTGACAAATATTTTTAGAGCTTGCAAAGTTTCAGTACGAAATCATATTTGTGGAAGTCATGACCAAAAAATAATGCTCTAAAATGCTTTCGAAAATAGCATTTTTAGAGTTTTTGTTTTTTTGTCACAGTTTCCACAATGCGATTTTGTGATCGAACTTTGCGAGTTCTTAGAACATTTGTGAAAAATTGCCATATAAAAATTTCAGATTTCTTTTGAACATTTTTATAGGTTTTTCAAATTAAATGAGCTCGGGTGTTGCATGTGTGTGTGTGGACTGAGCCTAGCTCGTTCTTTATGGTGGAACCAGCTTACCATGGTAAGTCCTAAATTCAACATTGATACTCATATATTTTTGAATTTATTTTAAACTTTTTGGTGATGTTTGTTTTGTGTGAGGAGACTTTATCATCAACCACGAAGGCGTCTGTGATGACTTCTTTAATTTTAAAATAATGTGTTGACTCAGCCTCTTCAAAGTGCTCAAAGGCATAGAGTTTGCATGCATGTGTTTTAGATAGAGGCGAAGCTAGTGCTATGTCAACCCAATGTTTTTTTTTGCCACCATGTATATGTACATGGGCATTGATTAACTATGAACCCGGCAGTTCTAGGTAAAAAATATCCTTTGAACCCACTAAATCACAATGCACAAGTCATATGTCTTTTAATTGACCCATTCAACTTTTTTTCCTTCGTGAATTGGTTAGTCTGATGAAAGATAACCCGTATCCCATTCTTATTGGTGGTGATTTCAATTTGCTTCGATTTTCACATGAGAAAAGCCGTGGTAGGCTTGATGATGATTGGCCTTTCCTTTTCAATACTGTCATCAACAGTCTAGATCTGTGAGAGGTTTCCATGATTGGAAAAAAGTTCACTTGGGCGAACAGTCTTTCAGACCGACATATGAGAAACTAGATCGTGTTTTAGTGGATACCGACTTGGAATCTAAATGTCATATGGTGTTTGTTCGTGCTCTACCTCGTATCGATGCTATATCTGATCACACACCCATTCTCCTAACTACTGGTTTGCCACGACCACAACATAATGCAAGTTCAAGTTTGAACTTGGGTGGTTGCTTCGGTATGGCTTCAGGACATGGTGAAGGAGGTGTGGGAGAAACCGGTGGCCGGGCCTACCCCAACTCACAGATGTAATAACAAAATGCACGCATTACGTAAATTCCTTGGTGGTTGGGCTAGGCATACTGTTAGTATCCTGAGAAAAGAGAAGCTTCGCCTTTCACTTATCATTGTTGATTTAGAAGGTTTGGCAGGTTACACCTCTACCTGAGCATGAAATCGAGACCAGGAGTCATCCGAATGCAGAGTTAGCTAGCATGATGCGTGAAGAGGAACTCAAATGGTGCCAACATTCTAACTCTTAGTTTGTCTTGAAAGTTAATTCGAATACTAGGTATTTCCATGGAGTCACCAATGGAGGATACTGAAAGAAAATTATGCATTCCCTACAACACGACGAGGGCACGATTTAGGGGCATGAGCAACTTAAATGTTATATCATTAATTATTATAAAAAATATGTTTGAAGCCATATAGGACGGAAACCTCTCAACGAATGAGTCCCGAACAGATGACATCCCCAGGTCGCTGATGAGGAAAACAACCTTCTAATAGCCTCATACTGTAACATCCCAATTTTCTTAAATTCGAATGTTAATAGATCATTCATATGCATCTCATATTTTTTATGCATTATTTGCTCTTTTGTAAATTTTATTCATTTTGCAACTTCGGGCAATTTATTGGAGTGAAGATAATATGACTTCTCCCGTGTGAAATAAAAAGTTCAAGATGTTTAAAATGTTATTTGAAGTTGCCCGATTTGGTTTTGCAAATTTTATAATCTCTCAAATTATTTTTAGTTGAGTTTTTACATTAGGTGGAACTAGGTTTCCTTTAGTATTTATTAGGATATTTATTTTATACTTATATATATATATATATATATATTAGATTTTAATATATATTACTATATGCGTTTGTTTTTAATATACATATGTATGTATTTTTGTGTATGTATATTATCGTTATTATTTTCTCTTTGTTTTTCTTTTAAAAAAATTACACCAGGGGCCAGCCCACCAGCACCAAGCTGGCAGGCCAGCGCCCTAGGCACCACCAGCACACCACGTGCTCCCAGCGAGCCAGGCACCAGGCCAGCCATCCCAACCGAGCCTAGGCTCTGCCCGCATGTGCCCAGGCCACGTGCCCCACATCCATCGCCCCTGGGACTGGGAGATATCCCACCACCCCACATACCAGCATGAGCCAGCTCCCAACGAGCGCTCTTGTGCCCCATAGCAACCAGCAGCCCCAGCGCCAGGGAACCCACCTCGCGTGTGCACCCCAGGGAACGAACCCCAGCACTCCACGCCACCTCGCTAGGCTCCAGGAACCGAGCCGCACCCTTATTCCATCCCGAGCTGGACTCCTCCTCGCGTGGGAACAAGTCCGAGGGACCGAAGCCCCAGGAACCATAGCCCCTTCCCCTGAGAGCTGCAGCCCGATTTTTCCCCTGTCACCCCATCTCGTCTAGATCGCAGAGGAGCCGCCCCTCACCGCGCCGACGCCGGAGCCGCCATCACCGGAGCACCTCACCATCCACCGGAGTTCGCGAAGCCGTTCACCGGAGTTTGCGCACGTCACCGGAGTTTGTCCGACCGCCACCGGAGAAGCACCATCGGAGGCACCACACCGAGACGGTTCCGTTTTTCCCCGCTGTTCGTGGTGAGAACGCACGCACGAGCCGTTTCATCAAACCCTGATGAACAGCTTCAGGACGAAATTCAATCTGTTTTTAATCTGTTTTTAGCTGCGTCAGATTCTCGGTATAATTTTGAAACGCGTTTATCTTTTTACTCGTAACTCCGATTCAGGAAATTCTTTTTCCTGTGATCTCGTATTGATGAGTAGAACATGTTAGAACCAGTAGTTTTCAGTTTTACGAAAAATAATTTTTTGTTAAAACAGATTATTTTAAACCTACCGGAGGCCATATTTTGCACACCGATCACCCGGTTTAGTTGATTCTTTTTGCTTGTCATCGTATCAGCATGTAGATAATTTTATACCTGCTGCCATGCTATTTATGCTTTGGTTTTAAACAAGTTGTTTTATTGCCGATGATTTTATTTGGTGTTATGTGATTGTGGTGATTGATGGGTGTGATTGTTTGCAACGTGTAGATTGTGCGCAGTGCAACGCAAATTATTGTCAGGAGTGTGACTTTCTAAATCAGAATCAAGGCAAGTTACATGTTGATCATCCTTTACCTATTTTTTTTCTATGCATGTAGTATTATATCACCCTATGAAAATGTATGCATGTATAGGATTATTATTATTATTACTATGCTATTGATCTATATCCCTCATCATTGAAGATCGTGTTAGATAAAATTTTGTAGACGGGGATTGGTTCTGTATTCATTGAGTTTATGTGAGGATTACTACAAAATAAATTGAGTAGTAATTCAGGATATAATACACTTCTGGACGGATATGGTATTGCTGGGTGATTTCAAGAACATCATGGTTTCTACCCTCTGAATGTAAGTGGATGCCGCCCAGGTTCAAAAAGATCAAACAGACTTAGTGACTAGTAGCTTCCTTGTGCGATCACTGGCTATTATGGGCTCTGGCTTAGTTGATCAGTCGTGGAAACCTTACCCGGATGTGCCAGCTGATGTAGCTATGATAGGTGGGATGGGCCTCCTTTGGGACTAGGTGACTGCTTCTGAAAGACTTCGTCTCAATCTTCGGGTTGGGTCCAGTGGGTACAGCGTACTAACCTCTGCAGAGTGTATAAATTAATCATGATTAGCCGTGTCCCCGGTTATGGACAATTTTGAGTAGCTAGGCCATTACAGTTGTTGGATGATCTTGACAGATGACACACTTAATAAAACTTGATGGGAAACTTAATGATGGTAATAGGTTGGAGTTGGAGATGCCAATTCAACCATATGTGAGTTATGGTAGCAAACAAATTAAAAGTTGACTATTAGGTAGTTATGAGGATAAAATCAGCATTCTGCAAAATAACCATCAGCCTTTCTCTTGTTATACTATGCATATACATGTAGGTCTGTTATATTACTTTTCCCTGTGTAACTTGCCAATACATTCAAAGTATTGACCTATATGGCTGCAACGTATCATGTTGCAGGATATTCAGACGAGGAGTAAGATACCGTTAGGGTCACGAGTCTTCACTCAACATCGTCAGTGGGCTATGATGGGACTCATCGTTATTATTCTACTACTTTTCCGTTGTTTATTAGAATAAAGCTAGCTAAGTGCTATGCAGATTGTTATATTTTATAAATTCTGGATCATACGTTGTTATAAATGATGCACTTGCTATATCTGGTTTTCATCTATACTGTGTGTGCTAGCGAGTCGATCCAGGGACTAGCACAGTAAAGCACAGAGACTTAAAATCTTCGAGGTTTGGTTGTTACACATACTCTAAGGAGAAAGTTAGAAAGGCGGTTTTCCTAATGGAGCACAAGAAAGTCCCGGGTCGGGATGGTTTTTCCGCCGAGTTCTATCAACACTTGTGGGAAGTCATCAAACCAGATCCCCGACTTTTGTTTAGCAACTTACATGTTGGCCAACTAGAATTGTTCCGCTTAAGTTTAGGTGAGATTACTTTATTACCTAAGGTTAATGAGGTTTAAAGGACACAACAACCTAGACCAATTTGCCTCCTTAATGTTAGTTTTAGAATATTCATGAAGGTTGCGACTATTAGGCTAAATTTGATTGCTAAACATGTGACTCGTCCATCACACACAACTTTTTTGCAAGGCACACACATCCTAGATAGTGTTGTTATCCTTCATGAAACAGTCCATGAATTACACCGAAAAAATTGAATGGGCTGGTTCTCAAAATAAACATTGAAAAAGGCTTATGACAAAGTCAAGTGACCCTTTCTTCAAGAGATTCCCGGAATGAAAGGATTTTCTGTAGAGTGATGCGCTATGATCCATAGCTTCATTTCTGAAGGTAGTGTTGCCATTAATGTCAATGATGAAGTTGGACACTATTTCGGAATGAAGAAGGGATTGTGACAATGTGACTCGTTATGGCCATGTTTATTCAATATAGTGGCGGATATGCTAGCGGTCATGATTGAGCGTGACAAGGTTGATGGCCAAAATGATGGGGTAGTAAATCATCTAATTGATGGTGATCTCTCTCTACTTTAATATGTCGATGATATGATTCTCTTCATGGATCATGACCACAAGAAATCGGGTATTCCGAAACAAGTTCTATCTGCATTCGAGCAACTCTCCGGTTCTTAAGATCAATTTTAATAAAAGTGATTTTTTTTGCTTTGGCGACGCTAAAGACGAGGCCCACATGTACACTGAATTGTTCAGATGTGGGTAGGGCTAGTTTCCAATCACATATTTGGGGATACCAATATATTATTGTACACTCAAAAATGTTGAATGTAAATACGTCGAGGAGAGACTACAAAGAAGACTTAGCATTTGGAAAGGTAAACTATTGTATCTGGGTGGAAGATTGGTCCTCATAAATTCAGTACTCAGTAATATGGTACTATATATGTTTTCCTTCTTCCATTTACCGGAAGGAGTTTTTACATATATTGGATTATTTTTGATCAAGATTATTTTGGCAAGGAGATAGCGAGAGAAAGAAATACCGACTGACTAAATAGAGTGTGGTTTGCCGACCCAAATACCAGGGCGAGTTGGGCATTCAAGATCTTGAGGTCAAGAATAGGGCCCTCCTCGGCAAATGGTTGTTTAAATTACTAACAAAAGAAGGTATATGGCAAACCCTCCTAAGGAGGAAATATGTGGGTTCCAGGGCAGTATCCCAAGTATACTCAAAGCCTAGGGATTCCCTTTTTTGGGCGGGTCTAATGGCTACGAAAGAAATATTTCTTCTCCTATGGATCCTTCTCAATTAAGGATGGCTCGGAAATTAAATCCTGGGAGGACAGGTGGCTAGGAAATGCCAGACTCCGGGAACTATATTCGGCTCTATACAACATTGCGCGCCACAAGGGTGATAATATCGCCATGGTAATGAAATCATTTCCGCGAAAAGCCACGTTCAGAAGAGATCTAATCAGACCCCAGACTCCAATTGTGGAACATCCTGCGCTAACGGTTGTCCGTGCTGCAATTATCACACGGGTCTGATGTATTCATATTGGATCTACATAAGAATGGACAATTTTCAGTGGAGTATATGTATAGAGCATTAATCCAGGCTGATGTGCCAGTTGATAATAACAAGAAGGCCTAGAAGATGAAGATACTTCTTAAGATTAAAATATTTGCATGATCTCTTCGTCACACAATCATTCTTACTAAAGATAACCTTATTAAGAAGAATTGGCATGGAAGTCCGTAATGTGTCTTTTGTTACCATGATGAGACAATAAAACATTTATTCTTCCAATGCAAATTGGCTCGTTTTATATGGTCAATCATCCAAATAGCTTTTGGCTTGTATCCTCCTTGTAGTATTGCCAATGTATTTGGCAACTAGTTACATGGGATTGATTACAAGTTTACAACTCTTCTCAGGGTGGGAGCTCTTGTCGTTACCTGGTCGCTTTAGCTATGTAGAAATGATAAGGTTTTTAATGATAAAAGTACTTTTGTGATGCAGGTTTTCTATAGATGTACCGGGACACTTCATTTATGGTCCTCTCTACAATGTGTGGAAAATAGAGACTTGTTTATGCAGGCGTGTACATGTTGGAGGATACGGTGAGGGATACTTTTATCCAACATACGTGGCAGCATGATCTTATAAGATTGGCCACCCTCTGCTTTAGGCTTTATATGCACTCATCATCTTTCTTTGTATCTTGCCTTTTTATTTTCCTTCGTGTGAGAGGACAATGTTTGGTTGTTTGCATCTTAGTTATGTAAAGGCCGAGTGTAATTCTTAAACATTTTAATTAATAAAGCGCCCCTTTTCGGGAAAAAATCAACTTTTATAAAGTTAATAACCCAATCAAAGCCTACAATTGTGTGCCCATGAGGAGAAGCATGTTTTGTTTTCTTGCACTCTTTCATACAATGCACTATACCTGTCGAGGCCCCAATGCCCCGAACACTCTATCATTCCCCGACTTAGCAATCTCCTCTCTGGTCTCCCCTCCTCGTTCCTCTCTCTGCCGCAAGAAATCGGAAGCAAACTGAAAACGACAACTTGATAATGGCAGTCGGCACATGATGACATCTCCTCCCTCTTATTTCTATATGTTATATGATGACCCACAAATATAGGGGATCACAATAGCCTTCGCGGGTAGAATTACACCCTGATTTATTGATTCGACACAAGGGGAGCCAAAGAATATTTATTGGTCTTAGCAATTGAGTTTCAATTCAACCACACGTGGGATTTCCTCTGTAGAAAAAGTTTACTAGCACAACAAAAATAGTATTAGGAAGAGTAACAACAACAACAAAAGTTTTGTAATGATTGTAATAGTAGCGGCAACAATAGTAACTTAGCGAAGATCAATATGTGAAAAGTCTAGGCATTGGATCGGTGATGGATAAGTATATTGGATAAAATTCATCATGTAATAGTTACACACTAGATCGACACAGAACTAGCTCCAATTCATCAATGTAATGTAGGCATGTATTCCGTATATAGCCATACATGCTTATAATAAGAACTTGCATGACATCTTTTGTCCTACCCTCCCGTGGCAGTTGGGTCCATAAGAAAAGTAAGGTATATTAAGAATTATTTTAATAGAGAACCAGAACAAAGCATTAATAGATAGTGAATACATGAACTCCTCAAACTACGGTAATCACCGGAAAGAATCTCAATTATTGTCACCTTGGGGTATGCGGATCATGAGACGTAATAGGTGCATATAACTTGCAAGATAGTATCCAAAGCACTTTTATGTTCATGAAAACATAATAGGTTCACATCTGAAATCATGACACTCTAGCCCTAGTGACAAGCATTAATCATAGCAAAGTCAAAGGAACATCGATCTCACATCATATAGTGGATACTAGGGATCAAACCCTACTAAAATGACTCGATTACATGATAAATCCCATCCAATTCCATCACCGTTCAATAGGCCTACGAAGGAATTACTCGTTCCCATGGTGAGCATCATGGAATTATTGACGGAGAAGGGTTGGTGATGATGAGGCAATGAATCACCCTCTTTGGAGCTCCAAACGGAATCCAGATTAGCCCTCCCGAGGAAGAAAAGGAGGTGGCAGCAGCTCCATCTCTTAAAACTCAATGAAAACTTCGCTCTCATTTTCTTCTCGGGGAATAGGAATTTATAGGCTTGGAATTAGGGTCAGCGGAGCCACCTGGGCCCCACAAGGCATCAAGGCACGGCCTAAGGGGTGGGCGCGCCATGTTGCCTTGTGAGCAACCAGTACCCCCTCCTTCGATGGATCTTCACTCCAGTACTTTTTATACATTCCATAAAAAATCTTCGGAAAGTTTCGTTCAATTCCGAAAACTTTTATTTCTGCACAGAAAAAACACCATGGCAGTTCCGTTGAAAACAATGTTAGTCCGGATTAGTTTCATTCAATTCATGCAAACAAGAGTCCAAACAAGAGCAAAAGTGTTTGAAAAAGTTGATACGTTGGAGACGTATCAACTCCCCCAAGCTTAACTCATTGCTTGTCCTCAAAAAATCCAGTTGACAAACTCAAAGTGATAAAGAAAAAATTTACAAACTCTTTTGTTCTCGTTGTTATATATATATATATATACATACTTATCAAGTGTTTAGGTTTTTGGCATAGATCATAACTAACCATATCAATGATAACACTTAAACATTCTATTCAATCATGGCAATAACATAACCAACTAGCAAGCAATAATAAAATATCTCATATGCCAACAATTTGTCAAAACAATCATGATATTATATGATGATATGGTATCTCGCTAGCCCTTTTTTAGACCGCAAAACATAAATGAAGAGCACCTGTCATGTTCAAGTAGCGACTAAACATTTTAATTCTCGGTACAAAAGATCTAATCATGCTCACATCCAATATTAACTAGACTCAATGCATAAGAATGAAAATATTGCTTCGGGGTCTTGTGCTTTGATAAGAAGATGATGACTCAATAATAAAAGAAATAACATGAAAATCAATAACATAAAAGTAAATAGAACGGCCCTTTGCAGAGCGAAGCATTGATTTGCACACGTGCGAGAGCTCAGGGTTTAAAACTAAGATGAAATTTTAATTTTGGGTGGTGTGCTTTTCCTGTCAATGTCACGACCGAGATTTCGGTATCTTCCATGTTAAACACATTATTGGTGGTTCCCAAGCGGAAATGTAAAGTTTATTCCCATCCACCATACATATACAAGCCATGGCTGACCGAATCCTTGGGTGCCCTCCAACAATCAACTTTCCAAGGGAGTTTTTTTAATTTATTTTCTATTTTGTCAGACTGAGAATCCTTTTTACCAGCCTCTCTCACACAATAACTAATGAATAATCACGCATCTTGAGAATTATCATCCTAGCACAGAAGAAACTGACCGCCCTGCCGCTCCATGAGAGGTACGGGCACACAAAATTGATGTCTATTTAAATGTTTAGAGGTGGCATGTGCAAATTTACATGGAATGCCAGTGTAATACCGCATATAGGCAGGTATGGTGGACATGTTTGGATTAACTTGGGTTTAAGGATTTGGAGGCACAAGCAGTATTCCCGGTTAGTACATGTGAAGGCAAGCAAAAGATTAAGAAGCGACCAGCTAGAGAGCGAAAACGGTCCTAATCATGCATTGAGAATAATTACCATTGAACGCTAGCATGGGTAGGATATGAACACTCTGAATTTAAATACCATGAAGGCCGCATTGGTTTTGAATCAACTACATGTTTGCAGATTGGCCAAGTGAAGCCACTCAAATTACTCAGAGAAGGATACCATACTAACATACTATATCACAACCATTTTAATGCATGTTGAAACACAACATAAATCATTATCCTCTCCTAGCTATTTAAGCATGGCATGAGAAACTATAATCTCTAATTGTCATCACGAACATGTTTACTCATAATAATTTGAATCAAGATCGAATGGGCTAAACATATTTATACAAACGGTAAACAAGAAAAATTCATACCAACATTCTTTACCATGACCACCTTAGCAAATCATTGTCATTATTGCTTTTCAGTTGCACGACCGAATGATGGAAAAATAATAATAGTGCAAGTGTATCATCGACTAAGCTAGAATCTGCGAAACAGTTTATACAAAGGAGAAGACAAGGTAGTATTGGCTCTTTATTAGATAAATAATGATGCATATGAGAGTCACTCAACATTTTCATCCTGGTCTTCTCCTTACAATGACTCAAAGAAAAGAAAAGCTATTCAGAGAAACACACTAAAATATTTTTGGAGTTTTTAGTTTTTCTGAATAAAGCGAAAAGAGCAAAAGAAAAAAAAGAACGAGAAAAACTATTCACACCGGAAATTTCCCAACAAGCAAAAGAAGAATATGAAATATTTCTGGGTTTTCTTTTTTTAGTACTACAAACTAGGAAAGTGGGAAAGAAAAATAAAAAAGAAGGAAGAAATATTTGTGGGTTTTCTGAGTAACAGACAAGAAGAAAGTAAAAATAAAAATAATATGAATATACAATGAAAGAGGATGAACATCAATAGTTGAAATGGAATGTGTGAACATGAATGTAATGACAGTGAGAAATACGTACTCCCCAAGCTTAGGCTTTTGGCCTAGCTTGGTAATCACCATTTGTAGTAGCCATCGGGTCTGGTAGGGAAGTAGTTAGGCGGAGGCACTTGAGCGCCCCAAGCCTGGGCCTCATTCTCCGCCACAGCCAAATTGTCTCGATAAGCAATTATGTGTCATGGCATGATGACATATTCGTGTCTGGCATGATTGTCAAACAAAGAAGGTGATGGCAGCAAAATAACAGCATGAGTCTTTTCGCTATAAACCAAGTTATAGAAAATGTGATGAGGAGGTTCATGTTCATCGATAAAATGGTGATCTATCCTGGCTTGGTGATCCATGTAGACCTTAGGCAACAACTCATCATTGTGGTGTATATTAACATTAAAATGTTTTGCTAAGAAAGTTGCATAAATACCACCATAAACTTTACCCTAGTCTTGTTAGCATGAAGGCAACATGCGATAATAGCTCCTAAGTCGTATGTGTTATCATTGAAAAGTGCATAGTGTAAGATAGCAAGGACAGGGGCACTAAGATTGCCACCTTCCTCCATAGCAGTCAAAGTTTCCCTATAGATGAAGCAAAGTGGTGCATAGCAGGAAAATGCAAACTAGTGGCTCGGGCTTTCGACACGCCTCTATGTTCTCCCACAGTTAAGGTACGAAGTAAGTCCTAGAACTCCTACGACCTAGGATAATTTATTCCCCGACCAGAGGGAATCAAGCATATCTGATAAAACTCAGTGAATGATATCTCATAATGTTCAACATACAAATCAAAGTGTAGCATGCGAATAGCGAGCCTATGCATGAAATGGAAATTTTGCACAGAGGGATTCATAAGGAGGTGGTATTGAACAAATGGAAATTCCAGGAAGTCGGTCAGCCTCACGTTTGCAATGAATTGCATGAACTCTTGGTAAAAACCAGCTTCTTCATGAAGCCATTATGCGGCCACTCACACGACCAATCCTCAATCATACGCCATATGTTATTGTCATGATCCTGACCATTCCTAACGATTCCCTTGGAACTCCGGCTAGAAGAACCTTTATGAAAGAAGTTCATTTTCTGAAGAACAAATTTTAGGACCACAAAATTATGTCAACATACCTCTGTGACATTGATAGAACTACTCATATAGATGCCTAGAGGCCATATCAAGCATTCAAACTATTTGGAACTCAAAGATTTCAACATGCAAGCTAATTTTTAGTAGATCCAAGTGCAACAAAATATAATCCACTAAAGCAAAAAATAATTTAAGCAACGGAGGAGTCACATGCCAAGGGGCAGTCCATCAAAACAATTTTGGAAATGGAGCTCTGAGCAAAGAGATCAAAACTCATAGTTTGGGGAGCAATAACACGAGTGAGAGAGCATCCAAGAAGTATTTATAGAGGTAAGAGATGAAGTGGGCTGAAGGGATAAGTGAGTGGGTCCCTGTGGGACCCACAAGGCATCTTGGCGCGCCATAGGGGGTGGGCGCACCCTATTTCCTTGTGAGCAACGGGTGCAACCCCTGGGGTGTTTTCAGCTCCAAACAATCTTAAATATTCCAAAAAAATCATATGAAACTTTCGCGACATTCTGAGCACTTTTATTTTTGGGCCATTTTTAATTGCATGGATAATTCAAAAAACAGGATAATCATGACATTTTACTTTACTAAACTACAAATAACAGAGAGCAAACTAAGATTATAGAAAGTTGTGCTTACTAAATTCATCGACCACAAGCCAGTGAAAAAGGATCCATTAATAAGGTTGATGAAGTCTTATTAACAAACTATTTCTGATTGACACGAAACCGAAGAATCTTCATATAACACTAGGTTACCTCAATGAGGATGTGAAGGAGTCCGGGACTAAAGGGTACTCGGTCCGCTTAACCATTTCTAGGGGTCGGACACCTAGGTGTGGCGTCCCGCGTGATTACCACTGTAGCCAGACGATCGCCACGCATACGAGGCAAGGAAAACACTCTGGTATGAGCGTTCACAACAAGTATCATGAACACATGCATTTCTATTAATAGATATAAGGGTCTTACATGGAATATTACAAGGGTGAAGGAAGCGAAAAAGCTATATCTAAGGCAGCATGGTGTTGGTGCGGCTCCAATCCACATGGATCTGACTAGGTTACTCCTCTAGCCCGCGAACACTCTAGCTCCTTGACGACAAACGACGGATCCTTATGTGAACCTGGACATGTTAAAGGCCGCTGAATACTTTTGAATGTACTCGCAAGCAAACTAAACTAACATATACACTAAGCAAAGTAATCCATGGCATTCAAGCATGCATTTATTATTAGAGCAATATTAATCATCATGACCTAGCAATCCTATCTAGTGATATTAATTATCATGTTATAACATGATTAACGAGCAAGATAACTACTAAATTAGATATGATAACGTAAAGCATATTAAGTAAATAATTTATACTCGAATGTTCTCATAATCCAATCTAAATATGATCCAAATCCAATATGAATCATGTGGTCATCCGACCGCTCATCTCATAGCCATCCCATAGCTAACATATCATATTCGTGACATCATCTAATGTCTGCATAAGACGAGTTCTTCCATCATTATTATCGCTGATATGGTTGACCACCTAGTGAGGTCTGGACGGGCTGTCCAACACCGTGGACGCGGCTATTCGAATAAATTTGACACTCTGCAGAGGTTGCACACTTTACCCACACCATTAAGCACCTGCCTGACACATGACTCTTCCATCGTACCACCGATATTCATCCTCCCCCGGAGTCCTGGCCTAGGTGGCCGTGTGTCCTCATGACACCTGCCACCGTCATGGCCAAACTAAACTGCCCCAAACGGGGACGCCGACACAATACTCAACTGGCTTAGAGGGTTATCACCGCCTACCTGATCAGGGTAGCGCGCGTGCATAACCCTCCCTCTTTGGAGGTACTGGTGAAAGAGCACGTAATCAGACCAAGTCAAGGCCGTCCCATACCAACAAATGTGGTTGCCAAGATAAGCCCAGACAGGTGACTCTAGATCAACCAACTAGATTTAGTCTTAGCCAGTATTTCACAAGCATGGTTGGTTATCACAATAACTAGAGATGCAAGTAGCTAAGCATGATAAACACCTATCTCTATATAATATCACGACATGTCATTAGTGCAATGATAAGATGAGCAGTAGCAATGTAAATGATAATATCGAAATGGAAGGAGTTTAATTATTTCTAGCACAAGCAATTCATTAATTAAACACACAACAATAAAACAGAGCAATGCTTTAGGGCATATATCAGATGGTCGGATTGCCTGGGGTCGAAGAATACTCCGGGAAGAAGTGCGGAGATTCCATGGAAATGATCGCCGGAAATCGTTCTCTCTCGGAGGGGGCGGAATCAGAGTTAGGAGCGCGAAGATATGGACGATTGAAGAAGAGGGACCTGTCTGCAAATAAAATTTCTGCCTGCGGGTCCCCGAGTGCAAATCGGATGGCGCCTTTCCCGGAAATACGCCTTACGAAAGAGAAAGCGCTAATCTTCTCTTTACATTTTCTGTAAAAGAAAATCGCAACGTCCTAGTACGTTTTCTTTCAAGCGAAAATGTATTATAGTGGATTTCGTCTCCACTTAGCCTACTGGACCGGCCTTGTGACACTTACAGGCAGGTCCCACCCCATCCTCTCTCTCCTCCCGCTCTCCCTTCTTCTCCCCCACGACGACAGAGGCAGAGGCTAGGCCACGCGGCGCTGGTGCTTGTCCGGGCAACTCCGACCGCCTCCGGCGGAACTCTGGCCACCGGAGTGCTCGAAGGGCCAAGGCGCATCCTCCTATACACTTCACGCATGCAGGGAAGGCCAAAATTCGAGCGGAGCTTCGGTATGGCGGACGACTGACTCTCCGATAGAAACTTTGGGGCACTCTTTTAAGTTCTATGTGTTGGTTGAATGGATGATTCTGAGATTGTGTGATGCATATCGTATAATCATGCCCACGGATAGTTGAGGTGACAATGGAGTATCTAGGTGACATTAGGGTCTTGGTTGATGTGTGTCTTAAGGTGTTATTCTAGTACGAACTCTAGGATAGATTGAACGGAAAGAATAGCTTCGTGTTATTTTACTACGGACTCTTGAATAGATTGATCAGAAAGAATAACTTTGTGGTGGTTTCGTACCTGACAATAATCTCTTCGTTTGTTCTCCGCTATTAGTAACTTTGGAGTGACTCTTTGTTGCATGTTGAGGGCTGGTTATATGATCCAGTTATGTTATCATTGTTGAGAGAACTTCACGAGTGAAAGTATGAACCCTAGGCCTTGTTTCCACGCATTGTAATATCGTTCGTGCTCACTTTTATTATTAATTACCTTGCTGTTTTTATAATTTCAGATTACAAAAACCTATATCTACTATCCATATTGCACTTGTATCACCATCTCTTCGCCGAACTAGTGCACCTATACAATTTACCATTGTATTGGGTGTGTTGGGGACACAAGAGACTCTTTGTTATTTGGTTGCAGGGTTGTTTGAGAGAGACCATCTTCATCTTACACCTCCCACAGATTGATAAACCATAGGTCACCCACTTGAGGGAAAATTGATATTGTCCTACAAACCTCTGCACTTGGAGGCCCAACAACGTCTACAAGGAGAAGGTTGCGTAGTAGAAATCAAGCTCTTCTCTGGCGCCGTTGCCGGGGAGGTTACCGCTTGAAGGTATATCTTTAGATCTTGCAATAGAATCTTTTAGTTTATTGTTTTATCACTACTTTAGTTTATTAAAAGAAAAGTACAAACTAAAAAATGGAATTAAGGTTGCCTCATATGCTTCATCTTTAATGTCTTTCGTGAAAATGATGGAAATGAAAATTGTGCTCAAGTGCTAAAAGAAGAATTACATAGAATGCTTGGCATAAAATATGTGAATGATGAGCATGATTGCAATGTTGTTAGTATGAATTCTTTGAATACCCATGATGCTAATGATATGCAAAGCCACAAGCTTGGGGATGCTATGTTTGATGAAGATGATCTTTTTAGTTCCCCCACTTTGAATGATCAAAATTATTATGATGAAAGCATGCCCCCGTATCTATGATGATTACCGTGATGATACTTATGCTATAAAGAAGAATGATAATAAAACTTGCCACAATTATGAGTACCCTCTTACTGAACATTACTCTTTTAATGTGGAAACAATTCGTAGTGTTGAAGTCTTTTACGATACTCCCACTACTATTGATGAGAATAAATTTCCTTATGTGGAGAGTAGTAAAATTTCCATGCTTGTAGATCATGAAAAGAATGCTTTAGGTGTTGGTTATATTGTTGAATTCATTCATGATGCTACTGAAAATTATTATGAGAGAGGATCCTATGCTTCTACATATTGCAATAATATCAAGCTTCCTCTCCATGTGTTGAAACTTTTGAAGTCATGCTTGTTTTATCTTCCTATGCTAGTTGATTCTTGCTCCAATGAATTGTTTGATCACAGAAGCCCTATGCATAGGAAGTTGGGTAGACTTAAATGTGCTAGTCATATGCTCTGTGATGCTTCCATTATGTTTCAATCCTAATCTTTTATGTGAGCATTATTTAAATCATCATGCCTAGCTTGAAAGGCATTATATAAAAGTGCTTGTTGGGAGACAACCCAATATGTATCCTTACTGTTTTTCTGTGTTCACATGATTAAGCTACTTTATTAATCATGTTTTATAGCTTTTATTTCAATAAAGTGCCAAGTAAAGCCTTTATGATTAGTTTGGGTGATAGTCGTTTAATCATGCTGAAAAAGACAGAAACTTTGCACTCGCGAAATCATTTCTAATTTCTATCCAGGGAGTGATTTTAGGTTTATTATTTTTTATTCTGATTGATATACAAATTTCCTTAATTGTCATAATTGTTTCAGAATTTTTGGAAGTGCATAAGTATGGTTATCATTCAGATCATTACAGACCGTTCTGTTTTTGACAGATTCTGTTTACAATGCATAGTTTGCTTGTTTTGGTGTTTCCATAGATTATATTGAGTAATATAAATTGTGGAAATAGTAAGATACAGTAGGCATTGCGTGAATATAATTATGAGTCTTGTTTTGACAGTACCCAACTGATTGATTTGCTCGTTATCATACTAACCCATCTCACGAAGTTCCGTTAAGTTTTGTGTTGTGAAGTTTTCAAGTTTTGGGTAGAGTTTAGATGGACTATGGAACAAGGAGTGGAAAGATCCTAAGCTTGGGGATGCCCAAGGCACCCCAAAGCCATATTCAAGGACAGCAAAGAGCCTAAGCTTGGGGATGCCCCAGGAAGGCATCCCCTCTTTCGTCTTCAATCCATCGGTAACTTTACTTGGGGCTATATTTTTATTCACCACATGACATGTGTTTTGCTTGGAGCGTCATTTTCTCTTATTAGCACTTGCTTGATGTTATTTATATTAATGTTTTTTATCATTTAGTTCAATAAAAATGTCAAGGATAGCCTTTACCATGCCTAATTTGCAAGTTTAGGAGTTGCTGTTCCAAAATAGAAAGTTTGTTTGTAGTGCAAAAATTCCCTAGAATTTTCTGTATGTAAGAATAACTTGAAATTTGGACAAAGTATGATCTTATGAATTATCTACAGCGTGGAATGTTTTCAGATTTTTTGGAGTTAATTAAGTATTGATCTTGCTGCATTCTTTACAGACTGTTCTGTTTAGGCAGATTGTTGTTATGTTTGCATTGTTTTGCATATGTTTGCTTGTTTAATGATCCTATGTGAGGATAGGAGTTTTAAATATGCAGAGGCATTTAGTATGCAATGTAAAATAATAATTTTAGTGATTTACTATAGTAGAGGATGATAAAGTTTTGCATTGATTTATACTAACCTATCTCAGGAGTTCTTGTTGGGTTTTGTGTGGATGAAATTTTTAAGATTTTGGAAACCACCATATGAGAGGAATTAAGGAGACACAAAAGCTCAAGCTTGGGGATACCCAAGGTATCCCCAATTCATATTTCAAGAAGTCTCAAGCACCTAAGCTTGGGGATGCCCCGGATGGCATCCCACCTTTCTTCTTCAAACTATTATCGGTTAGTATCTGTTGAACCTAAGTTTTTGCTTCTTCACATGATTCGTGCTATCCTTGAAGTGTGATTTTATTTTGATTGAATAAGGTACTTAAGATATTAAATACTTATATGGGAGAGTCTTCACATAGCCAAATAATTATTCAGTACTCATTGAGCTTCACTTATATCTTTTGGAGTAGTTTTTCATTTACTCTCATGCTTCACTTATATCATTTTGAGAGTCTTAAACAGCATGGTAATTTTCTTAGGTTATGAATCTAGTCCTAATATGATGGGCACCCAAGAGGGATATTATAAAAACTTTCATATAGTGTGCATCGAGTACTATGAGAAGTTTGATTCTTTGCATATAGTTTTGGGACATAAGGATGGTGATATTAGGGTCATGCTAGTTAGTAATTATGGATTGGTAAAAATTACTTGTGTTAGAGTTTTTGATTCCCGTAGCATGCACATATCGTGAACCACTATGTTAGGAAGTCAGAGCATGATGTTTTTATTGAGTGTCATCCTTTGTGTGGAGGTCGGGATCGCGCGATGGTCAACTCCTACCAGCCCTTCCCCTAGGAGCATGCGTCTAATACTTTGTTTCGATTACTAATAAAATTTTTGCAATAAGTATGTGAGTTCTTTATGACTATTGTTGAGTCCATGGATTATACGCACTCTCACCCTTCCACCATTGCTAGCCTCTCTAGTATCGCGCAACTTTTGCCGGTGCATTACACGCACCATATATCCTTCCTCAAAACAGCCACCATACCTACCCATCATGGCATTTTTATAGCCATTCTGAGATATATTGCCATGCAACTTCCATCGTTTCGTTTATTATGACGCGCACCATCATTGTCATATTGCTTTGCATGATCATGTAGTTAACATCGTATTTGTGGCAAAGCCACGTTCATATCTTCCATACATGTCACACATGAGTCATTGCACATCCCAGTACACCGCCGGAGGCATTCATACAGAGTCATATCTTTTTTTCTAAGAATCGAGTTGTAAGTAAATAAAAGTCTGATGATCATCATTATTAGAGCATTGTCCCATGTGAGGAAAGGAAGGAAGCTATGATTCCCTCACAAGTTGGGATGAGACTCCGGACTATAAAAATAAAATAAAAGAGGCCAAAGAGCCCACAAAAAAATGAAAATGAAAAAAAGAGAGGCCAAAGAGCCCAAACAAAAAAATGAGAGAAAAAGAGAGAAGGGACAATGCTACTATCCTTTACCACACTTGTGCTTCAAAGTAGCACCATGATCTTCATGACAGAGAGTCTCATATATTCTCACTTGCATATACTAGTGGGAATTTCATTACAAAACTTGGGTTGTATATTCCAATGATAGGCTTCCTCAAATTGCCCTAGGTCTTCTTGAGCAAGCAAGTTGGATGCACACCCACTTAGTTTCTTTTTGAGCTTTCATACACTTATATCTCTAGTGCATCCGTTGCATGGCAATCCCTACTCACTCACATTGATATCTATTGATGGGCATCTCCATAGCCCGTTGATACGCCTAGTTGATGTAACCATCTCCTCCTTTTAGCCTCACAACCTCCACCGTATTCTATTCCACCTATAGTGCTATGTCCATGGCTCACGCTCATGCATTGCGTGAGAGTTGAAAAGGTTTGAGAAAGTAAAAGTGTGAAAACAATTGCTTGACTAAGACCGGGGTTGTTCATGATTTAAATACGTTGTGTGGGGAAGATAGAGCATAGCCACACTATATGATATTGTAGGTATAACTTTCTTTGGCCATGTTATTTCGAGAAGACATGATTGCATTGTTTGTATGCTTGAAGTATTATAGTTTTTATGTCAATATTAAACTTTTTTCTTTGAATCATATGGATCTGAATATTCATGTTACAATACATGTTAGGTAGAATTCCACATCAAAAATTCTGTTTTTATCATTTACCTGCTCGAGGACGAGCAGGAATTAAGCTTGGGGATGCTTGATACGTCTCCAACGTATCTATAATTTTTTATCATTCCATGCTATTATATTATCAACTTTGGATGTTTTATATGCATGAATATGCTATTTTATATTATTTTTAGGACTAACCTATTGACCTAGAGCCCAGTGCCAGTTCCTATTTTTTCCTTGTTTTTGACCGTTTTCAGATAGGAATATCAAACGGAGTCCAAACGCAATAAAACTTTCGCCGTGATTTTTTATGGAAAATATCAAAAATACCAGAAGAAAAAGATACCGAAGAGGAGTCCCGAGAAAGCCATGAGCCAGGGAGGCGCGCCCACCCCCTGGGCGCGCCTGGGGGGCTCGTGACTCCCTCGTGGGTCCTCCTAACTTGTTCTCGATGCCGTCCGCTCTTATAAATACAGAAACCTCCAGAAATAAACCTATATTGGGAGTTCCACCACCGTAAGCCTCTGTAGCCACCAAAAACCAATCGGGAACCCGTTCCGGCACCCTGCCGGAGGGGGAAACCATCTCCGATGGCCATCTTCATCATCCCGGCGATCTCCATGACGAGGAGGGACTAGTTCACCCTCGCGGCTGAGGGTATGTACCATTAGCTATGTGTTTGATCTCTCTCGCTCGTGTTCTTGAGATGTCTTGATCTCGATGTACCGCGGGCTTCGCTACTATAGTTGGATCCTATGATGTTCTTCCCCCTCTCCCTTCTTGTAATGAATTGAGTTTCCCCTTTGAAGTTATCTTATCGGATTGAGTCTTTAAGAACACTTGATGTATGTCTTGCACGTGTCTATCTGTGGTGACAATGGGATATTCATGTGAGTACTTGATGTATGTTTTGGTGATCAACTTGCGGGTTTCGTGACATCGAGCTCTTGGCATCGAGCTCTTAGGTTCCCGATGTCACGAAAGCCGCAAGTTGATCACCAAAATATACATCAAGTACTCGCATGAATATCCCATTGTCACCACAGATAGACACGTGCAAGACATACATCTAGTGTTCTTATAGACTCAATCCGATAAGATAACTTCAAAGGGGAAACTCAATTCATTACAAGAAGGGAGAGGGGGAAGAACATCATAGGATCCAACTATAGTAGCAAAGCCCGCGGTACATCGAGATCAAGACATCTCAAGAACACGAGCGAGAGAGATCAAACACATAGCTACTGGTACATACCCTCAGCCCCGAGGGTGAACTACTCCATCCTCGTCATGGAGATCGCTGGGATGATGAATATGGCCACCGGAGATGGTTTCCCCCTCCAGTAGGGTGCCGGAACAGGGTGCCGATTGGCTTTTGGTGGCTACAGAGGCTTGCGGCGGCGGAACTCCCGATCTAGGTTTATTTCTAGAGGTTTCTGTATTTATAAGAGCGGATGGCGTCGAGAACAAGTCAGGAGGACCCACGACGGAGTCACGAGCCCCCCAGGCATGCCCAGGGGGTGGGTGTGCCTCCCTAGCTCGTGGCTTCCTCGGGACTCCTCTTTGGTACCTTTTTCTTCTAGTATTTTTGATATTTTCCATAAAAAATCACGGCGAAAGTTTTATTCTGTTTGGACTCTGTTTGATATTCCTATCTGAAAAAGGTCAAAAACAAGGAAAAAACAGGAACTGGCACTGGACTCTAGGTCAATAGGTTAGTCCCAAAAATAATATAAAATAGCAAATTCATGCATAGAAAACATCCAAAGTTGATAATATAATAGCATGGAACGATAAAAAATTATAGATACGTTGGAGACGTATCAACGACACCCGCGGTGAAGCTCCAGTGTAGGATGAAGGGTGGGGAGGGCTTCCGATGGCTAGGGAATAGCTAAGTTGCAGGTCGAGAGGAAGGGAGAGGCTCGGGCAGCTCCAATTTGAGCGAGGGAAGGCGGCGGCCATGGCAGAAATGGATGATGAGGAGAGCTCTGGGAGCTCGTTTAAGTGGTCGGGGATGATATTGGGGTGGAGGAGAGGAGTTTGTGAGGCTCTGGGATGCCGGGGAAAGCTCAGGGTTGCGGCTTTTATAGCCGGCCGGCCGGAGCGGATAGGAACGGCCACCTGGCGTTCTTAGACACGCACTGGCGCTCCGGCGAGGTGGCAAGCACTCGATGGTGCCGACCTGACACTCAACAGTAGGAGGGGACAGCTCGGGAGGGGAAGAATCCAACGGAGCGGAAGACGACGGCACATCATGGGCGGGAAAGAGGCATGATGGCGACCGCCATGGCGCGATGAGGAAGAAGGAGGAGTGGAGAAGGGTCTAGGGAGGGGCAGGTGGACATCGCACAGTCGTTGGACACGACCACACGACCGGGGACTGACTAGAAATGGTCGGCCATGGGGAGACAATGCACAGAGCGCCGTTTTGGCCTGCTCTACTCGTAGTCACCACAGCCAAAGCATGTCCTGGCCTTTTCCTGGCTGTGGAATCATGTCAACCAGATGTCTCACTGCCCAAATAGATAGGATATGGGGCTAGAGTCAACTAGAAGACTCTGGGGTGGAAGAAAATTCCAAGAACAAATTCTGACATGGAAGTGTTTGGAGAGAACCAGAGAAGATTGGCTAAGGGTGATGAGATGAATTTTGGCATACATGGGTGATCCACTAAGATGATCATGATGCCAAGATTTCAGCACCAATGGACCAGTGTAGATAGTACTTCCTTTGTAACCATGTACTCTCGCGAGAAACTGAAATGTTGATGCTGGGCAAAAATGGCTAAAAGGTTATTGCTCGAACTTGGTGGAGGATGATGATTTGAGCATAGGAAGCTACTGTGAAAATTTAAGCTCATTTGAAATTGCCAAAATGATACTTCCTTCACAAAGCTTCCAAAGGGGACAGAAACTTAGGAAAATTGTTGGGAAAGGATTGATAGAGCAATTGATCTGATTTTTGGTTTCCATGAAGGATTTATCAATATTAACCACCATGAAAAGTTTCAGCTCAAATAAATAAAGGAATGGAGCACTTCCTTTGCAACTTGCCCAACTGGGCAGAATCTGCAAATGGATGTTGTGCTCAAACTTTGAACTATGGAACTTGGGTTCTTGGTTGAAATGGGGAAGATATGGATATGAGAAGCTCCACAAGTTATTTGGTAATTTTTCTGGCTACCAAAATGGTAGTTCCTTTAGAAAGTGTCCAAAATGCAATATTGGCATTAAATAGGAAAATGCAATTTCTCCTATTTAATTATGGCCAATATTTTTATGGGAGCTCAATATGATCACAAAGAATATCTCAACAAGTTTTGATGAACTCTGGAGATGGATAGATATTTTCCTAGATTTAATTCCTTTAATTGACAGAAAAAGGAATTAATTATAAGTGAAAAATATTGCAAATGACTTGGCAATATTTTTGCATATCTAGGGTTTGAAGATGAAGGATGATAACTCGGGACCATTTGGGAGGCAATGTCTCAAATGAAATTGGGGTTCCTTTGTAACTCGAAGGATTAGGGTTTCCCTTCCGGCAACCCGAAGGTAGGGTTTTGATGGCAAAACCTAGAGATAGATCTTGGGTGGCAAGGTTGGACTGGAGAGAATCTCTGTTTGGTTAGGAAAGGCAAGGCTAGATGGCCATCTTCACAAAGCCAATAGCTAGAGAAATTCGATAACACCGAGGAAAAAGTCGGGAGTCAAATCCCGCAAAGGAAAAAAACAGGGAGCGAAAACGAGGGTGTTACAAACCTACCCCCTTAAGAAAATCTCGTCCTCAAGATTTCCAGGCTTACCTCCCGGGGAAGGGGGACTTACCTGTGTGCGACTTGGATCCATCAGCGTTCTTGTCTTTGTTGGTTCACTTACCTTTTTAACTGCATCTTCTTGTGTTGTCTCTGCACATAGTTTCTTTGAATCCTTCTCTTTCCTGTCAGGTAAACCTCTTGTCCTTGTCATGGGCAAGACCTCCTTTCCTAGTATCAGGCTCTCGTGCTAATATGGTGTTGACTGAATAGGGTTGGCTTTCTTGTTGCCGTGTCAGAATGCTCAGTCTGGCTGTTGATTCCATACCGGTGTTTCTTTCTGCCTTAGGCATTCTGACCTTGCCCTTAGGTGATCCATAATTCAATTAATCGACATGACTGAACTATGGTTGCTATATACCCAACTGAAATGTCAGGCATGATCACAAAGTAATCATAGACAGTAGTCTATTATTCCGATGATGTTATGATGTTTACGAGCTGTTGGTGTTGATGTGCTTTGAACCATTTTATCTGAATGTCTTGTTTCAAACTTTGTCGCTCATGGAGATAATTTTGTTATATATAGCTCTTGTAGACCTTGCTATGACCACTGAGTTGATCATAGTATCACTATCATCTAGTGTATCTTTCGGTGCAAATTCTCTTATCTTAGTTGACAGCCCATATTCATGAGGAGTGCGGCAAGCTTGTTGGTAGCCGCGAGTAGGGCATTGCTGCGGCCACATATCCAAGAGTCTGACAAGGGTTGTTAATACCACCCTATTCGTGAAGCTTTATCTTGTTGACCGTCACAAAGGTTGTTTGTCCACAACTTCTTTGGTTCTTGATGGTTCCTTTGATGGATCTGTCATGTCCTGCCAACACTATTCCTTGATTGTTTTCCCTGTTTGTTGGCTTGTTTTCACAACTTACTCTTGCATATCTCGTAGGGGTTGTTGTGCTCATATTCTTCCTTGAAGTATGGGGCCACTGTTTCTCTGGACATAGGCATTCCCGTGTACGAGTGTCTCGCATGAACTGATCCACTGGACTGTATGCTCACAACATATGCAGGCATCGACTAATTCCTTTCATAATCATTAGGTTCTGAGGTGAATGTGTATCCACGCTAGTTTGTGCTTCCGACAAGCTTGTTGTAGGCACAATGGTCTGTTGACGGAGGCTACATTCCTTATGCTCGAAGCTTCCGCCAGGGTAGTGTTCTGAAGAAGGTTGGGTATCGTAGCTCATAAGCTTTGTTTGGTTTTATGCAAGGAACCAACCTACCGGACGAGCCGGTGATCCAGGAGATCACCCCTGTCAACTCGGACGACGAGTCATCCATGGGCGATATAGATTCAATCTATCCTCTCCACAAAGGACAGCTCGGGGGGCTCCCCGAAGCAGTGATCTCCGAGGATGTTGAAGGACCCCCACCATCAAGTCGCCATCTACATGGCGGGAGCATCGGCCCCTCCACTACTGGAATCTACTTGTTTGCCGACAGCCAGAGCTGACGGCAAAGGACAGTTTAACTGATGACAAAGGCTTTGCCGTCAGTGTGCTGTCGGCAAAGGTACCGACCAAGATTTTATCGGCAATCACCTTCTTTGCCGACAGCCGGAGCTCCACCGACGGCAAAGACTTTTGCCATCAGCTTTGTGGCACGGGCAGACGGCAAAGAGCAGTGACGGCAACGACACAGGCCGAGCTCCGTTAGAAGGTTAACGGCAGGCTTTGCCCACAGCCGTAGCAAAGCTGACGGCAAAGCCTCTCCTCTTTGCCCACAACTGTAGCAAAGCTGAAGGCAAAGCCGAAACCCCTAGGCCCCCTAGGTCCCCTCTTTGCCCACAGCCGTAGCAGAGCTGACGGCAAAGCCGAAACCCCTGGGCCTTGGCCGCCTCTTTGCCAACAGCTAGAGCCCAGCTGATGGCAAAGCCGAGAATTTGGTATTGCCAGGATACACAGGCTGCCGCCACGTGTCTTCTTTGCCGTCAGTCCACTGATGGCAAAGCCTTTGCCGTCAGTCCACTGATGGCAAAGCCTTTGCCGTCAGTGAGCTGTAGGCAAAGACCCTCTCTGCTTTTTTTTCATATTTGTTTTCTGTTAATTCCCTGCATTTGCAAAACATAGATACAAACAGCAACATATATATATTGAATCTGCCCCTAAACAGCACCACAAGTGCATCACAAAGTGCAAACAGCACAACAAAAGTGCAAACAACACGAATATATGTCATGAAAGTGCAAACAAGATCACAAAGTATTACAAAGCATCACAAGTGCATCCAGAAATACAATTGCATTACAAAGTTCATCTAGGACTACACAAGTGCATTACAAAGTCTCGAGTTTCCATCCATATGCCATGCTGCTTTATCAAAATCTGCATAATGAGAAAGATTTTAGAAGAAGAATACAATAAGAAAGAAGTTATCTAAATTAAGCTAAGAAATTAGAAGAAGAAGTGGAAGAAGAAGAAGAAGAACAAGAAGAAGTGGAAGAAGTGGAAGAAGAAGAAGAAGATAGAGAAAAAGAAAGAAGAGAAGTTATCTTTTTCTCCTCTTTCTTCTTCTCTTATTTCTTCATCTCTTGTTTGTTCTTCTCTTCTGGTTTCTTTTAAAACTTTCTAAACTAATTATGTCATTTTTGAGCTCTAATATCAACTAGAATTTACTAAGCTAACTAAACCATGGCTAATATCAACTAGAATTTACTAAGCTAACTAAAGCCTAGCATAATCTAAGTTGATCTAAACAATAAGAAGAATAAGAAGGAGAGGAATAACTTACCAAATGCCAGGAAACGAAGGAGAAGCTGCATCTCTGTTGGTCGCTGGGTTGCTAGGGCTCTCACCAGGAGAAGTAAAGGGATCGTGGGATTCAACTCTTGAATGATGCTGCAACAAGGCAAGAGTTAAAATATGTGGTTAGCACGGCAACAGACAATGGTATAAGACCGTGCAAGGTTGGTCACTGAAAGGGAACTCACCGTTCCCACTGGAGAAGGCATCGGCGGAGGGGGCGGCAAACCTTGCGTCTCACACATAGCCTTGCTTCTCACACAACTGACTTACCGCAACGAAGTCGTGGATGGCCTTCGCATGAGCATTATTGCGTGCCCTCTCCTCGTCAAGCAACCTCTGCGTATTCCGGTCCCTCTCCTCCAACAAGAGCCTGGTGGCCTCCCTCTCCTTCATAAGTGCGGCCTGCAACCACTCCTCAAAAGGAATTTTCATCATCCATCCAGGGACAAAAGAACGAAAGAAATAATGAAGAAAACTAACCTCGATGGCAAGATCAACTGGCCTCGCGCGTTGTTGTATTGCAGGAGCGGAGCTCGTTTGCCTCGACTTGATCTGAGATAGAGTCTCAGTGATAGGGACGAAGCCATCACACATGGCCAGCGTGCCATGACTCTTACCGCCACCAGAGATCATTAACGCCTCTGGATCGATACTTTACCTTTCATGAAATTCTTCTTGTCTTTTCTGAATGGATGGTCCATAGGCAAGAACTGTCTATGCAAGTCAAAGCAGGAATACTTCCCACCCGCCGGCAACCAATGAAACTTAAGAGCTGCCTTGCATTGTGGGCATGGGAACCTTCCATGCACACACCAGGCAACGAAAAGCGCAAATGCTGGCAGATCATGCAACGAGTATTGGTACCAAACATACATTTGAAAGTTCTCTTTCTTAGCTGCGTCGTATGTGTTGACCCCATTCACCCAAGCTTCTTTCAAGTCATCCATCAGCGGTTGCATGTACACACTCATATTCTTCCCTGGGTATTTTGGCCCTGGAACTATCAATATCAGAAATATGTGCTTTCTTTGCATAATGGATGATGGTGGAAGATTGAGGGGAATGACAAATACATGCCAACAACTATATTAGGTAGCCTTCATACCAAAAGGATTGAACCCATCGAGGCTGATGGCGATTCGACAATTCCTTGGTTCTTTAGCTTTTTCCTTATGTATACTAACGAATGCCTTCCATGTGTCACCATCTGAAGGGTGTACCAACATCGGAACTCCGTGTTCATCTAACTCTTTCCTAATTCCATGTTTGCGCCATGTCATCTGTTTTGTTGTTTCTTCGAGCATGTAAAGTCGTTGAAGTCTTGGTAGGATCGGCAGATACCGTAGGACACTCACGGGGATTTTGCTCCGCTTCTTCTCACCTTCACCGTTTTCTACCTCAACATATCTGGAGGACTTGCAAAATGGACAATATGTTTCCTCCGCATACTCTTTCCTAAATAAGGCACATCCTTTCTCACAAGCATGTATCTGCTCATACGACATCTTGAGTGCACTAAGGATTTTGTTTGACTCATATAGGTTTGAAGGCATAATATGACCTTCTGGTAGAAAGCGCCCAAATAGGGTCATCACTGAGTCAAACAGATCTCTTCCAATGTTGAACTGGGCTTTCAGAGCCATTACTTGTGCGATGGCATCTAGCTGAGAAATCTTAGTGTGCTCGTGAAGAGGACGTCTTGAAGACTCCAACATGGCATAGAAGGCTTTCGCGGATTCCTCCATCTCTTCATCCTTGTTCCGAGCATCATAAAAGTCATTCACCATGTCTTCAATCCCTGTACCATGATCATCGGTGCGCCGACGCAACACCTCGTCTCTGTTACGTTGGGCCGACTCACCATGAAATGTCCACAAGGTATAGCCGGGAGTAAAACCACGCATCTGCAGGTGTTTACCCATTACATCCTTTGTCTGTCGCGAATAATTCTTGCACTTAGTGCAGGGGCACCATGTTTTTGGCTGGCCTTTAGAAAACGCCGTTTCCACGAATTCATAGGTTTTGCTGAACCATTCATCGGTCATATCTCTCTGACTATGGTGACCGGTGTACATCCATTCACGATCAGTCATTCTGGCAAGCTAGCTACATAGTATCCACATATAAAACAATATAAAATATCATTTCATCAAGTATGTTAAATTAATTATGGCCATTTTTTAATCATGGTTAATACATTGGGATGCACGGCATGCACACCTACCAGCTACTAGGTAAAGATGGGTCCTAATCCCACCCGAGTATGTGTAGATTGGGTCATTTCCCACTACTCTGCTCCCGACCCAACGCAAAATTTCGGCAGCACCTCCCCGCTGTTCTCCTGATACACGTCTCGGCAACTAACCGAGAGGATGTGTACCCGGAGAACAACAAGGAGGAGCTGTCGAAACTCTGCATGGGATCCGGAGCAAAGCGTGGGAAACGACCCAATCTACACATACCCGGGCTATTCATGGATAACGTTGGACAATTCAAAAGAATCACCGTTATAAATATGCAAATGCATGCATATTTATGACAGGAACCCTTTCGAATGGGAGACGCATATTGGTTACGCAACACCTTTGCATTTTAATACTAAAAATACCTAGCTAAATAGTGTCATCAGCACGAAGGCCGGAACAGAGCAAAATAAAGGGGGTGGAGGAGGAGTTAACAAATGTGCTCACTTTCGAATGCAGGGGAGGTCGTCGAAAACCAATCCCTCGCGGAGAAGCTACTGCACATTTAAATGCACTCAATCAACACAAATACGCACTCGCGGTAATTAAGCTAACTAATACTAACATCTATCATTTAAATGCATTTTTCTAAAACTCTGAATCTCCATATCTTTACATGCGAAATACTTAAATTTCACTACTAAATTTTGATCTTCGGGGGCATAATTCATAGATAGAACTCAATTCTATGTGATTACTCGATTATGGACTTACTTTACTGATTTATTTCATGTTTTTGCAATACCACTAATGAATGCTTTGCGAGTTTGTCACTATTCTTGATGTTCAGAATATAAATTTCAGGAAGGATTTGGGTTTGTTTTGTTGCAAGAACTCTTTTTTGCAGCCACGAATATGGAGATAAGGCAAACCACACATGTTTTTGCGTCATGATATATAGACACATACCATTGCTATGTACTCTAATTTGTGCAATTGTTCTCCAAAAGTACTTTGAGTGTGATGCATTCAGGTTTGTTGTGTAGAGCTAATATTACTTCCCCTATTTTGTAGATTAATAAAGTTCTTCGAGTAATCTATACTTATACTAATTAGGGGCTTCCAAGAAATTCCTACATTAATTAGAAATTAGGAGCCGTTAATCAGGTGGGACCAAGTTATTACGGTGTAGATTACTCTATATAATATGAAGTTTGCAATATATATTATGTTATTTTTATACTATGGAAATACCAGATATTTCCAATTCAATCTCTCACATATCCGTTTTTGTCAGTTACGCATCCCTCACGTATCTCTCTCTCTCTTAACATATAGTCCATGTTTTTTACAACTGCACCACGTTCTACATCAATGTATAGTAGTGCAGACGAGTATAATATGGAACGACCAGCTCATCCTTTAGTTAGTTAACACAACGTGTAAATGCTAATGTTTTGCACACCACTACATGCATAATTATGAACAGTGGCCGTATATCATTGTTCTTTCCCCTCATCACTAGCAGAATCTAATTTCAAACAGATGGCAGATCAACGGTGTTTCATGCTAATGTTTTCAAGTTTACCAAAAATTTGGTTTGTACTTCAAATTTAATTTCATAAAGGTGTGCTCGAAAGCATTCTAATTAGGTTCCCTTGGTTCGATTTGGATTGGGTACTGAATTTTCACACGTACAATTTTTGGAAACCTTACATAGATCGGGTTGGAGCACAACCAATTCCATCAGGTGAGTTTATATTAGACATGGTATCTATAAAAACAACTTTAATTTCTAAGCTATTCCAGTCCATCAAAGAGCCTCCTGTCGGTTCTCATCGTCTGTGGTCAATGCAGGTTAGCAAAGCTTCTTCTCACACTACAGTGCTACCGCCTACAGCGCGCAACACCGGAACCGACTGCCACGCACGTGTGATGTCACCGGTTGTAATCACTAGAGCACGTTCATACAATATGAGTAGAGCACGTTCATGCAATATGAGTGTTGCCGTGTGGTGTCGTACGGAGCATAGTCACGTTGTGTTACGATGAGCATGTTCTCGCTTTAAGATTCATGGATATATTTTCTAGCGATTTTCTTTACGGCCTTTTCACTGACATTCTTATATTATGTGGTTCATATTTCTTATATACTACATGAAAACAAAGAGCTGGTCAAATTATCATACTCTTTTCTTTCCAGTCTATGAATTTAATAATATTACCACTTTTGTGTTCCTTTAATTTTGTTAAGTTCTAATTTCTATGTTCCCTACAGTTTAATGTGTAAACAAATGGCATCTAATGCTTAAGGAAACTAACATTTTTTTACAGGAAAGGCAATTAATGTCGCTCAAAATCTGAAACTAGACGAACAAGAACACGAAGACAGTGTTTTGTGCTTCTCAAACTTCCGCAGCTTTTCTGTTTGTTCTATTCTCCTTCTTATAAGCAAAATTACAAAGGGAAAACGTGACCACGTTCCTGGCGCTCGTGCCATCCCACGAACAGAACGGATCACGCACGACTCGCTCCAGTTCGTGGCTAAAGAACCGGAGCAACTTCTAACAGAAAACGACTAAGTCTAAACCTGACGAAACTGAAGAAAAAGGACACCTAACACTGAAATTCAGAAAACTAAAACAACAGCTGGGTTTATCAACAATTAAAAGTTAGAAGGGTTAGAGCTTCGTACCTGGCGCGGACGGACCTGGCGCGGACGGACCGGCAGGAGGGAGAGGCCCCGCGCTTCCTCCACGGAGGAGGGGAGGAGGAGGGGACTCCGGCGGCGTTGGGCGGGGCCGGGGCAGGTGGCGCCTTGTCGTCCGGCGGCTGGCGGTGGGCACGCGTCCGGGCGAAGCGCCGAGGGCCCGAGCCGGAGGGGGCGGCGCAGGGCGGGGCGGCCGCGGGTCGGCGCAGGGCGGGGCGTGGGACGGTTTTTTTATAACAGGGCGTGGGACGGTTGAGAGAGAGGAGGTCGTGGCTGGGGATAAGGCAGCTGTCTTTGCCCTCAGCCAGCTGTCGGCAAAGACAACCGTTAGTCTTTGCCCTCAGCTGGCTGTCGGCAAAGACGGCCCATGTTTTTTTTTCTGGTCGAGGCGGCGACTAGGTCAGCCCCTATGCCGTCAGCCTTCCTATGCCGATAGCTTTTTTGTCCGTTGTCGTCACCTGGCTACCGGCTTAGATAAAGCGGACGGCATATATTTTATTTGTCGTCAGCCCCTCCTATGCCGTCAGCATTTATTCTGGCTGAGGGCAAAGTCTCTTTGCCGTCAGCCCCGTGAAATTGCTGACGGCAAAGCTTAAAGCTGTCGGCAAACTAGCAGATTCCAGTAGTGCTCAGCCAAACGCGGCTAGTAACAACAAAGCCAGTGGCTCAGGGAAGACTCCGGCTCAAGCAATGGCGGATTTGGTAGCAGAGATGGCCAAACTCACGGAAATCACCGTGACAGCGGAGAATCAGGAAGAGGTCAACGCCGAGTTAGCAAAACGAAGGGAATATATGGCCAAAATCCAACGTGACATAGAAGGAGAAGCCGCTAGAATGGCAACGTAATGGGCCCAGATCAACGAGGAAACGGAGCGGCTGAATGCTGAGGGATGGCGGCTTGAACGACAACAGCAGGCTCCGATGCGATTCACCAGAGAAGGCATCACAAACGTCTGCCGACCGATCTGAACCCAACTCGACTCTTTGACAGTCCACATAACCCTGGGATGGAGCCCAACCAGCCATGGCAAGTCGCCCCGTGAGATGATTCGGCCCAGCCGCCGCCCAACCCATAGGCACCTCAGCCGGCGGCGGCTCATGCGCCCCGCTTACAGATGTCGCAGGGTCCTTCTTAAGCCCCGTTGACAACGTGTTAGCAGCAATCCGCAACCTTGAATCTCTCCCCATTCACGGAAACTCTCCGACTGAGGTAGAGGCAAGGAACGCCATTGAGATGTTGTGAACGGCGGTAGTCCAACAGGCACAATACTCATATAGCCGCGAGCGTCTACACTCCACGCCTCAGGCGAGTCACACCAGGAGTCGTCATGATGACCCGCCCGCAGTGTCCAGCAGCGAACGACGACAGCTACCATAGATCAATCCGCACGAAATACCCGACACACGGGCTGAATAACTCATGGATGTAGCACGAGCCGCCCGCCTGATGGAAATGGCGGTTGCGGCGGGTCAAGTTTATCCGACTTATGCGTCGCCTTCCCTCGTGCAGGCCGAGTCAGGTGGCAGGAACACTGGGATACCTTGTCTATCACCCGCCCTCTGCAACGAGCGTATGCCGAAAGATTTCAAAGGCCCACGTAAAGTTCCCAATTACACGCCAGATCTAGATCCAGGGGCATGGAATGAAAGCTATGAGCTTGCAATGGATATGCTCGATGTGAGTGAGGCGGTATGCGCCAAGTATTTCACAATGATGCTTGAAGGGACAACGCGCACTTGGCTGAAGAACCTGCCGCCCAATGATGACCCACAAGTATAGGGGATCTATCGTAGTACTTTTGATAAGTAAGAGTGTCGAACCCAACGAGGAGCAGAAGGATCTGACAAGTGGTGTTCAGCAAGGTAATATCTGCAAGCACTGAAATTATCGGTAACAAGTAGTTGTGTGGTAAGATGATTCGTAGCAAAAAGCAAGTAACAAAAGTAACAACGGTGCAGCAAAGTGGCCCAATCCCTTTTGTAGCAAGGGACAAGCCTGGACAAAGTCTTATAGGAGGTAAAACGCTCCCGAGGACACATGGGAATTTCTATCAAGCTAGTTTTCATCATGTTCATATGATTCGCGTTCGTTACTTTGATAGTTTGATATGTCGGTGGACTGGCGCTTGGGTACTGCCCTTACTTGGACAAGCATCCCACTTATGATTAACCTCTCTCACAAGCATCCGCAACTACGAAAGAAGAATTAAGACAAAGTCTAACCATAGCATTAAACTAGTGGATCCAAATCAGCCCCTTACGAAGCAACGCATAAACTAGGGTTTAAGCTTCTATCACTCTAGGAACCCATCATCTACTTACTATTTCCCAATGCCTTCCTCTAGGCCCAAATAATGGTGAAGTGTTATGTAGTCGACGTTCACATAACACCACTAGAGGAAAAACAACATACAACACATCAAATTACTGAACGAATACCAAATTCACATGACTACTTATAGCATGACTTATCCCATGTCCTCAGGAACAAATGTAACTACTCACAAAGCATAATCATATTCATGACCAGAGAGGAAATGAGTAGCATCAAAGATCTGAAAATAAACTCTTCCACCAAGTAATCCAACTAGCATCAACTACAAAGAGTAATTAACACTACTAGCAACCTCACAAGTACGAAGCGGAGTCGCGAGACAAAGATTGGTTACAAGAGATGAACTAGGGTTTGGAGATGAGATGGTGCTGATGAAGATGTTGATGGTGATGAGTCCCCTTCGATGAGAGGAGTGCTGGTGATGATGATGGCGATGATTTCCCGCTCTGGGAGGGAAGTTTCCCCGGCAGGATCGTCATGCCGGAGCTCTAGATTGGTTCTGCTCAAGTTCCGCCTCGTGGCGGCGGCGAATCCTCCGAAAAGCCTCCTCTCGATTTTTTCCAGACTGAAACCCTTCTTGTAGAAAAAGGGGGGAGCCAGAGGGCCAAGTGGGAGCCCACAAGCCCCCTAGGCATGGCCAGGGGGCCCGCGCCTAGCAGGCTTGTGGCCTCGTGCTGGCGCCCCTCTGGCACTTCTTCGGCCCGGTATTTTTTATAAATCCCAAAAAAAAATCCACGTTGATTTTCATGACTTTTGGAGTTGCGCAGAATAGGTATCTCAAACTTGCTCCTTTTTCAGGCTAGAATTCCAGCTGCCGGCATTCTCCCTCTTCGTGTAAACCTTGCAAAATAAGAGAGAAAAGGCATAAGTATTGTACCGTGAAGTGTAATAACAGCCCAAAAAGCAATAAATATCAACATGAAATCATGATGCAAAATGGAGGTATCAACTCCCCCAAGCTTAGACCTCGCTTGTCCTCAAGCGAAAACCTAGATTAATAAACATGCCCACATGTTTAGGGAGAGAGGTGTCGACAAAACAAGATACGAACATGCAGGCATCATGATCATATTCAGAATAGCAATGCCATCATATCAACTCTTATGCTAAAGTGACAATCCCTTCACAAAGTAAAGCATGGGTCAAGAATCTTACCGAGAATTAACAACCGGTAGCCTTTAGTCATTGAAGAAATTGCAATTTATCACAACATCGGAAAGAGTCGAATAAGAGCTTGTAAAGCAAATCCACATACTCAATCATCCTTTTGTCTTCTACAATTGCTACAACTCACTTAGTACTCATGACTTCAAAGTTTCAGTCGGACACAGAGAAAGATAGGGGCTTATAGTTTCGCCTCCCAACCATTTACCTCAAGGATAATGTCAACAATAATAATTCATGAATACTTACCTCCAAGTTGACATATGAATATAGATATTTCCCTAGCATATGACGTTAGCCAAGATAAAGGAGAAATAAGGAATTGGTGAAGATCACCATGACTCTTTCAAGGGCAAAAAGTAAAGGTACAAGATAGGCCCTTCGCAGAGGGAAGCACAGGTTGTCATGCGCTTTTGAGGTTTGGATGTGTGTCCTCTTAGTGTGGAGGAACGTCACTTTATATTGCCTCCTGTGATAAAGAACTTTATTATGCAGTGTGTCGATTTTATGTCTTCCTCATCACAGGTTCGTACAAAGCTTATTTTCCACACACTAATAGATCATACATATTAGGGAGCAATTTTTATTGTTTGCACCGATGACAACTTACTTGAGGGATCTTATTCAATCCATAGGTAGGTATGGTGGACTCTCATGGCAAAACTGGGTTGAAGGTTTATGGATGCACAAGTAGTATATCTACTTGGTGCGGGAGTTTTGGCTAATATGGGGCGGAAGCAATCATCACATACTAAGGGATCTCCAATCATGTAACATTGTTCGGAACCAAGAAAACACAATTCATTATGTTGTGTTCCTTGTCCAACATCTACTTCTAAGCATGTAATAGTTTAGCGAGTGTTCACAATCATAGATGGTGTCAAAGATGATATATTTGTATGTGAACCTCTCCTTCTTTATCACTTCCTATTAATTGCAACAATGACCAAGGTCTACGTTTGTCTACCCTCAACACGTTTCAATCAACATTCTTTTTATATGTGAAGCCATCACTTCCTATAAGATCATTGCATGATCTTTTCATGCTTTTGTTCATTTCTCATTCTTTTGATCATGGCATGAGGCAAGGCCCTTAACTAAGACACACTTTATTATATGGCTCACGATCTCAAATACATCGGGGAGACACAAAGCAAAACTCAAGCCTAAAACACTAAGACCTTTAATCTACTAGAGAAAGAGAAAACTAAAAAGGAACAAACTAAAACAAAGGTAAAGGCAAAAGATGTGATGGTAATACGATACCGGGGCAACTCCCCCAAGCTTGGCACAAGCCAAGGGGATTTCCCATACCCATGCTTAGTCGTCTTCCTTTGGAGGTGATGGTGGTGGAGTTGTTGCAACATGGGTTTGTTCCTCCATCTTCCAAGGCATAGGTGCTCCATCATGGAAAGATGACCGAGTCTCCGGAATCCTCAAATCTGTAGCCAACCGCATTGATTTAAATCTATACTCATACTCACAGTTTTGGTTCTGCAGGTCATAGATCTAGGCTTGGAGGTGATCAATTCTGTCATAGAGCCTGGAGAGGTGCTTCCCGATGTCATTGACATCGATCTTGTGCTTGTTGGTGAACTCCGTGATCATCATGTGGTTGGAGTTGAGTCCACGCTCCACCATCCCTTGGCACTTGAACACTTGTTGCTCCATTGCTTCGAGCCTCGCCTCCATGCTTCCGGTCTTCTTGGGCCCCTCAACATAACGGATGTGCAACATCCCCTCATGCATCTCGATAGATTGAGGGTGTTGCAGCACTCCCGCGAGGTAGGGATTGATGACCTTCTCGAAGATCTTGTCCTTCGGAGCTTTTGGGAAAGCCATAGCAATCTAGATCTGCAGCAGAAACAGGCTCGAAACGAAAACAGAGGAAATTTGCGTGATACGAAGGTCAGACCTTACGGGAGAATATATAATGATTTTTTCCAGACCGGAAGGAGTACTCCGCAAGAAAACGGAGTCCGGGAGGCACACGAGGTGGCCACAAGCCCCCCACGCACGGCCAGGGGGTGGCCCGCGCCTGGCAGGCTTGTCGCCTCCTCGTGCGCTTTTCGGACTACTTCAATTTTTTCTATTTTTCTAAATATTCCAAAACAGAGAAAAAATCGTACTGGAAAAGTTTTGGAGTCTGTTTACTTACCGAAACACATACCTCTTCGTTTTCGGAGTATGAAACAGGCTGATAAATATCCCTTAGGTATTCCTCCGGAGTTATGGTATTGATAATATTGCTTTCAACATTTATGGGAGTACGTGAGATATAATGCTTGATTCTCTGCCCATTTACCACTCTTGGACAATTACCTTCCGTGTTGTTGATCTTGATAGGACCGGAACGATATACTTCCTCAACAATATAGGGACCTTCCCATTTAGAGAGAAGCTTGCCTGCAAAAAATCTTAAACGAGAATTATATAGCAAGACATAATCACCTACATTGAACTCACACTTTTGTATCCTTTTATCATGCCACCTCTTAACCTTTTCTTTGAACAACTTGGCATTCTCATATGCCTGAGTTCTCCATTCATCAAGCGAGCTAATATCAAATAACCTCTTCTTACCAGCAAGTTTGAAATCAAAGGTGAGCTCTTTGATTGCCCAATAAGCCTTATGCTCTAGCTCAAGAGGTAAATGACATGATTTACCATACACCATTTTGTACGGAGACATGCCCATGGGATTCTTATAGGCAGTTCTATAAGACCATAGTGCATCATCGAGCTTCTTGGACCAATTCTTTCTAGACCGGTTGACAGTCTTTTGCAGAATTAGTTTGATCTCTCTATTGCTTAGCTCTACTTGACCACTGGACTGAGGGTGATAGGGAGACGCAATTCTATGGTTGACATCGTACTTAGCAAGCGTTTTACGGAAAGCACCATGAATGAAATGTGAGCCACCGTCGGTCATTAGATATCTAGGGACTCCAAATCTATTGAAAATAACTTCTTTAAGCATCTTGATAGAGGTGTTGTGATCAGCACTAGTAGTGGGGATAGCTTCTACCCACTTAGTGACGTAATCAACAGCAACTAGGATATGAGTATACCTGTTGGATTTTGGAAAAGGTCCCATATAATCAAAGCCCCAAACATCAACTGGTTCAATGACAAGTGAATAATTCATAGGCATTTCCTGACGTTTACCGATATTACCTATTCTTTGACATTCGTCACAAGACAAGACAAACTTACGGGCATCCTTGAAGAGAGTGGGCCAATAGAAACCTGATTGCAATACCTTGTGTGCAGTTCTTTCTCCCGCATGGTGTCCTCTGTAGGCCTCGGAGTGACACTTATGTAGGATATGTCCCTGTTAATGTTCAGGTACACAACATCTAATAACACCATCTACTCCTTCCTTTTAAAGGTGAGGATAATCCTAGAAGTAATGTCTCAAGTCAAAGAAGAATTTATTCTTTTGCTGGTATGTGAAACTAGGTGGTATATATTTGGCAACGATATAGTATGCATAATCAGCATACCACGGTGCACTACGTGAAGCATTGATGACATTCAATTGCTCATCAAGAAAGCTATCATCAATAGGTTGTGGGTCATCAAGAACATTCTCCAACCTAGACAAGTTATCTGCTACTGGGTTATCAGCACCCTTCCTGTCGACAACGTGAAAATCAAATTCCTGTAGCAAGAGAACCCATCTGATAAGTCTAGGTTTAGTGTCTTTCTTCTCCATGAGGTACTTAATAGCAGCGTGATCAGTGTGAATAGTGACTTTGGAATCAACTATGTAAGATCTGAACTTTTCACATGCAAACACGACTGCTAAAAATTCCTTTTCCGTAGTAGCATAGTTTCTTTGGGCACTGTCTAGAGTTTTACTAGCATAGTGAATAACATTCAACTTCTTATCAACTCTTTGCCCTAGGACAGCACCAACAGCATAATCACTAGCATCACACGTGATTTCAAAAGGTAAGTTCCAATCAGGTGGTTGAACAATAGGTGCAGTTATCAAGGCCTTCTTAAGTATCTCGAGGGCTTCCTCACAATCATCGTCAAAGACAAAAGGAATATCCTTTTGCAAGAGATTGGTAAGAGGCCTAGAAATCTTAGAGAAGTCTTTAATGAACCTTCAATAGAAACCAGCATGACCAAGGAAACTTCTTATACCTTTGATATCTGTGGGGTATGGCATTTTCTCGATTGCATCAACCTTAGCCTTATCGACTTCAATACCTCTTTCAGAAATTTTATGTCCTAAGACGATGCCTTCATTAACCATAAAGTGGCACTTCTCCCAATTCAAGACAAGATTGGTATCTTTACATCTCTGCAAGACTCGATCAAGGTTGCTGAGGCAATCATCAAAAGAAGACCCGTAAACGGAGAAGTCATCCATGAAAACCTCGACAATATTTTCACAAAAGTCAGAGAATATAGCCATCATACATCTTTGAAAGGTGGCAGGTGCATTACATAAGCCAAAAGGCATACGTCTATAAGCAAAGGTACCTAAAGGGCAGGTGAAAGTGGTTTTCTCCTGATCAGATTGTGCAACAGGTATTTGGGAGAAACCAGAATAACCGTCTAGAAAGCAGAAGTGTGTGTGTTTAGACAGTCTTTCTAGCATTTGGTCGATAAAAGGCAAAGGGTAATGATCTTTCCTAGTGGCTTTATTCAATTTCCTAAAATCGATCACCATCCTATAGCCAGTAATAATCCTGTGTGGGATCAATTCATCCTTATCATTAGGGACAACGGTAATGCCTCCTTTCTTAGGGACGCAATGCACTGGACTTACCCAATCACTATGAGCAACATGATAGATAATACCCGCTTTCAGGAGCTTTAGTATTTCTTTTCTTACTACCTCTTTCATCTTAGGATTTAATCTCCTTTGATGATCATCTACTGGTTTGGAATCAGGATCGGTTTTAATCTTGTGCTGGCATAGAGTGGGACTAATGCCCTTAAGATCATCAAGAGTATATCCAATAGCAGCACGGTGCTTCTTCAAAGTTTTTAGTAACTTCTTTTCTTCATGCTCTGAGAGGCTAGCACTAATAATAATATGATATATCTCTTTCTCATCAAGATAGTCATACTTAAGAGTATCTGGCAATTGTTTAAGCTCGAACACACGATCACCCTTTGGTTGGGGTGGATCCCCAAGCAGTTCAACAGGCAGATTATTCTTAAGGATAGGATATTGTTCTAAGACAACTCTATCTATCTCATCCCATTCATCCATATGCATATCATTTTCATGCTCAAGCAAGTATTGCTCTAAGGGATCAGTAGGAGGCACGGCAATAGAAGCTAAGGCAATAGTTTCATCCTTACTAGGCAACTCTTTTTCATGAGGTTGTCTACCAAACTTGGAGAAATTGAACTCGTGTGACGCACCTTCAAAGCCACCAGTGACAGTTTTCTTCTCACAGTCAATATGAGCATTCACAGTATTGAGAAAAGGTCTACCAAATATGATGGGACAAAAGCTATCTTGTGTGGTAGCAAGAACGAGGAAATCAGCAGGATACTTTGTTTTACCACACAAGACTTCAACATCCCTAACAATTCCCACAAGGCAGATAGTATCTCTATTGGCAAGCTGAATAGTGACATCAATGGGTTCTATCTCGACAGGTGCAACCTCGTCTTTAATTTCATCATATAAGGATTGAGGTATTCTACTAACACTAGCACCCACATCACATAAACCATGATAACAATTATCTCCTATCTTAACAGAAACAACAGGCGTGCCAACAACAAGCCTATGTTTGTCTCTAGCGTGTGGTTTAGCAATTCTAGCAGCATCTTCACAGAAGTGAATATCATGGCCCTCGACATTGTCGGACAGGAGATCTTTGATAATAGCAATGCTAGGATCAACTCTAATTTGCTCAGGGGGCGTAGGTGTTCTAATGTAGCCTCTACATATCACAGTTGAAGCTTTAGAATGATCCTTTATCCTAACAGGGAAAGGTGGTTTCTCAATGTAAGCACTGGGGACAATAGGATCATTATAGGCAATGACTTTCTCTTCAACTGGATTGGGTTTAACTACATTGACTTCTAAGGGAGGATGATATTTAAACCACTTCCCTTTGGGGAGATCAATATGAGCAACAAATGATTCACACAATGAAGCTACTATCTCAGAGTCAAGTCCATACTTAGCGCTAAAATCACAAAAAGTATTTGTTTCAACAAAGGATTTAACGCAATCAAACTTAAAATTCATACCTGACTCCTTACCTTCATGAAGATCCCAATCTTCAGAGCTGCGTTAATTCTTTCCAATAAATTCCATTTGAAGTCAATATCTCTCTTCATAAAAGAACCGGTACAAGAAGTGTCAAGCATGGTGCGGTCATCATGAGAAAGCCGAGCATAGAAGTTCGGAATGATAATTTCTCTTGAGAGCTCATGGTTGGGGCATGAATATAACATTGATTTAAGCCTCCCCAAGCTTGAGCGATGTTTTCTTTGTCAGAGGCCAAAAGTTATAAATATAATTCCAATCACGATGTACTAAATGCATAGGATAAAACTTTTGATGAAATTCCAATTTCAACCCATTGTAGTTCCATGATCCAGTATCATCACATCGCCTATACCATGTCAACGCCTTATCCCTCAAATATAAGGGAAAGAACTTCTTCTTGACCTCATCCTCGGGCAAACCTGCAAGCTTAAATAAACCACAAACTTCATCTACATAGATTAGATGCAAGTCTGGATGCGATGTTCCATCTCGTGTAAAAGGATTAGCCAGCAGTTTCTCAAGCATACCTGAAGGAAATTCATAGCAAATATTTTTAGTAGGTGCAGAAGGTTGAGGAGCAACTCTTTGTGCTTCCGTTCGAGGCGAAGATACCCCGAACAAGCCCCTCAAAGAATTAGTTTCCATAGTGACAAGTGACAATAAATTTCAGCACACTATATAAATGTTTCCTTGCCAAATTCCACTTACCAAAGGCGCTTCACTCCCCGGCAACGACGCCAGAAAAGAGTCCTGATGAACCACAAGTATAGGGGATCTATCGTAGTCCTTCCGATAAGTAAGAGTGTCGAACCCAACGAGGAGCAGAAGGATCTGACAAGTGGTTTTCACCAAGGTAATATATGCAAGCACTGAAATTATCGGTAACAAGTAGTTGTGTGGTGAGATGATTCGTAGCAAGTAGCAAGTAACAAAAGTAACAACGGTTCAGCAAAGTGGCCCAATCCCTTTTGTAGCAAGGGACAATCCTGGACAAAGTCTTATAGGAGGTAAAACACTCCCGAGGACACATGGGAATTTCTGTCAAGCTAGTTTTCATCATGTTCATATGATTCGCGTTCGTTACTTTGATAGTTTGATATGTGGGTGGACTGCCGCTTGGGTACTGCCCTTACTTGGACAAGCATCCCACTTATGATTAACCGATGTCGCAAGCATCCGTAGCTACGAAAGAAGAATTAAGACAAAGTCTAACCATATCATTAAACTAGTGGATCCAAATCAGCCCCTTACGAAGCAACGCATAAACTAGGGTGTAAGCTTCTTTCACTCTAGAAACCCATCATCTACTTACTACTTCCCAATGCCTTCCTCTAGGCCCAAATAATGGTGAAGTGTTATGTAGTCAATTCACATAACACCACTAGAGGTAAAACAACATACAACACACCAAATTATCGAACGAATACCAAATTCACATGACTACTTATAGCATGACTTATCCCATGTCCTCAGGAACAAAAGTAACTACTCACAAAGCATAATCATATTCATGACCAAAGAGGAAATGAGTATCATCAAAGATCTGAACATAAACTCTTCCACCAAGTAATCCAACTAGCATCAACTACAAAGAGTAATTAACACTACTAGCAACCTTACAAGTACCAATCGGAGTCGCGAGACAGAGATTGGTTACAAGAGATGAACTACGGTTTGGAGATGAGATGGTGCTGATGAAGATGTTGATGGTGATGAGTCCCCTTCGATGAAAGGAGTGTTGGTGATGACGATGGCGACGATTTCCCCCTCCGGGAGGGATGTTTCCCCGGCAGGATCGTCCTGCCGGAGCTCTAGATTGGTTCTGCTCAAGTTCCGCCTCGTGGCGGCGGCGAATCTTCCGAAAACCCTCCTCTTGATTTTTTCCAGACCAAAACCCTTCTTGTACCAAAAGGGGGGAGCCAGAGGGCCAAGTGGGAGCCCACAAGCCCCCTAGGCGCGACCAAGGGAGGCGTGCCTAGCAGGCTTGTGGCCTCCTGTTGGCGCCCCTCTGGCACTTCTTCGGCCCAGTATTTTTATAAATCCCAAAAAAATCCACGTTGATTTCACGGCTTTTGGAGTTGCGCAGAATAGGTATCTCAAACTTGCTCCTTTTTCAGGCCAGGATTCCAGCTGCGGGCATTCTCCCCCTTCATGTAAACCTTGCAAAATAAGAGAGAAAAGGCATATGTATTGTACCGTGAAGTGTAATAACAGCCCAAAAAGCAATAAATATCAACATGAAAGCATGATGCAAAATGGACGTATCACCCAAGTCCATCAACACCTGGACCGAGTTGAAGGAGCGTTTCATTAAAAATTTCACAAGAACTTGCAAGCGCCCGATGACTATCGTCGACTTACAACACTGTGTCCAGCGCCCAAATGAGTCGGCCCACCACTAGACGCAGCAAGTCGCAGAAGTGATTCATTCGTCAGATGGCATCTCGGCGGCTCAGACCATGCTGGTCTTGGAGAAAAACTGTCACTACGAGCCTTTGGTGTTGAAACTTGGGCAGCTCAAGCATAAGGTGCAAGACATGGGGGAATTGATGGACACTCTGACTAGGTATGCCGAATCAGATGATACCAAAGATCCTAGGGAAGATGACGACAAAGTCGGCACCGCCAGGAGGGGCGAGACATCCAAAGGCCACCCTCAGTTCCAGGGCAAGGCAACCACAACCCCGTGGGACAAGGTAAAAAGAGGCAGCAGGAAGGCGCCACCAATTTCGTTGCCAATACTAACGCTAGGAATGGGAACCAGCGTCATAAGAATAAGGGCTTCGGCAGGAAAAAGGCACGCAACTATCATGAGATGCTCAAGGGCCCCTACCCGCAGCACACTACCGCGGAAGGTCCGTCTACCCATTCTTGGGAAGATTGTTATGTGATGTAGGAGTTCCGTGTCGAAGCACTCAAAAATGGGCAAGGAGGTAACCATGGCGGACACCCGGATCAATTCGGTGCGAGCGGCTCACACAGAAACCCGTTCGGTGGTTTTCCTAACCCCAGCCCGCAGGGTGGGTCACAGGCTAATGCCGGGCAGTATGAGGTCCAGAACAGTCAGCAATACAATGCGCTGGGTGTTTTTCAGCAGGAGCCTCTGCAAGGCAGTTCCCAGCAATAGAATGACAATGGCAGCTTCCAGAACAATCCTAAACAATTAAACGGTGGGCAATATCATGTGTTCACCACCAGTACTTGCAAAAGGGACCAAAAAGTGAGACACAGAACCTTGAGAGTTATTGAGCTGACGCTCTCCAGGTACATCAACTGGTCTAAGCAACCCAATGTTTGGAGTAGGGAGGATCACCCGCCCCGGGTTGATAACCCTGGTTACTTGGCTTTGGCGTGGCGCCCCAGGTAGGGGGCTATACCCTCTCCAAGGTCCTTATGGATGGAGGCAGCAGCATCAACATCTTATACTTCGATACTTTTCGACGGATGAATTTCTCGAAAGGCGATTTGATGCCATCCTCCACAGTCTTCCACGACATTGTCCCGGGTAAGTCCGCATACCCTGTTGGACGAATCAAGCTTAATGTGGCCTTTGGCATAGAGTCCAACTACAGGAGCAAGTCCCTCATGTTCGAGGTGGTCAAGATCAAGAGTCCTTACCACGCACTTTTCGGTCGGCCGGCTTATACCCGTTTCATGGCCCGCCCATGTTACGTCTACCTTAAGCTCAAGATGTCGGGCCCTAAAGGAACTATCACGATCAATGGAGACCGGAAGATAGCTCAAGAATGCGAAGAGGATGACGCAGCTTATGCTGAGTCGGCTTGCGTAGCTGAGGAACTCAAGTTTCATCAGTCTAATATTGACCCGGCGGATATGACACCGCTCCAGAAGGCCACAATCGATTCAGAGCCGCCCCTCAAGTTCAAGCCGACAAATGACACAAAGTTGGTAGATTTCATGCCTGGCGACTCCTCCAAGCAATTCACCATTGGGACGGGTTTGGGTCCTAAATAGGAAAGCATGCTCATCGAATTCATCCGTGAGAATCGGGACATCTTCGCATGGAAACCTTCTGACATGACGGGTTTACCAAGAGAATTCGCTAACCACCACCTTAACATTGATCCTAAGATGAAGCCGGTTTGGCAGTATCTTCGCTGGTTTAATGAAGAAAGGCGTAAAGCGATTTGGGAGGAAGTCTCCCGGCTCTTGGCCGCTGGATTCATTGTCGAGGTTTTTCATCCTGAGTGGTTGGCCAATCCTGTTCTGGTACTCAAGAAGAACGGTACCTTCCGCATGTTCATTGAATACACCGACTTCAACAGGGCTTGCCCAAAAGATCCTTCTGCCCTCCCTCGTATTGATCAAATCATTGACTCTACGGCGGGTTGCGAGCGACTGTGCTTCCTAGATGCCTACTCAGGATATCACCAGATCAAGATGGCTTTGGAGGATCAGGAGAAGATGTCGTTTATAACTCCATTTGGAGCCTTTTGTTATGTGTCTATGTCGTTCGGGCTCAAGAGCGTGGGAGTGACTTATCAACGCTGCATCCAGAGTTGCCTGGACAGTCAGATTGGGCGCAATGTTCATGCCTATGTTGATGACATAGTGGTAAAATCCAGAAGAAAGAGTCACTCTTGGAGGACCTCAAGGAGACCTTTGACAATTTGCGCGTGTATCAGATGAGGCTTAACCCGACCAAGTGTGTTTTCGGTGTTCCTGCAGGAAAGTTATTGGGCTTCTTGGTGTCAAAATGAGGCATTGATGCTAACCCGGACAAAATGAAAGCGATTACTTCACTTGGCAAGCCGGCCAATGTCAACCAAGTTCAGCGCATGGCGGGTCATATTCCGGCTCTAAGCCGTTTCATAAGTCGCCTTGGGGAAAAGGCCATCCCTCTTTATCAGCTGCTCAAGAAAACCGATCGTTTTGTCTGGACGGATGAAGTCGATGAAGCTTTCGAGGCCTTGAAGAAACAACTGGCTGAGCCGCCTGTCTTAGCTGCTCCAATTGACAAAGAGCCTAGGCTCCTGTACATTGCTGCCAACTCTAAAGTAGTAAGCGTAGCAGTGGTCATCGAGCGCAAGGAAGAAGGGAAGGAATACCCGGTTCAAAGGTCGGTCTACTTTGTTAGCGAAGTCCTAAGCCTTTCCAAACAACGTTACCCGCACTGGCAGAAGTTGGTTTTTTGGATCTTCATGGCGAGTCAGAAATTAAAGCACTATTTTTAGGAGCATCCAATCATGGTAGTCAATTTTGCGCTGCTTGGTGATATTATACAAAATCGTGAAGCAACTGGGCGAATTGCTAAGTGGGCCATTGAGCTTGGTCCCCATCATGTGATATATACCCCTCGCACGGCTAGTAAGTCTCAGGCCTTAGTGGATTTCATCAATGATTGGACCGAGTTGCAAATTCCAGAAGACAGACCTGGCCACACATATTTGACTATCCACTTTGACGGGTCTAGGCAGCTGGAGAGCTCGGGGGCTGGCATGGTATTAACCTCACCTCAGGGTGACAAGTTTTGTTGTGTTCTCTGATTCATGTTTCCATGTACCAACAATACGGCTGAATATGAGGCTTTGCTCCATGGGCTTAGAATCACCAAAGAGATGAATCTCAGTCGAGTCAGATGTTTGGGCGACTCAGATCTGGTGGCACGACAAGTCTCTGGCACGTGGGATTCTAGAAATCCTCTGATGGCGGCTTATAGGCGTGCCGTGTCAGACGTGGCGGGTCACTTTCATGGTTATCAGGTTGATCATATTAACCGTCGACTCAACGAGGCAGCTGATGCTCTTTCATGACTCGGATCATAGCGTAAGCCGGTTCCCCCTAACGTCTTTGTGGATGTGTTGCATCAGCCGTCAGTAAAATTGCCTTCGCAGGAGGATTTAGCGGTTCCTGATCCTGAGTATCAACTTGTGGCGGCTCTCCGTGCTACCCCGGATTGGGCAGTCCCTTATATGGCGTATCTAGCGTGAGGCGAGTTACCCACTAATGAGTTGCTGGCCTACCAAATTATCCGGCGGTGCAAATCTACAATCATACATAAAGGCGAGTTGCACAAGCCAAGAACTTCTGGAATCTTACAAAGGTGTGTCTCATCTGAAGAAGGGTGTGAATTCTTACCGAGATACACGCAGGTGATTGTGGTCATCACGCCGGGTCATGCTCTTTGATGTCCAAAGCCTTTAGGCATGGATTTTACTGGTTGACAACCCATGCAGATGCTAAGGAAATAGTACGCAGATGTGATGGATGCCAAACATTTGGGCGTCGGCTGCATGTGCCGGCTCAGGAATTGCGGATGATCCCAATTACATGGCCTTTTTCGGTCTGGGGACTGGACATGGTTGGCCCCTTCAAGATGTCATCTAATAAAAATACCCACTTATTGGTCGCAGTTGACAAGTTTACCAAGTGGGTTTAAGTAGAGTCGGTCAGCAGTTGTGATGCAGACACGGCCGTCAAGTTCCTCAAGAAGTTGATTTTCCGCTTCGGGTATCCTCATAGTATTATTACTGATAATGGTACTAATCTATCCAAAGGCGCCATGCAAGAATTTTGCGAGAAGGAGCACATCCGGCTTCATGTTTCTGCAGTTGCACACCCCCAATCTAACGGACAGGCGCAGAGGGCGAATCTAGAAATATTGCGGGGGATCAATCCCCGGCTTATGGTGCCTCTCGAACGTACTCCGGGATGTTGGGTTGAAGAGCTGACCTCAGTTCTATGGAGCATCAGGACCACCCCTAATCGGTCTACTGGTTACACGCCCTTTTTCTTGGTCTATGCAGTTGAGGCAGTGTTACCAAGTGACATCAGGCACGACTCGCCATGAGTCGCCGCTTATGTAGAGCAAGACAACAAGCTGGCGCGTCAAGATTCGTTGGACGCCCTGGAGGAGGAACGCGACTTGGCAGCATCACGATTGGCGATTTATCAACAAGACTTGCGACGCTATCATAGCCACCGAGTCAAAAGTCGAGTCTTTCAGGAGGGCGACTTAGTGCTCTGGTTGATTCAGGATCATACTGGGATGCATAAGTTATCCCCTCCGTGGGAAGGACCTTTTGTCGTCAGCAAGAATCTTCACAATGGTTCCTACTACCTGGTGGATCTTCGCCCAGATAGGCCAACAACAGAGGTTGAGACAACCCGGCCATGGAACATTGCCCACTTATGGCCTTACTATACTTAGAGCCACTGCCTCCTTATCTGTGTACAGAATTCAGTCATTGTAATCTCTTTTCATATATATAAAGCAAAAAAGCCGGCGCCCACAAACTTCGGGGTCTCTGCCGTTTCAGCTTCTTGAGAGCATGAGTCTTTATTGTTTCATAAGTCGTCCAAGCATGGACGCTATCAGCATCAAAGAGCATAAGTCGCCATGCTACACTTATTTCAAAACAGGATGCTGGCACGCCAAAGAGGGCCAAAGTTGCCACGTTGCACGGTTCAAACATAGGTACCCTATATGGTTTTGAGAATTAAGTCGGCTTACTTGGGGGCTACTAGTGCCCAAGTCATTTTGCAGTAAGAGCGTACACGCTTCTGTAATCCTGTGTTTGGCTTTTCCCTAATCATAGGTCACTTGGAGGCTTCTGCTCATTGAGTTCAGCCTGAATACCCTCTTGGGTAGCGAAAAATTAACGCATTACAATGGTTATACTGGACTGTGTGTTTGGCGACTCGCCCTATGGTCCCTTGGTGAGTCAATCCGCTTTTCGGACCCTCAACTTGCCTAGGTTAAAACATGAAGGGTGCTAGCGGGAGCCGGCACATGGAAAATAGACAAACCATGGGTTCACTGAACCTGCTTCATTGAAGCTTGACTCGTGCCTGATCAGCCGATCTAAACTACTCACGTTGTTGCAAAAGGCTTCCTGGGGTAGCACTAGAGTCTTGCAAACTCGTCCTACCCTGTCGTGACTCGTTGAGTCGACGAACTTTATGACTACAAAGTATCTTTGTAGCATAGCCCAAGAGTTTCATAGAAACTCCATTATAAACCGCCGCAAACTCATTGAGACGGCTTATTTTTTTCTCTGATACACAGGGAAAGAGGTTTTTTGTCAGACATGGCATAAGCACTTGGCAAGGCGATTCACATTATAGAAGGATAGCCGTCACAAGGTATAGTTATAATATTCAAAATTCTAGACTATTACATGGCTCAGAAGGCCATATCAGGAGACATAACCCGGCCGTGGAGGATCAGAATGACTTCCGCGGGTGATCTTCATGTCATTCTTGACTCAAGACGCCTCCGGGTTATCCTGCCTCGAGCTTTCGCCATCTTGTATCTGTAAGTCGCCCAATTTCCAATTGTAATTGGTCAAGGCGTGGAACTCGTCCTCGTCAGTCAAGATGGTGGACAGATCCGCATCAGAGTCAAAAGGATGCTTACGGCGCTGTGGAGTGAGGACGGTGATTCCATACGAAAGAGGAGTACCCCGTTTGCTGTGCTCATCATAAGACACCTGATATTTTCCTAAATCCAGGTCGGCTTCTAGTTGAGTCGCCGCAAAGAGAGATTCTTTTACACAGCAGTGGTAATCCCCTTCGGTGAACTCTGACCTCTGGAAATCCCCCAGTTATCTCTTCCGGCTTAAGCTCTGGAGCATAGGCCAAGCACCGGCTTAAGGCAGTTAGTGCTCCTTTGCAGGCGGCTGACCTCTTCAGCTCCTCTATCTGGGGTGGAAGTGTTGACAAACAGCCCACCATAGGCTTAATGGATTTTACGAGCTCTTTGTTGCCCATGACGGCCTTCATAGTCATCACACCACCAGTGTACAGCTGCTCCATCAAAGTATAGATCGCCTTCAGCTTCAAAATACAGTCATTCTAAAGAGTGGCGGCTCGAGGACCTGCAGGACAGAAGCATGATCATAAGTCACCGCAAGGTCATACAATACACTTTTAGATGGGAGTAATTGACACTTACCAAACACAGCTTGGGCCATCTTTGAGATGTGATGCTTCAATCCGGTCAGCTCTTGCATGGCGGCTTTCAGAACGGCAGCTTCCTCAGCGTGGGCTTTGTCTTCAAATTTTTTGTGCTCTTCCTTCATTTTTTCCATGTCAGCCAGAGCAAGGCGAAACTTCTCTTCAAACGTAGCTCCAGCATCCTGTTGTTCAGCCAGACTTTGTTTCAAGACGGCCATAGTCGAGTCGGCCCGAGTCAATGATTCCTGCAATAAACATGGGGAAAGCAAGTCTCAGGACCATTGCAAGCAACATCCCTGACACTTGGGGGCTAATGTATGATTCATTTTTTCTAAGGTAATACCTTCAAGCAAGACCCATCTCATCTTTAAAAATGTGACCCGGTCCTTGGGGGCTACAGGTTGAAGCTTTTGTTCAAATTATAAGTTATAGACCCGGCTCATCTTTAAAAAGATGACCCGGCCCTTGGGGGCTACAGGTTGAAGCTTTTGTTCAAATTATAAGTTAAAGACCCGGCTCATCTTTAAAAATATGACCCGGCCCTTGGGGGCTACAGGTTGAAGCTTTTCTTCAAATTATAATTTAAAGACCCAGCTCATCTTTAAAAAGATGACCCGGCCCTTGGGGGCTACAGGTTGAAGCTTTTCTTCAAATTATAAGTTAAAGACCAGGCTCGTCTTTAAAAAGATGACCTGGCCCTTGGGGGCTACAGGTTGGAGTTCTTGTTCAAGTACAAACTAAAGACCAGGCTCATCTTTAAAAAGATGACCCGGCCCTTGGGGGCTACAGGTTGAAAGATTATTGACTCCGTGACAGCAGACCTTCCCCTGCAACGGCACCAGAAGAATGCTGCTAGCACTCTCCGGCAATCGAAACTAGAAGAATGTTGTTGACGGCCCACCAGCGCGCGGGATCACAGCAGTTTCCGAGGGTAGAGTATTCGACACAAATTTGTTGATACGCCTATAGGAGGTGAGAGGATACTCCCAAGAATTAGTAGCTGAATGTGTCAGATTCAACCACACCTGAAAGATTAGTATCTGCAAGCAAGGTATCAGCAGCAAAGTAGTATGATAACAACGGTGTCAGAAATGATCTGTTGACATGGCAGACTATTTCTAACGGTCGTATCAATGGCGCCATAAGTTACCTGTGGACGGAAAATATTCTTTCCCATCAACGGCGCGAGAAAAAGTATTGTAGCAGGTAGCAGCAGTGTAATGAGTAATAGCAGTGGCAAGGAACAGCAGTAGTGATAGCAGTAGCAAGTAGCAAAAGTAGCAAGCGACAGTAGCAGCAGAGCAAGACAAGTAACAGCAGTAGCAGCAGAGCAAGACAAGTAACAGCAGTAGCAGTAGAGCAAGACAAGTAACATCAGTAGTAGGACAAACTCGTAGGCAATGGGTTGGTGACTTGTTCGGATGATATTCATCATGCAACAGTTATAACACGGAGAGATATGTGGCTAGCTCTCGTTCGTCAATGTGATGTAGGCATGCATTCCGTGTGTCGTCATACGTGCTTAGGGAAAAGAACTTCCATCGTATCTACTTTTCCAAACTCTTTTGCCCTTGTTTTGGACTCTAATTTGCATGATTTGAATGGAACTAACCTGGACTGACGCTGTTTTCAGCAGAATTGCCTTGGTGTTATTTTTGTGCAGAAATCAAAGTTCTCCAAACGTCCTGAAAATTTATGGGGAGCAGTTTTGGAAAATAAGAAAAATATTTGCGCCAGGTTCCACCTGAGGGGGTGGGCCAATAGGCCACAAGCCCTGGATCCGCCACCACCCCCCTTGTGGCGGTGGGCAGGCTTGTGGGGCCCACACGGCTCTGCCGCCCCCAACCTCAGGTTTATAAGTCCCCTTTCGTCCCAGAAAAAATAAAAAGAGAAGTTTTCGCCGCGTTTACGATACGGAGGCGCCGCCACCACCTGTTCTTCATCTGGAGGGCAGATTTGGAGTCCATCTTGGGCTCCGAAGCGGGGTAATCGCCGCCATCGTCATCATCAACCTTCTTCCCTCTTCAATTCCATGAAGCTCTTCGTCGTTCGTGAGTAATCTATTTGTAGGCTCGCTGGGCGGTGATGAGTTGGATGAGATCTATCATGTAATCGAGTTAGTTTTGATGGGGATTGATCCCTAGTATCCACTATGTTTTGAGATTGATGTTGCTACTACTTTGCCATGCTTAATGCTTGTCACTAGGGCCCGAGTGCCATGATTTCAGATCTGAAATTATTATGTTGTCACCAATATATGTGTGTTTTAGATCCGATCTTGCAAGTTGTAGTTACCTACTATGTGTTATGATCCGGCAACCCCGGACTGACAATAACCGGAACCACTCCCGGTGATGACCATAGTTTGAGGAGTTCATGTGTTCACGAAGTGCTAATGCGTTGGTCCGGTTCTTTATTAAAAGGAGAACCTTAATGTCCCGTTGTTTCCTTTTGGACCCCGCTGCCACGGGAGGGATGGACAATAGATGTCATGCAAGTTCTTTTGCCTAAGCACGTATGACGACACACGGAATGCATGCCTACATCACATTGACGAACGGGAGCTAGCCACATATCTCTCCGTGTTATAGGCGTTGCATGATGAATATCATCCAAACAAATCACCGACCCATTGCCTACGAGTTTGTCCTACTGCTGCTGCTACTACTACTGTTTCTAATGTTGTTACTTGTCTTGCTCTGTTGTTGCTGCTACTACTGTTGCTACTGATGTTACTTGTTTTATTCTGCTGCTGCTACTACTACTGTTGCTACTGCTTTTACTTGTTTTGTTCTGTTGCTACTGTTGCTACTACTGTCGCTTGCAACTGTTGCTACTTGCTACTACTATCACTAGCGCTGTTCCTTGACACTGCCGTTACTCGCTACTTTGTTGTTACTACTTTGCTTGCAGATACTAATCGTTCAGGTGTGGTTGAATCTGACAATTCAACTGCTAATACTTGAGAGTATTCTCTCACCTCCTGTCGTGCGAATCAACAAATTTGGGTCGAATACTCTACCCTCAAAAACTGTTGCGATCCCATGCGCTTGTGGGCCGTCAACAACATTCTTCTAGTTTCGATTGCCGGAGAGTGCTAGCAGCATTCTTCTGGTGCCGTTGCAAAGGGGAAGAACAGTTGGCATCAAGTATTTTTCAGGCGCCATTGCCGGGGAGGTATTTCTATATTCTCTGAGTCACTTGGGGTTTATATCTGCTGATCACTATGAAGAATCTGAAGGATTCAAAGACCAAAGTCTTGCCCTCAACTACGAGGGGAGGTAAGGAATTGCCATCTAGCTCTGCACTTGATTCACCTTCAGTTATAAGTAAGCTGGTGACATCACCTCCTGCTAGAAATCTTGATATGTCGCTTGTGCTTGATGATGCTTATGATGCTACTGCTAGAGATGCTATGTTTGATACTATGTCTGATGATACTATGCTTGATACTGCTAGAGATGTTATGCTTGATACTGCTTTGCCTAATGATGCTAGAGATGCTATTTTCCTGATGATGCTATGCTTGATACTGTTAGAGATACTACCTTGCCTGATGTTCCACTAGGGGTGTTCCTTGATGCTCATATTGCTAGAGTTACTGCCAATGCTCGTGATGCTTCTGATACTGCCGATACTATTGAGATAGAACATGCTTTTGCTCATGCTAGATCTAGCTCTCCTAGATATGAATTGCCTCATATACCTGAGGGTTACGTTATGGAGGGAGAAATAGCTGAGGATTTTCTTGCGTGTAAGGACGCCTATGACGCTGAGAAATTACTTCTCAAGTGGAAGGAAAAATCTCGGGAAGCTAAGATCAAATATGACCCGAAGTTTGCCACTTCACCTATCTTTATCACCGATAAGGATTATGAATTCTCTGTCGATCGTGAGATAATCTCTCTAGTCGAATCTGATCCTTTTCACGGTTATGAGTCTGAGACGGTCATAGCCCATCTTGCCAAACTACACGATATAGCCAACCTTTTCACTAATGAGGAGAAGATCTGCCACTACTATATCCTTAAGTTGTTTCCTTTCTCTCTAAAGGATGATGCTAAAGCCTGGTCCACCTCTCTTGCTCCTGGATGTGTGTGTAGTCCCCAGGAGATGGTCTATTACTTCGGTGAGAAATATTTCCCTGCCCATAAGAAGCAAGCCGCCTTGCAAGAAATATACAATTTTTCTCAACTCCAAGAAGAGAGTCTTCCACAAGCTTGGGGGAGGCTCGTCCAGCTACAGAATGCTTTGCCTGATCACCCTCTTAAGAAGAACGAGATACTTGATATCCTCTATAACGGACTTACCGATGCCTCTAGAGACCACCTAGATAGTTGTGCCAGTTGTGTTTTTAGGGAACAAACTGTAGAACAAGCTGAGACCCTACTGAATAACATCTTGATCAACGATAATGCTTAGACTATTCCCGAACCACCTCCTAAGCCAACTTCGAAGAAAAGAGGTATTCTATTCCTCAGTCCCGAAGATATGCAAGAAGCCAAGAAATCTATGCAAGAGAAAGGCATTAGATCTGAAGATGTCAAAAATCTACCACCTATCGAAGAGATCCATGGTCTCGATAACCTAGTAGAAGTGAATTCTCTACGTCGGATTGATGAGAGTGATATTCCTTTTGATAAACCTGCTAGCCTATGCTTCGATGAATTTGACAATTTTGTTGCCAAACAAAAGAGTTTCAATGATTATGTTAGCAGACATTTGGAACAAAGTACTCATATGCTTAGCCATTTAAGTGCTTGTGTAGACAGAAATGTCAATGATCTGAAGCTTCTGAGTAAACATGCCTCTATGATTACTACTCAGGTAGAACAAGTACTTAAAGCTCAGAATGACCTGCTCAAAGAATTAAATGACAACTCTGTCAGAGTCATTACTAGAGGAGGCAAAAAGACTCAGGAACCTTTGTATCCTGAAGCTCATCCTAAGAGAATTGATCAAGATTCTCAAGGAATCAATGTTGATACACCCAGTCATCCTAAGGAGAAGAAGAAGGATGATAGAAACCTACATCCCAGTTCACCAAATACTGTCACACCTGAAGAACCTAATGCTATTTCTGCGTCTGATGCAGAAACACAATCTGGTGATGAACATGAACCTGGTGACAATATGGACAGAGATGTTCATAATGATGCTCAACCTAGCAATGATGAGGATGTGGAGAGTGAACCTACGGTTAATCCTGATAACCCACAACCTAAGAAGTATGATAAGAATGACTTCACTACTAGGAAGCATGGTAAAGAAAGAGAGCCATGGGTTCAGAGACCTATGCCCTTTCCTCCTAAGCCATCCAAGAAAAAGGATGATGAGGATTTGAGCGCTTCGTTGAGATGATAAGACCCGTCTTTCTGCAGATGCGGTTAACTGATATGCTCAAGATGTCTCCGTATGCCAAGTACATGAAAGATATCGTGACTAATAAACGGAGGATACCGGATCTTGAGATCTCCACAATGCTTGCCAATTACACTTTCAAAGGTGGAACTCCTAAGAAACTTGGTGATCCCGGAGTGCCCACTATACCGTGCTCTATTAAGGAAACTACGTAAGAACTGCCTTATGTGACCTTGGAGCTGGTGTTAGTGTTATGCTACTCTCTCTTTATCGTAGACTTGAGTTGGATAAGTTGACACCCACTGAAATTTCTCTGCAAATGGCCGACAAATCAACCGCTTTCCCTATCGGCATTTGCGAGGATGTGCCTGTTGTGGTTGCTAACACCACTATCTTAACAGACTTTGTTATCTTGGATATTCCCGAGGACGATGCCATGGCTGTCATCCTCGGAAGACCCTTTTTAAACACTGCAGGGGCTGTTATAGATTGCAACAAAGGCAATGTCACTTTCCATGTCAACGGTGATGAGCACACAGTGCACTTTCCGAAGAAACGATATCAAGCACATTGCATCAATGCTATCGAAAAGACTTCATCGATTCTTATTGGGAGCTTTGAATGCCCTATTCCTCGTGTCAAGATGAAGTATGATTTGCTTGTTGGGGAGATACATATGCCCATTGGGGTGACTTAGTGGCTATTCGAAAATTCTCCATTCTCTCTTGCGATTCGAGAAGGTTTTGTCATAGGGACTTGATCAATCCCATTGACGGATTTCTTTCGATGACCATGAAACGGATGAATCAAAGAGTCACATACCTCTGTTTTGAGTTTTCCTTTTCTGTTTCTTAGAAGAAAAATGATAGAATTAGTTTAGTTTTTCCTGTTTTCTGTTTTAGCATCCCGGAGAAAAATACCTCGAAAATAAAAGTTCTTCGATGGTCCTGAAAATTTAGTATGATTTTTTCTGGAATTTTTGAAAATTTCTGGGCCTAAGAGCTGGCCTGGAGGCCAGACCAGTGGGCCACAAGCCCTGCCACCGCCACCTACCCCCCTGGTGGCGGGGTGCAAGCTTGTGGGGCCCACAGGTACCCCCTCCACTCATTCCAGCTCCCAGCCTCTTCTTCCACCTCCAGAAAAAATTGTTTCGCAGCTCAAACCCGTGTTCTTGCTCATTTGGCTGTGATTTTCGATCTCCTTGCTCAAAGCACCATTCTCCGAATCATTTTGGGGAAATTACTCCTTGGTAAGTGACTCCTCCATTGGTCCAATTAGTTTTTGCTTTAGTGCTTTATCCTTCGCGTATTCTTGCTACCTTGGTGACCCTGTTCCTGAGCTAGAAATGTTGATTTTAGCTGGTCCCAAGTAGTTTTAGCGCGTGATACGGTCTCTAGGCACTAGTAGGAGTAGTTGCTACAAGGTAAGATTGGTCCTCATTCACTTTTCTCTTGAACTTCAAAAATTTCAGCAAAAGGAAATTATGTTCAGGAGGAAGTTTCATGGTGGTTCCTCAAGTAAGAAGGGTCCTCGTCTCTCTTTTCGGGAGCGCGAATCTTTTCAACTAAGGGACGCATCGATGCAACCATGTGAATGGCCTTCCGATGAGTTCATGATCGAAGCAGGTTTCAAGGGTGAGTTTGATACACTTGTCCGCAATGCCGGGTTAGAAGAATTCCTCTCAGATAAATGCGAACAGTATGCTATGCTCACTGCCTCTTTCGTGCGTAGACTTAAATTTTTATTTGGTCGTGACTCATCCATACTGTTTGATTTGTACGATAAATCCTATATCGTGGATCTGGAGGATTTCAATAGGATTTGCAAGATACCCGATGGGGGTAGTGTTAATGATACTTCTAAGTCTTCGGTCAGAGACTTTGTCTCCAGTATAACTGTTGGAGAAACCAGAGATATCACGCAAGCCACCATAGGAAGCATCCATTTCCCTGCCTTGCACTACCTTGCCCTCTTCACAGGTAGGTGCATTAACGGCAAGGGTGCACATTGTCACCTATGCGCTTCCGACCTTAGTATCCTTAAGAGCGCAGTAATAGGTGACAGGAGCTTCAATATGGGAGCTATAATAGCAAGGAGGCTGAATAAAAATGCCAGTGAGGGGGTTTGTTTGGTGGAGTTTATGCTACACGCTTAGCAAATTTTCTTGGAGTATCCATCCATCCAGAAGACCCTCCTCTCTGTACAGCCTACCTTGATCGTGTCGCTCTAACACGCTACCAGTTCCTTGAGAGAGATCATGGATCCCTCCTATACCGCTTGATACTTAACCGGCAGCGTGTTTTCCATATTACCCTTCCTGCTCCTACTTTCTTTGACTTTCAGGTAAAACAAAGATACTACATAACCATAGGAGAGGCAGAGGAGTATGAGAGAGAGGCGACGGCTGCTCGACTTCGTGAGGCAGCTATTCAGACAGTGGCTGCAGCACTCCCGTATAACACCCATTATGACTTTGGGTTTTGCCAGGATCATCCTTGGGAGTAGACCAAGCTAGGCCAAAAGCCTAAGCTTGGGGGAGTACGTGTTCTCACCGACTTTATATTCATGCTTATGCTTTCACTTTGTTAGGCGGTGTTTACACTTTGCCACCGTATTATCCATGCTAGTTTATTTTTGTTTTCTTGTTTTCTTGTTTTGTGTCCTTTTGAGAAAACCCAAAAAGATTTTTCTTTCTTCTTTTGCTTGTTGGGAGCTTTCCCGAGTAAATAGTTTTCTTTTTCTATGGGTCTAGGTAGAAGATATTGGTTACAATGTTTATTGATTCTTGCATGCTTACCTGTTTAGCTTTCAAAGAGCCATATTACTTTGTCTTCTCCTTTGTGTTTGCCTGCAGATTCAGCTTAGTCCAATGCGCTTATTATCGTTTTCATCGTTCGATCGTGCAAATGAAAGGCAAGAATGATGATATATGATGAAGTGACTGAGACTGAAAAGCTGGTATGAACTCTATCTATTTTGTTTTTGTGAATATGACTAGCTTGTCGACCCAGATTTAGCTTTGTTGTGAGACAACCATGTTTGCAATGACAACTTAGAGATCATAGTTTCTGATGCCATGCTTATTTAGCTGAGAGCTTATAATGGCTTGTCTTGATTACCAACATAGATTTTGAGATGACTATGATTTAGTATGATAGGATGGTATTCTCCTTTGAATGTTTCAAGTGGCTTGACTTGGCGCATGTTCATGCATGTAGTTGAAACAAAATCAACATAGACTCTATGATGTTCGTGTTCATGGTGATTTATATCCTGTTCATGCTTGCATTCAATGTTAGTCAAACTCATTGCATCTTGATGATTGTTGTCGCTCTCTAGTTGCTCGCTTCCCAGTCTTTTGCTAGCCTTCACTTGTACTAAGCAGCATACTGCTTGTGCATCCACTTCCATAAACCCAAAAGTTTTTCCATGAGAGTCCACAATACCTACCTATTTGCGGTATCTACCTGCCGTTCCAAGTAAATTTGCATGTGTCATTCACTAAACCTTCAAGAAATAATCTGTTTTGCATGCCCGAACCGCTCATGTGGTGACAGGGGGCTATTGATATCTTCCATGCTAGGAGTGTTATCCTCGACATGTGTTTATTCACTGTCATTCACGAGAAAGGGGCCGGTAATTGGAATGCCCAGTTCCACGCTTAAATCGAAAACATAACTGTAAAACAATACTCCCCCCGGATTGATGTTAGTATGGACGGTACCCGAGGATTCGGCTAGCCGTGGAGTGTGATTGATTGGTGGTGGGGAGTTAAAACTTTACTTTTCTGTTTGGGAACCGCCTATAGCATGAGTATCATGGAAGATATTGAGAACTCCTTGTCATTGCGTTGACAATGAAAGCATGCCACCCAAAATTATTATCTCTGTTTTCGAAGCTTGAGCTCTGGCACCTCTGCAAATCAATGCTTCCCTCTGCGAAGGGCCTGTCTATTTATTTTCCTGTTGAGTCATCCTCCTCTTTTATAAGCACCAATTAGAGAGCACCTCTGTCATTTTTATGCTTTGCTTTTGATTGATATTGAGTATGACTATGACTGGATCTTCGTTGCTATCAATTACAATGTTTAGTCAGCCCTTGATCTTTGAAAGTGCACTACATTTATGTTTTGCAGTCTCAGAAAGAGCTAGTGAGATACCACCTATTCATATTGCTTCAGGCTTGTTTTGATTGAAGTGTTGGTATTCAAAACTCATTATTATTTGCTCGTTAGCTAACTATGCCATTGATGTTAGTTTACCGTGAGACCTTTGTGTCATTTGCTTATGTGGTTAACTTGTGATCTTGCTGAAATTCTGGTTATGAGTTAGACATAGTTGCAACAACAAGATCAAACAGAGTTTGTCAAAGTTTTTATTTCTCTCTCAGTTTGTCAACTGAGTTGCTTGAGGACAAGCAAGGTTTTAAGCTTGGGGGAGTTGATACGTCTCCATCGTATCTACTTTTCCAAACTCTTTTGCCCTTGTTTTGGACTCTAATTTGCATGATTTGAATGGAACTAACATGGACTGACGCTGTTTTCAGCAGAATTGCCTTGGTGTTATTTTTGTGCAGAAATCAAAGTTCTCCAAACGCCCTAAAAATTTACGAGGAGCAGTTTTGGAAAATAAGAAAAATATCTGCGCCAAGTTCCACCTGAGGGGGTGGGCCAGTGGGCCACAAGCCCTGGCTCCGCCACCACCCCCCTGGTGGCGGTGGGCAGGCTTCTGGGGCCCACATGGATCTGCCGCCCCCAACCTCAGGTCTATAAGTCCCCTTTCGTCACAGAAAAAATAAAAAGAGAATTTTTCGACGTGTTTACGATATGGAGGCGCCGCCACCACCTGTTCTTCATCTGGAGGGCAGATCTAGAGTCCGTCTTGGGCTCCGGAGAGGGGAAATCGTCGCCATCGTCATCATCAACCTTCTTCCCTCTCCAATTCCATGAAGCTCTTCGTCGTTCGTGAGTAATCTATTCGTAGGCTCGCTGGGCGGTGATGAGTAGGATGAGATCTATCATGTAATCGAGTTAGTTTTGATGGGGATTGATCCCTAGTATCCACTATGTTCTGAGATTGATGTTGCTACTACTTTGCCATGCTTAATGCTTGTCACTAGGGCCCGAGTGCCATGATTTCAGATCTGAAATTATTATGTTGTCACCAATATATGTGTGTTTTAGATCCGATCTTGCAAGTTGTAGTTACCTACTATGTGTTATGATCCGGCAACCCCGGACTGACAATAACCAGAACCACTCCCGGTGATGACCATAGTTTGAGGAGTTCATGTGTTCACGAAGTGCTAATGCGTTGGTCCGGTTCTTTATTAAAAGGAGAACCTTAATATCCCGTAGTTTCCTTTTGGACCCCACTGCCACGGGAGGGATGGACAATAGATGTCATGCAAGTTCTTTTGCCTAAGCATGTATGACGACACACGGAATGCATGCCTACATCACATTGACGAACGGGAGCTAGCCACATATCTCTCCGTGTTATAGCTGTTGCATGATGAATATCATCCAAACAAATCAGCGACCCATTGCCTACGAGTTTGTCCTATTGCTGCTGCTGCTACTACTGTTTCTAATGTTGTTACTTGTCTTAATCTGTTGTTGCTGCTACTACTGTTGTTACTTGTTTTGTTCTGCTGCTGCTACTACTACTGTTGCTACTGTTGTTACTTGTTTTGTTCTGCTGCTACTGTTGCTACTACTGTCGCTTGCTACTGTTGCTACTTGCTACTACTATCACTACCGATGTTCCTTGCCACTGCCGTTACTCGCTACTTTGTTGTTACTACTTTGCTTGCAGATACTAATCTTTAAGGTGTGGTTGAATCTGACAATTCGACTGCTAATACTTGAGAGTATTCTCTCACCTCCCGTCGTGCGAATCAACAAATTTGGGTCGAATCCTCTACCCTCGAAAACTGATGCGATCCCATGCGCTTGTGGGCCGTCAACAACATTCTTTTAGTTTCGATTGCCGGAGAGTGCTAGCAGCATTCTTCTGGTGCCGTTGCAAAGGGGAAGAACAGTTGGCGTCACCTCCCTCTCATACTCCTCTGCCTCTCCTATGGTTATGTAGTATCTTTGTTTTACCTGAAAGTCAAAGAAAGCAGGAGCAGGAAGGGTAATATGGAAAACTCGATGTCGGTTAAATATCAAGCGGTATAGGAGGGATCCATGATCTCTCTCAAGGAACTGGTAGTGTGTCAGAGCGACACGATCAAGGTAGGCTATACGGAGAGGAGGGTCTTCTGAACGGATGGATACTCCAAGAAAATTTGCTAAGCGTGTAGCATAAACTCCACCAAAGAAATCCCCCTCACTAGCATTATTATTCAGCCTCCTTGCTATTATAGCTCCCATATTGAAGCTCCTGTCACCTGTTACTGCGCTCTTAAGGATACTAAGGTCAGAAGCGCATAGGTGACAATGTGCACCCTTGCCGTTAATGCACCTACCTATGAAGAGGGCAAATTAGTGCAAGGCAGGGAAATGGATGCTTCCTATGGTGGCTTGCTTGATATCTCTGCTTTCTCCAACAATTATACTGGAGACAAAGTCTCTGACCGAATTCTTAGAAGGATCATTAATACTACCCCCATCAGGTATCTTGCAAATCCTATTGAAATCCTCCAAATCCATGGCGTAGGATTTATCGTACAGATCAAACAGTATGGATGAGTCACGGCCAACTGAAAATTTAAATCTATGCACGAAACAGGCAGTGAGCATAGCATATTGTTCACATTTATCTGAGAGGAATTCTTCTAACCTGGAATTGCGGACAAGTGTATCAAACTCATCCTTGAAACCTGCTTCGATCATGAACTCATCAGAAGGCCATTCACATGGTTGTACCGGTGCGTCCCTTAGTTGAAAAGGCTCGGGCTCCCGAAAAGAAAGACGGGGACCCTTCTTACTTGAGGAACCACCATGAAACTTCCTCCTGAACATAATTTCCTTTTGCTGAAATTTTTTAAGTTCAAGAGAAAAGTGAATGAAGACCAACCACACCTTGTAGCAACTACTCCTACTAGTGCCTAGAGACCGTATCACGCGCTAAAACTACTTGGGACCAGCTAAAATCAACATTTCTAGCTCAAGAACAGGGTCACCAAGGTAGCAAGAATACGCGAAGGATAAAGCACTAGAGCAAAAACTAATTGGACCAATGGAGGAGTCACTTACCAAGGAGTAATTTCCCCAAAACGGTTCGGAGAATGGTGCTTTGAGCAAGGAGATCGAAAATCACAGCCAAAAGAGCAAGAACACGGGTTTGAGCTGCAAAACATTTTTTTCTCGAGGTGGAAGAAGAGGATGGGAGCTGGAATGAGTGGAGGGGGTCCCTATGGGCCCCACAAGCTTGCTAGCCGCCACCAGGGGGTGGCGGTGGCAGGGCTTGTGGCCCACTGGTCAGGCCCCCAGGCCAGCTCTTAGGCCTAGTAATTTTCAAATATTCCAGAAAAAATCATACTAGATTTTCAGGACCATCGGAGAACTTTTATTTTCGAGGTATTTTTCTCCGGGACGCTAAAACAGAAAACAGGAAAACTAAACTGAATCTATCATTTTTCATCTAAGCAACAGAAAATGAAAGCTCAAAACAGAGGTATGTGACTCCTTGATTCATCCGTTCCATGGTCATCGAAAGAAATCCGTCAATGGGGTTGATCAAGTCCTCATGACAAAGCCTTCTCGAATCGCAAGAGAGAACGGAGAATTTTCGAATAGCCACTAAGTTACCTCAATGTGGATATGTATCTCCCCAACAAGCAAATCATACTTCATCTTGACACGAGGAATAGGGCATTCAAAGCTCCCAATAAGAATCGATGAAGTCTTTTCGATAGCATTTATGCAATGTACTTGATATCGTTTCTTCGGAAAGTGCACGGTATGCTCATTACCGTTGACATGGAAAGTGACATTTCCTTTGTTGCAATCTATAACAGCCCCTGCAGTGTTTAAAAAGGGTCTTCCGAGGATGACAGCCATGGCATCGTCCTTAAGAATATCCAAGATAACAAAGTCCGTTAAGATAGTGGTGTTAGCAACCACAACAGGCACATCCTCGAAAATGCCGATAGGGAAAGCAGTTGATTTATCGGCCATTTGCAGAGAAATTTCAGTGGGTGTCAACTTATCCAATTCAAGTCTACGATAAAGAGAGAGCAGCATAACACTAACACCGGCTCCAAGGTCACATAAGGCGGTTCTTACGTAGTTTCCTTTAATGGAGCAAGGTATATTGGGCACTCCGGGATCACCAAGTTTCTTGGTAGTTCCACCTTTGAAAGTGTAATTGGCAAGCATGGTGGAGATCTCAAGATCTGGTATCTTCCATTTATTGGTCATGATATCTTTCATGTACTTGGCATTAGGAGACATTTCGAGCATATCAATTAACCGCATCTGCAGAAAGACGGGTCTTATCATCTCAACGAAGCGCTCAAAATCCTCATCATCCTTTTTCTTAGATGGCTTAGGAGGAAAGGGCATAGATCTTTGAACCCATGGCTCCCTTTCTTTACCATGCTTCCTTGCAGTGAAGTCATTCTTATCGTATTTCTTAGGTCGTGGGTTATCAGGATTAACCGTAGGTTCAATATCCACATCCTCACCATTTCTAGGTTGAGCATTATTATGAACATCATTGTCCATATTGTCACCAGGTCCATGTTCATCACCAGATTGTGTTTCTGCATCAGACGCAGAAATATCATTAGGTTCTTCAGGTGTGACAGTATTTGGTGAACTGGCGTGTAGGTTTCTATCATCCTTCTTCTTCTCCTTAGGATGACTGGGTGTATCAGCATTGATTCCTTGAGAATCTTGATCAATTCTCTTAGGATGACCTTCACGATACAAAGGTTCCTGAGTCATTTTGCCTCCTCTAGTCATGACTCTGACAGAGTTGTCATTTAATTCATTGAGCAAGTCATTCTAAGATTTAAGTACTTGTTCTACCTGAGTAGTAATCATAGAGGCATGTTTACTCAGAAGCTTCAGATCATTGACATTTTTGTCTACACAAGCACTTAATGGCTAAGCATACGAGTACTTTGTTCCAAATGTCTGCTAACATAATCATTGAAACTATGTTGTTTGGCAACAAAGTTGTCAAATTCATCAAAGCATAGGCTGGCGGGTTTGTCAAAAGGAATATCACTCTCATCAAACCTACGCAGAGAATTCACTTCTACTACCTGTATCGGGTTATTGAGACCATGGATCTCTTTGATAGGTGGTAGATTTTTGACATCTTCAGATCTAATGCCTTTCTCTTGCATAGATTTCTTGGCTTCTTGCATATCTTCGGGACTGAGGAATAGAATACCTCTTTTCTTCGGAGTTGGCTTACGAGGTGGTTCGGGAATAGTCTAAGCATTATCGTTGATCAAGATGTTATTCAGTAGGGTCTCAGCTTGTTCTACAGTTTGTTCCCTAAAAACACAACTGGCACAACTATCTAGGTGGTCTCTAGAGGTATCGGTAAGTCCGTTATAGAAGATATCAAGTATCTCGTTCTTCTTAAGAGGGTGATCAGGCAAAGCATTTTGTAGTTGGATGAGCCTCCCCCAAGCTTGTGGGAGACTCTCTTTTTGGAGTTGAGCAAAGTTGTATATTTCCTGCAAGGCAGCTTGCTTCTTATGGGCAGGGAAATATTTCTCACAGAAGTAATAGACCATATCCTGGGGACTACTCACACATCCAGGAGCAAGAGAGGTGAACCAGGCTTTAGCGTCATCCTTTAGAGAGAAAGGAAACAGCTTAAGGATGTAGTAGTGGCGGATCTTCTCCTCACTAGTCAAAAGGGTGGCTATATCATGTAGTTTGGTAAGATGGGCTATGACCGACTCAGACTCATAACCGTGAAAAGGATCAGATTCGACTAGAGAGATTATCTCGGGGTCGACAAAGAATTCATCATCCTTATCGGTGATAAAGATACGTGAAGTGGCAAACTTCGGGTCGTATTTCATCCTAGCTTTCAGATATTTTTCCTTCCACTTGAGAAGTAATTTCTCAGCGTCATAGGCATCCTTACACGCAAGAAAATCCTTAGCTATCTCTCCCTCCATAACGTAACCCTCAGGTATATCAGGCAATTCATATCTAGGAGAGCTAGATCTACCATGAGCAAAAGCAGGTTCTATCTCAATAGTATCGGCAGTATCAGAAGCATCACGAGCATTGGCAGTAACTCTAGCAATATGAGCATCAAGGAACACCCCTAGTGGAACATCAGGCAAAGTAGTATTTCTAGTAGTATCAAGCATAGCATCATCAGGAAAAATAGCATCTCTAGCAGTATCAGGCATAGCATCTCTAGCATCATCAGGCATAGCACTATCAGACATAGCATCTCTAGCGGTATCAAGCATAGCATCATCAGGCATAGTATCAAGCATAGCATCTCTAGCAGTAGCATCATAAGCATCATCAAGCACACGCGACATATCAAGATTTCTAGCAGGAGGTGATGTCGCAAACTTACTCATAACTGAAGGTGAATCAAGTGCAGAGCTAGATGGCAGTTCCTTACCTCCCCTCGTAGTTGAGGGCAAGACTTTGGTTTTTGGATCCTTCAGATTCTTCATAGTGATCAGCAGATATAAATCCCAAGTGACTTATAGAATATAGCAATACCTCCCCGGCAACGGTGCCAGAAAAATGCTGACTCCGTGACAGCAAACCTTCCCCTGCAACGGCACCAGAAGAATGCTGCTAGCACTCTCCGGCAATCGAAACTAGAAGAATGGTGTTGACAGCCCACCAGTGCGCGGGATCGCAGCAGTTTTCGACGGTAGAGTATTCGACCCAAATTTTTTGATACACCTATAGGAGGTGAGAGGATACTCCCAAGTATTAGCAGCTGAATGTGTCAGATTCAACCACACGTGAAAGATTAGTATCTGCAAGCAAGGTATCAGCAGCAAAGTAGTATGATAACAACGGTGTTAGAAACAATCTGTTGACACGGCAGACTATTTCTAACGGTCGTATCAATGGCGCCAGAAGTTGCCCGTGGACAGAAAATATTCTTTCCCATCAACGGCGCGAGAAAAAGTATTGTAGCAGGTAGCAGTAGTGTAACGAGTAATAGCAATGGTAAGGAACAGTAGTAAGCGACAGTAGCAGCAGAGCAAGACAAGTAACAGCAGTAGCAGCAGAGCAAGACAAGTAACAGCAGTAGCAACAGAGCAAGACAAGTAACAACAGTGGTAGGACAAACTCGTAGGCAATGGGTTGGTGATTTGTTTGGATGATATTCATCATGCAAAAGTTATAACACGGAGAGATATGTGGCTAGCTCCCGTTTGTCAATGTGATGTAGGCATGCATTCCGTGTGTCGTCATACGTGCTTAGGGAAAAGAACTTGCATGACATCTATTGTCCATCCCTCCCGTGGCAGCGGGGTCCAAAAGGAAACTACGGGATATTAAGGTTCTCCTTTTAATAAAGAACCGGACCAACGCATTAGCACTTGGTGAACACATGAACTCCTCAAACTATGGTCATTACCAGGAGTGATTCCGGTTATTGTCACTCCGGGGTTGCCGGATCATAACACATAGTAGGTAACTATAACTTGCAAGATCGGATCTAAAACACACATATATTGGTGACAACATAATAATTTCAGATCTGAAATAATGGCACTCGGGCCCTAGTGACAAGCATTAAGCATGGCAAAGTAGTAGCAACATCAATCTCACAACATAGTGGATACTAGGGATCAATCCCCGTCAAAACTAACTCGATTACATGATAGATCTCATCCTACTCATCACGGCCCAGCGAGCCTACGAATAGATTACTCACGAACGACAAAGAGCTTCATGGAATTTGAGAGGTAAGAAGGTTGATGATGACGATGGCAATGATTTCCCCTCTCCGGAGCCCAAAACGGACTCCGGATCTGCCCTCCAGATGAAGAACGGGTTGTGGCGGCGCCTTCGTATCGCAAACGCGACGAAATATTCTCTTTTTTATTTTTTCTGGGACGAAAGTGAACTTATAGAGCTGAGATTGGGGGCGGCAGAGCCACGTGGTCCCACAAGCTTGCCATCCGCCACCATGGGGGTGGCGGATACAGGGTTTGTGGCCCACTGGCCCACCCCCTCAGGTGGATCTTTGCGCAGGTATTTTTCATATTTTCCAAAAATAATCTCCGTAAATTTTCAGGATGTTTGGAGAACTTTCATTTCTGCACAAAAACAACATCAAGGCAATTCTGCTGAAAACAGCGTTAGTCCAGGTTAGTTCCATTCAAATCATGCAAATTAGAGTCCAAAACAAGGGCAAAAGAGTTTGGAAAAGTAGATATGATGGAGACGTATCAATTATACAAAGCACGATTCGTCATGGATGATTCGCCCTTTGCAGGGCTAATGGGAGGATATGTCAAAGAAGGATAAAAGGTATCATACCTCATGTTTTATTCGCATCATGTTAGCCAAGCTCTTTTCCATTTCATGGCTCGTCTCGAGGCGGCTTACAAAACCAGAGTACAGTTCTTCAAACTCCAATTTCTCATAATTGGGGAGCTTCAGTTTGGCAATATATTTTTCTGCAAAGACTTGGGCATCTTTTGGTGCGTGCTTGGTTAAAATGCGGTCGCAGGCTTAGAATAGCCGGTGCCAGTGACATCGACTGAATCCGGGTCAGGTATCACGTCTTCAGCCGCCTTATGAGAACTGGGCGGGTTGATGTCTTCAGTTAACTCCTTTTGAGGGCTTGGAAGATCATCCCGGATGTCAGGGCAATCATCAAAAGCATAGGTGTGAGTCTTAGCTGGCTCATCTTGAACCTCTAGGATGGAGGTACTCATGTCGAACATTTCGGCCTCTTTGGGAGCAGAAGATGCATCGCCGGTTTTCCTCCTTTTTGCTTGAGCCCTGAGGAACGACGGTACCGGTGTTAAAACAGAAACATTGACACCCAAAGAAACATGTTAATAAAGGAACTTACCCTTGAAGACGAATCAATGGGGGAGAGTTGAGACAGCTGAGTCCCAGATGAAGGAGGTGAAACCTGTTGGGTGAAGGATTCAAAGATTGGGTAAATCACGAGAATAGCTTGCACGGGAAAAAAGAAGATGTTTATAGCAATATACCTCGTTCTGTCGTTTGTGATCAGTTGTTTTCTCGGGCAAGCCGGACAATAGGTCCCCAGAGTGGCTTCGAGTATGATGCTTGGGCATAAAACTCGCCTTCTTCAAAAGAAAATTGGGATACAGATAAGCATCCAGGTGAGACAGGGGAACTTTCCTACAGATTCGTCTGGCCGGCTTGGGAGGGGAACAGTTTGAGTCAGAAGAAATAAAAATTACCTCGACATCTTCATCTTGCCTCTCAAAGTCATCCTCCTATAAACATAGGTAGCAAAGCATGAGTACAAGTCATACTAAAGCAAATAAAGACAAGGGAGCATTTACCTCTCGTTGTTCTTCAACGGCCCGAGACTCGCCAACGACGGATGACTCCTTTGCAGTCGCCTTGCCTTTGTTTTTCTTCTTCTTCGGGGCGGGTTTGGTCGTTTTCTTGACGACTGTCTTGGGTCTTCGGGTCGAAAAGGCCGAATTCCACTGATTGACATGATTAAAAGCTCAGATCAGAAACAGGCACGAGTATATTAAAAAGCTAGAAGGGCGACTTGGGATGTTTTACCTTTGGAGCCGGGTTAAAAACGCAGAAAGGTTTAAGACCGATTTTGGAGCGGTTCTCAGCAGGCTCGCCACTTAGCTTCTTCACAATTTCGACAATGTCTTCTTCTTCAAGCCTCACGTTATAAAAGCATCGGGGGTGGTTTAAGTCGCCATTATATTCACACATCGAGCCGTTATTGCGTATCAAAGGCATGATTCTCCACTCCACCCAGCAGCGGATCAGATCGATCCCAGTGAGACCATTGACAGTAAGATCCCTGAGCTTTGTGAAGATAGGGACAAACGTGGCTTCTTCTTCTTAAGTTAGCTTTTCACGTAATTTGAAATCCACGGGCAGACGTTCCTCCCTGAATCCTGGTAAAGGGTTCTCATTGGGTGGAGAAGTGTCGCGGCAGTAGAACCAAGTCTTGGCCCAACCCTTGGGATGACTGGGCAATGTAACAGCTGGGAACCCACATTCTCGCCATCGTTGGATGTTAACTCCCCCAAGCTCTAGGCAGGGCCCGTTGGCAAATTCAGTCTGGCGGTTTAGGTAAAAGAATTTCCTAAACAAAAGTACAGTGGGCTCTATTTGCAGGTAAGCCTCGCAGAACACTTGGATCTGACAAAGGTTGCTGATGGAGTTTGGCCCTAAGTCTTGGGGGTGGAGGTTGAAGAAATGCAAGGCGTCCCCGAAGAACTCTGAGTCGGGCGGTGTGAAGCCTCGCTCGAGGTGATCAGCAAAAACGACTACTTCTCCTTCGACGGGTTGTGGAATTTTGTCCCCAAAGGCGGTTCGCCAGCCGATTGCTTCTTTGGACATAAGATTGCCCACTTTCACGAATTTTGCAAGATAGGCGTCATTGACTTCTGTTGGCAACCAGTTGCATTTGGAGATGGAACCCATAATTGCAAAGTTTAAAAAGAGGGGAAGGAGATCTGCATAAGAAGGATTTGCGGGTTGTCAGGACCTACGGAATGGTAACTCGTCGGCCAACAACTGAGAGCATGTCTAAAAGGGAGTTGTGACTCACCACAACATTGAGGGCGGTTTGTGACTCTAAAACTTTCCTTAGGATATTCCTAAACGAGGACAAACATGTTTACAATACCGAGAGATAATTTACGGATCTACGGGTGATTCTATTGAGGAAAATAATACTTGCAAAAATTCAGGCGCTAAGAACACAAAAACACTATGAAAACAATGTGGTGGACATGTAGAACAATGGCGGAAAAATAAATTTTCTTAGGATTGTGATGGGACTACCACAGTTTATTGCCAAAAGGAAAGATCTAAGGGCCATACCTATACGGATCAATGGCGCGAGGAGTTGACATTCATGGAGTTTCGGTGCTACCCTAAGAACTATGGAGGTTCGAGATCTAGGTCTAATGGAGAAGAGGAAGTTACATGCAGAGGGAAGACGATGATGGAAGAAAGCTGCGTAGGTTTATGCCGAAGATCGCGCCTTCGATCCGCCCGAGAAGCGGTTGGTCCGCAGCAGAGGTTCGGCGACGGCGCGGTGTTCGTGACGCGAGCTCGAGGAAGAAGACGCAGCGGAGGAGATAGAATAGAGGTAGGTGGGGATGCCCCGCCTCCCCCTGTGGCTATTTTAAAACCTAGGGCAGAACCGAAACGGCAAGCACGGGAATCGAGGAGCCACATTGAAAACCAGAAATGATGGCGCCTAGATTTTTGGGATGACAGGATAAGACAAAAGATCCGTTGGAAGTGATGTCATCAAGATCCCACGAATAGTGGAGAAGATGACATCACCAATAAAGGACCTGGCAACTCGGACAATTCATAAGGGTTGGCGACTCATCGCTTATTGAAGAAAGGTCAGAGATCGTGTATGAGTCGCCGAGGACAAGTGTGAAGGTTTATTGGCGTGAACAAATTCAAGTCAATCTGGGGCCTAATGTTGGGGATATTACCTATGGTATGACCCGCCCTATTGGGCGGGGTCAGGTAAACGGCGAATCTACATTCATGATCAAGATAAGCCTTGGCCCAGGGTCTAAGATGCGCCAGGAGACCTTCCACAAAGGGCTGCCAGGGCCCATGAGCTAGATGGCGGTTCTAGAATAATAGAGAAGATAAGTCACCAAGGAGGTTTCCTAGATTGGAAGACACGACGACTTAGAGATATGGAAAGCCATAATTTGTAATGTGGCCAGGACTTTGTAAACCCTATGGCCTCGACCTGTATATAAAGGCGAATCTCTAGGGCAGATAGGTTAAGTTAGAATCATCGAGAGCTAGGTCAGACGAGTTACGCCCTCCTTGTAATCGAATCCACCATCAATATACACAAAGCAGGACGTAGGCTTTTACCTCCACCGAAGGTGCCGAACCTGGGTAAACCTGAGTCTCGCTTTCGCTCACCCCCTTTGAGTCGCCACCAAGGTGCGATGGCTCCATCACTAAGTCCTTTCACGAGGACATCTGTCGTGACAAAACCATGATAGTTGGTCATCTTAATTTTTTATGCATACTATTTCATGATCGAATTGTGACCAAATATTGTAATAACTTGGTCACCCTTGAACTTTATAAGTAACTTTGTTTTTGGAGTGTGAATAATTGTAAGAAAAAAATTGTTGGTTTGAAGAATTCTTATTCAGAGACTATTTTGAAACTAGTATACAGGAACTCTATGTTTTTGCGTAGTAAATTGCAATGAGAATGCTTATATTTCCAACTATAGAAAGACAGCAAAACCAATATAATATAAAAGGAATACTAATGAAAGGAAATATTTCCACTTTCCCTCCTATTGTCTCTCGTAATGAAACATGTTATGAGAACGAGATGCCTATCCAACCAATCTCATTAGTAAGAAGCTTAGAAAAATTGATTAAGGAAGAAAATATAAGTAAAGGTAAAAAAGTATCTCTCTCAAATAATGAGAATGAATCCTATAGTATTGAGGATGATGATACACTTGATGATGTTGTTATGCCTATTACTTGTCATGCTAGTTATGATTGAGAGGAAATGATACTTCTTATAATCTTAAAAATATATTTGGCACCAACTTGGAAAATTAGGATGATAATAATAGTTATACTATTGGTTCAGTTATTACTATTTATCATAAGAGTGATTATACTAGTGACATGCAAACCCATAAGCTTGGGGATGTTATGCTTGATGAGAATGACATGTTTGAGAATATACTTGTTGCAATTAATATTTGTCCCAAGCTTGGGGATGCTATGCTTGATGGTAATAACATGTTTGAGAATATATTTTCAGCAATTAAAGTTTGTCCTCACCTTGTGGATGCTATGCTTAATGAAGATCTTTTTAGTCCCCTACTTTGAATGATCAAATTTGTTATGATGATTGCATGCCTCCTACTTATGATGATTATTGTGATGACACTTGTGTTATAAAAAGTAGTGATGATTATTACTATAAAACTTGACATAATTATGAATAGCCTTTTTACGAACATTACTCTTTTAATGTGGAAACAATTTATAGTATTCAAGTCTTCTATGATACTCCCACTATTATGTATGAGAAGTTTGCTTATGGGGAGAGTAATGAATTTTATATGCTTGTGGATCGTGAATATAATGCTTTATGTGATAGTTATATTGTTGAATTCCTTCATGATTCTACTGAAAATTATTATGAGGGAGGAACATATGCTTGTAGGTATTGCAATAATACCAAGTTTCGTCCCTATGTGTTCAAAGTTTTGAAGTTATGCTTGTTTTGCCTTCCTATGCAAGTTGCTTCTTGCTACAGTAAATTGTTTGCTGGCAAAATCGCTATGCATAGGAAGTGGGTTAGACTTAAAGGTGCTTCCCATGTGATTCATGATGCTCCCTTTATATTTCAAGCATCATCGTAAATTATCATGCCTAGCTAAAAGACATTAAAGGAAAGTGCTTGTTGGGAGACAACCCAATACTTACGCCTACTGTTAATGTGTGTTCACATGATTAGGCTACTGTACTAATCATGCTTTGTGTCTTTTATTTCAATAATCTGCCAAGTAAAGCCTTAGGTGAAGTATGGATACTTCTTGGTTTGATTGTGTGCAAAAACAAAAAATCTTGCATTCAGTATAAGAATTTTGTCATTTTATTGGAGCAACAAAATATTATGAAATTTCTACACAGTATTTCTCTACAAATTCTCTATGTTGTCCTATTTTTCAGAATTTGCAAAGATAGGGAAGTGTGGTTTTAGTTCAGGTCTTTACAAATTGTTCTATTTTTGACAGATTCTGTTTTGCATGCATAGTTTGCTTGTTTTAGTGTTTCCATGGGTTATATTTAGTGATATAAATTATGGTAATGATAGAATACAGTAGGTATTATATGATAACAATTATGAATTTTGTATTGACGGTAACTAAGTGAGTGGTTTATCTTTATTACACTAGCCCATCTCACATAGTTTAGTTAAGTTTTGTGTGATTGAAGTTTTCAAGTTTTGGGTGAGATACCGATATGAGGAGAATAAGGAGTGGAAAGAACCTAAGCTTCGGGATGCCCCAAGGATTCCCAATGTCGGTGCACTAGTAATGGGGTACCCAGTGCCCCTTACTTATGCACGGGCGTTAGGAGCATAACCCCTTGAAGGCAACCTCCAACCCAAGCAAGTGTGTGGAACCAAACGCCGGCAAGACCAACACAACAGCCCGGGAGGGGCCCAGAACGCGTCAATCAGGTCCCCGATGCTTGCCGAGGGCCAAGGCGCACTCCTCTTCCAAAAGACCCGGCAAGCTATCCCCCGGTAGGCATGAGTTCATCGGTCACCGCTCCACCGCATCACAATGCTATCCGCTTGTTGATGAGGTGTTGAACCCTCAAGTGGATAAGTGGCTCTCGCTAGACACATGGCGACGCACCGAAAGACATATTATGACCAGTTGACACCCGTTCAGAGGCGTTTCAAGACACCAAGCAACAGCCAGCTAAGCGGTGGCAGGAGCTTGCTGGGGACGCACCCCCGCACGCCACCTAAGGCTGCATTTATGGCATTTTGTGTTGAGTGTCAAAGTTAGGTATGATAGTATTGTTAGCTATCTAATCATGTCTGTTTTCCACAGTGGACGCCCCTTGAGCTATAAAAGGAGGCCCAAGGCAACCTAGCACGGGATTCGAACCCCAAGGGGATTGGGACCCAAGAACATTTGTACGCATGTAGTATCTCTCCACGGCAACCCTTGCCGGGGCAGAACGTTGTGTGAGCTCCATCTCCCCCAAATCAATCCACCAAAGCAGGAGTAGGGTTTTAAGCTTCTCACCGTCCTGGACCTGGGTGAATGCCTCGAGTTCCCTGCCAAACCACGAAGGGGCCAATGGTCCCATAGGTGATCGAGACCACACTTGCCCCGACATCTTTGGCATGCCAACTAGGGGGAATCGTTCGTGCAAACCTAAAATTACGAGCAGCATGTTGATCTTTGTCATTTTTATTTTTCCTCATGGATCCCAAGAAGAAGACCGGCGTAGCCGCCCATCCTTCTACTTCGAAGGCCACAACGCTTGCAGCTGCGGACGCTGTTGGCACCACGATGGCATCAGGCGATGCGGGCACTGCGGGCGACGCGATAGGCGCAGGAGGCACCTCTGTCGTGTCCCCCATGGCCGAAGATGGAACAAAAAGCACTGGAGGCGAGCAGCAGCGACGTCCTGGTGAGCTTGACCCTGGTGCTGCAGGCGGAAGGGGCATCCATACTCCAAACTTACGTCGCAGCAATGGCCGCACTCACAACAGCGGTGCCCAATCCGAAGCAAGTCGTGATCCATCGGTTGCGTCTGTCACGGGCGCGGCTGATGGGCGCGTGCCTCGTCTAGAGCAAGACGGAGTGTTGAATGGAGCCGCTGATCCACGACCGATGCACGACGACAAGGGAGCGATGACGCTCCTCTTGGTTCCACTAGGATTCGAACAACGTCCTGGTCCGCCTCTCTGCCCATGCCGGACACGGCCGTGGAAGCAATGGCGCGGGCTGAGCGCCTGTTAAATTTTCCACCAGCGGCTGACAAAATGAACGAGTGGAGAGCCACCATCCAGAGTTTGATTGGCTTCGCCGAAGCCTGCAAATCACAACATGCAGGACCATCCCGTCGTCCATGGACGACAACGGTGGCCGGGCTGACGGTCATGTTGAGGGGGCCACACCAACGGTGCAGTCCCCTCCTCGACAGCAAACCCAAGGGCAACCGCAACAAGATCCATGCACTAACGAGCCTGACGAGGCATCCATGCCCTTGTCTGCGACCAGCGAGACCAGCTGCGTGTCCTCGAAGACCAGCAGAAGGAGGACGCGTGTATCACTATTGATCAACGCCGGGAAGCACACCGTCAATCTGATAGGCGCAACGGCATAGATGCTGGCAACCCCGTGCCAAGTGCTGGTGGATACATACCTTACGAAGTCGGGTGTCCTGCCTTCACTCGCAAGCTGCGACAGGTTCGCTGGCAGTCGAGCCAAGCTTTCAAGCGTGAACAAACAGAGAAGTATGACGGAAAGCTCAACCCGACAGAGTTCCTGGGCATCTACACGATAGCCATCCAAGCTGTTGGAGGAACAGACGAGAAGGTGCTCTCCAACTATTTCCCTTTGGCACTCAAGACAAATGTGAGGTCGTGGTTGATGCACCTGCTGGAGAACTCCATTTCGTCATGGGCTGACTTGTGCAACGAGTTTGTTGGCACCTTCACAGGTGGCCACCAGGAACCAGGACATCCTAGCGACTTGGAGGTCCTCCCGTAGAAGGAGGGGGAAACCCTGCGGAAGTACATCCAGAGGTTCGGTAGAGTGCACTGCAACATTCCTGAGATACACCCCGCAGCCGTGATTGTCGCATTCCATTCAAACGTGCGCAACAAGAGGATGTGGGCCAAGATGAATGTCAAACTCCCTAAGACCGTCAATGACCTATACACGTTGGCGGACAATTGTGCTTGAGATGAATAAGGAAGGTGACTCCTCGGAGAGTAGGCAGGTATCGAAGTCAACTCTGATGATGATGATGATACCCCTCGACCGAAGGGGGGGAACTGAAAGCACAACAGGAAGCACAAGGGAAGGCAATATTGGTCGTCAAAGGCTCTGGTGATCTTAGCGCCGGCAACAAGGTGAAAGTTGAGACCCCCGGCAAGGGAGCTGCCTCGTGCACTGATTGTTGGGAGGCGCAGCCGCAAAGAAAACTGGAAAGTATGATGGGACATATTGCAAGATCCATCGCACCAAGGGCCATGATCTCCAAGAATGCCGCCAAGTTGAGCAACTTGCTGAAAAGAAAAAAGCAGAGTACGAGATGCGCGACAAGGAGAAAGGCCAAGATGGTGCTACCAGGAAGGGTCGTGGTGGAAGAGGAGGCCGCCGCGGCAAAGCCCCGCAGCAAAAGGAAAAGCCCGCCACGGTCCCTAAGAAGAAAGAAGAAGATGACATGAGTGATGATGAAGACGATGGAGAGGATTCCAATGATAAATAATTCCAGAGGGCAGCTGATGTCATGTGTGTTGAAGGGGGTGCATCCTTGCACTCCTCTCACCGCCAGCTGAAACAGTGGGCGCGTGAAGTTAACGCCATAGAGCCAACGGTAGATTCTAGAAGACCGCTCGAATAGCCCCGCACGCCTGTCATCTTTGACAGAGAGAATCACCCTCATCACGTTACTGTGGTCGGGTGTCTTCTGTTGTTGGTTTCTCCGATAGTCCACAACCTCAAAGTTAGCAAGATGTTAATTGACGGCGGGGCAGGGTTAAACCTAATTTCCCCTGAAGTAGTTAAGAGACTGCAAATCACCCGCAACGAGCTCAAGCCTACGGATTCATTCCAAGGAATTAATGCCAGCAGAGGCCAGTCCAAGGGGAAGATAATTTTGCTTGTTGCGTTTGGGGGAGAGTTCAACTACCGGACCGGGAAAGTTATATTTGACGTGGTCGAACTCTCCCTGCCATACAATAGAATTCTTGGTTGCCCATCCTTGGCAAAATTCATGGCAACATCCCACTATGACTATAACGTTCTGAAGATGCTAGGTCCCATGGGAGTAATGTCCATCCCGTCTGACAAGAAAGATGGAGTTATTTGTGTAGACTAGATGGATCGAGATGTAGCAGCTGAGGCCGCAAAAGGACCCGCTCCTACCAGAAGCCTAAAGAAGGAAAATAAATCTAGCACGAACACCGGCAAGGACTCCGAGAAGCGTGCCTCCGCGAAGTGCTCTGCGCCTGTCGATGACCTTCCTGAGAGTTCCACTAGTAGGAAATCCAAGGTCTCCTACCCTGCGACAAAGAGAGTCCTGTCAAGGGAGGATGGCTCTAACGATATGTTTACCATCAGTGCCACCCTTAACGACAAATACGAAAGCGCGATCATTGCCTTTCTGTCGGTGAAGGTAAATGTGTTTGCTTGGCAACCTTCTGACATCCTCGGTGCTCCCAGAGAGGTAATTGAGCACCACCTTGTTGTTTGCCCTCATGCCAGACCCGTCAAGCAGAAAGTTAGGAAACATGCCTTTGAGAGACAACAGTTCATTGCTGAAGAAATCAAGAAGCTAAAAGCAGCTGGTTTAGCTCGAGGAGTATTGCATCCAATGTGGTTAGCTAACCCGGTAGTGGTGCGCAAGGCAAATGGGAAATGGAGGCTTTGCATTGATTTTAGTGACTTAAACAAAGCATGCCCGACGGACCCATTTCCCTTGACATGCATTGATCAGATAGTTGATGCCACTTCCGGATGCGATCAGCTTTCCTTCCTGGATGCATATCCGGGTACCACCAGATATTCATTGTAACATCCCAAATTTTGGAATGTTAATAAAATTATTAGATTGATTGTTTGTTTGTTTGTTTGAGTGATTGAAACTTGAGTGAAATTCGAAACTTTTCAAAAACTTTTGAATAAGAGGGAATAAAATGACTTTCCCGTTTCCTGTGAGTTCAAATTCATCTTTTTTTAAACCAGAAAGAGGAGATAGCATGACTTCTTCAACTACAAAGAATTTGAACCAAGGAGGCACTTGAATTTCCTTTCGATTTTTCCTGCATTTTGTTTTCTTCTTCACTCAAGAAATGTCGGGGAATAATATTCTGTCAAACAGAAAAGAGAGGAGGAACATGACCCTCCAAAGCCAAGGGCATTTGTTGAAGTATTCTGAGCCAAGAAAACAAAATTTAATTGAGAAAATAATTTGCAAAAAGAAATAAAGCATTTAGGGGATTTTCTGAAGAAAAAAAATTGAAGTTTTTATTTTGGCCGTGGAAAAATGTTCATCGTGTAGAGATTATTTTTCTGAAAATTTTGGTATATAATACCCCTATATTCCGTGCTTAAACTATTTCCTATTACACGTTTTTCTTTCCTAGTTTTAATAAAAAGGAAACAACTTTTATTTAGGAAAGGCATCTGGGCCCAAAAGGAAACAGATCCGGCCGAGGGATTCCGTCATCCCCTACCTCCAGCGCCTTCCTCCTCTGCCATGGCCACGCTCCAGGGAAGCTTCCTCCCAAAAAAAATTCCCCGGGATTCGCGGATTTCTTTCCCTCCTAGCTTCTCCCGTCACCCCTATAAGAATGCCCAGGTCCTCCTCGTTCCATTCCCGTTGGAACCGCCGCCTCTCCCCACCTCCTCCTCCCCCTTTGAACCTCGCCGGAGCCGGCCACAGAACTCTCCCGTCGCCACCCCACGCCCCTGCCGAGCCCCTCCAGCACCCCACCCCTCCGCCACCCCACGCCCCTGCCGCCCCCCCCCCTCACGCAACCTTCCCTCCCCGTCGCCCCCCCCCCCCTGCTGGCCGCACCTCTCCTCCGATCCGGCCACGCCGTCAGGAGCACGAGCAGCCCCCTGACGCTTCTCCTCGCCCCGGACGCCCTGGGCCCTCGTCGCCACCCCCCCCCCCTCCATCGCCCCCCTCCGCCACCCCCCTCCGCAACCCCCCCTCCCCCCCCCCCCCGCCGGCGACCCCACCCCGCCGGAGTTGCCCCCTCGCCGGAGCAGCCCCTCCACGCCACCGTCCTCCCTGTCGTCGCTGCAAGCCAGGAGCGCAGGTAACTCCCTGTTTGTTCTTTTTTTCTGTCTTTTCTTCTACCTATTTCGTTTCACTGTTAGATCTTGATCCTAAGGCCCCAGAAAGATCACCTATTAGCCGAACAGTTTTTTTCTAAAGTGCGGACGGTTGTTAGATTACATCGATCATGCACACGTCTCCACCAATAAGAATCTGCCACGTCACCCCCTTTCTTTTTATCTTTTCAGTTTTTATTCCCGAAACAGATTTGAATCTGATTTTAGAATGCCTATAACTTCTGATCCATAACTCCAACGAGGTTGAAACTTGTTCCAGTAGATCCCAATTTTTCTGTAGTTTTCAAAAACATATCATTTGCCTTTGTTTGAAATTTTCAAATTTGAATTAGATCAGATTTAGTTTAAACCTTGTTTTGCTTATTTTGGGAGTTTAAAAATAGATTTTTAATTAATTATTTTTGCTACTGATCACAGGTGATCTTATTTATCAATGGTAAAATTTTTAGAATTGTTTGAGTATTTTAGCTCATTATTTCTGGTGAAACACTTTCTGTTTCACTTCCTTTAGGATTATGACTATATTTCTTTCTTTAGTTGTTTTTAAATTATTTTTCTTTTATATTTCAGAAATATTATGTTTTGTTTCTGTTAGTTAACAGTAGGTTTGCAACAAGTTTTGATTTTATTTTTATGTTATCATGAAATCAATTCTAGTTCTCTAATAACTTGCAATTGGTTTCTCCACTGTTTCAAATCCCGTTTGGAAATACTTTCAAATAGTTTTGTGAAAAATACTTTATTTTATCCTAGTTAAATTTATATCTTAGTTCCCAGTATTTTAGTTTTAGACAAAAACTATTTAGTGTTTGATGTAGTAGAAGACTCCCTCGTCTTATTTGAAGTTTCCTTCGGATTCTTATTCACTCTCTCTCTTTTGTTTTGATTGCTAGAATGATTGCTAGTATGAGTGCTTACATGAATGATATGGTTGTTATATAGATTTCATCGGAGAGTGAAGAGTAGTCTATCAAGTTATTCTTCGAGAACGAAATTCTTCTTCGTCAACATCGCCAGGCAAGTCATTTGATCATGTATCACCTATGTTTTATGCATCGTAGTTCTACCATCCTATGCCCAATTGCATGCTGAGTAGGTACTTGGAAATTATGGTTACATATTTTAGTATCATGTGGTAGGCACCCCAACAACCCCGTTACTTGGCCCGGGACGACAAATTTCATATTGCTATGCTTGAGTAGACGGGATTCTGGTTGAGAGTTTATCACGAGTGATGTGAGAATAATTTAATAACCAAGACCGGTTAGGTCAAGGCTTTTCAAGACCTCGTGATGCAATGCAACAATGGGTGAAGGACGGTTGATCGGCTCCCTGGAGAAACCAGTGGATGACCCTGGATGCTGGAGACGTGCCATGACATCTTGCGGAAAGCTTCACCCAGGCTCAAAGAGACGGACGGATATTTTCAAGACCCAAGGCTTACCTACACAGCCACAAGTCATTATGGGCTCTGGCTTGGTTGGAGAACGCGGTGACTCTGGACAGACGGTGCTAGCAGATGTAGAAGAACGGTAGGAATGGATGGGCACCGACAGGGATTCAGAGGGACCCATTGAAAGACCATGTTTTGATCATCCGGTCTTCAAACACCCTAAAGTGCGAGGACAGACGGTGCTAGCAGATGTAGAGGAACGTGTGCAAAACTCTGCAGAGTACGCAAACCTAATCGATTAGCCGTGTCCACGGTCATGGACAACTTGAGCCAAAGGAACTGAAGTTATCTAGATTTCTCAACACCATTATATATATTTGATGTGGGTAATATTGATAACCTGGGTATGAGAACTGGTTGGCGGAACCATCTCATTAACAACCAACAGCGTAGTAATATTTTGCTTTTAGCCCCTCTTGTTGTAGGAGAAAAATTTGCTTTACGCTAAAACTTACAACACCACCTGCCATATATGCATATATTATAGATGATATTTTACCCCCTCTCATATGTGACTTGCCGGCATATTCAATATGGTGACCTACATGGCTGCAACGTCTTATGTTGCAGATATTTTTCTTGGACGAGTAAGAGTACGATTCAGGGTTACGGTCTACACTCAACTTGCCGTTGGTGTTTTCAGGGTTAAGGTATATATTAGTTTTACGCTATTTACATGTGATTGCACTTTGATATATACATTGATGTACTGTGTGTGCCAGCATACTGATCCAGGGATGGCACAGAAACACAGAGGCTTGACTCGTTTTGAGTCGGGTCGCTACATTCATGGCCAAAGAAGATGAGGAGAAGATCGCGTTCATAACTCCATACGGCATGTAGCGCTTTGTATGTATGCCCTTCGGGTTGCAGAGCACCGGTTCTACCTTTGCCAGGGTCATATAGATTGTATTTGGACCCCAATTGCACATAAATGTGGAAGCTTACATGGATGACATAGTGGTCAAAACCAGAGACGAAGCTACCCATGTACAAGACTTGGAAGAGACCTTTAGAAACCTGCGCAAGATCAACCTGGAGCTCAACCCTGAGAAATGTGTGTTTGGTATTTGGTCTGGCAAGCTACTTGGATTCTTTGTGTCTGAGCAAGGAATAGAAGCCAATCCCGGCAAGATCAAAGCTATCGAGCAGATACAAGCACCCAAGACAGTCAAGGACGTGAGACGCCAGACCGGATGCGTTGCCGCGTTGAGCACATTCATGTCCAAATCCGCTGAACGCGCCTTGTCGCTCTTCAAAATACTGAAGAAGGCTGGCCCGATGAAGTGGACCCCGGAAGCAGAAGGAACGCTGCAAGATCTGAAAACATATCTTTCTTCCGCTCCCACCTTGGTCGCTCCTAAGCCACAAGAGTCGTTGTTGCTATACTTGGCGGCAACAAATCAAGTGGTTAGCACGGCCCTTGTGGCACAGCAGGAAGTAGATGAAGATGCACGCACCGCGGCAGATGTTGCCTAGGATGAAGTCAAAGTATCCGTGGCAACGACCAACACAGACTCAGAAGAACACCAGCAGGCTAGCAAAGGGAGTACCAAAGAAATGGCGAAGAAGAAAGTGGTACAGCGGCCGGTGTACTTTCTCAGCTCCTTGTTACAGGGGGCTAGGTCAAGGTACTTTGGAGTACAAAAGCTGATCTTCGGCCTCTTCATGGCCTCCGCCACTACTTCCAAGCCCATGAGATCACGGTTGACACCTGTTTTCCATTGCAACGTATCCTGAGGAACCCCGAAGACACCGGCAGGATAGTCAAGTGGGCGCTAGAGTTATCAAGTTTTGGATTCAAGTACGAATGCACTTCCACAACTCAAAGCAGAGCGATGGCGGAATTCATCGCTCAACGGACACCCACACCAGACGAAGAAGTCCAAGAAACAATTCTCCCCGGCAGGGAAGCACCTAAGGAATGGATCATGTATTTTGATGGTGCCTTCTCACTCCATGGTGCTAGGGCAGGTGTGCTCCTCATCGCCCCCACTCCAGATGCACTTTCCCCAGGAGGAAGCTAGTAACAACACCGCCAAATATGAACGACTCCTTGCAGGACTCAGAATCATAGTAGAGTTGGGAATCAAGAAGTTGATCATCAGAGGAGACTCGCAGCTCGTTGTGAAGCAGATTAACAAAGATTATCAGAGTCCATTAATGGAGGCTTACGTAGAGGAAGCGAGGAAGTTGGAGGAATGCTTTGACGGATTGCAGGCAGAACATGTGCCACGTGCAGAGAACAGTGTTGCCGATTACCTGTGAAAGTATGTCGCACATAAACTTCTTGTGGAACCAAGAATTTTTGTCCTTCACCTCACTCAACCATCTGTATCCCCTTCAATGATGACCAGGAAGAGAAGAAAGCTGAACTCCGGCAAACATTTCCCGGCAAAGCTTCCTAAAGCCCCCGGTAAAGAAGTTGTCGGAGGCGATTCATTTCGCCTGGTGATCCGCTCCCTTCCATGGAACCCTAGGTTCTCCCGGTAGAGGTAAGCGCTCCCATGAATTAGGATATGCCTTTAGACCTTGTTGTCGAGCCACGGGCTCCAGCTTGGGCACATCATATTGTATGATTCCTTCAAACACGAGAACTTCCCAAAGAGCAAGAAGAGCCCAAGAAAGTAACCCGTCGGTCTAGTATGTACCGGTTTGTTGACGACACTCTGTACAGAAGGAGACCCAATAGCGTGAAATTAAGGTGCATCTGTCGGGACGAAGGACTAAAGTTGTTGGCAGAAATTCATGAGGCGTATGTGGGTCACATATAGGATCAAGGGCCCTTGCTGGAAAAGCTTTCCAGCAGGGCTTCTGTTGGTCCACAACCCTCCAAAATGGAATTGAGTTGGTCACCAAGTGTGAGGCACGTCGTTTCCATTCCAAGAATACTCATCAGCCGGCGCAAGCCCTCCAGACGATTCCTTTATCCTAGCCATTCTCGGTCTGAGGGCTTGATATTCTGGGGCCCTTTCCCCGCGCTGCCAGAGGTTTTGAGTTCTTGTACGTAGCAATCGACAAGTTCACAAAATGTCCTGAGGTGGAACCAGTGAGAAAGGTGACCGCACAGTCAGCTATCAAGTTCATGAAAGGACTGGTGTGCCGCTTTGGAGTACCCAACATAGTAACCACTTATAATGGCACTCAGTTCACGAGCCGCATATTCATACAGTACATTTGAACCCCTGGAAGCAAGGTCTCCTTCGCCTCTATTGCACACCCAAGGAGCAACGGGCAAGTCGAGGGGATGAATGTTGAAGTGTTGCAAGGACTCAGAACAAGAACTTTTGATAGACTGCGAAGATGTGACAAGCGCTGGATTGATGAGTTGCTTGTGGTTCTTTGGTCCCTTAGAATGACACCGAATCTAGCTACCGGCTAGACATCTTTCTCGCTAGTATATGGGGCGGAAGCAATTATCCCCACGGAACTCATATACGGGTCACCTCAAGTGCTTGCCTATGACAAAGTAGAGCAACAATAGCTAGGGCATGACGATGACATGCTCCTCGAGGAAGATCATCTCTGGGTCGATGTGTATGTCGCATGCTATCAGCGGGCCCTACACCGCTATCATAACCGCAGGGTCCATGCCCGGAGATTTGAGCAAGGCGACCTTGTCCTTAGGCGCGTTCAGTCCGCCAAGGGTTCTAACAAGTTGACGCCAAAGTTGGAAGGCCCTTACCGGGTAGTACAAGTCACCACACCTGGCGCAGTCCGTCCGGAGACCGAACATGGCATCAAAGTGCCTAACTCATGGAACATGGAGCATCTTTGTAAGTTCTACCCAAAAGGCACGATTGTCAGACCCAGTCCCCGGCAACCACCTTTTGTACAAGCTTTGCCATAGTGCATGTAACACTTTGTACAAAGCGAGGCATAGACCCTTTGCATAAATAAAGCTAGGCATTGCATCACATCATCATTTGCATGTTCATTATGCATTTTCTTGTGTTATGGTGTCAGTACTGCCTTAGTTTACAAGCCATTTAGAGTTCTTGATGGACTTATGATTGTTTTTATTGCGTCTTCCCTCTTTCCAGAGGACGGAGCCTCTGTTTTGCTTTGTATGATTGACCTCTAGGTAAACAGGAGACAGTGGAGAAGCAAGGATGGCGGGCCATCACACCTTCAAGGGGGCCTCCCCTAAAGAGATAAGCTTAAACCACCTTATCTTAAGCTCGGTTCCATTCCTTTCCTCAAGGAAATCCTTGCCACTCCTTTTCGATTGTGTACAATGGAATTCTCTGCATGGTAGGAACCCTTGTTGGGACGAGCCGTCCTTCATCTCTTGTCGCTTATTAGCCTTGGGAGAGACCGTTCCGATACTGACAAGGGGACTTGCCGGGGGACGGTGTCCGCCTGTTGTCGGGGAGGGGGGGCTTGCTCTCCATTTGACCCTCGCGTCCTGCACCAACCTGGCAAGGAATCCTGTACGGCAAGAGCATACATACAACACAATTCGAGTAAAAGGACAACAGGACAGTACTCAAGAGAGATGAATCACGCTTATTTTATTCATTCTTCAGTAAAAATGGATAAAATAAATTACATTTCCACTAGTAAAAATTTGGCAAGAGCCTACGTCTTTTGCTTTATAAAAAGATAAGTGCCACGTAATGCCCTTCTTGTCCCCCTCCTCTTAGGGATTGGATGGAAGGGAAAATAGGGCAAAGGGAGGCCCAAATAGAAGCCTAGCCTGACCCCGTCAGGACCAGAAGGACGCGGCTCGATGTATCCACCGGTAGCAAAGACGAAGCCGAAGTCCATGAGCCTGCCAGGATACAGCTGGAAGATGAGGCAATGTCCGGGCCAAGGACCCCCAACAAGATTGCCTTGTCGGGAGCGGGAGGGGCATGAGCTGACGATGACGATGCGACCGGCGGTCAATTGGAGCCCGAGCCATCGTACTCCGACTTGACGGTTGGGGGCTCGATGTCACCGTCTTCGTCAATAATGTCCTCCTCGCCACTGTCGCTCAAGGAGGAACTTACAATGTCACTCGAGCTTTCTTCACAACAGCCAAGACTAGCTCTCGATTGCCCATAGACCTTGATAGAGAGCGTGTCGACCTCCACCAACTTGAAGCAGAGAACGTGCCCCACCACAAAGTTGTGGGCACGCGCGAAAGTCTTCCACCCACGCCTCAAAAACATGACACGAGGCGCTGGATAATCAACGTCGGCATGCACGACGCCATTACAGCAACTGTGCACGCTGAGCCACATTCCCTGTAGTTTGTCAACCTCCATCACCCTAGCACAGGGGCGAGGGAGGCGCAAATGACCACGGGGAGGACCACGCAGCCTGATGATAAACTCCATCACCGTACCTTCGGTATGCCTCGGCAACGACAACACATGGGGCGTCACCGGTGGAGGGTCAGGTATGGCACACCATCTCCCTCGATCATGGGCTCCTCGACGACCCCGGGCCCTTTCAGAGCCCCCACCTCGAGTACTGGTGCCGCCCTCCGTCACCATGACTGTAGCGGTTGCATGATCTCGAGGGGAGGCTCTCACTGCCTCCGCAAAAGATGGAGGACGTCCTCGCCCCCTTATCATAGCAAAAACCGAAGCGGCCTCAAGGAACAAGAAGAGAAGAGGAAGTCGGGCAACCCTAGGTTGGAAGAGAGGAGAATGATGGATGAGCATCGCCTACCGCACCCCTCCCGGTTTTATAGGGAGGATGCGGGGGCTGGGTCTCCTATGCTCAAAGAGTCGCCGCCCATCTCCACCTGTGTCGTTGCCCCCCATCACAGGCGAACAGGTAACTGCCCCATCAATCCAATCCACAACATTGCGTCTCTTGCTACAACCGGGCTTTTAAGTCACGCGCACCCACCACGAGATCCTCGCAATGCATGCGGCACACGTGGCAGAAACGGGCTTAACTGGTGGGACAGTGCAGAACAGCGGGTTGGTGGTTACCCATTTGCAATTTCACGCCCATGCATGAACTTTGGGCCTGACCCAATAGCGCAGGGCAAGCGTGTATGGGCCAGGCCCAGGAGCTCCTGTTGGTGCACTAGTAATGGGGTACCCAGTGCCCCTGACTTATGCACAAGCGTTAGGAGCATAACCCCTCGAAGGCAACCGCCAACGCAAGCAAGTGTCCGGAACCAGACGCCGGCAATACCAACACAACAGCCCAGGAGGGGCCAGAACGCGCCAATCGCATCTGCGGCACTTGTCGGGGGCCAAGGCACACTCCTCTTCCAGAAGACCCAGCAAGCTATCCCCCGACAGGCGTGAGCTGATTGGCCACCGCTCCCCTGCATCGCAACGCTAGTCGCTTGTCAATGCAGTGTCGAGCCCTCAGGTGGCTAAGTGGCTCTCGCTAGACACGTGGAGATGCACCGGAAGACAGATTATGACCAGTTGACACCCGTCCAGAAGTGTGTCAAGACACCAACCAACAGCCAGCTAAGTGGTGGCAAGAGCTTGTTGGGGACGCACCCCCGCACGCCACCTAAGGCTGCATTTATGGCATTTTGTCTTGAGTGCCAAAGTTAGGTATGATAGCACTGTTAGCTATCTAATCATGTATGTTTGCCATTGTGGACGCCCCTTGAGCTATAAAAGGAGGCCCAAGGCAACCTAGCACGGGATTCAGACCCCAAGGGGATTGGGACCCAAGAACATTTGTACGCATGTAGTAGCTCTCCACGGCAACCCTTGCCGGGGAAGTACGTTGTGCTAGCGTCGTCTCCCCTAAATCAATCCACCAAAGCACGAGTAGAGTTTTACGCTTCTCAACGGCCCAAACCTGGGTAAATGCCTCGAGTCCCGTCGTCGTGCTGCCTCGTAGTTTCTGCTCTTTGTGCAACGCGATCTCCCTGCCGAACCACGAACGGGCAAATGATCCCATAGGTGATCGAGAGCATACTTGCCCCGACACCCAAGTAAATATTTCAAAAAGTCTCAAGCATCTAGGCTCGGAGATGCTACACATCCCACCTCTCTTCTTCATTAGTTATCGATTAACCTATGTTAATCCTAAGTTTTCATTTCTTCCAACGATATGTGCCATTCTTGGAGTGTATTTTCGTTTTCTTTGTTGTTTGAAATAAATATAAGATCTGGAAGTCTTTATTGAGAGAGAGTCTTCACATAGCTACTTAATTATTTAACTACTCATTCGTCTTCACTTATATCTTTTCAGAGTAGTTTGATTTTTACTCTTGTGCTTCACTTATATCCTAAGAGTAAGTTGTCAATGAATGAAATATAATAAATCTGAAATTATCAATGTGCTTTATGCTTAGTAGTAGTTTCACACTGGGTTTATAAAGTAAAATCTATTGAAGTTTTACAATCACAATATTGGTCATACAAGCAATTCATTAATGATTAGTATAAGAAAGAGAACTTTCATATACAAATATATTATCTTGGACATCTTTTATGATTATGAATACCCATTAGTTATTTTCAACCTTAACTAAATTAATGAAGTTGGAAAAGGAAGACAGTGTAATGGTTATGTTTGGGTATATTTGCATAGAAGCTATATTGTTATGGATCCTCCAACATGTGGTGCTTGTTTAGAACCTTTTGCTAGCCAAAACTTCATACTAAGTAGAGATACTACTTGTGCAGCCAAATCATTGAGCCAAGTTTCTTCCATAGGAGTCCACCATACCACCTATATATGGTATTTCACTGCCATTCCAAGTAAATTTACATGTTCCACCTCTAAAGCCTTCAAATAAACATCCGTTTTGTGTGCCCATACTGCTCATGGAGCGATCAGGGCAGTCAGCATCTTCCATGCTAAGCGGGTTATTCGCATGATGAGTGTTTATTCACTTGTCATTGCACGAGAGAGGTTGGTAAAGGATGCCTTGTCCTGTATAATACAAAAATAAAATAAGCAAGAACTCCCCCTAGAAAGTTGATTGTTTGGAGGTCACCGTGGATATGGCTAGCCATGGAAAGTGTTTGAATGGTTGAGGGGGGTAAATTTACAATTATGTTTGGGAACCACCAATAATGAGATTACCATGGAATATATTGAAATGTATTGTCGTAATGTTGAGAGGAAAGGCATACCACCCAAAATATATTCATCTATGTTTTAAGCAATGATCTTTGGCACCTCTGCAAATCCATGCTTCCCTCCACAAAGGTACAGTTTGTTTAGTTTTATGTTATTTGCTTTTCATGTTAAGTCAACTTCTTATTCTAACCATAATATATTAGTTGGAAAGCATCATGTGGTGAGGAAAAATCCATGTATATATCAAGTTAAATATAATTGATCATGATTCATTATTGTTGATATTATCCCTGTGATAAATAAGTTCAAAGGCTAAACATTAAGACCCTATCTTCCTATGTGTTTGATAGAAACTGTTTGTTCTAAAAATATGCTTTGAATGTGAGCAATCATGAAAGACTAAATGATAGTTGAGTATGTGGAATTTTCTAAATCAAAGTTGTCACATAGAACCTTCCTAAATATAAGATGAATTGTATTGTTTCATGACTAAAACATAGTTTGTGGTTTTCAAGAAAGTTTATGGTCTATACTTTAACATGTGAATAGCTTGCTACTTTATAATCAGAAATTTTATGAGAACAAAGTTGATGTTTATGATGCTATAAAAATTGATTGGAATTATCATTGATAAAACTTATATACTATGTTATCATTCACACTTCATAAATTACATATTTTATCATTTACCCACTCTGGGCAGAGTAGGAATTCAGCTTGGGGATGCTCATACGTCTGCAATATATCGAGAATTTATGAAGTATTCATGCCATATTTACCTATGCTTATAATACTTATATATGGTTTCTATACACTTTATATGATTTAATTAGAACTAACCCGGACTGACATTGTTTTCAATAGAATTACCGTGGTGTTGTTTTTGTGCAGAAAATGGAAGTTCTTGGAATTGCACAAAACTTTTTAATGATTTTTTTGGAATAAACAAGAAATACTGGAGAAAAGAACCATTGGAGGGGGACCACCAGGTGTAACACCCCGAGACCAACGCTCCAGATGCCTCCCAGATATTCGCGTGCTCCACATTATTTGTATGTGTGTCCCATTCATCATCGCATCATTATCATTGCATCAGCACTCCGTTTCTATCATCTTTCTAAACTTGCATCTATTCGTAGTTGTCGGTTCTCCCCGTTCTCGTCGACAACCGTTTGAGACCAAACACACCCGCACGCACCTGTGACTTCATTAAATATTGTTTTTAAAAGTGTGTATAAAACATTCCCAGGATGGGTTGAAAGTTGGTGTGCGGTCTTATTATATTTTTTGTAGACCGCCTACCAAATTCCGTCGCATTCGGAGGTTGTTTGATACCCCAACGGATAACTATAGCGACACTATAGCCAGTTTAAATCGCAAGCGTTTTTAGATTTAAAATCGTGTCACATGCCACAAACTTCCCCCTCTTCTTAGCCCAATACCCCCTACAGGGACCACCTAGCCCACCTAGCCTAACCCCGCGACCGGAGTCATCCGATTACGATCGAACGGTCTGAATTTGGGTAAAAAAACCTAACCCTAGTTCCCCCTACTATAAATAGACTCCCTAACCTCCAAATCGGGTAACCCTAGCCATTGCCTCGATTTACGTGCCACCCAACCAGCACCATGTGCCGTCACTAGAGCCAAACTTGTCTCCCACATTGCACCGGCCCTCTCGTCCCAGATTGGGTCCCGCTTTAGCCCATCTGAGCTTGGACAGGCCCGCACCGCGCCTCCGCCGCGTGAGCCGCTCATCCCGAGCCATGGCAAGCCGCCCTGCCGCCGGACCTCACCCCCGCCACCGTCCGGCAAGCTTGCCACACCACCAGCGCCCGTTGGCGACCCAGAACCAGGTCGGCGTCACCATTCCCTTCTCCTTCTTCTCCATCTCTCCTTCCCCTCTCATGCTTAGCTCTCTCTCCCCTCTCCCCGCAGGTCCTCGCTGTCGTTGTAGTGCCACATCCTGCCGGTCGTCGCTGCTTCGGCCCGTATCCGCAAGATCCGCCTCCCTGCATCGCCCGGTCCTGCACCCGCTCCTTCCTGCGCACCTCGTGCTGCCGTGGCCGTCGCTCGGGAGCAGCGCGAGCTCCAGTGCTTGCCTCGCCCGGTTGCCAAAGCTCGTGGTAGACCTCGCTCATGGCCCAGCCGCATGGGCCTCCCACGCCCAGCAACACATGGTCTGCCTCCTCTTCTTGTGCGCCGAAACCCACATGGTGAGGACCCCCAGCCAGTCCCATACTTAGGCATTTTTTCGTCGAAGTCTTTTTCGTGTGTAGAAATCATCGTGTTAGCATATTAAATGGCGTGTAACTTTTAAACCATGCCTCGGATTGAAATGAATCTTATATGTAAAAGTATTTACAGAGCATGCTCTACATGATGGTGCCATTTCCATGCATAATAGGAATCATCTACATGTTGTACGCTTTGTTGCAAATGTGCTTCACGTCTTAATCTACGAACACTGTTAAAACTTGCGATCTCTTGTTGATGATTGCATCCAGACCGTAGCTCCTATGCATGTGGTTCCGTCATGTAGTTTGTTCTTTCTGATCTACTCTAACATTACATGCCATCGTTTTTCATGTAAAACATCTACATCATGTCCATTTGTTGCACTTAAGTAGCTATCATGTTAAATTTGTTTCTCTGTTAACGAAAAGTACCGTTTTGCAAAAATCATATTAAGCAATTCGTGCCTCCTTTGAACTTGTGCCAATGGAGTAATTTGAAGTATGTCATGTCTACTTGTTAGTAGTATGTTTGCCATGGCATGAAATCCATGTTTAGTTATAGTTTTTATCATGTGAACATGCTTACTCAATGTTGTTGTTTTGAGATGCCAAAAATTCTAAGTCTGGAATTGTTGTATTTTGATGTTGTTTTCCATGTGAATTTCCATTGATCTACCACTCCTTTGGTGTTGGCCCCATGGAGTG